>NC_136068.1:1095542318-1097942318 GCF_964261635.1 Lissotriton helveticus
TATTATCCAAAAACGTTCCATACAATTCTGGCCTGAGTATCAGAGCGTCTTTAATTCTAAATCTTCAATACTCTTCTCAAGTAAAATCACGTCCATCATAGTCTCGGGCCGGTGACAATGTGTTGGCATACATCCAATGTGCCACACTATTACACTACATACAAACCTGAACATGCAATCCCACATTGGTACAATTTCTTAAAATGCCAGCTTCCATCTGAGCTATTAGAAAACTGAAACCATTCATAGCTACTTCAGACCTCAAAACGGCAGTCCAGGCATTCGTCATCTCAAGGATTAAGTACGGATGCACAACTTTATCAGGAGTACCCAAGATTTCAACAGCCCCACTAAAAGCTTGTCACATTGTGGCCACAAGACTCATAACAGGCTCCAGAAAGTTTGATAACATCACCCTACATCTGAAAGTGCTTATCTGGCTACCTTATGAAGCAAGAATCCAACGAAAGATGGCATGTATCACACATAAAGCGATACACTACAAAACACCACTATACCTAGCCCAGAAAATCACATTATTAGGAGGCAGCAGATTCTCTCTGTGCAATGGAGACCTCTTACTGAAACCTGCTCTCTCTGAAAGAAGAGAACTTATGACAGAGCATTCTCTGGTGTTGCACCAAGAATCTGGAACTCACCCCCCCCCCACAACATTAGAAGCATCTCGTCCACGTCAGTTTTCAAAAAGAAGCTAAGACTTTTCTTATGAGCAAATTCCTCCCATAATAACAGAAGACCAAACACTGTCATGATATTTTCTAGATCACGGACTATGTTAACACAAATCAATCTCTATTAATCGTTAGGACATGTATGTATGTTGTTGTAAGCACAAATGTCTCAAACTCCCAAACAGATTATTTTCGCTTGTTACTGTTGCTCAAAGGTTTTATCAAACCTGCAAAAGTTCTTGGCTATGGAATTGTGAAGCGCTCTGATACCCTAATTGGGTAATGTCCGCACTATATAAAGCACGGAATAAATAAATAAGAGGTAATATTATTAAGAGTTTATTTCACTGTTTTACTAATCTAGAGTCGTGGACATAATCTGCTGGTTCCTAGTACTTGCATGACACTAGGTGCTGTACCTGTCCTCGATGTAATTTGGAATCAGTGATTAACTCATCATCGGATTATGTGGATCTGTAAATCAGTGGGGAGGAGGAGTACAAGGAGTGCTTTTTTGATGGCCTTTTTCAGATGAGAGATATGAAATACAGGGTGTATGTGCCATTGTCTAGGTAATGTCAATTGAAATGCTGAAGTCCCGATCTTAAAGGGATCAACCAACCTAGTATTCCATTTGGGGTGTTACTTAGGAATGGATAATTGTTTCATTGAGCGTTTCATTTCCAACCTCTTTGAAATGTTGCTGCTGCTTTTTTATGATGGTCTACATGTCTCTTGTATTAAAATTTGGCTTGTAGCAGATGTTGATATGCTGCTTTTTGAATTATTTGGAGACTGAGCAGATATGTGACTAATGAAACAGTGGAATTTGTTATCTTGACTGGCCACATTTTAAAATGATGTCCTTAACTGCAAAATAACAGCTAGCTTGGCAGCAATGCATGCAGTGAGTTATTATCGACAAATTGGGTCTGAGCTATCTATCTACATGGTTCATGAGGGAGCATCTCAAATACTGTTCAATGGATTGATTCCCTACATTTTCTATCCACTTACAGATTGTATCCGGTGGACATAAAGGGGCCGATTAGGATGGCACCCCTGAGTTGGAGGGACCGTCCGCATGGGCAGCGGCGGTCCCTCCATAGCAATTAGGATGTGACCGCCACCCTGGCGGTCACATCCTGTATGTTTTACATTGCGGCGGATGCTGCTTGAAACAGCATCCGCCGCAATGCAAAAAACGAAAGGTGTGCATTTGCATGCACAAAGCGGCAGGCACCGCGCGGTGCCTGCCGCTTCGTGCACGCAAGGGCAGGGGGGTACCATAGGTACCCCCCATGTGCACCCCCCACGCAACCTTCACCCAGGGGGCCCGCAACGGGCCCCCAAAGTGACTGTCCGTATGCTTTTCCACGGCGGAAAAGCCGCAGCGGAAAAGCATGACTCACCCTGCATCCTAATATGGCTGGCGGTGTCTGATAGACACCGCCAGCCATGTTATTGCTTTTCCGCCGTGGTCGCCTTCCGACCGCGGCGGAAAAGCGGCGGACGGATTGGGAGACCCACCAGCCATCCTGATTTGGCGGTGGGTCTTTCAGGCCTCCTCGGCGGATTTCCCGCATACTCCGGGCCGGCGGTGGCTTCCGCCGGCCCGGAGTATGCGGGAAATCCGCCATCCTAATGACCCCCAAAGTGTTTGGTGCGTACCCTTTTCATAAGCTCTTAGCAAAAAATGGCAGTAAACTCTGTGCCTCTGTCAATAATTTCTTGTGATTCATGTAAATGAAACATGTTTATCAAGAAGATTCCTGCTAATTCCACTGCTGTAAGTATTTTTTTTCAGTTGAACAAAGTGGCCCAACTTGGGAATGTATTCCACGAACACCAACGATTTGGTACGGCCATTTGAAGGTGGTAGATCTCCTATGATGTTCATAGAAATATTCGTGCCAGAGTGGGTAAGGTTTAAAGCAGACTGAAAGGAGGACTATGGGAGACTTTTGTTTGGGTGCGAATTGTTGTATTTACTGTTGCACAGTTTTGTTACACATAGGAACCCAAAATGTTGGCTGATAATGTGTTGCATTTTCCTCTGTCTTTCAGTGGCGTAGCAAGGGGGGGTCCACCCCCGGGGGACATACGTTTTGGGGGTGTCTGCCTCCCCCTGCTCCTACCTGTGGCCGCCGGGCGGCTAACGTAGGGACTGCCACGGGTGGCACAGCATCTAGCTACGCCACTGGTGTCCTTGACATTCTGCTACAGAAGAGTAATGTCACTACTACATGACCAGTTGTTGAATTGTCAAGTTAACGATACAGAGTATTTCATTCCTATAGAAAAATATTTCGTAAACCTTCCAGCATTCTGGCTTCTCTTGTATCCATTTATGCGGATCACTTGATTTGTGAATTATGCATTCTCAGCCCGGTAGTCCCCAGTATAATGTTCCACATGTCTTGCTGGAGTAGCTATAAGCAGAGGAATTGTTTCCCTGGAAACATCTCCTGACTATAATGCAGTCCCATTAATTCCTATAACCTTTTCAGGTACTCTCTTCATTATATAAGGAGTCTGCATCTTTCCTTCGAAGTCATAATCCATAAAGCACCTGAATCCACAAAATCAAAAGTCAACTGAGGTGCTTGGAGTATTGAATCAATGCTTGAAGCTGGATATGCACTATATTAGCAATGGACAGTTCAGTAATTACTTGCCCTATTCCTTGGCCCATTATTTTGGAATGAGCAAATTTATTTCCTGACCGCTGAAGACATGCTTTTAAACCTAATCCTGTCTTGGGTTTCTTTTCCTTCTCTAAACATCCTCCTACTTGCATCGGTTCTTCTCTATCGTTGCAACCATTTCAGTCACTGGCTTTTGCCAAGATCGTCTAGCAATTCCCCATATTCCTTCATGGCATTTTTAAATTGCCCATTAATTTTCACATTTAAATCGATCAAATCCATGGAGGTAGTTGAGAGATTCAAAGCTAATGACAAGGTGTCAACTGCTGAAATTAACAGCTGTACGTTCTTTCTGACTTTGTCTCAAAGTAGGCAACCTCAAATACACATCCTGCTTGGTCTGTCTGTTTCTAGAAATGGAACGGACCTGGGTTAAAAACTTGTCCCATTGATCCAAACCCTCACTCTGGTTCAACCTGGTCTAACCCATTGCATCTTTCAGCCATTATGAAGTACAAAAGCTATTTTGGCAGAATCAGTAGCCATGTTGCTGGGACTCTGCTTTGAATAGAACTGTTTGGAACCATAGAACAACAGTATTTAGGGATTGAGTCACCATCCCACCTAAGGAACTATGAGTCCGACTAGCTATAGTGCCTCACTTCCCTTCCTAACCTAACCAGAGAAACAAGTGAGTTGGCACCCCAGAACACAACACTTTCTACCCTCTCAGGTATCGCATGAATTTTTTACTTATGTACTCATCTATATGACAAGATATGTTCCCATAAACAACAGCTGCATTCCTGTGTTATGTCTAGGTGCTAGTGCCTGGCTAGAAAGTATAACAGGGATCAATGTTCTTTAACCTTGTCTGTGGTGTTCAAACTAAATCCCAGGAAAAGAACAGAACCCGAAAACATATGCAGGTTCTGTGTGAAAGTATAATGTGGCACAACATCAAGTATGTGTATATATTAAAGTGTGCAAAGCAAAGAGAAATGATTCTACAACATGCTCATTTAGGCTAACATAGGAAAAACTACAATGGGCCATTCATGAAACATACGACATCCTCCCCTTGGTTAGAACAACAGCCCTAAAAAGGAAACTAGATATGATGAATGTAATCAGAAAGTAAGCATACTCAAAGCATTGTTTCAGACATGTGAATGACTAAAAACAAAAATTAGAAAGAAATGTCAATTTTGAAAAATAATCAAATTAAGATGCTTCTGAGGAATCCATAGAGTCAATCACCATTTCATAGGTCAAAGACTCCCTGAAGGAATCCAATTCCGCACATAATTATTGATCTACAGCCCAAGTCACGAGCTCTAAAGAACAAACACGCTCTCCAGTCTCGACCAATGCTGAGACAGTCACCGGGCAACCTGCATCCTTGTTAATAGAGCCTGTATCTTGTGTTCTATGTGCCAATGCACATAGTTCCTCGTAGACGAAAGGCTCAAACTTCACATTGTGAAGAAGTCACAAGCCCAAAGGACAGTTTTGAAATTGGGTCGCTAAGTGACTCTTCAGCAGTCCAAAGTCCAAGGGAGAGGGGGGTTGCGAAGCCAGCTATATGTCCGGTGCCCATTCGATGGGACACCAGATGCAGTGGAACACGGGTCACATGCAGGTAAAAGAGGCAGGCGGAATGTTAAAGACCAATCAAGATCCAGTTCTTGTAGTAGAAGCATTCCAAAGATAGGAAACATGCATGCACTGTAGTCATGGAGGGATGCCTGTTCAAGAGCACCTGCAAAAGTTACATCCATTGCGGAGAAGCAGGAACAGGATGAGAATGCCACAAATAAGGAATAACAGCAACGGGAATCCTCCAAATACACTAGAGAAAATAGAGTGGATAAAAGCAAGGACCATTCCAAAGAAGATCTGAAAGGAACTAACAAGGCCCAAGCCTACAACCTCAAAAAAGTTGGCAAGGCCGGCCGTACTAGTGACATTAAAGATTTGATGCACTAATTCTACGAAATGTTGGGGAAGATTAGTGTTTAACAATGCCTGTATCTCACAAGAAGTTCTATACATCTGCAATTTGAAGGTCTCGCGAGCAGATGTAATAGACACTTCTTGTTGAAACAATCATGCTTTGAGTCTTCTCAGCTTGTTGAAGTCTGCCTTCAAAGTTAGAATGGGGGCCACAATGTGTTATCTACAATCCTATGCAACAAGTGACTAACTGGGAAAAGGACAAACTATAGGGGACTCTAGCCCGCATTCCGCAACAGTCTTGATCACTAAGCATGAGATAAGTCCTATTTGAGCTGTGGCTACTGCAGATTTGGCTGCTTCATCAGCCATAGAATTCCCTATGGCGTGTGCTCTCACACGTTGTTGACTCAATGTATGTATAACATGAGTTTGTGGCAACCTATCCTTAGGATTTTCCCCTTTAACCCATAGCAACTTGTGGTTGATTGCGATACCCTTTGAATCTCTGAAGTCATTTTGTCACCAAATATGTAAATTATCATTAAAAGATTGTAGACTATAATAAGAATCATACACAATAAATGTGGGGATTTTAGTATCCATATGTTCAAGTGCAAGAAGTAAAGACTTGAGTTCAGCCAACTACATAGTGCAGTCCCCAAGAGACTGTGTGAGTAGTTTGATGGTGAAAGACACCATTGGAGACAGGGCCAAGAATGATGGGGCATGTGACAGAATATTGCTGCTTAGACCTATAGCAGGTTGTGCAGAACAATCAGTTTAAATGATGGACTTATATTGGTCCAGAGGCAGAACCAAAGACGGTAAAAGATAAACATGTTCATAGTGCAAGCATTATTGTGTTTGTAAAAAAGGGTCAACCACGGCTGTTAAGCACGTAGCTCATTGTATCCAATGAGGGTGGTGGGCTTTTGCATTAGGAATGCTGGCTTGTGTGACAGCCTTCAAGGCAGGCACAGGAGAAACAACAAAAATGTGTTTACCTTGAGCAAGTGCCAAAATTTCCACCAAGCACTCAAGGTTATTAAATCAAAGTCCACAGTAATAAAGTCAATTTCTTCCAATTTTTCTTCTCTTTATTCCATCATCCAACGTAATTCTCAAAACACAGCCAACACGTGTTTCGTCTTGTCAGTCTCTGACATAGACTTCTTCAGGGCTGCAAACAATACCCTAGCCATTGTTCAGACCATAATTCTATAGTTTTACAATATTTACACTAAAATCAAAATTCACCGAATTTTATGTAAAAAAGAAAGTAAACACAAGAAGGTACCTGTCACCAAGAAAAAGAGAAATGGGAGCTTGCGACCGCACCATGTGCGGTTGCATTGCAATTGCAGTGTGGGGACCGCTGACTGGAGGTTGGTCGTTCCAGAGACCGCAACGGTGTCACGTCTGCACGACATCGTAATGATGCCCTCTGTGTTCTTTTTTTTTTACTAAATGATTTAATATTGTCAAGCATACCATAGTCAGCCACTATTGTTTGTATATATATATATATATATCCCGTTCACCGCGTCTCCACCCAGTGATGAACTCCTCCACCGCATAGGAACAGCACGGACACGAGCCAAGTAAGTGCTAAAAATCTTTATTTCTGCAAATTCAGCCGCATGACGTTTCGGCTCCGAGGAGCCTTGCTCACATGACAACATTCTAATGTTGAGACCGCCCATTTAAAGTGCCAGTAATTAGTTTACACAACGTCACATGGTCGGGCTGATAATGAATATGGACAAAATACTCAAGGTAGGGTGACAAGGCAGAGCAGTGTCATATTTATACTGAAAATCATATAATATAAATCCACTTATGATTATTATTTGTAATCCTGGTCTCTGCATTACTAAAGACAAATACTGTGGATTTCGACATTAAAAAATGGGTAATTATTTAACTTTAAAAAATTACAGTCAAATACCATGAATCAAATCAACCAGATAAATGCTGTTTGTCATATATTGTTTCCTTCACCATAATTCATAAGGTTGAGAATACAGTACAATTGTATTGCTACATATTTAAGCTTTGTGCAAATTACGCAATAGTGCAAATATTTCAGTTTCAGATAACAATCTGTATTAATTTTTGTGCAAAATACGCTGATGTGCAAATTCGCTTACTTTCCCTACTAAGAACCTATTAAAGTGCAAGTAGTAATAAATATGTGCAAAGAATAGCAACAATCACTGTAATTATATTATCAATCTTTAAGAAGGAATACAACATACTATAAAAACAGTCACAATTCATAATCTGTGTATTTGATAAAACATCATAATCATACTTTCATCATAAATATTGGATTTGAAGACGCCCATATTTTTAAATTCCACAACTATGTCATGCTAAATTACCTCCTTAAATGTCCTATAAGTGAAATATTATCCTTGTGTGGTTAGAAATATTAGTGAAATCACCATATAAAGACCAACCGGGTATAAGGACCCATCTGGTCTTCATGGTGATTTTAGCCCTTCTCTAAGAAAACCAGTTTCTAAAAAACAGCATTAATAACAATACTCAACAGATCAGATCTAAATCATTATAACTTCATACACGATAGGTATTTTGGCTCGATCATTGATAAATATCCCAACCTAGATCCAATACTGTTGTGTCCCAGCCGGGACACAGCTAAAAGTCCTAGGCTCTCAGTGTTGATAGTTTGGATGGGGCCAAAACACAACAATAGATTGTTCAAGTTAAGGGAGACATGTATATAGATCTTCAGTAACATTTAATCCCATAGGGGCCTTTGTATCGAGTAGGAGAATATATCCGGTCTCCAATCTGTGTAACATAGCTTCTCTGTCCCCACCCCTTCTAGTGGCCCTGACCGCGTCAAGGACAAAGTATTTCAATGAGGCATTGTTACTTTGGTGGTGCTCACGGAAGTGCCGAGCTACCGGATACGTGTTGTCTCCATTCGTAATGGCCCTGAAATGCTGGAGAATACGTTTGTGTACCGGTAGCTTGGTACTTCCTACGTATTTTAGTGAGCAGGGACATTGCAATACGTATATTGCAAATTCAGTTTTGCATGTTAAAAATTGCGATATAGGGTGCAATTGGCCACTAAACCCATCAGCATATGTCTTTACATTTATGCCGTGGTTGCAGGCCTTACAGGTTTTACACCTATAAAATCCCTTATTATTCTGCCACCAAGTAGTTTTTTTCAATTGGCTCAGAGTTAGTATCAACTAATTGGTCTTTAAGAGAGGGTGCCTTGCTGAATGTTAATGACACCCTCTTTGGTAAACTTGATCCAATAATTGGGTCACTTTTTACGATAGACCAATTCTTATTTACAATCCTGTAAATATCTTTGTGCTGTTTGTTATAGCCTGTGATAATTCTGAAAGTTTTTTCTTTTTCAGTTTGTCTATTGCCCTCAGCCGGCCTGACATCTGTCCTAACTCTGTTATCCTTTCTAGTTAGTAGATCATCTCTTGTGTTAGTCATTGATTTGATTCTGGCCCTCTCAATTGTCTGTTCTGTATAGCCCCTATCTAGAAAGCGGTCTCCACTCTCCTGTTGAGCTCTTTCTAGATCAATAGGGTTACTGCAGACCCTTCTCATGCGCAACATCTCCCCTTAGGGGATGCTGGAAACAAGGTGTGCAGGATGTGCACTGGCCGCATGTAAAATGCTATTTCCAGCAGTACTTTTGCGATGTATTTTAGTATATATGGCTTTCAAACCTCCTCAAAGAAAAGGCAGAGGCCACATTAGGGGAAACCATGGAGGATCTTTATTCCAAAATGCAACAGTGCGGCGAATGCATTTCGGCTGTGTAGCTTTCATCAGCGCCAGGAATAAGCAGGAGATTTAGGCGCCAGCATGACTTTATATGTCCTGCCTCCACTGGATTGGATTGTAGTCCGCCCCGCCCCAGAATCTTCAAGTGCTCACCTGAAGCAGTCTTCAAATGCTTAGAAGAACTGCCAGTCCCGGAACGAAGTGGTTTTGACCGGGTAAGTGATGCAAAGGGAACCAAATGTTTTTGCGGGCTACAGGCCGTCGTGATGCGGTAAAACCAATGTCCTGTGTTGCGTGCAGAATATTAAAACCTCCTTGGGTCCCCAGACCGCATGACTGTCACATCCAGGTATACTCTTGGTGGGGGCAAAGTAGGCAATGCTTCTCGTCCAGGGTGGAGTCGTATATTCCAACATTTATTAACCTCTTACTACCCATACTTGGACTAGGACTTGACACAATGCGGTAAGGCGTTGGGGACCCAGGAGAAGAGTTAATTTTAACAGTGACATCGGGACATTTAATTTGCACACATTTACGTTGTTTAATTCATCCAGCACTCACTATGAGATTCAAGAAGTTACCTGAAAGCGTTTTCCCCTTCAGCCGAGATGGTGCAGTCTGGGAACCGCAGTCCGCCAAGTAGGACTGCAATGACGATTCAAGCAATGTAACTCAGCTGAGCTTCCACCAATGGAAGCGGGATTAGTATTTAAACAACGAACTGATGCAAATCACTGATGTATGGGATATGAATAAGGCAGTTCGCCGAAACGCGTCATGCCGACAGTGTTTTAATAAACGCATTCTTCCAGGAATCCCCGCTGTGTCCCTCTGGTTTCTGGTATGAAGAGGAATCTTTTTGTGGATATTGTGCGCGTTAGCCCCTGACGCGCTTGGGGGACCCGCCTGTCAAGTGGCCAGAATCTCATGGGCAAGGGCGTCTTCCCCAACTTTCACGTTTCCAAGGGATTGGATGACTCTGGCCCCCGCATCCCAAGTACAGCGTGGTACTGCTGTGTGGAAACAACAGCCTGTGATTGCACGGGGAGACGAACTGACTTCAGAGTTGTCTCCGGTACCGCAGGACTTGACACAATGTGGTAAGGCGTTGGGGACCCAGGAGAAGAGTTAATTTTAACAGTGACATCAGGACATTTACTTTGCACACATTTACGTTGTTTAATTCATCCAACACTCACTATGAGATTCAAGAAGTTACCTGAAAGCGTTTTCCCCATCAGCCGAGATGGTGCAGTCTGGGAACCGCAGTCCGCCAAGTAGGACTGCAAAGACAATTCAAGCAATGTAACTCAGCTGGGCTTCCACCAATGGAAGCGGGATTAGTATTTAAACAACGAACTGATGCAAATCACTGATGTATGGCATATGAATAAGGCAGTTCGCCGAAACGCAGACAGTGTTTTAATAAACGCATTCTTCCAGGAATCCCTGCTGTGTCCCTCCGGTTTCTGGTATGAAGAGGAATCTTTTTGTAGATATATATATATATATATATATTCAATACAAAAGCCCTTAAGCATTGAGAAAAGCAACACAACTTGTCTCTGCGCCCTCCGGCATCAATGATGACACATCCGATGGTTTCCTTTTATTTATTTCTTTTGCCTACGCGTTTCAGGGCAGTCACGCCCCTTCTTCCTGGGCAGCTTGGAACGTCACTGGTATTACCAACAGGTTTTTGCCGGTTTCAAACACCCACATGTCTCTGCTCCACCTCCTCCCATCACGTGTGGCAGCAGTGTGTTTTGGGACATGTGGTTCCGATATTTTAGATTCCTTGCCTGATAGTGTTACATCAGTTCAGATGAAGTTCCATTCATTTCCAGCATTTGAATCCTGAGTGGATGTGGAAATTACAAACGTGCCATTTCCGTTTAACTGCAGAGCCAAGTTACCGATTAGGTGAAGATCAGTTCTTCCACTGGCCTCTCTTAGTTTTGCGAGATGGTGCGTCTTCTCCACGGCAAGGACCAGCCGTGTCAGGACCAGCCGTGAAATAAATAAAAGGAAACCATCGGATGTGTCATCATTGATGCCGGAGGGCGCAGAGACAAGTTGTGTTGCTTTTCTCAATGCTTAAGGGCTTTTGTATTGAATAGACTGACACGGCTGGTCCTTGCCGTGGAGAAGATGCACCATCTCGCAAAACTAAGAGAGGCCAGTGGAAGAACTGATCTTCACCTAATCGGTAACTTGGCTCTGCAAAACACACTGCTGCCACACGTGATGGGAGGAGGTGGAGCAGAGACATGTGGGTGTTTGAAACCGGCAAAAACCTGTTGGTAATACCAGTGACGTTCCAAGCTGCCCAGGAAGAAGGGGCGTGACTGCCCTGAAACGCGTAGGCAAAAGAAATAAATAAAAGGAAACCATCGGATGTGTCATCATTGATGCCGGAGGGCGCAGAGACAAGTTGTGTTGCTTTTCTCAATGCTTAAGGGCTTTTGTATTGAATATATATATATATATATATATATTCACTGAAAAAACCATAGGTTATAGACCATATATAGTTAGGAATTAGCATTTAAAAAACCTTATTTTACTCACACAAAACCATTGAAATTCCATATATAGTTAGTTGCACTAACTATATATCGCGCACCCGCAATCCACTGCTGATGATGTCACATATTACATCATTCATGACATGGTCAGTGACATCACTGATGACATCACTGATGACATCTCAAATGACATCACTGATGACATCATCCAGTGACTGTGTGTTTCTGAAAAGTTTAAATATGTTTTACATATTGAAGAATGAGTAGATGTAGAAGTGTCTGGATGAAGGATTTAGTAGGTGCGTGACTGACTGTATGAGTGAGTGATTAAATGTGTCTCACTGAGTGCATGGGTTAGTGACTAAACTGTCTTAATTTGTGCATCATTATGTCTGTTGTTCTGTAAACTGCTGCATGTGTTGGTCAGTAGCTATATGAGTAACTATATGGGTTATTGATTGATTGCCCAAGTATTTGTATGGGAGACTGAGTATGTGTGTGGCTGGCTGGGAGGTGTGTGACTCTGTGCAGATCAATGTGTACTTGTATCAATGATTCTATAAGAAAGTAAGTATGTGTTAGTATATGTTTGAAAATGTAAGGTGCTCTATGTTTAACTGTATAGACAAGAAATGGAAGTGTGATTGATTCTTTACAGGACTGACTAGGTGTGTGAGTAACTCCATGGATGAGTGGCAGAGTGTGAGTGTCTGTATAGATGTATGAGTGCATATGATAGTGTTGTAAAGATGAGTGATTGTATGTATGAATGATTGTATGGGTGAATGAGTGAATGTGTGTGTAGACGTAGGAATCAGTGAGTACGTATGTAGTAACTAGTATTGGTGTGTCAATGGTTTCAAAAATTATACTCTGTTTTTAACACTGGGTGAAACAGAGGTTATATTAAAATGTGAGGAGATGCATTGTATTGTCACATGAATGATATCATCAGTGATGTCATCAGTGATGTCATTTGAGATGTCATCAGTGATGTCATCAGTGATGTCATTTGAGATGTCATCAGTGATGTCATCAGTGATGTCACTGACCATGTCATGAATGATGTAATATGTGACATCATCAGCAGTGGATTGCGGGTGCGCGATATATAGTTAGTGCAACTAACTATATATGGAATTTCAATGGTTTTGTGTGAGTAAAATAAGGTTTTTTAAATGCTAATTCCTAACTATATATGGTCTATAACCTATGGTTTTTTCAGTGAATTTTCAAGGTTTTGTAAATGCTAATTCCTAACTATATATGGTCTATAACCTATGGTTTTTTCAGTGAATTTCATTGGTTTTTTAACAGCTAATATCTGTAGCTGTAAAATGTATTCTTCTTTAAATCCAAAAATATATTTTATATGTTTATTAATAACTTTTTTTTTAAATATTTTTTTTTCTTCGTTCCCGCTTCGCGAATCGGGAAGCTTCCCGTTAGCTGACCTTGATGCCGCGAAATAGACCGCGAGCCGGTAAACGTTTCTTTACCGCAACTGCCGCGTTAGAAAACAACATCGTGACGCCTCCCGTCCGCATGACGTTTCGCGTTGTCGCGTGATACGTCATATGACGTGCTACGTTAGCGAACTCGTACGCTTACCGAGTCGCAAAGCACAGGTTTCTGGAAGCAAACCGGGAGGCCCTGCAAAGCGCGTAACGTAAACACAGCAGGTCATGTGACTTGGTAATAACACTTTTCATTGGTTCATTTCACTTTCGGTTTCCTAATGATGTAAGACTAGGTCATATGATCTAAAATGAACACTTTTCATTGGTTGAGAACTATTTTTTTTCCCAAATGGTGAAAATCCCTCCTTCTTTCCTCACTCTGACTTTCATCATTGTGAGAGAAAGACCCTTTGTTACCAGTGAGCAATGGCTTCTTTACTAGCTTCAGCTGGTGCTTCCCCACCACCTCCACCACATCCAAGGAAGAGTGGACCACCTGCTAAAGTTATAATTCAGCAAGAAGAGGAAGAAGAGGAACAGGACGACCTAGATAATCTCCCTATTATGGCCAGAAGATCTGTTGTACCGGAAGTAACGGGACCAGAGGGCAGGGAGATGGTGCCAAATATACAAACGAGATTTCGTGAAGTAAAACAAGTCTGCGTACATTGCAGTGGATTCATTTGCTACGGAGAAAGTAGCATCACTCTGATCAACAGAGCTATTGACAATCATGCTCATGTTTGTCCGAAACTCCCCAAACAATAAATTCTTTTTTTTTGTTTTCTTGCTCCTGTTGAGCCCTTTACAATGAATCGTTTTCGTTGCCCCCTCCGAAAAAAAAACAAAAAAAATATAAAACTGTTCAGAAAAATTCAAAAAAAGTAAAAAAATGTTCAGAAAAATAATAAAAAAAATATAAAACAACAAAAACAATTTTAAAAAAAGTTCTTTTCAGAACTACCTCCCCGTTATTAAAAAATTGGTACAATATTTGCAACTGTGCCAACCTCTATTTCTCTTAGTTCGCTTCCCAGTTCGCTCCCCGGTACGCGAACCGGAAGCGAACCAAAAATTTTTTTTTAAAAAAAGAACAGTAAGTATAAGGGAAGGAAACAGACACTTATGTTAAAAGAAAGACAGCTATAAGGGAGTAAACTAGAGATACTATTACCCGTAATCCACTGCTGATGATGTCACATATTACATCATTCATGACATGCTCAGTGACATCATCAGCAGAGGATTGCGGGTAACAGTATCCCTAGTTTATTCCCTATAGCTGTGTTTCTTTTAACATAACTGTCTGTTTCCTTCCCTTATACTTACTGTTCTTTTTAAAAAAAAATTTTTAGATCAGTCAGAAACAGTGAAAGTAATGAAATATAAAAGACTACGTAGAATATGAGCACTGTATGCAACAACTTTGACACTTACAGAAGCCTCACCTTCTCCATGCCTCCTACACAGTTCTACATGTACATCATAAATGCAAACAGAACAGAATTAATTATACATGTTAAATGGTTTATTTTTGCTGTTCTCAGAATGTATCAAATTTCACTAAAACAGTGACTTGAAGGTATTCATCATATAACAGCGGGGGAAAAAAAACACAATCAAAATGATTGTGTTTAAAAAACCCATACAACATTAGAAATCAGAATTCAGAACTCCTTAAAGTTAACTTACTTTCCATGACGGCCAAGGATGTCCTATGAACAGCTTACACTCTGTTGTGCTGTTATTACTTTCAACCCGCCACTTTCTGAAAGAAAACCTCCATCGTTTTCAAAAACATGTTACATACAATAAATGACTTCTTGCTCTCTAACACAAGATTCCACAAGGCCAAATCTTGTCAGAGCCATGTATAACTCTTGGATTTCTTGTTAGCCAATCCCGACTTTTCGCATTTCCGCAACTTTCAGAATTAAAATGTTGAAGATCATTTACACAATCCTGGACTAGTAATATCTTCCCCTTCTTGCTCAATCATGTTCTACATTTCCTATCACACTGATACTGCTTACTATGAAGCAGACTTACACTACCTTTATGACTAGTACAATTATTTAATTCTCTACATCACTTTTAATCACAAAGCAATGTAAAACAGTAGACAGCATTGCAGACTTACATTCCCTCTACTCCATGTTTTGATTCGCTGCTTCAATTAGCTTATAAAAAGAAATAGTTTTTCTGAACTCATTCAAAGTGCACGTATTTCTCAATAACGTCCAGTGTTATGGTAAAAAGTTATGTCTCTGTACTACACTTATCTTCAAGGCCAAATAGTGTAGGAGCCATGAGAACTTCTTGAAATTCCTCAGAGCACATCCCGAGATTCTTTCCCTAAAATTTTGGTTTTAAAAACACCAGGTAAGAGTTTTTAAGGTCATATGGCAAATTTTTTTTGAAAATTAAAACAGAATCATTGCAGAATGACCAGCCATTTCTACACTTTAAATAAGCTGTATAATGTCCTGATGTTATTGAAGAACCATCATGATATATAATTGCTACAGTTACAAAAGTCCTTCCTGATATTGACAACTGTGAAGCCACAAAATTTTTAATTAAAGTTGTCAATTTTGTTCCATCAGGCCTACATCGTTGGAACATTAAAATGACATACTGGCCATATGTTCGTATAAATAATGTGGACATCATTTCAGATTTACATTGCCTACACTCCATATTGTGATCAGCTGCTTTTACTAGCTTATTAAAAGAGACTGATTTACTGTCTGGCAAAGTTAAATATATAAATCTTTCTGAGTCTACACTAGTACTACTTGATACCCTACAGTTCTTGCAGTCATGCTGCCATTGATAAGAAAGCCCAAACAGATGATCTACATCTACACCTTCAGCATACAATACATCAAGCATATACATTAAAAACTCCTGACAATCTTGCTGACTATTTTGAGAGAATTGTGTTTGGCCTGAACATCTGTCTAACAGATTTCGAATTTCAGACACACTTTCTATGTTTGTTCTATCAGTGCTACATTTCTCTAACACAGAATTTAACAAACTGCAAAATCTTTGATCAGAATTGACCACAATCTCTTCTTTTACATTTTGTAGAGAAAACAAAACATTAACCACTACATTAGCATAGCAGTTGACACCAGAACTGTTTTCAAATTGAAAACCAACAACATCTTCAACAGAATCCTTTTTGTTTCTGCTTATAATTTCAGGTTCATCGACTTTTCGTCTTTTTGCTACAACCTCCCCAGTATTGGTCACATTTCTTCGTTTCCGGCCTACCACACGTTTCTCAAACAAAGGATACTGAGGCAAATGTGGCGCATACTCTCTTCTCAACCTATTGTATTCCTTAACACAATCTAGATCCGCACAAATGTTTGTGACATCACACTCAATCAAGTACAATCCCGATAAAGTCCTAACTCGTGACAATGCCACATATGCCATACCCTCCTTGAACACAGAACTGCCAATATTCACCAATGCACAGTCTACACTTAAACCTTGCGATTTATGGATTGTCACCGCATATGCCAAGCAAACAGGAAACTGCTTACGACGAACATATAAGTCTTTTACAAGCAAAAATCTAGCAGAACAACGAGCAATTAGCTGTACTTCCTCAATGCCATCAAATTTAATTTTTAAAAATTCAATTCCATCTCTATTTCTGTATTTCACAAAATCAACAACATTACCCATTGATCCATTTACCAGACCTCTTTCAACATGTAAATTCCTTCTTAAAATTATACGGCAGTTCAAGCACACATTCAGAGTCTTTTCAAAACCCGCAGTTTTAGATATACTCTTCTCTAATGAATCCAATTTTGTTTTCAGATTCTCAGACAAAATAATTGTTGATCCCATATGCTCTACTCTGTCAATAGCTTCCAATTTCACAATCTCTTGCTTTTCTAAATGCAACATTTTGTTGTTGAATTTGGCACATTCTGCAAGAGTTGGCATCAAACATATTCCAGATTTTTTCTCAGTAACTTTCTGAAAAATATTCTCAGGCACAACATCTTCGTCTGGATATAAATTTGTCAGTAATCGTGCATGTAAAGCTTCTTTCCCATGCTCGGTCACTTTTCCAATTCTAACATCTTGTAGAATAGTCTTGTAAACTTCATCCTTTGCCTGACGCATATTTTCATGCAGTTCAGCATAATTGAAGTTTAACCATATATTGACGTTGCCAATACTCCCTAAGCACTTCCTGGTATCTTCATGCGTGAGCATTTTGAACACAGGTTGCCCTTTCACTGGTGTCAGCTGCAGAAGATCTCCGAAAACAATGATGTGTCTGCCACCAAATAACACATCATACTCTGTTTTGAGAACTTCTTGCATTCTCAAATGCACAAAGGCAAGCATGACATTGGAAACCATGCTTACTTCCTCAATGATAAGAAGTTTCATTTTCCTCAAGACTCTTGAAACTTCAAAACAAGCATCTCCAGATAGCTTGTGATATTCTAATTTGTTGTCATGCTCCACTGGCAGCATCAGTAAACGATGTAAAGTAATCCCTTTAATGTTATGTGCTGCCAGTCCAGTTGGAGCGGTGACAACACAAGACAGCGATGACTCTGTCCTTTCCTGCAAATAACATGAAATTGCTTTAATAAGGAAACTTTTTCCAGTTCCCGCTTCTCCACTCACGTACAGTCGGACAGGCTTCAACGACGTACATGAGCACTCTTTCTTGTCATGACTTAATCCATGATCAATTTGCATGGTAAGTTCGTCATATATTTTCCTCTGCTCAACGTTGAGTTGTCTTTCCAACTCTTCTAAGTTAACCACATCCTCCTGAGCATGTGCCATGGCTCTTACCACTTCATTCATAGCAGTGGCAGCTTCATTTTCGATAAGAGGTCCTCCTAGTGGATCCTGACTCAATGAAGCAGAACTCTGACTGTCCTGAGAACTGTCTCTGGCAATCTCGGCTGCAATCGTTGCTTCCTGCTCAATTTCCACATTCAACATTTCTACATATTTGGGAAAAGCAGGACATTCTATGGTCTCCTTGGCAGCATTGAATGAGTCTTCGTAACAAAGGAAATCTCCAAGCAGTTCCTCTTCTGCACGCCAAGGCTTAAAAAGTTGCAAAAGTGCTAAATAGAAAAACTCCTTTTTTTCAGGAGATTCGCCACTCAATTTTCGATGGTTTATCAAGTGGCATTTTCTTTGCTTGACCAGACATCCCTCACTTCCTATTACAGCATACACTCCTTTCTCAGTATCTTCTTTGATGTTCCTCTTGAATATGTAATTTTGCAGAACCTCATACAGACAAACATTCTCGAGGTGACTGCTTCGATTTGGATAATATGTATCCAACATGTTGCTCTTCAAAATGTCGGTACTGTTTGGCTCCTTTTCCGCCAAATACTCAATTTCCCGCACAGGTTTCAGAACTCGATTACGCGTTGCAGCAAGACCAACACTCGCCCAAATGATACTCCTGGACTTGGCATAGAGACTTGCTGAAGACAACCGGTCAGAACATTCGTAAGCTCCGATTTCTCGATGCGACAACATCTTCAGACTGAAACTGTACAACTTCTTGCTGAGGATCTTTTCATGGGAAATGTCCTCCCACATATCCTTCAATTCTGTCTTCTCTTTTTTGGTGATGTAAGATGTCACATACCGAGCCACAGCCATACAGTTATCAGCCACAAACTGTATATCCATGTTAGCATTCCACATGGACAAAATCACCGGGTTATAGTCGTTGATGTACTTAGACCCTTCGTTCCTCTTCAAATTGTATGTGTTTTTAGGTGATTTCTTCATCACATTATGTCGCAGCGAAGACATCAAACTGTTCACTCTTCCTTTAGAAATCACCGATCGTGGAAAGCCGAAACGACATTTGGTGTAGAACTTGTCTTTGTTCCGGAATTTACGACGACAGTACTTTCCACATCGATGGCTTTGGAAACGTAGAACTTTTTCTCTTAGGCTTTTTTTCTCCTTTGCGTTTGGAACAGCACACGTAGAATACTGTTCTATGAAACTCATCACTGAGTCGTCTGCATCCGTTCCAAATTTAGGTGCATCCTTGATCCACAGCAACATATGTATATGAGGAGCACCTCTTGCTTGGTACTCCTTCCTCCAGAAGAAATCCAACACCTCTCCAAAAGGTGGATTCTTCTTATTCATGATGAAAGACATCATACCTTCAAATCTATGATTGAAGTACCTACATACATTGACTGGATCCAAAGAGCACAGTTCTCCGGGTGTCTTGAATTCGATGTTTTCTACGTTAGCATTTGCCTCTCTTAGAAATTCAAGTAAGTCTTCCCAGCCATACTCAGCACAGCTCAAAGTGAGGAACCATGTGGGAGTTCCTAAGTTCCTCAGCATACATTTTAAATCACCATGACGACGGTACCAGGACTCATTAGTACCACGCTGACACGCCATGAGATTAATCAGGTGAGAATCCAAAATACTGTCTTGGACATTGACTTTATCCATAAAGTCACTTGCCGAGATGTTTTGCATGTGTATACCACTTTTCAAGATGTGGTTCACTGCATATGACAGTCCAGACAGATCGCTTTCAAACAGGAGATGAAACAAATAAGGAATGCATTGTCGAAACCTAGGATCTCCTGCATACAATCGCAAAGTCCGGTATTCAGAAGCAGGAATTTGATGAGGTCGCTCATCATATCTTCCTCCCTGACCTGTTGGAAAAAGCTGTGGGAAACACCGAGCTTCCAAACTCTCCTCCCAAACACTAATGGGACTCCCTTTCGCTTGTTTCATTTGAAACAACTCAATAGCATTCCCCATGACTTCCTTGGAATGCAAAGGATGAACACTATAATGTTCATATATTTCTTCACTAGTACAGGGTTCTACTTTCTCAATTTGACCAGCACACAAATCGCTATCCTCTTCCTCACTTACTTCCTCTTCTGCAACATATACATTTTTATAGTATTTATTATATTTTTTCAAATACAATGTTGCCCTTTTGACTTTCCTAACATCTACTAAATTTTGCCATATTTTCTTATTCTTTGTCGGAACCCCATTAACTAAGATAACAAGAGGTTCCTCTTCCACTTTTTCTACTCCAATTGTGTTAATGTTTTTCTTCAAATCTAGAGGCAAATAAACAACTCTTCCCTTTAATCCTCTCTGTAAATCTGATGGAGGCAATTTCCCTGTCTTTGGCTCCATTCTTACAATAGCCTGAAAGGGATGGATACTTTGAATCAAAATAGATTCATAAGTATTTAAATCCTTCAATTCAGAAGGAATCTCAACCAATTCCAGATTATTATGAACTGCTCTAGCAGGCATCTGGTTTTGATTTAATTTGTTACAACAATAAGTACACACACGTTGATCCAATCCCAAATCAAAACAATTTTCTACCATCAAGTATGTTGTAAAATCCTTCCATTCACTATTATTTTCCCTTTCACTTTTTCCATATAAATCCACTAACTTAGTCTGATTCTTATAATAAGTGCGTCGACAACACACACAAGTGAAATTTGGCCTCTCACTTGATTTCACCTCAAACGTCGCAATTTCCCTCTGGAAATTATCTGTACTGGAAACCTGTACACTATCTTCCACATTACTCTCTTCTTCTTGGTCAATTTCAACATTCTCCTCTTTACTTCCAAAGTAACAAAACTCAATTTCTTCACATATATTCTTCACATCTATTTCAGAACCATGCAAAAGAGCAGCGCATAATTGTTTAAGCATAATTGCTGGACTCTTAGCATAATACAACATTCTAACTAATTTCCTCACTTTATTATGATGCACTGCTAGCATCCTGAAATGATGAAAAACACTCTGGCATACTCTCCTGGAGAGACAAGCCAGTGAATGACCATGCAAACCTATCACTTCTCTCACTCTGCAAGGATCTAATTCTTGCAACAACTTCATTTTCTGCTTCAAACTTTTCTTACTAAATGACCGTATAAAATCACAAAGCAAATTGATGGAATCCTGTCGTACACTGCAAATACTACTACACTTCCAGGTGTACACAGGACCCTTAGGACGTCTCCCTAAAACCTCATTACCTAACACCTCTTCTATCTCTGTTCTCACAAGTTTTTCTTTTTCAACTGGACAACCATCTTTCACTTCATAAGCTCGACCACTGGTGTCAACTGCATGCACCAAATCATTATCCTGGAAATAACTCTCCTCATTAAAAAATGCCTCAGAGCTTGAACTATGCATCCATTCTCCAGAAAAAACTTCACAAAAATTACTACGATTAACTATTCTCTTCCATCTACTATTTCTTTTGAAATCATAAATTACCTTGTTTAGCTTCCTAATTCTATTGATTGTCAAAATAAATAACTTACGTTTAATTTCAAATGCCTGATCAATAACTTTCTCAACTATTTTTTTTCTCTTATAAAAAACCACTTTCTGCTGACCTTTCTTAATATTTTTTAACAAATTCCCAATTATCCTGTTGCGGAACATTCGTTTACGAATATCCCTAAACTGTTGTTTCCTTCTACTTTCATGCATAGAGTTATCTCTTACTCTAGCAGTAACATTTCTCATTGGCCTTTCCTTACCACTTGAATTCTTTCTCCTTTTCTGGACTGAAACATTTTCTGTAGTAATATTTTTTTTACTACACATATTTCTTATGACTGTTTTTCGACTCTTACCCGGTGCTTTCTTGGTGACTTGACAAATCTTTTTGTTAGAGGACTGCTGCATTATTCCATGGTCCTGCTGTCTTTGACGTTTTGCAGCCTTTCTTACTCTTTCTTTGCTAGGCATCCTAAAATCTTGAAATAATCTGCAGTTGAATCTGTGGTAAAATATAATAAAAAATGTTATTAACCACTATTACCCAACAGTAAATTAATAACAGTCTCAAAAACTTAACACACTACTTAAGTATATAATATACTGAAGCCTATCTCCAATTTTTCACTGAACAGGACTCATCTCTTCTTAACCTTGGATAAACCTCACCTACTCTGTGTCCCCTGCACATAATTAAATGTAAAGGGGCAGATTTATATTAACTAGCACATCCCCAGGGATGCACCAGTTAACGTGCACCGCTGCTCTGCCACCCACGGTGTGCCGCATTTACAATCAGATAGGACAAAGCTACATCAAAACCCTGCGCCTGCTTGAAGCAGGCATAGATCTTGACGCAGGTAGGCTGAAAGCTAAAGCAACAACTAAGTGTTGTGTGCAGAAGTTACAAAAAAGGAAAAATGGCGTTTAAACCAGTAATGAGACCATGCTAACGTAATACAGAGTAAAAATATCCAGGATCTACATCAGTTTGGGGTTCACGAACCTGGCAGGTACAAGGCACTGAGGCTTTCCACCGTGCATGTCTCATCCCAAAACATATGTGGTTTGTGAATGAAACAATTTCCCAGACCAAATGCTTTGGATTGGCTACTTCTAAAAAATTAAACACCCCTACTATCCCGGAGTTAGAGGAATATGATGGTTGGAGTAATTTTACTCGTTGTCTATTAAAGATTTACAGGCCCTACTCCGTAATTCTTCCTTTAACATTTCCAGTATAAATCCAAAAGGTTGACTGCTTTGGCAACGTGCCTTATCCACGGTTTAATAACGCTGCCTTTTGCTTTATATAAGTTTTCAAATTGTATGAAATATATACCAATAGGTCGTTATTAACCTTTAGGTAGTGGTTTTCTTCATGAAGTCTGGTCGCTTCCATACACATACAGATTTTCAAAGATGATCAAGAACTTTATCTGAATGGAGAGGAATGCACTGAGACGCCAGATCATTCACTAATGTGTAGGCACATACAGTTACACGGTTCATGCAACAAACACCGACCAAATATGGCTTGCGTGTTGCAAGGCACACCAGTTCCTGCTATCATCCCCACGTTCAAGTTCTTGGAAAATGGTAGTTATTTGATGCTCAATAATGAAGATTGTTCTGGGTTAATTAAAAGTATTCATTTTATCGTAACAGTAAATGAACGGGTTATTTGCTGCAGAAATGTTCTATTTCCTCCCACACATGAACATAGGGAGTTTTCAATCTGGCCACAAATACCAACCTTGGCAGCACATTTCAACGGCATGGCAAGAATAAGAGCTATTTTGTCTCAGAGAGAGGTGGCCTTGAGTTCGGCCCGTGAAACTTTCGTGCTTCACACAGCGAACACCCGTACAGAGGTGCAGACCCTTTTAAATACAGATTCGCCTTTCCATTTCAGCAAGATGGTTCGGACTATCTCTAACGCGTCCTCCACAAAGGGCCTGGCGCACTTTTTTAAAATTGTTACCAGTGGTCTCGTGACTTCATTTGAGAAAATCTTTGGAGTCATCCCTGCTTTCTTACATTCTATTTTTTCCACTCTGCTTCGTGGATTCCCATTTTTACTTCCATTACCAGCGGACGCTCTTGTGCTTTTTTACATTTTTAAATATGGATGTCCCTCCTGTGCAAGCTCCCGCCCTGCAGCTGCTGACACTGTTCCGCAATCGCATGCTAGAATATTATGGCACAATGCCGTTGGCGATATTAAGCACGGCATATGGATTATCTTTTCTATGCTGATGTGATTCCTTCAAATCTAAGACACTAAAGTATCGGCACGCCCTAAACCAACACAAAGAGACCTTCTTAGCAAATAATATATTATGTGTATTAGGGAGGGTGAGATATAAGCAGCCGCGGGCCGTGGAGGGAGTTACGGTGGGGCAGGGATGCGGGGAGGGGGAGGGGCAGGGTGGAGCCCTCTCCACCCTGCCCCTCCCCCTCCCCGCCTCCCTGCCCACCGTAACTCCCTCCACGGCCCGCGGCTGCTTATAAGTGTTGCTAACTCTTATTCATTTACAGCATGTTAACATACTGTCACCATTCGCTTTTTATGTACTATTGACTATGCTGGTAATTTTGCTACTGATAATATGTGTACTTGTATAATCTAAGATACTACGCCTGAGAAGACGGCATTAGTAAATAAACATTTCAAATACACATGTGTTCTTCTTAACTCCATGTTCTCGTTTCTAAGAAATATATAACGACCGACTGTTCATGAGTTCCACGTATCCTGAGGTACTATAAGTTCATATTCTGGATTGTCTAAACATTGAGAGTTTGTTATATCCAATGTGACACTGTACCTAGCTTGCTAAGGGGTTTTGATTACTAAGGTGAGTTTTGGGACACCCTAATTCGCCGAGGTTCCAATCCTCTGTCCACAGTTCTGTGTCAGAACAGAAACCCTGCGACAGGGGCACCCCTCAACCTTACTGGAGCTTCATCACACTTGCGATACAACTCCAGCAATGCGCCAACTTTACGGCACAAATACGTCACGCATCTGTGCTGTTTTTGCCCCATGATGCGCCGCATTGTAAATGCAGCACACCATAGGTGACGGAACAGCGGCACAGAATGACTAACACATCCCTGGTGATGCGCCAGTCATCATAAATCTATCCCTATGCTTCTTATCTTGTTAGAGATAAACCGCCATATGTATCATCAAAGTTTTTTGCATTTCCTAAATAGCGAACTTTAAGGAATAAATAGCGATTCTTTACCATTCCTAGTTTGCGATGACCTATTTGCTAATTACAAATTACCCATTCATTTCCATGCAGCAGGAGGCCCATAGGAATGAAGGTGCAATTTGCGATTAGCAATTACCTCATCGCAAATTACGAATTTTTCCGACGGTGCAGGGGTGTCTCAAGAACACCCTGCTGCACCCCTGAAAAAGAAATTTGGGGTCATATGGCGCACATAAATTTTGAAAACATTCCTTTACCTCAAAAACGATTTTCAACTCATAATTTGAAAACACTGCACATGGGGAAATGACTTAAAATGTCCTTAAGACACATAAAAGCATTTTTTGATTGCCTTTGCAGCATGTTTCAGTCACCTTTAACATGCCTATGTAACGGAAACATTCAAAATCTAAATTTGCCATGCACAGGTGGGAGCATATTTACAAGCAATTTGCTCCACAGACAAACTTCTTACATTGAAATGGGAAAAATAACATCAGAGACTCTCAATTACCTTATAAAGAAGCAGACACCATTATGTCCTTCTCATCAATATTAAAACCATTGCTTTTTCTCAAAAACGATTTACAAGTCATAATTTGAAAACACTCCACAGCTCCTATGCACATAAAAGCCCTGTCAGTACTAATACTTCACATTTTCTCCAATTACAATTTCTCAAAGAAACAAAATCTATTTGTGAAACACTTGAGACAAAGCAACATTTGAAAAACACAACTTTCTTCATAATTTTCTCCTTAAAGCACACTATTTTCTATCTAAATTAAAGAAATCTTTTCTCACCTTAGCAAATACTTTGAGTTTCAAAACAGTCTCAGAAACACACCAATTTGTCTTCAGCAGAGCAAAAGGTATGCACTCCAGAGTCTGCAGCTATCAAAAGCACAGAAATGCTGTAATTCCTCACACATATCTCTCATGTCACCCAATCAAAACCCTTCCCTCACTTTTTTTCAAAGCAAAACCCTTCCCCCCTCTGCCCCCTCTCTGCTTTTTCTGCATAGCAACCACCTCTTGCAAGACCTCTCACACAACAATGTTGCAATTGAACTCTGAACTCTCAGTGCACCTGCATATCCAGAGCATTCTTTCATTTAATGATTTTTTCTTCGCCACTCAAAATACATCTTTCAACGAACTCATCCATGCACACTAACTTTCTGTTTTCAGCAATCAAAATCCACCAATCACTCTTACTGCTTCATTAACACAGAAACTCCTCAGTTTTTTTCATTTTACACTCTCATTTTTTCAACTGCCATTTCATTGCCACACTTCATCTGACTGCAGCAGAACCTTCTCTCACCATGTTTTCTGTCTGGATTGTTGGACATAGTTACATATATTGGGCTCAAAGGTACGCTGAAAACAGGAATTTACCTAACCTCAATTTACAAGATGTGGAAATTAAGTGGTTTGGCCACAGAGGATTAAAATGTCACCAATTGATACCATTGGTGAAAACCTTTATGCATTTGCCAAAACCTGACCTGTTAATTGTGCACTGTGGAGGTAATGATTTGGGCACTTTGACTGGGGTAGGTCTGGAAATGCTTTTAAAGGACACCTTTGAGCAATTGATGGCACTTTTTCCTCAGACTGCCTTGGTATATTCAAATATATGCCAAAGACAGAAATGGAGGTGGTCGAACCAATTTTGTCCACAAATTGAGAAGTCGAGGAAGCATGTAAACAAATCTGTTTCAGCTTACATGAGAGACCATGGAATGGGCTCCCTGTACAACAATAACTTGCGTTACTACATGCAAGATATCTACAGAGGAGATGGAGTTCACTTCTCAGATGAGGGCAACAGAGTTTTCACTCTGAATTTAAGAATGTGCATTGGTACCTACTTATAAGTACCTAAATGTACCATAAACCCAAAAGCTCTTCTCAGAGCTACCCTACATCTGATCACTCACAATTATTATTTTACTCTAACTTTTTTCACTAATTTTCAAGAAAGTACGCTCCCCAGAACGCTTCCCGGTTCGCGAACCGGGCGCACTCCACGCAAAAAAACAAAAAAAACGGTATATTTTTTTTTGCCCTGCGAGACCCCTTCAAAGCCTCCACATCAAACCTAGGGGGTCAGGGACGATCTACTATGCCCCCTTATGGTCATTTGCCCCTTCGCTTTGGCCTCCTCTTGTCTCTCGATCCTACCGAGAGACAAGATGGCGGCCGCTACGGACTGTTTAGAATGTTTACAGACCCCGAAAAACCAATCAGCTTCGCAAACCTCCGTAACGCGAAAAGTACGCGAAGCGGAGCGCTGTTACAGATATATATCTTTTTTTGAACGTTAATTTCCCAAAATCCACTGGAGCACATATATTGAGACCTAGCAAAGGCACATCGGGCTACCAGTCCCTACAATTTTGCCAAGTTTCGTGCAAATCCATTCAGCCGTATTTTATTTTTTTTTGCCCCGCGGGGCCCTTTTAAAACCTCCACATCAAACCTAGGGGGTCAGCGAGGATCTACTATTCCCCCTTATGGTCATTTGCCCCTTCGCTTTGGCCTCCTCTTGTCTCTCGATCCTACCGAGAGACAAGATGGCGGCCGCTACGGACTGTTTGGAATGTTGACAGACGCCGGAGAACCAATCAGCTTCGCTTCACAAAGCTCCGTTGCGCGAAAAGTACGCGTCCTAGGACGCTGCCCGGTCCGCTGTTACAGATATATATCTTTTTTTAAACGTTAATTTCTCAAAATCCACTGGAGCACATATATTGAGACCTACAAAAGGCACATCGGGCTACCAGTCCCTACAATTTTGCCAAGTTTCGTGCAAATCCATTCAGCCGTTCGGGCTAAAAGTGAGGCCAACCGCCCTATGGAAATTAACATGGGAAAAACGCGTTTTGGGACCCCCCTTTTTTCTCGGCCCCCCCTTGACGAACCCCCCCAAAATTTTCAGGGGCTGCTCAGAAACAAAATGTGCCATTTTCCTGAAAATTTCAGCCAATTCCGTCCACAAACGCCAAAGTTATTAGACATAGAATTTTCAAAAATCCCATAGAGAAAAAATCCTAACTATATATACCTACTGGCGACCGCCAGTAGGTAATATATATATATATATATATATATATATATATATATATATCACGCTCCAGTTTCCTTCCATCATGAAGAAATAAAACAGCACTCGAGGAGTTCTTCTCACCCACGCAAGTTTTATTAAGCGGGGGGTTACACAGACGCGTTTCGGTCTTCTACCTTCGTCAGTGTGAGTTATATATATACATATATATCGCTTGCAAACCTCCTCAAAGAAAAGGCAGAGGCCACATTAGGGGAAACCATGGAGGATCTTTATTCCAAAATGCAACAGTGTGGCGAATGCATTTCGGCTGTGTAGCCTTCAGCAGCGCCAGGGATAAGCAGGAGATTTAGGCGCCAGCACGACTTTATATGTCCTGCCTCCACTGGATTAGATTGTAGTCCGCCCCGCCCCAGAATCTTCAAGTGCTCACCTGAAGCAGTCTTCAAATGCTTAGAAGAACTGCCAGTCCTGGAACGCAGTGGTTTTGACCGGGTAAGTGATGCAAAGGGAACCAAATGTTTTTGCGGGCTACAGGCCGTCGTGATGCAGTAAAACCAATGTCCTGTGTTGCGTGCAGAATATTAAAACCTCCTTGGGTCCCCAGACCGCATGAATGTCACATCCAGGTATACTCTTGACAGGAGCAAAGTAGGCAATGCTTCTCGCCCAGGGTGGAGTCGTGTATTCCAACATTTATTAAGCTCTTACTACCCATATGTGGGGTGCCTAAGCACTTGAGGATATGGGCAGCATGCTATACCATGTAGGGAGTGTGTTTGGAAGGGATTTTATTTGTTTTTATCCTATTTAGGGAAATGTTACCATGTTGTGCATAAAGACCACCAAGATGTGATACTCGAGTTATGGAGTGCAATGTAGTGTAGTGGAATAAGGAATGTGAGAGATAGGAGCGTAGTTTATAGCGCATGGGAAACTGTCATCACTGCTTAAAAGTCTGTCTCTAATTTCCTTACTGCAAACAACTTGTGATATCCTTAGTCACATGTGAGTATGAAATCACATAGCTGCTCAACTGCAATAAGTTATTACGTTCCAGTTGTGATGTCATAATGCCTGCTGCCAGCAACCAGTGAAAAAGGCAAGACAGAGCATGATTACAACTGCAGTTTAAATAAAGTAGCAAAAACTGTCTTTTCCTTCTTCTGATCTTTTTTCCTCAGAGGAATAGTCATGGGCAGAAAGGAGATATTATGGGAACATGTTTTTTGCCACAATATAGGTAATTACAGGAAAAATAGAGTAACTCTGCATTTATCTATACATTGTGAGCCCATCATGTTTGTATCTGATTTACATTAAACGGATTCTAATATCTTTTTGCAACAAATCACTAACTGCTTTTTGGTCTGTTTATTTTTGCATTAAATGTTGCTTTTATTCTTCGAGCCTGCAACTATACTATCTCTTTCATGTGCAAGAGAAAGACACCAATGATTTAAGTGGTTTGAGGTAAGGGATATAGTGTGACTGTAAATTATAAGGAACAAAATACCCTTTCGTACATTTTCGGAATGTTGCAAATCACCTTGGAGTTCGATGACCATATAAAGTAACTTGGCCTTCGATCTCATTCCTCTTTATGGTCATGGAACTCCTCTGTGACTTGCAATATTCTTATAATATATGGTAGGGGTTACTTTATCCCATATATGCTTTTGTGATTCTAGTATTCCAGGAACTGGGGACTCCTTTTTTTATCGGGTGATATCATGTAGAGCAGTGTATGAATAAATGTTTCTTCTAAAGGCACTTGCATCCACTCTATGAGACCAGAAATTGGTAGCCACATTTTGGCCTCGTTTGGATCCAGCTGTCCTTGCCTTTGGCAAGCCTCTGAAACGTTCATTGTGCATCAGAAGCCCTAAAATAGAAGATGCTGCATACTTTATGAGCCATGAAGGGCCAAAAAAGGTTCTATAATGAAGCCCCACCCATGCTGGTTTCTCCGATTACAAAAGTCTGTTCGAGGTATGGAGTTATTTTGAGTAAAGCCCACTTTTAGGTCCCTTGTAGAACCGTAAGTGCCTATAAGATATGACACTTGGTTAAGTACCTTCTACAGGCAACTATATATATAACCTTTAAGTCACAAGTTCCTATAGCATCATACGTGTACCTCAAAGCACTAAGTCTGGGGGAGAGAAAAAGGTCCAGCTGGAGAGAAGAGAGGAGGCGAGATGATTGAAGTAATATCTGACAGGTCAGAATCAGTTGTTCGTCCTTTCTAGGTAGATAAAAAGGCCTCTTTTATGTAAAGTGACGCATCACTGCGAGAAAACAGAGGTGTGTCACTTTTCATTGCGCCCTTCTTGAGACACCAATGATGAGTCATATTTACAGTATTACGCATCATGTCTCAAGGAGTTACAGATACTTCAGTATTTCTGACGTATCTGTAGGCGCAAAAACTGACGCATTGCTGGAGTGTGTAACAAAAGTGACGCAGCTCCAGCAATGGGTCATTACACATGGGCAAGTCCCATGTTAAATGTGCCTGCGCCAGTCTTACGCCTGCCATGAAGCAGGTGTAAGATATCAATGCATTTGCGTCCTAGAAGTGGCGCAGTGAAATCTTATAGATTTCACTGTGTCACTTTTACGACCCTTTCTTGCGCCGAAACGCCCCCCTGCATACATTTTTTTTTTGTGTGAAAATGTCTTTATTTGCAAAATAAAGTCACTGCACATTTTACAGTCAAACATATAATGTTTCTCCGCATCGTGACATACATCTCAGAATGCATTGCAACATTCACATTTTCCATTTTCTGTGAGTAATAACAACCCTCAACTCCCTAATGCCTCCCCCTATCCCTCCCCCTCCCAGCACTTACTCAATCCACAAATCAGTACTTTGATGGTTTTGCTTCAGTCTCTATGGTACAGTAGGCATCTAACGGGTGCACCCGTCTCCATGTTTTCATCATACAGTTACAGCAGTTGGTTTCCTGTAAGTCTGCATCCCGGTTTCCGGGTATGAGTGGACGTGTGCATGTTGTACCCCTGTAAAGGTTGGTAGACTCGCACTAGTCCCCTTGGTCTTGTATGCCTTGTTCTAACGCTAGGAGTAGAGCATTCCATTCCATTGAGATGGGATGTTTCCTGAGACCTCTGCGTTCTTCCCTAAATAGTTCCTGTCCCTCAGCTTTGCCCCATCTGATCACCTCCCCACTCCAGGCCTCTGGGTCCCGTGGCCTGGCTGATTTCCACCTCATCGCCACCGACCTCTTCGCTAGTAACAGTGCCAAATCTACAAATCTGGATCCCACACTTCTTTTTTTCTCTTTGTAGCCTATCCCCAGCATGCAATAAGAAGCGGATGTGTAAGGTCTACCTGGTGCTATGTCGTTCAAAATGTGGTGTATCGTACCCCAATAATGTCCCAGCTTAGGGCACTCCCAGAACATATGCATCATACCTGCATCCTCCAGCTGGCATCTGGGACAATTATCAGCTGCTGCCGGGAACATTGTGTGTATCTTGTGGGGAGTCAAATATGCCCTATGTACAATCATCAATTGTATAAATTTAAACCTAGGGTTTCGAGTCACTTTCCTTGGCAATTTCAGTACCATCTCCCATTCCTTGTCACTCAATGCCCTTCCTAGATCCGCCTCCCATCGTAACTTCAGGGGTTGTAGGGGGTCAGCCCTGCCTTCTCGTATTCCAGCAGTCAACCATTTTGTCAGGTGACTGCCCGTTTCCATAAGGTATTGCATAGTGACCAATGTGTTGGTGACGGGCTCCGCCCCCATCTTCCAGCCAGTGGGTGCCTATGTAGTGAGTCAGTTGTGCATGTTGCAGAAAGAGTGCCCTCGACATTTGATGGAGCCTGGTGAATTCCTCGTATGGCAGTAGCCTGTTATCCGAGAAAAAATCCCCGACTTTCGCTATTCCCGCTTCCTGCCACACCTGCAGTCTTCGTTCTGTCATTGTGCCTGTCCCCAGTGGAATGCCCAACAGTGGTATCGAGGGTGCATAACTCGAACGTCTATTGGTATATCTGATCGCTCTCTTCCAGTATGTAAGAGCCAGTTTATGTAGTGGTGGAGACGATGCCGGTGCTCGGACCCCCGGTAGTAACAATCGATGTATAACCCCCCGGCTCCTATCACCCTCCGTCATGTTCAGCTCTTGTAAATTGCGGCCTGCTAGCCAATATGCTAGCCATTGCAGTTGGCACGCACAGCCATAAGCTAACAAATCAGGCACTCCCAAGCCGCCCTTGTTCGTGGGCAGTTGCAGTTTGGCCATGCTTATGCGTCTTCTGCCCTTCCCCCATACTAGTTCGAGTAGTAGAGTATTTAGTTTCTTAAAAAAGGGCATAGGGATATAAATCGGCAAATTCGTAAAGTAATACAACAAACGCGGTAGTACCACCATCTTAGAGACAGCCACTCTTCCTGCCACCGATAATGGCAGAGTATTCCAGAATTGTACCTGTGTAGTTAGGTTAGTCAGGGCTCGTCCTAGATTACCGTCCATCAAGTCCTGTGATTGTCGGTATATCTGGATACCCAGGTACTTAAATGTCACGGGTGCCACCTGGAAACAGTGCGGCGGGAACTGGACATGTGTGCCCGCCACCGGGCCCCGGAAGCCAAACCCGTATGACTTTGTCTCGTTGATGGCGAGGCCCGACAACTCACGGAAGTCTTCAAAGATCTGCGGCAGTGGCGTCACTGGGTTATTCATGTCTCTTCGGAACAGCAGTATGTCGTCGGCGTACGCCGATATGACATGGTGTGTGGTAAGCCTAGGTATCCCCACAGCAGCCGCCAGTGATCTCACTTTCAGCAGTAAGGGCTCCAGGGCGATTATAAACAACAAGGGCGAGAGCGGCAGCCCTGCCGCGTACCTCTCGCTACCTCAAGCCTGATACATTTGTTGGTTTGAACCCGTGCCGTGGGTTTCTGGTATAGCAGGGACACCCAGGCTATAAATCCGTTTGGCAACCCGAATTTGGTCATGACCGCAAACATGTAGTCCCACCTGAGTGTATCAAACACCTGTCGTAGGTCCAGTGAGATACAACCCTCGGTGTCACTCCTCCCTGTATTCGGAGACATTAGTTGACTGAGTCTTCGTAAATTGAGAGCCGTACTCCTACCCGGCACAAACCCACATTGATCGGGGTGCACCATTTCCGGGATGTGCTGGGATAGTCGCACCGCTAGTATCTTACTGATAATTTTGGAGTCAGTGTTCAGGAGTGACAGCGGTCTGTAGTTGTCTAGGCGTAGGGCGTCCCTCCCTGGTTTCAAAAGTGAAATGATCAGGGCCTGCAGTGTCGTGTCAGGCAGGCCGCCACTCTTCAATGCCTCGCTGTATAACTCGTGGAGGCGGTGGGCCAGTAGGTCTATGTATGTCAAGTAAAATTCCGCCGGAAGCCCGTCTGTCCCGGGTGCCTTGTTCCTCGGTAGAGCCCGGATGGCCATTCTGATTTCTGCTATCGTGATGGGTTTCGCCAGTTCCGTGCTGTGCGCTGCACTCAGCCGAGGAACACATATGTCAGAGAAGAATTCCTCCAATGTTGGTTCCGAGAGAGGAGCGTGTGGGCCATACAGAGTAGCATAATATTGCCAAAAGATCGTGTTAATCTCCCGCTGTCCCTGGATCAATGCCCCAGAGGTATCCCGTATCTCCATGATAGGGGTGGCTGCCGGTGCGTCCCTAGTCAGACGCGCCAAAAGCGCACCCGCTCTATCCGCCTGTGTGTGCTGACGTGCGGTGTACTCCCTATAGTCTAGTACTCTTAGTTCTTCCAGGAGTTCTGCATATTGTATATTAGCCTCTTGTAGCTGCGTGAGGGCGCCGCCCGTACCTGCGGCCTCGTTTTCCAGAGCAGCTAGACTGTCCTCTACCTCTCGCAATCTTACCAGTACCTGGCGTTTGACGCCCACTTTGGTGCCCATGGCCACTCCGCGAATGGTAGCCTTGAAGGCATCCCATTCGACCTGTCTGGAACTTGCCGTGCCCGCATTCTCGGTGAAGTAGTGTGTGGTGGCATCTGACAGTGTGGACTTAAAAACCGAGTCTTCTAGTAGGCTCGGGGGCAGGCGCCATGTCGGTATAGGGGTGGGTAATCTTCCCCATTGTAGAGACAATTCCACCGGGTTATGGTCCGACAACGTCTTCCCCATGTGTCCCACGTGTACGATCGACGGCGTGAGTGTCTTGGAGAAAAAGATGCGGTCTATTCTGGTGTGGAGTTTGTGCGGTGGGGAGTAGAATGTGTATTCCCTATGGGATGCATTAAGTGTCCGCCAGGTGTCAACTAGGTCCCACCCCTCTGCCCACTGTGCCAATGCTTCCGCCTGTCTCCTACTCTCAGTTGCATGTAAAGGGGGATGTGATCTGTCTAGCGTGAGATCCAACACCGCATTACAGTCCCCACCTATAATCCAAGCGTACTCCACCCAATCCGCTAGTGCCCTACCCAGTTCCGCAAAAAACTGCGACTGTCCCACATTCGGGGCATACAAACATCCAAGCACCACACATACCCCGTTTAACAGCTCCTTAGCAAGCACGTATCGGCCGTCCTTGTCTATTTTGGATGCAATGAGTTTAAACGGAACCGAGTTACTAATCCAAATGGCCGCCCCCCGGGAGAATGCAGAGTATTTAGTGGCGTATAGCTGGCCCTTCCATTTTCGTAACATTTTGGCACCCTCAGAGTCATTTAGGTGTGTCTCTTAGAGGTATGCTATGTGCACCCGTCTCCTACGTAATTGTGTTAGAACCCTGTGTCGTTTGTGTACCGAGCCCAATCCCCGTACATTCCAAGTGCAGACCACATAATCATTAGGGGATGTCATTACCCCAGATACCTTTGATACGATCCAAAACCTTTGTCCACAGCAATATCGACCACATAATGGAAATTTTCAGTGCTACATATGCAAACATTACCCCAACTTGTAGGTCCCTCCCTATAACTTCGGAGGACCAAACTGTAACTGTAACACCCAACATGGGTATAGGAATTCTAGAACCGTGCCTAGGCCTGGGGATGTGAGCCCAGTCAAACCTTTACAATAGGTCGCTTCTGAAAGTCTCGTAACCATTGTCCCCTATGGTCAAAAGTGTTCCTGGTCCCCGACCCCCCCCCCCCCCAAAAACAGAGAAGAACATCCGCTACATTACCAGACTGTCGGTTGTTAAGATTAAGATCACATGTCCGCCGCCATCTGTGCTGTAATTTGGGGAAATAACTGTAGGCTGCCTTCCGTGTCGGAGGCCACTGTATGGGAACGTGCCCGGCTCGCTGATGGTGACCCAATGGTTGCATCATGTTCCGCCAGTGCGTTGGTGGTCAGTCGCACTATTGCTGCCGAGCCGTCGTCTTCCTCCCCGTCTTGACGGTCGATTCGGGGCCCCTCTGTGTCCGGGCGTCCAGGGCGGCCCTGGGATTCCGTCCGGCTGTCGGACCTCTGCGTCTCCGGTACATCCTGTTCCTCACGGGTGGTCTGCAGTGGGGTGAGTGTGACTTCCAGCCACTCCGAAGCTTCCTCTGGATTATCAAAGAAGTAAGTTCTGTGGTCATGAATGACTCTAAGGCGCGCCGGATAGAACAAGGCGTATTTCACGTTGCGCTTCCTGAGTGTTCTTTTCACGCCCCAGAAGGACGCCCTGGCTCTGTGTACCGCCTGCGTGAAGTCCGGGTAAATGGATACCGAGTGGTTCTCGTATTTTATGGGGCCTTACTCCCTTGCGGCCTTCAGGATGGCGTCTCGGTCCTTGAAGTGGAGGAGACGTGCTATCAGAGGGCGAGGTGGAGCCCCCGGTTTCAGCGGCCTGGGAGGGACCCTGTGCGCCCTTTCCACGCTGTACATCTGTGTTAGGTCTGCCGGGTCTGCTACAGTCTTTAGCCATTCCTCCACAAAACGGGTCGGATTAGTCCCCTCGCTGCGTTCCGGCACGCCCAATATGCACACATTGTTGCGTCTTGAGCGCCCTTCCGCGTCATTGACCCTATCTCTCAGGTTTTGCATTTGCTTCTCCAGGTTTTCTAGTCTCGCGGAGTGTTCCGTTTGTTGGGGTATCAAATCGGCAATCGCAAGTTTCTGCTCTGACACTTTTTCGGCTAGTTTCTTATGGTCATCTTTGAGTAGTGACAGGCCTGTTGACATCGAGTCCATCCGAGTTTCAAGTGCCTCTCTGGATGCCCTGATCTCCGATAGTATTAGGTCCAGCTTGGCCTCCTGAGTGGTAGTTCCTGTAGGCGGGATCACGTCCTCAGTGGAAGAAGCCAGGGGATCGTCCGAGCCAGAGGCCTGTGCGCCACCACAGGGTTCCTGTTCCTGCCCATCTTGCTTCTCCTCAGAACTCTCCGCGGGTGATATGCAGTCGTCCTGTCCACCCTCCTCCGTCTCCTCCGGTCACTCGCCACCGGATCGGGTCAGCTGTGCGTGGCACCGTCCAACTGCGCGCCCTGTGAGTGGTCTGGTGCTTCGTTAGTCTGCCCGGGTAGGGGTTCTAGGCACGGCTGAAGCCAGGACCGGCGTTTCGTCCTCCTCACTGGGCAGGCCCGCAGTGTTGCCGTGATCCCGATAACCCAAAACAATGGGTGGGTCCGCGATGGTCATCCGGTGTGATGAGAGAAAGGCATAGGGCGCGAGGCGGTAAGCCCCCTGTATCAGGACGGTCGGGCCGCGATAGGTCCGAGGCAGACCTGCTCGATGACGGGGCCGTGCCAGCAGCGGTCCGGTGGTCGGCCCCCTCCGACTATGTAACGTGGCGCACCTCTTCCTGTGTCCCAGTGGCTCTGTAGTAGCGCTCAGCGTCTCTCAGGGGAGCGCCGTCGTTATAGTCCACCTAGTACCGCCGCTTTAATACGTTCGCGTCAGGGAAAGCCTGCCACTCCAGCGAATGCCTCACAGTCTATATGCCTGACCCGGTCTTGCAAATGTCCTCCCAGCATGCCATTATGTGCCCGCTATTGCCAGAGTCGTCGTCACCCACCTACTCCGAGGGGACCCCGTAGTTCACTGCCAGGCGCCGGGTCCCGTCTATAGCTGCTTGTTCCGCCCCGCCCCGCCAGGACTCACCAGCAAGCCCGGCTCCCGCCCCGATAAGGCCTTCGTCCTTCAGGATGTGCCCCTCGGTGGTGCGCAGCACTGTGTGCCGAGCGTCGTCCGCGGTCCCGTCCGCCCTAGACCTCGCCGGTTTCCTGGGCCTGGACGTCAAGTACTCCGGAGCTCCGGTGGCCCCCAGCAAGCTCCGATGCCCGTTCCTCCCTCATGGGTGTAGTACCCGTAGTGGCGCCGGTCCGGTGGCTCCGGATCACGTCGGGCAGCTCCACCGTACACAAGGACCGCCTCACTGCCGGGCGCGGGTCACTTCCGGGCCGCCTTCCAGCGTACTGTGGGCCGCGGCCGCCTCGTTGGTTGTAGGCCTCCCTTCCTGTGTGTGGTGTCTTTGCCCGGCAATGCGTTTCAGGGTTCCCAGCGCCGCCGTTCAGTCATCGGCAGTGCGGATCATAAATCGGTACTCTGCAGGCGAGGGGGTAGGGGTCAAGCCCCGCTGCTACAGGATGATTTTCAGGATGTTAGGGGAAACGTGGACGGAGCGATCCTAGCTCACGTCCACCATGTTCGGCTGTTGGCCACGCCCCCTCCACCCCCCTGCATACATCATACCTGGCACAGGTATAATGTGGCGCAGGGGTTCACAAAGTGACGCATCTTTGTAAATATGGCACACCGTGGTGCTTTTTATACACCACTGGTGCGTCACACAAAGTGACGCCCCGGCGGCGCAAAAGTGACGCAGGGGCTCATAAATAAGTCCCAAAGAGTACAACTACTAAAACGCTGCGTTTGTCGTGTATGCTGCATACATTCACAATATTAACATTCTATTACGGTCATTACACACAAGGCCAGAAACCCTGCAAAGGAGGCCCTGCAGCAGAGAGCATGTCTGCAGAGAGCCTCGTCCCGGTGAAAGCTGCTGCACCAGGAGAGAGCAAGAAATATCATAAGCGGCTCCTGCTATTTCCCCGGGGGATGCTAATCGTGTCAAGCAGCCTGTGGTGGGCCGTGGCACGGGCCTAGAGAAGATGTTTCTATATTTCCTCTGGGAATACGTTATTGCCAACTCGCTTTCTCTGTCTCCTGCCGATTTTAGACCTCACTTTAATTTCTCAGTTCTAGAAACAGGGAGGCTTCTGGGGATTCACCTGGCCTCACCTCAAGCAGTATGACTGGGTCTTTCTCAGAGCATGGTGAAGTGTCATGCTTCGGGGGGTTCTTTTTTTACAAAAGTGGGAGCAAAGAGTGGGTGCACCGAGTTTGTGGTGGGGTTACATAATTTCAGCTTGTATGATTGCTAGGTGGGTAGTGCGCGTGTAGCAGACATCTGCGTGAACCCCGTAGGTGACAGACCAAATAAGGTCGCTGTTGTGGGGTAAGGGTTCTCATCTTACAAAGAATCCAGCAGCTGCGTGCTATGCAGAAGATTTAATCAAAACTAAGGTTAAACAAGAAGCTTCTGCACACGGCCACAGCTGCACTCTCACTGAACAGACACACATCGTTCAGGGTAGTGATTTGTAACCATTTTATAACGTCATTCGATGCACAAGAGAATACAGGCACTGCAACTAGAGGTGGGTACTGGTAAAGGGTGGAAATGGTAACTTTAGGTTTGGGTAGTGGTAAAGGGTGGTACAGGTAATTTTATGATTTAGGGGTGGCTAATGGTAAAGGGTGGTATGGGTAATTTTGGGGTTTAGAGGTTGTGAGGGTAATTTTAGGGGTTGTAAGGATAATTTTAGGGTTATGGGGTGGTTAGTGGTAAAGGTTGCAAGGGTAAATTGAGGGTTATGGTGTGGGTAGTGGTAAAGAGTGGTATGGGTAATTTTAGGATTTAGGGGTGGTAAGGGTAATTTTAGGATTTAGGGATGGGGAGTGGTAACGATGGTAAGGGTAAATTTAGTGTGGGTAGTGGTAAATGGTGATAAGGGTAATTTTGGGCTTTAGTGGTGGTAGGGGTAAATTTAGGGTTCAGGGGTGGGTAGTTGTAAAGGGCGTTAAGGGTAATTTTAGGGTTTAGGGGTGGGTAGTGGGAAAGGCAAGTTAGGAGTAAATTTTAAAAGGGGGGCCGTTGGGGTGATTCCCCCAATAAAGAGAAAGCATATATTTATTTTAAGATATATATATAAAATCTCTTACCCAGTGGCAGTCACCACTAGGTAGTTATAGTTAGATCTGTGTTTCCGTAAGAAAAGCATTTTTTTGGTTTGAATATAACGTTGGTGTTGTTTGACGGTGAACAGCCTTTACAACGAAACTTTTACAACGAACTACCATTACAACAAAACTTTTACAACGCAAACCATTACAACGCATAGCGCTGGGGGGCGCTCTAGGATAGGGAATAGGTTTAATGTACTATCCAACACCTTCCCTACTATCCACGGGGACTGGAGTTGGAATAGTAAATTAAACTATTCACTATCCAGCGCCCAAAAGCATTATGCGTTGTAATGGTATGCGTTGTAAAACTTACGATGTAAAGGTAGGCGTTGTAAAAGTATGCGTTGTAACGTCATACATCCTGTTTGACGAATCTTCACGAAACATTCCCAAAAAAGTCTCATCCACCTCAGCTCCTACCCGGAAAGTTTTGAAGTGATCTGTCAAGCAGGTGCCTAGGAAAAGGGGGCCTTTGGCTAAACACACATATATATATATTTTTAATTTAGCTGTAAATTAGCTGTGGATCCGCTGCAAAATTTAAAAAAAGCACAGGGTCCCTCATGTTTAATGGCCCGGATGGGGGTGGTAGAATGGATTTTAAAAGGGAGGGGAGCCAAACCAATTAATACGGTGGGGGGGCATGAGCCCACCCTCCCTGAGCCTCGTTGAGGCCCCGAGGACCCCATCTCCGGGCCTGAAACACATTTAAAGGGAAGGGGGCATGTGACCCCTCTCCCGAGCCTCATCAGGCTGCAGAGACTCTATCCCCCTTTGGGGGGATTTTATTAAATAGGGGCGTTCATCCCCCTCCCCAAGCCTTAATGAGCCACCAGGAACCCCATTTCCCAGGGTGATACACATTTAAAGGGGAGGGAGCGTGAGGCCCACTCATCAAGCCTCTTCGGGCCCATGGACCCCACTCCCTGTGGTCGATATATTAATTGGGGCAGGGGGACATGTGGCCCCCATCCCTGAGCCCGATTATGCCCTTGGGACCCCATCCTCCTGGACCTGATACTTTGCAGTTAGAGCCTGGGGACCCCATTCCCGGAACACTGTAGTTTCCTGCCCAGAGAGTGTGGGCATACCTTGCCCACACTCTCTTGTGCAGGGTACAGAGGTTTGCTCTCTCCCGATAGGAGCAGTTAAAAATTCTGCTCCCGTCCGGGATGGTGACAAGGAATGACGCCGGCTCCCACCAGCACCCAGTATAGTGCTGGCTAAGGAGCCGGCCCCCGGCAGGGACCTTGGGTTTCACCTGCACCCACTAACAAAAGCCTCCAACAAACATGGACATGTGGATGTCCTGGGTGGGCACCGGGGCACCCACTTAACAAAACAAATGCCTTCTCCCATCCGCACCCACAGTCCTGAGGTGAAAATTGAAGATGAATACTAAATGAGCAGCAGGTGCCACTTCATTATAATTCACTGATTCAGCAAGGAGTGCCCTATAATGACCTGGGATGTTTATTTAACTAAATATTTTCTTGCTGGTGGTGCCCCCTACAAAACATTTTTTTTTATGTTGTGGAGGACTGCAGGGAGTGCAGCAGCCCCCAGTAATATTTTTTTAAAACCACAGTAAGTCTCCTGGGACATTAAAACAATGACCCCAGGAAAGCTTACCATTGTTTTCTAAACCACTATTAGCTGGATCTCTATGATTTTCAGCTGGCGTGCAGGGCCTGCTCGTGGTTGTTTTTATGACTGTGTTTTGTGGGCTGAAAAATTACAAAAAAGAAGGCTGAGAGACATTCACATTATTTGTGATTTTTGGACAAAGATGCTAGATCTGCTTTGTATATGTTTATATGGTCACCCATGTTAAAACCAATAGGTGCAATTTTTTTGTGTTATGACTCGATTGACCATCACCATCTTACTTTACGTTAAAAAAAACATAAAAATTCACTGACAATAACGAAGCTTAAAGTGATGTTATAGTTAGGTGTGATAACAATATGTTACTTTGCATGGAACAAACCTTAGAAATTCACAGGTAAAAACATACTTTTTTTTAAACAAACATAACCACTGAAATTCACCAGTTATAGTTATCACAAGTCACTATAACGTGTGAACTAAAGTAACTATAACTCACACCCTTGCTATCCACTGCTTATGACCTTATATATTACATCACTAATGGCATGTTCTGTTACATCATTAATTAAATGACTGCAACATCTGAATTGACATCATTGATGACCACACTGGGCATGGCGAGGAGCGAGTTATTGTAGGGGACATTTTCACCAAACTATAACATCCCTTAAATCTTTAGTTTTTCAGTGATTAGACAGATGGATAGATAGATAGATAGTTAGATAGATAGATAGATAGATAGATAGATAGGTAGATAGATAGATAGATAGATAGATAGATAGATAGATAGATAGATAGATAGATAGATAGATAGATAGATAGATAAATAGATAGATAGATAGATAGATAGATAGATAGATAGATAGATAGATAGATAGATAATAGTACTTAGTGGCAGAAGCCACTAGGTGGTTATAGTTAAGACATACATATAAGGCATTATATTCACAAGCTTCACTGACCACACCCCACCCTGTGACAAGATGGAAAGGGTGGGCTTAGGAAGCATGTGAAAGGCGCCACAGAAAACCTATTTCATCAGTCTGTGGTGTCAGGTCATGTTTTATCTAGTGTATTCATGGTCAGGAAGAGCCCATTTACACTCAGCACATACACACAACATTGATCCAATCCTGATGAGTGATACCAAATGTGACCTTTTCCAGCAAGACAACCATATTAGTAGCTGCCTCGAAAACAACAGCTCACGCAAGTTGGGAGGAAAAAGTCGAAATCTGTTCATTCTCCTCTTTTTAGGTCTCGCCTAGACGAAAGCAAAAGCGTAAGCTTTTGCTGTCTAGGGCGAGACAACTTATGTAATCACTTTCGGGGGAATGTGGACTGCAGACTGTCACGAGCGTCTCCTTCCGGAGATTCTACCTCGTGAGCGCGCACGTCGCCGTGCCTCATTTTCCCATTCGCAAACAAAGCCACACTCACGCATGCGCACATACACACACTGCATACACACACGCACCCCCCCTTAAACAGACACACGCTGCATACACACACGCACCCCCCCTTAAACAGACACACGCACGCACGCACAGACACACTCAAACAGACACACGCGCGTACACCCCCACCCTCAACCCCACTCACCGGGCTCCTCTCCCCTTACGCATGGGAAGGCACTGTGCTAGAAGGTGCGCGGTCTGAAATCACCGCCGCCTCCCACAGCGGCATTGTAGGGAAATTAAAAGTTGCCTCCCCGTAAACACCGCCGCAGCCTTCGGGAGCCTCACAAATCCCGAGCGCAGCTCCTCTGACGTCAGACGAGGAGCCGCGCTGGGATTGGTGCCTGTGGGGCCGTTGCCTGGAAACGGAAGTGTCGTCGACGCCGGGCGGGAGGGGCTTCTTCGCTCCTCACCCGGGCAGCGCCTGCAAGGATCTAACACATCACATAATGTCCCCGTGCTTACAAGAAAATAAATATTTCCTTGTGTAATATAACTGTTGCTCGCGTAAAGCGCACCGTTACCTTCGGGTCGAGGTTGCGGTATATAAAACTGCCCCAAAAAAACATAATACGCGATGGTGAACGGACTCACTATTCTAGCAAACGTCACACTTTATTTTGCTACGAAAAACATAAACGCAAAAGATAAACGCCGGAAGTCTTCTTGTCTCGACCTAAAACGCCTTTTCTACTCTCGCGAGATATCATTTCCATGGGACGATTTCGCCAGCACAAAAGTCTGCCCCGTGTCCCGGGAACTGCGCTAAGAAAAGCCAGAGAGCTTTGCGGAGCCTGATGGAGCCACCGGCCTGAGGCGGCCATGGAGCCGGGCCTCCCGCTGCTGCTGCTGGGGAGCTGCGGCCTGCTGCTGCTCGCTGCCGGTGAGTCCGGTTTACGGGCCGGGGAGTGGGGTGCTGCTATGTTTAGACTTAAGGGCGCAACAGGGAGATGTCTGCGGAAGCCCCTTCCCGCGCCTGTTGTGTCACCTTACAGCACTCGCAGGAACTTTCGGGCGAGTTTAGAGCTGGAGGGAGCCCCTCACTCACTGGTTGTGCTTCCCGAGGTCACAGCCTTTGTCCCGGAGCCGCGTTGTGCGGCTCTCTGGCATCTGCCTGGCTGCACTGATTACCAAGGGCAACTGCACTCTGTCACGATGAGACCGACATTTAGGGTTTATTACAGCACCTTTAGCATGTACACTTGCCTCGCACCACCTACCCGTGTAAACAGCGCATGCACAGACTGATGGAAAAGTGCATGTATAGAATGCATGTGTACGAACTGCTAATGGGCCATGCATTCAAGTATAGGGTACTAGCCACAGCCGAGTACCTTAATTGTACAGTCCATGCATGCGTGTACAGCTAATACAATATGCACAGACATGTTCAAACGGCAAAAGCTCGTTATTTACAAGCACAGTGTGTCATTTTTCTATGTGATGCATTTACTGACTGAGCTATTAAATGTGCTTGTTGAACCTCCGTTTCACTGCACTGATTGCTCATGCTTTGCGTATGCGCAAGTATCGATTACTGTAACTGTTTGTATACGTACAGCTTGCTACTTCATATTGAACATGCACAGATAACTTTCTCTCTGCTCTTACACTAATGTGCTTGGGGTGGGGGAGACCAGCCCTGTTGTGCATCAGGCTGGGAGGTGAGACATTGGAGGCAATATTTTTTAACTAAAAATACGACAGCTCGCTGGCTGCTAGAGGTGCAGCTATTTTACAGGCTCTATTTACCGCAAGGCGACATTACTGGACATTCCACCTCTTCGAGCCCATTTTACAAAAAGTAATCAAAATGAACATCCACCACCACATCCACCACATCCACCACCACATACACCCCCACCACCACATCCACCAACACCACATCCAGCACATCCACCACATTCAGCACATCCACCACTACCAAATCCACCACCACAACATCCACCTCCACATCCACCACATCCACCTCCACCACCACATCCACCACCACCACCAAATCCACCACATACACCACCTTCACATCCACCACAACCACATCCACCACCTTCACATCCACCACAACCACATCCACCACCACCACCACATCCAGCACATACACCACATCCAGCACAGCCACCACCACATCCAGCACAGCCACCACCACATCCACCACCACCACCACATCCATCACCACCACATCCACCACCACCACATCCACCACCACAACATCCACCACCACATCCACCATCACCAGCACATCCACCATCACCAGCAAATCCACCATCACCAGCACATCCACCATCACCAGCACATCCACCATCACCAGCACATCCACCATCACCACATTCACCACATCCACCGCCACCACATCCACCACCACCACATTCATGTGTGTGTGTGTGTGTGGCTCTGTGTGTGTGTGTGTGTGGGTGCAAATGCAATAGGTCTGACATTTACGAGAGATTAAGCTATTGGCACTGTAAATGACAATGACATTTATTTATCTGATTTCAAAACCAACACATAAATAAAAAAGTTGTCATTACAATGCCAATAGCTCTAACTTTTGCAAAGGCGAGACCGTTGCATTGTAAATGCTTGTTTCTTTTCCTTTCTAACTGCTGTGCATTCTCCTCTGTAGCACCAATGATGCTGCAGAGTGTCACAACTACATATGGTTGTTTTATCTCCCTTGCAGATTATATGTGCTTGTTGTTGTCACGGTCAGACTTCTAGATGTAATCTGTAGGGAGAATTTAAAGAAGCACTAACAAAGCCACCAAGTGTAGCTTTTTAGTGATGTAACTGCTGATTACTCGATAAGTGATTTTGGTGTGTTTGTGTGAATGGGCGAGTAATTGAATGTGGAGGTTGACTGAGTGGATAGGTAAATGTGATGACTGGTTATATGAATTGGGTGAATGACAGTGGGAAGCTTGCTGTGGATGGGTAAATATGAGCTGGTAGGTGAATGATATAAGGTGGGTGGAAGTGAATGAATTGTTGAATGTGGATAGGTAGGTGAATAATCTTAAGTGAGTAGTTGAGTGGGTAACTGGGTGGATAACTCTGGGAATGATAAGGTGGGTAGACAAAAGCTCGTTAAAACACCTTGAATTGATTGAAATGCAACGTGAATCAGTGGAGGGGTAGTTAGATGAGAATGTATGAATGAGTATGTGAATGAGTATGAGTAAGTGGGTATATGACAGAATGGATGGATTTGTGGATGGGTGCATGGTTAAGTGGGGGAATGAGCGTGTATTGGTGGATGGATAAATGTAAGCTTATAACAAGTTGTGCTGTACGTACGCTGGTAATACTGTTGAAGGTTTGAAGGGAATCTAGGAAGTCACAGTCGTCTTGCCTCTTAGCTGGGTTTGAAGGCTTATTGGAGTAATACATCCACTAAGCCTTCCTTCAAGGATTATGATCTGTGTTTGAACCCGTGGTTTGAATTCTGTCTCTCCACTCAGTCTTTCATCCTCTCAAGGTCGATAAAAAGCAATCTATTGAGTTGGGTTAAAACAAACATCCGTGTTCACCCTCTTTTCCCAAACACTCCCTGAGAAAATCAGGAATCAGGTTTGCTCGCTATGCTCACTTGCATAGTGTAATTGTGTATGGACTTCCACTTCACCACTTTTTGCAATCACCAGCCACCACTGTTCACATCCAAGGAGTCACTTTGTGACTATTGGGTGCCCAGCCCAGACATTTTTGATTTGCAGATCTGCCTTTTTGAGTATGCTCTTCTTTCTCCTCGGAGGAATGGGTAAATAAAATGTCCACAAACAACTGAAAGCTAACCTTCCCATCCTAACTGCTTGTTAAATTCAGAGTGAATTCAATCACTTGGGGCAGACGATTCAACCTGTAGCATGTGTACTATCTCACACGTGGGCCTGTAGTGAAATTCTCTTGTCACACCGCCCCCTCATGTGTATTAAATCATTCACATCAAATTAGGCAGGCAAGTCAGTAATGTGAATATCTAGTTCTTGTGAGTGTTATTTGTGCGCTTTGCATGAATATAATATTCCTTGTGAGTGTGTGTGTGTGTCTGGCAGGCTTATAATGTGATCACCCTGTATTGATAATGCAGTTCTCTGAAGCACCTGTCTGCTAAAATCTTGTATGCAGTAGCACGGCTACTTTACAATATGTGTCTGGAGCTACTGCTGAGAAATTCAACTGGGATGATTATACAACAAAAGTAGTGATGGTCCTTAGAATTGATCCTAGTCTATGACCCTTTTCCATAGTGTCTCCGTGGGGGTTCCTAAATATATGTATGTGTGCAGTATGTATTTGTTATTCATCACCAAGCAGTGCTTAATTAGACCCAGTGGTTGCAGGGCGGGACCCATTTGCACCTAACTTCTGGGACTTACACCTATTTTTCCTCAACAGACTTTAATCCCCAGCCATAGAGAGAAAAATGCAAAAGAGGGGAAAGAAGAAGGAAGAGAAAGACAGAAAAACAGTGACGAAAGGAGAAAGAAAGGATAAGAAAAACATGCAACAGTGAGATAAAGAGCAGAGAGTGTCTGGTATGGATTAAAGAGGCATGAGGTGGAATCAAGACTACGCAGCCTTGGTACTCAGCACCCATACCTTCAATAGCATCAGCTGAGTGCTTCTAAGCAAATCTTTGGGCCCGTCACTTACTCTTTTACAAAGTGAACATTATTACCATGTGAATATCCAGAGTCAAAACCTCTTCTTCTGACCTCGTTGTCCATTTGTTGATACTGAGGTCATGCTTATGTTGATAATGCATCTACCAAACAGGGCTGTGCACACCTGGCACTCTACAGGTTCAACTTCTAGCAAGACTGACTCAGTTTATCATCCCTCTTATATTAATAAAATGTAGACTAATAACATCAATTATCAGGACTTACTTTGGGACTTTAAAGGGCTAGGGATGTATTATAAATCAATTGTTATTGCTATCTGTTTCAAATAGGGTATTTTTGTCCAAGGAAATGTTGTATCTGAACTAAGAAGTGTCCAGCACGTAAGGGGGCTTCAGAGACCCTTTTTCTGAAATCTAAACAAATATATATAGAAGCATGTATGTCAAAACATTCCGTCCCAACTATTGGAGCAGATCAGTGATCCACATAGACCCTGCATGAGTTTGAGCATGCGGATGTATAGACTCATACCCTAAATCTACTTTAAGCAGATCAGCATTTTGACTTTTGGTGGGCTGTCCGAAGCATAGGGGTCAAATAAAACATCTATGTCCTTAACAAAGTCTAAAAGTGATATTTTGGCCTGTAGTGGGGCTGAGCCTTGCCTTTATACAGTGTTAAGTTAGCATGAGCTTATTACAAGTTTAAACGCCATTTTACCTTTTGCTTTCTTTTGCACACTGCACACACATTAGTTATTGTTTTGCATTAGGCTGAGGGTTTTGCTTCACATGAGAATAACTTGTTTTTCTACATTGCTAGACTTGCTTTGTAAGCTTAGTCTGAACAGTGAGTGCCAAGGCCTTCAAGGTTATCAACACTGTTGCTGTTGTTCGAACTGATCAGCACACGTTCTAGACATAACATATATGCAGCTGTGGACAGCTCAGATACTGGCGCCTTTAATAATACACTGTGTAGGCATGATTGAAGACACTTGGAGAACATTCGTATGCTGAGAGCTTGTGCAGAACTTGATGTGATTCACTCCTGCTAATCTCTGAGGTATGGGGTCGCCTATGCAAGCCTAAGAGACCTTCTTTAGTAATAAAATAACCTACTAGCAATGGAGGGTGAAATATAGGTATATATTTAACCTGTTTCCATTTAGCATTATAACATGCTTTCTCCCTTTGTATTTTATGGAATAGTAACTATGCTGACAATCTTATTTCTTATCATATGTCTGCTTGTATTAGCTAAAATATTGCACCTGAGATCATGGCGTTAAAATAAACATTTTAAACTTGCTCGTGTCTCCCTTTACTCCCTGTTCTGGACTGGTATGAGAGTATAATGAAAGAGTGCTCATGATTCCCACCTTACCTGAGGTATCCTAAGTCGCATGTTCTGGGTTGTCTAATCATTGGTTACTTTGCTATAGGACGAAGAGCTAATGTGACACTGATGCTAGTCTGGTAGGGGATGTTGGGTACTAAGGTGAGTTTTGGTACACCCTAATTCACTAAAGGTCCTGAGTCTCTGTGCACAGTTCTGTGACTGAGTAGAATCCCTGCAACATAGCGCCCAAACGTTGGTGGTCTTATTTCATGACGCTTGAGTAGTGCTTGTATCAGTCCTTCACCCCTGCACTATTGTTTCCGGTTAACAGTGGTGATAGATAAACCTACCTATAGTTAAATAGGTCTTTTCAAGCTTGAATCTTTCAAAACGGTTTCCTTTTGAATTACTACCCAGTTTTGCTACATTGTTTTGCATTGTACCTTTCATAACTGTGTCGTTATGTCTGACATTGACATACCGCAGCATAGTCGCATTGCGGTCCGCAATCATTTGCAGGCTTATAATGACGCCTTGGAGGGCATGACGGTTATCTTAGTGGTGAGTTCTGAGGTAGCATACCCGTTTGAGATTTTCTACTCATGGGTGACATTTCCAGCTGTGGATACAGCTACTCAGGTGTTTCACACGTACACTCACACAGTCGTGCCCGTGGAATACGTTCCTTATAGGACATAGGAAATTCCGATTTCTGCATGGCAGCACCGTGTTTGGTTTAATGGTGCCCTTCCCCACAGTTTAACGGCGATTAGATTAGTTCCTTTGTCCATTCCAGGTGCTTCTTGGCCTGTTTTGGCTGGATTTACCCCGCATCCTCGTGCGGGGGCAGTCCCCGTTGCTGACTTGAGGCCCCTATATACCTCCACAATTGGAGTTATCAGGGCCTTGGTTCAATATATTACCCGCAATTTCCAGGGTGGGGCCCCTGGTGTTGCGGCGCTTCCAGCTGGACCGAGCGGGATGAAGCTTAGTCCTGTAATGGTTAATGCGGTTATGGGCAAGCGTCCCCAGGATAAGGATGATGTGCCTTTCTGGCTTGCTGAGAAATTTGACCAGCTGGAAGCAGTTTTTCGTAATTCGAGTCCTGTTGAAAAACACAGAATTCTTACAATTAGTTTGCCCAAGGACTTGGTACCGGAAGCCGGTGACTGCGAGTCATGGGGTAGAATCTTTGCGGTGGTGTACACGAGGTGCTTCGGCACTCTGTCAATGGCTGTCCTGCCGACGTTCATTAAACTTGTTCAAGATGAACACGGACCTGAGGCTGCGGTTGAATTGGGAATGAGACTTGATGGCTCATTTGATGTGGTTTCCGATCTCGTCCTTTCTAACATAATGTCTAATGCCTTGCGCGATGTCCCCGATGCCGATAAACACCGAAAGTTACTGAGAATTATTACCGCAGCTTATAAAACCATAGGCCGTAATAGTTTAGGTGTCAAGCCCTTTTCTGTTAAAGATGAAAAGCAACTTCAGGGATCGAAGTCTGAAAAAGACGATCAGCCCTAAGCTCCAAAGCAAAATTGGAACAAAAACAAGAAAAACAACAACAGAAACAGGAGTCCCGTCCCGTCCCGTGTCACCAGTGCCTGCGTCTACTGAGTGCTCTTATGACTTGCGTGACTACGCTACGATTAAGTCACCTGATCGTTTTCAGGTTCTTGATCAACGTTCTCCTCGTTCTTTACAGGACACATCGGCCTCATCGTCCGGTGGTGGAGGCGGCGGCAGAGGAAGGGGTGGCCAGCAGAGTCGCGACCAACCCCCCCTAAAAGACGGAAAAGGCAAGCAGGCCGATTCTTCACAGAAGAGACCCCAGTTTCAGAAAAAGAAAGTTGCCGCTTTTGCAGAGGCCGCCGCACCCCCCCGCAGGGGGGGGAGGCTTGGAGGCCGGCGCCATAACCCACGCGGTGCCCACCGGTGGGGTAAACTGGTTCTGGGCGCCTAAGAGCGCCCAGGAACCAGCGGAAGCGGGTGCGCACCAGCCACCCCGACCGGAAGTGACCTGTGACCCGGGCGCCCCCAAGGGGCGGCCAATGGTCACCTATGCTTTGTTTGAACCCCCCAATCAGGGGGGCTCACCTGAGGCCCTATGGAGGGGTCAAGAGGATTTAAGCGCCGCCGCTCCCCAGCAGAAGCACAACGTTTTCGAGGAGCTGGGGGAGCGGCGCAACAGCAATCGACTGAAGGACGAAACCGAAGCAGAGGGAAGGCGAGGCCCTGTCGGCGAGCTCCAGGTCGCGGACTTTCGGAGAAGACAGCACGGCGGTGCAGCACGACGATCGCATCCCCATCTCCTCGGGTTAGCACAAGAAGTTTTTCGAGGCGTCGGAGAACGAGTGCGGCAACACCAGACAAGCCCCCTTCACAGCGGTGGTAACCCGCCCTCGCCCCCATTTCTCCCCCCCACGACTAGCGCGCATCGAGCCGCTACAAAGAGAGGAGAGACCAAGACCCGGGCGGGCCAGAGAGCAGTCATCAGCACACCCCGCTCTCGGGCTGCGGCGGAAGGCGCGGTGCTCCCTACCCGCCTCAGCATCTTACCCGGCATCAAAACCAGGCGGACCGCAGACCGGTCCATGGTAGTGCCAGGCGGGGACTTCCTCCTGGTCCCGGCGAGCGGCTTGCGGCGCAGGAAACAGCCCGCAGCGACTCCACACATCTGGCCCGGACACACCCTCCGCCGACCACGTGGGGAGCGGAGCGCACAGCGAGAACGCGCCCGCCCCGCCCTCGCGACCAGAGCTAACGCATCGGGCGGAACAACCCCCAGAAGGGGGGGCAGCGCGCTCAGAGCCCTGCGGAAGCACAAGCATCGTGCGGTGCCACAGCAAACGGCCTGACGCAGACGCGCCTAGAAGCAAGAGACTGCCAAAAGGCCGAACGGCTAACACAGAGGCGACTGCAACTACACGGAGGAGCCATGGCAGAGGGCCAGCCGGAAGAAGTGGCAGAGGTACTGAAGAGGATCCGCGAGCTATCAGCCATCCACGGGGACGACTGGCTGCAACCTCATTTGAACAAAGGGAAGGAGAACAGACCGGAGGAACAGGCAGAGGAGGAACCAGGCCCCTCAGCACCCAAGAAGCCCAAAAGCACGCTGCTGAAGAAAGCATCCAAGAGGAACCCCTCACAGAAAGGGCGCCAGAAGCCTCCTCTCCCGAGGCTGGACGACGGTGACCAGGGCGAGGCGACTGGCAGAAGAGCGAATGGTGAGCATATCAGTACCATAGTAAAAGAATGCTTGAAGTCGCTGGCGCCAGCATTACTTAGTGGCACAGGGCAAGGGGTAACGGGGGCTAGGGAGCCGCTCGCAGAAGAAACAGCAGGCATGGCGTGGCACATGGTCGACCCGGGGTGGGCACGACAGGCAAGGGTGCAGGAGCAGGTGGGTATGTCTACGCAGGGCGAGCAAATTTCCCCGCTACCCGGCTGGGGGTACGGTCCCACACCAGGGAGCTCAGCGCTGGGTGGGCTAGTTACTGACCCTTACATCAGGCCGTCCCCCGGCCCGGCGTCCTTGACAACAAAAGCCACGGGCCTAGCGTGCCTCATCCCCATTGCGGTAAAGGAAAGGATATGGCGCAAGGAGTTCATAGATATATTTTCGCTCCTGGAGATACAGCTAGAGGGCCTCGACCTTACCACATGCGACAGGAAAGAGGAGGACAGGAGAGAAAGGCGCAGTGCCAGAAAGGAGCGTAATTTTGAAAATTGGTTAGATGCATTCAGAATTATGGCATGTATTATAGTCGAAAAGTTCCCCCACTGCGCCGCTGATTTATGGTTATACGAGGCCAATATCCATTTAGCGCAGAGGCAGTTCCCGGGGGAAGCTTGGTTGGAATACGATAAAGGTTTTAGATTGAAAATGCAGAGGCATCCTGAAATGGAGTGGAATGAGGAGGATGTCTCGGGTTTCATCCACAAAATGCTCGCAGCCAAAGAAGTGAGAGCCTGGGCAGGGAGAAATGACCAGTCCTTTCGGAGCTCTTACCAAAAGGGAAAGAACAGAACTTATCAGAAACAGACCACTGGGAGATCCTACTCACCAACCACAACCAAAGCGATCTGTTGGAGATACGAGGCAGGGGATTGCTCATGGGGCTCTTCTTGTAAGTTTCAACACGCATGCTCCAGCTGCGGGGGCAGGCACGCCGCTCGGCATGCAGAGGGTCCAAGCGCGAGTCAAAGGGTGACAAGAAAGAGAAGAGCAAGAAGCGCTAGCCCCAAGCCAGGTAGAGGCGGGGTTCTAGTAGACATTCAAAATTGCCAGCTGGCCAGATCCCCCATTAATACACAACAGCTTCGCAGATTAGCTAACAAATATCCAAACAGACTAGACGCCAGGGTACTGGTGGAGGGTTTTGGAGAGGGCTTTGTTATTCCATTTCAGGGCCCATTACCACTAGAAGGGGCGGACAACTTAAAGTCAGCAAAGCAACACCCGGAGGTGGTAAGCAAAAAAATAGAGAAAGAAAAGAGCTTGGGCAGAATAGAGGGCCCCCTCCCAAAGGAGCTGCACGCAGGCATAGTTGTCTCTCCGCTGGGGGTGGTCCCCAAGAAGGAGCAGGGTCAATTTAGACTAATACATCACCTATCATTTCCCGAAGGATCATCCGTGAACGACGGAATCGATCCCGAAGCCTGCTCAGTGAGTTATGCGTCAGTGGAGGACGCAATTGAATTGGTTAAAGCGTCAGGAAAGGGATCCCTCATGGCCAAAGCGGACATCGAATCTGCGTTCTGCCTGCTGCCGGTCCACCCCTCCAGTTTCCATCTACTGGGCTTCCAGTGGGAGGGAGACAGGTTTATTGATAAGGCCATGCCCATGGGCTGTGCCATATCGTGTGCCTACTTTGAGCAGTTCGCCACCTTTCTGGAATGGGCTCTTCATGACGGACACCAGGAAGGCGGGAAATTGCACTACCTGGATGATTTCCTGTTCACAGGCCCAGCAGGATCCCCTATGTGTGCCAGTACGCTGGCAGCGTTTGAAGCTTTGACCAGGTCCCTGGGGGTCCCCCTAGCAAAAGAAAAAACGACAGGCCCAACCACGAGACTTACGTTCCTGGGCATAGAGCTGGACTCCATGGCAGGGACCGCCAGGCTGCCCGCAGACAAAGTAAGGGAATTCAGGGAAGAGGTGGCCAAATTAAGGGGCCGGAGCAAAGCCACCCTCAGGGACATCCAAGGAGTGATAGGCAGACTGAACTTTGCGGCGAGGGTAATCCCCACCGCCAGGGTATTCTCTAGGCGTCTGACAGGGCTGACAGCAGGCGTCACCCACAGACATCACCACATCCGGCTGAGCGCGGGTGTAAAGCAGGACCTGCTTTTGTGGGATGAGTTCCTGCAGGATTTCAATGGGGTTCTGATCTGGAGAGAAGAGTGGGTGACTGCCAAGCAGATAGCCCTTTACACGGACGCAGCCGGGAGACTGGGTTTCGGGACAGTCCTGGGAAAAAGATGGTGTGCGAGCCAGTGGCCAGACAGGTGGCATGCGCAGGGGCTCACCAAGAACATCACATTCCTCGAGCTGTTTCCAATAATAGTGGCACTGACCATTTGGAAAGAGGAAATAAAAAACCTGAAACTCACTCTATGGTCAGATAATAAGGGAGTAGTGCAGGCCATTCACAGAGGCGCAGCGAGATGCCCTGACATGTTGAGGCTAATGCGGCAGTTAATTAAATTACAGCTGGAAGGGAACCTGGAGCTGAAGGCCCGCCACGTGCCAGGGGCAGAGAACACGGCGGCAGACGCGCTATCCCGGTCCCAAATGAAGTGGTTCAGAGAACTGGTCCCCGGGGCGGACAGGGAGATGACCCCTTTTCCAGCGTACCTTTGGGACCTGGGGGGGTAGACCTGTCCAAGCTGATAGGGCACTCACTCACCGCAGAAGCAAACAGGAGATACAGGAACTATGCAAGCACAGTAATGAGAGTCGGTGGCATAAAATCACTCGAAGACAAGGCAGAGACTAGCATAGCAGTCAAAATATTTGTGCAATGAGCATTCAACGCCAATAAAACAAGATCTTGGGCACAGGCGCACTTGTCCGCCATTGCCCATTTCGCCAGGCTGTACACAGGCGAGGACCCCACGGCCTCCTCCTATCTAAAGACAGCCTTGAAGGGCTGGAAAAGGGATGAAGGGACAAAGAAGGACAACAGGCGCCCCATCGACTTCGACAAGCTGGGACAGCTTCTGGGAGCCTTAGTAGGTATCATCTCAGACAAGTACGAGCTGCTACTATTTAGGGCAGCATTCACCACGGCCTTCTTCGGCGCGTTCCGCATCAGCGAGATAGTTGCGCCCAGCAAGACAAGCCCAGCACAGCGATGCTTGCAGGCTAGGGACATCAAACCGATGGCAAGGGCCGTGGAAATCATACTAAGGCAGTCCAAGACGGACAAGGGGCGAAAAGGGACGACGATACGTCTCCATTGCATACCAGAGGCAGGGCTATGTGCTGTATGCTGGCTATTTAAGTACATGGTGGCCCGCCCGGCTGGCGAGGGCCCCCTCTTTAAACATCAGGATGGAAGGAACCTGAGCAAGTTCCAATTCACGGCAGTGATGCGCCAGGGTCTTGGTAAAGCCGGTTTTCACGTGGCGTCTTTTGCCCCTCACTCATTCAGGATCGGGGCAGCGACCTCGGCATCGCAGCATGGCATGCCTGAGGACAGGATCCAGGCCGTGGGCAGATGGCGTTCCAGGGCCTACAAGTCAGACATACGCCCACACCTTGTATAAAAAAAAAAAAAAAAGGGGGAAGAAGAAAGGGGGGTGGGGGGCAGCCACCTTGGGATGCCGCACGGCAGGGTGCTTTGTCCCTCAACCTAACCCGGTGCGCAGCAGGCCACCTTAACGGAATTCTTTCTATTGGCAGTTGGACACCCGCGACTGGTCTGGGTGTTGGGACATTCATTCGTGTCCAGAATGGAGTCTTGGTGGCGGCGATCGGGTCACAAGGCATTCAGGCCCAAAGCGACGTACATCCGCTGGATAGGACAACCGGGTATGAGATGGGAGCAGCTACTGCCAACGCTGGATAGCCTCATGGCAGACTCGGCGTGGCTGCCCGACGTCCTGATCATTCACCTTGGGGGCAACGACCTGACGCGACTGGGGCGCAAGGCAGTGGGGCAGGCCATCCAAAAGGACCTCACCAAGGCGGCGACATGGCTGGGTCCCACGACAGTGGTCTGGTCTGAAATGATCAGCAGGAAGCACTGGAAAGGTGCCGACTCCAACAAGGCGGTCGATAATGCGAGGCGAAAATTGAACATCGCAATGCACAAGTTCTGCTCCACCAATGGCCTGGAATCAATCAGGCACGGCCTCATCCACCCGGGCCGCCCGGAGCTTTACGGCCAGGATGGGGTGCATCTCTCTGACAAGGGGATGAAGGTATTCTGGGATAACTTGTGGGGTGCAATGTCGCTCGCAGGTTGTAATTAAAAAAAAAAAGAATATGAGAATGAGCACAATGATATGAATGAATGTGAAAGAATCAATGTTGTATAACACATTGCTGGGTAGGGTTTGTTACAGGTTTAGAACTTTGTTTCTCTATTTTATCTTTTCCCTTTTATCATGTATATCTGATGATGTATATATTATGTGGATTAAAAAAAAATGTAAATTACTTTTTGTACCTTGTCTTTTCGATACATAAAATCAAAGAAAACTAATAAATAATATATGTACAAAAAAGTTAAAATTCTCTTGATGTATATGTACATTGACTTGCCTTATATTTCGTGCAGTTCTGGTTCCTAGATATACCACCCCTCCAGTATTAGTTGGATCCCCCTAGGGACCATAATATATCAAGGGCAGGGTTGTTCTTTTGTTTTCTCTCTAGTTGTCTCTCCCCATCTGCCTGCCCACATCATTAAAACCCACTGGGGAACCCCCTTCTTTCCTCAATCTGCTCCACCAATGGCCTGGAATCAATCAGGCACGGCCTCATCCACCCGGGCCGCCCGGAGCTTTACGGCCAGGATGGGGTGCATCTCTCTGACAAGGGGATGAAGGTATTCTGGGATAACTTGTGGGGTGCAATGTCGCTCGCAGGTTGTAATTAAAAAAAAAAAAAACAGAGGGAGCCACGAACCAGGGGCAGGAGGGGGAGCCGCAGAAAGACGTGAGCCTCCCTGCGGCGTGGCGGAAATCCTACAATGGTTGGCTAAGGAAACACACCGGCGGGCGGTGTGGAGGAGGAGGGCCACTCACTTTTGAATGCCGCACAGCAGGGTGACGTGGCCGCACAAAGGAGGGGAGTAACAGGGGGAGACGGCACTCGCGGCCCAGACCCGGCCGGACGGCAGGGCGCAAATGGTAGCGAGCTGGGGACCTAACTCCAGACAGATAAGCTCCCCTCCACGACACGCAGAAGGCGTGGGCAACCAACCACTGGAACACCAATAGACTAACAAGGAACTGGTTTTGTACAAGTGCCATTTACGAACTGAGGAGTGCACAAAAGACTGACACCTGGAATCACAAGAGGGTGTCATCGTTTGTAATTTTAAGTGTATTATTGATGGGTACAGTTCGCAAATGGAAGATTGCATATCCAGTATGTGTTTAATATTAATAAAGCTGCGGCCAACAACGACCATCACTAATAACTGTTATTGTTGGCTGACATTATTTTCCATCACTTTGAAGAATGGCAGGCGGGCCGGTGAGTAATTGTGTTGGGGTGCCCACGGAATAGGCACGTGCGGGGGTTATTGCAGAGGCCGCCGCACCCCCCCGCAGGGGGGGAGGCTTGGAGGCCGGCGCCATAACCCACGCGGTGCCCACCGGTGGGGTAAACTGGTTCTGGGCGCCTAAGAGCGCCCAGGAACCAGCTGAAGCGGGGTGCGCACCAGCCACCCCGACAGGAAGTGACCTGTGACCCGGGCGCCCCCAAGGGGCAGCCAATGGTCTCCTATGCTTTGTTTGAACCCCCCAATCAGGGGGGCTCATCTGAGGTCCTATGGAGGGGTCAAGAGGATTTAAGCGCCGCCGCTCCCCAGCAGAAGCACAACGTTTTCGAGGAGCTGGGGGAGCGGCGCAACAGCAATCGACTGAAGCCCACCCACCCACACCTAAGGGACAGCAAAGTCGCAGCGCTGGACAATGGAAGGGGCGTTACGGAAATCCTACAATGGTTGGCTAAGGAAACACACCGGCGGGCGGTGTGGAGGAGGAGGGCCACTCACTTTTGAATGCCGCACGGCAGGGTGACGTGGCCGCACAAAGGAGGGGAGTAACAGGAGGAGACGGCACTCGCGGCCCAGACCCGGCCGGATGGCAGGGCGCAAATGGTAGCGAGCTGGGGACCTAACTCCAGACAGATAAGCTCCCCTCCACGACACGCAGAAGGCGTGGGCAACCAACCACTGGAACACCAATAGACTAACAAGGAACTGGTTTTGTACAAGTGCCATTTACGAACTGAGGAGTGCACAAAAGACTGACACCTGGAATCACAAGAGGGTGTCATCGTTTGTAATTTTAAGTGTATTATTGATGGGTACAGTTCGCAAATGGAAGATTGCATAACCAGTATGTGTTTAATATTAATAAAGCTGCGGCCAACAACGACCATCACTAATAACCGTTATTGTTGGCTGACATTATTTTCCATCACTTTGAAGAATGGCAGGCGGGCCGGTGAGTAATTGTGTTGGGGTGCCCACGGAATAGGCACGTGCGGGGGTTATAACAGCGAGATATGCCATAGATAGTGAGAACGCAGCTTCGGAATCAGACGTGGGCGCTGACGCTGCTCATGCTCCCCTAATATCAGATTTTAATAAGGGCTTCCTCTCTCCCTTTCCAGCAGCGATCGTGCTCCAACACGGCTCGATACAGACAGCCAATCAAAGCACTGATCTAACAAGGTATGTTTACCGCTAACGCTCTCATGACCACGCTACAAGTCATGCTCCCCAAATACCAGACTTTAACAAGGGCTTCCTCTCTCCCCTTCTCCCAGCGTTAGTGCTTCCACATGGCTTGATATAGACAGCCGATTAAAGCACTTATCTAACAAGGTATGTCTACCTCTAGCGCTTGCACTACCACGCTACAAGCCAGGACCCTACCGTTATGTATTGATTGGTCTGCCTTGTCTGAACCTTGAGACACAAACATAATTTACGCTCTATTACTTTCCCCAGTGCATACCTGCAATCCTCCTACCAACTATGATTCGGTCAACACAAGTTGCCACAGACTGCTCTTTCCCTCCGAGGACCAACTACTAGATAGCTGATTCTTGCTATCTGGACCTGACTACAGGTACCTCACTCTCCCTGACACAATTTAATCAACCTCCAATCCTGAAGTTCAGCCCCTAACCTCCCTCCTTTCCTTACAGCACGCCCCAAGTTAGACAACCCAGTCCTGATGACGATCCGAAACTACAAGGATCGAAACGCCGTCGACTTAACAGTCTGAATAACAGGCGCACTCCTCAATTGTGGCTCTACATTTAATTGAAAGAACTTGTACCATTGTGATATCACGTTGTCCCATCTACTTTTGAGCCACTCACTGTAAATTATTTGCACTTTATTCACAGTGCGCCGTCCACGCTGTTCACTTTCACTTGCGTCGCCACCTGCACTGTATAAAATCTGACCATGAAATTAATGTAACATATAAAGATGATTAACTATCTTTTGGCATACAAACAAATTCTCTCCTTCTTTCTTTGCTAGTAATGCTATGTGCATGCATGCTTTAACTGTCTACAGATTTTTACCTCTCAGGACATTGTTTCTTTATTGCACCTTACCTACCCAGTCCTGTATTGGTATATGGGTAACACTCCTGTGAAATTCACAAGACGCTGTTGGACAGCGCGGCGGAGATTCCCACAGTGCGAGAGGCCCTGCGTCCACTACTGAAGGTGACAGCGACTGACAAATTTGTTGTTGTTGAGACAGCTGATACTAGTGTAGCTCCCCCTGATAGGTTATTTGAAATCGACCTTTTAATTGAAGGTGACATACAACGTACCATAAAAGGGGTATTTCGGGAAAATCTTACAACTACGTATGACATTTTGTTAGCGGAGGCTGACTGGCCCCCGCCTTTTGTTCTCGCAGCTCCGAGAGGCGTGGAGGTAATCCTTCCTAGTTTCGCGCACACCGTGTTAAAGGAGCATGCACTGAATTTTGCAGAAGAGTGGGCTAAGGCCCTTGCGCCTGCTTTGTACCGTACTCACTGTGCTTGGGATAAAGTCTCCCCCGGACATGAGATTCTGTTGCAATCTATGCCACAGCCTCAACCCCAATATCCCTTGCGGCGTGAAGCAAAAGCTTCAGTCGCAGAAATCCTTGAACAATTGGAATATCAAGGTGTGATTGAAACTTGTGTGTCTCCGATGAATAACCCTCTTTTTAGTGTGACCAAGCCTGATGGTTCTTACCATTTGGTATTGGATTACCGGCATCTATACTCGCATTGCCGTACCTGTACAGTATAAAATACCCACGGCTCTGCCCTGGTGGATGGTCTTGTGTGTAAACGGTTTAAAACCACACTTGACATATCCAATGGTTTTTTGCCCACAATCTTTCCGATTTAAGTAGTCAATGGACAGCTTTCACCAGTGGTGGAACACAGAAAACTTAAAACGTTTAGCAATGGGCTATAAGAATAGTCCAGGTGTGTTTGCTGCCCGTATAGTTTCTGTTTTAGAGAGAATCGACCCAGATGCGTGTTCGTATGTGGATGACATTTATCTGACAGACGACGAGATATGGGCGCATCTGTGCCCCGTTGACCGCATAATTTGCAATTTTGTGGACTTCGGTTAAAAATTTTACTTTGCTAAATCTCACATTGCCGAGTACACGTGTTGTTCCTGGGCAATGAGCTCAACAATGAAGGTTGAGGATTGGCTCCTCACTTCTTGGAGAAATGGTATTGACCGATTCGGTAATTACCAAATCATTATTTACCGATTCGGTATTTACCGAATCATTATTTACAGATTCGGTATTTACCGAATCGGTAAATGGCATGTAGGAAGCACTTTTAAGAGTGCTTATGTGCTGTAAGGATTCGTTATTTACCACCAACTATTAGTTGGTGGTAAATACCGAATACCTTTGAAAATGCAAATCTAAGCATTTTCAACAGTGCCATGTGGCAGACATACATGCCCTTTTGGCATGTATGTGTGCCACATGTGCACACAAGCACTATTCAGGGGTGCAACAGGGTGTCAATGTGACACCCTGCCATCCTTGAATGTTTCCCTATTTTACCGAATCGGTATTTACTGATTCGGTAATTCACATTCATTCCTATGGGCCTCAAGGCCCATAGGAATGAATGGGAATTAACTAATCGGTAAATACCGATTCGGTAAATACCGAATCGTACCGATTCGGTAATACTTACCAAATTTTTATCTACATAGCATTTACTGATTCTAAAATACCGAATCGGTAAAATTCGGTATTTTAAAATCTGTAAATTTTCATTACCTACATCTAGCCCAAAATGATCTGGGTTCGAGTGGCTGAACTTAAATAGCAACTGCCATTCGTGTATGTAATTCATACTCATGGTCATCAGCGTGTGGGAGTTCAAGCTGTTGGCAATAGTTTGGCAGATGAAGCCGCGAAGTCAGCAGTTTCGACATATTTGGTTGCAGCAGTTACACGTTCCAAAAGTGAGATTGATGATGACATCTTGGCAGCAATTGTCGCTACTGAGAAGGGAAGTAAATATCCTACTGGATTTCGTTCAAAGTATTCTTATCATTTAAGTCCTGATAAAGTCCCTTATGTGAAAATACCAGACGTTCGTGACAGATTGATTCCCAACACGGACCGCAGGTCAGCGTTGATTACAGCTGCCCACGAGGGTGTTGCGTCCGCACATGCGGGCATTTCGGCTTCTGTATCTCAGCTACAACTTTGTTTTTGGTGGCGGGGATTGTATAAACTGACGCGTGATTATGTCCTTCAATGTGACATTTGTCAGCAGATCAAGCCTTCGTCTGCTGCGCGTCCGCCCCAGACACAGTTGTACATTTCCAATAAACCACTTGGTTGTGTTTATTTGGATCACTGCGGTCCTTTTTCTTCTGTGACTGCGTATAAGTACATCTTAGCTGCAGTTGATTCTTGCACGCGCTTTGTATGGGTGTGGCCCCACCGAAGTGCTGATTCACGAATTGTCATAAGAGATTTGCGTGTCTTTGTGGGAATTTTTGCGGGTGGCACCTTCCATTCAGACCAGGATCCAGCGTTCGCCTTTAAGGGGTACAAGGATACCGCGAGTTAATTGGGGGTCCAAGTCAAATTTTCATCTCCATACCGACCTGAGGGTAATAGTGTTGTGGAGTGGATGAACCGTGACTTAAAGCAATCATTGACAGCTAGGGTTATAGGTACCGGCAGGAACTGGCTAGCCCACCTCAATAGCGTGCACTTAATAATCTCCCAAGAAGGTCTCTGGGTGGGCGGATCCCATACAAGATGCTCTTTGGTATCAAAATGTTTGTCTAGGACCTTGAAGGTCTAGACCAGGCTGCGGCTGCTGCCCTCTTTGACGTAGATGAACACGTAGATGAACATTGTAATGTTTTACAGAATCCACAAGAGACTAGAGACAGTTTTGCAAAGGAACACTTGCCCTCCACATCTGATGCTGCATTGCAGATTCCTGTAGTTTTCTGGCTACCCCGAGTCGGAGAAATGGTCCGAGAGAAGATCGAGAATAAGAAAGAATTTGGTCCCTCATATCGAGCTCCAGTTCCTGTACTTGGCGTGCAGGGCACAAGAACAGTCATTTTACCTCCACTTCCAGGTCGAAAGGAAAAAAGGTAAATCTCAATTGACAATGTCACATTACACAGAGTGGCCGATTCTTCTTAGTATGACACCTGCGGTCTCCTGTCCATTGATACTGAGAAATTCTGTTTTGGCTCCGGCTCCTAACAACAGGCCTGACCTTGCCTTCGAGATGCCTGCAATTTCAGGTCCTTGATTGAATACCCCACCTGATGCTCATCTTGATGAGACTACTTACCCCACAGACTTATCGATGCCCGATTTACAAACATGTTTGGCCACTGAGTCCAGATTTTCATTTGACACTAACTCTACCACATCAAAGTCCCCTTCAAAACTTTCTGTTTTTGCAACATGGTTTAAAAAACAATTTTTGATTCCTCCTTGGACTTACATTTGGTTGGTACTTTTTTCAATTTTTTTGTTTATGTCAATTGGATTTGTGGTTTATTTTTTCCGTCTTGTGAATGGACACTGCGTTGAAGAGAGGACTGCTATTCGACATATTAATGGAACATTGGCACACCATTCCTCATCACATAGATTGAAGAGGGATCTGAGTTTTGTAAACATTACCGCTTGTCCCATCTTAAATGGGATAGTATGGGATGCTGTTAAATTTCAAATACATGGTCCCACAGAGGTTATAAATGTCCCGAACGTACTGAGAGTTTCTATGGGGGATGTGGTAAAACAAAATATACGCTCTGATGATTGCGATGTTAAAGCCGTAGAGGCTTTGTTTTAGAGTTGAAATATTATGCTGCTTTTGATGCTGAGGATTTATACTTAAATTTGGCTAATTATGGTGATTTATTTTGTTATCAACACTATTGCAATCACTACCTGCATAAGGCAAACACAAGGAGGAATATGGTTAATTATATGCAATGGGAACATTGCCCCGCTCCTGTGGAAGGCAGCTCAAATTCTCTTTTAAAGAGATTCACTTATTTTATTGATTTCAATCAGTCAAATTCTAATGCATTTTATTTTAAGATGACCGAGAAGTCCTCTTCCAAAGTTAGACTTACCCACACAAAATTATTATATTCCTTGTCCTTTGTTGACCAATTGGCTATTGGGGGCTATGAACTGTGGAAAGATACTATTGATCTTAAATCTGTTTTGAGTTCTAAAAGTTGGCAGGTGCTAGGCACTGAGGCTTTGCACTGTGCATGGCTCATCCCAGGCCATATGTTGTTTTTGAATTCGCCTATTTCACAAACCACCTGCTTTGGATTGGCTGCTACTAAAAAATTTAATGCTCCTTCTTTTCTGGAATTGGAAGAGTACCCCGGTTGGGATAATAAAACCAGTATTACCATCAGAGAATTACAGACTCTGTTGCTGAATTCTACTTTTAACATATCCAGTTTGGATCTTAAGGGTTGGCTGTTGGGGCACAGAAGTGCAGATTCTTGCCAACATTGTTTTCTGGGTTTAGCCCCTGGCTACACACAGGTTAGGGTGGATCCCCGTTTTGAGAGTGACCATTCTGTAACTACCTATTCTGTAGGCAAGCAGTGTCAGAATTGGCTCAAACACTCCACTTTAGCGTCAGTTAAGCTTCATTTGTATAAATTGACGGACGATGTTGATCTGAATGACTTTGTCAAAGGCCCTGCTTCAGGCAGATCCAAAAGGTGGATATATGCTATTTATAACGAAGTTTGGAAACTATCCCAAATTGAACACAAAGTGGGAAACCCGGTATACCCTTGAGGGCTTGGGCTATATAAATGATAAGGAAGGGTTGCCTAAGGGTTGTTTAAGTACAATTGGATTCTCAAATTTTAATAAGAAATTAATCTTGGGCCTGTATTATTCTGACCCTAACTAAACAATAGCATAACAATTAACAAATGTTACCATAAATATGAATTGAATGAAGCAAAATAGCACAGAAACCGGTGTATATAAAAAGTATTCACTTTATGAATTTGAAAAGGGTACTGAAAATGTATATATACAATGTAACAAGAAGGAACATCATATACAATTAAATAACACCTTCACTGTAACATTTTGTATCACCTTTCCTCTTTAAAAATAAAATACACAAATTAATAGAGGAAAAAGCGTAGGTCGACGTTTCGGTCTCTATCTTTCCAATTTAGAGACCATCTTCAGGACAATACAGCTATATCAATGAAGTGGAGTACAGCAAAACGAGTATTTTCTAATGTCTCTCATTGGTTTTATCTTTATGGAACATATGTACCAAGTCGATCAACTCTGCATGACTTGCTGCTGCGTTCTTTTTCGAAGGTCGTCCGATTGAATTACGTAGATCGACTTGGTACATTTGTTCCATAAAGATTAAACCAATGAGAGACATTAGAAAATACTCGTGTTGCTGTATGGAGTGACGAAGAACTCCACTTCATTGATTTTCAAACCGTTGTCTTAACGTTCAGTGAAGAAAATAAGGAATATACACCGATACGTCGATTCAGACAGATCCGATTATCTTCGTGGAAGTAAACCTGTATAACACTTTGGAATACGGTTGCTATTTCCCTCCTCAGGGGTCAACTTTTGTATATCTGTATTGTCCTGAAGATGGTCTCTGAATATATATATGTATATATAGTATATGATTTTCCTTCTTGTTACATTGTATATATACATTTTCAGTACCCTTTTCAAATTCATAAAGTGAATACTTTTTATATGCACCGGTTTCTGTGCTATTTTGCTTCATTCAATTCATATTTATGGTAACATTTGTGAATAGTTATGCTATTGTTTAGTTAGGGTCAGAATAATACAGGCCCAAGATTTATTTCCTATTAAAATTTGAGAATCCAATTGTACTTAAACAAAATCCCTTGAAGGCAACCCTTCCTTATCATTTATCCCAAATTGAGGCTGCTTCCTGCTTAAGAGCTATAGATCAAGCTAATTTAGAAAAAGTGCTAGCAGTTGTAGATAACAGCATTAACACGCTTTCTTCCTGCATTTGCACATTACATAATATTGTTTCGTCTGTTGTTGATATTGTGCAAGAAGATGTATCTGTTTTGTACCAGGGGCAAAATCAATTGCGTTCCATTATGCAGTTTGCATGGACTTTACAAACGTTGAAGGAAGGGAAGATGCCTTGGGACTACATGAACACGTCCTCCTTATTTACCCCTTTTAATTTGACTGACAAACAGCAATTTAATAATTTATGTCTATGAAAGATGCTACTTTTTCTATGTTACACATTGAAAAGTTAGAACTTTTGCCTTTTTCTGTGGCCGAGACAAAATCTGCTGTATGGCTCGTCCTTGGGTTAATAACATTACCTTTTCCTTTGTTCAAGTTCGAAGCTTGCATGAAATATTATGCAATTGGCAGGTATGAACCTCTTGGCTCGGCTTATCTCCATGAAGCTTGGCCGCTACCATTTACCTATAGGTTCCTGAGTGAGGGAAAAGAGGTTTATTTAAATGGTGAAGATTGCACAACAACACCTGATCACTCGTTAGTGTGTAGGAATATCCAATTGCATGGTTTGTGTAATCAGAATGCACCTAATTTGGCCTGTGTCTTAAAAGGTACATCGACATCTGCTATCACGCCCACATTCACATTACTAGCAAACAGCAGTTATTTACTTTCAAATAATGAAGATTGTTGTGGGATGCTGGCAGGAATTCCTTACATTGTTACGGTCTCACTACGTGTAGTTTGTTGTAAAAACTTATTTGTTTCCTCCTCCATATAGGAAGCTGGATGTTTCCATCTGGCCGTCAATTCAGACCTTGAAAGCAGAGTTCAACAACATAAGTCGAATAGGAGCTCTTTTGTCCCAGAAAGAAGTTGCCCTTACTTCTGCCCGTGAAACATTTGTCCTTCACGTGGCAAACACCCGCACAGTAGTGCATGCCTTATTAAATACCGATCTGCCCCTGAATTTCGGGGAGTTAACTCACACTATCTTTAATACCTCCTCGACCACAGGCCTGGCTCACTTTTTTAAAGTTGTTAGTAGTGGTCTTGTGACTTCTTTCCAAACTATATTCGGTATGTTCCTGGCATTTTTTCATTCGATTTTCTCTAGCCTCTTTGGTGGATTTCCCTTGATGCTCGCTCTGGTTGCCGGAGTGCTTCTACTACTTTGTTTATTTCAGAATGGATGCACATCCTGTGCCACGAGACGATTTGCCCGACTGTTGCTACTCCGCAACCGAATGCTTGATTACTATGGAGCGCTGCCTCTGCCTACATTGAGTGCAGTTTATGGATTATCGTTTCGATTTTCCTTTTTCACATGCGTCCAGCCTGTCTTTCATTGCCTGAGCTGCGATTTCGACGGGGCTCTGGATTTGTGTCTCTGCAATACGGTGTCTCCCAATGCAGATTATGATCAACTGATGAGCCCCTTAGTTGCTCATGAATTGCTTTGTTCTGGCGGCTGGATTATGGCCTTTGCAGCGGCGCATGATTTCTTGGCACACAGTTATATTGAAGTTGATTCGAGTTGTCCTCTGATGATACTAGAGGCTCCGGTTCTTGAGGAACATGTATGTTCATTCCTGTTACTAAATTGGATGGCTGAAATGTTTTCAGATGAGAACAATGACTTCCTGCTGGAGGCTGTTGCAACGTACTGTGCATATACACTATTTGAGTGAGGTGTGTTTCCTACTCTCTCTTATTCACGACTGAAGTCACAAGTTGGACATCAGAATTTTCTTTACTATTTTTATTTTTTTGTTATTTAAGCCTATTGGCTTTACTGTGCCCAAAGTGATTTCTAGTCTGGAGTTTTTTCAAAATTCGGAGTATGCGCCGTTTTTCCTGTACAAATGGTCATGAGCTCGTCATGACCATGCCCGTTCCTTAGAACGCCCAGCACAGCAGGGGAATTAGCCCCACACCTGAGCGTTCTAACGGTCATGACAAGCTCAGCTCGTCATGAGCACACGTCATGAGCATGAGCAGCTCGTCATGAGCAGCTCGTCATGAGCACACGAGATCCGTGGCTCATGACGAGCTGAGCTCGTCATGAGCGTCGGAGGGGTTAAGTTATAAAATAACCTACTAGCAAGGGAGGGTGAAATATAGGTATATATTTAACCTGTTTCCATTTAGCATTATAACATGCTTTCTCCCTTTGTATTTTATGGAATAGTAACTATGCTGACAATCTTATTTCTTATCATATGTCTGCTTGTATTAGCTAAGATACTGCACCCGAGATCACGGCGTTAAAATAAACATTTTAAACTTGCTTGTGTCTCCCTTTACTCCCTGTTCTGGACTGGTATGAGAGTATAACGAAAGAGTGCTCATGTTTCCCACCTTACCTGAGGTATCCTAAGTCGCATGTTCTGGGTTGTCTAATCATTGGTTACTTTGCTATAGGACGAAGAGCTAATGTGACACTGATGCTAGTCTGGTAGGGGATGTTGGGTACTAAGGTGAGTTTTTGGTACACCCTAATTCACTGAGGTCCTGAATCTCTGTGCACAGTTCTGTGACTGAGCAGAATCCCTGCAACAGGCCATCATAATGTGCCGGGGAATACTGACTGATGTGAGAGGGTAGTTCGGCCACTGTGCTGCAGTTGCTGCAGCTGTTAAATGATTCTCCTTAATGAGAAGCAAGGAGGTTAATCTTCCATCATGGGCCGTATGGATCCAGTCTCTACAACAATTCTAAGTCCGATATTTGCAACTATTCAAATTATTTTGACCCTTCTCTTCCTGATATTCCAGTTTCCCCTCTTCCTGGTCCTCGTTCTCCTCTCTATGTTATCCTTTATCTGGTTCCCCTCATCAGGTCTTGATTCTCCTTCCCCTGGTTGTTCTACTGATCTTGGTCCTCCTCAAATTCCTTGTTCTGTTGTCTTTAGTCCTCATGGCCCTGGTTTTTTTGGTTGACATGGTCCAGGTTCTTTTGTCACTAGCCCTCCAGATTCTTGTTGTCCTGGTCCCCGTATCAGTCATGGTTTCCATGGTGGTCATCCTCACTCCAGTTCTCCTTGTCTGCATGCCCTGATACGTCTAGTCCTGGACCTTTTACCTTTCTTAGTCCGCCTAATCCTCCTGATGTTCTTGATCTTTGATTTCCTCTTTGTCTTCTTTGTTCTGTTGCTCCTGGTACTTCTTGTGTAAATCATGGCCCTCCTAGTCCTACTGCTAATCATCTTGGCCTGTGTCCTCTTAATGTAGAACCTCCTGTTCCTAGTGCCTTCGCTTCTGTACCTCTAGTCCAATTGGTTCCTTGGTCTCTTTGGTTGTGAGTTTACTAGCCCTGGTCTTAAACCTCCAGCAGTCCTTTTCCGCCTCGTAATTCTGGCTTCCTGTCGGTCCTGGCCCTCCTTACAGTCCTGTTCCCAGTAGAGATCCTGGTCCTCTTCCTCCTGGTCTTGTTTTTTTTAGCTATCGTGGTCCTCCTGGTAGTGCTTTCCTGGTCGTCCTGATGGTCTTGGTTCTCCTCTTCCTCCTGTTGGTCATCACTTTTAAGTCTGTTAAAAAGGGTTTTTTAGCAAGCTCCTAAATACTTACACTGAGGGAGACTGAGGGTACAGAAAAAGCAACCCAGTCAGTAGTCATCTCAACACCTGTTGTGTTTGCTTCACAGTGCTGAATATTGGATGGACCAGCCTCATAAACTGTTTCTATCTGTCTTTTTTTATGGTTTCCCCTGAACAGTGTGAATGTAATACCCCCGAAATTTATTGTTAACAACAGCAAAAAACTTAAAATGGGCTTAGAGCCTACCCATTACTTATCGTTACTACCACAGGTTGGCTTCGACGCCAATCTCCTTTCCTTGATTCTTATCGGTCAGCTTCTCCTCCCTGCCTCTGGCCTCCTCCTGGGGCTTTTTATTTGTCCCTGGCCTGGAGCATCCACCAAGTACAGCTTCCTATCTGCGGTAAGTGTCCTTCCACGGGAAACCGTCGGAACACCGCACTCTTAACCACAAGTTTTCTGACTCCACAAGCTAAACCATGCTTGCCTTAACCACGCATATGCCTTAACCACGCGTATGCATGGTTAAGAAGCAGGGAGACCTCGCAGGAAGAGAGCCGTGGTGAGGTAAGTGGGGCTGGGCTGTAGTTTTCTGGGCTGGGGGGGTCGGAGAGTTTTCTGGGTGGGTAGTTTTCTGGGCTGGCGGTCAGGGTAGTTTTCTGGGCTGGAGAGTGGGTCGGGGTAGTGTCCTGGGCTGGGCTTGGAGTAGTTTTCTGGGCTGGGGGGTTCTGGGCTGCGGGTGGGTCGGCGTAGTTTTGTGGGTTGGGGTGTGTCTGGGTAGTTTTCTGGGCTCTGGGTGGTTCAGGGGTATGTTTTGGGTGGGGGTTGGGTTAGTTTTCAGGGCTGGGGGAGGGTCGATGTCATTTTTTAAATTAGGGGTTAGGGCATTAGTCCTCAGGGCAGGGGGAGGGGAAGAGGTAGTCTGGTACTTTTCTGGGCTGGTGGTGGGTCGGGGAAGTTTTGTGAGCTGGTGGTCAGGGTAGTTTTCTGGGCTGGGGGTCGGGTTGTTTTGTGGGCTGGGGTGGGTTGGAGATAGTTTTCTGAGCTGGGGTGAGTCGGGGTAGTTTTCTAGGCTCGGGGTCAGGTTGGTATCTGGGCTGGGGGTGGGTTGGGGTCAATTTTTGGGCTGGGGATTAGGTTCGTTTTTAGGGCTGGGGGAGGGTCGAGGTAGTTTATTTAATTAGGGGTTAGGGCATTAGGCTTCAGGGGGAGGGGAATGGGTAGTCGGGTAGTTTTTAGAGATTAGGGGAGGGCGGGGTAGTTTTGAGAGCTGTGTCAGGGCTGGGCTGTGTCAGGTTAAGGGACAGGGTTTAAGGCCATAGGAGAGGGGAATGGGTAGTCGGGTAGGTTTTAGGGCTTTGGGGAGGGGGGTAGTTTTTAGGGCTGGGGGTCAGGGTCATTTTCTGGGCTGGAGAGTGGGTCGGGGTAGTGTTCTGGGCTGGGGGCCGGGGTAGTTTTCTGGGCTGGGGGGTTCTGGGTAGTTTTCTGGGCTGGGGGTGGGTCAGGGTAGTTTTGTGGGTTGGGGTGTGTCAGGGTAGTTTTCTGGGCTCTGGGGTGGTTCAGGGGTCGTTTTTTGGGTGGGGGTTGGGTTAGTTTTCAGGGCTGGGGGAGGATCGAGGTAGTTTTTTTAATTAGGGGTTAGGGCAAAAGTCCTCATGGCAGGGGGAGGGGAAGAGGTAGTCTGGTAGTTTTCTGGGCTGGTGGTGAGTCGGGGTAGTTTTGTGAGCTGGGGGTCAGGGTAGTTTTCTGGGCTGGGGGGTCGGGGTTGTCTTGTTGGCTGGGCTGGGTTGGAGATAGTTTTCTGGGCTGGGGTGAGTTGGGGTAGTTTTCTAGGTTGGGGTGTCGGGTAGGTATCGGGGCTGGAGGTGAGTGGGGGTTGGCTTAGTTTTCAGGGCTGGAGGAGGATTGAAGTAATTTATTTAATTAGGGGTTAGGGCATTAGGCCTCAGGGCAGGGGGAGGGGAATGGGTAGTCGGGTAGTTTTTAGGGCTTAGGGGAGGGCGGGGTAGTTTTTGGGGCTGGGCTGTGTCACGTTAAGGGACAGGGTTAAGGGACAGGGTTTAAGGCCATAGGAGAGGGGAATGGGTAGTCGGGTAGGTTTTAGGGCTTAGGGGAGTGGGTTAGTTTTTAGTGCTGGGGGTCAGGATCATTTTATAAAGGTCGTGGTAGTGTTTAAGGGTTAGGGACAGCATGCGGGTTAGGAGGGGGTAGGGGTATTTGGACTTCAGGGCGGGAGGGGAATGGGGGAGTTTGTAGCTTAGGGCGGGGGAAGGTGGTTTGCGACCTTAGCCACACATACCCCTTTACCATTCATACCTTTACCACAAAATTACGTGGTAAAGGCATGCGTGGTAAAGGAATGCGTGGTTAAGACACATTTGTGGTTTAGGCTGTGTGGTAGAGGCACACGTGGGTTATCCAGTCATGCCTCTATCATACAACCCTTCCACTGGTTGCAAACTTCGGCAGGTACTTTTTATGAATTTATTTACATGTACTCTTATAGAGTGCATGTGTCTGCAGTTCCTCTCCCTCATCCCGCCCTCCTCCCACTGTTTCTGCTCCCTCCCCGAGTTGCTTTCCTCCACCCTCCTCCCACTGTCCATTGTTTCTTTACCTACCCCACCCTCATCCTCTGTCTGCTGTTTCTTTTTCACACCCCTGCCCTCCTACTGCTGTCCGTTGTCTCTTTCCCACTCCCCGCCCATCACCTGCTGTCCGTGGTTGAAGTTCCTTCCCTCACACCTCCCTTGTGTTGCCTGGCTTCCTTGCGCTGTTTTTACACATATTTCACAGCAGCCTGGGCAGCTGAGCAACATGGCTTAAAGGAAAAAAAAAGATATGACGCAGTCAACGCTGGCCGCGTCATAACATTTTTATTTTACTGTGCAACATGACTTAAAAAAATTGACAAAGCCCATCGATCTCGCAATGACAAAACCTATAGGGTTTGCAAATGCTTTTTTTTAAAAGCAACATAATTCCCTTCTACTGTAACTAGGCCCACCTAAACTAAATGGCCACTTTTTACAAATGTCCAGGTTCTTATTCGACAAATGCTGCAGAAAACTGAAATTCCTAAAGACTTCTGAAGAAAACTCAATGATTTAAGATATTATGCCTGAAGGAAAGTCACTAAGCCTTCAAAGTATGTGTTTTGTGAAGTAGTTAGAATACAAATATTTGTGCCGCAAATGACATGTTATGTGCAAACGACATATGCTGCCATAGCGCCAGTGCAGGATTCCAAAATGAGAGAGCATTTAAGATCGAGTTGGTAGATTATATTGCTTTGGTTCGATGTATGAATGTATGTATGTATGTGGTATTTATATAGCATGAGCCTATCCTGAAAGGCTGCGGTGCTCTCAATGGATGAGTTCTAGGCTTTAATTGGTGGTACTACCAACTTATTAAGACCTGCCCATGTACTTAACAGGGGGCATATTCCTGCACAAAAACAATCCATAGAGCCCGATTTTGACGTATTCCCAGGTTTACAATATTTTGTAAACCTGGGAATGCTGAAACTTTTCAGACACTCATTCTCAGTCACAGATCAGGGTTGAATCCATCATCATTCTTTAGCTTACTGCCACCCCTGTTCAGACACAGCTATATGCAAATCAGTCTTGACCCTGTGTCTCATGGGAACAATCCAGACCGAACTGCCAAGCCAGGTCTTCCCTGGACCAGAAACAAGCATCATGGGACCAGTTTCGGGGTAACACCCCTCCTCAGCCAGGCTAGCTTGAATCCAGTGGCAAAGTGAGCAAGAGACCCACGTCTAGGCATAACCTGCCAAATCAGTGCAAACAAAGCAAACACAAGGAGGTGATGGACGGAGCTCTGAAACTTTTCAGACACTCACCCCTAATTACTGATCTTGGTTGAATCCATCATCATTCTTTAGCTCACTTCGCCACCCCAGTTCAGCCACAGCTATATGCAAATCAGACTTGACCCTGTACCTCATGAGAACAGTCCAGACCGAACTTCCAAGCCATGTCTTCCCTGGACGGTAAACAAGCATCCTGGGATAATTTTCGGGGTAGCACAACTCATCAGCCAGGCTAGGTTGAATCCAGTGGCAAAGTGAGCAAGGGACCCATGTCTGGGCATACCCTGCAAACTTAGGGCGAACAAAGCAAACACAAGGAGATGATGGACGGAGCACTGAAACTTTTCAGACACTCACCCCCAAAAATGAGGAGAAACAAAACATATTCCTGCTCGTTACCTGGGGGGAGTAAGATTTTGACACATTCCCATTACAAGTTTTTGTAAATCTGGGAATAAGATGAGTTTGCAGTGAATAACAAATATTCCAAGTACACACTTTTATGGTGCTAATTTTACCCCCTGTGGAAGGATTTACCAGCATGTGAACATGGGACCATCACATCATGGTATAGTTCAATAAACTCCCCGAGCCCACCTGTTGAGTTACAAATAGACTTGATTGTTGGGTCTTCTTAGGAAATCACTTCTCATCCATAGTGTAAGCAGCTTGTTGTTTGTGCACTGCTATGGCCCTCCGCTAAGCTAAATTCAAACTATAAAATGATGTGCCTTCTTGGCTGCTCCAGGGTCGGCCTGGTGCTAATTTCAAAGCTTCATAATCACAGGGAAATGATCAGAAAAGTCATGTTTGGATTATCCTGTGAAATGTCTCATTCTTTTATGCCAGGAACATGCTTGAATTTGTTTCCGCTAGATTTGGATATTTCTATTAAGCAAAGGGGTGGTGTCTTTATAATATGGTCCATATGAGACAAATAAAACATGCCAGTACACCTTTAATACTACATTTCTTACTGTTAATGTCTTTTGGAGCAGAGTTTGTCATAAAAATGCATATGTACTTGCAGACCTTAGACATTAGGCTGGTTGTCTCTGAATGCACACCACCTGACCCTGACCCTGCCCTGCCTGCCTCGCCCCCTTGCTACCCTGCTTTACCCCCTCACAGGCTGCCTATGTTCGGGATCCAGGAGTTACTGCTCACCAGTTCCACTAATGCCCCGTTCATCTCTCTTGGCCTCTCCATTCTTCCTGTCGCCTCCTCCTCACCGCTTTGCGGTGACCCAAGGGTCCTTTGAGGCACTCTGCAATATCCAACCAATGTTATGTGCAAGATAGCTCAGTGGGTCGAGAGCCTGCCGTAGATATTCATGAATACTTGAATTTTATGTCAAAGGCCCGGAGGCCCTACCTGTCGTTCTTCCCAGGGTCATATGACAAATACCATTTTGTTGGATAACAATAACCTTTGCTGAGAGAGACATTAGATTGTGACGCACTTCAACTCGAATGCCTTGGATTATATATGTTTTTAAATGCCCACTGTCGCACAGCGCCGCACAGACTCTTTGCTCGCTGCAGCATGAATCATGCAGGGTGAGGCAGGGGAGAAACACTTTATTTCAAGCTCAGCCTGAACAGCTTCAGCCTCTCTGTCTGCAGTGCAGCAGGGCCTCTGATAAGTGACAGGCCAGCGAGTGGCGAGCCTGCATACTGAAACACCAATTATGGAAGCCATCCATCTTGGCGGCCTGAGCAGCCCCTCTCCACCGAGTGTCAGCGCGTGGCAGCAATGAAATGGATGCCTTTAATCTGTGTGTGAAAGCGGGTGTGATCAGCCACTTTATTCCTGCAAGGCAAGCCCCGGGTGCAAACTCAACAAAACTGCTTGCGACCCTTATCAGGTTTATGCAAGGGGTCCTTTTGTTAAATGTGCCCCCTCCAACCTCTCTATCGACGGTGATAGCTTCTGATTCATGAGTATTCTGATGTCATTACTTGGTGTGGTAATGTTAGAATGTCTTGATTGTGCGTATCTCCAATTGCTCGGGTCTCCATTTTGAAAAGGGCGCTTAATCGCTTGAATAATCATGGTCGGCCGCTTAACAATGTGCCTTTCAGGATTCTCCATTACCTTTGCTCTGCGTGAAAAGAACCAGCGAGCTTTCAGATTCTCGTAAAGGTGATCTGTAGAAAACTCGCCCACTGGAGACCGTCTTCCCTTACAACCATTACAAAACAAGCATTGGCAATGTCAGTAGCTCTGACTGCTAACTGAAAGGCCTCTTCCGTCACTGATGAGCTTAGTCAGTCACTCCATGGGGCGATTTACTATGTTTGTATGCCGTGTTTGCGTCACAAAAGTGACGCAAAACAACGCAAAATCTTTTTTTTGTAATTTACTTTCCAGCGCTAAACTTGTTTAGCGCTGGAAATAACGTAAAAGTAATGCAAAGCAGCGCTGCTTCACGTTAATTTGTGCTATGGGGGCGTACCAAGTGTGGTGCAAGGGCGTTCCCATGCAACCACCCAAGGTTTCTCATGCTAATCCCAATTTACTAAAAACAGTAGATTGAGTTTAGCGTGAGAAAACTGCATCCTTTTGAAGTAGGCGCAAGGAAGGAGAAATGCTTTCATTTTTTCTACATTTTCCGACTTTGCATGCGTGCTGCACTGTGCAGCATTAGTAAACAACACAAAATGCCCAAACCACAGTTACTCAATACAATTTTTTGATATAGGGTAAGAAACACTTTATTATCGCTTCCCTGGACACCATTATTTTGTGTCAATCATTTTATATTTTCTATAATTTGAAAAAATTGCTGACAGAAAAAAAGACATTGATTGCAAATATTTACAAATATTTACAAGGCTGGACTAATGTTAGCAAACATTAAAGGCAAAGACTATTTACACATTTAGAAATCATTAGAACACACAATAGAAAATATTCTCACATCAGATATTATTGAAAAAATAATAATACAAACATATCAATTACGAACAACAAAAAGCTAACAAACACTGAATGAGAGAAACTAGGGGTTGGGAAGATAAATGATTTAATATCTTGTATATTTTAGTGCTGGACCAGCCGGTCCTAGCTTTGGTGCAACAGTAATACTTTATATCTCCCAACCAATACTGCCGACGCGTTTCTAGACCAGACTGGAGTCACTGGTCTGTCATCAGGGCTGTATGTATCTTGTATCTGTGGGATACAAAAGCAATGTTTTGCTTAATCTAGTGTGTGGGCTCCTTTTTATCATACAGTAGCTGTAATGTCGGTGTGCGCTACATACCAAGGCTGCTCAGTGTTGAATTTCAGATCGGGTCTTTTGGGGGTCCGTTTAAATGAAATAACGTGGCCAAGCAGAGAAGCCTAAAAGAATTTAAGGGATGTTTTTAATTTTTATCATTACGAAATTGGTACAATATATTCACTAGCTAAAACAAGTTGGGGAAGTGGAAGCATACCTTTTACTTTCAGTAGTGCCGAGTGCTGGCATGGTCCATTAAAAGCGGCGTGACCATCAGTTTGGGTTCTGCGATATGGGAAAGATTAATATTCAGGCGCTTAGCGGTGTGCACGTTATGTTAAACACTCGCTTGGAGAATTTGAGAAGGGATTGCCTACCTTGATTTAATCTCTCATTTGCGCATAAATGGAATTGTTGATTTCAGCATTCTACAAAGAAAAACAAAGTGCACCCTTAGTAGAATATTTTAACTGATTCAGCGCTCAGCAAGCGCGTATTAGTGCAAGTGGGACAAATACCTGTGGCTGGAGCTGCTGCTCTGTACTGTGGGATTCGAATTTCTCTCAGTAAAGATGGCCGCCGCTATTTCCTGTTTGTTATATGCAAAAGCTGTACTGATGCATTGTGGGGCATGTAGTCCCATGAGTCACATTTGCTTGAAAATAGAGGCTCTGTGCAGCATGCATACAAAGTGGGAAAAGCTTTCCCTTATGTAAAGCATAGTATTTTGTACCGGAAGTTTACCCTTCCTGTACAAAACATAGGCTGGACTCATTAACACACCCTAGTGCTGCGGCGCTGAGGTGTGTGCATGGCGCACGGCAGCTGAAATCAGCCCGGCAGAAGGGAAAGTGTAGGAGAGAGCCATATCTTTGAAAATATGTCGCTCTCCTGCTCCCTCCCTGTCATGCAACGCTGTAAAGCCTCGCGGGGGCTGCGATGCATTGCATGACTTTTTCATAAATCTCCCCTTTACGTTCTCATGTATTCACTTTTTCTTTTTCTTTTTTATATAAAGTTTTATATAGAGCGGACATGACCCAGGCATGTATCAGAGCGCTTTACAGATGATCAAGGACAAAAAGAGTTAAGGCAGTGGGTCAGTAACAACAACAGTGATAAGCAAGATACTGGAGTAACAAGAGGAACAAAGTTATCATGACATCGCAAAAGGATATAGATGAGCAAATATGAACAAACAAATATTTGTTGAGAACAGTCATAGGTCATAGATATAGTCATAGGATCAAGTGTGAAACACATTGTAGCAGCGCCACTCAGGGCGAGGCAATCCGTACAGGTACAGAAGGAGCGAAACACGCTTGTAATGGAACCACACACACACACACACACACACACACACACACACACACACACACACACACTATACACACACACACACACACACTATACACACACACTATACACACACACACACACACACACACACACACGCGCACACCCACACACACACACACACACACTATACACACACACTATACACACACACTATACACACACACACACACACACACACACACACACACTACACACACACACACACACACACACTATACACACACACTATACACACACTATACAACATAAAGAAAAGAAAGAAAACAGGCCATGGCCTGAAATTTGTATGCTTGCGCTTGCAATATAAAGTAAAATGAAACATAGCAGGCAGCTGCTGTGCAATGGTGCTGCTTAATGTTGTAAAGTTTAAACACGGCCTCGGTTTGAAGGAACATGTTGGGAATCTGGGAACAGTAAAACAGTGATGCACAAAGGACAATACCATTCTAAGATGGTCGCCTAGTTTATAAGCAATGGACACAGGGAAGTGGCGCATAGCAAATGAATGGGGAGCTATAGGACACTCTGATAACAAAATACAAGAAGGAAAGAAATGAAAAGAGGCCTAATTAAGGAGAACATGGAAAACTAAAGGAATGGTTTTCATTGTAATCACATTACGTTTTCCTTTTATCAGACATTCCCACAAAGTGTTGATTATCTGTCCTTTTGTCAGAATAATGTAAACACTTTAGAACCTCGTTAGGTCAAGATTATGTGGTATCTGAAGGCGATAGCATGGAGCATAAAACACCAGATTTTCGATGCCAGTTTTATGCTAAATGAAATTCTGGCAACACCTTTAAGAATCAATCACTTTTCCCAGCATCTATTTGGCATGGAGGGAATCGGCACAAAGGGTTTAAATTCTCAGCAGAAGCAATATCAGTACAAAAACAGGCTTTCAGAGTTACCGTTTTCAACATCTTTAACAGAAAGAATTAAGGAACAAAACAGAACAACCTCAACAAACTCAACAGTACACAAATGGCCTATCCACAACAGGCAAATGAAAGACCCTTGCTCAGGGGGATCATTTAATCTTTTCAACATGAAATCATAGTACGGTACATTTTGGGGCGGAGAAAAGGCCCCTGAGTGGCTCAAAAGAGCATGCGTCCCTGCCTCAATCTCATTATAGCAAGCTGTAGATTTTTTACCTCCACCTCAGCACTTATGTGCTGCAGGCAGTTGTGATGTGGATTGAGACCCAGAACAAAGCACACCGTATGCACCCTCCTTACAGAGTGTGCCTACCATAAACTCACTGAGCTGTAGAGGATTGACATTGGTGGCAACCTTATGGTTTACAGTAGCAACGTAGGCTTTTGCACCTGCCTGTGTGTGGGAGGGTCAACTGCGGGCCTATCCCACCTGTGGAAATCGATCTGCAAGTCACCTGTAACTGGGTTTTCCGCCATTCTATGTGGCACAGTATTGTATGTGTGCATATGTACTAACTACGGCCACAGCACAATGGATTTCAGTTTGCAATTGCTACACTGAAGTGGTACCTAAGGTGGCGTGTCGGTGGACGGCCAGAAAGCAAATATGAATGGCAGGGCTCGTGCAGAATATTCCAGGGATCCTTTGTAATTGATCAGCCTTTTCAATGAGGAGAAGCAGAGACAGATGGTCTCTAGAGGTTAACATGCAGTTAAGGGTGCAGCCTTCCTTGTTTGTGTACCCTCGTTTTGGAATTCTCCTGCTTGGATGCTCCCCACTTCACCTCAGCATTCTACTAGGACCTTGAAACAAAGACCTTGGCTGAGCCAACTTGAACAGAAAAATAACAAGCATTTACAATGCAACGGTTTCGCCTTTGGAAAAGTTTGAGCTATTGGCATTGTAAATGACAAAATTTTTATTTATGTGTTGGTTTTGAAAACAGATAAATAAATAGCATTGTCATTTACATTGGCAATAGCTCTAACAGCACTGTGCTCAGGTGATGCAGGCAGCACTTTGCACTCACGTGAAGCAGGCAGCACTTTACACTCACATGAATCAGGCAGTGCTCCATGGTGGTATGAGCCAAACAGCACTATACACTAATCGACACAAACCAGGCAGCACTGTGCTTGGGTGATGCAGACAGCACTTTGCACTCACATGAAGCAGGCAGTACTGTACTCTCATGTGAAGCAGGCAGCACTTTACACTCACATGAAGCAGGCAGCGTTCCATGGTGGTACGAGTCAAACAGCACTATACACTAATCGACACAAACCAGGCAGCACTGTGCTCATGTGATGCAGGCAGCACTTTGCACTCACATGAAGCAGGCAGTACTGTAGTCTCATGTGAAGCAGGCAGCACTTTACACGCACATGAAGCAGGCAGGGCTCCATGGTGGTACAAGCCAAACAACACTATATACTAATTGACACAAACCAGGCAGCACTGTGCTCGGGTGATGCAGGCAGCACTTTGTCCTCACATGAAGCAGGCAGTACTGTACTCATGTGAAGCAGGCAGCACTTTACACTCACATGAAACAGGCAGCGCTCCATGGGGGGTACGAGGCAAACAGCACTCTACACTAATCAACACAAACCAGGCAGCACTGTGCTCAGGTGATGGAGGCAGCACTTTACACTCACATGAAGCAGGCAGCGCTCCATGGTGGTATGAGCCAAACAGCACTATACACGAATCGACACAAACCAGGCAGTACTGTACTCTCACGTGAAGCAGGCAGCACTTTACACTCACATGAAGCAGGCAGCGCTCCATGGTGGTATGAGCCAAACAGCACTTTACACTAATCGACACAAACCAGGCAGCACTGTGCTCGGGTGATGCAGGCAGCACTTTGCACTCACATGAAACAGGCATGTACTGTACTCTCACGTGAAGCAGCCAGCGCTCCATGGTGACACAAGGCAAACAGCACTTTACAATGTTCAAAGCAGGCAGCGCTGATATGAAGCAGACCTCACTCTACAGTGACTGAAGTGAAGACGTGAGTGCTCTAGGGTAATACAAAGCAGGCAGTGTTTTACACAAACTGATATCAAGCAAGCAGTGCTTTAGGCTGAATCAATGTAAACACAGCTTTCAACTATCACGAAGCAGGTAGTGCTCTATGGTGACAAAGTAGGCAGCACTTAATACTGACTGGTAAGATGCAGGCATCACTTTGCACTGACTAAAACCAAGGGTAAGGAAAGAGGGAGCACTTTAAAAAGGAAAACAAAATGCAGGCACACTTTACACCGACTGACACCAGGGTTAGTGGGATGTTGCAAGGGCTAGTGTGCCGGTGCAGGGAACTCCCCGGACAGGGCTCCGCCTCTTACCCTACCTGCTTCTCGCCAGCCGGGAGCACCGCGACGTCCGCCGGTGAGGCCCGTGTGCCGTGCCCCGCCTCCTGCTCGGCTTTCAGGCTACGTTGCAGATGCAGGATCCGGTAGCGGAGCTTCTCGTTCTCGGCGTCCCGGGCTGCTGGTCGCTTCTTCCTGCCGTGTCAGGCGGCTGATCTCCCCGGTCAGCAGGCGGATCGCCTCCTCCCCTACATTTACCCTATAGCTCAATCCAATGCACATTCTAGTACTTATCTCGCTGCTCATAAACAGGGCAACTGGAATTATGCGACTGTGCAGCCACTGCAAATTTCCCATATTTATAGATTGCAGCATTATCCATCATCTGCCACATAATCTGCAGATTAACAAAACAAACTTGGTTTCTAGCTCAAACAGTAAAAAAGTTATTGAAAAAGAAGCGACATGTTGCGGTGCAGTGGAAGGCCCTTTGCAAAGCTGGACCATCACCTTTCTGTTGCTTATTAGTACATTTAGGTGTTAAATACGCGCTAATGAATGAACCAATACCCAGTGTTCACAAGTTAAAAAATTATTAAATAAAGAAGTAATACTATTACAAAATGTGCGCAGTTTTGCAACATAATCTGCCCTTTAGTGCCGCATAACTTACTCGACCATGCTGCATAATTTGGCACTCTCCTGCTGCATAATTCCAGTGTCCAGGTTTATAACTAATACCTCTTCCAATGTCTGTATCCTACCATCAATCATTCTGTAGCATCTCTAGACATAATTTAAAGTTATACTTTCTTCCCCTTCCTATGTGTCTCTGCAAAATGCCCTAGTACCCTCCCCCATTAGTCCAGCCCCTTTTCCTCCTCACTTGCTTTTTAATCGCCAAAAACGACACTGGCACACACTCTTAGTAATTAATTTCCCCACGACAAGATGGCAAAATATCTCTGAAAAACTTCCCTGCACGAGTTCAATGCAAATAGGGCATTTTGACAAACCGGAACATATGTCCAACGTTCTGTTGAAAGACAGTGAAGAAAAGTTTATTAAAGCTCAACAACCAGAAGAACAGGAGGTCGATAATGACCCTCTTTAGACTGTTAACGGGACGACCAGGGAAACAACGCAGGACATGGGACCGGATATACTGAAGGGGCTCAGGAAGCCACAGGCTGCGCTTTAAGCGCCAGTCGGCTTTTAACTACAATATTTATCTATTGTTGGAGGAAGAGCCAGCGAGCGGTTGTAAGTGAGAGCGCCCCCCGCCCCCGGGCACAACAAGTTCATACTAGTGTGACCGCAGGGCACACAAGGGAGGAAGGCGGGGTTCACAATAAAGGAACGAAGAACCGATCCTAACAAAGTCTTCCACATTCACATCTGGCCGAGCTCGCCGAGCAGCGCGCGTGAGCCGGCTCGAGGGCACCAGAGCGGGCCACAGCAAAGCAACTTCCACGCACAGCAGAGAGGCGAGGGAACACGAACCCAAAACACACAGCATTGGTTTAAACTCGCAGTGTCGGAGGGGGTGGTCGCTAAGCCTCACCCAGCAGTCTCTGGCCAGCTCAGACCCCGGGTGGCTGCGCTCTCCTCTCTGGGCTCCGGCGGGGCTCGGCTCCTTGTTTAGGCCTCCTCCGCCCCAGGCTGGAGGCGGGCTCCGAGACGCTGGCGGGTGTGGTGAAGCAGCGGTCAGCCTGCGGGTGTCCCCAGCCCTCGTGGTCCGCTATTTGCTCGTACGCCTGCTCTGGAGTCGGTAGTTCGTCCTCTTCCCCGGGCGGGCGCTGCACCGGGGGCGGGGCCTGGCGGCGGCGTCCCGCCCTACACGGACTACACGGACTCCAAGGAAAGCCGGTCCTCAAGCTGCTGCCGCTGCGGGCCCCGACCATGGGAGAACCCTAATCCGCCACTGCCCCCACCCCTCGGATAATTAGAACAAGCACCTACGAGGACACGGGGGGCGGGAGAGAACACGGACGGCGGGAGGGGGTCTGGAGAGAACACGGATGGCGGGAGGGGGTCTGGAGAGAACACGGACGGCGGGAGGGGGGCGGGAGAGGACACGGACGGCGGGAGGGGGCAGGAGAGGACACGGACGGCGGGAAAGGGGAGGGAACGGTAAAAAACGTAACTCCGCCCAGGGAAAAAATCTCGGGAACGCCCCCGAATCTGGTCCGGCCTTGACGGACAGATCCGGCACCCAATGGCTAGCCTCCATTTATGGAGCTAGCCAATGAGAGCCGGGTGGTCGTTCCCGAAGTCCTTATGGTCAACATAGGATTTCACCTGCGCTGAAAAGCTGCGCAGAGCGCAGCCTTTCGGCAGGCGAAACCCAAAAAGGCTCAGAACTTCCCTGCACAAGTCTTTGAGCTGACTGTCGGAACATACAATTACAGTGTGCAACATTAGTACAAAAATGGTGCACAAACCTCCAGCCTGTGTGCCCAAGAGTGCCAAGGAGAAGATTGTTTCTCCACCCCTGAAGGTCACTGTCATGTCAGTGTTATGCCCTTTGGGTTAAAGAATGCTCCTGCCACTTTTCATTTTCTGATCAACTATATGTTGTACAGCCTGGAAGATTTCTGCCTAGCCTACTTGCTATCTTCATCAGTGCATGAGAGTACCAACTGAAGCACCTGGAGCAGGTGTTGCTATGTCAGTCCTCTGTGTTTTTTCCCGAAATGTAGGTGGGAATGGAAATAATCTCCCACTATAAATAAAGGTACGAGCTGTTCCTTTTTGGGAGTTTTTCACAGCTCAAACTCAACTTGCTGGGGTCTAACCGCATACTATAGGAGCGGAAGTAATAGCCCTGTCGTCCAAGACAGAGTGTTTGAAGGCCTCTAATGTCCTAAAGGGTGTATTCAGGGGCAGCTCCTTCCTGATGGTGAAGGATTGCCGGCCCACTGAGTCTGTCAACGGAAAATAAAATGATGATATAACGATATTAAAGTTTTTTTTCTACCGACTGACTGAGCCAGGGAGCCTTGGGTGGGGCGGGCATGGCAGGGAGGAGGGGGTAGTCTGCACTGCAAAATGTGCATATTGCTTTGGCCTGCCGTCAGACATGCGCACGTAGTTTTCTCCAACCTGGCTGTGTTTTACAGCCGGGTTGGAGAAACGACACAGGAGCTAAGGCACTGTCTGAGTGGCAAACAAGGCCGCTTAGACAAATCCTGGTGCTGCTCTCAGAGGACCAGGCTTCTTGGTATGCGACGTTTACAACGCAACCGTTACAACGCCGTTCCATTACGACGCGGTCATAACAACGAAAGTTGTTACAACGAATTGCGCTGGGGGGCGCTCAAGGATAGTAAATCATTTAATTTACTATCCCAACACCTTCCCTACTATCCACGGGGACTGGTGTTGGAATAGTAAATACAATTTTTTTAATTTGCGCCCCCCCCAACGCAAGTCGTTGTAACGACTTGCGTTGTTACAACCGCGTTGTAATGGAACGCGTTGTAAAAGTGTGCGTCGTAATGACGTACATCCGGCTTCTTCAACAGAGGAGGAAGACTCGGGACATTCTGATGTGGGGAGGGGCCAATTGTTGAGACACAGAAAGTTCCCTTGCACCGCTTGGAAGAGTGTGTGCTCCTGCCTCGAGTTCATCGAGTTGACGACCTGTAGAGGACAGACACTGATGGCAGCTATACCATTTACAGTGGAAAACCAGGCCTTTTTACATCGCTGTGCTGGGGAGAGTTGACTCTTTGCCTCTCCGACCTTTCTGCAAATTGATCTTCCAGTCCCCTACAATCGGATTACTTGCCCATCCATAGGGACGTGGATATTGGGTATGTGGCCCGTTTCGCATGTGTCTATGGAGCGTAAGTGATACATGTGGCATAGTCACACTGGAATCCATTTTGTATTTGCTACATCCAAGTGGTGCCTAAGAAGGAGGGTTTGAAAGAGCAAAGGCAGCATATGTGAATTACAGGACTCTTCCAGGACATCCCAGTATTCCTTTTGTGGCAGGTCAGAAATGTGGGTGTGGAGGAGATGAGGCAGAGGGCCCCTCTGAAGCAAATAGTTTCCTCCGGCCATTTCCCGGCCCACTGTTCACTGGAACATCTAGCCACCCACACCTTAACTAGTAGTTAAGTGGAACACCCTCCCTAGCTTTTGTAACCTTATTTTGGGATTCCCATGCCTGGAGACTCCTTGCTCCAACCCACATTCCAGCTAACATCTTATGACAAAGACCCTGGCTGGACCAGTCTGAGTGGAATAAGCAGAAGGAGCAGAACTTGCCCGAATTGGTCTCAGAGGTGAATGGTGGAATACATTCACCTCTGAGACTTTCTGCAATTTTGAAAAAATAATTGGGGCAGGGTTGAGGTATTCTCAGGCAACTCCCATTGCCATGTTTTGGAAAAGAAACCTGGGACCTTCAATTCAGACATCCAAGAGAGGGTGCCTAGACCCTGTTGAACGGGGGAGAGCTGGTAAAATGCTCAGGAGGGGCACTGGAGGTGTCCTTGCACAAGGGAGATGCTGCTCAGGGAAAGAAAAGCCATGAAGTGAGCCGCAGCGAGACGAGCGACAGATGCCAACTGTGGACCATTCTGCCAGCGTGAGGCCTAGGTGTTCTCCACAGCATGCACAGAATGGCTACCACCATAGACGGGGGGTACAGAATAGTACACATATGGCTGAATTTGTGCTACTACACCCAAGTGTGACAAAGCCACGGTGTGCCTAAAGAAATTCTCTACTGTCCCCACCAAACATAAGCTGAAGTATTGGAGGAGAGCAGCACTGCAAGGAGGCCTGAATTGGTATCTTAACACTCACCAGGGATGAGTACCTAGCTTATTTGGGTGGAGAGAGTAAGTCTGGGATACTCAAGATGCATGATCCTCTGACGCGGTAGCACCAAACTCCACCACAGTCTCTTCCACTGGTGATGGGACTGTCTCCACTCATGTAAACACTGCTTCAGAATCATAGATGCTCAGTTGGCTGGGCTGAGGTGCACTTGCGCACTGTGCTCTGAGGTCAATGTAGAGCACACCACACGAGCAGTGAAGCCCAGCTGAAATGCCTGAATATTACAGGTGCAGCCTTCGCTGGGATCAAATTGACAAAGAAAGATACTGTGCTCCAAGGAGAGAACCACAAGAACTGATCCACAACCTAGTTGGTTGACCGTCAGAAACCCAATTAGAGAGGAACCACAGAGACTAATTGAGAGATTGTGGCACAAAAGAAATCTTACGATGGATGTCTCATGCAAGTAGCCCAGGCTACCTGCATCAGTAATCTCTGAAGGGCATTAATATTACACATTTTGATTTATTGTTTCTGAACCAAGATGTACTGTAATACGTTGCATGTTATATCAGCAGGACCACTGAAATTATGTGACAGGAGAAGGCCAAATTATATGGCAGGGTTGAATAAATAATGCAGCCCGAAAAGGCCAATTCTGCGGCGTAATGCGGCCCATTTTTTATAGTTTTACTTCGTTATTTTTTTCATTTTACACTTGTTAATGCTGCCTAGGCATTGGATGCTTCTCATTAGTACCAATTTAATACCCAAATATAGCAATAGGTAACAGAAAGGTGACCAGGCAAAAGGCCTTCCACTGTGCGGCAACATGTGGCGCTCTCTTTTTAGCAACTTTTGAACCGTTTGAGCTAGAAACTATTTTTTTGTTAAAAATCTGCAGTTTATGCAGCAGATGATAGATTATGTGGCAAATGCAGCAAATCTATAATTAGGTGAAAATCTCAGTGGCGGCACAATCGCATAATTCCAGTGGCCCTGGATATAAGTAAAGCACCTTTTCTTTTTCAAGGACTAAGCACTGGCTAGCCATTGAGTTATTTAACTGTATTCATTGTTTTGGGTGTTCTGAATGTCTAACTCAACCAAGTGAATAGACAGAAAATTAATATAGGCCCCAAATAGATCTAAAGCTTTGATGCCACCAAGCAACAGCTTCCTTGTCTCGCCCATCTATGCATCTACCCATTTACCCTTTCATCCACCTGCTGATATCCACTATTTTTCCTTTACATTCCGTCATCAATTCATTCTTATATCCATCATTCAGTCTTTCCATATTACATCCATTCATTCATCCACCCAATATGAAATCCATCCATCCTGCAACTCATCTGTCCATACACTCTGCCAACCATACACTCTGCTGTCCTTCCATTTATTCACTTTACCATCCATCTATCCACTATGTCACTTATTCACTCTGCCATCCACCCACTTTGCCAAACATCCACCCACTCTACCACCTTTTCATGCACTCTTCTATCCATCCTTCCACTCTGTGTTCCATCCATCTAGACATTCTGCCATCTATCCAACCATCAATTGTGCCATCCATCCATCCACTCTGCCATTTCTTCATGCAATCATCTACTCTGCCATCTATCTACCCATTCAGCCACTCTGCCATCCATGCACCCATTCATCTATCCATCCATCTATACACTCTGCCATCCATCTACTGTTGCATCCATCCACTTAGCCATCTGTCCATCCACTTTGCCGTTCATCCTTCCATTTGCTATCCATTCATCCATGCTATCATTCACCCACTCCTCTGTCCGTCCATTCATCCACTTCCATCCATTCACTCTTCTATCCAACTACACATTCATCCACTCTGTCAAGCATCAATCCACTCTGCAGTCCATCCATCCGTTTACTTTTCCATCCATCCATTTGTCAACTCTGCCGTGATCTAGCCCCCCACTCTGCCCTCTATCTACTCTAACAACCACCCACTCTGACATTCATCCACTCATCTTGCCACATACTAATCCATCCCTTTACTCTGCCATCCTTTCATCTGTCCATTCACCTATCCAACCATTGCTTTACTCAACCAACCTTTTGCCTGTCCACCCACCTATCCATCCATCCCTTTACTCTGCCATTCTTTCACCTGTACTTCCACTCAATCATCCGTTCACCCATCCTTTTGCTTTGCCATCCTTTCACCTGTCTATTAACCTATTATTCACTCATCCTTTCACCCACTCATTCATCAACCCACTCATTCATCCATACTTCCTTCTTTTCACCCGTCCTTCCTATATTCCTTCTTTGTTTCCCTCTTCCATTTAACCAGCTGTTGTTTTTCCCCGCTCCTGCTTGCTCTTCTTTGGTATTCCAGCGTTAATGGTGATCTTTTGGCTACTGAGTTGCAGTCAGAAGGGGCCCATAAAGAACCCCACCCAAACTGTAGCTGCTAAAGCAAGAGGTTCACGACACCACTGAGCCCACAGCACCTCCCCAGACTGCATGACTTCACTACCTGAGGGCCAAGGGCTAAAGCGGTGCACTTGATGCTCTGTTTTGGGTTCAGTAGGAAGGTTATGCACGTATACACCTGTGGTACAAAAAAACAGATATTGTTACAGTCTTAGCGCAGTAATCAATGTCTGCCCAAAGTATCCCTTAATAGCTCCAATGTTCACAGCCCAGAGGGCAAAATTCAAGAGCAAAAATGTGAAAACAGTGGATTCTGAAAATCAGAATTAAAACTTTGATGTAGAGCATGGGTATCAGGAGGCCAGAATAACATCCAGGTATACAGAGAGGCCAGTCTAAAACGATAAGCATCATTCTATATCATAGAGAATGTGATTGCATTCTGAATTCAACAGTGAAAATATACTTGGGTGCATTCCAATCTGGAGGTGAATGCAACATTAGTCAAAACGGATACACATTTTTTTTTTTTTAAGTTTCCAAGACCTTTATTGATACAGTTCGTTAATGTTACACGGCTTGGTGCCTACAACCCCGTGTGGTCCGGCAGCGTGTCAAAACCGTTAAAGAAATGTCACATAGAGGAATTGCAGTTCAAGTATAACAAAGTACACAGCAAGTCGCCTACAACCCTAGTGGGCCGGCCGCATAGACAGTAATATTAGGTCTCAGATTTTGCTTTTTCTACTATAGAACAGTTATAAACCACAACTGGATCATTCCACTACCGCACTCCCCACCCAACCTAGATTAAATTGTTAAGAAACATGTGTTGGCTTCTTGCTTCAAGAATTGCGGGAGGTCAGCGTAATTAACAGACGGTCAAAACCACTTAATCATCAATTTGTGCATTCAAGTAGGCAGTGAGGTACACCCAATAGTCTTTAGGCCTGGACCTAGGCGGCAGTGATTCCTCATACGTTCTGAGCGTGTCCTGGCAATGTGCCATGTCCTTCAGCCACTGCTTAACCAATGGTACCCTGTTACTCTCCCAGCATATGGAGACTCTTCGTTTAGCCAACAGCAATGCCACTGCGCAGAACTTGCGTTTCATGGCTTTCACACTTCCCAGTAGCCCCAGTATGCAACAGCGGATTGTACATACAATAGTTACTCCCACCATTTCGGACAATTTAGACACCACCTCTTTCCAATAGGTCTGTATCCCCGCACACTGCCATGCCAAATGTATAAAGTCCGCTTGGCTGTAGCCACATCGCTTGCAGCGTGCCTCATCACGTAGACCATATCTATGCAGTTGGATTGGTGTGTAATAAGCTTGGTGCAGGTATTTAAAATGTATTATTCGCAAGTTGCCATTGGGCGTGAGCATTGTGGTTAGTGTGCAGGCTATCTCCCAGTCTTTTTCTGTGAGGGGAGCTTCCAGTACTGCGTTCCATCTATCCTGCGCTCTAGTCGCTCTATAGTCTATTTCAGCCTGCGCCATTTTGTAGAGCCGTGAAACCATGTGTTGTTGGGTGTCGTTAGAAGGAATTGCAGTGTATCCAAAGTTAACGGATCATCAGGAAAAGGTTGGATAGTGTTGTTTGATCGCCCCCTTTAGCCTGTGGAATGTAAAGCGAAATAATAGCATTGGGTTTTGTATATAGTCCAGGTCACGCTCCGTGATGAATACCCCATCTTTATATGTCACCCATGGAGACCAACCCCACCTGTTTAGGAGGCCCATTCCGACATCTTCCGTCGTGACCGACAGATTCGGATGATGGTGTAGCGGCAATGCCGGAGCATATATTGGTAGTTTGTGCATCAGCTGACCCAACTGTCTCCATGCCGCGTTTGTGGTGTCAATCGTGTTAATGTCATTGCTGTGGAGTGGGGGTCTGACATGCGTAATGATGGCGTCTAGTGGGATAGGCTCCGCATCACCCTCCTCAACAGCTACATGTGTCAAATATGGGGTTTTGTGGTACCAGTGTGTGGCGTATTGGGCCTGGGCACATAAGTAATAAAGCAAGAGGTCTGGCACTCCCCACCCGCCTTTGTCATAAGGTAGTGTCAACACAGCCAAGGTGATGCGCGCTTGTTTGTCCGCCCATATCAGCTTCAGTACCAATGAGGTCAGTCGCTTGAAAACTTCCCTAGGCGGTTGGATGGGGATATTGTTGAAGAGGTAAAGGAGTTTAGGAAGCACAACCATTTTTACAATCGCTAGTCTGTCAGCCAGTGATAAAGGGAGCTGAATCCACCTCCTGACTTTGTCTTCTAGTACGTCGATGGCCCTGCCATAATTTGTCCTTATGACTAGTTCGGGTCCTTGTGGATCCATATACCCAGGTATCTTATGGGGTCCGACTGCCACGCTAATGGGTATTCAATCGGGTGCGGCAGTGTAGTGTCAGTCAATGGGAATATGGAGGACTTGTCCCAGTTTATCTTGAGACCCGAATATCCCTCAAATTTAATGTATGCGCGTAGGAGGGAGTCTAAGTTTTGTGCAGGGTCGCGGACATAGAGCAGCATATCATCCGCATACAGGGAAATATGTAGCGGCCGGCCTGGGAATTGAAGCGCCAGGTGATGGTGTTGCTGCCGCACTATACAGGCCAGGGGTTCCAATGCCAGGGCAAATAGGAGTGGAGACAGGGGGCAGCCCTGTCTTGTCCCTCTACCTATATCAAAGGCTTCCGAGACATAGCCATTAATCTTAACCCTAGCCCTGGGTTTGGTATATAACAACTGGATCCATTGAATGAAAATCAGGGGGAAGCCCATTCTGTGCAGTATCGTAATTAGGTAGGACCATTCAATGGAATTGAACGCCTTTGCGGCGTCTAGCATAACTGCTACCGCTTTCGTAGATGGGCTCAGGTAGTGGGAGACCGCAAAGAGCGTCCTGGTGTTATGGGCGGTATTTCTAGTGGGTATGAACCCTGATTGGTCTGGGAGGACCAGATTTACTATGAGCGGCTGTAATCGCATGGCAAGTGTTTTAGCGAGAATTTTCGAGTCCACATTTAGCAGAGACAAAGGGTGATATGAATTACATCTGTCAGGGTCTTTGTCAGGCTTAAGAAGTGCTATGATCATTGCTTCACGCAGTGTGGCTGGAGTACCTGAGTTTCATGGGCAGCACCAAACATTGCAACTAAACGAGGCGCCAGTATATCTTTATACGTTTTGTAGAATTCACAAGTGAACCCATCAGGACCCGGGGCCTTTCCGTATGGCAATGACCGGATCGCGTCCGTAATCTCTTCTATGGTTATCGGCAGAGACAAGTATTGTCTTTGGGTGTCGGAGAGCCAAGCTATTGCAATATCTTGCAGATAATGTAGTGTGTCGCGTTGTGTAGCCACCGGTCGTGATGTATACAAATCTCTATAGTTATGGACAAAGCTGTGCATTATACCCATCTGATCAGTATGTGTAATATCGTCTTCTCTAGTAATCTGCGTTATAGTGTGTGCTTTATGACCACCACAGATTTTAGCCGCCAGTACCCGCCCAGGTCGTCCACCTTTCCCCGTATGCCCTGGCCGTGTGTCTCTTACTTAAGTATTTAATCTCATCGGCTGCGAATGCTTGATGTTCAGTTAGTGCGTTCCTAATTTCACTAAGTATCGTTGGATGTGGAGTACGCTCATACTGCCGTTTGAGCGTGCTGAGCCTGGACTCGCAACGTGTCAGTTGTGCTCTAATATCCCGCAATATCCCCGCAGTTGTGCTAATGCAATCACCACGAATTGTGGCTTTAAACGCTTCCCACAGGAGGCCAGTGTCATCTGTCGAGGCGTCATTTAGTTGAAAATATTCCTTAATTGCCTTTTCTATGGTATCTGCGTAAAGGGAGTCAGTTAAAGCCGCGTCATTGAATCTCCAACTGTATGGTGGCGGCGTGTAATTGGGAATTTGTAAGGACAGTTTGACGGGGTTGTGATCTGAGAGGGTTTTGGGCATGTGTTTGATTGCCTGTGTCCACAGTAATAATTCATCCGAGCCTAGCCAGTAATCAATACGCGACCAGCTGCCATGTGCAGCCGATGTGTGCGTCGCTTCAGTAATCCCCGGATTACGCGCTCTCCATAGATCTTTTATATTTAACTCTAACATGACATAGCGCAATTTCGCTCTAGCTTGCGTGTGGTGCTCTGTTGTGTTGCCTGATCTGTCCACTCTATCATCTAAGGCGATATTTAGGTCACCACCCCAAAGTACTGCTTGATCCGTCTCAGAGGACAGTTGCAACCCAAGCTCATGAAAGAAGTCAGGGGAATCGGTGTTGGGACCGTATGTGTTAACCAGTGTCAGCTGTCTACCTCGTATCCTACCTCTCAGTATAATGTAGCAGCCATTCTCGTCTATAGTCGTCTTGTCAATTTTGAAATTCGTGCCTTTTTTCACTAGTGTGGAGACCCCTCTCGAGTAGGATGAGTATTTGGCACAATGTACCGATTCCGCCCATCTCCGTCCTACCTGTGTGTGTGATTGTGGGGCTTCGTGTGTTTCCTGAAACATTACAATATCAATGTGCCATCTATCCAAACATGCAAATAACTGACGCAACTTTCTCGGATTAGTATAGCCCCTGATATTCCAGGTGAGTAAGTTTAACGTTGGTGGAGTCACTGTAGAAGCAGCCATTGGGTTAGTCTGTGAACGTTCTCTGTCTGGACTAGACCATACCCCCGTGCAGGGGACACCAGATAATGCAACAAGGCACAATAAAGCAGACAATAGGTAGATCCTGGTTGGGTGTAGGCAGTGCATCCTAAGCAGTCAGATCCATAAACTAAAACAACAACCCTCATGTCCCACCCCCTACCCACAACAGCAGCCCAATCCTGCTGATGCCATACCCTTAGGAAACATCCCAATTGCATATAACTTTCGTGGGGAACACCCCATGTGGGGGTCCTCCTGGACTGCACATCACCATCCAAACTAGCGGATGGGGACGAACAACATTATCTATTAGCAACCGAATTTACACATCGTATAGTACAGCAGGAGGAATCATCAGTGCAATGTATACAGGCCTTCGACCACGTAATGACCATCAAATGGGGTAGTTGTTACTGTATCTTACAGCAAGTCACTATCGGTAGTGGGACTGTAGCTTTAAACTTGAGAGGTGGTGCAAGTGTCACCAAGTTAAGCCGACGTACTGATGGCCGGTCTATAGTTAGCACCGGTGGAGAACAACATAGTTATAACAGATAATTGCGTGCTGGCGTTACCACCGAAATGCATGATGTGAGTCCTGCATAGTAAATGTGTGTCGTATAGCCCTCTTTCTCTCTCTGCAATATAATGCCAAAGTGTGCCCTCCAGTGCATGAATACTTAAATTATCACATGTTACGTGTCCTAATAATCAACATTTGCTCTTTAGCGGACCGATAACATCTCAGTACAACCAAATGTCTCCTTAACAGCTGTATAGTGTCCGCCAACCCTCCCAGGAATTACTCCGTTCATATGAGTGCGCATAGTATAGAAGTGGATGCTGGTCCTTATGGCGTCTACACTCGTGGCAGAGTTGTGTACTCAGCTATGCATTCAATTTGTCTACACAGACCCCGCACTCTCTACATACAGAAGTCGTGGTTCTCCCAACTCCCACCCGTGGTCTAAGCCACCCGTAGCTTCCGGGGAAAGGTGAGCACAGTCTCGTGGCCAATTCCTGCACTCCAGCAATGTCTGGGAACGTGAGGTTCCATCCCTACATAGTATAGAACAGGTGTGTGCTAATTCTCCGCCTCTGTCAGGCACATCAGTACCCTGGTGTAGTAAGTCAGCTCATACTCGGGCATGTGTATAGAGTCGTGTGTACCATTGAGAATAGCACTACAAAGTATGGACTCACCGCAAGTGGAGTGCTTGTCTCAATTTAGGTCAATGCACACAGAAGCTAGGGTAGGTCTCACCATGTCGGTCTGGGACATACGTGAGTATCAGCACCACTGCCAGAGGCAAATTCATAGTAGTCCGTCATTCTTCGCCGTGGTCTTGTTCCTGCCCCCCTCTGTTCTTCCGGGAGGTCACAATGGTTTTGATGAAGGCATTCGCTGCTTTGGGTGTGGATAGCACTGTTGATTTGCCATCCAAATTCACCTTCAGCCGCGCTGGGTATAACATGGCGTATTCCACCTTTAGGTCACGTAGTTTAGTTTTAGCTGAGTTAAATTCTCTGCGGGCCTGTTGAACCGCCATCGTGTAGTCAGGATAAAACTCCAGACGGTTGTTTTGGAAGGAGAGGTCTTTGTGCTCACGGGCCAGTCTCAGGTTCGCATCTCTGTCGCAATAGTTCAAAATGCGCGCCACTATTGGTCTTGGTGGCGTTCCTGGCGGGGGACGAGGTGCCAGAGCGCGATGAGCTCTTTCTAATATAAACACTGGTGATAATGCTTCCTTGCCAAAGAGCGCCAGGCAAAGTTCTTCCACGTACGACTCCATCTTGCCCGTGTTTGTGGATTCTGGCACACCTGTGATGCGTACATTATTACGTCGCGATCTAGCTTCCAAATCCTCCACCTTGGATCTTATTACTTCCAGTATCTTTTCAAAACCAGTGCATTTAGACGTGCTCGTGTGTGCTTCATCCTCCACCGCCGATATTCTGGTTTCAGCCTCATCCAGCCTTTCGCCATGCTTGTCCATCTTCGCCGCCATATTATCTACTCGGCAGGTTAGGTGGTCCAGCTTACCGTTAATGTCCTGGAGACTGGATTGGATGGCTTACAAAATGGATTCCATCCCTTGCATCGCGCCGCCCTCTGCATCTGTCTTGGTGTCCGAGTGTGATTGAGGAGCCCGCGTTGTCCTGCGTTGTTCAAAGTTGAGCTTTGGTTATTGCCTGTCCGGTTTCCCCATTTTGGGATGCTATTCTCCGTCATAGCTCCGTGGTCAGATATAACACTGTACAGTACCACTGTAATATCAGGATGTTAGTGATGTGAGGAGCTCTCTATTCCTCTAATTGTGCTTTTAGATGTGCGTACACCATTGGACCTCGCACAGGGTCTACAGCTGGGTAGCGTATGCTCTCGTGCTGTCCTATGGAGTCCGGGACCAGGTTGGACTGGCGCAGGTTGTGGGCGGCAAGGCCCCTCTCCGTCGACCCCACAGTAACTGCAGTGTGCCCACCAGCGGCGATGTGACCTCTATATTGAGCACTGGGGTGTCCTTTTACAGTGCGGGGCTAGGAGCCTTGACCTACAAATCAATGCGTGGCGCCACAATTGTCTTCGTCCGATTTGCACAGTCTTGTGCAGCGTGCCTCACGGGAAGACATGTGTGCGCGCTTATTGCAATATTCAATGGCCGTACTGGGCGATGGTTCAGTCCCGATGTCGGTTATAGCCAGTCGAGCGCAATACAGGCTGGTGTGAAGGGAGTTGCGAGGGGGAAGGGAATGGCCGTGTCACTGACCAACCCGCAATCCCAGCGCAGCCCTCACATCGGTGTCTTGACGTAACGCGAGTCGTTACCAGTGCACTCTTCTATGGCTAGGAGTCTAATAGTGTTCCTCCGCCCGTTGCACTCACCGCACCCCGCACCCGATGCGTCCACAGCACTAATTCTGCAGCGTTGTCAGCACTCGCGATTCGCCGCATATGGGCGCCGCCATCTTGCCTGCTGTTTTCGCGCCGTTTTCGTGCCCCAGGTGAATGCGGTCTACAGCGCCCATTGCGACGCAATACATAACAAAGCCTTTGGTTATGCATTGGCTATTCTGAGCAATCCAGGTGTCACCATGTTGCGGTTGCCAGTGTATTACGAGTTGCTGGGGATGCAGTGTTATGGAGCATTCGTCACACAGGGGGTCGCCATCTTGATCGTTTATGCGCGATAATGTCTTTCAATCTATCAATAGAAGCTTTGGGCTCATGCGTAAGCGCTGTCTAAGAGTCTCTCTATAGCAGCAGGTATCGACTTCTGTGTTTGAAAATCACGCTTGGGGGCACCGTCCTTTCTACACGTGATGACCGTTCAAGCAGCGAGTTGCGGGCGCCATCTTACCCGATGCATGCAGTCTCGTGCTCCGATCCTCCGTGGCAATTTACTCCACTGTGTTTACGTTTTTCTGCAACAGGGCACCTTCATCAGTTGCCATGCATATTCACCTGGTATTCCGTGGTGTGTATCGCTGAAATCGGTTGTTGTAGACGGGATTAGCAGCGTGGTTCAGTGTCCGTCCGGCGGAGCTGTCTTTTCAGCCAGCCATCCCGCAGTGCGCCCTCTAGCGCCCCCCCCCCCCAAACGGATACACAGTTAGAGAGCCACTCTGAAAAACTTCGCCCGGCAGGGGAAAGAATAGTCATAGGTGTTCCCACCATGCCCGCCTAATGTCATGCAATGTGCGGCACTTGACTTTTTAGGTTGTTTCTCAAAAGATACAGGGGCATATTACCAACCAATAGAGATCATTTTTGTCTCTACCTTATTTAGAGACAAAAATTATCGCCGCAAATCGGCGATTTTTATCGCAGATAAACCTTGCTATTAGCAAGGTTTATCGCAAATGCGATAAAAAACGCCCGCAATGCATGAATATCGCTGAAAAGTCAGCGATATTCATGCATTATCGAGCAAATGCTCTTAGCCATGTTATCCACCTCCCATTGGATAACATGGCTAAGAACTGCTCCTGGGCAAGTGTTAGCTTTTGGAGATATACGCGCTTAGCGCGAATATCTCCAAAAGTTGGTAATAGGAGATAGCGATGTTAGCGACTGTTTTCAGTCGCTAACATCTTGGCACGCCCAATATCACTGACATGCAAAGCGGGGCCCAAGATGGTCACTATCTCCTATTAGCTGTCGCTAACTGGTGTTAGCGACAGCTTGGTAATAGGGAGATAATTTTATCTCCGCTTTCTTGGCTTTTAAAGCCAAAAAAGCGGAGATAAAGCCCCTTGATAATATACCCCTAATTGTTTAAAATAATGTAGTGGGTAAAGTGGGATTTCTTTGTCGGCCTCTAAGAACGACAAGAAGCCTAAATCTTAAAACGACTCTTTGTGAAGCTAGGCCACAATAGATTTCCAAGCCTGTGCTGGCAAGTGAATTACCATTTTCTCCATATTTGCACACTAGAAACTCAAGGGGAAAACAAGGCATACCACCAACAGATTCCAAACCTAACATTCTTATTCAGCATTTCAACTTCTCACTCCTTTGTTACTCTAGATAAAAGGGTGCTAATATGCTGCATTTTTTTTCAGACCTCTTTAATGCAGCTGTAGTGAGACATCTACTAAAGAAGTGACCATGGGAGTCAACTACAGGAACAATCTTAGACCTTTTTCATTGCTCCCTTACAGGAGCAGACTTCGGAAAAATTTGGCACCGAGGCAGATTCAGGAATTTGCAGAATCTAGCGTATTTGCAACAAGCAGGCTTTTGCTGCTGCCATAGCCTGTCAGTCCTCAATGATCTTAGACAGCAAATTGATACAGGGGAAACTGGCACGTTAATCCTCTTATACTTTTTGGACGAAATTAATACCATTTATCACAACATTCTGCGAAGGCCTTGGAAGCAAATAGTATCACCAGTAGGGTCCTGAAGTGGATAGAATATTTCATTTCAAGTAGATCACAAGTGGTAATTCTTCCCCCATACTCTTCAATGGCATTTGACATTGACTGTGGGGTCTCCAAAGGGTCAATCCTCTTACCCTGTTTTTTAACATATACATCATGGGGCATATTTACAATAAGTGGCGCATCCCTGCATATCAGCAGGGATGCGCCACTTATTGTGCGCAATGCCTCCGCCACCATGGATGCGCCGCATTGTAAATGCGGCGCACCATGGGGCAAAAACGGCACAGATGTGTCACGCATCTGTGCCGTAAAAGTGGCACATTGCTGGAGTTGCGTCGCAAGCGCGATGCAGCTCTAGCAATGCTCTGGGGAGCCCTATCTTGTTAATGCTGCGTCAATCCTTACGCCTGCTTCAAGCAGGCGCAGGGTTTTGACGCAGCATGGGCCCCAAAGTGACTGTGTGAAATCTTGTAGATTTCACTCAGCCACTTTTAGGGGCGTTCCTGCGCCGGAACGCCCCCCCTGCGAAGGGGACGCCTCCTTCTGGCGCATGGCTTTACAACGTGACGCATCTCCCAGATGCGTCACGTTGTAAATGCCCCGCACCATGGCGCATCTTTTGCGCCGCCGCTGCGTCACAAAAGTGACGCAACGGCGGAGTAAAAGAGGCGCAAGGGGCTTGTAAATCTGCCCTGTGGTTTCTTGCCCTGTATGCTTTTACATGCCTGCTGATGATGCTCAGCTTATCTTTAACCTTCGTCTTTCTCAAGATGAACGTGACCAAATTCAGGATCTTACTTACCATCGCTTCATTGATTGTGGAATGAGACACAACCTTATGGGCAGTAATAATAATTATCCCCCACATCCTTCGACAGGTGAGAAGAATTTAGCAGTTTTCTTGGCTCGCACCCTGCCCCTCGATGCCCAATCCACGAATGCGACCTGCACTTGTTTCTCCCACCTCCAGCCCCATTCACCTTCTAAGAAAGATTCTACCTATCATTAATCCAATCTATCTTGAATCGTCAGACAAAATCTTATGTCCACTGCAGCTTGCTCAGAATGCTGCGTCAATCCTTACGCCTGCTTCAAGCAGGCGCAGGGTTTTGACGCAGCATGGGCCCCAAAGTGACTGTGTGAAATCTTGTAGATTTCACTCAGCCACTTTTAGGAGGCGTTCCTGCGCCGGAACGCCCCCCTCTGCGCAGGAACGCCAAATGGCCAGTTTTCACTGTCCATCACTGACAAGTAAAGCCTGGCAGTGATAACTGCAAAATGACCCCCACATCATGGGAGACATCTCAATCATTCGTTTTTTTATCGTCACAAACAAATCCTGCTTTTAGATTTTGTTTTTGAAGATGTCCATCACCCCTTTAATACATTGACAGGAACCACCGTTTCGCAGTTTCTGCCAATGTAAGAGATGTCCGCTGGGGCGGCATACATGTCTAAATTTGGAATGCGATTACTCCATCAGGACAACCTGACAGGGTAAAACTGTACTCCAAACTCTAAATCAGCTCCTTAATGTCTAAGAGAAGCTAGATCAATGCCAAATGATTTTGATACAGATGAAAAGAATTTCCAAAAGGGAATTGAGGCTACAGCCCTCTTCAAAGTTTTACCTTGTTGGAAATGCTAATAGAAACTGTGAGAAAGTACCATCTTTCTTGCCTTGGTATGCCCCCACTTTTTTTCTGAACTGCTGATGTGCTTTGACTGAGTGTGCCCTGGGTCCCTGCCAATCAGGTACCCCTGTGTTCCTGCCCTAAAAACTATGCTGAAACAAAATACCCAATGGCATCTCTGTCCCCCTGTCAGCCCCTAGTAATTGGCACCCCAGGTACCCAGGGCATGGTGACCAGAGAAGACCCCTGAGGGCTGCAGCACTGATTGTGCCACCCTCAGGGGCCCTGTACCCTGGTACCCACGCACTGCCTCTGCAGGCTGAGTGCCTAAGTACAGAACTAAAACAAGAGTCAACATGGCACACATCCCTGAGTGCCATGCCCACAGAACCCACTGCCCTGGCATACCTCAGTCACCCCTCTAGCTGGGTGCCCTATGCCAGAGGTGAGGGCATAGGTGCATGAGCTCTGTGCCCCTACAGTACCCAGGACCATTCCTGGGCACTCTAAGTGCAGTGATGCCATTTAAGAGTATATGGTGCTGTGAGGTTGTCATTACGAACCCACAGCACCATAATGGCTACACTGAAGACTGACAAGTTTGGTCTCAAACTTCTCAGCACATTAAACCCGCACTGATGTCAGTATGGGATTTAATGTAACATGCACGAGAGGGCATCTCAGAGATGCCCTCCAAAACCCGAACCTACAATCCACGTCTGGGCTGAGTGGCTGCAGAGGCTGCCACACAGCAGACATGTTGCTGGACCCCTGGGTGGAGAGCCCCCCGCTCTCCTGGATCTGCAACAAAGCACATCCTGGTTGAGGTGCTATGTCTCCTCCCCCAGGATGGACAGGGGGAAGCTTCAAAGGCGTACCGCCTCTGAGAGCTTCTCCAGACCATTTGCTGTACCCAGCAACCAGCCCCCCACCAGTCCTACCCCCAATCTGGCGGGAAGACTGGCGGGAAAAACTACGTCAGGAAGGGGGGTGTGCCAACCTGTGCCAACTCCACCCCTCAGGTGGAGGAGGCAAGGTGAAACACGACTCCGGGCTCCGGCCATCTCGTAGATGGGGAGTCCTGCCCAATCCCAGCTAGGCTTCTGCCGCCCTCCAACAGGAGAGGAACAGGCTAGGGGGTGTACTCACCCCCAGGACAGGGACCCATTGGTCCCTGCCCTTGCCCTACCTGTAACGCCCCTAAATTTAGTATTTAGGTGCTCCCTGATTCTTCCTCCTCTGATCCTGATATCAAAAGAAGAAAGAAGATTAAGAAGAAGACCCGCCGCGCAGCTGCTAACAACAGGATAACAACAACTGACTTGGCCCAAGCCCTACCGGCCTGTTGATCCTGGAACCTGCTCCTGCCTAATCCCGGCGACCTCCGCGGACAGCAACCTTGGGACACCCAGAGGACCTGCCTGCCATGACCCTCTCGAAGATTGGGACTCCCATCAGCAGAGGCTCTGCTGCAACAACACACCTGGTGCTCACCAGGAAGCTCGGGACCAGCCCACTCTGCACCAGCCGAGCCCGGGCCGGGCCAACCCGAACCAAGACCTTGAGGACGTCCCCCCGGCGACTGGGACCCGAAGTCCAGTGCCCAAAGACCCTCCTCGACGAACCAGCCCATGCCTGAAGTCTCAGAACCAGGGGCCACCCCAACCGCGACCAGCCGAGGGTAAGCTTTTCCGACCCCCAAAGACACCCCTGCACCGGGTGCCCTGCGGCCCCCTGTTTCTCCCTTTGGGGTACCTACCTGTGCTCCAAGATCCCAACTTACCTCTCGAAGTGCTGGTCGCCCCTGGAGAGGCATCGCCCCCGAGCCTGCAGCGTTTGTTCCTTTTTCAAGATTCTCATTGGATAACATTGAGTGCCCGACGGCTCAAAAGCACCCTGCGCCCAGCTGCCCGAGTGCCGCTGGCTGTGGCCTTTTTGCCCTATCCTACTTCCCCCCTTGCCCAGAGCAAGTGACCAGGAGCCCAGCTCCCAGAGCCGCGTGGCCTGCTAGCCAGCAGCCACCAACCGAAGGCCCTCTTTCCCTCATTGGATAATATTGGGCCTACCTACCTCTGCACCCGGCCGCCCCTGTGCCGCTGGGACTGAACTAACTGTACTCACCTGACCCTGGGGGACCCCTGAGTCTACGCCCAGAACCCTAACTTCACCAAGCAAGTACTCACCTGGAAACCAGTAATTCACTTACCTGCCATTGGATAACATTGACCCATTTTTGACTCGAAAATTTTCTAAGTGTGAAGTTTTGAAAACTTTGAAAACTGAAAATCTATATATATAAAAACGAAAGTATGTCTGTTTGTCCTTTATGCATTACTGCACCATTCATCTGATCCGCATGAAACTTTGGAAAGTTGTTGAGTACACACCCGCGAAGGTTTCTGGCAAAAAAAAAAAAGAAAAAAAAATTGTTAAAAGTTGTTGAGTACACTCCAGCAAAGGTTTCTGGCAAAAAAAAAAAGAAATATTTGTTAAATATCGGCCCCACAGGGCCCTCATAATCTTTCCAATACTGAACGTTTACAGTTTATGGTGCGACTCGCTTTTGCAATGACCATCAACAAAGCACAAGGACAATCGCTGCAAGTGTGTGGACTAGATTTGGAGAATCCGTGCTTCTCACATGGACAACTGTATGTGGCCAGCTCACTCGCCGGAAAACCTTCTGATTTATTCGTGTACGCACTAGACGGAAAAACAAAAAATACAGTGTATCCACAAGCGCTCGAATAAATAAACAGAATTAAAACAACACTTTAAAATGTTTTCCATATTAAAATGAATAAGTTTCAATAAAAATGACACAATGTAAATTGAATGTTATCATAACAAGTTTCCTTACATTGCCTTTCTTCTGAGATCGCAGGAACGCACGACGGGTAAGCTAGTATTCCTATAAAATCAGCCAAAATCCGAATTCAAAAATACTCACTTGTGATCAGGGGAGAAGCCAGTACTGTACCTTTCAGCCCAGTACTGAACCGCAAAAGTAATCCCTAGCGGGTTTACTAGTAACCTGTATTTTCTCCATAGGAACCCATTGTCTGCTTTTCTATGCAATGTCTTCTGTCTACTTTTGAAAACTGCAAATATTCTTTAAAAATCGTACCAAATACTGAAACACAATTACCTACCTGTTTTGAGTTAAGCCCCCAGTGCTGGCCCTAGGAGACTAGTGCTGGGTTACAAAAGTAACGCGATCGTACTTTACCTGTAACCTGAATTTCCTCCCATTGAATAACATTGTCAGAATCATCTTGAAAAGTTTCTAAGTGTGAACTTTTAAAACAGCTTTATATTCAGGAAAATTCATCACAGTAACGAAAACGTTTTTGCTAATCTGGTTCCAGCTTAGACCCCAGGACTGAATCCAAGATCCAGTCCTGGAACTACCAAAGTAATCCATGAAGTAACCAACTGTACTTTCCTATGCAAAACCCATTGATCTCAATGCTAAAGTGTGATTCAGAACTGTATTGCTTATTGGCTATCCTGTAATTATTGTGTGTACAAACTTATTGCTCCTCTTCAAAGTATTTACATGAGAGTACTCGTATCACGAAAAGTATATTTTTATAACTGTTGGTTCTAAGAATAAAACAACTATATCTGAGGATATAATAACAATTGGCCTGGAATTCAGTCCTTGAGTGTGTGAAACCATTTTCTGACTGAGTGTGTACAACAAATGCTTTACAATGTCCTCTGGTACTGCCTTACTGCTCGACCAAGCTACCACTTTGGAGAGTACGGTCAGTTCTGACTTTAACCTCTGTTATACCTTTGGGGTTTGTGGACACTATACACACTGTACTGCCTTATTGTCCAGTATATATAGAGCCACTTTCTCACAGAAACGATTTAATACAAAAGCTGGCATGTTGCTCTATCACCAATTTCAAAATAATGGTGAGAGTAAAGTATGTGGTTAACTGATGGTTGCACTTACGTCATGTGTCACGCAGCTTTTCTAAAAAATCAGTGTTTAGTCCCCAGTCACGGGATAGCTAATGTACCTAACATAGTAGGAAGAGTTGCATAAAAAGAAAAAGTGGGACCCACAAATGCAGGTTTCGTTTTCAATACATTCACCACATTCAGGAAAATCGCTGTGCAGGACATCCAGGATACCAGCTGCAACGGACAAACAAACAACAAAAACTCCTGAAGTCCCCATCCAACAAGAAACTGGCGTGAGGGAGATATCCCTATAAGCCCTCCAGGGCAGATGAGGCCTGCCTCAGTTACATGTGACTATGGATAAGCCGTCTTTACTCTGTTTTACACACTGTGAAACATCTTCAAATCACCCTTGCATCCAGCTCTACATTACTGTGAGTTTTGGTGCCTGACGTTGGGGTAAGGGACATGGTTGCGGGTGTCCTCTGTTTCATCAAGCACATAGACCCCCGACTAACTGTGAGACCTCATAGTTTCCCAATTGGTCCCACTGGTTAACTGTGTCCATGCAACACACAGCCCTAGTAATAGTTGACCTGTTCTTTGGAACCCTAAGGAATTCTTTAATTAGTTGGGGTCCCAGTTCTAGTTTGGGTGGCAGGTTTTGGGAATTACTTTAAAAAAAAAATGAATTTAGGTATTTGGTGTGATTCCGAAAGAAAAAATATTGATGTGGTTGGACTCATATGTATCAAGTGTACATATCAAAGTGGATGTATTACAGAACAAAGATATTTGATAACTGAAGAAGCAACCAATGCATTTCAAACCATTCCCTTTGGAACTTCTTTATTGCGAGTGACTCGTATTTCCCTCGAACATATTATATGGTACACTTCAACTGGATCTCAGCCAAACGTGGAGCTCTGAGTAGTGAACAAACAATGTCAATCAGGTTTCTTTTATACAAGACAGTTTTGTTAAATAAGAGTTTCGAAATAGTCATGGCACTGACACGTGCAGGTGGTCTTCTAATGCAGAGACTCATTTTGAAACGTTTACCCACCAAAACTGTCTAATATGAAAAGAATACCATTGATTATTTACAGTGACCTCAGATGCCTCTATCTCAATACATCGTAAATATCCTGTTGTCCTCCTACAGGAATGGAGAAACGTATTGCTTACAGACGTGTAAAATAATCATAAAGTTAGCAATGATTATACACCAAAAGTAACCTCACTAGCTTACAATGAAGCACATCAACTCCTACCATGCGGAAGATTATTCGTCAAATCCCTCAAGGGGAAACACAACATGTACCCCGGGTACACAAATACAAGCATAATCAAAGGGGGCAGTGATGCACATGCCAGTACCCTGGCAGACACCTGTTGCAAAACTGGAATGGTCTCCAGCCCACATGAATCTGCCTGAACTAGAAAGGAAGTGAATAATGATGACCCCCATCTTACAGGTCATGTATCATACTTTTTTTTGTTTTTTTGGTTATAAACTTTTATTCGTCATCAGTTCACACACATAGCTTTCCGCCTACAACCCTGGGGCCGGCAGCAAACTAGGGCAACGTAAATACATAGCACAAAACCAGTTCGTAAAAATCAACACACCGTCATCCCAAGGGTCTGGAGACGCAGTTCTTATATAGCACAACTTAGTTGATGTTCAGAATGTGCCGACGCCCCCCGCCCCGTCCCCTCATACCTTGGTAAGCGTGTATTCGATGACTACTATGTAGTGGGGATGTATCGTGAAGTGTGCATGTCTGCCGATGAAATCCGGGTCTATCACTACTCCCGCAACAATCCCGCCCAACCCCACCCCTCCCCCCCTGACTGCCCATGTGTCTACCACTGCTACATAACTGCCGCCTCAGTGCCACGCTCCCCCCCGCCCATGTCCATGCCATTCCTGCATCCCCCCCACTCACCAGGTTCCCTCCCACGCCAGGCCCCCCCGCTCCGTGTGTAACCCAATGAGGGTATTCCTAATTATCCTGTGTCCCTCCAGCCTCTCCAGAGTCCCAGATGTCCCGCCTACTTTCCCGCTTGAGCTTTCGTGTGCTGTGTGTCTAATCCTTGGGGCCCTCCTCCCCTCCCTGCCGCTCCTCTGTCTCCTCCTGATCTGGATCCGCGGTGTCTTTATTGGAGTTGTAAGTCAGATATAGGTTCCAAAACATTTTCGGTCTACTGACAGGGGGTAGGAGTTCACTATAGAGCTGTGACTGGGTGCATCCATACAGCATGTCCTTGGCCCATCTGCCTTTGGTTGGAAGCGGTCCTCGCATCCAACACTGGCCACCGCTCGACGAGCCATAAGTAACCCCATATCTGCCAGGCGACGTGTCGCCGGTGGGAGAATCCTGGTATATCCCAACAATCGGTTCTGCGAAGGAGGCACTACAGGTCCAAAGCAGGCTCTGGCCAGTAATTCTGGTCTACCCTTGCCACTTCTCAACCTTGAAGTAGCACTTTTCTAAAACTAGCGTGTTTTTGAGTTGGGAATCCCCCACTCACACATAGAAAAACACTTTAGGGCGTGTATACACATAGTCTGTAAAATACACCCACTAGTTTTAATCACACACACGTATTTTATCTGTCCTGAAGAAAGCCAGCATAGTCATAAGGCACTGGCTGAAACATGTTGACATACCCCAGGATGTGGGAGGTCGTAACTCGCCTCTAACATCCAACAGCCTTATTTTTAACCGCTGACGGTGACCCAGCTATTAAAGTGTAATTTGCCTTCGGGCACTGGGATCCCCGCCAAGCCGTTTTAAAACTCATCTTCCATAACATTCCTCACCGCACACGCAGCGACATACCTGCTCCGCTGTAATCAGGCGTCGAAGCACACCCGGGACACGCTAGGTGTCACTGGGTGGGCCCGATGATGAAGCATGCCACCAACTAGGTTGGTGGGTGAGGGCTTCATGAGCACACCTACCAGGTGCCACTAACTCGTGACAAAACATACTTGAGTCCTTGAACTAAAATTTAATTAATTTTTGTTATCTTTACCTTTCGAGCTAGTCTCTTTTTGATTAACTACATATAATCCGGGGGATATGGGCTAGCTTTCTGGTCCTCTCTCTCTCTCTTGATACACGAATATCCCAACAATGCCAACGCAGGGTAGACTGGGAGCTCAATCTCAAGTATTAGACCCAGTTCTAGAAAAACGTCCTCCCAGAATTTGTTGATACCCGGGCAAGACCATGCCAGATGTAGGAAGTCCGCCACCGGTACATGGCAGCGTTCACATTCCGACGTCTGTCGGAGGCCGTATCTGTGCAGGCGTTCTGGAGTGTAATATACTCTGTAAAAATTTAAAATGAATAAGTCTGTGTCGGGCATTAAGCGACACTTTTTTTGTATTGTGACAGCAGTATTTCCACATTGAGTCACTTATCTCCGCCTGCAGGTCCCGCTGCCATGCCAATTGGGCTTTCGAAGGAGGCTGTTCCCTGTGAAGCTGTCCTGCCTTGTATAGCCGCGAAATCAGGTTGCTGGAGGATGACGTTTTTATAACGTATGTCAGCTCTGGCAGTTCGGGAGGTTCCGCCATGGTCAGTCCTAGCAGGACCTGAAGCGCTGCACGGACCCTATGTAAGTGAAAACGGTGCAGCAACGATACCGGGGTCTGGGAAGGGATGATCTGGTCCCAGGAAATTACCGTCCCGTCCTTGAACAAGTCTCCCAGCTTAGATATGCCTAATTGTTTAAGGGCGCACGTGACCCCCTTCTCCCGCAGCGGCGACAGCCAAACAGCCCACTCTATCGGAACAAGAGGGGAATATAGTAGTGCGTAGTCATGTCTTTTGGCCAGGGAGTGCCAGGCGTGGTTTGTCGCTATAATGGAGTCCAAAGATCCTCTCCGGCGCGTAACCGGCTCAAATACCGTAGCCGGTGGTGGGAGGGCGTCCGTGAATAGAGTCTCCAGGATCACGTGCGGAATATTACGATCCCCGTGTACCCATGTATGTAAATGTGTCGCTTGAGCAACCCTATAGTACCTTTCAAGGTCCGGGGCCCCTAAACCGCCTTGTTCATACGGGAGCACTAGAACTTGCCACTGGACCCTCGGTTGCTTACCTCCCCATGCCAACCGCGTGAGGGTCTGATTCATTGTCTTGAAGACGGCCTTCGAGAGGATCACCGGGATATTGTTAAAAAAAACAAACCTCGGGAGCACTACCATTTTCATTAGCGCGATTCGGCCCGACAGGGACAACGGCAATTTGCACCATCTGTCAACATCCTCTGTTAACTTAGTGTACGCGACTCCATAATTTTCCCTAACTAAAATATCCGGATCCGGATGCAGCTGTATGCCCAAGTATCGAACCGGGTCTTCTGACCACTGTAGTGGGTAATCCATTACAAACTTGCCCGTCACTGGAGTCAGTGGGAACGCCACTGATTTGTTCCAGTTCACCTTTAGTCCAGACAATGCCCCGAACTGCACCACCTCCCTGAGTACGGGGGAGAGGTTGAGTTCCGGGTCTCTGACGTACAAAAGCGTATCGTCCGCGTACGTGGAGATGCATATCTTGTAAGTAGGGAAACTAATACCCTCATGGCTATGGTATTCTCGAAGTGCACACGCTAGGGGTTCCGCTACAAGTGCGTATAGTAATGGTGAGAGGGGACAACTCTGTCTAGTGCCTCTGCCTATTGCAAACGCCTCCGTGACTCTGTTACCCATTCGTATTCTGGCCGATGGTTTATAGTACAAGGCGCCTATCATTTGTAGGAAAGGTTCGCCCAATCCCAGCTTCCTAAGCACTCTCGACATGAAAGGCCACTCTACTGAATCGAAGCCTTCTCAATATCCAGAAATACTGCCAATGCCTTATTCTCCGGCCTCACATGCTGCATCGTCCCTAGGACTGTGCGTATGTTGTACGTGAGGTTCCTGGAAGCCGGCCTGTTCTGGGGCTACCAGTTCCGGGGCAAGTAGTGCGAGTCGCGTCGCCAGCACCTTGGCATACAGCTTTGCGTCGACATTTATCAGGGACAGGGGTCTGTACGAACCGCGCTCAGTGGAAGGCTTCCCTGGTTTAAGGAGCGTTATAATGAGTGCCTCTCGCATGGATGGAGGCATGCTACCTTCTAAGCATATGTCGTCAAACAGTGTTGAAAGGAAGGGTATCAACTGGTCTTTAAAGGCCTTGTAGAAGCCGCCCGTCAGCACCTGGGGCGCTACCGGATCGCATACTATCTAGCGCCTCCACTATTTCCTCCTTTTGAATAGGCATCATGAGGAATTCTCTCTGCGAGTTGGACAGCTGTGGCATTTTGATATAGCTTAGGTAGTCGTCAATCGCCCCTTCCATTCCTGTCGACTTAGATTCGTAGAGAGTGGAATAGTACTGCCGGAATTCCCCGATTATCTGCTCTTCATCCATGAGGACCTCCCCTGTACTTGACATTAGTTCGCCCACTATAAGTTGATGTCTTTCGCTTCGGACTATTTTGGCAAGGAGGGAGCCAGGTCTCTCACCTTCACCATAAGTACGGGCCGTGGCGTATTTACCCATATGTTGGACCTCCCTGTCTGCCTCTGTGTCATATTCTGTCACCAGTTGTTTAATCTGTTCCAGTGCATCCCCCCCGGGATCCGCCCGCTGTTTCTCCTCAAGCTCCGAAAGCTGTTTTTAAAGGTAATGAAGCCTCTGCCTAATGGGTTTCAGGACACCAGAGTGTTTGGCCATGGCTATCCCGCGCACGTAGACTTTAAATGTCTCCCATAGCGTTTGGAAGCTCTCCACAGAGCCCACATTGGTGTCAAAAAAGCTGTCAATTTCGTTTGCGAGCTCTCCCCTGAAAACCTCATCCAGTAGGGAGTACGGGGGGAAGCGCCACGTAAAGGGGGGATCCTGTATGCCGGCGTCTCCAGTATCAGACAACGTACGCGGCAATATCAGACAGTCCCTTACACTATTGGATAGCTGTTGTGATGCAAGCCAGTAATCTATTCTGGTGTGAAGTGCGTGATAGGCGGAGTAGTGAGTGTACCCCCCTCTGGAGTGATGCCGACTGCGCCACACATCCAATAGATCCAAGTGCACTAGTTCAGACCGGAGTACCGTGGCAGCTGCCGACGGACACCTGGGGGACCCGCAGACCTATCTAGTTTCGGGTCGAGTACCAAATTGAAATCCCCTCCCCAGAGCATACTGGAATAGTCGTACGACTTGCATTTCTGGGCTAACTCCGTGTAAAATTCCGGGGAGTCGTAGTTAGGGCCGTACACATTCACAACCAATAAATCGTGCCCCCTGCCCCTGCATGTACAGAGTACATATCTTCCCTCAGGGTCCGTCTCTAGAGACGTCAATGTGAGTTTGGAGCGAGGATTAACCCATGTGAGTGTCCCCCTCGAGTGTGTGGTGAAGCCCGCCGCCACACTACAGCCCGCTATGACTTTGTATGCCAGCATTTTGCTGTTTAGGGGTAAATGGGTCTCCTGTAAGAGAGCGAGGTCTATGTGATGCCTACGCAAATAACTAAGGACCTTACGCAGCTTTCTAAAGTCAGTGAGGCCCCTTACATTCCACGTCAGTGCTCTCAGGTGAGTTGGTGCAGAGCCTATCTGTGATGTGGTGGCGTCAGCCACAGCCCTGTCTGTCATTGTGGGTTATGAGGCAATTATACATGAGTCTCAGGTGCCCAGAAGGGGCACGTTCGAGCAGGCAGTTTGGCGTGGCATTGAAAGTAGCGCACATAGTGGAACCCTCCCAAAAGTCCGCTTTTAGCACATCCGCAGTCAAACAAAGTAACAACTTGTACCCAAATACAGTCCCCAAAATTCCACCCACCACCCACAGCAGACCCACCCCAATTCGGCCATGCAGGTCCCCATCCCACCCACCCCTCCCCAACAACAATTTCAACTGCCCCATATGCATTATGCTCGGGGGTAAAGGTAGCAAGCTGACTCGTCCTCGGTGGTAAATTCCCTACTCTGGTGCCCCTCCCCCCGCCTTGCACCACCAGCAATGCATCAACACACCAACCTGTACATCAGTATGGTTAATCTCCCCAGTTCACCGTACCTGTCCCCTCCGCCACCCCATAGGCGATCCCCACACTCCACCTGTCATCAACTTATCAAAGGCATATAGAGTCTATGTGGACGGAGATCAATGCCTCTAGTAGTCCGTTTCTATACCAGAACCCTGGCCCCACTTATCTGCCACATCACGGCCGTAGGATTCTGCTCCGGGTCCACGTCCCTCCAATCTCTAGGATAACAGAGTGTGCAGCAGAAGGTCATTGTGCGCCAAGCATCGAGCCACCACATCATTCCTGTTCATCTAATTGGCTTTGAGCAACTTCCTTCTGGTTCTCGGCTTGCCCGTCAGTCTTATCTCTGGCCCACTTTTTCAAGGCTTTCTGCAACTCTGCTGGGTCCGTGAAGATATGTGAATGGCCTGCCTATTCACACGCAATTTGGCCAGGTACAACATTGCATAATCGAGGCCCATGTCCCTGAGGCGTTTCTTGTGAGGGGCGAAATGCTTGCGCGCCTCCTGCACCCGCGCCGTAAAGTCTGGGAAAATGGAAATAGCCGACCCCTCAAAGCGTAGATCACTCTTGGTTTGAGCCAGCCTGAGCGCCGTGTCTCTGTCCCTGTAGTTTAGCAACTTCGCTATGATCGGACGGGGAGGGAAACCCGGGTTGGGCTGTGGGCCAAGCGTGCGTGAGCGCTTTCCACCACAAACATTGCCGAGAACACACCGTCTCCCAAGAGCGTGGTGAGCAATCGTTCTATGAATAACTCAATTTTCCCCGTCTGAGTGGTCTCCGGTAGGCCAGTGATGCAGAGATTGCAGCGACGGGACCGCGCCTCCAAATCCTCCGTTTTGTCCTGCAGTGTTCTGATGAGTGTCTCCGCCCGCCGCCTCGCCGTGTCCAGGTCCGTTTGGGCCTCCTCTACCTCTGTGATTCGCCGTTCGGCCATGTCATGTCGTTCCGTGTGTTTGTCGAGGCGCTCCGCCATGTGGTCCATTCTGTAGGACATGGCGTCCATCTTGGTTCCCAGAGCCACTATATTTGTCTGGATGTTTTGCTCCATGGATCTGAGCATTGATTTTATGTCCGAGTTTTCTTCCTGCGGCTCCCCTGTACTCATCTCCCCGTCTCGCTGTGCCTGAGGACTCTGCACGGGCAACCTCCTTTGTGACAAGGGGAGCTTACTCTGGGTCCTGTCACCCTTCCCCATGTTTGGCAGCGTCCTGTGGTGACTGTGCCCCTCCGTCGACGAAGCGCTGGTCCCAAATATGCTGCGTGCGTGCACTCAACTGTCCTCCTACCAGTGAGCCTCACCGGCTTCACGACCAGAGAAATCGGGGGCCAGGAAGCTGCCACAGCACCCCCCTGCTGAAATGGGGAAGGAGCACGTCTATCCGACCCAGGATGAGGGGTGCCCCTCACAATATTGACACAGTCTGCCTTGTGATGCCTGGGCCACGTGAGCTGACCTCCCAGTTGTACATCCGATGTAGGTGAGTGGTGTGTTGAGCCGTGAAGCTGGGCTCTGCAGGTGCTACCACCGTCTCTGTTACTGGGGCCCCAGGTGCTGAAGGGCCCCGAACAGGTGACCCACTCGAGAGGACATATGGAAGGGTAAGCCCCGGGACCGGCCGCGCCGCTGTCGTGCTGCCTAGTGCGAGTCCCTCTCCGTGCAGTGTGGTAGCAGCTTCCCTGGCGGCCGCGGTGTAATGGCGCCGCCGGGCTCCCTCCTCCCCCGCTGAACAGGCTCACCGTCCTTCTTGTGATCTCGCGGCTGTGATTAGCGGAGGCCTCCGTCGGCCCGTTGTGTCGGTCGCCTCCCCTCGCCGAGTCCGCAGCCGCCCGGCTCAGGAGAGTCGTCCACCGGGGGTGCGCTCGCCGTCCACTGCCGCACGCCTCTTCACGCAGTGCGGGTCCCGTGTTACGAGAGGCCGCGGTCTGCAGGCCCTCCCGGCGCTCAGGAGAACAAGCCAGCCACCGCCGTTTGGGCCGCGGGAATCTCCTCTCAGACGGGTCTGCCTGTTCCCTATCGGCTCCGCATGTCGTGGGGGTGTCGGGGGTGCTGAGCAAGCAAGGTTAGTGCAGGATCGTGCAGGATATTCAGGTGGCGCCGACGGAGCTCAGGGACTATGCGGCTATTTTCATCGCCTGCTAGCTCCGCCCCCCTGTATCATACTTTTAATATTGCTTGCTCACACGACAAATATAAAGTGCTGGTGTTAAATCAACCGTTTTAACTGCATCAAATGTATCAGTCAATTCCAACTAAGAACCCACACAGATCAAGGGAGTTGGAACTTGAGTAGGTACAGTTTTTAAAAAATTTAGAAGGCCCAACCCACACTTATGTGAGTGGCTGGAAATGTGATCATAAATCTAGCTAAAGGGCTCAGCGCTAAATCATAACACACTATTGCAACATGGTATCTGTGCACGATCTGGTCGCTCCTGTGAGGTACTGCCCTTACTAAGGGACAAATTAGTCCCCTAGAGCTTGACCGGAACGTTGTTCACAAACAATCTTCAGTGAAGCAGAAAGAGTCACAGCATCTTACTGGCAACATACCCAGGCTTATTCTAAATGTAGCACTCACTACAGTCTACGGGCATTTTGTTTATGGGTTTGATGTGAGAGCGTGCTCTAGTCATGCTTTCACACTACTTTTACATACTGGCTGCAAAAAACTCAACCACATTTGATATCCATGGGCCAATGTGTGGTTTAATCCGTGCACATGCCACAGTTTCAGGTACATATTGGGACTAAAGCTGACGCTACCCAGTGTTCTGTGAGGGAACCTGTGAGAACAACATAAGAACATATTGGAACATCACTCTGAAGAGCCTCAAAGTGTAAAGTGTAGGTCTCCGACTACCAAAGGAAACCCACATCGGCGAAAGCCTGTTAAAGTTTATACACTTGGAAAGTTGGTTTTCACAAGCACCTGATAGACCCCCTCCCCATGGAGCAATAACCCTTACAAAGTAAACAGGCTCCCAAAGCCAGAGAAGAGAAAATCTAGGAATGACATAAAAGAGTTATTTAATCTCAGATCACACCCTTCCCAGAGAAAACCCAAAGAGGGGCATCAAAAGAGGTCTTCCCAAAATGCCCTTTAGTTGAGAGACAATAATACCTTACGTAAAAGCATGCATGTTAAAGGTATACTCATTGTAAAAGTTTTACCAAACACTACCCTACACTACAGTCCTTTTACTACATTTACACTACCCAGCACGACCCCCAACACTACCATTAAGCACTACAACAGTACCTTAATACACTACCCCCAGCATGACCCTACACAACACTACAATACTACACTAAACCGCTACACCCCAGCATGACCCTACACTACACAAACACTACACTACCCTAAACCCTAAAACACAACCCCCAGCATGACCCCACACTACACAAACACTACAACACTACCCTAAACCCTAGAACACTACACCCCAGCATGACCCTACACTACACAAACACTACAACACTACCCTAAACCCTAAAACACTACACCATGTAAAAATCTGAAATTTTTTCAAGTCCTAGATGGGCATCAAAATCAAGCACCCCGGCAGCTTCCAAGTCTCCAGGAAATGTTCTAGCTCACCACAAAAACAAGCATTTTTATATGTTATTTTTGCATATTAAATCATCATTTCTGCAGATTAATAATGGTGTAAGCAAATGTATCATTTCTCCAGCAAATCAGAGTACATGATCAATAAATGTCATAATGCCTGAACACCTATGCCCTAACCCACTTTGCAAATAATTATTCAACACCCTCTATGCTACTGTCTGGAAATGGTCTAGTACAGCGTTTCCCAAACTGTGGTCCGCGGGGTCCAGGGGCCCGTGAGACATTCCCAGGGGGTCCGCAGGACTCGAGTGCCTGTCGTCGTAGTGAAAAATGAAACGCCCATGCGTCCTCACAGCACACAAGAGCTGTGAATGTTGGTGCAGGGGCGGCAGGACCACAACAATACAATCGGGAGTCTGGGGCAGTGAATGGGCAGTGGGCAGTAAGGGGGCGGGGCCGCAGGGGGCCCAGCGGCTGGGGAAACGAGTGGAACAGAAGGCAAAAGGGGCACAAAAACAAGGAAAAAACGAGTGGCACAAAAGGCAGAAGGGCACAAAAAAACGAGTGGAACAGTAGGCAGAAGCGCACAAAAAACGAGGGATAAACGAGTGGAACAGAGGGCAGAAGGGCACAAAAAAGAGTGGAACAGAGGGCAGAAGGGCACAAAAAACGAGGGAAAAACAAGTGGAACAGAGGGTAGAAAGGCACAAAAACCAAGTGGAACAGAGGGCAGAAAGGCACAAAAAACCAGTGGAACAGAGGGCATAAAGGAGTGGAACAGAGGGCAGAAAGGCACAAAAAAACTGTGGAACAGAGGGCAGAAAGGCATAAAAACCGAGGGAAAAATGAGTGGAACAGAGGGCACAAAGGCACAAAAACGAGTGAAACAGAGGGCAGAAAAGCACAAAAAACGAGTGGAACAGAGGGCAGAAGGGCACAAAAAAACAAGGGAAAAATGAGTGGAACAGAGGGCAGAAAGGCACAAATCACGAGGGGAAAACGAGTGGCACAGGCAGAAAGGCAAAAATGAGGGGGAAACGAGTGGAATAGAGGGTAGAAAGGCACAAAAAACAAGTGGAACAGAGGGCAGAAGGGCACAAAAACAAGGGAAAAACGAGTGGAACAGAGGGCAGAAAGGCACAAAAAACAAATGGCACAGAGGGCAGAAAAGCACAAAAAACGAGGGAAAAATGAGTGGAACAGAGGGTAGAAAGGCACAAAAACCAATTGGAACAGAGGGCAGGAAGGAGTGGAACAGAGGGCAGAAAGGCACCCAAAACCAGTGGAACAGAGGGCAGAAAGGCACAAAAACCGAGGGAAAAATGAGTGGAACAGAGGGCAGAAAGGCACAAAAACGAGTGGAACAGAGAGCAGAAAAGCACAAAAAACGAGTGGAACAGAGGGCAGAAGGGCACAAAAAAACAAGGGAAAAATGAGTGGAACAGAGGGCAGAAAGGCACAAAAAACGAGGGGAAAACGAGTGGCACAGGCAGAAAGGCAAAAATGAGGGGGAAACAAGTGGAATAGAGGGTAGAAAGGCACAAAAAACGAGTGTAACAGAGGGCAGAAATGCACAAAAAAACGAGGGGAAAACGAGTGGAACAGAGGGCAGAAAGGCACAAAAAACGAGGGGAACAGAGGGCAGAAAGGCACGAAAAACGAGTGGAACAGAAGGCAAAAGGGGCACAAATACGAGGGAAAAACGAGTGGCGCAGACGGGCACAAAAAACGAGTGGCACAGAGGCAGAATACACAAATATAGGCGCAGCTAAGAACAGAAGGCAAAACGGGCAGAGAGGCAGCGAGGGAAACAGAAGAGAAAACCGGGCTGAGACACGGGGCAGCGAGGGGTACAGAAGGAAAGACCGGGCAGAGAGAGCACTGGGACAGCGAGGGGAACAGAGGGAAGAAAAAGGGGCACTGGCCACGTACAGGCAGCGGGGGAAGACAGACAACAGCAGTCACAGACACAACAATGAAAATACAGGCAATACAATAAAAGCAATAAAGCGTTGAAAGGCACATGTGTATAGGTTACAGTTACTTGGCAGGCAGGTAAAAATAGATGCAGCCAGGATCAGCAGTAGGATTTTCGTGCTGCTGTCTGATTGCTCACTTTCCACAAGCCCTTGGGTGAATTGTGTGCTGTCAAGCTTTCATATTCAGACATATCAAGCTCTTATTCTGTGTAGCCTTTGCAGCTTGTTATTGTCAAGGGACGGGGCAGTGGGCATCCTAACAGGAGAGGGTAATGTCAGGTGCCACGCGAGGCCTCTCTGAAATATGCCTTAACTGCACTGCTCACCCCTTGGTGGTAAAATGTTGTTCTGCTGTCTGGGACTAAAGATTATGTCTAACATGGGTTTATGGTAATTGGCATAGCATTGTTCCATGATCTCGCTGAAACAATAAGCCTCCTGTGCAGATACCTTCCTGCCATCTCTTGCACTTCCATGGTGAACTCCTAATATAGACCTTGAATTTGCTCTGTAAACTGGACTTATCGCTTCGTGCACTATCTTGTTAGAATTTTCACAATATTCGTTGCTCCTTGGAGAATGTCTATTATAAAATGCTTCATAATTGTATAATATTTTAGACCTTCTTAAACTGTGAATAGAAACAAATGCTAATAATTCACAATCATTCAACCTGTTGCTGTAAGGAAGGGTCACCACTCCAAGGCTCTGGAATGAGAATTTAGAGGTGCTGCTATGGCTGAGAGCAGGAGACTTGTACTAAACACTAAATAATACACTGCTGGATGCATACATGTCCATGCCAATAGACCCAATTCAGGCTGTCTCCCTCTTGAAATTGCCTCTGCTTCAAATGGCGTTTTTAAAAAGAAATTAAATTGTACAAATTGCTAGGGGTCCCCGGCTTCCAGTAGTGATTCAGTGGGGGTCCTCAGGATTTAAAAGTTTGGGAACCACTGGTCTAGTATAATAGGATACATTCGCAATAAAGTTGAATATGAATGAATGAATGAATAGGTCTTAGTGAACCAGCGGGGGGAAAAAAACTTTACAAGTTTCAGCTGAACTGGGGATGGTTTTTCAAGAACAAAAAAAGTGAAAAATAGCTAAATGCAGTACAGCTTGACTGCACTCAGCGGATCTCGTGGGGAGAGGATGAATGCAAAGGGAAAAAACATCAAGTGGCTAATAAAATATAGCAACAACTTTATGAATCAGTGCAAACCAGGAAAACTTTTTTTCTGGGCATAAATTGCCTCACCTACATGTAGCAACAACAAATGAAGATGGCACAGACGCTGCTTGTGGGATGATCATGTCGGAGCGATGTAAGTGAAGGACTAGAAGTACCCAGGACGGTCTCAATATTCCAACATGTGTCCCGGCAAATGTATTTGCTATGTAGCTGATATCCTGGTTTTCAAAGAGGCATTGACTAAAAACAGAAGCAAATAATTCTATTACCAGTAGATGTGTTTTTAGTAGCCCATTACAGAGAGTAGGTCAAGTAACTCATACTGTGTGTGAAAGCTCCATTTAAATTCGACATGGTGCCTTATCTTCTGTTTCCTACACTGGTAAATGTCAGTTAAGTCATTCTGTGTCCCTTACTCACTGAAAAATTATAGTCCTATTTCTCTGTTACTGCCATGTCACATTTTTTGGTTTTGAAAATCTGATTGCCATGGTTATAAGTCAGCTACATATTGTGATATACATCAGTAAGTTACCTGGTGTGAGTACTTTTCGCTTGTGAACATTGTTGTCGCAGATTAATGCCCTGAATATCTTCACAACTACACTTGACAATCTCTTGAATACCGTGATTTTAGCATACCGTAGATGGTGGATATTCATACTGTATCGTGCTCCCAGTAGTTCTGTCAAGTACATTGATCAAAGTCCTGCAGAGGTATGTACTTATCACCAGTCTATAGAAAGCACCTTAATAACTATGTGCTATGCTACATCCCTCCCTAGGCTCTTTATCAGGGTCATATATCATCCTACTGGTAAAAAAAAATTAAAAATATATTACCATGCCTCATAACAGGATTTAAGAAGTGGCTCTTAATGATGTGCAATCCTGCAGCTTCGACTGCCGTGGCAAAAACAGGTCTTACGTGGTCAGTGCTCCTGCTGCGCACGTATTTATTAAATTCTCTACAGCATTAGATACCACAGACTCTAGACAAATAGGACTAGCTGGGATCCCGAGGATGGACGGTTAGTATACTTAAGGTCTGATTTATAGTTTGGCAGACGGAGAAAAGGCAGTCAGGGTTGAAAAGACTTTGATGAGCTGAGTAAAGACCTTATGGCGAAGGTAGAGTTGACCACTGGCTCTGGTGTGAACTTTGTGTTTGTATGAATCACAGCACAGCTGTTCATTAAAAGCCATATAAAAGTTTGGTGTACTTCCGTCAATGGTGATGGATGCCTACTTCAAACTTGTAAATGTCCTTTTCTTTTACAAAAAAAAAAACACTTTCCAAAAAGACTCTTGTTGGAAAAGAAAAAAATAATATCCCCCAATAGCATGGAAAAATACTCCCATCGTGTGGTGGTCATTTTTTATTTTTACTGTTCATCACCGCCAAGATATTCTTAGCGGACCACAAAAAAAATAGGCGATCCAGCCGCTCTCTCTGAATGTGGCAGGTTTTGAGTGGCTTCACTCTGCCGATCGTACTCCCTCACGCCGTCAGATGAAGGTTTACATTTACAGACTAAATTTCATTTAGTCTGTGTAAATCTGGAGGTTGGACCAACTCTTAATAGGGTAGGCAAACAAAGTTTGGTTGAGAGAGACTCCATCAACATTAAAACAGATTACCCCGTCTACCAAACTCTAAATTAGGCCCTTAGGGAGTAACAGTGTAAACTGAGATATGGTGTTACTGGCTGACTCAAAAAAGTTCTCTCATAGGACTGAGTCTAGCAGATCTGTGTTGCCTAAATCTTATTTTCAGAATACATCAGTGGCCACAAATCTCAATCCACTTAAACTGTCCAGAAATAGTCTGTGCCCTGTATTAGACAGATTATCTATGTGTAAGATTCCAGCAATACCTTGATGTTCTACATGAGCTATTGGACCATCTTAAATAGAGGAGTTTTGTTTTTTCTACCTTCCTGAATTCCAGGTGGTCTAGGATGTTTAGTCTATGCTGAGAGGGAGCTCTAGTGGTTCTATTGAGGCATTTTCTTATAAGGTGGCTTAATTAGCTGAGCTTCCAGTCTGGAGTGGAGTATCTTTGCAATATTACCTGGATGAAGAAAATGTCCTTGCCATGGATGGCCCTGTGGGCAGAGTGCCTTGAAAATGAATTGTCCGCTAGTGGAACACTCGGAGAACTGGTAAGATCTCATTGGTGAATTGGTTTCCTTACTACAGCAGTCTTTGTAGTGAGAGGGGATCTCTATGTAGCTAGTTTGCACTTCTAGTCAACACAAGGATGAGCAAGCATCAATAGGAAACCTTCATGAGTAACAGTGCATCCGTTTATATGGGTTAGAAAACTTGTCACTTTTTACATTTAGAAGACCATGGGTTGAGTTTGTTCCATAGTCGTGTTCGTTTCGGTTGCCGTTCTGATGGTTGAGTAATAAAGGAGATGAGGCAATAGTCACTCAAGATGATTTACTTTTGCTGGTAGCTGTGTGGAGTTCATGCATCCAAGATGCAGCAAACACTATGCATCTAGAGTAGAGTTGGCAGAAAGTTGACCTGCGGTTTCATGGGGACCTTAACCAAAAGGGGGTTGGCTTGTCATTTAAACCAGGTGTTCTTCAGGCCACTTAGAATGCAAGATTGTCCTGGCTTAAGGTGGATGTCGGGGGGGGGGGAAGTTCAAGAAGGCATATGTGAAAGATCTGTTAGACAGGTGTCTGCATATTATAGGGATTGGGCAACAGACAGTAGGCGACAGAGCAGTGGGCTAGGATTGACTGTCACCTGGTCATGACAAATTATTTAAAGCTTGCAGTCTAGAAGGACTTCTTGAAAAATGCAGCTGGGTATACTTGGGACATTTTCCGGTGATCCATGCATGTCCATAGTGGATTGTCTAGTGGGTGATTGGGGATGCATCGCCTATCCAGGTGGGTTAGTATAATTAGCTGAATGGAAGCAAGGCGAACTACAACACCCAGAATGCATTAGCTGATCACACAAATGTGCATCAGTGTTTGTTTTGATTAGGAAGGGTGTGGTCATCCTAGTGGAGTAGGAAAAAGGGAATCAATTATAAGTGGAGAAAGGTTAAGGGATATTAAGTTGGTAATAAAGGTCAGGTGGGGCAGAGGAATTACGGTGGGAAGGTTAGTAAAATATATGGCACATGCAAGAAGTTAAAGACTGCAGAAGGCATCCGATATACACTTGAGGCCAAATGCTCGGATCGCTTAGGGTAAGGTCGGCATATTTGTCTGTTTCACCATCTCTTGGGCATTGAGATTCTATTACAGGACCGGAGGCTTCAGATTATGCTTCTCAATCTTTACTGCATAAAACACAGCAGCCAATGAAAATGTATATTTTCAATAAACAATAACAATAAAACTTCATTACCCATGAACACCCATGAGTATAGGCACGCCCCCACAGTCCATAAGAACCCCTTGCGTGCTCCCATCATCCTCTTTCTTTGCTGCTCACTAGCCAGAGTTAAGTGCACCTTCCCTGTCCCCTCACTCTGCTTGTCGGTTTGGGGGTTTGTTGTAAGGGATTATTGCATGTATTGGTTTTGTATGCCTATTTGAATGCTGCGGCGCTGTCCGCTCTGTTATTGAGGACTTTGGTGTATTTCTGGTTTGGTGTCATTCGGTTTTGTTATGCCCGTGTACTGCGTGCGAGGGCTTCACTCACCTCGCTGTACACTTATTCCTGGGCCGTTTTAACGCTGGGGCAGCTCCCGCAGTGGAGCGCGCGCGCTGTCAGCGCGAGTTCAACGGTCTCTGACCGGCGAGGGGCATCCGCGTCTCTTCACAGGGGCCCGTTACCGGCAGCCTGAGGGCGCGCAGAGGCTCCCTAGTACGCCCTGCGTTCAGGCCGGGTGGCTCACGGCCGACGCGCGCGCCCAAAAACGCTGACCAATTGGGCTGCATTCTAGTAGGTTTTGGTAGCGTTTTGGGCGGCGCGCCTCGGCACGTTTCCTTGGCAGTCAGGATCGCGCGTTTTGCGCGTTCCACACACCGGATTGCCTCTTGTTGGATCGCCAGACATACTGGTTGTAAAAAATAGTAGGTCCAGAGTGGGCACACGCTCTATATAATTTTCAGGACCTGGGTCTCTGACCTTACAGAATACAGCTTTGCTGAGGGGGTTTGGGTACAGTTGTGTCTTGCTATTTATTGTGTGCAGTGGGCTGACCCCCCCCACCACCCCCAAGAGCTGCCAGGGTCATCCCTTGTGTTACCTTACCTTCCAACACCATGGAGAATTGGGTTCAGTACCCTGAGGAGGAAGAGGCAGATGGGGAGGTAAATGATAATGATGGACAGCAGGAGGCTGTCCTGGAAGACAACATTGTCGAAGCTTTGGATGCCTCGGTCCAAGCTTCAGTGGATAAAGCCATGGAGACGAAAGTCCCACAGACTGTGCAGCAAGCACTCGCAGTGGCCCTGCGCCCCATTCGAAAACGGTTGGAAGGCTTTGCCAAGCGCCATGGTTATGACAAGCGCAAGAAGCAAAAGCGCGCTGTTCCCTCTACATCTACGTCAAATTCTGAGGAACGCCAAATGTGGCCGCATGCGCAGTCCTTGGCTTCCCTGCCAGTTAAAGATGTCCCTACTCAGCCACGTTCTGGCGGCAAGGCGAAAAGTAAGCGTCTGGTGGTTGTGGACACGGATACCACCACCACTAATACGGATACCGATACGGACACTGATTCTTCGGAGGAGCAACCTCCGCCCTCCAAGAAAGCCAGACCGGCTCCCAAGACGGCGGCAGACAAGGCCCCTAAGGCCTTTCACTTCGATCCTTCTGACATCGTTCACCCTCGGTCTTCGGACTGGGTTCCGCCAGCGGACGTCTCGGATTATATTCATGACCACCTCCGAAAGAGCTTCACTCGGGAGGTGCGCAACCGACTACGGTCGGAATGCCCGCGTCCTGATATTCCGGACAGTGTCGCTGACACACCGGAAATAGACGCAAGTATGCTGACATTTCTAAAGAAATTTTCCAAGGATCCTAAGAGAGGGCTTGACAGGGCCTGGCGGGGCTGTCAAGACAAAATGCTTGATGTCATCGGGCCCCTGGCGAAGATCCTAGAGATGGCCTTAGCGGCCAAGGAAGGGGCGACTCCTGTGGATCCAGACATCTTGGCTGAGTGGACTCAGCGCGCCATTTGCTTTCTGGGTAACGCGAATTGCGCTGTCTCTTCGGAGAGGCGCAAGTCCTTACTGATGCGCATGGACAGCAATTTAACGGAACTGGCGGAGGCGGAACCGGGCCCTCTGGCCGGTGGGTGTCTCTTTGGAGACAGGTTCGTGAAGGATGTCACCAAGTATGTTGGCACCTTCACCGCTTTGGATAAGGCCCAGAGTGGTATTAAGCGCGCCCTCACGCAGGGTGTTTTCAACAGGGCCGGGCGAGGCGGGGGTCGCTCGTCAGGCCGAGGGTTCCAGAGAGGCTCCCAGAGAGGTGATTTTGGCCGCGGCCGCGGTGAGTGGGACTCTACCCGCGGAGGAACCTTCTACCCATCACGAAGAGGCTTCAACAAAGGCCGTTTCCAGTCGGGAAACAACAGGGCGAATTTCAAGGCCCACCAAAGTTCCGGTGAGTCTGACGGATGTGTCTTTCCTTCCATTGGGGGGTCGCACGCAGCATTGTCTGCGACAGTGGCAAGTGTTAACTCAAGATGTTTGGGTCTTGCAGACTATTCAGGGGTTCAGGCTGGAATTTTATTCCCCTCCAGCGCAAGAGTTCCCCCCGCCACCTCTCCATTTTTCCCAACTAGATCACAGTTTTATAGAGGCAGAGGTGGCAGACTTGCTGAGGAAGGGCGCGATCGCTTTTTGCCAGAGAAGTCCTCGCGGCTTCGCCAGCAATGTCTTTCTGGTCCAGAAGAAGGGAGGTGGCAACAGACTTTTACTCAACCTCAGAGAATTCAACCAGTATCTAGTGTACAACCATTTCAAAATGGAGGGTATCCACATGTTAGCGGATCTGTTACAAGAAGGGGATTGGTTAGTGCGATTAGATCTGAAAGATGCATATCTTTCTATTCCAATTTTTCCTCCACACCGCAGATTCCTGCAGTTTAGGCCACGTGGATGCCTGGAACGGCAGAGCGATCTTCGGGTCGCGACCGGATGTGATAATCGAGTCGGACGCCAGCAGATGGGGCTGGGGCGCGCGCTGTGGAGATGTTTCCACAGGCGGCAGATGGTCATCTCAGGACCTAGAACTTCACATAAATTGTTTGGAATTACTGGCAGGATCGTTCGCGGTCCGCACGTTATCCCCGAAGCAGACATCATGTTGCATCCTCCTGCGCCTGGACAATGTGTCCGCAGTGAGGTATATCAACAAGTTGGGCGGCACAAGGTCGTCTCTTCTTGTCCAGATAGCCAAAGAGTTTTGGCATTACTGTCTACAGAACCAGATATCAGTCATAGCGGAATACATCCCGGGTCAGGCCAACCAAGTGGCGGACTGGCATTCCAGACACTTGAGGGATTACAGCGACTGGAAGCTGCTTCCCCAGGTCTTTCTCTGGTTACAGGCGATTTGGGGTCCTTTTCAGACAGACCTGTTCGCGTCCAGGTTGACGTATCAACTTCCCCAGTTTTTCAGCTGGAGACCAGATCCGATGGCAGCGGCGACGGACGCCTTTCTCCAGGATTGGTCGGTGGGGACCCAGTATGCGTTTCCCCCCTTCCTGTTGATTCCCAGAGTAATGACTCATGTGATTCGACAAGCGGCGGAAATTGTCATGGTGACTCCATGGTGGATGTCACAAGCGTGGTTTCCCAAGTTGTTGCAGTGGAGCTGCTACTGCCGGATTTGAAGTGGTTGTTGCAGGGCCCTCGTCAGGAACAGCACCCGTTGCTGTTGGAGGGCAGGTTATCCCTGATGGCATGGAGGCTTTCAGGGAACAGTGGCAAATGCCAGGAATTTCGGACAAGGCTGCCGATTTTATCAAGCAGGCTTGGGCACCTTCCACCAGGAAGCGATACTCCGCTGCCTGGAAGATCTGGGTGGATTGGTGCGTGGGACGACGTCTGGATCCCGTGGGGGCAGAGTTATCCCAAGTGTTGAACTTTCTGTCAGAGAAGGCGGAGAAAGGCCTAGCGTATCGTTCGGTCAACAACTTTCGCTCAGCCATCTCGGCGGGGCAAGCCCTGGTGGATGGTAAACCAGTAGGCATGCACCCGGTTGTTTGTAAGTTGTTAAAAGGCATCAGGGTGGTCAACCCTCCCAAACCCAAGTATACGGGTTTGTGGGATGTCTCGGTGGTGATTTCTTTGCTTGACAGATGGCCGGTTAATTCTCTCCTGTCTAGGAAGCAGTAGTGGGCTAAACTAGCCATGTTGCTTGGTCTCTCCTCTTGCAGAAGATCTTCGGATGTCAGAGCGCTCGACGTAACAGGTAGAGTGTTTACCCCGGAAGGGGTTTCGTTTCATATTACAGGTCGTACTAAAACAATGTCTCGACATATCTCTGATAATGCTTTTCCTGACAATAAAAAACTATGTGTGGTCCATTGTTTGAAGACCTACGAGGAATGTACAAAGGCCTTGCGGCCGCAGAGTTATTGATTGCTATTCAAAAGCCCTTTAAACCAGTGGCGGCTGCCACTATTGCTAGATGGCTTCGGTTCATTATGAAGGAAGCTGGTGTTGATACAAATATTTTTGGTGCTCACTCAGTTAGAGGTGCGATGGCTTCCAAGTCATATGGTTTAGGATCCAGTATCCAAGATATTATGCATTGTGCAGATTGGTCCTCTGATTCAACGTTTAAGACGTTTTATTACAAGCCGGTGGGAGATATTACTTCTGTGGTATTTAATCAGCGTTAAACTAGCATAATCTGAAGCCTCCGGCCCTGTAATAGAATCAAAAATTTGCTAGCATTCGCGACAAGAATTTTCAATTCTATTAAGGACACGGAGGCGAGGATTATCCCACCCGGCTTAATGTACTGTATGTATTAAGCTTACCCACCCTTTTATGCAAAGATTACGGTGGTGTTGTTTCCTTTATTTCAGGATCTGATAAGAAGTCGGACTAATCGGCTCCGGAGGTCAGGATGTTCCGCCTGAAGATGTTCTTCCACGTTGGAGGATTGTGACTGTTCAAGTTTTGTTGGACTTGTTTCGCCTCAAAGAAAGAGGATGATGGGAGCACGCAAGGGGTTCTTATGGACTGTGGGGGCGTGCCTATACTCATGGGTAATGAAGTTTTATTGTTATCTGAAAATATACATTTTCATTGGCTGCTGTGTTTTATGCAGTAAAGATTGAGAAGCATAATCCTCGCCTCTGTGTCCTTAATAGAATTGAAAATTCTTGTCGCGAATGCTAGCAAATTTTTGATTCACCTAAATCTTTTAAAGCGTAACCAGTTTTAGTTGTGGATGGGGGCCTTGGTACCTCCTTCCTTTCAGGCAATGTGGAAAGAGGTTGAACAGGCATGGGCGCTACTCCGAAATATACATTTGCAGCATTAACGATCCACCACCTTATGAGGCGTGGCACTGCAGGCCTCATGCATCTGTATCACACTTCCACGTATAAAAGTGTGGAAAGGCCCATTATTGGAAGCTTAATAAAAGCTAACACCCAGGCAGACCCAAGCAAAAAAAAAAAAATGGTCTGAATTTAACCCGGCCAGGGAAATTCTGGGATATTGGTCCAACGTCCGGATGGGGTGGTGTCCTCCGGTCCTCTCACCCTGGCTTTTCAGTAAATATTGACAAGGTCAATTCAGCTGGTTTCGCTGTACATGAATGAAGGGGCTGAGACAACAAATTGTACAAGATGGTGGAGTGTGGATCAGGAACCCAACAGCAGCCCCACATCAATGTTTCCAAATGTAACATGCTGTGAGCATATTGCTGCCTACAACATTGTCCATGCATTTCTCCCCCAGAGCCCTCAAAAGGTGGATAGTAGTAGAAAAAAAATGCCAAACTGAACATGTGAAGTGAAAATAAGGAGACGGAGCTCCCTCCAACACCATGCCAGATGACCTGGGAGCCATGCGACAGTCGAGAAATCAGTTACGGTCAGAACAATCATGCACTCAACGGCTCAACATCACTGCCAAGAGCAGACCACCTTCATTTCCTGAAACCAGTCACCTCTAGACTGTTCAAACATCTTCTGTTGAACCCTCTAGTATGCACCAGATCAACACTTCCAATCACCAGGCAGTCCTGTCCTGAACTATCTAAAAAGTCAAGAAATTGCGCCACTTTAAATACATTTGAAAAAAAAAAAACACAGCTTGTGCAGATCCTATTGGACGCTTGTTTATACCTAGTTTACAACGTCAGTCCTGGGGAGCTGAGCAGCTCAAAGTGTTCACAACAGAACATTCTTTCCGACAACATTCGTTCGAGTCAGGCAGGACAGCAGCAGGAAACTAATCTAAAAATAGTAAAAAAATACATTTACATTGTAGGAAAAGGGGGTCCTTCCCCTAGCAATCTCACCAACCCCTCTAAACTCCACTAAGAGGTTAATCAATATTCCAAATCCTTTTCAGACTACACATTGAAGCCCATTGGGCCCCCTTCCCAAACACGCAATACAGCTTTTTGGTGGAGGAGATCACCTCAAACTGCATCTGTAACAGTCGATCTCCTAAACTACACAAATCCTAGCCAGGCCTGGACCAACCCTTTCTGTGCTCCACTACCAAACCATTGTGAAACTCCATAACACCTTGATTTCTTCCAAGGCAAAGATCTAAGCAGACAAACGCCCACATTAACTGAGGCGCCCACAAAAATACACATTGAAACGAATCCCAGAAGTGTTTAAAAAAGTGTTTAACTAAGGAAACTCCTTGCTCTATGATAGAACTGAAGTAAGCCCTGCCCCTCTGAAAGTAGCCAGGAAAACCCCTGGCACAAGACACTTGGGTTAGGTCTTTACAAATTAAAGATAAGTAAAATCGCTCCCTCTAAAGTAAGAAGCACTTCTAAACTCATTTATCACCTTGCCAGAGATTGGTGCCAGCTTCAGAGTTTTAACACTTCTGGAAGTCTGTTAAATGTTCCTTTTTTTTTATTTTTAACGGGTGTCTCATGCAGCTCGGTCCTGAGACTACACCCAATCTGCAACACCATCCAATCATACGGGAGGGGGGCAATGGTTTCAGGGCCTGTGCAGTCCTTGCGATTTTATCAGGACCCAATTCGAATGGCTGAAAATTCTGTAAATGTTGGTAATTGTACTGAGGTTTATATACGGTTTACAAGTTGGTCAGAATGATCCACAGCAGTCATGCCCGTTACAAGTGGTTATCCATTGGCTAGGATTAATTTGTGCATTGGTGTAGCAATCTTTTTGCAGCCTGTGAATAGGTACTGTACAAAACATGGTCACCTAAAATGCTGATAATGTAAAGAATACTGCATCAAGTATCACTTATGTAAACTGAAAGTGTGCGCTTTGGTCCTGCACAAACATTGGTGCCAGTTACACACCTTGATGTGCAGACACTTAACACACATTGACAATGTTACTGTAATGTTAGCCCAAAAATATACTGGAGCAGCCGGATTGTGCACACAATAAAGGCCTAGTGCTTGCACTAGGCATGAGCCAGGTTTGCTGACCAACAAACTCATGCAGTTAATCAAAAGAACTGACCCGAGATTACATTAATGAAACTCCATCAGTTCACAACCACAAGAAACCAGCACTAGTAAAGCCTATATAACTGCCCTGGGCTTTGTAAAGCCATGTTTTTCATAAAATATGGTTGCAGCTCCCAGGCCCACACCAAAAAAAAGCTACAGGAACCTCCCTCAAAAAAACAAAAATCATAACATTAGTGGCAGAAAAGGGAATTCCTTTGTGCCGTGCTGCCACGGACGTATGCTAAAGACAGACCCATAGGGAAAGAAGAATATGAACATCAACCAATGGATGAAGAGGACTAGTAAAGGTCCCATTGTACGATTTAGTATAACAAAATAAAAAATAAAAAGACAAGAGGGCTTCGATGCCATAACCAGGGAGAAGGTGCTGGGTAGGATGGTGTCCCAGAATCTTTTGAATTCTGGATGTGATCACAGATTGATGTTGTGTCAGTCATTGACTAAAGACTGAATGGATACTTATGCTGTGCAAAGTCTAACCCTGCAAATTGCGCGGGGCAGCTGGAATACCTGCCATAGCTTAGTAAGACATCCAAGACAATGAAGACCCGCCCTGATCTTGCAGCAGATGTTCTTCACACAGGATTTTGTGCACCAGAACTTGGTTTCTCAGATCCAATGCCTACTGGTCCATCATTTAAACGTGTAAAGGTAACTTAAGTTTGTATAATAACATGGCCGATGAACCATGTCTGAATGACAAGCTCAGAAAGTACACAGGATGCGTGGGTAGCAGAGGCTTCGAGCTGCCTTATGTGCCTAAAGACAGTACCAGGGAGTGTGTGTAACTAACTTTAATGATGCAGTGGTATTACTGCACCTTCAGCAGCAAGACAAAGAGGAGACCATTTCCGACTGTTCTACAGGGGCTGGCTACAAAAGTAGCCAGATGTATCCTTGCAAGAACGCTGAAGCTGCCAAAATAAGTGCACGTGTAGGGAGTTACGTTACAAAGAAACAAATCTCTGGGACAGACCAACCATGCATTACAAACGTGATACCAAGAATACATATATAAAAAAAAGCTACTCCCATAACCATTTACCGTTGAAAAACTCATCCTATAGTCCCTCCTGTCAATCAGTAGGTCTGGGCACAGTCAGTTCAAGTGCCTAGAAGCCTACAATGACTGCACATGTCCCTGCAGAACATTATAGGACCAAGATATTTTCAAACATCTGCACACCAATATCCGTCTAGGTGAGGCGTTCAAGGTCAATGTAATAAGTAACGCGACAGGAGTACTTAATGCGGGAGGACAATAGACCAAATAGGAGCACCTAGCAAGTATAAATCCGGATGTTGCCTGTAAACTCTTCAGTCAGAAAGCAAACACTTGTTTAACCAGAATGAACTGTGCCATGCTGCTGTGGCAAGGATGGAGCTTGGAAGCCCCTAGAGAGCTGAACTACTGATTAAGGCCTTCAGCCAACCGGACTACAACAGTAAAATTCCCAACATCCTCCCCCCCAAAAATAGGGCACGAATCACTCAGATTAATGCCAATTAACTGATTTGAAACACGTTCTGAAAGCCAAATCCAGGTGACAAGACACAAGAGCCATTTTACTGCAGCGCTTTATTTGTCCCCCCCTACACAAGTTAGGATGACTTACAAATTCTTTTCTACGGCCATGAAAGGACGTTAAGGCAACATACAAAAAATGTACATAAATTAACTGGATGTATAAATTTACAAGTGTAACGTTTGGAACCCTGCAGTCTCCAACTGATGGAGTAATACAGTTCATAAGGCTTGAATGCGATATGCTTCCCCCAATCGAATAGAAAGTTGTGGCAAACAACGCGACAATCCTTCATGAACTTCTACTAGCCCCTGAACTAGACACCAGAATATTGAGCACTTGGGAGGCTTGGCGCACGCCATACCCTGTACAGTTCCCTAGTCTCAGCTCCCACCCCGAAATTGTACACCGCGTGAGGGGGAGCAGCCTTTCACAGAAGAGCTTCTCCTCCACAAAACTTTATCACCCACACCATGTTAGATCAGAGAAATGTACAGGGTACATTCAGACAGCATATATTGAAGGGAGATCTATGCGAGGCGAGTGGTCAAATAGTGAGTGTTCAGTGCCTCGTGCTCAAGAAGAGTTCACTCCAGTTTCAGGAGGCTAGCACGAGGTGTACACATTTGCCTGAGCAAATTAATACTCATAAATCGCTTATGCAGCAAATGCTACGCATCTGCCACCAGTCCATTTCCATTTAGAAGCATTTGCGGTGGACGATGGATGGGCCGGACTCATCATATTCCTGTTTGCTGATCCACATCTGCTGGAAGGTGGACAGGGAGGCCAAGATGGAGCCACCAATCCAGACGGAGTATTTACGTTCAGGAGGTGCAATAATCTGGGGAGAAAAAAATACAACAGTTACCTTCAAGATTTGTACCTATGGAGGAAGGTTAAACTTCTAATCTACTACGAAGTTACTACCTTAACTTTTAGGTAAATGTAGTCACCCAACTAGACCAAAGTGGACTAGAAACCAGCCACCCTCCACTATCCCTTCTACATCAGGAAACCAAATGGTGTGTGGGCTAGTCAACTGCAAAACATGGTTTAACCAAAGTACAGATGAAGTGCCAGTTTAACTCAATTGCCTCCCAGTAGCTCTTCAGTATCAATGTTACAGCTTTAGGTGTAAGCAATTTCAAAGCACAGATTCAGAGAATCTGCCACAAGAATCTCCAATTGCCACAGTAGGAGACTGATGGGACCCCAGCCCACAAACTCGTTACTAGCATTACTGGGCCATGCCATCACCCCCACCCAGAAGCTCACCTTGATCTTCATTGTGCTTGGTGCCAGAGCAGTAATCTCCTTCTGCATTCGGTCAGCAATTCCAGGGTACATGGTAGTACCACCAGATAATACTGTGTTGGCATAAAGGTCTTTTCGGATGTCCACATCACACTTCATAATAGAGTTGAATGTTGTCTCATGGATACCGCAGGATTCCATTCCTAGGTAAAGATGATATTTTTATTGAGCATGCAGCATTCACAGAACCCTACGCCATGCAGTTACTTAACATACAGCTTGGATTGACATGTGTAGGAAATGCACCCTCCTAAACCACTACCATGTGTACAATGGAGGCCATACTGCGCGGGTGTCCACTATAATCTATATCATGATCTCAGGAAAGAGAGACTCAGTCTGTATTGTGTAACATGCTTATGGAAGTACTCTTTAATGTAGGGTACCCCCCCCATTCAACATAAATAATTCAATCCAGTTCTCTGCAGGTGCAGTCCCTTTTCATGGTTCTTCCACCGGGCCTGTGAACACAACCTTAACAGACATGGTATGCCCTTGCCGGTTACTTCCAAAAACCATATGTGCCCCAAGGGAAATCTAAATACTCGTGCAGACCTCTGTAGGACTGCCAGGACATTCAATACAGCCCATGACCCAGAACTACAAAACGGATCCTATCAGAATCTAAGGTCCAAAACATATTACGGCCCCTCAAATCTTTACACCAAAGCCAGTTTCAGAACCAGTCTGTGCAATCCCTGTACCGCTAAGCAGTCAACACCTACCAAGGAAGGAAGGCTGGAAGAGCGCCTCTGGACACCGGAACCGCTCATTGCCAATTGTGATGACCTGCCCGTCTGGCAGCTCATAGCTCTTCTCCAGGGAAGAAGAGGATGCGGCGGTGTTCATCTCCTGCTCGAAGTCTAGAGCAACGTAGCACAGTTTCTCCTTGATGTCACGCACAATTTCCCTCTCAGCTGTGGTGGTGAAGCTGTAGCCTCTCTCAGTCAAGATCTTCATCAGATAGTCCGTCAGGTCTCTGCCAGCCAAGTCAAGACGCAGAATGGCATGGGGAAGAGCATACCCTTCGTAGATGGGTACAGTGTGTGTCACACCATCACCAGAATCCATAACAATGCCAGTTGTACGACCAGAGGCATAGAGGGACAGCACGGCCTGGATGGCAACATACATTGCTGGGGTGTTGAAAGTTTCGAACATGATCTGCAGAGGAGGGAGAACATGGTTTTAGTACTCTGCAGAACCGAAAGCGCACTGCAAACCCACACTGGAACCAACATGCTACCATGCACAACAAAAGTTAGGTGTAAAGAAAAAAGAATAGCAGGCAGAATACAGAAAATAAGAAACCTGAGACTTCAGGAAGGAAATGCCAGAAGGAGCACAGAACCCTGAAAATATTAAAGAAAAGATTTGTAGAAAGGAGTCCAAAATCCAGGAGGATTGAATCAAGTGGAAAGGCCGTCGAAATAAGTTATAAAGCCTCACCTGGGTCATCTTTTCTCTGTTAGCCTTGGGGTTCAGGGGGGCTTCTGTGAGAAGGACGGGGTGCTCCTCCGGTGCCACACGGAGCTCGTTGTAGAAGGTGTGATGCCAGATCTTCTCCATGTCGTCCCAGTTGGTTACAATGCCGTGCTCAATGGGGTACTTTAGTGTCAGGATACCCCTCTTGCTCTGGGCCTCGTCACCTACGTAGCTGTCCTTCTGTCCCATGCCAACCATGACACCCTGGAAGGAGGAGGAGGGTTAGTAAGGAAGAAACAGTGCCGGGAACGCCCGCAGAAGAGCGTGTCTCGCGCGCTTGCACGAGCGCCTCACCTGGTGCCTGGGCCGTCCAACGATGGATGGGAACACAGCACGGGGGGCGTCATCTCCAGCAAAGCCGGCTTTGCACATACCGGAACCATTGTCAATGACGAGCGCTGCAATCTCCTCTTCTGCCATTTTTATTTAACTGTAAAAGAGAACGGATACATTTACCTCAACGTACAGGGGGCATCTATGAACAATTACCAATTCATGTCTAACACACCTAAGATGGGATTTAATCGGAGGTAAAGTAAGCCAAACACTCACTCCTCGGGTGACATTAAAATCCTTTCACCCCTTCGCGTCAGGCATATACACCATTCCCAGGGCTTTAAGCGGGCCGGGTCTCACCGGTGCTGAGCACTGGCAATTTTATAAAGGGGGCCTCGAAACGGGTCTCTATCGGGCACTGTTTTGTGCCCTGGCACAGGCGGTCCGTTCTCCGGACTGCAGGTACATGATGTGCGCCTGCCCACACTGCTCACTAGTTGAGAAGTTACGTCATGCCAGGTGAGCGTCGTAGAGGGAAAACCAGAGAGAAAATGACTTGAGGATTTCCCGTCTCTTCTTGACACTTAAGAGCAGCAATATTGTCGTGTGCCACCAGGGCTTTTTCAATATTTATACCCGCCATGGTTGCTGCCTATATATTTTATGCAACTAACAAACATCGACAAAGCCAATAGTCCTGACTCCACTTGTCTGGATGCAATGACAACCAGCAAAATACCAGTCGGAGTGTGGGGGCACACTATGCTAAGCACAGACTTCTAGCGTACGTGTTTTAAGTCACGCCCATAATTACATTGGCCACGCCCCTGAGATACACACCCCTCCCAGTTCTCATCGCACCCAAAGCCCCGAGTATTCCCATCTAGCATACTGCACAAGAGCAGCGCCAACCATACAGGCACTTGTGCTAAGACTTTGGGATCTGGCAACACAACTGGGGCAGGCGTATAATGCGCCAGATAGCGCGTGACAATGTCCTACACTTACCTGGATAGCTGTGCACGATTCCCAATGCACGGCCAAGCTAAACAACTACGGTAAACAAATGGGCGATGCGTACCTCTAGAGTTGCGGTCAACCAATTGAGGGCGACTGAATGGCGCCTTTCGAGTCCGTCAGTTCCCCATGAACTGACAGCCTAAATGTATGCTCAGAAGGCATTTCAGTTGCCTTTCGCAGGTGACGCTCGAGGGCAGTGAAACAGCCGCATACTACACACACACCTCCCCATCCCAAATTTAGTAGTGGGCATTCAGGTAGGAGCCCGACACAGGTGGTGTTGGAAGATTAAACGCGAATGCAGACAGTACAGCTCTAACCCTAAGGAGCGCCACCACATACTATGCTACCGGCAAGGGGCGTTGTATAACCGCTCTGGACAGTGAGTGGGACCTCTGCAGGGCTGCAAAAAGCTCAACGTGTATTTGAGGATTGCATCCCGGTTCACGGGGGTCCCGCTCATCGCCACAGCCTGATACATAGTATCTTCTAGTCTGGCAGTTCTACAAACGAGGAGGAAGGTACGCACGCTTCACTAAACTGGCCCGGTTGACGCTGTGGAAGGTTTGCAAATGGGTGTTCAAGGTTGCCATGCTGCAATCCTCTGCAGGACAGACTCACCTAAACAAACCGGATCATTAAGTCAAAGCATGGGCCACAGTTGTGACCAATTAAGGACACCGCCGACTGGCTCCACCCACCCAAATAAACACCCTCGTAGCCTGGCAGGGGATCGCGTAATTTGAATAAACAGAAACCTAGGGTGGGGGCGGGGAGGCAGGCACGACTCCGGGCAGTAATGCATATTCGGCCCAAAGTTAGCACCTTAACGCTACATACAACGACGTGCAGGTTACAGTTAACCACCCACTTAAGTCGGGATCTCGGAACCACCCATTTACGCAGGACCCTGGTCTCCAATCCTCACCCGCAACTGTATTCACAAACTCGAAAGTGAGGGCGGCCACAACTTTAACGTAGCCATCACCTTACCGTCTGTGTTAACCAGAGGTTACAAGTTATAGCTCGTGCAAAGCCCACTCAGTCTCATCCCTACAGTCTGTTACAGGCGTTATAAGGTTAGTGCAAAGCCCACTCAGTCTCTCATCCTTCCAAAGTCGATAAAATAACTGGAACGGTATGTTACAGGGTTAAACACAAAGTGCTACCCATTAAAGCGGACCAACGTCACTCACTCGCCCCAAAACCAAGCCAGCTACCAGAAGAGCCACCATAAAAATGACGTACAAACGATTGTGCTGAAGACTAAAAAAAAAAAATAAGTTTCTCCACTTTCACCTCCAAGAGCCATGGGTACACACGCACCTTGCACAATTTTCTACACAAAAGGCAAAAGCCATTACATCGCCGTCAATGCTCAGAAAATCAAACCGACGCTCACAACCAGGAAAAAGATAACCGCAGTGGCCAGGAACGCGCCTCACCTGAGTAGGGGGGATTCCGAAGAATGAGACAGGTGGTGCTGGATGCTGTCTGGTCCGCTGCCGCCGGCTGAATGAGACTCCACAGCGGCGCCCCTATCCTATTTAATGTCGGACCGGCAGGCAGGGGGTGGGGCCAAGGCCGCGCCCCGCGCGCCCAGAACTTCGCCATATATGGCCAACTAGTAGAAACCGGCCGCCGTCATTCGCTCGCGCTGCGCCTAGGCACGTGGGTTCTTCGCTGCTGCCCTGCGCGCGAGGGGAGGACAGAGGCTAGGCAACCAGAACAGGGGGCGTGGCCAGGGAGGAGCCTGCGAGAGGTGGCAGTGAGCGCGCGCCATTGGCCTCTTGTGCATCTTCACCCGGAAGCGGCATACCTAAGCGCACTGCTCTGACCTAAGGGGAGGAGAGAAACGGATGCGTAAACAGCAGCCCGGACCAAGCTGACTCACGAGCGCCTGTAGATTCCGAGCTTTAATAGTGCGTGTGCTGTATAGCATTATATTCAATTAACATTACGATGCATCAAACAGAAAAATATGGACAAAATGTGGAATGAAACTGACATCAATAAGCTCCGCTGTCCTGGCTGATACCGTACAATGTAACGACCTGAAATGCTTCAAAGACGAAAACTAATAAAAACAAAGCGGCATCCCGTCACCCAATTAGATCTTCAGCCACTCTTGATATGCCATGCTTTAGATGCCCTCAACTTTTACCGTGGCTTATTCAATACTTTATTTCGTTCCTGCTCTAGGAATTTATCTAATCTAATTAGTGTTTTGCCTCTAGAACATTATGAATTGTATTTGATTCCCTTTCTGTAAGTAGGAATGATATTCCATTGGCAAATGTGCCACACGTTGCGTGACATAGTAACACTAGGAAAGGAAGATGAGAATGCCTTTATAAACAGATAACTATCACACATTACTCTTTTTTGGGTACTGCGAGGCTCTAGAAAAAACAGAAAAAGCTGCAACAACCCTGAAATGGTAGGTCACCAACCAAGTTGCCCTTTCTAACACAATGTTGTACTTTAAACAATGATGGCACCATGAAATTAATAAACAAGTCTGTCTTTGAGGCAGGATTGCTACTGAACCTTGAGGTCTTTACTGAGAGTGTAGTGAATGTGGCACCCACAGCCTTTCAAAAGAAGGACATTCACAGCACCCAGGCGTTCACAGCACCCAGAGGCCTTAGCGGGGGTAGCTTCAGAAAGTGAAGACATGGCCAGGCCTCTGATGAACCATCACAGCTCAAGCTGAGGTCTTCATTGAATGGACAGAGCATGAACACAACCAACTATCTCTATCACTGAGTACAGTCACTGTATACTAAGTGCCTAATAAATTAATTTGGTTTTCTGGTTACCTTGTTTGACATGGTTTGGGCCAGTGTTCCCAGAAACACACTCTTCTGGAACCCAACTTTTTTGTGAGTCTTCTACTCACAAACTGTCATTGAGTTCTTAATGTATTGCTGCATAGTTGTGCGTAAGCCAAGTTTGAGCCAAATGCTTGGTTGTGGCTCAGCTCAAAGTCCTTCTGAACCTTTGAGCCCAAAATGAACCGAGTTTTTGTGTGGCTTCTGTCTGCCACCTACATTGTAATCTTATGCACCAAGAATTAAAGAAAAACATTGTTTTGATACAAAAGAGAAAAAGATACCCATTTAGTGGCTGAATACCACAACGTGAAACCCGAAAACTTGGAATCATTCCCCATTTCCTGGCTCGACCAACTGTGTGAACCCAGGCAAATATTTTATTTCACTGAGCCACATTTTTCTTAATTATCACATAAGTCAATTCCTTCAAATATGTGTGCTCATGATATGCGTTGTACAAAAAATGTAAATGAATATATTCTTGCTGCATGTATAATACATATCTAGGCCACAAATACGAAGCACACAATAAGTCTCCTGTTCAAGAGAGACTTTTGTGACTACTGGATCAAAGCTCTGCGAAGTATGTTAGGATTGGTACGGCTAGCAACAGAGAAAGGCACAGGCTCCTTATTTGCACTAAGGCCAAAGGAGTCTGAAATGTTTGAGTCCCAGTAGTTAGTGCCCTGCATCAATGAAGTGACAGGCTGTGTCCAAACCCCATCCACCATGAAATGTGTCATGACAAGATGTCTGCATAACCGGTCCCAGGATGCTTGTTTCCGGTCCAGAGAAGACCTGGCTTGGCCGTTCGGGCTGGACTGTTTCCAGGAGGAACAGGGTCATGTGTTTCTTTGCTTGATTGGCAGGACAACTCAAAATTAAACAGTGCACTTTGCACTAATTGGCAGTGGACTGTGACACAGACTGCAAATAAAAGCTGACTTTCCCTTGTACCTCATATAAGAATCTTATCGTGACCAGTCCTGCTTGAACCATGTCTGATGACTTAGTGCATGTCTTGGAGCTGCACGCTGCTAGTCTTTTCTCATTTTGAACCAATCACCAAATACTAAGGAATGATTCACAAGGTACTATATGTGCAGAGGACCTGAACCAAGGAGCGATGGATCTGAATAGTGAGCATGCTTGCCTCAAACTTTGCGTGTTTGTTACATGTGGAGGACTCATCCTGGATCTCCCTAGAGAAACTCACATCACCCACTCCCTTAGTGAACTCTACTGGCTCCCTGTATTTGAAAGATGCCAGTTCACACTCCTGACCCATGCATACAAGGCCCTACACAACTGTGAACCCGCCTACTTGAACCACTGCCTGAATTTCCATCAGCCGACAGATACCTCCGGTCTGCGTCACTTTCGCTAACCCTCAACCCTGCATCCGACGTAGCAAATGCGGCAGTCGCTTCTTCTTCTACCTAGCAGCGAATACATGGAGCAAGCTACCCTTTCATCTAAGGGCCTCCCCACCTCCTCCAGAGTTCCGAAAGTCCCTGAAGACTTAGCTATTTGGCTAATGAACTGGACCCTGCCAGCTCCTGGATACCTGCATGAATGACAAGAAGCGTAATTCTACTGATTGATTGATTGATTGTTTGGAGGTCTCACTTTTCATTTGCACCACACCCTGGTGCCCAGTAACCTTTGCCCATTGTTACATGAGCTCAGTGTTTAGTTTATTGAAGAATAATCAGTCCTTAATTTGTTGAAGAATAAGTGTCTGTGCCCTAAATTTTCCTCAGAAGCGCACGGCCGGCACCGGCATGCCAAATACCAAGGCTGCATAATCAAGGATTCACCTCAGGTCTCTTTAATTGACTTCCAGACACTCCCTACCTCATTATCTCACTCCTGCAGGTTTCTCCTTTCTTACTTTGTGACAATGTTTCAGTCTTTCTCATTCTTTCTCCATTGTGCATTTTCCTTCTCTTGCGCTTGGGAAATGTTGGATGAGGAAAAATAAGTGTCACTCCCCAATAATGAGTGCTGGAAGCACCCATCGGCCCCCAAAAATAAGTGCAGTTGGCCCGCATAGCAACCACTAGCTGAAATTAGGCACTGCATGAGCTAGAGCCCAAGTCCATAACTAATCTGTCTGGCCTGTGTGTTGAAGAAGGGTCCTTAGCCATATATGGGGCTATTGATAATTTTAGTATTCTTTCTAGCAGAGAGCTACCCCCTGAGTGAGCCACTATATTGGGTCACCATTTTGAAAAAACACCCCCTGAGTGAGCCACACATGGAACCTGTGTGTGTTGATGTAAAGCCTCTTTTTGTGTCTAGGTACAGTCTAGGTGGTATGGTACCAGAATATCCTTGTCAGAATATAATCATTATAGGCCAGTCTGGCCCACTTCCCCACCGTAGCTGGACCTTACCTAACTGGCAGCTTACTGTGATACCATATGCAAAATTACAGCATTACTCACAATTTCTTATCTGGTTGTAAAATTAAGTTTCCACCTAAATCGTGAATTTCAAGTAACTAGTAATTGTTTTCCATCTTGCTGTCAGCTCTAGGGTAGCAGGTAGCACACAGCGCCAAAGATATGAAAGTTCTCCTCAGGATTACTTCTGATTCTTCAGGACCTTGTTCTTCAGAGTACTTGCTGTAGATGCTCAGTAGTGATACCATTCAAGGTAACCTCTCATAATAGAAAGGGGCAGTCATTTACATGGAGAAAGGGGTTTTTCATAAAGCTCCTTTCTCTGGCCAGCCAGAGATAACCAGGGTAGACTATGAAGAGGCACAATCCAGCCCAGATCAGACATCTTAAAAAGAGTGCTTTATGTCAGCACATGTTGACATGAGCTCGGGAGGTGAGGACTATCTCCACTTGGCTAGCCTCTAGAAGGGATAGAAGGGAGACACAATATATTACTCATACATCCCTGGAGGAGGGATTTCAAAATTCCCTAAGCCATTCTTACTACACAATGAAGTAGTATAGAAGGACAGATCCTACTATGGAGTATACATGGATTTTTCAATTTATTACGCTCTTGAATCAGCCCCAAAAGGTTATCTCAGTGCGAGACAAGGGCAGAGGACAGGCTGGATTTGGACTAGAATAGGTAGGTTTTAAGTGCCTTCCTAAAAAGAAAATGGTTTTCGCAGAGACGAAGTTGTGTGGGCAGACTATTCCAAAGATGTGGGGCAAGGAACGAAAAAGATCTGCAGCCTGCCCTGGCCTTCTTAAACCTGGGGACTTTTAGCAGAGCTTTGTCACAGGATCTGAGGAGTCTCACTGGAGTGTACAGCAGAATCTTGGCAGCTAGAAAATAATGCCCTGGGCCGTGAACGGCACCTTTGGGTTAGTCAACATAATTTAAAAATGATTCTCTTTTTCACCGGAAGCCAATGTAGAGACTGCAGAAGTGGAGCTGTGGCCGAGCGAGGAAGGAGGTTGTAGACAAGGCGTGCAGCAGTGCTTTCAACCATCTAAACTTTGGAACGCAGATTCTCATTGATGGAAGCCAGAAGTAAGTTACCGTAATCAAGGCGATTGATTACCAAGACTTGAACCAAAGTTTTCCTTGAGGAAAGAGGTAATAGATGGAAAACTCCTCTCAACAGACGTAGCATATGGAAGCAGGACCCTGTGGCGGCAACAATGTGTTCTTTTATAGAAAGAGATTGAACTAAGTGAACACCAAGATTTTTTGCTACCAAACTGGGTGAAGGGCTGAGGCGCAGCTCAGCTGGTCACTAGTCTGGAGCTCAAAGAAGTTGAGCTTGTCCGAATAGCATAATTTCTGTTTTTGTAGGGTTGAGTTGCAGTCGGTTATCCAACATGCAGGTGCCTATAACCTTCATCCCGGACGAGAACAAGGCTTTAGATCTGTACAGGTTAGAGCCAAAATAGAAAAGTAACAGCGTGTCGTCAGCATATGAAATAATCTCAAACCCGAATCCTCTGACCATTTTTATATTAAAAAGCGTATGGCTCAAACAAGAGCCCTGGGGTACTCCATTGGTCAGTGGCATAGTTCTGGACCTGTAGTAGCCGAGGATGATTGTTTGGGATCTTTGTGACAGGAAATCCACTAACCATTTAATGGCCATTACTTGGATCCCTAAATCCTGGAGTCTGTCGAAAAGTTGGGGATGGTACACTGTATCAAATGCAGCTGACAGATCTAACAAAATCAATATTGTCAGAAAATTAGCATCAAGCAAGCTTTTAATATGGTCAGTGACTGCAAGCAAGACTGTCTCGCTGCTGTGACGGGGTCTAAAGCCAGATTGAGAGCAGTCTAATTGTCTGTTAGTCTCAAGATAGGTTGTCAGTTAGTAATTAAAATGTTTTTCCAATAGCTTAGCCAACGAAGAGAGGAGCCAAGATCAAACTCTGTTAGGGAGCTACTCTTTACCAGGTGTCACATGTCATGCATTATATATCCTTGGACGCCCTTACCACACCCATTCAAAGTTACACTCTGGTTATTCACAGTGACATGCAGTGCCTGGAGAGATATAGGTCACTGCAGGAACTTTAGGACATCTCCCATTTATGTTATTTGGCGTATCAGAGGCATGTGATTGGTCTGCAAGGTGAACGTCTCCCCAAATAGCTAGGGGTGGAATAGCCAACACAATGTTGTAGCACTCCTTTTCATCTTTGTCCCAATTTTGCTGTTTGTAACAAGCAATTTCTTACTGACTTAAAGACAACAGCATCAATTCATGGCCCGAGATTAAGGGCTTGCTGATTGCAAGAGTCTTCAAAACAGGTGCCTCATCTAGGACCATTTTCACCTTCCAGAACTCCACAGTCTGCTTCTTCCTGTGGAGCCTGCTTCAGGCATGTTTTCTTTCTTCTGCTAACTTAGCCTACAAGATGTTCCCACCTCTGAGCTTCAGATGCGCTGTGTCCTGGCTCTAGAGATGTGAACATTTGCAAACAAGCTTGCTCAGAATAAACAGTTTACATACCAGTGAAGGTCATCTACTCATTGTCGTGAGATCAGCTGGGCCCTTGCTTGTTCTCTTGGTAAGAATGTTTGTGATATGAACAATAATAAAAACGTGTATGTAGTAGGGTATATATTTGAGCTCTTTATTGTTGATTTGCAGATGATGTGGGGAAACCCTTATTGGTAATATCTGTGAGTCATAAATTATTATTTCTTTAACTAAACCGTTTTAGATTCAATCTAAAATGTGAGATGGAGTTTTTTGAACACCTAGCAGACATCTCCATCCTAGTGTGTGCAGAAATGTCCACGCACCAGTGGTATATCTTCAGTCTATTGAAATAGACCACACAATGAAGCTCCTGGGGGAACTCCGGTGTCAATCTGTAACTGGCATAAGTATAATGGCTGTTTTTCAAGACAGTGTACATGCCGGTCCACCTGTCTTCTAAAAACATCTGTTTCATAGGGTTTAAAAGCAGGCCCATTATTGTCGGTAAAGCACACACATAGTACTTTTATTTTAGTACCTACCGAAAGCGCACACTATGTTTCTCAGCATCTTGTTAAAATGCTCAACCTATCTATTGGTCTGGGGTAGAGGTGGACAAGAAAATAAAGGCTCGAGCTAGGTTCCAGCGAGAGGCCTGACTCTAGCTCTGCTTGAGGTCCTTTGCTACCCCGGAGCCCCAAAACTAGCTTTATTGTGTCTCCTGTCTGCCACACACTCACTAATCTCATGCACCAAGAATTGAATATAATGTTCTAATCCTAGCTGTAAAATAGAAGGAGGTATCCATCTAGTTGCACACGTGAAACCAGAAAAGCTGGGATCAATCTGGCTTCCCCAATTGACCAAAGGTCTGATCCTGAGAGCCACCTTGAAATATGTGAGTTCAGGATGTGCTGTACAAAACCCCCTGTTGTGTTTGATTTAATAGATTATATTGGTGCTCCATGTATAATAATAATCCTGCCAACATTTAGGGTGGAAATGACAACTTACTTCCCTCTTGGTTCATTAGTGGCATTGCCATCAAAGAGTTTGGGGTGGCTACAGGTGTTTAAAAACGATCAATTTTAATAACATATTCTCACTGCAGTGATATTATTATATGAACTAAGTGAAATGCTACCACATTTGAAAGAAATTCACTTTTTCGAACTTTGAAGAGACTTTATCATATTTTGACATGATGTCTGTAGCATGATTTGCATGCCAAGCATTTTCATAACTTGGCTCGTGCATGAGCTCATACAGCCAAGCTAGACTCTTGGCTCTGCTTTCCCTGTTAATTTGTTTGCTCGCCCACCTCTAATCTAGGGATGGTACAATGAGGCGAGCTTGTAGTTTACCACATACTCCTTTCCTATCACTGTGATGTAGATGGGAATGAAGCTGATTCCGATTCAAAGATAATATGGCTGTGGATCCCCTCAAAGCAAAAACTCACAATCATGTCTTGGGCTACCACTGGGTGCTGTGCTCTTAAGAGATCTATGACAATAAGTATGTACTTTTCCCCGAAGGTCTTAGGTGGATGCAGAGGATCAACAATGTCCATCCACACCTGTTTAGAGATGCACGCACCACTTGCATTATCAGGGGGAGTTTTGCTTGTCCTCTCGACTTTCTAGAAAAATGGCTAGGTGAGCTAGATCAGCAGCATTTATCAACATTTCCACTATGATGGGAGAGTAAAAATGACAAATTAAGTTTTCCTGGGAATTTTTTAATCCAAAGTGTGCTGTCAAAAGACCCTCGGGGGCACGATTCATCTGGCAACACCTGTGTCTACAGGGGGCTAATAACCTTCTAGCGGCAGAAGTTTTAGTACTTATTGGCTTACTATGCAGCAGACAATCTTTTCAAATGACCATGAAGCAGCGAGCCACTCCACAGTCAGACTGTGCATGGACTATGGTGGGCATTCAGAGCGCAGCTGGGCGTGGTGCCTCAACCTTGCATCATCCTGGCCTCCATTACAGTCCTTCCTTCCTAGTTCAGATATAAAGTGCTCAAGATTTTAATGCATAAGAAGGCTGAAGAGAAAATAAGATGAGGAAAATAGATTCCTACAATAAAATAAACGTCTAATGCAAAGAGGTGATTGCCGTCTTTTCTTATTTCTCTGAGAACCAATCCTAATGCCTGGAACTTGAAAAGCAACCATGTCACATCTGGATCTGTGAAATATATGGTGCTATTACTATTTCTTCACAGAATAAGATACATTTTATTCAAAGCTAAAAATATAGTAAATAAAATGTTAAAAATAATCTGCAACCAGTGGCGTAGCTAGACCTGTGGCCCCACCCTTGGCGGCCCCTGTGTTTGCCACCCCTTGGCAGCCCGCATATGAGAGTGGGGCGGTTGGCTGCAATTCCACACATCTGCCACCCCGCAACAGCTGCAGGTGCAAGCACCCAAAACTCGTGTCGCCCGCGTTTGACCGAATGCTATGCCACTGTCTGCAACAGGCAACCTGTGCAAGAGTCTGCGCCATTTTGTCCTCATCTAAGATTTAATCTTGTTGCTGAAGACAGATAAAGACCCAGACAACTTTGCAGAAACACAAGCACTGGCAAACACTCTTAACTGAAAATATAATGAACTGCATCCAGCAGAATACAATTGAAGAACTGGTGCTCCTGTGCTGGCAGTGTGCTCTCCCTCCGCTTAACTGCTGGGCTTTCCAGAAATCCTTTGATTGACACGCCATGGGATGCACCTCTATACTTTGGGAAGGAACTTTTAGTGCAGGATTAAACCCTGTGCAAGCCCCTAGGCAGTCGAAATTTCGCCCCCCCCTTGCAAATCACCTTCTAATACCTAATGCACCAGATTTTTTTTATAAACTGACAGCCGCCAGAAGATGAGCCTTTAATAATCAAACTGTTATGTTAATCTGATGTCTCTGGTTTATGTACTTAAAGTTGTTAATGAGTACATTACATTCATATAGTATTTTCTCTATAGAGTCTTTAATGTAATTTTCGTTTCTTCGACTTGATTCATTTTTTCTATCTTTTGAAAATAATATTTAAGAAAGCTTTATTGTAATTTTCTTTCAAGATCAAATCAATATTATTTTAATCCATTGTCACTGGGCCCCTAGAAGGAGTGGGGGCCATAAGCCAGTGCCTACTTTGACTATTTGGTAATCCAGAACTGGGTACATTACATTATATACTACAAGTTGTATTCCAAGCACCCCTAAACCTACTTGATCCCTTCTGCTTAAGAAGGGCATGATCCCAGAACCAGGGGTCCAGAAATCCAAGCTTTTGTCGTTCCAACACCTTTGGAACTTGTGAGTACTGAAAATAGAATGAACTGCATGTCTAAGAACGTAACATAAAAATTGGTGCTGACTGGCTGGCAGTGTGCGCCCAACCCTCAACCCCCACAAACCCCCATTGAATCTTGCTACAGGGGGACCACAGGAGGTCCAAACACATTAACATTTCACCTTTGAGCAGCAGATGTCATGAACATATGTGTGAATAAGGAGCCTGTGTATCTAAAGCAAGTAGTGCACAGGCTGAAAATGCACATTAAACATTGAGTGGTAATACATGAGCCATGGAGAATGCGGCAACAGATTGTTGACCATTTAGCATGCACTGCCAGGCTGCCACAGCCACAAAAAGTCCAATACAGCCATGTGACTGATGTTGTTGAAGGGATGGCCCACTCTCCCAGATCAGGAGTTTCAAGTTCATTATTCTGCACACCTAGTAAGACGTTCTCTTTGCCTCGCCTCAGTCTCAATCAAGATTGAAGATCAGCTAAATGCACCGAGATTCTGTATGGGCACACTATTGAATTCCCACTGCCCTCTCCAGAATCACCAGTCATCTGGGGAGGAAGTAATGTTCATGCTCACATTGAGATCTACTCCAAGACGAAGTCCCTTTGAAGAAACCTTGGCCTCTGGGACTAGCCGAGGTTCATGTATGCATGCAAGTGTCCCATGCATGACACCTCAAACCAGCACTTTGCCCATGGAGCCAGCCTCCGTCGCAATTGTGCTCCATGGAGAGTGGGTCAGTGGGACATCTACCATCCTAGACAAATTGAGTTTTTTTTTTATAGGATTCCATCCACTGAGAGGTCACTGGATGGCCCCACATTCACTAGCTCAACTCAACAGTACTGAGGGAACTGGACTATCTAGGCCAAAACATTCCCTGTGCCACAGGCGTTCTGGTCCTTTAGGTATCCATCATGGCTGATAGATGTGTGATCTACTATAGTGGTGTTGGCACCTGAATTTCTGTTGTAAGTGACTGATGGGTATCAGGAGATATTCTGTTGACGATATGTGGAACCTTCTTTCAAACATGCATAGAAATCCATGATAACTTCCGTAGGCTTACATGTCGATTTGTCTATATGTAAGAGCAGCTTAGCTATGTGGGAGCTCATAGTCATTTCGAAGCAACTGCTGTCTTTCCTCTTGTGGGTCATGTCACACACAGTTCCAACAGCCACTGATGTTACCGCACTGAAAATTAGCGACACTCTATATTTTTTTGAATATTTGTTTTAGCCCAAAGTTATGCTCCATTTCTTTAGGATTACTCACCTTGTCTCCCAGATAGTCTGGGAGTTCAGAGGTATTTAATATTTTCTCGGATGCTATTTGGAACAGTCCCTTTGTCTATTTTGTGATGCATTCTTTCTCTTCTTGTTTAACATGCTGACAGTCCGTCAGCAGCCATCGCTGGGTGCTCAGGATCTACATCTTGACAGTCAGCAAAGTGCTGACATAGTTTTTCAAGTATATTTTATTATGCATAGTTAACTAAAACCATTGCATGTACATTTAAAACACATTAAAACAACTGCCATGATAATACAATATACCCATTAAAACGCCTTAAAAACAATTCATGTAATCAAGTTAGGCATTTGAACCACCATCAAGTTGCACCAGATAGTAGCTTAATGAAATCAGTGAAGATTATACATTCATAGTGCTGGGACTTGGCCAAGGCCTGCTTCAAGTGGGAATCCCCTAGAACGTTGCCTCCTAGTTGTCATAAAACCTTCCTCAAATAAAAGTACTAAGCGTGCTGTTCAAACCTCTTGCTATCAGGTGCTTGAGAGCTGTTTTTTTGGTATGCTGAGTAAAGTGCTGTTTTCTTTACGGGGGAATCTAGAGGAATTGGGAGTTAGTACTTGTAGCTTTTGGTACGATTGCTGACCTGCGTGGGTAGCTGTGTAAAAGGGTTCAATTATTGACAAGTCCCAGAGTGTAAAGTGCTGTGTGCCTGCAACTTCCTAGGGGAAAGCCATCGAGCTTCCCTTGGCTGGAAGCACGAGCCGAAGAGTCAGGTGCTGGATTTTTCCAGCTCCTTGCTAGCAAGGTTCAAGAATCTCACTGTCTTACATGAGGCGCTTAAAGATGGACATAAGAGTTTTTGTCTGTGTCTTAACAAGGCCGGGCTAACACACAGTAGATGAAGCAGCGTTTCGTTTGTCCACAGAGCCGGCACTTTGTGGTGGAACTGATCTGCTTCCAGGGGGGACCTACCTAAGATCTTTCAATGAGAACACGCTGAAACATTTTAGCATAACATCGTGGTTGGCCTCGGAAAAATGCACGGATAGATATGGCTGTGAACCCCAAGCTGCATCTGATAGTTGTGCAAGGCAAGCACCCAATATGGGCTTGTAACTGGTCAAACACACCTTTTATGCTATCTACATTTTTCGTTTAGCCAGACTCATACTTGCACCATGCACCAGTCTCTGAAACGCCACACTAATTTTTTCAGTGTTTTCTTTGAATCATTTAAGAACTTTTTTGATAGGCAAGTGTAAATAGCCCCATAATCGTTTATTTAATTTTTTTTTAAACTTTTGGTTTCCCCCATCCGGTTCCACAAGTGATTCATTCTGATTGACAGGCAAGTTGGTTTAGTAAAGTTGCCGCCATTTCCACGTGCATCAGCGTTCGCATCTCATATGTTAGTTCAAAAACGTTAGACAAGCCAAAATATCCATTACTACCATTAAAGTCACCACAACTTCGGCAGAGTAAGACGGGAGGATGAAAGTCTGGTCGAATTCATGCCGCCCGGGTAGACAGTTTAGCAAGACAATTTACCAGTTTTATGTTTTATAATTTTTCTTATGCAGTAGCCTTTTTTATCTTGTGCTTTGTTTATTTGGTGGACCAACTGTCATTCTGCAGTTTTAATAGGGCAGCTGCAAAAATGTAACGAACAATAAAATCCAGAAAGTATCCCTCTTTCCCTTTTCCCTTCTTTATTACATCATATCATTTCTTGTCAGCTGTAGCATGCACAAGGTTTTCCTTTCAATGGCATTCTGTGTTCTATATGTGATGTTAGGTAACTGAAACTGGAGTTGCCAGTTGCATCTGGAGCTACCAAGGATTGAACCTACAATGATGTGCTGAAAATAAACTTTCATCAAAATTTACTTGATTCTGGATTAATTTCTACACTCCAGCACTCCAGCATATTTCGGTCTTGATGCAGACAAAGTCTCTTTATGAAATTTCACATGAATATAAAATACTGGCACCAAAAGACCAGTAATTACCTAAAGATGTAGCCACTGACAGGAAGAGGGAGCTAACCATAGTTAAAACACTCCTCACATCAGAATGCACCAAGCCCCCAAGACCATCCGTCCTCACTACCCTACCTAGGGCGCCCATAGAAAAGATTCCCAACAACAAGGAGCTTTTCACCAATTGCTTGCTCATCAACTGCAGGTCGGCTTCGTTACATGCAACTGAACTAGCAGAGGCCATCCTCTCACTTGACATTGCGTTCATCACGGAGACCTGGCTCAATGAGCTTGCCTCACCATGCTTAGACATGCTTGTACCCCCTGGTTTTTCCATCATCAACAAAGACAGAAAAGACCAAAGAGGGGGTAGGGTAGCTATCATCCATAAAGACAACATGGTCATCAAGGAAATTGATTCATACAAATACAACACATTTGAATGTCTCTCAACCAACATTAAGACCAAGGATAATGGAACTTTACTTTGCCATCTTCTCTATCACCCTCCAGGTAACACCTCGGCATTCGGGGAACACTTATCTGACCTGATAGCTCATGGTGCACTCGGAAATGCCAAGCATCTAATCCTTGGCGACCTTAACCTGCGGTGGAATGAGCCCAACAACCCGCTAATCCAATCGCTATCTAGTTTTCTTAGTGACAACAATCTAGTCCAGCACTGCACATAGGAGACACACTACAAAGGCGCCACCTTGGATGACATCATCGCTCAAAGAAACACAATCACAATCAATCACATACTTCCAGTCGGCTGGTCAGATCACCACATGATCCTATTTCATATCAATCAACTAACGCTCTTTCAAACCCCTATACAAGACCCTCCTAAAAGATTGAGAAACTTCTCCCAGGTTCCCATGGGAATCCTTGAAGAACGGATAAGCTCACTTCTTCCTGACACGATCGACCACCTCTCCACAAACGAACTCACTGAGTGTTACAACGCTAAGCTATTGTCCATGCTCGGCCAACTAGCTCCCCTAAAGCTGAAAAAGAGCAGAGCCACTCCATCCAGATCCTGGTTCAACTCTGACCTCAACTCTGAAAGGAGAGATCTAAGAGCCAAAGAAAGAAAGTGGAGAAATAACCCTACCTCCATCTTCCGCGATCAACTCAAATCAGCCCGCAGGAAGTACAACAATCACATCAACAACAAGAAACCCAGCTTTTTCCGTTCAGCGCTGGACCAAGAGCAGACCCAAGGAGGTCTATAGCATCATCAGACAACAAACCTCCAAGCCTGTGTCCTCCTCTATACAGGCTTCCAAAGAACTATGTGATAACTTCGCCAACTTCTTCAATGATAAGATCACGACAGTTGAACTTTCACTGGGCATCAACAACACGCACCTCTCGAAGTGCATCGTGGCTGAATCAAATGATCTTTCTCCTGGTTCCTCCTTTAATTCCTGGCTAAGTTTCCGCCCCATTCGGGAAACTGAGATAGTCAGGCTAATCGCCACCTCCAAACCCTCATCGCATGTCCTAGACCCCATTCCTCCTCTACTGACCAAAAAACTGAAACACGCTTTAGCTCCACTCTGGAGCACAATCATAAACAGCTGCCTGAAAAACGGAATCGTCCCAGACTGCCTTAAAATGGACCAAGTCAAACCCCTGCTGAAAACACCCAGCCTAGATGTTATGGATCTGAACAACTTTAGACCAATGTCGAACCTCCCCCTTCTTTCTAAAATCCTAGAAAGATGCGTATTACATCAACTAACCCAACACCTGGACAACATCAACTTCCTGGATCCCCACCAGTCTGGCTTCAGAAAAGGCTGTAGCACAGAAACCGCGATCCTCAATATCATTGACGATATCCACGGTTCACTAGACTCTGACCACTGCTGCCTCCTCATTCTCCTCGACCTCTCGGCTGCGTTTGACACTGTAGACTATAAACTCCTCATAAGGGCCCTCCAAGAACGAGCTGGTCTTGGTGACACAGTCCTCAAATGGTTCTCCTCCTTTCTACACAATCGCACACAAAAAAATAAAAATAAAAACTTCACTTCCGATCTCCAACAAGTCAATAAAGGCGTCCCTCAAGGCTCTATTCTTTCACTGCAGCTCTTCAACATCTACTTGGAACTGCTCTCCAAACTACTCAGGAAAGCCAACATCCGCTTCCATCTCTACGCTGATGATACCCAGATCTACTTGGAAACTACCTCTCTCAAAGACTTTCAAAGACTCAATGATGTACTGAGAGATATCCAAGACTGGCTGTCATGCAAGCACCTTAAACTAAACCCTGACAAGATGGAGATACTCCTCAACTCGAATAAGGAAGAAAACCCCCAAATTGCAGAATGGCTAAAAGCCATCGAAGCGCTCAATGGGAATCTCACTCTAGCAGACTCTGTCAAATCGCTAGGCATCACTCTAGACCCAAAACTGAACATGACAAGACATATTAAGAATTCGGCCAAGAGTGCTTTCCTTAACCTCAGACTACTGAACAAAATAAAACCCTTCATTCCGCCCAGTGATCTCAAACAGGCCACCCAATCTCTGGTACTGTCACGGCTAGACTATGGGAACGCAGTCCTCTCTGGAGTTCCTAAAGTGCATTTGGCTCCCATCAAGACTACCCTACATGCGGCTGCCAGAATGATCACCGGCATCAAGAAATTCGAGCATATCTCATCTGCACTCAGGGATCTTAAGTGGCTGCCAGCCGAAATGCGGATCAGCTTCAGAACAGCCTGCCTCACCCACAAAGCCCTACACACCGGCAAACCTGAATACCTGGTGAAAAAACTCAAAAAAGCCGGCCAGACCAGGAACCTAAGAAGCTCAAACTCCCTCCTACTCATCCCTCCAAAAACAAGAAAAAAAAGAACTGCGGATAGATCCTTCACCGGAAGCGCTCCTAAAATCTCGAACTCCATTCCCCCGCACATCAGAACCATTTCCTCCTTTGTTGAATTCAAAAGCCAACTTAAAACCCTGTTCCTCAACCGCTCCCCAGGGTTTGGATAGCTCGAGGCAACTAGTGGACATCGAGCTCTGCTCCAACTCTAAGACTACGATGAAACCTGAGGACATTTCTGTCCTGTGAGACAATGTGTTGATCTGATGCTCTTCTATTGTTCGTTCTTCTATTAACTTGCTGCCCGTCTTTTTGTATATGGTGATTATCTGCTATGTATCTGATGATTATCTGCTAATATCTGCTGTAAAGCGCTCCGATACCCTAAGGTCAGGCCAGCGCTATAGAAAACTCCTTAAATAAAAAAATAAAAGAATGGAGTGCGTCTCTCAGGGGTTTCCATCTTTCCTGGGCTTTGGGGTAAGTCAGTAGAAGGGCTGGTTCAGCCTTAGAAGGTGCGTTGTGGATTTCTCTTGGATATTTTCTGGGAAGGTCCTCTGATTTCCAGTTTTTCTGTACAGCAAGGAACAGGGAGAACTGGAGTTTCAGATACAGAAATGCAAACTGATTCAGCATTGAAGCAGGTGTAGCTTAGTACAGTCACATGTCAGACACCCCGAAAAGGCACTCCTGTGTGAGAGGGTTATCTTCAAACAATTGGCCTCTTAGTAGAGAGCCATAACATAAAACTCAGGCGTCAAAATTATAGGGTACTCTGCAATATATGCCTGCATTCTTACCAGAGACACAAGGTTAAGGTGGAGAGAGCTTTTGAAGGGCGCTACCTAGGTAAAATCCTATGGACCCCTAAGCGGTGATCTCTTTACCTTGAGAGTAGCTGCCATCATAGTGGCTTCTGTCAAGATACAAACAGTTTGGTGGATGGCTGCTGTTGGTTCACCAAACTTTACCAACGTTTTTTATTTTTCAAGAACAAACTACCACTGTGAGAGTTGGATATTGAAAAACAAATAACTAATGACCCCCACACCCAGGGAGATTTTTCCTGGTTGTGTGGGTCATTATTTTTATTTCTGTCTCTAATGATGAACAGGAACATAGGACATCACACCGTCCACCCTATATGGGGTGGGTGGTGTAATGCTCGTCCTCTGACAGCGAATACTCTGATGGGCTATCGGAGGAAGCTTTCAGTTGCTGCATCCAACTGGGGCTCTGTTGAAGGGAAGGTGGAAGCCCTCCCAGTCATAAGTAGGGTTGGCAGACCATCGGTTTGGTGGATAACGTACTCCATCACATTTGTGACGGAGTACCCTGACTGCCAAACTCTAAATCTATCTCTAAGTAACTATAAAGGACTAACAGTAACATTTAAGCCATTGCTTATGATATTATTTGTTTTCCTTTGTTTAGTAAGTGCTTTTGTGAGTATGTGTTTGGATAATTTCTTGGCTGAGGTTTATAGGCCACCTCCATTTCCCCATCTCTTTCATGCAATGAGCGCTGGAAGTGAAAGCTTGTGAAATATGGCTCAAGGAAAGTGTCTAACTTAGGCTCATATAGTAGGGAGCTTCCACAGATTTTATCTAAGAAGACACATTAACCTTTCCGATCTTAGAATTGCTGTCTACAGAGAGGGTTGCTGCTTGCACTTTGTACCATTTTACATGAAACTGTAAATATATATCAAACAGAGCTTCAGCCTAGAAGAAGGGAGATTTGTCTTAGAGGCCACCAGTAAGAGCATGTTTGGTTGAGCTGCCCTGCCTTCTTGTCTTCTTTTATCACACGGTCTGCGGCAATAAAGTCAGGTGTATTGTGTCCACTGCTTCTCTGTTATGTAGGTGCTCGAGAACCACCGTATTTTTTAGGGTCCTGCAGTTCCTTGGCCTCAGAAGATGCAGTACGAAGCCCACAGGTGGGGGAGCCTCTCACTTTGGTCTGTTTCCACTTATGATCCAGGGATCCTGGCTACTGTTCCTTCTCTCTTCAAATACCAATAACCTGCCTGAGGGTTTGCAACTGCCTTTTAAGGCACTTCAGGTTTTCATTCTCTTTTCTTATCTCATTCCTTCATGGCTGTTCCGTACTCAGTTTCTTTCTGACTTTACAAATCCATTCTGTTTTCTGTCATGTGGTGTTTGATGACATTTCCTATTCCTTTTCATGTTATTTTACTATTTAAAGGACTCAGGGCCTGATTTAGATCTCGGTGAACGGGTTACTCTGCCACAATGGTGACAAATATGCCGTCTGCTGAACTATAAATCCTATAGGATTTAAAGGGATTTACAATTTGGTGGAAGGGATATACGTCACCGTTGTGATGGAGAACCCATCCGCCAAGATCTAAATCAGGCCCTTAGTCTGGTTGGAAGATGCATCAAAACAAAGCCATGTTCCTTCACTTGTTTCCGCTGTCTCTTTTCTTGCTGAGCCTGCTTAGTGTAATGTGTTCCTCATTTTATACCATGTATATAGTTGTACTTCTTCTATATTTATTACTATGCTTGGTAATGTATATTCCACGGCGCGCACCTTATTAGAATGTATTCCATTGAAGGTGCATCGCTCGTGGTGTCTGTTCGCCCAGGGACTCCAACTGCTGCATTCAGCAGTTGGACACTCTGCGGAACAGTTGTGCTCCAGTGATATTGCCGTTCTCTCAAGAAGAACAAATCAACTTAATCAACAATGTCTCCTGCTACGTCTACAGTCTTTATTTGATCTTAAGCAGAAAGGTTCATCACATTTTGGCGACGAGGGGGAAAACCGGCTTTTCACCAATTTTTACACCGAACAAGTTTAAAAGAATCGCAACTATACCTTCAAAGGGGAAACCTTTCGAGACATTCTTCCAGAAACCCAGGTGAAATTGGCTCGCGGAACGAATCGGTGGTGAATTTAAAAGGTTTTCACTCAGGAATCCAGCGAGGCAATTGGTTGACGTTACGTCATCCATGACAACAAGACTAGCGTCACAGCAAGGATCTCGCGCAGGATCGGGAAACTTGGAAACACCTCATCACGCACGTAGAAGTGATCATGTAGTCGGCGGCCATTTTGTTTCACCCAAATACAGCATTTCCATGACAACAGCTCGACGGTCGTTTTAAAGAGCAAAGCAACGCAACAGAAAGGATTTCAACAACGATACACACATCTATGTGTATTTAAAACAAAAAAAACATAGCGTGTTAATTTACAAAAAGGTAAAGAAGGAAAGAAAAATAATTATTACCAAAAGGAGTGGAAAATAAGTAAGGTACATTTGTTTAATTATACTTATTTTAACAACAAGGATGTATATCTCACATTAACTTTAAACTATATAATTCAAATTAATATAAAGTAAAATGGCTACAAATCAACAGATAGTTAACTTAAACCATTTTCTTCCTGTACCTGGGAAACCCAAAGAGACATGGAAAATATGGTTTAGACGCTTTGAGAGTTATCTAATAGCAATAGATGCAGATGATTATTTAGCAAAAAGAAAATCAGCTATATTATACAGCCATTTGGGGAGTGCAGGTCATCAGATTTTTGATAATCTTCCGGCTTCTATCCCTCCACCTGGGAATGGTGATGGATGGAATGTTTTTACTGACGCTGTGCAAAGATTAAGTTAGAAGTTCCTGGAACAACCTAGTGTTATGTTAGAACGATACAACTTCATGAAAAGAAAACAGGAACCAAATGAAACAGTGGAGGAATTTATTTCTGCACTCAGCAATTTAGCTGCAAATTGCAACTTTGGAGCTTATCTAGATACTGTGATCAGAGATCAATTTGTTTATAAATGCTTCCATTAAAAAATACAAGAATTCTAAGTTGCCATGATCCCTCTCTTTCAGCAGTCATAGATATGTCTAAAAGCATAGAAAGATCAATTGTTTCATCGAAATGTATTGCGGAGGAAAGTATTTCTTCAATGCAAAATGACATGCACATTAATGCTGTTTACTCAAAAAACAAATTCGTTAAACCATTCCAAAGAAAAACAATTTCTTCATGCTACAGGTGTGGTTTAAGAGCACACCTTGGGAACAGTCCTGTTTGTCTTTCTTTAGGAAAAAGGTGTACAATTTGTCACAAAATGGGACATTTTCACACTGTCTGTAGAAGCAAACGGTCAATTCAAGTTAGTGCCATAACTTCAGTGAAAAATTCTGACGTTGATGTTTCATCTCTTGAATCTCCTTTAGAGAATCGTAATATCAACACTGTTGAAATCAATGCATTGGATGTATTTTCATGTATTATACCAGAGAAAATGATACTTTCTATTGATTCAATAGAAACTTCACCTGACATTAACCGTGCAAAGGATCCAACTTGTGAAGTTATAATTGATCAAAATTCTTTTAATATGATGGCAGATTCAGGGGCACCTGTAACCATTATTTCTGATGTTTTGTTCAATGTTCACTTGTCTTCTCATGTGCATTTGCAACCCTTAGACATCATTCCAAAGGCTTATTGTGGTAAAGATATAGACATGCTGGGATATTTTATAACTAATGTGTCATGTCTAGGTAGATGCATTAAAACAAAGGTTTCCGTAGCCATTGAAGGAAAGAGCATCGTTGGTTGGCAGGACCTTGTGAGAATGGGCCTTAAATTAGTTCCAGGTTCAGATTGCCCTGTTCAAATTAATGATGTCTCTATTTCTTTTGTGACCAATAGTAAAAATATATTGATTGATGGCATTATTTCAGATTTTCCAGAAGTTTTAATGACTCAGTTGGAAAGATCAGAAATTATGAACATCTTAAACAAACCCAAACCAAATGGCATTCCTGTTATTCATAAGTTGAGAAACATACCACTTAATGTGAGGGATGATTTAAAAAAAAGTATTAGACAAGATGGTGTCTGAAGGCATAAATGAATCAACAGATTCCTCACTATGGGTCGGTCCAATTGTAGTTGTTAAAAAAAAAGATTCAAGCATTCGTCTATGTTAAGGGTGGGCGTAGTGAGCATAGTGGGGCTACGCGAAGCTTCGTGAAGTGGGGAGGGCGCTACGCCCACCCACACACTTCGCGTAGCCCCACTACGCACCGCCCGCCTCCCACCCGCCCTCTTCTACATGGTTCTATTACTTTAAAATACATTTTAAAGTACATTAAAGCACTTACCGTCTATGCTGCAGCTTCCTGGGGCTCCATCTTCAGATGACGCGGCAAGTTCTTCTAGCCAAATGCGCATGCGTGGGCGCCAGCGCATGCGCATTTCTTGCGTTTAAGTATTTGAGACTCCCGTTTGGTTTGGCCTCAGCTGCTAGTGTCTTTCAGAAATTTATGGACACTTTACTGCATAATATTGATTGTGTTCAGGCCTATCAAGACGATGTACTAATATACTCAAAGAGTAGGGATGAACATGTTCAAACCCTAAGGAAAGTATTATCTCGCTTCAAAGATGTTGGAGTAACTCTAGGAAAAAACAAATGTTAATTTTTCACAAGATTATCTGGCCATTCGACATCAGCAAACAGAATTAAGTCCAAGTATTCCCTCACTCAGGCCATATCAAATGTTCCCATTCCTAAGGATAAAGACTCTTTGAAATCCTTTTTAGGTTTAACGGAATACTATTCAAGGTTTATTGAAAGTTACTCACAATTAGTTCAACCTTTACGTGCACTTTTAAAAAAAGATGTGAAGTTTTTGTGGTCTCAAGAAACTGAACTTGCATTCAATCTTGTTAAGAAAGTCATAATAGAAGCACCTGCTTTGTCCTCTTTTACCCCTGGGTTAAAATGCACAATTTCTGTTGATGTGAGCCAGAAAGGGCTGTGTGCGGTGCTTTGCCAATGGAATGGTGCCAAAGAGAACACCATTGGTTTTGTGTCAAGGGCTCTCAATGGTGCAGAGTCTAATTACAGTACCATTGAGAGAGAAGCCCTTGCCTGCTCATGGGCGGTTGAACAGTTTAAAACGTATATTTGGGGTTCCCATTTTATACTCCTCAGTGATCACAAGCCCCTGTTACATCTTCTTAACGGAAATGGGACAAGAAAAGCATCGGCCAGACTTGTCAGAATTCTTTCAAGACTACACAAATATAATTTCACTATACAGCACTTTTCTGGAGGTAATAATTTAAGGGCTGATGCTCTTTCTAGATTACCTTTAGAAAATGATACAAATGATAAGAATGTTGATTATGTAGAGTGTGTTGTTGCCTCTATAGAGAAGTTGGTTCTTTCTATTTTTGCTATTTCACAATCTGATTGGGTTGAAAGTTATTCTGATGATTCAACCCTAATCGCAGTTAAAAACATGTTAATTACAGGTTGGCCGAAAGAACGCTCTCTTCCTGCCTCTCTGAAATCTTATGCTCAAGTTTCAGATGATCTATCCATCATAAATGATGTGATCTTTAGGGGAGACCAATGTGTTCCTCCTTCTAAGCTTCGCATTAAACTTTTTCATGCAGCACGTCAAGGTCACTTAGGTGTTGGAGCCACATCAAGGAAGTTGAAAGAGCACTTTTGATGGCCAGCCATTGACAAAGAAGTAGCACATTGGTTTAATTATTGTGATACCTGCTTAGTGTCAGACAAACATTGGAAACCTTCTCAGCTTCCTTTACACAATGTTCCTTTACCTGAGGAAGCTTAGGATAAATTAGCTATTGATTTCGCAGGGCCATTTGAAGTATTGCCACATGATAAACGTTATATTATTACACTCATTGACTATGACTCAAAAGGGGTTGATTTTGTGAAAGTCCTAACTCACTTTCAGTTGTCATTTCTTGAGTAGAGTTTTTCTCTCTGAGGGTTCTCCCAAAGAAATTATAAGTGATAATGCATCTCACTTTTGCTCTTCTGTGATGCAAGAATTTTTGAAGTTACATGATATCAAGCACCTTAGAGTTGCACTCTATTCTCTCTCATCTAACGGTTTAATTGAGAGGATGAATAGGTTCATCAAGAAGGGCATACAAACCGCTATTTCATGTAAGGTTGATGTTGAATGTTTTCTTTTTAAAAAGTGTGGTCCTATTTGGTTACACCACATTCCACAACTGGTATTTAGCCCTTCCGATTACTCAAGAAAAGGAATCCTAATGGAAATATATGTCCATCGTGGATCCAAGGTCTAGGTAAAAACAATGATTCGTGTCTAGCTTGTTATGACAAACAAATTGTAAAGAAAAATGTTTCCAATCAACAAAAAATTCAACAGAAACACTTTGATTCTTTTATCAATCCTGTTTTACATACATTTAGGGTTGGTGATTGGGTCATGATTAGGACTCCAAACTGGGTCAAGAAAGGATTGTCTAAGTTTTCTCTACCTATTCAGGTTCTTAAGGTTTCTAAAGGTTCTCTTTTCCTTGATAAAAAGGGATGGTGGAACAAGTGAGTAATAGTCAAACTTACTCCAGAACAAGCCAACAGAGTTTTTAAAACTAAACATTCTGCTGACAGTTCTTCTTGTTCTTATTTTCCAATGGGATCTCCTTCAGACAATCTTTTACAACCTTGTGCACAAGTCATACAAACACCGACAGATCATTCTTTTCATTGTAACTCTCCTATTATTAATTCCCAATTGATTCCCAGTTCATCCACTTCTTCTGTTACAACTTCAAGCAGAGCTTCTAGAAATTGCTCCTTTCCTACACGATTTAAGGATTTCTATTTGTCTTAATTTTCTTTTGCTTTTAACTTGTTTTTCATCACTTTTCAATTGTTTGTAAAAAAGGAGATGATGTAATGTGTTCCTCATTTTATAATATGTATATAGTTGTACTTCTTCTATATTTATTATTATGCTTGGTAATGTATGTTCCACGGCGTGCACCTTGTTAGAATGTATTGCTTTGAAGGTGCATCGCTCGTGGTGTCTTTTCGCCCAGGGACTCCAACTGCTGAATCAGGGATTCAGTAGTTGGACACTCTGTGGAACAGTTGTGCTCCAGTGATATTGTCGTTCTCTCAAGAAGAATAAATCAACTTAATCAACAATGTCTCCTGCTTCGTCTACAATCTTTATTTGATCTTAAGCAGAAAGGTTCATCACACTTAGTTGTTCCTGGAGAATTCCACTATTGGATTCCAGATTCCTGGTTCTCTTCATTCCTCTTAAGTCTTTGTCCGGGAAGAAGGATTTTCACCTTTGGATTTTTCCTACTGAGAAGGTGGCTCGTTCTTGAGGGCACTTGCCTACCACATATTCAGTGTGTTGTGACATTGTGACTTTTGGAAACAGTCAGCCGTACACTGGTCAGCGGAAGACTCAGACCACATAACAGGTAAGTGTTTAGACAGATGGGCAATACATCTTGTAATCTGATCTCTCCTATCCTGACAATGGATGTCAAAATCTTGGGTGAAATTACCAAGCTGAGATAAGTGAGACCTTCGACTTCGGTCCCAGGATCATACTCTCCCCGGCAACTCCGCTGTACTGTGTGTCGCCTGCCAGCCCCCACGTGCAGGGTTCGATTCCACCCCGATACTGTTCTCAGTTGTGCTGCATTGTGCCTGATTGCGTTTTAACCTTCACTGTTTACAGCTTACTTTGCCGCACTGTGTTTCTTTTTAGCGCTCTACTCTGCCTCACTGTATTTCATTTTTAGTGCCTTACTCTGCCTCACTATGTTTCCTTTTTAGCGCTCTACTCTGCCTAATAGTGACAATTTCTTTCATTTGTCACTGTTTACCCCGTGATTACCTCACTTAGACCCATCTCAGTTTGCCCTTTTTCCCCCCTCTTGCTTCCGTTTTTTTCACTGTAACCCCTCCTCCTGACTGCCCCGCCTCCCAGCTACTCGTCCCTCCCCTCTCCCCTACATAATTGCGGCCGCTACGCGGTCGTGCAGCGGGTGTGTGCAGCAGGAGTGCCGCTGGTGCGCCAACGGCTCTCTTAAGGCAAGCCAATATGCACCCGTCCGCGACCGGACCGCGGCCAGCGCCAGGACCCCTAGTTCGCTGAGGCCTCAATGCTATGACTCAACCACCCTCCATGCACTCAACCCCAGAAGAGACGCCAACTATGCAATATCTTCACCGAACAACACACATGAGCAATTCTCGTGCAGACCCTGCCTCACATCCTTCACCATCGACAGAACCCCCGAGACCGCCGTAGAAACACCCGATGCACACACCACCAAAACCCTGACCAGCATCCTGCTCAACGTGCGCTCCCTGCACCGACACGCCATTGAGATCTGGGATCTACTCGACACCCACTCGCCCGACATCGCATTCTCACGGAAACCTGGACCAACGACACCTCCAGCCCCGACCTCGCCACCGCCATCCCTGACGGCTACAAGATCCAGAGAAAGGACCACTCACACCGCCCAGGAGGAGGACCCGCCATCGCACACAAGACCCCCCTCTGTCTCTCCGCCTCTCCACATCTAACACAGAACATCTCCACTTCCAGATCCAGACGAGCCCCAGGACCACACTACGTGGCACCCTCATCTACAGACCACAGGGACCTCGCACCCACCACTCGTATACCATCGCAGAGCTCGCCGCACCCCACGCCATCACCTCCACGGACTACTTTCTACTCGGTGACCTGAACTTCCACCTCGAGAACGGCAACGACCCCGACTCCACCGCTCTCCTCGCCAACCTAGGGTTAAAGTAGCTCATCAATACACCTACCCACAGAGCTGGCCACACCCTCGACCCCATCTTCGCAGGAGGAACAAACATCCGCTTCTGCCACACCACCACTGGGTCCACTTCACCTTCAACACCACCACTGCACCCAAACCCGCCCTACTCCCGCCACAAAGAAACTGGAGTAAGGTCACAGAGGAACTCCTAAATGCAAAGAAAAGGGGCCCTCTGAGAAGGATAAGAAGTACACCTAGACAGGGAATTACATTAATGTAAATACTCTAGGGCTACTGCAAAACAGTCTCTCAAAACATGTATTTATAAAAAACAATAGTGTCACTAATAATTAGAAAAGTATAAAAATATATTTATTCAATTATACATAATCTTATTTGTGCATACAAAACATATATTATGAAAATAGAAAAACGTACGTCCTACAGAGACTGACACATAACCAACATTCTAACATCATTCTTTCTTGACACACACATACTACATTCAGCAGATCATATTGATGTATACGATCTTCCTAACAATATCTAGTGTAATTCACAGTTGATGTAGCAAATATATGGTGGATTAATGAATTGAACATATAGTTCTTTTTAGGTGGTTTCCATCCCCAGGAACTTCAGCTTTACCTCCGGCCAGTGAGCATCCAACCTTGATCACATGGCGGGGCTTTCTCTGCTCCTGTGTTAAGCTTCTGTGCCTCTCACTTAATGCCTGACCTTTGCTTTCTTCAGGACAGGAGCAAACTTGCCCCTTGGCTGGTCTGGCTTTTCAATGAGGATGCTCACATTTTCAGAAACTTTAATCTCCAAGTCTGTAAACAACTGTTATTTTACCTCTGTGAAGCTCCCAGGAGAAGGTGGTGAGGATTACCACGTTAAATTTAGGACAAAAGGCAGAAAGAAGGAGGTTCTCAAACCAGTAGGGATGGTTTACTTCACGCATGTCCCGTACAAAGTAAGAAACATTGGGCTGGTAGAGGGAAAACGAAAAATGGAGGTTAGGTTGGTATATGCTTAATCTATACACCTCTTCTATTGTCAACAGTTTCTAATATGAGAATAAACATTTTTCAGAGGATTTGGTACAACTACTGAGATGGTGAGATCCTGAAGACAGACCACCTGGCCAAGTGCAAGGCAAACCTGAGAAGACTTACATAAATAAAAATAATATTTATGCTACTTGCGTGGAGACAAAAAGAGCTAAAAAGACACTTTTTACCCTTTTGTTCTTCCTGTAACTGCCTGTCTTAGGTCACATTCAGTTTATCCCCTCTGTATTATCCACGTGTTTCATGTTAAAGAAGAAAGTGCATACCCAATTAGTACATTAGGAATTCTAGGCATTCCTCCCTTGTCCTCTCTTTTTCACCATCAAGTTCCCATTTGTATGCTAGTCTTCTTTTTTCCTCTCTTCCAGAAAAGGATCTTAGAATATTGACCTCGTGTGAGCTAACGGGTGGGTTATCAGACAGGCCCCGCATGATCAAGAGGGGACGGAGATTTGTCACTTGGAGGTAGTAGAGTCCTTTTAAAGCTTCTACAGAAGCCAGCCCGTTCATGCTGCACATCTCCTCCTAGAAGAGTTACGTCTTTCATTGAGCAGATGCCCCTGAATGTTGTACTAACAGCTGGGATTATTGGGTAAAGGACTGCTCTTCGACTTGAACTGAGGGACCTGGAAATTTGGTTGCATCCTGACCACTGTTGCCCGGACCTTTGTTGGTGATTCCAGTGCTGCAGAGATAAATGAAAATCTCTTTGTTCTGTGTCACTCATGAGTCAGTCAGGTGCCCGGAAAAGCCTGCTAGAATATACCTGTGGTAGAAAAGTCTCTGAAGGTGTTGCTTGGTCGTGAATGCAAATTACAACAAAAAAGCCCAAAACAGGATTGTCAGTGACAATGTTATTCTTCTCATCCAGATATTCCCAGCAACTAAATGTGACATAGTATGTGCCACCAGTGAGGTCGCCTCACAAATCAGACCCAACCAGTGTCTACTTCAGAGTGCCCCAAGTAGCAGGTCTCTTCAGCTCTCTTACACTCAGAGGAATCATTTCTTGTGCAAATTGTGACTTGCTTAGCCTGGGTTTCCTGTGCTCCATCATTGACCCATATCATGCACATCATCTGAGCTTCACCCATCAATAACTGTGCTGTAGTGCATCAGACAACGATTTAAAGTGGATAAGCATTTAATCACCCAAAATTGGAAGTTGTCTTCAACAGTTCAAAAAGCGATGCAAATAAATGTTCCTATACTCCTCGTATTTTACAATTTAAAAACCTCCAGAGGAAATGCATGGTGAACTTCAATTTCACTGGCATGATTTAATGGAGAAACAGGGCAGGTAGCGGCGCACTTGGATTAAATCTGCACAAAGACTCTGCAGTGCTTAGAGCAGAGACAACAACTTGCAAGACTCCTGCATCTTGGGCGACTGGCTCTGTGTGTGAGCAAGGATGCCAGGAAAGAGGCTCATGGTGCCCTTGGGGGCCACTAGAACAGCACAGTGGGCATTAATGCGCAGTGTGACGGGTGTTTGCACACAAGTTGACACCGTGCCTGTGAAGACCATGCAGTGTGGAGTGGCACTACTGTGGAGGCTCAAGGACTGTAACTCACAAGTTGGCCCGCAGCAGGCAGGAACGGTGTTGCACAGCACTCTGCAACCATGACATATGTCGGGGACAACAGAAATGAGAAGAGAGAGGTACCACAGACACCATGCTCTTTGTTATTGTTTACTCCAGCTGTATATTCATCTGTTCCAAAACTATGTCGCTTAAGTGTGGAGTCCCTCAGGGCTCATCCCTGAGCCCTACACTCTTTAATGTTTATGTGGAGCCTCTTGCCAAGATTGGACAGGAATTCAACATCGCCATGACCTCGTATGCTGACGACACGCAGCTGGTCATCTCCCTGGATCCAAAAAACAGCAAGGATGGGGAGAGGCTATCCTCATGCCTGATTAAAGTCATGGAATGCATGAAAACAAGCTGTTTAAAGTTAAATGGTGGAAAAACAGAGCTGCTACTTATAGGAAATAAGGCAATACCAAGACCCATAATAAACTGGCCAGCCTGTCTGGGCCAACCACCGATCCCAGCAGATATAGGGAAAAATGTAGGATTCTGGCTAGACACAAATCTATCCATGATCACACAAGCCAATAAAGTCCTGGCAATTTGCTTTGGGCTTCTCAGAAGCCTACGGAAAATTCTAGACAGAGTACCCTCTCATCTAAGGAAGACAGTGATCCATGCGCTGGTCACCTCGCGACTGGATTACGGAAATTCACTCTTCCTAGGGGCACCCAAATATGTCATCCAGAAACTGTAGATGGCCCAAAATGCAGCTGCAAGATCGCTGTGCAACATCCCGCTGCGGGAATCAACGAAAAAGCATCTGAGGAAACTCCACGGCTTCCAGTAGAAGCTAGAATACAATTTAAAACCTTAGTCATTGTCCACAGAGCATGACATAGGAAAGATCCCAAAAAAATAAGAAACCTAATTTCGTCCTACATCCCAAAGAGACAAACTGCGCTCCAGCGCAGAAGAGAGGCTAGTTGAAACTAGGGTACGTAGGGAAAAATGGGGAGGTAGGTCCTTTTCCCATTTGGCCCCTAAACTATGGAATTCCCTCCCACTGGAATTGAGGCTAATGGAGGAGGAGATACAATTCCGAAAAAAGATAAAAACATGGCTGTACATGCAATACCCTTAGGTATTAATGTCTAATTCAGTATCTGGTTGCGCAGCGCTGGGAAGCCCAAGGGCAGCCATGCGCTCTATAAATCCTTCACTCATTCATTCATTCCATATGTTTCACGGCTGATTTGGTAGTGTGATTGTTCGCGAGTTTAGCACAGGCGGCAGGCCTAGGGCTTGGCGATGAGTCTCCAAAAGCCTAGACCCTGACTCTGGGCTGGTGTAAGGTAGATTTTTGCACACCTGGCAGTCAGTCTCCTTTATTTCTTCAGGTAGCAGCAGCAGCAAAGTACTTCTTCAGTCTTGGAGTATGACCTCAACTACTTAAGAGGAGACAGACAAAGATTTCCTCCTCTAGTCTCAGCCTAGTCTGAGCCTTTCTAAGCACAGATGTTCAGAAGTCTTCCCAGTAGAAAAGTGTATTCTAAATAAGCTGAAGAGGCTCACTTATATTCAGAAGCACTGGCAGTCGGGCAGCCGACCCAAACTTCAGGAGGTAGCCAATGATTCTGTCAGGGGTTGTTGATGGGTCCTGCCTTCTTAGGCAGAGCAGGACACAGGATGTGGGTGAATTGGCACTCAGCCCAGGGCTTTAAGTGGGCCAGGTCCATCCGGGCCTAAGATCCGATAGTAATTATATATGGATATTGAAATGTTTCCCTTTCGGGCCTACATTCATGTCCTTAACTGTATTGGTAAAAACACAGATCTATTTTTGGACGATGAATGTAAAAACATTAAGGTAATCCATGCCAGCGATTTAGGTCCTGTTTATATTTCACAAGTTTTACTTAATCTTATATTCCCTAAGAGTGTTAATTATTCCCAGGATTTGTTTTCTATTTTATTCCAAGTTACATCTTGCTGTTGTATAGTGCTTTATCTTAAACAGCTAACGATCATTAACAAAACCAATAGTCCAGCCTGGTATTAGGTATAGTAGGTAGCGATTAGGCTACTCCCTCTGGCCAGGTCCGTCCATGCGAACGGACCCGCGAACGGACCCGCCATCTTGAGGGTAGTCCTCACTCGCGCTCTAGTGGGTCGTGCTCAGGGCTCCATAAAACGACGCTGGAGCGAAGGCGCGCCAAAGGCAAGCCCGTCTGCGCCCGTCCGCTCTTTTCTGCAGGACAGACAGCAGGTGGTGTCCCTTCCTCCTTTTCAATCTGCGTTTCTTCCTGTGCCACAAGGGGTTCCTCAAGGCTTGGCAGTTAGCCCTATATTGTTCAACCTTTATTTAAAACCCTTGATTACACTGATCAAATCTTATAAGATCAATACGATCAACTACGCGGATGACACCCAACTGATTCTGTCCTGGGAGGGTGAGGACTCGACCCCGCTGGAGGTATTTCATGAATGTCTGCGGAACACTGCCGGCTGGTTACAAAATAACTCCCTGCAGTTCAACGCTGACAAGACCGAGGTGCTGTTCTGTGCAGGGAGTCGGATTCCTCGCCCTTTTCCGGATAATTTCTGGCCTCCAGAAGCATTGATAAAAGTTCAATCGCTAAAAACTGTCCGCAACCTGGGCATCATAATGGACAGTAAGCTGAGCATGGAAGCTCAGGTTGCGAAAACTGAGTCCTGTTGCTTTGCCCTTATTAGGTCCCTTCGTAAGATCCTACCGCTACTACCCTCTCATGCTCGGGCTTTAGTGGCTAGGTGCACAATCTTGAGTAGACTCGATTATTGTAACGCCATGTTACTCGAGTCTCCTAGCTTTCTGATTGATAGACTTCAAAGAATCCAGTCTGCCGCCGCCAGACTGGTCTTAGGTTGGCCTAAAAGATCGTCTGCATCAGCAGCTTTGGCCGAACTCCACTGGCTCCCTCTTAGGCAGAGAGTATAATTTAAGTCCCTCTGCCTTCTTTTTAAGGCCCTTCGTGGGTTTGGTCCTAGATCAATGCAATCTAAATTTGTCTGGTACACCCCAACCAGAGTGCTCGTCTGGTGAGAGTACCTAGATTTAAGAAAATCAGGACAGGGGGAAGATCTTTTGGAGTTGAAGCGGCCAAACTTTGGAACAGTCTACCTTGGGAGATTAGACAAATTGAGGAACTTCTCCCTTTCAGGAAACGTGTGAAAACCTGGCTGTTTCCTAAGGTTTAGCCTTTAGTTTCCTAACTAAACCCTCTTTGCCACTCATTTGGAGCCTTAGCGCCAGGATGCCTGTAAGGTGATAGTGCGCTCTATAAGTTTAATAAATAAATAAATAAATGTCAGTTGTTGTATTATATATCTGGATGCAATAACAGAAAGCTCATAGCTGCACCAAAATGCTGGTTGGGTAATACACTATGGGATTCAGAGAAATGCAGTTTACATGTTTAACCCATGCCCTTAATTACACAGGCCACGCCGATTTAAGAGCTACCCCTCTACTTTTTTCAAAGCCCTAAAACACCTCATCTCTTTGTCTAGGTGTGCAGCTTTGGCCATGCCTGTGGCATGTTTCTTAGCCAGGGAGTGGCACCGCCAAGGCCATGGGCTGGCCTGCTGGGACTTGCTTGTCCCAGGGTGACTAAACACATAGGTTCCTTCCAGCTCCAATAAGGTTTATGTGATTTCAAGCCAGGCAACCGCACACGCCTAGATTTACAATGGTTTCGGCCCTGGGAAAGTGGAAAGGCGTGCAGGAGAAAAGGCAGCAAAGGGCTACCACTGATCCCTACCGTAGTGGCTACATACCTAAAGCCAGCACCACAACCCACAGGCCCCTACCACCCTGTGTACCCAAGTACTAATCACACACACACACACCACTTACACTAGAGAAATCAGGTCACCTCATTATGACAATCTACAAGGGTTAGGACCAGCCGAGCCAATAGGAAGTCTCCCCGCTGGGATGCAGGGGGGGGGGGGGGGAGGCCCCTCTTAGCCATGACTTTTAAAAAGCTGGTACCACCCGTTAGATGTGTCGTGGCCTGCGCACGGGGATGGGAGTCTCCTTGATGATAAAGTACCACCGTAGCAGGACTCCTAGTGTGCAACTCAGTCTAGCTCGAAGGCTGTTGGTGAACAACAGCCCGGCACAGGTAGAATGCGGGTCTGCTGCTCAGAATCGGAAACTGAGCAGCTACTGTGCCCGTGACTTTCAGCCCTGCGGCATTGCCCCTCCTTCGAATCCCTCTCTGTAAGAATAAGAGTTATTTGATCGCGAGGACCCTGCTTGTGCAAGGGTTGCACTGGAAGTCTGTTTATAGTGCCCCTTTTGCTGGCCCGGGCCCTTGCCCAGTGGCGCTGGCTTGCTCAGCGGGCTCTGTGCTTTCTCCCTGGCTCGTGGCCCCTTTGCCAACCCACCGCGGCCTGCTCGGTGGCGGCCGAGGGGCTGGCGTGAGTCCAGGGCTGGGCCGGTCGGATGCCAGACCGGCACCGCGGCGAGCTGTTTGCGCTTCCCGGCCCGCTGTCATCATCACCATCATAACAAGCTCGGTGTTTTTCCATCACGCTCGGAGGTGCCCTCGCCCCGTCGCAGCGGAGGCCCGTCCCTCCAGCCGCAGCCCAGCTCCTGAAAAGGATCTGCTGAGCCTGCCACCTGCTGAGTGAGTAAACACCGGCCCTGGCACCTGCATGGCCGGGCACGCCCGCCTCCGCTCAGAGTGCGGCCTGCTCACGGCACTATCGACATACATGCGAGTCCCAAAGACCCGTGGTAGGGTCTTAAAGTAGGGATGTGGTACTTGGCAAAATGTCGAGGCACGTAAGAGCTTGTACATAACAGAGTCAGGTGACCTGCGAATAGACTCCTGAAGTTTCCCCAGGGCTGCGTCAGTTTCCACACGTCCTGTCAGTCTACAGCTCCGCCGGGGCTCTCGGCGACACGTGCCTGTTAGGCGCTCTCCCTGTTTTCTAATAGTTCAGCCCCCCTGCAGTTAGTGACGCTATCCGGCACCATGGCATGTGATGTTGACATGGGAACAAAGTCTTTACGACCAAATCTAGCCATAGGCCCCAAGTTCTGTAAGGCACTGGAGCTTGGGTCCAGCAATATTTCAGCCGAGGGGCCCCACATTGGCAGGGGCAGCGTGTAAGCTGAAGAGAATGCCTTGGTTATTTACTGGTAATCTTCCTTAGTTCGATTCCTGGTCCACCTTGATACAGTCCCGCCCTCCCACCCTGGGCATGGCGGCTGATTACTTCCAGTTTGGTGTGTGTTTTACTTATTTCATTTGCATGGCATATTACAGGAAGTGCATCTTCGGTTTCTCCTTTTTTGGGGTGGCTTCTGAGTAATGAAAAATGTACACGTTAGTTTACACTGCTGAAATACACCTGTAAACAAGTGAGGCCACTTCTACTCAGGCCCCCTGCCCCGCTCAGTATGTGCACACATTAATGGGCCTGCCAGCGAGACAAAGGGATACCTCTGCATGTTGCTAAACAGGAGGCAACGAGTGCCCATCTGCCTATAGTACGGACACCCACTGGGCCGCTGGCTTTTCGAACAATAGAGACAGCGCCCAAATTGGCCCCCAGACTGCTCAAAAAAGCAGCCCACATTCCCCGAATGCCCGCGTTACCAATCCGACGCTGGTGTGAGTTCAGAAGGGGTGGTAACCAGAGCAGTCAATGTATGAGTGAAAGGGACATAGACCACAGGGGGCTTTGTGTGATGATGGAGAAAGGAGCAGATTAACAGTGTGAGGAAAGACGGGAAGGGGGCAGAGCGGTCATGATCAAGCAGAAGGGGCAGAGAGGGAAATGTGTGAGCAGAAGGGGCAGAGAAAATAAGAGTCTGTGAGCACCTAGGGCAGGGAGGGTAGGGTGTGAACAGAGGGGAAGAAAGTGAGAGTCTAGATAGTGTAAGGGCTAGGGTTCCCATTGGCTGAAGGGGTCACCTGACTACTAGGGCTATAAACAGCCAAGGCATAGGGCGTCTCAGCCCGGGCGTTGAAGCTAAGGGTGGAGAGGACAAGGGTGAGTGCCTGTTTGAGCCTGTTTAAGGGTGGGCAGGACACTGATGAGTGCCTGTTTGAGCCTGTTTAAGGGTGGAGAGGACAAGGGTGAGTGCCTGTTTGAGCCTGTTTAAGGGTGGAGAGGAAAAGGGTGAGTACCTGTTTGAGCCTGTTCGAGACTGGTTGGGACCAGGGTCAGGAATGCTGCTTATTTTCCCATTCATTAATACCCACCCTATGTATTTGTCCCTCTGTATATAAGCATTTATTGTCATTAGAGATATGTGCCTATCTTTGTGTATTGCTTCGTATAAACATTTACAATAATTATGTTGCTATAAAAACAAAAGAAAAAAATCATCTTTGGTCTACATGTACTTGCTTCCAGTGTGCATCTATGTACCTCCATGTACTTGGATCTGTGGTCTTTTACTTTTCTCCTGAAAAAGCATATCCAATGCACTACCCTATTTCTCATCTGCTACCTCTATCAATATCTTTAATATAAATATACTTACCTCCTTTATGCATCTACATACTTTCAATATACTTATGAATCTATATATTCATCACTTTCTTCTAATTTAGCATTTCCAATGCACTATCCTATTTCTCATCCTATACTTCTCTCAATATTTCTTCTAGCCCAACTTTCTGACTCATCTCAAACTTCTTTCTCCTACTATTTCCAATTCACTACCCTATCTCTCACCCTATACATCTATCAATATATCCTCTACACTCACTCTCTCAATCAAAATAACAGACTAGCATGTTCACTTCTCTAATTCCATATTCCACTATACTAATTCACCACTAATCCTTTATGGGTTCCAGAGTAGAGTACTACTCGCCAACAAAGTGTTTCAACACCTCATCAGGGTTACAAGCGCTGTATAAATCCAAACCTTTTTTCCTTTTTTACCCCTCCCCAACCCTTCTCAATCCAAATAATTGACTAACATATCCACCACTCAAATTACTTCATATTTCACTATACTCATTTTCAACACTAATCCTTTATGGCTTTCGGAGTAGCCTGCTACTCGCCAGAAAAGCGATTTAACACCCGATCAGAGTTAATAGGTGCTATATGAATGCAAAACTTTCTTTTCACTCTACGCCTCCACTATTCTTCTCACTCTAAATAACTGACTAATATCCACTACTCAAATTTCATATTTCACCATACTAATTCACCACTAATCCTATATGGGTTTCCGGAGTAGCGTGCTTCTCTCCCAAAAAAGCACTTCAACACCGCCTCAGGGGTTAGAAGCGCTATATAAATACAAACCTTCTTTCCTCTTCTATCCCTCTGCAATCCTTCCGAGTCCAAATTACTGACTAACATATCCACCACTTAAAATTTACTTGCATGTTTCACTATACTAATTCAACACTAATCCTCTATGGGTCCCGGAGTAGCGTGCTACTCCCCGAAAAAGCGCTTCGACGCTTCGTCAGGGGTAGTAAGCGCTATACAAATGCAATTGCAATACAATACAATATAGAGGGGCAGTGTGTGGGTGGAGAGAGTTAGCAACAGTGCACCGAAGGGGCAGCCTGAGAGCAGGAGTACCATGAGCCGAGAAGTCAGTCAGTGTACGTATTTGCATCTGGGACAGCCAAGTAGTACAGAGAACAGTGTGTGAGCAGAGGGGAGAGCGGGTGAGCATTCATTGACTTGCTATGTCACCAGTTTTTAAGTCTGGTAAGTCACTGCTATGAGGTAGCAACCGTTGACAACAAAACCTGTTACCCACTGTTGCTACATCAAAGAGGCCTTCCAGGCCATGCTGGCAGGGCTCTCAGAGCTTGTCCTCACAACGCTGCTAGTCTGCCTTGACTCAAAGCAGAAAGCACAGCAGCAGGAGGGGGAAGGAAGGCAGGGAAGGTGACGGTCATGGATTAAGGATGTCATGTAAGGTATTTTTTCATATTTGGGTCAGACAGGAGAGGCCATGTTATGTATGTCTCTTGCATTACTCCCCTGCATCTACGTAGCAGTCGAACGCAGTGGTAGAGGATTTTGGAGGCCATACATGAATTAAAACTATAGATGGGTAAAAAGTAAATTACAGGAATAGTTTTCACCTCGAGGTACTGTGTGACATCATAGACAACTCGAGATTAGCTCTTTTTGTCTGTGCGATGTCACAGAATTGCTCGGTGAAGCAAATCCTCATAATTCACTGTTACCAATTAAGAATTCTACATATAACACATTATTTTATCATGAAATTGAGTACCTGGTCCAGTCTTAGATTTGATCATATTGCATACCTGTCACGGGTGATTATGCACGCCTCTAACATCTGCAATTCTTTCTCATATATATTCAGAAGGTGGTCAGCTGACCCAGGCCCCAGCAGTAATGTGAGCCTGGCTCCCATGGATGTATATGCACATATGATAGGTCAGGTAAGGACCACCACCTTGCCCATCAAGTCTCTTCACCCCTTTACATGCAGCAACTGCTTAGTCTTCGGCTGTGTGTTTGCTCTCACGCTATAATTACTGTTCTGTGCATGTATCAGGCCCTTTTGTGTTCTGTTACTGATGTGTTTGTTTTGATCGGAAGTAGACAGGGAGTGTTCCCTTAAAACTGGGTTAGAAGTGGTGCTGTGCCTTGGTGGAGTGCTTGCACTGGAACAGCCTCGCCGCTCCCCGGGCAGGTGTGCCAGCAGCCCATCGAAACCACTGAGGCCTGCTCCGTCCTCACGTGCACACGTGTGCCACCTGTCCTCCGAAAGCCGAGACGGCGGCTCTGTCTGTAAGTGCGCTGCTGTGCCACCTGTCAGTCAAAGCTCACAGAAGCCTAGTCTCCAGCCACGGTCATAGATGTGCCAGGGGGCCATCTAAAGTCAAAGAGGCTGCCTCTCTTGAGGGCACCTGTACACGCGCGCTTCGGCTTGCTCCTTCGTGAGGTGGTGCTCTGCTCTCCTGGAGCGTGCACGGATTCTGCCTGCCCACACTAGCCCTGTTTGGCATGCAGTGTCCTCACAGTTCAGTGCATACCCAAAATGGCTGCCTGTATCCAGTGTGCACAGATGACCACAGCCCAAGCCCATACAGGCCAAGGGAGGTCTACTATTTACGTTCATCTTCTGCCTATGCAACCCCCCAAAGATGACATACTCTACATGCACGCATGCGGCCTGTCCATACAGACTCCGAAAGGGCTGTACTGTCCTTATGCGCCATCTACCCAAATAAACCCAAAAGGCCTCCCATCACCTCACATACACAATTGCCATCCGGCCTTTCAAAACCAGAATGGCTACTTTGTGCTGATGGGTGTCACCTTTCTATGCTTCACCTTGCATGCTCAGGTGTGGCAGCTGCTACCCACACACACCCACTGAACCCGAGAGGCCTCAGCTGTCCTTACATGCACAGGCCCAGGAGGTCTGCCTAGGGCAGACCATGCGTCTTTTCCTTTATCCGATGTGTGTAGCTCCTAGATGGCGAGGGTATCCAAGCCCCTTAGGGCTGACACCAGCTCAGATTACACCGTTTGCTTCTGATCTGTGTTGCGATCAGAAGCAAGACGTATGTGAGAACGTTTGAATGTTACTTTGTGCATCCTAAAGTTTATCTCGAGGCTTCGTATAATTGTAAACGGATGGAGGCATAATCAGCTGAATTAAAAGGTGCACATTTCATCAACTTTCTGCCGCAATTTGAACCCGTTTCTACAGTAAAACACGTTTATGTACCTTAAGGACGTTAGTCCTCCAAGCTACCATTTCAGTTTGGAAGGAAGCTCTGGTCAGAAAAAGACCCCTCCCTTTACAATGTATCAACCTTTTAACTGGAGTTTTTTTTAAAATATTTAAAATAACGTGTGTTTTCCAGCTATTGCAATAAGAGTGTAAAACAAAGCCAGGCGGTAAAAAAAGCGCTTAAACCATGACCTTTACGTATTAACTTTGTTGTTTTACTCTGGGGGTGAGTCTCTGAAAAGTTTCATCGCTCCATCCATCATCTTCTTGTGTTTGCTTTGTTCGCCCTAAGTTGGCAGGGTATGCCCAGACGTGGGTCCCTTGCTCACATTGCCACTGGATTCAAACTAGCTTGAACTTACCCAGAAACCGATCCCAGGATGCTTGTTTCCGGTCCAGGGAAGACCTGGCTTGGATGGTCGGACTGAACTGTTCCCATGAGGGACAGGGTCAAGACTGATTTGCATATAGCTTGGTCTAACTGAGGTGGCCAAGTGAGCTAAAGAATGATGTTGGATTCAACCAGGGCACAAGTCCTTAAAAAAAGAAGTGGGGGGACGCTGATGTCACGACAGGAAGCAAAGCCAGCGCGTGAGTAGGGTTCTGAATGAGCGCCAATCTCGCCCCAGAGAGGGCAAAGAGTGACTGTGTGGCCCCATTTGCTCCAGTTATCGAGCTCCCAGTAAAATAAGTATGGGGACGCCGTCCACCCGCGTGGTACCCCGACTGGGCCCTGGATTCAACCCAGATCTGTGACTGGGGGTGAGTCTCTGAAAAGTTTCAGAGCTCCGTCCATCATCTCCTTGTGTTTGCTTCATGTTTTAATTTGTGCCTTATTTAGTGACTAAGCAATTTACAGACCCCCATATGAATCCCCGTGGTCCAGCCTCATCCTTTCATACTTATTTCAGCGGAATAAGATTAGCCACACGTGACACACGTCTAATGTTTAACGGCTAGAAGAGAGTTGCGAGTATGTTCTGGGCCCCATAATTGGTCGGTGATATTAAGACCCAGATATGGAACATGCAGTCCCGAAGTCCACATTTTCTTCTTAAAACAACTGCAAAAGAAGCCGTTTTAAGAAGTGAATGTGGTTTTCTATTTAACAGGAGTTCCGCTTTTCAGGTCGATTAGTAAAAGGTGTCGCTCCAAGTCAAGGTGACGTTATTGTGTTAACCTGCCTGGAGTCTATTATTTTAAGGGCAGGTCCGCCCGCGTGATTTACTCTTACTCAGCCAGCCTGCGAGGGCGTGGCGTGAGCCCGGGGAGTGCCACCAGAGGTAACCTGCCTGAAAAAGTCCATATAAGGCTGTGGCCCTGCTGGAGGGAGGGAGCGCCTCCCGCGCGCACACACCCTTCACAGGCAGCTCGGAGGCTGTGCACCGCAGGCATGCAAATGAGGGCCACCGGGGACAGGTGCAGGCCGTGGCCTGGGCCTGCCCAACCCCGACCGCTCTGTAGGGAGACTGCCTGACAGGTGGCGCATTTGTAACCCCCACCCCGGAGCTCGGCTTTTGTCGGTCCAGTGGACCGGCGTTTGCCACGGCAGCAGGGGCCGTGTGTCTGGAACGCTGCACACAGGTGCACAACTCGGCACTCGAGGACATCAGTAGTTCGGCATGATGCATTTAGATGTGGTGACGAATAAAGGCCGCAAAGGTGAGCAAGGCCGCAAATAATACTGGTACATACACCTCATGCATTCCAGGGTTTATACATTTGCTAACAATGCATGTTATTAATATCAACCAATAGGAGACACCAGCTGGTTGAAGGACCTCTTCAGGTACAACAAGGTAGAGTTGACATGTAGGATTTATTTGTGCACGAGGGCAGTCAGGTATCCTTCCACCCCACACCAACTCCGGTCTCCAGCTTTACCCCACATCTGCGTAGACGTGTCCTGCTGATACGTAATGGCAAGGACATCAGCTGGGATCAGAGAGACCAGAGTGGGATCCTCCCATCTCCACACGTGGTCTGGGGTTAAAAATTACTGGAGTCAGACCCACGACTGAAATCGGGCTCATGATAACTTTTATGGGTGCAGTTAGAGAAACAATGACCTGAGACTGGCTTTGATAGGACACCATACAATGCAAGTCCCATTCAAAATGTCCTATATTGTACAAAGCCTTAATTACGCAGGGTTAGCCGGTTTGCGCAGGCGCCTCAATTGACAGGCGAAGGAATTGAGACATGGGGAGGAAGGAGCTGGCCCAAGGTCACACGCATTTGACAAGGGGCCAAATCTGGATTAGAGCCAGATACCCTTGTCCCAGAGCCAGAGAGCTGACCACTAGATTGCTGGCTCAATGAAACCACAAATTATATTTTTTGCACAATAATGGTTATATACGTGACCATGCCTTCAAGTGATGCTATGCCTTCCTCAAGCATATGTCATGGACATTTGGGAGAATCTGATAAGAACCTAAATACACTCCCTCCCCCACAAAGCGAGAAATACACTAACAGGAACTTTTCCATTACGTGGCCAGCGTACTAACTAGAATGTATGGACTAATATAGTCTAATATAATTTTCTTCCGATCGACCTCAGCTGCCTGGCTCAGCCCATTGCTCTGAGTATGACCTCATGTGTCATGGCTAACTTCTTTCCATTCCAACCTCATATTGGTGGTAAGCCATCACATTTAGTTATGAAACAATGGCAGTCAAGTCAAAGTACCATAGCATCTCCTAACACTAAATTATAATGTACAGAGCTGTGCTGATCAAACAGGCAGGCATTCGTGCCTGCTGGGTGGCCTTTCTACCCTCCAAGCTCTTATAGCTGTGCCTCTCATGCCAAGCAAGTTATCTCTACACTACCAGACTGGGGAGGTCAAGCACCAATGCATCAGGAACCCCAGGATTCCATTCAGCGTTGGCCCAAGGCCTCTTCACCAATGACCAGTTCCAGAGAGGTTCCCCCTCCTGTACCCAACAAAGACTTAACCAAGAAAATCCAGAAGGAGATTGAAAACTGCATTTTGAAATCAGATCCCCAAACCCTAATCCCAGATGTCTATGGTACACTATAGTAAGGGAGAAGCCTCCTGTTCTATGAGTGATATGAAGGCATGGCAGCACTTTCTCCCAACAATGCTTGGAATATCATGGTGCTCAAGGCGTGTAACAATGTAATGCTGTCAACCCCCTCCGCCACCATGATTCAGGCAAATGATAGGAAGATACTGGCCTCTGAAGAGATTTATCAGTGCTTCAGAAGCCCTAACAGAACACTATTTGCATTCCCACCCCCAACCAATCACATCCACAATGCAATGCTAGGCCTGCCAAAACACTAGCAACACCTCGGCCCCCCTACCATGAAATGCAACCCTCAAACATGAAGTGCCCAGTTGTCTCGTATCTCACTATCCAGCTAACGTCCACCATCACTACCCCTCACCTGGGGATATTCTCAGACCAACACCAATTGCAAATCTCCATTCAGTGCCTTGCCACCACGCCCACCCAGTTTAACAACCAGGACTACCCCAGACACTTCCAGGTGCATCGGGTTAGATGAACCAGCCTGATCAACTGGGCCCTTTCGTAAACTTTGGCCTCATCAACCGTTGCTTACCCCTGAAGCATATGCTTCAAACTCATGACTCTTTCACCTGCTCTTTTAGTGGTCTATAGAAACATAGTTCAAGGCTCACTTAATTAGCACTATCAATGACGTTTTAATCCTGGGGTTACAGAAATCACCCGGAAGGCTAACAATGGCAAAAGAAAGGGGCAGGAGCAGCCGGAGCATACCCTGTGCTCAAATGGCATCTCACCCCCCTGAGCCACATGAATGGGCTCCTCCTGGTCTCTCACTCCAGTTATTTCTCTAATTCTGGGTGGGCTCAAGCAAAGAAGAAGGAACTATGCTAAGGAAGGGTGGTACCTCACAGCCAGTCTCCCTCCCACTCTTCCCTTGTACTTGCCAGGAAAGTGGTCGGGACTGTGGTAAAGAAGGGTGTTGCATCAGAGCCAATCTCATCTCTACTGATAAAGATCTGGCTGTTATAGTCCAAGGACATCCCCCTTCCTTTCTCGTTCCCTCCCCTTCCATTCTCAATAGTGTAAGAACTGTCTGTCAAATCCTTGACCCTCCACCCCCCCATCCACTACTGGTCCTCCTCTCACAAAGCTCTGCTCTCTAAAAAACTCCAGGTCCTGCCTCTTTCTCGGCGTTCTGTGTTTCCCTGCTGTAGGGATTATTCCCACTACCTGAAACCTCACTGCTCTACCTTCCAGGCTAAGTGTATTTGCTCTCCCTATTCTGAAACCTGTTTTCTGGTGAAAAATAAAAGCACTATATTATTTTAGCATGCTGCAATTTAGTGTTTTTGTTGATGGTGGTCTCCTATTTTCCCACTAAGGGCCATGCTTCAAACCACTGAGGTAAATCAATCAATCAATCAATCAATCATTTGTAAAGCATACTACATACCCGCAAGGGTCTCAAGGCGCTGGGGGGGGCGCTACTGATCGAACAGCCAGGTCTTGAGTAGCCTCCTGAAGGTCAGCAGGTCTTGGGTCTGTCGTAGGCTCAGTGGAAGGGTGTTCCATGTCTTGGCGGCGAGGTGGGAGAAGGCTCTATGGGCACCACCCCCATCCCCAAGGAGGAGGTCAAAAACCTGGGGATATGGCTAGACCCCTCCCTCTCCTATGATCACCACACCAGGCAGTGGCAGGAAAGTGCTTTGGCATAATGAAGTAACTGCAAACACAACAATGATGGACAGAATGTGGATCAATGTCACACATTCACCCCAGTCCAAAGATCTGGGCCCAAATCCATCGTTTTTCCACTCCACACCACCCTGGGTTAGACAATGGCGATATGCAAATCAGCGCTGACCCTGTGCCCCATGGGAACAGTCCAGTCCGAACTACAAAAGCCATGTCCTTCCCAGAACGGAAACAAGCATCCGAGGACCGGCCCGGTTTCGAGGTAACACCTCTCATCAGCCCGGCTAGCTTGATTCCAGTGGTGTGGAGTGCCTGGGACTTACGTCTGAGCATCCCCAGTACACTTAGAGCGGTAACTGCAAACACAACAATGATGGACAGAATGTGGATCAATGTCACACATTCACCCCAGTCCAAAGATCTGGGCCCAAATCCATCGTTTTTCCACTCCACACCACCCTGGGTTAGACAATGGCGATATGCAAATCAGCGCTGACCCTGTGCCCCATGGGAACAGTCCAGTCCGAACTACAAAAGCCATGTCCTTCCCAGAACGGAAACAAGCATCCGAGGACCGGCCCGGTTTCGAGGTAACACCTCTCATCAGCCCGGCTAGCTTGATTCCAGTGGTGTGGAGTGCCTGGGACTCACGTCTGAGCATCCCCAGTACACTTAGAGCGGTAACTGCAAACACAACAATGTAGTTACCGCTCTAAGTGTACTGGGGATGCTCAGACGTGAGTCCCAGTTACTCCACACCACTGGAATCAAGCTAGCCGGGCTGATGAGAGGTGTTACCTCGAAACCGGGCCGGTCCTCGGATGCTTGTTTCCGTTCTGGGAAGGACATGGCTTTTGTAGTTCGGACTGGACTGTTCCCATGGGGCACAGGGTCAGCGCTGATTTGCATATTGCCATTGTCTAACTCAGGGTGGTGTGGAGTGGAAAAACGATTGATTTGGGCCCAGATCTTTGAACTGGGGTGAATGTGTGACATTGATCCACATTCTGTCCATCATTGTTGTGTTTGTAGTTACCGCTCTAAGTGTACTGGGGATGCTCAGACGTGAGTCCCAGTTACTCCACACCACTGGAATCAAGCTAGCCGGGCTGATGAGAGGTGTTACCTCGAAACCGGGCCGGTCCTCGGATGCTTGTTTCCGTTCTGGGAAGGACATGGCTTTTGTAGTTCGGACTGGACGGTTCCCATGGGGCACAGGGTCAGCGCTGATTTGCATATTGTCATTGTCTAACTCAGGGTGGTGTGGAGTGGAAAAACGATGGATTTGGGCCCAGATCTTTGAACTGGGGTGAATGTGTGACATTGATCCACATTCTGTCCATCATTGTTGTGTTTGTGGTTACCGCTCTAAGTGTACTGGGGATGCTCAGACGTGAGCCCCAGTTACTCCACACCACTGGAATCAAGCTAGCCGGGCTGATGAGAGGTGTTACCTCGAAACCGGACCGGTCCTCGGATGCTTGTTTCCGTTCTGGGAAGGACATGGCTTTTGTAGTTCGGACTGGACTGTTCCCATGGGGCACAGGGTCAGCGCTGATTTGCATATTGCCATTGTCTAACTCAGGGTGGTGTGGAGTGGAAAAACGATGGATTTGGGCCCAGATCTTTGAACTGGGGTGAATGTGTGACATTGATCCACATTCTGTCCATCATTGTTGTGTTTTTTGGCATAATGAAGGCCCTTTGGAAAATCTTAGATGTGCTCCCAGTAGAGGTCAGGAAAACTCTAGTCCACGCACCTTTCACTTGGACTTCGGGAATGCCCTCTATATAGGGGCCAATAAAAAGAGCTTTCAAAGACTACAGAACATTCAAAACGCCGCCACCCGCCGGGTCCTGATGCTTCCCAGGAGAGCCTCATCAAAAAAGGCCCGAACTACTCTCCACTGGCTCCCTATAAGGGAAAGAATCATATTCAAAACTATGTGTATTAGTCAACAAATTATGTTGAGGAAAGGCCCAGAGTACCTGCACAATCTACTGGCCCCTTACACGCCTACTAGAGCCCTGCGTTCCCAAGGCGCAGGACAGGTGAAAGTCTCAGATATAAAAAAAAATGAGAATGGGAGGCCGCTCTTTTTGCTACCTGGCCGCAAAGCAATGAAATGCTCTTCCTCTAGCCATCCATATGGAACAGTCAGAGAACACCCTTAGAAAAAAAGGGAAACTTGGCTTTTCCAGGATTAAAACATCGCTTTCCCATGAGCTCTACTGTCTCATTCTTCGACCTCTTTCTGTGCTCTTTCTGACCGCAGCATGGGGACACACTAGTCTGGGTAACCAGGTGCTCTACAAACTCTGTATTATTATTATTATTTATCTTCCACAGGTGGTTGTTCTTCGGATGTGCGGGTCGGTGGCGAGTGAGAGGTTGGCGGAGCGGAGCTGGCGGTTGGGGATGTAGAAGGAGAGCCGTCTGTTGAGGTAGGCTGGGCTGGTCTTGTGGAGTGCCTTGTGTGCATGGATGAGGAGCTTGAAGGATATCCTCTTGCTGACGGGGAGCCAGTGCAGGTTTCTCAGGTGGGGGGTGATGTGGCTGTGGCGTGGTACGTCGAGGATCAGTCATGCCGAGGCATTTTGGATGCGTTGTAGTCGTTTGATGATCTTGGTCGGGGCTCCTGCGTAGAGGGCATTTCTGTAGTCGAGTCTGCTGCTGACGAGGGCCTGGGTGACTGTCTTTCTTGTATCTGTTGGGATCCATCTGTAGATCTTGCGGAGCATGCGGAGGGTGTTGAAGCAGGAGGAGGAGACAGCGTTGATGTAGGAGGAGGAGACGGCGTTGACTTGCTTGGTCATTGAGAGCGTTGAGTCGAGGATGATTCCCAGGTTACATGCGTGGTCGGTGGGTGTCGGCGCTGCCCCCAGTGTCGTCGGCCACCATGAGTCGTCCCAGGCTGGTGGGTTGGAGCCGAGGATGAGGACCTCCGTCTTGTCCGAGTTCAGCTTCAGACGGCTGGTCTTCATCCAGTCGGCGACAGCCTTCATTCCTTCGTGGAGGTTGGCTTTGGCAATGATGGGGTCTTTGGTGAGGGAGAGGATCAGCTGAGTGTCGTCGGCGTAGGAGATTATGTTACACCGCAGATGATCTCGGAGGCTTTGGAACGAATGGGGGAGGCGGAAGCTCTGGGTTCTGCCGGAGAGGAAGGAGGTGGTCCAATCCAGAGCCTTGTCTCGGATCCCTGCGGTGTGGAGGCATGTGCGTAGTGTGCGGTGGCAGACGGTGTCCAAGGCGGCAGAGAGGTCTAGGAGAATGAGTGCTGCGGTCTCGCTGTTGTACAGCAGGGTCCTGATGTCGTCGGTGACGGCGATGACGGGAGTCTCGGTGCTGTGGTTGCTACGGAACCCTGACTGGGAAGGGTCCAGGTTTCTGTTTTCTTCGAGGTAGCTGTCTGTTGACGGTTTTCTCGATGACCTTAGCCGGGAAGGGGAGCAGAGAGATGGGCCGGAAGTTCTTGAGGTCTCGGGTCTGCCTTAGGTTTTTTGAGTAGGGCGTTGATCTTGGCATGTTTCCAGATCTCTGGGCAGGTCGCGGTCTCGAGGGAGAGATTGATGACGTTGCGCAGGTGGGGTGCGATGGAGCTGCTTACTCTGTTGAAGACGTGGTCCGGGAATGGGTCTGACGGAGAGCCGGAGTGGATTGTGCGCATGGTCTTGATGGTGTCATCGATGCTCACGGTGGCCCAGGCTAGCAGGGGGTCATGGTCGATGGTGTGTGGAGGGTCTGTTGTGTTGCTGTCTGTTGGGGCTCTCTGGGTGTTGAAGCTGTTGTGGATGTCTGCTATCTTGCGGTGGAAGAAGGTGGTGAGGGAGTCGCACAGGGTTTTCGACAGCGGGATGTCGTTGGTGTTGGAGCTGGGGTTGAAGAGTTCCTTCATGATGTTGAAGAGCTCCTTGCTATTGTATGTGTTGTTGTCGAGGCGGTTTTTGAAGGAGGTCCTCTTGGCCACCCTGATGAGGTGTTGGTGGTTGCGGATGGCATCCTTGTGTGTTGCGTGTCTATCTGGAGTTATTTCACTGTCCCATTTCTTCTCTATTTTCCGGCAGGCTTGCTTGGAGGCTAGGAATTCTGGGGTGAACCAGCTGGCCCTCTTGCTGGTGTCTCTGTGGGGGGGTTTCTACAGCAGGGCGAGGGTGTTGGCGCAGTCCTCGATCCAGCGTCTGAGGCTGTGGGCAGCGTCGTCGGTGTTGGAGGGTTCGGTGGGTGGGCTGAGAGCGAGGTTTGCGTGTAGTTGGTCCTTGGTGATTTTGCTCCAGCAGTGGCGGGGGGATCTGTTGGGTGCGGTGGTGGGTGGTGGGTTTCTGGGAGGCGAAGTGGATGCAGTGGTGGTCGGGTCAGAGGAGTTCGGTGGTGTGGCTGACGGAGACGTGCAGGCTTGAGGAGAAGACGGGGTCGAGCGTGTGGCCGGCGGAGTGGGTGGGCGTTGTGACGAGTTGCTTCAGTCCGAGGTTGTCGATCAGGGTTGTAGAGTTGCTGTTGTTGTTGTTCTCAAGGTGAAAGTTCAGGTCTCCAAGGAGGATGTAGTCGGTGGAGGTCAGGGAGTGCGTGCTGATCTAGTCAGCGATGGAGTCACTGAACTGGGGGCGGGATGCGGGGGTCGGTAGACGAGGGTGCCTCTGAGAGTGGAGTTAGGGTCTGTGTGGATCTGGAAATGCATTTGTTCGGCGGTACTGAGCGCGTCGTCGGTGCTAGTCGAGACCCTGATGCTGTTCTTGTGGACGATGGCGATTCCTCCTCTGACTCCGCTGGTGCGGTCTCTGCGGGTGATCGTGTAGCCGTCTGGGATGGCTATGGCGATATCGGGTGCAGAGGAGTCGTTAAACGAGGTCTCTGTCAGGAAGGCGACGTCCGGGGATGTTGTGTCGAGCAGGTCCCAGAGCTCGACGGCATGTTTGCGTGCGGAGCGAGTGTTCAGTAGTATGCATCGGAGGTGATTGGGGTCTTTCTTGTTGGGTGGTTCGTCGGCTCTGAGGCTGTTGTAGCTGCAGTTCCGGCAGGTGAAGTGGCCGTGTGTGCATTTCGGGGGGGCCTTGAAGCAGATGTGGCTCCGTCCGGAGTTGAGAGCATGCAGAGTGCTGGTGTCGTAGTGGCGGCGGTCGTCGATGGCGGGTTTGGGGGCCAGGGGTTCTGGCACTGGGCGTGGTCCAGGCACAGACGGGCTTGCCTGCGCGCCAGCGGCGCGGCCGCTCAGCGGACGACATATATGGGGAGGTGGGAGGGAGGAGCAGCTGGGAGGCAGGAGGCGGGGGCAGCGAATGGGCAGTGGGCAGTCAAGGGGTGGGGCCGCAGGGGACCCAGCGGCGAGGGTCGTGAGGGACAACGAAGGTAACAGAAGGAAATAGGGGCAGAGAAACTAGGGAAAAACGAGTGGCACAGAAGGCAGAGGGGCACAAAAAACGAGTGGAACAGAGGGCACAAAAACAAGTGGAACAGAAGGCAAAAGGGGCACAAAAATGAGGGGAAATCGAGTGGCACAGAGGGCAGAAGGGCACAAAAAACAAGTGAAACAGAGGGCAGAAGGGCAAAAAAAACGAGTGGAACAGAAGGCAGAAGGGCACAAAAACGAGGGAAAAACAAGTGGCACAGAGGGCAGAAGCTCACAAAAACGAGGGAAAAACAAGTAGAACGTAGGGCAGAAGGGAACAAAAAACGAGTGGAACAGAAGGCAAAAGGGGCACAAAAACAAGGGAATAACGAGTGGAACAGAGGGCAGAAGGGCACAAAAACGAGTGGAACAGAAGGCAGAAGGGCACAAAAAACGAGTGGAACAGAGGGCAGAAGGGCAGAAAAACGAGTGGAACAGAAGGCAAAAGAGCCACAAAAACGAGGGGAAAACGAGTGGCACAGAAGGCAGACAGGCACAAAAAATGAGTGGAACAGAAGGCAAAAGGGGCACAAAAATGAGGGGAAAACGAGTGGCACAGAAGGCAAAAAGCGTACAGAAATACTGGAAAAACGAGTGGCACAGAGGCAAATTACAGAATACATAAATACAGGGGCCGCTAAGAACAGAAGGCAGAACGGGCAGAGAGGCACAGGGGCAGCGAGGGGAACAAAAGGGAAAACCGGGCAGGGACACGGGGCAGCAAGGGGTACAGAAGGAAAGACCGGGCAGAGAGAGCACAGGGACAGCGAGGGGAACAGAGGGAAGAAAAAGGGGCACGGGCAACATACAGGCAGCGAGAGAAGACAGACAACAGCAGTCACAGACACAACAAAAAAAATACAAGCAATACAATAAAAGCAATAAAGCGGAGGATGAACAAACCTACCCACGGCCTACCACTGGCCACCAGGGATAAGGCGCAGGTGGTAGCCTGCGGGTGGTGGAGGGCCTTGAACTTCCTCAGCAGCGGTAGCGGCAGCTGGGGCAGGGAGACACAGGCGGTGATGTGCAGAGGGGGAGCGACCTACCTGGTAGGGTCAAGGGTCGCTCTCCTCACCGCGCAGCGGCTGGCATATGTGGTGACATGGGAGGGAGGAGCAGCTGGGAGATGGGGGCAGCGAATGGGCAGTGGGCAGACAGGGTGGCGGGCCGCAGGGGATGCAGCAGCGAGGGACGACGAAGGTAACAGATGGAAAAAGAGGCACAGAAACGAGGGGAAAAGGAGTGGCACAGAAGGCAGAAGGGCACAAAAAATGAGTGGAACAGAGGGCAGAAGGGCACAAAAAACGAGTGGAGCAGAAGGCAAAAGGGGCACAAAAGCGAGTGGAAAATGAGTGGCACAGAGGGCAGAAGGGCACAAAAAACATTTGGGACAGAAGGCAGAAGGGCACAAAAAAACTAGGGAAAAAGGAGTGGCACAGAGGGCAGAAGGGCACAATAAAACGAGTGGCACAGAGGGCAGAAGTGCACAAAAACTAATGGAACAGAAGGCAGAAGGGCACAAAAAACTAGGGAAAACAAGTGGCACAGAGGGCAGAAGGGCACAAAAACGAGTGGAACAGAAGGCAAAAGAGGTACAAAAAACGAGGTAAAACGAGAGGCACAGAAGGCACACAGGCACAAAAAACGAGTGGAACAGAAGGCAAAAGGGGCACAAAAAGAATGGAAAAACGAGTGGAACAGAGGGCAGAAGGGCACAAAAAACGAGTGAAACAGAAGGCAAAAGAGGCACAAAAACAAGGGAAAAACGAGTGGCACAAAAGGCAGACAGGCACAAAAAACGAGTGGAACAGAAGGCAAAAGGGGCACAAAAACGAGGTAAAAACGAGTGGTACAGAAGGCAAAAAGGGCACAGAAATACCGGAAAAACGAGTGAAACAGAGGCAAAATACAGAATACAGAAATACAGGGGCAGCTAAGAACAGAAGGCAGAATGGGCAGAGAGGCACGGGGGCAGCGAGGGGAACAGAAGGGAAAGACCGAGCAGAGAGAGCACGGGGACAGCGAGGGGAACAGAGGGAAGAAAAAGGGGCACGGACCTCGTACAGGCAGCAGGGGAAGACAGACAACAGCAGTCACAGACACAACAATGAAAATTGACGTGATTCCATGCAGGTTTCACTAACCTGTTCAGCCGGGTACAGCGGGAGCGATGAACGTAGCTAATTCTCCCTATCCCCATGCAATGACAGACCCCGTGAGTATGTTGCAAACTCCACAGAGGGTATCACCACCGGGGAAAGGGAAAAAAGGGACAAAGGAAACAATAAAGTTGCAGCCGTTCAAAATAACCTGGTAGGTATGTTCGGACTTATGTACGAAGTATAAACCTTTCTGGTCTCTGGGGGTGGACCCTGCAGAGGAAAAAACAAGGAATCATACATACATTCAAGACTTCTAGTCAAATGATCTATGCACTATGTGTGTAAGTAACTTACAGTTTACATTGCTGCTTGAGTTCCATAGGAAACATTCAAAACGAGAAAAATAAAGCATAAAAGAAAAGAAGCACAGTTCCTGTAGTTAGCAAAACACTCAGGAATGCATAAGTCTAGTCACCATAAGTTCCGCCGGAATTAATGACCTTATTTTCCTTGGTAACTTTGTATTAGGCAAGCAAGAACAGTACAAGCAAAGTTGCGTGGGTATTTCTTGGATATTCAATTATACCCCAGGAATTCAGCAAGACGAAAGTCACTCGCCTCACTACTGTATTTGCCTCAACCAGGTAAAAACCGAGTACGCTGGTAAAGGTACTGAATACGAGGAAACAACAAAAGACATCAGTGCTACTGGCAAGTTTGTAAGTAATTAAAAAATAAAAGTTTAAGAAGAAATCCTTTTCGTTCCAAAATTCGGTAGATCCTCTGCTCTACTAACCTAATCCAGCGCGTGTATAATACGCGCTCAGGCTGTGCACAATGCGCCTTACCTTGAGGCTGGCAATCCGAGCGATTGTTTGAGGGTTAAAGCAGAAGGATGTGGCCGCGCCCACCTCAGATCCCAGCGCGTTCAATGCGCGATCGAGGAAGGGCCCAGTACGATGTCAGGATTCGCACCCAATGCGCGATGTTCCAGGAGGCAAGAAAACGATTCCTAACAGGGGTGACAGAGAAACAATCCAAGGCGTCTTTAGAGCGGCAAGATCACCGCTACCCCGGATGTCAGGTGACAAGCACGGGACTGTGCATAGGGAGGAGTTTTAAGTGTAGAAAAGAGGAAAGAGAGAAAGGACATCGTCCCTAGGCATTCTGGGCGATGTAGAGTTTCCTTCACACTCACACATTCCTCACATGCTAGTTCAACCCAGGGTGAAACGTGACAAAAATACAGGCAATACAAAGACTTCTCCCTGTGGAACTTGGCTCTGAGGGTACCCTACATTCACCTCCTCACACCCCGTTACCATGCGTCACAGTTTATTATACAGCTAATCTGCCTTGCACATTATAGTCCCAGCAAAACTAAGAAAGTGCAAGCAAGGCTTCAAATAAACCAACAAGTAGCTCAGTAGAGAACTAGATAAACTAAAACACACTAACCACAAACTGAAACATCAATGGCGCAGAATGAAAACTGAAGAGGACAAAACCATTTGAAGGAGACTCTGGAGAGGCTATCACAGAGTAATTAAGGTCTAGTAAACCAAACACATCATTGAAACATACAGCAACAAGGAAAACCGCACCATATACCATAAATATTAATGGCGCTTGACAGCAATCTATGAGCCCCAATAAAGTTGTGAAGATCTACTAAATTTCTTCAAAACAAAAATGGACGAAATCTATCTATCAAAAGTCTAGCGCAATCTTCTTTACTGCCAACTTTGATGTAATTTCTAAAATCAGCCTTTTCATTCAAACATCTGGAAATCAAGAAGTTGTTGACCATGGACCTCAAGATAACAACATGTGCAACATGCCCATGAACCCCTACTCAGGTCCTCCCCTCCGTTGTGAAAGACACTGCCAACTTGATACATGGACCTCTCAGCGAAAGTGAAACATGCTATCATCATCCCTTTGTAAAAAATAAACCAACCGCAGATCAAATCTTGTCCAACTATTGATCAATCTCCAGTTTACCCTTCTACCGCAAGCTAATGAAAAGGGGGCTATTGAGACACCTATGTGAGTTCATTAAATTAAACTGTGTCTCCTGTGACACGCAGTCCAGTTTCAGACTGTTGAGGGTTACTTAATTGATCCTAATAAATATAAAACGGTATGCCTCCTATAAATAGATGAACGAAACAGACTCAAACTCTTTGTGGCTAGGACTCTGTCAACCACATAGTCCTTATAGATAGGTTGAAACAGCAGGTGATCAAAACTGGATCTGCACTTTCATTGGTTACATTTTCTCTCCAATCGAAGACAAGAAATCAGGATTGCATTAGCTGAGTCCTGCAGCAGGTGCCCTCTGCCAATCCTCAAGGATCTACCCTCTCTTGCCTGCTATTTAACATCCACATACCCACCCCAGCAACACCTCTTACTTGGACCACATGCTGCACTGGGTGAATGAGAGGTTCCCTGCAAAAATGGAGATCCTTGTTATGAGGGAATCCTAATCCACCCCGCAACCCTTCGTCTGGCCCCAAAGATTAAGAGTCCATGCTGCAACTGCAAAAAAAAGGCAGGTATTTGGGGACAATTTTCAATATTTGTTTACTACCCAAGACACAGCAGTGGTCATTGCTATCAAATTTTAGCTTTAACTACGTGTTCTACCTCAGTGGTTCCTAACCTTTTGACTTCTGTGGAGTCCCACTTGATTATTACTGGAACCCAGGGACCAAAAATAAATGCTTATTGGATGCTCAATAAGTCTTGACTGGGTGCCGGGGACGACGGCCTATGTATTTTCAATGATTGAACTGCAAATGTAAAATATAGAAACATTCAGCAAACAAATAACCAAAATGATGAAATATATTATTTAAATACACAAACAAATATATAAAAGTCAAAATTTAAATTTAAATGGGAAGGTTGGAAATGTTCTAAATTTATTTGAGGCCACTCATCTTCCATACTACATTATGTCTGATGCACTTTCACTGCTCCCACAAATCAATCTGAAGATACTAACTTGTATCATTCCATTTCAAATTGCTTCACATTTACAGAATGTTTTAACATTTTCAACTTTACATTTTGCTTCTTTAGTTATATACACTTTATAAATCTGTCAAAAAAAAATTCTAAGCTGTTGCAGACCCCCTGAGTAGGCTTCAGGGACCCCTAGGGATTCCCTGACCACAGGTTAATCACCACTGTCCTCGCTATTAGAAACTAAACATCAGGTAAAGCAAACAAGGGCTTTGGTCATGACACACCTGGGGCTGTACTACACAAACGATCAGGGGGCGCAATGGGGGTTTGTGGCCTCTTTCTGCGCCCTGGAGCACTTTGGGATTACAGAAGGGGCTGCAGATGCTTGTGCGCCCCCTTTTGTAATACAAACAGCGCTGGCCCACATACAGCGCTAGCACTATCCTTAGAGGCCGTTCCCTCTTTTGCGTGGGGGCATGGCACCATACAAATGAGGGAATCACTTTACCTTTGGACCCGCTCTGTATTATCGACGTGCGCGAATAGGCAAAAATGCCACAAAAAGGTGGCACAGCTTCAATGCGCCTCTAAATGCAGTTCTCTAAAGGGATAAAAAGGGGTCCATTGGACCCCCCTCACATATATCCCCTTGCATGCGGGTACTGTCACTCACTGCACCCCCCTGCAAACGGATCTGTAATACCTTTTAAAAGTGCAGGTGGGTTGCTGCCTGACAGAGAAACATGGAGCAGCTTTTAAACAGCAGCTCGGTATGTCTCTTGAATGCGCTGCCCTGAGGACACCGCGAGTTTGCGGGCTACCCCGAGGGCAGAGCATTCTTCCTGATAGGGGGCTCTTTCCATGTATGCTTCAAGATGCGCTCTGGCACAAACATGGCAAATGAGCCCTATCTGTAATACAGGCTCTGGACTACTGCAACATCATCTATACCGACCACCCTAAGAAAATCATCTCTGGGTGACAAAGGCTACAGAACCAGGATAGAAGGTCTCTACGGATGCAGATCCTGAGGATGGGGACCGCCCTAACCCCGTTGGGAATGAGAAAGGTTCTCTGCATGCTGCTGGAGAGCGTGCGCACCTGCCTCAAAATTCTCCCACACATGTGCATGGACTCCTTCCAGCCACATGGAATGAGACCCAGAGTGGGGCTGTGTGGTCGAGTGGCACCCTTACTGCACCCACCTGTTGATGAGTGTGACTGCTATTGCCTCACCAGGCTGTAGAGGTCTGCCAGTGGCAGCCATTAAATGATTTTTGCAGCAGGGCAGGCGTTTTTATACATTTTTTGTTAGGGAGAGCAGCCTACTGGCCTCTCTGGTGTTTTTATATTTTCTGCCAGTCACCTGCAACCAGGCCCTTGACCCATCCATTAAAGAGATGGATGATGCTTGGATGTTACTTGCGTGTGTAAAGACTGCATGTTGAGACAATATGATATGACACGTGGATGTGACCACACTGGAATCCATTTTGTATCATATATTAATTATGGCATCTAAGACTGAGGCTTCGAGAGAGAGTCAGACAGCAGATAGAGATTGCAGAGCAACCTCCTCTGTCATTAAAGGGATCCCTTGCAGTGGGACATACTGAGTGTTACAGAAGAAGACCTAGGGGGTATTTGCAGCAAAGAGGCTTCCCCCCCTTTCTGGTCCTTTGTTTACTGGAAGAGGCTACCCCCACATGTTAACAGGCGGTTAGGCGTGATAGTCTCCCTTGCCTTCGTGACCCATGTTTCTGGTTGTTCCTGAAAGGAGATTCACAGCTCCCCATTTGCCTTCCTGCTCTCACTTGTAGTAAAGATCCTGGCTGTACCAGTCTGCATGGAACTAGCAGAACTGCAGAACTGCCCAGATCTGGTCACAGAACTGAACTGCTGGATGGTACAAATATTCTCTGCAATTTGGGCATAAACCATAAAGATGAGACAGCAACTACCAATCAGTGTGCAAAGATCTTTGACCAGAAACTGCGTCCCATATCAGCGGTGACTGTGAGAATACTTTGAGCCTCAGAGTTAGGGTGCCAGGTTTGGGACAAGGACCTCGGGTTGACTTAATTAGTCTGCCAGGGAGGTCTGTCTGTACCCTATTTCAGGGGAGAGCGCCAACTGACTGCTCAGGTGGGGCATTAGAGTTGCCCTTGCCTAAAGAAGATGCTGCTCAGAGGAGGATAGGTCTGCGTAGGAGCCTAAGCAAGGTGAATCAGCACCACTACTGCAGCACGGGACCAGACCAGCGCTACAGGACTATGAGTGACGTATGAGGGCATGGACATGTCTCTCCAGTAGAGACGGAATCAACACCTGATGCTGAGGGTATGACAGAACTCCACAGCCCGTGAAGTCGTCTATGCTGCTGTGAATGCAAGTTAGTGATTTAGCATCAGTATTTGCAGCAGCCATGTTTTCTTGCCCCTGCTAATCATGCCTAACGGAAGTGTCTGTCTCTGGCATTTTAAGCCTCTCTTTTCTGTTTTAGCTTCTGAGATGACAAAGTGTTGATTAGCTTGCTCAGCTAAGAATCTTTACATATATTTGTTACAACTGAAGGTCGCCCTCTCCCTTTTTCATAATCTCAGTCTCCTGCAATTCTATGCTCTCTTTGTTTAACAAAGTCATGTGATTTCCATTGCAAGACTATGTGAACAAACTTGGAAATGTGTGCTTTGCTTTTACCAAGTGACTTTGTTCCAGTAACGTTTGCTGGGTCTACCTGGTTAGCCGATTGTGTGAAATCACCAGTAATTTATATTTTTGTCATACCCTTTAAGACGTTGGCCTCTGTGCACGTTTTTTAGACACCATTAGCGCCATGAAATATCCAAAGCTCTAGGAAAACCAGAACTCACACCCACATTCATGTACAAAGAGAAGAGGCTAACAAATGTTATAATTTCTCTCCTATTCCCTCACTGCCCTCCCCTTCTTCCCCACCCCACGTGCCGGCCTCGCATACATTTGCCACCTGCATATTGCAGGTGGCAAATATATGTGGGAAATTTGTATGTAATGAGGGATTCTTAGTGGGTTTTTGTGTCTGGAAATGGGCCTCACGGAGTAATTCTCCATTCCGCAGGGCTTTCCTCGTAATTGCGCTGTGCTGGGACGATTTCGCCACATGGAAAAGGTAAATTCGCACAGTGTAGTAAAAATCACATACCCACAGTGCTGTGCAGCTCGTAATTCGGGCCTTAGCAGGCCTCGGTCTCTGCACGCATGTCTGCTTGGCACAGAGCGGCCTCCTTCCAGTGGCGCCGTTTCACCCACTGCGAGAGCTGCGCCTGCCTCACCTGTGTGATGCTGCTGCCCTTTGCGTGGGCCGGGGGCTGTTTTTAGTCTGCTCCTAGGTGCTATTGTTTACTCGAGCGCATCAGGGCACTGCCTATGGTCTGCTCTGCCTGGACGGTGTTGTTTCCTGCAGCCGGCCAGGGCTGCACTTGTCTCCCCTGGCGAACATTCTAGTCTGCGGCCGATGCTGTTTTCAGCGCCTCGCGAGGGCTGCTGCTCTCGTCTCTAGGGACTGAGAGAGCGCAAACTGATTTAAATGTATGAGTACATCACACTTACCTGTAGTAAGCACAAATCGTGAAGAGAAATGCCATGAGTGCTAATAGTATCTGCAAATATATCAAAAATGTATAGCTAATATAGAGATTTAAGTAGAAGTGGAACTAATACAGAAATGTGTGACCTTATATGACTTTATTAGATGTGATTATTTTGAATCCATGTCGTGTAGCTGTTAACATGTAAGATGGTAGGTGGTTGAACGCAAAACGTGGTAGGCCTCAGGGCCAGAGCTGGAGCTGAAAGGGAAGATGGTTCTTTTCACGACACAGATTATATTAACGTTTTTGGTCATTGCATTAATGGGCCAGGATTTATAAAATGTTTACTGAATAATAGAATAAGAGTATTAACATGCTTTAATTAAATGAAGAAGTTGAATGCTATAATCATAATGAGAAATATTGTAGGCCTGAAATGTTTTAACGTTGATTTACACGTACATGTCTGGGCTGAGAAATGTTGCAAGCCTATTTCTTTTAGAAGTATATGAGAGTTGGGTTCTTGGCTACAGATATCTGTCTGCAACAGGAAAGGGGGGATGCAATTATAAATGAATGAATAGAGGTCTGTTCAGTGGACGGCCCAGACATGGAGGAGGGTTTTGGAATGTTTAAGGGGTATCAGCGGGCCGGAGAAGAGTCTGAGAAGCAAGGTCAACTCTAACGTCTGAGGCCCAATACAAAGCATCATGGAAAAAGCCTGAAGTTGCACCACGTGAGAGGCGTTTCGCAAGGGGCGTCTCAAATGTTGTTGACTGTTTTGTATTAGGGACAGCACCCCTGGGTGGAGTTAGAGCAGAGACCTGAGGACCCTTTAGAGAGCGGATGGGTAGGCAGAGAGGGGTCATGACTGGAGAACTTTAGGTTTTCACCAAGAGACTTAGAGTGAGTGACTTCCCTTGGGGTCATTCACTGCTGACACCTTTGTTAGGTTGGGATTTGGTTAAGTAGGGATACCATCTAGAACAGGGTAGGGACGCCTAACCTGTGTTTGTTTTCCTCCAACCTAAATGAAGGAGAGATATGCGTCTATGCTGATAGCTTTATTGTTCTTAGAACTTGTGTTAGTGATTTCTGTTGCTCGTCTGAGGGCTTTTCGAGAGCACATGTATGTAATTGGACCTGTGTATCTCGTGAATCTCATTCTGAGATGCCTGTATTTGCAGCTCATTATATCTTTACAATAAACTTTTGAAAACTAGAAGTTGTCCGTGATCTTTGGGAGTAGAGTCCTTTCTTGGGTGAACTGACTTGGAAATAGGTGCACTTTCTTTCCTTACAGACAGGCAACAAAGGTTCAGTCGACCAGATCGAGGTTTGGATCAATAGAGATAAGGTATCGATCAAAATCTCGCCCTTTCAGTTGGTAGCAGAGGATGGTTGCCTTCTTGAGGACGGTGACCTAGGCCAGGTTAGCTTACCCCAAGGCCCCTAGAAATCGATGATCGGAAGAACAGCCCGCAGATGAAGATCCGGATGACGTGAGACAGAAAAAGCAGCAGTATCGGTCGAGAGTGAGTATAAAGGGTTATGCGTGTTAGATTGCGGTGTTTTGTATTGTATCTATGTTGTAATGTCTGGCGGAGTTGAATGTCTGTAGAGTGACTGTGGAACAGGTTGTGAGAGCGCGCAACCGGTGGAAATCTTAAGTTCAAGAAGAGCTTAAGTGGTTCGGGCGTATCGGACACCCAGAGTAATTGTCAACTAGTGTGAAGGGGGTCATGAGGTACCATTGATCACCCGAGAGACCGAGATAGGGGGAACGTAAGAGTGAGTGCGTGAGTAACGGACGCTGGTCGGAAGTTACTGTGTGTGTAAGCAACCTATCAGAGAGACGATAGACATCTCGTCAGTTGTGTTGACAATTACAGATAGACTGTGGACGTACAGTCGAGAGAAGTGACCGCTTGGTCGGAAGTAGTCATTTTTCGGTGTATGAATGGGACGCATGCATAACCGGGAGACGAGTTGAGAAAGGAGGGGTGCTGCTGCGAAGCGGAGAAAAGTGACGTCAGAAAGACCGCGCTGTGATAGGCCAGCTAGCGAACACGTCAGACAGGGTCGCGACGTGATTGGCCGACAGGAGAAAGACCGCGCTGTGATAGGCCAAGCTAGCAAAGCCGCGACAGGATTGGTGGATTGTCATCAGGAAGTAAACAGAGTAGCGAGGCTGGATTTTGTGCGCATAATTATGAAGTGTTTTAAATGGTTGAAAGCGCTGTTTAAGAAAGAGAAGCGAGGATCGTATGAAGGGGAAGAAGCCCCGCCGGAGGGTACGCCAGCTCGTTATATGGCAGTAAATGTTGGGTTGCATACGATCCTTTGGATATCAGAGTGGAGTAAGATTACTGAAGGAAATGAGGAACTGACGTTCCCGAAGTACGGGACGTTCAGATTAGAGGTGTTACATCGATTGAAATCAGTCATGACCTCAAAGAGACCCTTGCCTAGACCAACCCAGTTTGAAGCTCTTGAAGCATGGATTAGGGCAGCGCATGAAAAGAATATGAACAGACGACAAGAAAGGGTGAAACGCTCGGTAAGGGCAGTGCAGGATGCCAGGTGGGATGCGGATGCTAAAAGATGGAGAGTGCATAACCTGGAAGTGAATAAACTGTACCCAGTGTTAGAGGCGCCAGTAAATAAAAGTCCCCTGGAAGAAGATGATGAGAGCGAAACAGAGGACAGCCTGATAAACAGATTACTGACAGACAGGCCACCCCCGTATAATAGAGCAGGGGGAGAGGTCGAGAATACTGAAGGAGCAAAGGGGGGCAATGCAGGAGAACATAGACCGCTTCCCAGTTCAGAGTGGGATCCTGAGCCAAAGAAAGAGTTGTTCCAGCCTAGTCAGGTGCAACAGGTAGTCGGTAGGTTTGTGGTACAAAGAGCGCCGGAAACGGAAAGCGCCACATCCTACCCATTACCAGATGCACTACAGGTACCTGTTACCATAGGTCCTATAATATCGATATATGACCAAGAGAGAGCAAAAGGGGAAGAACGGAAACGGAAAGACAGAGAAAGAGCAGAGGAGGCAAGGAGGAACGATACCACTAATTCCCCAAGTCAGATGCCGATACCCAGAGAGTGGAGCACCCCGATGCACACAGCAGGGGACCCAGGAGGAGATCCTGGGGGCTCTAGATGGCCAATGGATCTGAGGGGATCGGGACGAAAATCCTTTCAGGAGCTAAATGAGTACATGAAGCAGTGGGATGAGGCAGTGAAGGCTCAAAAGTGCATCAATGCTGCGGAAGCTGAAAGAGAAAGTCAGGACAGCAGAGCACGGACTCACTGCGGGGCTGGGGAGAGTAGCCCGGAGTGGGACTGTAGAGGGAGTAGGGGAGTCACCCATTGGGCCCGGAGTGGAGGTAGAACAGACCTGGAAAACGGGGGCCCCGGGAGTGAAGGGGTGGCGTGCCCAATACTCAGTGAAGGGAAGAGGAGAGCGCAAGAGTACAGAAACAGCTTTAAGTGTCCACACTGTGTGCCTGGCACCAGAGAACCGAATGGGAGTTGTGAGAGGTCGCACCATAGGCCCTGTGATGATGGAAATGAGCGCAGCCCAGGGAATATGGGGAACCAGGAAGGATCGTATCGGATACTGAGCGATACGAGGCAAAGGGAGTGTAGCGACCAGAGGGAAAATAACAGAGAGATGTGCGGTGAGAGGAGAGAAGAAGATGAGAGTGGGCAGAGAGAGAGTAGGGGTAACAGGCCCGTGTTCCATCACCTTCCAAGATCGGATGGCCGAGCCTGGGACCTGGAGAGATGGGAGCAAGGGAGGCCACCCATTAACTCTCCTGAGCCCAAACGCAGAGCTCGAAGTTGGGATGGTAGGGAGACCAGTGAGCCCCCTTCGAAAGACATATTGCGAGCTGAGATAAAAGCCAAGAGACTTGATGTCTCCAGCTTAAGGTCAGATCTGGATGACATGGTAGATGGTACCCTGCCTTTAGAAAGAATGGAAATGTATGAACAGGATGAAATACTGTATATGGCAAAGGACATCACTCGAAAGGCGAGAGCAGTCCATGAGAAGTTAGTCGAACTAGCAGGCAAATATATGGTGGACTTGTCAAGAACCAAAGCATTACAGGGTAACCACAGGCTACATTACTCAGATCGAGACCTAGATGAGAGGAGAACGATTGGGCTGAAAACACACATAAGGGAACTGATCACTGGAATAAGGACATGGAGGGCACTAGATAAGTGGGAAGAGAGGTGGTCCAAGAAAGGGACCGGCAGGAGAAGCATGATTGGTATGACACCAGGACAGCAGGGAATAGAAGCTTACCCTTTGCGGGAAGTTGCAAATGGGAACTATGTACATGTCCCTTGGAGTAGGGGAGATTTAGCTGCTTTTACCACCTCTTTCCCCAAATTACGAGAGAACCCTGTGGAGTGGTACAAGCAAGTCGAGAGGTTTGTAAAAATCTCTAAGGTCCTTTGGATAGATCTGAACACGCTGTTTGACATTGTAGTACCAGGCGATCTGTGGACAGCATGTAAGGTTAGCGCTGAGTGGCCCACAACGGAGCCAGAGAGAGATGCCAAGACTAATGGGCCGTCCGAGATTGTGATGGCAAAATTCGAGAGAGTGATGACTTGGCTGAAAGAAAAGGTGCCAATGCAAGACATAGATTGGGTCAGAATAGACCGAACGAGACAGGAACCCAAAGAGACAGTCCACGAATATTACGAGAGATTGCTGAAGGCGTTTAAACAGTATAGCGGCTTGGATGTAATGGACCCAAAAGACATAGGACAATTTGTGTCCAAGTTCGTCCTGGGACTGAGACCGGATATTAGTTTAATGATTCAGCAACACTCGATTTGTTGGCAATCTAAACCCCTAGATGAAATACTGAGATATGCCAGGTACTGCTGTGATGAGATTGATTCCAAGGCTAAGAAACTAAAAGAAAAGTTGATGGTGGTACAGATGCAAGCAGCAGGGAAGGGGGGGCCGCAGCAACAGCAGCAAGGAACAGGTACAGGAGGAAAGAAGCAGTACAGTCAGAACAAGGGTAATGAGGAGAGTTCCACCTTTAGACCCAGAATAGACATAGCTACCTTGAAGAAAACGACTAGGTGCCACCAGTGTAACGAGCTGGGGCATTGGAAACGCGAGTGCCCTTACAATGTAGAGATAGGAGAGCAAGAGATAGAGGAGGAAGAGGTTCAGAGCGCGCCTACAAGAGGGGTAACGCCATACCAAGGAAAGGTGCTCAAAGGGGGGGGGGCTCCTCCCCGAGCCCAGTTCCCGCAACCTCCTCGAGCAGGGAGCATGGGTAAGACCTATAGACAAATGCCCCTGTTTGTGGAAGGGGAAGAGTGCTATTATGTGGACCCATTAACCGGACAGAGAGTGGAAAGAGAAGACTGCACCCTTGGGGCAGCCTTAGAGGTAGATCAGAGGGGACCCTATGTTGAAGCAGAAGTAGCAGGGTGCCCTACGACATTTCTGGTGGACACAGGAGCCACTAGATCCACGATCAGATCAGCTGCAGTTCCAGACCTGCCCATGTCTGGAGAGACCATACAGGTGGTAGGGGTCGCAAACAGGAGAATAACCAGCCAATTGACAGAACCGGTGCAGGTGAAAATAGGGAAGTACAGCGATGAGCACCAGTTTGTGGTTTGCGATTCAAGCCCTGTGTGTCTGCTAGGAAGAGACCTGTTGTGTAAATTGAATTGTACTATATACTGTACACCTCAGGGAGTGGAGGTATTGACTAATGATGATGATGCAGATTTCAAAGTTGCAAACTCAAGAATATGTGTGGAGCTGTACCCTACTTTGACAGTAGACGAGCTTCCCTGGGATTTGAGAGAGACAGTGGCATCAGAAGTATGGGATTTCACTGGGGAAGAGATTGGATTGGTCAAAGGGGTGGACCCAGTGAAAATTGTAGTGAAACCGCATGCTGAGTTCCCAAGAACACCCCAATATAAATTGACTCCAGAAACGATTGCAGGCATAAAACCCGTGATCGAGTCCATGATTAAACAGGGAATACTGAAAGAAATCGTGGGTAGTCCATGCAACTCCCCGATTATGGGTCTGCAGAAACCAAATGGGAAATTTCGGATAGTGCAGGACCTTCGAAAGATTAATAACATAGTCGTTTCGTGTTGTCCAGTGGTACCGAATCCATCAGTGATACTGTTTCAAATTCCATTCCAAGCTGAGTGGTTCACTGTGATCGATCTTTGCCAGGCTTTCTTTTCGATCCCTTTGGACGAAGATAGCCATTTTCTTTTCGCATTTAAGCTGGAAAATCGCGTCCTAACATGGTGTCGTATCCCTCAAGGGTATACAGAGAGTCCATCGATCTTTAACCAGCTTCTGAAGAAAAATCTTGAAAGTCTAGTGCTGCCCCAGAAGTCAGTTCTGGTCCAGTACATAGACGACCTCCTTGTGGCGTCAGAAACAGAAGAAGCTTGCAGAGAAGACTCCATTGCTTTGTTAAATCACCTAGCTGCCAATGGGCACAAGGTGTCCCCGGGAAAATTGCAGTACTGCCTGACAGAAGTGCAGTACTTGGGACACAGAATTGAGAAAGGCAAACGAAAAGTGTCACCAGACAGGATAGAGGCGATCATGAAAATGAATGCGCCTAAGACACAGAGAGAGGTCAGGATGTTCCTAGGGATGGTGGGTTATTGCCGACAGTGGATCGTGAACTTTTCACTGAAAGCAAAGCCCTTGCAAAAACTGACGCACAAAGAGGTGAGTGATCCGGTACCATGGGACAAAGACTGTTTGATGGCGTTCCTACAGCTGCGAGAGGACCTGTGTCGCGCTCCGGCATTGGGAATGCCTGATTACAATAAACAATTTTTTCTTTACTGTTGTGAGAGAGAAGGTTGCGCGTTGTCTGTGTTGGTCCAAATCCATGGGAATGCCCGTAGACCAGTTGCTTATTTCTCGGCTACTTTAGACCCAGTAGCCGCAGCGTTGCCCGGATGTCTCAAATCCGTTGCTGCAACGGGTGTCAGCATTGAGAGATGTGAAAATATTGTCATGGGGCACCCGTTAGAGGTGTGCGTGCCACATTCTGTTGAACTGTTGATGACCAGGACCAAAACACAGCATCTGACCAATAGCAGGCTCACGCGCTATGAGCAAGTTATTCTTGCTGCAGAGAACGTGACCCTCAAGAGATGCTCTGTTTTGAACCCTGCTACCTTAATGCCACTTCCAAATGATATTGATGATGATGATGAATATACAGACCATGACTGTCTCGATGTGACTGAACTATGCACCAAACCCAGACCCGACATCGTAGATGAGCCACTGACCGACCCAGACGAAGTTTTCTTTGTCGATGGCTCATGTGTAAGAGACGAGGTTGGGCAGTTGAGAGCAGCTTATGCTGTTTGTACAATTGAAGGAGTTGTGGAAGCTGGGTGCCTGGAAGGAGTACACTCCGCTCAGGTAGCCGAGATTATTGCCCTGACACGTGCTTGCTTAGCAGGCAACCAAATTCGAGTCACCATCTACACCGACAGCCAGTATGGGTATGGGGTAGTTCATGATTACGGGCAGTTATGGTCTCAAAGAGGGTTCATGACTTCTTCAGGCTCTCCCATTCGCAATGGAGAGTTTGTGCGCCTGTTGTTAGAAGCATTGCAATGCCCAGCAAGTATCGCAGTTGTAAAGTGCATCGCACATACCAGAAATGAGGACTTTGTTTCGAAAGGCAATAGATATGCTGATGAAGTTGCGCGGTATTGCGCGGAACAAGGTTACTCTTTCACAGAGGTGGATGTGGGTGGAATAAATGTAAGAACTGAATTAGCCATGATATTGGAAACTGTTGATACTTGGGATGAACTGTCAACCATGCAAGAAAATGCTCCTGATTCTGAAAAAGAAGCATGGGAAAAGGCAGGATGTGTAATGGGTGAGACCCATTTTTGGGTCTCAGCAGACGGCAGAGCAGTGTTGCCCAATGAGATGGTGAGTCCAATGGCTAGACTCATACATGGTCCCGTACACTTAGGGAGAGATGCTATGCTGAGAGTGTTTAGACAGACTTGGTACAATCCTAAGTTTAGAATAGCAGCAGAAGCAGTGTGCCAGCGTTGTGTGACCTGCCAGCAGCTGAACGTAGGGAAAAGAACACCAGTTGCACTGAGTCACATAGGGAGGTCTGGAGGTCCATTCAATAGAATGCAGATAGATTTCATTGAAATGCCAAGGTGCAACCGCCTCCGCTATGTCCTGGTGGTTGTTTGTGTGTTCTCCAGATGGGTTGAGGCATACCCTACACGTAGGTGCGACACCCTCACAGTGGCTAAGTTACTGCTTCGAGAACTCATCCCTCGCTTCGGGGTGCCGGCCTTTTTGGAATCAGATAGGGGAACACATTTTAACAGCGAGCTTGTGAAGATGATCTGTGTAGCACTAAATATTGACCAAAAGCTACATTGCAGTTACCGACCAGAAGCCTCAGGAATTGTGGAACAAATCAATGGCACAATCAAGGCCAGAATAGCGAAAGTGTGCTCCTCAACGACCCTGAGTTGGCCTGATGCCCTGCCATTAGTTCTCATGAGCCTTCGTAGTACCCCAGACAGAAGAACAGGGTTGTCACCACATGAGGTGTTAATGGGGAGAGCAATGAGGCTGCCATCTATTCCAGCTACTGCACTGTTAAATATCACAGATGATATGATCCTGGACTATTGTAAGGGGCTGTCTGACGCCATGCGTTCTGTGTCCCTTCAGGTGCAGGCTGCAGAGGTTCCAGCGTGCCAGGGCCCGTGCCATGACCTGAACCCTGGGGACTGGGTCCTGGTAAGAAAACACGTGAGAAGAAGCTGTTTGGATATTCGTTGGCGTGGACCCTTCCAGGTCATCCTGATCACCAACACAGCTGTAAAGGTGGGAGGCCTGCCCAATTGGATCCACGCGTCACATACGAAAAGGGTTCCAGCACCTCTGGAAACAGCTCCTCTCTCGGATAGACGTCCAGCTGAGGACCGAGAAGCCATAGAGGGGGCTAGCCAAGCTGTAGAGGTGCCAGCGGAAGCAGGGAACGAGTCTGACCAAGCTGAGGACGGTCAGTACAACAGCGAAACAGAAGACGCTACAGAAGGAGAAAGTAGCTGGGAGTACGAGTCTGACCCTGACAGGTCTGAAAGAGAGCGAGAACAGACCAGAAGAAGAAGGAGTAGAAGGGCACGTGGAGAAGCTAATTGGCCGCAAAGAAGGAGCTCTAGCCTGAGGTCAACTCCAGAAGCAACCCTTCCTCCGATATCAGAAGACTCAGATCCAGAAGAAGGTGCTCAGGGCGCTGAAGCACCAGACCGAAGAAGGTCAAGAAGAGTGCGAGTGCCTAACAGAAGATACTCCACACCTGAGTGGACATATCTGGCGACAAATGTCTGTGAAACCGGAGACAGGGAGGATCCGAGCGGTGGTGGTGTCCAGTTCTGAGCCCATTATCACCGTGGAAATACGACTGTTGGTACCCGGTGTCGAACAAGAAGGGTCGCTGACATTCGTGCTCCCCAGACCTCCCCGCCTCAGCAAGTTAAAACATATGTTTCTTACAGAATTGCAATTCCCCGACTTTGGTACAACGATAACAGCACATGAAGAGCACAATCTTCGTTTGGAAATACTGAACTATGCTATTGAAGCAGCAACCACAAATCTGATAGTAGACTGTTAAAGGACTTTGTAAATATAGCAAGCAGAAAAAAGAAGATTACCTAGCGCCCAGGAAGCAGAGAATTTTAGGGAATTCCCCTTGAGTGGATGGAGAAGGGCTAGGGTTGTCTTTTTTGGAACTGTGAAAGGACTTTTGCGAAAAAGGCTGTCAGCCTCCAGTTGTGTGGATTCTAAAGACAAAAGGATTGAAAAGAGACTGTAAAGGAACGAGAGGAAAAGAACTTTTTGCAAAGATAAAGAGAGAGCTATAATATCTGACGAAATGGAGGCCGGCACCCCGAACCGCAGAGCTAAATGTATAATAGGTACACTAATAGTAGGAGTGATAATATTAATAGCTTTAGTGGTAACAATCTCTTATGTAAAGGGACATGAGGAAGAGGTAAAGGTAACTGATGTGAGTTCTGCAGAAACGCTTACACCCACAGTTGCTGGTGAGAAAAGGGAAAACACTCAAGAGAAAGCGTTATTAGCTGCAGAAGCCCGCAGGTTACATGTAGACGAGTCCCAAGGAGACTTTAGGTCAAATGCTTATGCTAAACTTTTATATGAATACGTGGATGCCATGGAGGTTAAGGATTGCTACGTCTGCATGCAGTTGCCTGCGTCTGTAGATGAAGGAATTCGCTATCATCACCTCCCTCTGACATATGGCATTACATGTAGCTTATTGCTTAGTATATTTTATGAGAGAGATAGTTTTGAATACTACTTCTCTAATTATGATTCAGTGTTGCCAGAAGTCCCGAATTATAAGCAGATGAATAAATGGGATTACTGGAAGAGTGAAGACAGATTGGCCAAGTTCTTCATTCCTTGGATTACCTTAGATACTTCACATGCCCGTAGAAATAACCTGACATGCAAGGTGTCAGAAGTCGAGAAGAAGTTCATAGGGCAGGTGGATGATCGTTACAGGAGACAAAAGATTTTGAAAAAATCTGGACAAGGGAAAATAGATTGGACCGAGGAAGAGAAGTCACATAAGAGAAAGGGTAGTAGTGGTCCAATAGCTTTAGATAAAGCGCAGAGAGGAAAGTTATGTCTTCACCGAGCCAAAACGTATTATGAAAATGTATACGTGGGTGAAGTTGACTGTGAACATGCTTTTAATTTAGAGTACTACACTAAGGATTTCCTGAAGGGAATGCAAGTGATTCCAAATGTGTATTTTGTATGTGGAAGAAATGCTTACGTGAGACTACCTGACAACTGGTATGGATCATGTTACTTGGCAATTGTCTTCCCCAAAATATATCATGCACAAGACTTAGTGATCATTGAGGGTCAGACATCATCGAGGGGAAGGAGAGATGTAGGTGATGCCGAAATGGTTGGAGATGTCTTTGGAGCTATGTTCCCTCTTTTGGGAATAATCCTTAATGATGTTAAAATTAGACGACTGGCAACAGTTGTCGACAGGTTGTCTGCCAGCACTGCTCAGTCCTTAATGCTGGTGGAAGGAGAGATGCAATCGATAAGGGCTATGGTTCTTCAAAATCGTCTTGCATTAGATGTCCTACTAGCAAAAGAGGGCGGAGTCTGTAAGGCTTTGAAGGTCCAGGAATGTTGCACTTACATTCCAGACAATTCGAAGCCCCTTGAGAAAGTTATTAAGAACATAACTAGTATTCACAAGGAGATCGAAGACTTGAGTAGAGAAAATGTTTGGGAAAAGGTGGGCCACGGAATGAGTACAGTTGGAGGGTGGTTTTCCGCCTTAGGCAAAAGCTTTGTATGGTATATCCTGAAGCCTATCATCATAATATTGATCTGTGGGATAATATTGTGGGGATTGGTGAGGGTATTCAAATGGTACAGAGCAAGAAGGTCAGAGAGGGCCCAAAGAGAACAGCTGCAGAGATTGGCTGCCATACAAGATAATCAGTACAGGAGCCTGAGAGCTCTGGAAGCGCAGAGAATGCCAGCAATAACTGCAGTTTAATGTTAGTGATGACCCCGAGAGGTCATCAAAGGGGGGAACTGAGAGAGCGCAAACTGATTTAAATGTATGAGTACATCACACTTACCTGTAGTAAGCACAAATCGTGAAGAGAAATGCCATGAGTGCTAATAGTATCTGCAAATATATCAAAAATGTATAGCTAATATAGAGATTTAAGTAGAAGTGGAACTAATACAGAAATGTGTGACCTTATATGACTTTATTAGATGTGATTATTTTGAATCCATGTCGTGTAGCTGTTAACATGTAAGATGGTAGGTGGTTGAACGCAAAACGTGGTAGGCCTCAGGGCCAGAGCTGGAGCTGAAAGGGAAGATGGTTCTTTTCACGACACAGATTATATTAACGTTTTTGGTCATTGCATTAATGGGCCAGGATTTATAAAATGTTTACTGAATAATAGAATAAGAGTATTAACATGCTTTAATTAAATGAAGAAGTTGAATGCTATAATCATAATGAGAAATATTGTAGGCCTGAAATGTTTTAACGTTGATTTACACGTACATGTCTGGGCTGAGAAATGTTGCAAGCCTATTTCTTTTAGAAGTATATGAGAGTTGGGTTCTTGGCTACAGATATCTGTCTGCAACAGGAAAGGGGGGATGCAATTATAAATGAATGAATAGAGGTCTGTTCAGTGGACGGCCCAGACATGGAGGAGGGTTTTGGAATGTTTAAGGGGTATCAGCGGGCCGGAGAAGAGTCTGAGAAGCAAGGTCAACTCTAACGTCTGAGGCCCAATACAAAGCATCATGGAAAAAGCCTGAAGTTGCACCACGTGAGAGGCGTTTCGCAAGGGGCGTCTCAAATGTTGTTGACTGTTTTGTATTAGGGACAGCACCCCTGGGTGGAGTTAGAGCAGAGACCTGAGGACCCTTTAGAGAGCGGATGGGTAGGCAGAGAGGGGTCATGACTGGAGAACTTTAGGTTTTCACCAAGAGACTTAGAGTGAGTGACTTCCCTTGGGGTCATTCACTGCTGACACCTTTGTTAGGTTGGGATTTGGTTAAGTAGGGATACCATCTAGAACAGGGTAGGGACGCCTAACCTGTGTTTGTTTTCCTCCAACCTAAATGAAGGAGAGATATGCGTCTATGCTGATAGCTTTATTGTTCTTAGAACTTGTGTTAGTGATTTCTGTTGCTCGTCTGAGGGCTTTTCGAGAGCACATGTATGTAATTGGACCTGTGTATCTCGTGAATCTCATTCTGAGATGCCTGTATTTGCAGCTCATTATATCTTTACAATAAACTTTTGAAAACTAGAAGTTGTCCGTGATCTTTGGGAGTAGAGTCCTTTCTTGGGTGAACTGACTTGGAAATAGGTGCACTTTCTTTCCTTACAGACAGGCAACAAAGGTTCAGTCGACCAGATCGAGGTTTGGATCAATAGAGATAAGGTATCGATCAAAATCTCGCCCTTTCAGGACCGCGATTACCCCGGAGGCGAGGCTGGGGTTGTTGTCTCCTCCTTGAGCAGCGGTTTCCTGCTGCATCTGAGGGCTGTGCTGGTGCGATCATTATCGGCCTCGTACGTATCTAAGGGGCTCAGCTGCTTTGGTTTAATAGCAGACCTCAGCTGCAAGCGTTTGACCCACCGAGCCGTTTTGCGGGGATAAGGCACTGACTTGTGTCACCAGTGCAGCTTCCAGAAGCAGACCAGGGACGTCTCATTCAGCAATAAAGCTACCTTGAGGACGGAGGCACCCACCAATGCTTGCTGTCACATTCCATATCCGGGCAAATTCATGGAGTGCATTTGGGCCTTCCTTGCTGTTTTATTTATGAATCGTGGAATTTTACCAATAACTTATTTCCGTCCTCAATGTGGTGCCTCATAAAATCTCTAGAAGTCACTGAAAAGAGACGTTCATTTTATGACCGTTCATCAAGCTGTGACGCAACATTAGGCTACCCGTATTTCAAACGCAGATTAATACTGTTAAAACCCCAATATCTCCAACTATCCCATTTGATGAACTAAAGTACCTTGTATCATAGCTCGTATCACTTCAAGTGACAGGTGTTACTTTTATCCAAATCGGAAGGATGAGGCTGTGAACAGGCCCTGTCAGGATTTTCAACTTTTAATTGCACGTCACACACGGATCTCTATAATAGGCATATTCACACAATGGGCTGCCTTACACTACACCAGCGACGAGGAAAGCAACTCCACACCCCGTTTCGACAATGCTACAGCTTGCAAGGGAAATCCTGTTTAGACATTGTTAGCTTCCTGAAAATAAACGCCAAGGTTTTCTGGGGGTGAGGGTGGCGTGGAAGGTGAGGGCAGAGGCTACAATTGATTCATTCTGAGACACAAAGAGGGAAGGATAACTCTTTACCCACGTCACGTACATGAACCTGGACTTTTAAAGAGAAAGCGACTTCCTTTGCAGTCTCAGCAGAGAGGCCAGTGAATGATTGGGCATGGAATTGGAACTCTCCAAAGCCATTTTTTAGTAGGTTATGCACTCGAAATCTGGCCTTGGAGGGTACCGTAACATTAATGTACGGAAAGACAGTGAAAGAATTTGGCAAGTTGGACACTGTGAGGTGTTGGTATTGAAGAGCCACGTGAGAAACTTCCACTGAGAGGAGCTGCCTCTGGTGGGCAGTGAAGGTAAGCTGGCAGTGGTGGTTAGCACACAAAGCCACAACTGGTGGACAATGTGAATAGCTGGAACTGGTGGCAGTGGAAGAGCTGGCACTGGTGGGCAGGGTAAGAGCTGGCACTGGTGAGCAGGGTAGGAGCTGGGTGGGCATGAGAGAAGCAGGCTTGGGTTGGAGGTACAAGAAGCTGCCACTAATGGGGCAGTCTGAAAACATTTTTTTTATTTAAAATATTTATAAAGCACATACTTACCCACTGCGGTGTCCTGGCGCAGAACCAGATTTTTACGAAGTCAATATTCACGTTTTTAGTAGTTCACGGACCACGAGGAATGGCCTCTGCTTTTCTCCAGCAGAGAACAGGATAGAATTCCAGTGTTTCCTTCCTTCCGATGTAAGAGAAGGGACGTCCGCTCTTATGGAATTTACCACAAGGGGGCAGCAGAGGGGAACCCAACCATTTTGGAACTCAGCATAAACAGGTGTCACAAAAAACCTGGGCCCTTCATTGTTCACAGAGAGAGACATTTAAACAATGCTTGCTTAAGGTCTGGAACCCGACGAGGTTTGGCAAGATGACTGGAGAAAGAGATCTTGAGGAAGACCCACAAGTGGCGTGCTTCAGGCTTCTGAATGAGCCACAGTAGTGCACTTGGGAGGGAGGGGGACAAGCCAACACAGACACCCATTTTGTGTGTGAAAAAGGCCGCTTTATTGAAAACAGGTGCATATCACAATGTCCAACCTAGGCTCTTGCCTTATAGACTAAAACCTCACTATACATAAATTAACTGAAACCCCATTCCCCCCCCCCCCCCCCCCCGCCCCTACGATCCCCACATAAATCCCCCACCCTGCCGATAACATAACATTACATAACATTCCATAACAATCCCAATACACAGTATTGCAGTTCCCAACTCCTGCCCTCTACTAAAAAACCTAACCCCCTACCTCCCTTTCTGCAATTGTAACTAGCTAACCTCTAATCTAACCTTAGCCTACCTGCCTAAACTTCCCTTAGCCCTGCCCACAAACTTCCAACATTTAAATAAAAACTTCTGCCAATGTAGCCAGCTTCTTAACAACCCTGCAGCACTTGTTTCCAGTGTTAACATATGCAGTAAACTTCCCATCCCTATGCACCTGTCCTCAATTCCAGCCACGATCCCGAAAACCCCAAAAAGAAAAAAGAAAAAATTGCTACCCCAAACTTCTACCTATAGGGTGGGCGGGTGGGACAAAACTTTCCTTAACTGCACGCCCAGCCACCAGGTCACCAGAACCTAAAATGGTGGCTGGGGAAATGTGCTGGGGACACATATAGCCTTTGGGGTACAAATACCCTTGGGCTGCTTTTGGGCTATACCCGAGCAGCCCAATACTACAAAATGGCCGGCGAGGCCACCCCTCCCTCTCTCAAACTGCCCGTGGGGCAGACCTCACGAGGCTCGGCTGCCTCCCAAACCCCCCTTGGGAGGGAGGGAGGCAAGCCAATACACACACCCATTTTGTGTGTGGAAAAGGCCGCTTTATTGAAAACAGGTGCATATCATAATGTCCAACCTAGACTCTTGTTTTACAGACTAAAACCTCACTATACATAAATTAACTGAAACTCAATTCCCCCCCCCGCCCCTACGATCCCCACATAAATCCCCCACCCTGCCGATAACATAACATTACATAACATTCCATAACAATCCCAATACACAGTATTGCAGTTCCCAACTCCTGCCTGCTACTAAAAAACCTAATCCCCTACCTGCCTCTCTGCAACTGTTACTAGCTAACCTCTAATCTAAACTTAGCCTACCTGCATAAACTTCCCATAGCCCTGCCCGCAAACTTCCAACATTTAAATAAAAACTTCTGCCAATGTAGCCAACTTCTTAACAACCCCGCCACCCAGGAAAAATGGGTGCGTAGGCGGATACGCCGCCTCCCCTTTTTTCTGCCCTCCCCTTCCCTGGTAGGAGTGCCTAGACCCTCAACATCCTAGCTAGGACTTCCCGGATCTCCAGCAAATAGAGGTCCATCCCCAGACAAGATAAATGTACCCCATCAACCCTAAACAATTCCACAGTGTCATACTTAATCTCTCTGTGGGCAATCCTGAAAAAACCCAATTCCCTGCAAAACCGCGCCATTTCTGTATTCAACTTCCTCTTGGCCCTATCCACTGCTCCTGGGTTAACCGCGCCCCTCCAGACCCTGAGAGGAACAAATTCGGTCCAGATTACAGAGCAACCCGACCACTGGCACTTCAGCATGGCTAAATCCCTCTTCATACTTTGCATAAGGACCAAGCCTTTCTCCCAGACAATATCATTTTCCCCCAAATGGAGTAATAAAATGTTGGGGCACCTACCAGCCACCAACATGCCATTTAGTGTGCTCAACAACTCACTCCAAAGCTTGCCCCGGCCCTTTCCAATGAACTTTGAAAAAATCTTTATAAAACCTCAGACTTTCCCCGAAGTAGCTGCCCCTCGCTTGGACTTGGGCCCTCTTTATGAAGGAATGTCCCACTATCCATATCATCATCTCCCTGGCGAGGGGTCCCGCCACTGAACCTGAAACAGAAAAAGTGCGTGAACAAAAGAAAAGGCATGTAACCGCGCTATAACCCCCCCAGTGCACAGTTGCACACATATCTCCTGTAGCATTCCGAAGACCATCTCCCCAGTCTCATGATATCGTCGCTCCCCAACCCCTGTTCCTGTCTTCTGATGCCGCCCCAATCCTGAAGTAATGTGTACCAAATCCCCTACTGGGAAGTCCCAGCACTGAGAGTGCTTGCGCATCACTGCCAGGACTTGAAAAGCTGTCACCCTGCGCTCATCTTTGTGTCTGAAAACTCCTCTAGCCTGTCCTCCCGACATGTCCCTCCATCAAGCCTCCCATCTACAAGGACAAGTTGGGGGGGAGTCCACCGCCTGCAACGATACCCATTTTCCCATGCCACGTTGATCAGTATTGGACTTATGCAACCAAATGCACACCCGCTCCCCATGCGGAACAACATAATCAGTTCCGAAACCCGGAACGCCCCAAAAAACAACCACACCATCAATGTGGAAAAAAGGCACACCTCAACATTGTCCGCACATATCGCGGGCAAGGATCCCAATACTCTCTTTAGTAAATCCCATGACAGGGGCTTCCGAACGCACCCTGTTTCCTAGCTCTCCCCTCCAACATGGGCAACCCCAACTCCCCGCCGATGGAGCATAACCCCACATAAGCTTTCCTACGAAAGCAATCCCTGCCAGCTTACCCGCAATGGTCACAATAGACAGCCATTTGTCAATCAGCTGTAATATAAACTGTATCACGTCTTCTCTCCTGTGCCTCGTCAAAGTCCTCCACTGTGCCCCTGAAGAAAAAAAATCCTGCCAGGCTAGGCTGTCTGCCGCCCTCGTGGAAGGGGCTAGGGAACCTACCACCAGCTGAAGCATCCAGTGTTGCCTACGTACCACAATTGCCGTGTCATGGGGGTCGGGGTCTGTCTGCATCCTTGGCTAGCCCACAGGAATCTCCCCCACTGTGAACGAGACAAAGCATAGGCAATGTCATTGTCCACACCTGGCATGTGCCCAGCCTGAAAAACTATGTCATGGCGCAAGCAGCCCAACACAAAAATCCTTAGTAGCTTCAGCACCTGCTCGTCCCTAGCGGACTGCCGATTGACAATTTCTGCTACTGCCATATTGTCAATCCTGGATTGTCACTTTCTTGTGGGCCAACTGCTCCCCCCCAAAGCGTCACTGCTACTACCAGAGGGAAAAATTCCAGGAAGGCTATGCTTCTGCCCCGGCCCTCCATGCATTAGGCCATTGTTCCGCGCACCACTTCCCTTGCCAAAAAGGTCTAAAACCCAGGCTGCCTGTCCTACTCTCGTGCCAAGGGCACCACATTGAAGTTCTGCAGGAAAAACTTCCACATTCGCAGATCCTCCCTCACTCCCGCCGACAGTCATACGTGGTGATGCGGCAGTCTCTGTCCTGACAAAGCCCACGTAGGGCATCACCAATTGGTGCCCCGTATGCCTGGAAAACAACCACTGTAAAAATGTAATGAAACATTCGAACAATGAGCAAGACATAGAGCAGCCCATCGGTAGGGCTTTTTCCACGTTCCATTTACCATTGAAATGTATGCCCAAGAGGTCCCAATCCTCTGGACGGACTGGAAGCAGCCGGAAAGCTAACTTTATGTCACATTTTGCCATTTCCTCTGTTGCGGCAGCGGTCACTACCAGTGACATGGCCACGTCAACGGACGAATACAAAACAGTAGCCTCAGTGTCATCAATAAAATCATTCACCGAATTGCCTTCGGGCCAAGACAAGTGCTGTATTAACCGAAATTGGCCCCGTTCCTTCTTGGGGACCACCCCTACAGGGAAACCTTCGAATTCCTCAGCGGCCAATCATCAAATGGGCCCGCTATGTGGCCCTCACTAACTTCCTTGTCCAGTTTGTCTTGCACCACAACCGGGTGCTCCCTGGCTGACTGTAAGTTGTCTGCCCAGCGTCAAATCCTATGACCCCTGTAACCTAACTTAAAACCGTCAGTAAATTTGCCCAGTAAAGTCTTCGTCCCCTGTCTGGTCATAACACTGTAACGCTGCCACTAACCTGTCCACCCTAACCGGGGTACGAGCCTTTGGGCCCAGCCCCTCTAGACCCACAAGGCCCCCACTGGTTTGCTGCTGTTGTCCGGATTGAAACCCCTTTGGTGCCACTGTTGTCCCCCTGACTGCTGGCCCAATCCCCCCCGCCAGCAATTAACCAGGGCATGTCTGCCTCCACATTTTGAGCAGTCATGCCGAAATCTGCAATACTCCCGCATGCAGTACCTTTATTGAAATCCCAACAGGCCCCCCACAGATCCTGGCTGTCCTCTCCCTGTGCCCCCCACCCCTCCACGGGTGGGTTGCCCCTGAAAGGGCTGATAAATAATTGGGATCCCGCTGGCCGTAAATATCGTCTTCCCTGTTTGTGAAGATCCCATCGTATGCTGCCAGAGGTCTGTATCCAACTCCCCCACTTAGCTTCAGTGTCCGATGCCATGCGGGCCCTAAACTCCTCGTGGTACTGAGCCCACGCATAGCCTTCCCCCGTAATCTGCGCCTTCCTAATAACGTCCATGTACTTAAAGAGAGCAACGCACCTCTCCGGGTACTTTTCACAGTACACACTGGCATATATTAGAAAAGCAGCCATCCAGTTCTCAATAGTCAGGGGCACCCGCAGCCGTTTGGCCAGTTCATACTCTTCTTCCTTTGACCCTTGTTTTGCCCGCACCTCCCTATGCAGTAATTTAAGCAATTCCATATATTCCTCCTTCCAGATGCGCTCCTTAGTGGTCAACATATAGTGTGCCCCCAGCGGCTTAGTTACCCCCCTGTACGGCAGTTTTTAAATCTTCAATTCCTTGTTTTCTGGTTTAATCACTGCGTCCCCCCTGCTGCTTCGCTCGACTCCTTGTCGTTTGTGGTGTCCCCTTCCTTACAGCTGCTCGACTCCTTGTCTTTCGTGGTGTCCCCGTCCTTACCCATTTTGTCAGTACCGACCCCCACATCCAAAACATATTTTCCTCTGCCCAACCTCCCCCCCACTCCCCTCGCCCCGGCCCCGATCACCACTTAGGTTTCGCTCTGTCTCCTTGCTTACCTGGTTCCAAAGATGGTGCCCGTCGCTCTGCATTCCGCCTTTAGACCGGGGCCAACCTGTCCCGTGAACCAGCTGTCCGACCCGTGGGTTCCGTCGGGTGCCGTGACACCTGTAAGGTACAAAGACAAGCGTTACTGGGCCCCCCGCACCACCCTCATCCTCTCACAGTTTTAAGCTCTTCCATGCTATCTATGTCATAATCTAACACCTCAGGCTCTACCGGCCCCCAAATCCTGTCAACCGGGGGTGCCAACTGCACCCTCCTCTGACCTAACGCCTCCAAGCCGCTGGCAGACCTGCACTCCCAATGTCTGGTGTCCCATTAAGGACCATCGGGTGTTGGGGCCAGTGAGACCGCTCAGTACCTACTTGTGCCGCTCACGATGGGGCACCACGGTGGTACTGGATACGCCGTGCTAGGCTCCATCCTCCCTTCTTCTCCGCGCTGCCAATCCACTCCCAGCTCTGCTGTCGCTCTGATGCCTGCAACATAAAAGTCTTGACTGGTGTGCTGGGCCAAACTCTGCGTCCTCCTTCCACCCGCCCCCATCCTAACCCTGCACTGGACATCGAGGACATCCAGTGCCATCCCACCTTGCTAAAATCTAGCGCCACACAAGCCACTCCCTCGCCCCCCTCTGCCTCACTCCATTCTAATTCCTCGTCCCCGGACCCCGTCCCCCCTCATGTCCCCCTCTCCCATCTGCCCCCTCCTGCATGAGGGTGCCCTCCTCCTGCCTCCTCCTGGCCTCCAAACCCAATGACCCCCCTTGCACCATGTAGGCATCGATTTGCCCCACCGTGTCCATACGAGCGGCCCCTCACTCTCGGGGACCCGCTTGTAGATGCGCGAGATGCGCTCCTATGGTGGGCCCCACCCCGCTCCTCTCTCGCCGCGGCCTTCGCTTCACCGCTAGGCCGTGGCTTTTTCTCTGCATCTGAGGCCGCACACGTACCGCGAATGCCATCAGCCCCACTTACCTTACCTCTCACTCTCCTCAGCAGGGAGCACGCCGCCACTGCGGCTGCCACCCTCGCAGCCGCACACCTCGCCGGGTGCCCTCTGCCCGAGGCCTCCGGCATCAGTAGAACCAAGCAGCCAGCCTCACTAAGAAGTCCTCATTAGCCATGATGCACACAAAAACTGCTCTTCCCTGCATTAACTAGCCTAACCCAATTATACCTCACAAGCAACACTTACAAAACTTTCCTTAACTGCACGCACAGCCACCAGGTCACCAGAACCTAAAATGGTGGCTGGGGAATTGTGCTGGTGACCCATATAGCCTTTGGGCTACAAAAACCCTTGGACTGCTTTTGGGCTATACCCAAGCAGCCCAATACTACAAAATGGCTGGTGAGGCTGCCTCTCCCCCTCCCAAACTGCTTGTGCGGCAGACCTTGCGGGGCTCGACTTCCCCCCAAACCCCCTTATCAAAATGATTTCTAGTTATTCGGACCCTATATAAATCCAGGGCGACGGAGGGAATGGGCATTGCCGTAGGTAAACGGCTGCCTACAATTGCTAGCAGTACAAAAGGGGGTGGTGATGGACTGAGCATCTGAACCAATCAAACACTCACACCCAGTCAACAGATCTGGGTTTAATCCATCACTGTTCTTTAGCCCACTCTGCCCAGTTCAGACATGGCCATATGCAAATCAGTCTGACCCTGTGCCTCATGGGAACAGTCCAGCCCGAACTGCCAAGCCATGCCTTTGCTGGACTGGAAACAAGCTTCCTAGGACCGGTTTCTGGCATTTCAGCCGTCTTCAGCCAGGCTTGCTTGAATCCAGTGGCAAAGTGAGCAAGGGACTCCCGTCTGAGCATACCCTGCCAACTTATGGCAAACAAAGCGGTACAAAAGGGGGTGTGATGGACGGAGCTTCTGAACCAATCAAACACTCACACCCAGTCAACAGATCTGGGTTTAATCCATCACCGTTCTTTAGCCCACTCTGCCAGCCCAGTTCAGACATGGCCATATAAGGGTATGCTCAGAGGTGAGCCCCTTGCTCACTTTGCCACTGGATTCAAGCAAGCCTGGCTGAAGAGGGCTGAAATGCCAGAAACCAGTCCTAGGAAGCTTGTATCCGGTCCAGGGAAGGTATGGCTTGGCAGTTCAGGCTGGACTGTTCCCATGAAGCTCAGGGTCAGACTGATTTGCATATGGCTATGTCTGAACTTGGATGGCAGAGTGGTCTAAAGAACGGTGATGGATTAAACCCAGATCTGTTGACTGGGTGTGAGTGTTTGATTGGTTCAGATGCTCCGTCCATCACCACCCCCTTTTGTACCGCTTTGTTCGCCATAAGTTGGCAGGGTATGCTCAGACGTGAGTCCCTTGCTCAGTTTGCCACTGGATTCAAGCAAGCCTGGCTGAAGACGGCTGAAATGCCAGAAATCGGTCATAGGAAGCTTGTTTCCGGTCCAGGGAATGCATGGCTTGGCAGTTCAGGCTGGACTGTTCCCATGAGGCACAGGGTCAGACTGATTTGCATATGGCCATGTCTGAACTGGGGTGGCAGAGTGGGCTAAAGAACGGTGATGGATTAAACCCAGATCTGTTGACTGGGTGTGAATGTTTGATTGGTTCAGATGCTCCGTCCATCACCACCCCCTTTTGTACCCCTTTGTTCGCCATAAGTTGGCAGGGTATGCTCAGATGTGAGTCCCATGCTCACTTTGCCACTGGATTCAAGCAAGCCTGGCTGAAGATGGCTGAAATGCCAGAAACCGGTCCTAGGAAGCTTGTTTCCGGTCCAGGGAAGGCATGGCTTGGCAGTTTGGGCTGGACTGTTCCCATGAGGCACAGGGTCAGACTGATTTGCATATGGCCATGTCTGAACTGGGGTGGCACAGTGGGCTAAAGAACGGTGATGGATTAAACCCAGATCTGTTGACTGGGTGTGAGTGTTTGATTGGTTCAGATGCTCCGTCCATCACCACCCCCTTTTGTACAATTGGTAGCAGGCATACAAGGATACTGTATCGCATTCTCAGTGGATGAAACAGGTGCTTCACAGAGCCAAGGACCCATATGAACGCACCGAAAGTGAAACCTAGGGCCTGTGCCATGGGTGCCGGAGATGGAAAGCAGCCTACCTGTGCGGAACTGACGCAATTCACTCCTGACAGTTCCATCTTACTTGACTTAACTTTCAGAGCCTTGTAAACATCATCTGAGGGATAGCTGGGTGACAATTATGGAAATATCCACACGGTTCTTTTACATTTTCCAGATTATTTGTGTGCCTGCCTTAATGTCATAAGTGGGAATCTGAAGGAGGTGGTTAACTTGTGATTGAATAAAGTAGGACTAAGTGAGGATCCATGTAGGACTCCGGAGATAGAACTGCAAGACCGAGAGGACGGGACCTGTCTTGATTGGCTAGCCCCATGCTTTATAGCTTATCCTGACACAATACAGATGAGACATAAGGATGGGATGAAGCACAGAGTCACTAGCCACCAAGGCTGGAGGTAGTACCACCCTAGTCGTCATGTATCTAGGTTGGTCAAGCATGGCGACCTGTGCTCTTTGCGTGCATGCATTGGCCAGAAGACAGCTTGATTAAAATCCAGTAGATTGTTGGTGTTTATGAGAGAAGACAGCTGACGATTGACTATTTGTTCTGCAACATTATCTGCGAATGGTAGCAAGGTAATAGGTCAGAATTCACTTAGCGCTGAGGGGTCGGCAGAAGGTCTCATTAGAAAGGGGACACCTGGAAGTGTTTCACAGGCAAAGGATCTTTGATGGGCAGCTGCATAACTCCAGAAGGTACCCAGATTTACTTGAAAGTGGCACTGGCATGCAGTGTGATGAGCTAGCATTGGTGGGCAGAGTGTGGGCCGGCAAACATGGGCTCTGCAAGGATCTGGCACTGATGGCATCAGTGTGCAACTGGCACTGGTGTGCAATGTGAGGACATGGGTGTTGTGTGCCGTGAGAAGCTGGCATTAGTAGGCATTATGAAGAACCGGCACTGCCCTGGTTGGCAGTAAGAGACGCGGGTATTAGTGTCAAGTTCTTTCTCCTGATCCTGTTGCATTTATGAAGCACCTGCGCTGTTTCACATCTGATGCTGCCCAATGTTCCTGCTGGCCTAAGATTCCAGGTAACAGGCCTGTAGTGATGAGATATCACATCATAGCCTCCATGGCTTACCAGTGGTACCAGAGGCTGAGCTGGTAGCCTTCCTCATAGGATGTGCTGTGAAGGTTGGTACCAGATTGAATATGTCACCAAAGGTAATAAAGATGATTGTCAAAACAAAAGGAACATCTCTTAAAACAGAGTATGGTCAGTTAAAATGAAGCACTATGAAGAAAACGAGAAGGCTATAATCTTAAGCTCCCCATGGTATGGATATCATTTATGTAGTCTAATAGAATTAGGTTAGTTTACGACTAATATTTGTGCAAGTTTCAGTCACCATGTACATAGAAAGGACTAGTGCACTCTTTATCCGTAAGACAATCTTTCTTAAGTCTACAGCCCAATGCCACTATGGAAACTCCATGGCTCAAAGGAGTTCTATACAAAAAAGCCTTCCGAAGGGCTCAATGGGTTTGAATATATGGTTACTTTGGGTCTGTGATGATCATATACAGTTGAGCTTCAGATTCTCAGGAGTTTCTACCCAATAGAGCACTGTGTGTGTGGTTGTGTGTGTGGTTGTGTGTGTGTGTGTGTTGTTGTGTGTGGTTGTGTGTGGTTGTGTGTGTGGTTGTATGTGTGTGGTTGTGTGTGTGGTTGTGGTTGTGTGTGTGTGTGGTTGTGTGTGTGGTTGTGTGTGTGGTTGTGGTTGTGTGTGTGGTTGTGTGGTTGTGTATGTGTGTGTTGTGTTTGTGGTTGTGTGTGTGGTTGTGTGCTGTGGTTGTATGTGTGTGGTTGGGTGTGGTTGTGTGTGTTTGTGTGTGTAGTTGTGTGTGTGAGTGGTTGTGTGTGTGGTTGTGTGGCTGTGTGTGGTTTTGTGTGTGGTTGTTTGTGTGGTTGTGTGTGTGTGGTTATGGTTGTGTCTGTGGTTGTGTGTGTGTGTGGTTGTATGTGTGTATGTGTGTGGTTGTGTGTGTGATTGTGTGTGTGGTTGTGTGGTTGTGTGTGTGGTTGTGTGTGATTGAGTGTGGTCGGGTGTGGTTGTGTGTGGTTGGTTGTGTGTGTGTGGTTGTGTGTGGTTGTGTATTTTTGTGTGTGTGTGGTTGGGTGTGTTTGTGGTTGTGTGTGGTTTGTGTGTGGTTGTGGTTGTGTGTATGGTGTGTGTGTGTGTGGTTGGGTGTGTTTGTGTGTGTGGTTGTGTGTGGTTGTGTGTGTGGTTGTGGTTGTGTTGGTGTGTGTGGTTGTGTGTGTGTGTATGTTGTTGTGTGTGTGTGTGGTTCAGTGTTGAAATCGAGCCGACACGAAAGCAGGAGCTTTTATTTCTACAGTTTAACTTAAATTGAAAACCGAACACGCATGGAAAGCGCGGGGGTGGAGGAGATGAAGGAGAACAAAGAGAGAGGGGGAAACGGGCAGCAGGCGGAAAGGGAGGAGAATTAAGGACAAGCTTTCTAAACACATGGAGAGAAGAGGGAATTAATGAAAGCTCTTTCCCAACACAAGCAGCGGTTTGTAAAAACAAATAAATTGTTTTAGCTACAACACGTCATGCTGCTTCTTTTGCATGTTGGAAGCTGTAAAAATCTATGCACTCAAATATTTACCAGTAGTGACTGAACATTTACAAACTGCAAATGCCTCAACATGCTATTCTTTTGAAAATACATATGCTGCAGCTGCGAAGCCCGTACCTTGTAGGTGCCCATGGGACCTGTGCATTAGGTGTTGGGAGCGAAGGTGGAGATCGGGCAGAGCATGGCTGAGGATGGAAATGCCTACACATGCTACATATTTATTGAAAATAGAAATGCTGCTGTGAAGCCTGTACTTGTATGCGCTTGAGGGACCTATGCATAGGGGTGTTGGAAGAAAGGGAGGAGGTCGGGCAGAGCAGGTAATGGCTGCGGGAGGAGGAATGAGGAAGCGTTGCCGTTTGATTGAGAAAGGCTCCGTTTGTGCTCAGAGGATGGGGCGGGCTTATAATGCAAAGCAGGGAGGGCACAAAAACAGCTTCAATGAACGTGCTGCACCACGCAAAACAAAAGAAAGGCGGCGCGACTCAATAAGTTTGTTTACCCACGCTTCTGTTGAAGGTGTGCGCCTGTGTTATAAATAAAGTGCGGTACCATCCGTATGTGTGCTGACAACATGACAGTCGTGTTTTTTTCTGGTACTGATCCCAGTTGTATTGGTAAAGAAAAAAGAAGCAAAAGTGTTTTGTTTAAAAAAAAAAAAAAAAAAATTAAGCAAAAAAAACAGTTGAGTGGGGGGAAGCAATTGGCTAAAGGTATTATGAACAGGGCAGCAAATGTAGGAGAGAGCGCAATGCAGAGCTTGGAGGAGAGTTATAGGAAAAACAGGAGGGGACCCATAAACCAAGTTGGGATGGGTATACTGTGTAGAAAAAACAATTCCCAACAGGTATTATTGAGAGACAATTTCAATTGTGCATGCCTGAAGGCATTACTGAGAACAGAAACAAGGAGTCAAAAGGGATTTTGAGGAACGGTGGTATTATTCACCAAGAACAAAGGGCATTCAACATATGTTTACAGTTTACAACAGCACTGTAAAGATTAGATCTTGTGACAACCCAGTGGCACTTGGTGCAAGGTGCTATATACAGTTTAGGTGAAGTGAAAGTGCAAGTGCTTAAGAACAGCATTGGTGGCGCATAGAATACGGTATATGCATCAATTACAGCTTCAATTATAATACACAAGTTACAGTCACTTGAGAAAATTATTTTCTTATAAAAGCTGAAAGTGTCATATGCGTCATTTGATTCAAGCTGTGTGGTCGACGGCGTTTCGATCCCCTAGAGTCGGGATCGTCATCAGGACGGGGTTGTTCTCAATGAATACAGTGAAAAAGCCAAGCAGGGATGCGTGGTTTGCAGCTTTCGGAATGAATACGTGCTGGTCACTGGTAGCGACTTGTCCTGGGACTGCTCACGTAGTTGGGCAGCTCCTGAGACGAGGGGGTGCACAGAGGGCACTGGCTCATCTGGCGTGGCTGTTAGGCACTTAATGCAACGGCCGTTGCATTAAGTGCCTAACAGCCACGCCAGATGAGCCATTGCCCTCTGTGCCCCCCCTCGTCTCAGGAGCTGCCCAACTACGTGAGCAGTCCCAGGACAAGTCGATATGCATCAATTACAGCTTCAATTATAATACACAAGTTACAGTCACTTGAGAAAATTATTTTCTTATAAAAGCTGAAAGTGTCATATGCGTCATTTGATTCAAGCTGTGTGGTCGACGGCGTTTCGATCCCCTAGAGTCGGGATCGTCATCAGGACGGGGTTGTTCTCAATGAATACAGTGAAAAAGCCAAGCAGGGATGCGTGGTTTGCAGCTTTCGGAATGAATACGTGCTGGTCACTGGTAGCGACTTGTCCTGGGACTGCTCACGTAGTTGGGCAGCTCCTGAGACGAGGGGGTGCACAGAGGGCACTGGCTCATCTGGCGTGGCTGTTAGGCACTTAATGCAACGGCCGTTGCATTAAGTGCCTAACAGCCACGCCAGATGAGCCATTGCCCTCTGTGCCCCCCCTCGTCTCAGGAGCTGCCCAACTACGTGAGCAGTCCCAGGACAAGTCGCTACCAGTGACCAGCACGTATTCATTCCGAAAGCTGCAAACCACGCATCCCTGCTTGGCTTTTTCACTGTATTCATTGAGAACAACCCCGTCCTGATGACGATCCCGACTCTAGGGGATCGAAACGCCGTCGACCACACAGCTTGAATCAAATGACGCATATGACACTTTCAGCTTTTATAAGAAAATAATTTTCTCAAGTGACTGTAACTTGTGTATTATAATTGAAGCTGTAATTGATGCATATACCGTATTCTATGCGCCACCAATGCTGTTCTTAAGCACTTGCACTTTCACTTCACCTAAACTGTATATAGCACCTTGCACCAAGTGCCACTGGGTTGTCACAAGATCTAATCTTTACAGTGCTGTTGTAAACTGTAAACATATGTTGAATGCCCTTTGTTCTTGGTGAATAATACCACCGTTCCTCAAAATCCCTTTTGACTCCTTGTTTCTGTTCTCAGTAATGCCTTCAGGCATGCACAATTGAGCTTGGAGGAGAAGCATACAGGCAAGAAGACAAAGTAGGGGAAAAGCACACAAGGGCGAGCACATTACGGTGCCGGGAGAAACACGTGTGCAGAGAAAGAGCAACACACCTCGAAGGAGCAGAATGTAATGATAATTAAGGCGATGTAATTTCGCGGTTGAGGCTGTCAGGGGGGAAGATGGCGGCCGGCTAGGACGCTAGGTCAGGAGCTCCGGAATGTTTGCCCCTAGCGGAACAGAAAGATGTGGAGATGTGCTGCCAAATAACACTCTCTTTGTAGTGTATTCACTCCCTCAAAGCGTAGCTTTAACCAGAGCCTCCTTAAAATTCTAAAAATGCCCGGTACATTGAGAAACACTCAGCACTGTGAATTAATCACGGTGTGAGAACAGCAAATTACTAACCAAAGGGGTTTCAGCTCCGCTCCACGTCGCTCTACCAACGGTTAGCCAGGAGTGAGGAGGTGCTCGTATGCCGTCACCCGCACGGGCGGGTTTGTTGGAGGAGTTGGAGGAGTCTCGCCGGGTAGGAGTCGCGTGTCCGCTTCCTGCGGCACTTTCTGATCGGTGTACAGCTCGCCGGGGGAGGTGGGGACTTGTGACGCCGCCATACGCGGGTTTGTGGAGTGCACTGTGAGAGGCTCGCGTAGCTTGCCGGAGAGCCGCAGGCAGGGTCTCCTTCCTGTTCCGGGGGAGCGAGATCGGCGTGGGTGGTGTCAGGGGTTTACCTGAAACAGATGGCACTACAAGAAGCCAGGTAAAAACGCAGCCGAAGGGGGAGAACAGATTGCGGGTGAGTGATTCTGTAAAATGGTTTAGGATTAAGGGTGTGGCATGTAGTTTGGGAGAGGTTGCTATTGAAAACGCTTTATTAAATGCTATAAATAAGGAGTTCTTAGGGGTCCAAAGAAGCAAAGTATATAATTCCGAGCACGGACAGGGTGAGAGAGGCACAACTACTCAAAGCGTAAGGCAGACTGAGGAACCCCCCAGTGTGCAACAGCTACAGCAGCGGCAGCGGATGAAAAATCTTGACAACACTGGGGATGCAAGGAGTAATGGGGGTGATAAAGCCCTAAAGGGGGGAGGGGTAAAAATACAGATAACTCAGATCTAGCTCAAGTACACGGACTGAGAGTGGAAGTCGAAGTGGGGGTGGACCGCACTGAAGCAAACACAGAAGCAAGCACGGAAGCAAGCAGTGGTATAACAAATGAGTGTAGAGGGGCTGTAGCACCGGTGTTTGTGGAGTAGGCACTTATAGAGGTTCAGGAAAAAGGCATATCAAGCTATTGCTTGAGAAATAGGCAATTCCTTAAATATTCGACTCCTGCAGTATCTAAACAAGCTGTTGCCCCTCGTACCACCAAAAGGAAGTCCAAGAAACAACTCAAGTCAGACCCCAATAACTTTTACACTAAGAGGAAAACCCCTAAGGAGACAGGGAAGATCGGAAGTTCACTAGACCCGCCTCTTCGAGTTACTACTTCTCTCAGATCCTTCTTTGGAGTCCAGGACCAGAGCCAAGCACTTACCTTTAAGGGGGTTCAAGAGGTTGAAGTATTAGAAAGCAACGCTCTTATTTTGCTACCCAAATCTTGCTCACTTATGGCTGGGTCTCCAAATATGACCCCAATATCAGGTATGTCAGCCCCACAAGAATCTATACCCATCCCTTCTTTAACAGAAGGGAGAAACAGGGATCCCGCGCAAGAAAAGCTGACGATTACCACAAAACAAGGACAAGTGCAGGTAAACCTAACAACTGACGGGTGGGAAGGGCCAGACACCCTATATCCTCACTCAGCAGTAGATCAATTGAGCCGCCATCATAAAGGGGACCAGTCAGGGGGAGAGCAATCTCAAACTCAAGTTCCGGAGCTAACCTCAACAGAATTGATGATGGAGAAAATGATGGAGGAAATGAGGGCAAAATTTGCTGTATCAGAAACAAATAAGAGTAAAATCCGGGGATGTATGACGTTGCAACGCATACTTTTACAACGCCTACCTTTACAACACGGTTTTTACATCGTATACCATTACAACGCATAGTGCTTTTAGGCGCTGGATAGTGATTTATTTAATTTACTATTCCAACTCCAGTCCCCGTGGATAGTAGGGAAAGTGTTGGATAGTATATTAAATACATTCCCTATCCTAGAGCGCCCCCCAGCGCTATGCGTTGTAATGGTTTGCGTTGTAAAAGTTGCGTCGTAATGGTAGTGCGTTGTAAAAGTTTCGTTGTAAAGGATGTTTCCCAAATCCGGGAAGTATGTGAAGCGCTAGACACTAAGACGTTTGCTCTGAATGATCGGATCACCGTTGTAGAGTCAGTACTGGAGGGTCTCTCAAAAAAAGTGGAAAGAAATGAAAAAGACATAAGGGTTCTCAAAGAAAGTGGTAGGAGTACCAATGAAAAACTGGAATCTTTAGAAAATCAAGCAAGAAAAAACAATTTGAGAATACTGAATGTCCCAGAAGGGAAAGAGGGGACTGACGTAAAGAAATTTATAGTACAGTTACTCGAGGAACACTTTCCATGGACAAAGGAGATAGGACTAGCCGAAGACATTCAAAGAGCACATCGAGACCCCTTCGGTAGGAATAAAGAAAAAAAGAACCCCAGGAAAATCTTGATAAACTTCAAAACCTATACCATCAAGGAGAGAATCCTGAGTGAGGCGTTAAAAAGCGGCCCACATAGCAAAGGTGATTGGACATTTAGGATCCGGTCGGATATCTCCAAAGCCACTCAAGATAGGCAATGGGAATTAGGTCAATACATGCAGGAGCTGAAAAGTCTAGGGGCCACGGTACAAATGAAGTTTCCTGCTGCACTTCGAATTATGTGGCGAAATAAAATGTACAATATAAGGGAGCCTGCTGAAGTGGCCCATTTCCTGGAACAGATGAAGGATCAAGTGAGAATGCAGTCTGGGCCGGAGTATGGGTCCGGCGCTAGGTCTGGTGCCTGATCCTCAATCTCTAATCCCGGTAGGTGAGAGGCGAGTTAATAGTACTGTATGAAAACAAGGAGGTCAAGAAAATAGTGATTAACTCAAGGGGGGATAATACGTAAGTTTCTTTTGTTCTATTTCTCTTTTTAATGGAAATGAAAAGAGAACACTACTTGTAAAAAGTGGGCAGTCACGGAGCTCAAAAGGGGCTAATAATGCAGCCCAAGAAAAAAAGAAGGGAGGCTTCCCCAGGGAGGTTGCTTTTGTGTCACAAAAGTTTTAAAAATATGCACATGGGTGGGGAGCAAATTAGGGAAAAAAATGGAAAAAGATCCTCAGAAGGCAGAAAAGGAGTTATCAGGGCCTGCGAAGTATAGGTCAGGGGAGGACATGGAAAATCTGTATGTGAAAGAAAGAGGAAATGATGGGGAAAAACGTTAACATACTATCTTGGAATGTAAATGGGCTAAGACTCCCAAGCAGAAGGCGAAGAATTCTCGAATATCTGAGGATGGCAGACTGCGAGATCATAATTCTACAGGAAACACACTTGTTGAAGATGGAATGTGAAGACATCATAAAAAAACTGAATTGGGTGGATTGCTATGTATGTACAGATCAGGAATGTGTGGTAAAGGGAATAGTGATACTCTTTAAGAAAACCTTAAAAGTAAAAATTGAAAAGAATGAACTCGATAAAAAGGGTAGATGGACAATCACCAAGGTAAGAATCTACAACACCCCATATACTACAGCGGGTTATTATGGACCTAACTCTGATTACCCCTCTCACCTACAGAGCTTGTATACCCATCTCTTATCGAATACATCCCGGTGATCTTAGGGGGGGACTTTAATCTGATTCCAGACCCTAAGGTAGACATTTTGCCTCCCATGAAACAGGTTAATCTCCTTAAAATGCGGGAGTGGTTGGGAATTTATAAGAGATCTGGGTTTGGTGGATATTTGGAGGGAGAAGGGGGACAAAAAACACCCTTTTACCTTCAAAAATAAAAGACTGGGAATAAAATCCAGAATTGATTTCTTGTGGACAGACAAAATATTAGTAGATAAAATGTATAAAGTTGAACATTTGCCAGCCATATTGTCGGACCACTCTGCCGTGCTATTAAAAACTCAGTTGGATAGTCAACAGCCGGTAGTCAGATGGACAGTGGACCGTACTATTTTTAGCGATCCCCAAAACATTGAGAAACTTAAATTAGAGTCGACAGAGTACTTCGAGAATAATAAGGAGGGTGCATCCCCTCAGGTCACATGGGATGCTTATAAGGCGGTTATAAGAGGGAAGATACTCAGTTTGTCTGCATACAAAACAAAAAGATCAAAACAAGAGATAGGAATGTTGGAAACTAACATCAAAAACCTAGAGCTATTAATAGAGGCGGAGGTTGATCCTGAAACAAAAAGGAAGTTGGAAGAGGACAAGGGGAGGCACGAAGAACTGTTAACAGGAGAATTAGAGAGTAGGGTAAGACAGAGATGGGAGGCAAGCAAGTTGGCGCACTATGAGTATGGGGAGGGGTGCAGCAAATTGCTGGCGTGGAAAATAAAGACAGATGCCAGTAGAAACAAGATACTTAATATCTTACCACAAGATGGTTCAGATATTTGTTCAGAAGAAGAAGTAATAAGAAAAGAATTTGTGGATTTCTTTTCCCTATTATATACCGAGAAGACTGCCCCATTAAGTGAGGACTTAGATAAGTACCTAGAAAATCTGGAATTACCAGTGTTATCAAATCTGGAACAAGAGGAATTGAACGCCTTAATTACAAAGGGGGAGGTAGAAGAGGTGCTGAGAGGCCTGAAGAGGAGCAAATCAGCAGGGCCGGATGCTCTACCAAACGAACTTTACATTAAACTCAGTGAGGTCCTATCCCCCCCCACTCACAAACTTGCTAAATAAAATCTACCTAGAGAAGGGGAAACTTCCTGATTCGTGGAATGACGCCACGATAAGTATCTTGCTAAAGCCCGGTAAAAATCCTGCAAAATGTGAATCTTATCGCCCTATAATTATGACTACAAGATCTTTACACAAATTTTAGCAAAAAGGCTCAGTAAAATTGCAGGTAAACTGATAAAAGAAGATCAGAAAGGGTTTGTAGGAGGCAGGCACTAGCAGAATCTTACTCGTGAGCTCATCGGGTCACTAGATATAGCGATAAGCGAGAAAATCCCCTTAACAATAATAACGCTGGACGCAGCTAAAGCGTTTGATAGAGTGAACTGGGTTTTTCTAAATGCAACACTAGAGAAATATAAGCTGGGTGAAAATTTTCAGGAAGCTGTTAAAGAATTGTACCGAACGCCAAAAGCCAAGGTCCTTATAAATGGGATTTTAACAGAGAATATAGATATAAATAGGGGGACTAGACAGGGATGTCCCCTCTCGCCCTTATTGTTTAATTTATACATCATTGGCACATAGGCTTGGATCTAATTCGGAAATAACCCCGTTCAAATATAACGGATGGGAAAAGAAAATAGCTTTGTATGCAGATGACCTGATGATTTTCACGGATAATTACTTAGGATCCATTAAAGCTATTGAGGACACTCTAAATGACTTTGGTAGGATATCCGGCTATCAAACTAATCAATTAAAAACAGAGATTATGAGCTGGAATTCCCAAGTAAATAGCAATTATACCAGGGAGAAAATTAAATACTTAGGGATAGAGCTGACCAAAAACTTAGATAAAATAGCCAAGATGAATCTAGACAGGATAATAGCGGAAGTAAGAAAGTTATTGAAGGCGTGGGGAGGCCTCCCTCTGACCTTTCTGGGCAGATCTAATCTGATTAAAATGGCTATCCTCCCGAAATTTACATTTGTATTCAGTGCAATCCCTTTAGAATTTAAGAGAGATTCTCTGAAGAAAATACAAGGTGAACTAACAAGCTTCATTTGGGAATCCAAAAGTTCTCACATTGCATGGGGAAAACTGCGGAGAAAAAAATTGGAAGGAGGAATTGCTAGCCCCGACCTAGTAGAATATTATAGAGCCTTCTAATTTAAGTATATTAGGGTCTTACTAGGCAATCAAGATCTGTACCCGGAACATCTCAAAGCAATGACCGATAATACTGGCCACTTCTTGTACAAATTTGGCCATCCAAAGTACTAAAAAAAAATAAAACTGAAGACTTTGGAATCAGCGGCCAAATTGTGGTACCAGATCAGGAGTACTCTGGATATCCCGTATATAGTGACTTCGCGCCTATATGGGACTCTCCAGGAACCCCGGAATGTCTTAAAGACAGTTTGGCAAAAACGCTAAAAACATCAGGTTTTCAAGTATGGGGCCAATTATTAGCTAAGAATACTCTAACAGATTGGGAGACTCTATGTGCAAGTACAAATGCACCCCTTTCAAAGTTCAAGTTCTATCAACTTTCTGGTTGGGCAAAAACTCTGAAGGAGAAGTGCAGTGGAAATAAAATCTTAGAAGCATCAATGATACAGAATTCCTCAAAGAGAAAAGAAATTGAATTATGGTACTGGGCACTGATTGAAGCCAGGGAGGAGGACCTAATGATCCCGGAAAATACCTGGGGGAAGGATCTGCCGTCGTTGGACCTCCAAAATCTGTGGCAAGTATCCATGAGCAAAGGCTGGTCCATTGTGAAATCTGCTACCCTAAGGAGAAATCATCTATTTACTTCCCACAGAGCCCACTGGACGCCGAAGCGTCTATCCAAATTCAGTGGCACTAACATGAAATCCTGTCTCAAATGTGGCCTACCAAGGGCGGACGATGTGTACATGTTTTGGCAGTGCCCCCAGCTTGATGGCTTCTGGCAGGAAGTGAGTAAAATCTTAGAAGCAGTACTGAGAAGACCACTCATAGGAAGTATGGATCTTGTTATTTTTGGGGTCAGTCGGCAAGAGGGGGTAACACCCTTAACAAGGAAAGAAGAGAATTTGCTGTTTATGTTGATTCTCCTTGCACGAAGGGAACTTTGTATTAAGTGGATAACATCAGTCTCCCCCACACACTTAGAATGGGTGGCTTCCATAAACAGAGTAAATAAGTGGGATAGGAAAGGGAAACCCAGTAGGAAATACAACTATTGGGAGATCTGGGAGGATTCCCAGTTTGTTAACTAATTGTGAGATTTAGAACACTGACATGCTAAGCCCTATTCATTTCCAATGATTATGCAATGGCAATATATCTACAAGCATGATGCTTGTGTGAGTGGCCAGGGTCGCCAGCTCCCCTACTTCGAAGAAAAAGTATTGAAAGTGTCATGGACGTAAAGGGACCCGACTTTGCAAGCATGCATAGTGAGTTTCCCGAACTCCAGATGTTGTGAAGGACCGGACAGTAGAGAAGCGGGTACCTGATAACTCCAGATACACTCTCTTGCAGAATGAGGAAAATGTAAAAAAAGATAATTAAGGCGAGTGGTTCTGCAACTTACAGAATCCTTCGGATGGCAAATGGTTATCACTGTTGGGGCCGCTTTGATGTTCTCAGTGGCTGCTCGGCTCACTGAGAACATCAAAGCGGCCATGAAAGTGATCACGCAGTCTGACAAATGGTGCGCGCGCCTGGTGCACTTGCACTGTACCCGATCCGCCTGCAGACTTTGGGAGCACTTTTAAAAGCCCTTCACTAAATATCTCGCATAGCATCGCTTACGCAATAGCTAGGCGAGACCTAAAAAGGAGGAGGGAGAAATGTCATTCTCTTATGTATAATTCTAGTATGGAATCATATATGGAATAAAATGTACAGTTGACAGTTGCTGGTGGTTATACGATGAGACAAGCAACAGTGATCTGTATATGCTAAAGTTGATGAGATTCCTTTTGCAAATGGAAATCGAGAATATTCATCAATCATTACAAGTAAATAATGTCCAGAATCCAACGGCCCATACAAATCTTTTGTCACATTAGACCATACTGCATCTGGTAGTTTGTACATGTGCAATTCTTCCACAATTCTTTCTTTGGCAGTGCATTGACTCAAATGACATATTCGAATAATTTCTTCTACTTGACTAGCTAATCTGGGAAACCACATTTTTTAGAATAATTTCTTACTGAAATCCACAGAGTTACATCCTTGAATTATCCTTAATCTTATTACTTCATCATTGTTAATCTTTTCAAAATCAGTCACAGTTTCCTCAGTCTTGTTACATATTCATCAATTAATTCCTCTTTTTCTTGGTAAACCATATTAAAATTGTATCTTTCAAAATCCAGATTTCTTTGTGGATCAAACCTGTCATTGAGACATTTCATAAGCCCTTTATACTTGTTTCTTTCTTGTTCTGGAAAGGTTACTAATACATCTTAAACATCATCACCCACTAAATTAAGCTATGGGCCGTTGGATTCTGAACATTATTTACTGGTAATAATTGATGAATAGTCATGTTTTTCAATTGCTAAGGTAGTCTCATCAACTTCAGCATATACAGATCGCTGCTGCTTGTCTCATCTCATAACCACCAGTGACTGTAAAATGTACATTTTAACCCCACATTCTATCCCATCCTCGTCGCCAATCTGTAACGTCTTGTAAGTAGGATCAGACTTGACAAGGGGCTCCTAATAAATTATTTATTTAGCTTTTCAGCATATATAGATCACTGCTGCTTCTATCATCGCACAACCTCCAGCAACAGTAAGCTGAACATTCTATCCACACATTCTGTTCCATACTACAATGATATTACATCAGAGAAATACATTACATCATTATATTACAGGATATCCCTGGACATTGATTTCAGTGCTCCCTGTGAGCTCCCGTAGGTGGGTGCTGGTAGAAGAGGGACACCAAAAATTTTCCACCGAGATTGTACTCAATAAGTAGCCCCCATGAGCCGCTAATGACATGCTTACAAGTAGAGTACTGGTTGGTGATTGTGGATCATAGTTTTGCACAGTACCAAGAAACTATATAACCATGGACAAGATCTAATAAAGGCACCCCCACCCTGTAAAATTATGTGTGAGTCACGTTAGTGGGTTTCGTTTTGCCTCCTGCCTCAAGTATGTGTGTGTAAGCTTCACTTGACATCCCACAAGCTATTTGTTGACTGCTGAACTGAGTTAGGACTCGAAGTGAAGGGAGGATTTAGAGGGCTAAACTTCCATCTCAGTCCAAATACCTTAAAACCTGGGCAGTAGGATACAGATTCCATTTCACCTTTGATAATTCTATGTGGTCCTTCCAAGTTCAGGATCTGGGAAAAGCCCTAATATGGCCTCTGTGAAGGAAGGTCTTTATTGTTTGCTGGGTCATCATCTTAAGGACTCGCCTGCAAGTTTCTGCTCCTGTGACCAGCTGGCCAGTATCTGCTGCTCGTTCATCAGTGTTCTTCCATGGATCTTGGGAGGCTGGTGATGCTCGCCCTGGGATGGCAGGGTTCTTCCATGGATCGTGGGAGGCTGGTCATGCTCACCCTGAGATGGCAGGATTCTTCCATGGATCGTGGGAGGCTGGTGATGCTCACCCTTGGATGGCAGGGTTCTTCCATGGATCGTGGGAGGCTGGTCATGCTCGCCCTGGGATGGCAGGGTTCTTCCATGGATCGTGGGAGGCTGGTCATGCTTGCCTTGGGGTGACCGGGTTCTTCCATGGATCGTGGGAGGCTGGTCATGTTTGCACTGGGATGGCCGGGATCTTCCATGGATCGTGGGAGGCTGGTCATGCTCACCATGGAATGGCCGGGATCTTCCATGGATCGTGGGAGGCTGGTCATGCTCGCCCTGGGATGGCAGGGCTCTTCCATGGATCGTGGGAGGCTGGTCATGCTCGTCCTGGGATGGCAAGGTTCTTCCATGGATCTTAGGAGGCTGGTCATGCTCGCCCTGGGATGGCAGGGTTCTTCCATGGATCTTGGGAGGCTGGTCATGCTCGCCAAGGGATGGCAGGGTTCTTCCATGGATCGTGGGAGGCTGGTCATGCTCACCCTGGAATGGCCGGGATCTTCCATGGATCGTTGGAGGCCGGTCATGCTCGCCCTGGGCTGGCCGGGATCTTCCATGGATCGTGGGAGGCTGGTCATGCTCGCCTTGGGCTGGCAGGGCTCTTCCATGGATCGTGGGAGGCTGGTCATGCTCGCCCTGGGATGGCAGGGCTCTTCCATGGATCGTGGGAGGCTGGTCATGCTCGCCCTGGGATGGCAGGGTTCTTCCATGGATCGTGGGAGGCTGGTCATGCTCACCCTGGGATGGCAGGGTTCTTCCATGGATCGTGGGAGGCTGTCATGCTCGCCCTGGGATGGCAGGGTTCTTCCATGGATCGTGGGAGGCTGGTCAGGCTCGCCCTGGGATGGCAGGGTTCTTCCATGGATCATGGGAGGCTGGTCATGCTCGCCCTGGGATGGCAGGGTTCTTCCATGGATCGTGGGAGGCTGGTCATGCTTGCCTTGGGGAGACCGGGTTCTTCCATGGATTGTGGGAGGCTGGTCATGCTCGCCCTGGGATGGCCGGGGTTTTTCCTTTTGCTTAGGTACTTGCAGATCGAAGAAGCAGTCCTGGGTTCATGGCTAAAAGTGGTAGGTAGTTCCCTAGTAGGAAAAATATGATAACTACATTAGAACCACACACTTCACCCTTGTTATAAGTTAGTTCCTATCCCTGTGCAAAGAAGAGTTTGCACGAGAACCAGAATTAGCTGTTTGCGATAGCTACCACAACCTCTCAAATATTCCCTTGATAGATTTCTGCAGGGCAAACCTGTCGAAATGTATCTGGGGAAAAGGCCCATAAATAAAGCAAAGCTGGTGTGTTAAGTCTGCATGTGAATCCCCTGTTACAACACGGACGCAGTCCAACTTGTAATGAGCGCTTTTGGGTCCTATTTCGTGTCAAATTGTAATCCAGATTTGGGATCAAACTGGGGCTTTCAGAGACATCTGGAGTTTTGCCAGATTCGTCTCAGGCAAGCAGCAGACGGTGGCCTTGTTTGGATTGAATGTATTCCAGGCAGCTCCAAAAAGAGGAAATAGCTCCTGTTTCGACAGTGTTAATCCAACAGTACTCAGCAGGGATAACTGTGTGAGTAGGAAGAGCTCAGCTGTGGGTCCCAATAAGTGAGGTACTCAACTACAGACACAAAGTCCTATGTAAGGTAGTCCGTTCTATAACATGGTCCCAACACACTGATGGCGATGGAGGTTTCATTTGTAGGGGACCACGTGGGACCTCACTCTGGGGCAGATGCAGCGGGCTGTACCTCCACAGTCATAGCCTGCACTCATCCTCCTCTCCACCTCTCCTGTCCCTACTTCATTTCTTTTAACTGATCAAATGATATCATTACTCGCTACACAAATAATCAGGGTACAAGACAAAAAGGTAGGGAAACATAAGGGGTAGGAGGCTTTGGCTCTCGGTACCCTTCCAGTCTCAAACATCCTAGGCGGCGGTGGATTCGAGATTGCAGTGTGAACGAAGTCAGAGGAATCACTGGGGGGGATGGGTGGGTGGGGGGGAGGGGGAAGCGAGGGGTTGTTAAAGATCTGAGGCAGATTGGATTTGTCGCTGTTTATTCCTCCCTCTCAAATAAGCCAATGGCACCCATCCAGTCTTATCGCGGAGCTGTCCGTTGTGCTGAAATCTTTCTACGTCTCCACGGGGGTGACTGGGGCTCAAAAGTAGACACATGTACCAGGTCAGCCCTGTGGGTGCTAGTTTTCCATGTCTCTGAGTGATGTGGCGCTTTATTTATTATTAACTTATTTATTAATATATTTGCTAACCATAAATGACCCATAGACCCACTAGCAGAGGTTAGATCACTTTTCACCAGTGGTTGCTATTCCATGCCTGCCAACCTGAAGAACAATCTCACCGTGTGAGGTGGGGGGCGAGGGCTTGCAGGGGGCGGGGCCTCGTGCTGAGTAGTATCTAACAGGCACTTTTGAACCGCACCAGCTTCCTCCTTCCCCCCCCAAAAAACCTTGCTGAGGCTGGTGCCGATGTCCTGGGGTGTTTTTACACCCCTTAATCGACGTCGGCAGTTGAAACCCTAGGAAAACGAGCTGAAAAAACACTATTTACAGTAGTTTTAGCTCGTTTTCCCAGCCACCGTGTCATATCGGCTCCTCACCCGGTGCTCGTGTGATGGTAGCCGATATCATGTGTCACACGGCGGCACCGTGTGAGTTGGCAGGTGTGCTAATCATAGTTAGAACTGTTAGGATGCAGGGCTATATGAGCACGTATTTAAGTATTGAATACTTGCACTATTGTTTTTTTATGGAGCACCTGTGGTACTAAGGTTCTGTAGTATCTCTTGGTAAGGACAGTGGCCTTTCACAACTTGCAAGGAATAGATCATCGTGGTTCAGAAAGTTCCTTTCCCTTGAGATATAAGACCATGGCTGAGCCTGGACCATCGTGATTGGGTTTCGGAGGCTCGCGGTTGGAATGAAGACAGTCATCCTGGGTTTTCGCCACTCACAGCTCACACTCACACTCTTTTGTTTTGGTGTCTGCTGCTCTGGCTTACGGATTGGACCCCGTAGCTTCTGGTTGCTGGATTGTTGCGGTCAGGATTTCAGACTAATTCAGGGGTCTCGAGTCACAATGATGACACAAACGTAGCCAGGGGTACAATACTTTGTCCAGCACCTGACCCATGATGTGCCCAAGCAAATATTGTGCAGTGTTGGTGGAGGGATCTTAAAATGTATTACTCTGGCAGTACCTGCATAAGGATAGTGGTTAGGTTTGTGCATTGCGCGTAGTCCTCTGCTTGATGCCATTACACATAGAGGCTAGAGAAGCTTCAGTAGGTGTAACCACCCAAGAAACATACAATTTAATCACACAGATGGAGGAAACGTGAACTCACTAAGAAATAAATTCACTAAAGGCTCAGTTTACCTTCATGGCCGTCTCCACAGGTCAGACTGGAGTGTTATTTGAGGCTGTGCGAGTATGGATAGGTGAAGAAGATGCCCTATTCACACACAATCACACCAAGGATGTGTGTTTCCAGCCAGCCTTACATCCTACCAGGAAAGGCAGGTCATGAATGGATCCCAACCTCCATCCAGCAGGAGAGTCCGCTACATGGGCCATGTCCTCAAGCCCTCCAGGCCCGGGTCACTGATGCTCAGCTATCACTTTGTCTACCCTTCTGTCGCTTTCCTGGCTCACCGAGCGGATCCCTTCTCCACCACAGGCCCTCTTTGTTCTTTAAGCAGCCTCTCTGGCAGATGGGATGGAGCGTCCTGGACTCCATCACAGACTCTTCCTCCTGCATCTCTTTGATTCCTTGGCAGTTGCCTCAGCAGGGCAGGCAGTCTGGTTACACAGACCCTCAAGCCACCTTGTTCCTTGCTGTTCTCTGTTTCCAATTCGATGGAGATGCTCGGAATGTATTATAGGTCAATTCGAAGTTGTAACATCCTAATGTTGCAAGTCAAGAGGACCACTATATACTGAATTTTATCAATGCAGCTTAGTCTCTTCCTTGAATGATTTGGCGGGGCCTATCAAGGACAAACACTATATTCCAGGAAGCCCATGAAACAGTATCTGTTGACAGTCTCTGGACAGTCTGTGCTTTCGCCCCAAATGATAAACTGTGAAAGAGCGCCTCCTGCAGGAGGCAAGATACAATGTATGGACATCCACATTGGGTTGAGGGTCACCAAACCTCCCTCAGGCTCTTTGAACTGGGCTAGCTCTGCTGGTCGCTTGCCCAACCCCACCCCACCCCAAGCTGTTTGCTGGCCCTTCTTTTCTACCAGGGCCATTTCGAGTCTTCTGCCTCATTTGACTCACTCCAGTGGCCCCTGTGCAGTCACAGTCACAGTCACTCCATGGACTAGCAGAGACGTGGGCCAAGTATCTGGGGCTGGGTATGAATTCTGCTGTCACACTCCACCATATAACCACTGACATAAAACAGCAGGGATATCACGAGACACCCAAGTACAACAAAACACAGAATGCAAGCACCTGTCACAGTGTTATGAAGAGACACAATGATATGACAGCCACAATCTGCTAACAATTTTGCCTAGCTGTGTAAAAGTAAACAAAATATGTACAAAATAAATGCTTAACTCTTATTTGTGGTTTATCTTCTTAATGTTTTCAGACCTAACAATCAGCACATATTTAAATATAAACAGAACAAAAGAAATGTTAAATAAGCCATCGGGTTAAGTAAATGTTTCTCATATTTCGTTGCTTCTTTACACAACTCTGCCATTTCTAAGTGCTGTAAATAGCAGGTGTTAACGATTACTAAATGTTAGGATACTCCGAAAAAAATGGAAAACTGAAACTTGTGAGCTGGAGGTAACCGAATGCGTCAGCAATGTGCATTCGACACACTGCTCTAGCAATCATTCTATCTACTGCATGTGTACAGATGAGGGTATAAATGTTCCAGTGTTGGACCTACTGTATGAAATCTGCCTGCCATGGATTGAATTCCTGGGGGGTGTTTCAGCCTTTCATCCCTGCAAGATTGGGAAAATGGCTTTGACTGAGTTATCTACAACACACTTGTTAATTACTGTGTTAGAACATGTACGGCAACAAGATGAACATAAAAAACAACACATTCTATAGATGTGTTAAAGGGAAAAAGGCTGCATCAGTGAAGTATAAGGTTGCAAGTGATGCATTTTACAGTTGAACGTATTATTCTAACCTCCCCAACCAAAATCTGTCCTGACTTATTTAGTAGTCCTCAACTACTCACAAATTGTCTCTAGAACTACACAGAAAACGAGCGACGCCTTAAATGCAGTCTCTCTATGATAGGTATTCTCTCTAGTATCTGGACTGACCACCATGTACCATATTTGTTGTCAAACTATCACTTGAGAACATTTATTACAACAACAGTGACCAACAAGGGCATCTCCAGGCAATGGAACAACTGCAACCTCTCGACACTCAAATCAAATATGTTTTAATCTCAATACAGTACTAGAGTAGAATAGTCGTACGACTTGCTTTCCAAAGGCTTTGGCAGACTTTGGGCCAATATATATGTTGGAGGAAAGGGTACTCTGGCGCAATGGTGACAGAGTACCCTTTCCGCCAGTATAATGGTCCTCCCGTCCAATTTAAATGCTGGTAGACCTTCAGTGTAACGACGGCGGGCACTACTCTGTCTCTGCCGTGGTTTCACCCCTCCGGTGACCTGACAGAGTGAGGGCCATCAGAGGATAACATGTATGTCCACCCACCTAATTTAGAAGGGCGACAACGCAGGTCAGTTTTCACTGCCCATCTCCATCAGGAAAACCCTTGTAGTAATGGCAGCGAAAACTGCAGCTGTCCAAGTCCTTCTAGCCACTCATCTGGAAGCAATGCTCTGCTCCAAGGCCTCCCTGACTCGACCCTGGCTGCTGGAAAGGCATCAAAGACCTGAAGAAATTCATCCTCATCACCCCAACACTGATGGGAATTCATCGGCTCCACTTACAAGCCCACCTCATCTTCAAGCCCAGCCGCATCAATCAGAAGGTACAGACAAAAGTGGTCCTAGACGTTAATACTAAATATTGAATATTACAATTAATAACACAAGTATTTCTCTGCATGCGATTAAATCCTGCAATGGAAAACAGAAAGAACAATAGCCCAATACATTTAGAAAAAACACAAAACACAGTACAAACAGGTATGGTTAGCGCTGAACAAACAATTTAATATCTGTTTCAGCAAATATTCTCATTGATATTCTGAACACAATTGGACATATATTGAGGGGATTACTACCAAGTAGCGTGAAAGAGAAGTGATGAAATAAGTGCTTGTGTGAAAAAAGGACCAAGAGTGTCTGAGAAAGTAGTGGGAACACAACGATTCCGTCATATAGTAACAATCTAAGGTTAAAAATCCTTAGCTTATGAAATGGGCCTGCCCCATGTCTGTCTTTCAAAACATAGCAATTAATCCTTGTTCTGCCGTGTCACAGCGAGAGTTCATCTTTGACCCTGGTTGGGGGAGGGGGGTACAAAGGGTGCAAGCCCGAAGGGGGATTATCGTCAACGTTTTGACCCAAATGCGTTTAGGGTGAGTAAATTCCTCAGCTGCGGGCCTTCATCAGGACGGGGAGGGGACCTGGGAAGTAACCAAACTATCAGTGTCTAATACGTAAGCATTTGTCCACATAATTTGACCATATGGGTAGAGGGTACTGACCTACTTCATTGGAAATAAACACCCCAAGCAATACGGTGGGCAACCTGTAAAAGAAGAATATATATTGCTAAGCATCTCAATCAATCAGGAAGCAGGTAATATATTGGAAAAACCCTTCGAAAAAGGCATTCACCCGTTAATGGTGTGCCAATGTTTCAATTCAAAAAGCTCCAACTGGCCGTACTGAATACGTCCGTATATATGCAAGAATACTTTTCAATTCTAAGAGAAAAGCACACTTAAACCAAAGATCCGGTCTCAACAATAACTACATAAAACAAAAAACACAGACCATAATGAACGTGAACCAAGGAGTACCACTCTCCCACTACATATGTGGCGGCGAGAGACTCCGACAGACTTGAAATATTCCATACAGTGTCCACGTAACTATTCTGTGGAAACATAGCGAGATTAGCGCAGCGTCAGAATCGAATATCGCGACTCATGTGAAAAAGACACACATACTAGCATACTTGACCTCGCGTCAACATACCTTTATCTCTAACCAGCGTGAGCCGCCATCGGAGCTCCATCTGCACAGACCGCAAGGCAATGCTGTAATTCAGCTGCTAAATACAGTACGTGGCACAACGTGCACGCTGCCGCCGTTCACGCTACACTGAGCTAACGTGGCAAAACACCGTGGAGTAGCATCCACTATCAACAGACTCTGAAAAAAGGGATAACTATCTCCCTAATGCGGACAAGAAATTAGATAGAATAGATTTTAAGGTTGAGACAGCGCTAGAATAGTAAAAATGCGAAAGATAGAGACAGCGCTAGAATAATGACGGTACAATTCCCTCACGTACCAAATTTCTTCAAAACATTTAAGTGAATTCACAGTGCATAACCACATTGATTACAAAACAAATGCAACATATATTGTGAGTTTAAATACATTTTACAAAAGGTGTGTAGTTACATATGTACAATGTGACACATCAGTTAAAACACCAAAGCGGTGAAGCACTATTGGATGATCCAATGGGGTGTTACATGTAAAGAACGCCAAATGTAACTCACAACATACGTGTGTTTATGAATACTCACCGTTTAGCAAGTGTGCATTACATTGGAAGGCCAGCTTGTAATGACACATGTAACCATTGTAAAGTGTGGCCATTTGCTTAATTATTTCTTCATATTCGTTTAGCCCCCTATTCACAGTGTCAAAAATATGCATCCATTTGCATTCCCTGGTGTTAAGGATATTGGAGAAGTTGCCTCCCCGTGCATTCATGGTTACCTTTTCTATAACCCACCATCTCAGGCTCTCCGGGGGGTGACCAAACCTCTCAAAATGCTCCACCAATGGTGCCCCTTGTACTTTACAAAGGATCCTACTACAATTTTGTAGGATCCGTGCTTTTACCTTATGCACAGTTTGACCCACGTACATAAATCCGCACAGGCATGAAATGGCATAGATGACACCGACCGAGTTGCAGTTGGTGTGCTGCTGCATAGTGTGTGTATAGCTATTGTATGTACATTGTTTCTGCTCTATGGTCACGGGGCACGCGTTACAAGAGCCACACTTGTAGTGACCAAGTACTTGTGGAGTGTTCCAGAGAGTGGTTTGGTTGTGTTTTGATTTTTTTGGGAGTAGTGATTGCACCACATAGTCCCTCACACTCCTTCCTTTCCTGCACGCATGCATAGGCGGTTCAGGAATGCCAATCTCATACGCCACTAGATGCTAATGGCGATTGATCACCTTCTTGATGTCACTAATTCTGGTGGTAAAGGTAGTGACACAAGTCATTCTTTCTTTTTTATTAATTCTTTCCATTTTAGGTTACAAAAGGAGCTCCCTGTGACAAAACCAAGCTCTCTTTCGTGCTTTTTTCAGCAGGCTGTGAGGGTCCCCCTTGTCAATGAGGCGTTCCATCAACACAGCTGACTCCTCAAATAAATCCACCTTCCAGCTGCAGTTCCTCCGCAACCTCAGGAATTGTCCATATGGTAGATGATCCCTTAGGTTGCATGGATGATGGCTCGAATATTGTAGGAAGGTGTTCCTTTCGCTAGGTTTTCTGTAAAGTTTGGTGTGTAAACTTCCCTCCTCTTCTCTTATTTTAATATCCAGGAAATTAATTTTATTGTTACTAAATTCTAGGGAGAACTGAATGTCCTCTAACCTGTTGTTCAGCCATATGTGGAAGTTTTTTAGATGTTCTTCGTCTCCGTCCCATATCATTAAAACATCGTCAATATATCAATGCCATACTTTAATACAATCTCTGTATGGGTTGTTCTGGTTCAAGACAAAATCATGTTTGTATGCGTTCATAAAGATTATGGCCAGATCCAGGGCAAAACTCGCCCCCATGGCCACGCCCTTTGTCTGCACATAGTAGTCCCCCTCAAAATAGAAAAAGTTCTGTTTGATAGCGATTTCCAGGAGGTCTACAATGAAACTGGTTAGGACCTGACACGGTCTGGGTCGTTCCTCTAATACTTTTCTGATAGTTTCCAGGGCAGCAGCCTGGGGGATATTGGTATAGAGGGATGTTATATCCATCGTAACCAGAAGATTTTTTGCATGGTTAAAAGGGTACCCATCCACAAACTGTATGGCCTGCATAGTGTCCCTCAAGTAAGCCGTGGTACCTTCTGCAATAGGTTTGATGAATATGTCAATGTATTTAAACGGTGCGTATTCATAAACACACGTATGTTGTGAGTTACATTTGGCGTTCTTTACATATAACACCCAATTGGATCATCCAATAGTGCTTCACCGCTTTGGTGTTTTAACTGATGTGTCACATTGTACATATGTAAATACACACCTTTTGTTAAGTGTTTTTAAACTCACAATGTATGCCGCATTTGTTTTGTAATCAATGTGGTTATGCACTGTGAATTCACTTAAATGTTTTGAAGAATTTTGGTACGTGAGGGAATTGTACCGTAATTATTCTAACTCTGTCTGAACCTTTCGCATTTTTACTATTCTAGCGCTGTCTCAACCTTAAAATCTAGTCTATCTAATTTCTTGTCCGCATTAGGGAGCTAGTTATCCCCTTCTTCTGAGTCTGTTTATAGTGGATGCTACTCCATGGTGTTTTGCCACGTTCAGTGTAGCGTGAACGGCGGCAGCGTGCACGTTGTGCCGCGTGCTGTATTTAGCAGCTGAATTACGGCATTGCCTTGAGGTCTGTGCAGACGGAACCCCGATGGCAGCTCACGCTGGTTAGAGATAAAGGTGTGTTGACGTGAGGTCGCGTACACTAGTATGTGTGTCTTTTTCACATGAGTGGGTCTCTTCGATTCTGACGCTGCGCTCATCTCGCTATGTTTCCACAGAATAGTTACGTGGACACCGTATGGAATATTTCAAGATTGTTGGAGTCTCTCACCGCCACATATGTAGTGGGTGAGTGGTACTCCTTGGTTCACAGTCATTATGTCCTGTGTTTTTTGTTTTATGTAGTTATTGTTGAGACAGGATCTTTGATCTAAGTGTGCTTTTCTTTTAGAATTGAAAAGTATTCTAGCATATATATGGACCTTATTCAGTACGGCCTGTTGGAGCTTTTTGAATTGAAACATTGGCACACCATTAACGGGTGAGTGCCTTTTTTCAGAGGGTTTTTCCAATATATTACCTGCTTCCTGATTGATTGAAATGCTTATCCCTATATATTATTCTTTTACAGGTTGCCCACTGTTAGACCTGTCAGCCCTTTGGGTGGTCCCTCCTAATTTTTCTTTTCTTTTCTTTTTTTCCCTTTTTGCCTCCTAACCCCCCTTTTTTGTCCACTATATTTTTGGTGTTGACCTTAGGGCTTGGGATGCCTCATTATTTCTATACAATGAAGAGGCACAGGTGTTCTTTCAAAATGGAGGTGGGAGTAAGTGGACTTCTACAAAATGGGGGCCTCAGGGCTTGGGGCCATTGGGTAAGATGAGGGGTTCCAGAACGTTCTGGTCCACTCTAGACCCCCTGGTTCTAGGCTATAAATAGTGGAATGTTGTGCGGCCATTTTGGAGTAGAAAGCTGAAGAGTTGCCAGTTGGAGCACAGGCTGTGAGAAGATGAGGTTGGCGCAGAGTGGAGAGCTTGACTGTCTTTTGGGGCTGCTTTTTCTATTTCCTGACGCTGTCCCTCCCTCACTGACCTGACCCATCAGGAGAAACAGCCCCTCTTACCCCTGATATTGAAAAAGGCAGTGTCTGCCCTTAGGAATAGACCGTGACATTGTCCAAAGAAGAAGGACAGGTGAGGGCAGCTGTAACTGCCTTCCTCTCTGGGGAACTGGACATTCCCCCCCCCATCTCTCTTCCCTCTGGCTGAGTAGAACTTAGCCTCTGTTCAACATAGTGGCAAGATCCGTTGTGCCAGCGGCTCCGTGACCTGTCTGAGGTTGCCCTTCTTGACCAGGAACCTACCGGAGTAGTGGGGTTGACAGCGAAACCTGAGATCTCCCCAGTGGTGTGAGCTCCCATGCGACAGGCTTACGAGGTGAGGTGCGCCACGTGGGGTTAGCAGAGCTGTCTGTGCCCACGGCGCAGAGCCAGCAAGGGGTGATGCGGAAGCCACTGAAGGGAACTGCCGGGCAGAGAAGAGGGAGTGAAGGTCCGCCCCTTCTGAGCACTGCGGCGTCGGAAGGGGAGGGGAGAAGTGAGAGGAGGCCGGACTCAGGCGGGATCCTTCCCGGGTGCAACCAGTCTGGGGAGGATCCTAGAAGAGCCCGGGAACGACTACTGAAGCCGGCAAGGAAAGAATTGTAGAAGCGCCGGGTGGCCAACGCATCAATCCCTGTCAGGCGAACAGTCGGAAACCAGCGCTGAGGTGGGGGGGCCTTATCACCCTGAAATCGACATCAGCTAGAGAGTGAGGCCAGTTGAAAAGGAACCTAACTTTGGTCCTGAGGGCCCGACAGAACTGCCGATAAAGTAAGCTGGGAGCATAGACTGGTGGGGAGGAAGGGCCATCAGGGGGAAGTAATTTTTGACTGAAATCTTGGCCCAGACTGAGGAAAGGTGCTGCAGACTCGGGGTGATTTGAACCGTACCACAGACTCATGTCCCCATCTGCTGTACCTACTTGTTGAGGCAATTTCCCCGCCTGGGAGGAGTCCTCTTCAGAGGGCATAGGAGGAAATGTTGTGCCTATAGCTTGAAGGAGCTCTCAGTGGAGGAAAGCCAGAATAACACGGCGGGTACCGGAATAAGTTCCGATTGGGTACGGGGATGTGTTGTTGTTGCATGTAGATAAATCCGGGTTTGAAAGATTCATTGCGATAACCTGACAGGCCAAAGTGATCGCAGCAGAAACTAGAAAGTTACCTGAAATAAGTAAATAATCTGCCTGTTCCCATTTATAGATTCAGCTGCTCAGTTATAGATATTTCCAAGAGTACAAATTGCGGAACTGTATGCTGAACCGTGAACTTCATGATTGAAATGACAAATGAGCCTTTAAGGGTAATGTACAGTTTTGCTTCACCATAATGGGGCAATAATCTAGCTGTGTTCTGTATAGAAACTGGGAAATAACTGTTAGGAGAATTGGAGTACCAGGGCTTTGAAGGAGCCCTTGGTGATTTAGAGAATAAGTATATCCTCCAAAGCAATGCCCTGTGGAGCTCTATGTTTACAAGTGATTAAATGTGGAAATGCTGAAGGTGTGAAAATTCTATACTACTGAAGGGGTAAACTGATCAAAAAGATTTCTATAAAGCATTTCTATTTTTTTTCTAACAAGGTGTCGTGTCTTCTTTTAGTGGAGGGGCGCTGGGTTACTGTCACCAGTGTGATGCAAGCATAGCACAATTGCCTTTGGAATAGGCCTCTTCACTCTGTGCCAGGCTACCCTATGTGGACTGGTTACCCCAGGTCCAACATATTGGTGTTCAGCGGTGGGATGAGAGCTTGTGCTTGCGTCCACTTGGCAGTGGCTTAGTGTGCACCACGTACCTACACCTGGAGTTTTCTTCTAGTGGACTCCCTAATTGGACGTTTTGTTTTTTTCAAATTCCTTTCTGGTGGTGGGTTAAAGTAGCCTTACATGGCGCCTCTTTCTGGCAATACTCCAAAATAACTGCCTGAGGCCCGCTTGGTAAAATGGAGTTTGAGGTGGATGAGTTGGAGACCTGCACAGCGGCCCAGCTCAGGGAATTTTGCCAGGAAAGGGGGGTGTTCTTTAAGCGTGGGGCAAAGAAGATGGAACTTCAAACCAGCTTAAGGGCATGGGTGGCAGCTCACCCAGATGGGAAAAAGGAGGAGGAAGAGGGGGATCGTGACACTGTCATTGGAGTAGACGCACTGTACCAAACCGAAGGGGGGAACTTGTTACAAGGTCCTAGGACATCTTCGAGGGAGGGCAGTAGTGATTCTGTAAGGAGCTTGACCGAAGCCGAGTTAGCTGACCGAAGGGAGAAAAGACAACTAAAATTGGAGTTAGCTAGGTTGGAACAGGAGAGGGAGGAGAAGAGGCTAGCTCATGAACTAAGTTTAAGGGAGTTAGACCTCAAAGCCCTACAGATAGGGACCCCTAGTACTCCTGTTGGTGGCAGCGTACCTAAAGAAATCACCAGGGAACCCAGACCCTACTTGCCCAAAGATGTAGTTGCCAGTTTCAGTGTAGGGGACGATATTGCCAAGTGGTTGGCTGCCTATGAGGTCTCGCTAAGAGCCCATGGGATATCAGAGAGTCACTGGGGGGGTGGCCTGTACAAATATATGCCTCCAGTAGGGAGGGATGCACTTCTGGCCCTAGAGCAGGAGGAACAGACTAATTACCCCACCATGAAAGTGGCACTGATCAGGAAGTTTGGGCTGACCCCTGAGAAATACAGACAGAAATTCAGGAACAGCCACAAACTGGCTACACATAATTGGGTGGATTTCCTAGACTATGTCAAGAAGGCCCTAGAGGGTTGGGTGCAAGGCAGTGAGGTGGCTGACTACGAGGGGTTGTATGACCTGATATTGAAGGAGCACCTACTCGAGAAATGTTTTCCAGAGCTGCGTCAACACCTGGTGGACAGCAAGCTGACTAGCCCTAGGAAGCTTGCAGAGGAGGCGGACATCTGGGCCAGTACCCGGGTGTCCTCAAAGGGGACTGGAGAATATTCCCAAAGGACTGGACAGGGCGCTCCCCAGAAGAAAGAGGGGGGAGAAAAAAAGAGGGAGTTCTCGAAATGTCCCCAAAATAGTTTCCAAGGAAAGGGATCAGGTTTCACTCCTAGAGCCAACCCACAAAGACCCCCTCATCCTGACCATAGTCAGCAGCCAAGGGTTGTCCCTGTTATGAATGTGGTGGGGTTGGGCACTATAAAGGAGATGCCAAATGCCCAAAGAGACCACCCTCTCCCACTTGAGGAAAAACCCCGGGAGTGGCTAGTGTAGTGCTCGGGGAGGAGTTGCCCTTGGATATGGGAGGGGATGGGCGGGAATAACCTTAGTGTCCCTGGGAGACAAAGAGATGGTTCCCAAGATCCAGGTGCCCCCAAATACCATCAAGTATGGGCAGTGGGTCACCATCAATGGCCAAAGAGGGGAAGCTCTGAGGGACACAGGTGCCAGTATGACTATGGTAAGGAGTCATCTGGAGTCCCCAGAGCAGGTGATCCCAAACGTACTCCACCCCGCCGCGATGGCTGACGGCAGACTAGCAGCCTGATTCATGAAGCGAAATAGCGCCCGCAATGGCTGCGAAAACGCAATTGCGGGTGCAAAACACGGAATCGGCATTCAAGTACGAAATAGCGAAATCGCTAAAAAATAATAGCGACCGGAATAGCGATTACGCTGTAAAAGTCGCAGACTCTGGGAAGCCGAGCATTAGCGATAATGAAATAGCGACCAACCACGGAATCTGCGAATTGAATAGCGAAACGCAATATTGTCTCAATCGGCATTCATGAAAGAAATACATTAGCGAAAAAGCGCTAAATCGCACATTTGCGCGGCGCAATTTAAGGACAACTCAAAGCAGGTGGTAACCATAAAAGCCATGATTAACCAAATTTTGAAAAACTGTTAGCCAATCACCAACAGGTCCAGGCCTGACCAATCACACATAAGGACATTCAGCAGCAGCAATAGGCGTTCCACAATGCCTGGGATGTACATGGTGGTGAGGCGGCGAAGGCTACAGCGAGCAGCACGGAGGAGACGCATGAGGCAGGCAAGGATTTACCGGCAGCGGGTCACCTTGCTGGGGCAAACCAGAGAACAGATTTATGCTAAATACAGGCTGAATGGGGAAATGATCACCTGGCTGATACAAGAACTCGACCCCATCATGCAGCACCCAACAAGGCGAAACAATTCTGTGCCCACACATGTGCAGGTATTGTGCAGCCTGCACCTCCTGGCATCCGGCAGTTTCCAGGGCATAGTAGCCGCTGCTGGGGGGGATATCCCAGCCCACCATGTCACGCTGCCTCCACACTTTTGTTGACGCCATGCTCACCCAGCTCCACCGGCACATCACATTTCCCACGAGCCAACAGGATTTGGACCTCACAAAACTACAATTTTATAATGTTGCCCATTTTCCCCATGTCCTTGGCTGCATAGACTGTACCCACGTAGCCATCTGCCCACCAGCTGGCACGGAGTATATGTACCGCAACAGGAAGTCGTACCACTCCCTCAACATACAGATGGTCTGCAATGCCAAGACCATCATCACTGACATTGTGGCCCAGTACCCAGGGAGTACCCATGACTCCTTCATCTTCAGGCACAGCGGACTCCACACACGACTGATCAGGGGAGAGTTTGGGGAAGGACACCTACTCGGTAAGTACACTTTGTCGACAATGTCACATTGCTATGAAGTAACTGCGCTGCACAGGCAATCAACATCTGCTCCTCTCATACAGGTGACAGTGGCTACGCCCTACGGGAATACCTCCTGACCCCTTACCTCAACCCTGCCACACCTCAGCAACGCCGCTACAATGTTGCGCACATCCGGACAAGGAACTGTATTGAAAGGACATTTGGCCTGCTCAAGAGCAGGTTCCGTATACTGCACAAGACAGGTGGGGCCATGTATTACAGTCCTGCAGCGTGCTGCCCCATTGTGGCTGTCTGTGCAATGCTTCACAACATTGCAACCAAGCGCCGGATACCAGTTGACATCTCAGGCAGTGAATCTGAGGGGGACGACCGGCCACCAGCACATGCGCACCATGCACGCGGGGAGAACCCAGCTGAAGGCCACAGACGTCGCAACCACATCACAGCTAACAATTTCTAGCCCACCCCCTTCCCCCACCCCACATATCACAATTGCATGCAAACTGTAATGATTACACAAGGCGTATGTGTGCACCAAAATAAATGTATTTGTTATTATCACAAAAAATAATGGGTCTTGGAAACAACTATTTACAAAATGCAGTATTCATGCATACTGCATGACACGGTCCATGGCAGGCTTAAGTTCAGCCTGCGCCTGTGTCCCTGACACAATGTCATTGGCGCCTCCGGCGCACAATTTGCATGCGCCTGGGAGGCTCCTCCTCCTCCTGGGCAGCTGGAGCAGGCGTAGCCCTTGTGCTGCGCCTAGGTGGGGGGGCCTGCGTGGTAGAGTGGCTGCTGACACTGGAGGCACCCTCACTAGCATCATCACCCCCCACAATTGCCGGTAGCACAGGTGCGTGCAGTGCGGTGACGGCGGTGGTCAAATGCTCCAGCACCCGGGTAATATCTTCGCAGCACTGGACCAGTTGGTGCTGCTGGGTCAGAGAGCGCCGCGCAAGCAGGGTGGTGGCATTTGCCGAGACATAATTGGAGCGGCTGTAGGTGGACAGCCGGCTCAGCAACTGGTGGTGGCGCCTGCTTGCAACACTGCGGTGCTTCACCAGCGCTGCAGTGTTGTCTTCCATAGCCGCCGTCATGCGGTTCATGGCTGCCGTCATGCGGTCCATCCTCTCCCCGACTCCAGCCACATTGCGGCCTATCTTATGGAGCTGGAGCTGGATTGCTCCCTGCTGCTGGGACTGCCGCTGGTGTATGCGGAGCATGCGCCGCTCCACGCTCAGGCAGGCATGGAGATGCCCATTGCCCCGCCTGCTGTTGGGCCGCTGTGTAGCGGATGTGGCTGGGCCAGATCTTATTGGCCGTGCTGCAGGTGTTGTTGCAGCTGGTGTTGCAGGTGCCGCAGCCACTGGAGGCACATTGGTGGGGTGCCTGGCTCTGGCAGACGGTGGGCCTGCAGGTGTTGAAGCAGCAGAGGCGGGGGGCCTGGCCTTGGCAGCCGGTGGGCCTGTAGGTGTTGATGCAGCAGAGGCGGGGGGCCTGGCCTTGGCAGCCGGTGGGCCTGTAGGTGTTGATGCAGCAGAGGCGGGGGGCCTGGCCTTGGCAGCCGGTGGGCCTGCAGGTGTTGAAGCAGCAGAGGCGGGGGGCCTGGCCTTGGCAGCCGGTGGGCCTGTAGGTGTTGATGCAGAAGAGGCGGGGGGCCTGGCTGCTGGTGTTGGCGCTGCTGCAGGGGCTGGTGGCTGTGTCTCAGGTAGGGATTCCTCCTCCTGGGCCTCCTCATCGATCAGCAGCCTCTCACTGTCACTGCTGTCTCCCGCACCTGTGAGGGTAAGTGGATACTCATTAGGTGCATGTGACTGTCAGACGTGCAGATGTTACATGCATGCTGGGTGTCATTCCCTGGGTGGCTGTGTATTTGCGCACTTTGGAACCTTTCTGGCCGCATTGTGGTACTACTACATTGTGGACATACTACGTCTCCCACAATGCTTCAGGGCATTTCCTGATGCACAACATAGGCATGACTAAGGGCCAATGAGTGAGCCTATTTGGTCAGGGGCGGTCATAGGGGACAGGGTCGCAGTCGCATGCCACTTACCTTGGGTGTCTTGGGTGGGGCGGGAGGAGTCCAGAGGGGTCACGCCAACACACGCCTCTCTCTCCAACGTGTCCTCTACCCGGTCCTCCAGGGGGGTGTTGGGTGGGACAGTCGGTCCACCACCTCCGGTGCCTGATGCCTCACCAAGGCGCTCCGCAACCCTCTCCTTGGCACGGCCTCGGAGGTCGTACCACCGCTTTTTGAGTTCCTCCAGAGACCTGTCCGCAACGCCCACAGAGTTCACACTGGAGGCAATCCCAACCCAGATCCTCCTCTTCTCCTGCTCTGGGACCCTCCGGGAGTTGGCACCAAACAGCTGGTCGTGGTTGGCCACCACCCCTTCGATGAGGTTCTCCAGCTCCTGTTCGGAGAATTTCAGTTTGCGCTTGCGGGCAGCGCTGTTGCTGGGGCCTGGCTGGGGTTCCTCCGACATGGCGGTCGCTATTTCGGCGGGGTTGTGAGTCGCTAACGGCAGTTTAGCGGCAGCTTTCGGTCTTCAACACTCGACTGATAGCGTCACTGTGTTGTTTGGGGGTGGGATTTGGCTGCTTCCTGGTTGTGATGTCATCACGGTGCTCGTAATGCGTCTTCCCGTTTTCCAGATCCCGCGAGATAGCGACTCGCATTCCCGATCCCACGGGATTGCGAGTCGCTATCCCGTGCGATCGGGATTGCGAGTCGCTATCCCGATCGCAGGTAGCCGGAAATAGCGATTTTTCTGCGTTTTTTGTCGGTCGCTAACGGCTTTAGCGCCCGCGTGCGAGTCGCTATTTTTTCCCTGAAAAGTACATGAATGCCGTTTTGCGTTTCCTCAATAGCGAGTCGCTATTAATCGCTATTAGGGACACGCAAAACGGCCCGTACATGAATCAGGCTGTAGGTCACTACCCTGTGGCTGAAGTTCCCTTTGAGTGGGAAGGGGTCGCAGGTCTTCTTCGAGTTGCAGTAAGCCCTGCCGTGCCGGTCGATTGTCTGTTGGGGAATGATATGGAGCACAATGCTTGGAAGGAGGTGGAATACCGGACTCATTCGGAGATGCTGGGTACACCTGACTGGACCTGTACAAGTACCCGGTCCGCGACTACCCGCAGGGGGAGTTCGCAAGAGCTGGAGCCTGGAACAAAGGCACAGCCAGCTGCCAAAAAGGGGAAGATTCGGGGACAGGAGAAACCTGCCTCGGCGTCCACACCCCGTGAGATGGATGGGACACCTGAGGTGGTGGGCCCGGAGTCCACGGAGGGGGATGTTGTCTCCCTGGAGGACCTACCCATCCCTGCGGATTGGCATGTGGAGGGGGAGGCCTACCAGGGAAGAGTTTTGTCAGGGCCAGAAGGAGTGCCCTACCCTTGAGGGTCTGAGGCGACAGGCCGAAGCCCAGGCAGCAGGTAACATTGCAGGGAACTTCCACATTTACTGGGAGGATGGTCTTCTCTACAGTGAACCCAAGGCTCCAGTGCACAGTTGGTCACGGGCCTTGGTAGTCCCCCAACGTTACCGAGCCTTTCTCTTGGAATTGGCTCACGAAATACCCTTGGCAGGACACCTGGGTCAGGACAAGACCTTTGCCCGGCTTGTCCCCCATTTCTACTGGCCTCAAATGAGGGTGGCATGCGACACTTTCTGTAGGACGTGTGTGTCTTGCCAAGCCAGTGGGAAAACAGGGGTTAAACTGAAGGCTCCCCTGGAACCTCTTCCCGTCATTAACACCCCCTTTGAAAGGGTGGGCATCGACATTGTTGGGCCATTGGATCCACCCACTTCAGCTGGTCACAGATTTATCCTGGTTCTGGTGGATCACGCCACTCGGTACCCAGAGGCAATTCCTTTGAGGACCGTTACTGCACCTGCGGTGGCTAGGGCCCTGATGGGGATTTTTACCCGAGTGGGTTTCCCCAAGGAAGTTGTGTCCGACAGGGGGGGCCAACTTCATGTCAGCCTATATGCGGGCTATGTGGAAGGAGTGTGGGGTTACCTACCGGTTCTCCACCCCTTACCACCCCCAGACCAATGGTCTGGTGGAAAGGTTCAATAAAACCTTGAAAGGCATGATCAGAAGTCTGCCTGAAAGCCTGCGGAGGAAATGGGACGTCCTCCTACCCTGTCTGTTGTTCTCATACAGGGAAGTGCCACAGAAAGGAGTGGGCTTCCGCCCCTTGGAACTTCTGTATGGGCACCCTGTCAGAGGACCTCCCAGCCTGGTGAAAGACGGATGGGAAAAGACTCCCAAGAAGCTTCCCCAGGATGTGGTGAGCTACATGCTGGCCTTCCGGAGCCAAATGGCTAAGTTGTGGAAGCAAGCTTCGGACAACTTGGAAGCCAGCCAGGCAGTTATGAAAGAGTGGTATGACCACTATGCTTACCCTGTGGAGTTGGAGCCTGGCCAGAAAGTGTGGGTGATGGAGCCTGGAGAGCTTATTGCCCTCCAGGATCGCTGGACAGGCCCCTTTGAGGTGATTGAGAAGAAGGGTAAGGTCACTTACTTAGTGGACCTTAAGACCCCCAGGCAGCCCCATCGGGTGCTCCATGTCAACCGCCTCAAACCCCACCATGAGAGGCGCGAGGTCGTCTTGATGATGGTGACTGATGGAGCAGAGGAAGAGGAAAGTGAGCCTCTCCCTGATCTATTTTCGTCCCAAGAGAAGGATGGGTCGGTGGAGGGGGTGAACTTCTCACCATCCCTAATTCCAGAACAGCGAAGGGACTGCCATCAAGTCCTGGAGCAGTATTCCTCGCTGTTCTCCCTTATCCCGGGAAGGACCCACCGGTGTACCCATGATGTGGACACCGGGGACAGCCCCCCTGTGAAGTCTAAGACCTACCGGCTGGCAGATAAGGTGAAGGCCAGCATTCATAGTGAAGTCACTAAGATGCTGGAGCTGGGGGTGATTGAACCTTCAAGTAGCCCCTGGTCCAGTCCGGTGGTTCTAGTACCAAAAGCTGCCCCACCGGGCACCACTCCGGAACTCAGGTTCTGTGTGGATTACCGGGGACTGAATTCAGTGACAAAAACTGATGCTCATCCAATCCCTAGGGCAAATGAGCTCATCGACCGGCTGGGAGCTGCCCAATACTTGAGTACTTTTGACCTAACATCAGGGTACTGACAGATCTCCCTTTCAGATGGAGCAAGGGAAAGGTTAGCCTTCTCCACACCTGAGGGCCACTACCAGTTCTGTGTGATGCCCTTTGGTCTCAAGAACGCCCCTGCCACGTTTCAGCGGCTGGTGAACCAGGTCCTCTCCGGGATGGAGGCCTTCTCTGCTGCTTATTTAGATGACATTGCCGTCTTCAGCAGCAGCTGAGAGGACCACTTGTGCCACCTACAGGCTGTTCTCCAAGCCCTGAAACAAGCTGGTTTGACGATCAAGGCCAGCAAATGCCAGATCGGGCAGGGGTCGGTAGTGTACCTAGGCCACTTGGTGGGCAGGGGAACGGTGCAGCCCCTCCAGGCTTAGATTGAGGCTATTATGGCCAAGGAGCCCCCCAAGACCCAAACTGAGGTCCGAGCTTTCCTGGGCCTTACGGGATACTACCGTCGCTTTGTAAAGGGGTATGGCACAATTGTGGCACCCCTTACTGAACTCACATCTAAGAAGCAACCTCGACGGGTGGTCTGGACAGAGGCGTGTCAGCGAGCCTTTGACACGCTGCTCCTGTCTTAAAGGCCCCTGATTTTTCCAAGGAGTTCATTGTCCAAACGGATGCATCGGAGCATGGCATTGGGGCAGTGTTATCGCAGCTCAATGAAGAGGGCCTGGACCAACCTGTTGTCTTCCTATCAAGGAGACTGCTTCCCCAGGAACAGAAGTGGAGTGCAATTGAGCGGGAAGCCTTTGCGGTGGTATGGGCTCTGAAGAAGCTGCGGCCATACCTGTTTGGCTCGCACTTCCTTGTGCAGACTGACCACCGGCCCCTTTGTTGGCTGATGCAAATGAAGCGAGAGAATCCAAAGTTCTTGAGATGGTCCATCTCCCTACAGGCAATGGACTTCCGGGTGGAACATCGGCCTGGAGTGGACCACGCCAACGCAGACGGTCTCTCGAGGTACTTCCGCCTTAGTGATGAGAACTCCCAAGGGGTTGGGTAGCTCTCCCCACTTTCAGCTGGGGGGACGCGTGTTAGACCTGTCAGCCCTTTGGGTGGTCCCTCCTAATTTTTCTTTTTTTTTTCTTTTTTTCCCTTTTTGCCTCCTAACTCCCCTTTTTTGTCCACTATATTTTTGGTGTTGACCTTAGGGCTTGGGATGCCTCATTATTTCTATACAATGAAGAGGCACAGGTGCGCTTTCAAAATGGAGGTGGGAGTAAGTGGACCTCTACAAAATGGTGGCCTGCCAACTGCCAAGTTCCACCTCAGGGCTTGGGGCCATTGGGTAAGATGAGGGGTTCCAGAACTTTCCGGTCCACTCTAGACCCCCTGGTTCTAGGCTATGAATAGTGGAATGTTGTGCGGCCATTTTGGAGTAGAAAGCTGAGGAGTTGCCAGTTGGAGCACAGGCTGTGAGAAGAGGAGGTTGGCGCAGAGTGGAGAGCTTGACTGTCTTTTGGGGCTGATCTTTCTATTTCCTGAAGCTGTCCCTCCCTCACTGACCTGACCCATCAGGAGAAACAGCCCCTCTTACCCCTGATATTGAAAAAGGGAGTGTCTGCCCTTAGGAATAGACCGTGACATTGTCCAAAGAAGAAGGACAGGTGAGGGCAGCTGTAACTGCCTTCCTCTCTGGGGAACTGGACATTTCCTCCCCCATCTCTCTTCCCTCCTGCGGAGTAGAACTTAGCCGCTGTTCAACATAGTGGCAAGATCCGTTGTGCCAGCGGCTCCGTGACCTGTCTGAGGTGGCCCTTCTTGACCAGGAACCTACCAGAGTAGTGGGGTTGACAGCGTATCCTGAGATCTCCCCAGTGATGTGAGCTCCCAGGCGACAGGCGACAGGCTTACGAGGTGAGGTCCGCCATGCGGGGCTTAGCGGAGCTGTCTGTGCCCACGGAGCGGAGCCAGCAAGGAGTGAAGCGGAAGCCGCTGAAGGGAACTGCCGGGCGGAGAAGAGGGAGTGAAGGTCCGCCCCTTCTGAGCACTGCGGCGTCGGAAGGGGAGGGGAGAAGTGAGAGGAGGCCGGACTCAGGCGGGATATTTCCCGGGTGAAACCCATTCAGGGGGAGGATCCTAGAGGAGCCTGGAAGCGACTACTGAAGCCGGCAAGGAAAGAATTGTAGAAGCGCCGGGTGGCCAACGCATCAATCCCTGTCAGGCGAACAGTCGGAAACCAGCGCTGAGGTGGGGGGGCCTTATCACCCTGAAATCGACATCAGCTAGAGAGTGGGGCCAGTTGAAAAGGAACCTAACTTTGGTCCAGAGGGCCCGACAGAACTGCCGATGAAGTAAGCTGGGAGCATAGACTGGTGGGGAGGAAGGGCCATCAGGGGGAAGTAATTTGTGACTGAAATCTTGGCCCAGACTGAGGAAAGGTGCTGCAGACTCGGGGTGATTTGAACTGTACCACAGACTCATGTCCCCGTCTGCTGTACATACTTGTTGAGGCAATTTCCCCGCCTGGGAGGAGTCCTCTTTAGAGGGCCTAGGAGGAAATGTTGTGCCTATAGCTTGAAGGAGCTCTCAGTGAAGGAAAGCCAGAATAACACGGCGGGTTCCGGAATAAGTGCCGATTGGGTACGGGGATGTGTTGTTGTTGCATGTAGATAAATCCGGGTTTGAAAGATTCATTGCAATAACCTGACAGGCCAAAGTGATCGCAGCCGAAACTAGAAAGTTACCTTAAATAAGTAAATAATCTGCCTGTTCCCATTTATAGATTCAGCTGCTCAGTTATAGATATTTTCAAGAGTACAAACTGCGGAACTGTATGCTGAACCGTGAACTTCATGATTGAAATGACAAATGAGCCTTTAAGGGTAATGTACAGTTTTGCTTCACCACAATGGGGAAATAATCTAGCTGTGTTCTGTATAGAAACTGTGAAATAACTGTTAGGAGAATTGGAGTACCAGGGCTTTGAAGGAGCCCTTGGTGATTTAGAGAATAAGTATATCCTCCAAAGCAATGCCCTGTGGAGCTCTATGTTTACAAGTGATTAAATGTGGAAATGTTGAACGTGTAAAAATTCTATACTACTGAAGGAGTAAACTGATCAAAAAGATTTCTATAAAGCATTTCTATTTTTTTTCTAACAAGGTGTGGTGTCTTCTTTTAGTGGAGGGGCGCTGGGTTACTGTCACCAGTGTGATGCAAGCATAGCACAATTGCCTTTGGAATAGGCCTCTCCACTCTGTGCCAGGCTACCCTATGTGGACTGGTTGCCCCAGGTCCAACACCCACCGTATTGCTGGGGGTGTTTATTTCCAATGAAGTAGGTCAGTACCCTCTACCCATATGGTCAAATTATGTGGACAAATGCTTAAGTATTAGACACTGATAGTTTGGTTACTTCCCAGATCCCCTCCCTGTCCTGATGAAGACCCGCAGGTAAGGAATTTACTCACCCTTAACGCATTTGGGTCAAAATGTCGATGATAATCCCCCTTCCGGCTTGCACCCGTGGTACCCTCTTCCCCCAACCAGGTTCACAGATGAACTCTCGCTGTGCCACGGCAGAACAAGGATTAATTGCTATGTTTTGAAAGACAGACATGGAGCAGGCTCATTTCATAAGCTAAGGATTTTAAACCTTAGATTGTTACTATATGAAGAAATCGTTGTGTTCCCACTATTTTCTCAGACCCTCTTGGTCCTTTTTTCACACGAGCACTTATTTCATCACTTCTCTTTCACGCTACTTGGTAGTAACCCCCTCAATATATGTCCAATTGTGTTCAGAATATCAATGAGAATATTTGCTGAAACAGATATTAAATTGTTTGTTCAGCCCTAACCATACCTGTGGGTACTGTGTTTTGTGTTTTTTCTAAAGGTATTGGGCTATTTTTCTTTCTGTTTTCCATTGCAGGATTTAATCGCATGAAGAGAAATACTTGTGTCATTAATTGTAACATTCAATATTTAGTATTAACATATAGGACCACTTTTGTCTGTACCAATTGATACCCAGGTCCTTCGACTTTTTCTGGGTCACCCCATTTATAATAATCGCATCAATCAGAAGGCCACCAGAACTGACACCTTCAGTTCTGACATAGAGGACCCCCACCTCTGTTGGGCTGTGCTTTATCTGAAGGTAGGAATTCACCAGACTGGAAATGAACTGCAAGAAATAAAAAAAACTGAAAATACGAATTCTGTGGCTACAGTCCCAGGCCAGGGACAGCATCCTATCATGAATGATCAGACGCGCCTGAGCCTCCTCCATTTCAGTTAAACACTGACGGTTCATCTCATCCAAGAATACTACATCTTGACACATTGAGTAACACCCACCACCCGTTTACAGGAACCAAAGGTACTTCTCTTTGTCCATGGCTGTGCTGTGAGTCCTCAGGTCAGCCGCGGTCGGTAGTGGGCGACCCTGCAGGGCGGTGACGTGTGGAGGGGGGGGCAGGGTGGGGGTAGTAAACTATGGATTACAGAGATATTCAGGTAAGTAAACATATAAATAAATAAAACGAATTTTGTTGCGTGCACTGCATCCCCAAATGCGATGCAGTGCATGCAACAAAATTTGTTTTATTTATATATATGTTAACTTACCTGTAAAGCTACGCAATCCATAGATTACTACCCCCCACCCTGCCCCTCCCCACGTCACCGCCCGGCAGGTACACCCACTACCGACCGCGGCTTCCTCAGGTTTGTACTCCCTAAAACACACATAGATACCTCTGGGATCAGCAGTGACTGAGGGGGGCAGGCATTCTTTACAGAGACAGTGAGCCACAGAGGGACAAGCTTCCACCACAAACAGCAGCTGCAGCACCAGGGATATTTACCACCATGCAGACAAAACAGGAACTTTACAGGGTACAGCCACACAAATAAAACAAATCAAAAAACGTACTTGGGCCCTATTAGAAAGCTTGGTGAGTGACCTGTGAACCTATGACACCAAAGTGTGTACCACTGAGCAGCTAGCAGCACTGTCCAAAGTGATAGAGAGCGTGGGACAACTAGCTCAATTTTAACATACTCACCTGGGCCCATAAACCATTCACACCTTGAACTAGCAGTCCTGCCTGTTATTTACTAACTAAATCACCCAAGCAGTACTTTGAGTCCTTTTAGGACTTATACCTGTAAACCATGACTTACCAATCCTTGTCACCTTTGCTATAATTCCTAGGGATCGAAAAGGGAGTTAGCATACACAGTCAATATTTACACACATTTACTTTTTCTGTAATAACCACAGACTCGGGGAAAATTTTAAAAGCTTTATCTATGCAAGATTTTCTGAATCAAAAGAAAGACGCCACAATACCGCGACCATAAATTTTACAAGCAGGAATATAATCAATAGGACATAAAGTTTGTAAGAAATCACAGTAACACCTTAAAACATCGGTACCTGGGAAGGGTGAGAAAGGGAAATAGCACAAGGACATATCACATGGATTATATTTACCTAGAATGGTGCAATGACCAATCCTGGTCAGGGAATGGGGCAAAAGACCAGGCTCCCGACTATTCAGGTGCCCATGGGACAAGACAGGTGCAGATCAGGACAGGTGACCTCCGCTAAGTGCAACACCAGCGTCACCCCCCACCCCCTAGCAAAATGTGTTACCCCGACTGGGTAATCGATAATTTCCCACCAACACCTCGATTCTTCTGACTGAGTTCTCCGCCAGCACCTCAGCTCTCGATCTCCTATAGCATGCTTTGAGTCAGTGACAGGTCAGCTACTCGGACAAGTCAGACAATTTCTGTATCTAAACCTACCTTAGTTATACCATTTCATGGGCAATGTACCACCCCTAAATGTTGCAAATCTATGTGTTCACCTTCAGTGATTGGTCAGAAAGATGAGGAGAGGTCATCACACCATACTAAGATGAGGTAATTTCATTATTGGTTTCAATTGATTCCGGTTATCGCCTATAATTTATTTTCCCATGCACTTTTATTCCACCCAGCAATACTGTTCAACAAATGTGATACAATTTATATAGCTTCAGTTCCTCCTGAGGGCAGAAGGGCATTTCCTCATAGACATTGTGGGTAAGATGATTCTTGGCTGTGGTTCAGTGCCAATGCTTCAGCAACTTCGGAGCTAGAGTGCTTACGTGCGGCTTTGTCCAAGATGGAGTTTTATCAGTATTCAGGCCCAAGTATGAGCTATCAGCAAAGTCAAAGAGAAACATTTTAGAATACAAAAATAAATGAATGCACTGTATACCACTTATCTCTACTCAAAACCCATCACTTTATTTTAACTTTTGCATTAATTGTTAAGCAGAACGAACAAGCTCAGTACAAGCAGCAGCATAAGCTTTAGCATGTGAGGTTTGAAGCGGCCATTTCTGGCACTAGTGCGCAGAAGCGAGAAGTTCCCACCAAAAAGCAGAAATAAGTCACACCACGTAGATGTGGCAGACGCATGCGTAGTACAGTTCCTGCCTTTTTGGTGGCCATTTTAAGACACAAGGCTTAATGTTAGTAAAAGCACATATGCAAGCTTCCCCAGCTTACTAAAATGTCGTGAAATGCAAATATTAGTAAACAAAACATGTTGATTAATTAATTATAGGTTATTTCGAGGGGGCTGAGTCCAAGCAAGTTTCGGTATATGTGAAACCTTGCTCCATCAAAAGGACTTAGAATGAGGAATGACCACTGGGACCAGAGAAGCAGCTAGCAACACAGCCTAGAGCACTTAGAATGGAGGAGTTACCAGCTGGACAAGAGAGGCAGCTTCATCACTGTCTAGGAGACTAAGAATGAGGAATTACCACTGAGAACAGAGACACAGCTGCAGCTCTGCCTATCGGACTTTGAATGGGGGAGTTACCAATGGGACCGTAGAAGCAGCTGTAGCACTGTCCAGAGGACTTAGAATGAGGAATTATAGATGAGACTAGAGTAGCTGCTAGGAGCCCTGTCCAGAGGACACAGAATGAGGAATTGGTATTGGGACTAAAGAAGTAGCTAGAGGCACTGTCTAGAGGCCTTAGAATGAGGAATTACCACTTGAACCAGAGCAGCAGCTAGCAGCACTACCTAGAGCACTTAGAATGAAAAATTACCACTGGGAACAGAGAAGCAGCTGCAGCACTGTCTAGAGGACTAAGAATCAGAAATGACCACTAAGACCAGAGAAGCAGTTATCATCATTGTCTAGAGGGCTAAGAATGAGAGCTTACCACTGGGTGGTCACATACATGAGGAATTCACTTCTCCGTACACTTGAGTCAATATGCTTGCAAACACTGTGTCAGGGACAACAAAGAAGAGTGCTTCACCAGGCACCTGCATGCCTCTAACGGTCTTCACAGTGCCCTGAATCAATCAGGTATAATGCTTTACAATGTTTTTAATTCAAAGTTTAATGAACTACCTTAGATCCTAATGTTACCTAAACAATCACCTCAGTACAAAATTCAACTATGCTAAAATTGATTAGAAAAAATGATTGAAAGCATAAATATCCTCACACAAACTCTCCCAGCCATATGTAAATACGAAAAATATAAGTAAACATAGTCATTTATTTTCACATATTCCCCACAAACAGTCCACTCAGTTCAAACAACAACTTAAACAAACTTCTTGACAATTGTATGTACTTATTTTGTGAGCAGCTGGAACAAAAGAGGGATGAGAGCTGCATGTTTTGAGCTATATTTTTAATCAGAATGTTCAAAAGTTCTACATTATTTCTCTTGTTGCTGCTGTGATGGGGCAATAAAAGGATATTGCATTGCATGCTTGGCATGGCCTATTAACGAGACAAGCTGGCTCCTTGGTGTACTTCCCGCAGGTGCGGTTAGAATGGGGCTTTTGGTTCCCGGTGGGCATGGAGATGGGCGCAGTACAGGCCCTTCATGCTCTAACAATAACCAGGATGGGTGATTTTTTATGTTACAGAGGTATGACTTTTTGGGAATCAATCACTGATTATGCTCAGCCCCTCTCACCCTCTACCCAGTTTCATTATTATAGAGACCTGCCATGCTTTAAGGGACCTGCTGGGTGATGATCTGCTGAAACCTCCTTATGTGCCAGCACTTGCTTTCCTAATACAGACGATTACCCTGTGGAAGTGGTGTCCAGACTTTATGATTATCCTCAGGATGCCAGGAGACCTGCTATAACAAAGGCACGCCTGGAGTGGCAGGCAGAGCTTGGCAGGAATTTAGATGATAAATGCTGGCAATATGGGTGTGCTATGATTAGGGGGATCTCTTTAAATGGGAGACACTGCCTTGTACACTTTAAATACATCAATTAAGTGTATTACACACCTTAAAGAATGTATAGATAAGGTTTGCGTGACTGTGGAATGCCAGCGGTGTCATGTACAAGATGCCAGATTTAAGCACACGCAAAAACAACAGTTGATGGACAGAATGCTGAACAATGCCATACATTCACCCCAGTACAGAGATCTGGGCCTAAATCCATCGTTTTTGTGCTCACCACACCACCCCAGTTCAGACATGGCTATATGCAAATCAGCCTTGACCCTGTGCCTCATGGGAACAGTCCAGCCCGAACTGCCAAGCCATGTATTCCCTGGACCGGAATCAAGCATCCTAGGACCGGTTTTTGGCTTTCAGCCGTCTTCAGCCAGGATAGCTTGACTCCAGTGGAGTGGAGAACACGGGACTCACGTCTGAGCATACCCATCCCACTCGGGGTGACAAATGCTAAAACAACAGTTGATGGACAGAATGCAGAACAATGTCACACATTCATCCCAGTACAGAGGTCTGGGCCTAAATCCATCGGTTTTTTTGCTCACCACATCACCCCAGTTCAGACATGGCCATATGCAAATCAGCCTTGACCCTGTGCCTCATGGGAACAGTCCAGCCCAAACTGTCAAGCCATGTCTTCCCTGGACCAGAATCAAGCATCCTAGGACCGGTTTCTGGCTATCAGCCGTCTTCAGCCAGAATAGCTTGACTCCAGTGGCGTGGAGAGCACGGGACTCATGTCTGAGCATACCCGTCCCCCTTGGGGTGACAAATGCAAAAACAACAGATGATGGACAGAATGCAGAACAATGTCATACATTCACCCCAGTACAGAGATCTGGGCCTAAATCCATCATTTTTTTGCTCACCACACCACCCCAGTTCAGACATGGCCATATGTAAATCAGCCTTGACCCTGTGCCTCATGGGAACAGTCCAGCCCGAACTGCCAAGCCATGTCTTCCCTGGACTGGAATCATGCATCCTAGGACTGGTTTCTGGCTATCAGCCATCTTCAGCGAGGATAGCTTGACTCCAGTGGCGTGAAGAGCACGGGACTCACGTCTGAGCATACCCGTCCCACACGGGGGACAAATGCAAAAACAACAGTTGATGGACAGAATGCGGAACAATGTCATACATTCACCCCAGTACAGAGATCTGGGCCTATATCCATCGTTTTTTTGCTCACCACACGTGAGCACCACACGTGTCCCTATGTATTATTATACATAGGGACACGCTCAAATGCACAACAACAGAGCTAACGGACATCATAGGAGCAGAAAGCCTAAGTTTTTGCATTAAAATTGATGACTCCTTCTCCTTTGCTGGTGTACTACTGTATAGACCTCCAGGATATGCCAAGCAATTCTTAGAAACTATAGGGGATGCACTTAGTGGCCAAATTCTCAGGTTCGCGAATCTTACTGTACTAGGAGACCTAAACTTCCACATGGATGATCTCAATGATAAACACGCCACAGATTTCTAAGAAGTCATGCAGGTTCTAGGTTTGACGATGCACATCTCAGAACCTACTCACTCGGCAGGACACATACTGGACTGCATCGGTACCAATATTGAGAAGATGAATGTAAAATCCCCGCTACAACAAATATGGACTGACCACAAATTCATTGAATTTAATTTTAACATTAATGGAATTAAAAGAAAGAATAAGGATTTAAACATTAAGGATAAACCGGCACCCTGTTGGGGCAAAATCATTAAACATCCTGACCTACAAATCTGGGCTAAAGACAACAAACCCATTTTTACAGGAAATATACACACTGACAACCAGAAATTCGATGGTTGGATGAACAAAATAGGTAATAAGATTACTACCACAAGAGCAGGCTCTAAACCTAACAAAAGCAAGCTTTCGGCACCATGGTTCACAGGCCAGCTCAAAGATATGTTAACTAATGTAAAAATCCTAGAGCGAAAGTAGCGACGCTACTATGAACTAAAAGACAAATGTACCTATAAGATAGGGCGAAAACAATACCATACCGCCATCAAAAACGCTAAAGCAGAATATTACACGGCACAGATTGAAGCGACAGGAAATAAACAAAGAGAAATATTCAATATTGTGAACAGTTTCAGAAATCCCAAGGCATTAACACAAGATATCCCACCTTCACAGAATCTATGCGATAAAATGGCCGACTACTTCTCTCAGAAAATAGAGAATATCACGAAAGATTTTCCAACTTTCCAGGAAGAGAAATTTGAGGTCAAGATCAATCTAAGCCTTCAAAAACCTGGCTGGTGCATCTTTGACCCCATCAGTCTGGAAGATACGCATAAGGCGATATCGACTATGAAATCTGGATCTCCTTTCGATCCTTGTCCACCTACGTTGCTGCAAGCAATAGTAGATTAAGTAAATCCCGGAATAAATTCCATTATTAATGCCTCTCTTTCCTCAGGCGAGATCCCTTCTAACTGGAAAGTAGCAGCAGTCAGACCCTTACAAAAGAAAGCTATCAAAGATCCTGCTACTCTTACCAACCTACGCCCCATTTCGCTTCTTCCAATTTTATGCAAACTAACTGAATCCTGGGTAAATAAACAACTGATGACCTTTCTGGAGGAGAATGAACTCCTCCACCCATGCCAAGCTGGTTTTAGGGCACACCATTCGACCGAATCAGCTCTACTTCCTGCCACCGAAACCATTCGAGCTGCATTGGATCAGGGCAAGAAGGCGGTCCTGATCCTTCTAGATCTATCTGCAGCATTCGACACGGTATCCCATGCTATCCTTTTACATCGCCTAGCAAATGCAGGCATAGCAGGAACCGTGCTCGAATGGTTCAGAAGTTTTCTGGCACACCGGGGTCAGGTCATTATGCTGGGCCAATTCCGTTCCAAGGAGAGAATGCTGATTGCAGGGGTTCCGCAGGGCTCAAGTTTGAGCCCCACATTATTCAACCTTTATATGGTCCCCCTGATCAAACTTATCTCCTCGTTTGGCATTGACTCAATAGCATACGCTGACGATACCCAGTTAATTCTAACATTGGATGAAAATGTGTCGAATGCTGAAACCATTCTGAAAGAATGCCTCTCGGCAGTTTTCTCATGGATGACCAGCAATCATCTTAAATGTAATTCTGCCAAAACAGAAATAATACCTTTCGGCCCCAATAACTGTTTTTCTCCTCAGTCCTGGTGGCCTAAGGAGGCAGAGGCTCCACCTAATACTGTTAATACAGCAAGAAATCTGGGGGTTAAATTCGACAATACTTTATCTTTTAACCAACAAACCAGAGAAGTAGCTGGAAACTGTTTCAACATTATCAGAGGTCTGAGAAAATTCTTTAAGCTGCTCCCTCTGAGTGCCAGACGGACTGTTGCAGTGGCACTGATTACATCTCGGTTGGACTACTGCAACAGTCTGTATGCAGGGCTAAATAGATCTGCCCTGCATAGACTGCAGATGGTACAGCATGCCGCTGCTAGGCTAGTTATAGGCTGGGCAAGAAGATCTTCAGCCTCGGCTGCGCTAGACGCACTACACTGGCTCCCAATACAGAAGCGCATTCTGTTCAAAGTTCTGACAATCTCTTTCAGAGCTTTTCATCATCAAGGCCCAGCCTATTTATAAAAATATTTTAAACAATACCATCCTGCACGTGAACTGAGATCATCTTCATCAAATCTGCTTACTGTCCCAAAGTTCAGGCTGACGACGAAGGGTGGAAAATCAGTATCGGTGATTGGTACGAAAGCATGGAACAAACTACCCCAATCTCTCCGGGCAACCAACACAGAACTAAGTTTCAGGAAACAACTAAAAACATGGATTTCCTCATTACCAGACACATTATGTAAAACCTTAATATGACCCTTTCCAGTTTCTTGAACGATCTAGACATTGTCATCTGCTAGATACAGGAAGTCTCAGCGCCAAGATACTCTTCGGAGTGATAGTGCGCTATACAAGAACTCAGTCACATCACATCACATCACACCACCCCAGTTCACACATGGCCATATGCAAAAAGGGTGCTTGATTTCGGTCCAGGGAAGACATGGTTTGGCAGTTCGGCCTGGACTGTTCCCATGAATTTGCATATGGCCAAGTCTGAACTGGGGTGGTGTGGTGAGCAAAATAACGATAGATTAAACCTAGATCTGTGACTGGGGGTGAATGTTTTGCCATTGTGCAACATTCCGTCCATCAATTGTTGTTTTTGCAGATTTAAGCACACAGCATGGTCTTACCCAGTTATTTTAGAGTTTTGGGAAACAATCTTCCAAGAGCTGAGCACCATAGCAGGCTGCTCCTTGGCTCCACCAGAGTCCAGACCCTTTACTCACTTTATTGGGCTTTGATAAGATGGTGAAGTGGAGTGTTAGGAGTTTGGTCGCCATGGGGTTACTTCTGGGTAAATGCTGGATTGGAATGCACTGGGTTCTGGTTCCTGGCCCGACCCTGAAAGAATGGCATGGTCTATTGTAACACACAATCCGATACCTATTGCGACCTGCTTCCTCGTCAAAGTCTCCCTAAAGGATTCTGGGGCCCTTATCAAATGTATTCGGTGGGCAAAGAGACTGGCGAAATGGAAGGCAAGGATGATAACACAGTGTGAGCTCACTGTTTTATAAGTATGTCTGGAGGCAGGCCATAGGGGATACTAATGTGTTAGATAACTGTACACGTTCTGCCATTTTTCTGGAATTGCTGGTTTCATTCCTTCGGCTGCATTGTTCTATGTAGAGCGGACCTATTTCGAATTTATGATGAACGTGCCAACTCATGTTTACTCTATCATAACGTACCATTCATGATGTCATGATATGTCCTGCTAGAATAAGTGACTGCATATCCTGTGTTAATAAAAAATAGAAACAAGCATTTGCAATGCAATAGGTCTCGTATTAGGAAAGTTTGAGCTATTGGTCTTGTAAATGACACATTTTTTATTTAGGTTTTGTTTTTGAAAATAGCGAAATTAATAGTTTTGTCATTTACCATGCCAATGGTTATAACTTTCGCAAATGTGACACCTGTAGCATTTGTAATGCAATATGTGTTGTATTTACGTGACTTACATGTATTGATATTACAAATAACAATGTTTTTTAATTTTTTTAATAATTAATACTTAAATAAAAGTTATTGTAATTTATAATGGCAATAGCTTAAACTTTTGTAAATAACATTTGTGAAGATTATGTTCAGTGTATTTTATTGTGACGAAAATCCAAGACCATATGTCAAATATTAACATATTTTTGTTACATTTGTAATAAAGCTTGAAACATTGAGATAACATATTTGAACCAGTTGTTGTTGAATGGTTGCACAGATTGATGCTGTGGTGGAGCTCAGTGATGTTGTGGTGCCACTGAGTGATGCTGTGGTGGTACTGAGTGATGCTGTATGCTATGCTATGTTTTGTTTTGATATCCTATGTTTTGTTTTGTTATGCTATGCTATGCTGTTTTGTTATGCTATGCTATGTTTTGTTATGCTATGATATGTTTTGTTATGCTATGCTATGTTTTGCTATGCTATGCTATGTTATGCTATGTTTTGTTGTGTTGTATTATGCTATGCTTTGTTTTGCTATGCTATGCTATGCTTTGCTATGCTATGCTATGTTTTGTTGTGTTAGTATGCTATGCTGTGTTTTGCTATGCTATTATGTTTTGTTATGTTTTGTTCAGCCATGCTATGTTTTGTTTTGTTAAGCTATGCTGTTTTGTTGTGTTTTGATATGCTATGTTTTGTTATGTTATGCTATGTTTTGTTATGTTATGCTATGCTATGTTATGCTATGCTATGTTTTGTTTTGCTATCCTATGCTTTGTTTTGTTATGCTATGCTATGTTTAGTTTTGCTATCCTATGCTTTGTTTTGTTATGCTATGCTATGTTTTGTTGTGTTTTGTTATGCTATGCTATGTTTTGTTGTGTTTTGCTAGGCTATGTTTTGTTATGCTATGCTATGTTTTGTTATGCTATGCTATGTTTTTTTATGCTATGCTGTTTTGCTCTGCTATGCTTTGTTATGCTCTGTTATGTTTTGTTGTGTTTTATTATGCTATGCTTTGTTTTGCTATGCTATGTTTTGTTATGCTATGCTATGTTTTGCTGTGTTTGGTATGCTATTCTGTGTTTTGCTATGCTATTATATGTTTTGTTATGTTTTGTTAAGCCATGCTATGTTTTGTTGTGTTTTGTTAAGCTATGCTGTTTTGTTGTGTTTTGTTATGCTATGTGTTGTTGTGTTTTGTTATGCTAGGTCTTGTTATGTTATGCTATGTTTTGTTATGCTATGTTTTGTTATGCTATGCTATGTTTTGTTATGCTATGCTATGCTTTGTTTTGTTATGCTTTGTTTTGTTATGCTATGCTATGTTTTGTTGTGTTTTTCTATGCTATTTTTTTATGCTATGCTGTTTTGCTCTGCTATGCTTTGTTATGCTCTGTTATGTTTTGTTGTGTTTTATTATGCTATGCTATGTTATGCTATGTTTTGTTATGCTATGTTTTGCTATGCTAAGCTTTGTTTTGTTATGCCATGTTGTGTTGTGTTTTGCTATGCTATGCTTTGTTGTGTTTTGTTATGCTATGCTATGTTTTGCTATGCTATATTTTGTTATGTATGCTATGTTTTGTTATGCTATGGTTTGTTGTGTTTTGCTATGTTTTGTTATGCTATGTTTTATTATGCTATGGTTTGTTGTGTTTTGCTATGTTTTGTTATGCTATGTTTTGTTATGCTATGCTTTGTTATACTATGCTATGTTTTGTTTTGCTATGCTTTGTTTTGATATGCTATCCTATGCTTTGTTTTGTTATGCTCTGCTATGCTTTGTTTTGTTATGCTATGCTATGTTTTGTTATGCTATGCTGGTGAGGGTGAGTGAGGGTGAGTGAGGGTGGGTGGGTGAGGGTGGGTGAGTGAGGGAGGGTGGGTGAGTGAGAGTGGGTGAGTGAGTGAGGGTGGGTGGGTGAGGGTGGGTGGGTGAGGGTGGGTGAGTGTGGGTGAGTGTGTTAGAGCGAAGGTGAGGGTGAGAGGTTGTGTATCCTATGCTTTTTTTGTTATGCCATGCTATGTTTTGTTATGCTATGCTGATGAGGGTGTATGAGGGTGAGTGAGTGAGGGTGAGTGAGGGTGAGTGAGGGTGTGTGAGGGGGTGTGAGGGTGAGGTGTGATGGTGTGTGAGGGTGAGAGGGTTGGGAGGGTGAGGGGGGTGAGGGTGAGGGGGGTGAGGGTGAGGGGGTGTGAGGGTGAGGGGTGTGTGAGGGGGGTGTGAGGGTGAGGGGTTGTAAGGGGGTGTGTGAGGGTGTGTGGGTGTGTGAGGGGGTGTGGGGGTGTGAGGGTGAGGGGGGTGTGAGGGTGAGGGGGTGTGAGGGAGAGAGGGTGTGTGGGGGAAACCTGCATGTGGTCACACTACGGAAGGAAAAACAATATTCTAAGAGGAAATGAAGCCACTGGGATCGATATGGAATCCCAGGGTGACCATTACATCTCTTTAGGCACATCCGCTTCTATCCGCTGTGACAGGGTTCTGTTATCCGGAATTCGATGCGCATTTGTTTGCCAGTTGGCCTGGCTGTGTTTTGCATGTTTGCACTTTTGATCTGCCACACAAAAAAAGTCCCGATGGAAAAGATCGTGTTTTGTGCGCTTCAGCTTTCACACGTGTTTGTGTGTTCACGTTTGAAAGTGTGTCCTTGATTGTCTCAAATAAACCGGTGGCCTCTGAGATCACCGGTTTGTCATTGCACAGAATTAATTCCGTGAAAGTTGCCGCTATTCACAGAGTCAGTGGAGGCGCCTGGACTGCCGCTTATGTACCTGGTAATGCTGAGGAGACGTTAATGCGAAGGGGGAGCGCCCGGCAGCCGACATGATGCGCTTCAACTGAAATTGGTACGGAAAAACAATCTACGATGGTATTCTTTTGAATTACTGACGTGGAGGAAGAGTAGTTACCACATGACATGTTGGAGAGTTGGTAGTGATGGTACAGGTTGACCTGCGGAGTGCAGCGCTTCAAGAGCCTGGTGGGGGTGGCGGGGGAGCGAGCGAGTGGGAGGGAACAAGCATATGGTGATGGGGTGTGAGGCCGGCCTAGCGCACGCTGGGGGAGCCTTTGAAGTCATGGGGAGGGAAGCCTGTGGGAGGCTGATGCAGGGGGGATTAGAAATGCGAGTCACTATGGTGAATGATTGTGACTCAGGACACTTTTGCGAGATGTACTGGAGGTTACTTTTTTATGTGAGCTTTTATGTGAGCTTGCGGGTAAGGGGAATGTACTAAGAAACGTACGTAGTGAAACCCTTGGGGTAATGTTCGCGCAATAGAAAATCGCATTAAATAAAATACAAAATAAATAAAGTAAAATAAATAAATAAAAATGAAAGAAAATGCTGAACTGTAAAAAGATATCGAATTTCCCCGGTCAAGGAGTGAGTGTAAGTTCCACTCCAGGATTTGTTTCTGCACGATGGGACTTAAGCTTCAAGAAGTTAAAGAAACAAGCAGCAATATCGAGAGGTGGTGGGGGCAGGGTGAAAGGTTAAGGGTAGGGAGAGACGGCACAGGCTGGACAGGCTGTGATCTGGACGCTTTGATGTGGTGTGCGAGGCGGGCAGAAAGGACGGCCGTGGGAAGTGGGAGGAGAAGTATGGAGAGTGGTGCAGGCGGGGGGCGTGGAGCAAACCCTTTGAAGAGCGTTTGGCTGCCAGGGGGGCGGAGAAGCAGATTGCCTTCAAGGCAGGAGGCAGGCAGAAGGCTCGGGCAAGCTTGTGCACGAGAGCACATGCACTCGTCAAAATCCGGATCGTAAAAAGTCAGCTTTGTGGATTGGTGGCATTAGGTCTCTCTACGAGACCTAAAAATAAAAGGATATTGCATAATGTTAGCCTCCGTGGCTTGACACAAAGTTGGTGTTATATCCAATGATAACATGGTCATCCCCCAGAGTCTGTTTTCCTGCACCCCCCCCCCCCCCACCCCCTACCCCCCTTGCAGGTTAGGCTCAAGGATTTCAATCCTTGGGAATGTCTGTCACAAAGGACAAGCTCTGGTTCCCAATAGAGAATTTTGTTAAGCTCTTAGATCAGTTTGAATACCTGGAAAACTAGCCGAATTCCCCACACACATCACTCAGGAACGTGTACGATGGTGGAATAGCTCTGCCTGATTTGTTGCAGTACAATTGGTTCTCTCAGTTGATAATTATAAATAAATCACTATATACCCCATTGAAGAAACCCTCTTTGAGTATAGACAAACATTGCATGGGCATTTTTCTGTGGGCAGAGAGTATAGAAAAATAAATTTAGGAGCACTGCCATTCGCGACAGAAGTGGTAATTCACCTCTGGCAACAAACTTTCAAGTATACTAATTGGGAAGGAGTGGCTATGGAAGCAATGCTGTTATTGTGCAGTATTCCAGTGACCGCAATGGGACAACTTTAGATCTCGGCCGTGGTTGAGGTATGAGGAACTCTCAAGAACTAGCCATAGCTCCAGATTGTGCATGCCCACGGGAAATATGTGCTTTTTCACATCTGATAGGCCGGATTCCACTCCTGTAACATATAAATTGTTAGATGATCCGAAGAGATGGAAAATGGTCTCCCTGACAGATAAAATCCTTAATCAACAACACTCCACTCACTTTGGAAAAACTTACAGCTAGGTGAAAGTCTGAGTTTGGTGCTTTGGGCAACCGAGTGGGAAGACACCCCAGGGTGCTCTAGTGAGGTGGCCATTAGATTCGGGTTTAGACTGATACATCTTACAATTGTACATGAAGTATACGGTGCTTGCACCCACCTTACTGTGTGTATGAGGAGAGGCTTCCCTACTCAGGTGTACAAGGGTTCTGTCTGATTAGGGTCTGATGGTAGATACAGAGATATTGTATGTGCCTGGGGTAATATGAAGCGACCAGACATTGTATCAGGATACTGTGAACTGAATATTGTTTGACAAAAATATGTCTTAAATATTGTTTACAAAAAACATCCCCTACTAAGTTAGCAATAAAAAAATAAGCTTTTGTAAACATATGCATGTCCGACAATATTTTTGTAATTGATATTCTGGCATACAACCAGTGACCGACATTAGCAGCATGGTGTGTGGCGTGGATTGGTGTTTAGTGTCGGTACAAACTCTATATCAGGCAAATTGAGCAAAATCTCGTGGAAATGGATGACCTATTTTGGGCTGACGACATGAGTATTTTTGGGAGGGGATGGATGGTGATCGTGGTGTTTTTTCTGAGTGGGACTGAGGCTGGGGGGTGAAGAGAGCGACAAACTTTCGGTTGCAACAACGGGGGGAAGACTGTGAACATATATTGTCGGCTAGTGATATACATATCCCGTTTGTTGAAGTGATGAACGGCCAAAGCGTGTGTTGAAATGTTACTTTCTTCTCTGTTTTCTTTTGAAAATGCAAAAGAATATAAGGAAAAAATACTATAAAAAATAGTGTTACGAAAAGCCTACATTATGAAGAATTTGAAATATGACTACAACTCAGGTCCCACTTTCCAGAGAAGCGTCCATTAAAGGCACCCTTCACCCCTTCTACATGAAGGTACTCAGCATCATTAATTGTGTTACAAGTATATGTTATACTAAACCTTTGCTGGGTAAAGTACACCTGCCACAGGTAAGAGACGCGCAGGCCGCGCCGCCGCAATGTAAGTGGAACCGGCGCGAGGTAGAGATAACCCAGCCATGAAAAAATCATTGGAACCCAATCTTGAGGGCCAGTTTTCAGGAACAAAGAGCACCTCCAGGCAGCCATGAAAGGCGACCGAGGCTTTTACGGAATGTGGGTCAGTAATGGGCAGTCCAAGCCGGCACTGCCATCCTCATCCGAGGAATGCGGTAAAGAGGCGTCCTCCCGAGGGTTGTGGTAGGAACCTACCAGCAGAAGAAGTCAATATTCGGTTGAATATTTAATAGCATAGTTTAGCACTTGCTCAATAGTGTGCGGTATAATATCACATGTCATGCAAAACGCGTCCATTGTCCAAGAGCTTATTTTAGCCCTCGGCTGAACACTGAACAGCGCACATCCAATAATAATAATAATAATATCCACATTTGTAAAGCGCACAATCACCCGTTAGGGTCTCTAGGCGCTGGGGGCCGTCGGTAAGATTAAGCAAGCTATTGCCCAGAGTCACATGGTGCTGGGCTAATCTGCCGCCGGTGTCGGGGATCGAACCGTGATCCCCAGATTCCGGAGTCAGTCGCCCTGGCCGCGGCGCCACACCTCTTCCACAATATAGAATATTTCAGACGTTTACGGATTGTGAAAAGCATATGTTATATCGTGTTGAACAGAGAGCAACTTAGGCGGTACATTATTAAAACGATTAAGCAATAAAATAATGAAAGATCTAATTTATATAATAATATATCAAATGTACACTTTTGAACGGAAGGGGTCAGATCCGGCGGAAGCCGTGTTTAAATAACCGGCCTTCTATTATATTAATATAATAGTGTTCCATTAAGCGGAGGAGCTGGATTTTGGCCGAGTGTAACTGAATACTTTCTCGACAGAAGCTCCACTTTGAAGCTTAATTGAGTATGTGTACAGCTCCTGGTAATGATGGTCAAAGTGCCCTTTTCCAATCGACTTCTATCTCCAAATGTTTATAAATGTCCCCATCACACCTATTACGGTCGCACTTATAAAAAAAAAAAGAAGCAGGAATGAATCAGCCTGGAGTCCAAGAACTCGTCTCACTCGGAAAGGAAGTTTGAAGGTCAGTGGGCAATGACCTTGTAAGATGCTGTACAGAGGAAGCGGGCAATGACCTAGGAAGATGGGGACCAGAGGATGCGGCAGCATGAGAAGCAGGCACCAGTGGACAGTGTTAGAAGCTGGCACTGGTGAGTAGTGCTGTAAGATGGCACGAATGGAGAGCGCAAGAGATCAGTGGGGAAAATCAGTGGCGTAACATAAAATGATGGGGCCTCCCTGCAGATTGTGACGAGGGACCCATGAGTCTCCGATACATCACAGATATTCGCCCCTCTGAATAACTGGGTGCCCCTGAAGGATTGGGTGCCACCCTGCGCTGCTGGGCCTCCAAGAGCTTGCAAGAGGCTTGATGATCTTGCCCCTGTGAGGCCCCCTCGCAAGTTAGATAAACGTGCCTCTGCCCCATGGTTTACCGGAGCGCTGGCGGTGTCACGCCGACAATGCAAGGTAGCGGAGAGAGTATGGCGCGCGAAATATGACCCGGCGGCTAAATGTGCCTACAGGTCTTTGGTGAAAACTTATCATCGAGATATCCTCTCCGAGAAAAAGGGATATTTTGCGAGAAAAATTGAAGCTGCCTCTAACTCCTGTAAGGAGCTTTTTGCCATTGTGCGGGAGTTTATGATGTCGCGCGCTGCGTCGACTCAGACCCCCCCCCCTGAATCTTGGGTCAGCGCAATTGCTGATTTTTTCACCTCTAAGATCCGACTGATACAGGATTCTCTCCCTGTGCAGGAGTCCGGGGAGCCCGGCCTGGCGGAGAATGTCTTGGCTATCCCGTCTAGTGCAGGCTCGGTTCTGGCAGTTTTTCCCCCTCTTTCTATGGCCTCATCGCTGGATTTGATGTCCTGTCTAAAATCTGGCTCCCCGCGGGATGCCTGTCCCGCCAAGTTTGTGGCGAAAATGGCAGTAGCCATCAATCCATATGTGAACCCCATGCTGAACTGCTCTCTTGCTCAGGGCGTGGTTCCTCAGTCATGGAAGCAGGCGATGATTATCCCCCTGCTTAAAAAGCCCGGATTGGACGCGGAGGTGCTGGCGAATTACAGGCCTATCTCGCTTTTGCCTGCTTTCGCTAAGATTCTTGAAAAACATGTGCATAGGGTGCTTTCCGATTATCTGGAGTCCCATGATCTACTGCACCCCACTCAGTCTGGATTCCGCTCTAATCTCAGCACCGAAACAGCACTCCTGGAAGTTTCGGAGGCTATTAAGGAGGTGCTGGATCCAGGTGGTAGGGCGATGCTGGTGATGTTAGATCTGTCGGCGGCCTTTGACACCGTCCCCCACGAGGGTCTCCTCATAAGACTTTTTGAGATCGGTCTGAGGGGGACGGTGCTCAATTGGTTTAGTTCGTTTTTGGCAGACCGTCGACAAACGGTCTGGGCCTCTGCCTGCTCTGCCGAGATGCCGCCATTGGGTGTCGGAGTCCCCCAGGGCTCAGTTTTGAGCCCGACTCTATTCAACATCTTTATGACCCCTCTGGCGGCTCTGGCGGAGTCTTTCGGGGCTCAGATCGTTTCTTACGCTGATGACACCCAGCTCCTCTTCACCTGTGAGAGTGGTGCGGACTTTGATGGAGGGAAGATCCGGGGTTGCCTTGAGGCTGTCTTTCAGTGGTTCCAACATCACGGCCTCAAGTGCAACTCGGATAAATCTGAGGTCCTCTTCTTCGGGTGCAGCTCAGATCCGGACTGGAAGGTGTGGTGGCCAGAGAATATGTTTCCACCAGCAAGCTCGTCCCAGGTGGCTAAAAACCTAGGGATTAAAATTGACAACGGCCTAACATTACGTTCTCAGATAATCGGTCTCACTGGCACTTGTTTTGGTTTGCTCCGGATGCTGCGTAAGTTTCTTCCTTTACTATCGGAGGAGCATAGGAAGATCACAGTGCAGGCGATAATTGGCTCGAGAATTGACTATTCGAACATTCTTTATCTCGGCCTGCCAGAATATCTGCTTCAACGGCTGCAGGTGGTCCAGAACTCGGCAGCACGGGCAATCTTTGGACTACCTCGACGTGCCAGAGCCTCGGGCCTCCTGCAGGCACTGCACTGGCTTCCCGTTCGGAAGCGGATTATCTTTAAGACCCTGACTCTGGCACATAAAGCTCTGCATGCCTCCGGAGCAAAATACCTCCAAAAAAGGTTGGCCTTTTACCATCCAGCCAGGCCCCTGAGGTCAGGATCCTTGTTCCTCGCCGTAGTCCCTCGGGTCAAAAGGGCGCGTATTGGAGGCCGCTCTTTTAGATTGCTGGCTCCCCAGCTCTGGAATGCGCTGCCAGTGACCCTGCGTAGTATTTCAAACCTACTGGCCTTCAGGAAGGGGCTCAAAACTTGGCTTTTCACTTCTTAGCTGCCTCTTCGGGTTTCTTTTCCCCTCTGTCTGGTTTTTAGGTCTCGCCTGTCGATGCGCATGCGCATCGAGCTTGCGAGACTATGGGGGCTTATCCACTCTTTGTCCAACTTGCAAGGAATCGTGGCGATTCCTTGCAGTGCCCGTGACTTTTAAGCTCAATGCGCATGAGCATTGAGCTTAAAAGCGCGTGCACATGCCCCCAGCCGCCTGCCTTGCCTACTCTCCCGCCCCCTCACTTCTTGATTGCACGGCCGCTAGGCCGTGCCTCCCCTACTCTCCTCCCCCCTCCTCCTCCTACTCTCCTCCCCTGTCTGCCTGCCGTGTCGCACCTCTCCCCTCTCCCCCCCTCCCCTGCCCGCCGTGCTCTCCCCTCCTCTCCTTTCCCACGCTCGCCTCCTGAAAGTCGTCTTCGTTTTGTCTCACCGCTCTCCGTTTACTTTCCTGCCTCCCCCTCTTTCACCCCTTTCTATTTTATATCCCCAATTTTCTCCTTTTTAGTTTTTATTTATTCCACTTCCCCAGCAGCACCGCACACACGCCCCTCCCCCGCTGTCCCCTGGAGCAGTGCGCAGACACCCGCTCCCTCCCCCGGTGACATGTCTCTCGCTGCCTCTGTTTGTGTTGGTGCAGCGAGAAATGTTCTGTCACAATCCCGTCCGTCAAATCCGGCTTCGTATCCTCACTCACAATGTCACAGGCACCGCGGCCTGTGCCCTCACACCTCCGACGACCACTCGGTGCAAATACGGACTCTCTCCCTCAGTACTGCGTCATCAGTGCCTCCCACGGCGACCCCCTCTTCCAACAGACCACCCTCCCAGACCAGCAGCCCTCCTCTCCCTTTCACCCCACAGAAACCGTGCCCGCACTCATGACGTACACGCCGTCCTTTCCTACCCACACACCTGCACTCACACTGCCTCTCATCTTCTGCATCTCACAGCGACAGTCTCTCCTATCCCAGGCGTCCCACGCTGAGTCTATTTCAACTCCGGCTTCCCACAATGACCGTTTCTCCCGCCTCATTGACAGTCTCTCGTTTCCAGTGTCTCTATCTCCTGCATCCCACACTGACAGTCTCTCTCGTATCCTGCACGCCACACTGACAATCTCTCTCATTTGCTGCACCCACCCTACATGACAGTCTCCCACGCCTCGTACACCCAGCAATTACAATATCTTACGTCCCCTGCACGCCACACCGACGGTCTCTCTCGCCTCCTGCACTCCATACTGACAAGTCTCTCTCTCATCCTGCACGCCACACTGACGGTCTCTCTCGCCTCCTGCACTCCACACTGACAAGTCTCTCTCGAATCCTGCACGCCACACTGACGCTCTCTCTCATTCCTATACTCCACACTGACAGTCTCTCTCGAATACTGCATGCCACACTGACGCTCTCTCATTCCTATACTCCACACTGACAGTCTCTCTCGAATACTGCACGCCACACTGACGCTCTCTCTCATTCCTATACTCCACACTGACAGTCTCTCTCGAATCCTGCACTCCACACTGACGGTCTTTCTCGCCTCCTGGATCTTAGGCTGGCAGTCCCTCTCATCTCCAGCATTCTACAGTGACACTCCTCTTTCATCCTGCATGTCTCAGCTGCCTTTTAAATCATCTACGCTCCGCGCTCCACCAGACAAAGGCACCACGAAGCTTTGCTGAGCGGCTATAACTGTCAATGCCTAGAGCGTGGAAACAAATGTCTGGAGCTCGTGTTACAAACACCCTACAGTTGTAGCTAACATGGCATAGCCTCGGGCAACTAATGGTATAATATTGTGCTCTCCATAGCTACACAGTCCTGGACGGCTGCATTGCCCATTGTTGCTCCACCGGGGCAAGAGCTGTGCCACCCTTTGAAGATCCCCGCTGGCTTTGTAAATAAGCCCCGTCTGGGTTATATATATGCCATTTGGCTATCATTAACATCGAGCAGAAGACCTTTCTGTGCCTCCCCTACTCTCCTCCCCCCTCCTCCTCCTACTCTCCTCCCCTGCCTGCCGTGTCGCACCTCTCCCCTCTCCGCCCCCTCCCCTGCCCGCCGTGCTCTCCCCTCCTCTCCTTTCCCGCGTTCGCCTCCTGAAAGTCGTCTTCGTTTTGTCTCACCGCTCTCCGTTTACTTTCCTGCCTCCCCCTCTTTCACCCCTTTCTATTTAATATCCCCAATTTTCTACTTTTTAGTTTTATTTATTCCAGTTCGTGTGTCACCTCTTTCTTCCTTTGCCCATCCAACCTCCGTTTTTGTTCTGCCTTTGTCCCTGCTCAGCAGCCCCGCATGCCTTCCCCAGCAGCACCGCACACACGCCCCTCCCCCGCTGTCCCCGGAGCAGCGCGCAGACACCCGCCCCCTCCCCCGGTGACATGTCTCTCGCTGCCTCTGTTTGTGTTGGTGCAGCGAGAAATGTTCTGTCACAATCCCGGGAAATATCACCACCTCCGGGGATTATTTATTAACAAGCGGGCTCCTGCCCCGCCTCTCTCCTCATTCGATCTCTCTCATTCGGCTTCTTCTGCTGCTCTCCCCTCCTCTCCTTTCCCACGCTCGCCTGGGAGCCCTAATGAAATGTATTGACGCGGGGGCTTAAAAAGTTTGAAGACTAGTGCTCTAGGGCCTATTGGCTTAGCCTGTGGCCAATGTTAAGCTCCAAACTCCTACGAAAGGTGATGTCACCCATCAAATACAGGTAGCCCCGCCCACACTCCACAAACACCCTCTGCCTAACAGCTGAACAAAGCCACACTTGCGTCGAAGTGGAAAGTCCCCGACGATCTCTGTTCGATCTTTAGTCTGCTTTGCTTTCACTTTCTTTTAAGACAGTAAAGTTAGCATTTCCAGGAAAGGAAGGACACCCACGCGCAGTACATGTGAATGCCCTCACCCTCACTCACCCTCAACCCCTCACCCTCACTCACCCTCAACCCCTCACCCTCAAACCCTCACTCACCCTCACCCTCACTCACCCTCACCCTCACTCCCCCTCACTCACCCTCAACCCCTCACTCACCCTCACTCACCCTCACTCACCCTCACCCCTCACCCTCAATCCCTCACTCTCACTCATCCTCACTCACCCTCAACCCCTCACCCTCACCCTCACTCACCCTCACCCACCCTCAACCCCTCACCCTCACCCTCACTCACCCTCAACCCCTCACCCTCACTCACCCTCACCCTCACTCACCCTCACCCTCAACCCCTCACCCTCAATCACCCTCAACCCCTCACCCTCACCCTCACTCACCCTCACTCACACTCACCCTCACTCACCCTCACCCTCACTCACCCTCACCCACCCTCAACACCTCATCCTCACTCACCCTCACTCACCCTCAACCCCTCACCCTCACTCACCCTCACCCTCACTCACCCTCAACCCCTCACCCTCAATCCCTCACCCTCACTCACCCTCAACCCCTCACCCTCACTCACACTCAACCCCTCACCCTCACCCTCACTCACCCTCAACCCCTCACCCTCACTCACCCTCACTCACCCTCACTCACCCTTACTCACCTCAACCCCTCACCCACCCTCACTCACCCTCAACCCCTCACCCTCACTCACCCTCAACCCCTCACTCACCCTCACTCACACTCACCCTCACCCACCCTCACGCTCACCCTCACTCACCCTCAACACCTCACCCTCACACAGTGCAATAGCTCTCAGACCATTTCAGTTACAGCTTTTATAAATATTTATGGCTTTTTTTATTTGTAATTCTTTAGCATTGGCTACAGGAAACAAAAATGCTAAACATTTACAAAAAAAACCCATAAACAATTCTAAAAGCACTAACTCTAATGGTGCGAGACCTATTGCATTTCCAATGCTTGTTTTCTTTGTTTTTAGGTGTTATGTTATGAGATAGGTGTGCAAACCAAAGCGCCGGGACACTCTCTGAGTAGCCGTGCGCTATACAAAACCAAGTATAACATAACATAACATAACATAACATAACATAACTACCCCCTGGGGGAAATGTAAGGTGGTATCACTGATGGGTAGTGAGAGAAGCTGGCACTGGTGAGTATTGTGAGAGGTTGATACTGGTGAGCAGTATAGGGCATTTGGGACACTGTCACTGGAGAGCAGTGCTAGCAGCTGGCATCAATGGGCAGTTTGAAGGTCTGGCTATGGCAAGACGTGAGCATCTCGGATAGCTTGGCTAAAACTACTGCTGGTGGGAAAATTAGGAAGCTGGCAATATGGACACTGTGAGAAGTGAGCACTGACGGTAGTGCCAGATGCTGGTACAAGCAAGCAGTGAGAGGAAGAGACAATGGAGGAAGAGTGGTAATCAGCACAGCGAGATACTGGGGAGTATGCCCATTGTGACAAGATATGGCTGGTGGGCAGTGTGAGAAGCTGGCTTGTATGGCCAGTGTAAGAATATAGAAAAGAGCAGGTAAGGGTGAGAAGCAATCACTGTTAAACAGTGTGAGAAGCTGCCATTGGTGGGCATTGTAAGGATCTGGTTATGGCGAGACTTGTAAGCAGCTGGTGCAACGTGGCAACACTGGGGCCAGTTTCGTAGCCAGGCTGTGGAGGCAGTGAGACAGGCTGGCACATATGGACAATTGACTTGAAAAACAAGGAGAGGGGCTCGTCTATTCCAAAGGGACAGAGCTCCAATTAACTCAAAAGTTAAAAATGTAATTCTCCCTTTGGAGAAACTGTAAAACGATACAACTACAAATATTCACCACAATCATTCACAATCTGCCAGGCTGTATCCGGTTAGTACTCCACTCAGGATGTTTAAGGCACTTATAAATGTATTTAATAGACTATCCTACAATAATTCAGGAAAAACGTACAGAGCAAAAACCGTGTGCACTTACGGATATTATTTTGGGTGTGGAGAAAAGATCATTAAATCCGCCCATATTATATGTTTTTAAACAATCATAAATGTAAAAACTGTTTTGCAGAAAAAATGGTTGGCAAAGATGTATTAGGAAAAGACTTAAATGTGTATATATATATTCTTATTTCTTTCATAATGAGTATTCAAAAATATTTGTTTGTTGAGATAACGGATAGGAGAGGATTGAATCAAATTTTTGTCCTGAAGAAGGTGGCTTGATTGAGGTTATACCACCGAAACGCGTTGACGCTGGAAGTCTTGTTAAATTTGGCAAAGACAGTAATAACACAAAGACAGGAAATTGATTTCCCTGTAGGGTGCTGTCTATTAATTCAAATTAACGGCCATGAGACAAATGGAACTGTCTTACTGTATTCCTTTCCAGGAGGTTGGAAACATAATGAAATTGTATAAATGTGATATGCAATGGTTTTAAAATATTTGGAATGTATTTTTTTTTATTTTTTTTTACTCTGTACATTTTTACAGAATTATTGTAGGATTGTCTATTAAATACATTTATAAGTGCCTTAAACATCCCTAGTGGAGTACTAACCAGATACAGTGTGGAAGATTGTGAATTATTGTGGTGAATATTTGTGGTTGTATCATTTTACAGTATCTCCAAAAGGAACATTAATTTTTTTACTTATCGGCAATGCAAGGAAATGGCACTGATAGCAAATGTGAGAGGTGTGAGAGGAACAGATGCTGGAGGAGATGTGGTAAATAGAGAAGTGGGCTCAGAGAAAAACTGTAACATAAGAACAGAGTAAGAAGAAAGGACTAGTGAGCATTGTGCAAAGCTGGCAGTGGTGGACAGTGTTACAATCTGGCATTTATGGCATAACCAATCAATCAATCAATCAGCAGATTTGTAGTGGGGGGGTCCAGGTGCTGCCCGTTGACACCTATGGAACTGGCTTACCTCAATATTGAACCGACCCACTTGCGTAACATTAGACAGACCAGTCTACTTCTGATCACCTATTGGACCACTGTGATTTCTGAGACTTAAGGCCATGAAAAATTGACACAGGCTCTGAGAAGTAGATTACAGTGGATTACGTGTCTCCTCTATTTAGCATGACTGTGCTTTATACTGATCTTACAAAGAAACACTAAGCCCTGATGAATTCGATACACTCAACGAAACACGTGTTGGCTACTGGGAAGCATCTGCTGTTTCAACATTGAAAATATCCACAATAAATAACTTTGGAGTCCAAGTTTTGGAACATCAAACCTTTTTGTCAGGATTTGCTAACACTCAAGAGTTGATTATTGATAACACAATATTGTGTAAACTTGAACATAAATCATATATATAGTATGTGCCAAAAGGATTCGTAGGCATATAGTATGATGCCGAGTGGGTTTTGGCAATACTGGCCAGAGGTGTCATATAGGTGTTGAAAAAGGGTGGGGCTGAGTGAGGATCCTTGGGGAACTCCACAAATGGTATCCTTGGGTTCGGAGGTAAAGGGGAAAAGCAGACTTTTTACGTTTTCCGGTGAGGAAAGACGTGATCCATCTGAGAGCGGCTCCTTGGTTGCCTATGTTGTGCAGCCTTGTGATGAGTGTGTGGTGGGAGATCGTATTCAAGGCTGCGGAGATGTCTAGGAGGATCAGAGCAGCAGTCTCCACTCAGTTGAGTAGGGCTCAGATGTCGTGAGTAGCAACAATGAGGGCTGTCTCGGTGCTGTGGTTGCTGCAGAATCCTGATTGGGAAGAGTCGAGTAGGAGGTTCTGATCCAAGTGTGAGGAGAGTTGTTGGTTGATGGCCTTTTCCAATACTCTGGCCGGCAACGAGGGAAGGGAGATCAGTCGGTAGTTGTTGAGTTCACTGGGGTCAGACAATAGTTTCTCTAGTAGGGCATTGACTTCTACATGTTTCCAGTCCTCAGGGAAGGTGATCGTGGCAATTGAGGTCTTGAACAAGGTGGTGAGCATGTGGCTGATTCTGGATTCACCTAGGTTGAAGATGTGGTGAGGGCATGGATCGGTTGGCGCCCCTGAGTGGACTAGGTTCACGATGGAGGTGGTGTCCTGTGGGGTGAGGTGGCTCCATTCAGTTAGTCAGATATCCGTGGTGTTAGCGGGGTCGTTGTGTTGCTTCAAGAAGACAGTGGCCTTGAACTGGGGTTTAACATTTCTCTAGATTTTGGTGATCTTGTAGAGAAGAAGTTTGCATGATTCTCACAGAATTCATGGAGAGGGTAATTTTGTCTGTTGCAGCTGAGGAGTCCTGAGAATTCTTTGACAATATTTTAAGAGTTCTTTGGTGTTATTGGAGCTTGATTCGATGTGTGATGCTAAGGCTTTTCTCTTCGATTCTCTCAGCTGTCTGTGGTAGATGTTGAGGGCTGTCTTGAAGCCAGTCTTGTCATTCACATCCTTGCTGGTGCTCCATTTCATTTTCAGTTGTTTACACAGCAGTGGCTCGCACAGGTAAATGCAGTGGGGCGGTGAGGCAGGGCAGGAACAGGGCCGGGTTGGGGGATAGTGGAATTTGACATACGACAGGAATGTGAAAAAAAATAAAAATAAAACTACTTACCCTGCGCTCGCCTCATCGCCGAAAAGGGTGAACTTCTTCCTGGATTCCCGGATGCAACTGCCCAGGTTTTCTATTATTTTGGACCAGTTCTTCTTGGTATACTCAGTATTAAGTAGTCGCTGCCAGGTGCGCCATAACTGTCACAGGAGGGTCTGGGAGTAAAGGTGCCACACTAAGAGATTATTAAATCCTTAGACTACCCCGTCAATCTGACCCCAAAGTATTAGATATTACAGGACTGGGGATTCCTTGATCACCCATGGAGGTGAACTGAGCCAGATAGGGAATGTTTTAGATGCCAATATCGCCACAATTGGGAGCTAGGCAAGTGGAATTCTTCCCACAGGGCCTCACAGTGGTTGAGCTGATTGTCTGCCAGGAGGTGGTCAGTGGTTAGATTGCCTGCCTGTTTCCAGAGAACCCGCAAAATGGATTGGTTTGCTACATAAATGCTGGCTTTATTTGATAAAGGTACCTGCTTATGTAATCTTGCATTGCTATTAAGGAGTGTATATACGTGACTCCACTCCTTGAACTTGTCCTGTATGATGGGGTTAGAGACATTGTGGGATGAGGGGATGGAGTTATATAGTATGTGGAGACCCAGGCCGGCAGTCATGACTAGCTCTATGTGAACCCAGAGAGGGAATTCTGTTCTAGTCGGCCGAGGTCGACTAGTTGGGACAGGTGGAGCTAGGTATGGTATCCTCTACATTTTGTTGGCTCAGCTCGCCACATCGTCTCTGGGCAATTGATTTCTAAATTTTCAAACTTAGTCTCATGGCGCCCTTATATGAAGGATGTAATGCGCTTGTCAATATCCTGCAGTATATTGGAACAGACCACCAGTGGTAACACACCCAGGATGTATGTGAACTGTGGCACTATCGCCATTTTAACCACCTGCGCTCTCCTCCAGAGGGACAGGTTAGGGTGTGTCCATTTCACATATTCCACTTTAGATTTAGCTATGAGCGCATCTAGGTTGTCTGCTACCATCCTCTCCATGCCTCGGTTAATGTATACTCCCACATATTTCAGGCAGCTCGCTTTCTATTGGAAGTTATAGTCCGATATGGCAGACATTCTGGTAATCCAGTCAAGTGGCAGATCCTTGTGCATGCTCCAATAGTCCGCAATCACTGAGAAGTCTGTTATGGGAGACATGAGGGTTGGGGGGCGTGGCTACGCGCGCAGCGAGACTGGCTGCATACTAGCGGAGCTCCGGCGTGGTCCCACACTCAGGGGTTAAATTATCCGGCGAAATTAACACATAGGTGGCCCAAACTTGCAGCGAGTGATCATGAGGCGCTGACACAGCATCGGACCAAATCTTACGGTCCGACGAGCCCCGGGACCGCACCGGCACCAGCGAGGCCGCCATGGCCGAGGGAGTGATCGCGGACCCGGCCAGACCCGACAGGAAAGCCCGGTGCTGGAACCGGAAGAGTGGGCCACACAGACGAAGCGCCCGAGTGACGCGAGCTGAGGCGGCGGCACTGGGGCACACCAAGCGGACCGACCATCGGTGGATCATCGGAGGCGGAGGCGACCTGACAGGCAACGCACGGAGGGCAGAGGAGTGGCGCATCACCGGACAACTGGGGCCGCCATCCGGACTGCTGCGGCGGACCTGGACACGAGGAGGAGCCCATCCCCCACTCGGCCCACACCCGCGGAGCGGACCAGCACTGTGATCAACGGACCCGGGAACGGTTGGGTCGCCTGCTGGGCTGGCCGCCCATCAGGTCCCGGCGGAGCGGAGCCCGGAGGACCCGAGCGCCCCTCGGGTCGGAGATCGGATCCCCGACGCCGCCTGCTGTGACCTTGGGTGGTGAGTGCCACGGCGCGAGGCGTACCAGCAATAGCAACTGCCTGACGGACACAGAGCGTGGGCTCACCGCGCCTAACACAGCGGAGCCTTAGCAGCACCTGCCCGACGGGCACAGAGCGTGGGCACACTGCGCCCAACACAGCGGAGCCTGCCGGCCCGGACTCGTGCGGCGGCGAAGATCAGGCCTGGCACGCAGGCACCCAAGAAACACCTACCAGGGCGCCCAGTGGGCCGTGTCCGCGACCCACAGTGCAGGACGATCGCAGGGTAGCGCCAGAGGGAGCCGCTGACCAATTGCAGGGCTCGGGGTCCGACTGACCACGTCATCCGCCACAGCCACGGACGGCCGGAGGGCACTACTGCTGACCTCACGCACGGAACTGTGGGGGCTGCTGGGTGTGGTGAGCGCCGTGGGGGGACACTGCCTGCCGCGCGCTGCACACCACTCAGGTGCCCTTGAGATCACGGCGTACCTGGACGCCCGACGCAGCAGGGGGTAAGCACGAAGCCCAGAACACATCCAACTGCGGGAGGGGCACAGCATAGCCCATTGCCAGAGCCTGAAACCGTACTGAGCAGAATAACGGCCACCACCGAATCACGCTGCGTTTTAGACGGCTCGACCACACAAGAGGCTCTAAGACGACCGTAACCTGCCCTGGAAACGCCACCGAAGCACCAGCCAGTGGCTCTGGTGATCGACGAGACCACGGACCGCCCCCCCATCCGGATCCTCCGTGAATCAGTTCCCTCTCATGTCTGGAGGTGCCGGGAAGCGCACCGGAACGGGGAGCACGTCCCAAAAGGGCAAAATGGACAAGTCGCAGAAGCAAACGGACTCGGATCCGGTAACGGCCAGACTGGACTCGGTACTGGCGGCCATGGAACGCCTGGAGAATTCCATCCAGTCCACCCGGACATCCCTGGAGGCGAAAATAGACGGAGTCGCCATAGACCTCACGCACTTGAAGGAGGACCATAAGAAACTGGCTGCGCGCACCAAAACCCTGGAAACCACAGTGACGGGCATGGAACCTCGTGTCGCCCAGTCGGACAAACATATTAAAGACCTCCTCAACAGGGTGGAGTTCCTGGAGGACAGGGCGGAGGATGCAGAAGGGCGGGCGAGACGCAACAACGTCCGTATAGTAGGTTTACCGGAAAAATGGGAAGGCAAAGATCCGACCGCCCACGTAGAGGACTGGCTACGCACCCTGTTACCCGAAGGCACCCTCTCGCCATATTTCGTGGTGGAACGGGCGCACAGAGTCCCGACCAGGCCACTCCACACCGGCTCTAACCCACGCCCTTTTCTGATTCGAATCCTGAACTATAGGGACCGAGACACTGTACTGCGAGAAACTCGAAAACTAGGCACCATTCAAGTTGAAAATGCAAACATAATGTTTTTCCCAGACTATACAATCCAGGTGCAGCGCCAGAGGCACTCCTTCCTAATGGTAAAGCGGAGGCTACGCCAACTGGGACTTACATATTCCCTCCTCTTCCCAGCGAAACTCAGAGTGATAGCGAATGAGAAAACACACTTCTTTGACTCCTCGGAGGACGTGGAAGCCTGGCTGGACAATGGGACGGACAAGAGTACGGGAAGATCGAGAAACCCGGACAGGCCTAGGAGACGCAGGAGGTCCAGGAGGAGACGTGGCGCCAGGTCACCCTCCCCAGCGGCCGGCGGTGTCCAGCACGGCGCAAGCCCACCGGAAGAGGAAATACGCAGGGAACAGCGGGAAGCCCTACGGATGGTCTCGGAGCTCAGCGGCTCCCCGTCACAGCGTTCCCCGCCTGCCACCAGCCCTAGGATATTACCGAGCGACGACGAGGCGATATATGGTCTCCCGGATTCGCAATTCTCAGGTGGGCTGCCAGACATCACCCCACAAACGTCGGACCTGTACGGCTGAAGAAGTGCCGCGCTAAGGGGCTCTTAGCGGTGGAAACATTGACACGGTACGGCCTGGTGGTGACGGACGCTGAACACGCAGTAAGTTAAGATAACGTCACGCTTGCAATGATCAACTGCGGAGCGGACGCCCCATGGTGCTCACACCGATTGGGCCACGGCATTGCAGGGTCCCTATGGGGGGGCGATGGTTACCAGCTACAAACTTGACCAGGGTAGTGCCCCCGTGTCTTTACGAATCCACTGCTCCATAAACGGTGGGCCAACCTGCTGGCCGTTCAGACCTATAATCACACCCCCCTGGGAGGGCACTCACGCCTTCACGCTCAACAGACACTCACTGGCTGCTTGGACTGCGTGATGGACAGCAACCCCCCAGAATGGATTGTTCGCATTTTTTGCAGAATGTTTGGACGGCTGCCCGTTTGGCAACCGACCCAATGGTGTTATCCCCAGTTAATGTTTACCCCCCTTTTCCCTATTGTGAACCGCTGCATGCATGGCCCACAGGGGTGCTTGCTAGACTATTCCAGGGGTTGCTCGGACAAGGGTGGGGAGGCTCTGGACCGGGATGTTGGAGGGCCCATTGAGAGGGTGCTTGAAGCGAGGGGGAGAGCGGGAGTGACTGCCTTGTTACATGCTGATGGCTGAAGTCATAATGTGTACCTGGAATGTACGTGGAATACACACACCCGCACGCAGGTACATGATTTATTCATACTTGAAGAGACACAAGGTGCAGATAGCACTCCTACAGGAGACACACCTGACGGCCCCAGAGGTACACACCCTGCGCAGGCGGTGGCGAGGTCAGATCTATGCGACTGGGTTCTCCTCTTATGCCAGGGGGGCGCTGATATGGGTGAGACCAGGGCTCCCGTTTGAAGTTGAAGACTCACACATAGACAAGGAGGGGAGGTTGGTGGCAGTGAAGGGACGCCTGGATGGACGACCGCTGGTGGTGGCGTCGCTCTATGCCCCTAATACAGACCAACAGAGCTTCCTCGAAATGGTGTCCACAACCCTAGCGTGCTGGCACGGGATCCCCTGGATATTGGGGGGGGACTACAATAGTGTATTGGATACCACACTGGACCGCTCATTCCCACCTCTACCAAGCGCACCAGTGGTGGGTGCCATGAAAGCTCTTATAGCCTGGGCCTCGCACTGGAACTTACATGATGTGTGGCGTCACCGAAATCCAACGGCCAAGATATATTCGTACTACTCAGGAGCCCATACCCTGCACACCCGATTAGACAGATTCATGCTCACAGATGATCTACTCCCGCTAGTGACGGAAGCGCTTTACATGGGTAGGACACATTCCGACCATAACCCACACATGTTAACGGTCTCATGGGCGAACACTCGCCCCCCTGTCCCCACCTGGAGACTGCAGCCGGACCTCCTGCTAGACGCACCCTTCCGGGACTCACTGTTCGCACATATTGTACACTACTTTGAGGATAATGCAGGTTCAGCCACCTCTCTACAGATGGAATGGGAGGCGTTCAAAGTGGTCATTAGGGGACAGTGCTTGGGCACGCAGGGGAACCTCAAACGGCAAGTGGAGAGGGACTTACATAGGGTGGAGGAGGAATTGAGCCGACACGAACGGGACTCGGTGGGAGGACACATCACTGGGCTTCAAAAAGCGCAGGCGACCCACGAAAAACTGCTGGAGAGACTCAGGTGTCTGAATTTCGCGGCTCATGCGACGCGCACACACGATAGGGGGGACAAACCCGGTAAGTTGCTGTCGTGGCTCATCGCTAGGGAAGACCGGACGAGGCCGGTCACAAAAGTACTAGACGCGAATGGGGTGCCCTTACATACGCAGTCAGAGATTCACGGAGCATTCACCACACACTACAAAACACTGTATCGCTCTTGCCTGCCCACACCCGCCCCGGACACGGAGGAATATCTTAACCAGGTACTGCTGCCGTCCCTCACCGATGCCCAACGTACCGTCCTAGCGGCACCCATTGTCCCCGAGGAGCTCCGGGAAATCATAGCGGCGCTCTCCAACGGAAAGTCCCCTGGCCCAGACGGACTCCCAGCGGAGTTCTATAAAGCATACCAAGACCTCCTGATTCCTGAACTCGTAAAACTGTACGAGACGGCTCTGGACGACTCCTCCCTGCCCCCATCTCTGAGTGAAGCTACCCTAGTCTCCCTCCTGAAACCGGGTAAAGATGAGACACTCATGGGCTCATATAGGCCCTTTGCCCTCTTAAACACGGACTACAAAATACTAGCCTCTACGCTAGCGAGGAGACTGGCCCAATACACACCTACCCTGGTCCACCCTGACCAGAACGGGTTCGTACCCACACGCAGCACATCGCACAACATCCGCCGGCTGTTCAGAGTGCAGGAGTACGCGAGAGGCCCTTGGCCACTATCGGGTTGCATAGTGTTGGACCTGGAAAAGGCATTTGACTCGGTGGAGTGACCGTTTCTTAGGGCGGTTATGCAAAAGTTTGGACTGGGAGACGCATATCTGGACATGGTGGGACTCCTATACCAAACGCCAACCGTTCGGGTCCGGATAGGGGGCCTGATATCGGAGGCCATACAGGTGAGGCGGGGCACACGACAAGGCTGCCCGTTATCGCCTCTACTCTTCTCGTTGGCCATGGAACCGCTGGCGGAGATACTGAGGATGCAGGGCGCCGAGTGGGGCATCCCGTTGATTGATGGGGTACACGCGGTTTCCCTATATGCCGACGACCTGCTCCTCTACGTCAGAGACCTAACACGGATACCCCCGGGACTCACCGACGCTCTCCGTGAATTCACAACACACTCGGGACTGAGGGTCAACTGGGGTAAATCCGGGGTCTTCCCCTTCCACCCGGATATGCAGGAATGCGCAGTACAGCTGGGAGACACAACCCTGACATGGTATGCCGGTACCTTCAAGTACCTGGGCATCCACATATATAGGAATGCAGCAGATATACTGGATGGCAACCTGATTCGAGCTATAAATTCCTTGCGGGACCAGATCCAATTCTGGGGCACACTCCCGCTCAATGTCCCGGCCAGAATCACCCTGACCAAAATGATAGTCCTACCTAGACTCCTGTACTATTTCTCGAACATACCGGTGTATGTCCCAGCTCGGGTCTTTAGAGACTTGGAGACCCTAACGCGAACACTAATCTGGAATGCGGGGAGACCAAGGGTGGCCCTGAAGAAATTGTATGCCCCGACGTCCTCGGGGGGGCTAGCGGTCCCGAACCAGGAGCACTACTACCTTGCCGCGCAGCTCCAATGGGTGGTGGCCTGGCTTGCGGGTAGGAACCTAAATGACACGGCCTCAACAGTCCCACCCCTGACCCACGCGGAAGCTCTCGCACTGTTCCACCCCCTCAGAGGCGCGACACGCGAGACGCAACTACACCTAGCAGTGGCACTGAGATGCTACAGACGTGCACTGCGATTGACCAAGGACACTACCCCCTACGCTCCAGCCCTGCCACTAGAGGGACTGCCAAGACCTGGGGGAGTGGTGACTGCAGCGCGCCTACATGACTGGGTACAGGTGGGGCTTGAGACACTGGCGGACTTATATGACGACGGGGCCATGGTACGGTTCGAGGGGCTAGTGGAGAACCCAGGACTGCCAGCGGGACACTTCCTGATGCATGCATCAATGATACGGGTCCTAACGGAACACTGGGGCGATATGTCCGTGGAACCCGAGACACACCTCTTAATACAATACCTGCACGTTATGGGGGCGGGGTCGCATGTTGTGCACTGGTTAACGCAGGCGCTGAGATCCCACACAACAGCCTCCCTTCAGTCACTCAGGGACAGGTGGGCCACAGATAGGGGGAGGGACTGGTCGGATAAAGAGTGGGAAAGGATCCTAGAGGGCCCGCAACACGTTCCCCGCAATTCGAGATTCAGAATCATACAGTTCTATATCATGCACAGGGCATATCTGTCCCCGGACAAGATTAACCGCTACTTTGGTTTGGATACCTCCAACTGCCCGCGATGCGCGCTACTGAATGCGGATCTCCTGCATATGCTGTGGGCATGTCCCAAGCTACGGACGTACTGGTATGATGTTAACACACTGTTGACGAAAGGGACGGCACTGGGCCTACGTCACGATTGGGACACCTGTGTGCTGGGCCTCCTCACCAGGACAAAGCATAACAAAGCGCACATGAGGTTCTGGGATCTGGGGCTGATAACCGCCAAAAGACTCATAACCCGTCACTGGAAAGCCGCGGAACCACCCCTGACGAAACATTGGAGTGCCTCCCTCATTTACTGGGCAACCGCAGAGGGAACGGTGCTACGTAGGGAAGAGACGGCGGGACGGAGGGCCATACCGATAGCCCAGACATGGGAGGGCTTCCTGAGAGCATTCACCAGGGCCTGCCACGATAAAGGGGTGTTGTAAGGAGATGGCTCCTCCACAGTGGAACGGAGGGGACATGACCGGGCTACAGGCTGCGTAGTGAGAAAGGGGAGAACCGGGAGCCACATGCATACGGACATGAAACACCACCCCGCTCCCATGACCTCCCTCCCCCCCCCTTTTTTTTTTTCCCCCTCTCCACTCCCTCCCCCCCCAACTCCTCCGCCCATCCCGCCTTGCCCTGCCCCCCCTCCCCCCCCACTTGTCAGCGGAGCCCGCATACACAGTCGGCCCCACCGATACGCCCCCACCCGAGACCTAGAGCTACCACATACCACTAGTACCTTCTCCCCGAGCACACTCAAAGCCAGCACCCTGCGAGACTATTGCACCCGAAACTGACTAGACAGGACCCACACTGCAGCACCCCCCCCCCCCACTTACCCCGAGATCGGAATCTTTACACCCTCACCTACTCTCCTGGTTTTCCCCAGTTTGCATTGGTGGTAACTACGGCAAGGACACCCCCCAGTTGTCCACGCTGGATCTGCCTTTCCCACACACGCCTTTCACTTTTGACACACGGCGACGAGACACAGGAGTGCAGCGCACATGCAAGCCACTGCCGCAGCCTACTACCCCGCGGGGGCGTACCACTGAACCTCCTAGCCGACCACAGCACACATACAAGTTGCCTGGAACCAGGCCCGGTTGGTTATCCACACTACTGGGGGACATCATGCTATATCACTAACCAGTGAGTGGCGAACAACGGGGGTGCGGCTGGCCATCAGGCTGCCCGCCCTGACGGGTGAGGTCAGGCACCATAGTAAGGTAGGCAGGGCGCATTGCACTATACAGTAGCAGTGAAGCGAATGGTTTGATGAATGCAGTGACCGCCCCATGACAACGAATGGAGTTCTTTAACAACGAGTGCATTTATTGACTTTCAACCGTCGCCTACATTCGCATTGATGATGTACGTGCTACTCCAATTGTTGTTTCCCCTTTGATTATGCACACAAGAATCGTAACTGTATGCCACGTGTACCAATAAAACAGATTTAAATAATAATGGGAGACATGAGGGTTGGGAGGGATGTGGAAAGGTCCATGAGGGTGAGTAAAAGAGTGCATAATTTGAACCAGTGGTTACCTGTACTCAGCTTTTCATGAGCACCAGATAGGACACATTAATTTATGGGGAGATTACTTGATTTGCCCACAATCACAGGATGTTGAGTCAACACCAAGACTCAAAGCTGGTTTTCCAGCTCTGAAGTCGGCAGCTCCCGCCATTATGCCACATCCTCTCCCAACTTTCATGGTTAGCAATTGGTTCGGTTTTAGGCATCTCTAACTGGAGAAATGGGCTGGTGCAAGCTGCCTCCTGACGAGAGCCCCAGCACTTATTTTTATACAAGTTAACTACTAGAGTAATGTATTGGCAACATAGTATAGGATTCTTGAGGCCAGTGGCATAACGAAACATGAGGGCGAACCCTCTGCAAAGCAGATGGAGGGGCCCTCTCCTCCCTGGCTCACCACCTACCACTTTTGCTGAGGTGGCCCCTTGGAACTTGGGGTCCACCCGCACCAAGGGGACTGCAGGAGCTTATGTTGCACCACTGCTGGAGGCGCCCACTGGGGTGGGGATTCCTATGATCGGAGGATTTTACCGGGTGGCAGCAGCTAAGGGCTCCGGAGCAAGCAGGAACAGCAGAGGGGAGAGAGGGTATTCTTAATCTCGAAGATGTCTGAAAGAAATGTTCTAAGTTGACTTGCTCTGCAGGTGGCTCATATAGTCATTTGATCTTGGAGATAAAGTTGTTGCAAAGTCCCAGTCTACAAAGTGTCCGGAAGAGATCGGGCTTTGATTCGGTTGAATGCCTTCTTGGCATCCAGAGAGACTACAACTCTCTCCTCTTCAGAATCCTTGGATAACCATTAATGTAGGATTGGGTACGAGGATGATTGTGGGATGTCCTGTCAGGCAAAAATCCCACCTGAGAACTGTGTATTAAGGTGGGGATCAACCATTTGAGGCGAGCAGCAAATATGGTTGCCAGCAGTTTTACATCAGTATTGACTAGAGCAGAGGTCTTCAAACTGGGGGGCGGGCCCCCCTAGGGGGGCCTCGAGTGATCCCAAGGGGGGGCGCTAGGCTCTGGCCAAAAGAAACATTATGCTTTGTTTTCAGCCTAAGAAAATGAGCCGCAGTAAGCACGTCTGTAATGGGCCATCATTCACATCCTTTGTCATTTAAATCCTGGCTGGGAAAAGGTGTCAAAAGGGAAGGGACTTCAAATTTTCTCCAAGACCCACACTACCATTTTGAATAACCACACTGGATCTTTTGCACATTAGTAAGGCCTGCCTCACGGGAATAGTATGTTTGGAAATCATGTATTTGTTTGCATTTCTAAAACAGTGACAGAACTTAGCTGCAATGTTTAAATAAGTCTAGACATATTTAAACATTGCCAGTTAAATAAAATAATTGTGAAATATTTTGAGGGGGGGCCCGGCGAATCGTTTTTCTACACTGGGGGGGCACGGAATAAAAAAGTTTGAAGACCACTGGACTAGAGAAATGGGGCTGTAACTGCACATTGTGGTGGGTCTTAACCAGGTTTTGGATAGGACCGGGATTAGCGCCCTGTTGGAGATACTTGCTAGACTTCTTGTTCTTCAGCTTCTCTGTAAGCATCATAAAGGGAATCTACCACATTAGGCTGTACCCATATGTAGAATTTCCATGGGAATCCATCTTCCCCATGGGCTCTGCCCTTGTCATTAAGTGATGGGAGTTGGAGACCTTCTAAGAAGCGGTCTTCCTTGCACGTGTCGTCCCTGATCTCTGAGCTACACAGCTTAGTGTAGTAAGCCAGAAAAGTAGTAGCTGTCTCCTGCGGCTCTGTGACCAATATACCTCCAAAACCGCAGATGTCTGGGATGCCTGTTATGGTTGCTCACTGTCGCAGATGGGCTGCTAGCCACCGGCCCGCCTTTTCACCCTGCTCATGTTGCGTTTGGAGGCAGCGTAGGTTGTATTCTGCTCAGTTCAATTCCATTTTTGCCTATTCCAGACTCTGTCTGGAGCTTGCAGTCAGGTGTGCATAGTGGGTACTCATCATAATGTCCCTCTCTAATGCCGCCTGGTGCTCTAATCTGTTTTTATTGATCAGAATGGAGTTCCTCATGATTTGGCTCCTGAGGGTTGATTTTACATTGGCCCAGAGTATCTGAAGGGAAGCGACCAAGCTTTTATTTTTCATCAAGTAAGTTGATAGGTGCAATTTCAAATGTGCCCTATCAGCTGGCATCTTGAATAGTGAAATGTTAAGGCGCCATGGCTTCTTGTGGGGGTGGAGTACATTCCAATCTATTGTGATACCTATGGGGGCATGATCGGTAAGTGTAGGACCAAAGATGACACTGTTGTGGGTGCATACAACTACTGCATGTGGACAAAATAGGAAGGGTGACTGAGTGTTAATTGCGCTGGGATGTGACAATAATCAAAATTCACAATCTCTAAAGCTCCAAGGATAAGGTTATGGTCACCCACCATAAACCAAAATGGGTAATGTAAAAACAGAACCACATATGTCAAAAAAAGAAAGAATATATCCTGAGCTAAGCAAGTACATCAGTAAAAGTTCTTCAAATAAATCCCGAAAGATGAGTAATCTTCATGTCTTCTTTTATTATTGATGTTATTCTTCATAAAACACACTAGCCGCCAACACATGTTTCGTCTTGGTGAGATAAAGCATAGACTTCTTCAGGGCTATAGCTAAGTTCTGCAAGTATGAATCAAACAGTACTCTCCACATGTGGTGAGAGCATTGAATAGTGATTATTTCCCTGGAGGCTCCCGATTCAGTGTGACCGTCGAGTTTCAAAATTCTATGATGAGCCCCCGATATCCTTCGAGTGTGGTGTAGACCCAGTTGAAGAACACAAATCGTGGCGTGTACACGCCACTCATTAAGCCATTCACATTGTATGAGACAATGTATAAGGGGTTAGTGGTCATCGTGGGTAGAAAGAAGGTGAGTCAAGGGGAGTGTGTGGCAGTGAGGGGATGGCTAATCCACGCCCAACTCGGGGACAGGGAAGGAAGAGACTAACGTAGTACTTCTAATGTGGGATGGATAAGGGGAATAGTACTAGCAAATGACACGCCTTGGGTAGCCAGCTGTCCAATACCAGGGCTTATTAAGGGGAATTCTTTCATCGGTGGGTCTAAACCTCGGGGCTAAGAAAAGGCGCTGTGGGAAGGAGGAATGCCCTTAGGTAGTTGCCACTAAATGTGTGCATAAGGCGTAGGGAATAGTAGTAGGAGGAGCCACAACGGGGAAGTTGGGGGGAATAAGAAAGGGCCATCAGAACCTCAATAAAAAAGGCCCTACATAGGTGACAGGGATAGTGCAAAAGTTCAAAATAAGAGTGTAAGTCCGTTGAGAGATACTCATCTGCATGCAGCAAGCTATCAGCCATTCTGCCCATTAAAACTAGTCTCAGGTCCATTGACAGCTGGTGGCAGTTGTTTCACAGTGATCTTGATTTGTCACCAACAGCATCATTCATGAGTTCCTCCATACAGCGTACTGCCTGCTCCTTATCTGAGGATTTTCTGAAGGGTCGATCAAGGGATCTTCCCCCTCGGCATGATGGCTGCATGCCTTGCTGCGGTGGAGGCTCCTGCAGGGGTGGAGGTGGAGTTAAGTCCATAAGCTGGTTATCCAGTTAGTCTAGGAAGTGGGCTGAGTCATCCAGTTGTGTATGGTCTTTAGATTTTCCATTCATCGTTATCCAGGTTCCAGGAGTCCATATTTGATGTCCTATTTATGAAGCCGTGGCCTAAGTTGTTAGAAGGTTTTCCATTTGGAGTTGGCTTCCACTGAGAAATCTGCAGCTATCTGCACTTTGTTTATTGTCAGTATCATAGGGGCCATGGGCTCTGACTGTTGACAGAATCTGACAGCCCCGCTCATGGCGAAGGACGCATGCGATAATCGGTCAGGGCCTCATTTCAGTTGTCTGAGGGTGAGGCCAGAGAAGGGATTATGTGGGCCCTCTGTATATCAGCAGGATGAGCAAAAAGTCAGGTCAAGCAGATGTGGTAACGGTTTCACCAGCACAGTCACAACATAATTTTTTCATCTCCATCTTTTCAGGGATGCCATAGAATTGGACATTATTCTGCTGTGTCCTGTCCTTCAGATTAATCACCTCCTGTCTAAGGTTTCAGATGTCCGGGCCACAGGAGTCCATGTGGTCTAGTTACTCCTGAAAAATGTTCATCCGCTTATCCAGTTTGTCCACCTTAGAGTGGAAAGAGCCCATGTCCACCAATAGGGTTTTCATTTTCACAGTGAGATCCAAGATATTTGCGTCCATGGTCCACAATTGTACACCAACCGCCAATATTTCTTTCAGGATGAGTTCAATGGAGGCCTCTAAATGGAGAGGCGGCATCCTCATGAAGACTGTTTTGAGGCCCCCCGCACCACCTCACTGAATAACAGTTGATGAGTGGTATTACCACTGGCCATGTTGTCCATTCAATAGTGCAAAAGCACCATGGTACCGGGAAATGTGTATTTGGACTAGCTAGCAGATGAGGCAGGCTGAGGTGTATTCCCCAAGATGCAGGCCGAATCAGTGAGGCCACGAGGGGCAAGGCAGGAGGAGCAGGGGCCTGGGGGTTGCTAATGGAAAAGGGGTTGCAGCCACAATGGACAGAGGTGTCGTCCGGAGTATGATTAGGCAGTGGTACGCAGTGAGGAGGGGGCGCTTGGCACATCACCTATGCCTGTGAATAGAGTATCAGTACACCATGGGCCCCCGGGCCCCAGTCATGATCTACAGGTAGACAGATAAGAGGGAGGGGAGAGGACAACCGAAGTAGTACATCAATCTCCCCCGCAAGAGCCTGGTGGGTAGGAAGATGGCGATAAGCAGATGGATTGGGGTCGTTGGATACTTTTAGGCTGCCTGCACCCAACTCAGGTCCTGGGGAGCAGTAGTGGTGCAGGTGGTCCCACCAGCAAGGGTTTGACGGATGCTTCAATGGGGCAGGCCCTGGGAAAGGGACGAGTATTGCAGCTATGAGCTTGTCAGCGTGGGCAAGAGTGTCTGTATGATGTGTCCCAGTTGGGCCCCTTACCATAAGAGGGGCGGGCAGCTCAAAAAATGGAGCGCAGGCTGCCTGAGAGCCACCGAGGCTCAGAAACAGGAGGGAAGGTAGCCCTTGTAAATTCTCTGGGCACTGACGTGCACTCAAGTGGGCGATTGTACAGACCTCAGAGGAGTGCAGTATGCATCTGCCTCTCAGGGATGATGCCTCATACTGCTATGCAGCTGCAAGTAGTGCCTCACCTCTCCGGGGGTGACAGCCTTTGGTAGGGGCATTGAGGCACACAGAAAAAGGTAGTTATGTGGCAAAACTGGAGGAGCTTCACGTTGAGATGGTCATGTCAGTCGGCGGCCAGAATTCGCCCGTCCCCCTGATTCTCAACTAACCCTGGGCGGAGAGCTCCGCTCCGCCCACGGAATTTGCGGAATGTTACCTACTCCGCGTTTCACAGAATAGGTGGAGTAGTAGGCAGCACCCCACACATTCCGCGGCGGAGCGAAGTTGGCACTAGCCCCGCCTCCCTCCTGCCCTATTAACAATTAAATTAGAGGTGTAAAAACAATTTATAAGTAAGGGAAACGTCTTATCTGAGATGCAGCATCCCATGCTCCCTCTTCGCCTTCATCGCCACTTTAGCATCAAAACTGCGCATACCTCCTTCTTCATCAACTGTGCATGCGTAATGAGGAAGTCGGCGATGGAGGAGGAAGAGGGAGCCTCAGGACGCCACGTCTCAGGTAAGACATTTCTCTTACTTTTAAATAGTTTTTACACCTCTAATTTAATTGTTAATAGGTTGGGAGGGAGGGAGGGAGGGAGGGAGGCGGGCGCCGCGTAGGGGGGCTGGGTGGGGTGTGCGGAGATTGTCCCCCCCTCTGTGGCACTCAACGAAGCCCCACTACTCACACTATGCCCACCCTTATTCGCAACCCAATCAAGACAGAATGTTTGTTTTTGTAAAGAACAACAAGTAAGAAACAGTACAAACCTGTCTTAGTGGCATGAACCTTAATGGCTTCAACCCCTAAATTTCACTGAATGCTAAGTTACTTGGAATCACCCTGGACTAAGCATGGGCGTAAAATCCGTTCCGCTCGCGGAATTTGCTGATTTTCGGCAAATTCGCAATCCGCAAACTCTAGCGAATTTGCCGAAAATTCGTAAATTCGCACGCAGCGGATTTTTTTTGCTTGGTGATACAATTTTGCAGCGCGCGGCGTTCACTTACCGTCATTTAGCGTTTGGCAAGTTGTTTTTCTCGATATTTTGCGAGTGCTGCGCCATTTTGGATCTAGCTGCGGGATCCCGCGGGAGTTTGGCGACCGCGATTACGTCATCACGGCTTGCAACCTTGCACAGCACGCATCGCGAGAGTTCGCAATTGCGAACACGCAGGTGCGGCGGGCAGCAACTATCTCGCACTCGCGAAATACAGATTTTGCAATTCTACACAAGAAATCCACCAGCAAACAGCATAAACCTTCAGAAAATGATGATTTTTATCAGAATCACTCCTCAGGTTGACATTTGCCTGCACTTTTTTTTAGCAAGGAGTCCATTTGGGGGGGGGGGAGGAAGGAAGTGCCCCACAGTCTCCAACTTCCTGTTCCTGTCCAGCAGGCTCCTCCCAGTGCTTTCTTCATGTGCTGGTCACTTTCATTTGGACCTTGACCTGGAAGGATTACTCTTTGTGGATGCTGCTGGATATTTGGATTTGAGGCCTTTTTGACTTTCTTTGGATCACTTTTGGATTAGAAATCAACTTTCACAAGTAAGTTTGTTTGGGGCATTACAGTTGCTGCAACTTCAATTTTGGAACTTTTTCAGAACATTAAATAAAATATATTGTGGGTAGCCACAGTATCCAGTAGGACCAGGGTTAGTTATGGGTGCATGATACAACTGTTTTGTTGAATTTAAACATCATTGAGGCCATGGATGGGCTGGGATTGTGCTGATTTTTGTGTTTTTTGTCGATTTTCCGGGGCTGCTGTTGTGGCCTTTTGCCCAGGGGTAGTGAGTGGTGCATGGACTGAGTCTGCCTGTGGGGTCTCTTTAATGTAAACATCCTGGATGGCATTGGATTGTGGTGATTTTTGTGTGTTTTTCGTTTTTTTGGGGTGTACTGTTGAGGTGGACTGGCCATGTGGGTGGTGGTGGCCATTTTGAGTGCTGGTACAGGCAACATGTGCTTGGTGTGCACCCATTCTGCCTAGCTTTCATCCATTATGCCCAGGGGTAGTGAGTGGTGCATGGGCCTAGTCTTTCTGTGGGGTGTCTTCTTGAATTTAAACATCATTGAGGCCATGGGTGGGCTGGGATTGTGCTGAATTTTGTGGTTTTTGTCGATTTTTTGGGCCTGCTGGTGGGGCCTTTTGCCCAGGGGTAGTGAGTGGTGCATGGACTGATTCTGCCTGTGGGCTCTAACTCTCTTTAATGTAAACATCCTGGATGGCATTGGATTGTGGTGATTTTTGTGTGTTTTTCGTTTTTTTGGGGTGTACTGTTGATGTGGACTGGCCATGTGGGTGGTGGTGGCCATCTTGAGTGCTGGTACAGGCAACATGTGCTTGGGGTGCACCCATTTTGCATAGCTTTCATCCATTATGCCCAGGGGTAGTGAGTGGTGCATGGGCCTAGTCTTTCTGTGGGGTGTCTTCTTGAATTTAAACATCATTGAGGGCATGGATGGCCTGGGATTGTGCTGAATTTTGTGGGATTTTTTTACTTTTTTGGGGCTGCTGGTGGGGCCTTTTGCCCAGGGGTAGTACTAGTGAGTGGTGCATGGACTGAATCTGCCTGTGGGCTCTCACTCTCTTTAATGTAAACATCCTGGATGGCATTGGATAGTGGTGATTTTTGTGTGTTTTTTGTTTTTTTGGGGTGTACTGTTGATGTGGACTGGCCATGTGGGTGGTGGTGGCCATCCTGAGTGCTGGTACAGGCAACATGTGCTTGGGGTGCACCCATTTTGCATAGCTTTCATCCATTATGCCCAGGGGTAGTGAGTGGTGCATGGGCCTAGTCTTTCTGTAGGGTGTCTTCTTGAATTTAAACATCATTGAGGGCATGGATGGCCTGGGATTGTGCTGAATGTTGTGGTTTTTGTCGATTTTTTGGGGCTGCTGGTGGGGCCTTTTGCCCAGGGGTAGTACTAGTGAGTGGTGCATGGACTGAGTCTGCCTGTGGGCTCTCACTCTCTTTAATGTAAACATCCTGGATGGCATTGGATTGTGGTGATTTTTGTGTGTTTTTCGTTTTTTTGGGGTGTACTGTTGATGTGGACTGGCCATGTGGGTGGTGGTGGCCATCTTGAGTGCTGGTACAGGCAACATGTGCTTGGGGTGCACCCATTTTGCATAGCTTTCATCCATTATGCCCAGGGGTAGTGAGTGGTGCATGGGCCTAGTCTTTCTGTGGGTGTCTTCTTGAATTTAAACATCATTGAGGGCACGGATGGCGTGGGATTGTGCTGAATTTTGTGGGTTTTTTCGACTTTTTGGGGTGTATAACTGATGTTCCTCTGTCTTCCATTGCTTTTAGGTGCCCAAGAGAACCACCAGTGCCAGGAAGAAGTCCTGCTGCGGTGTGTGCAGCACAACGCCACGTGTGGCCACAGACAACTCTACAACTTGTGCAACTGCGGCCTGCTGAGTGACATCTGAAGAAGATGGCCCCAAAAAAAGTTCCCCGTAGCTCCTCTAGCAAGAAAGTTGCCAGAAAGGAGCAGAAGAAGCAAGTTACCAAGCAGACTGGTGTGCCGCCCGCCACATTTTTTGGGAATAAAAAAAAAAGTACGCCTGCAGCAGCAGCGGGATCTGCTGGGGACCAAGCTGGGAGCAGCACCCCCGCTCCATTGGGCTCAGTGCCACCACCCCCACGCCAACTTAAGTCCAAGCCCTTGAGTGCTGCAGAGGCACCCAGTCTACTTGTTCAATCACCATCGACCAGTGATGTTGGCTCATCGCAAGAAAGCAGCAGCAATGTCCCTCAATCAACACAGGTTGCTGTAACTCATCTGACGAGTGTTGAACAACCACAGCCGCAACAACAACCACATGTGCAAGTACAAGCCCAAGTACATGTTGAAGGAGAGGCAGTGCAAGAGATGCACAAGCAGAGGTGAATGGAGGGGCACAACAAGTGCCCACAATAGTTGTTCCTCCAGAAGTAGGGGCACATCTGGAAATCGACAATCAAGCCGAGGTATCATTCGAGGAAGCCACTCCTCCTGATGATCATTCATTGTCTTCCACATCCCGAGCAAGGAAAAGATCAAGGGTGGTGTCTACATCTTCTTCAAGCCCACCTCCTTCTGATGATATGGATCTTACTTGGGAACCAGCACCACTGCGGTCTGAGAGTGAGGCTGAGGCACACCATGATCTGACAAAGGTAGCTAAGCGTAAAAGGTAGGTCGTCGAAACTCTCATAGTTATGGAGTGTGATGAGGCTCAATAAGAAGTGGCGTATACTCCTGCTGCTGAAGACTCTCACGACGACGACGCAGTCATCACGACGACGCAGTCATCACAGGCTTGACTCCAGCCTCAGCGGGCATGCAGCAAACAGACATTTTGACCCTAGTCCGACAAGCTGCTGAGCGTGATGATGAAGTCGACGAGGAGGCAATGGGAACACCACAATCATTGAAGTTAACTAGTACACCACCACCTACCGCTTCCATATTTCTTCCTCGCCAGAAGGGACCTCCATCCACCTCGACCTCAATTAGTGGTGGGCAAAGTGCACAACGTAGTAAAGTTCAGCAATACGCATCCTCCACTTCATCTGGCATTAGCAGCATGACCACCACCAGTATCGCCTCCTCCGCCCCCCCCAGACATTTGAAGTCCGCAGTTTGGGACTTCTTTAGTATTTGACCAAAAAAGGAAAACCTAGCCATTTGTAGCATTTGTAAGCTTGCAGTTAGTCGTGGTAAGATTGGTACCAACTATGGTACCGGAGGCCAGAGAGATCATCTTAAGAGACAGCACCTTGTCCAATGGCTTGCGCACCTAAAGGAGATCAAGGAAGCCCGAATTGGAGGTCAAGAAAACGTTGATGTTCCATCTGATGATGACGAGGAGGAAGAAGCGTCACACACTTCACTTACACCCAGTACCCCTGTCAGCACACCCCCTGTGAGCCACACTAAGAGTGTGGGACAGAGTGAGACACCAATGCGAAAAAGTTCATCAGCGAGCGTAGCTGGGTCGAAGAAGTCATCATCATCCCGTAAAATGGTCCAGGGCAACATTAGAACCATGTTGTTTTCAGACACGCCATATGAACGCAACCACCCAACGGCGCGTCTGTATAACACTAACGCTGGATCTTCTCCCTTTTTCTTTTGTAGAAGGGGTTGGTTTTCTAGAATTAGTGGCAGCGCTCTGCCCTAAATGGAAGGTTCCTAGCCGGTTCTATTTTGCCGGAGTTGCGGTTCCAGCACTACATGAAGATGTGCTGGAGGTGATTGGGGCAGCTTTGCAGAAGAGTGCTGTTCACACTATACATCTGACAACAGACATGTGGACCAGTGGTGCAGGCACTGATTACATGTGCATCACTGCACACTGGGTCTCTTTTTCAGGGGTTAAAGCAAAGCTAAACGCAGGTGTTGACCTGGACCAAGTTTATAAAGCTGCTCGGAAACATGCAACACCTAGCCATGTTTGGCTTGGAGAAACGTCATACAGCAGAAAACATTTTGAATGAGTTTAACACAAAGGTCTTTCACTGGCTGTCCCCAAAAAAACGCGAGATTGGTTATGTTTCCACGGATAATGGCGCCAATGTAGTTAAGGCCATGGATCTGGGTCACTATTTCAGAGTGCCGTGTTTGGCGCACTGTATAAACCTGGTTGTTAAAAAATTCTTGGATAAAGACAGTCCAGCGTGCGAGTTAGTGGCCACCTGCCGAAAAATGTGCAACCATTTCAGCCATTCTTTTAAGGCCCGGAAGCATCTGAGGAGCCTGCTACATGAACGTTGAATGCCAGTGAAAGCACTCATCCAGGAGGTGCCAACACGTTGGAACTCAACCTTCTACATGCTTGAGCATCTGTATGAGAAGTTTACGGTACTCGATCAGTATTTCTTAACACTGGGTACAGCTCAGAAGGACCTGAGGCTAGATGCGGCGGAATGGGAGCTAGTTAAAAGCCTGACAGACATGCTTCGTCCTTTTGAGGTCTTCACGCGTGCAGTCAGCAGGGAGGACTGTAATTTGGGAAAAGCTATCCCATTGTTGCGCATGGTGGAGCACAAACTGAAGGCGGTGTCTTCTAAGTTTCAAACAGATGAAGAACAGCAAGAAGCTTTTGTTTTGGCGGAGAAATTATTAGAGCGCCTACTTGGCGATGAACGTCTTCAAAAGATCCACTCAGAACAGCATTACATTTGTGCTACTATTCTGCATCCACGCTACAAAAAGGCGCTGGCAGGCAGTGCATTATTTCCTTTTGGTGATGAAGATGTTACAAAGTACAAACATTGGCTAGCCTTGTCAGCCATGAGGTTTGAAAGGGAACGGCAGCAAATTCAAGGAAAAGGCAGTACATCAGCATCAGCAGGCCATCCCCAGTCAAAAGACTCCACTTCTGCACCTGTGGCAGACACTTCTGCACCTGTGGCAGAAGTGACCTCTCAGCCGTTAAAGAAACTGGCAACCGGATCATCTGCACCAGACACAACAGAAATATCGGGTGATGATTGTGAAGAGTATTGGCTAGCTGAGCTTGGGTTTGGTTCTCAAAAGGTCCGAGCAAAAAGTAAGCAAAGTGGAGGAACCGTGGAGAACCTTGAGTCGATGGTGCAGGACTATCTGAATGACTCAACAGAGGTCTATGTTAATGCTGACCCATTGGCGTATTGGCATGGGAAAAAAGAATTGTGGCCAGAGATCACCAACCTGGCTATAAATTACTTGTCTTGCCCACTCACAAGCGTGTCTTCTGAACGTGTTTTCAGTGCTGCTGGTGGCATTGTAACTTGCAAACGGACCCGCCTCTCGCCCAAAAATGTGGAGATGTTAACAATGATCAAGATGAATCAGCACCTCATACCACCAGATTACAAAGTACCAGATTTTACGACGGAAGAAGACGAGGAGGACAGCAACTTAGATGAGGGAATTTCTTCTGTGTTAGGTGACACTGACCTACTCCTGCCTGAATTCGCAGAGTATGAGGACGAACTCTTCTTCCCTGACACCGAGCCCTGAAAATGAGCCAATGAATCAATAACTTTCTTTTTCGTACGTATTCACTTTTATTCCTGTGTGTCTGTCTTTCTTTGTTTTGCACAGTTAATATAATTAAAACTTTAATCACCTGTACTTTTGCTTTTTGGCTGTTTGGGGGTCTTCTACTTGTTTTCGCCTGGCTTGACGGGTCTGGGGACATTGCTGGGAAGGTCTAATACCGGATAAAACTGGTTTGGACAACATCCATGAGGGAAAAGTTTTAGCATGTTCTGACATTTCGCTCAATGTAGCGTTTTCGGGGGCCTGTTTGGGGGGCTTCCTGGTGTTTGTGGGTGGGTTTCGGGTCTGGGAGCACTGCTGGGTATGGATAGTTTTGATAGCAAGAGGTTTGAAGGAAATCCATGGAGTCAGAGGGGAGTTAGGGCCTAGCTGCAGAGCGCGCGCTGAGTGATTTTGGAAATTTTCACAAAAGTGACAAAGTCCCCATTTTTGTACTTTTGCTTTTTGGCTGTTTGGGGGTCTTCTACTTGTTTCTTCCTGGGTTGACGGCTCTGGGGACATTGCTGGGAATGTCTAATACCGAATAAAACTGGTTTGGACAACATCCATGAGGGAAAAGTTTTTGCATTTTCTGACATTTCGCTCAATGTAGCGTTTTCGGGGGCCTGTTTGGGGGGCTTCCTGGTGTTTGTGGGTGGGTTTCGGGGTCTGGGAGCACTGCTGGGTATGGATAGTTTTGATAGCAAGAGGTTTGAAGGAAATCCATGGAGGCAGAGGGGAGTTAGGGCCTAGCTGCAGAGCGCGCGCTGAGTGATTTTGGAAATTTTCACAAAAGTGACAAAGTCCCCATTTTTGTACTTTTGCTTTTTGGCTGTTTGGGGGTCTTCTACTTGTTTCCGCCTGGGTTGACGGCTCTGGGGACATTGCTGGGAAGGTCTAATACCGGATAAAACTGGTTTGGACAACATCCATGAGGGAAAAGTTTTTGCATTTTCTGACATTTCGTTCAATGTAGCGTTTTCGGGGGCCTGTTTGGGGGGCTTCCTGGTGTTTGTGGGTGGGTTTCGGGGTCTGGGAGCACTGCTGGGTATGGATAGTTTTGATAGCAAGAGGTTTGAAGGAAATCCATGGAGGCAGAGGGGAGTTAGGGCCTAGCTGCAGAGCGCGCGCTGAGTGATTTTGGAAATTTTCACAAAAGTGACAAAGTCCCCATTTTTGTACTTTTGCTTTTTGGCTGTTTGGGGGTCTTCTACTTGTTTCCGCCTGGGTTTACGGCTCTGGGGACATTGCTGGGAAGGTCTAATACCGGATAAAACTGGTTTGGACAAAATCCATGCGGAAAAGCCTTTTGGCACTTTTTGTAACTTAGGGTTCGTTAGGGTTAGCCTAGCAGCAGGATTGCATGTGTTTTGGGGTGTTCTTGATTTTTGCAACTGAGTTCTGGGGTCTTAGAGCACTCGTGGGAATGTGTAATTTTGGTTGCAAGTGATTTGAAGAAAATCCATGGTGGGAAAGGGGGGATCACTTACTCTGTGAGAGGCACTTAGTGTTGAAAACATTTAGCCATTTACACTTAAAGGAAGAAAATGACACAGACTTAAGTTTCAGGAAAACAAACTTACTGTTAAACCCCCACCCACCAGACTCAAAAGCAGTAAAAAACAGGTATGCTCAGATAAAGTTTCAAAAAGTGTATTTGTGTAGCCCTAACAAAATAATCTCCCGCAAGACCCTCCCTAACCCTAACGATTGTCCTTCAAAAGTCCCAAAAACAACCCAAGTCCCAATTCCCACCCCCCAAAAGTCTCTAAAAAAGGGGCAAGGGACACTATGGCAGGATGCTGTTCGCTTTAGCGGCCAGGGCATCATACTCCTTGCGGAGGGTGGCATGGTCGGAGCGGAGGCCCTCCTCCAAGTTCTTATATGTTAAGACCTCCTGCTCCAGGTAGGACACTCTGAGGCATAAGCGGCGCTGGCGTGCCTTGCAACTCCTGTGGGGGGCAGCTGCTGTCTAGCTGCTCGGCGGTGGCGGTTGGCTTTGGTAGCCCGGCTCCGTACCGCTGGAGCACTGCGCTGGCTGGCAGCCCGTGGGGGCACGGAGGAGGATGCAGCTGTCCCAGTGGATGTACCAGTAGTCTGCGTGTCCTCCTCCTCCAGGGCCAGCAGCCGCCGATATTCGGCGACAGTGGCATCCAACCTCCGTTGCCGGGCCATTCGAGCCAGCTCCTTCCTTGTTGGTTTTTGGGATTTGGAAGGAGCAACTATATGAAGAAAGAAAGACATAGGGGCTCATTAGGATGGCGGACGGAAGAGCCACCGCGGCCCTGGAGTACGCGGAAAATGCCTTTTCCGGGTCCGCGTGCCGCGGACACTCCGTCCGCCATATCAGGATAGGAAAACGTGTCAAATTTCCGTCCGCGACGGAAAAGCACGCACCGCCGTCGAACTACACACGACCACGCGGTGGACGGAACACATCCGGAGGCTCCGCCGTACGTACTGACGTCTAAGACCGTCCCCCAAATCAAGATGGCGGAAAATGCACATAAAACCGCTGCGGAAATACAACCTGTCTGAACACGGCGGATTCCCCACAGCGAAGAAAAGAGACATAGCAGAGAGACCCACCACAAGCTGCTCGCCACCATGGACCCAGCGCTACACGCTTTCCCGATGCTCTTCGTGATCCACCATGTCCTAGTCTTGGCCCACCATCGACGCCGACACAGGTAAGGCACAAACCATTGGCTGCATGGAGGGGAATACCTGCAAGGGTCGTGACGTAGGGAGGGGGAGTGTCATGTTACCCAAACCACTGATGAGAAGCAAATAGAAATACACATTTGTAGTACGCAAGCATGAATGACAACGACAAACCACGAGACTTGATAGACTACCTTTATTGCACATAATAGGGGTATAATCACAGTGTATGCGTGAGCATGGGCAAAGTGGGCACCAGAGCAGCTACATCAGAGGCAGCATGTGAGAGGGCAGAATGCAGTATCAGAACATCAACAGGGCATTGTGGAGTACAGAGCAGCTACATCAGAGGCAGCACATCAGAGGGCAGAATGCAGTATCAGAACATCAACAGGGCATTGTGGAGTACAGAGCAGGTACATCAGAGGCAGCATGTGAGAGGGCAGAATGCAGTATCAGAACATCAACAGGGCATTGTGGAGTACAGAGCAGCTACATCAGAGACAGCACATCAGAGGGCAGAATTCAGTATCAGAACATCAACAGGGCATTGTGGAGTACAGAGCAGCTACATCAGAGGCAGCACATCAGAGGGCAGAATGCAGTATCAGAACATCAACAGGGCATTGTGGAGTACAGAGCAGCTACATCAGAGGCAGCACATCAGAGGGCAGAATGCAGTATCAGAACATCAACAGGGCATTGTGGAGTACAGAGCAGCTACATCAGAGGCAGCACATCAGAGGGCAAAATGCAGTATCAGAACATCAACAGGGCATTGTGGAGTACAGAGCAGGTCCATCAGAGGCAGCACGTGAGAGGGGCCAAGTGCATCAACAGTCCATAGCACTGAACAGGTCCATCAGAGGCAGCACATCAGAGGGCAGAATGCAGTATCAGAACAGCAACAGGGCATTGTGGAGTACAGAGCAGGTACATCAGAGGCAGCACGTGAGAGGGGCCAAGTGCATCAACAGTCCATAGCACTGAACAGGTCCATCAGAGGCAGCACGTGAGAGGGGCCAAGTGCATCAACAGTCCATAGCACTGAACAGGTCCATCAGAGGCAGCACGTGAGAGAGGGCCAAGTGCATCAACTGTCCATAGCACTGAACATGTCCATCAGAGGCAGCACATCAGAGGGCAGAATGCAGTATCAGAACAGCAACAGGGCATTGTGGAGTACAGAGCAGGTACATCAGAGGCAGCACGTGAGAGGAGCCAAGTGCATCAACAGTCCATAGCACTGAACAGGTCCATCAGAGGCAGCACGTGAGAGGGGCCAAGTGCATCAACAGTCCATAGCACTGAACAGGTCCATCAGAGGCAGCACGTGAGAGGGCAGAATGCAGTATCAGAACAGCAACAGGGCATTGTGGATTACAGAGCAGGTACATCAGAGGCAGCACGTGAGAGGGCAGAATGCAGTATCAGAACAGCAACAGGGCATTGTGGAGTACAGAGCAGGTACATCAGAGGCAGCATGTGAGAGGGCAGAATGCAGTATCAGAACAGCAACAGGGCATTGTGGAGTACAGAGCAGCTACATCAGAGGCAGCACAAGTACGTGTCCCAACCAACCCGTCCCAGGGACCACAAGAGTGCAACATCACAGAATCAGGGGGACTGCGTGAACTACCTGCCTCGGACACACTGCCAGCACCAGCAACAGGAGTGTGAGACACAGCCACAGCCCGAGTGACACACACATGGGCCACGGACCCAGACACACTGCCAGCACCAGCAACAGGAGTGTGAGACACAGCCACAGCCCGAGTGACAGACACATGGGCCACGGACCCAGACACACTGCCAGCACCAGCAACAGGAGTGTGAGACACAGCCACAGCCCGAGTGACAGACACATGGGCCACACACCCAGACACACTGCCAGCACCAGCAACAGGAATGTGAGACACAGCCACAGATGTAGTCACTGACACGTGACCCACTGACCCAGACAGACTGCCAGCACCAGAAACAGGAGTGTGCAACACAGCCACAGATCTACTCACTGACACGTGAGCCATAGACCCAGATACACTGCCAGGACCTGCAACAGGAGAGGGCACAACAGAGACTGTGCCACTACATGATGCATGACAGCAAACAACAGACACAGTGCCACTATCTGATACATGAGAGTCAACTGCACCTGCGCCACTGGGACCACTGAAATTATGAGCCACAGGGCTGTATGGGCCAGGAGGCAGGGTGGCCCTGGGAGCTGGGGATAGCTGACCTTGAGCGACATCGGGTGGGCAGGTGTCAATGGTGTGTGTCTGCGTTTCTTAGGGATGTGTGAGTGCACCCTGGACAGGACAGGACTGGCAAGTGGCGGTGACTCTAAACAAATATCACCCACCATAGGTGGAGCATCTGCAGCCGGGGATCGGGTTTCTGGGGACGTGCTGGAGCCTGCTTGTCGTTTGCTGTGTGCCTGCCGTCTGGACTCAGAATCATGTGTAATGGGGGATGCAACAACAGGGGACTCCCTCCTCTGCTTCTGACTGGGCTGGATGGGAGTGGAGGTATGGGGGGACTCCGCCGCGGAGACATCTGTTTGGCGTTCAGTTGAAAACATCAGCCTCAGTGCAGCCAGGGGTGAAGTATGCCTGTCCTTGATTGCGCCATTGTCCATGCTAGAAGCCTTGTCCGTAGGATGTGCCTTATCCTTAGGTGGAGTGTTGTCTCTGGATTTTGCCTGTGCCCTGGTCGGCGCCCTGTTCCTGCCAGCAGACGTGTCGTCTGTGGTGTACCTGTCTCCAGTAGACACCTGCTCTCTGTGTGTGTCCCTGGCCTTGGGAGATGGACCTTGCTCTGTTGTGTGCCTGTCCTTGGGAGTCTCCCTGCTCTTAGGAGGTGCCTTTGTCTTTTGACTGTCCTTGTCCTTGGGAGGGTCCCTTTCCTCTGTTGTGGGCCTGCCCTTGGGAGTCTCCCTGCTCTTAGGAGGTGCCTTTGTCTTTTGACTGTCCTTGTCCTTGGGAGGGTCCCTTTCCTCTGTTGTGGGCCTGCCCTTGGGAGTCTCCCTGCTCTTAGGAGGTGCCTTTGTCTTTTGACTGTCCTTGTCCTTGGGAGGGTCCCTTTCCTCTGTTGTGGGCCTGCCCTTGGGAGTCTCCCTGCTCTTAGGAGGTGCCTTTGTCTTTTGACTGTCCTTGTCCTTGTGAGGGTCCCTTTCCTCTGTTGTGGGCCTGCCCTTGGGAGTCTCCCTGCTCTTAGGAGGTGCCTTTGTATTTTGACTGTCCTTATCCTTGGGAGGGTCCCTTTCCTCTGTTGTGGGCCTGCCCTTGGGAGTCTCCCTGCTCTTAGGAGGTGCCTTTGTATTTTGACTGTCCTTGTCCTTGGGAGGGTCCCTTTCCTCTGTTGTGGGCCTGCCCTTGGGAGTCTCCCTGCTCTTAGGAGGGTCCTTTGTCTTTTGAGTGGCCTTGTCCAAGGGACTTTCCATGGACTTGTGAGTATCCCTTGCCTTGGGAGTACCTTTTGTGTTGAATGCCTGTGTAGCTCCTGAAGGCATGTCCCCCAACAACACTTGTGGATCGTGTGTGTGTACTCCAGTGTATCTGACGTTGTCTTCGTGAACAGATTTAGCTGATCTAGGGGATGGGGTCTGTGCCCTGCATGCCCTGACGTGCTGTCTGACGCTGCTTCTAGTGCAATAACCTGTATTTGAGTCCTGCTCAGAATAATCACTACCCCCTGAGACATCCAGTGGTGTAGATGGGGAAACAGAAGTAGCACCCTGTCCATGCGACTGTACTATTGCAGATGACACACTGCTTGCCAATGACTGCACTGTCCTGTGTAGACCAGCAAGATCGCCATGCATCCCTTCCATGAATGCCACCACCTGCCCCAACTTCCTATCATGGTCTTGGAAAGCATTTGTCATATTGGTCTGCCCCACCCACAGCTGTCGCAGCAGATCAACGGCCTCAGCACACAGTGCATTTTGGCTCACCGTGGCAGGGGCAGCGGTGCCTGCACCGAACGCCACTCTGCTCCCCCTACTCCTGCGGCCACGAACAGTACATGGTGCAGTTGGCGGAAGTGTGGGCCCTGTGTGCTATCTTCCGACAGAAGGTGATGATTGCCCACTCCCAGTCTGTGACAACAGTGCAGGCTCACCAAGAGTTTCCGAAGATGAGGACGATGGTGTCTCCACATGCGAGTCCTCAGGGACGGTCCTGTCCCCCTCTCCGGCGCTGCCCTCCTCTGTGTCAGTCTGCGTGTGTGCGAAGTCTGACCCGGACTCATTTCCTCGACTAATCTCCTCCGTCTGTGGCTGAGTGTCCTCTGTCATAGCTGAAATGCACATAAAAGAGGTGTAAGTCATGGGCACACTCACGTACAGAAGGACAAGGATTCCCAAATTCCATAGCTGACAAAGTTATTGTAGCCCCCATCCTGCACACGGCCCACCTCTACCAGTCATCCTCACATTACATAAGCGTTGGTGGCCGTGACACATGTACAGCATGCGGACAGGGCAGGAGTACGTACATCTGCACACATTTCCTGCCATGGGGCCATGGACCACTAGGGGATGTGCTTCAACACTCAACTACTAAGCAATTGGCGTGTCAACATGGCGGACCTGGATGTCAAATGACACCCACCCAATGGGACCAACATGGCATCACAGAGATACATACGCACCATGGAACTCAATACTGTGTCTGTGCACCAATACATGCATTGCACTCACAAGTTTCCTACACAGACAGTATGCTCACCGCTAGTTTGCTGTTGATCGACACTCAGACGTTCGGACAGTTCAGGATGCGTCACTGCAATGATACGGTGCATGAGAGGGGTCATGGAGCGTCGGGCCAGACGGGGCGTCCTTGGAATCATCCCCAGTGTCACTTCCGCTACATTCTTGCTCAGCCTGGAAATGTCATCCCAGCGTTTGTGGCAGTCTGTATGTCGTCCATTGCACACCCCCAATGCCCGTACTTCCCGTGCAATGCTCCTCCACACGTCCTTGCGAAGGTGCAGCTTGACCTACCATGATGGGAGACAAAAGGGTGTAAGTCAGTGGACAGTTGGCCTGTCACACACATAGGGGCAACACGTACCTGTCAGCAGCCATGCACAATCCGGAACATATGTCGAGCCCACACTACACAGCTAAGATTGCAGTAGGCAGGATTATTTGGCCCCCTCATGCACACCAACATGTCCCACACTGCACTTACCACCCGTCCGGGTGCGCCGTAGAGGCGTCCATAGTTGCGGAGCACACCATCCACGAGGACATCAAGCTCCGCGGCGGTGAAGGGACGAGACCGGACCTCTTTGCCTCTCGACATGGCAAGATCACGGAGTATGGCACTAGAGCAGCAGTCGGTGGTCAGCTCAGCAGGAGCAGCAGGTCGAGGTGATGGTCACAGGCAGCAGTCGGTGGTCAGCTCAGCAGCAGCAGCAGGTCGAGGTGATGGTCACAGGCAGCAGTCGGTGGTCAGCTCAGCAGCAGCAGCAGGTCGAGGTGATGGTCACAGGCAGCAGTCGGTGGTCAGCTCAGCAGCAGCAGCAGGACGAGGTGATGGTCACAGGCAGCAGTCGGTGGTCAGCTCAGCAGCAGCAGCAGGTCGAGGTGAACAGGCAGCACTGGTCCCCAGGGTAGGATGTGTGATTTTGGCCAACACACATATATAGGGCCCTCAGCACGTGTCAGTGGCATACGTCGCCAGCAATTGGTCAGCCCTGGAAGCGTGTTCGTGAAATGGGCCAATGACTGGCCCTGTTGTTGCGGTGCACTGCTTCCGCTACTTGCGATTGGGCATATGCGGCCAGCGGCCCTCTTCCCATTGGCTGCATGTGCACGGACCGTCACGGGCACACATCGGCAACCGCACGTGCAAGCTTCAGGCACGGATGCTTCAGTTGCAACAATGTTCTATCACTGGCGCCACCATGGCGGTGCACGTACTCAGCGGGGGAGGTGCAGGCCTATACACCCTTTAGATGTACTCAATGGACATGCCAGTTCATGTCCCCTCTTACAGTCACATTGCATCATCCACCGTACACCGGCCGGAGCGGCCGGGCCAAGGACGGCCGTGCCGGCCATGTACACAACCGCCGTGCCAGGCCGGGCCTAGGACCTAGGACGGCCGTGCCGGCCATGTACATAACCGCCGTGCCGGCCATGTACACAACCGCCGTGCCAGGCCATGTACACAACCGCCGTGCCGGCCATGTACACAACCGCCGTGCCAGGCCATGTACACAACCGCCGTCCTAGGCCCGGCCTGGCACGGCGGTTGTGTACATGGCCGGCACGGCGGTTGTGTACATGGCCGGCACGGCGGTTGTGTACATGGCCTGGCACGGCGGTTGTGTACATGGCCGGCACGGCGGTTGTGTACATGGCCGGCACGGCCGGCCTTGGCCCGGCCGCTCCGGCCGGTGAACGGTGGATGATGCAATGTGACTGTAAGAGGACCTCTCACACACCCCACCCTCCACCACCACCACCCTCCCCATGAACATGGGGGCCTGTTGGGAGTTGTAGTTTGGACCTCTCATACACCCCACCCTCCACCACCACCACCCTCCCCGTGAACATGGGGGCCTGTTGGGAGTTGTAGTTTGGACCTCTCACACACCCCACCCTCCACCACCACCACCCTCCCCGTGAACATGGGGGCCTGTTGGGAGTTGTAGTTTGGACCTCTCACACACCCCACCCTCCACCTCCACCACCCTCCCCGTGAACATGGGGGCCTGTTGGGAGTTGTAGTTTGGACCTCTCACACACCCCACCCTCCACCTCCACCACCCTCCCAGTGAACATGGGAGCCTGTTGGGAGTTGTAGTTTGGACCTCTCACACACCCCACCCTCCACCTCCACCACCCTCCCCGTGAACATGGGGGCCTGTTGGGAGTTGTAGTTTGGACCTCTCACACACCCCACCCTCCACCACCACCACCCTCCCCGTGAACATGGGAGCCTGTTGGGAGTTGTAGTTTGGACCTCTCACACACCCCACCCTCCACCCACCTCCACCACCCTCCCCGTGATCATGGGGGCCTGTTGGGAGTTGTAGTTTGGACCTCTCACACACCCCACCCTCCACCACCACCACCCTCCCCGTGAACATGGGAGCCTGTTGGGAGTTGTAGTTTGGACCTCTCACACACCCCACCCTCCACCCACCTCCACCACCCTCCCCATGAACATGGGGGCCTGTTGGGAGTTGTAGTTTGGACCTCTCACACACCCCACCCTCCACCACCACCACCCTCCCCGTGAACATGGGAGCCTGTTGGTAGCCATGTACATGTTTGTGAGTAGGTGTCCGACGTGCATGGGTTGGGGCGTAGGTGATGTGTCTTCTCAGTTGTGTGAGCCTGACCATGTCGTACTGATCGTGGGGCTTGGTTTGTACTTACCAGCCTCTTCTCCTTCATCAAGTCCGTCTAGACTCTCTGGGTGAAGTATCACCAGCACCTTCTCCTCCCAATCGGTGAAGGGTATGGGCTCCGGGGGTGTTCCTCCACCAGTATGATTGGCTCTTGCATAGTTTTTGGCGCGGATGCCTTTCACCCGGGTCTTCAGGTCATGCCACCGCCTCTGAATGTCATGCTTCGTCCTCGGCACGGTCCCTGACGCATTCACCCGAGTGACGATCCTGTCCCACATGTGGTTCTTTTGCGCCACGGACGTCTGCTGGACTTGGGCCCCGAAGATGTGGGGCTCAACACGGATGATTTCATCTACCATTACCTTCAACTCGGTCTCCGTGAATGTAGGTTTTTTTTTGGGTGCCATGGTGTGTGGTGCTCAGTGTGTGGGTTGAGTGAGTTAGGGGGTGCAGGTGTGTGGTGTGTGATGTGTAGGAATTGTGTGGTGGGTGTTTGTGTGGTGGGTGTGGTAGGGTGGTGGTTGTGTGTCTTCTATGTGAGTTAGCTGTATCTCGATTAGGGCCTCTTGCTAGCAGCAATGCTGTGATGCAAAGGATTGTGGTAGTGTGTGGGTGTCATTTTATAGTCGTGTCTCAATGGTTGTTGGCAGTCAGGTAGTAGGTGGGCGTGTTGACTAGTGTGCATTATTGGGTACTTGGGGCGTGTCATGGTGGCTTGTGCTTGGTGTTGGTGTATCGGGGGGGCGTTGTCAATGTTCGTATGTTTGCTTTGTACTTGCGGTACACTTTCTGACATTTGTTTGACGTTAGGGATGTTGTGCGTGTTGGCCTTCCGCAGTGATGCACTGTTTATCGTTGCATTCTTTCCGCCGCGGACGTGGATGGCTGTGCGTTCCGTGGTACAGGCGGATTTATCCTAATTGCGGACACGGAGTATTCACAGGTATGGCGGTACATGTGTTTTTTTCCGCGGTCATTTCCGTCCGCGGCGGTGGTTGTTCATTGGGATCCGTCCGCCGTGGACGGAGTTAGATGTGTTCCGTCCACCGCGGACGGTGTTTGTTATGATCCGTCCGCCGCGGTCGGAGTTTCGTGACATGATTATCCTAATCCCAACCGCGGAATCTACGCAGCGCAGCCGGGAGTAAAATTTCCCCGACCATGGCGGACAGTACCCATTTCCGTCCGCCATCCTAATCGACCCCATAGTCTGTAACCAATGCTCCTTAAGATTAACACAAAATGATTGAGCAGAAAGTTGTGTCACAGTACAACTAGCAACTTGAAAGCACAGTACATAACTATTGAGGCCAGTATCTATCTAATCTCCCACTTCTTCATCCTTGCTCTAACATTAGTGGGAGTTTAAGGAACAAATTCTACGAGCACTATGGACTTCCATTACAGTCGACTATGACAGTACACCAGTCTTATTCTTCTTCTTCTCTCTTGTTTAGGAAAATTGGTACGTTATTTTATGCAAGCCGGCATAATGCCAGCGCAGTGAACTAGCACCCGAGAAAAACAGACGCACACCATGATGAGTGAGACAGACTTGCGTTACTGTACCGGTCCAGTATATGCAGGTGGTGAAGCTCTTACTTTTCTATTACGGGTGGCACTGAGAATACTCTGTTAAAAGGGCTACTGCTTAATTAATTTAACTTTCACCTTACAGTGCCAATGAATACTAGAAAAGGAAAATGAAGAAGATAAATAATCTGATTATCTATCACTGCACATGGTATGTATTTGCTTACATATTGAGTGAACAGTGATACACCCACACATGAATGACGTACTACTACTAAACTAAACTTATTAAGAGAGGTAGGGAGTGTCCACCGTAATAGCCGGATATATGCTGTGCTTGCAGTTGCAATACAAACTACTGCTACTATTCATGGTAGTATTTGGACAAAATTACAACTTCTTTTCCTTGCCTTTCCTACACTGGAACGGACGTGCGGGTGCGGTGTTACATGCTCTTCAAAGTAACACTTAGTTCATCCAGTGACCGTCTACTCTCTCTAGATACACATATACTACCTAAGAGTCAGATAGTACCATGATCCAGGCATCCATCCATTCAAAGTATATGCACACATACAGTTTCTGTTTCACCCACCCAGGCTGTTCTCCTTCCACCCATCCTTGCTTCATCATTCACCCAGCCATGCACCATACCATATTCTTTCCTTCCCAGCCACCTCGGGGACCAAGCAAACACATATCATTCTTCTTTGCCAGTCATCATTACATTTCTCGTCCATCCACACTTACTTACACCCTTCTTTCGCTTTTCGTTCATCCCATCCATCAAGTTCATCTCAGATCTGATTGGGATTCTTCTCGCCAAAAACTTCACAGCTAAGTCGAAGTACATTTAGAGGAGGCTACTACCTGGTTGACTTATAATACACCCGTGCAGAAAGCACAATCTGCAGTCTTCAATCTCAATAAGTAAGGAATATATAGCTTACCTCTGCCCGCCACCAACGTGTGAACCCTCATAGGCACATTGGTGTCGTCCGGCACTTGCACCGCCTCCTCCCCAGAAGTGTTCTCCTCATCCAGCACCACCACCTCCGCGCTGGCCCCGCCACCAGATGTTCCACCTACAAAGTACATTTAAGAATGTTAGAATACACCACTCACTACTATATAATATTTGGTCTAGGAATAAAGAAATGTGAAAAAAAACAGAAAACAATGTAATAATTTGTGACTGTCTAATCTAAAATAAAAATGTCCTTTTTTCCAGGGAAGGCTCAGTGCATAGAGCTATTGCTGACAAGAATGGGAGTCCAATGGAATTGCCAAATGTGCAATCTTAGTTAGCTACACAGACAGACTAATAAGAATAATCTAGTAATACCACAGGGAGTCATAGTCGAGGCAGGATAAGAATTTAGATACAGTCTACAAGAAGATCAAAGACGATTTAGAAAAAATCGAATGAGGAACGCTAGGAAAAAATAGGTACGCTATATTAAAATTAAAACTTACCGGGGCCAGCAAAGGAGCCCTCGCCTGACCGATCCTGTTCAGCAGCAGCCTCCTCCAATGCCCTCTTGCCCCTGGGGGGAGCTGATGTACAACATAAAAGAAAGAAAGACCAGAAAACATGGATGATATTTGTCAACCAAATCAAACATTTCAAAAGAACAATAACAAAATATTTTGGCGAAATAGCAAATACACAACCATTCCACGGGATATATTGACCGATCTCATGTGGTCTACTACGTTATTAGTATTGCTTGATTTGCGGACCGTCGACTTGGAAAGTTCTTATGTAACTCACTAAACAAACTACTAAAAAGGTTCATCTAGGACTGGCAGGCAGCAGTCCGCAGCACGCAAAGTGACACACAAAGTCCATCGTGATTGCAGATCAGCGACAACACTAAAAAGTTTCCTACTATATTAACCAGTCATTAAAGTACTCAAACTATCAATCCACCACCACTATTTCTTCTTATCACCATGTGTACAAAGGAAGGACTGGACTTGAGTCTGTAGGGGCTGATTTAGAAGCCCCTTGCGGCTCTTTTGCTCCATTGTTGCGTGACTTTTGTGACGCAGCGGCAGAACAAAAGTGGCGCCATGGTGCGGCGTATATTAACAACGTGACGCATATGGGAGATGCATCATGTTGTAAAGCCCTGCGCCATCAGGGGGCGTTCCGGCGCAAGGGAGGGCGTTCCTGCGCAGGAACGCATCCTAAAAGTGGCTGAGGGACATCTACAAGATTTTAATCGGTCACTTTGAGGACAATGATGCGTGACTCAAACCCTGCGCCTGCTTGAAGCAGACGTACGGCTTGACGCAGCATTGGGGAGATAGGGCACCCCAGAGCATTGCTGGAGCTGCACCATTGTTGCGACGCAACTCCAGCAATGCGCCGCCTTTACGGCACAGAAGCGTAACGCTTCGGTGACGTTTTGGTGGCGTGGCGCACAATTACTGGCGCATCCCTGCTACTTTGCAGGGATGCGCCGGTAATTAAAAATCTGACCCTTAGTGTCTAGCATTACGCAGTTCTTTAAACTATACTCATGCATAATTTCACAGGCCAATGAAATGAACACAAAATCGAAAACAAATAAGCATAGTAGCAGCGCTACTGAGAAGGAGAGCAGTGCACCTGAAATGCACAGAAGATTTTGAAATATAATTTACCTACAATGTAATCAGCAGCATTATTGCTCTTGGTAAAAAACAAAAATTTGCAAGATAATAACACACAGAGCAGGAGAAAACAGAGTAGTAAAGAAATAGCTACTACTACTCACCAAGCCCGGGGATCTCAAGGCCGAGCAGGTCCAGCAGATCGCGTTCCCGGTCCAGAATATCCGTCCAACGGTGGGTGACTTGGTTGTAGGTGCGCCGGACCCGAGATTGTTGGTACATGGCCCGGCACACCTTCTCCCACAGCTTCCGGCGCTCCCGGATCCCGTACCCGCTAGCGATCTTGCCGCCTGCCATGATGGTCCTGGGGAGGCGGCGCTGAACATAAAAAACTAGGGCGCCCACCTCCTCTGCGCTGAAGATCTCCCGGGCTTGGACATTCTCCCCCCTCAAACGCCCACACGGGAGCCGGGCACGGGGTGCGGGACCCTTCCCCTTCTCAGGATGCTTCCCGGCTCCCTTTACCATGGTCTGGGCAGAAAGGAAGCTAAATAATAAAGAAGAAATAGAATAGGGAAGAAGAAAAGAAAAGAGTTTAAAAAAGTAGTTTAAAATTAACAAAAAGTAGCAGAAAACACAAAAATATAGAGCTAGAAAAATAGAGGGATAGATAATAAGTAAAATAGATTAAAAAAAACTTCAAACAAGCAAAGGATGGCAGAGATTCAGAGAGGATACAGAAAGCATGCCCAGTACCATAGCAATGAATGAGAAACAAGATGGCCGCGCCCGTTCACGACCGCGTGGGTAAGTTCGCACAAGATTTTCCTCGCGATCACACGCGAAATTGTACTAGCAAGCCGCACACTTTGCAAGATTACACATAGCGCCCGGAAACGGAAATACGTCACGCAAACAAGATGGCTGAGCCCCTGTACGACCGCTAGGGTAACTTCGCAAACGTTGCGCTACAAGCGGCTTGCGAACACGCACAAAATCACGCGAACAAACACGCCGCAAAAAAACTAATCGTGTATTCGCACGAATTCGCGGCTTCCGAAATCGATCTCGCACGAATTCGCGCCCCGCGAATCGCGCGAAATTGCAGAAAAACGATTTTTGCAAAACTGAAAGCACTCAGCAGGTGCAAAAGTTCAATCTTAACACTAGTAACCATTCACTCTAGTGCTTCCTGAGGGGCCCCTCCAGAGTTCAGTTGCCTATTTGCAACTATTCTATGACCCTGCTCTGACCCTCACAGCAGGCTCATAGAATAGCTACAAGTAGGCCACAAAGGTCCTGTGAAAAAAATTTGCACTGCAACAGAAAGCAAATTACAGATAAGGAAGCAGGTGCCAGCCAGACTGGAAGTTTAAATTCAGTGACACATTAATCAACCCCAAATTAATTCATGTCAGTTGAAGCAGGGCAGGTGTGCTTGCTTTTTTTCACCCCCATAATCTACAGTGATAAACCAACCAGAGGGTGGCAGTGATGTACCAGAGGGTGGCATGGGTGTACCAGAGGGTGGCAGTGGTGAAACAGAGGGTGCTGTGAACCTGTGATGATGAACCAGACGTAGAAACAACATAGTCGCGGCCGTTGCGAGCCGACAAGTAAGTTCGCAATTGTGAACTGGTACACAAACCTCGCGAACTGGCAGAAACCCTTGCGAACACCAAAAAAAAAAAATCTGCAAATTCGCGAGAGTTCACGGATTTTGCGGATTGCGAATCCATAAATACGCAAGTTCGCGGATTGCCAATTCGCAAAATCCGCCCATGCTTACCCTGGACACCAACCTCAACCTGAAGGAACATCATGCCAAAAAAACAATTACGGCCTGATACGAGCTCTCTCTTCTAAAGAGGGCCAAAACACTTTTTACAGAAAGAGACTTCAGAACTCCTGTTCAAGCCCTCAAATTCTCCTGTCTGTGTGGTGGTAATGCCCTGCTCCATTGCCTCCCTGAATCCAAACTGGCACTGTTTAGGGGCATCCTACACATTGTTTTGCGTCTCATCAAGGGCTTGAAGAAATATGATCAAATCACCCCCATCCTGATGGAACTCCATTAGCTCCCCTTGCCGACCCTCACCAGGTTGTTTGACGGAACCCCACATGCATTTCCCATGCATGCCTTTACACAGCAGTCAGTACCCTGACTGCGACGTTACTACACTTTCCTTTACCACACAAGTCGTTACGACGACTTGCCTTAGGGGGCCGCTTGACTTTGGAATAGTATAAATTACTATTCCAACTCCAGCCAGTGTATCAGTAGGGAAGCTGTTTGACTTAAAATCCAACACCAGTCCAACAACGCATCCCCTAAAGAAAGTCGCTGTAATGACTTGCTTGGTAACGTCGCAGTCGGAGTAGTGACTGTGGTGTAAAGGCACATTGCGGTATTTACTGCGGTGTAAAGGATGTTTCCCTCTGCACCATCTTCAAAACCAGTTGCATCATTCGTAAAGCCATCAGGATCAACAACCCTCCTTAGCCTGCAGACAAGCTCACCATCTCTGGTGGTTCACACCCGAGGCCCCGACTCCGTCAGAAACAAAGACGTGCAAAAAAGATTTTTAAAAAGTCAGGAGGTCTTTTTCGTCTAGGAATACAGGATATTGAACAATATCCCCGTATCATTGAGGGCTGCCCAATATTGCTCCATTTTAGGAAAGAGTTGAAGATGCACCTCTTTAAAGAACACCACATCACAACAAATTAATAGTAGGCAAACCAGTGACCTTTCTTTTCCCTTTATGCTTGTCTTTGACCTGGCACAGAGTTCTGCTGCCTTTTGTCTATGTTCATACTATCGAAATTACCACATGCACATTCACACACACACACACATATATATATATATACACACACACATACACTATTTATAGCAACTTATTATTATTATTATTATTACAATTACTGCTACTGATGCTTTTTTTTCTTGGGAATGTTCTACTAGGTTTATTACAAAAATAGTAATAATGCAAAAATCTGTATTATTATTATTAGTAGTAGTAGAAATAGTAGTAGTACTTGGAAGCAGTAATAATATTGCAAAAATGCAGGAGTGAAAGTAACACATCGCTTTAAAAATTGAAATCTCAGTCCAAGGGCAAAAGACGCAAGGAAAGTGTGGGGCCTGGAAGTGAGCTAGGAAGGCCAAGTGAGATCAATATAAAGAAGGCGAGCCACAGTCAAAGAAACTTACAAGAACCGCTGCCGCTGTGGTCTAGCCTGTTCTCACTCCAACAAACTAAAGCATTTCAGTGACAATGACTCGGGAAGCAAGGGCAGTAGGGAATATAAAAGATGGCAGCTCAAGCATTAGGATTAGACACCTCCGCCCATCCCCGGTAAACACATCTTGATGCACAAGGAAGTGTTTCCATGCGTCCATATTATACCAAAATTACAATAAGGTGATATGATCATAACAAGGTATGTATTAGGAATAGAATGTAATGATGTGAACTAGACGAGGGCGAAATTTAAATTACGCTGGTGTCATTAATATCATTTAGAGAATTTTGCATTATGCTTTTTAAAATTCCCTATATGGTGCAGCAGGCCACTCTGCGTAATTATTCGTCATTAGCTCACAGGAACAGCATAACAAGAGTGGCTGTTGTTCGTGGTGCTTTTGTTTTGTTGCACTGTTTTAGCACAAAATGAGTTCTTGCGTTAACAATTGACACAAGGAAGCATTTCATGCTAAAATATAGCGTGAAATGATTGATTAGCATTCCATATAATAACGCTTAATTTGTGCGTATCTTTACCAAAATGTTGCACAGAACCCAATTACGCAAACTTCGCACACACTTAATGTGAACAAGTCATAGATTACACAGTAGAAACAAAGTAAATCTTTGCACTTGTGTATCGTTAACCAAATCAGTGGTGCTTATTTTATCCACCGACTAAAGGATGAATGCCTACTCTCTCGAGGTCACAAAGACACAGCATAAGAACTAAAGACTGGCATTCTGGGTGGTAGGGCTACATAAAATATAGCCTTTACTAAAAAGCATTTTCTATATGGAAAAGATACTCTTTTTTTCTACGTAGCCCAGCTTAGATGTCTAAGGAATTGCTTGCAATTTTGGAGCTTGACACCCTGTATATTGCCATATGAAGAACATGTTCCCAAAATGCAGAGCAAGTTTTGACAAATGTGGCACTTTGACCTTCTGAATCAATTATTTTTGTCGATCATTGCGTAATGTGCAGCATGGCCACCAGAGAGGTGTGCTTTATGCAGAGGTCGATATGGGTGGGATTTGAAGGGCATGACCTGATCATACTTTATAAATTTGAAAAAAAAATAGTATTTCCTACTGTATATTTAAAAGGCAACCGTCCCAGATGGTTAATCTATCATTTGAGGTGCCTCAGTTGACGAGGAAGGGGAGAGTGAGTCTCCTGTGCTTTGACGTCGGGGGAGGAGCAGGCAATTGAACAAGAAACTTGCCTCCTTGCCAAAGTGTGTGCTGTCTGAAAGAAATGCAAATATGCACATTTGGTTATTCTGCATATGTAAAGACTGCTGTGAAGCCGGTATTGTATGTAATTGATAGAGTCACTTGAAGAGAATTATTTTTGATAGGTATTGTAAGGTGACCTGAGAAGCTGCTGAGTGCGTGCTTTTAAGGGACAGTTTGAAAACATGTTTGCACTAGGTACAGTCTGCATATTACTCAGATCTATTTTTGGACGCACTTTTTATAATCTTAAACCTAATTCTTTTTGTGCAGTTTGTGGCAACCTGTCCTATACTGTGTGTGATGTCGTACATATTAAGGCGTATTCATGGCCAGTTCTAAACTGGGGTGACATGATGAACAAAAGAATGATGAATTCAATCCAGATCTCTTGACTGGGGGTCAATGTTTTGATTTGTTCGGCATTCCGTCCATTAATTATTTGTCTTTAGCTTTCTCGCCCTAAGTGCGCCGGGTATGCCTGTCCAGGGCACACTGTGCCACTGGATTCAAACTATCCTGGCTGATGAGGGGTGAAACCCCGAAACCAGTCCTAGGATGCTTGTTTCTGGCCCAGGAAGGACCTAGCTTGGCAGTTCGGGCTGGACTGTTCCCATGAGGCACAGGGTCAAGACCGATTTGCCTATGGCCAGGTCTAAACTGGGGTGGCATGGTGAGCAAAAGAATGATGAACTTAACCCAGATCTCTTGACGGGGGTGAATGTTTTGATTTGTTCTGCATTCTGTATTTTGGTTTCTCGCCCTAAGTGCGCCGGTTATGACCAGACGTGGGTCCTGGGCTCACTGTGCCACTGGATTCAAGCTATCCTGGCTGATGAGGGGTGAAACCCCGAAACCGGTCCTAGGATGCTTGTTTGTGGTCCGGGGAGGACCTGGCTTGTCAATTCGGGCTGGACTGTTCCCATGAGGCACAGGGTCAAGACTGATTTGCATCTGAGTAAAAGAATGATGGATTTAACCCAGATCTCTTGAATGGGGTGAATGTTTTGATTTGTTCTGCATTCCGTCTATCAATTGTTTGTCTTTTGCTGTACGTATTCACAGAGCTTTCCAGTTAACCTCATAACACTAAAAACTGTTCACTGTTCCCCACTGCACCAACCCGAATTCAGTTCCGTGGCTTTCTGGCTACACACAAAGATATCTGCTGTGAATGCATTAACCAACAGAGGTTTCACAACATAAAAAGTTCATCCCTCACTGATTTTTCAAAATTGCCTTTATTTTTTATTTAAGGTGTATGTTATTTTATGTGTAGTTACTTGAAGGTGAAAAACCAACAAAATAGTTACAGAATATTTCGTTCTTTTTAGCCAAGCCTTTGATCTTGCCCCTACGCTCACTAGCCCGCTACCATTGAACGCAGGATCAAACTGTGTGGGGCACTGATGAACTATCACGGGAAACAGTGACACAAAAATAATGACACAGTAAAACATCTTGAAATTAAGGCATAGTAAGACAGAAACACCATGTGGAAAATTAACACAGGATATGTTCTATAAAGTTCTAATTAAGTATCATGTCTGAGTCTTTGTAGGTTCTTAAAACCTGAACATATGGTTGGAATTTTTCCCTGGTTGCAACCCTGGCTGAAATGCATAGAAATATTTAATACTTGTTAAATGAATTGCGTTTGCCCATTTTGCAGGATGAAGCAACAACATTAACTTTACATTATAGAGTTAAGTGTCAGGTGTCAATCATTCATTTGATCCTAGCTTTGCCTTTGCATTCTTATAATTTTGTTTTCCCCAACTGAAATCAGGATTGGAACAGTGGCGTAACGAAAGTTTAAGGGGCCCCCCTGCAATGTACAAGGAGGAGCCCCAGCTCCAGATTTTATCCAGAGTGCTCAGGCCTGAGTACTGTGCTGAGGGGGGACCATGCAGCTGGGGGCCCTCCCCGCACCGCGGGGGTGAGGGGGCCCGTGTTACGCCCCTGGAATGGAAGTAACAGACAGAAAAGGAAACAATCATGTGTAGGTTTACCGGAGGGCAAAGCAACCCAAACATGCAATAATCCAGTCCAGGGCTTTACTTAATTCGAAGCAATGTTTTTTCACATGACTGCAATTGAATTGCACCAGACAGTGCTGTTACACAAAATCATTGCCCCTCCTCCATCTTACAGATATTCATGTGCCTTGGGCCTAGTGGGGTCTTGCTGAAGAGACTCCCCACCACCCTCCCAATGCGCCACCGGTGCCTCAGGCAACGTCAGACTGGCCATACAGGGCATTGGGCATTTCCCAGGGAAGGTGGAAGGGTGGGAGGACGGTTTTGATACTGGAGTTCAGTTTTACAGCAGTGCAGCAAATTTAAAATAGGCATTGGCATAGCAAATAGGTCTCGCCTATGCAAGAGCGACGGGCTTTGCCAGTATGTTTTAGTCATGTTGTACACCAGTGTGGCTGCTGTTCAGCATGGCTTAACGTTTGTGGGGTAAAGGAGAGTAGTGTGGAGTGGAATGCCATAAAGTGGAGTAGACTGAAGTGTTATGGAGTGACATAGAGTGATGTAGAGTAGAGTTGAGTGGCATGCAGTGTTGTGGAGTGTTGTGGAGGGAGTAGAGTGTCACAGAGTGGAAGGGCATAAAGTGGAGTGGAGTTGGGTGGCGTAAACTGAAGTTGCGTGTTGTGGAGTTGCATAGAGTGTCGTTCAGTGGTGTACAGTGGAGTGACATAGAGTAGAGTAGAGTGTAGAGTAGAGTGTTGTAGAGTTGAGTGGCGTAGAGTAGAATGGAGTATGATAGAGTGTCATAGATTGGAGTGGCTTAGAGTGGAGTAGAGTGTGCTAAAGTGGAGTGGAGTAGTGTGTTGTAGAATAGAGTAGAGTAAAGTGACATGGAGAAGCATAAAGGGAATTGGCGTAGAGCATCATAGGGTGGAGTAGTGTTGCTGAGTGGATCAGAGTGTTTTAGAGTGGAGTGGCATAGAGTGGAGTAGAGTGTCATATAGTGGACTGGAGTAGAGCATCGTAGAGTGTAGTGTTGCGAAGAGGAGTAGAGTGGCCTAGAGTGAAGTGGCGTAAAGTACAGGGGTGCAGAGTAGATTGGCGTAGGGTGCATTGGTTTTGAGTAAAGTGGTATAGAGTGCATTGGCAAAGAGTGCAGTGATGTAGAATAGAGTGGATTAGAGTAGAGTGCAGTGGTGTATAGTACAGTGGCGTGGAGAAGATTGTTTCAGAGTTGAGTGATACAGGGTAGAATGCAAAGGTGTAGACTAGAGTGCAGTGGTGTAGAATGCAGTGGCATGGAGTGCAGTAGTGCAGCATAGATTAGAGTGGTGTGGACTGATGCAGAGTGTAGCGGCAAAGAGTGCATTGGCATGGAGTGCTAGAGTGGCATGGAGTTGATTGGACAGTGGCATAAAGTGCAGCCGCATAGAGTAGAGTGTTGCAGAGAGCAGTGGCAGAGAGTACAGTGGTGCAGAGTAGAATAGAGTGGCATAGACTAGAGTGATGTAGAGCGCAATGGTGCAGAGTGGCATAGCATACAGTTGTGTAGAATTCAGTGGTGCAGAGTAGAGTGGAATTGAGTTAAGTGGCAGAGAGTGCAGTCTTGTAGAGTATGGTGACCTTGAGGGCAGTGTCATAGAGTAGAGTGGTGCAAAGTATAGGGGGTACAGAGATTAGTAGCATAGAGTACTGCAGTGCAGAGTAGAATAGAGTGGCATAGAGTGCAGTGACATATTGCGCAATGGTATAGAATGACATAGCGTGCAATGGCGTAGCATGCAGTGGCTTAGAGTGCAGTGGTGCAGAGTAGAGTGGCGTTGAGTTCAGTGGCAGAGAGTGCAGTCTTGCAGAGTAGAGTGGCGCAGAGTGGAGTGCTGTAGAGTAGAATGCAGCAGAGAGCAGTGGCGTCGAGTACAGAGGTGTAGAGTAGAATAGAGTGGTCTAGTGTGCAGTAACATAGCATGCAGTTGTGTAGCTTGTAGTGGTATAGAGTGTTGCAGAGTAGAGTATAGTGGCATAGAGTGCAGTGGAGAAGAGTAGTTGGCGTGGAGTGCAGGTGCGTAGAGTGCCTTGGTTTTGAGCAAAGTGGTGTTTAGTGCCTAGGCGTAGAGTGCAGTTGTTTAGAGTAGATTGCTGTAGAGGGGCGCAGCGTAGAGTGCAGTGGCATAGGGTTCCGTGGCAGAGGATGCAGTGTTGCCGAGTAGACTGTCATAGAGTTCAGTGGTGTATAGTAAAGTGGCGTAGAGTGTATTGGTGCTGAGTGGAGTGACGTAGAGTGGTGCACAGTAGAGTGGTGTAAAGATAAGTGGCGTAGAGTACAGTGGTGCAGAGTAGAATAGAGTGGCATAGTGTGCAGTGCTGTAGTGGACAAAGGTGCAGAGAGCAGTGGTGTAAAGTGTTGCAGAGTAAAGTTTGGTGTAGAGTGGAGTGGGGCACTGATTTTGAGTAAAGTGGTGTAGAGTGCAGTGGTGCATAATAGTGGTGCAGAGTAGAGTGCAGTGGCGCAGAGTAGAGTGGCACAGAGTGCAATGGAGCCGAGTGCAGTGGCTCTTAGTGCCGTGGCATAGAGTAGATTGTTTCAGAGCATAGTGGAGTGGTGCACTGTAGAGTACAGTGGTGTAGAGTGCAGAGTAGAGTAAAGATACGTAGAGTGGATTGGCATAGAGAAGACTTTCAGAGGGAGAGGTATAAAGTAGAGTGCTTTGGCATAGAGTGCAGTGGCATAGAGTGCAGTGTTGCAGAGGGGAGTGGCATACAGTGGAGTGGCGCAGAGTGGAGTTGTGATGAGTGCAGTGGTGCATAGTAGAGTGGTGTGGGTAGAGTGCATTTGCATAGAGTAGAGTGACGTGTTATAGAGTGGAGTGGTGCAGAGTAGAGTGTAGTGAAGCACTATGGGGTGGCGTGGGGTGGTGCAGAGTAGAGTAGAGTGGTATGGTGAAATAGTGCACTGCCATTGCAGACAACACATATTCAATTGAAATGACCATATTTGCACAGACATATGTTATGTTAATGTTAATGTTAATGTTATTGCTATTTATAGAGCGCACTGTTACCCAGATGTCCTGGTGCTGTGTAAGTCCTTTAGCGGCCTCAGGAAAGAAGACTATTCACAAATTTAAGAAGAGAAAAGCCAAGTTTTGAATGCCTTCCTAAAGGAGAGTAGATTTGTCCTGGATCTAAGATGTAGCGGCAGGCCATTCCAGGCCTTCGATGCGCAGGTTACAAAACTTCTACCCCCCAGCTGACTTTGCGCACTCTGGGTACCGATATCAGTTTTGCTTCTGCTGAGCGTAACAATCTTTTTGGTAAATACCATTGACATTGTTGTTTAAGGAACTCAGTGCCGCCTCCCTGGGGGGCTTTGTGGACCACACATAGGGCTTTAAACTGTATCCACTTTCTTATCAGCAACCAATGAACCCTTTTGTTCTCTGCCGAGATAGAGGCATATTTTGGTGTACCTGTAAGCAGCCTGGCAGCTGCATTCCGAAGAAGTTGTCATTTGTGCATGAGCCCCTCCTGCAGGGTAAGATAAAGCCCATTACAATAGTCTAGCCTACACAAGGATAGAGTAGTGATGACTGTTTATATTCTGTCTTTGGGTAGGAATGGGATTATTTTCCTGCAGGCTCTGCGAATGTAGGTGGTAGAGGACACTCCAGCATTCACCAGGTCTTTAAAGCTGAGTTTATGGTCAATCCAAACCCCAAGGTCTTTTGCTTTTTTGTTGGGGGAGGGAAGGGGACCCAGAGAATCCAGCCACCAGGCAGGAGTCCAGAAGCTGGGGTCATTACCAATAACACCACTTCCGTTTTTCCGGAATTAAGTTTGAGACAGTTCTGAGCCATCCAACTGCCTACGGCTGACATGCACTCTTGAAGACGTGATGCTGTTCCCATCATAGCCCCTGGCAGCAACGATACCTCAATTTGAGTGTTATCAGCGTAGGAGGTTAGAGAAAAGCCATATGATTCTATCAGTGGAGCCAGTGACGAGACCTAAGTATTAAAAAGCGTCGGGCTCAGAGAGGAGCCCTGAGGGAATCCACACGGCAAGGTGAACGGTTTTGAGGAGAATTCCCCAAGCGCGACTGTTTGAGTTCTATTAGGGAGAAATGAATCTAGTAACTAATTTCCAGGCGGAGCCCCTGGAAACATACAGTTTTACTCCTACAAGTATACAGCACACAAATGATAATGTGTGGAAATGTCATCACCTAGTGTATTGATTTGTTTTGATTGTATTAAAATATTTGTTTCCACCACACTTCAGAATTACCCAAAAAAGCGCTTTGTTTGTGCATTTCTAAATTTTATATATTCTGAAATATCTGCACAGTTCATTTACATAATTTACATTTTGCTTTGTGCTAGAAAGAAAAGAACATTGTACAGCTTTCCTCAAGTACTCCCACATGAGCCAGCATGATTTTCACATAAATCCTCTCACTTTGAAGTCAGAGAAGGAAAACTAAATACCAAGCTACCTGGAAGATAGAGCCTCACATTTGACCTCTGACTTTGAATGCACAACAAATGTGACAAGATAAGAACAAGATTTGAATGCCTGTTTACAGACATCCAGTACTGGTGGAAAAACACATAATATAAGGTTTGGGCAAGGGAAGGGACGAAGTCAAGCTTGGGAGCCTTAAACAAAGAAATCCAGCAAATAGAAGGCAAGTAAATGTGAGTTATAAAGTCAGTGGTAACCAACGGGCGGAATGCATTCCCAGGGAAGATTTCCGAATGTCCCCAAGATGTCGTTAGCAAACCAGACATTTGTACTGTCTGGAAGGATTCGACCTAAACACTTGCAGCAGAGTTCATTATATATCCAGCAGTTTTTAGGCAGCAATAAAAGTGTCAACATAACTCTGGTTATTTATTGTTCCTACTGGAGAGAGATTGAGTGTTCTCTAGAGGTAGTTTTGACTCCTCTAAGGTAGTGCAGAGGGTTAATATGCTTACTGCAAAGAATGTGTATCATGCAGATGACAGAACAGTATTATGAGTGAGTAGCTCCGTGGGTTACTGCTTTTGTCACAGAGATCCTTCTGTCACTGTGCAGTTCATAAGTTACAATTGTAATATATCACAGATAAAGAATCCTGTCTTTGAATCCTTCTTGACCTATCATCAGCGTTTGACACAGTCTAACATAAAACCCTACTGAACCTCTTAGAACTTAGGGTGGATCTCTTTGGTCCTGTCTTAATATGGTTCTGCTCATTCCTACAAAACAGACCACAACGAGTCCTAATCAATCATGACTCATCCGATCAGACACCGGTCATTATCGGCGTTCCCCAAGGTTCTCCACTGTCGCCCACCCTGTTTAATCTTTACATGGAAACCCGGACTGAAATCCTCAAACACTCCCACATCTCCTACCATATGTACGCTGATGATATGCAATTGTACATGAAGATTACCTCTCCTAACGATATCAGCACTCTCAATAACATCTTGAACAAAACTCAACGTTGGTTAACACTTAACCACCTCAAAATGTACGCCCTCAAAATTGAATTCCTATTAATCCCGCCTCCCAACACCACCTCTAACATCAAAGACTGGCTCCCACAACTCACTGCGTTGCACTGTACCCCACATATTGTTGATTCAGCATAATCCCTAGGAATAACACTAGACAACAACCTCTCCATGATTAATCACATCAGCTCCACAACCAGAGAGGCCAATTTCCATCTTCACATCTTAAGAAAACTAAAGCCTTTCCTGCCCAATGAAGATCTCAAGATGGCGGTTCAGGCTCATGTGGTCTCCAAACTTGACTATGGGAATGCTACGCTAGTTGGCCTACCAAAAATAAAACTAGCTCCAGAGTTATCTAATCACCCCAGCCCTCCACTCTCTAAACTGGCTACATTATAAATCTAGGATCCACCTAAAAATAGCATGCATGACATACAAAGCCATCCACCACAACACTCCTCGCTACCTGGATCAGAAACGGGGAACAACCATTACAACGCGGGTTTTACCACGCGTTGCTTTTACATCGCATGTATTACAACGCATGTGATGTTACAACGCGTGGTAAAACCACGCATACCATTACATCGCATATACCATTACATCGCATGCGCTTTTACAACGCATGCGATGTAATGTGTAATTGCGGCGGGGGCGGCATCTAAAACACTCGAAATTGGGTAAGGTAAAATAGTGTGAATAAAAAAGGCACTTTATTTCGGTTGTCAAAATGTGGCCCCGAAACAGAAAGGAGGCTCTAATTACAAGGGCAGCGGGACTTCCGCTTGCTAATTGGAAGATGCAATACCAGCTCTACGGCGTGCAAATACTATAACATAAATTTTAAAATATGTGGAATCATATCTCCACCAATTTCTGCAAGTTGGTTATCATTTGCAAGAGTTGCGATTTACCTGTAAAGCTGTGATAATGTTTGTTTGTGTTTTTTAAAACGTTTTAGTGTGTGTTGTGGTGTTGTGTTTATTTAGTGTAGTGTATTACGGAGGGTAGTGTAGTGTTTATGTAGTGTAGTGATTTAGGTTTTAGGGTAGTGTAGTGTTGTAGTGTATGTTTATTGTAGTGTATTAGGGTTTAGGGCAGTGTAGGGGTGGGAGTAGTGTGGGTAGCGTAGTAGTGTTTTAGGGTTTAGGCTAGTGTAGGGGTGGGAGTAGTGTGGGTAGCGTAGTAGTGTTTTAAGGTTTAGGGTAGTGTAAGGGTGGGACTAGTGGGGGTAGCGTAGTAGTGTTTTAGGGTTTAGGGTAGTGTAAGGGTGGGAGTAGTGTGGGTAGCGTAGTAGTGTTTTAGGGTTTAGCGTAGTGTAAGGGTGGGAGTAGTGTGGGTAGCGTAGTAGTGTTTTAGGGTTTAGGGTAGTGTAGGGGTGGGAGTAGTGTGGGTAGCGTAGTAGTGTTTTAGGGTTTAGGGTAGTGTAGGGGTGGGAGTAGTGTGGGTAGCGTAGTAGTGTTTTAGGGTTTAGGGTAGTGTAAGGGTGGGAGTAGTGTGGGTAGCGTAGTAGTGTTTTAGGGTTTAGGGTAGTGTAGGAGTGGGAGTAGTGTGGGTAGCGTAGTAGTGTTTTAGAGTTTCGGGTAGTGTAGGGGTGGGAGTAGTGTGGGTAGCGTAGTAGTGTTTTAGGGTTTAGGGTAGTGTAGGGGTGGGAGTAGTGTGGGTAGCGTAGTAGTGTTTTAGGGTTTAAGGTAGTGTAAGGGTGAGAGTAGTGTGGGTAGTGTAGTAGTGTTTTAGGGTTTAGGGTAGTGTAGGGGTGGGAGTAGTGTGGGTAGCGTAGTAGTGTTTTAGGGTTTAGGGTAGTGTAGGGGTGGGAGTAGTGTGGGTAGCGTAGTAGTGTTTTAGGGTTTAGGGTAGTGTAAGGGTGGGAGTAGTGTGGGTAACGTAGTAGTGTTTTAGGGTTTAGGGTAGTGTAATGGTGGGAGTAGTGTGGGTAGCCTAGTAGTGTTTTAGGGTTTAGGGTAGTCTAGGAGTGGGAGTAGTGTGGGTAGCGTAGTAATGTTTTAGGGTTTAGGGTAGTGTAGGGGTGGGAGTAGTGTGGGTAGCGTAGTAGTGTTTTAGGGTTTAGGGTTGTGTAGGGGTGGGAGTAGTGTGGGTAGCGTAGTAGTGTTTTAGGGTTTAGGGTAGGGTAGGGGTGGGAGTAGTGTGAGTAACGTAGTAGTGTTTTAGGGTTTAGGGTAGTGTAGGGGTGGGAGTAGTGTGGGTAGCGTAGTAGTGTTTTAGGGTTTAGGGTAGTGTAAGGGTGGGAGTAGTGTGGGTAGCATAGTAGTGTTTTAGGGTTTAGGGTAGTGTAGGGGTGGGAGTAGTGTGGGTAGCGTAGTAGTGGTTTAGGGTAGTGTAGGGGTGGGAGTAGTGTGGGTAGCGTAGTAGTGTTTTAGGGTTTAGGGTAGTGTAGGAGTGGGAGTAGTGTGGGTAGTGTAGTAGTGTTTTAGGGTTTAGGGTAGTGTAGGGGTGGGAGTAGTGTGGGTAGCGTAGTAGTGTTTTAGGGTTTAGTGTAGGGGTGGGAGTAGTGTGGGTAGCGTAGTAGTGTTTTAGGGTTTAGGGTAGTGTAAGGGTGGGAGTAGTGTGGGTAGTGTGGGTAGTGTAGTACTGTAGTAGTGTTTTTGGGTTGGGGTAGTGTAAGGGTGGGAGTAGTTTGTTGTGTAGGTGTAGGGATAGAGATGTAACTTACCTTGCATACTTTTACCACGAGTATAGCTTTACCACGCATGCCTTTGCGTTGTAATGGCATGCGTGGTAAAAGCATACTCGTGGTAAAAGTATGCAATGTAATGGCATGCGATGTCATTGTCATCACGTTGTAATACCCGCGTTGTAATGGTATGCGTGGTATTAGAATGCGATGTAATGACATACATCCTCAGAAACTGGTGCTATCCGGAAGGAATAGAGCTTCTCGTAGTACATGCTCCCTACTGCTGAAACCCCCAAAATTTCACACACAAAAACCTATACGATATCTTTCTCAGAAATTGTGCAGAGAATTTGGAACTCTCTTCCCCCTGAGATCAGGATCATCCCTTCATTCGTTCTTTTAAAAAAAAAAAGTAAAAATGTGACTACTGAATAATCTCCTTCCTATCTGAGGCGACTATCCATACCAATTTGATTTCTTTGCTGGTTTTTTCACTATGTCTCTTTGTATTATCTTTTCATGCTGTATTTTCTATATTTTGCTCTATGTATATGTAATGCTATTTATTAGGTTGCACAGCGCTCTCACACCAACATTTTGGTTATGTTCGCGCTTCATAAAACTTTATATTAAAAATTAAAATAAGCTATGAGCTGTCATCAAAATGCTGCATGCAAACCACATGATACAGGTTAGAAAAGTATGTTTTCCCAGACTTTTATTATCCTAATTTTGCTAAAAAAGTTTTTGGGGGTTGAAAATAAATTCTCATTAGTAAAGTCAACCCTAACCACTACGTTACGTTCTGAATCCTGAGTTTGTGCATCTCCAGGCCATGCACTCTTAACTCCAAATGCCTATCAGTATAAATGACATTTGCTATAGATTTATTTACACAGTAAAAGTTGTTGTCTCTGTATGTGTGTGTGATGAAAAGTACTTTGACTCCCTACACTGATATGATAGGCGGTATAACACAAATGAAGTACATGTGAAAGAGGGGCTATGGAGAGGTGAGACGCACTGTTTGAGAGTGATAGGGAATCATTGAAGAGCCCCAGCAAATACTGTTGTATCCTGGTGCACTGTAAGGTTATCATTTACTATGCTTTAAAAGCTAATACAATTGAATATATTTAATTAAAAAAGTGTTTTCGAATGCATCATTTTTGCAATTTTTACCAAGTTTTCTTGGTGGTGCAACCCAGCCAAAACCTCTCTGGTATTTGTCAGTCTCGCTCACTGCACTTGCTCACTAGGCACCTTATGGGGGCTGGTCTGAAAAATGTGCCTCGGCTGCTTTGGGTTCCTATGCCAGCTCTGGTTCCAGGGGCCTGCACTATGCCTTTGGTACCAAAATGACTACCCTCACTGTTCATTTAAAAGTAGACCACTACATCCTTCTTGAATTAAGCCATCATGTAGCCACAATCACTAATGGTCAAAGCTAATGTGAGGTCTCTGCCTCTTGCAGATCTGGTATAGGCCGCAGCCGCTCTGAGCAGAAACCACATGCTCACCAAGGTATGGTACTGAACTCCACGGAGTGGCCATGAGCAACCACTCTGACCTTTATTTATCCCCTCGAGCCATGCCCAGCCCTAGGGGTGTGGAAGTAATACAAAGTATTGCAGAGGCCAGGTGGCAGTCTACATTCTTCCAACTTTTTAACAAATGAAAATTCAATTCCTTTTACTTATTGGCAGCTTGCATGCATAGTCTCTTAGTCTCTGACTTAGCACATGATGGGGCTGGAGTTCATACTTTTGGCTCCTGCTGCCAGGTCCTTCCTCCCCAGTTGTGGGGATGGCCACCTTGGTTGCCCTTGTACTGGCATCCATGCATGGAGCCGTTGCACTCACGGGTTTCTCTGCCTCCAGAATGCTCAATGCGCAGGTAGGCCATTACACCTCATGGATCTGATGTTGAGGTCACTTCCCACAGCAGTCGTCCAACCCCTCTGGGCTGTTACCTTGCTCACCAGATAGGATAGTTGCTTGCTTGAACCAAGAGATGTTCCAGTCTACCATGAAGTGACCACGCTGAATGGTGATCATAGTTCCTTCAATGTTTACAGCTTTCCACACCTCCTTCTCGAATGGCATGCGTAACTTCCATCCTGCGTGTCAATCCCACATGATTACTTTGTTTCCCATTGACAGATCATGGGTCACTGCTCTTTGGGATTGGCTCACCTGGTTGGTAGTGTTCTTCCACTTTTACTGTGCCGCTTGCATGTCCAGGATAGTGGGCTCCCAATTTGGCCCCACCAGGAAGATCTCTCTAGTGGGCCTTTACAGCAGTAGATCCATTCGGGCACAATTTGTGGTGCTATGCTGTATTTGTCTGTATGCTCACAGGAACTTATGGAGGCAACACTCTGCATCCTGCCCCTGGTTGATACTGATGCAAAGAGCCCTGTTCAGCGGGGACATAAAGCACTCCACTTCTCCATTGGCTTGTTGCCTTTGCAGAGTCATTTTCCGAGGTCTGATGTTGAGAGACCTCAGGTAGTTTTGGAACTCCTGCCCCTGGAATGGGGCCCCATTGTCAGTTTTCACCTCCTGAGTGAGCCCCAGCAATACAAACACCGTCTCCAGTACGGGTTTCACTTTGGAGAATGCACTAACTCCAATATGGGATAATTGTTTGGCTGTCAGAGATCACTGTGTGAGTCAGCTATCTAGGAAACTCCCAAAAAGCCATGCTGATTCTGGACCACTGTGTCAAACACGGCTCCTCTATGATTATTGCTGTGGGTGGGGGTTCCCACTAGTGATCATGCAGGAATGACAGCTGCGAACATTATCATCTACCTAAGTGTCTATACCGGGGAACCACACTTTGTCCCTCAGCCTCGCTTTTGTCTTCACTATTCCTTGGTGGCCGTGGTAGGCCAGGTCATCAACATGGGCCCAGAGACTCTGGGGTATCGCTATCTGCTGTCTCCTGAGCAGCAGACCAACACTGCTGGTGCTCAGCTCATCTCAGACCCTTCAGAGTTGGCCCAATGTCGACTGTTCAGTGAGCACTAACGACTTGGCTCCATGCAGGATGTTATGCCATTGGTTCCTGAGAAGTGCTTTCTTGGTTTTCGACACCTTGCATCAGACACAGTTACTACTTTGATGTCCTCTATGGACAGTATCTGGGGCATGCGTCGTGCACAACCATCTTTACTAATTCTACGGACACTTCATCTTCTTCAGCTTCACCAAGGCTGTACTTGTGGATGTCGCGATAGATAGTCAGCCGGGTTGTTCAGCCCAGGGAGGTATACCACATCAACAGATTATGGATGTGGCTGCACATCCCACCTCTTGATGTGGGGAGGAGCATGTTGAGATGTCCCCACAAATAGCAGGACCAGTGGCTTGTGGTTTGTTATCACTTGGAATTTCTGCCCACATTGGTAAAGCTGAAAATGGGGACAGGCCCATCTGCACCTCGTGTTCAATGTGGGCATACCTCTTTTTAACATCTGATAATGCTCTGCTCACGTCAACAGTGGGAACCCATGATCCTTTGCCCTTTGCCTGCCGGAGGCCCACCCCAAGTCCCACAGGACTGGGGTCAAACACCATCTCTGTCCAGCGCCTTGGGTTAAAGTAGGCCATGGTGACATCCACCAGCAGCACCTCTTTCACTTAGCGGAACACCAGGTCAGTGCGGGGGTCCCATTCCCACGGAATGTCATTATTTCTTGGGGCTCTCAGCAGCTCTGACAGGGTGGACAGGTCCAGAATGAACTGGCCACAGTGCATCGCCATTCCGGGGAAACGCTTCACTTCTATGGTGCTTCGAGGGATCGACGCTCTCCTTATCACTTCCAGTTTCTTCAAGTCTACTTGCAATCCTTCTCTTGAGGATGCGCATTCAAAAAACTGTATTGAGTTCTCATAGAACAAGCACTTCTGTAGGTGTAATGTCAACCCACAGTCTACCAGTCATTTTGGGCATTGCCCTGAGCCACACATGGTGCTCCTCAAGGGTGCTGTAGAAGAGGAAAATATAATCACTAATGTTCAGTACACCCACCAAGCCAGAGAGGCTTTTGCAGATGGTGTTCTGAAACACCTCTGCTGCTGGTGATATTTCAAAGTTCGGTCTCCCTTACCTTTGGAGCCCTATGTGGGTCCAAACATTTCTAATGTAGCGGCTGGCTGGTTCAAGCTCCAGCTGGTGGTAGCCGGCATTAAGGTCCAATTTTGAGAACCTTTGAGTGCTGTATAGGTCTGCCACTATGTTATCTACTATGTGGGTAATATGTCGCTCCCTTCGGACAACTTTAGGGCATATTATCAAGGACGAGCAATACATTATCGCTGCTTTTATCGGCAGGAAACTGCCAATAAAGCGGCGATAATGGGCTTGATAATATGCTCTGTGAACTCCTATCGAAGCCCATGTTAGATGTCTTCACATCTAACATGAGCTTCGATAGGAATTCACAGAGCATATTATCAAGCCCATTATCGCCGCTTTATCGGCAGTTTCCTGCCGATAAAAGCGGCGATAATGTATCGCCCATCCTTGATAATATGCCCCTATGTTTGGTAGCCACATATCCACGCACAGCCTCATGGCTCCCAATTGTTTGGGCTTTGGCGCAATCACTAGAGGCGAAACCCAGGTAGAGGGGTCAGTGACTTTCTTGATTACCCCTTGTTGCACCAGGTGCCACAGCTCTTTCTCTGGTAATGGCCATAGATAAAAAGGAACCCTTCAGTGGTGAAGTGCTGTGGGCCTCACTGTTTCATAGATGTGCACTGTGGTGCCTTTTAACCATCCAAGCCCCTCGAACAGCTGGAGAAACTCCTGGATAATAGTGGTTACATGTTACTCATGGACCTGCCTTGAAAAGAAAATGAGCTCCAAGTCATCTGCTGTATTGCAGTCTAGAAGGGTGCCGGTGCCTCCCTTTGTAATGTGGAATCGAGCTTGCATCGATCTGCCCTCGCTCACTACCACAACCCCCACGACTCCCAGGAAAGGTAACAGCTCAGTGCCACCATCGGTGTTTATCCTCATTTTTATAGGAACCACCTTGGGGCTTGTTGAACTGAGTGGATTCTATAACATTGATTGAGGCACCAGTGTCGATTAGTGCCTTCACAAATGTGCCCTCTAATTCCAAAGTGTATGTAGGAAGTCAGGATCCTGCTCTACACTCCTTCTGGACTAAGCCTGAAGTCTGCTCTCCACAGCTACCACTTAGAGAGCTTTCTATGGTTGTCTAAGACATCTTAAAGCACCATAAGGGTTGTCTAGACTGGTGCAAGGTGTCCACTTACATAAGTGTACATCATATACCAGGCCAGAATCTCACATTGGCGTGCAGTGGTTGGGATTCAGGAATGCATCGTTTTACCAGATAAATATTTGTGTTGATTAATTGAAAAATTATCACTTACACTAGGCACAAATAATACAAACTTAGAATAGTAAGTTCTACTGAACTAGGGGTTGGGTAGTTAAGGGATAGCACACCCTTTCTCCATCCTAAGAGGGTTTAGTTCCCACGATGTTAGGTAGGTACAACACCACACCACACTTAGTATGTCTTCTAAAGGAAATGACAGTGGCTCTCTGACTGCTAGATACAATAAACTTTTGTTCCAAGAACTGAAAGCACTGTGTGCCCCTTGAAAGTTGATGACAGGGAAAAGAGCCAATACTCAACGCCTCCTAGAGGTGTTACTGTTAGATGACCTCAGGAAAACTATTAGGTCAGATGAACTGTAAAGAGTGGGTGGGAAAGGCCAGGAGGATAGGCCAGGAGGGGAGTCCCTCTTTGACCTTGAATCTAACCTTGACCAGGGACCAGGAGGAGCTTGATGGCTCCCACCTGGGGACCTTAAGACTCCCAGAAGATACATCAGGTGGCCTTGAGGAAGCCCCCTTTGCTCCTCCTGGGAAAGTGCAGAGTAGACCAAGGAGGTCGAGATCCTCCTCTGCAGAATCCAATGTATCAGGACATTCAGTAGAGACCTCCATTTCTAAAAGAAGGTAGAACTTTTTGGATTGGGAGTACCAACTTCTTGAGCTTGAGAAAGCTAGGCTTAAGCTCAGGCAACATCAGTTGTACCTTGACAGAGAGTCCCTAGAAGTCCAGAGGGCTAGGAAGAAATTGGGACTAGAGTCCCATGGTTGCAGCAACAGTGTCCCTAGAGTTAAGGAACATTCCTTTGAACATGGGAACCTGAACAAGGTTGTCCCTCCCTACTATGTTGGGGATGACATCCACAAATGGATAACTGCTTTAGAGATGGCCTGTAAAGTTCAGAAGGTCCCTCAAGAGCAGCGGGCAGCTATCTTGTGGCTTTCCTTTCCTGACAAAGGTAGGGATAAGCTCCTTACTGTTAGAGAAGAGAATGCTGATAATTACACATACTTGAAGAGTACTCTCACTGATAGGTTTGGCTTAACGACTGAGCAATACCGAACTAAGTTCAGAGACACTCAGATAGCACAAACCCAGGTCTGGGTAGATTTTGTGGATAGTGCCATTAAGGCTCTGGAAGGTTGGTTACATGGCAGCAAAGTGCATGACTATTTAGGATTGTGCAATTTGATTATGATGGAGCAGATCCTTAATAATTGTCAGAACCAACGTTTGCACCAGTACCTGGTGGACTTGGATCTGACTTCTCCCCAAGAACTGGGAAAGAAGGCAGATAAATGGGTCAGAACCAGTGTTAAGCAGAAGAACCAAGATGGTGGTGACCAGAAGATACCCAAGAAAAAAGTGGGGATAAGTCTAAAGAGAAGTCCTCTGAAGGTCCCTAAAAGTCCTCCCGGTGGTGGGTCCCAAACTCCTGTTTCCCCTGGAAAGAAAAAGTATTGCTTTGTTTGTAAAAAGCAAGGCCACAAGAAATATGATTCTGATTGCCCCAAGGCTAGCAATAAGGACAATATTCCTCCTACTACTACAGTAGCCCTAGTGCCCCTGGTAATAATCCCCCAGGTAGTAGTAGCACACCCAAAAATGTAGTTGGGTTCTCTTGGGGTACTGAGGTGGATACTGGGTTAGCCAGATCCCCAACAGAGGCCCCCTTAGTCTGTGATGGTGGCATGGGGTTTGCCACTTTTACTGTGAATCCTAATACTGTGGGCAAGTACAGACAGGAGCCTCTGATAAATGGTAAGAAAGCTGTAGCCTATAGGGAAACAGGGGCTAGTGTCACAATTGTGACAGGAAACCTAGTGCCCCCACGTTAGCGTTTACCTGAGTGCAAGTACCAGGTGACCAACACTGTTGGTGTTAGGACAGATTATCCCATGGCCATAGTCAATCTCAGTTGGAGAGGGGTCACTGGTCCCAAAGAGTTGCAGTGTCCCCAAACTTGGCTGTAGATTGCCTCTTGGGCAATTATTTGGAAACTTCAGCCTGAGCTGAAGTAGAACTGAAGGCCCATCCAGAAATGTTAGGCCTCCCTGAGAAAGTTGGTGTGACCCCTAGGGCCCCAGTCCAACCACGAGGAAGTTCAGGGGCAGTGGAGTCTGAAAGAATGGCCCACGATGCTCCATCCGGGAAGAGCAAAGGGGATAAAGAAAAGTATCCCCCCCCCCTCAGGCTTTAGATAAGGGTCAGCTTCCTCAGGGAACTGACCCTTCCCCTTTTGAAGGCACCGCCGCAGAGGTGGCCAGGCCTGTCCTGGCAGAGCCACTGAGGGCAGGGGACCCTTCCAAGGAGGTACCCAGTCTGAAGCAAGTAACCTGCCCCTCTCTACCCAGCCTCAGTCAGCCTCGGGCTGCAGAGATCCAGTATATCAATGGATCCCTAAGGGCCCACTGCCAAGAAGGGTCCCCTTGTCCCCAAATTAGTAGTACTAGCCAGGTGGATAGTCCTCAGCAATCTGAGGGATCCCTCTTACCCTTAGGCAGTGACATCCCCCGGATGGACTTTGTTGGGCAAATGAAAACCTGGGACAAGGTTGTCCCAAACCTTCCCTGGCCCTCTATTGTTCCAACCAGAAGGGATCAACCAAAAGCTGTAGGCAGCCAGAGGTTGACACCTAGGGATAGACATAAGTCAGTCATAGAAAGGAAGGCCCCCATGGTGGCCAGTGCTCTGCAGTAGCTGAGACCAACTCTGTTATGGCCTCACTTCCCTTATCAGACACCCCACTAGCCTCTTTCTTGGCTCAAACAGATGGCTGGTAGACACCCCAAACTTTTGAGAGGATCCAAGACACTACAGGGGAGGAACTTCTCAGTGGACCATAGGATAGGGAGTATCCATGCAAATGCTGGACCTTCCTTACATGGCCACTTAGGAAATAAAGTCTCAACTGGGAAAGGTTAGCCGTATCTCCTTTTGTTTAGGGGAGTTATGTAGGAAGGTAGGATCCTTCTGCATGGTTACCCCCCCTCTTTTTGCCTGGTGCTAAGCTGTTACTGACTGGTCTGACTTGGATCCTGCTAATCAGGACCCCAATCTATCTGCTTTCTCCCTAAATTGTTTTTTTCAGTACTTAGGTGCATCCCTGATTGCATACCGGGGTACCCTTATAAGTCCCTAGTATATGGCATTAAGGGACCCAGGGCATAGGTACCCTAGAGGTCTCCCATGGGCTGAAGCCTGCATTATGCCACCCATGGGAGACCATTCAAAATAGAACTACAAGCCAGCCATTGCAGCCTGTGTAAGTTGGTGCTAGCACCACTTACTAAAGATATAGGTTTACTATATCTAGGGTCACTGCACTTAAAACCTATAAGTTACCCCTATAGGAGCCTTTGCAATCCTGAAGGCAGGGTTCTTGGTTCTTAGTGAAAGGGTGCCTCTGCATGAGCAGGACACCCCTGCAGCCTACGGAGTCCATCTTCCCAGGTTGTCAGTGAAGCAGCCATATACTATATAGAGGGGTGCCGCGTAATTACGTGTTGACCCTCTTGAAAACGGCTGCAATGAATCCTATCATGTTTGGTATCAAACATGTTGGAATCGTACCCCCACACCATAAACAGTGTGGGAGTATGATTCCAAGCATTGAAAGAGCCCTCCGTTAGGCTCTCAGTGTTTCCGGTACCAGCCTTCTTGACCTGGACAGCACAAAATGGTTGTTGCCACCTAAAAACACGATTCTGCCCTCCTGCTGCTGAGCTAAGCTCGAGCATGGGAAGGCAGAACAATAGGCATCCAGTCGCAGGGAGGTGTGACCACAGACAGGATTTAGTGTATTGGGATGTGGTGGGTGCGCTTGCCAGCACCACTCATCTGCACAAGGGGCACATTTGGTGTCACTGTGCGTAGTCCAGTTCAAACTAGTTCTGGGAGTCATTGGCTTCTGCTCTGGCATGAAACTGGGCAAAGGACATGGGGGTAGCCTCCCCCCTGTCCAGACCGTTCCCTGGGAGGGTCCCCTGAATCTTCCCAACCCTTTCCCTAGTGTAAGGGCTTACCTGAGTGTAGGTCACTAGGGGGCAGATGTATCAAGCGTTTTGCGACTCTTCTTTTTGCATTTTTTTAATGTATCAAAAATTCGCAAATTAAGAAATCGCAAAGATTTGCGATTCCTTAATTTGCCATAGCATTTAAGGAATCGCAAATTTTGCGATTCCTTAAATGATATGTATGAAGCATTTTTCTTTTGCAAATTTTTGTTAAGGAATCGCAAATTACCACCAACTTGTAGATGATGGTAATTTGCGAAGTCCTCAACAAATGCACAATTTTGCATTTTTTAAGGTGGCATGTGACGCACACACATGCCCATGGGGCATGTATGTGTGCCATATGCACACACATGTACATTTCAGGGGTGCAGCAGGGTGTCTTTCAGACACCCCTGCACCCTTGAAATAATTCTCAAATTGCGATTAGCAAATTGCGAATTCACAATTTGAGAATTACTTCACAATCGTTCATATGGGCCTCCTTGCCCTTAGGAATGCATGGGAAATTATTCCTTATTTGCGAATTTGCAAAATGCGAATTCGCAAATAAGGAAGATTAAGGAATCACAAAAAAATTGCGATTTTTTTCATACATTCCATTTTGGGATTTCTAAATAGCGATTCCTTAAAAATTGCTATTTAGGAATCGCAAAATGGAATCTTGATACATCTGCCCCCAGATTTGTTGTGGGATAAGATTCAGATCAGATGCCACTGCACTTCTACCGTCTGGGCACTCTGGACTTTGCTGAACTTTGTTTCGGCCTGAGTTCGTCTCCCTTCCAGTCTTCTGCATTGTCTGTGCATGTGCATCATACAGGAACCTTCCAATAACTTTGAAGCATCAAAGACACTTGAACAAATCTCCCTTGGAGTGAAGGAGTCACTCCCCTGCATTTGCAGGCATCACAACTGAGTCGACCGGTCGGCATATCCTGAGCTCCTCTGGACTTCGTGGGCTCTGCAACACAGTTGGTGGTTTTCCACAGCTCACAAGGCCTACTCTACCCTGTCACCAAGTTTGAGGCTAGTATCCCTCGTGGGGGTTGCAATAACCGAACCCCTGTGCCCCGAGCCCAACCTGCAGTTGCAAAGGCTTGTTGGTTTCTTTCCAAGAAGATCTTTGGACTCCAAGTAGCCCAACCTCAAGCATCTCCTGTGACCAGAATCTTCAGCCACACTGCAACGTGTGCTTGAGGTCCTCTCACGACTCTAGTACCCCCGGCCTGTGGGTCCACTTGAGGGTCACAATTGTTTCAGTTGAGCTCCCTTGATTGCTCTGGGCCAGCCCTGACTCCCCTGCCTTTGGTGAGTCCCCTGGACTTTGCTGATCCCGACGTTGTCCCTTCTTTGATTCCTGCGTGGCTTGCCTTTGCCAAGGCTTGTTGGTGCTCCCTCCGGACACTGACCACTCACCACTTGATATCCTTCATGGGACAGATCGTGCACAGCTCCTGGTCCACCTCATCATTGCCTGGTCCTCACAGCTACAGAGTCAAGGTCCTCGTCAATTCTGCAACACCCGACATCGGGGGGCATTCGTCTTCCAAGTTTCCTGGTCACCCCTGCGTGACATAGACTCTGTTCCCTCTGCTTGCAGGTACCTCTCATCTAGAATCCACCTTCGTATTACACCTGAAACTTTCTCCTTCTTCAGCAGTGGCACTTTCCTGAAGTCCTCCATTGGGTTCAACTGCAGTTTCCGACACCAATTCACACGTATGCAGCCAGCTTCCCTGGTGTAGGTAACGTAGGTACTGGGGTATCCACGGGTGGGGTGGCTCTCCAACCTTCTGTCATCCACTGACTTTCTTCAGGGTCTGTTGGGAAGGGTACTTAATCTTTAAAAATCCAACAGCGACTTACAGGTAGACGTGTACGGAGCATGCGGTTGTGTAGTCACACTGCACACGCTCTCCATGGGGTTCCTAGATACTCACCTTGGGTGGTTTCTTGGGTCCCCAGCACTTCTACATCCACTCGACACTGTCTTGACTTGAGTCGTGGTTCTTATACCACTTTCATAGTATATGGTTTGGCCCCCCCTGGGGCCCACTGTGTATTTCATGCTATTTACTGTGATTTCTTGCAAAGTATTGTGTGTATTGCTCATATCTCTGGGTCAGAGATATTTGTATGTGTTAGAGAGTATTATATTTTTTTTTTATCAAACAACATTGGTCCCCAACATTGAGAAATTTCAGCACAAAAATAAAATATAGACAGAGTCAATCTATATTTTTAGAAAGGCATGTCCAGCCGGACAGTGGTCTTTCAGAGATTTTACTCAGAATTCATGTATTCAAATCACATAGAAATACCTTCCAACAATCAACCAGTGTGGACCACAAGCCTGTGTCCAGTACTAACAGAGCAGGTACAAACGGTTGATATAGACAGCAAAGAAGGGCTTTGTAAGGCGAAAACAAGTTACTCTATCAACAATACAATTGTACAGAGTATTACAACCGTGCACTTGACATCCAATAGTAATCACAATTCGGTTTCAGTGCATTTAAAGTCGACGGCGTTTCGGACCCCTAGTAAATCTCAGGGTCCATCATCAGGACAGATACAATGAAAAGCCTTAAAGTAATTAAGCCTCTAAATGCCGGAACGCCTCATGGTGTAGAGGCTTATTCCTCGGTTAGCGGAAATACACACGTTCACCCCCAATCGGGTGGCGGGAGCCGCGGAATTAAGTGGAGTCCGTCGGCTGCCAGGATACCGGGTTAGTCGGTCGAGAGTTTCACTTCCTGGCGAGCACGCCAGGAAGTGAAACTTTAAATGCACTGAAACCGAATTGTGATTACTATTGGATGTCAAGTGCACGGTTGTAATACTCTGTACAATTGTATTGTTGATAGAGTAACTTGTTTTCGCCTTACAAAGCCCTTCTTTGCTGTCTATATCAACCCTTTGTACCTGCTCTGTTAGTACTGGACACAGGCCTGTGGTCCACACTGGTTGATTGTTGGAAGGTATTTCTATGTGATTTGAATACATGAATTCTGAGTAAAATCTCTGAAAGACCACTGTCCGGCTGGACATGCCTTTCTAAAAATATAGATTGACTCTGTCTATATTTTATTTTTGTGCTGAAATTTCTCAATGTTGGGGACCAATGTTGTTTGATAAAAAATATGCTCCCCGAGGTCCCTGCTGACTAATTTTGGGGTCCCTTGTTGTTGTTGAATTTAGAGAGTATTATATAGCAAATACATATTTTTATAAATACCTTGTGTGGTTATTGTTATGTTATGTTATGTTAATAACATTTATTAGGCGCAACAGCTGCCCCAGCGAAGGGGCGTCCTGGCGCCTGATCATATGCAACAACACAACAGATCAGAGCTAACAGAGGGGGATATTAGCCTACAGAGATGAACAAGTGGGTTTTGATGGCCCTTCTAAAAAGGGTCAAGCTGTTAAGGGCCCGAATATGAACAGGAAGGGAATTCCATAAGTCTGCCGCCAACACGCGGAAGGAACGTCCTCCCATCCTGCTAAGCCTGAACCTAGGCTTATTCGCCAGATACTGGGCTTCGGATCTAAGGGATCGCGTGGGGACATAAGAAGAAATAAGGCCTGTCAAGGCCGGAGGAGAAGAAAGCTTTAAGATCTTAAATGCCAGACAGAGAACCTTGAATTTGATTCTCTGTCTGACCGGAAGCCAGTGCAGAGAGGCCAAGACAGGAGAGACAGGACATCGTCTCGGAAGACCTACAATGGCCCGTGCAGCAGCATTCTGCACCCTCTGGAGCCTCGTCGCCTCAGCCTGATTGACTCCAAGGAACAAGGCACTCCCGTAGTCTATCCGTGAGAGGATAGAGGCCTGAACCACCAGTTGACGTGTGGGAGGGTCGAAAAATTTGAGAACTGGTCTAAGTCCTCGCAGAATGCCATAGCAGGTGGCTGCTGTCTTCTTTGTATGGCTGGCAAAGGAGAGGTTAGAATCCAGCCATACCCCCAAATTTTTTACTTCTTCCACTGGGATAGGCATCGCCCCCAGTTCGAGAGGCCACCACTGGTCTCCCCAGAGTTCCGCCTGCTTCCCCACAATCAGGACCTCGGTCTTTTTAGTATTAAGCTGTAAGCAGTTGTTACACATCCAACTAGCCACAGCTATCAGTCCTGCCCGGAATCTGGGTGCAGTCACCTCAGGGTCCCCACTGAGTGTCACCGCCAGCTGCGTGTCGTCTTCATACGATGTCATCGTAAGGCCATATTGCCTGACGACAGCAGCCAGCGGTTTCACATACAAGTTGAATAGTGTGGGGCTGAGGGCAGAGCCCTGAGGGACTCCCAGTTCCAGAGGATGACACGAGGACTGGCCAGGTGGAATGGCTACTTTAAAAGACCGGTCCGAGAGGAATGAGCGGAACCACTTAAGAGCCTTCCCGACAATCCCCACTTCCTCCAGACGCCGCAGCAAAATGTCATGAGACACCGTGTCGAACGCGGCGCTCAGGTCTAACAATAGGAGCGCCGCGGTCTGCCCCGCGTCTAGCCCTGATCGCAAATGCTCAATCATAAAGAGCAAAGCCGTTTCAGTGCTATGTTGCGCACGAAACCCATTTTGAGTCTCGTCAAGGATGTTATTACGCGAAAGGTGGGCAGACACAATGGTATTCACGTGTGCCTCCGTAACCTTGGCGGTCCAAGGCAGGAGGGAGATGGGCCGGTAGTTCTCCGGGAGCAGGGGGTCAGAATTCGGTTTCTTCAAGATGGGTTTGACCACAGCCTGCTTCCAGGGTAATGGCACCACGCCCTCACTGAGGGAAAGATTGATTAATTCCATAATGGGCTCGCGACAGAGAGGCGGGAGAGAGGCGAAAAACTCCGGTTTCAGAGGATCTGAGGGAGAGCCAGATTTAATTTTAAGGCTCAGAGTATCGAATACCTCATTAGACATACTCGGCAGGATTGACAGAGTTTCAGGCACCAAGATCTCTACTTCGCTAGGAGCATCCCCGGGGGCAGCTGGTACGAATCCTCGATAGATTTTCTGTACTTTCTCCACGAAAAAGGATGCCAAGCTTTCGCAGTGCGAGTCCGTACAGATTTCTTGCGAGGTGGCCCGTTTCCCCATCAGGTCTTTGAGTACCTTAAAGATCAACTTAGTGGGGTTGGGGCTGTTGGAAAACTCAGCAGCGTAATAGGTGGCTCGGGTTTGGCAAATAGCTCTATGGTAGGACTTAAGCTGGGCAAAATAAAATGATTTTAACGTGGGATCGAAAGCTTTTCTCCACGCCCTCTCAGCTTGCCGGCAAGATCTCTTAAGCTCGGCAAGCACCTCATTATACCAAGGGCTACGATTTTTCGCATGACATTTTGCCCACCGCATCGGTATAAGAGCATCGAGGGCAGTAAGAACCCAGTTGCAGAATTGTTCATAACCCTGTTCTGCATTCTGCAGTTTGTCCAGGGGTTGGGCCTCCAATAACCTGACAAACTCCTCCAGCTTAAGTTTACGCCAGTCACGCTTTAAACTCTGTTTACCTGCAGGTTTCAGTTGGGGGGTGTCCAGGGGACATGACACTTTGACCAGTAGGTGGTCAGTCCAACCCACCACCATCGGGTCAGCTGATCTAGCCCGAGCTAAGGTGGTAAAGAAAGGATCTAATATATGTCCTCCTGTGTGGGTGGGGGAGGTGACCAATTGGTCAAGTTGCAACGCTTCTAAGTCCGCCAGCAAAGAGCTGATGGAAGGGGATGACGACTGATCCAGATGTATATTCAGGTCACCAACTATATTGAAATTAGAGCAAGTTGCAGTCAAGGAACTGACTACGTCCACAAGAGCAGTCTTGAAGGCGGTGTCATTCCCAGGAGGACGATATATAAGCACACCGCTAAAGGTGAATTGGTGAGTGACCTTCACCTTAAACGAAGCGCTTTCGCACATAGGGAGGTCCAAGGCCTTCCACTCCACCGGGAAACACGATCTCGTCGCCATGGCTATACCACCTCCCCTCGTCGAGCGGTTTAAGATAGACACTGTATAGGTAGAGGGGAAAGCCAAGTTAATGATGGCCGTGTCCGCGTCCTGTAACCAGGTTTCGGTCAGGAAGATGATATCTGGAAGGTCCGCATCGATCATATCGCGTAGTGACTGATGGTGTTTAACCAGAGATCTAACATTCAGACTCCATATGTTAAGGGCTTGTCCGGACCATTCCATATGGGTGCCACGAACAGTCCTACTGACTGGACGGACTCCAATGGGAGAGGTCAAAGAGAAATAACCGCAGGTACACTCATAAGGTCCTGATAGAGGGGGTAGAGGGTCATGATAACACACCCGAAGATTATCTCTAATAGATAAGAGAGCCGCACGCTCGTACCTGAGCGCCGCCATGGTACACTAGCTACTAATAAGAGAGGGATCCAGAGTCCATAGCCCGCACCCGCTACCTCGACGCGGACGAGCGCAGACGGGCAGGACTCTGGCACGACTCCGGCTAAGCGACGGCGCCCCTCTGCGCGGTCCCGCTGCGCGGGAGAAGACGACTTTAAATAGGCGTCTCAAAGGGCTGCTCGAGCGTCAGGACGCTCCAAAATGGCGCCCGCAAAAAGCACCACTCACCCAATCAAAGATGGCGCCCACCGAAATCCACCCACAGGACCCGGACCCGCCAAATGGCGGTGCGTGTTCCAGTAATTATATGCAGTGAGGGGACAGGAGCCCACACAGGACGGTGAGGTAAAAGCAGGGAGAAATCCAAATAAAGCAACCAAAATACAATAAAAGGTTCGTTTAAAATATGCAGCGCACTGGCAGCACGACCTGCGCAATGCAGCAGATGATCACTAAGTGAAGCACACAAGACCGCCTTAAATAGGCGTCTCAAAGGGCTGCTCGAGCGTCAGGACGCTCCAAAATGGCGCCCGCAAAAAGCACCACTCACCCAATCAAAGATGGCGCCCACCGAAATCCACCCACAGGACCCGGACCCGCCAAATGGCGGTGCGTGTTCCAGTAATTATATGCAGTGAGGGGACAGGAGCCCACACAGGACGGTGAGGTAAAAGCAGGGAGAAATCCAAATAAAGCAACCAAAATACAATAAAAGGTTCGTTTAAAATATGCAGCGCACTGGCAGCACGACCTGCGCAATGCAGCAGATGATCACTAAGTGAAGCACACAAGACAGCCTTAAATAGGCGTCTCAAAGGGCTGCTCGAGCGTCAGGACGCTCCAAAATGGCGCCCGCAAAAAGCACCACTCACCCAATCAAAGATGGCGCCCACCGAAATCCACCCACAGGACCCGGACCCGCCAAATGGCGGTGCGTGTTCCAGTAATTATATGCAGTGAGGGGACAGGAGCCCACACAGGACGGTGAGGTAAAAGCAGGGAGAAATCCAAATAAAGCAACCAAAATACAATAAAAGGTTCGTTTAAAATATGCAGCGCACTGGCAGCACGACCTGCGCAATGCAGCAGATGATCACTAAGTGAAGCACACAAGACCGCCTTAAATAGGCGTCTCAAAGGGCTGCTCGAGCGTCAGGACGCTCCAAAATGTTCACTTAATCTATACTATAAGATTGCATTCTGGTAAGAAAGCTGCTTTGCACGCCTTCTGGACTAAGCCTGAAGGCTGCCCTCCACAGCTACCTCTCAGAGAGCTCTCTAAGGTTGTCTAAGACCTCTTAAATCACCATAAGGGTTGTCTGGACTGGTGCAAGATGTCCACTTACATAAGTGTACATCATATTCCAGGCCAGTGTCTCACAATGTACATCAGTGGTGGACGCTTCTGACTGCCCTCTTTGCCTGTGAAGGAGATGGTGAATACTTCATTGTCGTTGAGGTAGGCTCTCGTATCGCCCTTTGCCGATGGGCCATCGTTCTCTACCTCCTTGACCGAAAGTTTTCGATTTTACTCTGTACCCTGCACCAGCACCCTATCCTTCACTTCAGCACACTTTGACGAAGTGATTCACTCGCCTATATTGGAAGCATGACCACCCTCATGCTGGGCAGACATTTGGTGTTCAACGTGTCAGGCTGCAGTTGCCACATTTTTCTTCTGGTGGCTTTGGCACATTGGGGGTATGGGGACAAGAAAGCTGTCTCTGGATGGCGTCCACCTGTTCTTCCTTCACAACGCGGGCTTCCCCTGTCGGGGTCAATCTTCTCATCAATGCCACCTCCATGTCATCAACCTGGCTATTCACCAGTTTCTCTGACCACGTGAGGACTAATATTGCATCCAGAGAGATCCCTGGCTGGTGCAGTATGACTCCTCATGACCGCTGACCTGCAACCCTCCATCAGGTAGGACCTGATCTCATCGGCCTGGTTGATGTCAACTTCCTGAGTTACATGTAAAAGACATCCACTGATTCATCTGCTGCAGCTTGAACCGCTCATAATCAGGGTTGAGCTGGGGGTTGAAATGCCGGTTCAGGGCTGCCACTGAAGCATCAAAGTCAGTGTCCCCCCTTATGTTGGGAAGGTTTCCAAACGTCGCACAGCTCTGCCCCTCCGAAATGAAGCAATGGCGACCTCCTTACCACCCCGTCCATTTCACAAGTGGTGCGAAAGTAGTGTTGCAGGCATCCAACCCAAGAGCCCCAACGTGGGGCCACCATGGCTAGGTCCACTAACTCATTGAACGGCGATCATGCCGTATTTGATGAATGGGAACCGGGGGCATGAGCTCCAAAGTTGCAAATGTGTAAATTATCCCCCACCACCTGTCGCACCTGCCACACCAGCCAAATCTCTATGCTCTATGGAGGTGTGGTGCGCGCTCTCACCTGTCAGTGGAGCAGTCACGGTCCTATACAGTGGTGGGCCTCACTTCAGCCGACTGCCTGTGTACATGGGGATCAGCCGCTGCTTTCCTCCCATCACCGGGCTTCGTGTAGCCGTTAGGCCCAGGTGTGAGGAGGTATCTGTAGTAAAGGATGATGCAGAGTCCACTGTAGAGTTAAATTCCTTTATTGTAAGTTCCTTCCAGGTTATTAGATATAGAAGTAAGACCCCACCAGGAGACAGCTGTTAGCAGCTCAGCCTGAGTTAACTAACTGCCACAGCCAGATAGAGAGAGACACTGTGAGCTAGAGAGTCACTCAGGCATTCTATTATGTCACAGAAGACATAGTACAGTCTATCTAGTGAAGAACATTAGAGAGGACATTTACTACACATCCTCTTCCCTTATGGAATAGGAACAGTACAGAGAACACAAATAGGCAAAATACCTCAAAGGCAACATCAGCAGAAAAGTACAAGAATGAACCAAAAGAGATGTTCAAAGATGACACTAGTATGAGGTATCATAAGCAGAAATGTGAACATAGAAAAGTAAATTAAACACTATATGCCACATCCCCCTCCCTTAACGAACCGAAACAGCTAAGCTAAGTGGTCACACTCAAAACTTCCTCACACCACAGGGTAAACACCCTAGGACGAAAGAGAGTGTAGACGGAGACACAGAGAGAGACATATAGGGGCAAAATTCACTCAAGACAACCCTAAAAGAGCAAACCCCTTTAACGAAATTTCACCAAAGAAAAACAATCTTAGCAAAGAACTAGAGCTTCCCCTGATAAAGATGTGCTGACACTAAAGATATGAAAAATTCACAGCACAAAGTCTTTCCAACATGAAACCCTGGCCACGAGTAACAAGTAGGTAGACTTAGACCAGAACATAGTGCACAAACAGTCTCCACCAAAAGCAGGGGACTGCGCAGAGTAGAAACACTGAGATTAAAAGGAATTACAACCTCCCCTAAATAGGGTACACCACAGGATAATAAACCTGGGAACAAAAATAGGGCAAGGACTACCCGCAAACACCACTATATGGGGCATGGACTACCCACAAACAGACAATTCCCCTATGTAGGGTACGCCACAGGACCATAAACCTGGGAACCAAAATGGGGCATAGTTGTAGTATATACCTTCCCTCGTGCTGTGTCCAGCACGAGGGATTGCCTTCTCTTGTTATTGTTCCACTCCTCCGTTCTGTTCTAGCGCTCTGGGCAACGCTAGTCAGTTGCCCGGAGTCCTGGAAACGAGCGGCGGTTTCTCCCTGTGGGTGTTTCCACTTACTGAATAAAAGAAGATTTAAACCTGCAACTCTTGCCAGAAATACTCATATTTCATTTGGCGAAGAGCGGGTCCCGAACCTACCAACTTCAACTTCAAACACCCACCAGGAAGTACTCGGCCCACTCCCTCGATGCCCGCCCTCCTACCAGGTGTTTATCTACTTGTCTGCATCACGCCTCATCTTCCTGCTCTTCAAGTCGACGGTAGCTGGTTTTTCTCCTGAATTTCTTCCATTTCCCACCGTGACGGCTGCAGATGGTGACGGTTGCCTTAGAAGCTCGCGCTTCATCCAGTGAGTACTACGCATCATTCAGCGTCATTGTCCCAGCGCGTCATCATCTTCTACGCGCACTTGACGCTAATACCCTCGATGCTCCAGCGCTCCACATCATCACGCCCTGACGTCAGCACGCTTGCGCACGGCGGCCATTTTAGCTCGTTGCCTAGCTACAGCTACCCACAACAATACGCTCTGCGCTGTTCTCCACACCGAGTCAGTTTCCTGATTCCTGACGCCACAGCGCGACCTTCACTTCGTTTCCTTGGCATTTATTGATACTGTGGAGTTAAATACTGGTATTTTTACAACATTATTTATTACATTTGACAAACTTATTCATTTTGTTTTTGCTCCTTCGGTGACAGGCACACCTCTGCCTGCATTTCAACTGTTATCATAAGCTTTACTCATGCTTGTTATTTATTGAACACATTTACAACCTTATCTGTGATACTTCTCAATTTATTTAAATGGCTTCTTCTCAGCAATTTGCTCAACCCCCACCTTTTCTTCAACTCCCTGGAAAACCTACTATTCCTTGGCGTCAATGGGTTAGAGCTTTTGCCAACCATATTGTAGCAATTGATGCAGTCAAATTCACTCCTGAGAGGAAAGTTGCCATTTTATATGGTTGCTTGGGAGTTGCTGCACAACACACTTTTGAGAACCTTCCCAGATCTTCTCCTCCCTCTGGAGATGCTGGTGATAATTGGGATGAGTATAAAGAAGCCTTATCTCGCCTCACAAGACATTATGGTGAAGAACCTAATGAAATGCTTGAGAGACATAACTTCTTCAAAAGGAGACAGCGAGAAGATGAATCCATTGAAGAGTACATTGCTCAGTTAAGAATCTTGGCGTCTACTTGCGAATTTGAATCTAATCCCGACATTTACATTCGAGATCAATTCGTTTTTGCCTGTTTCTCCAAAAAGATCCAACAACGCCTTTTGAGCTGCAAGAAGCCTACACTTCAAGAAACTATTGACATTGCCAAGAGCATAGAAAGATCCATCACTACTTCTAACGCTCTACAAAAAGAACAAACTCATTCTTCTCTTCATTCTTCTTCGTATGACAATGTCACTTCTATTAGTTTAGTTAACACTAATAGGTCTGTTAGACCTTTTAAAAAAAAACCTAACCCTAACCCTTATTGTTACAGGTGTGGTTCTAAGTCCCATATTGGCAACAATCCCTCTTGTCCTGCTTCAGGAAAAAGGTGTGTTTTATGTAAAAAATTAGGACATTTCCAAGGTATGTGCAAATCTGTCAAAAGGTCGCCCAGACCTTCTGTAAATAGTATTCTATGTCCTGATTTCGATGATTGCATTGATGAATTTCAAGATATGGTTGTATCCATCCATTGCAATTTCATTGACACTTCTAATTTGGTCAAAGGTCCATACTGCTCTGCACTGTTTGGCAACATTGAGGTTACAGTTATGGCAGATTCTGGATCTCCAATCACCATTCTCAATGAAGCGTTCTTTCTGGAAAAATGGAACAATTCCATTTCTTTGCTCAAATCTGACCTTAGTCCCAAAGCATTTAATGAGTCTGATATTATTATGCTTGGCTACTTCAATTATAGGCTTGAGTGTTTTGGGAGATCTATCATTACTAAAATTTATATTGCAACCAAGGGTCCCAATATAGTTGGCTGGCAAGATCTCGCCAAAATGGGTATTTACCTAGTTCCTGGTTCGGATGACCCCATTAGAGTTGGTGATCCTCCTGAAGGTTATTCCCCTGTCCCACCTTTTGTTTCAGTTTGTCTTCTCACTGATAATCATGAGTCAGACATCAAACAAATTTTGGACAAATTCCCCAATGTTTTTTCCAACCAACCAGGCACCGTTAAAGGTTTTAAACATGAGATCAAGCTTAAAGCCTCTGCCCAACCCATTGTTCATAAAGTTCGCCCTGTTCCCATCAGTGCCAGGGATGAGCTTAAATCTGTGCTCACCTCTCTCAAAAAGGATGGTATCATTGCACCTTCGGATTCTTCCGAATGGGTTTCACCCATTGTTATCGTTCGCAAAAAGAACGGTGAGGTTAGGCTATGTGCCGACCTTCGCACCCTAAACAAAAACATCTTGGTTGATTGCCACCCCCTTCCCAAAATTCACGACCTGCTTGCCAACCTAGGTGGTGCCAAATATTTTTCTCTTATTGATTTACGTTCCGCTTACCATCAGGTACCCCTTACCGAATCTTCTCAGGACCTCACCACTTTTGTCACCCCATTTGGTGTTTTTAAATATTTAAAACTTCCATTTGGACTTGCTAGCGCTGCTAGTGTTTTCCAAAAGATTATGGATAATCTTTTCGAGTCTGTGCCTGGGGTGCAGGCCTATCAGGATGACATTTTGGTTTTTTCTCCTGATTGGAATTCTCATTTATCCCATCTCTCTTCTGTTTTGAGCAAGCTTAATGAAACTGGCATGACTGTCAGAGCTGACAAATGCAAATTTGGCTATCAATCCCTCGAATACTTAGGTCACACTTTGACTCCTGAAGGCATAAAACCCAAGTCCTCCCTCATTGAGGCTATTTCTCAGGCTTCTCCTCCCAAAGACAAGGATGCCCTCCGTTCCTTTTTGGGTTTAGCGGATATTACGCCCGTTTTATCAAAGGCTATGCCCAAATTGTTGAACCCCTTCGCTCTTTGCTTCGCAAAGGTTCCAAATATACTTGGACTGAAGAGATCAATACCTCTTTTTCACATGTAAAGGACATGATTGTTGGTGCTCCTGCTTTGCACCCCTTTCAAGACTCCGCCAAGTGTTTTATCATGGTTGACGCCAGTTTGACTGGTTTGGGTGCCGTCCTTGGTCAGTGGGTTTCTGGTAGGGAACACACTGTTGCTTTTTCTTCCAGAAAACTTAAGGATTCTGAAACCCACTATAGCACCATTGAGCGTGAGTCATTGGCTTGTGTTTGGGCAATTGAAAAGTTCAAGAACTACATTTGGGGTAGAGAATTCGATTTATTCACCGATCACAAGCCTCTCACTCAACTTCTCAATGGTGATGGCCTAGGTAAAGCCTCCTCAAGACTTGTCAGAATATTGTCCAAATTACATGAATTTCATTTCAATATTAAACACATTTCAGGTGGCAAAAATTTTCGTGCCGACTGCTTGTCTCGCATGTCACTCAATACTGCTTCTGATGTTCAAGATAATGGTGACATTGAATGTGTAGTTGCCACTCTTGACGCCACCAAGTTGTGCCCTTTCATTTCAGAGGATTCTTGGTCAAAAGCATATGAAAATGATCACAATTTAAAATTAGTTGCACAATACATTTCTCAGGGCTGGCCTGAGAATAGAAAATTGTCCAATGAGCTAAAGGCTTTCTCCATGATTTCTTCTGAACTCTCCCTTGTTGACAATCTAATTATGAGGCATGATGTTTTTGTTCCCCCTTCTGATGTCAGACCCGATATCATTAAATTTGCACATCAAGGACATCTAGGCATCACCAAAACATCCCAACTCATCAAATCGCATTATTGGTGGCCTTCTATTGAGTCCCAGGTAAAGTTTTACATTGATTCCTGCAATGAATGTTTGCTCTCGGATAAGAAATGGAAACTCATTAGTACGCCCCTCCATCCTGTTCCTTTTCCACTTAAACCCTGGGAAAAGGTTGGGTTGGATTTTTCTGGCCCCTTTGATGTCCTTCCCCATGACATGAAATATGTCATTCTTCTAATTGACTATCATTCGAAATGGTTGTATCACATGTTTTGTGACTCCCCCTCCTCTGCTAATGCCATCAAATTTTTGCGAAATTTGTTCATCATTGAAGGTTGTCCTTCTGTGGTTGTTACCGACAATGGTTCCCATTTCATATCCGAGAAATTTGACTCATTTTTAATGGAACATGATGTTGTTCATTTCAAAGTTGCTCTTTATTCGCCCACTTCAAACGGTTTAGTTGAACAGGCCAATAGATTGCTCAAAGATGCTGTTCAGACTGCCATTTCCTCCCACAACGATGTAAGAAATTTTGTTGAAGAAAAGTTTTGGTCATACAACATTTCTCCTCATTGCACGACTGGCATATCTCCATTTTCTTTGTTAAGAAATAGGAATGTTCACACCAGATTGTGTCCTACTTGGTTATCTGAGAAGAACGTTCAGACCCTTCGTCCTTCTCATGTTTCTCTTTCTGAAAAAGTCTCTCAGAAACAATCCCTTATGAAGGTCAGGCATGATTCAGGTAAATCTTTCACTTCTATTGTTTTAAAAGTTGGTGATTGGGTCCTCATCAAGAATCCAAGAAAAGTTGCTAAATGGCTCTCTAAGTTCTCCACCCCAGTCCAGGTTACTGCGATCAGTAAGGCTTCTGCTTTACTTGGCAGCAGAGGATGGTGGAACAAAAGAGCTTTAGTTCATCTATCTGGCTCACAAGCTCGCTCCTTGTTGAGTTTGACCCAAGAACAATTTGATCAGTGTGACTGGTCTTTTTGGTTAGATTCCCCAGGTTCTTCTTACTCATCTTCATCCTCTCCTTCGTCAGATGCATCCGCATCTATCACTGTTTCCTCTCCTCCTTCTTCTTGTTCCTCCTCTTCTTTGCTGTCTCCCTCTTCGTCTTCCTTTCATTCTGAGATTGGTGGGGAGGTTTCCCATCAAGCTTCCACTCCATCTGTTCGGTGTAGGAGGTTACCTATCAGATTTAATGACTATGTGTTAAGCTGAAGTTTGTTTCTTTTACTTTGGTCCTAAATGCTTTTGATGTCTTAACTCACATGTATTTGCTTTCCTTTTATTATTCTTTATTTTTTTAGAAATGTTGTGAAGAGGGAGAAGTTGTAGTATATACCTTCCCTCGTGCTGTGCCCAGCACGAGGGATTGCCTTCTCTTGTTATTGTTCCACTCCTCCGTTCTGTTCTAGCGCTCTGGGCAACGCTAGTCAGTTGCCCGGAGTCCTGGAAACGAGCGGCGGTTTCTCCCTGTGGGTGTTTCCACTTACTGAATAAAAGAAGATTTAAACCTGCAACTCTTGCCAGAAATACTCATATTTCAATGGACTACCCAGAAGCACACAACTTCCCCTGTGTAGGGTACACCGCAGGACAATGTCTGGGAACCAAAAATGGGGCATGGACTACCCACAAGCACACAACTTCCCCTGTGTAGGGTACACTGCAGGACAATGCTTGGGAACCAAAAATGGGGCATGGACTACCCACAAGCCCACAACCTCCCCTGAGTAGGGTACACCACAGGAGGACAAACCTGGGAACAAAATTGGGGCAAGGACTACCCACAAACAACACTATATTGGGCATGGACTACCCGCAAACATTACTACAAGGGGCATAGCCTACCCACACAGACACACCTCTCCTAGATAAGGTACACTTCAGGATACTAACCTTGAGAATATGAACGAGCATTGACTACCCAACAACACCCAACAAGAAGGTCACCCAACGCAGAATACATAGTTTACATAATAGCAACACAAATTTGTCATAATAAAAACACACACTACTTTTAAAACAATGCTATGTTAAATAATATGCAGTGGTAAATTAGATGCTACAAATAAATAAATAACACTAGCTCCGGTGAGCGATCTCTCACCCGAGGTCTTTAGCGCCAGTGAGTCTTGATTCATATAACCATTCAGTTGTGGGGAAGTTATCTTTATCTCTAGTGCAGTCTCACCAGTAACTGTGAAACAGTGATCACAGGCATGGATTTCACTGTAATGTTCATGGTGCTGGTCTGATAATGACTTTGCTCGTATCCCTTTACTGGTCGGCTCGGCGGCAGAGAGGCGTATACTTATCATATTTCCCATCGTTATCATGCTAAGTACGCTAGATGCCGGCACGCTTCGTGACGTTAATGTCAGGAAGTAAAAGGTCACAGCGTGCAAGTTTAAGCCACTCCAGGAACTCCACAAGGATACTATGAGCTCCATGTCATAAGTCATAGCACTGGACACGCTTAAAGTCACGACTTGGGATGGCGCTCTGATTCGGACCAAGATGGCGGCACGCTGTTACGCCTCTGCCGGATGGTTCACGGCAAAGACGCGTTGTGCAAAGCGTCGACCGGACAGTGGGGCAGACGTCACAGATAGTGGCTGGAGGCGATTCAAGACAGGTAAGGTTGCGCGCGTGGAGGGTATGCGCAGTGGGAGACTCACGAGCAGTTTGAACGACAGCGGTTAAACTGTCGAGTCACAGCAACTGTAAAAGCATCTAGAATTGATGATAAAAATGCTTTCACTTACTCGAAAACATACTGCCACAGTCGCCACTCCACCCGACATGTGTATTGGTAGGTGTAAAGTTGAGGTTTTCCAGGAATGAGTAATCCAAAGGAAGCAGTAGATTAGAAGAATGGATTTATTTAAGTAAATAAGCAGAACACCACGGGAGTGCGTCCTTCCTCTCCGGGCCATGAACAGCAATTGACAAAGGAAACTGTCCATGCCAGAGAGTTAGATCGCCCTCACGAGAATGCATATTCAAACATAAATACATAACATAACATTAGACTTCATGCGCACTTAACAGGAAGTGTGCGCATGAAGTCGGACTTTGAAGGAAAACATGCGCGCATGCAAATGCGCGTGTAGTCTAATACTGACTTGCGCTCGTGTGAGAGCGCGTGTAACACATGTGCACATATTACATCACCCTTCCCCTTTCATAAAGAAATGAAGACAGTTAAGATAAATAAAAATCTTTGTACCTAGAAGGAAAGGAGCAATTACGTGTTGGTCTTGCTTGATCAGTACACACAACATCGGTATTAAAGGAATTAATTGACGGTATTGGATCCTGACACTGTTCAAGTTGATTATGAGGAAACTCATTTTGTACAGTTATAAGTTCAGGCTCAAAAATAGGTTCAAGAGTAAACTCTTTTTGCACACCTAAATCCTCCAAAAAATGTGAAAAGTGTAAATCATCATTTAAGACCTCTTTTCTATCAATTATCATTCTTGCTTGATCTGGCGTTAATTTCACCAAAACTCTCTTACTCCACCAACCTTTTTGCCCAAGAAACAAAGAGCCCTTTGAAGTTTTCAACACCTGTACTGGAAGAGAAAACCTGGAAAGGCCTTTCTTTACTTTCATCGGAGACTTGATCAAAACCCAATCTCCTATTACAAAATCAGAATCAGTTTTACATTTCTTACCATCATAATTTTTTTTCTGAGCAGCTTGCTTGAAAGACACACTCTTGAGCATTCTTTCTTTGTCCTTACAAACCAAACATGAGTTGTCGCCTTTCTTTAAATCCTTGATCCAAGAAGGACACAAGGTACCATTTGGATCCCTTTTTCTTAAAAGTCTAAAGGGGGAAACTCCAGAGGTCGTGTGTGGGGTAGTGAGATATGCCCAAAGTTTCTTTTTTAGAAATACATCCACAGGAACCCTCTCAGCTAAAGCTGTCTGTATTCCTTCTTTTATGACCCTATTCATGCGTTCGACTAAACCATTAGCTGCTGGAGAATACAAAGCAACTTTCAAATGCTTGATGTCGTGAGACAAAAAAATGTTTCCATACTTGTCGAGGTAAAATGAGAACCATTGTCAGTTACTACCTCCTTGGGAAAACCCTCAGTCATAAAAATTCTAGATAAAAAGTTGATCACAGCACTAGAAGAAGCTGAAGAACAAAACTCAAACTCCACCCACTTTGAGTAATAGTCAACCAATACTAAGATGTACTTTTTATTATTGGGAAGTAGATCAAAGGGGCCTGCAAAATCTACTGCGACTTTCAACCAAGCTTCTTCAGGCGTTGGTACGTTGTGTAACGGAAGTTTTGCAATCTTCCAGTGCTTGTCTGAGACCAGACATGTGCTACAAGCATTTACCCATTTGGTAACATCAGACTCTAGGGCAGGCCACCAAAAACTTTCTTTCAATCTTCTAGCTGTCGCACCTATACCTAAATGGCCCTCATGCGCTATGTCAAAAATTCTTTTCCGTAAAGAAAAAGGAGGTACAGCTAAGTCTCCACGCATAACTAAATCCTCAACTATAGATAGTTCTTCACTAACTTGTGCAAAAGATTTTAGTGGAGATGGTAATGACCTCTCTTTAGGCCATCCAGTTAAAATCATATTCTTAACAGCTAGAAGCGTAGAATCTTCTGTAACCGCTTTTAACCAATCATCTTTTGTTATGTGAGGAAGATCAGTGATAACATCCTCTATGGTGGCAACCACACATTCCACGTCATCAAACCTTGAAGGCAAAAAGTCATCCTTTAAGGACAGTCTTGACAAACAATCCGCTCTGCCATTTCGACCACCCGGGATATACTTGATAATAAAATTGTACTCATGTAGGCGTGATAATAATCTTACCAGCCTTGAGGAAGCTTTACCCGTTCCATTGCCTGAAAGTAAATGAATTAGGGGTTTGTGGTCTGACAGAATATCGAATTGGGTACCCCAAATAAAAGTCCTAAATTTTTCCACAGCCCAAGTGCAAGCCAAAGCCTCCCTCTCTATTGTGCTATAGTTAGATTCAGCAATAGAGAGGGATCTGGAAGAGAAACCAACAGTGTTCTCTTTCCCATTCACCCATTGGGATAAGACAGCTCCTAAACCTTTTTGGCTCGCATCCACCGCTAGTATGCATTTGTAACCAGGTGAAAATGGTGATAACGCAGGAGCCTGAAGAATTAACTTTTTAATTAATTCAAAGGCATTCTGTGCATCATCATTCCATGTAAACTGAATGTTTTTCTTCAATAGGAGTCGTAATGGTTGAACCACCTGGGCGTAGTTGGAAATGAATCTAGAATAATATTCTGTCATTCCCAGAAATGACCTAAGTAGATCTTTGGTATTGGGAATAGCTACTTCATCAATGGCCTTTGTAAGAGAAAATTTGGGACTGATTCCAGAAGCTGAGATGGTATGCCCCAAATAATCTAGTGACTGAACCATAAATTTGCACTTATCTGTACCAAGTGTAACTCCAAATTCCTTAAATTTCTCAAGTACTTTCCTTAGGGTAGTAATGTGTTCATTTCTGTTTTTTGAGTAAATGAGGACATCATCCTGGTAAGCTTGAACTGAAGCAATACCAGCTAACATGTGATCCATGAACCTCTGGAACACGCTTGCCGCAGAGGCTAAACCAAAGGGTAACCTTAGATATTTAAATGCACCGAAAGGTGTTATAAAGGTTGTCAGGTCAGTAGAAGGAGTGGACAAAGGAATTTGATGGTATGCGGATTTCAGATCCAGGATAGAAAAACATGTGGAGCCTGCAATATTCGATAAAAGATCTTGAATTTTGGGCAGTGGATGGCAGTCTATCACTATATTTTTGTTAAGTGAGCGTAGGTCAGCACACAAACGAATCGAATTATCTTTTTTTCGCACAATAACAATGGGACTCACCCATTCAGAGGAGTCTGTAGGAGTTATGATCCCTTCTTCCACCAATTTATCAAGTAAAATTTTTAGATCGGTTCTCACGCTCAAGGGAATGGGCCTAGCTTTATGTACAATGGGAATAGCATTCTCTTTTAACTTTATAAAATGTTCTACCTTGGTAATCTTACCAATGCGTGATGTGAACACATCTGCAAATTCATTTAAAATTTTACTTGTGAAGGAAGAAGCATCATTTGTTTCTGAACTATCTATGACATCAATAGTAACACTATCTATGACATCAATAGCAACATCATTATTGATTTGAATGGGATTTTCAGAACCAGGGACTAATTTTAAGCCCATCTTGGCTAAATCTTGCCATCCAATAATGAGTTTGCCTTTAAGTGCAACATAAACTTTCGTTGAAATTTTTCTCCCAAAACCAGACACAAACTCAATGAAATACCCATACATTACAATTTTTTTACCCGTATAACCTTTGGGAATGATATCCAATTCTTCTAATACTTTACCGGGCCAGTGTTTCTCAAACAAAGTGTCAGAAATGATCGTGACTGGTGCTCCAGAGTCACCCATCATTTCTAATTTTAAATCACCAATAATGAATTCAGCTAACGGTTCTTTGACCTTTTTCTCTGAAGAAGAATTTAAATCTACAATATCAATGTCAACAGACAGCATCATTCTTTCCATACTATTAGAAAGAATGAGACCATGTTCAGTAGAGTCTTCATTTGAAATTTCTCTAGTATCTAGAGAACTGACTTTGACAAGTCTCTTGCTTTTACACACATTATAAAAATGACCAGTTTTTCCACATTTAGTACATTTTTTGCCTAAGGCTGGGCAAATGGGACTATCACCTAAGTGCATTTTAGATCCACACCTGTAACAATATGATGGAGTTTTGTTTTGTCTCACTTGAAAAGGTTTTGAAAAACGTGATCTGTAAGCAATATTATTAACAGAAGCATCATGTTCAACAACATTAATATGCGAAACGTTGTCTTGATTCAAGCAAGAAGAGGTGATGATGGACCTCTCTATTCCTTTTGCTATGATAATGACTTCAGTCAAGGTTGGGTCTCTGCAACTGAGAATCCTTTCTTGTATCTTCTTATGAAAACAAGAGTAAACAAATTGGTCTCTTATGTGATAGTCTAATTCTGCACCAAAGTTACATTCAGACGCTAAATTCCTGAGAACTGATATATAGTCTTCCACGGATTCATCTGAACTTTGTTTCTTCTTTCTAAAGTTAAATCTTTCAAGCATCACACTTGGTTCTTCCAAAAATGTCTTATTTAATCTCTGGATAGCATCTGTATATACATTCCATCCTTCACCTCCATCTGGAGGTGGAATAGTGACTGGCAAATTATTAAAAGTCTCACGTCCAACTCTTCCCAAAAAATTATATAAAATAGCAAGTTTGCGCTTAGCAGAATAATCCTCTGCGTCAATGGCTACCAAATAGTTTTCAAAAGATTTAATCCATAGTTTCCAGGGTTCTTTGGGTTTACCCTGATGAGGTAAAAAATGTTCTAATTGAAAAATTTCTTGTTTTGCCATTGAAAAACAGGAATTTAAGTTGATGAATGAGGTTTAAATTTTCCTTTTACTTAAGTTATTAATTAAAATAAAGTGCTTAGTTTCTCTTGGACAAATAGGGAGTAAGTAGAAAAATATTTAGACTTACAGTTCCTTTAACGAGAAGAAATGTCCTCCGGATTGTTTTATTTCTTTTTTTTTTTTTTTAAAGCCAGTAAAATCGTTTTCTGGTAAACGATCGTGCTCCAGTTCCTTAAACAAGCAGGGAAAGGTGAACAGCCAATCGTTTCATTAGAGGGCGTGACCATGCGAAGAAACCCAATTGGAAGGAGTCTTAGTAAAGCAGGCAGACCCTTTTATGAGAAACGAGAGTCGGAAGCTCAGGGCTGATCACGTGTTTTCTTTCCGGTTGAACAGAGGGAGCAGTTGAAGAAGCAGATCAAGGGAGGCACAGCACAAATAAATGGTGATGTTAAATCCTGAAGTTAAATCCACGAAAACGCCGAAAATCGTCGCCAAATGTAAAGTTGAGGTTTTCCAGGAATGAGTAATCCAAAGGAAGCAGTAGATTAGAAGAATGGATTTATTTAAGTAAATAAGCAGAACACCACGGGAGTGCGTCCTTCCTCTCCGGGCCATAAACAGCAATTGACAAAGGAAACTGTCCATGCCAGAGAGTTAGATCGCCCTCACGAGAATGCATATTCAAACATAAATACATAACATAACATTAGACTTCATGCGCACTTAACAGGAAGTGTGCGCATGAAGTCGGACTTTGAAGGAAAACATGCGCGCATGCAAATGCGCGTGTAGTCTAATACTGACTTGCGCTCGTGTGAGAGCGCGTGTAACACATGTGCACATATTACAGTAGGCTAGAGAATTCGCCTCTCACATTGACTCCCCCGCGAAAGACAGACTGATCCACTCGTTAAAGAAGACACCGTTCCTCAATCAACAAAGAACAAGGCTAGATACCCTATAAAAGCACTTCACATGGCATGGGTGGGCAAGTCTGCAGCACTTCAGTGAAACCCCTGACTGGAGAGACTGTTGTCGATTGTTGTTGCAAAATATTCTTCTTGCCCATTCAGCACAGCGCTGCCAAGAAAACTATTATTTTGAAAGAACTCTCTGCACAGGAAGTTGACCACATCTGTAGTTAATCAGTCTAGTTCTCACGTAGGTTAGAAGCAGACATCAAAGATAAAACACACACACCCAGGGTGCAGGCTGTCCAGGTGGAACGGAACACTGGTGGGGTGGGCTGGGCGTTACCTTATAGTTTCAAATTTAAGATGAAAGATCTTAATGTCTTTAGTTCCTTTTCTTGTCTTTAGGTTCCTTGGTTCCTTAGTTGGCCTTTCTCCTTACTTCACGCATAGGTTCATCCATTTAAAATCGTCACCAAATTGTAGTAAAGGATAATGCAGAGTCCACTGTAGAGTTAAATTCCTTCATTGTAAGTTCCTTCCAGGTTATTAGATATAGAAGTAAGACCCCACCAGGAGCCAGCTGTTAGCAGCTCAGCCCGAGTTAACTAACTGCCACAGCCAGATAGAGAGAGACACTGTGAGCTAGAGAGTCACTCAGGCATTCTATTATGTCACAGAAGACATAGTACAGTCTATCTAGTGAAGAACATTAGAGAGGACATTTACTACAGTATCGCTGCTCCAGGGATGCGGAGCAGCCTGGCTGAATACATGCACATGAAATATCGTCACACAGCCGGTGGGCTCCCGTGGGCAAGAAGGCCCTCTCTGAAACTGGCCACCTGCCATGTAGAGGGAGCCACACCACTCACAGCCGCATGGAGCATATGGGCTAAGCAGCAATGGTGGCACGAACAGGTCACCACAATCCTCGTTTGCAGTGTGAGGTTTGCCTCATGTAGACCCGGTTAGGCTGTAGCCGCTCTGGGCACAAACCACATGCACACCAAGGTACAGCACAGAACTCCCCGGAGTGGCCACGAGCGACCACTCCGCCCTTTATTTATCCCTGTGGAAGCAATACAAAGTATTGTAGAGGCGGGGTGACACTACAGTTTCCAATGGAGCTCAGCCTTTGCCTTGAAGTGGCTGCCCCTGCCACACCACATTTACAGACGCGTTGAGCGTGGCTCTAATAAACCTCAGCCCTGTGTCCACCACGGCCCCTCTCTCTATACAACAGGCTTTTGGCGGAGTCGTGCGGCACGTCGTTTAACGGTTGACACGCGCCTTGCAAAGACGTGCCCTCCTCCTGATGGCTGCACGTGGCCCCTCCCGGCAGGGCAGCTCACCGGGCGTCTGGGAACAGATGGAGGCTGCGCCGCGGGGGGCCTCCTAGAAGCCTAACCGGATTACACGGATGGAGCGTCAGGCCCACTGCTAACGAGATTAGCTGTTGGAGTAGAGAGTGCCGGCAGGTGGGGGGAGGTGACCTGGAGCCACACCGGGGGAATCAGAGAACCAGGTAACTTTATACAAGTGCAAAAGGAAGGGATACGCGCATGGTGGGGGCAGGCCGGTTGTGGGGCTCCGGTTACCGGCCCTATTTCTTTCTTTCCACCTGCCGCTAGGTAGCCGGTTGCGTGGAGGGCTGCGGTGGTAAGAGGAGCCTGGGAGGCAGCGTGCACAGAGAGAGAGCCGGCGCTCTGTGGTGGCAGAGGGAACAAAGGTACCTGTGGAAGGGGCACTTAAAAGCATCGACGGCGTTTATGTGGAGGAGCTGGGCACGTGAATAGGGCGCTCACAAAAGGTCCTTTGTGCCACATTGTGCGCAACATTTCCTTTGTGTCTTAAGCAGACGTCCACAGCGATTGGCCGCCCACAGCCGCCAGCTCAATGGGATCTTGGAGAGAATTCTGGTAATCCTAGAGGCACTTAATTAAACGGGCCGCAGACCCAAGCAGCCCTGGCCGGGCCCCGCCGGAGTAAAACCATGGGCCGCATTAGTCCCTCTCCTGAACATTAGGTCTGTTGGGGGCAGGAGGTCGCATGACCGGTCTGCGCACTCGTCAACAACCTGCAGCTTAAATGCAGGAGGTACCGCGCTCCGAGCGGCGGGGGGCCAGCCGGCGGATCAAGGCCACGTCATCAGCTGCGGGGCTGAGGAGGTCCAGAGTTCAGTCCCACTAATCCAGATATTCCCTGGCCGCGCTGCTTGACAGGTGCCTCGCATTCCTGTGCGGGCATTCCGGAGGGTTGCTGTGAAAACAGAACACATTGGGCGATTGGTCGCAACACACACGACGGCTTCTTTGGGTGAAAGATGCCATCCAACGGAATACACCAGGTCTTGAAGATTCAGTTTGGCTTGCTCAACTCTGAGAGCCGGTACCTGACTGCTGAAGCCTTTGGCTTCAAGGTCTACGCTTCGGCGTCAAGCCTAAAGAGGAAGCAGATATGGTCTCTGGAGCAAGATGAGGTCGACAATGGCACAGTCTACTTGAAGAGCCATTTGGGCAGGTACCTGACTGCCGACAAAGATGGTAGGGTATCTTGTGAGGCCGAGAAGCCTGAAGCAGACTGCCGGTTTACAATTACGGCCCAGTCCGATGGACGGTGGGCCTTACAATCGGAGCCCCACAAGCGGTTCTTTGGAGGCTCCCAAGACAAGCTCTCCTGCTTCGCCCAGACCATTACGGAGAGCGAGCTGTGGGCAGTGCACCTGGCGATCCACCCCCAAGCCAATCTGTTGAGCGTCAGCCGGAGAAGGTATGCACACCTCAGCGCCCAGGAGGACGAGATCTCTACTGACAGCAACATCCCATGGGGGGTGGATTCCCTGATCACTCTTATCTTCCTGGATAAACGCTACTGCCTGAAGACCTGCGACAACAGGTACCTGCGGAACGATGGGCGGCTGGTCAAAGAGCCTGAAGAGGCGACCCGCTACACCCTGGAGTTCAAGACTGGCAAACTAGCCTTCAAGGACTGTGTCGGCAAGTATCTGACTCCCATGGGCCCAACAGGGACGCTGCGATCAGGGAGGAGCTCCAAGCCCGGCAAGGACGAACTTTTCGACCTGGAGGAGAGCCACCCGCAGGTGGTGTTTGTGGCTTCCAATGGAAGATTTGTTTCCATACGGCAAGGTAAAGGGTCAGTGCTTTCACAAAGTTCTTAAATAGGCATGAGCCCCTCTAATGCCATTAAAATAATAAATGTAACATAGTATAGATGATTGTGATGGCAGACAAAGACATCCCAACCCAATTGATCTCCAAATTTTCCACTGTTGAGTCAGTTGTTACTACACAGTTCTGAGCTTAGTCTGCTCTGTCGTATTATTGTTAATGCCTCTTAAAACTTTTATTGATTTTGTCCGTACCACTGCTCGTGGAAGCAGTTTCATTTGCTTGCCACACAATTTACGAATCCCTTTTTCTATAATTGGCACCACTATCTGAATTACCTCATCATTGCTTTTATTTTGCAGTAGTTACTGTGTAACAATAATTGCTCTGTACTAATGTTAATGGACTGCTTCTGGGTGATGTGGTGTGCACGTGCTAACAACCTGCCAGAACCACCAAAGGCTCTAGCAGGATCCTCCTATCACAGTTTCTCCAGCCATTACACCCATGAACTAGCGTCCTAATACACATTTATACCCCTCGCCCCCCCTAAAGAATGTGAAGATGGACCCCTGAGTATACAATAACTCACAGATGTTCATTGGCCTTGAGTTTAATAGGGTCCTCCCTGAATGGCTGAGGGACCCCATAATTGTTGGACACCCCTCTGGAGCAGGGTAATGCAGGACGTCACATCACTGGTGATTCCTTGGCTGGCTGCATCCCTTGATCATAAATTAACCCTAACATTTGAGGTACCAATAACGTATTACCAGCATGTATGCAACGCGTATGCCCAGCGCTGCTCGCATGAATGGCAGTGCTGAGTCACTCATTCTGGCAATGCTGTAACTCATCATCTAATGATGCTTCATTAAGTGCTGAAAGTCGTTTCTCAAATATTTTACTTTATCCCTCCTGTCTCCCCTCACCTCTCGCTACCCACTCGTGGATCTTTACTGCCTCTCTTGCCACTTGGAAGGTTCTTCCTTTCTTGAAAAAGCAGGGCGTTAAAGATGAAAATATTCGAAAGCTATACAACCACATTGTTACTGAGTAAGGTTTCAGGTTTTTCATTGACCAGTTAGTATCACCATTTGGTTTATTCCTCAACGCTCCCATTGTGAAGAGATAAGGGCAGTGCTTTAAATCGTCCGGTACTGTCCGATACGGAGTACCGGCACATTTTCATTTTGACAGGGAGTGTACCAGCTCTTCTTCAAGAGAAATGCAATGCTTTTAATTGGAGAGTGTAGTAAGCTCATTAATAATAAAAGTGACGTCCAGGAAGGTTGGAAGTAAAAAGCAGTATTTATTCCAGGAGTAAGATATCCCACGACATCCTTCAAGTCTTCCAGCTTTGAGAATGACATAAGGAATCCCAGCCTTAGAATACCATAAGAACTCTAAGAATGTTTTAACATGACAAATTCCTTGAAGCTATATCTGATAAATATACAAGTAAGTATATACATACCACACATCCTCCCCTTATACGGAAAATAACAAGAGATAAAACAAACTTATAAATAAATACATAAACATGAGATCATTGAGATAGAAAATTTACAAATTCATTAACTAATAATATATACATACTGAATCTGGAAAAATACAACATTAGAACATGAATTCATGACATAATCACGAAAACGAAAAGGTAGATTTCTAACCCATGACGCACTGTCTACTCTACCACTACCCTCTCCCTCCCCTCTTAAAGGAGCCAAAGGACACAATGCAGAATGAGGGAGAACACCGAATCCCCAGACCCAACGGGTGAAGCAGAAGTAAGAGAGTTTTGTGTTTGGTGACTCGAACCCTGACCAGCAGGGATTAAATTGTTTTCAGCAACACCATACCAATCCGAATCAGAATCATCAAGAATATTGTCATTATGTTTATTCCTGCGAATAATGGTGGCTTGCTTATCAGTAATTTTAACTAGCGCATTTTTGTTCCATCAACCCCTATCTTGTAAAAGAACTGCCATACGTGCCACCCTGACAACTTGAACCGGTGATGAAAATTTAGACTATCCCATCCTCGTCGCCAAAATATGTTGTAAGCTCATTAATAATAAAAGTGACATCCAGGAAGGTTGGAAGTAAAAAGCAGTATTTATTCCAGGAGTAAGATAGCCCACGACATCCTTCAAGTCTTCCAGCTTTGAGAAAGACAAAAGGAAACCCAGCCTTAGAATACCATAAGAACTCTAAGAATGTTTTAACATGACAAATTCCTTAAAGCTATATCTGATAAATATACACGTAATTATATACATACCACAGAGAGTACCAGCACTTCGCAGAAACAAGAAGGTACTCTAGTACAGAGTACCTTCACTTATATTTTTTCCATTTCAAGCACTGGATAAGGGAACCTTGGCACTAGAAAAGAAAGTAATATTTCATTTATTTAAGAAGCTTATAAAGCGCGCTACCCAAAAGGCTCTCCCGGCGCTATCAGCGGACAATAGCACGGCACAGCAAAAAGAATACCTAAGAAGGCAGGGTTCAGTCAGGGCTGCTGAACAGCATAGTTTTTAGGTTCTTACAGAACTGAAACAGTGAGTAAGATGCCCATTGTCACATGTTTTGTCCTCATCAGGAAGGTGGGATTTGAGCTATGGTTTCTTGTTTCATCAATGTGAAACAACAACTAGTCAACATCTAATTTTCCCACCAGGTTGTAAGATTACCTGAAGTGCCCTGGAGATATTGGCTGCAGACAGAGATGTGCGATCCTAGAAAGAGCCTGGCGACCAGATGGGGCTAAGGCCACAGTTTTCAAGGACAAGAGCTCACTGTTAAATAGTCATCAAAGAAAATGAGCATTATTGATCCGAGCGCTTGGGCGTTCCCTAGCCACAGTAAAGTAAACTCGTGCCAGAGGCAAAGGTGCAGGGTTGTTCATTTATTGGACTACGGTGAACTGAACACAGCGGTGTTAATTTGATGTCAAATCCAGTCGTAAGACATGCAGCGGGGTATGGTTCACAGCCTTCTTACCTCCATTCATCTCCCAGGCCTTGTCTCGAGATACAGCTTCAGGACAACTGGTGCGTCTGAGATGCTTCAGTGAAAGGGACCTTCTGCACCCCAGAGCTCTGCAGCACTGATTAATAGTCTGCAAAATTGGTGTTGTGAAGTTCAGAGCAGAGACGTTTTAAGGCATGGGCAACGTGGGCTCTGGCCCGGTGCCCCAGCCTTTCAGGGTGCCTCCTCATTGACCAGCTCTGTCTTGCAGAGAGTCTTGCCCTGATTATCTTGAATAATTCATAAACAGGTTGTTTTAAATACTGATTTGCTTCAATTTATGTGTAATGTGGTAGAGTCTGTTAGAGACATTTACCAGAGAAATATTGTTTATGCTTCATGCAATAGCCATAAAAAACGTTTCTTTTAATGAAAACAGTACCTCGCATTGTAGAATTGAGAGGGTGTCAGATATTATTTGCAGTAATATTAGTGAGCTGCTGCTGTGTTAAAATTTTGAAAAAAAGGTCACTATCCCTAAATATTAGATGTAAACACATCTAGAATTTGAAAGAGCGTGTCTGAGTACTGTCAGTGATCTGGCCAAAGAAGGCACTAAAGAGCTGAAACCTGATCATAAATTAAAAGCTGTTCTTGAACCGAAGCCCCCAAAATCCTTAAGATGTCCCTGGTTCAGTGAATAGCGAACCCTTTCAGGTAAGAACAGAAGGTCATGTAAAAAGCGAAGCCGAGTGTCCTTGGAAGAAGGTGAAGACCTCGGGGGTACTCATTTTTAAATAGAGCTGGGGGATTATGATCTAATTCCTCACGACATGGCCATGCAAAATAGGGCAGTTGTCCCTGAGCGAGACCTTCCCACCCAGGGGACTGTAAGGAGACCGCAAGTAGCGTGCAAACTGCAGCAGCTAAGTGTAAGAGGATCAGAACACAAAAGTAAGCTACTGCCAAGATGTGGCTTGAGGTCACCTGAGCTGGGCATCTGGGTCGAATAACTGGAATGTGTCCAGTAACAGGTTCGGCATCAGACGAGCCTGGAGCTGGCCAGCCATGCGCGCTCCAATATTCGGGAGTGTGTACAATGGCCAACACAAAGGGGTTTCATTTATTTCCATATTTAATCCTATCTGCTTTTTACAGGCTGGGTCTTTAATACTTGTCAACAAGGACGTCTTGCTGATGTAGACACATTTCAAAGCTATTTTCCAGAACATTTATGATTGTCTGTGTGGGTTTTTTTCCTTCGAATATTGATTCAGTACAACAAAAACTCTGAAACTGGTGTGGGTTCATCGGTTAACGGGTGTGAGGGTTGTTTGTTTCTATGCACGACAATGAAAACTATGCAAGCACCTTTAACCAAAATGTCGAGAAAGTTCCCTGAATGAAGAATGCATTGTCATGTACACACCTGTAATGCACAGCTGTTAGGACAGATAGTGAGAAAGCAAGTTGCTTGTCTGAAGCCACTGTGGTTACCCGGTGTACACGCCTATCAGGACAGGCGTATCTTGCAGTTCTCCTTTTATAATTCATTTGCAATCAGTACATCCCTTCCCTTTCCAAAAACCTTTCCACGACAGCATAGACCGCTGCTCACCAGTCAGTCATTGCTTAACAAAAGAGTCAATGCCCGTTCACAAATACATACAATTCCTAAATGATCACACTGGCCAATCCAGTACCCTAATAATACCCGCCTGGTACTATATGGCAGGCAGATAGGGGCACCGGGGCCCTTTGGGCCACGTAACTCGTTAAATAAACAGAAATTTTGGTGCCCCAGACGCACTGTACTGCCAGACCTTTGGGACCACCAGACGCACTATCCCACCAAGAACACTGTACCATCAAACCCATCAGTCCACAAAGCACTCTTTGCCACCAGGTCCACAGGACCACCAAGAATGCTGCAACATCAGACCCATCAGACCACCTAGCACTCTGTGCCACCAGATCCAATGGACAACCAAGAATGCTGTACCACCAGACCACCAAGCACTCTGTGCCACCAGGTCCATAGGACCACCAAGAACGCTGTACCATCACACCCATCAGACCACAAAGCACTCTGTGCCACCAGGTCCATAGGACCACCAAGAATGCTGTACCATCAGAGCCATCAACCCACCAAGCACTCGGTGCCACCAGGACCATAGGACCACCAATAATGCTGTACCATCAGAGCCATCAACCCACCAAGCACTCTGTGCCACCAGGTCCAATGGACAACCAAGAATGCTGTACCATCAGTCCACCAAGCGCTCTGTGCCACCATGTCCAATGGACAACCAAGAATGCTGTACCATCAGCCCACCAAGCACTCTGTGCCACCATGTCCATAGGACCACCAAGTATGCTGTACCATCAGACTCATCAGACTACAAAGCACTCTGTGCCACCAGGGCCATAGGACCGCCAAGAATGCTGTACCATCAGAGCCATCAGACAACAAAGCACTCTGTGCCACCAGGCCCATAGGACCACCAAGAACGCTGTACCATCAGAGCTATCAGACCACGAAGCACTCTGTGCCACCAGGTCCAATGGACAACCAAGAATGCTGTACCATCAGAGCAATCAACCCACCAAGCACTCTCTGCCACCAGATCTATAGCACCACCAAGAACGCTGTACCATCAGAGCCATCAGACCACAAAGCACTCTGTGCCACCAGGTCCAATGGACAACCGAGAATGCTGTACCATCAGAGCAATCAACCCACCAAGCACTCTGTGCCACCAGGTCCATAGAACCACCAAGAATGCTGTCCCATCAGAGCCATCAACCCACCAAGCACTTTGTGCCACCAGGTCTATAGAACCACCAAGAATGCTGTACTATCAGAGCCATCAACCCACCAAGCACTCTGTGCCAACAGGTCCATAGGACCACCAAGTATGCTGTACCATCAGCCCACCAAGCACTCTGTGCCACCAGGTCCATAGGACCACCAAGAATGCTGTACCATCAGACCACAAAACACTCTGTGCCACCAGGTCCATAGGACCACAGAGAATGCTGTACCATCAGACCACAAAACACTCTGCCACCAGGTCTATAGGACCATCACGTACACTACCCACCAGGCCCTTTGGACCACCAAGAAGCGTTTACCGTCAAACCCACTACAACATCATGCTTATACACCCACCAGGCCCAGCAGACCATCAGACTCATCAATTTGGAAACACAGGTACACAATAACCGACATGTAATGAGGCAGAACCCACAGTTTTTCCTTACTTTGACAAACGTAATAAAAAAACTTTATTGAGAATTTATGAATCCATACATGAGCCCAAAAAAACCATATTTAATAACACATATAAAATCTTCGTATGTCATTTGCAACAACAAAAACACACTTTTTTTCCCAGAAAAAAACATAAAACAGGCTTTCTGCAGAAAAAATAAGTCATGCATAACTCGTTGAAAGCTAGGCCCTTATGAAACTAATCTTCTCGAAGTTTTAATCTGCGACAGATAGCCTCATATTTAGCAATACCATTATATTTATGATCAAATTGACTATGCAGGGTGTGCGCAGTTCTTAGATTCCTTTTTGGCTGTCATAATTACCACATCGTCTGAGATGAAATAAGGCCATGAGTATCCCTTATAAAAAGGTATCTGTCCAAGATAGGTCCAGAAGGGCTGGGTGCTTGCAGATTTACAGAGTATCCACTGTGAATTAGATCAAATGAATTCACTGTAAGTAAATTTACCGTTCATTCTTCTTAGTCATTATTCAACACCACGTCTCCCACCGACGTGCATTCAGTATTGTCTATATAGCACTTTTGCTGTATCAGATGCAAATTAAAATTAGATTTTCCCTATGCACCCCCATTACAAATTCTATCCCCACTCCTGACATGTCATTTTTGTTTTGCAGTAACTGTTTTTACTATTCAGCCACAGAAATGCCTGTTTTGACATCCTTGTTTTTTGTTGTTGTTTTTTTTTACCTCTAACCCTGGAAGGAATCAGAGATGAGACCAGTCTCGACAGTGGCATATAAAAACAATGAGTATCTCACCCCTATACCGAAATGCAGCTTACCATCAGCCTTGAGTCAATCATTCCTCAGGCTCAAGCACTAAACCCTTTTAACCTCTGGCTACAGTTGTCTGCAAGAGCTCATGCCATTAATGACCGGTTACTCACCGGTAATATTCATTACTCCAAGTCGTAGCCCTCCCCGTCTGAGTCCTTACTAATGAGCATAGCTCCTCCCACCAGAAACTCCCAAGCAACTAAAAACCCATCCCTTCCCTCCAGGCCACACCCACACCCGGAGGCATATAACCCTGCGAGACGCCCATCCACATCCTGTACCAACAAGCACAAGAAGCCGAACAGGGAGGGAGGGATGGGAACCTGGACTGGGAGGGGGAGGGCTACGACTCGGAGTAATGAATATTAGCGGTAAGTAACCGGTCATTACCTCCTCGTCAGCCCTCCTTGTCCCAGTCCTTACTAATGAGCAGATACCAAAGCAAGAATCAGCTTCACACAGTAGCAAAACAGACTCAAGCAGCACAAGCAGAAAGTCACACAACCCGAGCAGAACGCAACACTGCATCCCCAAACCCAGGAGACACAGTCCCACACATCACTCAATGACCACAGGACATAAAAGCGAGAGGAGAACACCCAGCAGCATCCATGCAGAACACGACCAGGGAAGCCCCCCGGAAGCAAGCCCAATAAGCAGCCACCTCCGAGGCGAGCAACCTCGAACTGACCCAGGCGCCAATACACCACAAGCCCAAAAGCAGGCCCCACAGCCAACACAGCCACTGATGGAGAGTAGCCACAGAAGGCCCCAGATCATGACCAGCCAGCCCAAAGGAAACAAAAAGGGAAACCACCCTATAAAAAAGGCACAGCAGAAAGGAGGCACACCTCCAGATCCAGCACAATCGCCAAACAGAGCAGCTGCACCTAAACCCCAGAAAGAGGAACAGGACAGAAAACAGGCAGAACCAGAAACTCCAACAAGGAGCAAAGGAACGAAAGAACAGTCCCAGGAGGAAACAACTCCACAACCACCTGGACACCAAGGGGCTCACCGGCTCAACGCTCGAACCCCGAAAGGCCCACACAGCCACCCACAGAGCTCACAGGGAGGACACAGTCCGACCCAAGTCGAAGCCAACCACCAAGAAATCCAAGACAAGCACCGGAATCCAATGCAGACACACCCCATGTCGGACAGCAATCCGGGAAAGAAAACCCCATGACTGGCATAGGACAGGAGAGGCGAAGGGCTCCCGAACTGAGAAAAAAACTCTGCCACAGAAGGAGAATACCCCAAAGCCAGGAGGTCCAGACACACCACAGCCACCCCGCAAGCGGACCAGACACCCCGAGACAGAAGGGAAACAACAACCGACCACTGGCAATCACCAGCAAGGCCCCATAGCCAACCACAACAGGCCACCCAGACCAAACCGGAGCCACCAGGACAAGCGAGGCCCAACCCAGTCCAACCCGCAGCAGGACCCGCGGATCCAGCGCAATCAGGGGAAAGGCACAGCGCAGGCCCTCGTACAACAGAAGTACAGGGCAACCACCCCCCAGACAGCATCTGACCAAACCAGAGAACAACCTCAACCCAAGGCAATCCCCGGAGATGCAAAACAGGTCCAACCACGGGACCCCGGACCAGGTCAGCAAGAGGCTCAACTCGGACAGGGAGGGAAACACCCCACGCAGGTGAGCCGCCACGAGAACAAAGCCCCCGGCAGACGTAAAGCCTACGGGGACCACAAGGAAGATCCTGCACCCCTGGCTGAATACCTGATCCGTCTAGAGAAGCCAACCCTGCACACCAACGGCGGATGATATAATACACCAACATCACACAGTCCGACCGGACCATCACGAACCTCAGGAGGACCCAAGGCAGAAAGAGGCCAGGCCAACCGAACCGACAATGGGATATACAGAAAGCATAGGCAGCGTTCAAACCCTAGACCAGTCCGAGCCAGCGCCACCAGAGGCACAAGACATTAGCAATAGCACCCAGGTCAAAATGAAAGCACCACATTAACCCAAAACCACCATGGGATACTACGAAAGCAGAGGCAGGATATGAATCCTTGTCCTGTGTGAGCCTGCGTCAGCAGAGGCACAACACACCCCATAGAGCAATAGCTCCTAGGTAAATCAACACCCAACAAATCCAAGACCGTCACAGAACCAACCGCTCTCGGGACACAAAAGGACAGCCCCGCAAGAGGATCAAACCCCCAGCCATCAGGACAAACCCGCGGCCAATGGCCACCCCAGAGAAGCCGGAACGCAAAGCCCCAGTGCAAGACACGCCAGGGGGAACAAGAGCCAACTGGCCCAAGGAACAAACACCACAGCAGCAGACAACAGCTGCTGAACATGGAGCTGCCGGGGAGTAGAGGAAGACTGAGCCCCCAACCACCACCGTAGTCCTCGCAACAGAGCCAGTCTGCGGGGCACCGACAGGAATAACTCTCCAACCGAGGCGCCGAAACCACCTTACGAACAGTAGCACCTGAGTGATGCAAAGAATGGAAGTCTCCAAGTTTAGAATCCACCCAAACCGACGCAGGAGCCAGAAAACACCCAGTAAAAGGGCCGGAGCCGGAAGGAAAGAAGAGGAAGAATCAGTCAACCATTCAAGGAAGGGAACACCAGGAACCCCCGAGCAGGCAACAAAACCCCAAAGGGAGCTAAAACATCAGTAAACTCTCCAGGAGACGTAGACCATTTAAAAGGCAGCACCAAAAACCGGTAATGAATAACTCCCACACCGAACGTAGGAACCACCATGAAGTCTCGGGAACCGGCATATAAAAGCAGGCGTCCCAAAGACCCAGAGAAGCCAGGAAACCCCCACCAACAGGAAGGGAAGAAACAACTGAAGAAACACCATCATGAAGGAATGATGAGGGTGAGACAGGTGTACAGCCACCAGAACCAGGACAGGACGAAAGCCCCCAAATGGCTTCTGGACCGGAAACAGAAGCGAGGAACCACCCGACCCAGCAGACACAGGCCCCCACAACACAGGCCCAACAGAAACTAAGCCCCGAACGCTGTGAAATAAAGCCCGACACATCGCCAGAGAACCAGAAACAGGGGCAGCGCAGAACACATCCAGTAGCCCAGCCCAACAAGAAGGGACTAGAAGAAGAGGAAGCACCCCGAAAACCCCGGGACATGTGGAAGGAAGGGTTCCACCAGCCCTGTACTACACTACAAAAGGGCTGGGCCATCAAATCAAATGAAACGCAGACCAAAAGCCCGCTCACAACTCTCAAACTTCCCACACCCAGAAACGGACTGGAGCCAACAAAAAATTGTCCTCAGACGTCATACCAATCACGGCCTCCAACGGATTACCAAACTGTATAGAGCCCCCATCACAGTAGCCTTTCAAGCAGCACCGCCTCCCAAGGCTAAAAGCACAACCGCCATCGAGCAGCCACAGAGGACCGAGCCACTGCCGCTGCCGTACCAAGGGAACCGCAGGACAAATCCGCCTGGAAACGCAACAGCAGCCCCAACACGGAAAAAGATTCAGAGGTATCCACATCCAGCAAGAACTGCCAAGGAAACCCTGACATCCATACAGAAGCGACTGAACCCGAAAGCTGGGGCAATGCACAGACTGAACTGCAAGACCAGAGGCCGTAAAAGCCTGATCCAAAGTCCCGCAACAAGCAGGACCACAGAATAAGAGGGAATGGCACCCAATGACACCACCAGGCACCGAGATGACACACCAGCCAGCAGGGATCCACCATCACCACAGCCAGGATACCACAGCGAACCACCATAAAGGAAATCCCGCCGCCAGAGACCGGGGAAAAACATGTTTGACAACATCCTTCCACTCCCCCTGTAGCATATTACCACAGAGTTTAAGGAATATGGAGACCTACAAGCCCCATCAACTGGAAAATGGCAAAAAAGTCTACAGACTTCCCACCTCCCATGGGCCTAGGGAACCCCAAACCGTCTTGAACACGCAGCAGAACACCGCAAAGCCTGCCCCCAGGTCTCATCCGAAACCATGTCCGGAGCCATGTCAGCAAAAGTATCCTGCACATGACACTAGTGAAGGAGAAGAGGAAGACCCAGCGACCCCCACCACCTCCATACAGCGGAGCCCACTCTCACCCAAACCCTTCATGTCCATGATGTGAAGAGAACAGAGAAACCAGTGCCCAACAAAGCACCCCAGACCAAGCAATGCAAGACCATAAGTGCAACCAGGGAACGCCAAACCACAACAAGACAGCAGGCCGGCCCACCAGGGACACAAACACCAAAGAAACGACTAAAAAGGCCCCAATCGGAAGGACCCCAAAAGATCCCAAAAGTCCCAGCCCATGCAGACCACGCCCCCATAACATACATAGTAATCGAAGCACAGAAACCACAACAACCGAAACACCAGGATATGAATCCATATCCTTTGGAGGCGAGTCAAAGACCTCAATCACAAGGCCACAGAGACACCTCTTGCAGGAAGTACACGTCAGAGAAAACTGACTCAAACCACCGGGAAAACCCCAACAGGGCGCCCCCCCATGTAATGACAAATTAAAACGTGCAACCAAAACCACAGGCAGCCCACTTACGAACGGGCACACACAGCACTAAATAAACGAGATGCACATTAAAAATGAAAGCATAAGTTCAAACTGAGCCGAAACCCACGTTCTGAACCAGGGACCATTCAGATCACCAGTCAAACGCTCCCCCAACTGAGGATCTCAGACAGCTTGGACAGGGAACGTCCCATGGCAGGGTAAAGAGGCCCGGGTGAAAACAGGGCTACACAGCTTGGTATACAGCGCTCCGCCATTCCAAAGCACTGACCCCGAGCATGAAGCACGAGGCGCAGACCAAGTAGAAACAGCATTTTGTAGTAAAACAGAGGCTTTTTTTTATTTTATTTTTTTACTTTATTTATATCTGCTTACTCAAATACAAAGCATTGGATAGTATTCATATTATTTAACGGTATAACAGTTGCTCCTGGTATATAAGTACAGTCCACATTCTACATTGTCCCCCCAAACGTCCCCCCTCCCTCCCTTACCCTTCCCCTGTGTCCCCTAAAGTCTTCAAAAAAGAGAAAAACCTATCTTCGTGAGCTGAGTATAGTACTATAGCTTGCTCCTATTAAAGTCCAGCACGTGCTTCTCATCGTCCTGTTGTTCATCTGGCAACTGTCCTGATGTAGAGGGTTCCACAAAAGCTCCCAACATTGAATTAGGCCCTTTCCCTCCCACTGCTATTGTCCCTCCTTACTCCCCATCTCCCTGCATCTTTCCCCGCACCCCACGCCCTCACGTCTCATTCAGTAGCACACTCGCCTTCTGCTCCTATGTTGCATGTATCTTCCTCTCCTGCTGTCCCCTGAGGTAGGACATCAATGGGCCCCAGATATCCTTTGGCCGGGCACGTCATCGTAATTGTTCAGCATACACTTGTAAATATTCCTGCCATGTGGTCGTCATGTATCCACCCCTTAAATTTAGGTGTCTGCCCCATCTGCATGCCACCTGCCTGCGTGCTAAGAGTATGCCCATAATTAGAAATTTGCGATTCGGTGTGTTGATATCTGCGACTAGGCCCAGAAGGGCCCTGGTGGGAAGAGGTGCAATATCAGTCCCCAACATCTCAGTTAGCCCCGCAAAGACTTCTCCCCAGTACTCAGCCACCTTAGGGCAGTTCCATGCCAGGTGCAGGAAGTCCGCCGGGCCCTGCCTACATCTAAGGCATCTATCGTCATCCCGGAGGCCTAATCTATGTAAGCGCGCTGGCGTGTGGTACAGTCTATGCAGAAATTTGAAATGCAGAAATCGTAACCTGCTACTACCAGAACCAGCTCTGTCTGCTGACATGCCATTTCCCACTGATCATCAGAAAGCGGCTCAGGTAGGTCTCTATCCCATTCAGACCTGGCTCGGACTTGCAAATTAGGAAGCACAGAGCGGACCCGCGCATACAACATGGAAATGACATGCGCTGGTGCAGCCGTCTGCAGCGTCCGATGGAGGGAGGTGAACATCTCCGGCTCCTTCGGGAAGTCCGAAGACTTGGCACGTACGCACTGCCTGAGCCTAGTGTATAGGAACAAATCCATAAACGTGTAAGGGGCCTCACCAAAGAACTGTTCCTTAGTTCGAAATTCTCCTCCGAGTTACAAGTCCCCCCAGGTTGAATACTTCAGCCTAGTTAGTAAATTTTGGCAGATTTTTTCCGTCATAACCTGCAGATACGGGCAGTTATTTAATGGAATTCTAGGGGAGTATAGTTGAGGAACTGCTTCCGTTTTCGCTAACCAGTGGCAAGCTTTGACTGTACAATCCACAGTAGTCGGGTCCCTATCTCTCTCTTTATATGGCGCAAACACATATCCCGACGGTGGGACCGGGGCCATATGACCATCTTCAACCGCAAGATGGGGCATGTAGGGAAGGGGATGGAACCAATACACTACGAAATGCGCCTGTGCACTGTGGTAGTATTGTTCAAAGTCGGGCACGTCGAAGCCCCCGTGTCGATACGAGAGCATGAGGGTATGCAGTTTCAACCGTGCTTGCCTCCCTCCCCATATTAATCTTACTAGCTGCGTTTTCAGAGTTGCAAAAAAATGAGCTCCCGGGTGATAAGGGATGTTAATGAACAAATATAAACATTTGGGAACAATTACCATCTTAATTAATGAGACCCTCCCGGCCATTGACAGGGGGAGTTTAAGCCAGCTCGTGATGTTATCCGTTACCTTAGTCATGTCCCGCCCATAATTCGTCCTCATTAAGACTTCTTTATCCCTGGAGATGTGGATCCCCAAGTATTTAAACTCTGACTCCTCCCATTGCAATGGGTAGTCCAGAGAACGCAGGGGCGTACGCTCAGTCAGTGGGAATACTGCCGATTTCCCCCAGTTCATTTGCACTCGGGCAATTGCGCCAAATTTGGTGATTTCCCTCAATACTGGGTTTAGGTTCTCATGCGGGTTACGGATGTACAGGGTAATGTCATCCGCATAGAGGGAAACCAAAACTTGTCTGGAGGGGTAAATAAGGCCCCTGTGGTTATGGTGTTGCCGTAGTTTAGCTGCCAGAGGTTCGACCGCTATAGCAAGTAAAACAGAGGCTTGAAATGAGATGAGCACCGAGCCCCTCACAAACACCTCCTTGGAGGAGCCAAACTGCCACGCCCCCGGCGCTCAGAGAAGGCAGCCGCGCCCAACACACAACCCCTCCTACCCTGGGTGTTCCCGCTAGAGCAGGGAATGAACCCGGAAGAGGAGAGGTCGCAGCAGGGAGTCACCACCCCACACCAGGCAGTCCAGGCCGCCCAACCCCACGGTCCCGTTAAAGCAGGGACTCAAAAGCACATGTAACACCAGGTACATCAGGGGATCAAACGGCCGCCCAGCAGACCATTTCACACTCACCCGAAAGGAGGCACCGGTGCAGCACCCCCCCACGACGAAGTTGCCAGCAATGGTTTCCGCAGAAAAAACAAACAGGATGTGGATGGGCGTGTCGCAGGGTTATATGCCTCCGGGTGTGGGTGTGGCCTGGAGGGAAGGGATGGGTTTTTAGGTGCTTGGGAATTTCTGGTGGGTGGAGCTATGCTCATTAGTAAGGACTGGGACGGGGAGGGCTAATGAGGAGGTAATAGGAAAAACAAACACAGAGCCCAGGGGCTTGGTGTAAGCCTTCTTCATCCATGGGCCATTCAGGTCAGCCCTCAGCAGCTCTGCCTGAAAAAAGTCATACACATTTTTGATCAGGCCAGAGGAATATTTCAGTCTCACCAGTAGCTATTGGCTATTATATGTGTTAGTCCACCTGATTAAAGAGTGCTTTCCATTACAGAGCTGGATGGTGAAGGGAGGTGTCAAGGCGCTATAAAAAACAGCACATTATAAGGTTTATTGGGAATTTTACAGAGCTACAAATCTGCAGAGACATTTTATTTATGCGCTTGTGAGGCCTTCCGGTGGCCGACTTTAACTCACGGTCCCAACATGGCAAGAGGGGGCCTGCAGATTCTGCAGGTATAAGAAAGAGCCTTGGTTACACCTTCTGTGCTGTTGTCCCATTTTCGACAACCCAGGAGCACTCCCCTAAAACCAATTTACCTAAAGAAGGAAATTCGCTCTTCCCTGAAAGCTTCGTCACTGTGCCTCCTCCCATACTGATACAAGAACCCTATCAAGGTGCGGTAAATATGTCGAGAAGCTTGAGGGCCTACTGACACCATCCTGCAGATCCGCACTCTGTTACCTCAAATACTGATAACGGACTACTTCACGGCGAGATCCAGAATTAGGTAATGGCGCGGCAAAGGACTCACTCGTTAACTACAACACACTAAGAGGGAAAGTGGCCCCCTTTGCCGACCCCCACTACTCTCACCCCCAATATGCTTACTGCATAGGCCCAGCCCAACTTATTTTTCTCACAACAGATTTTATTGTTGACAGAAGGATACATAAAGCAAAGTCCGTGGAAAATATGCATTATAAACAAAAACCAAAATTGTCACCTGATCTACACAACTAACATTTGAAAATAGCTCTAGTCGCAACAGCCCAACTTATTTTTAACCCCATAACGCCTTTCCGGGACATCAATATTTGCACTTTGCACTTTAATCGTTTTACTGACTGTCTCAAAGGTCAGGTTGATGGGTTTTAGACACTTATATACAGATTGCAACCATTTTTTTTATTGTACAATCTCATTTTTGCACCTGGACAATAACGGTGCTCTTTCTTTTTTTTAAAAAATTATTTTTATTGAGAGTTAATGAAAACAAGATCAACATTACAGAATAAGTTGGTAAAACGGTGCTCTTTCTTATCTTTTTAATAATTGTTTATTGTAAAATTGTTATGGTTTTTACTAACTAAACAATACATTCTTTGACAATAACAGTTCTATATTGCCATTAGTGAAGCCTCTCAGCATTTTTGGGTTTGGTTACCTGCGCGCCAAATTCTTAAAGATGCTGTCCTAGAATGGAGTCTGTTTTATGTTTTTCAGTACTGTGGACATGGTTAATATATTGGGCTTTCATGTCTTGTGTAGTGAAATATGGTGTTGGCAGCAGGAGGTATTTTCCAATTAAGATATGTTCCATCTGAGGGAGTGGTTCGTGCATTACCTACATGAGCTTTGCATGAGGTAACAGGGACTATAGTTCTGATTGTTTACTATTGAGAATTACGAGATAAGTTATTGAGACAGAAAAAATGACATACTTGATGCAGAACCTGGCTCTTTGCCTAAAAAGTTTGGTTAATGGAATGCATAATAAAAATGATTTGGATATAAAACAGTGATATTATCAAAATATGAATAGTGATGCAGTTACAATACACTTCCAGCACATACAAATTGTTGGTGCCTTGACATAAGTCCATATATTTCACAAGATTTCCCAATAATTAAAATGTCTTGTTTGATCCTGGGCATTCGTCTGCTGCTCTCAAAATGTTCAATAGATTTAAGAATGTCAACTTAAGTGTGAGAACTACGTTTGTTGTAAGGTGGGCATTACATGTTTGTGCAGTAATTATAACAATTTTTGAATTATCTTCCATATATACTGGTGTTTTGGTGACAAAATACACCTGTGCTTACTTTGGCTTGGTTGCTGTAATGGGCTGCAGCCTTCTTTCTCTTTTCCATGAATTGCAAGTGTTTCTGGCTATTTTGTAGATGTTTGTTTGATGTTGAATCGGCTTAAGGTGTATGAATGGTACCTGCAAGCTTGTTTCTAGTTGCTCAGTGATGGTTATCAGATTATGTTAGCTGTGCAGAACTGTGGATTATTGCTTGGATCAATGGGCTCGGGATTAGGCTGAGAGGTTGAGAGATAATTCTCTAATTCGAGGTCACTCAACTTTTGCTTTGGGATAGAGGCAGGTTTTGAGCAGTTTCTGGAAGAAGGAGTGTTTGCAGGTGGCAGAACATGTCTTGGGTATGTGTCCCATAGTTTGGTAGGTTTTGCTGCACAGCTAAATCCTCTGAGGCAGCTCTTAAGGGGGTTTTATTAAAGGTTTGCTTGGTTGGCATTTCTTGCGTTTTGTTTGTTGGAACTTTGGTCCCAGTTTGTTTTCTTCTTTGTTTACAATACAGAGTGATTTGAAGATATTGAGCTGCTTGATCGGTCACCGATACATCACATGCATCATCTAGATGGAATCGGAGTCTAGGTGCCGCATTCTGCTTGCACTCGTTTGAGCCCTTTGTTTAGATAGGGATAATTCAGCCGTGGCAGTGCGAAAGCTAGAATTGCCATGGATCTTTGTTTAAGAACAAGGGGGAGATCCTTTGGAAAATTCACAGCTGGTAGAAGCACGTTTGGATTTTCTTGTTTATTTCCAGGATTAAGGAGAGATTGGACCATGATGATGGTTCTTCACTGCTTGTGTGGAGTAAAGAATGGATCCTAGAGAAAGAGACAGAGAATGGAAGAGGGTAGTGTTGTTATGTTGCCAGATGGCATTATTTCTATTTTGTTGTGCAATTGTTCATGTTTTTGAGATTGAAGTGTGCAAATGTATCCAATTTTAAATGTAATCTGTGTTTTGTCAGCATACTGTAGCAAGTGATTGACCTGATAGTGTGGTTCTACAAGGCTCAGATAATTGTCTTTTTTTAAGGCAGTGATGGCAGATCCTTCTGGCATTCCAAACGATAGGGCTTGAGAGGAAGAGGAGATTTGACCTAGAGAAATATTCTGTTTTATTTAATAAGAAGAACTGGAACCCTTTTAGTGCTAGGTTGCTGATTCCCATATCTTGTAGTCTTTTGATAAGAACGTTGTGCTTGACGGTATGTAGGGCCACAGAAAGGTGTAGTAGCATACAGCTGACGGCTCCATCTTTATCTGCTTGCTCTTTCAGGCGATCCCATATAGAAACTAGGCCAAATGTTTTTTCAGGGTTTCAACCCATTTGTGTATCAGTGAGTCACTTGTTGTATTCCAGGAAGATTTAGAGTTAATGGTATACCAAGCATGCTGGTATGTTTCCTGGAAATGGTAAGTTTGAGTTGTCCTAGTTTTGTTTGTGTCACTGTGGTCTAAAGAGCTTAGCTTTCAGTAATTGTTTGATATGTGTTGTGGTTCAGTGAATTCTGAACCCGTTTTATAAATGGCATGGTTTCCTTACGAATTTGATAGTAGCAAACCGTAACTAGTGAGTTCGGCAAGTACGAGTGATCTTGTCATGCTACACCTATAGAATCATCCTGTATGTGGAGATTTCGTTCTGAACCGTGGGTTCCATTTTGTGTATGGCAGCCATTTTGTGGTTGCCCTCACATAGGCCGATGACTGTGGCTGAACTAGTCTTTAAGGACATGTACACCTTAGCTTGAGTTCGTGCTGACTCCTGTTTGACCTGAGTGAACTGACCCTATTGCCTGAAGCTGACCTTGTTAAACCAGTTCCTGCCTGTTGCTGATCAAGATTAAGGATCAGAGCACAGGACATCGTAAAGTTTTATTGCACACAAATATGCCTTATCCTACTTCTATATGTTTCTGTTCCTTCTTTTATGGTCTATTTACGATATGGGTTGTGGTCCTTTTTATTATGGGTCTGTCCGGCTTGTCTAAAGAAGAATGTTGGGTTTGTTCAATGATTGATTGTGGGCCGGACAACTGTAAAATAGGTTTGTCATCATGCAATACTTTTGTTGTGGAAACATGTGATTGGTTAAACTGTAAACAAGGAATGTTTGCCTGAAGCATAATGTTTGGCATAAAAAGGGATGACTTGCTTTGTAAAGTTGAGCAGTCTCCTGAGAACTCATACCGTGATGATTTCTAGGACTTCTGTTACTGGCTGCAACCAATAAATTTGATCTTTGACGCCACTCAGAAGTATCCCGTGTCTCTGTATTCTAAGACAGGTGAACCCGAAGACTTTGGGCGTGCCCCTGGCGCCGCTGGGTTCTAAAACCCGGTTCTTCAGTTGGCGCCCACTGAAGAACCGGGTTTTAGAACCCAGCAGCGGAGATTCAAGGGAAGGCCAGGATTTCTTTGAAAATATAAGGAACGAATAGGTTTGTGACGTGGCAGGGTTCTTGTTTTGTGTTATGAGAAGGTTGTAGGAAGCCGGAGAGCAGTCTCTCTAGAGTTTGGATGAGTGCTCAGAGGGAGATCCAAGAGAGGGTAGCTGGTGATGAGTATTTAGGTTTATTTTAGAATTGATGTGCTCAAACTTAATGAGATTATAGAAGAGAAGATTGTTTAAACATTCTTGAAAAGATTGGATTGTTGGTGATAAGGCAGCTGGGTTTTCAATTCATGGATACGTTTGAACACTTATTTGCTTGGTCATTTGGCATTCAATATCCTTTCAGAGTAGAATTTGTTTTTGGGCTTTTCATAATATAATATGGTACAATCTAAATTGTATCATTTATCCTAGTTTTTCATTGTTTCTTTTCCTCCTTTCCTGTACTGTGATCCTGCTAGTTATTTGAATTTTTCTCAGGTCTGCTGAAGCAGTTATTCCGTTATCTCCTTTGGTTCCTGTGCGAGGTGGTGGAGGGAACCATATCATTGATGGCTTTTAATTAGTGGTTTGAGTTCTTGTGATATTGTAAAGGGGTTTAATGTTCAGGGGTGAAGGGGTTGTGGTCAAATAGTTTTTCTTAGTTGTGTTCCTGGACTTGACCTTGCAAGAGTTTAGGGCATTTTGTTGGATTGATCTTCTGTATGTTGAGAAGGGAAAAATTAAGGGCAAAGTTATCTCTCCAGATTAGTGGGTAGAGGGTGTTGGGTTTGATAATGCCTTGGGGGCTGAAGATGGTATCAATGTTGTGTGCCACTATGTAAGTGCTGCCTTTCATTCTCAGGGTGAGTGTTGGGTTTCCATCTTCTCAGACATCAATTGGATACAATATGTGGTATATTGGTTATACAAATGTTGAAGTCTAGAAGGATCTGGTTTTGGTGGTCAGATATTATGTAAGCTACCACATCGCTAATGGTATCTCCAAACTTGTGGTAATGGGCTGGAGTCTGCATATCAGATGTTTGTGGCTTAGGTTTGGCGTATGGTTCTATTTGTGGAGAATTTCGCAATTTTTTATTTTTGAGTTAGAATGTAAGGTAGTTCATATTTCTTTTTTGTAAACAGTGGCTAAACAGTCTGCTTCGTTGTCGATTTTTCATCGCAGCTTATTTGCCTTTGAGAATTGGGTTGTGTAGAAATGGTTCACAGTTGTCGAAGAACCAGGTTTCTGCAGTGCATAAGAATTCTATTTGGTTTCCTAACAGTAGGTCATGAATTTCAGGGGACTTTAAAGACTGATTTAGCTGACAGTGGAGGTCTTGTTTATGTTTCTCATCTTTGACTGTCTCTTTGGGGCTTTCTGGTGTTCTGGGTAGGATGGGGCCATGGTACAAAACAGGGCAGGGTAATCAGACCAACATAGGTGGTTGTTCCTATCTTTTGGAAATGTGCGCCATGGAGACTTGGATGCGGTTGTGTGAAGAGGTGCATACACATTTGGGACAACCTTGTTCCTCTTTGATGGAGATGTTTATTATTTATGATGTGTGAAACATGGAAGGTAGTCTTTGTTGTTTTTTGACCCGAATGTATTCTTAGCTGAACTAGAGGCATGTGGTTAGGATGTGGAAGGGAAGGACTTCTATTTGTGTGAGATTCAGGTTCGAAGGGCTTGGAGGTACATGTGTAATTAACATTTACTAGGAGTTTTAGTAAGTATTTCTTTGAGCTTTGTGGTGTGGCCGAATGTGCTGTGGGGAGGACCCAGAGAGCTTTCCTTAGGTGGAGACGTGGGGCCATATTATCAAGAACAGCGATAACATTATCGCCGCTCCTGCCGCTAAAGCGGCGATAAGGAGCTTCATAATATGCCCTTGTGAATTCCCATAGAAGCCCAGGTTCACACCAGAACCTGGGCTTCTATGGGAATTCACAAGGGCATATTATAAAGCCCCTTATTGCCTCTTTAGCGGCAGTTTCCTGCCGCCTAAAGTGGTAATAATATTATCGCCATTCTTGATAATATGGCCCTAAATGTTTCTACTGTGGAGGGATATTTGTGCTTGAACTGTGTTTGCTGTTTTGAATGTGGACAGTGTTGATGGTGGGTGTGCTTGGTTTTATCTTGCTTGTGTGTTTGTGTGGCAATTAGGGGGCCATGCAGGAGTATTGAAGCATTTGAATCCCTTTGCTTTTATTTCCTATCATGTTTTAAGCATCGTGCCACTGCATGATCTGTGTAGCATAATCTCAAGGGGTTAGCTTACTTATTATAGCAGGGTTCTTATCGTCTCAGATTTGTTAATGACCAGCTATGTGGAGGAAGATTAGCTTCCACTGTTCATTGAAAAGTCTTTTGGGTTTGTGCTGATTTGATAGCGTGTTAGAGAATCCTTCTTAGGGCCACTGTTTACATCAGTTTGGTAGTCTTGAGTCAGTCGATCCGTCAGTTTTGCTTGAGGTATTCACTAATTTTTTTTGTGTTGTTGTTCTGTGATCAGAATATAAGGTTGTAGGTTGAAACGTGTTTTCTTTCTGATGGTATTTATGTGAGTCCCTTAAGATTTGGGATCAGGGGTCTAGATTTCAGCCACCAGCATATTGTGGGAGGATTTATATTTTTACAAAGCTTCAGTAAGTCTGAGAGTGGTGGTGGTTGAATTTTTGATTGATGGTTTTGCTGGAGTAAATGTATATTGCCATTGATGAAGGTGGGTTTCTGTTCAGATCAAGGAGCTTGCTGTATGGGGGAGAAACCAAGAGCCCGCTGAAATGAGAACAACATGGCATTTATTTATCTATTTTGAAGAAGAAACAATGGTTTTTGCAATGCTGGCTGGTTGGTTATATGATTAATCCACCATTTGAGAAACCTTACTTTTGGTTGTCTCTTACTCTTGTATATTATTCATAGAGATATGTTCCTTATTTGGGATTAGGTAACCAAAGTAGGATGCACATGTCTACTTATGTTATAGTTGTATTGATGTGATAGGGTTGGTTCTGCTCATCTAAGCACATATAGCAGACAAAGGCTCTATGTGTTATAATAGATTCTGGCACAGTAGTGTGGAAAGAGTTTCTTTCTAAATGGGTTCTGAATTTTTGGATTAGATAGAATGTAATGTGAAAGGGAGGATGTTGGTCTTGGGCTTTGACATTTTTGAACAATAGATTTCATCTGTTGGAGAACTGGTACTATATTATTACTAAGAGCACTTAAACTAAGTACAGGTAGTTAGTTTTAATCATATATGCATTAGGTTTAAGGAGTTTTATGCCTAAATAGGTATTTGCTCTTAATACATACGGTCCAAAGAGGATACACTATGCTTGCCCTTCTTAGTCTCAAAAAATTCCTACAGGAACACATGTATTATCTTTGGTTACCATAACCAGAAATGTAATATATATAACTCTGTATGAAAATGATATTGTCATGATCCAGCCCTTTGATGTCAACCATCCCAATATCTCCACCACATTGATTGATACACCCCAGTGCCTAGCAGCTTCCATGGCTAGGAATGTTAATGCTGTTACCATGCCTACCACCCTTCTCCACTTCTCTATTTCTCTCTACTATCGCCTACATTCCCCTTGTGAAATGGTGCCATACAGAATCATGTGAGCATCAATCAAGATAGACTATAACCTGGAACAAAGCTTCTGCTACACTCACACAGAGCGAAACACTATCAAGGACCAATCTTGGGGCCATCTGTCCTCCAAGTAGCTACCACTGTCCCTCAATGCAATCTCCTTCTGTCAACCAATCTCCTGGTCTATCTCATCTACACCAAACAACAACACACAAACTAATTCTCCAAAAAATGACTCAATCCATGATTCACAAGAGATGTGCTTACTCACATCCTACATCATCACACCTACTTACTATTGTAGAGTATAAAGTCTGAAACCACACTTTCCATTCCTCAATCCCACCAGCTCTCTCCTCCCAGGGGCAGCTGTTCTAACCCTTCCTCTGTTATAATCCTCCCCATGTTACACCTCACGTGATACGCCATCTTTGGAAGAACCCACCATGCAAACAAATGCCAATACTTTGGGACAATTGGCCATGCACATTACCACAAATGCATTCCTGAATAACCTGTAATAATACCACAAAACATCCTTTAATCTTAGTCTCTGACCATGACATGCTAAAAGCAATCAAATGTCAAACTGCCCAAGTAACCTCAGAAAACTCACCTCTTTTCGGTCAACACGGATATCTGCTACACATCACACCAAACCGGCCCTCTGCAACTTCAAGTATGCTGTCTTAAATGCAACATCTATATCTGCACTCATCCAAGACCATGACCTTGACACCAGTGCACTCATGGAAAGCTGGTTCAACTAGGATACAACAACCTCCACCCTGATAGAGCACTGGTGGTGGTTGCATTTACACACACAATATTCCTTAAATGCAACTAATTAACTCAATAATTTATTTTGTGTTCAGTACCTCAAAGGAGACTAACCTACCACCTAAAGCACTGAGACTAATTACGTTTTGTCACCCATCTAGCACAAGCAATGTTTTATTGATGCTTTTATTCAATATACCACTGATCAACCCACTTCTTGTGACCAGATTTTCCTGGGTGGTTTCCACCTCCTCTGGGGAAAAGTTAAACAGATGCTTGCATCCTTCCTCAAATTCTACCTATGACAACAACCTACTCTGTCATTGTACCTACCCTACCCACAGTAAAGGCTCAACACTGGACCTGATATTTGTTATGAAGCTAAAGCTTTATCTCACTAGATTGCTTAGACCAGTTCTTAATGCCTTTCAACATACTAACCATAATGGATGGAGACTCAGCTCAGAAGGTGAAAAATAAATGGAGAGCTGCGATACTGTCTCACTAAGAATTGTAATAAGAGAACTCTTGTACACAGGGAACAATTTAAGGAACCATATTCACTTGGACAGCAGAGAGACGTTCAGTGGGGGGATCCAATTGTTTTTCTACAACCTTTTATTAAAGTACACCAGCGTAACTGGAGCATTCTCCCCCCAAAAACACAAACAAAAGACCCAAGCATGCTCTTTCTCTGGCTATGTCCCCAAAATCTGGAACTCCTTCCCAGTATATATCAGGACGAATCCCTCCAGCATGAGCTTTAAAAGACAAGTAAAATATTTTCTCTAAAATCAGCAACTTAACCCTTCTGGCTCCAATGCTTAGCACACATCTCAAATCTCATCTGGAATCTCAAGCCATATATTATGTTCATTCCCCTACAGGAAATGCTACCAATGTTATCTAACACTGCCTTTATCAACGCTTATAACACAGCCTGCCCCGCTTGTGCATGGATTGCGACGAATGCCCGAACCTCTGTCAGTTCTGCCTCACATCATGCAGTTAAAAGACGCTATTCTGGTAAGGAACTTTGAGCATTTAATCTCTTAGGCCACGCTTCGGGCTGTGCGTGTTTTAATCTCGTTGCACTTCCTCTCCTGACCAATTTAATCTGTTACAAATGTGGCTTTCAAATAAAGGAATATGAGTCCTCTATCAACGCAACGAAGTTGACAAACCTGCCATTGGACATTTCACCCATCACCAAGGGTCCTAATACGAAAATGTTGTGTTCGCTTATAAATGTGCTCTCATTAGTCAAACACAGGTTTGAATTCACTGATTTTATAGGCAGTCATCAGCTCGATATTGTTTTTACAACAGAAACCTGGGCGGACGCGTCTTTGAGTTCCAACCTGGCAATTGCAGTCCCCTTAGGATATTCTAGCCATAAATTAGATAGACCTCTTAAAAGGGGTGGCGAGTGGCGACATAGCCATAATTTATCAAGAATGCTTTACTGCCAAATTTGATATACCTTCATTCCCAGATTGTAAAGCACTTTCTTTTAGTATTGAACTCACCAAAAGAACAATCATTTAATGGTATGCTCATATATCGCCCACCTAGCCCTAGGAGCAATTTCTTAAAGACAATCAGATCACAGCTGGAAGCTGATTTATGCTCAAAAGATTTCACCTTGATGTCTCCACTGAAAAAAGACACCGGGACTTTCATGGAAATTATGACTACTTTAGGCCTCTCGCAACTAATTCATAATCCTACACACCAGGCAGGCCAAATATTGGATGGAATATTCTCAAATAATCCTCAAATCTTTGTTAAGGATGTCTTGCCGTTGATCTGGTCAGATCATGCAGTCATGTTCAAAATGTATATTCTACAGCTATTCCAACGTACCAAAGTGCATGGTGGATCAACCAGCTTTCGAGTCTGTAATAAAATAAATAGAGACCAACTCACCCAGCAGCTATCACAGTCTCAGCCATTACTTTCGCAAGATCCTGAACAAGCTACCTCAGACTATAATAACTGGCTAATCTCAGCATTTTCAATTCTAGTCCCATTTTAGACTACTAATACCCATAGGAAAAAAAACCTCTGTGCCTTGGTTTACTGAAGCACTTAGAAAGGAAAAACAAAACTGTAGAAGACAATTAAAGAAAACGGTGAACACACTACTGCAAACTTGAGAAAGAGTGATATAAACTCACTATGACCAAACAAAACTCTTATTGACAAAAAAAGTACCTATTACAAGCAGCAAAATCAGTCTTCAAAAATCTTGTCCAAAGGGTTATTTTAGGTAGTTACAAAATTAACTACACTACCAGGTAACAAAGTAGTAAGAAGTAGTCAGTCCTTTTGTGACTCACTTGCCCATTGTTTCTGGGACAAAGTAGATCAAATCTTTTTGAAATTTTATGCAAACAAGATTCACCTCCAATTTGAATAATGAATCCTCAGGAAGATCTAGAACAGGTGACCTTTTCAGAATTCTCCGCGGTTACTCCAGAACAGGTTGTCAATTTGATTCAATCTCCTAAATCTGGCTGACAATTAGAGACCCCTGTCCTCCTTCGGTGGTGAATCTTGTTCCAGAGCTGATATCTTCCAATCTTACAAACATCTTTAATTCAATGTTCAAAGTTAGACACTTTACCTCACAGTGGAAAAATGCCTCTATTCTTCCCCTTATAAAAAAAGCTAGCCTGAACCCTGCAGACCCAAACAATTTTCGCCCTATCTCTCGCCTACCTCTACCTGCAAAAATTACTGAGAAAGTGATGAACCAACAGTTTGCTCAATTCATTCAAGATAACCATCTTCTGGACCCAACGCAGTTTGGGTTCAGACTTGGACACGTCACTGAGACTGCCTTAATCAAGGCCATGGAGGAGATAAGGACAGCATTGGATAAGGGAGGAACTGTGGCCCTTATTCTCCTCAATTAGTCAGTGGCCATTGATCTGTTCGACCATAAGATTCTGACTGACTGCCTAGGGGAGATCAGGATCGAAGGAAGACACTCACCCTGCTGATTCCATTTCCGGGAGGAAGAGAGCAAACTGTGGCCCTGGATCAGTTTGTTTCTAAACGAGTTCCCTGCTATGCGGGGTCCACAAGGATTCTTGCTCAGTCTTAAGTTCTTCAACATATACGTAACAGCGCTTGCAATATTGATTATATCCATCAGTTTCACCCTTACCTCTTATGCCGATGACAAGCAAATTGTGGTGTCTTCATTTAATAATGGGAATATCATTGGCATTAGGTTTCACAATTGCCTGCGAGCAATCAGTGAATGGATGAGCAAACAGTGTATAAAGCTAAATACAGGAAAAACTGAGGTTATCTTATTTGAAATCATACCTCGGTTTGGTCCCCATCCTGGAGGCCAGAGGTCTGGAACCACTTCCAACTCCTGTGAGAAAGGCTTGTAGGAGTTGTCATTTATGATAAACAGAACTTTGGAAATCAGGTCATTTCAGTTGTTTCATCCTCATTCTACACCCTGAGGATGATTACAAAAATTCTTCATTACATCCCATCAGATGCTAAAAAATACTGTAATTACAGCTCTAGTCCTATCAAAACCTGACTATTGCAATAGTGTGTATTTAAATATGCAAGAGCAATATTTGAATAAACTTCAGAACTTGCAAAATGCGGCGGTCAAACTGCTCTTGGACATTCCCAAATTTCAGTCAGTCTCCTCGACAAACTACAAGTTACACTGACTGCCAGTCAGGAACTGTATCAAATTTAAGGTTCTCTGCATAGCCTATAAGGCACTGCATGACACTGGCCCCAAGTTTCTGAGGCAGACGTTTGAAATGTACGAACCCAGCAAGAAATCTGTGATCCTCTGGGGCCAAAAAACACAGTGATCCCCAGATTCCAAAGGATTAATTGAGGAAGGAAGAAGCTTCATTACAGGCACGACCAAGATTTGGAATCTTCTTTCCCCCCACATCAGGGCCCTGTGCTCCCTCCTACCCTTCAGAAAGGGTCTGAAAACATGGCTTTGTAAAACATGGCTTTGTAATAATTAAGGGTTTTATCCTGTTTGTGCTCGAGCAAAGTTAAGCGCCAAGACACCTCCAGGTATTCAAGCGTTCTTTAAATCGCTTTAACATAACATAACATAGCATATCTCATCTGGAACCTCTCTCTTGAGCTGTACATTATGTATGTTCCTCTACAGGTTATACTTTGACTGATTTTTCAACAAGATTTATTTGGTAATCAATGTTATCCAGCCCTGCCTTGGACAATGTATGTAAAGCACTCTGATACCCTTGGGGTTTGCCAGCGCTATGTAAAACTCCTTAAATAAATAAATTCAACTTTTTTTTGTTCTTTGCCATGCTCTGTACATTCCTTCAAATCGTTAGAGGGAATCCTGGACCAGAGAGTTTTAAAGATTCTAAGGAACCTCTTTTTCCTCTCCTATGTTGCCTATTTAACACGAAGTTAACTTTTTCTGGTGAAATGGCTAAAATGACTTCACTTTGTCCGGAGGTGCCCACCTTGCCAGAGTGTCCCAAAGAACTGTCTGTCTGAGACCTCAACTGGGATCACACAGGGTTCATGCTAGGCTCCCCCGTGGAAAGACATCTATGTTTTAAAGGTGCCCTTCTCACAGCAAGCCCTAGGTCGAGTGTCTGGCAGCTGTGCCCACAAATTGTTGGATTACAACCAGGAAGATTTCTGCCAGACACGGGGGCCTCTTTGGCAGCTTGGATCAGAGGGCCACAACAGGTGCCTCTCCTAGTAGCTTTCTACAGTTGTGCTTAGTTTCTGGACCCAGACGAGTTTTGCTTGTATTGGTGCTAGTTTAATTACCTCGATTATCAACCAATCCCAATGACATATAAAAACCACAAGGATAAGTACATCAATTAATCCAGAAATCGGTGTAATGTGACTCCAGGTCAAAATGGAATAATTAAGGAAATTCAACACCGTTTTTATTTTATGTTGGTTTTCTGCTTACCTATTGTCACTAAAGCCTTGAGTGCATGAGGACATCTAACCTCAAAATGCATATGTTGGCTTGAATTATACCTGTAAGAACCCTTGTTGCATACTTTTGTATCAAGATCATGTTCTCGTGGGTTTAAGGGTTGCTCTTGTTGCTTTTTAAGCAGAGCTAATTATTGTAGCATCTGGCTGCAGGCCCTTCGAGCTATCTATTGCAAGCATTCATACGACCAGAACAAGGCTATGGCATTTTGTCGATGGCCATATTTCGCCTTTGACTTTAAATTCTGGTTATGTTGCTAAGCAAAGTAGCTCCTCACCTCACACACAGCCAGTGCAGATTTGTCGGCAGTTTTGGTCCGATCACCGAAGGCTCGCTGCCCCACTAGCTGCACTCGCCCAGCTGCCTCCTGCAGAAGGCAGGTGTCTCTGGGTACCAAACCGCAGTTCTCTTTACAAGGTGCAAGCCAGGCGCACTGACTTTGCAAATACTTGAAAATCCAGAGTCCACTGGTTTCGCCAACAAAGCATGCTTTACGTGACAGCCTGTATCCAGTCCAACGATTCAGAAAAGGGGGTGGTGATGAACAGAGTGTCTGAATTAAGCAGACCACTCTTACCCAGTCCAAAGATCAGGGCTTGATCCATCACCGTTATTTATCTCACTGCCCCATCCCAGCTCAGAACCTGGCTATATGCAAATTAGTCTGTCCCTGACCCAGTGCATCATGGGAACAGGGCAGGGCAGACCAAACTACCAAGCCAATTCTTCACCAGAAAGGAGGCAAGCTACCGGGGACCGGTTTCTGGCATTTCAGCCTCTTCGGCCCGGCTTGCTTGAATCCTGATGTATCCAGTCCAAAGCATCATGACTGTAAGAACTAACCCATTTCGTCCAGCTCTGCCAAGAAGAGCCAATAGCTTTCCTACACATGTTAGGACATGTCTTACACATGACGACAGATACACAAACAGTGTGCCATCAAATTTGAGAAGCTTTTTCTGCAGCATGTGAGTTTATTAGTGTGCGTCTCTCCTTTTTACGTCATTTCACCTAAAACCCAGTGAGACCAGTCGGTAGCGTAACAATCAAGCTATCACAGTTGCATCCATAAATGTGGTCTCCTACATAGTCCATTGGTTCCCTCTCCCTTTTGCTAAAAAAAACCTGCTTGGGAATTTCCACAGGCAGGTTCAAGGTGAAGTGGAAAATCTCTTCAAAGGTGTGAGGCTAAAGGTTTTTTTCATTCCTAAGGTGGCAGACATGGCTGCCAGTCTCCTGGTTGGCGAGGCACTTTCATTCTATGACTATGGGCCCAATTCAGAATTTGGCCGACATGGTATTGCATCATAAAAGCGGCAGAGTACCCTGCCTGCCAGACTGATGGTACGCCTGCAATATGTAGGGTTGGTCGGACCGTTACTGGCATTGCCCCTGCTCGCTTTACCATAGGAGTGACGCTATGAGACTACCCATCCAATTCAGAGTCTGATGTTTTAAAAAAAATGTATTCTGTCTGTCACCACCAGGAAAAACCTGTCAGAGCCAGTCAGATTTTTTTTTACAAATAAGCCCTACACCCTAGGAGCGAACTTCCAGGGTGTGAGGGTCCGAGGGTCCATTTGTTTTTTTTGTTGTCAATAACAATCTCCTGTTTATTTTTGTGAAACAAAAAAAGTTTGGTGTTGGTGAAGGACAAGGGCCGTGCATCAAACTTGCAGTACTTTCAGAGGAACCTGAAGGGTCAAAGATCAATGCTGGGCCAGTGATCATCTCTAAATAGAACATGTCCTCCAACACCCTACTGGACGGCGAGACTCCAGCCAAAGTCAATCTCAGGCTCTTAGTGTTAAGCATCTTAATGGTATATAAATGACCCTTCATTAGGCATAAGGTGTGCAGAACACTACATGACTCGAGATGTTCCCATGTCAAAGGATTTTGAACTAAATATTTATTTATTTGTAGATGCATAATAGCTTTAGGCCTTATCTAGTGTTTGGCAGATATTGGACACCTGCCAAATACTGTGAACCTCCCTACCACCCTGTTTAGAGTGTATGGCCCTCTAAATGGGGTGGACGGGACATTCACCGCTTTTTGGTAGATATGCTGCATCTGCTGAACACTGAATAATGTGCTTAAAATTCTTATGCTTGATGCAAGAGGTGGCAAGGAAGATGTCTGTGGTGGGCAAGAGGTATTGTATTTTGGAGTTTGCCCGTTGGACTGGCTTCTAGGGGAATCACTGACAGGTTTGGGTCCTCGGAAAGGCCAGAAGCGCCCGGGAGATTATGTCGCTTGGCAGCTCTCCTGACTTCTCCGAAAATCACTGTGCCTATCCCCTTACATGCCAATCAGTCTCTTACAAAGGGTGCCTGTGGACAGACTGTTCGACGCAGTAAGCTGGTAAATGGCTCAGAGGGTTACGCACATGTTGCAGAGATTTGTGTATAACCAACGGGTCACAGATTTAATTTAAGGATTTGGTGACTCAGCATTTCATGCTATTGAGGTGAATACTTGTGGTTCTAATGCGGCATTTTAGATAATATTACCCGTGGTCCTGAGAACTGACTCGTATTGCCTCCACTTTCCTAAACCACAAAGGCTGGAGTTTTATCAACGCTCATCTACTTGCCGTAAAGGTGCTTTGACGCCTCATCAGGGGTAGTAAGCACTATATAAATGCAATACAATACAATCTGATACCTTTTTCTCCACCTCTCTGGAGCTGAATTTCATGTCCATTTTTATTCTCTGCAGTTTCCTTTTTCACTTAAATTCTTCATGCTGATCGTTCATATTTTATTTTTTTGTTGTGTAACTGAATCATATCCACGCAATGTATGGTGTTTGAATGGTTACACAAATAACATATACAATGGACACCACTGAGTTGGATTAAAATACAATCTAATTTGAGCTCCATGAGGCGATTCATTTTCCAGTGTGCAGTTTTTTCTCCGCAGTCCACATTCTCGTTATCCTCTCTGTATGAGAAGGTGATCTGAAAGCCTGCAACCCCTCGGTGGGTGGTCTGCACTCAATCCCATTATGTACCAAATCCACCTAAACAATTGTGCCTAATTGAGCTGCTTAATCTGATTGCTGTTGTTTCCATTCAGCCAGCAATTCCAGCACAGACAGATCTATTAATACTGCAGTCATTCGCGTCAGCCCTGCCTAAGAGGCTTGAGGTGGGTGCCTAGGAATTACCATGTTTGCAACAGGGGTGAATGATCACCTGCAAAAGGAAATTAAATGTACAACAGTGTGAGGGAGATCACACATTCTAGGGAGAAAATCGCAGATTCTGGAGCTAACTTGATTGCCATCTGTGGGGATAAAAGTACTTGCATGGTATGAAAAGGTCTGCCTTGCTCAGTTTTATATGGCCATCTGTAAAGGTGAAATTCTTCAGTCATCTGTGCCTCTTTGCCATCCCTTCCATTTTCTGTTTGTCCCGAGGTTCTCTTTGCTTTACTTATCGAAGGAACACCTCAAATAGCAAATTGTGTGTTACTTTAAAACACCTTTTGTGCCCTTTATATCGAGCCATTTGCCCAGCGGGTTCGGGACAACCGAGCCATAGCCGGGATCAAGTTTGGAGGAGTGGAGCAAACCATCAGCCTCTACGCGGACAACATTCTGGTGGCGGTGGATAACCCTCGGGTCTCTCTGCCGGCCTTCCTATCGGAAATGACCGCGTTTGGGGCAGTGTCGGGCTTCAAAATGAATGTCCAGAAGTCCGTCGTCCTGCCGCTAGGTAGCAACACCCGACCAGCTAACAGGGCTTCGTTGCACATAGGGGGGCTTGAGGTCAGCACCACCGTGCAGTACCTGGGGATAGACCTGACGCCGTCAACCGTTCAAACGGTCGACCTTAACTATACCAAGCTGCTGTCGCGAGTCCAGGGGGACATTGCGAGGTGGAAGCAACAGCCGCTTTCGTGGCTGGGCCGGGTGGCGGCCATAAAAATGTCCCTGTTGCCCAAGATCCTTTATGTATTCCAGACCATCCCGGTCACTCCCCCATTGGGGATGCTGAAGAAACTACAGGATGCCCTACATCACTATGTATGGGCGAATAAAAGGTCCAAACTGCGACGCGACCTGGCCACGAGGACGACAGCGGAGGGGGGTCTGGGGGTTCCGGACCTCAGGCGCTACTTCCAAGCGGCTCAGCTTAGATTCCTACTGGAGTGGTCCCGACCGACTTCGGAGAAGCACTGGTTGTTCCAGGACAGGGCCATGGCGGGCATGCCCCTCTGGAAGGTTCCCTACCTGGCGCGCCCAGACAGACCACCGTACCTCAAAAGATCCCCTATCACCAGGACTCTTTTGCAAGTGTGGGATGCTACCGCGGTCCCAAGGGGCCTGACGACCTTTCCCTCCCCCATGACGCCTCTGCTGGACAATCCGGCGTTCCCCCCTGGCAGCCCCACGAGCTCATTCCCACAGTGGCGACAATCCGAGTGTCGCTCAGCGGGCCACCTCTTCGATACGGAGGGCTTCATGACATGGGACGCCGTGACAGCACACTATTCACTGGATAAGCCACTCCGCTACCAGTACTTCCAGCTTAGGCACTGGCTGACGCACGCCGATGTGGCGCCTTTGGTTGGACGCCCCCTCACCCCCTATGAGCGTTGGATAGTGACCAAGACATCGGACACAAGGTCCATCACGGAATTATATCAGATGCTGTCCCCTCCCCCCCCTTCGGAGAAATCTGCTGGGCAGAGGCGCTGGGAGAGGGAACTGGGGCGCGCTCTTTCAGCTAAAGAATGGCGAGACGTATACCACCGGGCTCATCATACGGCCAGGAATACCGCTAGCAGGGAGGCGGCGGTCAAGATCGCCTACTACTGGCACTTGACCCCTGAGCGTCTACACCAGGGGAATCCGAGCAAAGACCCTAAATGTTGGAGAGGGTGCGGGCACACGGGGACCATGCTACACATCCTGTGGGACTGCACCGAGGTACAGGAATATTGGACAGCGGTACTCAAGGACATAGACACTCACTTTGACACCGACATTCCACGATTCCCAGCTTATGCTGTTCTCGGACTGCCGAACGACCTGACGTTCCCCCTCAAATCTATGAGGGGAAAACAGATGGGACTGGCAATGGGGGCAGCGACGCAGCACATCTTGTCACTCTGGGGGTCCACTAGGCAGCCCACACACACGGGGTGGTTACATCGGTTATGGTACATCATGGGGATGGAAAGGATACAAGCCTCGCTTACTCAGTCCTCCGAAACCTTCAGGGCAACCTGGCGTCCACTCATCTCTCTACTTTCCCAGGAATTTACGGCGCTCACATGCCCGAGGTATCTCCGGGTCCTGAAATTGGCGGAGGGGTTTAGAGATGAAAAGACCAGAGCGGAACACAAAGTCTAGCCTCTACACAGTACAACCAACATAGGCGCTACAAGGAACACACCGGGCGGGAGGGGGGAGGGTGGGGGGGCTTGGGGGTAGTTGAAGGGGTGGGATACAGTTGGGGTGGGGTGGGAGGGAGGGCCTGTTTGGGAGTTGGGTGAAAAGAGTTTGGATGGCCGCAGGGGGGCGTGCCCCTCCGCCAAGCTAGCATACTCGGGCGCCCGGACTTGCCTCACCTCATGGACACTCAGAGGGGTGCGCTGCTGGGTCGGGGACGGGCGCCATGACATCGCTTTTTGTTTCTTCATATATTGTATGTATCACATTGCTTTGTGGAACTCAATAAAAATATATTTGATCAAAAAAAAAAAAACACCTTTTGTTGTTCCTTGAGATTGTGGAGATCCTCCTTTAGTTTCACCACCATCTTATCCTAAGGGACACCCATCCTCGACCTTCTGTGAACAGTCCCTGGCTGGTGGCAACATTATAGTGCTTTGGAGTGCAAGAGAAGTACCCAAAGGTGAAGCTGAAAGAGCACTGGTCCTTAAAACTCAATCTCTTAGTCAAGTCATTAAAGATTTTTACCCATTGGTCATAAGGAGCTATGTTGATTGACATGAAACATTGAAAGGGAGAAGACATCAACAATACATTTGTAACTTGCAAGCCAATGTGAGTGTGACTCTACAATAAGGACCAGGAATCACCAAATATGGTTAAAGGATCTTGTTTTGGATTACAATCAATCCAGTATATAAGCAAACCAATAATAAGTTCAAAAGCTGTGACAATACAGCAGATAAACTGAAATATCTCAGTAACTTGAGACACAATAAAATGAGATACGGAAGAAAAAGATTAACACAAACAGGTGTTCTGTGAAGAAACTTCCCTTCTCTCTTCTAAACGTAGGATAAATATGGAACCATCTATCAAGGGACTCTAATTTGTGAGCATAGAAGGGGCAGCATGATCAGACTTCAGTATAAGTCTTGGAAAAAGGAAATAAGCATAAAGCTTCAATCTTGTAAGAATAGGGCAAGCCAAGAGGTTTGTACCTCTTGAAGTCTAAAGGGAATCTCATGTCTTACAGCTGTGAGAAAACCAATTTAAAAGCAAAAGGAGATTCATACACATCCTTATCTCCTTTCACACCACCAGGAACCAACCAAATCATTACTCGAGTGCATCAGCAACATCCCTTTCGTTTCACGTTTTATCAAACTTAGTCTGCAGTACTCAACCTTGATCATCTCTCCATCCTGGTACATGATAAACAGAAGGCCTATTTTGACCATTAATTCTTCATTTTCACTGCCAAGTTCTTCCCTCTAAGCGTCACTGTCAGCTGTCTAATACAATCAATAAGCCTTTCTTCTAACTAACGAAAATCATGATAATACACCTGCAAAGAAAGAGAGAACATGCTGGCAAAGGAAAATGCATTTCAATTGAGGCCTGTAGTCAGAATAAGTTTAATTAAGAATTTATAATGCACCTCGTGTACCATGGTTATACATGCGCATGTGTAACTTGAAGAATAAATGTAAAATGTGAGTAAAAGAGTACATGTTTATAGGTTTCAAAAGAACATGAATGCATACGTGTATAAGTCTCTAATCTCTACAATAATTACATTTAATGATTGCATTTAAATCCTTCACACATATTAATGATGTTGAGGCACATAGTGAATTTAATGTCAGTTACGAATATGCATAATTGTGATGTGAAAGAGTGGAGCCTAAATTGTGCTGTGCCAATTTCCCCTCTGGTAACGATGTTAGCCATCACAATCAATATATGAATTTCATCAGATGAGACTAGCTCAAAACCCAGATTTTTTTCAACATTTTTCATTCAGAGATTTCCATGCCGTAATTTCTTCTTAACCCGTTTCATGCGCCGCCGATTTTGAGGAAGTGCGGCACTTCCGCAAAATGGGAGGGGCCGCGTCGGCCATTGGCCGACGGCAGCACTGGGCAGGTAGTGCTGCCGTCGGCCAATGGCCGACGGCAGCATGGAAGGGGTTAAAATCTGCACTGACTCTCCTCTAGTTCCACATCATTTCTTCTTATTCCCCTTCTTTCCTGCTCCTTTCCTTTCACTTTTTTACACTTGTACCCCTTAAAGATAACAAACAAGCAGATTGCAAAAAGGGCAAGTGTGACAAAGATTTCTGAACCATTTGCCTATTGCAGAACATCTATTTCCAAATTCTTCTCTAGCACCTGTAGCTTCCAACTCCTTTAAATCTCCCTTTAAATCTGTAATATTCTTAATGTATCTCTTCACCTCCTCAATCTTGTCGGCAATATAGGTTCAGCATTGATGAACCTGCAACATCTTGCAGACCTTGCCTTTCTAATTGAGAAGGATGTCTAACCATAAGCGATTCTGCATTACCACAAACCTTATAGCTATCATTTCAGTGTTCATAATTAACAATGAATTTGTGGTACTAGTAGCTAAATTATCAACTAGAGTGGGCAAGTTTCTAATTTTGAGATTATTCAAAGCTACTCCTACAGAAGGACTCAATTAACCAAATATGTCTTAAACTATTTCAGAACCATTGCTGTTTCTTTTGGTTCTAACTTGTGATTTCATTTCCTAAACAGGATCATCCAAATGTTCGACATGATGAATCTTTGGGAAGAATATTGGCAAATTACATGTACCATACCACCCATGTGGGCATTGTAAGAAATGCACGATCCCTACAAACATAATACATTCTAGGAATAACAAGATACTGGCCTACCATGAATAATGGCAAATTTCCCCTATATTAAAAAATGTGATCACAATCCTCTTTCCCATAAATTTGGTGTGAACTACGGATTAACCTCCAAGCACACATCATTTTCCCTTGTGTTTCAAATCTAAAGTTAGCGCAGGCATAACTCCTGATCCTTGATGTTCATCTTCCTCTTTAGCCCTACCTATTTCTATACATTTGATCATTCCCTGTCTTCAATCTAGCATCCATTGCCCTTCTCCTGTCTTCTACCAAATCTAGAACTTTCCTTTCAACATCAGTTAGGTAACAAGTCATATTGTGAATATGAGCATAAGCAGTGTCTAGCATTACAATGGGTTTAAAGAGGCAATGAGCTGTATTCATATCTTTGTCTTTGGGGTGACGATTCAAAGATTTAAACATAAGGGCTTCAGGAAACACAAAATCATTATTTGAAACATAACACTGGAAATTATCCTCTCCATACAAAAGACTCATTAAGCGGCTAAATGTAGTGCAATATATAAAAGGAATATGATGATAGGTAATCTTTTTTGCCGCTGAAGCAGGTGACTGCATACATACATAACAGTCCTTAGCGTCCATGGTGTCAATATATTTATAAAGAAACTTGAAATAAGCATTTGAGAAGTCTCCCCTCAATGAATCTACATGCACAGTCTTAAAATCAAATGTATTTAAAATACTGTCAGTAGGAATCTGGGTTCTAGGGTTAGCCCTAGATCAGTGGCCTTCACACTCTGGTCCCCCCCAGGGGGGCGTGCAGGTGTATCCAGGAAAGGTCAAATGTTTCCATTCAGCCAGCAATTCCAGCACAGACAGATCTATTAATACTGCAGTCATTCACGTCAGCCCTGCCTAAGAGGCTTGAGGTGGGTGCCTAGGAATTACCATGTTTGCAACAGGGGTGAATGATCACCTGCAAAAGGAAATTAAATGTACAACAGTGTGAGGGAGATCACACATTCTAGGGAGAAAATCGCAGATTCTGGAGCTAACTTGATTGCCATCTGTGGGGATAAAAGTACTTGCATGGTATGAAAAGGTCTGCCTTGCTCAGTTTTATATGGCCATCTGTAAAGGTGAAATTCTTCAGTCATCTGTGCCTCTTTGCCATCCCTTCCATTTTCTGTTTGTCCCGAGGTTCTCTTTGCTTTACTTATCGAAGGAACACCTCAAATAGCAAATTGTGTGTTACTTTAAAACACCTTTTGTGCCCTTTATATCGAGCCATTTGCCCAGCGGGTTCGGGACAACCGAGCCATAGCCGGGATCAAGTTTGGAGGAGTGGAGCAAACCATCAGCCTCTACGCGGACAACATTCTGGTGGCGGTGGATAACCCTCGGGTCTCTCTGCCGGCCTTCCTATCGGAAATGACCGCGTTTGGGGCAGTGTCGGGCTTCAAAATGAATGTCCAGAAGTCCGTCGTCCTGCCGCTAGGTAGCAACACCCGACCAGCTAACAGGGCTTCGTTGCACATAGGGGGCTTGAGGTCAGCACCACCGTGCAGTACCTGGGGATAGACCTGACGCCGTCAACCGTTCAAACGGTCGACCTTAACTATACCAAGCTGCTGTCGCGAGTCCAGGGGGACATTGCGAGGTGGAAGCAACAGCCGCTTTCGTGGCTGGGCCGGGTGGCGGCCATAAAAATGTCCCTGTTGCCCAAGATCCTTTATGTATTCCAGACCATCCCGGTCACTCCCCCATTGGGGATGCTGAAGAAACTACAGGATGCCCTACATCACTATGTATGGGCGAATAAAAGGTCCAAACTGCGACGCGACCTGGCCACGAGGACGACAGCGGAGGGGGGTCTGGGGCTTCCGGACCTCAGGCGCTACTTCCAAGCGGCTCAGCTTAGATTCCTACTGGAGTGGTCCCGACCGACTTCGGAGAAGCACTGGTTGTTCCAGGACAGGGCCATGGCGGGCATGCCCCTCTGGAAGGTTCCCTACCTGGCGCGCCCAGACAGACCACCGTACCTCAAAAGATCCCCTATCACCAGGACCCTTTTGCAAGTGTGGGATGCTACCGCGGTCCCAAGGGGCCTGACGACCTTTCCCTCCCCCATGACGCCTCTGCTGGACAATCCGGCGTTCCCCCCTGGCAGCCCCACGAGCTCATTCCCACAGTGGCGACAATCCGAGTGTCGCTCAGCGGGCCACCTCTTCGATACGGAGGGCTTCATGACATGGGACGCCGTGACAGCACACTATTCACTGGATAAGCCACTCCGCTACCAGTACTTCCAGCTTAGGCACTGGCTGACGCACGCCGATGTGGCGCCTTTGGTTGGACGCCCCCTCACCCCCTATGAGCGTTGGATAGTGACCAAGACATCGGACACAAGGTCCATCACGGAATTATATCAGATGCTGTCCCCTCCCCCCCCTTCGGAGAAATCTGCTGGGCAGAGGCGCTGGGAGAGGGAACTGGGGCGCGCTCTTTCAGCTAAAGAATGGCGAGACGTATACCACCGGGCTCATCATACGGCCAGGAATACCGCTAGCAGGGAGGCGGCGGTCAAGATCGCCTACTACTGGCACTTGACCCCTGAGCGTCTACACCAGGGGAATCCGAGCAAAGACCCTAAATGTTGGAGAGGGTGCGGGCACACGGGGACCATGCTACACATCCTGTGGGACTGCACCGAGGTACAGGAATATTGGACAGCGGTACTCAAGGACATAGACACTCACTTTGACACCGACATTCCACGATTCCCAGCTTATGCTGTTCTCGGACTGCCGAACGACCTGACGTTCCCCCTCAAATCTATGAGGGGAAAACAGATGGGACTGGCAATGGGGGCAGCGACGCAGCACATCTTGTCACTCTGGGGGTCCACTAGGCAGCCCACACACACGGGGTGGTTACATCGGTTATGGTACATCATGGGGATGGAAAGGATACAAGCCTCGCTTACTCAGTCCTCCGAAACCTTCAGGGCAACCTGGCGTCCACTCATCTCTCTACTTTCCCAGGAATTTACGGCGCTCACATGCCCGAGGTATCTCCGGGTCCTGAAATTGGCGGAGGGGTTTAGAGATGAAAAGACCAGAGCGGAACACAAAGTCTAGCCTCTACACAGTACAACCAACATAGGCGCTACAAGGAACACACCGGGCGGGAGGGGGGAGGGTGGGGGGGCTTGGGGGTAGTTGAAGGGGTGGGATACAGTTGGGGTGGGGTGGGAGGGAGGGCCTGTTTGGGAGTTGGGTGAAAAGAGTTCGGATGGCCGCAGGGGGGCGTGCCCCTCCGCCAAGCTAGCATACTCGGGCGCCCGGACTTGCCTCACCTCATGGACACTCAGAGGGGTGCGCTGCTGGGTCGGGGACGGGCGCCATGACATCGCTTTTTGTTTCTTCATATATTGTATGTATCACATTGCTTTGTGGAACTCAATAAAAATATATTTGATCAAAAAAAAAAAAAACACCTTTTGTTGTTCCTTGAGATTGTGGAGATCCTCCTTTAGTTTCACCACCATCTTATCCTAAGGGACACCCATCCTCGACCTTCTGTGAACAGTCCCTGGCTGGTGGCAACATTATAGTGCTTTGGAGTGCAAGAGAAGTACCCAAAGGTGAAGCTGAAAGAGCACTGGTCCTTAAAACTCAATCTCTTAGTCAAGTCATTAAAGATTTTTACCCATTGGTCATAAGGAGCTATGTTGATTGACATGAAACATTGAAAGGGAGAAGACATCAACAATACATTTGTAACTTGCAAGCCAATGTGAGTGTGACTCTACAATAAGGACCAGGAATCACCAAATATGGTTAAAGGATCTTGTTTTGGATTACAATCAATCCAGTATATAAGCAAACCAATAATAAGTTCAAAAGCTGTGACAATACAGCAGATAAACTGAAATATCTCAGTAACTTGAGACACAATAAAATGAGATACGGAAGAAAAAGATTAACACAAACAGGTGTTCTGTGAAGAAACTTCCCTTCTCTCTTCTAAACGTAGGATAAATATGGAACCATCTATCAAGGGACTCTAATTTGTGAGCATAGAAGGGGCAGCATGATCAGACTTCAGTATAAGTCTTGGAAAAAGGAAATAAGCATAAAGCTTCAATCTTGTAAGAATAGGGCAAGCCAAGAGGTTTGTACCTCTTGAAGTCTAAAGGGAATCTCATGTCTTACAGCTGTGAGAAAACCAATTTAAAAGCAAAAGGAGATTCATACACATCCTTATCTCCTTTCACACCACCAGGAACCAACCAAATCATTACTCGAGTGCATCAGCAACATCCCTTTCGTTTCACGTTTTATCAAACTTAGTCTGCAGTACTCAACCTTGATCATCTCTCCATCCTGGTACATGATAAACAGAAGGCCTATTTTGACCATTAATTCTTCATTTTCACTGCCAAGTTCTTCCCTCTAAGCGTCACTGTCAGCTGTCTAATACAATCAATAAGCCTTTCTTCTAACTAACGAAAATCATGATAATACACCTGCAAAGAAAGAGAGAACATGCTGGCAAAGGAAAATGCATTTCAATTGAGGCCTGTAGTCAGAATAAGTTTAATTAAGAATTTATAATGCACCTCGTGTACCATGGTTATACATGCGCATGTGTAACTTGAAGAATAAATGTAAAATGTGAGTAAAAGAGTACATGTTTATAGGTTTCAAAAGAACATGAATGCATACGTGTATAAGTCTCTAATCTCTACAATAATTACATTTAATGATTGCATTTAAATCCTTCACACATATTAATGATGTTGAGGCACATAGTGAATTTAATGTCAGTTACGAATATGCATAATTGTGATGTGAAAGAGTGGAGCCTAAATTGTGCTGTGCCAATTTCCCCTCTGGTAACGATGTTAGCCATCACAATCAATATATGAATTTCATCAGATGAGACTAGCTCAAAACCCAGATTTTTTTCAACATTTTTCATTCAGAGATTTCCATGCCGTAATTTCTTCTTAACCCGTTTCATGCGCCGCCGATTTTGAGGAAGTGCGGCACTTCCGCAAAATGGGAGGGGCCGCGTCGGCCATTGGCCGACGGCAGCACTGGGCAGGTAGTGCTGCCGTCGGCCAATGGCCGACGGCAGCATGGAAGGGGTTAAAATCTGCACTGACTCTCCTCTAGTTCCACATCATTTCTTCTTATTCCCCTTCTTTCCTGCTCCTTTCCTTTCACTTTTTTACACTTGTACCCCTTAAAGATAACAAACAAGCAGATTGCAAAAAGGGCAAGTGTGACAAAGATTTCTGAACCATTTGCCTATTGCAGAACATCTATTTCCAAATTCTTCTCTAGCACCTGTAGCTTCCAACTCCTTTAAATCTCCCTTTAAATCTGTAATATTCTTAATGTATCTCTTCACCTCCTCACTCTTGTCGGCAATATAGGTTCAGCATTGATGAACCTGCAACATCTTGCAGACCTTGCCTTTCTAATTGAGAAGGATGTCTAACCATAAGCGATTCTGCATTACCACAAACCTTATAGCTATCATTTCAGTGTTCATAATTAACAATGAATTTGTGGTACTAGTAGCTAAATTATCAACTAGAGTGGGCAAGTTTCTAATTTTGAGATTATTCAAAGCTACTCCTACAGAAGGACTCAATTAACCAAATATGTCTTAAACTATTTCAGAACCATTGCTGTTTCTTTTGGTTCTAACTTGTGATTTCATTTCCTAAACAGGATCATCCAAATGTTCGACATGATGAATCTTTGGGAAGAATATTGGCAAATTACATGTACCATACCACCCATGTGGGCATTGTAAGAAATGCACGATCCCTACAAACATAATACATTCTAGGAATAACAAGATACTGGCCTACCATGAATAATGGCAAATTTCCCCTATATTAAAAAATGTGATCACAATCCTCTTTCCCATAAATTTGGTGTGAACTACGGATTAACCTCCAAGCACACATCATTTTCCCTTGTGTTTCAAATCTAAAGTTAGCGCAGGCATAACTCCTGATCCTTGATGTTCATCTTCCTCTTTAGCCCTACCTATTTCTATACATTTGATCATTCCCTGTCTTCAATCTAGCATCCATTGCCCTTCTCCTGTCTTCTACCAAATCTAGAACTTTCCTTTCAACATCAGTTAGGTAACAAGTCATATTGTGAATATGAGCATAAGCAGTGTCTAGCATTACAATGGGTTTAAAGAGGCAATGAGCTGTATTCATATCTTTGTCTTTGGGGTGACGATTCAAAGATTTAAACATAAGGGCTTCAGGAAACACAAAATCATTATTTGAAACATAACACTGGAAATTATCCTCTCCATACAAAAGACTCATTAAGCGGCTAAATGTAGTGCAATATATAAAAGGAATATGATGATAGGTAATCTTTTTTGCCGCTGAAGCAGGTGACTGCATACATACATAACAGTCCTTAGCGTCCATGGTGTCAATATATTTATAAAGAAACTTGAAATAAGCATTTGAGAAGTCTCCCCTCAATGAATCTACATGCACAGTCTTAAAATCAAATGTATTTAAAATACTGTCAGTAGGAATCTGGGTTCTAGGGTTAGCCCTAGATCAGTGGCCTTCACACTCTGGTCCCCCCCAGGGGGGCGTGCAGGTGTATCCAGGAAAGGTCAAATGGGTTTGCAACTCTATTTAAATGAAGATAGCCTGTAAGCACGAAAGGCGCATTCCTAGGCTGCCTTCATTTACATGCATCAGTTAAAAGCCATAAGAAAAGTGTGAGGACAGTACTACTGAGTGGCATTGGGCAGGGTCAGTGAGTATGAATTCGAAGTCAAACACATGGCTAAAGAAGAAACCATTCGTTATTTTATAGTTTTTTTAACCTTCGGGTAACTGTATATAAAAACACACAGGCACCTCAAATGAAAAATAAATGCAAGGTAAACTATTCAAAGGGAAATATACTCTTTTATCTTACGAAACATCAGTTAGCTAAAGTGATCACTGAATTAAATACCGAATGGTGCAGTGAGGAATAGTGAATTGTTTATAGTGCCACACGGTCTCAGTCTGGACTGAAAGCACTGTGAATGTCATTATTTTCAAATTGCATTACATTATAAAGCAGGCTACTGCAAAATAATGTTTAAGGTAAAACAGATTCCTTATAAATATACATTTTACTGATAAGCATTCAGACTACATCTAGTGAAAATATTTTTATGTGCACTTCTTTTAATGAACACATATATTACCTCTCAAAAATAATAAATATTTGTCACCATGAAGCTGAGTGACTCCATTAATTTAAACCTACAGTGGCCCCAAACCAGCCTTTATATTTGGTGATTAACCATTGCATGCATTTACATTTCTTTCAGGTAGTGGGCACTTTGGTGAAAAGGCATTTTCTACTTTAGGACTCTACTATCTGTTTCACAGCCCAGGAGCCCCTTCTACCATCTGTGAGCGGGCACAGGACCCCAGTTATGGCAGGCTTACAATGAAAAAGAATGCGTGCTGCCTGTTCCTTCCTAGCATTAGGGCCCAAGTCACCATTGTTGCGCACGGAACAGGGCCCAAGCAACAGGAGAGGAGAGTGGGCTAAATTGGCTCTTTTCGTTCTTATTTTTTACACAAAGCAGCAGAAAGCCTGCTTTGGGCACCTGGCTAAGAAGTAGTGGCCCTACTGAGTGGGCAGAGTAGATTGCCTGCTTTACAGAGCTATAGGTATCATTGGTGCTGAGGCAGCATTAGAGTTCCAGGGCCTACTTCCTGTGCCAGTGTTTCTTTGCGCCTCGGAGTAATGGCCTAAGAGAGGGTGGAAATAAAGCAGAGGAGACACCCTGATTTGGGGAATCAGAGAGATGAGAGGGATAATGAAAGATGGGAGGAAGTGGGATGGTGTTAGATGGGAACCCATCTGGTTAAGAAAGGTCAGAGGCGACAGCAAGGCAGTAGCTATCATTAGGGAAACAGGTGCCAAGGACTTTTGCCCAGGGGCCTACTGCATCACAATTATGAATGTTTTACAATAAAAAGTGGGCAAGGGAGCTCATTTTTCTTGCTAGCATTAGGGCAGATCGAGCCCTTGGCACAAACTGGGGAGCAGCATGTGGAAGCTCATTTTCTTTCAGAAAGAGACCAGACTTGTTTAGAGATTGAAGTTGTAATCAGACACGGTGAGGAAGGAGTGAACAAAGAGTGCTTCTCAAGGCTACAGCCATCATTAGTGCAACAGGTAGAGTTCACTGGGGCCCACAACACCCCAATTATTGGGAGTAGTCTTTTTTGGTCAATTCTGTTCTTGTTTGATGCTGTTGCTTTTATATAGGTCTCACATTTAGTATGAGTTACGAGCTAAAGAAAAGCACCCTTTAGATGATCTCAGGATCACTGTCCCGTGCGATCATCCCTACCTTCCCACTCACCAAATCCTTGCCATATAGTTTTGGAGGTGGGCCCAACTTCAAAACATGTTGCTTAGGGGGTGCCAGAGAAAAAACGTTTGAAGACCTCTGACTAAGATCTATGTTCACCTGAATTGGGAAGTGTGGGTGAATACTAGTCCTACAATTATAGCTATAAATATACCAGCTAATATAAGGCAATGCTTATTAGGATTACTAGTTTTCATGACTTCCCTAAAATCGGACAGTTGAATAGAAAATAGCAGCAAATAGATTACTTCTGTATGTTTCTACTTGCGCAATTGATAAAACACGTCATAAATCATATGATGAAATTATTTACAAAGTCTTTGTGAGTCTTCCCTAACTCTACCCCATCTTCTTCTAAATGACACCCTTATGCTCCTTGTGCAGCCTTAAGTCTAGGGAATCTTCTTAAGTCTTTTAAAACAAGGTTAATTCAACTAAGCACAGATCAAAGTTCAATTTAGAGATCATGCCAGTGACAAATCGTGTCAGTCTTTTCAAAGCAAAGCAAATTAAAAGCGCAGTTCAGCTGCAAGTTAAATTCACAGAGGTTCAATTGGAATTTCACTGTTATCCTCAAAATACCAGGACCCTCGCTCGCTTTCATGTGCCACGAAGTATGCCTATTCAGGGGATGTGTACCTCAAACAGGGTACCCTAACTATTTTTTATCTCCTGGGTACAGATCATTCATCTTCACTATCACTTAGATCAGAATCATCAGTATCCTTTGAGATAGTGCGGGGCACACGCTCTGCCGGCAGACTAAGTCTCTCTCTCTCCCCTGTCTTTCTCGGCCAGCTGTCTACCGGTCCGACTTGGCTTACCACAGAACTAAACCCTTTGGGTCTGAATCTGGCTCAGTCAGTGCCACAGGCCAAGACTGTCCTGTCTCCACCTCAGATGTCGACTGATCAACCCCCCTCAGGCCGAAGATGTGCTGTTTCAGGTTCTCTGTGATTTTCTGTATCTTGTTCAACCTCTTCCCACTGCGTTACAGTTGAGGTCTGCATTTCTGGGAGAAGTCCTGAGATATCATCAAGGGGGTACTCCACTCTGCAAGTATACACAGTATGAATAAAATTGGGGAGACTTTCACACTTGACAGCAGTGTTAATCACAAGGATCACTTGAAAAGGTCCGTTCGAACAAGGTTTCAGACACATCTTCCGAATGAGTTTCTTCGCCAAGATCAAGTTGCCAGGACTGAGGTCATGGCATTGTTCCTGATGCGGAGGGGGGCAGGGCCAGCAGCTCCAACCCGGTGAGACACAAAATGCACCACAACAGCCAGTTCCATGCAGTTATCAAGAATCATGTCCTCTGTAATGTTAACAGGCGCATTTGCAGGCACTGCTGGCAGTCTCATTGCTCGACCTATGACGATTTCATGTGATAACAGTCCTGTCCTCCGATGAGGAAAGCTTCGAAGATTCATTAACACAAGGGGCACCCACCTTGGCCAAATTGGATTTCAATGTTTCTTTCACCTGCTCGACTATGCCTGGAAATTGCAATGTAGTCTTTGCTCCAATTTTAATGCTACTGGCAACATTTTCAGGACCACATTAATAAACTGAGTTTCTTTGTCTGACTTCAGCGAATTTGAGAAACCAAACCTAGGGATCAGTTCCCTCAACAACAACTTAGCTACTGTGAGGCTTTTGTTTCTCCTGGCTGGGTATGCTACAACCTAAAGCGAGAAGTTACACAAAATCACCAGGACATATCTCAGCAGTTGCACACATGCATCTTGAAATTGTCCAGCTGCATCCTGTTAATCGACCCTCCTCATCTTCCCATATGGCTTAGTATCACTGTGGTACTTTTCCTAACATTCATCTGCTGACACATGACACCTGTGTTACCATCCTTCAGCCATCAACCTAAGTTGGGGTTAAACCAGTTCTGTCAAAACAATCTGACCATGGCATCTCTTCCAAAATGTATAGGACAGTGCAAATGTCTAGCCATCGGAGACAGCAAGCTATCTAGCCATAGAAGCTCTTCCATCTGCTGAAACCCAAATGTCATCCTCACTTTTAACACAACCTGCTCTGACCCAACCCTGTTGTTTGGTCTCTGGCCCTTCCTCCTGCAACCTTTCCATTTCTTCCCAAGTATCAGCTACTGTCAACAAAAGGTTGTAATTGATCTCATCTTCAGATTCATTTACATATTCTTCATTAAAGGTTTGATATCCATGAGCAAAATATCGCAAAACCTCATCAGCATACCGGTTGTCAACTGTCAGATAGCCCTCTCCACTTTTATGGGCTGAACACTTCGCAACAGCAATTTTGGTACGCAATTGCAATGCCTTCAACAATCTTATGATAAGTTCTCCATAGTGTACAGGGGATCCTGATGGCGTCATGAATCCCCTCTGTGACCATAACTGACCAAAATCATGAACAACACCACAGCTATACTGACTGTCATTAAGAATTTCCACTTTCAGACGTTCATAAACACAACAAGCTCTAGTAAGAGCGATCAATTCAGGCAGTTGTGCAGATGAAACCCCTTGAAGCCAGCAGGCTTCCACTACCTCCTTTGACTGTACAGACTGTCTAGACAGCTCTAATGTTCCCCATCGTCTCTCAGGCAGGACCCATCAACAAACAGAATGAGATTGGACTTTGTCAATGGCTCATCTTGTATAGCTGGTCTTGGCTTGGTGCATAATTCGGTGACAACGAGACAGTCATGCTTTACTTCCCCATCATCATTTTCATTTTCAGGTACAGGTAATAGTGTAGCAGGATTCATAGAAGCACATCTTTTGAAGGTAATGTTATCTGCAGCAAGTATAATCTTTGGTCAAGTGACTGTTGTCCAAATATTGAGGGTCGGTACACGTCAACAAGATCTCCACAGAATGGGGAATTAACACAGTAAGAGGATGTCCCATGACAATAGTTTCACACCATTGTATGCTAACCCATACTGCTGTAGGTAGTCTTGTTGCTATGGGATCATGAGTAGCAGAAAAATAAGCCACAGGTCTCCTTGCATTTCCATGCTTCTGTGTAAGCACTGAGAGAGCGCAGCCTTCTCTCCTACTGAAGAAAAGCGTAGAAGCTTTGTTATCTTGAGGCATTCCCAGTGCTGGGTATGACAGAGACTTTCTCTCAGCTCTGGGAAGGCAACCAAGCAATCGTTATCCTATGGTACCGGATCCAACACATACTTGTGTGTCAACCTCTATACAGGCTTGGCCACTGGGGAAAAGTTGAGTATCCACTGTCGACAGCAGCCTACCATTCCTGACTTCTCTCTGGGTGGTTGGTGGATTCCTTTTCAGAACTACCAAGATTCTCTCTTGTGACACCTTCCACGCTCCCTTCTCAATGTGATGTCTGAGATACATAACATCTCTTTGACAATACTGTATCTTATCTGGGAACACTAAATGTCCATTCTCAGCCAAGTGGTTAAACAGTGCAATGGTGTCTCGTTTACATGCTTCGTGGGTAGCTGATGCTACTAGCAGATCGTCGATATACTGTACTAAGACAAAGTTGCAGGGCATCATTAGTGACTCAATGTTCTTTTTAAGCACCTGGTTAAAAATTGAGGACTTTCTGTATGCACCCCTGGGACTTTGCACCAAGCCAAAACACAGCTATGGAACCAGAAAGCAAAGAGGTATTAGCCATCCTCATGCAAGGGTATAGAGAGAAAGGCCTGGCACACATCAATCTCAGTAAACCACTCAGCCTCAAATGGAATCTGAAATAAAATCACAGCTGGATTCAGCACCACAGGACAACAGGGAACAATGATGTTATTAAACTTTCTCCCGTCCTGCAGGATGTAGTACCTACCACTAGGCTTCTGCATGTCCATGATGGGTGAATTACATGGACTCTCCATCATCTCTTTCAAAATGCCATGTTGTATCGTTGACTCAATCGTCAGGGTAATCCCAGCAATCGTTTCGGGAGTCAAAGTGTAATGAGGAGTTCAGAGAAATTCAGCATTAGGTTTAACAGTTATACAGACAGGTTCAACTCCTTTTATGAAACCTATGGCCTTTCCTGACTAGTCCCAGACTTCAGACTTAACCATAACTCTAAGATCTGGTGGCAAATCATCATTTGTCATCAAAGGGCACAATCCAATGTTTGGCCTTGACTCGCCAATTTGAAATCAACAACTCTGTCATGAGTCTGAAACTCCACACCTTTCGGCTTGCAATACATTGTGCAATGTAGTTTACAGTGCAAGTCGCGACCCAAAAGATTTACAGGACTAGAATCACACACCACAAACTCACAGCTCTCTTCAAAGGACCCTATTTTAACAGGCACTTCTTCTTTTTACTGGGTTTGTCATATTTTTATTTGCAACTCCTACAACTTGGATTGTTTTCCCCAATAGGGGTAGAGCGGAATGGGTAGCACCAGTGCCAATCAAAAATGACGCTGATTGGCCATTCACTTCACCTTCCATGAATGGACCTTCTCGTCTCCTACTGAGACTGCACCAAGCACACAATCTTTCTTTTGCTTCAGGCACCGTTATTGGGACAAATCAGAGCCTTGGCCCTCTACTGTATCAAACACAGGAACTTACTGAAACAGATTTTGGTTCTGGAAGGAATTCTGATAAAAAATTGGGGCCTGTTAGAATTAAATATAGGGCCATTTATATCTTGCTGTTGAGTCAGGGCTAGAGGAACTTGTATCACTGGGACTTGTACATTAGGACCTTGGGTCCTTTGTCTCTGCACATTTTGTGGCAGAACAGGATGTTAACCTGTGTCTGTGCAAACCCTGAATCTGATTCCTATTCATTACTCTGTTGGGATTAGGACGACATTCCCATTTCCAATGTCCTAACTTGTTACAATAATGACATAGATTTGATTTCTTCAATGTTGCCACATCAATCCCAGTTCTTGGGTCAAATGGGATAACATGTTCTCTACCCAGTTGCAGATAACTAACTTCATCCTGCATCACAGGAGCTCCCTGCGGATACACACCTTGCATAGCACCAACATACTGTTGATTCTGATTTCCTATCTATGTTGCTTTCATTTGGGCCAAAATGAGCTTTTCTTTCAACCGCTTCTGTATAATTTCCAATTCATCACTGCAATATTTTGCATATCTCAAGATCTCACCAATTGACTTACTCTGCCAACAAATTAAATGCTTTTGAATCATCATGCTAACCCTAGGTCTCAATCCTGTCACAAACCGGGACACGATTCATCCCACATCTTTGGTTTTGGGATTTTCCATCCAGCTGTGCTGTCTAAACACTTGTAACTTTCTCTCATAAAAAGAATACACAGTCTCTATAGGCTCATGAGTCATTCTGTCAATCTGAACCCAATGTCCGGTGATCACCTGTTGATACTTTTTCATTACCAAAGGCGACGGGGCATGAGATATTCGATTTCTGTGAGGCTGCTTCTCTGGCCCCTGTATAGACACTTTACATTCTGCCCACAAATCACTCTGTCCCAGAGTGTCTAAAAGGGTACTCAAATCTATCCACAATACCAATGAAATCTTCACAAATCAATCAGCTTGGGTGTACCACTCCACCGGCTTATCTCTCAATTTGGGGACATCATTTGTAAATGATGCAAGATCACTCATCCACGGTAAATGAACCTCCACCAGGCACTTTTTCCAAAGGGAAATTTGAAGCACCTTCTCCATCTATCAAAGACGGAGGCGGATCTCCCTTCACTTTCTTCTGCTCTTTCTTCTTGGCCCATCTGCATTCCCACTTGTCCAATTTACTCAATTCCTGGATGCTACCAAAAAACTCCCTAATTGTCATTTTCATTCCTGAAGTCATCATACTGGTTAAGCCATTTTCATCAAAACATATGTGGTAACGTTTCTGCAAGGAAATCTACATCATGCACTCAAGCTAATTCAGACAGCTTATCATGAGCTTGCTCTTTATGCTTAGTAACATCTTCGCACATGTATATGGGTTCATTTAATTGATAGGTATCTAACCTAGAGTGATCAACATTTCTAATATTATCTCATCCAATTGTAATTTTAATGTCACCACATCCACTGCTTTCTCCCTTCCTGAAGACTGGAGCTATTTGCTCAATCCTGAACCCTCATCTTCTCATGGGTACCCATTGAAAAACCTAAACAAATCATATAATTCCTGTAAATTAACACCATTTTGGACTCCTGGAGTATTGGACGTTATTCCTTCTCAAGGACTACAGCTTGAAATACAGTGAAGTTAGTTACAAATGGACAAGTGAGAATTTTGTGACCCATGAGCTGGTTCCTGTACAGGGGGTGAGTCCTGTCAGATTCTTTGTCGATGGTGCAGGAGCTAAATAAGGTGGAGTCACCCTTTTCAGGACCAAAGGAGTTTTCCAATACCTCTCCATCCGGAGGTAACATGAACAATAGTTGATGTATTTACTCCAGTAGGAACCGTCAAACCGTGTGTGGTGGCTCCTGATGACTCAGGTTTATAGAAAGTATCTGCGGGACCAATAGTGACTAGTATAGAAATTGCTGCTCGGGCATTAGAAACAGTAGAGTTAACAGGAGCACGGATCCCTGAACTCTCTCCCGTAAGGTTTTGACTCGTATTCACTGGGGCGGTGGCTCTCTCCTCACTCGTCAATGTAGGATATAACCTAATTCCCTCAATTATGTCAGCTCTCGATTTTTATTGTTCTGCAAACCACCTAGCTTTAGTACAGCTATGTACTGCCTTCAGACTCTACCCTGATATTTCTCTCTCTCTTTGACATGAGTTGCAAGAAAACATGACCTCCCAAAATGCAACCCTGAAAATGGAGTAGCTCGTGTAAGACCCAAGGTAACAGGTGTGCATTAACTCTCCAGCTCCACTTCACTGCCGGAACCCTTACTGCAGTGTTTTGCCTTCAAGTCATATGCGCATTGACACCAACCACTGAGCAGTTGATTAGAGTTGTGCGAAATTGCAAAGTCTTCAGGCTCATAACTTTTCTATTTTAAAAAAAATGCCTATAAGCTTTGAAGTTTATAAAAAGGGACAGTTTGAGTGACCCGTTCTGATAACAGAAAAAATTCCGACTGCCTCAAAATGCCATTCTGGGGAGAAGTATGATGAGAGGGTCAAGCCCTGTTTGGCAGCTACCCCCATCTTAACTGAGCCTCCCTCCTCAAAGAATATAGTACCTCTGCCACCATTGTCCCACCTCGGTGTCCCCAGGTAAACCTGGTACTTCTGCCATCCTTCTGCAGTCTCCTTCTGCCATCCTTCTGCAGTCTCTAACACCAAAGTCAAGGTTCTGCTCCCACCATTGTCTCCACCTGCATGCAAAGTTCAGTTGCTCATGTACCCTTTCCCACAACGCAAACACAAGGAGATGATAGACGGAGCGCTGAAACTTTTCAGACACTCACCCCCAGTCACAGATCTGGGCTGAATCTATCATTGTTCATTAGTTGACTTTGCCACCTCAGTTCATACCAAGCTATGTGCAAATCAGTCTTGACCCTGTGCCTCATGGGAACAGTCCAGCCCGAACTGCCAAGCCAGGCCTTCCATGAACCGAAAACAAGCATCCTGGGACCGGTTTCTGGGTAACACCCTTCATCAGCCAGGCTAGCTTGAATCCAGTGGCAAAGAAAGCAAGGAACCCACGTCTGGGCATTCCCTGCCAACTTGGGCGCACAAAGCAAACACAAGGAGATGATGGAGGGAGCGCTGAAACTTTTCAGACACTCAACCCCAGTCACAGATCTGGGTTAAATCCATCATCATTCTTTAGCTCACTTTGCCACCTCAGTTCAGACCAAGCTATATGCAAATCAGTCTTGACCCTGTGCCTCATGGGAACAGTCCAGCCCGAACTGCCAAGCCAGGTCTTCCCTGAACCGAAAGCAAGCATCCTGTGAATGGTTTCTGGGTAACACCCTTCATCAGCCAGGCTAGTTTGAATCCGGTAGCAAATTGAGCAAGGGCCCACGTCTGGGCATACCCTACCAACTTAGGGCGCACAAAGTAAACACACCCCCATGCAAATTCCAACTGCTGTCCCTGCACCCCACTAACTTTCACAGATATCTCCCGCTTACCTTTCAGCCTGAGCGAGCTGCAGGCAAGAAGTTGTCTTTATGACAATATCCTACTTCCTGGTGCCACACTCAAGAACAATCCTGGAGCAGGAAGTCATTATGTGTGTGGTTCAGTTCTTTCATTCCTCCCTGATGGCCTTTTTGCAGGTTTGACAGGTTGCTAATGCTTTATATGGTGCCCTGTTTTGTTGTCCTATCTGTAAAAAATGCTTTCCTATACGAAATAATGTTGTTGCCGTAAACATCTCCTTGTATTTGTTTTTTAGATTGAGCTGAGGCAGTGTGCATGCGATATCTTCGAGGCATGTTGTATCTCCTCTGTTGGCTTTTGGCACGCCCATTGATTTCCATTTGTCATTTTGTGTGCTGTTCTGAAATGCTGGCTTTTCAATGGTGCATTGCTTGTATTTGTCCCTCCTTTGTGTGCTTGATTCCCACCAATGGCAACTGGCCCTATTACATGTACTCTTGTCTCCTGTTGATTTATGCTAGTTGCGTTGCACTATTTTTGTTTTTTCTCTAAGCTTGTGTTTTAGGAATGCGGTGTTTCTGTGCTTGGTGAGTGAAACACACTCAGCTGGTGGCAATAGAACATAGGTGAACAGGGACGATGGTTGAGAGGAGCGTAGTTTGAAATGTATGAGTGTGTTAATAAAGTTTCCACATTTAAATGCTTTAGGAGCCAACACAGCTTTTGTTGGATCAGCACACACAGTTTAGTTGAGCAGCACAATGGCCCCCACAGGTTGGGAGGAGCAGAGCTTGTATGTATGCATGTGTAAACAAAGTTTCTACAATTAAATGCTTTTGTAGCCCAAATGGCTTTTGTTGGATCAGCATACACGGACTCTGTTTGAGCAGCACAATGGCCCCCACGCAGTTGGGGGTAGCATTGCTTGTATGTATGCACGTGTAAACAGACTTTTAACAATTAAATGCTTTTGTAGCCCACGTGGCTTTTGTAGGATCAACGCACGCGGCTTCTGTGTGAGCAGCACAACGGCCCACAAGCGGTTGGGAGATACGGACCTTGTATGTATACATGTGTAAACAAAGTTTCTAGAATTCAATGCTTTTGTAGCCCTCGCGACTTTTGTTGGATCTGCAGGTGCGGCTTCTGTTTGAGCAGCACAATGGCTCCTGAAGATGGTATTTGTTCTTTTGTTCCTTGAGCTTGATTTAATTAAATATTCAGGGCAACATCTCACACATCAAAGTGCCTCTCAAGCACCACACAAAGTCCTGTGTCATTCCGCTGGGCTACATGTTAATTGTTTTTTATGGTGTTCCTCTGCGTCGGCTTGTTTGCCATTTCCTCGTTGTTTATGTCAATGTTCAGGAGTATGCTGCACACACCCTCTCACAGTGTAAGTAATGCTCTAAGCTGTGATGTCGACATTGCACATTTACTTCACCACATAGTTCAACTAATACTTTACATATTTTGGTGTTAAAGAACACTGCTGCTTCTATAATAACATGTGTATACTTTATTAAGCGTACCATTTTCTTGTGAATGTGACTGCTATCCACAAATGTATTTCTTCTATGTCTATCCTTAAATGACCTAGCTCTTCTGGGGTCATATCTCTTGGGGTTGCTGAGCTTACTATGCTGCAAATCACCCTGAGGCATATTTACAAAGAGATGGCGCCGCCACAGAGTCATTCTTTTTTTATGCCTCAGCGGCGCAATCAGTGCTTCACACTGCTCCATATTTACAAACTAACACATTGGGTCCAATTCCTCAATTTGTAGAGTCCTGCTTCATATTATATCTACACCAGGTAAAATGCATACAGGGTCGGCATTCCCACATTAAAAGCAACGTAGAACTGATGCAATGAAATGTACAACTTTTCACTGCGTCACTCTACAACTTGACTGGGTCAAAGTCCCTATGCCTTCTAAAACAGGTGTAAGAATTGAAGTGGGGCTTTTAACATGGGGCTTGCCTCTGTGTTCTGATGCATTTCTGGAGTTGCGTCAGTCTTACCACCAACTCCAGCAATGTGTCACTTTTGCACCGAAAGATGCATCAGAATTTCTGACAGATCCTTGAATCCTTGCGCCATGGATCACTGTCTTGTAAATACAGAACATCCATGGCAGCATTAGGGCATTTGCAGCGGGCACAAGAAATCTGATGCATCGATGCAGATGTGTCAGTTCTTGTAAATATGACCCCCAGTCGTATTGTTAGGCATTGAGTTGGGTCACCCAGTGTCGAACTTACTGCTTGCAGTCAGTGATCCTTTGGAAATTGTCTCTTTGTTGTTTACAGCTTAAAGGGATGGGTTACATCAGGCGTCTGCTGGCTCTGTCGCTGTCTGAATCCCTTAGGGAATAGACGGTAAGGAGCGCTTACCTGCGTTTGCTATCTTTTTTAATGTTCCCTTCAGGGACTGGTGGTGTGGAAAGAAGCATGATTAACCCCTCATGCTATAATCGAGGGCCCTTGGGCCAGCGCACCATGAGCAGTTCACGTTATCCTGGAGTTCTTTGGTTCTTTATGTAAACCCCCTTGTTTAGAAACAGAAATACAACCTTAAAGGGTGCAGAGGGCACCCTCTAACATATCCTGGGAAGAACATGAGAGGAATTTCTATTTACAGGTCATTCAGAAATAAATGTATATTATAACTATTAACAGCAATAGTATGCATTTATTCCTTTTCAGTGACTGAATAAAGCAAAATGCACATTCCCGTCAAGCTGAGGTGTTTTTGTAGTGGCGCCAGCTACTGAATAGTATGGGTGAGGGGGTAGAGAAAAGAAAAATTCACTTACCTGATGGCTATGCCGCTCCTCCGTCCTTCTGTCCACGATGCAAGGAAGCAGGAAGCACACAGACTCCCAGACTCCCCTAGCCAATCACAATGCTGCTGTCACTAGCATGACAGCAGCGTCATGATTGGTCTGAGCGGCCTGGTTTGCCTCTCAGACAGGGGTGGGAGCCTGAAACAGTTCTTCACCCGGCTCTCCAAATTGGTGGAGAAATGCTAAAGTGCACGTGACCATTTGGCCGGCTCAAGACGGCCGGCCAAACCGTCATGCGCACTTCTGGTGCATCCACCACTTCTCCCCGTGACACAGGCCCAGCCCCGCCCCACATTGCCCAGTATTAAAAACCAAACTGGTGCACTACAGAAAAATAAAATGATAATAACAATGCATTATTATAATTTTATTTTTCCTTTTTTCAATTGGGACGACACTCCTCCGCCTTAGCGGAGGAGCCGCTGCTGTGTTTTTGCTGCTGACTGAGGGGAGAAGGGTTATGTCAATGTTGTGTATCTTTCGTTAGAAAACAGTCATTATTCGTTTTGAGCTATGTACTTATTTTCAGCATATCAGCCGTCACTAATAAAAGCAGCGTTATTGAATAAATCTGCTGTTAGAAAAATACTTCAATGATGGTTATGTTGCCTCCTCAGCCATCCCCCTAAATCTCTTACTTCCATTCGGCCTACATTCGGCAGGCCTCTATTTTGTCCATGATTTGCTCTCAACGTGCTTGAGGATTGTTAGTTCACAGGCAATCGCGCAGCAGGCATTGACTTTTAGAGGGCGAGTTTATGCCTTTTGGAAAAAATTGCAGAATAAGAATGTGACCGTATCCTGGTTTTAATTATTTATCACAATCGGATCCCTTAAGCCAGTCTTTGTATAATTTCTTCCATTAATACATGTTGATTGTATTTTACACAGTATTTTGATGTATTTATGTGCTTCTTGGTTGAATCTTTTTCAAGGTTCTAATTCGTGAAGCCGTCATGACTACTTCTTGTGATTTACCTGTGTTCTTAAATTATGTGACTATTTTATTCAGTTAGATTTGCTGGACTTACTGCTTTCACTGTATTTTATCATTTGTGTGACCATTAACACCATACCTTGCTGGTTGGTAGTCCGACCTTACAAACCTTTTCTTTTGGGGTGGGGTTTGCTACTAATCTCTGCACCAATCCCTTTTAAAAATGAATCCTGTGTTCTGTTTCCACCAAATGGTGTACTTTAGACGCTGCATGGGTCTTCTTCTGCATTTCTTAATAATAATAATAATCGCTTTATTGCATGATTAATTAAAACCTTCGCAAACAAGTAAAACATGTATTCACAAAAAGCAGCTACATTAAATAATGCTAAAAGAGATAGCAGATATGCAGTGATTCTATAAAATTGCGGAGGAATAAAAACTAATAGGTGAGGCAGTTCATCAAAATGCTTGTTCTCGTGGTTAGTTGCGCCCCGTGAAGAAATATATATGAACATTTTTTAGGTCGATGAACTGGTAGCCGGCCCAGGATGACTGCTGACAACTTAGGGACCATGGCAGTAGGCATAGATCTGGTCAAAGACCTAATGGTCGGTGTAGTTGCATTTCATTTGTGTACCTTTAAGAATACTGAGTAGTTGGCTAGCTTCCATGTTACCCATATTTGATTCTCTTTCCTGTCTTCTTCCTCTGCCCTCTTAATCCTTCATCTATCTCTTTCTGCCTCTCTCCTACGCAGTCGTTTATTTCCCCGCCCCCGTCTCATTCTTGCCCTCGGTCTTTTCACTCTTCTATAGGTTTCTCTAATGTTTCTAATATCTATGTGTCCTCCCTCTTAACGTTCCTTCTTTCATATCTTCCATCTTTCTTCTCTTGTCTTTCTACTTTTTATTTCTAACATTACATAACATTTTAGTTCTCAAACGTTCCCTTTTTTTCTTTTTCAGTTTGCATGTTTTTTCTCATTCAGCTTTCACTTTCTCCCTTTCACTTCTTTGCTTTTGCAACCTGGTTTCCATGAATTTTCCTCAAATTTCACCTTTTCTATATATTCAATTTTCTGCCTTTCACACTTCCTCGGTAACCCTGTCTCTTCTTCCTTTTTCTCTCCTCTGTTTACCTCTTTCCACTCTTCCTCTCACCATTTCACCTCTCCTCTTTTTCTTGTCCTCTATGCTGCTCTTTGTTCTCTCTATATTTAGTCCTCTGCTCTCTCTATTTCTGTCTAACATTCACCCAGGCACACATGGTCAAATTCAAATTCAAAAAGAGCTTTATTCGGTATTCAATATTGAATTCATAAAAGCATACATTTAAAAGTGGCTAACACAGTAATTCTCTATTAAATAAGAATAGCATTTCATCATAAAAGGAATCTTAAGTTCCAAATAAAACAAAGTCAATTTAAAATCGTGATTATTTACATGGACTTCCACAACTTGATCACTAATTTTAAAAAACTAGACACAGCATGAGTAACACCGTCATTTTCAAGCTGTTGCAGCCTAAGAAAAGCTGTTGTACATGTGCGATGCCCCCACGACCTCCAGATGGGTTTCGGGTAAGCCCATCTGGGTACAGAATAAAATGTACAAAATAAAACACAGTGGATGTTTGATTGAGCAGAGGTGTCATCGCATGGGCAAATAAGCTTCACCATGGACCAGTTGTTACAGTCTGGGAAGGTTATTAACCGGAAAAAGGTGCCAAACATATAAATGGTCTATTTCTTTTGATCCCTCCTGTGGTCACTCTCATTCTGAAACACACTGTCTTTTTCCCCTCTCAGTTTTACTCATTCTCTCTCTAACGCCCTCTATCTCTTTCTCAAGCACACACACACAGAACTTCTTGGTGTTTCTCTCTCTTCTTTCTATGTTACCCTTTATCCTTTGTTTGGTTATCATTCTTTTATTCTATTGCTCTCCTCTCATACTAACTCAGTTTGTCTTTCTTGCACGCTCTCTCTGCTCCTCTGTCTGGAGTTCATTCAGCACCTCGTGCATAAACTACCTATCCCTCGCTGTCTTCCTGTCTATGCTGTGCAGCTCCCACCCATATCTATCCACCATGTCACATATTTCCACTCCACAGATCCACTCCACACCACACAATTCCACAACTAACAATTCCAGCCCACATAATTCCACTCCAAAACAAAACGCATGGGCAAAAGACAGTGACATCCACAACGCCAATAGCTCTAATTCTCGCAAATCATAGACCAATTGGCATTGCCCTTGCTTGATATTTTTTATTGAGGTATGTGTGGTTTTTTTAGCATTCCCACTCTACTATGCCATAGTTCCTTTGAGCATTTCACCCCTTTGCTCCATTTTGTCATCTGTTCTACTGCTTTGAAGTGGTTATTCATCTTTATTTCAGATTACCTCTATGACCATAAGAAAGTGTAAGCTGCTCCTTCGGACAATATTTGAACTGTAGCTCCTTCTACATCGCTCAGCCTAAAGTGGTCCAACAGGTTATTTCTGCCCTGGCTGTGGCTACGTCCTGCTTGTTTTGAAAGATAAACATTTCATATTTCAAGTTCTTCGGTGCTATTGGATATCTCGTCATTGTTAGTATTATGGAAACAAGAGCAACAATAGGTATCCCCCGAGCACGGTCATTTGATTCAAAAAGACCCTATGTGGGATCTTTTGGGGAAAGAATGCTGTAAATCCAGGAATGGTTAAATGTCTGGGGGACTGGACCGCATAGTCTTGTTCTTTACATCGCAGCAGCCTCCAAGCATTGACTAAGCTCTGCATCCAAAGAGTAAGGTGAAATTCCCAAGGTACTGGGGAGTTGAGAATCCTTGTTGTACCCGACTATCCAAGACCAGATCGAGAACCTTGTCCTAACAAGTTTATGGCCTTACAAGGAGGACACCATTTAGTATTGCTTTTTAGACCATAGGCTGTCATGAAAAATAAAACACCTCATGCTATTCTACCAGCTTCCACCCAGTGGCCATATTGGTGTAACACCACATGGCTCACGAACCTGGCGTTGAACCACAGTGGTCACTCGCCATGTTTTTTTTTTACCAGACGTTTACATAAGACTCTACCCTTCTGCTTCTTTTTTAGCTTTCTTTTCTTTTCCCTGTCAAGTGAGTTTACTCTTACCTGAAAAAGGGTCACATCGTTTTTTGTTCTCTTAAGCTATTCTGAAACTTTGAACCGTTTCTCTGGGCTACTTGCCGTGTTTACATGAGGAACATTTTTTTTTTAGGATCATATCCTAATCTCTGTTATATAGTGCCACTATTACATGCACTTGTTTTCAAGGCACAACTGGTTTGTCTGCTGCTCCTTACAGGCTGTCCGATATACCTCCAGGGTTTCTACAGGCAAGCTAGTGTGTGTTGTGTGAGTGAATATTGTAAGCTACATGTATAAGGAACCGTGAAAAGATTGTAGAAATATCACCTTTGTTAAAAAGACAATGGGAACTGAGAAGATAGCATAAGTAGACACCCTAAATGGAGCTAAGACTAGTAATAATAATCTACTTTAAAACGTAAGAGGACAATGAAGCTGATCATGAGGCTTTGGAGGGTGGATGGAATTGTCTCTCCCACTGATGCATGTTTGAATAGACATAGGATAAAGCTCCTTCGGGCTTGCTTCCTTACAGAACAGAGCCCGCTGACCAAAACAGTTCAGACACAAAGGAGGAAACGGACGGGCTAGGCAGTCTGAAGTTTGGAATCCCCTGTGTATTGATTCCAGGTTAGCAGCAATGAGGAAAAGTGCTTCCCGAAAACAAGACGCAACTAATAGCAAGTTGCTAGGGAAAGGTGAGAACAGTGAAGCGGCAGAGAGGAAAAATTCATAGGCGCAAAAGATGACAAGAGGGCTTATTTTACACTAAAGTAAGATAAAGCCCTGCGGGAAGATGATGTCACAATGAGGAAGTAGCCCCACATAAGTAAAACATTAAAAATATTGTTGATAGCTGTGAATACAGCAGAAAATATGAGAGAACAGTCTTTTTAACTTTTCCCTAAGGATCTTGGGGCATATTACCAACAACTAGCGATAATTATCGCTATGTTGGCTTAGCGCCAATAATTTTATCGCCGTGTTGCGGCGATTTTTATCGCTTAGGAGCCTTGCTATTATCAAGGTTTATCTCCTAAGCGCTAAAAATCGGCCGAAATGCATGAATATCGCTGTAAAGTCAGCGATATTCATGCATTACCGAGCTAATGCTCTTAGCCATTTTATCCACCTCCCATTGGATAACATAGCTAAGAACTGCTCAGGGCAGGTGTTAGCTTTTGGAGATATTCGCGCTTAGCGCGAATATCTCCAAAAGTTGGTAATAGGAGATAGCGATGTTAGCGACTGTTTCCCGTCGCTAACATCTTGGCACGCCCACTTTGCATGTCTTTAGTGATAAATATCTCTGACATGCAAAGCGGGGCCCAAGATGGTCGCTATCTCCTACTAGCTGTCGCTAACTGGTGTTAGCGACAGCTAGGTAGTAGGGAGATAATTTTATCTCCGCTTTCTTGGCTTTTAAAGCCAAAAAAGCAGAGATAAATCCCTTGATAATATGCCCCTTAATCTCTATAGATCTTATCTCTAAAGCTCCTCCATCTTATCTACTTGGATTTTGGCTCCACAACCAGATCTCCTGCTGTCCTGGGTACAGCAGTCTTTTCACATGACCAAATGTACGCACAGTGGCTATTTATGTATTATCGAGGTCTGTGTCCGGTATATTTTGTGTGAAGACATTCCTCTGATTTAAATTCTTCCTGGGCATTAGGGTGCGGTCTCTGCTGCCCTCAGTCTTTTTGGTGGATATGTCTGGAATCTTCCTCAGGTTAAGTGTTTGCTGCACTCTGTCTCATTTTAGGGCAAGCTGCCTGAATCAGAAAGAGATGCCATTTTGTGAAACCTAGGGCCATATTATCAAGAAAGGGCGATACATTATCGCCGCTATTATCGGCAGGAAACTGCTGATAAAGCGGCGATAATGGGCTTGATAATATGCCCTTATGAATTCCCATAGCAGCCCAGGTTCTGGGGTTAACCTGGGCTGCTATGGGAATTCACAAGGGCATATTATCAACCCCATTATCGCCGCTTTATCGGCAGTTTCCTGACGATAATAGGGGCGATAATGTATCGCCCTTTCTTGATAATATGGCCTCTAGTTTTCCCCTTGTGGTGCGAGGCCGCATTTGGAAAGGCCCATGGGTTCCACATCTTTCCGTGAGCGTGACGTAATGTGTGTGCGTGCCTGAAGACCTCTCCCGGCCTCTCTCAGCATCAGGACAGACCTGTAAGGTGCAGTTTCAAGGCAGCACACCTCAGTCGAGCTGAATGTCTTCTTGAATTGCGCTGCACTTCAGCCAGGTGGAGGAGGCTATTAGAGACACTAGATGCATTTTCTTCCTTGCTCTCATACGGTGGGGGACTCTCTTCTTTACTCACCTTCTCTTCGGATCCATTCCCCAGGATCTCCTGCTGTTGTCAGCAGCCTGTCATGGGCCAGAAGATAGGTTCCCGTCTTTCTACTTGCCGATTCTGGTGACATCTGCTAATTGCTGGTGCACCCTTGATTTTCTGGCACTTGGGCTCAGGCTTCTGCACCTGCATCCTGCAGTATCCGCAGCTCTACCACAGAGTGGCAGGCAGACCTTTGTTCCAAGATGGCCTAGATTCCCAATGCATGTCTTGTGCCATGGAACCTTGCAGAGCTTGCTAGTCCTCCATGGGATTATTTACCACTCAAGGTGCAAGCGGCCCCATAAACTGCCAGTGTATCGTCTCTCACTTGAAGCTGGAGCAGCGGCCATCATGGATCGGGCTCAGCAGCACCACTGCTTCTGCATGGCTGCTGGAAGCGCCAGCTGTAATTGTGGAGTGTCCTAGCTGTCCCAGTCGTTTCCAGCTGCAAACTCTGCAGTAATTCACCTTTTTTCTGGTATTGTGTGCCATAAGCCTTTGCCCCCTATGAATACAAAATAACATGCATGCAAAGTGAAAGAATTGTTTCTCAATTATTTCATATTCACTTCAAATGGAGAATGCAAACACCGCACAGTCACTCTGGAGATCTGCTTCCCTGGCACGGGGCCGTTATTATTGTACGATTACACCTAATCCTGAAACCATTTATCCCTACATCTTTACATAAATTGACTGTCTTGTGATGCCACCCAGGCACACATATGCATTTTGACTGGGAAAAGTGCCAGGCCTCTTAAGACATCACCTTCTCTTCCAGAGGCGCCCTTATTCCATTCCATTGAACTTAGCTAAGAACCTTGATAATGAGTGAAAGGAAAAGCATTGCGAATGATCTTTAAACTTTGGGCACGCTCCCTTGAGGGGAGAGGGGGACGGGGGACATCCCCTGTGGTAGGAACGTTGCTTCACTCACGGGAAACTGGATGCATGCTGAGAGCACTGCCGAGGAAAGCTCACAGACATCTTGGCTCTGGGTGAAGCGTCAGGGGGCCGGTGACGCAGAACAGCACGCAGGCCGGATTTCCTAATGCCGCAAGATATGAAGTAAGTGGAGTGGAGGGTGTGGCCTTGCATTGAAAATTGTCACACTTTTCATGATTGCAGAGATCAGCCACTTCCTGTCAAGATTATAGGGGTTATTAGTTGGAATTTGTGTGGATCAGAGCTTGGGGGCCTTTTTATAGAAGCGCATGAGGTTAGAACAAGCCATTTAAGAAGAAGCCAAGGGCGGCTTGCAGCTTTAAAAATAGGTGAGGCGCAGAACGCCTTAAAACTCGCTGATGTCTACTCCTCGCTCGGACGACGAGCGGGAAAAGAAGGTGGTTTACTTCCTGCATTTGAATCAGACCAATCAGCTCCAGGATTGACTGGAGCTGGCTAACCCAATGCTCATTTTGAGGCTGGGGGTCCGGTGCCGGCAATCCCTTGGTTGTATTTCAGTGTTGGGATTGTGACATGCGTCCATTTGCACCTACGATGCCATACTGCAATGTGCAGGAATCTGCCCAGTCCCACCATCCACTTGCTGTGGCTGGCAGCGCATTGAATAAAAAATACCACCTACCATTGAGTAAATCGTATGTATTTAACAATTAGTGCACGCACATTAGGTGTGGCACCTTTTATTTCACTTTGGGTATTGTGAACTGTCTGTCAGATTTTACCAGTCTCTCTCTTCTTTACCAGTCTCTTTCTTCTTTGTTTTGAGTATCTTGTGTACCCCTAACAATATGCACTCCTCTCTCTTTCCTCTGCCCCTTAAGCCCTCCTCATGTTTTGCTTCTCATATAATGTGTTTTAACAAGCTGTCCCAGTGTGATTGTTGGGAAACCCTAAGCTCATACCCCCATCATACTGACCAAGCTACAGCCCTGCCCAAATGGCATGCATGGGTGAGGTGTAACAATGAAAAAATGTTTATTTCCTCTAGTTATCTCCTCTTTTTAAGTATGTAGCACATGTAGAAAGAGGAAAAATCCTCAGAGGATTGTTTTTGTGCAAGAAGGTGTCCCTTCTTGCATAAAATAATCCAGGGTGTAACTTGGACACCCTTGCATTAAGGTGCATGGTGCAAGGTTGCCTGTGCTGGCGCTACGCTGCACTCAATGCGCCAGTGCAGGGAGAGAGCAGGAATGTGTTATATCTTCGTAGATATAGGGCATTCCTGCTCTCTCCCTGTCACACACCGCAGCAAGTTGTCTTGCTGCCTTGCTTTACATGACTTTATAGTAAATCTGCCCCTAGTCTGCTGGGTGTGGAATTTACCACCTGTGATGTTACAGCATCTTTCAGTTCTGCACCTCGAAATGGGGAGTTCCCTGTTTCAAGATAGGAAAACTCAGAGTGATGATGCCTCCCCCACAAATTCCAACAAATTTAACCCGTAAAACAGAGTGCGAATATCTTAGAGGTGCAGTAAATGACAAGTAACCAGGATTGCCTATTTAAGTCTAAACTGCCTTTATTGGCCAATCAGGATGCCTGCAGAATTCATGAGTGCCTAAGGGGATTCATGTATTTGAAAACAAAACGGTGCTAGATCTTCCCAAAATCACTGGGTCTCAATAGATACGCAACGAGTCTACGCATTACTGTGGAAAGTGCGCGTCTCCCTTTGCAGCAGCCTTCATACCTCTAAGAGCAGGAATAGCAAGCGCAGTGCTGGTGAAACCAATGATAAGATTGCCACCATATTCAGAGAAAATACCAGCCTTTTGTACGTGTTTCGAAAGCGCGGGTATTGATATATGATATTGTGTAAAATTCTCAGAATTTTTTCTTAATATGGTTAACCTTCCACATCTTACTTTATTGACCATTTAGTAATAGTCTAGACGGTTGTATGACGTTACAACGCATACTTTTTCAACGCATGCCTTTACAACGCATTTTTTACAACGCAACATCCTTTACAACGCATTCCATCACAACGCATGCCATTACAACGAATTGTCTAAAAACTACCTTTACAACGCATTCCATTACAACGCATACTACCTTTACAACGCATACCATTACAACGCATACCATTACATTGCATGTATGGTAAGTATTGGATAGTATAGGGGTAAAAATTACTACTCTAACTCCAGGGGGTGCAACAGTAGGTTAAGTGTTGGATAGTGTAGGGGTAAAAATTACTATTCTAACTCCAGGGGGAGCAACAGTAGGGTAAGTTTTGGATAGTGTAGGGGTAAAAATTACTATTCTAACTCCAGGGGGTGCAACAGTAGGGTAAGTTTGGGATAGTGTAGGGTACTATGCGTTGTGATGGTATGCGTTGTAATGGTATGCGTTGTAATGACTGCGTTGTAATGACATGCGTTGTAATGGAATGCGTTGTAGTGTCATGAGATGTAATGGTTGCGTTGTAATGGCATGCGATGTGATGGATCTTGCGTTGTAAAAGTTTGTTGTAATGGTAGTGCGTGGTAAAAGTTGCATTGTAAAGGTTGTTTCCCAGTCTAGACAGCTTTAACATACACTAGCAGTGATTTCTCTTTGGATTGCTTGTATCAAGATTATATTTCAAGGAGGGAGAAGTGCCTGTTTTTGCTGCTTTTCCCACTAGCCAGATAGGGAGAATAGCAGTCAGATGGCAATGCCAACATAGTGCAAGTCAGGGGTAGCAGTTGTTACCCCTGATTACCACAAATGATGAGAACCCCTACCTGTGCTCTTGACATTCTATTCAAATAAATTGTGTGAAACAGTTTAGAACTGATGTGCGGTTGTTTCTCAGGTGCCTGTCGTGGACCTGGCAGGACATTATTATTGCGGGGAGTAGAAGGACGGAGGGTTTGCATCTTTCAGGTTTCCACCATTAGTTTTGTGAAAAGTTTAGAGCGCAAACCTGTCATCCATTGCTATTGTATGTGTATGATTGGTTGACTTTTGGTCTTTGGTTCCCATTAAGTCCCACCCAAATCCCCCTTCAATAAAACCTTTCATTCCTGCACTTCTCCCTAGGACTTGTCCCACAAAATAGAATGTGATGCTTCTTCTAGGATGACCACCTCCCTCCAGGTCTTTATCAACACTATTTCCACTCCTGAACTTTTTATCTACAAATTACTGATTACCGTGGTGTTCATCTAATTAGTTCAATTGAAGCAAAACAATACAACAGCCAGAATGCATTAGGACGTCACACAAATGTCCAGGACTGTAAACAGTGTACATAATGACCTTTCTGGAACTGGTCACCCCAGTCCCAACAGGTTGCTCGTGTACCTTGCCTTCGTGATAAATCTTCTGCATCCTGTGGGACCATTGGGACTTATTTTGTATCAAACATCATGCCATAGTGCTACCTATGTGGTCCTCTGGAGCACTTTGGGACACTTGACATCTAAAGTTGCAAACAGACAAAGTAGAGAACACCTGAAATAAAGGCAGGATTATCCTGAGTCTTTGGCGTACAACAGTTGTCTACTTTGATGCCAAACACTTATCTATTTAGAGTGTTCCACTTTTCTGAATGTATTTGTTCATAAGTGCCTCGTGGTGACTTCGCCGTGAGTGCTTGGAAAGGAGTCTGCATTTACTAAAAAGTAAGGTAACAAGTGGCCCAGGAATACAGTATGAGTTCAGGTTTACTGATGTTTTCCCCTTTTGGTGCCCCCTGTAGCTGCACAGCTCGCTCTTGCAAGCATTATTGTAGGAGTCGGTGTACTTCTATTGGACGTTTTCTTATTTATCCTGCATCATTAAATTCTGTTGTGTTCAGTTCGAATGCCTTGATATTCTTTATTCTCTTTTTCATTGTGTTCCCCTGCACTCACCTAAGTTATTATTTTACTGTAAATTCACCTTTGAGTTGAGAGTGGAGCGTTCTCTCAACCTATCTACTATCACTCAGAGAGCAGGGATATCTGCCTCTTTACACCCGAAAAGCACAACCTGTTTATGAAATTACAGCAGCGATCCCACTAATTCAGGTGTTATTAAGAACCTCCAACAGGTATTATGGGTCTGATTTAGAGTTTGGCAGGCAGTGTACTTCGGCACAAATGTGGTGGTGTACTCTCTCCATCAAACCTCTGGTCTGCCTGCTCTTTTGTGAGTTGGGCAGACTGGTATCTTTCAGATGGTGGCGTCCTGCTATGGTTTGGCCATCAGCAATCTTACTCCGATAGCTCAGCAGAGTAAGGGCTGTAGGAGTAAGGACCTCAGACCGCTCACCCTATTTACAGCAAATGGTCTGATGTATTTTTTTCTGTTCTTTGCCACCAGGAAAATTCTGGGAGCCCTGAACAGAGAAAAATAACAAGCATTTGCAATGCAATAGGTCTCGCATTTCTTTTAGAGTTAGAGCTATTGGCGTTGTATTGGAAATGGATTCATTTGTAGTGAGTATGCATAAGGTACAGAAAAAGGAACAACTGGTGGGCCGCAGCGCTAATGGTCCTGCTAGTGAATTGATGCATGTGGTAAAAAAATGCTGTGTAATCATGGAGGCTGCGGAACGAGTTAACCTTTATTTAAAACCCGATTTAGTACCAGAAATAGCCCCGTCCTAATTTAGCTAAGGTGTGCACCTATAGAATGTTTTGAGTGTTTAGTTTTGCAGTTTCATCATTTATTTCAAAGTGACACTGGTAGCAGTAGTCTACTGATGGCACTTGGGTACCTTCACTATACTTCTTCACAATGGAAAAGTCATTTTGCAAATCCCATTTTCGCATGAACACATACAAAAATGTATATGCACAATTTTTTTTCCCCAAAGGGAGAATATTTTTCCTCAAGGTGAAACTGTTTCCCTTATTCACCAATTCTGGGAATAATCCCTTCCCTTTCCCACCTAGGGTGTGGATCTACTCCTGCCTCTGACAGGAGTAAATCTGTGACCGTGTCTAGGGTGGAAAGGGCTCAGAAAACGTTTGTTAAGTCAAAGAGATCAAAAGCTTGAGGTTCACCTTAAATATCACATTTACAGATTCAAACCCTCAAACCAACCTGAGAGCAAGTTTAATCCAGCTTAATATTACATTATAATGGAGCTATTGTATGTTAGTGAACCGATTTACAAGTGCAAATTCTAGGTTGTGGCTACAGAAACCAGAATTTACACTCTCAAAACAATCCATTTGCACATTTTAATTTAATTTACACGTGCAATTGGATTTGTAAATTGGGACCAGAGTAATTCTTAAGATTGTCTCACTTTGCTGTTGTTTATCAGTCAAATCATGTCTTGTGCAAGGTTTTCTTTGGCGTGGGACTAGAGGCAAAATAATGTGGCTTGTTGAAGGTGGTATTGTAAAGCAGAGGAAACAGCTTTTTTGATAAAACACAATTTTTTTTGTTGGGATTTTTATATAGCGCGAACTTGCCTCGAAGGCATCAGAGCGCTTTACATAATCACCAATTTCGTTACAGACGGAGATATTCATCTTTTTTTTGCTAGGCACAGTGCGATTAGGTGATTTGTCCAGAATAACAGAATGTTGAGCGTCGTTGCCGAGACTCGAACCTGGTTCCCCAGCTTCGAGGTCGACCGCACTAGCTTTTGGTCTTCGCCCGCTGGCATGGGTCTATGGTCAAGGTGTCATTTAGGTCACTGCAGCTCATTAAGTGCCTCTTCAGGTCTAAGGAGTAGTGCATTAGTGTCCGCTGACCACAAGACAGCTGTGTAGCAAATCAACAAATACTTCCCTGTAGGGAAAGTGGATCGTAGTTTTGATTTGCATCACAGGTGTGCACCTTTTGTTTTTTATGCTCCTTGGCGAGGCCACAGGGACTCCATCGGTAGTTGAGTTTTTAGGACACTTTTGTGCCCCATGGTGTAGACGTGCAATAGGTGCCAATTCACAAGTTGGATTTTCAGGACAGCTTCATGGTGCGTGGTGCAGTAAGTGCTGTGGCACCAGGCGGGCATTCGGACAGCCCTTTGGTGTAGGCGTGCCGTTTCACCGGTTGTATTTTCAGGACCCCTTTTAGATCCATGGTGTAGGCGTGAAGTAAGTGCTAATTCACAAGTTGGATTTTCAGGACAGCTTCATGGCGCGTTGTGCAGTAAGTGCTGTGGCGCCAGGTGGGCATTCGGACAGCCCTTTGGTGTAGGCGTGCCGTTTCACCGGTTGTATTTTCAGGACCCCTTTTAGATCCATGGTGTAGGCGTGAAGTAAGTGCTAATTCACAAGTTGGATTTTCAGGACAGCTTCATGGCGCGTTGTGCAGTAAGTGCTGTGGCACCAGGTGGGCATTCGGACAGCCCTTTGGTGTAGGCGTGCCGTTTCACCGGTTGTATTTTCAGGACCCCTTTTAGATCCATGGTGTAGGCGTGAAGTAGGTGCCAATTCACAAGTTGAGTTTCCATAACAACTTTGTGCCCAAGTTGTAGGCGTGTGGCAGCTCGTGTGCCACCAGTGGAGTTTTCAGTACGTCTTTGTGCCCAAGTTGTAGGTGTGTTGTAGATGCTGTGTCACCAGTGGAGTTTTCAGAACATCTGTGTGCCTAAATTGTAGACATGCAGTCCCTACCATGTCACTAGTTGAGTTTTCATGACGTCTTCGTCCCTAAGGAGTAGGCATGCAGTAGGTGCTGTGTCACCAGCATCTCTGTGGGCTCAGCGCACTCGATCAATGGAGAACAATGGATGTGGGCCACAGTGCGGCCTTTGATAGCGATTCAAAGCGGGACTTGTGAACAAGTTCAACCGATGTGTCACGAGACCCCGGCGGTGTCACATTAGGCCAGCTAAGCAGTAGCTGTTGCCTCTTTTGCTGTTCCCAATACCTTGTAGTTTCACCAATGTCGGTATTGTGTTATTTTAAAGTAATTACACACGTAGCATATCCCAGAATGTATGTCCATGTTCTCACTGAACCCGCTGTGTCGGATTGGGATCGCAATTTGGCCCGGGCACTGACGAAAAAAGTGGCCCACATTTGCAGGGCGTGGCCCACATTCGCTGGGCGTGGCCCACATTCGCGGGCGTGCCCTTTCATGAAACACACAAGGAATGTAAGTGGGAGGATATTGTTCTTGGGAAGGACACAGGGTCAAGGTGACAATGCCCTACAAGCTGAGCACCTGAAAAACAGCCACGCCCCCTCTATCACCAAATTATTCACAGCCCTCCAGCGCAGGAGCATCTGAAAACAGCGAGGCCCCTTTCTCTTAAAAAATGATTCCCCACCTTCCAGCGCAGGAGCACCTGAAAAACAGCGAGGCCCCTTTCTATTAAAAAATGATTCCCCAGCCCTCCAGCGCAGAAGCATCTGAAACTGAAAAACAGCGAGCCTCCAGCTATTTGTAAATTACTCAGCCCTCTCCAGCCCTTCATTGCCTCGGGGCAATGGCGTGGCAGGAGAGGGGCTAAAGCAAAAACACAGCTTCTGGGCCATCCATGAGGGTGGGGGGAGGCTAAGGTGAAGATGGTGCAAGTCCCCACATCACCTGGCCCCCAAAGTGAGACCCATTCTTCCTCGCCCACTATGCCCTGGATGAGATGGGCTGGGGTCGAGGGCTAATGCAAGCACTGTTTCTGGCTGCGTGGGCCCAAGGGGGGACAAGGTGAAAATGCCTCATAGGCCTGAGAAACACCTGGCCCCCTGGTAGGCCGATTCTGGCACAGAATCACCCTTCCCCAACCCATCATCAGAGTGATTGCTTGGCAGGGAAGGGGGTCAAGGAGAGGCCTCAGCTGATCATCGCTGCGGCGGCTGCACAGCGAAGATGCTTTCCTCTCCCTGTCAGTGCTCTCTGTACACTGGGAAAGGGGGGGAAAAACCGGCCCACAGAGTGCACTGGGACATCGGCCCTTCGGTCCATGCCCGAGTGCCCGCAGTGCCAATCCGCCCCTGGTCACCCGCATTCCTATCAAGGCACAGTTGAATCCACTGCCCCCAGAAGTTACGCATGAGTTGAGCATGGCATGGTCTGCCGTTTATTTCCCCGCTTCTACTCAGGGCTAAGCACAGACAGCAGCGTAGCAGTGTGGCCTTGTGCAAGGGACCCGGTGCCACAGTACCTGCTGCACCAATGGAAGCGACAGCTCTTGGCTCGGCCCAGAAGGTGACAGGTGGGGATTGGCAAGCCTGAGTTATTTAGCCTCCCCCGACATGCGACTTCATGGGACTGGCATCGGAGAAATGGCATTTCGGCTTCTCTGGAAACTCCATCATCCTTGCAAAAAATTAACATTTGTTCTAGGGCCGCTTTTAGCTCCTGGTCCAGCCTAGCCTAGGAATGTGATGGAGTCAAGAAAACGAAATGTTGAGTAGGTGGGAAATGCGTGGTTGTTAATATTAAGTGTTAAGCTGGCCTACGTTGACAAAATAATGCTTTAAGTATTGGCCCCTCAGTTTACTCAGGTAAAACAAGCAATGATAACATCAAGTAGACGGTCTCGTGAAGGAGGCGGGGCTTTAGGACTGGTCGGTGGGGGGGAGAAACATACACGAGGGCAACAAAGCGAGATTAAGCAGCAATGGGGTGGGTGGGGGATTGAGATAATGCCGGGCACCCAGGTTAAAGTGAAAGTGGGCACCCATGTTGTTATTGGAAGCAGGCACCCATGTCCTGCCTGCAGTAAGAGAAACTCAATAAGGAAAATGGTGCTCACAGACTAAAGAAGGTGTACAGTGTAACAACCAAAGTAAAGGGGCCAGTCACCATGGGAAGGTAAAAATTAAGACAAGGCGGTGCTAAGGAGGGACTAACAAGCCTATTAAGGAATCAGAAGACTGCATTTAGGAAGGACAATGACACAAGCCAATGACAAATATGGGTGGAGAGTGTGCGGAGCTTCTATTCCATGCTCCAATACAGCAAGTCTCGCAGAGCAGCGCATGCACACTGACTCTAGGCTCGACCTAAAAATGACCCCCACACCCTGGGAGAAAACCTCCATGGTTTATTCGTTTGTTCATTTTTTTGTTTTTGAAAAACAAAAAAAGATGGTTGTACGGCTGCCTGAACAACAGCAGATGTGCGCCAAACTTGCAGTACTTTCAGAGTAACTGCCATGATGGTGGTTCCTCTGAAGGTACATGTATCACTGATAGGCTGGTGGTAATCTCAAGATATGGCAGGCTGCCTGCCAATCTTTAAATCAGGCCCTGTGTCAGTTACTGTAGTAAGAAGGATATGTGGCTCACAAAGGTCCCCCAACTGCACAGTGCTCTCACCAGCACTTACATTATCAAAGCACGCAAAAGCTAAAGACACAGAAGAAGCTGTAAAGAGACTCAAGTACCAGGCTAACCCATTGCTTGGGTCAGAATAGGCCACAACCACATCCAACCTCAAGAATTTAGAGAGATCCTGACTAGCTGGAAAAAAAGCCCTGAAATTAAGTGCACCTGTTAGCATATTCCACCTACATAGGCATGTCTTTTGGTGTAAAACACAAGTGAAGGGACCAAAGCTAAGATTATCTTGCCTTCCAGACGTCCCTCTGGACAGGTACTTCCCTACACAATGGACATCCTCTGACTCCCGGCTATGACTGTGCAATCAAGTGAACCAATTAGGATCACCACAGCCCATGTCTACTCCAAGAGTATGGCACCATTACTACTTAACCTGTCCTTCCTACAAAGCACAGAAAGATCTGCTGTTCTAATACTAAGCACACAGTCCACACCTTCCAAGCCAAGCTATAAATCAGAGCTCCTGACTCCATACTTAAACTCAACATGCAGTGTGAAAACCCTTCCAAAAAGACTACTTAAGGGGGAACATAAAAGAGGAAATTACCCAAGGACTGCTCAGTGGTAATCAGTCACTCCCTACTATTGTTGCCTAATGTCAGGATTCCACGTGGTAGCTCAAGCAATCAGGGAGATTGTAGGATCTGTAACACACGTGCATGCACACACACATTTATCCCACTCTTTTAATTTTTCCTTCTTAGTTCTTTTGCATTTCTCAATGTTCAGCATGCACTGCTAATGCACTATTGCTGCTGCGCTCCATCTGATCTGTCAGGAAGAGAAGCTTGTTCATTTGATATCCAAGTTTTACCTGTCCTGTGAGAGAGAGAGGCTTAGCTTGTGAGTGAAACTTACACTTCTGATACCTTTCTTCATCTCTTGTGCAATAGAATGCAGCCTACATTGCTGATGAATATGTTGTACCTGTTTTGTGAGGCATAGAAACTTGCACTAATGCTCATGCTCTACCTACCTTTTCCCTATCAAGAAAGAAAAGTTGTAAAGTACAAATGTTTATGGAGCATGCAAACCTGCGTAAATGTTTACTTACTACATTTATACATGCATAAATGCCTACACAAGTAAGTACTTATGGGAAGCTGTGACTGTCTCAGCTTCAGAGAAGTATGCCTTGAGTTTTTTAATGGAGTCCCAAAAAATGTAAATTTACTTCAAACTTAAGAGCAAAACTATGGGTGCAATTTAATCATTTTTTTAGGTCAAGCCGACCGGGCAGCACAACTGTCTGTTTGGAAAAGACCTAGTGTCGGTTTACCAAGAACTTACAGTGGGCTTAACACCCATACATTGCATACCATTGGCTGGCTTTGTTGTCACTCTCATTTTCTTGCTTCTTATTTGCCTTGTCCGTTTTGCTCCGTCTTGTGTTTGTCCCCCTCCAGGAGCCTAGCCTCTTTATCATCACCAATTACCTCTTTAACCACCTGCCCCTTCAATACCACACAGTCTGAATTCAGATCCAACCACAGTACAGAAATAGCACACATTGCTGCCACAGATGACATCTGCATGATCCTTGAGAGAGGAGGCATGGCATCCCTCATTCTCCTTGACCTCTCTGTGGCATTTGACATGGTCTCACACCCCATGCTTATCAGGTGCCAGCACAAGATTGCCATCCAAGGACCAGCTTTTTGCTGTTTCTGCTCCTTCTTACTGGATAGAACACAAGTTGTGCGCCTGTCATCCTACTCCTCGAAAGCCTGCAAACTCATCTGCAGAGTTCCACATGGTTAAACGCTCAGCCCCACCCTCTTCAACACATATCTGATCCCTCTGGCCAATTTCATCTGCAGACAACATCAACATCCTCTCCTACGCAAATGGTAGGCAACTCAAACTCCTCTAGGACCAGACGCTAAACACAAGAAAAACATTCATCTCCTGCATGACCAAAGTCGCTAGCTGAATGAAAGCCAACTGCCTCAAGCTCAACACAGACAAGACATAAGTAGTGATCTTTGGCACAAACTCCTCACTATGGGATTCAAACTGGTGGTCGACTGAACTCGGACCGACACCCTGTACCCACACCAGGAACCTCAGAATCATCATCGGCAGGAAATTGGACATGACTGCACAAGTCAACCGCATCACTGCACCCTGCTTCCACACCCTGGAGGTTCTGAGGAAGAACTTCAAAGGGCTCCCAAACAACACAAAAAAGATCACTCACACTTTAGTCACCCGCAGGTGGGACTATGTGAACACCTCCTACACTGAGATCACTAAGAAACTCACCAGAAGACTAATGACCATCAAAAGTCGGATGGTAGACTCATCCTCAACCTCCCACACAGAACTCATATCACGCCACACCAGAGAGAACTACACTGGTTTCCAATACACAAATGCGCTCAATTCAAACTCCTCACACACACATTCAAGGCACTCGACACCTCAGGCCTCACCTACCTGAACAGTTGCATCTCCTCCCATCAACTATCCAAACACCTCTGCTCAGCAGGACTCCTACTTGTCAACATCCCACATATACACAGAACCAGATCAGGAGGGCAAATGTTCTCATGCATCGCTCCTAAAGCAACGAACAACCTCCCTCCAGGGCCTTATGCTCTCTTCTTGAGTTCCACAATTAGCTGAAGACCTTTCTTTTCACTTAACCAACTTACCATAGGTAGGGCTAAGCACACACAGCTGCTCGGCGCTAGGATACCCTTGTGGGTGATGGTGTGCTTTACTAATATAACATAACATAACCATCCACTTGATTCGACTGACTTGTGCCCTCCCACTGCTCACTATTAGGGAACTACTTTTGTATTTTGATTAAGCACTCAATGATGGTCTATATGATTTCAAGCTCTCTCCCTCATGCGCCCCCCCAAATGCTTCCTATGCCTCTCCCCGCTCAATGCTTCTTCCTCCGCTCCCTGTGTTGTTGTCACCCTTGCGCACTGCTCACTCTGTTGAGTGCGTCTTTCACACACCTGTGCTTAGTGTTCTTCTCTCCTGCCACCACTCCATTGTGTGCTTCTCCTCAATGTTGATTTTGCCCTCCAAGTTGCTCTAACGTGCTGATTTTGATTTACTGAGTGGCAATCGGTTAGTAAAAAAGTCAATGGTGCTTGTGTCATTCTGCTGGTGCGCATGCGTTGTGATGTATGTGCACGCCAGCGTGGAATGAAGTGTTGTTGCATCTGTTTTCTATTGCATTGTTACCAATGTTGCACAGCATCACAAAAAAGCATTTGACTTTTCTCCCCATGCTGTACAGCATCACGAAAAACCATTGGCAAAGCCAATATATACCAGAGGTGAGACCAATTGACTTTAAAATGGGCCGAAGGGTCATGAGACTTCAACGAATTTGGGATCTAACTGATAGATTACCCAGGTGGTGAGTCCGCCCCTATGCTCGTTTGGAGGTCATCGCTATATACCTGGAGATAGAGGAATGTAAAGATGCTGCCCAGGGAAATGTTGGGTTATCCTAATCGGAGTAGCACTGTTTGTGTCTTGAACATAAAAAACACAATAACAGATCTGTCATCCGCTTTCTTTCACTTACAGGGATCAATGTGTCTGCCAATCAAGATGAGGAGACAGATTTTGAAACGTTCCAGATGCAAGTTGACAAAGAGTCACGGAAGTGCATATTCTACACGAGTGCCGGCAACTACTGGTGTCTGGTCACCCACGGTGGCATTCAGTCCACGGCCACAGAAATGTAGGTGGTGACGCTCTTCACTCGTGGAGCCTATATATGTTGAATAGCCCTACCACAGAGTCCTCGGAGGGTGTTTGACCTTAAGGGCGTGGGGAGGATCCAGACAGGCTTGTGAATCTAAAAACTCTGGCAGGAAAGGCTGATGAGGGCACTACTGTGTCTGGAAATATCCCATTTTCCGTATAGACCCTTTCCCTATGCAGTCCTATGTCAATCGTTGACTATAGCGCTGAGGTGGGTGGTTCAGGAGGAAGTTGGGCACATCTGTAAATTAGCTCAAAGATTAACTTCCGGTCTCCTTTTTTCTCCAGCGCTGCCAACACAATGTTTGACATCGAGTGGCGCGGCCGAAGAGTGGCCCTCAGGGCCAGTAATGGAAAGTACGTGTGCACCAAGAAAAATGGGCAGCTGGCCGCCGTCTCTGACGCTGTGGGTAAGGCTCCTTTGGTTCTCAGGATAAGTCAACATGCTTATAAGTTAAAGTATGTATCTAGTTACTATGATGTTCCTTAAGACGTAGGACATACCCCAGACTCAGTGCAAGAGTGCTGTAGAAGAAGGTTCATAAAAATACACTGTTACACAAAATGATCTATATTTCAACACCAGCATTGATTCCAGGAAGGGGAAGCAAAAGGGGTACCCTTGCCAGCTCTCTCCCCCACCCCACAAAAACCACCAGCTCATTTTTAAGCCTGCCCAGCCATGCAGTCCTGGAGTCAGAAGATGAAGTAACAACACACACTTGCACGTGCGGAATCAATCATGTTGCCACACATACTTTGGCTTCAGTGCGATCCCAGTCTGAGGTTTTGTGTTCTTTAAAGGCTCAATTCAACGTGACGAGGGCTCTTTGCCATGTACCTTAGACACAGGAATTTTACTCTCTTGCCTCATATTTCACGTTGAGTAGCCTGGCTGTCTTGCCAACGTTACCTATAAAATTGGATAAACATTCTGTAACTCTAAAAGGTTATTTTAAGTAAAGGAAGCCCGGCGTGCGGTGGAGTGACTTCCTGTAATGCAATCCGAGTGCAAGATGTGAGCGTCGATAGACAGCGTTATCTGTAATGCAACTAGTAAAGCCGGAGGTTGCTAAGCGACGGTTGCATTGCAGCGTGGGTGAGCATCATATCAAGATCTGCCAGGCTTTCACGTCCGTCTTGTAATGCCCGGGGGGCTGGGGCTGGGTACGACCCTGGAGTAATCGACACCAGTGCCATGCTGCTGCTAAAAAGTGGGGAGGCGACCCCAGTAAAGAGCAGGAGCATCTGGTCAATGAAGGTGGGAGGGTATGAAACCCGAATACCCTTGTCGGGATATCAGCTGAAATAAATATCGCGTCCTACGTATAGTTTACTAAAATAGCGAGTAAAAAATATAGCTTACCTAGATATCACCCCATTGGGAATAATATGAGAAAATCTACACTAAAGGGAACAATATTTTAGTAAACGATAATTAGGACACGAGATTATGTCAGATAACATTTCTGACAGTGGTACACCTATTGAGAGAGGTCATGTGGCACACAGGTCAAGCGTGAGTTTCATACTCACAGTGGAGTGAGTACATGCTTTATAGTGCATGGCATCACTCCCGTAGGCTGCGCACCCCAGGCCACAGCCTACAAGGTGACAGCCCCTCGGAGTCAGGACAAAGCAGTCACTCCCTAGGGAACAGGCAGCGGCATCAACACCACGCCGGTCACTTATTTATTTATGAGTCTTTGAGAAGCACTTCCTGAAGAAGGACTGTACATGGCAACAGGAAGCGGCGCATGACATCACCGTCCGAGAGACGGCCTGCAGCAGGGAGGAGGTGGGGATGCAGCGATGACAGGCATGGAGAACGTAAGCAGAGAGAAGGCTGCCACGCCTAGAGCATCTTTGCACCCTACAGAGTCCTCAATATTTACACATGCAGCTTGGGGTTACGGCATGGGGTTGCAGCTTGGGGTTGCAGCTGGAGATTACATTCTGGGGTTACTGCATGGGGTTGCAGCTTGTGGTTGCAGCTGGAGGTTACATCTTGGGGTTGCAGCTTGTGGTTGCAGCTTGTGGTTGCAGCTTCGGGTTGCAGCTTGAGGTTGCAGCTGGAGGTTACATCTTTGGGTTGCAGCTGGAGGTTACATCTTGGGGTTGCAGCTGGAGGTTACATCTTGGGGTTGCAGCTTGTGGTTGCAGCTTGAGGTTGCAGCTTGTGGTTGCAGTTTGAGGTTGCAGCTGGAGGTTACATCTTGGGGTTGCAGCTTGAGGTTGTAGCTGGAGGTTAAATCTTGGGGTTGCAGCTTGAGGTTGTAGCTGGAGGTTGCATCTTGGGGTTGCAGCTGGAGGTTATATCTGGAGGTTATATCTTGGGGTGACCGCTCTGCCCTCCACAGGGCTTGGTCGCCCCACTCACTGCTGCCGCTCCTGCCTGCCTTTGCCGCCTCCTGCCTGCAGATTCCTTCGCTCGCTGCCCACTGCTCCTGGGAATTTCCCGCTGCTCCTGGGAATTTCCCGCTGCCCGCTGCTTCTTGGAATTTCCCGCCGCTGCCTCCCTGCGGCCCCGCCCCCCTGTGATTCCATTCGCCGCCCCGCTCCCGCCACCCAGCTGCTCCTCCCTCCCGGCTCCTTACTTATGACGCCCCCAGAGCGACCGCGCAGCGGACGCGCGCAGCGGGAGCGCCGATTGAGCGCCGAAGGTGCGCCAAAGGTAAGCCCGTCTGCGCCCGTCCGCGCCTGGCCCGCGCCCAGCGCCAGGACCCCTGGCCCTCCCCGCCGAGGCAAGACGACCCGACTGACCTACGACGCTGCCACTCTCAACGCACTCAATGCCGTCCGGACCCACGCCTGCTGCCGAGCCACCCCGAGACGCACCCACGGACCCTTCACCTGCTGCACCTGCAAGTTCACCTGCCTCCGAACCTGCCCCGCACCTGCCAAGACAAACACCAGCAGCAACCACCTCAATTGCATCCTGATCAACACCCGCTCCGTCCACAGACACGCTGTGGAACTCTGGAACCTCCTCGACGCTACATCACCGGACGTCGCCTTCCTCACGGAAACCTGGATGAACGCCTCCTCTGCATCCGACATCGCCATCGCCATCCCGGACGGGTACAAGATCATCAGGAGGGACCGCATCAACCAGACCGGAGGTGGCATCGCCATCGTCCACAGGAACACCATCCGCATCACGACCGACGCCAACGACTCCTTCGCCGCAGCCGAACATCTCCACTTCCAGATTCACACCGACCCTAAGACGACCCTCAGAGGCACCCTCGTCTACAGACCCCCGGGACCACGCACACAATTCAGCGAATACATCACAGACTTCATCAGCCCGCACGCCCTCCCCTCCACTGACTACATCCTCCTCGGAGACCTCAACTTCCACCTGGAGAACAAGGACCGCAACACCACCGCCCTGCTGGAAAACCTCACCAACCTCGGACTCAAGCAACTGGTCAACACCCCCACCCACTACGCCTGCCACACGCTTGATCCCGTCTTCTCTTCCAGCAAGTACATCACCTTCAGCCACGCCACCGGACTCCACTGGACCGACCACAGCTGCGTCCACTTCAGCTTCAAAAGATCCACGACCCACCACCACCCGCAACAGGTACCTCACAGGAATTGGAGCAAGATCACCGCAGACCAGCTCACCACCTCCCTCAGCCAGAGCCCACCCGCCAACATAACGGACCCCAACGAAGCAGCCCGCAACTTCACACAGTGGCTGACCGCCTGCGCCGACGACCTCGCGCCACTAAAGAACCCTCCCAGCAGACCCAGAAGCAAGAAGGCATCCTAGTTCACCGACGACCTCAAGGACTCCAAGAAGATCTGCCGCACCCTCGAGAAAGCCTGGCTCCTCGACCGGACCACCGACAACATGACCGCCCTCAAACACGCTACCCGCAAGCACCACCAGCTCATCCGCACCACCAAGAAGAAATCCCTGAAGGAACGACTGGACAACAACGCCCACGACAGCAAAGAGCTCTTCACTATCGTCAAGGAGTTCTCCAACCCCAGCACCGGCACCAACGACATCACTCTGTCACAAGACCTCTGCGACTCCCTCGCCTCGTTCTTCCACCGCAAGATCGCCGACATCCACAACAGCTTCGGCGCCCCACCCACGCACCCAACCGTCGAACCAACGCCCCCCACCGCCACCCTTCGCACCTGGACCACGGTTACCACCGAAGAAACAGCCCGCACGATGAACACCATCCACTCCGGATCACCGACCGACCCCTGCCCACACCACGTCTTCAGCAAGGCCGACTCCACCATCGCACCCCAATTCCGGAACATCATCAACGCCTCCTTCAACACCGCCACCTTCCCGGAGAGCTGGAAGCACGCCGAGATCAGCGCCCTCCTGAAGAAACCTACAGCGGACCCCACCGATCTCAAAAACTTCCGCCCCATCTCGCTCCTCCCTTTTCCTGCTAAAGTCATAGAGAAGATCGTCAACAGACAGCTGACCGCCTTCCTCGAGACGAACGGATCCCTCGACCCCTCGCAGTCCGGCTTCAGAGCCAACCACAGCACCGAGACAACCCTCATCACAGCCACCGACGACATCCGGACCCTGCTCGACAAGGGGGAAATAGTGGCCCTCATCTTCCTGGACCTCTCCGCTGCGTTCCACACGGTCTGCCACCGCACCCTAGTCCAGCGCCTCAGCAACATCGGTATCCAAGAGAAGGCACTGGAGTGGATCATCTCGTTCCTCGCCGGAAGAACACAAAGAGTCCGCCTCCCCCCGTTTCGCTCCGAGGCCACCGAAGTCATCTGCGGCGTCCCGCAAGGATCTTCACTCAGCCCCACCCTCTTAAACATCTACATGAAACCTCTCGCAGCCATAGCACGCCAGCACAACCTCAACATCATCTCTTACGCCGACGACACCCAGCTGATCCTCTCCCTCACCAGAGACCCCGACACCGCCAGAACCTGCCTACACGAAGGGATGAAAGACGTCGCCGAGTGGATGAAGGACAGCCGCCTGAAACTGAACTCGGACAAGACGGAAGTCCTCATCCTGGGATCTTCGCCCTCCGCCTGGGACGACTCCTGGTGGCCCCCAGCCCTGGGCACCGCACCCAAGCCAACCGACCACGCACGCAACCTGGGCTTCATCCTGGACCCCTCCCTCTCGATGACCAGACAAGTCAACGCCGTCTCCTCATCGTGCTTCAACACCCTGCGTATGCTTCGCAAGATCTTCTGCTGGATCCCGACCGAGACCAGGAAGACTGTCACCCAGGCACTCGTCACCAGCCGACTGGACTACGGAAATGCCCTCTACGCCGGAACCACAGCCAAGCTACAGAAAAGACTCCAGCGCATCCAGAACGCCTCCGCCCGACTCATCCTGGATGTCCCCCGACGCAGCCACATCTCCAGCCACCTGAGGAACCTGCACTGGCTCCCCGTCGACAAGAGGATCACGTTCCGGCTCCTCACCCACGCACACAAGTCTCTCCACGACCTGGGCCCTAAGTACCTCAACGACCGCCTGACCTTCTACACGCCCACCTGCCAGCTACGGTCCACCAGCCTCGCCCTCGCAGCCGTACCACGCATCCGAAGAGCCACCGCCGGAGGAAGATCCTTCTCTTACCTGGCTGCCAAGACTTGGAACTCCCTCCCCATCCACCTTCGGCTGACCCAGGACCATCTCGCCTTCAGGAAACAACTCAAGACCTGGCTGTTCGAGCAGTAGCATACCCCTCCCCCCCAAGCGCCTTGAGACCCTCCCGGGTGAGTAGTGCGCTATACAAATGGCATGATTGATTGATTGATTGATTGCAGCTTGTGGTTGCAGCTGGAGGTTACATCTTGGGGTTGCAGCTTGAGGTTGTAGCTGGAGGTTACATCTTGGGGTTGCAGCTTGTGGTTGTAGCTGGAGGTTACATCTTGGGGTTGCAGCTTGTGGTTGCAGCTGGAGGTTACATCTTGGGATTGCAGCTTGGGGGTCGCAGCTTGAGGTTGCAGCTGGAGGTTACATCTTGGGGTTGCAGCTTGAGGTTGTAGCTGGAGGTTACATCTTGGGGTTGCAGCTTGTGGTTGCAGCTGAAGGTTACATCTTGGGGTTGCAGCTTGGGGTCGCAGCTTGTGGTTGCAGCTGGAGGTTACATCTTGGGGTTGCAGCTTGTGGTTGCAGCTTGTGGTTGCAGCTTGGGGTTGCAGCTTGAGGTTGCAGCTGGAGGTTACATCTTGGGGTTGCAGCTTGGGGTCGCAGCTTGTGGTTGCAGCTAGAGGTTACATCTTGAGGTTGCAGCTTGTGGTTGCAGCTTGGGGTTGCAGCTTGAGGTTGCAGCTGGAGGTTACATCTTGGGGTTGCAGCTTGTGGTTGCAGCTTGGGGTTGCAGCTTGAGGTTGCAGCTGGAGGTTACATCTTGGGGTTACAGCTTGAGGTTACATCTTGGGGTTGCAGCTTGAGGTTGCACCTGGAGGTTACATCTTGGGGTTGCAGCTTGGGGGCGTAGCTTGAGGTTGCAGCTTGGGGTTGCAGTGGATACAAGTGGTAGAGCAGGGAAGCTAGGGAGTTTGGTTGTAAGCATTCTCTATAACAAAGAGGTGGACCTTTGGAAAGAACTTCAGTTCCTCCTGTTGTTGAATGAAGTTGACTATGCAGGATATTTAGAGGGAAATTCAAGACACAGAATCTTGAGGTGACATGTGGTCGTACATGGGACGTTGAGCAGGTATGCCTGAGCATTATGAATGCCTTGGTGATTATACAATAATAAGCTGTGAGAGTGATGTACCGTAAATATCAGTAAACAATCAGACGTGCAGCACACATCTGTTGCTTGTTTTGGCTGTCAGTCCGCCCGATTCCAGTGATGAGGCATGGTTCCATGTCAGAGATGGTTGTATTGGATCCTACAGCACAATAAATGACTTTGCTGATGGAGACGGAGGGCTGGTTAGTGGTTATCCCACCAGTAGGTTATTGCAACAGCTGATCCAGCTCACAACTAAGAATTGATAAATGCGTCCATGGTGTGGAAGAGGAGCAGTGGGTGCATTTAATGTACCTGAGCAGTGGGTGCATTTAATGTACCTGACAGCGGGGGGTGTGGTAGTGCTAAACTGCCCTAACCTTGTACTAATATTATTGAATGGTACACCGAGGTACCCGGCAGACAGAAGGTTGTCAGGATACCAGGCAGGAAGGAGATGGGGCAGGTAAAGAGTTAGGAGTGGGCATGTGGGAAAGAATGATGAACAGTGGATTCATATCCACTGAGGTTAAGGAACAGAAATGTGCTCACGTGTTATTAGCATAGGTTCCATTCACACAGGTCCATGACCATATCAAGCAGGTGTTTCCTATCCATGGGCATTAGGGAGAGGGTGCGTGCCAGTAAGTAATAAGCACAGACCTCATATGCACACTCACTAAAATGTGAGCAAGTAACTTTGAGTAGCAAGCAGGCTGACATACTACGAAGTGCATAAAATATGTGTGTCTAAGACACCTCATCTCCATAGCGAAGCAGGAGTGGAAATGTGACCTTGAGCAAACAGCATGAGGTCCTCGCCGCCAGCATTAAAGACGGAGTGTGCACTTAACATTGGGTAGCAACTGCAGGAGAGCTCATCCCTATGGGCTGAAGAGTGGTCACAGGTCTCCACCCTAGGGAAACCATTACCAGTAGAGACAAGCTGGTGGAGGCACTGCTACCTCGATATTCTGAAATGGTAATATGAAGGCAGATGGCGTTAGTGCAATAGCACTATACAAAACAAGACCGTCAATGGTCTCTACAGCTAGTATAGGCGAAGAAAAAGAGAATCTCTGTCTACCTATGAAGTGTGTACAACAAAAAGAAAATGAATCCCATCAGCCCACCCATATGGCAGAGCATCATCATCTGGGATAAAATCAAAGATGATCCGGTTAAGGAGTGACACACCTGTTGGTATTGTGTGCTTCTCCAAACCAAAGGGACCAACAGTGAGGAATCATACCAAAAACCAAATGTATGTAATGGTGTGGGTTGTCAATTGCAGTGAAAAAAATAAAAAATATATTGCAGTGAAAAAAAAAATATATCAAAATAGTGCAATAGCACCTTCTCGCTCAATCCGGACAAGTAAAGCTAACAGGAGAAACTGAGATTTTTCCGCATAATAATGCATTTATCGCGTTTGCCACATAATCTTTCTGCTGCATAATTTGCAGATTCTAACAAACAATGGTTTCTAGCTCAAAGAGATCCACTATTACTAAAACACGCAGCAATACATGTTGCCGTTCAGTGGAAGGCCCGACTGGTCACCTTTCATTTATCTTTTGGTGTATTTGGGTGCTATTCTGATACTAATGCTGTGAAACCTTTGCCCATACAGTGTCACACTTTAAAAATGCCAAAATAATGAAGTAATACTATCAAGAAACATGCTGTACTTCGCCTCATAATTTGCCTTTTTTTTTGCTGCATAATTTAGACAACCCTGCTAAATAATGTGACCCTCCCCAGCCTCATAATTCCTGTGGCCCTGAGTATCAAAAAGGCCCATACACTGCCCTTGGAAAGAAATCTTAATCTCTGTCAGTGGAGTCCTGAGCTTCTAAAGTTTATATCAGTGTAGAATTGGGCTACATATTCCTTCCTTCTGGACTAACACATTTACCATGCAGACGGAAGGGGGGTGTCTGCTGACCTCTACCTTTGGGTATAGTGAAAAAGTCACACGAGTGAGAGTTTAAGTGTTTCACGAGAGGGCACCATGAGTCTTTTCTCCTCAGGCATCCAGCACTGGATCAAGGGTGGCCAGCTTCATGATAGGGGAATGGAACTAGGTGACTTTCTCTGGCGGAAGTGCCCCCCTCCTGGAGATGGTGTCCCCGGCCCTCCTGCCTCCATACACATACACAAGGGAAACTTGCTCAATCAGCCTTTTCAATCTAGTGTTTCTCTGCAGTATTGATAAGTTAATTTCTCACCCCTAAACCAAGTGACCTCCATATTCCTCCATGTAAAAGCGGATTGTCCTTTTTGCAGTAAGTGGCATGAAATGCATGATTACATTTATTGCATTTGATTAATTAAAACCATTACAATTCAGAAAGAAACAAAGTAGACTAAGGACAGTTTGTCTATAATAAAACTACTATTCTAAGTATATGTAAATATAAATACTATAAAAGACTAGCACTTAAATTAGAAACTGACAAAAGTTTTTTAAATCCCGGCTGAAAAAACTTACCATCCCAACATAGTTCTGAAATATTCCCTGTATTAAAGCAGTATTTTAGTGCATCTATACATCTCGTTATTCTGTCAGCAATAAAAATCAGTCTAATGCATATTGACTGTTCCTTTTTAGCCCCAGGGCAGCAGCAAAGTAAGTGGAGTATTGATTCATTTTTATAATCGCACATTCTACATCTTAAATCAGTAAAAGTTCGATTGGACCAAGAAGATCTTAGATCTTTTTTGGAGAACAACATAAAAAAAGTATTCTTACTATGTTTAGTCGCGCTGTTCTCTGCATTGAAATGTAAGTTCTCTCTCTTGCTCTCGGCCAACAACTTAGAAAATGTGGGGGCATCTTTACAAGCCCCTAACGCCACCGGAGCGTCACTTTTTCTGACGGACCGGTGGCGTTGCTCTCTACCTCATATTTACAAGGTAGCGTTAAGCCACTTAATGTGGCTTAACGCCACCTTGTAAAATGACCCTTGCACAGCAGTCCGCAGCGGCAGAGGGCAGGCAAAGGGTGTTGCGTTGGGCATTCCACCGCAACACCCATTGCTTTTTGACGCTGCCCCTTCTTTACAAAGATGGGGCAGCACCAAAAACGAAGAACAGGTAAAGCCTGGCCCTAGGATGCTGATACAAGAAGAAATTATTAATTTCTCCTCGTATTTTGCTTTTTTTATGCAGCAAACATAGAAACCGCAAATTGCCTTTAAAGATTATTTATGTACAGGAAAATGTCCCTTCCTGCACGCAAACCATCTTCGCTGCAGCACAGGCACCCTTGCAACATGGCGCAAGGGTGCCTGCGCTGGCGCTAGGTGGCTATTTTAGCGCCAGTGCCATGGGAAACACAGGGGTGCTGCATATTTTGGTAAATATGGCACATCCCTGCGTTTAAAAAATGTCAGAGCGCAGCAGTACCAATTTTGAAGTAACACCGCGCTCCAACATTTTATTGTAAAAATCCCCCCAGCTCTCTTCCAAAGCATGTAGCCATGCAGGAAACTGAAAATATAGACACCAACTCAGCTGCATTCCATACAATCCCTATTAATCTAAGCACCCAGCGCATGGAGAAGAGATCCTCAAATGTGTAGAATAGTTACCAAAGCTGTGAAGCTATTTTCAAAGTATCTCATTTTATATATTTCTGTGAGACTGAGGTACCCAGCATAACATACCATTTTATACAACTGTACTGGGGTGGATTTAAAGAGAGAGGAAGGTTCTCCTCTGGGAATGCAGGCCAATTAATATACTTAGGGAACATGATCCTCTGGCTACTTCACATTGGACATCTGCCCTTTCTAATAGGGAGTCTGAGAGACCAGTCTTTGCACACACCAGATGCATGCCTTCTTACATCATCTTTGTTCTCCAGGATAATGCAAAAGTACATCACAGTGCAATTGTACCACTGACTATACCATTCTAATTGCACCTATGCTAACTACTTAACCATACCAGCTGTTTAATTATACCGCGTATACTTTCTAATTGTGTAACCTTACTATCTAAATAACTGTACTAACTGCCTTAGCGTAAATTGCTCAGGATGAATCCGCTGCCCAGATATAGATGACCCTGGAAACAGGAACCCTTACAAGCAGCCTTCGGTTTAGAAAAACAGAGGTCTTCAACCAGCCTTTGTGCTTCCTCCCCATAGGTGAGGATGAGGAGTTTATCATGAAGCTAATCAATCGGCCAATCCTGGTCCTGCGTGGTGACCTCGGATTCGTCTGCTACCATAAGAGCTCCAGCACATTGGATGCCAACCGCTCCACCTACGATGTCTTCCAGATTGTATTCCATGATGGGGCCTACCAGATTAAAGGTAAGCAGGATCCGGGCACAGCTGGGAACCTCTGGCTGGCTGAATCTGTGACAGGCCATTGCTACTGGTGTTGGGAAACAGGGTCCTATGGACTTCCGAGTGGCACTTTTTGCACTTATTAAAGAGGTGCTCATTTACTAGCTTTTCACAGAGAGGTGAGGCTCAGGCATAGTGAGAAAACAGACTTTCACCCCCAGTTTAGAACTTTGGAGGATGGTGCGGCTAGGTTGACCCCTGGCAAACAAAGTGTATACGCTTTCTCTAAAGTAAGTTGACCACAGCAGAGCAAGCTGTCTTACCCCTTCAAAGTGCTCCACACCTACCTTGTAGAACACAATAGATGTCACTTTTCTCATTCCTGGTTCATCAGCAACCACAATACTAAGTATTGTGATAAGGCTGCATATAGCCGTCTTGACTTGAAATAAGAACCTTCGCAAGCATTAGCCACGTGAAAAAGCCCAGTGGGGCAATGCACCTGCAGTTGCAAACCCCACATAACCCCACATGACCTCCAGCACACAAGTTTCATTTTTAGCAGGGCCCTTTCAACCGTCTTTCTGATGTTTATTAAGTGAGCACCATTGATTTCAGTAACATTTCTGTGACCTAACTACCTGTGAGGGCTTTGAATATCTCACTGAGTATGAACCACCACTCTTGGTGGTGAGGGAGATGACAACTATAAGAGACCTCAGATTGCCCACATGGGCATGTTGCACTTCACTTTTTCACATTCTGCCTGTCCATCACTATGGACTGCCAAGGTCAACTTGCCGCCCCGCCTGCCCCACCGCATCCCCCCAAGAGGAAGTGGCATCATATAATCTGCCGTTAGAGGTACATCCAGTCTCTCCAACCACAATGTAAATTACTTGCTCAAACGATCTTGGAGAACAGGCATTACAAGAAGGGATCGTGTGTGGCATGATGCTACTTCACTAATTTCCTGCGTTCTGCCACATGGCACCTCCTGGATAGTTCTGCTCGTCTAAGGGTGGGGGGATCCTAGTCTATCCACCATAATAACACTGGCACACATTCTAGGGTTCAGGGATACTTCTGATTTCATCAGAAATGTTCAGGTCTTTTTCCATTTAAGGTTCTCAAGGTTTATGTGAGGAGTCTAGGGCATTGCTTTGCTTCTGAGTTCCAACTACTAAAGCGGTTCAAGAATGTGCGTCACAGCATTGATTTGCTAATTAATAGATTGCGGCTCTTTATTGGCGGGATCCTTTAAGCTAGTGGCTGTTTCCTTTGGTCAAATGGTACAGGCTTGAAACTTCACTATCTCTCCACAGCCAAGCACAGGGCAGTGGACATGCTGCTTTTATTCATAGCATAATTCCAAAGGATTGTGCAAATGGGGGCATCTTATTCAACCAGATTTCATGCATAAGAAATGATTCTTTTGGGATCAGATGATACTGTAGCAGAAATTCCTGGGCAGGAGAAACTCACAAAGCCATGTAATGCTGTCGACAGTGAATGTGCGTTAGACAAATGTAAAACTGGAACACAATTGTCATTATGAAGAGACATACTTGGCTAACTTGAACTCAGTGATTCCCCCTGATTCCCAAGATTCTGTTGCCTCTGGAAGACAGGCCTTTCAAAGAGCAAGTCTCATATCTGTCTGACATGTAGCTCTTTCCAGCACTTCTAACTGTCTAGGGGCACAAGTCTGATGACCATTGTCCCTGCTTCCAAGTAGACCAATCCATCTCTGTTTCCAAACAGCAAACAAAAGACACAACACCAATGACAGGGCTTTGCAAGACTCCTTAGAGGTCTTCCAAAGGAAACAGGTGGGTTTTACCAATTCGAGTACTAACCTCCTTCTTTGATGTCTCTTCCTCTCAGGGCTGGATGGCAAATTCTGGTACATCGCAGGCAATGGCACCATTTTCTGTGACGGGGACATGTCTGAGGACTTTTTTTTCGAGTTCCGAGAGCACGGCCGCATAGCCATCAAGGGCAAGAATGGCAAGTACCTACGCGGTGACCAGGCAGGTACTCTGAAGGCGGATGCAGATTTGGTAGACTATGCCACCTTGTGGGAGTACTGAAGATGCTGGACTATTGTAGCCATGTATTTGGGGGACATAGACCTAGTGCTCAGTAGACAACGCCCTTTGGGGTATGAAATTTAGAACACAAAGGGCAGGAGCTTCAGAGAACCCCAGAGGCGAGGCCTGCATAGCTGATGCCAAGCTGCCACATTCCGCTATAACTGGAGTCCAACTAAGGAGGAGAGGCGCTGGTGCTGCAATCACAACTATTTCTGAAACGCTGGCCCTGGGGCTTTGGACCGTTATGGTTGCAACTGAGAAAAAGCAAATGAGACTGTGGAGAGAGTTTAGGTGTAGCGGGGCAGAGGTCCTCTTCAAGTGCGTCGAATGGCTTTAGAGATGCTTGTAAGTACCGTGATCCCTGCTGTGCGAATGCCCTCAGTGCTTGGGAGATGTGTGTGTGCAGCTGACCTGGGCAGAGATCAGAATGTCTCTTTTCATTGAAAGACTGTACTTTTGTAATAAACTCTCTATGAACAGTTGTATTCGTCTCTTGTTGATTCAGTGGCTCTTTGTAATACATGGTACATCCTAGAAAGAACAGCAGAGCGGAAGCCACATGCAATATACTCGAAGGGAGGAATTTGCACCATCCTGGATGAAGAGGAGCACAAGAGGTTCTAATCATGTCTGTCCCTGGAGCAACCAGAGAATGGGCTGTTAACACCTCCTGGCTAGACTGGTACGCAAATAGGTCTGGTCATCGCAGGAGGAGGTGAGCCCCGAGCTCAGGATACCATGAAGCAGGTGTGGCCTCAAAAAGAAGGGGTAGGGTTTGAGGTACGGGCGCACAGACATGAGGTGCTAGTCCGAAGACCTGCCCAGGCGCTGAGAGAAATTCCCTTGCATTGGAATTTCTTTGAAATTCGTTATGAGTAGAAGTCACCCCTTATAAAATTTTATTCATCACGGAATCTGACACTTTGTGATGCATAAAGACAAATTTGTCATTAAGGAAAATTGTTAAGTTTCTTATTGAATGTTATCCCAAAAGAGCTGCGGGTAGGGCTGAAAATAGTCCGGCAACTGATCCCTCTACCCCATACGCGCCCCAGTACAACCGTTCTTTCAGAGACACTAGCTGACTTCAATGTTTCTCGCCTCAAGCGGGATGCGTTGCATGGCTTGCACATGAACCATTCTGATGAGCATGTTTGCTGTCTCTGGGGGCTGAGTAATCCATGACAGCCACTAGAGTACAAAGTGGATGGCAAAAACTAAAAAAAAAAAGTTGCTTTGAAGCACAGAGCGTCACAACAGCCATGAGTCTGACATAGTGTCAGAAATTCTGTGATTGTGTCCAAGCAGTGTATCTTAGAAAAGTTGTCATGGTATTAGTCTTATATGATTATTCGAAAATAGGCGTGCCCAGAAGTGACTGTAGAATAAATTATATCATTACATTCCATGAAAAGTAACTAATAACACCAAATATATGGTCTATTGAAAGTGATGTATATAACATTTGAACATTGGAATGTTGAGAGCTCCACTGAAGATAATCAATTGCGTCATCGTCCACAATGGCTGGTAGAGACACCTTCTGTGCCAACATTGCTAATGCATGTCTTTTTGTTTCTTTTTTTTAACTTTTAACATTCTACCCTCAGTCAGTGGAATGATCTTCTTTAATTGGAGCTCTATTGCCATGGGGGCTATAATGGTTTTAAAGGCCCTCACCCATGCAAGAGGCCCACATTATTCGGGGTCTGTAAACAATGTCTGTTGCCCTCATAGCAGGCTATATAGATGAGCATTTTAAAAGAAAAGTAGAGCTACTACAAGAGATATAAGAAATATATTATGCAAATCTCAGTGAGCATCAGACAACAATTAAATTCCCAATTATAATATCAACAGTATTTAACGTACCACCATATCCCAAGATGTATTCAGATTTTCTATCTGTGTGAGCAGGATTTCAATGCCTAATAAAAAAAAGGCTATATCTACTAAACATACCTTCTTGATCAATTGATCTGGAAATCAAGTTATAAAAGCTAGCCGCATTGCCATATTAGTCAACCAAGTACCATGCAATGAGCTGGAAGTTTTTTTCCCATGTAGGTAAGATACCTGTTTTAGAGCCCATGCTGGTGGTTGCTCTGAGCCACCTACGAGGGTAGAAGAATGAAGTGAGTTACTTACCTTACCCAGTAAATATCGCTATGCCAGGAATACTTATGTAAATGCCTTCAAGTTTGGTCTGTTTATGTATGCAGATATGTATGTATGTTGTATAGGGCAGAGCTAGATGGAAAGGCACCGTACAGGGTCAAAGGCAAGTATTCGGTTATTGGATTGTTACTGCATTGTGTTGTCCTTATAATGAGACATGACATGCAAATTTAGAATTTATCGTAGCTAAATGTGCTTGTTATGCCTTTTCACTGGGTATTTCCTCCAAACGTTTAGTAGTATTTAACTGGCAAAATATGTCAGGAGAAAACAGCACAACTCAGAATTCGTATCCCTGAACAAACTGTTCAATTTATCCACAATCATAATAAAGGCCAAACACTTTTGTGATTGTTTCCAGCATCTGATAATTCGGGCAATATAGCCATTCTAAATTGTTAGGCAAGACCTTGCATGTGAAAGGTATAACTGTCTCCCCTATTGAGACCAAAGCATTTCCAGAGTTGGGCACTTCCGTACTTCTGTGTTATGTATACAGGGTACTAACTGTGATCATGTGCAGGTGCCATATGTGTTAAGACTCACTTTGTTCAACTTATCTAGGGACCAGTACGAATTTTGGAGAGTCTTACAGTGAACACATTGTGTGTACCACCAGAATCCCTCGCACCCTCAGTGGCAACATTAATAATTTTACTCCATTAATCATCTAACAAATTACACCCCAGGTATAATTCCTGCCTGAACTTGATAGATGGATAACCTTCTTTGAAAAATAATCTTTTAAGATGAAGGAGTGCAAATAAACATTAGACCCGAATGATTGCTCTATTCTTCAGTACCCTATGCTAATATGGAAGCAGAATTTGTTCCAATGGCTTTGAAATGAGTCCTTTCAAATTATGTTTTCCCTTGTTTAAACCTGACTTTCTCAAACTGAGGTAAACAGTATTTTCCTACACCTGATTAAATGTGGATATAGATTTGTCCCTATCCGTTTAAATTCCCTTCTCCTCTTTTAAACTCAAAATAAATGATGTATTCCCAGTTTTTATACATCCCATGTTCTACCACAGTGGACCTTTAATACAACTACAGAAATCCACCCTCATGTGCAGTGCTAATTTGTAAATAAATGAATGGTTGCTACAACCCTCTGACTCTTTCTCCACCAACCTATACAGCCAGTTTCTATATATCACTCTTGAATGTTTTTTTATCCTCCCCTTTTCTCGTTGTTACTGTGTTTATGTTTTTTTCTTCCTCCTTCTTTCTCTTTTTAGGTCAAGCCTAGATAGCTCTTCCGCTGTCAGGATGATCTTTTGTACGTACTGTGTGGGCTTTGACTCCTCCTATTGCTTTGGATTTGTCTAGTCGGTTGTCTTGTACAAATCCTTGCTTCCTAGTGGGTAATGTTGATTCCTGGTCCCTCCTTTTTCCAAGTTGTTGACTCCCCTGGAGTATTACCCCAGGACTTGGAGGCTTCAGCTTTTTTTTAACTTTCTGTTCAGAGACTTTTTAAAGTTGGATGAGCATTTCCCTGGCTTAGCGCCGCTTCATGGGCACTGCGTTTTATCTTTCACAGACCTTGCTCTCCTTCCCCTGTGAGCGTTTCCCTGGCTCAGTGAAGTGCCCTCTTCATGGACACCATGCTTAATCTTTTGCAGGTACTTGCTCTCCACCACCTGCTCATGTTACTGCCTCCTTGGCTCACGCGGATGTGATCGTGGCCGTTTGGTATATCCAGAATCCAAGAGGGTGGCCTGCAGGTGTCTGATATCCCATTCTTGGGAGCATGTTATAACAGGGACGGGGTTTGAAAGTGGTGCTGAGGCGGGTGGGGCAACTTGCTAGGGTCCTTTACTCTCCACTAAGCCACGAAAAGCAGTGGCTTGGCATGCTTAGCGTCCCGAAGATCTTGCCCGTAGCTAGACCTCAAAAATTCGCATCCTCGGATTCCCACGCGCCGTGTCAGCAGGCCTTTCATGCCATGGGCTCTTGGGAGCTGTCTTCTCTGTTTCCTCAGGCTGAAGGTGGCCAAAGGTCCACATGGAAAAGCTGTGTCCTCGCCTATCAATTGGTCGTTAAATACAGTGCAGTGAGATGGTGCGCCCTCCTCCCTTGTTTTACTATTACTTTCTCCCCACCTCCACCAATTTCTTCTTTCCCCCAAGCTGCCTAGATCTAGTTTTTTCGCCCCCACCCACCCCATCCAGTTTTTTTCTAAAAAGCTCAAAATAGGACTGAGGACACTGCAGCGTTTTACATGCACACCAGATTACTTTTCACATTTATTTTTTGCCTTTTTTTTATCGATGATAAAGGATGCCCTCCTAGCTTTTATCTGAAACATTGTAAGCACATACATTGGTTGTTATCAAGAGCCAAAGCAATGGAGGAGGTTACTGTAGGCCCGTGTTTCAGATCATTGTGACATGGTCACTGGGAGATTAAGGGCCATATGTATCATAGTTCCGTTTTGCGAATTCTAAATAGCGATTTTTAAGGAATCGCTATTTAGAATTCGCAAAACGGTATGTATGTAAAAAATCGCATTTTTTTTGCGATTCCTTAATCTTCTTTATTTGCGAATTTGCAAGATGCGAATTCGCAAATAAGGAATAATTTCCCATTCATTCCTATGGGCAAGGAGGCCCATAGGAATGATTGTGAAATGCATTTCATTTTGCGATTCGCAATTTGCTATTTGCAAAATGAGATTGATTTTAAGGGTGCAGGGGTGTCTCAAGAACACCCTGCTGCACTCCTGAAATCAGCATGTGTGTGCATATGGCGCACATACATGCCCTATGGGCATGTATGTGCGTCACATGCCACATTAAAAAATGCCAATTTGTGCATTTTTAAAAGAAATCGCAAATTACCACCAATTGAAAGTTGGTGGTAAATTGCGATTTCTTTTTTTTTTTTTTTTTGAAAACCTTTATTCAGCTTATGGGCAGTACACAGCGTCTGCCTACAACCACTACGGGCCGGCCGCCATGACATACAGAAACATTACAGGTCATCGCAAAAAGCGGAAAGCGAAAAACAATAGCGCTACAACGTATTAACAGCAGACGGAAAAAGAATCATGCAGGTTTCATTTTATGAGATTAGAGAGAAATCGTACACTCAGGTCAGACAACCGACAAGGTGGGCCATACGACAGAATATCAACCAAAGGAACCACAACAATGGGAGTCGTGCGTAAAGCATTGCAAACAGTATACACAAACAATACACTACAGTCCGCGCAAGACTGCGCCCACCCAATCGACAAACCACTTCAGGATGTATGTGCAAACGTAACCACTATCCAGCAGGACTGGAGAGGGCACTTTTTATAACAGGAAGAGAGAATACGGCGTCATACAGTGAAGCGAATTGTATCGGGAACAAGCCACGAAGGAGGAAAAACACCCATTGAAAACCTAATCGGGAGGAGAAACAGGATATGCGAGCATTCAATGGGTACGTACTGTTATCAGCGCTATGCACACAAAATCCCAGAAACAGCGCAAACCCCATAAACACAAAGTGCGGAACCCACCCAGAAAGGAACACCACCCGATCCCCGGCCCGATCTAAATATACGAGAAGAAGGGAGAATACAAAAAGGGAATAACAAAGGAAAAAGGGATAACAACCAAAACCACGAAGAATAAAGAAGGCCATAGAAACATAAAACAATACAAAACATCATCCCCCCACCCTGCACCACTGCATGTGACTACGGCCCCCCCCCTAGCAGCGTGCCTGTCGCCCAGTAGGAACCCGAAATATAGACAAAAGAGACCAAAAAAAGGGGGAATAAAACACAGAAGAAAAAGGCAAGAAAAGGAGAAAAGAGAAAAGAAAGAAGAAAAACCTAATCCACAGAAGGCCGGAGGAGGGCCAGCGAGTTTCCCCAAAGCACCACAACGTTTCATTCCGGCCGCCCGATCCCAGACCCCGCGACCAGTACAATACCCATCTTCGATATCCCCGGTAGTCCATCAGTGTCCCAGCGATGCAAGTGAAACAGTCCCGACATAATGGGGAGCGCTCTCAGCCCTGCCCCCTGCGATGTGAAGCAGCGACATAGTCCGGCCTCACGGTAGACATCTTGAAGGAAGCAGGCGAACCAAATAACCAGACCTGAGTGGAGAGACAATCAATAAAGTCCATCCGATACACAGCAATGTAGGCGTCCGTGGCACAAACAAGAATAGCGCACATCCGTGATCCCCCGGGATTGGCAAGCCCAGTCAATAGGAGTCGCATCAGGATGAGGAATCGAGACACGCCAGGGACCTCGGGAGGAGAAACAAGACATGGCGCCCAGCTACGCTGCTCCAGCCGCACCACACGTCCCGAAACTGCAGCCTGCTCCAAGGATATTACAGCCGGCATCTTGACTGCAATTGGGTCTCGCACCTTCAATTTGCCAGTAATAGCCGGAGTGAAGGGACAACAGAGGGCAGCATCAACATGAGACACAGTGTCCCGCTCCCGGCGGCGTCCATGTGCAAGCAATGGCGCCACAGGGGAAATCAAAGCCAGCCGGTCTCCCAGTTCACGAGCCGCCGAATGTAGAGCTTCTCCCAGAGTAGCCAGGGTGCACATCACGTCACTGAGCAGCACTGGTGCACCGGGATGAGAGGATTCAGCTGTCCTCCGCACGCGGGGCAAACAAGGGCAGCACTGCCCGTCAAGCCATCCACCATTACCATCCGTGGCCAGCCGGGCACCGCGTAGATCCGAGTAATGGCGCAACCAGTCTAGAGGCTCAGGGGAGGCACACTGCATGGGCGCAGAGTATGAGCGTTGGCGTGGGAGGACAGCTGTATTTTCGGTAGCAGCCCAGGGTCCGCTGTATCAGGAAGGGAGAACAGCCTGTAAGATGGCGCCCAGCCCGGCTCGTAGGGAGACAAAGTATCAAGTAGAGTCGTGTCCGGGTGAAAAACACGATACAATGTGTTCCCCGTAGCGGCGACGTGCGAGCCCATAAAACAAGAAAGCACGCCACAGGGAGCAGGACGAGGCTTGCGCCACCGTGGTTGGTCCACCGGCGACGGCGACTGTTGTAGTGAGCGAGGCCGGTCCCAGTACGAGAACAAAGACCCGGCCGTAGCCGCGCAGCGCGAGGCAGGGACGGAGATGCTTCAATCGTTGCACCGCCGGGGTCCAGCAACAAAGCACACCAATAGATCCGGGGTCTCTTCCCGTTTCCGCCGATACTACGTAATAACAGGATAAACCACAGGATTAGGCGGAAAACGGGAGAAAAGCGAGAGGGTCGGCGGAGCCGAGAGATCAGGCGGCCATCATGGTTGCTGGTTAGGCTCCTCCCCCAAATTGCGATTTCTTAAGCTAACATCGCTATTGAAAATTGCATCATACATAGCATTTAAGGAATCGCAAAATTGCGATTCCTTAAATGCTATAGCAAAATAAAGATTCGCACATTTTTGCGATTCCTTATGATGCGATTTTTACATACATAGCAAAAAATGCTAAACAGCCTTTTGCGATTCGCAAAGGCCGGAATTCGCCGAATTCCGGCCTTTGTGAATCCAAAAAGGCCTGATACATATGGCCCTAAGTGATTTGCACAAAATCACAGGATGTTGATCTGATGCTGAGACTCAGTTAAATGGACGCTAATGCTGGGACGGTTGGAGACTTCCTTCCCTGCATGCAAGCATGCTTCTACATGGTGACTAAATAACAGGGTTTCAGTGCAAAATAGAAGTAACAAGGAGTGATTTTACAGCGAGATAATAACCTAAGTTGAAAGCCCCTCGAAGCAGTACACACTGCCCACACAGCTCACACAAAGAATATAATAATGTGACTCCAAAATGAAGGCCTTAATCACCTTCAGTAGAATGAAAGGCCAAATCAGCCAGCAGATATTCAGAGCTTCCTCGAGCAGGTCGTGTGTGTATTTTATCCACTGAACCTTCTCACTTCCCAAAAATTCCCGAATTCACTGTAAATTCATGTGCGTTGTCACATTTTCTGATTTGAGTGCATGTGCATGCTGCCAAGAACAGTAGGTCCCAAGTAGGGTAGAGCACAAGAGCAGCAGCACAGAAGAATGCACTGTAGGCAGCACACACTGACAGTAGCACAACGGGATCCAAAGGCAGATGCACGGGTGATTCAACTGAAACCCACACATACCGACAGCAGCACAGAAGAATATGCTTAAAGTGCACTCATAGACCGTTAGCACCCACAATGCTTTTGTCAGTACTTGCCGCCTGCCTACTACAGTACATTCTTCGTGTAGCCCTGTCCGGGTGTACATGCATGATTGTCATTTGAAGCTGCATTTTTGCGGGCAGTTTTCAATGCATTCCCCTTGTGTCTTACAGTCCTTGTGCCCATGTGTGCTGGTGTTTCTGAAAGGGGCCTTACGGCCAGTGCTTTAAATGGGCCGGTACTGTCAGGTACTGAGTACCTGCACTTCGTTATTTTGAGAGGGACCACACCTGCACTTCTCAGCAGAGGTGCAATATTTTTAACTGGAGAGTACCAACACTTCTCAGAAGCATGCAGGTACTCTGGTATAGGGTATCTGCACTTCTATTTTTCCATTTCAAGCCCTGCTACTACCCTAATTAGAGCTAAGCAGTTTGTATATACCCGCTGCACATATCAGCGGAACTACAATGGGATGCCATTGGGCGCCTCATTTGGGCTATGTTTTTTGAAGTGATAATAATTTTTTCTTTCCTGAGTCAGCAGATATGCAGATAATGCCCATGCAAACATCGCCTCATTCTAACTCTGCTTAGATCCCCATGGTGCTGCTGTCGGTGTGCGCGCCCCGGTGACAGGTCTGCTCTAGGGCGATGCGCAGAGCTTCAGATGATCACACAAGGCTCTTGATGCCCTTGGCCAGCTCAGCTCGCAATCAGCTTGCTTCAAGAGAGAGCATGGCTGTCAAGTGCATGTGAGATGGGCACTGTGCAGATCAGTGATCAAACATGTTTATGCCTCAATCTCTTCAATAAAATAATTGAGCCCAGTGCTCTCTGAATGACGTATTATGTATGCACATATCATAAATACATTTCATATATCACAGGCAAGCTGAAACATTGCTGCAGGTTTCGGACAGTACAGTCCTCCATAAATGTAGGCAATGTAAATCTTATTTAAGAACTATAATCTAATTAGATTAGATGACACAGCCTCTTGCTGTATGTCCTAACATTACTTCTTCAAATTACCACAGGTGAATAACCTGGTACATCATCTGCTAATGTTTCACATTGAGAAATTATGAGTAGCAAGGTTTAAAGAGTTAAGTACAAGATTGTAGAAAATAGGCCATTAACAGCGGATTTAGATATATGTTATGCATTCATGTGATGTCCCAAAACGTCAACAAGTATGTTCCTTATCTGCTTATCTCTGTCAAACTAAAATTACTAAATAGGCGGGCAGGGCTGGATCTAGTAAATTCCAATTATCTCCAAAATTCACAGGTGTATGTCATGCCTCTAAAATGAGTCTCTTCGGGCATGACAGGAAGCCAGACCTATCATCGCTGGGTTCTTAGGTGGAATTGAGAATTGTCTTTTTGTCATCTGCAATTATATCACAACAATTTTCCCTTCATGATACTTTTATATCCTAGCAACCCTACAAACCTGATGCATTATTCAGGATGCGGGCCTCACATGTTTTCTATTTGCCCCTGCTATTGTGATATAGTTTGCTGACTCACTCTTAGAGTTTGTCAGTTTCTTCTGGGACATATCAGTTTCTTGCTGAAGCCCTATTCAAGATTCACTGTTTTCAGATAATGAAGGATGCGCCTGCATTTCACATTATTAATTATGCCTGCACCTGTCATAGTAATTGTTCTCCTCGAAGACACCTCTTGATATACCAGATGTGTCAAGACATCTATTATGTAACAAGATAATATGTTTTCCATTTCCAGTTACCAAACAGATGCTGGTCAGCCTGCACTTCCAGGCGCTCCTCTGAAAGCCTCTGAGTGCTGATGCATGTTCTTATGCATGAAGAACAAATGTATTCTGATCCTAGCTGTCCGACTAGTGGCTACCAAAGGGGTTCAACAGTAAACACCACACCATCCAGTATATCTGCACTCTTTTTTCTGTGACATTGATAATGTGTATAATATGTGCCACCGAACAAAGCAATGCATACAACTATTACATGGGAAGTGGGGAACTTTATTCCCCAGCCTATGTTCCTCCTTTGTACAGAATTCGTAGAAAGAGCCGTCGTTTATAGCGTTTTTCATAGGCAACGCAATTCCATTCGTCATGTGTCGATGTCTATTGCCCTTCTCGATTTCCATGGAGTCTTAACTATGCATCCCATGACTTAACCTGACACATAGATGTATCTGAAATTACTTTATTGTAAGTATTCATTTTGCATCCAATAAATTCTTCTTTTACGATACAGAAAACATTCCAGGTATTGAGGTGTCTGTCTTCGAAATTGAGGTGCTCTAAAATACATTGAGATGCTCCGGATCTGGAAAGTTTTTGTTACACCATTTTCCATGGTGACAAGCATTCCACTGAGACGTAGAAGTCCTAAATCTCTCTTCCATAATTCAGGACGCAATTTTTTGATAACCCTACTGATATTAAAACTGGTTTCATACCAGCAAAAACCCCTTTATAAAATAGGCTTATCCTGGGGGCTCTTTGTTTCTCGAGCTGTGGCTTAAATGTTCTGATTGGTCATTTGGAGATCTTGCTCTCTATGCGCTGCATGGATTTCTTGTCTTACAATTGTCCCAATGCCTCAAATGAATGTATATGGTTCTTTCTACTTTCATCTTTCAAGTCTGTCTTTATTGTTAAAGTTGCCATCTGCTAGCTTAATCACTCTATTTTGTAGCTATTGTAAATATTTTAGCTGGTCTTCAAGAATATAGATCTCTGGACTTCATAGAATTGCGTCATTTCACTCACCAGCCTCCTAAAGCCTAATGCTTTTCATAGTTCCATTGCATTGCTGTATTGCAGAGCTCCGACTGCTGATTTTCAATCTGTTGTTACCAAATTCCGAGTGCTCCTTTTTAGGTGCTGATTATTCCTAGGAATTGTGAGATTCCTGTTTTGACTTGAAGGGCACTTGTGCTGAGAAACCTTTTCTGCTTAAGTAGCATTTAATATCAGGCTAGGCACTATAATAGGTTGGTGTTGTATTCATTTTTGATTGCATGTCTAGAACATCAGTCCTGATATTATCGAATGACTCCTTATAGTTACTCTTTCCAAAATAAACGATCATTGTGCCCGTATATAGGTATGTCAGTATTTGCAGTTCTTAATTTGTAATTTAACCAGTTGCGGTCTCCAAAGTTTTTCTCAAAAACCCACAGCTGGTGATGAGAAGCGTCGCAATTACCAACTACCAACGCTGCAGAGTCTTGATTGCACATTATCTCCTTTCTTCCACCACCATGTACTCCCTGCTCCTTTATTTCACTCTTGCACTCATCCCTGTTTTTGCCCTTTCTCACAGTTTTTCCGTCTTTTCCTCTTTCCTTTCCCAGTTGATTGTTATTTTCTGTCTTGCTTTGAGTTAGAGTCTGATGAGGAAAAATAAGTGCTGGGACCCTAAAATGAGTGCCGGTGGGGCCCACTTGCAACCACCGGCTCAAATTGATCACTGATTCTGTGTGACCCCTAGCAGTAGCTTCCTTCTCTTGTGTAAATTCTACCATCGGCAGTGCTACCATTGAGGGAAGCACAATATATTTACTCTACAATGAATTTGCCATAGTATTTTCAATATTCACGTACATATAATTTAACTGAGTTAACACTATTCCTCAATTTAGCTGCATTGTACCTAATGGACTCCATGCCTCTTATTAGCCATGAGTGAAAGTGGAGGAGAGGTGACAGAGCAAAACCTACCCTAAACCTCTCTCTCTGGAATGCACCTGCCTAGAGTCTTCCCTCTTCTTTCTCCGGCAGGCCCATAATGAAACTTGGTGGGCTCCTGCCTATAGTACAGGCCCTTTCACACGACCAGGCAGACTTTCCGGGCAAAGATTACAGATAGCTGGCACGACCCCCCAGACCAGGAAACAAGGCCTCCTCCCTGTTCACAGTGTGGAAAATAAGGGACCCTGTGGTGACAGCTGGCTCACCGTTGAATTTGACAGCCCTCCACCTAGTCCCTACGGGATCCACCATAGTGATACAGGCTGCTTTCTGACCCTTATCAGTGATGACAGCTGATCCACCATTTGAAAGCCTTCAAACTTACATGAATCCGAAGATCGCTGAGATTCTGTCCAGTCAGCTTAATAAGTACAAAAATATTTTGGTCCGCACACACAATAAGATAGTCTGTTCATTCAAAATTTTTTCACACAGGTCATTTTTCCTTCAATCTTTATTTTCTTATAACTCTTCTCAGTAGCCAACGCGTTTCGTCCTGTTGAAGAATTTCTTCAGCGCTCCTCAATCCGTATATTTGTCCCACTGAGTGTCCTTTTCTCTTCACGTCCGGCAAATAACAATCAGATCCCTCTTCTGTATCACTTATGTAAGCATAGTCCTCTATTTGTAGACGCACTTGTCTTGGTCTCCCGATAAGATGCCGTTCAAAATAGATATGTCTCAGTCATCATAAAATGCGAGAAAGACCTTGAATTCGTCAGTCTTGAGTCTTCCTCAGCCTAAAATTCCAAGGCAAGCAGGTACTAAACAGATGACTCCTCAAACAATATATGGTCAATGTAGACCCATTCCTAAATGGATACACCAGTACGTGACCTTAGTCTCAAAAGTGCGCTGTGCCAAAATTTTCACCTCCTGAGATCCTGTTCATTGATATCAATGATTGGTATGCAATCGAAATTTCTTTACTCCAAAATGAATCCACTACTCATTGTACATACGTTCTTCTTCATTTCTTACGTTTATCAAAATATTTTGTCAGTGAGGAGGGTCTGCAGAGCTGTGGAATCACGCACCTATCTTGTATTTCTGCGTGCTTTCCATGATATTTTTAGTAATAATAATAATAATTCAGAATTTTGTAAAGTGCGTGCGGTTACCTCAACCGGAAGTGTCCCGGCGCTAAGCGTGCAGTACGAGAGATGAAAGTGGTGAGGGGAAGTCCATGGGTAAAAAGCCAGGTTTTCAGGCCCTTTCTGAAACCAGCCTCTGAGGGGGCTAGCTGTAGAGAGCAAATAGAGAGGTACCCATTAACTAGAATCAAGGGAAGTAGGGTTAACCAACCAGTGGAAAAAAAGGAGAGATTCCCTTGAACAGAGTTACATTTGTAAACACAATTAAAGTTTGGAAACGAAAACAATTACAAAATTTGCATGTATAAAAAGAACACAATTTATTGGTTACACAATGATTAAAAAAGTGGACGGTTTAAAGACCACTTAACACAGGTTTAAAAGAAATAGCAATAAAAATACCTAACATTCAATATTGACCAGCAAAATTGATACATAAAGACAGAAAACAGTAAGACATTGAACTTGTACAATACTCAGTGTATATTCCAACTCAATTTCTGACACCAATGTTATGCACACTACGGTACAGTGTATCAACAGGGATATCCGAGTCGTGAATTATACTGAAGAATGCGTCGACGCGTTTCGGTGGCTTCCCAAAATTCTATCCACCTTTATCAAGACTACAAATGGTATCTGTCGTAGTACTTGGGGTCAGTACAATCTCCCTAAAAATGGATACACAATGAATTAGAGATAATACTTGGTAATTCTAAACAATTAGACATATTCTAATCTCATACAGTAGGAGGTATAAATTCCAAACCAATTGCCTCAATGTGAGCCTTCCTAGTACTTTACTATTGGTCATACACTTCTATTTGTATTTATAAGTGCCAATCAAAAGCAATAGCATATAACATGGATACAGAAATGCTTTGGAGAGAAACACAATTTATTTTCTAATCTGCTTGAACGATGGTTTCAAATACATATACATACATCTCTATGTGTCTAAGAGCAAGCTAATCCACTTATTTCACTTTCAGTTTCTGTTTTAAAGGGCCTGAACTTATAGTCTATTGGATAATACCAAACGTCCCTATTCAAATCCTAAGTAGTATCCTATAGTGGAAGTGGAGTTACAGAATTATAGCCACCTTCTTTGCGCTCTTTGATGGGCCATGTAGGATGGGGATGTTGGTTTTATATTTATCAAACCCTAACTTATGGGTGGTACTTATCCCTCCTACCTTTGGGTCTAAAAGGAGGGAGACATGATCTTACCCAGCACTGTGGTAACTTTCGGTAAAGTGTCCAGTCTCATCGAATTGGGTGTGGAAGGTAATGTCTGTGATAAAGTTATTCTTCCTATAGTAATCAACATAGAGGCGGACATTAGACCTGGTCTCATACTAAGCTATGATACAAAAGATGGAGTAAAATGATTAAAAATACCTCTAAAGCCAAAGGTGCTGTTACGTTTCTCTTCTATTACCGCTTCATCTTATTAGCGAATTAGGCAGAGAACGTCTAGTTGCATTTAGCGTTTCTATAGTTTCCACATGAGGTTGGTATTCCTATTTGGTAAACACAAAAACGGGAATTAAGCCCTGCATCCTATGTTTTTGATTATTTATTTGGACTTTCTACAGCGCACATATTATTACTGTTGTTTAGTTACCTCTAAATCCACTTTTGAGTGCTGTCAAATTTCAGTATTTTCCTGATGACATAAAGTATAGGAGGAGAAACGCTGGCTTCATATGTCCTTTTAAAATGCGTATCTTTATCGAGTTGCAGGTCCGATATCCTACAAATCAGAACGGTAATGGACAATTAGAGGGGGGCATCTATATTGTAACTGCATTTGCAGGGGGTAGACACTGAACGTGATCATTATACCCTATCATGTTGCCTCATCTTGGTTTGTTAGAAAGCTGTCGTACCTGTTACTGGGGCGCTTAAACTCTGGCTGCAGTAGGTCCAAATGGTCGATCCTCGTGATGCGCTTTTCTTTACTTTAAAAAACCAGGGGCGCTTACGTCATGCCCTTGCGACGTGGAAAAGTGCTTTACTGGAGATCGAGAAAAAAAACAAAAATACAAACGAGGCTATTAAAGATTGTGCGCTTAGTCTTAGAGCTATCCGTCACTAATCCCACATGCTTCAATGCACCGCTTACCTATTAAGTCGCAGAGGGCTGCCTGCTTCTCTGGTTGAGTGGAGTCTACCAGGGAGAAGACGGAAGACGCCATGTTTAAATACCCTATCTGGTGCCTCATAGGTCCATGCGTAAGCCAATCGGGACGGTGTATATGGATCAGGAATATTTGCATACGCGGGCTTGTAATGCCTAAATCCCATTGGACGTAGTCCCTGACTTGTGTGTTTTCTACGTAGAGTTGATATGTTGCACTTCCTGTTTATATGTTAAACGGGTGAGCCGGACTCGCAATGCTGATTAAGAATTTCCGACTACACTAGTGTTGTTTTTAGTTTTGACCATAGTACCATATCTAATAAACTCATTTTTGGTCCTTTGAGTCAATTTTATCTTGCACTTTCACTTTTTCACGCGCACTGCACCCCATTGGCATCACTAGTGAATCACTGTGGTCTAAAAACTTTTCAGAATCCTTCTTTGCACCAATTTGAGGTGCTTTAAGAAATGGATTTATGAGTCATCTCCCACGTGACGAAAATCCACCAGATGGGTGGGCTGATGGGAATTTTCTCTAGCCCAGTGGTATCACTACAGTGTCATTAATGGACTCAAGGTCTCAGACTCAACATGGCACACTCACAGTGATTTTGACCAGGTTTCTTCCTTCGGTTTTTTCTTTTTTTCTCTTAATAGATACATGGCCATGGAAAGAGATTGAAAACTACCAGTGTTCTTCTTTTATTAGAGAGACAGGGAGCGGACTATCCCGCTTCCTAATAATGACAATAAAAAGGTTGAGGGATGGAATGTCTGCATACGAAGGAATATAAGTCTATCCTAATGGAAGGGAAATCATATTTGAATGGTGAGGGATTGTGGGCCCACACTATCAGGAGTACTTGGCGGTGATAAGCAAAAGCCTATCAGAGTATTCATGTCCCTAAGATTTAGAATGATGCAGGTTACTCTAGATACATTTCGTCCAATCCTCCCTGGTATTTAAGCCTTTGAGGATGGTGTTTAGGAAGCAGAAGTACCATTGTTCCCGGGTTTTTCTTAGTTTATCGGTGTCCCCACCTCGTCTGGTGGTCCTAATCTACTCCAAGATGTGGTACTTCTGCTTCCTAAACACCTGTACAAGCCAGATGTGCTATGGCATGCTCTAAAACCCGATTGTGGGGCGGGTGCAACAAATTGTTCTCAGCCAGAAAGGTGATAAGCTGTTGGTTCACCACCTTTTTAGATTTTAGAGGCTGCTGGAGTAGAGTGCTACATGCCAAAAGCGCTTCGACACCTCATCAGGGCTTGCCCTTCCCTTTTCTATCCCTCGACTATCCTTTTTCAATCCAAATAATAAACTCACATGTTCACTGCTTAAATTAATTTGATATCTTCCTATACTAATTCACCACTAATCTTTTTTGGGTACCGTAGTAGCGTGCTACTAGACAAAAAGCACTTTGACGCCTCATCAGGGTTAGTAAGCACTATATAAATGCAATTACAATACAATAAGCTGTATTGCATTTTATATTCCATTGTGGCATGCTGGAAGAACCAAAGGAGGAGAAGGATGCAGATTACACAAGTGCCAATTATGATTATGCACGAGGGAACATTATTGACATCGACAAATGGCTAATGCAGCTGCCATCACAGACGACATTAGTACTTACGCCTGAAAGGACCTACATAACCATGTTATTCTTTACTTGTGAATAGCATGCTGCATAAAATATGTATGTTCATATTATTTATTAAAGTGATGGGTGAAAAGCTTTAATTTATCTCAGCCACTGATAATTACTCAGTGCTGCATCCCAGTACATTGGTATTTTGCACAACAGGCCACCTCAGTTTTGACCCAACGATGTGCAAATCAGCTTTGACCCTGCTTCAATAGGGGCAGTCCAGCCTGTACTCCCAGACCAGGTCATCAGTGAACTGGAAGACAAGCAACCCAAGACTGGTTTCTCCTTGATTGGGGCTTTTCATTCAGGTATAGTGTAGTGGTCCATTTCTTTGGTTCCTGGAAAGTTTTCTCAGCTGAATCCATCTGACTACCTAGGAGATATTGGCACTATCTCTCATGATCAGTTGATGTGGCTGGTAGTGGATGTGGCTGGTTTTCCTGTATGGTTGTACCCTGTTACATTCAACCAATACATTTCTAGAACCATAGAGCTGGGATGCCTAATTGTTTACAACATAACCTCTAGATTGCATTTTAGTGCGTACAAAGATTCCAGGTTAAGGGTTTTCAAATGTGACAGCTCCATCCATTTGTCTAATAGTCCAGATAGCCATGCCCACACTTCTTTATGCAGACATTGGGGAAAAAGGCAATTTTGCTCTTATCTGTTAGAATTCTATAGTAAATTTTATGTTGGAGGGGATTCCAGACGACAATGTCAAAGCCATTCAATGCATTAGCATTGCTGTAAAATATATGGGTGTGGTGTTCACATTGGAGGTAAGGTTCTACCTGTGCTTGCAGATTTGGGGGCTCCTTACACCTCAGTGTGGGACAAGAACTGGAAAAAGATTTTGGATGTAATAAGATCACTCTTTTTCCACCAGATATCAGTTCTCGCGGATATGATGGAATGAAGATTGACCTCATTGGCTATACTTTTGAACATCAGTTTTAAGGGAAGGCAGACTGTTGGGAAGATCTTTGTAGCTAAGAGAGGTGATAATCTGTTAGGTTGGAGGCATTGAAAACCCGAATTCCCTGACCAAGTGCTACTGATTGAAAATTGTGAGTCATGATAATTACTTAGTGAGTGAATTTGAAGACGTTTTTAAGGAAGATTTGGTTTTGCTGAAAAATTTCAAACATCAAATATTTTTTTTCAAATGCCAAGCATGTAGTGCACAAGACCTTACTGAGACCTTTTCATTTGTTGCGACAGAGTAAAAGGTACGTGGTAGTATTGATAGTTTATACTTCGAAATGGGTTACAGCTTCTTGCATGAATTCTGTTACTACAATGAGTGTTTTAGAATTTTTGTGTGATGTTCTTACACCTGAAGATGTACCTAAAATCCTCATTACCAATAATGGTGTGCAATTTGTTTCACAGGAAATTAAGGAGTTTTTAAGTGAACTATCTATTGTTCACCGTCGTACTGCTGTTTAAGGGCAGCAGGCATGGTCTTGTGGCGCGCATGAACAGGTTGGTCAAAGAGTGTGCTTTGGTTGCCATTGGGAATAGTGTATCCCTCAAGGGAGTATTGAGGGAGAAGTTTTCGGCTCATCGCTGTACTCCCAATAGTGTGACAGATATTTCCCCCTTTGTATGTCTCAAGGGGAGGGTGGCTGGCTCCAAATTGAATCTGTTGTGGCGTGGAAATTATGGGAATGGCCGGTGGAAAGGGAAGTCATCACAAGAAATTGTGAGTATCAAAATAGGTACAAAAGGCATTTTGATGAAAAGCATGCGACTTGTGGAAGGAGATGGAGTGTAGGGGATATGGTTTATATGCTGTAAACAGGGGTGGTCACCAAAGGGGAGAACAGAATACTTTGGTCCCAAGAAAATCATTGAGGCTGGAAAAATGTGGTTGTTTTGAGCGATGGAGGAGTTTGGAGCATGTTTAGGTTGACAAAAGTGACGAAAATGAAAACAAACAAAGGTACTGAAGAACACGGAGGCTCTTCTGCCAAAATGATGGAAATGAACAAAAACAAAGGTACTGAAGAACTTGGAGGCTGGTAATCCTCCCAGCAAGATTGTTCTCTTGTGAAGGGTCTCTTTTTGGCTCAGAGGTAAAACCACCTATCTCAAGGATTATGTACTGACATAGACCAATGACTCTGCTTTGCACTATTAGTCATTCTTGTGTCAGATGTAAACTGCACCATTTCTAAGACAATGTACTGACATGGTATTGCGTGTTTCAGTTGTGTATTATATTATTGTGCTACAGGGATTTTCCGGCATTGTTGAATTTTTTCTTGTTCTGTTGAGGATTGGTGTTAGCTCATAGTCCAATTCATACCTTCCATTTCTATTTTTGAATTATTCATTTTGTTACTGAGTTAATAAAGTTTCATTATGTTTTGTATCATTAGGGGAAAGATGTGTTGGGTTCCTGGAGTGTTTGTTCAGCTGATTGTTATGTTATGTTAAAAATGTTTGTAAAGCGCGCGTACGGTTTCATGGTGCTACTCTGAGAGGTACCTGACCCTAGGGAATTACTTGTAAACTTGTATGAATAACCAGGTCTTGAGAAGCTTCCTGAAACTTAGGAGATTGTTGCATGATCGGATTTCGGAGGGGAGAGCGTCCCAGAGTCTGGGAGCTAGAACGGCAAACCTAGCAACGCCCAAGCGCTTTAGTTTGAAGGCGGGGTTTGACAGAAGGTGCTTGTGGGCCGAGCGCAAGTTGCGCGTGGGTATGTGCCTCTGAATAAGGCTATCTCTAAGAGTTTCGGGCTCCTTCCATTCAGAGATTTGAAGATGAGACAGCATACCTTGAAGGCGCAAAGCTGTGAGATGGGGAGCCAGTGCAGCTTCCTCATGAGGGGGGTGACATGATGGTGTCTAGGCTAAAGAAAAATCAGTCTTGCTGCTTGGTTCTGTACCAGTTACAGGCGTTTGGTTAGGTAGAGTGGGATGCCAAAATATAGCGAGTTGGCATATTCAACATGGGACATAACCATGGCAAGGCCCACCTGGGTCAAAGCATCCTGGGTGAGAAATCCTCTGATCTTTCTTATTTTCCTCAGCTGAAAAAAACAGGTGGATATTCCTGGTTTCCACGTTATTCTTGCTAAACAAAATTACCAAAATTATGCCAAATTGAATAATTATGCTGCCATACATGGCAAGATTATAGCGCAGGAGTGTGGGAACAATGCAAACAACCAGCATTCTAGGAGCTGTTGTTTATGGCAATTATGTTTTACTTTATTTTTAGCTATTTCTAGCATCAAATGACACATTTCACACAAATGATGTATTTGCACTTTACCTAATTACTCGTAATGTTGTGCAATTTTTCCGAAGTTTTTTATAAATATTATGTGAATTTCACACACCCTGCTATTTATTACAAAAGGTGCCCCCTCTGACTGTAGCTGTCTTCTGTTATTCATCACAAGTCCTAACTTTACTATCCTACCACTTACCTTAACCTGAACATAGTGGTGGCTGCCACCAATCAAAACTGGTAGGGCTGCGAGGGGGTGGGGAGGGAGAGGTTTGGAAAAAAAAAAACCGTACCTGCCGCTGTGCTCCACTCCCTCTGCGGGCGTCTTGTTCATCCTCTCATTCCAGAAGTGGATGAGCCTAAATGCACAGGCACCGTACCAAATCCCGACGCTGCTCTCCAGCATGAGAGCAGCACCAGTGTTGGTCTGAACAGCCTTGTTTGCTGCTCAGACGGTGCCGGGAGCCTGTGGGGGTTCTCCAACTCAGCTGTACAATGCAGCTGGGTAGGAGAAACATAAGTGCGACTGTGTGTTTCGCCGGCCAAAGACAGGCTGACAAACATACATGTGCACATATAAGTGCACAGTAAAATTCCATGCCATGGCCTGGCAATGCCCCTCCTGTCGTACAGAAGTAACTCAGACAGATATAAATAAAACAATAATAACAACGTGTTATTATCATTTTATTTATCATTTGCTGGCAATGGGGCGACGCTCCTCCGCCATTACGGCGGAGTCGCCCCTGCCTGAACACCCCTTACGGGGCTTTGAGCTGTCTCCTAACACCCACCCTCGCCTCAACTATCTCAACCATTAGCATCACTTTCCTACCATCCACCCTAATTGCAACCCACCATGTGCAGATCTGTTCTCTCACCCATTCTGATGTCCCCAAACCTGTCAGAAATCATTTCCTTTCTAATTAGTTGTCCTTTGCTCTACTGCTAAGATTAAATTATAGTGCTAAGATACCTTGCTGTGGTTGCTGTAAGAAGGTGTTTACTACTATTTGGCAATTGTAAATACATGTCCCAAACAAAATAAAATTACAACATACGGAACACTGGGGCATATTATCAAGGATACATTATCGCCGCTTTTATCGGCAGGAAACTGCCGATAAAGCGGCGATAATGGGCTTGATAATATGCTCTTTGGAATTCCAATCGAAGCCTATGTTAGATGTCTTCACATCTAACATGGGCTTCGATTGAAATTCCATAGAGCATATTATCAAGCCCATTATCGCCGCTTTATCGGCAGTTTCCTGCTGATAAAAGCGGCGATATTGTATCGCACTGTGTTTACTCACAACCATGTAATCCCTTGGAGTGAGATCAATGTCACTCTTCCTGCAACGATCACAACACAGACAAATATAGAACCAGGTTTCATCTGGACGTGTAATCGTGTTGCACAAGCTTTGGGTTATGGATATTGAGTATATCTTTGACTAGCTGGCTACACGTGCACATGTATTAGTTATATAAAATGTGTTGTATGTCTTCACAGCCTGCCTCATTACCCTAACATGGAACACAGCATGTAATCAGCCCAGTGTCGCTGAGTTGTATATTTATTCACAGTTCCAGTCTGAGTGCACCTTCAACTTCTAATGTACTTCCTACACGAATGCTCAACTGGGAAATGCCCTATCGTGGTAAAGGTCAACAAATTACTCTGAGATAACTCTCGTCCCTGCCACATTCCTGCATCTTCTGTCGCTACACAACATTCATTACACTCCCTCTGCGCATATGGTCAACTAAGTCACACTCTCCCTCCCCTTAAATTTCCTCAATTGTCTTTTGCTCATTGCATGCCTGCCTATGACACCTGACCTTTGGCAAATGGTGTAGGGGATATCCAGGGCAAAATATCAAGCTCCTGGTTGACACACGCAGTTTGGAAAGCACTCGAGCAGCTGCGTAAGGCTCAACCTGTTCCTTGAATCACTGGTATAAAAGAGCGAGGGTCCAAAAATGTGTTTTTCCCATGTTCATTTCCATAGGAAGTTTAGACATGTATAGAGTACGAACTGCTGAACGGAATAACACCAAATTTGGCAGAAAGGTAGCTGTTGGTCCAGAAAGAGCCCTTTTTAGGTCGAGCCTGGGCAGCGCATGCGCTGCTGCGAGGCACGCAATAGTGGAGTATGGCTTTGAAGCCCCACCCACTCTCCGCCCATATTTCTAATTGGCTTGTGTCATTGTCCTTCATAAATGCTGGCTTCTGAGTCGTTATTAGGCTTGTTAGTCCCTCCTTGGTACCGCCTTGTCTGCATTTGTTACCTCCCATAACAACTGGCTCTTTTACTGGTGTTGATACATGGTCTGGTTTATAAGTCGGTGAGCACTATTTTCTTTAATGCTCTTCCCCTATTCCACCCACTACCTCGCATCACGCAGCCCACTTTTATTTTTTACTAATGGCGGTCCTCTTTAACTATAGCGGCCGCGCCTTTTTATTTATTTATTTTACCAGAGTGGTCCGCATTTAGCAGCCGCGCTTACTTATTTATGCATTTATTTGGTTCACTAGCGCCCATGCCTTGCTTTCACATTCATAGAGTGCGCCCCCTTGTTTACACAAACCGCATCTAAAGAAAGGTACCCGGCCAACATTAAAGTGAAAGCGCGGCATGGGTGATGTTTACAAAAAAAACAAAAAAAACATCTGTTTTATCAACTTGACAAACAGATGCTTTTTTGTGTCAATGCCCCCATGCTGCGGTTTCGCTTTAATGTCGGATATGCGCCTTTCTTTAGAAGCAGTTTGTGTAAAGAAAGGGGTGCAGCAAACATGAATGTGAAAGTGTTGCATGGGCACAAGTAAAACAAATATTTAAAATGCAATAGGTTTCGTATTTATGAGAGATTAGGCTATTGCATTGCCAATAGCTTAAACTCTCGTTAATGCGAGACCTATTGTATTGCAAATACTTGTTGTAAATTGGTGTAAATCCATTCAGTAGTTGTGGGGTGTTTTAAAGAAATGTTCGGTTGTATATATAGGGGTGCGGAGGATCCGAGAGTCCGTCTGATCTCGTGCTGATTTCTGATTGGCTGCCAACACTTCAAACAAGGAAATGTTGGCTGGCAGCCATCTTGGGACTCGGCTTGACCTGAGTCCCAGATTATTATTTTTTTTAAAGACAAGGCAGCAGGATAGAAACATCCCGAACACCTAGGCCTCTAGTGGGGTCCCACAGGGACCCCGTAGGCTAATAAAACTGTTTTTTGCAAACATTTTTAAAAATAACGAAGCCCAGGCTCCAGCTCTTCATTATTTGTTGGTCCCCAGGTGGGGCAGGCCCCGGGAGCAATTGCTTAATAAAGGAGGGGGGTGCATAGGGCCCCCTCCTGGGGCAGAATATTGCCCTGGGGTCCACCACTCCCAGACTCTCGCTAGGCTTCTTTAAAAATGAAGTGGGGGAGGTCCATATTGCCTCCCCCACTGCCTCGGGGACCAGCCCCTGACCAGAGTGCATCTATTTTTCGCTTGGGGGGCCTCTCAGACCCCCCAGCCCTGGGGACTGTCACCTCCCAGGAACTTAACCTGAAAGTAATGCAGGGGGGTCATGCAGACCGTACGGAGCCCCTGGACTGTCACTTCCCCAGGGCTTTTATTCATTTGAATGCATGCGGGGGGTACAGCCCCCCGCAGCCCTCGGAACCACTACCTCCTCGGGGTAAATTCTAAGAAAGGAGGGGCGCCCCATCCTGGAACCATACATGGGAATTGAATGGCCCAACCGAACACATTGTAGTACCCTTCACCCCCAGGCCAAAACCTTTTGCTATGGTTTGGCAGCCATTGCTCCTGCCAAGCTATAGCAGCCGGTGTCCACTTCTAGAAAGCATAAGCATAAAAATGGTCTTGCTTGCTAGAAGCAGAGCAAAATTGCTTTTATAGAGAGGGAGCTGCATGTTAGCTGCTTCCTCTCTGTAAAAGCAATGCTGGCTCCTACAGGAGTCGGGGAGCCAGCAGGGACTGCAGGGGCCTTGAGGCTCCTCGCGGTCTCCAACAAAACTAACTTGGTGCCCTGGGTGGGACCAGGGCATCCAGAAGGGAGGCCGGACCCCAGGAGATGTGGTTCCCGCCATCGAAAACGGCCTGGGAGAGGAGCTGCGCGACCCCCTCCCCTTAGTGTTTATTAAAATTAAATCAATCAAAAGGTTGGGCCCCAGGGGATGGGGTCCATGGGGCCTAAATAGACCCGGGAGGGGGGATGCTTGGCCTCCTCCCTTTAATTTGTAAAATAAAAGCCCCCAAAAAGAGGCCGGGGTCACATGGCCCACTCCCTCATTCAAAAAAGGCCCTGAGGGATGGTATCTCTGGTGCCCAAATTGGCACAAGGAAGGGGGGCACATGACCCGCCTCCCCTAATAACTAAAAATAAGCCTTTGCAATGCAATAGGCCTAGCATTTGCAAGAGTTTAAGCTATTGACATTGTAAATAACAATGCCTTTTATTTATCTGTTTTGCTTTTTAACACATAAATAAAAGGCATTGTCATTTATAATGCAAATAGCTCAAACTCTTGTAAATGCGAGGCCTATTCAAAGAAGCGGCCGCCATTGTCCCGGCTGGTTGGGAAGTGAAAGAGCGCATGGCGTACTGAATGTTGTAGAAAACGATGTTGTGCCTGCAGTAGGAGAAACTCATTAAAGAAAATAGTGCTGACAGACTAAACAAGGCAGTGCTGGGAGGGGGGCTGCGCACCAACTGAAGTGCTCTGGTTGCACGGCCTGCGGCCGTGTGAAGTGATAAGACTTTGAAGTATGTCACGGCGCCCGAGGGGAGAGCAGAGAAGAGAAGGCTCGTGCGGGCAGAAAGGACGGCCGTGGGAGGTGGGAGGAGAATTCGGCATGGCTCGGGAGGGGAGGAGAAATGAAAGTAAAGGCTGTGTTTGCGGGGAGAGAGAAGGGAGGTGCTGGTGTGGGAGGAGTGCTGCTACGGCCTGGGGGAAGCTGGCTGGGGAGGGGGAGGAGAAATGAATGTAAGGCTGTGGGGAACAGAGTTTATGGCCCAAAAGCGCGTGCCTGTGGCCACGTGAACTTCAAGAAAACCGCAAGGAACAAATCCCTTGGTTTGAGGAGGATTTCGAGCACTTGAATTCTCGCTCCCTAAAAAGACATACTGAGTAACAACCGAAGTAAAAGGGCCAGCCTTTATGGGAGATTACAAATGAAGGCAAAGCAGTACTAAGGAGGGACTAACATGTCTATTAACGAATCAGAAGCCAGCATTTACGAAGGACAATGACACAAGCCAATGACAAATATGGGTGGAGAGTAGGTGGGGCTTCTGGCAGAGCAGAGCAGTGTACGTGCTCCCCAGCCTCGACCTAAAAAAACAGACAGCAGGTCACTGGAGGCCCCACCCCCTTTTATCACCAGTCTGCAAATTCGCCTACTGGTGCACTACTAGTTGAGGAATGAAGTCCCCTTGACTCCAGAGGGTCCTTGGGATCCAACTACCCTTGCTGTTACCTCCAGTAAGTGTCACAAATTGAGATTGCTGAGCCGTTGTTGCAGGCCACGCCCCCTTTATCCACCACTCTGCAAACGCACCTCCTTGTGCACTACTAGTTAGGGGATGAAGACCCCTTGGCTCTTGAGGGTCCTTGGGGGCCAACTACCCCTCCTGTTATCTCCAGTAAGTCCCACACAGCAGGATTACTGAGAGGTTGTCAGAGGCCATGCCCCTTTCATGAAGACTCTGCAAGACAGGCCTCCTGGTGCACTGCTGGTTGGGGGATGAAGTCCCATTGGCTCCAGCACTGCTGCAACCCTTATCTATTCAGCTTAAGGGATTGTGTTGAGGTGCCCGCCTGATGTTCTGACCTAGGCCGCCCCATGAATGGTACCTCGGTCCATTTGCGTGTTGCTTTGCCCGGCTCTTGGGATCCCGTTCCATGTGAGGGCTTCTCTACCGTCATCATTGCTATTGCCTCGCATACAACTGTCTGTTGACGCACAGTTGTATTTCGAATGTTCGTGAATATTGATCTTGCTCTGCCTGAGGGTGGAAGGAGGAGGTACGGAGGGGATTTATGTAATCTAAGCATTTTGTACACCATTGCCTTACTAGATTGTTTTTCTGCCTTCGAAATCAATACATATATATTTTTTTTAAAGTCCCATTGGCTCCAGAGGGTCCTTGGGGGCCAACAAGGCTTCCTGTTACCTCCAGTTAGTCCCACAGAGCGCGATTACGGAGAGGTCTTCGGAGGCCAGGCTCCCTTTCTTCACCACTGTGCTAACGTGACTCCTGGTGCACTGCTGGTTGGGAGATGAAATACCTTGGCTCTACAGTGTCCGTGTCCGGGGGGCCAACAAGCCCTCCTGTTACCTGTAGTAAGTCTCACACAGCAGAATTGCTGAGAGGTCTTTGGAGGCCACGCCCACTTTCTCCACCACTCTTCAAACGCACCTCCTAGCGCACTGCTGATTGGGGGCTGAAGTCCTCTTGGATGCTGAAGGCTCTTGGGGGGCCAGAAGCCCTCCTGTTACCTATACTAAGTCAGACACAGTAGGATTCCTGAGAGCTGGTTGAAGGCCCTGCTCCCTTTCTCTACCACTCTGAAAATGTGACTACTAGTTAAAAAAAACACAGAAATTCACATACAAAAAACAAAGGTTTCAGGGAAGTTATAGTTAGGATATAGAATTTGAAAAAACCTTAGAAATTCACTGAAAAAAAACAAAGGTTACAGGGACATTATAGTTAGGCTCAGATTTCACTCACACAAAACCAGTGAAATTCAGCAGTTATAGTTACCTGAGTTAGTTATAACTTACACCCCTGCAATGCACTGCTTAGGATCTCACATATCACATCATTCCTGACTCATGACTCATGACATGAAATCACTGATGACATCTCAAATGACATCACTGATGACATCATCCACAGGCCCACTCACACACCTGCTCATACCCCCATAAAAAACATTTGTACGCCCACTCCTACACAACCACTCACATACCCATTCACAAACCCATGCCAGTGCTCACACACCCTCACACTCCTTCATAGAGACACTCACAAACTCGCTCACTCACTTGTACAGCCACTCACACAATGATTCAGTCACCCATACTACCACTCACACAACCAGTCAATCACCTGTACAGCCACTCACATAGCAACACAACCACCCATAAAGCTACTCACACAGACGATTTCCCTACACACTCATACAATCACTCACTCACCCATGCAGCCTCTCAACGCAGCCACTCACTCACCCATACAGCATCTCAACACAGCCATTCACTTCCCCATACATGCACTCACACACTCACTCACCCACCCACACAGCCAATTACATACCCATTCACACATTCATACAAGCACTCACACATCTGCTCACTCGCCCATACAGCCATTCACATAGACACATACTCTCCAATACAGACACTCACAAACCAACTCACTTAACCAAACATCCACTCAAACAGCCCCTCACTCACCCATTCAGCCACTTGCACACAGTCACTCGCTCATACAGTCATGCAGACACCCACTCATTCACCCATACAGCCACTACAAACCCCCTTACCCACCCATAGATCCACACACACTGACACTCACTCGCCCATACAGCCACTGACACACCCACTCACCAACCAGTACCGCCACTCACACATTTTACTCACACACCCACTTACACACCCATACAGCCACTTACACACTCATACATACAAGGATACATACAGTCACACAGCCACTTATTTAATATGTTAGAAGAAATATCACTCAGTAGTAGTGCATCTAATATGCTAATTTAACTTTTGCAGTAGGTTAATATATATGTTTAACACTCGTAAACACTTAAAAACACTTCCACTCACTTAAGGATGTCATCAGTGGTCATTTGAGGTGTTAACAGTGATGTCATCAGTGATGTCACTGACCATTTCTTGAGTGGTGTAATAAGCAGTGCACTGTGGGGGCTTAGGTTATAGTTAACTCAGGGAACTATAACTTCCAAATTTCACTGATTTGAATGAGTGAAATCTGAGCCCAACTATAACGTTCCTGTAACCTTTCTTTTTTTCAGTGAATTTCTAAGGTTTTTTTATTCTATTTTTTAACTACAATGACCCAGTAACCTTTGAGTTCTTTAAGTGAATATATATATATATATATATATATATATATATATATATATATATAACCCAGTTAACCTGGGTAGTTAAACTTAGGTCTGAGTTTTCATGAGTTTTCCTAACAACTTTGGCTCCGTTTGACGAATCTTCATAAAACCACTGAAATTCCCTTTTTATAGTCATCTCAAGTAACTGCTGTCACGGTCAACAGGCTCCTCAGGATCAGGATGATGCTCAAAGGGGTCCACCTCCTGATTTCCTCGTACTCTGGCTGAATTTTATGTGTACAGAGTACAGAAGTAATCAAGCGAGGGATAGGATAGGGTGGGAACAGCGGTGGAAAAGGGATACCTGTAACAAAAGAAACCACACATTAATTCATGTAATTTCCTAGCTACTCTCATGTATTTCTCGCTTGGTGCTATTCCGTACCTGGTAACTAAATCAGGAGATGAACCCTTCTTCCTTTCCATACGAGAAGATGATTCTCTCACCGCAGGTAGGACTCACCATCTATAAATTCACCTTAGAACTGTAATTAACGCCATCTCCAGCACCAGCAAAATAGGGAAGCATCCGAAAACAATAATGTGCTAGAGCATGAGAAGAAAACATATAATCCAAGGAAGTTACTGCAGACCCAGCCCCAGTTTGGATACTCAGTAACAAAGGAAAGTAACTAGTCACAAATTATGTCATCCACTTTGTGTGACTCCGATCTTACCGGTCTCCCTGCACACAGCAGAACACTCAGGGTCTTATCAAGCCCCTCCAGGGCTGGCTCTGGTAATCACTCCCCACAGGAGCTGCAGGATAATCTGCCCCACGATCCCCAGCCGGGAATCGTAGAATCAAAGGGTAGTAGGGAAATACCCGCTCCGCCGAGTGGTATTCAAAATCAGCAATCAAAGGTCTCAGCCAGGCACAGGAGGGGGCAATCCAGCGTCTCCCTGCCCGCCGAGAGAACCAAAAGGAAATCGGGGAGAAATGAGCACTTTCCTCAACTTGGCAAGGAGGGGACAATCCAGCGTCTCCCCGCCCGCCGAGAGAACCAAAGCAAACCGGAACAAACGATGCGTTTCCGCTCAGCCGAGCGAAACGTGTACGGGAGGTCTCGTGAATCAAAACAGCAGCCGCTGTTTTAACAAGGAGGACAGGCGTTTCGACCGCGAACACGGTCCCAAAATCCAACTGTTCCGCAGGAACAGGGCGTCCGCAACCACGACTGCCACCATAGGACAAGAATCACGTACGACGCTCCCCAGCGTCTCATGTGATTAAATGCTCTTACAGTTCCTCCCAGAAGGATGGCCTTCTGGGAGATGTAGTCAAGTACATCCTAATCCAGGTAGGCACGCATGTCAGACCCTGACAGTACGCCCCCCTCCCGAGGCGGTAAGGGATGGTGGCAGAGTCCCCCGATCCGCTTGCTTCACTGAGGTGCCTAACCTGTGCTCTATGCGCTACGCTGTGCTGTGTATTTTAATTATAATCTGTCATCATTAATCTTTTTAAATTAAATCCGAATTGAATTTTAGCTGTTTTTACCATATGGGAATCGCACTTTGAAACTGCCAGCGTGTTAGTGGCAGCCTGCACTTGTGAAGCGCTAGTATTCACAACTTTTCCCTAAACCTGATTTAGTAGGGGGGAACGATACCTGCAGGGCAGCGAGGAAGCCTGGGCTCAATCTTAATTCCTGACCGCCTCGCTCCGACAGGGTAGCTAGTACCGTTGTGCGGGTCACGTGAGAGCCAGGCACTTCCTGTGAATCACTGGAGCGGTTAGCGCTCTAGTGGCTGGATTCGAAGGGCTATTTAGCCCTCGCCTGACCACGAGCGCGCAGCGGTCGTGCGCTAGGGAGCCAAAGCTACGCCGAAGAGTAGCCACAGAGTGGCTCCGTCCGCGACAGGACGGGGCTAGGGGCTATGGACTCTGCTCAGGTGGACAGAGCTCAGGATGAGGCACATGTTATTAGGTATACAGCCCGAGCACTAAAAGATCTGCAGACAGCCTCGCTGCCGGGATGTGCTCAGGGCTCCTGGCCATGCCTGGAAGGCCCTTTTTCTTGCTTTAACTGTCGTTTTCAGGCCTCCCACACTACCATTACCATCTGCAGAAATACTGGGGAAGCCATACTACCCTGTGGCTTGAAGAGCATTTTTCTGAATATCCGCTCCCTGCCCAAACACCATGTTGAACTTTGGGACCTTGTTCACACAGTAAAACCGGATATCTGTTTCCTAACGGAAACCTGGTTGAAACCTCACACAGTCCCCGCAATAATGTTGGGGGTCCCTGTAGGATATAAAATACTAAAACTGGATCGCCCGGACAAAGTAGGGGGTGGCATAGCTATTATGTACAGAGAAGACTTGAAGATCTCCGTGCTTGAGCAAAGGAGTTGTACATCAATGGAAATTATGATATTTAAGATTAGCTCAGCTTCTAAAACTCACTGGAAGGGAGCCTTAGTTTATCACCCTCCTGGACCCTATTCAGGTTTTGCACTTTCTCTTATGGAATTACTGGCCCCGCATTTTAAGGCAAATTATGATTTCATCCTTTTGGGTGATTTTAACACTCATGTAGATATTCCCACGCACCCTGATACTATATCCCTGCTTTCTGATCTATCTTCCTTAGGGCTTGTGGTACAGAATAGTGGCCCCTACACATATAGGGGGTCATACCCTGGACTTGGTATTCTCCAATTGTTCCAAAATACGGTGTCGTCCCGTGACTCAAGTGAATTGGTCTGATCAATTTTTGGTTGAATTTTCTCTGGTAGGCATGGATAAGCCCCCTCAAAAGTTCCCTCTCCCGCCTGTTTGGCGCCGCCAATGGCATAAGGTACCAGCTGAGGAGCTACAGAGGGTGTGGAAGAAACCTATCATTTTAGCAACAGACAATGTGGAGTCCACTATATTTAAGTGCAACAACTCTCTTGTAGAGGCACTTAATTTGCTGGCCCCTTTGAAACTAAACAAACAGTACCCCAGTTCAAAACAAGAGGTAGATCACCGAGAAACATGTGAACACCCATCTGTCTAAATACATCGAGGCAGCGGAAGGTCTAGACTATTCTCAATCTGGGTTTAGACCTAACTACAGCACCGAATCTGCCCTCCTCTCCGTGACCGACAACATCAGGATGGCACTGGATGGAGGGGGCTCTATGATTCTGGTGCTGTTAGATTTATCCGCTGCCTTTGACACGGTGTCACATGATATTCTTCTCGGTCATCTACGGAAGGTGGGGATTGGAGGCTCGGCCCTGTCCTGGCTGGAGAGTTTTCTCTCGGGTCGCTCACAAGGCGTCAGATTGGGCTCCCTTCATTCCATCTCCAGGGAGCTCACCAAGGGAGTGCCACAGGGCTCATGCCTAAGCCCCACACTCTTTAATGTGTATGTGGCCCCCTTGGCTGACATTGTGAGAGTGTATGGATTCACCCCGGTGTCATATGCCGACGACACCCAGCTTTTGTTCCCTTTTCAGACCCTCACACCCGCAATTAAAAAATCCTTTGCTGAAGGTATGAGAGCGGTGTCTGATTGGATGGCCTCTAATTGCCTCCAATGTAACGTGGGCAAAACTGAGGTCATGCTGTTCGGGGAGGCTCACCTCCTGTGGTCTCCTGAGTGGTGGCCATTGGATTTGGGGCCGGTACCCTGCCCCAAACAGGCAGTGAAGAATCTTGGAGTGCGGTTAGATCAGGCATTATTGCTAAAAGAACATGCTAACCAGGTAACTGGGTCCTGCTTTCGGGTCATCGGACTCTTAAGGCGTGTGTTCCCATTCCTGCCCGACAGGTACAGAAAGACCCTGGTCCAGACCCTTGTGGTCAGTAGACTAGACTACTGTAATGGCCTCTTTATTTCAGCCAATGAGGAACAGCTCAGCAGACTACAAGTGGCCCAGAACACCGCGGCAAGACTGGTCCTTAATGCCCCGGCCAGATCTCCCTCACGCCCTCTCTTGAACAAACTCCACTGGTTGCCTGTTCGGCAACGTGTCAAGTTCAAGGTCTGCTGTACAATACATAAGTGTCTCTTTGGCTCAGGCCCTAAATATTTAGCAGATAAATTCAACCTTTACAGTCCTGGATGCTCTCTACGCTCCAGTAATCAACTGCTGCTTCAGGTCCCCAAGATTAGGAAGGTTAGACAGGGAGGTCGAGCTCTATCCTACAAGGGCCCTATAATCTGGAACTCGCTCCCTTTCACTATGAGACAAAATACCAACTTTCAGACCTTTAAGAAATCACTTAAAACATACCTGTTCTCGGCATCCTAAAATACAGTGCAGCCCATGGACCATAGCTAGACATCTTAGCTACAGTACAAGCACAGAGATACCCCTCCGGGGGTCGAGTCCTGCGCTATATAAGCAAATAAATAAAAAATAAAAAATAAAGTGCCTCCTAGCACCAGGCTTCCCAGTGTTTTGAGAATAGAACAGACGGCCCTCCCGAGGTGCAGGTACCTCAGAACTGGGTACCCACGAGTCATCCTCCGATTGATATCCCTTCCAGGAGATCAGAAACCACAGCCGACCCTGGCGATATCTGGAATCCAGGATTCCGCGAACCTCGTACTCCAGTTGGCCATCCCTCAACACTGGTGACACAGCCTTTCGCCATGCTCCTCTGGCGGGTTTCAGCAAACTACAGTGGAATACCGGATGTTTTCTCAAGGAAGCAGGCAGCTTAAGTTTGTAGGCCACTGGATTTATTCTGCGAAGGATGGAATAAGGACCAATATATCGAGGATGGAAAATACTGCGATAGAGAAAGCGTATATTCTTCGTAGATAACCATACTTTGTCGCCTACTTGATACGTAGGACCATCTTGACGGTGCAGATCGGCCCATTTTTCGTAGAACGTCTTTGCCTGATCCAGCGACTTTGTATCTGTCGGTGGGTTTACAGGAGTGTCTTCACATGGGCTGCTGCTGTAGGGTGATTTTGCACTTCACTCGGGATCACCAAAGGCAAAGTGTTAGCATGAAACCCGGTGTTAGCCCTGAACGGAGTGTCCCCTATGGAGCTGTGCCAGGCATTATTGTAGGACAGTTCAGCCAACCACAACAGAGATACCCTGGAATGTGCAGCCTCTTCAGAATAACGTCTTAGATACTTCCTGATGTTCTGATTTAGTCTTTCTGTCTGCTCAGCCATTTGGGGATGGAAACTGGTGAATAAGGCATCTTCCACTCGAAGGGCTTTGCACCACATGTGCCAGAATCGTGCCACAAACTGAGGACCTCTGTCGGAAATGATGACCCTTGGTATTCCATGTAATTTCACCACATGTGTTAACAACAGCTGGGCGGTCTGGCTAGCAGAAGGTAAGTTATGACAAGGGATGAAATGTCCCATTTTGATCAAGCTGTCCACCACTAACAAGATCGCATTGCATCCCTGATCGGATGGTAGGCCAACTATGAAGTCCAGACTGATTGTGTGCCATGGTTGTGATGGTGTGGGTAGAGGCATAAGCTTTCCTTTGCTCTTGGTCTGATCTCCTTTGGCTCGGGCACAGGTATTGCATTGTCTGATCCAGGACTCTACGTCCTTTGCCATGCCCTCCCACCAGAATTGGCGCTTCACTAAATGTAATGTTTTCTTGTTTACGGGATGACCTGCTAGAACTGCGTCATGACACCAATTGAAAGCCTTCAGACGTAGAGGGTGTGTGGGCAAGTACAGTTTTCCATCATACATGGGCATCCCATGTTTAAGGGTTCGGAGTTTGCTTTGCCCTGCCCATACCTGCCACTGGGCCTGAGACCTATGACTAGCGACTTGATCCAAGAAGTGTTCCACTGTGACAGTGCATAGAACCTAATTAGGAGGTATGATCGCTCGTTGTACCTCATGTTGTGGAGTAGCGTTTCTCCTTGCCTGGATAGGGAATCTGCCTTACAATTATCAGACCCTGGACGAAATGTGATTGCAAAATCATATTCTGCGAAGAACAGCATCCACCGCATTTGTCGATGCGAAAGATGGCGGGAGGTCTGCATGAATTGTAGATTTCGGTGGTCGGAGTAGACCGTTATTGGATGCTGTGCCCCCCAAAGATAGTGCCTCCACTCCTGAAAAGCCTTTTTGATGGCCAATAGTTCTTTTCCTGCCACTGTGTAGTTATTCTCGGCCAGATTCAGCTTGTTTGACAAGAAGGCCACCGGATGCAATTGTCCATATGTCTGTCTTTCTGAGATAAGACAGCCCCCACCGCCAAATCAGAAGAATCCGCCTCTACAACAAATGGTAAATCTAGCTGGGGATGTCTCAGGATTGGAGCAGTACTAAATGCCTTTTTCATTTGTTCGAAAGCCCCCATGGCCTCTGCGGTCCACACAAAAGGAATTCCTTTCCTTAACAATCTAGTCACTGGAGAGGCCAACTGAGAAAACTGTGGGATAAATCTCCTGTAATAGTTGGAAAAACCCTTGAAACATTGCACATCTTTCACACTTTTAGGCACAGGCCAGTGCTGTACTGCCTCAACCTTCCTTTCCGCCATTCGAAACCCTTGAGGATTCAGAATAACCCCCAAGAATTCCACCTCTGAGACATTAAACTCACATTTACTGAGTTTGAAGTAAAGGCTATTGTCTAATAACCTTTTGAGAATGAGGATGACGTGACTCACACGTTGTGCCCGAGAAACCGAATAGACCAGAATGTCATCGATGTAGACTATGACAAACTGGTCTATGTATTGCTTCAGCACATCATTGAGAAAATACTGGAAAGCCGCCCGGGCGTTGCACAACCGGAACGGCATGACCAAGTATTCAAACAACCCGTACCTAGTTTTGAACGCCGTCTTCCACTCATCGTCCTCGCGGATCCTTACCAAGTGATAGGCTCCTCGGAAGTCCAACCGGGTGTAGATGTTGGCCTCCCTTACTTGATCCAGAAAGACGGGGATGTGCGGAAGAGGGTAGCGGTTCCTCACTGTATGTTTATTCAACAGGCGATAATCGATACAGGTTCTTAGATCGCCGTTGGTTTTTGCCATAAAAAAAGAGGGGAGGCCGCCGGATACTGTGAAGGTCGAATGAAACCAATAGAACTAAAGTGCTCCAAATACTCTAGTAAGTGTCTAGTCTCCGGCTCTGATAGAGCGTATACCCTAAATGATGGTAGAGCCACCCCATCTATCAGATCAATGCGACAGTCATATTCGCGATGAGGTGGTAGTCTTTGCCTTGATTACACTGAATACCTCCCTCTACTCCTCATAAGCAGACTGCAACTCTACTTCTTTTTCGGCTGCAGTGGACTACCTGAAAGATGTGTGCTAAAGCTAAGGTGTGATAATCAGTGTCTTTCATGCAACTATTCCGACATTCTTCGGAGAGGAATCTGATAGTCTTGAGCCTCCAATCCATGGTGGGGTTGTGTTGCCCTAACAACGGCATACCCAAGATTACCTCATATTGTGGGGCCTCAATTATGTTCAAAACAATGGACTCCACATGATCTAGTGGATTGCCTGTGAGGATCAATTCCATTACCTCAGTGTGTTCTGTTATCAGGCCTGATTTTAACGGGGTACCATCCACCGCCAACACCTTTTCGGGTTTTTTGTTGGGTACTCTCGCTAGTCCCAGGCGACGTACCAACCCATTATCGATAACATTTCCGGTGGCTCCGGAATCAATCATACCCCACGCTGGATATTGCTGTTCTCTTGTCCGAAGAATCATGGACAATACGATGAGCACCACTGTGTTTATAGAGTCAATGGCCGCTAAGGATGGCAACCTCCATTCCGTCCCCTCAGAAACATTCCCTGGTACATGATTACCTTTGGTATCGGAACTTTCCACCACTGTGAGTGTTATGTTTTTACCAGCATAGAAAGGTTTTTGTCTCTTTGGTTTCAGGGTACACTCTTTCACATAGTGCCCCTTTTTGCCACAATACATGTAGAGACCCTGAGTCCTGCGGTTTTCCCTCCTGAAGCTCTATCGCTCCTTCTACGATCTCCTCCCCTTTCGGCGAGTCGATTATCTAATCTTAAGGTTAAATGTATCAAGTCAGTGCAAGTGGTAGGCTGCGGGTCTATTTGGGCTAGCACGTCCTTAATCTCTTCCTTTAACCCCTGGTAATAAAGCGCCATTCTTTTTTCTTTCGGCCAGGTGGTCTCGGCCACTAATCGATTGAACGTGGTCATGTAAGTAACCAGATCCTTCTTGCCCTGATGTAACTCCAGAAGTTCTCTGTCGGCGCTCAGTGTGGTGGCCCTCCGATCGAACACCCGTTCGAATTCTCTTCGAAAGGCTGCCCAATCCGACAGCAAAGGGTCGTCATTCCTGACCAAAGGGACTGCCCAATTGGCCGCATCCCCGGTTAGGTATGAAATAGCAAAGGCTGCTCTAGACAGATTCGTCGGGAAAGAAGCAGGTCTGCAAGAAAAATGGAAAGTGATTTGTGTCAGAAAAGCCTGTATCTTATGGGGATCTTCTGAGTATCTTTCGGGGCTAGCTAATGGGATGGGTGGAGCAACCGTCACCTGAATCTGCTGGGCGCCTGCTGAAATGTCAAAAGGATTCCTTGTCTGCCATTCCAATCTCTCTTTCAGGGCTGCAGTCTCAGCCCGTGAAGTAGCTAGTTCTTGTTGTACTAGGACCAGAGCCTGTAGAACATCATCTAAAGTAGCCATCTCTGAGGATCTTCCTGACCAGGAGGCGAGGCCTTCGTGAGTACGTGATTCTGTCACAGTCAACGGGCTCATCAGGATCAGGATGATGCTCAAAGGGGTCCACCTCCTGATTTCCCCGTACTCTGGCTGAATTGTATGTGTACAGAGTACAGAAGTAATCAAGCGAGGGATAGGATAGGGTGGGAACAGCGGTGGAAAAGGGATACCTGTAACAAAAGATTTCCTAACTACTCTCATGTATTTCTCGCTTGGTGCTATTCTGTGCCTGGTAACAAAATCAGGAGATGAACCCTTCTTCCTTTCCATACAACAAGATGATTCTCTCACCGCAGGTAGGACTCACAATCTATAAATTCACCCTAGAACTGTAATTAAAGCCATCTCCAGCACCAGCAAAATAGGGATTGAAGCATCCGAAAACAATAATGTGCTAGAGCGTGAGAAGAAAACATATAATCCAAGGAAGTTACTGCAGCCCCAGCCCCAGTTCGGATACTCAGTAACAAAGGAAAGTAACTAGTCACAAATGATGTCATCCACTTTGTGTGACTCCGATCTTACCGGTCTCCCCGCACACAGCAGAACACTCAGGGTCTTATCATGCCCCTCCAGGACCGGCACCGGTAATCACTCCCCACAGGAGCTGCAGGATAATCTGCCCCACGATCCCCAGCTGGGAGTCGTAGAATCAAATGGTAGAAGGAAAATACCCGCTCTGCCGAGCGGTATTCGAAATCAGCAATCAAAGGTCTAAGCAAGGCACAGGATGGGGGCAATCCAGCGTCTCCCTGCCCGCTGAGAGGACCAAAAGGAAATCGGGGAGAAATTAGTGCTTTCCTCAACCGAGCAAAGAGGGGGCAATCCAGCGTCTCCCAGCCTGCCGAGAGAACCAAAGCAAACCGGAACAAACAATGCGTTCCCGCTCAGCCGAGCGGAACGCGTACGGGAGTTCTCATGAATCAAAACAGCAGCCGCTGTTTTAACAAGGGGGACAGGCGTTTCGACCGCAAATGCGGTCCCGAAATCCAACTGCTCCGCGGGAACAGGGCGTCCGCAACCACAACTGCCACCATAGGACAAGAATCACGTACGACGCTCCCCAGCGTCTCACGTGATTAAATGCTCTTCCCGTTCCTCCCAGAAGGATGGCCTTCTGGGAGATGTAGCCAAGTACATCCTAATCCAGGTAGGCTCGCCGGTCAGGCCCTCGCCATGCACTGCCAATTACCCAACATATTACATCACTCAATCACAACTTCTATGACATCATTGATAATATCACTGCAACATTTGCAATTAAATTATTGATAATAAAATTGCGCATGGCAGAGGTGAGAGTTATAGTTACCTTAGGGCATGAGCTATAGTTAGTTGAGATAACTATAACTGTTTTTGTATATTTAAAACGTTACCTTGTCACTGAAATTTTCACCTAACTATAATGTTACTTTAACCTTTGTTTTTTAGGTATAAATGTATCTGCGCTCTCTGAATCTGTTCCACTTTCCCCCTTCATGCAAGTGTTGCTTCTCAGAGGGCCCAATGTGGGAAGGGTAAAACCTAATTTACCAGAAAACAGCCAATGGAAATATCTTTGTAAGTCACATAGAACAACCCCACCTTAAGATCAACGCAGGCTAGACCAAGGGTAGGTCAGGTCAGGAATATCGAGGACCAAATATTGAAAGGAAATAGTGGCCAGAATATCAAGGGACAAAATATTGAAAGGTAAATTTGTATACAGTTTCTATCCCTAAATCTTATATATAATGTCCATCGATATTCTGGCCATTATACTGTGACTTTTCAATATTTGGTCCTCAATATTCCTGATAACGAACGTCACATGACAGTCGGCTGTCAATTCCAATGACAGGTAATTTCACATTATTTTTCAAAACACTCTTTATGGAAAACTCTGCACCAGTCAGATAGGCCACCTAATTTCGTAGAGTACTCCACAAAAGTCTCGAGAAGCAACCCAGGAGGAGAATTACTCTTAATAATGCCTGACTGCCCCTGCGCAACTTCATTGATGAATGCATACAAGGGGTCAGGGCCCGGGACCAGCCTGCTCCTAATCTTGTAGAGGACCCAGATCTCGTCCCTAGGGTTCGCGGCTTGTCCACCAGTCATCTTAAAGGAATTGGATCAAAGATTTTTTCAAATCCTAGTGGGCCTTCTGGACCACATAAGTCTTCAGGGCATACATGTGGCTGCAAGGGGCACAGGATTGTGGCTTTTTATCTTCCACATGTGTCTGTGAAAGCATTGCCTGCACCATCCTGTCCTAGAATGTTCTTGCCTGGTCTCCAAGCACTGTGTTGTTCCTGCGTACTCCATCCTTGCCCTCTATGCATGTCCCTTCTTACACTATATTTTTATATGTTCCGTACATTCTGCCTCAATACTCTAGTATTTGGCTGTATGCAACATCCTATGCAGGCATCTATTGCCCTGCACTTCCCTGGATCAGCCAGGGCCTGCTGAACTTTCGGCACTTTCCTGCACCACCAATTTCCTGCATGGATGCATGCACCGCTCTTTGCGTGCATGTACCATATGCCTCAATGTAGCACCCTGTGCTGCATGCACTGTGATGACATGTATTTCTTTCAGCATGCATGACGTTCATGAGTCTCGTGAGTGCATGACATGTCTAGTGCCTGCACGCAGTTCTCTGTGGGTGCATGCAATCCTCCAGAAGCGTTTGCATCCGAATTTCATGTAAATGGCAGCCTCACGGCATGACTGCGAACTCAAGTGACATATTAGGAAGTGGAATCACAGAATTTAAATCGGAAGCAGTGACATCACAGGAAGTGTCAATGTGACATTTTGAGGAAAAGACTGGCCATACAGCAGTGGGATTGAGTACAAAGGTTTATTGCAGAAGGTGGGGATTCTTACTCAGACTGGGGCAGGTGAGGATGCATGGAGTGTGGTAGTGGAAGATTTCTGACGGGAGAGAACGTAGGGAGGCAAATAGGGGGTGCTGTGGGTGCAGGAACATCTTAAGGATTTTGAGGTCCCTGGGCCAAATGTATATTCGGGGCAGAACAGCTTAGAATTCATGATCCAAGTTCAGCTCTTTCATGCTCTCTATGGCCAGGTCACTGGCAGTGCACAGGAACACTCCACATTCTAAATGTGTTTACACCTCAATTCAGGGATAGTGATGTGTGTTTTCAATATTGTAACACGACAGCAGTTCACTAATATTGTATCTCTTCTCCCTCAGGGTATTTCCTTTTCCACTTCCTCTACTCCTCTGGCCATTTCCTAACTCTCTGTATTTTTCTTCTCCTGACATCCCTCAAGGTTTCTACTCTTTATTTGCTCTGACTCTATCCTTTTCTCCCTCTAGCCCCAGGCTCTCTGTCGGTCTCTCTTTTTCACTTTACCTGTGTCTCGCCCTAACACCAGGATTTCAAGGGGCTCATCTATTCCTGTTGGGCCTGATCAGTCGACTAATGCATCAACTCCAACGACCTTTATTTGACCTCAAAGTCACAGGTTTGTATCCTGGAAATTTCCCTCAACCCTTTGGCCCTCTGGGGTCGATGAGTACCACTAAATGTGTCTTATTCAACTATAAACGTGAAAACTGGCCCTGATCTGCTCTTCACACTTGGCTTGGAAGAATGTGAGGTCGCTGTTCCTTGCCTCTCCCTTTGTCTGTCACTCTCCTGCCTCCTCACTGCCCCACAGCACTTCTGCCCTTCCCCTACCTCTCTCCTCCATTTCAACCCTCGACCCCCTTTTCGCTTATCCTTCTAACCCACTGTCCTCGGAGAGTTCAAGTTACCTCTTGTCAGGTGTGAGAGGTTCACCCATGCTTGTTTTTCTTTTATTTCTCATATTTGTAGTTGTAAATATTTAATGCCCAAAACTACAGATACCATCATGCAAAGGAAAACTACAATGTCAAGAGGTAATCAAAAGGCACCTGTTCGGGAGAGCTTCAGATTTTTATCGGCACTTCTTTGTCTTCCTCCTCCCTCATTCTTACACTTGTCTCCTAGCGCCTCTTTTAGCTCAACTCTCCCTGTCTTACCACGTCGCTTCTAAAGCCTCTATTCTACCACCTTCTCCCCTCCTTTCACTCGTTTCCAGTTTCTCATCCTTTCACCTATTTGTCTCCCTCTGGTGTTACACCGTTCCACATCCTCCTTAATTGTGCCAACGCCTCTTTGCCCCTCCCACACTCCTTATCTCCTCTCGTATCCCCTCCAAACCCATTTACCTTTTCACCACCCTCATTCTCCAGTCCCAATAACTATTTTGGGAGAAGGAATCGGGGCAGACGCCCGACTGCCCCCACAGACGGCGCCCCTGGAAACAGCCAGTGTCAGGGGCCGTTCGTCAGTGCCCTCCCCCTTTAACAACTGCGTCCTGAAGAAGCTACACCGCTGGGTCCTAGAGGTGCCCCTTTAATGTCTAGGTTTCTGGATGCGCCGTCTTCCCATCCTAATATGGCCATGGCACATGCTACTTGTCCGGGCTCCAAGGCATCATGAGATGTTTACATCTCTGCTTCCCCACCATTGTCTTGGCTGCGTTCCTGACTCATCCTGCTCTTAGCCAATGGGCAGAGGAGCTGTACCAACCCTCCTTCTGCGCCATCTCAGCAGTGGTTTTGCTATGTAAGGCAAAAAGTGGCATTGTTTTGGGGACGTGGGTGCTGGGAAACCGGTCGTCTCATTGGCGCCTTTCTGTGTCCGAGCAGGCGGAGGCCGTGTCCGGGAAAGGTGCGGGGTGGTCCTTTTCCAAGGGAGGAGGGGTGGAGGGGGTGGATGCCAGGGAATAGGCCTAGAGGGGAATTTGCCAGTATGTCTAAAAAGGTGGTAGGTTCAATCGCATCAAAAACATGCGGGTTGCTGTGATAAGCCAGTAGGGCTGGAAATGGTAGCTCTAAGCAATTCAAAATCCGTGGCCTTCCTCCCTGAATCTGGCTCGGATTTCTTAACAGGCAGCGGCACATCTCATCTGTGCTACACACAGCTCAGCTCCCGTTTCCTTCTGCACATCACTGCCCTTTGATGTGTTCTTCTCAAGTCCTTCATGTGTTTACTGTGTGTGGTTTTTCATGTGCGAGGTGTTGCCAAACTGCAGATGCATGGGTCGACAGCGCCTGAGCCAGCCTGCATGCTCTGCTCTTGATTCCACGCCCACTCCCAGGGCTCTGCCTGCGCGGATCGCTCAGCTGCCAGCTTGTTTCCCTCCCCGCTGACATCACTGATGTGATCACGAGCCGGTGATGTCAGGCTGAAGGGGAAGAATGTCATGTCGAGCGCAACACAGCAGGTTTCTCTCGGCAGTAACGTAGGGAGGGGCAGAGACTGGGTTGACCTTTATATAAACCTGAGAAGTCAAACCTACCAGAGAGCAGGAGTATGGTCTCGGCACCTCAAGTCTCCCACACCTTTCCCTACTTGCTCTTTGCATGTACGGTCTCCAGCCTGGCTTATGCTTTTGCAATAGTACTGCATCAAAGTGGTTGCCTGCCATTTGTCTTTCTGAATTTATGTAAGGACAGACTCACTAACTTTCCCCGCGGCACAGCAGCCAAAGCAGAGCAGCGCCATAACTACTATGAAATGGCGCTGTTCCTCTCTCCCACAACGCTGGCGCACTGGAGGCTGCCAGGCTGTCAAGCATAGGTTTTGTCCAGCACAAAAAGTATGCTTTAATACTTCTCCCACTTTGTATGTGTGCTGTACAGTGCAGCACTCATACAAAGTTGGAAAAATGTGCAAATGGTTCTCCACCGCTATGCCTGCCTCAAGGAGGCATATTTACTTGGGTGCAGATCACTATGTGAAAGTGTTAGTAAATAAGATATTTGCATCAAAACCTATGGGTAGTTCTAAAGGAATGCCTGTTTACCACCCATGGTATGGCCCTTTGAACCTATGGGTGGTTCTATAGGAATGCCTGTGTACCACCCATGGTATGGCCCTTTGATGCACAACAGTGCATAGTCAGTCGTTTAAATGGGAAAAAATAAGTGCAGGTACTCATTAAATTGAGCTAGGGGCGTGGCTAGTGGGCGTGGCTAGAGGCGGATTGAGATGATACAAAAACACTTCCATTGAGTATTCGTTTTGCCCTTGCATTTCCTGGATAGTGGTCTCAAACTTTCCATATGTGCAGATTAATAGCTAAAAGCCTGAATGTGCCAAGCCATCAACAGTACTTTTAGCACTTTCAGGCTAATAATTTTTTTATTTTTTTTTGGTTAAAAACTTTTATTGAGCAGCAGAAATCATAGTTACAAACACGGGCCTACAACCACACGGGCCGGCCGCTAACAACAAGGCATGGTGCAGTATAAGACAATCAGTGGTCGAAACCCCAGCGGTCAGGCAAGAACAGGATACAAAATGCCGCATAGAGTGTAAAGCAGGATAGAAAACTTTCTTATTTTAGAAAAAACTAAAAGAAAACAAACACAGAAACAAAGGCGAATAGCGTAACGGATAGAGTCAGCCCATGAGGGGGGAAGCTCACTAATGGGAGATACAAAATTGCAATCAATGAAACGAGTCAGGGTGGGGTGACAGAGGGGAGGTCAAGCAAGCCATATGAGTAATGAACGAACTTATGGGAATGCGAAGTCAGGGGGACAAGGGGACATCAGGGGTATCCACCAGGGGAGGAGTACAAATGTTCCCACGATAGGCGTTCCACTGACACCAGATCTTCGTCCATGCCCCTGGTCTGCCCCTAGCTGTGTATACCGTCTTTTCCCTGAACATAGACCAGTCCATATTTTCTTCCCACACAGACACGGTAGGGGGTCTGTGCGAGCCCCAAAGCTGAGCTATATCTCGTTTTGCAACCATGTACCCCAGGGTCGCCCATCTCGTCTGGGCCACTGTGTAATCGTTGGGTTCCCACACGTTCAGCAAACACCTCCGGGCCTCAGGCAACAGGGCAATCCCAGTAACATCAGCCATCACCGCAAGCACTTTAGTCCAATAATCAGCCACCTCCGAACACTCCCAAAGGATATGGAGAAACGTAGCACTCATCCCGCACCCACGCTTGCACAGCCCATCCGGGGAGAAACCCATCGCAACCAAACGAGGACCAGTAACGTACACCCGGTGCAATATCTTAAGCTGGACGAGACGGAGACGGGCGGGAATGGCGACCTCTTTCGGGGAAGACAGAGCAGATTGCCAATCTTCGTCGTCCAATTCCAGCCCGTCTCCAGTCCACACTTCTCTAAGCCGGCCGAGCTAATCCGCTCGGTTGTTGATCAACTTCTTGTAGATCAAAGAGATAGTGCTATCAGGGAGATGACCGTCAAGTATACGATCTTCAAGGGGGGAGGATTCAGGGATGGCGGCACCGGAAACTAGAACCGAAGTCAGAGCATGACGGACCGGCAGGTATCTAAAAAACTCTCTGTCACTCAATTCATATTCATTCCGAAGGGCCTTGAAGGATTTCACTGCTCCGTTCACCCAAAGGTCACCCACTCTACAGATACCAATCATGTCCCAGCGGTCAAACCCCTTCGTAGTCCATAGACATCCCAAACGTTCAGACGCATAAAGTGGAGTCGCCAGCGTGACTCGATCAACCCAGCCCTTACTCACATTCGCAGCTCGCCACACATTAACTGCAATCCTAGTCGTTCCCGTAAGGTGAAGCCCAGCCGCCCTGGAATAGAGCACTCTATTGAAGTCTCCACCTGGCAATTGAAATTTGTCCATCTCAAAAGCCGGATTCGGGCCGGGTGAGTATACCGAATGGTTGATGGCGGACAACTGGGAGGCCCAATAATATCTTCTGATGTCAGGAAGTGCCATACCCCCATCATACCAAGGGATGGTGAGCTTCGCAAGGGCAATGCGTGGACGCCCGTCCCAAATCAGCTGTCGCTGTAAACCCTCCACCTCCCGGAAATAACTAGTAGGGATGTCATCAAAAGAATTCTGGAGTGCATAAAGAAATCGCGGTAGGGACATCATCTTGAAGAGGGCGGCCCTGCCCAGCGGCGACAAAGGTAATTTACGCCACCGGGCCACGTCCAGCCTCAATCTACGAAGTGGGGGAAGGAGATTGCGTTCGAAGCGGAGCGACGAGTCCAGTGTAATAAAAATCCCCAAATATTTAAAGCCCGATTGAGTAACCTGGATGGGAAATCTACGTGGTAGCGGAGGCAAGCCGCCAGAAATAACATACACACAGGATTTAGCCCAGTTTATAATCAAGCCAGAGTTCTTGCCGAACGAGGTAAGGACGTCAAAGAGGACGTTCAAAGATTTAAGCGGGGAGGTAAGATAGAGAAGAATGTCATCGGCGTAAAGCGAAACACGATCCTCAAAGTCGGGGGACCACCGTATACCTTTGATAGACGGCTCCCATCGGAGCCACGAAGCTAGCGGCTCCAATGCGAGAGCGAAAAGCAGCGGAGACAAGGGACATCCCTGCCTGGTCCCCCTACCAAGGGAGAAGGGTACCGACACTCGACCGTTAACAACGACCTGCGCCAGGGGATCGGTATACAACAGTTTCACCCATCCGATAAACTCAGGGCCGAAACCAAACTTCACGAGGGCAGCCCAAAGGTAGGGCCACTCTATCGTGTCGAAGGCCATCGAGGCGTCCAATGAAGCCAAAATGGCCGGTTCAGTCAGTGACCCCGCTCTCGCGAGGACTCCATGGAGGCGCCGCAAGTTAAGGGCTGTGTTCCGGTGCGGGATGAATCCGGATTGGTCCGGATGAATCAAGTCACCGATGACCACCAGCAGACGAGTGGCAAGGACCTTGGCTAGCACCTTAGGCTCAGCGTTTAACAGGGAGATGGGCCTATATGACGCACAAAGGTCTCGGGGTTTACCTTCTTTAGGAATAACCACTATCGTGGCCAGGCGCTGGTCATAGGGGAGTGTGCCTAGATCACGAGATTCCAGAAACATCGCTCGAAGATAGGGCGCAATCTTATCAGGCCGCAGCTTGTATAACTCAATCGGCAGGCCGTTCGGGCCCATGGCCTTGCCCGAACGGAGAGATCGAATAGCCGCCGCTATTTCGTCCGTAGAGAACGGGGCATCCATAGACACCCGCTCCACCTCGGAAAGGCAAGGCAGATCTATGTCACGCAACAAGAAGTGGGAGTCATCTTCGTCCCTAGCCGACACCGGGGAGTAAACAGTACGGAAATAATCCGCAAAACATTCCACTATCTCAACCGGGTCAGTCACTCGCACACCATCCAAAGTATGAATCACAGGTACAACACGATTCGCTCTTTCCTTCTTGTCCAACCAAGCAAGCAATTTACCCGCCTTATCCCCAACATCGTAAAGTCGGCCCTGTTGTTCCCTGTACATATTCTTGGCAGCGTCCGTGACCAGGGACTTGTAGTCAAATTGCTTCAGACCAAGGGCATGGAGTTTGTCACGAGTAACACCCAACTCCAGGTCAGCCTCCAACCCAAGTATTTCCGTCTCCAGAGCCACCACCTCCCGACTCCCTGCCTTCTTAGTCGCAGCGATAAGAGATAGGGCCTGCCCACGAATCACCGTTTTAAAGGCCTCCCATAGGGACACTGCAGGGGGGCGTGGCTAAGCACGCGATGTGAGCGGACGTGCCCGGGTTGAGCTCCGAGTAAAGCTCCCCTACCACGGGCCATTTCTCCTCCATTTCCAGCGGTGACGAGCCCACACTCGAACCGAGTGCACCCGGGAGCCCAAACCGCCACCAGTACAATTTGCAGACGAATCGGAGTGCCTGACCCTCCGACCGGCAACAGCCCCGGCAACTGCCCGCCCGGGGCTCACTTCCGGTCGGCGACCTCAACCACTGGAGACCGGGGATCCGGCCCTACGAGGTAGGCCGCGGCGCGAGTGTATTCCCCGACGCGATCCAGTGGGGGTACGAGATCACGCCACGACACCTGACACCCCCCGGCGACCCAGCCGCTCCGGGGCCCCAGACACTGACGGTGGGCGCACCACCCTGGCCCGCGGCGAACTGTGACGCCATCCCTCCCTGCCTGCCGACGCTGGGGGAGCCCCGCCGAGCCTTGTGGACACCGGGGGGAGATCGCACCCTGCTGATTGGGGGACCGCACTGATGCAATAGCTCCTAGGCCCCGACAACCAACAACGGACGCTGACCGGCCCTGTCCCCTGGGCCCCCTTCACCTGCCCACCGTCCTGAGCCGGACCCAGCAAGGGGAGAGAGATCTCGCCGCAGCACCTGCTACCCCCGGCGACCCAGCTACTCGGGGACCCCGGACGCTGTAAGCGGACACTCAGCGCTGGCTCGTGACGAGCTATAGCATCGGACCACCTTACCCGCCGTCACTGGGGACGTCCCGCCAGGCTTAGCGGACGCAGGAGGGAGATCGGACTCGACTGTTTGGGGACCCACGCGGACGATATTACCCCTGGGCCCGAACGACCAGCAACGGAGGCTGCAAGGTCCTATCTTCTGGGCCCCCGTGCCCGCCCACCACCCTGACATAGACACTAACCGGCGCCGGACCCGTCCGGCGTTCGGGGGCCCGGCCCACACGGCGCGCAGACTGCGACCACAAAGGAGCGGCCCCCCTGACAGCCGGCCCTACGTTGGGAGGATTGCCCAGGCCTGAACGGGTGGGGAACCAGAGTGGCCCCGCACTCCTCGCCTCTACTGCCTTCCGCTGAGCTGCGCGGAGCCCCACGCGGCACTTGGCGGCGCCTGGAGTCGCTCGGCAGAGCGTACCTTCCCAGGCTCAGGGGTGGGTGCGATCGGAGAGACCAAGCGGCCCGGCCTGGCGGACCGCCGCGAGGCACAGCCGGGAGGTGACTTGCAAAAAAGACGCTCGCAGAGGCACCCGGCACACTTGGGAGGTCCCATACCAGTCACAACACAGCCATCTCGTCCTCCCTAGACGGGGTCATAGCGCCAAATCCTGAAGATCAGCGGTATAGCGGTCCCCCCCTCCCCGCGGACCACGCGCCGCCCGGCACGAGTGGAGCAGAGTACCTAACCAGGAGGCCCACGCGCACAGGCCCAAACAGTGTTCATTGCGGGAGCCAGCCCGACCGGCTGCCTCGCTGCGCCGACCAGCCACATGTCAGGGGGGACCAGAGCTAAGACCGGCACCGGTGGGACTCTGAACAAAGGAAAGATGGCGAAGAACTCAGAGACGGACCAAACCGCCTCCAAACTGGACACTATGCTGGCGGCCATGGAGCGCCTAGAGGAATCCATGCAGCTGACCCGTACGTCACTAGAGAACAGGATCGATAAGGTGGCAGTGGACCTGACACTTCTCCGAGCGGACCACAGGAAACTGTCCGACCGCACCACGGCCCTGGAACATACGATAGCGGAGACCTCGCCCAAGCTGGCACAGACAGATAAGCACGTCCGAGACCTGCTCAACCGGGTGGAGTTCCTCGAAGATAGGGCGGAGGATGCAGAAGGACGGGCCAGAAGGAACAATGTACGCATAGTAGGCCTGCCGGAACGATGGGAGCGGAGGGAGACGGCAGAACACATGGAGACCTGGCTCAGGGGGCTGCTACCGGAGGGCACGCTGTCACCTCACTTTGTGGTGGAAAGAGCACACAGAGTACCATCCCGCCCACCCCCGGAGGGCTCTAACCCGAGACCAATGCTTATGCGGGTGCTGAACTACCGTGACCGGGACGCCATCCTCCGCGAAACGCAGAAACTGTTGGACATACGGGTAGACAACGCCAAGGTGATGTTCTTCCCAGATTACACCATACAAGTTCAACGACAGCGTCAATCGTTCCTCGCGGTGAAGCAACGGCTCAGGCGCCTGGCTCTCAAGTACTCACTGCTGTTCCCGGCACGCCTCAGAGTGGTGGCACAGGACAGGACCCACTTCTTCGATTCTCCAGAGGCGGTGGCAACCTGGCTGGATTCGGGAGTGGACGCGAACCACGGGCCCGCACCGATGGAGCAACGCCGAAACCGGGGCACCCGCAGGCGGAGGCAGCGGCGCGTCTCGAGGGCCGGATCACCGGCCGTGGACGCAGCAATCGGCCCCACTCCGGAGCAGATTCAGAACGAACAACGAGAGGCCCTCCGGATAACAGCTGAGATCAGCGGATCACAATCACCTATCCTGATCTCCAACGCCAGCCCACGGTCACGCGGGAGCGAAGACGACGATTCCATGTACGGACTGCCTGATGATCCGAACACAGAGGGCCTGCCGGATGTCACATCCCAAACATCGGACCTAATAGCATAGGCAACCCTCCTCAACCTAGCCTTGGCTAGGCCACTGCCACTGTCATCATGGAGCAGCTTGCTCACTTCCAAGGCTGACCCGATCGAGGGTCCACACCGACACTCCTGGGGGCCCCGGTGGCCGCGACCGGCCCCGTCCCTGGGGTCTATTCTCTATTCCCGAACCCCCCCACCTGCCGGTCGGTCGTGGAGCCGCCGCGGCCGCCGGGAGAGGTGCCGGAGCGGTTCCGCAGGAGCACCACCGGAATCGCAGTTTTGGTGGGGTGGACGGACCCCTAGAGGTGAGTGCCCCCCCCCGGGGGACTAACAGTTGAGATCCACCCTGGGACTAACCATCCGAGTCCAGTGACATTGGGAACTCTGGCCCGTCTGTGGGCACTGCCACTGACTTTTTGGTGCCTGTAGGAGAGTAGGGTCTGCAATCCTATGATCACCCAGATTTTTGCTTTTTGCTGCACTGGTTTACGACTTTCCCTGGCTGTGGGCCTGCTAATCAGACCCACAGCCTAGCTGTTCTCTCTATCCAAATTGTACTCAGGTACTGAATTGGCACTGGGCCCTCTCCAAGTCCCTGTACCCAGGGCTGAGGTGTACCCAGAAGTCTCCCAGGGGCTGAAGCATGTATTATGCCACCCCTGGGCTGACTAACTAAACTGACACAACTGGCTGCACGACAGCTGGGGCAAGGTGGTGTACTCACCCTTTGCTTTAGATATAGTATACCTATATCTAACCCTAACAAGCATTGGAAATGCAATAGGTCTCGCATTAGGAAAGTTTGAGTGATTGGTATTGTAAATGACACTTTTTTTATTTATGTGTTGGTTTTGAAAATAGTAAAATTAATAGCTTTGTCAGTTACAATGTCAATAGTTTTAACTTTCGCAAATGTGACACCTATAGCATTTGTAATGCAATGTGTGTTGTATTTACGTGACTTAGATGTATTGATATTACAAATAACAATGGCTTTTAATTTTGTAAATAATGTGGTGGTGGATGCGGTGGTGGTGCATGTGGTGGATGTGGTGGTGGATGTGGTGGTGGTGGATGCGGTGGATGTGGTGGTGGTGGGTGTGGTGGATGTGGTGGTGGTGGGTGTGGTGGATGCGGTAGTGGTGCATGTGATGGATGTGGTGGTGGTGGATGTGGTGGTGGATGTGGCGGTGGATGTGGCGGTGGATGTGGAGGTGATGGTGGATGTGGTGGTGGATGTGGTGGTGGATTCGGTGGATGTGGTGGTGGTGGATGTGGTGGTGGTGGATGTGGTGGTGGATGTGGTGGTGGATGTGGTGGTGGATGTGGTGGTGGATGTGGTGGATGCGGTGGATGTGGTGGGATGTGGTGGTGGATGTGGTGGATGTGTTGGTGGTGGATGTGGTGGTGGATGTGGTGGATGTGGTGGTGGTGGATGCGGTGGATGTGGTGGTGGATGTGGTGGTGGATGTGGTGGTGGTGGGTGTGGTTGATGTGGTGGTGGATGCGGTGGATGTGGTGGATGTGGTGGTGGATGCGGTGGTGGATGCGGTGGTGAATGTGGCGGTGGATGTCATGGTGGATGTGGATGTGGTGGTGGATGTGGTGGTGGATGTGGTGGTGATGGTGGATGTGGTGGTGGATGCGGTGGATGTGTTGATGGTGGATGTGGTGGTGGTGGTGGATGCGGTGGTGGTGGTGGTGGTGGATGGGGTGGTGGATGTAGTGGTGGTGGATGTGGTGGATGTGGCGGTGGATGTGGTGGTGGCGGTGGATGTGCCGTCCCAGAGTGATGTGGCGCCGTCCCAGAGTGATATGGTGGTGTTGTGCGGCGTGCAGCAGTGTGCGGGGTGCAGCAGTGTGAGGCGTGCAGCAGTGTGAGGCATGCAGCAGTGTGAGGCGTGCAGCAGTGTGAGGCGTGCAGCAGTGTGAGGCGTGCAGGGGTGAGAGGTATGCAGGGGTGAGAGGCGTGCAGGGGTGAGGGAGGGTGAGGGTGTGTGAGGGTGCATGAGGGGATGTGAGGGTGTGTGAGGGGGTGTGAGGGGGTGTGAGGGTGAGGGGGTGTGAGGGTAAGGGGGTCTGAGGGGGTGTGGGGGTGTGAGGGTGAGGGGGTGTGAGGGTATGAGGGTGAGGGGGTGTGAGGGTGAGGGGGTGTGAGTGAGGGTGTGTGTGGGTGAGGGGGTGTGAGGGTGAGGGGTGTGTGGGTGAGGGGGTGTGTGGGTGAGGAGGTGTGTGGGTGAGGGGGTGTGTGGGTGAGGGGGTGGGAGGGTGAGGGTGTGTGAGGGTGAGCGGGTGTGAGGGTGAGGGGTGTGAGGGTGAGGGGGTGTGTGGGTGAGGGGGGGTGAGGGTGAGGGGGAGTGAGGGTGAGGGGGAGTGAGAGTGAGGGGGAGTGAGAGTGAGGGGGAGTGAGAGTGAGGGGGTGTGAGAGTGAGGGGGTGTGAGAGTGAGGGGGTGTGAGGGGGTGTAGCGGTGTGAGGGAGAGGGTGAGGAGTGTGAGGGTGAGGGGGAGTGAGGGGGTGTGTGAGGGTGAGGGGGTGTGCATTCTGAGGGTGTGTGGCGGTGTGAGGGGGTGAGGGCGTGTGAGGGTGAGGGGGTGTGCATTCTGAGGGTGTGTGGCGGTGTGAGGGGGTGAGGGCGTGTGAGGGTGTGTGTAAGGGTGAGAGGGTGGGTGTGTGTGAGGGTGAGAGGGTGGGTGAGAGGGTGGGTGAGAGGGTGGGTGAGGGTGAGGGGGTGAGTGAGGGGGTGAGGGAGGGGGTGAGGGAGGGGGTGAGTGAGGGGGTGAGTGAGGGTGAGGGGGTGAGTGAGGGGGTGAGAGTGAGTCAGGTGAGTGAGGGTGTGAGAGTGAGTGAGGGTGTGAGGGTTGTGAGAGTGAGTGAGGGTGAGAGGGTTGTGAGGGTGAGTGAGGGTGAGTGAGGGTGAGTGAGTGAGGGTGAGGGGTGAGTGAGTGAGGGTGAGTGAGAGTGAGGGTTCTGAGGGGGTGTGGCGGTGTGAGGGAGAGGGTGAGGGGGTGAGGGGGAGTGAGGGGGTGGGTGAGGGGGTGTGCATTCTAAGGGAGTGTGGCGGTGTGAGTGGGTGAGGGCGTGTGAGGGTGAGGGGGTGTGCATTCTGAGTGGGGGTGTGGCGGTGTGAGGGGGTGAGGGCGTGTGAGGGGGTGGGTGAGAGGGTGGGTGAGAGGGTGGGTGAGAGGGTGAGTGAGGGTGAGGGGGTGAGTGAGGGGGTGAGGGGGTGAGTGAGGGGGTGAGGGGGTGAGGGGGGTGAGTGAGGGGGTGAGGGGGTGAGTGAGGGGGTGAGAGGGTGAGAGGGTTGTGAGAGTGAGTTAGGGTGAGAGGGTTGTGAGGGTGAGTGAGGGTGAGTGAGGGTCCGAAGTAAATGGTGGCAGGGCAGACATCATTGCAGCTAGCAAGTCGATCTTGACATTTGTATACTCTCTACTACGACCAAGGCTGGAATTAGTCACTAGTTACAGACCTGAAGACTGGATGTGCTCTCTCTGAACACACTGCAGCGGCAGAGCTGTGAACATCGGCCCGATCAGATCTGCACACAATTTGTCATAGATAGACAATAAGCACATTGCATGGAGAGCAAATGTTCCTTCTGCTGGACTACGAAGCAGTCCGTAAGACATAGACACACACTACATGCTCTACTGCACAACCTCATGAACACACTACAAAGTCCGCAAGAGCTAAAGATAGAGCTAGGCAAACCCAAAGCGCAGCATACATATATCTACGGAAATCTAAGATGAAGCAAAATTAAACTCAAGGCTCACGGTGCCCTCAAGCCACAGTCTAGAACACCATGACTGGGAATCCATTTTAGACGGAGCCATAATGAGCGAGTGGCCAACAGACCCTGTAAGTCCCAGTGGGGTACACGTGTTACTATGGTAATCCCTAAACTAAAGCCACAATAAACATGTGGTAAATGGAGACTATAAACAACAAGCTCTCGGCATTGCTGTGGGGGAGGCGGGGGAGCGGAGCGCATTCCTTTGAAGTGTGATGATATGGGGGGGGGCAGGGGAGAGGAGCGGCCACATCAATGGAGAGCTGATGAAGTGCTAGGATTCCCCACGGCCAGACTGACTTTTGCGTGGCGCGCAGCGTACTTGGGAACACAGCGACATATAGCATGGGACAGAGTAGCAGCGTGAGAGGGACAGAAATGCATATTTTTAGCGCACAGCATGGGCGGGGGCAGTATGTGACAGAGGCAGAGCGTGGGCAGAGTGGGACGCAGCAAGAATGTGGGGTCAGAGGGGCACATAGTATGGACGGGGGTGGGGGATCAGAGGCAATATGTGAAAGGAGCAGAGCGTGCCATGGGGCGGACAGAGTGGTGCACAGCATGGACGGTGTTGGGGGAACGGAGAAGGCAGCATGTGACTGAGAGGCAGAGCGTGGGCAGGAGACAGCGTGGCGCGCAGAGTACTTGGGTTGAGAGGGACACTTAGCATGGGGCAGACTATCAGCGCGAGAAGGGCAGAAATGTTGATTTTTAGCGCACAGCATGGGCGGGGGGGCAGTATGTGACAGAGGCAGAGCGTGGAATGTTTTTAAGACAAACTTAAAGAGAGGGCTAAGCGTCCCGGCAGACCGCGCCCTAATTTAAGCTCGGACAATTTTATAGAAGCAGCCGAGGGCAAGAGACTGCCCGCTGGTAAAAAAAAAAAAACAAGCAGAAAAAAGAAAATGCAGTAAAGAAGGAAATAAATGCAACAAAGAATGAAATAATGAAGGATGCAAGGAAAGATGGAAACAAGAAAGGCAGTAAAGAAGAAAATAAAATGGAGATTGGAAGAAGGAAGGAAGGAAAGACAAGAACATCGCCAAAAGAAACAAGACGGAGGGAAGAGAGGGGAGGGGGGAGGAGAAATGCGACACGGCGGGAAGGGGCAGGCAGGATGACTCAGGGGAGGGGGCGGAGCGGGGCAGAGCGGCATGTGGGTGTGAAGAAGCCGGGCCTTTGAAGTGAAGCTAAGCTTCACTTCAAAGGTGTCGGAGGAATGCGGGCGGCTGTGCACGCGCTTTTAAGCTCAATGCACATGCGCATTGAGCTTAAAAGTCACGGGCACTGCAAGGAATCGCCACGATTCCTTGCAAGTTAGATAAAGAGTCGATGAGCCCCTATAGTCTCGCTTGCTCGATGCGCATGCGCATCGACAGGCGAGACCTAAAAATGGACACACAGATCTCCTATCAGTCACTCCTATGGCAGGCCTTAACAATCCTGAAGGCAGAGTGCTTGGAATCGTGTGAGATGGTGCTCTGGCATGAGCTGAGCCTGTCTGCGGCTTTCGGGATCCATCCCTTAGCCGTTTCCATGATATCGCATACCATATACTCTTAAGTGCATTATAATCCTCGCGGTTATATGCCAACTCTGGTATCGCTTTATCAAAACATGTCGAGTAAGGTGTCATACGAATTGGAATACTAACCCCTCGCCAATTCTGGCGATGGGGTTAGCATTCCACCCTTCTAGAGGGACACGACATGTATGTAACCCCTAACCCCGGTTAAAGTCAAACAGAGCCTCAGCTCCACAAAATGGATGCTGCCACCGAGACACAAGTCTGCCCTCCTGCTGCTGGGAGTCCTCCCAGAGCAGGAGATAAGGACAAAGGGTTTCCTGCCAGGGGCGGTGCAGGTGACTGCACGTGGCACCCCGGTGCTCACTGTGCATAGGCTGGCTGGAACCAGTTCCAGGGTCACTCCAGACCCTGTGCTGGGGAAAAGCCCGCCAAGGAAGTGGGTGTAACCACCCCCCTCCTAGTCCCACCCCTAGGGCAGGACTTAGTCGCGTGCCAGCCCCTTTTTACAGGATAAAGGTAGGAACTGGCCCCCTTCCAAATCAGATCATCTTTGAATCCTGAAACTACTTTCCACGAAAGGAACTCAAGACTTCTTCCTAAGATTTCTCCCTTGTGACTAAGGAGTAGTCACCCTGCATCCGCAGGCACCATCTTAAGAACACTGCGGTCTGCTGCAAGTCTCTCCTCCGGATCAAGACTGCCCAGCTCGACGAGAACCGGCTTCCCTGGCACCTCTGACCTCTACCTGCATCATCAGTCACGCTGAGATTCGTGGGTGTGACGAGACCTTGAGGGACCGGCCATCTTCAAGACTGCACGACTTCTTTCCAGCAAGCCCGCCGAGTAATTTCCTGGTGAGTGCTTTGGGGTCCGAGAAGCCCCGACCCTGAGCAGCTCCCGCACCGAAGTGCAGCCTCCCAGCATCTCCACGATCTGCGTGCGGCCCTTCTGCTTTTTGCTGCTCACCGCGTTGTTTGGCTACTAGCCCGCTGGCTTGTGGCCTTCTGAACGACGCCCGACGACATTTCTGCTGCTGGTCTGGTTGCTCCAGGCTGGCCCTTGCTCCCTTCCAAAAGAGGAGCCCCCCGGACCCTCCTGGTCCACTCAAGACGCCATTTTGAGTCCACCGCGTGGGCTTGAATTAGCCAAGGCTTGTTGCCCAACCCTGGGTAACTTCGACGCCGACAGCTTCATCCATCGTGGGACAGCTCGCCTCTCCATCCTGGTCGCCGACAACGCCTCCTGGTCCGTGAGATCTGCAGAGCCAGCGTCGCCCACTCACCTAGTCGAGGTGACTTCGCCCGGTGCCATCCTGGTGCCCACTTAATCACTGGCTAGTGATTCAAGAACTTGGTCCCCTCTGCTTTCAGGTTTCTTCTTCCTCGATCCAGGCTTGGATCCAACGAACTTTCCTTCACTGGTCGCCTGCCAGCAACTTCCTTCTTCCAGGCTCCTGGTCCGGCAACGAGATCCCCGACGTCTTTTCAGACCTATGCAGCTGCAGCCCCTGGGCTAGGTAACTTCGGCACTTCGGTGTCCCAGCATAGCCTCACTATCCTAGGGTCAGGATCCACTGTCGTTTTCTTCCTACCAGGTCGGGTTCGCCCGTGAACACTAACTTTGCCTTTACTAGCTTCCATAGACTTTGTCCCGCATCCCGCGTGAGAGTGCACACTCTGCACCCGAGTCCCCTAGGCCTCCTAGAAGTAATCTAACGATCCTATAGTCAAGTCCTAGCGATTCCAAAGCCTATTAGTACTGTACTTACCTGCTAGTAATTTCGCATTCCACTTTTAGATTATATGGTTTTTCGTGCCCCTCGGGCATTTGTGTATAACGTGCTAACTTAAGTATTTTCGTAAGAGTTTTGTTGTGTGCCTAGCACCCTGTCCTCATAAAGAGTACAGGGTTGTTGTGATTCTAATAAATACATTGTTTATTTTCATAACACTTGTGTGGTGTCCTTTCACTGGGTGTTCAAGGGGTAATGTGATGGTAAAACAGCTGGCTTAACACGCCCTCTAGAGTCTTAGCCTTAGACTGCTCGTATCCATGCTACTAGGATAGCTGGTCTATAAGGTTGACTTACAACCAATCATCAATAAGGGTTGTTTGGACTGATATATAGTGATCACTAGAATAGTGAACACTGCACATCAGGCCAACTTCTCACATTGGTGAGCAGCGGTTGGGATTTACCACACATGCCCTAAGAATATCTTGTGAAAGATCACATAAGTACTAAAGGTACATATAACTTAGCTTAGAATACTCTGAGTTCTACTGAACCAGCTGTTGTAGCTCCTAGGGCCTAGCACACCCTAAACTACAACTCTAGCAAGGGATCAGTAGGCAAACATATAGTGTAGGCAAGTGCACCACTTACACCTCACTAGAAAAGCATGTCTACCCAGGGAGAATCTACTGAGACTCCCCTGGTCAGTGTTGACCCTCCACAGGTCACTTCAAGATATGCAGCTCTCAGTTTCCAGGAGATGAGACAAATCTGTGTCTCCAGAAAACTGAAGCAGGGGTCTAACCCCACCATTCCCTTTTTAATAAGTCTCTTAGAGACTTATGATGCGAGAAAGCTTTCTCAGCTAGATGGGAATATGCCAGCCTTAGAGGGTACCTCTGGGGATCCAGACCTCCCCAACATTGCTACTGCAGTTGAGGAGGAGGATCAAGAGGAACTCTCTGGGGATGAGGTAGACAAAGGTCTTGAGGTAGTCAGAAGGCTAACCAGGGCCAACTTAGACTTACTTGGGCTAGGATCTGGGGGACCCCCAGTACTAACCCGAAGTGGGCCTAACCTTGGAGTTAGGAGAGATAGATCTCTTTCTAGGGACTCCAATAGATCTCTGCACTCTAATGCCTCTTCTCAGGGGAGAAGGAATCCTCCACAGAGGAGATTTACTTCCCCTCAGAGAAGGGAGCATGAAGCTAGGATGAGACAAGCTGAACTGAGGATTGAAAGGGAAGAACTTGCCCTGGCCAAAGAGAAGCTTGCCTTTGCTAGAGAGCAGCAGATGAGTGGGTTAGCACCCACTGGTGGCAGCAATCTCCCAAGAGATAAAGAGAAGGGTTTAGATACTAAACACCTGACTAAAATAGTGCCCCCCTTTAAGCAAGGGGATGATATCCAGAAATGGATGGCTGCTCTGGAGAGGGCCTGCACTGTGCAGTGCATTCCCCAGAGTCAGTGGGCAGCTATACTGTGGCTCTCCTTTGATGGTAAAGGTAGAGATAAGCTCCTCACTACAAGAGTAGAGGATGCTAACAATTACCAGGTCCTGAAGAATACACTGGTTGATGGGTTTGGTTTAACCACTGAGCAGTACAGGTTGCTGTTCAGAGACACCCAGAAAACTCAGTCTCAGGACTGGTCTGACTTTGTGGATTGTGCCACTAAGGCTTTGGAGGGCTGGTTGCTGGGTAGCAAGATTACAGATTACACAGGATTGTATAATCTAATGATGAGAGAACAAATTTTAAACAATTGTCAGAACCAGTTGTTGCACCAGCACCTTGTTGATTCAGATCTGACCTCTCCCCAAGAATTGGGAAAGAAGGCAGACAAATGGGTCAGGACAAGGATCAAGCAGAACCAGAACCAGAACCAGGGTGGTCAGAAGAAAGCAGACCAGAAGGGTAATGTTAAGAATGAGCAAAATGACCAGAAGTCTTCACCAGGTCCCCAACAAACCAAAGAGGGTGGGGGTCAGGCTTCCCAGAAGAAGAAGACTCAAGAAGGCCAGTCAAAAAGGTGGTGCCAGTACTGCAAAAGTAAATCTCACTGGTTTAGTGAGTGCACCAAAAGAGGAGGACAAACTCCTGCCACTACAGCCCCTAAGGCAACTGCACCCCCTAGTACAGTCAGTAGTGGTAGTGTACCTCCTAAGGCATTAGTTGGGTTAACCTTGGGTACTGAGGGGTCTGACAACTTAGTTGGCACACTCACTCAGGCTGTCCTTGTCTGTACAGGGGATATGGATATGTCCCCTGAAATAAGTCCCAATACATTGGGCAAATACAGGCAGACACCTTTGATAAATGGCAAAATGGCTCAGGCCTATAGGGACACTTGTGCCAGTGTCACCATGGTGACACCTAACTTTGTGGACCCTGGACAGATCATGCCAGATACTGATTTCCTGGTGACCAATGCCAGCAATGTCACTACTAGTCATAGTGTGGCAATTGTGGCTTTCTCCTGGGGTGGAGTGAAGGGACAAAAGAAAGTTGTAGTCAGTTCAGACCTCCCAGTTGATTGTTTGTTGGGCAATGATTTGGAGTCATCACAGTGGTCAGAAGTGGAGCAGAGGACTCACATGGAAATGTTAGGCTTGCCAGCACATGTGCTTGCTGTGACTAGGTTACAGGCCAGAAAATGCCCCACTGAACAGGTGCTGGATCCTGAAATGATGGACCAGACACCTTCCAAGAAGAAGAGCACTAAGGGTAAGGCTTTGCCTTCCCCCTTACCCCAGGTTGAGGATCAAGTCTCTGAGGAGGCTGATCTGAGAGAACTGAGGGAAACTGAGCCTAAAGAGCTTGAACTTGATCAAGTTGAGTTTCTGGGCTCAGGGGGACCCTCCAGAGCAGACCTGGGGAAGGAACAGTTGAGCTGCCCTTCCCTTGAACCCCTCAGACAGCAGGCTGCTGCTGAGGCTGCAGGGAATGCCACAGGTGCCCACAGGGTATACTGGGAAGATGGACTCCTGTACTCTGAGTCAAGAGACCCCAAGCCTGGTGCAACCAGGAGGCTGGTCATCCCCTTGTCTCTGAGAGGTTTCCTTCTCACCTTGGCCCATGAGATTCCCCTTGCAGGTCACTTAGGTCAGACAAAGACTTGGGACAGGCTTGTCTCACACTTTCACTGGCCCCATATGAATGAGAATACCAAGGAGTTTTGTCGCTCCTGTGTCACTTGCCAAGCCAGTGGTAAGTCAGGTGGCACAACAAAGGCCCCCCTCATACCACTACCTGTGGTGGGGGTTCCCTTTGAAAGAGTGGGGATTGACATTGTTGGTCCAATGGAACCCCAGACAGCATCAGGGCACAAGTTTATACTGGTGGTGGTGGACCATGCCACCAGGTATCCTGAAGCTATTCCCCTGAGGACCACCACAGCCCCTGTGGTGGCAAGAGCCCTAGTTGGAGTGTTCTCCAGAGTGGGTTTTCCAAAGGAGGTCGTTTCTGACAGAGGTACAAACTTCATGTCAGGATATCTGACTGCAATGTGGAAAGAGTGTGGTGTGAACTACAAGTTCACCACACCCTATCATCCACAATGCAATGGGCTTGTTGAAAGATTCAACAGGACCCTCAAAGGGATGATTCATGGACTACCTGAACCTCTTAGGAGAAGATGGGATGTCCTGATCCCCTGCCTCTTGTTTGCTTACAGAGAGGTCCCACAGAAGGGGGTTGGCTACAGCCCTTTTGAGCTTCTGTATGGACATCCTGTAAGAGGACCCCTGTGTTTGGTGAAGGAAGGATGGGAGAGACCTCTCAAAAAGCCTGCAACCAACATAGTGGACTATGTACTTGGTCTCCGCTCCAGGATGGCTGAGTATATGGAAAAGGCATCTAAAAACCTTGAGGCCAGCCAAGAACTTCAAAAAGCTTGGCATGACCAAAAGGCTGTTCTGACTGTGTACCAGCCAGGGCAGAAGGTGTGGGTGCTGGAGCCAGTGGCCCCAGCAGCTCTGAAAGACAAATGGTCTGGGCCCCACACCATCATTGAGCAAAAGGGAGAGGTTACCTACTTGGTGGACCTTGGAACTCCCAGGAGCCCTCTCAGAGTGCTCCATGTTAACAGGCTCAAGGCATATGTTGACAGGAAGGACATGAGCTTGCTCATGGCCACAGATGAGGGACAGGAGGAAGAGAGTGACCCTCTCCCAGACCTGCTCACTCAGAATCCTGATGATGGATCAGTTGATGGTGTTGTCTTTTGTGGCAGCCTCACTGAACATCAGCAACAGGATTGCAGGCAAGTCTTGCAATCCTTCAGACATATGTTCTCTCTGACACCCAGCCAAACTGATTGGTGTACCCATGATGTTGACACTGGAGACAGTCTGCCTGTCAAGAGTAAAATCTACAGACAGCCTGATCATGTTAGAGACTGCATCAAAACTGAAGTGCAAAAAATGTTGGAGCTGGGAGTCATTGAGCCCTCAGATAGCCCTTGGGCTAGTCCAGTAGTTCTAGTGCCAAAGCCTCACACCCAGGGTGGTAAGAGAGAGATGAGGTTTTGCGTAGACTACAGAGGCCTCAATGCAGTCACTAAGACTGATGCCCACCCAATACCAAGAGCAGATGAACTTATAGATAAATTGGCTTCTGCCAACTTCTTAAGTACATTTGATTTGACAGCTGGGTATTGGCAAATCAGGTTGGCTGAGGAGGCCAAACCCAAGACAGCATTTTCTACCCCTGGAGGGCATTATCAATTTGTGGTAATGCCCTTTGGACTGAAAAATGCACCTGCCACCTTCCAAAGGTTGGTGAATCAAGTCCTCACTGGGCTGGATGACTTCTGTGCAGCTTATCTTGACGATATTGCTGTCTTTAGCTCCACCTGGGAGGATCACCTGGTCCACCTGAGGAAAGTGTTAGAGGCCCTGCAAAAGGCAGGCCTCACTATCAAGGCCACAAAGTGCCAGATAGGGCAGACACAGGTTGTGTACCTGGGCCACCTTGTGGGTGGAGGCCAGGTTCAGCCACTGGAGAGTAAGATACAGGCCATCAAGGACTGGACTCCTCCAATCACCCAGACTCAGGTTCGAGCTTTCTTGGGCCTGACTGGGTACTATAGGAAGTTTGTCAGAAATTATGGGTCCATAGTGACCCCTCTTAATGACCTGACAAGCAAAAATATGCCAAAGAAAGTTCAGTGGACAGCAAGCTGTCAGAAAGCATTCAATGACCTAAAGCAGGCCATGTGCACAGCACCTATCCTAAAGAGTCCAGATTACTCCAAGCCATTCATTGTCCAAACAGATGCTTCTGAGTTGGGTGTGGGGGCTGTTCTGTCTCAACTGAATTTTGATGGTAATGATCAGCCTATTGCTTTCATTAGTAGGAGGTTGACACCCAGAGAGAAAAATTGGTCAGCTATTGAGAGGGAGGCCTTTGCTGTGGTCTGGGCCCTGAAGAAGCTGAGGGCCTACTTGATGGGCACTCACTTCACCATTCAGACAGACCATAAGCCCCTCTTGTGGCTAAATCAGATGAAGGGTGAAAACCCCAAACTGCTTAGGTGGTCCATTTCCCTACAGGGGATGGATTTTACAGTGGAGCATAGACCTGGTACTGATCACAGCAATGCTGATGGGCTCTCCAGGTATTTCCACTTAGAGCAAGAAGACTCACCTGGTCAAGGTTAGTTTATTGTCCCAAAGTTTGGGGGGGGGTCATGTAGGAGAGTAGGGTCTGCAATCCTATGATCACCCAGATTTTAGCTTTTTGCTGCACTGGTTTACGACTTTCCCTGGCTGTGGGCCTGCTAATCAGACCCACAGCCTAGCTGTTCTCTCTATCCAAATTGTACTCAGGTACTGAATTGGCACTGGGCCCTCTCCAAGTCCCTGTACCCAGGGCTGAGGTGTACCCAGAAGTCTCCCAGGGGCTGAAGCATGTATTATGCCACCCCTGGGCTGACTAACTAAACTGACACAACTGGCTGCACGACAGCTGGGGCAAGGTGGTGTACTCACCCTTTGCTTTAGATATAGTATACCTATATCTAACCCTAAAAATGGACACACAGATCTCCTATCAGTCACTCCTATGGCAGGCCTTAACAATCCTGAAGGCAGAGTGCTTGGAATCGTGTGAGATGGTGCTCTGGCATGAGCTGAGCCTGTCTGCGGCTTTCGGGATCCATCCCTTAGCCGTTTCCATGATATCGCATACCATATACTCTTAAGTGCATTATAATCCTCGCGGTTATATGCCAACTCTGGTATCGCTTTATCAAAACATGTCGAGTAAGGTGTCATACGAATTGGAATACTAACCCCTCGCCAATTCTGGCGACGGGGTTAGCATTCCACCCTTCTAGAGGGACACGACATGTATGTAACCCCTAACCCCGGTTAAAGTCAAACAGAGCCTCAGCTCCACAAAATGGATGCTGCCACCAAGACACAAGTCTGCCCTCCTGCTGCTGGGAGTCCTCCCAGAGCAGGAGATAAGGACAAAGGGTTTCCTGCCAGGGGCGGTGCCAGCACCGTCCCAGACAGGGTTTTGTGTATTGTAGGTAGGCAGGGCTTTAGAGGAAGGTGACTGCACGTGGCACCCCGGTGCTCACTGTGCATAGGCTGGCTGGAACCAGTTCCAGGGTCACTCCAGACCCTGTGCTGGGGAAAAGCCCGCCAAGGAAGTGGGTGTAACCACCCCCCTCCTAGTCCCACCCCTAGGGCAGGACTTAGTCGCGTGCCAGCCCCTTTTTACAGGATAAAGGTAGGAACTGGCCCCCTTCCAAATCAGATCATCTTTGAATCCTGAAACTACTTTCCACGAAAGGAACTCAAGACTTCTTCCTAAGATTTCTCCCTTGTGACTAAGGAGTAGTCACCCTGCATCCGCAGGCACCATCTTAAGAACACTGCGGTCTGCTGCAAGTCTCTCCTCCGGATCAAGACTGCCCAGCTCGACGAGAACCGGCTTACCTGGCACCTCTGACCTCTACCTGCATCATCAGTCACGCTGAGATTCGTGGGTGTGACGAGACCTCGAGGGACCGGCCATCTTCAAGACTGCACGACTTCTTTCCAGCAAGCCCGCCGAGTAATTTCCTGGTGAGTGCTTTGGGGTCCGAGAAGCCCCGACCCTGAGCAGCTCCAGCACCGAAGTGCAGCCTCCCAGCATCTCCACGATCTGCGTGGGGCCCTTCTGCTTTTTGCTGCTCACCGCGTTGTTTGGCTACTAGCCCGCTGGCTTGTGGCCTTCTGAACGACGCCCGACGACATTTCTGCTGCTGGTCTGGTTGCTCCAGGCTGGCCCTTGCTCCCTTCCAAAAGAGGAGCCCCCCGGACCCTCCTGGTCCACTCAAGACGCCATTTTGAGTCCACCGCGTGGGCTTGAATTAGCCAAGGCTTGTTGCCCAACCCTGGGTAACTTCGACGCCGACAGCTTCATCCATCGTGGGACAGCTCGCCTCTCCATCCTGGTCGCCGACAACGCCTCCTGGTCCGTGAGATCTGCAGAGCCAGCGTCGCCCACTCACCTAGTCGAGGTGACTTCGCCCGGTGCCATCCTGGTGCCCACTTAATCACTGGCTAGTGATTCAAGAACTTGGTCCCCTCTGCTTTCAGGTTTCTTCTTCCTCGATCCAGGCTTGGATCCAACGAACTTTCCTTCACTGGTCGCCTGCCAGCAACTTCCTTCTTCCAGGCTCCTGGTCCGGCAACGAGATCCCCGACGTCTTTTCAGACCTATGCAGCTGCAGCCCCTGGGCTAGGTAACTTCGGCACTTCGGTGTCCCAGCATAGCCTCACTATCCTAGGGTCAGGATCCACTGTCGTTTTCTTCCTACCAGGTCGGGTTCGCCCGTGAACACTAACTTTGCCTTTACTAGCTTCCATAGACTTTGTCCCGCATCCCGCGTGAGAGTGCACACTCTGCACCCGAGTCCCCTAGGCCTCCTAGAAGTAATCTAACGATCCTATAGTCAAGTCCTAGCGATTCCAAAGCCTATTAGTACTGTACTTACCTGCTAGTAATTTCGCATTCCACTTTTAGATTATATGGTTTTTCGTGCCCCTCGGGCATTTGTGTATAACGTGCTAACTTAAGTATTTTCGTAAGAGTTTTGTTGTGTGCCTAGCACCCTGTCCTCATAAAGAGTACAGGGTTGTTGTGATTCTAATAAATACATTGTTTATTTTCATAACACTTGTGTGGTGTCCTTTCACTGGGTGTTCAAGGGGTAATGTGATGGTAAAACAGCTGGCTTAACACGCCCTCTAGAGTCTTAGCCTTAGACTGCTCGTATCCATGCTACTAGGATAGCTGGTCTATAAGGTTGACTTACAACCAATCATCAATAAGGGTTGTTTGGACTGATATATAGTGATCACTAGAATAGTGAACACTGCACATCAGGCCAACTTCTCACAGTGCCCTTTGACCCACTGCCCGTGGAGGGGAGCCACCACGGCTCTCTTGGCGTACCACACTCCCTGTTCTACCTTAGTGCTGTACTTTGTCATCCCCCCATTGAACTCACGGATTGATTGAGCTCGATAGAACGTTTGGGCGGCGACTTGTTTTGTTGTTGCCCTTTTGGTATTATGTTTCTGTTCAAGTTCCTCTTTTTGAGACTAGTGTTGGCACTGAAGTGTTGCAGCGTACATCCCTGGGTCTGTGGGTGGGGGCGGGGGGGGGGAAAGATAGTCATTGTTAACTGCTGCTGTGGTTGTGTGGGCGGGGCGGGCTGGGGGCTGGGGGGGGGGCGGGTGCTTGGTCGAAATGAATACTGTGATGGCTACAGTTAAATTTTGTACCTGGAATGTCAGGGGTATGCACACACTCTCACGTAGATATCAGGTGTACTCTTATCTTAAAAGACATCAGATCCAGATTGCACTACTGCAGGAGACACACCTGGTCGCCGCTGAGGTAGCCACGCTCCGCCGTAGGTGGAGGGGGCAGATATTCGCCATGACCTTTTCAGCATATGCGCGAGGGACCCTGATCTGGGTTCGGCCCGGGGTTCCGTTTGCACTGACTCACAGTAATGTCGACTCCGAGGGGCGCTATGTCTTCATACAGGGCAGACTAGACGGGCAGCAGATTGTCATAGCCTCCATCTACGCACCTAACGTAGAGCAGGAGAAATTCTTCACGCGATTATCGGCAGTAGTTGCGCCTTGGCCAGACGTACCCCTGTTGTTGGGTGGGGATTACAATTGCGTACTGGATGTCTCCCTTGACCGCTCGTCCCCCCCGGTGGCAGCCGCCCCGGTGCGGACGGCCTCCAGGGCCCTACTTGATTGGGCAACACAGTGGAACTTACAGGATGCCTGGCGAGTCAGAAATCCCACCGCCCGAGTGTATTCCTACTACTCGGGAGCTCACTCGTTGCATGTCAGGCTTGACAGGTACATGCTGTCCCGCGACCTGCTTCCCTCCGTGACAGACGCTGACTACCTAGGACGGACGCACTCGGACCATAACCCACACACTCTAGTGTATGGATGGAGGCGCCCGCGCCCGCCTGTACCCACGTGGCGCTTGCAACCAGATCTCCTGCTGGACACCCCATTCCGAGAGGAGATATCCAGGAGGATCATACAATATTTCGAGGACAATAGTGACTCGACCCCCTCCCCGAGGACCGAGTGGGACGCCTTCAAGGCGGTGACCAGGGGTAGCTGCCTCGGTGTACAGGCGAGCCTGCGAGGCCAGGTGGAGAGAGATCTGATACGGGCGGAAGAGGCACTACTGGATAAAGAACGGGAAGCGGCGGAGGGCGATGACTCCCAGCTGATCTCAGCCAGGGCGGATCATGCTGTTTTGATGGAGCGCCTGAAGAACATTAATTTCGCAGCACACTCCGCACGCACCCACAATGCAGGTGACAAACCTGGTAGGCTCCTATCGTGGCTGGTACGACAGGACTCACAGTCCGCGTCGGTCCTGTCGATCCGCACGGCCCAGGGCGTTGAGGTCTACACCCAGAAACAGATTCACGAAGCGTTCACGTCGCATTACAGGTCCTTGTACAGCTCACGGCTACGGGCCACAGTGGTGGAGATCACGGACTACCTGGCGACACTGCAGCTCCCGACAGCTACTGCTGCCCACCAGACAGAGCTAGGTGCTGCACTCACCGGTGAGGAACTACGGGAGGTGATCTTCTCCCTCTCCAATGTCAAGGCACCGGGCCCTGACGGACTCCCGGCTGAGTTCTACAAAGCCTACTCACTGGTGCTCATACCGGAACTGTTGAAGGTTGTTGTAATATACATATGCTTGTTTCCTTTCCTCATGTTATGACATAGTCGTGTTCTTTTCCACCTCATTTGGTTCCACTGCTTGTCATTCCAAGAGCATTGGAGCTTTGGAGTCTGGAGCAGTTGGATGTACCTTGAAGAGCTGTTGGTGATGTCTTCACTAATAAACCAGACCTATAATCAAACTAGTGTCTGATCATCTTTTCAACACTGGCGACGTTTGGCTGCTTGGAAGGGACAAGCCACATCACCACTTAACCCTGAACCCACTTCTTGGATTTTTTGGATTTCTCTTTCTGGATTTACCCTCTTATGGACTACATGGATTGTTTCTACATGATTTCTATATGGAATACTTCCTTGGATTTTAAGACTATCTGACTTTCAAGACTTGTTGACTTTTTATTCAACTGGAATCTATTTTTATGACTTTTTAACTCATTGACCATCAGTTTGAACTGGATTTATCCACTTCTCGACCACCAGTTTGTTTCCTTTGTTTTAAACTATTCTCCGCTTCAAACTCCCTCTTCAGGTAACCTTTTGGATTATTTTCCCCTGGATTTTGACTCTCCCCCTTGTCAACTTTGCCCTGTTTACTTTCGCTCCTCAACGGTCTCTCTTACCGTTAGGCGCGCCTCAGCTACTTCCTCGAGCCTGTCGTTCGGCTCCTTGACAAGCGCTGCAGCCGCGCTGACATTCCTTTGCAGAGCGCAGCATTCGCGCTGGAGTCTCGAACATCGCCATTGCCATTACGTTCTTTTCATGAGAACATCGCTCCCAGAGCTCCCGGCTGCCTTTGCGTGACGTTGACGTTATCGCGTCACACGCATACGTGCCGCCATCTTGCCGGTTACCTAGCAACGCTCTCTGGCAACGCTGTTCATCGGATTTATCGAGTGAATAGAATTCTCAGCGTTTCACCGCTCAAAAACAATCCAGCAACGTTTTCGCTTCTACAAAAAGGATTTTTCACAGCGTTTTCTCTACATTAATCTAATCTGCATTTTGACTTTGGATTTCCAGCCTTGACCAGTTTTCTTCAGGTTTTCTTCAGGTTTGACTTTTATCTGTGTATCTTCTGTGATACACACACACATTGACAATTACTGTTTTATTTTAATTTGTTTTCTTTCACACAGTATGGCTTCTTCTTCCTCTATGACCCAACCCCCTGCTTTCCTATGTGAAAAGGGTGAACCTATTCTTCCTTGGAAAAGATGGAAGAATCTTTTTGATTCCTATTTGTTGGCCATAGGTGGTGAAAAATTTTCTGCTGTGAGAAAACAAGCAATATTACTGCATAATCTTGGTGTAGAAGGTCGTAATATTTATGACAGCATTGATGAGATACCCATCAATGATGGTTCTGGTGATTCTCCCACAGATGTCTTTCATATGTCCTTAAAAATGTTAGAGGACTACTTTGGTCCCAGAATTAATGTGGTTTTAGAACGTCATAAGTTCTTTGCGAGGGTACAAGAACCTAAAGAAAAGGTTGGATTGTATGTTGCTTCCTTAAAGACATTAGCACGTACTTGTGAGTTTGGTGAACTCACAGACTCTTTGATTCGTGACCAGTTAGTCAGATGTACAAATAACCCCAGAGTACAAGAGAAACTTCTCTCTAAAAATCCCTCCCTCAGAGAAGCCTTAGCTATTGTTGAAGGTATTGAGAATACTTCTGGTTGGGCTAAAGAGATGAAAGAACATAAAATTTCACCTGATTGTTCTTCTGCCTCCAGTAGCATTCATCAAGTTGCTCAACCACTCAATTCCTCTCAGCCTACTATTTCTGAAGATTCCATTTGTAAAGTTATGCAAAACACCAAACCCAAAATTACATTCGATCGGTCTAAAATCAAATGTTACAGATGTGGAAGCCCTAATCATTCTTCTTCATTTCCTAATTGCTATGCTAAGTCCTCCACTTGCATTAAATGTGGTATTAAGGGGCATTATGCCAGAGTATGTAAGTCATCCACCAAAATACACTCTATTGAATGTTCCTTGCCTTCCTCAGACTCTCCCCGACTTGTTGTTTCCAGTGTTACAAGTGATGGAAGCATTGATGCTGATCCCATTGTCATGCCTGAGTGTAATGTAATTATTGGTGGCCAGGATTTTATTCTTTTAGCCGACTCTGGTTCTCCCTTTACCCTAATAGGAAATGATAATTGGAACAAAGTTTTTCCTAAAATTGACTTGCATAAACCTGATATTAATGCTGTAAGTTATAATGGTTCTCATATTCAAGTCTCTGGTTACACTGTCATGAGGATACATTTCAAAGGTCGTGAAACTGTGGGGAAAATTTATGTTGCCTATAGAGGTGACAATCTTTTAGGGTGGAGACATCAGAGAGATTTGGGAATCATCCTCAATCCCAATGCCCTTAAACCCACTGACCAAGTCATGTTAATTGACCAAATCTCTATCTCCAACATCTTCTTTGATGATTTCCCACATGTTTTCTCTGACAAGTTGGGTTTATTGAAGGGTTTTCAACACCGTATTATTTTGAAGAAAAATGCTATTCCATGTGTGTTCAAAGTTAGGAAAGTTCCTAACATGATGCTTGCTCCTCTTAAATTAGAACTTGCTAGACTAATGGATTTGAATGTTATTGAGGAAATTGAATCTTCAGAGTGGTTGGCCCCAGTAGTTTTGGCCCCCAAGGATGGTGGGAAGAACATTCGCATGTGTGTGGACCTCAGAGGTTTGAACAAATGCATTTGGGTAGACCGACAACCCCTGCCCAATATCCCTGAGTCCATAACTATGCTTGCTGGGGCTAAAATATTTTCTGTTCTTGATTTATCCGCAGCGTATCACCAGGTTCCACTTCATGAAGATTCCAAGCATCTCACTTCTTTTGTTACCCCCCTAGGTGCCTATCGTTTTGTTAGGATGCCTTTTGGTTTGGCATCCGCTGCTGCCTGCTTTCAGAGAATTATGAAAATGGTTGTGGGGGATGTCTCTAATGTCATATTTTTCCAAGATGACATCTTAGTTTTTGGCAAGGATAATAAGCAACATGAAGAAGTTCTGAGAGCAGTTCTAGTCAGATTGGCTGACAAAGGTTTAACAGTTAACAAGGCCAAATGCAAGATTGGAGTAACCTCTGTTACATACCTTGGTCATGTAATCTCTGGCGAAGGTATACAACCCAAACTCGAATTGGCCAAAAGTATTGCTGAAGCCCCCACCCCCTCTGATAAAGACCATGTTAGGTCATTTCTTGGTCTAGCGGAATTTTATTCCAAGTTTATCAAGAATTTTGCATGTATTGTTGAACCTATCAGGAACCTTCTAAAAAAGGGTGTCCATTTTGACTGGAGTGTTGATTGCAATAATGCCTTCATGGTTGTGAAGAATACCATCAGTCAGTTACCTAGTTTAGGTCACTTTGATACCAGGAAAAAGACTATTCTTTCCACTGATGCTTGTCTTTCTGGATTGGGAGCTGTTCTTTCTCAATTGGACAATGGCGATGAAAGAGTTGTGGCATTTGCATCCAGGGCTCTAAAAAAGGCTGAACAGCATTACTCTTGTATTGAAAGAGAAGCTCTTGCTGTGGTTTGGGCTATCAAACATTTTAAGTTTTATTTGTGGGGCATTCCTTTTGTTGTGAAATCTGACCACAAACCATTAATTCAAGTTTTCTCTTGTATGGAGAGTGAGAGACTAACTCCCAGGCTCAAACGTTGGAGCGAGGGGTTAGAAGAGTTCAATTTCATTGTACAAAATATTCCTGGTTCATTAAACAAGACTGCTGACTGTCTCTCACGTTTACCCCTGCAGAATTTAGATGATGATTTGGATCTAGATACGGTCAAGGTAGCTTGGGTTTCCGAGAGTGCTATTTCCCTGGATGATTGGGTCGTTGCTCAATCCATTGACTCAGTTTTACCTCTGGTCAAGGACCTGGTAGTTAAAGGTTGGCCCAGTAACAGCAGAGACATCTGTAGTGACCTTTTACCTTTTTGGTCGGTTAAACATGAACTTACCATTGTTGATGACATTGTTATGCGTGGAGAAAGGTTGATCCCTCCTGTCGTGATGCGTCCAAAACTCATCAATCTTGCCCATGATGGACACATGGGCAGAAGTTTCACTAAATCTCGCCTGAGAGAAAGGTATTGGTGGCCTAATATGGACAGGGATGTCGAACTTGTTGTCAAAGATTGTTATCAATGTGCCACTAATGACAAGTCCAAGTTGGTTAGTAAAGCTCCCCTTTCTCCTGTGTCGGTCCCTGACCAACCTTGGTCCAAATTGGGTTTGGATATCATGGGACCTTTTGATCTACTTACTCCCTCTGAAAGATTTGTCATTTTGCTTGTTGACTACATGTCAAAATGGGTCTCCACCAAGTGTGTACCCTCTGTCACTTCTAGAGTGGTTATTGATTTCCTACGTGATGAGTTTGCCTCTGAAGGTGTTCCCAAGTGCATCATTACGGATAATGGTGTCCAGTTCATTTCTACTGATATGGAGTTTTTTTTAAATGACCATGGCATTTCCCATCTAAAAACCGCACTCTATTCGCCTCAGGCTAATGGTCTTGCTGAACGAATGAATCGTGTGGTCAAAGGTTGTGTGCAAAGAGCCATTGAAATGAAATATTCCCTAAAAGATGTTTTGCGTGATACTTGGTGGGCTCATCGCACCACCATCAATTACATTTCTAAGTCTTCTCCTTTCCTTCTGTTGCGTGGTAGACAAGCCTCTTCCAAGTTGAATCCCACTTGGCTTCCCGTTCAATCTTCTCCTTCCTTAGATAGAGGAGGTGTGGGAAATAAGATTCTCTCTTACCAACAGAGGTATAAAGAGCGCTATGATTTAAAGAATTCTACCAAACCTGTGTTATGGAATGTGGGAGATTGGGTCCTTGTGAAAAAACCCAGATTTTCTAAAAAAGGTTCTTCCGAGTTTATGGGTCCTTTTAGAATCACCAAGATTCACAACAATGTAGTTACCTTGCAAAATGGTTGCAAATGGAGCATGTCTAGACTTGTTAAGTTTTCCCCTGATGTTTCTCCCTCATCTTCCCTGGTGGATCCTTCCTGTTCCTCTTCCACTCCTTATGTCCATGATGCTACTTCTTTTAGGAGGTTTCCACAGAGAACTCATCATGCTCCTGCTCGTTTCAATGACTATGTTTAAAATTGCCTTGCTCTAGTGTTTCCTTTTCAGGTGTCTTCTTCATGCTACTTCAAGTTGTTTCATTTTTCACTTTTGTTTTTTTGTGTTTCTTTTTATAGTAAAGGGGATGTGTTGTAATATACATATGCTTGTTTCCTTTCCTCATGTTATGACATAGTCGTGTTCTTTTCCACCTCATTTGGTTCCACTGCTTGTCATTCCAAGAGCATTGGAGCTTTGGAGTCTGGAGCAGTTGGATGTACCTTGAAGAGCTGTTGGTGATGTCTTCACTAATAAACCAGACCTATAATCAAACTAGTGTCTGATCATCTTTTCAACAAAGGTGTATAAGGCGGCATCGGACGATGCTGAACTCCCGGCGTCCCTGAATGAAGCTAACGTGGTCTCCCTGCTAAAACCGGGTAGAGAAGCGAATGAACTAGGCTCGTACAGACCATTAGCGCTCCTCAACACCGATTACAAAATCTTAGCAGCGACGCTGGCTCGGAGGCTTGCGCCACTGGTCCCCACACTAGTGCACTCCGATCAGAACGGCTTCGTGCCCACCCGGAGCACGTCATACAATCTACGCCGCTTTTTCAGAATCGCACGGTATGCGACCCCCACCTGGCCGAGCTCAGGATGCATCATACTCGACCTGGAAAAGGCGTTCGACTCGGTGGAGTGGCCGTATATCCTCCGAGTCCTCGAGAAATATGAACTGGGTGATGCCTATGTCCAGATGGTAGGGCTTCTCTATCAAGAGCCCGAGGTACGAGTCCGGACTGGGCGGTTGTTCTCTAACAGGATCTGCATTGGGAGGGGTACCAGGCAGGGCTGCCCCCTCTCCCCTCTATTATTCGCCCTGGCGATGGAGCCGTTGGCGGAACTGCTACGCAACTCCAGCGACACCTGGGGCATCCCACTGGCAGATGGCATTCACTCGGTGTCTCTGTACGCCGACGACTTATTGTTATATATCAGAGACCTCACCTGTATACCTGCGGCAATCACGGACATCTTCCAAACGTTTGGGGACATGTCGGGGCTCCGCGTCAACTGGGCCAAATCGGGAGCCTATGCATTCAGTGGCGAGATGCCGCAATGTGATGTGCGCATGATGGGGGAGACACTCCGGTGGCACCCGACGGTATTCAGGTACCTGGGGATCTTGATATATCGAGACCCTGTGGACCTCCTGGAGGGCAACCTGGTGAGGGCTATATCCTCGCTCTCGGCCCAGGTCACGTTCTGGAACTCCCTCCCGCTGAATGTGCCGGCCAGAGTGTCGCTAACCAAGATGATAATGCTCCCCCGGCTCCTCTATTATTATACTAACCTGCCAGTGTATGTACCGGCGCGCATATTCAAAGGGCTGGAAACCCTCACCAGGCGCCTCGTCTGGAATAAAGGGAGACCCCGGGTAGCGTTGAAGACCCTATACGCGGCCACGGACGCTGGAGGCCTGGCGGTTCCCAATCAGGAGCTATATTACTTAGCAGCCCAGCTGCAATGGGTCGCTTACTGGCTGAGTGGCAAGAACCTGACGGACACGGCCACGATTGACACCACCCTGTCCCCCGTGCAGGTGCTGACACTCTTCCACCCCCTAACGCGGGGCCGGCCCCCCACTCAGGTCCATGTAGCAGTCGCGAGGCGGTGCTTTGTGCGGAGCCTCAAACTCACCAAAAGTACGGTACCCTATGCTCCGAATCTACCTCTACTAGGAACTCCCTTGGGCGCTGGCATGCTGTCCTCTGCCGAGCTGCGCAGTTGGACTGCGGCGGACTTAGACGAACTGGGCGGCCTGTACAGCGACGGAGAGTTGTTGCCCTTCGAGGCCTTGGCCGCGGATACTGATCTGCCAGCGGGACAATTTCTGGCACACGCCAGACTCCTCCGTGAGCTAACGAAGGCATGGGATGACATGAGCCACGAGCCACCCACTCATCTGCTCATCCAGTACCTGCATGTGATGGGCGATGGCTCCCATATAGTGCACTGGTTAGCACAAGCACTGCACAGTCATTCCCAATTCTCCTCCCACAGATTGAGGGAGAAGTGGGCGACCGACCGAGGTTCCGACTGGACAGACAAGCAGTGGGCCGCGGTATTAGCGGGCGCCAGGAATATTCCTCGCAACGCGCACTTTAAGACCATCCAATATTACATCATCCATCGCGCGTATTTGTCTCCAGACAAACTGAATCGCTACTTCGGACTCACGTCGTCGGCGTGTCCCAGATGCGGCCTCCTGGACTCGGACTTCCTGCATGCACTCTGGAGTTGCGCCCACCTCACCTTGTACTGGTCGGCGGTCACAGACACACTGACGGCGGCCACAGGCGATACCCTCCCCAAGACGTGGGAGGTATGCCTGCTGGGACTCTACAAAAGAACCAAGCAGACCAAGCTACGGGCGCGTTTCTGGGACTTGGGCCTCATCACGGCTAAGCGCCTTATCACGAAACGGTGGAAAAGTGCCACACCACCGCGCCCTGCAGACTGGCGTCGCTCTCTGGGCAACTGGGCATGCTCGGAGAGTGTGTCTCTGCACAGGGAAGAGACCGCGGGCCTACGGAAGTACCCGATCGCCCAGGACTGGGACACTGCCCTGAATGTGTACCATCGGGCGTGCACACAGGCCGGTATAGAGTGCCATCCCGACGCGGAATAGAGGGGACCCAATTGACTGCTCTCTGGACATGACGCGGGCTTCCCCCCCCCCCCCCCCCGCCACCTTCCCCGACCACCGGGCCCTTGCCCAACGGGAGATGTCCCCTGCCGCCGCCCGCCCCCGCTCCCCCCTTCCCCCCCCCCCGCCCTGCAGTTACGGCGTCATCACATCCTCAACTATCCCCGCCCCCACGCGGCCCACATGGGGTACACCACGCACAGCTAGGTTTCCAGATACACTGCTGCACACGCAAATGCTAGTCTAACGGTTGTTGTAGAGTTTCTCCCTCCCCCTCTTCTTTTAATTCCCAGTTAAATCTCTTGGTTGATAAAGAGACTGTTTATGCTGTACTCCTGGTGATACTCGATTTCCCCTCCTTGTTTATGTTTCGCACAACACTGGTTGGACACTGCCATGAACAGGAGACTGCAACCCAGCGACCCATGCGACTATGTGGGATATGATCCTGCCCTTGACTGCTACTGTGCTAACCGAGGAACACGACTCAGGACATTGGTTGCTGGTCTTCATGACCACTTTGGTCCTTTTGCAGTGTTGCGGACCGCGTGCACTGCAACACGAGCCATTTCCTGGCGCTGCCGCTTGCGGACTAATGCATCTCCTCTGGCTACTGTTTATTTTCACTCATGTATAACTGGCTTGTCAATATGTGCTACTCGTTGAGTGCCAATTGTAATAGTACTTCATTGTTATGACATTGTGTGAATAATTACCAACTTATATGTGAAACTAAATAAAGTTTGGGACCATTGGTCTTTAAAAAAAATAAAAAAAATAGGGACACTGCAGAGGAGACAGACCCTTCGTTGTCCAGAAAGTAGCGGTCTAAGGACTTGATTAGTTGATCACGTGTCCCAGGAGAGCTCAAGTACCAAGGATTGATAGGTGCCACCCGCCCCACTGCCTCTATACCCATTTCAAAACAGAGCCAGAGCGGGGAGTGGTCAGAGATGCCCCGGGCCAGGTGTCTAATCTCCCGGACCGAGGAAGCCTGCGCAGCTGGCATGAGGAAGTAGTCAAGGCGGGACAAGCTCCCATGAGCCCCGGAGTGGAAAGTATATTGGAGCTGGGTGGGATGCATAAGTCTCCAGCAGTCCACCAAACCAAAGGTATCCAGGAAACCACCCAGCCACGCTTGGGCCGAAGGAGTATCCCTGGGGGGGTGACGATCAATCAAGGCCGAGAGAACAGAGTTGAAATCACCAGCCATGAAAAGAGCACCATCAGGAAGCCCCAACAACACTCGGCCAACATCTGAATAGGTGGAGGTCTGCAGGCTAGGGGGTACATAAACAGTAAACAGGGAAAGGGTCCTGCCCTCGTACCGTCCCACGAGGGCGGCATAGCGCCCCCTATCATCCAGGAGTAACTCATCTATCTCAAGGGGAAGGGAAGACCGGACAAGAATGCCCACCCCTCTGGAGCCCGTAGTAAACCCCGAGTGTGCAACAAGACGATAGCCCCACCTATTCATCGCATGACAAGTATTACCCACTAGGTGTGTCTCTTGCAAGAACACAATATCAGGAGACAGTCGTCGCAGATATCGTAACACCACCCCCCGTTTTATACGATCCCCCAAACCATTGACATTCCACGAAACGAACCTCAACCCATTACCCCCCATCCCAACATGTGACGCAGGAGCCACCCCACAAAGAGCCAGGTACTGAAAACAAAATTGCAAACATTACATCGCCTTGAAAAGAACAGAACACGACCACAAACACCCCACCAACCCACCCCCCAACACCCAACACAACACCCCCCACCCTGCACCCCTGCAGTAGACTCAAAAGCCACCCCAACATGCAGTGTGCCTGTCGCCCAAACAACCCCATTCTACAGAAAGACCCCGCAGGAGGAAAGGGCCCTTGTCCCACCCGCCACCCCAAGGGGAGGAAGAGGAGGGGAATACACAGAAAACAGAAACCACACAACTACGGAACCCCAATAGAAAGTGTCTTGTTACGGAGGCAGGGGCCAAGATATTGCTTTCAGCTCTCCACGCCACCCTCGGCTCCACCCGGGTGTTCGGTGGAGTCAGTCAAATTAGTCCGGTCCGGTAAGGAATCCAGCCAATCACTTACGATCTCAGGTCGATCAAAGAAGAATGTTCGCTCGTTGTACTCAACTCGCAGCCGGGTGGGAAAAAGCATGGCGTATTTCAGTCCCAAGTCTCGGAGACGCTTCTTGACCCCACGGAAGCCCATTCGCTGTCTCTGGACAAGCTGAGAAAAGTCTGGGTAGAAATTAACAGTGGCATTCTCAAAGGCCACCGGGCCCTTCACTCTCGAGGCCTGCAGGATAGCGTCTCGGTCTCTGTAGTGAAAAAGCTTGGCAACAATGGGCCTCGGCGGGGCGCCCGGCTTGCCCTTCCCACCCGGAACACGATGGGCACGTTCCACCGCAAAGAATTTGCTCAACCCAGACGGAGCAAGGTAGTTCTGAACCAGGTCTTCAACAAGGAGATCAACGGAGTGAGCCTCAGGATTTTCCGGAACGCCAATTACACGCACGTTACAGCGACGTGCCCTGTTCTCAAAATCCTCCAGACGATGGGACATAAAATCGTTCGCCGTTCTAAGATTGCCAATCTCCGTCTGAAGCTCCGAGACATCGGTCGTGAGACTAGTTGTCTTGAGGTCCAATGACTTCACCGTCTCATTGGTCTTAGACAGATCGGCTCGAATCAGAGTCACATCAATAGCCACAGTGTCGATTTTGTGAGCCAGGGCTTCGTACTGCTGGCCGATAGTCTCCTTCATGTTAGAGATGGCGCCCATGACGTCCTGCAGGGATAGCTCCGCCGAAGTAGCCATCGGGTCCCCCATTGCACTCGGGGTAGGCATGACGGCACCCGGGGACAATTTAGACTGGGTATACCGGTCCATGACGTTAGACTGGACCGGGCCCCCACGAAGGGGAGTCTTGGCCTTCCGTCTCTCTTGGTCCCCTCTGCCAGACATGGTGGAAAATGAGCCCCCGAGGGACCCTCGCGACCTGGTGAAAATGGCCGCTGAAAAACAGGGTGCCACCGTCCAAAAATCACCAGCGGGGGCAAGTCAAGGTGAGAGACGGCCCGGACAAATCCAAATCGGGCGAAAGGCTCCCTTACACTTCTTCGTTGTTGGATCAGCCACCGGCCAGACACACCGGTAAAGAGACGTAGTCAGAGTGGGAATCGAAACCGAAAGTTAAGGGGGGGACTCAGAGGTCGGATCCCACTGCCGCTGTTGTTCAACTCAGACACGGCATCAGAGCCTCGCCTAGTCCCGGGTGTGTCCCAAGGCGGGCCTCGGGAAGTTCGAGTCGACGTATCTTCGGTGCCCCTGGTCCAATTCAAAATCCGAAACCAGTATTGAGTGCAGCCCAGGTTCCTCTTCAATAATCCCTTAGAGAATCCAGGATATTGTCAGGATATTATGCCGGGAGTGGCGGGGGTCCGGAGAGCGCTGTGCTCACGCGGCCATCACGGATGCCCGCTAAGCTCCTCCTCTCAGGCTAATAATTAATGTGCTCTAGGACGAGAGAGACTCTGCCACTTACATCAGTTGTGGGACAGAACAAAACATGTGAGAAATTTATCAATCTAAACAAAATATCCTAACACAAATTGCTCATGTTTCCTTGTTTTGTAATATTTACAGCTTCTTAATATAATAATTCTAATGTTTTTATTTGCTTGCATCTGGCGAAATCCTTATATATTCAAGAGTACATGCACACAAACAAGCATTCCTCGCATTTCTTTTCAAATATGTCTCAATTCTGTTCCTCTCAAACATACACTATCTGTCTTCACATCTCAAACCTCACGATCCCTCCCACACCCACCTCTCCCGTTTGTAGCTAATTCTGTCCCCTATTGTATCCTATCACTCTCTCTGCCATCACCCATCCATTTCTAATCTGCTGTCTCAGCGTCTCTCAACCTCTTTCTGTAACCTGTCTGGATCTCTTACATATCTCTATCTGCGCTTACCCCTTCAGCCTCTCTATATGTCCGTGCTCTCTGCTCCTTCCCCCTCACTCTTCACCTTCACTCACCCCCATTCTCCCTCTTTTTCTCTCGACAGAAGGCCCCACGGCCGGAGAGCTTGCAGTGGCAGACAGTGAGCACTGCAGGGTCCCGAGCATGTGCAGAGTCCAGCAGGGTCAAGGTCAGGGGAAGTAAAATACTGTCCTCCAAAGGAAAGGTCAGTGGACCTCCTCCCACCTCACCTCGGCATCGGGGAGTCTCTACCACCTCATCCCCGCCCATCATGGACTCAATGTCCCAGCAGGCGGGTGGGAAGGGGGGAGATTTGCAGCCAAGCGAGAGAGGAGAAAGACAATCACTCCCCACTGGGAGGCAAATAGGTGAAAATGGCCCTTTCTACCTGGTTCCTCCACAAGAAACACTAACAAAACAACCCAGTGTCAGGGCTCCAATTCGCGGTACAGGCCCCCTCAGGCAGCTTGCCAGTTGCCAAAACTGAATAACATAGACAGACGGCAACGGGCAACATGCTGCCAAAAACCCGTCACTTAGCTGGCCCTCGGGCACCAGTTCAGTGCCCACGTTATCAGTCAGAACCGGAGTACCGGTACTCTCCTTGATAGTGGAGAAGTACCGGTTCTCTGCTTGGTAAAAATAAAAAGTGCCGGTACTCAGTACCGGCGAGTACTGGCCCATTTAAAGCACTGTGCATAGTGCTACTTAATATTACTTTAGGCAACTTTCCAACACACATCATGATTTGTATTGGAAAGTAAATCCCACCACAACACTTTGCACTGGGTTTGCATCAGTTTTTTATGTAAACCCTGCCTCACATCACCCCCACCTCAGGAACCCGCACTGGCTCCCTGTCCAGAAAATATGCCAATTCAAGATGCTGATACAAGTGTACAAGGCTCTTCATAACCAGGGACCAGCATACATCAACCACCACATGAACTACCACCAACTCTCCAGACACCTGTGCTCTTCCTCCCTCAATCACACTCCCTTCATCCGCCCAAGCTACAGTGGAGGACACTCCTTTTCCTACCTCACCGCAAGTTCTGGAACAACCCTACCCTCCACCTCCTAACAGCACCGTCTTTCACAGAATTCAGAAAAGGACTCAACACCAGGATTTTTGACGGATTGCAGCAGGATCCTAGCTCCTGGATACCCTCATAGGTGATTAGCAGTGCTCTACAAATCCAGATTGAACGATTGATTGAAGCAAAGTGTTAGTAAGTCTTGACTGTGGTATTTTAGAGCAATGGTATTAGGTTTGGCCATGCAGACGGCAGCCAGGATGCCAGATATTAAGATGCCAGCTATTTTAGCAGGTGTAGATTTTCCCTAAAGCAGCACCTACATACATGGCAGGAGGGAGGTTTGGAAGCAGGTTAGCTATGTCATGTATATTAGTCTTGAAGAGATACCAACCATCCCCAAAAGTGGGCATCCATTTCTAGGATGGATATGGTAAATGTTTTTGTGTCTTTGAGCATCATGGTTTTAATGAGGCTCTAAACAGATGAAATATCAGGGGAAATGTCATTAGATGGGCATCCCTATCTGGGTAGCTACGTTGATGCCAATACTGTCAACAAAGGACAGCTGGAAGAGTATTCCCGTTGGCACAGCCGGCTCAGTAATTTGGAGCACCACCTTCCCTCACACTTTAAATGAAGCATTGGATGCAGAGGTAGGCACACTGACACCTACTGTTTTTGGCAGATTTCTGATATCACCCCTCTAAATGGCTCCCTTATTCTCCACTACTTCGGTTGCGAGGCTATTCCATGCACCCAGTGCCAGTTTTGGGGGAACACATTTTGTAATGTTATTCCTAGATACTCTTTTCCATATTGTTTCGGCTGGATAATCTGTTGAACACTGAAGCTGAAAAAGACCTATTGTGGGTTTACCAAGTAGTTACAGTGGGCTTGTAGATTACCTTGTTTGGCTTGATTATCACTTGCATTTCCTTGCTTCTTATTGGGTGAATTGCCTTGACCATCTTGTTCCATCTCGTACTTGTCCTTGCCCTGGAACACAGACTATTTACAATCCTCTTGGTGTGGCTGACTTTTGTTCTTCCACTGCTCGCTTTTAGGGAACAAAGTGTTTCTTTGTGATTATGCACTCCATCAGAGTGCATGTGTTTTCCACCTCACAACCTCAAGTACCCCCTCAAGTTCCCCCTTGTGCTTGGTCTTTCTCTCAGGTGTACTTCTCCCCCACACTCTGTGTTCACGCCTGCACGTGCTTCTCCCCCCACTCTTTGTGTTGCTGGCACCATTGTTTGCTGTCTCCTTTGTGTGCTGCTTGCTTTCTCAAATGTATCTCCCTCCAACCTGTGCTCCGTCTTATTCTCCCCCTGCTCCACTCAATCGTGTGCTACTCCCCTTGTAGATTTCTCTCCCATCCCTATGCTGATCTCACCCTCGTGTACTGTTCTTCCCCTTCTAACCGCACCCTCTCAGAAATGCGATCCTCTTTTGCTCGACCCGCTCCTATGTCCTTTTTTTTAAATTGCATTTTGCGCAAAACAATCTTCAATTTTTTCATCTACTGACCCAAGTGGTTTCTCCCACCTTGGCTCGGTAAATAAAAACCAAGGAATAAGCCATCCACATCATTCTGCTGGCATGCGCATGTGTTTTTATGCATGTGTGCACCAGAGAATGACGCGACTGGTTGTATCATTCGCCTTTTTTCCATTTTTTAAAAACAAATATTGCACATGTTGCCTTTTCCCCGTTGCTGTAGAGTATGGTAATAAGCCATTGACAAAGCGGGTGCTTATTTGTACAGTCTATGCAGCAGGTGCTCAACACACTTAGTTCTCTTAGTGCCCTACTAAAAGTGGAGTATTCTTGAGCTGGAGACCATCTAATGATTATCACGGACTCGTTAGCCACAGGGCTTGGATGCTTCTAAGCAGGCTTACAGACAGTGGCACAAGTCCAGCGACAAAGCAATGGTTACACCACTTTAGAATCATTCATAGAAATCAATACTCTCCAACTGGAAGAGGACAGAGCCGGTCCATTTGCATGTGTCAGGCTGGTAAAACAGTGCATCAGCTGACTGAAGTAGCATGCCCAATGCTCCCTGTGAAAACGCCTATCTTCGTTTGATTGGTCAAAACATTTTTATTGATGGTTTGATAGAATAATAATACAGAAGAAAAATATAAATATTGAGAATCAACACAGGCTCAACACATTCATAAATATATAGCAAGGCTAGCCAGAAGAAAATGTCAGCATGTCATAACACTGAAAAACTAGAAGTTGAGTACAGTCAATCATGAATAACAACTTTAATCAACATTAAGAATGGTAAATGCACCAGTCACCATTGACACACATATCCTTATTCACCAGGGATATTACAATTGATTATTCAAAGGCAAGAATGGATGAGAATGAAATAGAGGAGGAATTGAAACCCAAATCCCACTACAAACTAAACATCAATCACAGCAGTTCGAGTGCTTACAAAACATAATTTCGAGTGCTTACAAAAACATAAGTTAGAGTGCTTATAAAATTATAACAAAAATGTGACCAATCATGTGTACACATGCAAACCCACAGCTCCATTTATATAATAATCGAAAAGATTCTAATAAATCAGCAATTCCATGGCGGGCTTTAAAAGCAATACACCTCTGTCTGTGAAATTCACACATTTCAACCAATCATGAGCTGATGGTAGGGCTGAGAATTTGTAACCGGAGGTAATGGTTTCAATAACCACGGGAATCGGAGTCTTCTTTTTCCTCAATTCACCAAGCACCGATTCAATCAAGAAGGATAAAGCTAAAAATATACCAAATTAAGGCCACTTCTTATTGTATGAGCTTACGCACAGCTTTGTGCGTCTTTACCTTTTCCTGTGAAGTTCTCAGTGAGAGCATCCATTTTTAGAGAAGTAAGGAAGAAGAAGCATTGCCAATATACTTTGTTATGTAATATGTGAGAATTATAAAAGTGCAGCTTTCACCAATTCTTCTGCATGAAGCAATCTATAGAGGCGATCATCTCGTCAGAGTGGCATCAATGTAGGATCGTATTTTGTCGGAAAGTAGATTATCCCTTTCAACTAAATCACTTACTAAAAGAATATCAAATAATGTGCAATTCAGGGGCATTTAAGCAAAACATTTCAGTTTGGAATGATTCAGCAATAAGTGAAAGTTAGAAAATATTCTAGAATTCTAGTTATAGTAGCACCGGAAGATCTGGTTGTGTAACATTATAACTTTTGCTAGTATAAAGTGAATGCTTGCTTCATAAGTAACCTAATGAGAGGAGTGTATTTGTGATGAGTAGGCAAGAGTGGTTCTAGGGCCAAGAAGAAAAGCAACACGGTTGAAATGACTGACCACAATATAATCGAAAACACAGGGAGAAAAGGTTGCTTACATCAGCAGACGCAGTTAAAGTGCTACCTAAAACAAGGCACTTTGTTCAAAGTCCCTCCACAAAGAACCACAGCTATTACTTAAAAAAAAAACGTGTCCCACTGTTTTCAGGCTTTCAAATCCAAAGGTGGCACTCACATGGAACTTACACCCAAAATCAAGATGGGAACACAGGGATTGCCAGCATTACGGCATGAGATGATAAACATCTAACTCGACTATTCATGGTAGAGAACTATCTCTACAACCCGAGAAGATGGGACATCAATAGTTTAGCATTTATCCCTCAGACCTGAATAATCTGGGGACTTGTTCTACAATTCAATTTTGAAGGCTTTTTCCCGGTTCAGGCACAACGCTGATCACATCCACTCTAGCGGTATCATGTACATCACCGCTTAAAAAAACATGACTGACATTTCTTTTTTTTTAATATGGCACTTGTAGGCTACAGAAGAAATGATATAAATGTGTCAGTTTTCATAGCTATGAATGACCCGTATTTGTATAGCGCACAGCTACTCCTTCTGGAGCTATTGTACTTGTGTTCTAAATTAATTCTATCTTCTACCGATAACTCAATGAGCTGACCGTATCTAAAACAAGCATCAGCAAAGCCAATAGGTCCCGCCTATTTGGAAGCTATGGGCCTTGTCAATGCGTGGCTGCTGTTCAAGATGAATAAAAGTAAAATAAAAAAATTAAACATTACAGGGTAAGCATTGGCTGCCTCAAATGTCCAGCCCCACAAACCGATGGAGAGCAAGAGGAGGGCAGGAAGGGCAAGCAAGCAACACAAAGGAGGTGGGGGTAAGCAAGAACACGGATGGCGGGGGAAAGGCAAGCTACAACACAGATGACAGGAGGAATAAGGGAAGGAGCAAGTAACAGCATAGACAGCAGGAGGAGGTCAAAAGCACGACTGAGTAAGCACCAACAGGGCACAGAACCGACAAACTCAGGAAGATGGAGTGAAAGCAGGAGGTGCTGGCCAGTGAGAAGCAAGGAAATAAGAGTGATGTCGAAGCCAACCACGGTAAGTAATGGTAAATAATGGATGGCTCTAAGCCCTCTTTAATTTTTGTTTCATTTACAAGAGACTCGCAAGCAACAGCGCATTCTGTGTCTTAAGTGAGACCTAAAAACAGACTGTACTGGGATCTTGATCATTGATACTGAGATTAGCATAGTGATGGAGTGAGGCGGTGAGCGAGATAGTGGCATTGCCTATCACCTCTGAAAGATTATCTTGCTTCCATGTCCCATGGCTTCCAAAGCTGATTAGTGACCACAGTTCCTTTCAGATTGCAGGAGGGGCAGCTGGTTCTATGTAATGACAGCAAAACCCTGCAGCAATGTCAGACTCAGTGGTAGGAGGAAAGTCCTGAGGTGATGAAGTAAAGCAAAATTGTGAGTGTGTGGATGTTGTAGTGACCTTGGTAGGGTTGCTGTGGATGAGAGCACAGTCCCAATTCCTCTGGAGGCACTACTCATCGACTGTATATTGGACCAGTGATCTTCCAAACCTACTGAGACATGCCAGTTGAACTGGGTTGGCCTAAGTGGTGTGACTGTGAGTCAGCTGGAGGACTGTGGACAAGTGTAGGATGGAAAAGGCTATTGTCATTAGTGGGAGACTTAACCAAAGACAGTGAAATGATGGGTGTACTGGACACCATACTGAGCAGATTAGAAAAGGTGGAGAAGACGTTTTCTGCTGTTGAGACACAACTGGAAACAAGGTATCCCAGAGTTCCCGAGATGCGGTAGTAGTAAAGTTCCTGGACACCAGGATGAGTCAACTGCAGACCAGGACAGTCCGATTGGTCAGACAAGCTCAGAACTTTTTAGCATAGTGAACAGTGTTATGATGATATTGGGCAATATGATGGAGGCACTTAAAGATGAAGGAAGAGCAGCAAATATCTATGGTATAGGCTTCCCTCCTGTGGCTTCTGAAAATCCTGCCTCTTTGGTGATGCATCCTTTTTCTGGAGACAACCTGTGTTTTCCATCTACAGGATGGCGGTGGTGGATGGTATTTAAAGCATATGAAAAATCGAATGCTTGATGCTAAGAATAGGCAGGTAGGACTCCTTAGAATGCACTTTGCAATGAGTTGACTATTTTTCTAATTTTCACATTCTTTGCTTTCGCATCCACTGCAATTAAATTGATTTCTAAAATAATATTCTTACATTTATTGGGCATTAAAATTGTTGTATGACAGAATATCAATAACAACAATAATGAATTACCAACACATCTTGTCAAAAATTTTGTTGACAAAAATATAGTTTGCCTACGTTGATTGTAAACTATAAAAATATTGAGTCAAAAATATCACAGAACAGAATATCATGAAAAAAAGGTAAGTACCTAGAAAATATTATATGCATAGATGGGCTGTCATTCCATCCTATAGAAGGGATGTAGTGCAAAGCCTGGATCGCGCACCAGTTAAAGAAATCCAAATACAGTCCAAGATGGGACACTCACACAGGATAGTTGCATGCAAGAAATTCCTTTATTGTGTTCCAAACTCTGGGTAATTGCTAACCCTGGGCGTAGGACTACGCTCCGCTCGCGGAGCGTGCGTAGTTTGTACAACTACGCACTACGCGAAGTGCACACAGCACAGTGCAAAAACACGTAGCGTAGCGCAGCAGGCATTTTATGCTTGCTCGCGGTCCTCAAGGTCAAGTTGGCGACCGCGAGCATGGAAAATAAACCTCCCGGCAAGATTCTCAAAGTGGGGAGGTCAGGTATCTCATTGCGAGTGGTTGCTTATGCTCGCGACCACTCACGATGAGAAACTACCAGTCCGCGTTGAGAAAGCTGCCGCTCAAGTACAAATCTACTCGATCGGCAGAAAACGACCGCTTGCACTGTGCAAGATGCGGTATGCAATGATTGCACAGTGCGGATAAGCATCCAGCACTGTGCAATCAGTGCGAACAGCATATTCCCTACCACACTACGCAGTTTGCGTAGCTATGCGTAGCTTGCATAGTGCGAAGTGCACTTTGTGTAGCTACGCGTAGCGCTACTACGTGAACTACACCCAGGGTTAATTATTTCAGCTCTTTGGCCTTGATCACATGATGACAGACCTTGTGGCACCAACAAATAGTGTTTAGACATAGAAAGAGGACTGTGGAATGAGTGCCATCTAGGAATGGACCCAGGTGCATATCGAAAACAAGTCTGAAAATCAGGTATAACTTGAGTAAGTCATAGTTGAGTATAAAGTAAACATCCTCAAGGCCCAAATACACAACAAAAATGGCTCAAATTCCACATGGTAGAAAATAAACACCATTGGGTGCACACCCTGAAAAACACTCCAAATACATGTGGGCGACATGTTGATGTATACAAATGGCATGACTTATATACAACCGACAACATACAGATCTTCTGAAGCAAGAAACTGCCTGACAATATAGAAACTGTCAGCGTTCTAGATGATCCACAACTATACATACACAAATATACAAATCTACAGTGCTGAAGAAAAAGGATCATTAATATTACAGCCATTCAAATGTAAACCGCATATCAGACCTTGATGGAAAGATACAAGAGAAGTGTCCAAATATAAATCAATTCAAAGGAAGAAAAGTAAATAGAGGTATACAGTAACCTAGACCTGCTGAAAGTTGCTAGTAGTTCCATAGGGGCTGTAAACCGACATGTCAAAGTGGCAAATGGAAAAATCAATGAGCCACCATTAAATCAAGTGTGCTAGGGAGCAAAACACCTAAAAAATCCCCCAACCGGGTGTACAAAGTGACCAGTTGTCACTGTAGGAGCTTAATGAATAATGGACAAAGTGCCAGAATCAAATCTGATTTTTTTTATACAATAGCACTGTACATTCCCTGCATCAACACACAAGTCCAAGTTACACTAAATACAATAACCCTAAACAAAAACAAAACAAAGTGAAAAGATATTTATCTGAGACCCCACTGTTCAAGCTTAAAGAAATAATAGGCATAATGACAATACCAAATATTACTGTTTTATACAATAATATGGTACATCCCCTGCACAAACACATGCACCGAAGATATTCTAAATATAATAAACATTAAAAAAAGCAAAGTTAAAAGAATCTTATCTGAAACCACACTTCATCACCCAGGTGCGTGAAAGAAGAAAAGGGTAGGGGGCTACGGCCAACCAGCCTGACCACACCGAAGTCGAAATATCCTTCCTTTCCGCCTATAAAAACACAAATAAAAACACAATGTTTAAAAAGGTCAGTGAGAACAGAAGGAAAGAAATGGCAATCAGTACAAAAGTAGAGCTTCAATCAAAGTTAACCCTCAATTCCTCGACAGTGTTCCACCTAGTGGTCCTCTTGTTTCTAGATCCATGATGTAACTGGATTATTTACCTCTAAGCGCTATTACTCTACAGTTGTGGTTCCTATGCTAAGGCGGAGTAGTAACGCCCCACTGCTTTTCAGTGTGTCTAAAGGAAAAATACAATGATAATAACATGAAGTTCTTATCATTTTATTTTTTCCTTGTTGCAGTAGCTTTGAGGGCGGACAAAGAGGGGCTACTCTGCTGACAGAGCAGGGGAGGGGAGGAGTGGTTTTTACTTCCTAAAGTGCGCATGAATGTTTTGCCGGCCCTATGGGACTGGCCAAACATTCATGCACACTTTACATGTTCTCCATGCAGGCTGCATTACAGCCTGCATAGAGAACATGCCCAGCGTCCCATTCTCTGGCTCAGCGCCGATCCATGGTGCTCAGACTAATAACAACGCTGCATTGAAGCGTTGTGATTACAGATAAGGAGGCTGGGAGCCGGGTGCATCCTGCTTCCTGTTTCCTGCCCTTGAAGTGGGGAAGAGGACCAAGAGGAGGTGGTGGCGATGGCAAGTGGCAGCGGCAGACAGGTGAGTGTGTATTTTAATAAAATGTATAATTCCCTCCTCCCCTCCCCATACCCCCCCCCCCCCCTGCCTTCACATACCAGCCACCACTGGTACTCTATCACCTCCCCTGGTGTTCCAGGGGAACTTGCTCAATGCCAAAATAAGTCAGTTTAATCCTTTCACTGTAATATGTTCTCCATGAAATATCTTGCCATTGTAAAATGTGGGTCACCAATATCTATAGCACATATACGTCTAAGATCCTTTTCTTAGCAGGGTGTTTCGGACTACCACTATATCTCATAACAGGGACATTCCTGTGCAAAGGCCACAAATAGGGATGTGCATTTGAGGAATTGTGTGATTTTCCTAGTGCCACGACCATGTAGTATTTCATATTCTAACTTGCTGGGGCTATTTCTACAAGCTCTACATAAACCACATAGAAAAAGCCACTAGGACCACTCCTTGATCCTCTTTTATAGATAGTCACTAGCCTTACCACACCCTCCTCATCTATATTGTGGTCTGTATTGGGCGGAAGCAGGATGCCATCCCTGTCTTTCAACGTCACCCTGGCAACTGCTATGTCAATCATCAATTGTGGACAGCCTATAGCCTTAAACCTCTGTGCCATGTTGTCGTGTTCTCGTAAAAAAAAAAGTCCTCCAAGTTAAAAGTTTATCTTACTCCACCGCAGCTCACCAATAGAGATATTCTATTTCAGAGTTTCTAGATGACTGCTGAGGGCATGGAGAAGGATATTGCCTGCTCGTAGCTAGTTTGCCATCTTTCAGTTCTTTAAATACATCAAGAAATTCAATCTTATGTTTACTGATTGTACACATTAAATCCAAATTGATGGTGTTTTCCTTCAGCTTGTCAAAAAACTCCAATGCTGGTTATTCAGAACCTTTGAAATTATGAACATGTGGTCAATAAAGGGCAACCAGAGGTTAGCATGTTCCATATCACTGACAGTACTGTGTGCGGAGGACACTTGCTACTTCCACATGCCCATGGAGAGGTTTTTGTTGCTGGTGGCGAAGCAAGTGCCTATCACCGTGTCCCTAAGCCTGCTATAAATTACCCCATTGAACATGTTATCCTGATGACAATATTCTATAATTTCTAGGATCATACTAGTTTGTCCTATGTAGTGTATAGGCCTTGTTCTAAGAAAATGTCTGCATGCATGTATGCCATCTTAGTGTCATCTGCTGGTTTATAGTGAGCATACATCTAGGGTTGTAAAGATATAATTATTGTCCCACTCAATCCCCACAATTCTGGCAAAGTAATACTTGCTAACATGAATGTTGGATGGGAGCTTGGAAACAAAACTCCTGAGAAAGAAATCAACATATCTCAATGTGTTTTCCAGGGCACCACACCTGGAAGACACAAATGGCCTGCCCGGATGGTTGGTTCTAGCTTTATGAACTTTGGGGTGCAGATAATGTACTAGCATCCAGGGGTAGTCTTTCTTAAGATACTCAAATTCCTCCAAATCAAGGAGACCCCTCTCCCTCCATTCCTCAAGCTTTACATAATATCCAACAATAGCATTGCTGTATTCCTCTCTGGAAATAGAGAAGTAACACTCCCTTCATTTAGTTGTCTGCAAGCTTCCCCCCAGTGCATACCTCTGAGGATAATAGCAATGTTACCACCTTTGTCAGCAGGGTGGATCACTACTGTGGTATCATTGGCAAGATTTGCTAAGGTATGTCTCTGTTCATGAAGAAGGTCACACGTGTCATGATGGGAGCTACCCACCAGTTTCTTTAGCTCATGGACGGTATTGACATGAAAGGTATCTATTGCATCATATGGCATCTAGGGCCAGATGTACAACCCTACATTGTACGCGCAAACGGGTTTGCGACCATTTGATCATGCATAATGGCCAAAGGCCATGTACAATTCCTAAATAGCGAGTCACAATTTATTTGTGACTCGCTATTTAGGAATTGCGAGTCGCAAGTAGGAAGGGGCGTTCCTGTCCTAATTGCATCCGCAATTCAATGTACGAATGTTTTGTGACCGCAATTGCGGTTGCAAAACACTTGCAAATTACCACCCTCTTCAAGAGGGAAGTAATGCAGTTGCAATTTGGAAGGGGACCCCAAGGGACACCTTCCACTTTGTGACTGTCTCTAAAAATATTTTTTAAGGGCAGACAGAGGTCCCATGGACCACTACCTGCCCTTAAAAAAATTCAACGGAAACGTTTCATTTAAAAAAAAAAATGCATCCCGTTTTCCTTTAAGGAAAACGGGCTGCATTTACATTAAAAAACTGCTTTATTTAAAAGCAGTCCCAGACATGGTGGTCTGCTTAGCCCAGCAGGCCACCATACCTGGGAGGGCCTGTCATTCCCAATGGGCTTGCAAATTGCAAGAGGCTTGTTCACATAAATGAGCCTCGCAATTTGCAACCATATTGGGAATTGCAAACAGTGTTAAACACACTGTTGTACATGGCAAATTGCACCTTGCAAATTGCAACTCGCAAATGAGGCACAATTTGCGAGGCGCAATTTTGCTGGTCGTACATCTGGCCCCTAGAGTACAAAAGAAGATTTGGGTTTGAACTTGCATGGGTATGCCTTATCCTATACTATCCCTAGTTTATCAAGAAACCCCATTTGACTCTCAGTGTATTCATCTGAGGCCTCACCACATTCAAGTTCATTCAAAGTGATAAGCATCACCAAAACACAGATCTAAAATAGTTCCTGTGTTTGCCTGATTCCTGTCTCCAAATCTAATATTTTTTTCAACAAAGGCCACTTCTTCAACTTGAGTTTTCTTATCACTTTAAAAACATCAATACATGTTTGCACACACTCAAAGCTCATGGTAGGGCAAAACGAGAGAGCAAAGCAAAGCATTGTTAATTCATTATATGTCAAATGTCTTTCAGATAGTTTTATCATAGTATCATTTACCAAGTATATAACTATCTTCATTTCCATTAAGCAACACCATTGGTTCTTCCCACAAGGGATTCTTCAACGTCCTCATTCTCTCTTCTTCCTTTGTTGTTGCCTTTTCCCTCCCCTTTCTCCTTGTCCTCGTCCTCTTGTTCCTCTGCCTATTTTGTTCTGCTGCAGTAGTCTCTGCCCACTCCGCAGGAGGATGTGCTTGTCTAAAAAAAGTTGTGGGCTTGGTAATACCATCCACTTCTGATGCCCCAGTTTCTCCTACTTCAGATACATCAGTGTCCTCTGTCTCCGATCCTTTCTCAGAGACATTTGTGACACATTGTTCTCCTTTCGGATGACCACATAAGCCATCGTACTTTCTATTAAAGGTGAAGATCCGGCCACATTCATTATCCTCACAGTCACTCTAGTATTTCTGTTTATGCAATTGAATCTCCTTCTCCAGTTTATCCAGCCTAACCTCTACTTCTTTATAAAATTTCTCAATGGCATCCTTCTCGGCTCTATTAAGTTAATTTCTCAGTTGCTCAATCTCTTTAAATATTTTCTCAATGACTGACAAGGCATGTTTGATTCATATTTCTAACATTGTTCTAGAGCTTCTCACAGAATTCTCCGCCCATTCTTCGAGCATTTTGGGGTCAGGTGCCTCATATGATGGCATAGTATTTATCTGAAGCCCACCTGATACCGTCCCCATGTCAATGTAATTCAACCATTTAGAAATCCAAGTTTTAGATAATTTTTCCAATCTTCTTAATTTATCTTTAAGCTCATTATCTTTGTCAGCTGTACTAGACTGAGCCTTTCTCTTGGTGGCTACAGTAGAAACAGGCAGCTTTGCTTCCCTGGCTCTTCTAGCATCTCTCTCTTCTGCTGTGCTCAAAAGGTTTTCTTCTACCACTTACGGTTCTACAAGGCGATATCCGCATGCAACTCTCTATTTGTATATGAACAGGTTCCCTCACCCTCCAGTGACCGATTATCCCCACAGTGATCACCACAGGGTCTCAGTGCAGACCTTGGCATTAGTGTACTTCATAAATATGTTTAGTCTAGGCACTATAGAAACATGAGAGATAGTAGGTAAGTCCCTAGCCACCCTGAGGGCTCTCCTTGCCAGGTGACCCGCTGAATCCCCTGGTGACTGTGAGCCTGCAGCCTCCAGCTCTCACCTCTATTTAGCTATAATGCACCAAAACGTTCTTCAGTTCAAGGGGGACTATGGGTCTCCAGTCACATGTGGGGCAGCTTGTGTCATCGGCCGTGAAATCAGTGCTTCTGCTTTGTTCCTAATTCGTAGTGTCTCAAATCTCAAGCAAGTAAAGGAGATCACTGAATACTTACAGAAATCAGCGTGGAGGGCAGAGGTTGGGGTGTACTTCATCAAATGCACAGATGGGACTCCCGTTCAACCCTAACCTCATTGGCAGTGTAGCACAGAGCCTGGAGGAGCGCGCCAGCCATTGAAATCCAAAAACATTCCAAGACGAGGTGCTCTAGATTTATTTTTTATTGTGATGTGTTTTGGCTCTTCTCTTGATCACATGACTACAGATCCTCGTAGCACCAGAATATACAGCCTTATTTATGAGGCCCTAACGGTACCATTGCGTCACTTTTTGTGACCCAGCGGCATTGTACAAAATGCACCACACTGCACCATATTTAAAAAGTGATGCATCTAGGCAGATGCACCACTTTCTAAACCCCTGCGCTACATTATACTTGCATTAGTTATAAAGTATGCAGAGTGGGCGTTCCAATACAGGAAAGCCACGGCGAAGAGATACCATAAAATGTATGAGATTTCACAGCGCCATTTCTAGGGCGTCACTACGTCAAATCCTTACACCTACAAGAAGCAGGCTTAAAGAGTGATGCAGGACATTCCACAAGGGGGGCTTGCCCCATGTGAAAAGACATGTTGCTGGAGTTGTGTCTGTTTTCAGACACATTCCAGCACTGCACCAATTTTGTGCCTACAGATACGTCTAGAACACTGATATATCTGTAAATCCTTGCGACGTGGAGCGCCGTACAGTAAATACGGGTGCACTGAAAGGTGTTGCAATGCTGTTTTCCTGCAGTCATGCAACACTTTTCATGAATGAGGCTCATAGTGTTTAGACATAAAGAGGACTATGGAAATGAGTGCCATGTTGAAATGGACCCAGGTGCATATTGAAAACAAGTCTGAAAATTAGGTATAACTTGAACAAATCACAGTCAGAGTTGAGCATAAAGTAAACATCATCAAGGCCCAAGTATACATCACAATCAGCTCAAATTACACAAGATAGAGAGTAAACACCAATGGACAGTCACTGTGAAGAACACTATCAACTACATGTGGGCATTATCTCACTATACATAGATTGCATGGCTTTGTATACAAGCGACAACGTGTACCTCATACACATCTGCTGAAGCAGGTAACTGCCCGGCAGCATAGAAACTGTCAGAGTTCTGGATGAAAATCAACTATACATTCACAAGTATATAATGATACAGTGCAAAAGAAAAAGGGCAAGTACTATGAGAGACATACAAATGCAACTGGCATCACAGACCCTGATGGAAAGATGCAGGAGGACAGTTCAAATCTAAATCAAGTCACAGTAAGAAAACTAAGGCCCTCATTATGATGCCGGTCGAAATGCAATCCGACGGAGTCCTTGTCAGAATTGGACAGTCCGACTGAACGATTACGATGTTTCTGAACACCATTCAGTCAGACTCCCATTGACTTCAATGGGAGACTGTATTCCGACCGACAACACAGGCTCTCATTGAAAACAGAGGTGATTGCGGAAAACCTTGCACCCTGTGGCAGCACCCCATGGTGCCTACCACACTGCGAGAGGTTGTAAAGAGGGGACCTATGGGTACCCCCACGGGCCACAACCAGAGGCCTCTCGGTGAAGGGCGTCTGCTATGGGCCCCCAAAGTCAGTTTCTGACAGTTGTTCCATGTCGGACAGACTGATTTGGAAAGGCTATCCGAACCCGACATCGTAATACGTCGGTCGGAAATGCGGTCTATAGAGATGTACGATACGGCTCCGACCGACTTGGATTCTCCAAATGCAGGTCGGACCTGATTCGGAATGACCAAACGGTTACCTTCCATCTTAATCAGTCCATTGAAAATGTTTCCGAGTCGGTCAGAAACATGGGGTGAAAATCTAAATGGCGTTCGAAGCCTTTCTGACCGGCATCGTAATGAGGCCCTAAATGGAGGTATATCGAAACTTAGGCTTGCTGAAAGATGCTTTGGCCTCTCATTGTGCCCTACTATGAGCTTTTATTATGTGCAACATGCAGTGATGCTTTCAAACGAATAAGAAAACTCAAGTTTAAAAAGTGGCATTTGTTGAAACAAAATATTAGATTGAGAGACAGTAATCTGGTAAAGACAATTATTATTTCAGATCTGGTTATTAGTGATGTTGATTTGCTTATCACTTTGTATGAACTTGAATGTGGCGAGGCCTCAAATTAGGGTTTGCGTGACAAACTAGGGATAGTATATGATAAGGCTTGCAGGAGCAAGTTCAAATCCAAATCTACTTTTGTACCCCAAATGCTGTGTGATGCAATAGATACCTCCCATGACAATACCATCCGTGAGCTTAAGAAACCGAGGTGTAGCTCCCACCATGACTCAAGGAACGTTTCACGTAAACAAACCCAGCCCTTAGAATAGCTTGTCTTGCAATGATACCACAATAGTGATCCACCCTTCTGACAATGGTGGTACCACCGTTATCATCCTAGGAGGTATATATGTGAAGGAAGCTTGTAGACAATTAGATGATAGGGAGTGTTACTTCCCTCATGTCCAGAGAGGAATACAACAATGCTATTGCCAGGTCAAACTTGCGGAATGGAGGAAGAGGGGTCTTCTTGAATTTGAGTATCTTAAGAAAGACTACCCCTGGATGCCAGTACTTTAAATGCACCTCAAAATTCATAAGGCTAGAACCAACCCGCCTGGCTGGTCGTTTGTATCTTTCAGGGGTGGAACCCTGGAAAAGATATCGGGAAATGTTGATTTCTTCCTTAGGAGTTTTGTTTCCGTGCTCCCATCTTACATTTGTGATACCAAGGATTTCCTTGCCAGAACTGAAGAGACTGATTGGGACAGTGATTATATTCTTATGCTCCCGATATGCATGTATACAACACTCTGAAGGTATACATGCATACAGTGATTTTCTTAATGCAAGGCCTATAAATCACCTGGCACACAACAGTAAGACCGTAGCAATGATAGAATATTGCCTTCAGAATAATATCTTCATGTTCAATGAGGTACTGTATACACAGATTAGGAGCACTGTGATTGCACTTGTTTTGCCAGAAGCTGCACGGAATTCTTTATGGGCTGGTGAGAGGAGCAAGTGTCCACTGCACCCAATACTGTCAGTGAGAGGAAATCTGTTATCCTTTGGTTGCACTTTATTGATGACATGTTCATAATTTGGATAGGTTCTGAAAAATCAGCACTGGAATTTCTTGACAAGCTCAAGGACAACACCATTAATTTGGATTTCATGTGTACTATCAACAAACATAAGATTGAATTTCTTGATCTACTTATAAGGTGAAAGTTAGCAAACTAGCTATACGCTTGTTAAAAAAAACCATGATAGGCAATAGCCTCCTCCCTCCCCTCAGCAGCCACCCGGTAACTCTGAAATGGAATATCCCTTTTGGTGAGATGCTGAGGACTAATTGAAAAATGAACTTAGAGAACGCTTTTTACAAGAGCAGTAGAACATGGCACAGAGATTTAAGCCTTAAGGCTATCCCTAAAGGGTGTTTGACAGAGCAGTTGCTAGGGTGAGGTTTAAGGACAGGGATACCATCATTTTTCAGCCCAATATTGACCAAGATGTGCATGAGGAGGGTCTTGGGAAGCTGGTGATTCAAGCAGTTTGTGAAATGTAGAGAACGTGATTTGTGCAAATTGGTACATTCTCTCAAATGACCCTACTTTTGGGTCTCTAGTAGTTGGTAGACCTAGCTTAACCTCACATACAGGAGAAACTGCTGTTTGAGAAATATGTTAGTCCTGACTGACACCACACTGGAAGCTGATTCCAAAATGAGTAGTCTTAGTAGCTTTTTTTCCATTTGGTAGATGTATAGCTTCTGCCCCAGCAGTTTAGAGCATGAAGTACCATATGGTTATGGCACTAGGAAAATCATACAACTCCTTACATAAACATCGTGATTCGATCTCTACTGGAATGTCCCTGCAACAAGAGATATATTGGTAGCAGAACACACACGTCTAAGAAACATATGCGTGCTAAAGTAATAATGACTCACATTATTCTTTAGCCAGATATTTCAAGGAGAAACATTACAATGACAGGAATAAGCTGACTTAATCTCCCATTGGGCAAGTTCCCCGGATCACCAGGGAAGGTAACAGAGTACTAGTGCTTCAACCTAAAGAATCCAGATACATCATGGATCTAGAAACGGTGGGACTGGTAGAACACTGAAGAAGACTAAAGGGTTCACTTAGGAGACGAATGAAGCTCTACTTTTGTACTCATCTCTTCCCATTTGCTCCCATGGCCCTTTTTAACCATTGTGCTTATATTTGTGGGCTTTTTTAGTAGGAAAGGAAGGGCATCTCAATTGAGATGTAGTTAAGCCAGCTGGCCTGTGCCCCCCACCCTTTTCTTCCATTACGCTCCTGAATGAAGATGTTCGGTCTCAGATAAAAATCTTTTCACTTTCTTTTGTTTATGGTTACAGTATTTAGTGTAACTTGGGCTTGTGTGTTGATGCAGGAGATGTACAGTGCTATTGCATAATAAAATCACCTTTGATACTGGCACTATGCCATTCATTAAGCTCCTATAGTGGCAACTAGTCACTTCGTTTACCAGTTGCAGGATTTGCGACTAGGTCAGGACAGTTCACAACCCCTATGGCAGTGCTACCATCCTCCAGCAAGTATAGCTTTCACTATACTTCCATTTAGTTTTCTTCCTTTTAATTGATTTGCATTTGGACATTCCTCCTGTACCTTTCCATCAGGGTCTGTGATGCCATTTACATCTGTAATATTACTTACCCTTTTTCTTCTGCACTGTAGCATTTTATACCTGACCGTGTATAGTTGGGGATCATCCACACTGTGAAGTTTCTATGTCGTCTGGCATTTACCTGCTTCAGAAGATCTGTATACGGTACATGATGTTGCTTGTATGCACAGCCATGCCATCTGTATACATTGACATGCCACCCACTTGTATTTGATAGGGTTTTTCACAGTGTGTGCCCAATGTTGTTTACTCTCTACTTTATGGAATTTTCATATATATAACATATTAAGTAATCTATATCATAAATATACCACATAATAATAATATTATTTAAAAAAAATAGTTTTAATAAGTAATGTAAACACAGAAATATATATATATATATATATGTATATATATATATATATACACACACACACACACACACACACACACATACATGTGTGTGTGTAAATATAAGTACTGGAACATCAGCTCAAAGGAACCACGTGCACTAAGGAAAGACGGTGCCGAAAGTGCAGTTTATTTCCCTGTTATGCTGTTCGTAAAACAGCTTTGATCACATGATGTCAAAACAGGACAGACCGTTAAGTAGTCTGGAATATCATAGACATTGATTAGGGACAACATAATGTTTACAGGGAGCGCCAGCTTACAGTGTAGTATGGTTATAACAAAAACACAGGGGAAGTGCAACATTTAGAAACAACATACATACAAAATGCTAATCACGAAGAAATAATGTATGCTTCTCCAAATACAAATGATTCATATGCTACAACTAAGAGCTGTTAACTTCCAATCTATCACATATGTGTACATACAAAACAATCAAACTGAGGTGGACTGTGTGGTTACACACTGGTGTTAGACACTTGAGACATAAATAAAACAGTGGTCACAAGAATCTGTGAAAGGATGAAGCACGTTACAAATATCATACATCAAATATTGGTCAATGCCAAATATTTCATAAGGTATGATAAATAAAAGTTAAACACAGCTAATTGCACCAAATATTATGTGTGCACAGCATTGCCATCTACCAAAGCAAAATAATACACATAATAATACAATCTATCAAATTAACCTGATATGTCAATGTAAATGTCCACCTGAATTTCGCAAAAACTACAATATCATGAATAGCCAGAGCAAATAAAAGAAAAGCATATTTACTTCTGCTGCAATCAGAATCTTGTGTCTAAATACGAGGGTAGGTGGTGACGACTATCTTTCGCAAGAGAGTCCCTTCCTCATCTCTTCTAAAGAGTGAAAAGAAAAGGAGAGCATTTAAAATACAGATAATATAACTCATGAAAACCTAAGGTCCTGATTACGAGTCTGGTGGTCCGAGGACCGCCAGACTCGTGGTGGCACAGCGGTGGCACAGCGGTGGCAGATCCAGAAACTGCTGCACCGGCAGTCCGACCGTTCCATTAGGACTTGGCCAGTCAGACCACCCTGGGACAGCATGCTCCGCCAGAGAACTGCCATTCCCTGGTGTTGGAGCTGCAGTCAGAGGTCGCAATATGCTTGGCGGGACTGCTATGGTCCCACCAAGCATATTACGAGCTTCCTCTCCTCCAAGGTTTACATGGTGGTTCTTCCTCCATGTCAAACTTGGAGGAGAGGAAACAAAGGGGGTCCTATGTGGCCCCCTGTGCCTTAACCGCTTATGGATGCACACAGGGGGGCATAACATGAGCCTCCCTCTGTGCATGCACATAGGTTCCTGCATGTCATGGGCTTTCGAGTCTATGCCGTGCATGAGCCTTCTAGTGCGGTCCCATTGCAGTGCCTTTTTTAAAGGCACTGGGGCCTTTAAAAGAGGCACCGCCATGCCACCCACCTGCAAGACTACTGAAAAGTCTTAATCTGGCTGGCGGCGTCGACCTTCGGCGAAGCGATGATGCAGTGGTTTGCACCGCCGTGCCCCCAAAAAGTCATAATCAGGCCCTCAGTATCAGAACAGGGCAGCAAATTATAAGCATAATTCACAGAAGTTGTAAGATTTTACATTATTCTTGCCAGCTCTTCTTCAATATTCAAGCCTTCTAGGGCTCTAGTTTCAAACTTTAGATGTTTATGCCAGTTTTCTTTCTATCCATTCTGTAGGCAATCATCACAATTAACTATCCCCACATCAGGAGGATCATACCTTTCCAGTTTCACATAAATACGCATTACTGCGGCCATTACTTTTTAACTCCGGGCGGCGGGTCTAAATGAACCCCTACTCCTTAATTAAGGTACCTTCATCTTCTAAAGTAAAAAACTATATCCTTACTAATTGTTTAGTTAAAGTAAAAACATCAAAAATTGAAAGATCTAATAAATTGAAAGATCCTATAATTTCTTTAGGAAATATAGAAATTAAAATCAACATTCGAGACCAACGAATCACATCAGTGTTTATGGAATATCCATCTGCAAACCTCAATTAAAATAGGTAATACACCAATCATGTTCGTCTATTAAGTATTGGCTATGAAGAAATCATAAGACTAGGCTATAATAATAATTGTTCAATTGTTCATTCACCGTTTCTTTATGGTTTAGAATATCTACATAACATAAACAAAGAAAGGGTACTCGTTGGACGTACAAACCAGATTGCGTCATCGAATTACAGCAATATATTTCGTGTTTTTAAAGTAAGTGACCTTATTTATGATATAGATGCACTGCATATTAGTATTTAGGTCCTGCTAGAATAACTTCCTGATAACTGCGACCATCTCTAGTGTTCTCTACTTCATCGTTCACGCTAGTTAGAGGTTCAACTAGAGAGATACAAATATCAGAATCCCTTTATTAACCATCTAATGTAAGAACCCTTTAAACCTACAACATTGGGAATGGTCAATCTAATATTATGAGACACCGTCTTCTTTCTGTGACCATTGGTGCAGATAAAAGATTATGGGTTCAATGATCTACCACAGTTACGCATGTATGATTACCTTCAAGGCAAGGAAATGAAATCCTTAATAGTAATGTTATAATACTAAAAAGTTTGGTCAAAACAAAATGGAAAGTCTGAGACTACTAGAATAACATTGGATTGTTCTGAAGTGTTTTTATGTTACACAATAAGAGTAATATTGTATATAATGTTTTTTTATATGACATTTTCCTTTTTGTAGATACTATCGTGGCTGCTCCAGAAGAAGGCGCTGGTTCGCCGAAACGCGCGTAGAGATTAATTTAGCCACACTTTTCTCTTAAAAATTGTGTTCATTTTATGTAACCTTCATTTCGTTGAATTATTTGCTTCTTTTTAACAGTGTTGTTGTGTATTCTCAATCTATTGAGTTACATGTGTTTAATGTAAATTGTAAATGTGTATTATTATTTCAATGTGTTTTAATAATTTGTGAATAAAATTGAACTCCCCCTTTTTACAAAAAACCAATGTTTTAGCTCAGTTCATTTCGACCACTCGTTACGCTCTGTTGCCTAGATTGATACATATCAAATTATTTGCTTTTCCCTGGTCTAGGAACTCTATTTCCATGCACTCAGGGGGTCCTTGATAAGTATTTACTCAAACTCAATAATGTACTTAGGGACTTATTACAAGTTTCGCGGTCCTACTGCCCAAAGACTGTGGCCGCAACCTCTAGAAGACTGCAGTGCCGGCCGTCAGTATTACGAGTTGACTGCGGTGTCCGCTGTGTTGCTGCAGCAGTCTTGCGATCGTGGTGAGTAATTTTCCATATGTATCAATGCATGTGTGAGTATTTCAACTACATAAGTGTCGAATGCACACATATGCATGATACATGTGGAAAAATCCGACCTACCCATTGCCAGAGTCTGACCCATATGTGGCCAGCCTTGGCAATGGGTATAGGGTACAAAAAGGACTTACCTGAGGTTCGCCGCAGACAGGGTCCTATTCCTCGAGTTGAAGATGCAGCTGTGAAAGGATGACCTGGAGAAAGAGATCCACGTCGACTGCTGCTGGAAAGAACAGGAAAGGGGAGAGTATGCATACCAAATCCTTTGTTTCCACTGACTTGAAGACGGAAGTCTCACCGCTGCGGTCAGCTCGTCGAAAAGCCAACTCCTGCGGTGGAGCGCCCCTGTATCGCCAAATGGCAGCTGCTTTCCCCCGACCACAACCCTGGCAGTCGGCAGTGTTCTGGCGGTGTCGGCGGTTCAGCGGCAGTCCTTGCAAAGGAAATGCTCACTTCTTGTTATATGGTGGTTGGACCGCGGACCTCATGGTCGGACCACAGGTACAGTGGTCCATGGACTGCCAAACTCGTAATAAGACCCTTAGACTCTGTACATCTCTACTGAGCCACACAATTGACCAATCTCATCAATGCCATAATATTTTAACAGATTACAGTCTGAGCAATGGTGTTCAGCAAAATGCCAGGCAACAGGATAGTGATTATCTTTATGTCTATTGCACACATGTGCTCCAGGATTCATTTCTTGACTGGGTGAATGGTGCTGCCAACATAGGGGTCGATTCCGAGCCGGTAAAATTCTCGTCCGTACGAATCGCATCCGGAGCCGTCTCCGTACGACTCGTACACACACCGTACGACTCGATGAGTACGATCCGGACCGGGATATCAGGACGCGATTCGTACGGTCCACGTCAGGTAAGGGCGATTCGTACGGAAATTCGCACATTCACATACACACCGTACGGTGCGTACCCCCAATGATCGCAGGGGTACGCAACGTACCCCTACGATCATGGGGGGTACGCACCGTACACCCAGCGGACATGGGGTACGCACCGTACACCCAGCGTACATGGGGTACGGTGCGTACACCCCAAGATCACGGGGTACGGTACGTACCCCCCATGATCACAGGGGTACGGTGCGTACCCCTGCGATCATGGGGGGTACGCACCATACCCGGGGGAGGCCGTTCCGTACCTGTTTCGGGGCGAACTCTGCTTTTACGGCTGTTTTCAGCTCCTGTAGAAAAAGGGTCGTACGGTGCGTACCGAACACGAATAGTACTTGCCGGTTCGGAAAAAGCATCCACGAACCGTACAGATGTCGCGTACAGCGGGTTCCGAGGGAGATTCGTACGGGGATTTCATTCGTACGGTCCCTGTACGATTCGTACGGAGTCCAGCTCCTGGTACGAATCGTACTTCGTCGTACGTACGGGGGACATTGCAGGGTACGATTCGTACGGGAAAAACCCTCCGAACGGCAATTCGGAGCACTTTTTACCGGATCGGAATCGACCCCATAGAGTTTGCCAGAAGTGAATGTTAACGATTCAGAAAAGGGGGTGGTGATGGACAGAGCATCTGAATTAAACAGAACACTCATACCCAGTCAAAAGATCAGGGCTTGATCCATCACCGTTTTTTAGCTCACTACACCATCCCAGTTCAGAACCTGGCTACATGCAAATTAGTCTGTCCCTGGCCCAGTGCATCATGGGAACAGGGCAGACCAAACTACCAAGCCAATTCTTTACTGGAAAGGAAACAAGCTTCCGGGGACCGGTTTCTGGCATTGCAGCCGTCTTCGGCCCGGCTTGCTTGAATCCTGATGGTGCAGTGAGCAAGGGACTCACATCTGAGCATACCCTGCCACTCCTATAGTGGCCAAAACGATTCAGAAAAGGGGGTGGTGATGGACAGAGCATCTGAATTAAACAGAACACTCATACCCAGTCAAAAGATCAGGGCTTGATCCATCACCGTTTTTTAGCTCACTACACCATCCCAGTTCAGAACCTGGCTACATGCAAATTAGTCTGTCCCTGGCCCAGTGCATCATGGGAACAGGGCCGACCAAACTACCAAGCCAATTCTTTACTGGAAAGGAAACAAGCTTCCGGGGACCGGTTTCTGGCATTGCAGCCGTCTTCGGCCCAGCTTGCTTGAATCCTGATGGTGCAGTGAGCAAGGGACTCACATCTGAGCATACCCTGCCACTCCTATAGTGGCCAAAACGATTCAGAAAAGGGGGTGGTGATGGACAGAGCATCTGAATTAAACAGAACACTCATACCCAGTCAAAAGATCAGGGCTTGATCCATCACCGTTTTTTAGCTCACTACACCATCCCAGTTCAGAACCTGGCTACATGCAAATTAGTCTGTCCCTGGCCCAGTGCATCATGGGAACAGGGCAGACCAAACTACCAAGCCAATTCTTTACTGGAAAGGAAACAAGCTTCCGGGGACCGGTTTCTGGCATTGCAGCCGTCTTCGGCCCGGCTTGCTTGAATCCTGATGGTGCAGTGAGCAAGGGACTCACATCTGAGCATACCCTGCCACTCCTATAGTGGCCAAAACGATTCAGAAAAGGGGGTGGTGATGGACAGAGCATCTGAATTAAACAGAACACTCATACCCAGTCAAAAGATCAGGGCTTGATCCATCACCGTTTTTTAGCTCACTACACCATCCCAGTTCAGAACCTGGCTACATGCAAATTAGTCTGTCCCTGGCCCAGTGCATCATGGGAACAGGGCAGACCAAACTACCAAGCCAATTCTTTACTGGAAAGGAAACAAGCTTCCGGGGACCGGTTTCTGGCATTGCAGCCGTCTTCGGCCCGGCTTGCTTGAATCCTGATGGTGCAGTGAGCAAGGGACTCACATCTGAGCATACCCTGCCACTCCTATAGTGGCCAAAACGATTCAGAAAAGGGGGTGGTGATGGACAGAGCATCTGAATTAAACAGAACACTCATACCCAGTCAAAAGATCAGGGCTTGATCCATCACCGTTTTTTAGCTCACTACACCATCCCAGTTCAGAACCTGGCTACATGCAAATTAGTCTGTCCCTGGCCCAGTGCATCATGGGAACAGGGCAGACCAAACTACCAAGCCAATTCTTTACTGGAAAGGAAACAAGCTTCCGGGGACCGGTTTCTGGCATTGCAGCCGTCTTCGGCCCGGCTTGCTTGAATCCTGATGGTGCAGTGAGCAAGGGACTCACATCTGAGCATACCCTGCCACTCCTATAGTGGCCAAAACGATTCAGAAAGGGGGTGGTGATGGACAGAGCTTGTTTCCTTTCCAGTAAAGAATTGGCTTGGTAGTTTGGTCTGCCCTGTTCCCATGATGCACTGGGCCAGGGACAGACTAATTTGCATGTAGCCAGGTTCTGAACTGGGATGGTGCAGTGAGCTAAAAAACGGTGATGGATCAAGCCCTGATCTTTTGACTGGGTATGAGTGTTCTGTTTAACTCAGATGCTCTGTCCATCACCACCCCCCTTTTCTGAATCGTTTTGGCCACTATAGGAGTGGCAGGGTATGCTCAGACATGAGTCCCTTGCTCACTGCACCATCAGGATTCAAGCAAGCCGGGCCGAAGACGGCTGCAATGCCAGAAACCGGTCCCCGGAAGCTTGTTTCCTTTCCAGTAAAGAATTGGCTTGGTAGTTTGGTCTGCCCTGTTCCCATGATGCACTGGGCCAGGGACAGACTAATTTGCATGTAGCCAGGTTCTAAACTGGGATGGTGCAGTGAGCTAAAAAACGGTGATGGATCAAGCCCTGATCTTTTGACTGGGTATGAGTGTTCTGTTTAACTCAGATGCTCTGTCCATCACCACCCCCCTTTTCTGAATCGTTTTGGCCACTATAGGAGTGGCAGGGTATGCTCAGACATGAGTCCCTTGCTCACTGCACCATCAGGATTCAAGCAAGCCGGGCCGAAGACGGCTGCAATGCCAGAAACCGGTCCCCGGAAGCTTGTTTCCTTTCCAGTAAAGAATTGGCTTGGTAGTTTGGTCTGCCCTGTTCCCATGATGCACTGGGCCAGGGACAGACTAATTTGCATGTAGCCAGGTTCTGAACTGGGATGGTGCAGTGAGCTAAAAAACGGTGATGGACCAAGCCCTGATCTTTTGACAGGGTATGAGTGTTCTGTTTAACTCAGATGCTCTGTCCATCACCACCCCCCTTTTCTGAATAGAAGTGAATGTTAAGACATAAATTACATAGTTTGCACTACATGTGATAAACTTTTTAATATGTGTTTGACCATTCCCTGGTGGCACATGGAAACTTTTCAAATTGGTACTGTGCTAGCAGGCCTTACACTTACCACAAATATAAAATGCATTCTGGTCCAATTCCATATTTTTTGCTTGTTTTCTCAGAAATATCACTGGGCAATAGCCAGTCATGCAGTGATCTACTTTTGCGATTTTAGGGTGTGTGGAAATATGATTCCCTATGATTCTATCATTTGTCACTATTTTCCAATTCTCATTTTGAATGTTTCTAACTTTTTGCGATTTTTCTGCAACATGTGGTTATCATGTGGGTATCATCAGGTGCTGATTGGGTACTGTAAACCTTATTTCTCACAAACAGAGCAGTATTTCTGGAGAATTCCGTTACCCTTTTCTTGGCTTTATCTAATACCCATGAGGGATATCCTCGTTTCTGGAATCGCTTGACCATGTTTTGAAGACCCTTCTCCTAGCCTTTAACATCTCACCATAAGGGATACTCCACTTCAGGTGTTCTGGATGGCTATTTTTTGCATGCAATGCACTACTACTAGCTGTATATGGAGGCTAGTTTCTAGCTGATTGTCTTTCACTATTACATCTACATCCAAAAACACTATTTTGGTACTGCTTGTATTACTGGTAATGTAAATATTCAAATTAAAATACAATGCAATAAAAAATGTAATTAGCAAACATATATTAACAATAACATATATAAAAAGTAATTAAAATAAAATTAATATAACAAGGATGCAATTTAAATAAAAATACATTTTTGGAAGTAAAAATAAACAACACAAACAAAAGGAATTCAAAGAGTCAGATTAAGTAATCTAAATCTAATTTAAGCAAAAGAAGGAAAAATAGTGTTCCTTGGAGGGGTGAGAGTCACTATTCTCACTCCAACGTAACCAAAAGCAGAAAAAGACTTGGACTTCGAAGAGGGTACATATACCATTCCAACTCCAGATCAATATAAAACAATGTTTAAATAGATAACAAAATCAAATGAATAAAATATCTCAGAATACAAAATATATACAAACGAATAAATAAAATTAAATGTAAATAAAAAATGGAATAATACAAAAACAATAAAATAAAAGCAAAATGAATAAGTAGAAAATAAATACACTTCCGTCCCTACTGCCCTGAACATCCCACTAATCTAGATCTTTGTTGCTGAATTGGAGTTGGCTGCCGTTTTTCAGAGGAGGAGAACTTTCGTCGTGCTGCCATAACTGCAACGCTCCTGTTTACTTCGTAGCGCTATCTGGCAGCGCTTGTACTTTGTAGCGCTATTTGGCAGCGCTTGTGCTTCACTGCTCGCGTTTCCCGCTTTGCGGGAAACACTCGTTCTTGTGGGCTTGTTGGCAGGCAAGGAGGCCAGGAAACATCAGCGCCCACAAGCCATCTGGGCCTGGAGAACCTCCCCGCCACGCCCCCCTCACCTGGCTCAAATTGCGCTGCAGTACCGCTGAAGAGCGGAGATCTTTGTTGCTGAATTGGAGTTGGCTGCCGTTTTTCAGAGGAGGAGAACTTTCGTCGTGCTGCCATAACTGCAACGCTCCTGTTTACTTCGTAGCGCTATCTGGCAGCGCTTGTACTTTGTATCGCTATTTGGCAGCGCTTGTGCTTCACTGCTCGCGTTTCCCGCTTCGCGGGAAACACTCGTTCTTGTGGGCTTGTTGGCAGGCAAGGAGGACAGGAAACATCAGCGCCCACAAGCCATCTGGGCCTGGAGAACCTCCCCGCCACGCCCCCCTCACCTGGCTCAAATTGCGCTGCAGTACCGCTGAAGAGCGGAGATCTTTGTTGCTGAATTGGAGTTGGCTGCCGTTTTTCAGAGGAGGAGAACTTTCGTCGTGCTGCCATAACTGCAACGCTCCTGTTTACTTCGTAGCGCTATCTGGCAGCGCTTGTACTTTGTAGCGCTATTTGGCAGCGCTTGTGCTTCACTGCTCGCGTTTCCCGCTTCGCGGGAAACACTCGTTCTTGTGGGCTTGTTGGCAGGCAAGGAGGCCAGGAAACATCAGCGCCCACAAGCCATCTGGGCCTGGAGAACCTCCCCGCCACGCCCCCCTCACCTGGCTCAAATTGCGCTGCAGTACCGCTGAAGAGCGGAGATCTTTGTTGCTGAATTGGAGTTGGCTGCCGTTTTTCAGAGGAGGAGAACTTTCGTCGTGCTGCCATAACTGCAACGCTCCTGTTTACTTCGTAGCGCTATCTGGCAGCGCTTGTACTTTGTAGCGCTATTTGGCAGCGCTTGTGCTTCACTGCTCGCGTTTCCCGCTTTGCGGGAAACACTCGTTCTTGTGGGCTTGTTGGCAGGCAAGGAGGCCAGGAAACATCAGCGCCCACAAGCCATCTGGGCCTGGAGAACCTCCCCGCCACGCCCCCCTCACCTGGCTCAAATTGCGCTGCAGTACCGCGCATTGCGGGACGCGCGCGGGCGGCGCCGGGCTAAGCCCGGGCAAAGGGCGGGCCCTCTGTGGCCCTCAGTGGCCGAGGTAGGCCGGGCTGGGCCCTGGTATTTCTATTCAGTATCTTGCTTTAGTATTTTATTGTATATGTTTGTATGAAAACACGCAGATTGGTTTTCTGCTACGAAAAACGCTATCTGCCTGTATGAGCATTACCTCCTTGCCCTGTGGATTCATATTTAATTAATTGCGTGTTTATATTCGGGACTGTGAATCCTGCTGTTGGGCTAGAGTACCCTTAGCCATTATGACGGCAAAGACATTACGTTCTGGGAAAGTCCTAGGGGAGAAGCCATGTATAACATCAGGATCGATTCCCCTGAGAAAAAAGCACGAAAATAGCTTACAATTGAAAGGTCAGATGCAGTTGGTACAAATTTGGGAAAAAACTGTGAATAAATCCCTAGAACTTCCTACTATAATTGATGTAGATACACTACCACAAGTGCAACTGCAATCTAATGTGGAGAAAAATCTCAATCTAGACCCAAAGACGGAAATAAATAAGCCTTCTCAGAGTCAGTCAAATGAAGTAACTTTCCCAACATATACATTAAATGGAGATGATTTTGATCCCATGTCAATAAATCCGCAAGTACTTCATCACAACACCCCTAAGGAAAGAGAAAACGTGGAGGAAGACATGGGTGATGTATCTATTTCTACTAGTATTGATTTTGAACTCTGTGGTCGCTATATGGACAAGAGAACTTTACCTCAGCTTGCGGACAGTAAATCACCAATTAGAGCAACGCCATCAGGACTGCTGCTATATAGCAGCACTCCATCTATCAAATCAAATGACAATCTTTCATTGCAGAGTGATTTGAAATCTCCACAATTCAATCTATCGGGGATTTGCTCGTTTACTCCATCTAGCTATCCAAAAAATGAGAAACCAATTTCTGAGTCTTTGATAGCACTTGAGCAAATTTTGTCCTCTATATTACTCCTACTTGGTAAATTTGCTGTGAGCTCCGACTGTATTCTGACTTCAGTTACCGAGATATTGAAGGCATTGCTGGCTAAAAACGTTGAGAATGTGATTATTCCTCCTACTGAACCTGTTGTTCAAAAAATCGTAGATAACACTAATGTTTTGGGGGAAAATCCACCGCTGGGAATGTCCATAAAGGTTGATATTCATAAGCCCCCTGAGACGCCTACCCCATCTTCCTTCATACAGAGACAAGATTTTGAGCTTCCTGTGAAGGAAGAAAGTCTGGTAGAGGTATTACAAACGGGTGGAAATGAACTCTTTCCCATTTTTATCCAGGAAAAAAAAGAACCGGAAGGAACTTTGACGACTAACAAAACTACAAAAGTAAAATCTAAAGGGAAAAAAAGGAAGGTGCTACGTAAATACAAAAAGAAAAAACCGAGGCAAATCATCTTCCAAAAACATATAATACCTGAAGTGCCTGATGTTATAGAAAGTGGAGATAACTCACTATCGGATATTTCCGTTAAAGAGGTAGTGGAGTGTATCACTAACAATGTATTGGTGGGTACCCCTGTTGAATCTACTATGAATGGGGTAGTTCCAGGCTCTGTGGTAAATGTTCTCGAACCCCTAGCATCAATTGTTGATGATATTGGAAATATGCCGATAGTAGCAAAGGTACTTAATCCATCTGCACCCACTTTTCGGCCTCAACCTGATGTAGCTAGGAGCTCAATTATTCAGCCAGTAAAAAGTCCTAATATATGTGTGGATACTTTGTCATTGGATTTTCTCCCGTTATTTGATCTAGACCTAAAATTGAATAGATCTTGGTTGCTTAACTGCTTTAAAGAGATTGAAAGTCTAAAATTAATTTTATCAAATGATATTGATTTAGTCCTACCAATAAGATCAGTAAATGGGCAACGAACAAGGGTAAAATTTTACTCTAAAATAATTGCTAATCTTGTTTTTCAACAAGCGGAAGTTTTTCAATGTAGAGGAATTGATGTGTTACCCTATGTTAATAGCGTTCTGTGTAATCCCTCTAGAGAAAGAAATACAAAGTTGGTTTCTAGGCAGGACGATTCCTCTACCTGCAATAAAGACTTAAAAATCTGGGTCTCTAGAGGCAAACGAATGGTCTCTCAGGTACTTCCATTACCTGACAACACAGATATTCCTCTAACAGATGACAATCAGATGTGGAACTGGTTACCAGGAGTTTTATCAAATAACACATCGAATAACCCACGACTATTTCAATATCTTTAACATCCATTTAAAAATTGTCTCTTGGAATGCCGCTGGTCTGTATAATTGCCCAGAGAAATTTGATTTTTTAGTTTCTTTAAATGCAGACGTGCTATGTATCCAGGAAACATGGTGTAAAAATCTCCCATATGGAGGGAAAGATTATTTTGTCCTGGAGGCCCCTGCAACTCCTTCTAAAAAAGGCCATGCAAAAGGAGGAATTGCCTGTTTGCTATCTAATTCTATACAATGGCAATTCTCCCACTACACGGACACTAGTAATCTTTTCCAATCTATAACCATTAATAATCTAACCTCAGTGGGTAGACGGTCTTCGTTTATAATTTTAAATGCATATATTCCTCCCGAAGATACTTTTAACATAGTTTTAAAGCGAATGTTTTCCTATGTCAAAGAATTACTAGAGGTTGATCGCCCCCCCTATATATTATTGGTAGGTGACTTAAATAGCAAAGTGTCTAATCTAACTTTAGACATGTTTAGAAATAAATCTAAGGAAGAAGTATACAATATACCTCAAGCACTTTTCCCTACTAAAATAAAAACTAATAAAAGAGGTAAGATTCTCCTTGAGGAACTTAGTCACTTAGAGGGGCTTATCGTAAACGGTAGGATGCCCTCTGATACGCCCGCTAACTATACACATGGATCATTTAGGGGTGAATCTATTTTGGATTACGCAATTACGGACTATGATACGTTCTCTTTAATTAAAGATATGATGATCTCTCACTCTTCCTTGAGTGACCATAAAATGATTAATATAACTGTCTCACTAATCCCCCCTGAAACTAATTCCTGGTCCTTAAAGAACAGAGGTCTTACTATTAATTATAAGTCAGGTAGATGTTTTTGGGGATCCACCAATATGAAGGATGTACAAAATATTCTTGCCCAAACTTTATTAGAATTAGATCATTGGCAAGGTATGGAATTTTTACATCTCGAAAATCTTATTAAAAAAGTCATCAGGATAGCCAAGAAAACGGGAAATCCTAAAAAGTTACGCTTTTCTCCTAGCTTATTACTAATGCTAAATAAGGAGATAAATAAACTCGTTAGGAAACAATACCTTAATAGATCTGGGGAAAATGACTGTCAGTTAGCCTTACTAAAAAGAAGGAGGGTTAGATTGAGATCTAAGTTAAAAAGAGAAAAAGAAGACTCTCTATGGATAAAGCTAAGAGAGGCTTCTACCCATAATAAATCTAGAGATTTCTGGTCCATAATAAGGAAAGGATGTGGCTCAATAACAACTCCCACTCCAATCTCTATTGCGGAAGAGGTCTGGACTCTATTTGTGACTACCTTATATGCACCCAATGGTGCAGTGGGGGATACATGGGATCCAGGCCCAAATAGAGAGCATAAAATAGAACTCCCTACCGAGAAATCCATAGCTACCGTGATAAAGAGTATGCGCTCTTCCGGAGCTATGGGTCCGGACGAACTGCCCATGTCAATAATTAAGCAAGATGTTACCACCTGGAGTAGGATTCTTCTTCCAGTATTTCAAGCATGCTTTATATCAAGAACAGTCCCCGACTCTTGGAGGGGAAGTATATTAATCCCCATATTTAAAAAAGGTGATCGGGATAAGCCCTCTAACTATCGTCTAATAGCTTTACTGGACTCAATAGGAAAAATTTTCGCAAAATGTCTTTTAATGCTAATAACGGAATGGGCAGAATTAAATAGTATTTTACCTATGGAACAAACAGGATTTCGTAAAGAGCATGGAACTCTAGATAACTTGACATTATTACATGTGATTATGGACAAATATGCACGTGTTCGAGGTGGTGGCATATACGCGGCATTTATAGACTTCTCCACGGCGTTTGATAAGGTGGATCGTCCAACGCTGTGGAGAAAGCTGGCTGCATTGGGTATGCCAGGATATCTACTCGAATTAGTTAGGTCTCTACACTCGAACACATGGTGTAAGGTGCTACAAGGTGGAGAAAGGGGTCTTTCTCAATCTATCCCCTCCCAGAATGGCCTAAAACAAGGGTGTATATTGGCGCCTATATTATTTTCTTTATATACGGCCGACCTACCATCCTCCATTGCAGCTTGTGAGGGTTTAGCTCCGACAATTGGAGGGTCAGTTATATCGGTCCTAATGTATGCGGATGATATACTTGTTTTAGATTTGACCCCGAAGGGTTTATCTAATCGTCTACATGCATTGAACCAATTTGCTGAAGCACATTACATGAAAATCAATACATCGAAAAGTAAAATCATGTGCATTTTTGGCAAGAAAAAATGTAGGTCTGGAAGTTATAATTGGGCTATTGGCGGACAAAAACTCGAGGTGGTTAAAACCTATACCTTTTTAGGTAAAATAATATCAGCAAATCTTAGTGAGAACCCCCATATCGAACATAACTCACGTAAAGCGTTGGCCCATGGTACGGGGTTATGTTCTTTGTATAACGCTACCGGGAAGAGACACTTTTCTCTCTTTCTGGATGTATTTAGAGCGAAAATTCCTGCAACTCTACTATATGGAAGTGAATTAGTGGAGTTGAAACAATGGGGATTTCTGCAAAAAATGGAAGGAAAGGTATTAAGGAAAATCTCTTCTTTTAACACAGCATGTTCTATATCCTCATGCAGGCTGGAATTCGGACTCCGAAGTTGTTGGGTACAGGGATTGGTTGCCCTCGTAAGATGGGTAGCCTGTTTGGCCAGAGGTAGACCGGGTACCTTAAGAGAAGCTATTAAAAAGGAACTCCTGGGCAATTTTAACGAGTTCTCTTTGTTAGTAAAAAACTTTAGAAAAGCAGTATCTCTGCTAGAATTGGATGAAAGAACTTTATTCCTACTTTCACCCTCTGAGCTAAAGTCTAAACTAAAATGTACATCTTGGGAACTGTGCTACAAGTTGGATATACTTGCCCAACCTAGACAACAAGAAAGGGAATCCCTGGTAAAAACATATATCCCAAAGTTAGCCCAACAATACCTTATTTGGAATATTCCCCATAGCGTCCGTAGATTATGGTACCTTTTAAGACATGACTTGCTTCCACTTAATATTCTTTTAGCAAAATGGTATGGGGTACCTTCAATATGTAATTTTTGTAATAATGCTGTCCAGGATCGCAACCACGTCTTGTTTATTTGTCCTGCATTGCGCCCATTGCGTCATAAATGGTTAAAACCAATTTGTTTACAATTAGGAATTGTAAATGTAAAAATGTTCTTCCATGCACTCTACTGCCCTCCAAATGAAATGTTCTGTTCCAGAATTTTTTATTTTTTTAAAGGGTTTTTAGATATTTATTAATGATGTACAGGGAGATGTTGATGATTGCTTTACTTGCAGATAAGTAGTGTTTTCATTTTGTTTTGTATTGTCATTTTACTTAGTGTTTATATTGTAAATTTGTGTGTGCAATTTTATGTGGCCCTCATTGAGAGCCAAAAAACATAATAAACTTTTTGACTCCCACTAATCCCCCAAAATTTTACATAAAGATAAATAGGAGATCCATTTGACATTGAAATTCGTGTCCGGCAGGGCTCTGTGTTGGTCCCAACACTGTTTACGCTTTATATCAATGACTTAGTCCAAGCACTTTAATTTCCCTGGAATGATGCACCTAAATTAGGCCCTCACAAAATTGTGCAGCTGCTCTTTGCAGATGACACACTTTTAATTTCTAAAACACAGTGTGGCCAGCAGGCAATAGTTTTTTGCAACACTGGGAGCCTCAAGCTCAACAGCAATAAAACATATATAAAATATATAAAAAGTTATTAAAATAAAGTTAATATAACAAGGATGCAATTTAAATAAAAAATACATTTTTGGAAGTAAAAATAAACAACACAATCAAAAGGAATTCAAAGAGTCAGATTAAGTAATCTAAATCTAATTTAAGCAAAAGAAGGAAAAATAGTGTTCCTTGGAGGGGTGAGAGTCACTATTCTCACTCCAACGTAACCAAAAGCAGAAAAAGACTTGGACTTCGAAGAGGGTACATATACCATTCCAACTCCAGATCAATATAAAACAATATTTAAATAGATAACAAAATCAAATGAATAAAATATCTCAGAATACAAAATATATACAAACGAATAAATAAAACTAAATGTAAATAAAAAATGGAATAATACAAAAACAATAAAATAAAAGCAAAATGAATAAGTAAAAAATAAATACACTTCCCTCCCTACTGCCCTGAACATCCCACTAATCCCCCCAAATTTTACATAAACATAAATAGGAGATCCATTTGACATTGAAATTGGTGTCCGGCAGTTCTTGTGTTGGTCCCAACACTGTTTACGCTTTATATCAATGACTTAGTCCAAGCACTTTAATTTCCCTGGAATAATGCACCTAAATTAGGCCCTCACATAATTGTGCAGCTGCTCTTTGCAGATGACACACTTTTAATTTCTAAAACACCGTGTGGCCAGAAGGCAATAGTTTTTTGCAACACTGGGAGCCTCAAGCTCAACAGCAATAAAACAAACGTTATGACGTTTAAACCTTATATGCCAGAGCAAATATTATGGCACAGGGGCGCCCCTTTCGAACAAGTGCAGGAGTTTTTGTATTTGGGGGTCTGTTTAACTCATAGTATGAGCTGGTCTACGCACATTAGAAAGTGTACATTGAAGCTCCAACAAGAAGTTGGTGCTGTGTTGAAATTGCATAAGAAAGCCTATATATGCTCTCTTGCACCAGCAGTGGAGAAATATAATCTTAAAGTGAAATGTACAGCTATGAGAACTGTGGGGACACACCAGGATTGATATTTGTAAAACTGAAAAGAGGTTTGTGAGGCATAGCCTTAATTTCCTGCAGAGTACCCCATCTCCCTCAACTTTTGGATGTGGGTATCCCTCCACTTAAACACCTCATTAGGTCACAACCTATTAGGTATTGGCATAGACTTTGGTCGACAGATGAACTGGAAACCTATAGAGTCACAATTAAGGCACTTCTAAAATCTCTGTGTTATGAGAAGATCACCTGATTTGGCTATATTAAGTCTGTGTTACACGAAATAGGCATGCCTTCACTGGGAGATACCCCGGACAGAGCGAAGTTAGTTTCTAGCTTCTTGATCAAAGATCGTTTAAAGGAGTATTTGTGGCTGAGGGAACTGAAATGTGTCAAAGCAGGGAGCCAAACCGACCAGTTCCTAGAAATAAAGGTCTCCCCTGCTCATGAACTGTTGGGGTATCATCTGAGGGTCTACCCCAGTGCAACGTTTTTCAAAATGGAGGTATGGGGTTCTGCCGGTGAATGGCTTTTGTGAGAAATGGGGTGCCAAGTATTGTAGTTTCAGCAAGTGCCTCTCTTGTAATCTAGCAGAGGAAACTCCTCAACATATTTCCTTTTTTTGTCCCACAAATGCTAGGCCACCTAAAAAAACATGGTGAAAGCCTGTCTGTAAACGCTTAGGTTTCCGTCGTTATGTGCCTGCACTATGCACTTTACGTTCTGACACTACAGGGGTGAATGTTATTGGAATGACATAATCGTGCTGCTTGGCTCTTCTGTATTCGTAGTGCAAAAGCGATGAAGTGTTGATATGTTTTAATTGGTAGTTTTCTTCTTTCATTTTATTCATATGAGCTCTTTAATCATAGATGTACTCCACCTGTCTTTTCACTGAATGCTGTTTTAAAATATTTATGTACTGTTCTGTGTACTATTTATCATGCGTTCTTATGACTATGGCACTGGCATTTTGTTTTTACTCAATGGTCTTTATTGTTTTTTAAACTATATTGATTGTTTTATATTTATAACTGGTCACAATGCGTTTTATTGGTTATTACATCTGAAATAAACATGCTTTGATGATGATGATGATAAATAAAACAATAATAACGTTAATATAGGAATTAAATAATGGCAATAAAATTAAAACCAATAATAAATATAAAATACAACATACAAAGTTCATTATTAAATGCAATTATCCATAAATTAAAAAATAATAAAAATACAGCAAATAATTAAACCTGTATATAATTAATTGCCAATCAATTATTTCTAACATAAATGTAATTCATAAAAAAACAGATTAATTTAAATAATTTCCCAACCTTTCCCCTACAAACCCAACAACCTGCAAGTAAAATATAAAGTAGTGATTAAACTGTACAAAATTAAAATATATATTACAATTAGGGCTCCGGGTTTTATGGTATTTATTTTTTGGGCATTTCTGTCTGTATTTATCCATATTTATTTTTTGCTAATTTTATCTGTATTTATCCATATTTACTTTGGGTTTTGTTGAAAAAGTAAGCTGATATTAGTATATTTTCACATTTATTTAACTGATAAATATGCACTCATGCTTGTATACAGGAACACAGGTAGCATTAATTACAATCTCTAAAGATACTTAAATAATTAAAATCACAAGTAATAATTGAAACAATTTTAATAAATAATCACAAATTGAATGTGACATAAAAAATCGAAAATAAAAACAATAATTTATCATTTAAATAACTTCCTGCGTTACTCCTCTACGAACTCAACAACCTCCCTTCTAATTTATAAATTACTAAATAAATGTGAAAGAAAATTATTTGTACATAAAAGAGTTACTAACTTTATGTAAAAAAATTAAACAATGATATTAGTAATAATAACATCTACATTTAATACAATTACTAATATAAATTAAATTAATTCAAAACGATATTAAACTACTACTGTATTAAAGTAAACATTATATACAATAATGAATATACATATATATTATGCACATATTCTGTTCCTTGATATTTAAGTAACACAAAGTTCTTGATCAAATCTCATGTCATTCAACCTAAATTTGGCTTAAAATAAAGACTTAAAATAAATAGTGTATATTTCTTTTTTTATTTTTATTTTTATTAATTATAATATATCTGGTGCATAAAAACGAAATTCATTCATTACAAAAAAGTAGCGTTAAAAATCCTCCATATGGTTACAATACATTACATTTGAGCTAAAACCTTAAATAGTTCCTCAAAAAATACACTGCAATGTTAAAACACAGGGAAATACAGTAAGCTAACTACAAAATGTCATTATCCAAAAACTCATTGAAAGCATTATACAAATGAAATATTAACATCTGGCTTCCCTCCAGGTTCTAAGTGGGGCCCAGATATTCAACCCTCGCTCCCGCACCCTCCTGCCCCTTCGGGAATAAAGTGCTGCTTCAATATTATGGATCCCAAGTAATCTTGACAGCCACATCTGAAATGAGGGAGTTATAGAATCTTTCCAGCCCGCAGCCAATATTATTTTAAAAACAGTCACGCAAAATCTTCCTCCTCCGCTTTCAGTCTCAGACTGGAATCAATACCCAGGATCACAAGAGGAGGGGATAGGGTAACTTTAGTTATTTCCATTAATTCCAGTTCTTTATCTAGCTCAGTTTTTTCCTGGTCAGGGAGATTGTGGCCCAGGTCTTCATCAGCCAGACTGGGGGGGGTGTCCCATCCTCCTCCTGATATAGTTTTTGGTACAAATCTTTAAACACCCTTCTGATATCTTCTGCATCCATATATTCCTGATTAGCAATCTGAATCTGAATTTTATCTATCGTATTCCTACTAAATCCTTGTCTAATTCTTAATGCCAAGAGCTTTCCTGCCTGCTCCCCTGTCTCATACATTCTATCCCTCTGGCTCTGATAATCATCTGTGCTTTTCTGAGCTGTCCCTTTATGTATTTCCGCCTTGAGAGCCAAGATCTTGGATAAACTCTCCTCAGCAACATTCCCACCTACGATCTCTTTTACATGCTGTTCCTCTGCCTGAGCTAGCTGTTCCATTAATACCACCTGTGCCTTCCTACTTTTTTTCCTCTGGGTGGCAGAAAAATGAATCGTTTCACCCCGTAGTGCTGCCTTAAAGGAATCCTAAACACAGTTCCGGGATGTGCTATACCTATTCAAATCAAAATAGTTTTGAGCCCATGTCCTGAGATGGTCTATGAATTCGGGATCCAATAGCAGTCTTCTTTCAAATGTCCATCTGGATGGGGGAGTGATAGCCAAATGATATTCATAGCTTAGAATTAAGGGGTTATGGTCAGATATTGTCTAGGGCAGTTTATTAATCCTGATCTTGGCCACCTCTGAAGATGATTTTAAAAAATAATCTAACTTAGTGTACTTTTTGAAGGGACATGAGAAATAGGTGTAACCAGGGTTATGAGGTTCTTTATCTCCCCACACATCCTCCAAACTATGTGTATCCATTAAAGCGGACAAGGCTCTGAAAACTTTGGGTTTGCGCCCAGTATAGAGTAACCTGTTATTACCTCCCACAAAGTCTGCTGAAATATTAAAATCGCCACATACTATTAGGGGCTGAGGCCAATTCGATAATTCCACTTCTAATCTATCAACCAAATCTGGTTCGTCTTGATTAGATCCGTAAATTGTGCACAAGGTTATCCCTATCTTTAGTTCCACAATTGCCCATCTTCCGAAAGCGCCTATCAAAGACCGCTTACTACCGCCCAAGTTATTCTTAGCCAGAATTGCAACCCCCTGACGGTGGAGGTCTGGGTAGAGCATCCTAGTACATCAAACCCCTTAACATTCAAGAGATGTTTCTTAGACCAAGGCAAGTGGGTCTCTTGTATACAAATTATATCGAGTTGATTCATCCCTATAAAATGCCCTAGTCTCTGTCTTTTATGCCAATCATTCATCCCTCCTATGTTCAGCGTACAGATCTTAAGTTTCCTCATCGTTATACATTTGTTCTACATCTCGCAGAAGACCCAAAATCTGACCATCAACAGTTATGAGGACTGTACATTTTTTAACGCTTAAAACAGTGCACCAGATACATTTTATTTTTTCCTTTTTCCCCTTTTTTTTATCCTGCCCTCCCCTTAACCCTTCCACCCTGTGCACCCCTGCCACCATCACCTACTGACCCTAGTATCCCTCTCAGCCCCCCCGTGGCACCCTACCCTACCCCCTTCCCACAGCTACCTACCCCCCCTGCTGGACGCTCAGACCTAGGTCTGTACATAAGATGTACACAGTGCTAGCAGACCCCGGTCCCTTACTTGCATCCACAAACTGATAATTCTACCCAATTGACCATTTACAGCTCCTAAGGGGAGAAAGTGAGGCAAGATATCCTTCTTCCTATATATCAAACTGAACCAATAAATTTCAGGCTTACCTGAGGGTCACAAGTGAACTGCAGCACCTATTGTGCCATCCACTGCAGTGACAGCATAAACATGACTGCAGGCCTACTGCAAGTGTAGCCTGGCTGAGCTGTTTTAGACTGCAAATTTGACCTGCCAATATAATCCCATTTGGTGTTTGGACAAAATGTCAAGTTGTATATATCAAGAGATGGAAATATGAAGAAATATATATTGTGCTACAAATATATTGTGATGCAGAAATATCTTTGTCAAGAATGTTGTTTTTGTCAGGTAAGTAATATCATTATTAAGAATATTGTTAATATCGTTTTCAATAATATAATTGCAACAAATATTGTTTTTTTACTTATTTTATTGTGTTTTAGTTCATATATTAATTTATGTGGGCCCATTAGAATGGCGGGCGGATCGCCCCCGCCTGGCCGGTGGTAGCCACCTCCGGCCAGGCGGGGGTGATCCACCCGCCGTCCATCCATGATTCACCCACGTCATATTAGGATGGCTGGGGGGTCTGCGGCGGACGGGAAGACCATCTGCCGCTTTTCCGCCAGTCGACACGTCGACCGGGCGGAAAACTGCCACAATATGGTGGTGGTGTCTGTATGACACTGCCATCCATATTATGATGAGGGCAGAGATGAACCTTTCCATGGCGGCGAAAGGCATGTAGTCTTCACTGTTTGGGGCCTGTAGCGGGCCCCCAGGGTGTTGGGAGAGTGGAGGGTGCACATGGGGCATTGGCATGGACAATGTGGCAGGCACCGCGCTGTTCCTGTCACCTTGTGCATGCCAATGCACAACGAGCATTCCCAGAATTGTGGCAGGCGGTGTTGTGAGCACCGCCCGTCACAATTATGGGAATGGGGGATGCCACCGCCACGGTAGCATCCTATTTGCAGGTCCGGGACCGCCGCACCCGTGGTGGATGGTCCTGCATTCCGTTACGGTGGCGGGCGGACATCGTAATGGACCCCTAAGTTTTGAAAATGTATTTTACATTTTTTTAAATGTCATTTTAGGAAAATTTGATTTTTTTATTTAATTGGTAATAGTAATTTATAGTGTTGTAGTGGGCTGTTCGGTTTGTAGGTCGATAGGATAAGAAGTTAATTAAATAATAATTATTAACGAATTAATAATTTTTAATTAAGTATGTGATTGAGATTAATTATGTACATTCTGTATTACAGATTTATTGTACTTATATGTGAGGTGTGGATTACTATGTTTGTAGGGGTATAGAGTAGGAAGTTAATTAGGTAATAATTAAAAATGTTGCATTCGTTATTTATTTAATTCGTTATTAATTATGTAACTTATGTAATAATTATATATTTTTGTTACATTTTAGGTGTGGTCTGCTGGGTTTATAGGGTTATAGATGATGGGAAGTTAATTAAGAAATAATTAATGAACATTTAATGATTGTTAATTAAATATGAAATTGATTATCCAATATGTAATTTAGTGTTATATTTATTTTAGTTATATTTTAGGTGTGGGTTACTAGGTTTGTAGGGGTATAAAGTTGCAAGTTAATGAAGTAATAATTAAGTAACAATTCTTTTTTTAAAGTTAATTATTACATTGTTTAATATTTCTGTAAATTGGTTAATTGTTTTTTAATTTTTTAATATATATTATGTTAAGTAATGATGCTTATAATCAGAGTTTTACATATTTTTCTAAATTAATAGGTTTATACAAATAGATAATGTATATGAAGTGAAGTAGTTTACCTACTGTTGATTAGATTGGAGTAGGAATAGTGAATTTAACTCTTTCGAAGTCCAATGCTTTCCTACTGTTGCACAGACTGCAGTGAGAATAGTAAATCTTACCCCTCCGAACTACAACACTTTCTCTACTGTTGCACAGACTGGAGTGTGAATAGCAAATATTACTCCTCTGAAGTCCAACATTTTTCGTAATATTGCGTTGTTGGGAGTGGGAATAGTAAATGTAATCCTTCCGAAGTCCAATACTTCCTACTGTTGCGCTGAGTGGATAGGGAATTTTAAATATAACCGCTCCAAAATCTAATATTCGCTACTGTTGCTTAGTCTGGAGTGGAAATAGTAAATGTAACCCCTCCGAAGTCCAACACTGTCCCTACTGCTGGACGTGCTCTCCCTCTTGAACCCAGGACAAAGAGGTGGATTCCAAGGGTTATACAGCTGACCTCCATTTCAAGCTACAGGGATACAAAAAGCTACAAGAGGCCTTTCCTGCAATTGTCCAGCTGACAAATGGCACTGGACCTAGACTCAACCCTGCTGGTGGCTTTAGTGACTCTCTAAGAGCAACCTCTGGGCTCCTAGGGGGCCTTAGAAGTGTACAACTGAGGGAGAATTTAACTAAGTCAGAAGATAAAATCTTTTGCCTGGGACAAACCTGATTGTTGTATATGACCCGTGCTCCAAGCAGCCAGCATCAAATTGTGCCTAGGTCCTGTTCTACCATGACCATTGACTAACCCTGGCACTTTGTGCTTGTTGGTGCTATTTCTAATTAAAACCAGGTGTTTTAGCTCAGGTTAATTTAGTGACTTTGAGAATTCATCTTGACAAGGATAGTGATTATTACTTGAGGTGGGTACTTACCATGCCCTCACTTATTTACCCAATTTCTTATAGTGTACATGCTGTGAAATGAGTAAAAAAAGTAAGGCACCTCAATGAGTCAAAGGAGAAAACATTTTGAGTTGTGAGAGTGAGGATAATCCATATCCATACTAATATTATAAAGAGAGAGCCCAAACATTTGAGGCGGGTAATCTCAGGAACCACAGCACCAATCACAACACGCAATACAGCATTGGAAAGGACAGTTGCAGCAGAATGACATAGGCCAGTGGTTCCCAAACCTTTGACTCCTGAGGACCCCCATTGAGTCACCACTGGAAGCCAGGGACCCCTAAGCAATTTGTATGATTTAAATTTAATTAAAACAGTAATTTGAAAAAAATAAATACACATGTGCACACTAAACAAATACTTGAATTACTGAGGATTTTAGTATTTTATATTGAAAGAATTGCAAAAATCGAAGATTGGTGCTGCATCTCCCTGACTGACTTTTAAATGGTTGGTTTTATTTCACAGTAGGAGGATCCTGCTTCTGCCAGGGGCGGACTGGAAACCCAAAGCAGCCCTAGCAGATGTTTTCTGACCAGTACCCATAGGGTGCACAGCAAGTGCAGGGAGTGAGCCTGACCACTATAAAGGGGGCTTTGGGAATCTCTCCCTCAAGAAAATTGAGGAAATAAGGGTGCATTCTATAACACGTTTATCATTATATATTGAATTGTATTAGCTTGTAAAGGATAGTAAATGATGACCTTACTATGCACCAGGATACGACAATCTTTATTGGGGTTCTTCAATGATTCCTTCACTATCACTCTCAAAGAGTGCCTCTCATCTCTCAAGAGCCCCTCTGTCTCATGTATTTTATTTGTTTTATAGCACCTCTCATACCAGTGTGGGATGTCAGAGCACTTTACATCACACACATATAGAGACAATGAATCATATGTGCAAATCAGTGTATATAAAATGTTACATAAGTCAAAGGAGGCTACAGGGTGTAGGATTCACATATCATACATACTGGTGGGGGATTTTAAAATGTGCTTGATCTGGAGAACCACAAACCCAGGATTCAGACAATAAAGTGGTTAGCATTGACTTTAATAATACAAATGTATTTCTACTCAAATAAACCTTTTTAGCAGCATCAGGATAATGAAAGAGTGTGAAGAAACATAAGTTACTAACTTGTACCAGGCAGTTTGCAAGCAGCTCTTTGATTACAGTTTATAGGTTACGGTGCTAGATTACGATTGTAACATATGAACTGCGCAGTTACAAAAGAATCTGGATGAGAAAAGCAGTAACACACTAAGCCACGCACATAAAATACTGTTTTTTGAGCTGCATTGTACACGTTTTTTGCAGTAGGCATATTAACCCTCTGCGCTACCTTAGATAACTCAAAGCTGCCACTGGACAAAACTCTAATCTCTCTCCAGCAGGTACATTAATTACTGGTGTTATCCTGACACTGTTTATGTTGCCTGGAAAACTGCTAATTATACAAGGAACTTTGCAGAGCTGTTAAAACTGCTGTCTGCGGACCCCCTGGGAAAGTGTCACGGACCCCTGGGGGTCCGCGGACCACAGTTTGGGAAACACTGACATAGGCTATACAGATGCCCACCATATACATTATAAACGTAAAAGAACCTTACCGGCAAAGTAGTCCCTTGTGGGCGTGGGAGTCCGACAAAAAGAAGCGTTCCTTGTGGGCGTGGGGAAACAAAACGTGTGCGTTGTGCTGGGGGCGTGGCCAATGCGGCATTCCGACAAAGAGAAGCGTTCCTTGTGGGCGTGGGGAAAGAAAACGTGTGCGTTGTGCTGGGGGCGTGGCCAATGCGGCATTCTGACAAAGAGAAGCGTTCCTTGTGGGCATCCTGGAGCGGAGAAGTCCTGCAAAAAAGTGGAGGTATGCGTTCAGCTGGGGGCACGGACACACACGTTACAGGGTCACACACAAAAAGTGGCCGTATGCGTTCAGCTGGGGACGCGGACACACACGTTACAGGGTCACACACTTCGCATTTTCATTTGTGCTGAGGGCGTGTCAGACGTACTGTGCGCGTGTGCGTTGTGCTGGGGGCGTGTCAGATGTACTGGGAGTGAAAGCCTTTACAATAACACTGGGCGGTGCGTTAAGAAAATTCCGGTGTTCGCCGTTCATGCCATGTGGGTTGTCCAAATGGCTAAACAGCGGATGGCAAAATACCGGACACACATGTTACAGGGTCACACACTTTGCATTTTCATTGGGGCTGAGGGCGTGTCAGACGTACTGGGGGCGAATGCCGTTACCATAACTAACGGACTACACAGCGCACACACTGCACGGCAATTGTTACAGAAGGCATCTCACTCATCTTATCTGTTCTGATACTTACCAAATGCTGCATACTACCTTTTGTCAAACTTGCCGAATGCTGCATACGTAACGACTTACATTTCTGGACACAGTGTAACTAACAGGCTTTCATCTCCGGGTCCGGCAATGTCCATAACCTATTTATTCTCCGTCCGGATTCAAATGAAACAAAAAATGTTGTATACCGGGAGATTTTAAAATAATTTTGAATTGCCTATTACACACATTGCACTGATTCTATTTCATACCCGGACAATGTCGGGACGGGCTGCTAGTCTAAAGATAAAGCAAGTTATAAACATTAAGAAGATTGTGGGTGCCTGAGTAAAGCTAAAGGTGGTTCCAAGGAATATAGACAAATGGAAAGTTGGAACTCACTAGGTGGATGCAAATGGAGTAAACAATCCAACATGAAGTGAGAAGTAGTCTTTAACTCTGGTTGTGGTGGTTTAAACATATACATATATACACAAAGGGTTTGTATAACATAGTATATATTACTAACCAAGGCTGAACATGTAGATCTATGGATCTGCAGAAGTCTTGCTTGCTATAGGCCATAATCATGTTGCGATAGGAGTGACTAAGGAAATATGAAAGCGGGATATAATCGTGAGCCTTGAAGGTGTCACAAGCATAGTCAGATTATGGCTAAATATTTAATACTGACCAGCATCAATAATTAGAAGAATCAGCAAGTACACTCAAAAAATCTCAAAAACTTGTAATGGCTGTGATAGGCCCGACAAGGGTAAAGGATCGATAGTAGACAACCTGTAACTATAAAATAGTTAAGTATTACGTTCCGAACCCAATTGAATCTAAGCTAGTTTTAGAGGCAATGGAGGATAAGGGTGTGTTGAGACTCTATATTTTATTGGTAGTTAATATACCGGACCCATTTAAGACCCAGAGACAGAGATGGTTGGTGGGTGTGGGGGTGCTGGAAGGTGATGATTAGTTTGAGATTAAGATGGCTTCCAGGACACTAGCAATTTCTGCAAGGCTACCTCTGGGCCAATTAAAATATTTTTGCCAGACATACTATGCCTGTTAGAAATGGGGATCTCTAGTTGGCAAGGGCTTGCACCTTTGACCAAATAGGGACTCTTCTTCCTAGCCAGGGTAAGGGAGTTACACTCCTAAAATAACCCCTGCTCACCCTTGGTAGCTTTTGTTTTTTTGTTTTTTTTTCTCACCCTTGGTAGCTTGGCAGGAGTAGTCAGGCTTATCTTAGACGACGTATGTAAAGCATTTGTTCATAACCAACAGTAAGTGGTACCCTGGAACCACGGTGCAAGCAGCAGCATTGATTTCGGCGTGGAGCATTGTCGTCGAGGATACCAAGGCATTGTCAAGAAGCGAGGCGGTGCGGAGTGCGGTGACCACAGGTCGTGGTGTGAGCAACGGCTCGGTGGTGGCGTCAGCAGGCGTCATCGGTGAAACCAGAGTTGCAGTGCAGCGTTGCAGCAGTTACCCCCTGTGGTGCCAAGGCATCATCGCGAAGCGGTGCGGAGCGCAGTGCCCACAGGTCACGGTGCGAGCAGCGGCTCGTGGCGGCATCAGCAGGCATCGTCGGTGAGACCAGGGTCGCGGTGCAGCATTGTGGCCGTGCCCTCTGCGGTGCCTTCAGGACACGGAGTCAGCAGCGGCGGCGTAGACGTCGTGGAGTTGCTTTTCTTCTGTTGCAGCACAAAACACACAGTCCTGTGGTAAGGACAGAAGAGCTTGAAGTCTTTGCTGTTCCTGAGACTTTTTGAACAGGGGCAGGCTCTACCCCCAACCCTTAGAGAGACTCACAAAGTAGCTTGCAGAAAGTTCAGTCCAGTCCTTTCACTGCCCAAGACAGAAGCAGCCACTGCAGGCCAACACAGCAAAGCACACATCAAAGTGGCAGTTCCTCCTCACAGCTTCTCCAGCTCTTCTACTTAGCAGTCTCCTTGATCCAAAAGAGTTCTAAAGTTCAGGGGTCTGGGCACCAATATTTTTATCTCAAAATCCTTTGATCTCTCAGGTAGATAGTGTCTGTGCCCAACCAGAACCAGTTCTGCCTTCTCTGGTGTGATTTCCTGGCAGGAGGTGGAGACGGCCTTGTCAGAGGCTGACCAGGCCCTTTGAGGTGCAAGGGAATCTCCTCCCCCTTACCCCATTGCAGCCCAGGTCTATTCCGTCCTTTCCTGACCCACCTAGACTATCTGGAGCCCCTCCTGCTCCCCAATCCGTCTGTCATCCAAAACCCATTCAGGCAATCCACAATCCAGCAGGGGCACACTGGATGACTAAGCAAGAAAATACCTAGATGTGGCTCGGAGACTGGAGCATCGCTCCACATGATATGGGACTGCCTGCTCATTCAAATATTGGTCTAGAGCCCATACCACTTTAAAGAGAGTGATTAGTATCCTGATCACACCTGTCCCTAATGGGAATGTCTCGATTGGAATGGGTTGAGTGAAGACACACTATTGCTTCATGTTGGCTATTTGGTGGCCAAAATAGACTTCGTCAGGAGCTGGTGAGCACCTGTTGCCCCTGCGATAGTGGATTGGATCCAAGGCATGACCCACTGTGCCTTAACTGTGAAATGTATTTATAAAGTGCAGGACTGTCCGAGAACGTACATGAACATTTCTGCCAAATGGTTAGATCAAGAATCGCAACCTGACAAATCGTTATTACTGTGCACCAAGAGGTCGACAGTATAGATTGTTGTTATTACTTTTTTTCAAGCTACATAACTGTGTCGTAAATTTAGATGTAATGCCATTGATATTACTAATGTTATGTATTGTCTACTGGTTTTTTTTTAAACAATCAAATGAAGCATAAAAAGGTATTGCATTCTGTCCCCCTTTAATGAGCATACATGAGTTTACCAACCATGCAGAATAACTGCTTTGAGGTGGCTGGTAACAAAAGTCAAAAGTGAAACCGGACGGTCATTCCGGCTAGATTCCGAAAGGCTCAAGGAGCCTTTCGGCCAGTCGGAGACCGGCACGTAAACCACCATAGGGATAACAATGTTGATTACCGACTGGCTTTCCATGTCGGGCTTCCCGACATTGGAGGCCCCTAGCAGGGTCCCCTTTGCCCAGCGGTCTCCGGTTGGGAGTCGAGGGGGCACCGTTGGTGCCCCCCGTTGATCCATGCACTGTGTGGCAGGGATGAACAGGTGCCTGCCACTCGGTGCAGGGATGAACAGATTCTCCCATTTGTCTATGGGAGCTTGCACTACAGCCAGTTTACTCTGGTTTGCAGAGTTTGTAGTGTACGCCCAGTGACTCAGCTCAGTTGTGTCCTCATTCGGCTTCTGAAAGTTGCTGCTTTTTCAGTGACTAATAGTCACCATGCATTCATTCACCGAATCTTCTGGATGCTGAGCCCCGATCACTGATGAGATGGAACAGGGATGTCATAAGCATACATGTAAAACTGAGAACACCACGATCTTATGAACTCAGTGAGCAGGTGGGCATGTACTGCTAATAGAGTGTGTAACAGCTTGTGACAGTGAGGAGCCTTGCAGCCCTCAGGAGCCTTGCAGCAGTGAGGCGCCTTGCAGCAGTGAGGAGCCTTCAGTGGCATAGCTAAGGCGGGGCGGTCCTTCCCAGGCAGCACTATTTTGGGGGCGGACAAATGCATTCAGATAAGGCTCGACTTACTTTTGTGTACGTTCGGGGTGGGCAGAGAAGGAATAGGACTCAGACAATGTCCTCTTCTTTTTTGTGCTGGCAGCTGCCCCCCTCTTTTCCTATTATTCCCTCTCTTTCTGTCTTGCTCCTCACTTACTGAAAACCATGACTTGAAGAAATGGTTCTCTTTCCTTCTTTCATTTAGTTGCTTCCCTGTGAAATGGATCCAAAAAAGAAAAACACTCTTGCGGGAAATGCCCCTTTTCTGACATTTTTCTATTCCTTAGTGCAGTGGGATGGAGAGAAATAGGAGGTTTTAAATATGAAAAATAAATACAAAACGAAATAAAGCAAGACAGAGTGGTTGCAAAGTGGCCAGATTGGTTTTATTCACACCCAAATACATCAGCCTCACTTTACAGAGTTTGCCAGTGAAGCTCTACTTTTGTTTTCTTGTCTTTCTTTGAACAGCATTGTTGTCCCCAGGTGGGGAAGTGTACCATTCCTGGAGATACTGCAATACCTGGTTGATGGGTGGATTGGAAAATAACATGTGTACCATGGCTCTGTGTTTATGGATGTGGTCTTTTTAAACCATACTCCTTACATTTTGTAAGGATATAAGCAATGGACATTGAAACGGTTCCCTTCAGGGCCCTGAAGTCATGTCCTTAACTTTTCAGGTAAAACTACTCACTGATTTCTGAATAGTGAGGGAGAGATCGTTAAGGTAACCATGTTGTTTCTGCTTACATTTCACATGCTTTACATAATCTTGCATTCCCTATAAGTGTTTGCTTTTACTTTTTTTTTTAGGCAGCATATTACTCTCATCAAGTGCATAATTTGAATTGAGACACATCTAAGTGTTTATAGCGGGCACAATTAGGTTGTAGCTGAAGGCAGTGCAAGTTTCTCTCAGTGGGGCAATATGGTGTTCAGTGGGGGAGGGATTGCGGCACTATGGCCAGACCTGTCGAATTTGGAACTGGGGAACCGGGTTCAGCCATCATTACAAGTCCACCAGACCACTCTACTTAGGGAGCATATTCCCAGGCTCGACCTTAGAAGGCTTGATGTCTTAGCACAAGCAGGTGTACCCTGGTGGTGTCAATTGTGGGTTAACCTTGAAGGCCTGTCCACCGCAATCAATACTGAAGTTCATCTCCATTCTTGCAGGCAGGCCTACGAAGCAGCACACCCTAGAGCAACAGTGATCCAGTCACTGTGACTCTGTCACTGAGGTCACATGAACCTTGAGCAGGTTAGGGCGGTGCGAACGGTGTGACCGCACTGGGTACTTATTTCGGGTGGGTGCGTAGAGTTTGCAAGTATATTATCCCCCAGGAGCCTTGCAGCAGTGAGGCGCCTTGCAGCAGTGAGGCGCCTTGCAGCAGTGAGGCGCCTTGCAGCAGTGACGAGCCTTGCAGCAATGAGGAGCCTTGCAGCCCTGAAGAGCCTTGCAGCAGTGAGGAGCCTTGCAGCCCTCCAGAGCCTTTCAGCAGTGAGGAGCCTTGCAGTCCTGAGAAGCCTTGCAGCAGTGAGGAGCCTTGAAGCAGTGAGGAGTCTTGTTGCAGTGAGGAGCGTTGCAGCTCTGAGGAGGCTTGCAGCCCTGAGGAGCCTTGCAACCCTGAGGAGCCTTGCAGCCCTGAGGAGCCTTGCAGCCCTGAGGGGCCTTGCAGCAGTGAGGAGCCTTGCAGCCCTCCGGAGCCTTTCAGCAGTGAGGAGCCTTGTAGCAGTGAGGAGTGTTGCAGCCCTGAGGAAGCTTGCAGCCCTGAGGACCCTTGCAGCAGTGAGGAGCCTTGCAACCCTGAGGAGCCTTGAAGTTCTGAGAATCCTTGCAGTCCTGAGGATCCTTGCATCCCTGAGGAGCCTTGCAGCCCTGAGGAGCCTTGTAGCCCCAAGGAGCCTTGCAGCAGTGAGGAGCCTGGCAGCCCTGAGGATCCATGCAGCAATGAGGATCCTTGCAGCAGTGAGGAGTCTTGCAGCAGTGAGGAGTCTTGCAACCATGAGCAGCCTTGTAGCCCTGAGGAGCATTGCAGCAGTGAGGAGCCTTGCAGCAGTGAGGAGTCTTGCAGCAGTGAGGAGCCTTGCATCCCTGAGCAGCCTTGTAGCCCTGAGCAGCAATACAGTAGTGAGGAGTCTTGCAGCAGTGAGGAGCCTTGCAACCTTGAGCAGCTTTGTAGCCCTGAGGAGCATTGCAGCAGTGAGGAGCCTTGCAGCCCTGAGGATCCTTGCAGCAGTGAGGAGCCTTGCAGTCCTGAGAAGCCTTGCAGCAGTGAGAAGCCTTGCAGCAGTGAGGAGTGTTGCAGCAGTGAGGAGTGTTGCAGTCCTGAGGAGGCTTGCAGCCCTGAGGAACCTTGCAGCAGGGAGGAGCCTTGCAGCAGCGAGCCGCCTTGCAGCATTGAGGAGCCTTACAGTCCTGAGGAACCTTGCAGCAGTGAGGAGCCTTGCAACCCTGAGGAGCCTTGCAGCTCTGAGGAGTCTTGCTGGCCCTGAGGAGTGTGGCAGCAGTGAGAAGCCTTGCAGCCCTGAGGGGCCTTGTAGTCCTGAGGATGCTTGCATCCCTGAGGAGCCTTGCAGCCCTGAGGAGCCTTGCAGCCCCAAGGAGCCTTGCAGCAGTGAGGAGCCTCGCAGCCCCGAGGAGCCTTGCAGCAGGAAGGAGCCTTGCAGCTCTGATGAGTCTTGCTGGCCCTGCGGACCCTTGCAGCCCCAAGGAGCCTTGCAGTAGTGAGGAGCCTGGCAGCCCTGATGAGCCTTGCAGCCCTGAGGAGCCTTGCAGCAGTGAGGAGCCTTGCAGCTCTGAGGAGCCTTGCAGCTCTGAGGAGTCTTGCTGGCCCTGAGGAGCCGTGCAGCCCCAAGGAGCCTTGCAGCAATGAGGAGCCTGGCAGCCCTGAGGAGCCTTGCAGCAGTGAGGAGCCTTGCAGCTCTGAGGAGTCTTGCAGCAGCGAGGAGCCTGGCAGCCCTGAGGAGCCTTGCAGCAGAGAGGAGCCTTGCAGCAGTGAGGAGCCTTGCAGCTCTGAGGAGTCTTGCAGCCCTGAGGAGCCTTGCAGCCCCAAGGAGCCTTGCAGCAGAGAGGAGCCTTGCAGCAGTGAGGAGCCTTGCAGCAGTGAGGAGCCTTGCAGCTCTGAGGAGCCTTGCAGCAGTGAGGAGCCTTGCAGCAGTGAGGAGCCTTGCAGCAGTGAGGAGCCTTGCAGTCCTGATGAGCCTTGCAGGCCTGAGGAGCCTTGCAGTCCTGAGGAGCCTTGCAGCCCTGAGGAACCTTGCAGCACCTTCAACGAGGAAGGCAAATATGAGTAGAGTGAACTGGTAAAGTCATGGTCTGAGCACAACTGGTCTGCAAGGAGCCAAATCTCACAAATCCCCAAGAGTGGAAGAGGGATCGAGATGGGGTGGGCCATCTCTGATTGCTCCCTCCCAGTTATATACCTAATAAACACACAAAGCACTCAGGATGTAAAGGTTCCTCCATGTAAATACTACACCCATTCTGGAGGAGGCCAAGCCTGAAGGTGGGCGAGCCACTGAAAGTTCGAGCCAGGCTCATGCCAGATGCCTGGCTCTGCCTCAGCTCAAGGCCACCTTGTTCCCTCAAGCCCAAAACAAGCCGAGCTTTCACATGGCATCAACCTGCCACCACCCTCTAACCTCATGCACAAGGGAATTGAAACCAAAGCAGACCTTTAATGTATAAAAAGGAGAGAGAAAGCAATACAATATAGTGCCTGAATGGCCACAGTGGGAAACTAGAACACCTGTTGTCAATCCCAGCTTCCCCTTTTCACCAAATTGTGTGATCCTATGTAAATATTATAATTCACTGAGCTCCTTTATAATCAGTATCACATCAGAGAGCACCTTCAAATATATGAGTTCAGGATTGATGGACAATAGGAATCTAGGCCACATACCGTGCACACATGAAAACTGACTTACCACTTAGTTAACTAGTGGAAATAGTCACCTTTGGGACAGGGGCGGGGATGTATGTTTCTAAGTTCACGTTTAATCACTTTAATTAAACTCAGTGCAGTGATACAATCTGATGTACTAAGGTCAAACGCTTCAAATTTAAAGAAATACTTTTTTGTATTTTGATGAGACTTTATCGTTTTTTTTACATTTCTGCTGCTAGCCTGACATGCTGAATATTTTCCAGACCTGGCTTGTGCACAGGCCCCTACAGCCAGAACCGACCCTTGGTCCGGCCCTGGGTCGACTCTTCCTGTTAGATGTTGGCACTCACACCTCTAGCCAAACCAGCGGTGCACTCTCGTTCCTAGCCCGAACTGAGGCCGGTGACGGATTGTTGTGGTGTGAGGAAGGAGATGCGTAAACTGCCGCATATGCAGGACTCCCTACTCATCTGAATTCCCATACACTAACCAGTGACAGATTTGCACTGAAAGAGGGAGTCCGGGGTGGAGGATTCATAATGCGCTGCCTGGCGGTGATAATACAACTGCCAGCTCAAGTAACCTCCTCGCATATGGGCGCCCATTTGGGGGAGCGGGAGGGTGGGGGGGTCTGCTTTTCACATTAGAATGATGAATGAGTTTTAACCCAAACTATTCACAGTTTCAGAAATAATATTATGCCACACACCAGGGAGCAGGACAGGCCTGGTGGTCATGCTATAATCTCTTCCTTCTTGTGGTCCAGGTGTCTCTCCTCGTGCTGTGCTTGCTTTGAATGACACCAGGAACCCCGCCCGACATGGCCTTACCCTCATGGCCAAGCATCAGCTGCTTAGAAAATGTCCTTTCTGCTCTCTCTCTCTGCTTAGCTTCGAACCTCCAGACACTCAGGGCCCAATTACGACTTTTGATGGTGTGGGGTGGGGGGCTTGCCACCGCCGCGTCCCTAAGATTACAAGTAATGTTGTGATCCGGCGGGTGTGCGGCATAGAGGTCCTGCTGCAATGCGTCATTCAAAAGCAGCGGTTCCTTTGAAAGTAGCACCGCATGAGATTCCTGCATGGCATGGACTTGAAACTCCATGCTGTGAAGGAACCTGGGTGCATGCACACAGGGGGAGCATGCATCCCACGCTGAGGGGGCACAAGCGGCCATGTAAGGCCCCGGTTTGTTTCAGCACCACCACCCTTTTCATGAAGGAAAGACCTCAGTGAAACCGCTGGTGGTCCCGAGGCCTGTAATAAGCATGGCAGTGCTGCAGCGGAACCACCTGCATATTACATAGCCCCTGACCGCCGCCCACCGCCAGGGAACAGAGATTCCCTAGTGGAGCCGGCATTCCAATTCCAGTTCAACCGCCCAAGTCATAATTGGGTGGTCAGACTGCTGGTGTGGCGGTGGCTGTACTGCCACGCCACTGTGTCTGGCAGTCCTTGTTCTGCCAGACTCGTAATTTGGCCCTCAGGGGCATAGCTGGTGTGGACAAGGGCCCTAGTGCAAAGAGGAAAATGCCCCTCCCCCACTCACTTGGCCGATATTTGAATTGTGAAACAGCAAAAATCAGGGCTCAATGGGCCATTGCACCCGCTGCACCAGTGGACGCTACACCTCTGCAGAAACTTTTAAAGGCTCCCTCTCCAAATGGGTCTAACCCCCAGATGCATCAAGTACCCATTTTGCTATTCCTTAATAGTGAAAAATAATGATTCGCTATTAAGGAATAGCAAAATGCAATGCATGAAGAAATCACTAAAAAAATAGCGATTTCTCAAAATTCCTTAATTGCGAGTCGCAAATTGCGAGTCGCAATTAAGGAATACCTCCCCATTCATTCCTATGGGCCTAGAGGCCCTTAGGAATGAATGGGAAGACATTCTCAATTTGCAAATCGCAATTAGCGAATCGCAAATTGAGAATGCAATTTCAAGGGTTCAGGGGTGTCCAAAGGACACCCTGTTGCACACCTGAAATTGATCTGTGCACATATGTTGCGCACACACATGCCCTTAGGGCATGTGTGTGCGCAACATGAAACTTTGAAAAATGCACTTTAGTGCATTTTTCAAAGTTTTTGCAAATTACCATGAAGTTCAACTTCAGGGTAATTTGCGACCCCTATTAGCGAAATCGCTATTTTTTTTACTTTAATGCATTGCATTTAAGGAATCTCAATTTGAGATTCCTTAAATGCAAGTAATCGCAATTTTGCGATTTGTTAATTTGCGATTTTTGCATTTGGGATGATGCATCCCAAATGCAAAAATACCGGTCGCAAAGGGGCAGATTCTCAGAAACTGCACCTTTGCGAGCGGATTTGACCTTGACGCATCTATGCCTAAGCCCCTCCTTAGATGGGTACAAAAGGGGGTGGTGATGGACGGAGCATCTGAACCAATCAAACACTCACACCCAGTCAACAGATCTGGGTTTAATCCATCACCGTTCTTTAGCCCACTCTGCCACCCCAGTTCAGACAAGGCTGTATGCAAATCAGTCTTACCCTGTGCCTCATGGGAAGTGTCCAGCCCGAACTGCCAAGCCATCCCTTCCCTGGACCGGAAACAAGCTTCCTAGGACCGGTTTCTGGCATTCCAGCCGTCTTCAGCCAGGCTTGCTTTAATCCAGTGGCAAAGTGAGCAAGGGACTCACGTCTGAGCATACCCTGCCAACTTATGGCGAACAAAGCGGACAAAAGGGGGTGGTGATGGACGGAGCATCTGAACCAATCAAACACTCACACCCAGTCAACAGATCTGGGTTTAATCCATCACCGTTCTTTAGCCCACTCTGCCACCCCAGTTCAGACAAGGCCATATGGAAATCAGTCTGACCCTGTGCCTCATGGGAACAGTCCAGCCCGAACTGCCATGCCTTCCCTGGACCGGAACCAAGCTTCCTAGGGCCGGTTTCTGGCATTCCAGCCGTCTTCAGCCAGGCTTGCTTGAATCCAGAGGCAAAGTGAGCAAGGGACTCACGTCTGAGCATACCCTGCTAACTGATGGCGAACAAAGCGGTACAAAAGGGGGTGGTGATGGATGGAGCATCTGAACCAATCAAACACTCACACCCAGTCAACAGATCTGGGTTTAATCCATCACCGTTCTTTAGCCCACTCTGCCACCCCAGTTCAGACAAGGCCATATGCAAATCAGTCTGACCCTGTGCCTCATGGGAACAGTCCAGCCCGAACTGCCAAGCCATGCCTTCCCTGGACCGGAACCAAGCTTCCTAGGACCGGTTTCTGGCATTCCAGCCATCTTCAGCCAGGCTTGCTTGAATCCAGTGGCAAAGTGAGCAAGGGACTCACGTCTGAGCATACCCTGCTAACTGATGGCGAACAAAGCGGTACAAAAGGGGGTGGTGATGGATGGAGCATCTGAACCAATCAAACACTCACACCCAGTCAACAGATCTGGGTTTAATCCATCACCGTTCTTTAGCCCACTCTGCCACCCCAGTTCAGACAAGGCCATATGCAAATCAGTCTGACCCTGTGCCTCATGGGAACAGTCCAGCCCGAACTGCCAAGCCATGCCTTCCCTGGACCGGAACCAAGCTTCCTAGGACCGGTTTCTGGCATTCCAGCCATCTTCAGCCAGGCTTGCTTGAATCCAGTGGCAGAGTGAGCAAGGGATTCACGTCTGAGAATACCCTGCCAACTTATGGTGAACAAAGCGGACAAAAGGGGGTGGTGATGGACGGAGCATCTGAACCAATCAAACACTCACACCCAGTCAACAGATCTGGGTTTAATCCATCACCGTTCTTTAGCCCACTCCGCCACCCCAGTTCAGACAAGGCCATATGCAAATCAGTCTGACCCTGTGCCTCATGGGAACAGTCCAGCCCGAACTGCCAAGCCATGCCTTCCCTGGACCGGAAACAAACTTCCAAGGGCCGGTTTCTGGCATTCCAGCCGTCTTCAGCCAGGCTTGCTTCAATCCAGTGGCAAAGTGAGCAAGGGACTCACGTCTGAGCACACCCTGCCAACTGATGGCGAACAAAGCGGTACAAAAGGGGGTGGTGATGGACGGAGCATCTGAAGCAATCAAATACTCACACCCAGTCAACAGATCTGGGTTTAATCTATCACCGTTCTTTAGCCCTCTCTGCCACCCCGTTCAGACAAGGCCCTATGCAAATCAGTCTGACCCTGTACCTCATGGGAACAGTCCAGCCCGAACTGCCAAGCCATGCCTTCCCTGGACCGGAAACAAGCTTCCTAGGACCGGTTTCTGGCATTCCAGCCGTCTTTAGCCAGGCTTGCTTGAATCCAGTGGCAAAGTGAGCAAGGGACTCACGTCTGAGCATACCCTGCCAACTTATGGCGAACAAAGCGGACAAAAGGGGGTGGTGATGGACGGAGCATCTGAACCAATCAAACACTCACACCCAGTCAACAGATCTGGGTTTAATCCATCACCGTTCTTTAGCCCACTCCGCCACCCCAGTTCAGACAAGGCCATATGCAAATCAGTCTGACCCTGTGCCTCATGGGAACAGTCCAGCCCGAACTGCCAAGCCATGCCTTCCCTGGACCGGAAACAAACTTCCAAGGGCCGGTTTCTGGCATTCCAGCCGTCTTCAGCCAGGCTTGCTTCAATCCAGTGGCAAAGTGAGCAAGGGACTCACGTCTGAGCACACCCTGCCAACTGATGGCGAACAAAGCGGTACAAAAGGGGGTGGTGATGGACGGAGCATCTGAAGCAATCAAATACTCACACCCAGTCAACAGATCTGGGTTTAATCTATCACCGTTCTTTAGCCCTCTCTGCCACCCCGTTCAGACAAGGCCCTATGCAAATCAGTCTGACCCTGTACCTCATGGGAACAGTCCAGCCCGAACTGCCAAGCCATGCCTTCCCTGGACCGGAAACAAGCTTCCTAGGACCGGTTTCTGGCATTCCAGCCGTCTTTAGCCAGGCTTGCTTGAATCCAGTGGCAAAGTGAGCAAGGGACTCACGTCTGAGCATACCCTGCCAACTTATGGCGAACAAAGCGGACAAAAGGGGGTGGTGATGGACGGAGCATCTGAACCAATCAAACACTCACACCCAGTCAACAGATCTGGGTTAAATCCATCACCGTTCTTTAGCCCACTCTGCCACCCCAGTTCAGACAAGGCCATATGCAAATCAGTCTGACCCTGTGTCTCATGGGAACAGTCCAGCCCGAACTGCCAAGCCATGCCTTCCCTGGACCAGAAACAAGCTTCATAGGACCGCTTTCTGGCATTTCAGCCGTCTTCAGCCAGGCTTGCTTGAATCCAGTGTCAAAGTGAGCAAGGGACTCACATCTGAGCATACCCTGTCAATTTATGGCGAACAAAGCGGTACAAAAGGGGGTGGTGATGGACGGAGCATCTGAACCAATCAAACACTCACACCCAGTCAACAGATCTGGGTTTAATCCATCACCGTTCTTTAGCCCACTCTGCCACCCCAGTTCAGACATGGCCATATGAAAATCAGTCTGACTCTGTGCCTCATGGGAACAGTCCAGCCCGAACTGCCAAGCCATGCCTTCCCTGGACCGGAACCAAGCTTCCTAGGACCGGTTTCTGGCATTCCAGCCGTCTTCAGCCAGGCTTGCTTGAATCCAGTGGCAAAATGAGCAAGGGACTCACGTCTGAGCATACCCTACCATCTTATGGCGAACAAAGCGGTACAAAAGGGGGTGGTGATGGACGGAACATCTGAACCAATCAAACACTCACACCCAGTCAACAGATCTGGGTTTAATCCATCACCGTTCTTTAGCCCACTCTGCCACCCCAGTTCAGACAAGGCCGTATGCAAATCAGTCTGACCCTGTGCCTCATGGGAACAGTCCAGCCTGAACTGCCAAGCCATGCCTTCCCTGGACCGGAAACAAGCTTCTTAGGGCCGGTTTCTGGCATTCCAGCCGTCTTCAGCCAGGCTTGCTTGAATAATAATACCGATATTTATATAGCGCGAACAGCTACCTCGCGTGGAGGTGTCCCGGCGCTGAAAAAGAAATCGCAGAACCCAAGAGGAAATGCAGGGAGAGGTGCTAAGCTTTCTGCGCAAAGAGCCAGGTCTTTAGGAGTTTCCTAAAGATGGCTTCTGACGAGGCAGATTGGATGGCAGAGGGTAGGGAGTTCCAGAGCTTTGCAGTACCTACCAAAAACGATCTGCCTCCGAGTCTCGCCCTTCTCGCTCGTGGTACGGCCAGTAGGATCTGCGAGTTCGAGCGCAGGTGTCTCTCTTGGTGGTAGCGGGGGAGTCGGAGTTTAAGATAATTGGGACAGTTCCCTTTTTGTGCTCTGTACGCTAGGGTGAGCGCTTTGAATTTTACTCTGCTCGCCACTGGGAGCCAGTGCAGCTCGTGAAGATGCGGAGAGATGTGATGTTTAAAAGGCACGTGTTTTATCAATCTCGCAGCCGCATTCTGCACGCTCTGCAGGCGTTGTGTCAGATATTTCGGAAGGCCAAGATAGAGGCCGTTAGAATAATCCAGTCTGGATGTGACTGTCGCGTGGACCACCGATTTGCGACAGTCAGTTGGTAAAAGGGAGAGGAATTTTCGGAGGTTGCGGAGTTTATAGTGGCAGCTAGAGGTGATATGTTGTATGTGGGATGAGAAAGAAAGCGTCTCGTCCCACCACACACCCAAATTTTTTGCCTTGGTGCCAGGGGTGGGAGCAGGACCCATTTCAGTGGGCCACCAGAGGTCAGGGGGGGGGTGGGGTACTTTTCCCAAAGAATAGGACCTCGGTTTTGCTAGCATTCAGTTTTAGCTTGTTAGTGTTCATCCATCTGGCAACGTCACTAAGACATCCTTTTATTTTGCTGAACGCTGCTTCTGACACCTCAGCGTATGGGAAGACTAGTTGTGTATCATCCACATACGAAATCGCCTTGACCCCCCATTTGGCGATTAAGGTAAAAAGTGGGGCCAAGTAAACATTGAAAAGTAGCGGGCTGAGGGCGGACCCTTGCGGGACGCCACACCACAGATGTTTAGGTTCAGAGGAAAAAGCGCCCAAAGCTACTTTCTGAGAGCGGTTAGTCAGATAGGAGTGCAACCAACTTAGTGTCGTGTCCTCTAGGCCAGTATCCTTCAGTCTGAGCAGCATTCTATCATGATCCACAGTATCGAAGGCAGCAGATAGATCCAGGAGCAGCAGCATAGCCGATGCTCCTGAATCCAGTGACCACCTGATTGACTCAGCCACCTCAATGAGGGCCGTTTCAGTGCTGAAACCGGCCCTAAAACCAGACTGTGTTTCGTGTAATATGCCTCTTTTTTCGATGAAACTATTGAGTTGGCGTTGGATGAGTTTTTCAAGCATTTTTCCCGGGGCTGCTAGTAGGGAGATGGGTCGGAGATTACTCAGATCATCGGGGGCGCCATTAGGTTTTTTTTTCAATGGAGGAAGAGTGGCATGTTTCCAGCAATCGGGGAACGTGCCAGTCTCGATAGACGTGTTCCAGATGTGTAGGAGTGGCCCTGCCGTGACGTCCGACATCGTTTTCCATAGTTTGGGGGGACAGGGATCATCAGGAGCACCTGATTTGCATTTGAGTAGTTCTTTCACTGCATCCTCGTGGGTGATTGGGAGGAACCGAGTTAAGGGAGGGGTCGCCATCTCAATGATATCATGGTCTGTCATAATTGTAGGTTCGGAGGGGGTGAAGGAGTCATAGACCTTCAGGATTTTTTGGTCAAAGAAATCCGAGATATCCTCACAAAGTTTACTAGAGGGAATAATTTCAGTTTCAATGGCCTTGGGTTTGAGGAAGGACTGAACTATTTGGAAAATCTCTTTGCTGGGTTGTTCCGCTTGTTGAATAGAGGATATAAAGAATAGTTTTTTTGCTTTTTTTATGGAGTGATGAAGGTTGCGCAGGGCTTTTTTATAGCAGATTTTTGCAGATTCGGAGTAGCTTGCCCGCCACTGACGTTCTAGTCTTTTGCAATTGCTTTTCTCTGCTATCAATTCTGCAGAGAACCAGGGAGCAGACGGGGATTCTCTTCGAGAAGTGGCCAATTTGGGTGGAGCAATAGAGTCTACTGTACTGCTAATCCAGTGATTCAGTAGTATTGCATCAGAGTTCACATCTGCTGATAGTAAAGGGGGGGCAGCTGTGAGCGCGGGACATAAGGTCTCGGAGGATAAGTTGTCCCAGTTCCTGCGCACATATGTGCGTTTTCCTGTTGTTCGAGAACAAACAGGGAAGGAGATTAGGAAGGGGACGAGAAAATGATCTGACCAAAGAAGTGGTAATGGGGGTTTAGTTGTGGTGTCCGGAATGTTGGAGAAAATAAGGTCCAACATATGACCTGCCTGGTGCGTGGTACCGGAGGTGATTAAGGCTAGGTTTGCAGATTGAAGTGTGCTAATAAATTGGGAAGCCAGAGGGCAGTCAGATCTGTCAGCATGAACGTTGAAGTCACCAACTATTATATAGTGTTGGTGAGAGAGGGTGTTTTGGACTATGTAGTCCATAAGTTCATGGGTCTTGGATGGAGAACAGTCCGGGGGTCTATATATTATCAGGCCAGCTAGGGACGTTTGAGGGTTAATTTGGAGACAAAAGTGTAGTCCCTCTATGCCGGCGAGAGTAGTAGGAGTGGAGGAGGACAGAGTATATTTATCTTTGAAGATAATCGCTACTCCGCCACCTCTTCTATTCTTCTCTCTATTAGAGAAACTTAAAGTAAAGCCGAGTGGGACAGCTAGAGCAATGGAGGCAAGGTTTTCTTCGTTGAGCCACGTTTCGGTGAGAAATAGGGCATCCCACTCGGAGTCAGCTAGCAGCAGATAAATATCATCTGCATGTTTAGGAAGGGATCTGCAGTTCAAAAGCCCCGCTCTGAAGGGGGAGGAGGGAATGGTGGCCGAGCGATTGTGCGATGCTTTTGGGTAAGACTTTATTGAGGCTGAAACGTCGCACAGAGGCTTATTACACCGCACGCAGGAGGGGGGAAGGGCCATGGTGGAAAGGTCGAGCCTGGGAGCCTGACAAAGAATGGCAGGGGTAAGTGATAGAAGTTCGCTGCCAGACCAGACTATCCTTCTAGTATGGGACAGGTCACTAGCAGCGTGGCCGGCGCCGGGCGCGTACCGGTCGCGGACGGGCGCAGACGGGCTTGCCTTAGGCGCGCCTTCGGCGCGCAGTCGGCGCTCCCGCTGCGCTCGTCCGCTGCGCTTCCGGGGGAGGCACATTTTTATAGAAGGAAGGGGGGGTGTGGCCAGATGGGGTGGGCGTGAGCGCTATGGATTCCCTCAGCTGGTGTCAATGAGGGTGTGTTCCCCTCGTCAGCGCTGAAATCCGCTGAGCAGGAGAAGGCAGATAGTTTTTAAAATACACAGTATTAGTCACAGGTAAAGTTTAAAACATTAAAAAGTCAAGACAAGGTTTCTCCCGGCTTCCGCCTCAGGAGCATGAAATTTCTTAAAGACGCGCTCGAACTCAGCGCGGGGTTTAAATACTCTTGCAATGGGGCGTGGCCAGATGGGGTGGGTGTGAGCGCTATGGATTCCCTCAGCTGGTGTCAATGAGGGTGTGTTCCCCTCGTCAGCGCTGAAATCCGCTGCGCAGGAGAAGGCAGATAGTTTTTAAAATACACAGTATTAGTCACAGGTAATGTTTAAAACATTAAAAAGTCAAGACAAGGTTTCTCCCGGCTTCCGCCTCAGGAGCATGCAATTTCTTAAAGACGCGCTCGAACTCAGCGTGGGGTTTAAATACTCTTGCAAGGGGGTGTGGCCAGATGGGGTGGGCGTGAGCGCTATGGATTCCCTCAGCTGGTGTCAATGAGGGTGTGTTCCCCTCGTCAGCGCTGAAATCCGCTGAGCAGGAGAAGGCAGATAGTTTTTAAAATACACAGTATTAGTCACAGGTAAAGTTTAAAACATTAAATAGTCAAGACAAGGTTTCTCCCGGCTTCCGCCTCAGGAGCATGCAATTTCTTAAAGACGCGCTCGAACTCAGCGCGGGGTTTAAATACTCTTGCAAGGGGGCATGGCCAGATGGGGTGGGCGTGAGCGCTATGGATTCCCTCAGCTGGTGTCAATGAGGGTGTGTTCCCCTCGTCAGCGCTGAAATCCGCTGAGCAGGAGAAGGCAGATAGTTTTTAAAATACACAGTATTAGTCACAGGTAAAGTTTAAAACATTAAAAAGTCAAGACAAGGTTTCTCCCGGCTTCCGCCTCAGGAGCATGCAATTTCTTAAAGTGGCAAAGTGAGCAAGGGACTCACGTCTGAGCATACCCTGCCATCTTATGGCGAACAAAGCGGTACAAAAGGGGGTGGTGATGGACGGAGCATCTGAACCAATCAAACACTCACACCCAGTCAACAGATCTGGGTTTAATCCATCACGTTCTTTAGCCCACTCTGCCACCCCAGTTCAGACAAGGCCATATGCAAATCAGTCTGACCCTGTGCCTCATGGGAACAGTCCAGCCCGAACTGCCAAGCCATGCCTTCCCTGGACCGGAAACAAACTTCCAAGGGCCGGTTTCTGGCATTCCAGCCGTCTTCAGCCAGGCTTGCTTCAATCCAGTGGCAAAGTGAGCAAGGAACTCACGTCTGAGCATACCCTGCCAACTGATGGCGAACAAAGCGGTACAAAAGGGGGTGGTGATGGACAGAGCATCTGAACCAATCAAACACTCACACCCAGTCAACAGATCTGGGTTTAATCCATCACCGTTCTTTAACCCTCTCTGCCACCCCGTTCAGACAAGGCCCTATGCAAATCAGTCTGACCCTGTGTCTCATGGGAACAGTCCAGCCCGAACTGCCAAGCCATGCCTTCCCTGGACTGGAAACAAGCTTTCTAGGACCCGTTTCTGGCATTCCAGCCGTCTTTAGCCAGGCTTGCTTGAATCCAGTGGCAAAGTGAGCAAGGGACTCACGTCTGAGCATACCCTGCAAACTTATGGCGAACAAAGCGGACAAAAGGGGGTGGTGATGGACGGAGCATCTGAACCAATCAAACACTCACACCCAGTCAACAGATCTGGGTTAAATCCATCACCGTTCTTTAGCCCACTCTGCCACCCCAGTTCAGACAAGGCCATATGCAAATCAGTCTGACCCTGTGTCTCATGGGAACAGTCCAGCCCGAACTGCCAAGCCATGCCTTCCCTGGACCAGAAACAAGCTTCCTAGGACCGGTTTCTGGCATTTCAGCCGTCTTCAGCCAGGCTTGCTTGAATCCAGTGGCAAAGTCAGCAAGGGACTCACGTCTGAGCATACCCTGCCAACTTATGGCGAACAAAGCGGTACAAAAGGGGGTGGTGATGGACGGAGCATCTGAACTAATCAAACACTCACACCCAGTCAACAGATCTGGGTTTAATCCATCACCGTTCTTTAGCCCACTCTGCCACCCCAGTTCAGACAAGGCCATATGCAAATCAGTCTGACCCTGTGCCTCATGGGAACAGTCCAGCCCGAACTGCCGAGCCATGCCTTCCCTGGACCGGAAACAAGCTTCCTTGGACTGGTCCTACCGCTTTGTTCGCCATAAGTGTGGCAGGGTATGCTCAGACGTGAGTCCCTTGCTGACTTTGCCACTGGATTCAAGCAAGCCTGGCTGAAGACGGCTGAAATGCCAGAAACCAGTCCTAGGAAGCTTGTTTCCGGTCCAGGGAAGGCATGGCTTGGCAGTTCGGGCTGGACTGTTCCCATGAGGCACAGGCTCAGACTGATTTGAATTTGGCCTTGTCTGAACTGGGGTGGCAGAGTGGGCTAAAGAACGGTGATGGATTAAACCCAGATCTGTTGACTGGGGGTGAGTGTTTCATTGGTTCAGATGCTCTGTCCATCACTACCCTCTTTTGTAACACTCCTTAGATGGGGGCAATGCTCTCGTGCAAAAACCCCCTCTCTGGTGTAGCTCAGAGTCTGTCTGTTAACCACGCACACCTGGCTAAGAGGTGAAAAACGCCCTTCGCGCTGGCCGTGGGTTGCGCCATCACTGCTGTGCAGCTCAGCCGGCGCCAGGCTGCTCCAGTGTATGCCTACAGCCGCCTCCGTCCTCACCTGACATCACCCTCGAGTTCCCAAAAGGCTCCCATGGTGCCTTTCGACAACCGAGGGCAGAGTTAACAATCTGGGAGGAATTCCTGCTATGTTTGTTCTTCAGGCTGAGAGCTGGGAGTACCAGGCGGCGCAGTCTCTGGCGCACACACCTCTCGGGCTCGCTGCGGTGCCTCCCTCCTGGCATGGGGTGGCGCAGCTGTAGTCTGGCTCATTACCCTGAAGTGACGCAAAACGGACGCAAACTGGGCTGTTGGGAATCCCACGGCCGAGCTCTCAGGTGCCCCAGTCGCATGCGTCAGGAGCCCCCCATTCCCTTTACATTGTAGGATTTGTAGACTAGCTGATCCGATTATAAAACGCCGGCTACGCCTCCCAGCACTCAGAGAATTTATTTATTTATTTATTTTGTCAATTTGTAGGGCGCAACAGCTACCCAAGAAGGGTTTCCCGGCGCCTAGACACAGCTAGAAGCGAAGAGACAGAAACGGAGGGAACATTGAGGGATTATTGTTCAAACAACCAGGTCTTTACAAGCCTTCTGAAGCTATGGTAGTTATCTTCCTTCCGAATGCTTGGGGGAAGCGTGTTCCACAGGGAGGGTCCAAGATAGGCAAAAGATCTGCCCCCTGATCTTACACGTTTGAACCTTGGTATGCAGAACCGTGCTGCTGTCTGGGACCGGAGGTTTCTCTTAGGTGTGTAAAGGCAAGCAAGGGATTGGAGGTATTTTGGGGCTCCTCCTGTTTTTATTTTGAACATGTAGTTCAAGGCCTTGAAGCGAACTCTGTTCTCAATCCTGAGCCAGTGAAGGTCTCGGCGATGGTTCGAGACACCAGCGTTCCTAGGAATCTTACACAGGAGTCTGACCGCAGCGTTTTGCGCCACTTGTAGTCGTCCAGTGACAGATTTATTTGCGCCTAAATATAGGATGTTGCCGTAGTCAAGCCTTGATGTGATAAGGGCATTGACTACGGTCTTCTGAGTTGACATAGGCAACATCCATAGGATTTTTCTCAACCATCTGGTTATGGTGAGACACACTCCAGTAACTTTGCTGGCCTGCTTATCCATGGATAAAGCGTTGTCTAGTACAAAACCCAGATTTCGAGCATGGGACACCGGGGTAGGAAGAATACCCATCTGTTCTGGCCAATGCGCGGGGTTCCAGAGATCTTTGTCTTTTCCCAAAATCAGAATTTCCGTCTTGTCCCCGTTCAGTTTTAACTGGTTTGCTGTCATCCAGTTCAGTATTTTTAGTAATCCTTCCTTGAGTAGTGACGGGGAGTGGGGACAAGAATTAGACAAGGAAAAAATGATTTGGGTGTCGTCAGCGTAGTTCATGAGTGTGAGCCCTAGCTTCTCAACAAGTTCTACCATCCGGAACTGGGTGACCTAGTCACGCATGCACCTGCAGCCATCTGAGAGAGCTGCGTCAGCTTCTTCGCAAGGTGTGGCTAATTTAAGGCCAGATTACCGCCTCGGTAATTACACAGCGGGCCCGAGTACTTTGCTGATGCCCTGTACCGTAAGGAAGATAACTGCACAACTACTTCATGGAAAGTAGCGCCCGGGCCACTCGGAGGTACTGACGTAAATACGGACTGACCCCCCCCCCCCCCGCCCCACCGACAATGCTTCATACATACCCAGAGCCAAGTCCTGCACACACTCTATTGCAACGTTGCAAACATACCAAGCCGCCAAGTTTCCCAGGTCCACCATGTGTGAGGACCTGCTCCAGTCCAGGTGTTTTTATTTGATGTCTTGGTCTTGTAGTCCTAGTTTTATAACGGAATATACAACAACACGAGTCCCAGAATTCAAAGAATAAGCCTGGACTGGGGCAGCACACGGAGCATGGACCTGGGAGGGCTGCGTGGAGCAAATATTGCATGCACGCCCGTTGTAAGTCTTGCGCAGGTAAGTACCGCAGCATTACAAATATACCATGAAGATAATACAATGCACATGCCACTTCGCCTCCATCTATCCAAGCGCCTCAATGCTGAGGCCTGTTGTAACAAATCATTGCTACTGAGAGTGATCAGATCAAAAGAAGCATCTGAGGACTACAGCTCCCAGAACACACCGGCTTGCCAAACTCAAGGGGGTGTCCTCCTGACAACTAGGAGCCAATGGTAACCCCAGTCCATACCAACTTGTAAGTACTGCACACACCGTCGTGTGAATGGGGCCTACCCCAAGGCTTGTGTTGCACACACACTATGACTTGGGTCATGCAGATATGACACGAGGCAGGTGCAGCACCCACCTCCTAAAGACCTGTCACGCGCTCTCGAGCAGCGATAGTGAGGACACGTTCCATTCTTTTCTCATACTGCACCCAGGTGTAGGGTGGCAAGAGTTTGAGAAGCAAAAACCGGTACAGGCCAGACATAAAAGTAGGACTAAAGCCTTTAGTCTTACTTCTATAACTAGTCTGTCCTCTTTTTTGCTTAGCCTTGATGTATATATATGTGTGTGTGTATATATATATATATATTTTACATAACAATGGATATGGCAGGCCCATACCCTATGGCCCTGCGCACCCTTGCTCTCCTCCCCAGTCTGTCTCTCCCCTGCTGGGAGCCTTCAGTGGGCCTCCTTGTGTGCTGCCTCACAAAAACAGATGCATTTCTTTAATTATTTGTGAATACAGAGGCCTCTGTGAAAGAAGATCATATCTTTCTATTCTTCTTTGCAGAATGACCTGACCTGTGGCCCAAAAACCGGGACATGTATTTAACATTTTAAAAAAGTATCAGGACACCGGACCAGTCCAGGAAAATCCGGGACGTCTGGTCACCCTACCCAGGTGTAGATATTTCCCTAAAGCTCAGAGTCTGAAAAGCCGGCAGGGCTAGGCCAGGGAGAGTCCGTGCCAGCCCTAGTGCATACGTACCCTTGTGTGACTGACTTTACCCTGGCCTTTCCCGCCTTTCAGCGGCCTGGTATGTCTCCTAATCTCGTGTTTCTCCTTGATCAGTTTGATTGGAATAAGCGCCCGGGTAAGTGAGGGGAAGCATGGGCACAAAGACCAAGATGGACGAAGACCCGTCGTTATGGAGCCCACGCTGGACAATGAAGGCCTCCATGATGCCAACCCCAGCACGGTTTAGGATGGACCCCGAGACCCGTGGCATGCAGCCTCGCCCCCCCATTCTCTAAAACCTCCTGTCACCAGTTCTGTGGTGAGATGACGGTCAGTGTATCAACCTTTAGCACAAAAAAATAATAATATGTATGTGCATATATATATGTATGTGTGTATATATATATATATATATATATATATATATATATATATATATATATACACACATATTTGTCTCCAGTTCATACTTTAAGTATTATGTGTAATTTGAAGGTCACAGGTTGGAATCATCAGCCGTTCATCCCTTTAGAGCCGATATAATTAGGGCGATTGAATTAGGATATAGCCACTTTAAATGAACGGGCAATCAAACCATTATAATATAATTACTTGGCCCCACGTGGCGCTGTTTCACAAAGGACACCGTTAACTAGGTTCCCAGGATACTTGTTTCCACTAAGAATAACATGAACCTTATATGCCAAAAAGACGCCGAGAGGTGGGGGAGCGATGTAGGCGAGGTAAGGATGGAGAGAAGAACATTCTTTCCGGGTTGTCAGGCCTGTAGCGCAGCCCCGTGCAGTAATACAGCAGGAATGTCAGGCAGCCAGCGTCCCTCGTGGGTACTCTCGGCGGGGGGAGGGCTGAGAATGAAGGAGAGAGTTCAGTGGAAAAAGACCGGCACTTTCACCTTATAAGGAAAATGCTGTCCGAGGAGGAAGTAAGTCTTATTCAGCAGAGGAACGTGTTAGAAAGGATCAACTTATGACTTTTTCTGGACTTAACTTTACTCCGTGCATGACGTCTATAAAATGCGCCACGTAGAGTGTGTGGCCAAGAACAGAAATAAACTTCTCGGTGCGACCGTAGTCCAGATCAGTGGTAATTATTTTATCGACCTCTTAATACAAAGTTGAGATTTTCCTAATGGAAGGTGGATCCTGCTGGTCGCACATTGATTCCCGAAGGAGGCTCTTTGACCTAAAGGACCCCAGGACAGAGGCTTCTGCTTCTTAAAGGTGTCTTTATCCTTCCGAAACTATCTGCGCACAATCTACAATCTTTCGCCTTCTTATGACAGGATGAATTAGCAAAATGTTATCATTCGGGTTGTTCTGTTTTTTAAAGCTGCCTTCTCTCGCACTTTATTAGATTTAGGCAACGTTTGGCGGAGGTGGGGTTGGCACAGGGCAGGCGGGAGCTAGTGAGCACAGCACTGCTGGTTGGGGTTGTTTGCTGCTGGTGTCCGTTCTACTACAGCTATGGAAACGGTATCCAGTACACTGCATCTGCACTTCACTCTCGGGGTGCTGAGGGAGAGCACTTCACTCTCGGGGTCCTGGGTAGAACACTTCACTCTCTGGGTGGTGAGGGCGAGCACTTCACTCTGGGTGGTGAGGGCGAGCATTTCACTCTCAGGGTGGTGAGGGCGAGCACTTCACTCTCAGGGTTGTAAGGGAGGCACTTCACTCTCAGGGTTGTGAGGGAGAGCACTTCACTCTCGGGGTGGTGAGGGCGAGCACTTCACTCTCAGGGTTGTGAGGGAGAGCACTTCACTCTCGGGGTGGTGAGGGAGAGAACTTCACTCTGGGGGTGGTGAGGGCGAGCACTTCACTCCCAGGGTGGTGAGGGAGAGCACTTCACTCCTAGGGTGGTGAGGGAGAGCACTTCACTCTCGGGGTGGTGAGGGAGAGCACTTCACTCTCAGGGTGGTGAGGGCGAGCACTTCACTCCCAGGGTGGTGAGGGAGAGCACTTCACTCCCAGGGTGGTGAGGGCGAGCACTTCACTCTCGGGGTGGTGAGGGAGAGCACTTCACTCTCAGGGTGGTGAGGGCGAGCACTTCACTCTCAGGGTGGTGAGGGCGAGCACTTCACTCTCAGGGTTGTGAGGGAGAGCACTTCACTCTCAGGGTTGTGAGGGAGAACACTTCACTCTCAGGGTGGTGAGGGAGAGCACTTCACCCTCGGGGTGGTGAGGGAGAGAACTTCACTCTCGGGGTGGTGAGGGCGAGCACTTCACTCTCAGGGTTGTGAGGGAGGCACTTCACTCTCAGGGTTGTGAGGGAGAGCACTTCACTCTTGGGGTGGTGAGGGCGAGCACTTCACTCCTAGGGTGGTGAGGGAGAGCACTGCACTCCCAGGGTGGTGAGGGAGAGCACTTCACTCCCAGGGTGGTGAGGGCGAGCACTTCACTCTCGGGGTGGTGAGGGCGAGCACTTCACTCTCAGGGTTGTGAGGGCGAGCACTTCACTCTCAGGGTTGTGAGGGAGGCACTTCACTCTCAGGGTTGTGAGGGAGAGCACTTCACTCTCGGGGTGGTAAGGGCGAGCACTTCACTCTCAGGGTTGTGAGGGAGAACACTTCACTCTCAGGGTTGTGAGGGAGAGCTCTTCACTCTCGGGTGGTGAGGGAGAGAACTTCACTCTCGGGGTGGTGAGGGAGAGAACTTCACTCTCGGGGTGGTGAGGGCGAGCACTTCACTCTCAGGGTTGTGAGGGAGGCACTTCACTCTCAGGGTTGTGAGGGAGAGCACTTCACTCTCAGGGTGGTGAGGGCTAGCACTTCACTCTCGGGGTGGTGAGGGCGAGCACTTCACACTCGGGGTGGTGAGTGAGAGAACTTCACTCTAGGGGTGGTGAGGGCGAGCACTTCACTCCCAGGGTGGTGAGGGCGAGCACTTCACTCCCAGGGTGGTGAGGGAGAGCACTTCACTCTCAGGATTGTGAGGGAGAGCACTTCACTCTCGGGGTGGTGAGGGAGAGCACTTCACTCTTGGGGTGGTGAGGGAGAGAACTTTACTCTCGGGGTGGTGAGGGCGAGCACTTCACTCTCAGGGTTGTGAGGGAGAGCACTTCACTCTCGGGGTGGTGAGTGCGAGAACTTCACTCTTGGGGTGGTGAGGGCGTGCACTTCACTCCCAGGGTGGTGAGGGAGAGCACTTCACTCCCAGGGTGGTGAGGGAGAGCACTTCACTCCCAGGGTGGTGAGGGCGAGCACTTCACTCTCGGGGTGGTGAGGGAGAGCACTTCACTCTCAGGGTGGTGAGGGAGAGCACTTCACTCCCAGGGTGGTGAGGGAGAGCACTTCACTCCCAGGGTGGTGAGGGCGAGCACTTCACTCTCGAGGTGGTGAGGGAGAGCACTTCACTCTCAGGGTGGTAAGGGCGAGCACTTCACTCTCAGGGTGGTGAGGGCGAGCACTTCACTCTCAGGGTTGTGAGGGAGAGCACTTCACTCTCAGGGTTGTGAGGGAGAACACTTCACTCTCAGGGTGGTGAGGGAGAGCACTTCACCCTCGGGGTGGTGAGGGAGAGAACTTCACTCTCGGGGTGGTGAGGGCGAGCACTTCACTCTCAGGGTTGTGAGGGAGGCACTTCACTCTCAGGGTTGTGAGGGAGAGCACTTCACTCTCGGGGTGGTGAGGGCGAGCACTTCACTCCCAGGGTGGTGAGGGAGAGCACTTCACTCCCAGGGTGGTGAGGGAGAGCACTTCACTCCCAGGGTGGTGAGGGCGAGCACTTCACTCTCGGGGTGGTGAGGGAGAGCACTTCACTCTCAGGGTGGTGAGGGCGAGCACTTCACTCTCAGGGTTGTGAGGGAGAACACTTCACTCTCAGGGTTGTGAGGGAGAGCACCTCACTCTCGGGGTGGTGAGGGAGAGAACTTCACTCTCGGGGTGGTGAGGGAGAGAACTTCACTCTCGGGGTGGTGAGGGCGAGCACTTCACTCTCAGGGTTGTGAGGGAGGCACTTCACTCTCAGGGTTGTGAGGGAGAGCACTTCACTCTCGGGGTGGTAAGGGTGAGCACTTCACTCTCAGGGTTGTGAAGGAGAGCACTTCACTCTCAGGGGTGTGAGGGAGAGAACTTCACTCTCGGGGTGGTGAGGGAGAGAACTTCACTCTCGGGGTGGTGAGGGCGAGAACTTCACTCCCAGGGTGGCGAGGGAGAGCACTTCACTCCCAGGGTGGTGAGGGAGAGCACTTCACTCTCAGGATTGTGAGGGAGAGCACTTCACTCTCAGGTGGTGAGGGCTAGCACTTCACTCTCGGGGTGGTGAGGGCGAGCACTTCACTCTCAGGGTGGTGAGGGCGAGCACTTCACTTTCGGGGTGGTGAGGGAGAGCACTTCACTCCCAGGGTGGTGAGGGTGATCACTTCACTCTCTGGGTGGTGAAGGCGAGCACTTCACTCTCAGGGTTGTGAGGGAGAGCACTTCACTCTTGGGGTGGTAAGGGCGAGCACTTCACTCTCTGGGTGGTGAGGGCTAGCACTTCACTCTCAGGGTGGTGAGGGCGAGCACTTCACTCTTAGGGTTGTGAGGGAGAGCACTTCACTCCCAGGGTGGTGAGGGTGAGCATTGCACTCTCGGGGTGGTGAGGGAGAGTACTTCACTCTCAGGGTTGTGAGGGAGAGCACTTTACTCTCAGGGTGGTGAAGGTGATCACTTCACTCTCTGGGTGGTGAGGGCGATCACTTCACTCTCTGGGTGGTGAGGGCTAGCACTTCACTCTCAGGGTTGTGAGGGAGAGCACTTCACTCTTGGGGTGGTGAGGGCGAGCACTTCACTCTCTGGGTGGTGAGGGCGAGCACTTCACTCTCAGGGTTGTGAGGGAGAGCACTTCACTCTCGGGGTGGTGAGGGCGAGCACTTCACTCTCAGGGTGGTGAGGGCTAGCACTTCACTCTCAGGGTGGTGAGGGAGAGCACTTCACTCTCAGAGTTGTGAGGGAGAGCACTTCACTCTCGGGGTGGTGAGGGCGAGCACTTCACTCTCTGGGTGGTGAGGGCGATCACTTCACTCTCTGGGTGGTGAGGGCTAGCACTTCACTCTCAGGGTTGTGAGGGAGAGCACTTCACTCTCGGGGTGGTGCGGGCTAGCACTTCACTCTCAGGGTGGTGAGGGCTAGCACTTCACTCTCAGTGTGGTGAGGGAGAGCACTTCACTCTCGGGGTTGTGAGGGAGAGCACTTCACTCTCGGGGTGGTGAGGGCGAGCACTTCACTCTCTGGGTGGTGAGGGGTAGCACTTCACTCTCAGGGTTGTGAGGGAGAGCACTTCACTCTCGGGGTGGTGAGGGAGAGCACTTCACTCCCAGGGTGGTGAGGGAGAGCACTTCACTCCCAGGGTGGTGAGGGCGAGCACTTCACTCTCGGGGTGGTGAGGGAGAGCACTTCACTCTCAGGGTGGTGAGGGCGAGCACTTCACTCTCAGGGTTGTGAGGGAGAGCACTTCACTCTCAGGGTTGTGAGGGAGAACACTTCACTCTCAGGGTTGTGAGGGAGAGCACCTCACTCTCGGGGTGGTGAGGGAGAGAACTTCACTCTCGGGGTGGTGAGGGAGAGAACTTCACTCTCGGGGTGGTGAGGGCGAGCACTTCACTCTCAGGGTTGTGAGGGAGGCACTTCACTCTCAGGGTTGTGAGGGAGAGCACTTCACTCTCGGGGTGGTAAGGGTGAGCACTTCACTCTCAGGGTTGTGAAGGAGAGCACTTCACTCTCAGGGGTGTGAGGGAGAGAACTTCACTCTCGGGGTGGTGAGGGAGAGAACTTCACTCTCGGGGTGGTGAGGGCGAGAACTTCACTCCCAGGGTGGCGAGGGAGAGCACTTCACTCCCAGGGTGGTGAGGGAGAGCACTTCACTCTCAGGATTGTGAGGGAGAGCACTTCACTCTCAGGTGGTGAGGGCTAGCACTTCACTCTCGGGGTGGTGAGGGCGAGCACTTCACTCTCAGGGTGGTGAGGGCGAGCACTTCACTTTCGGGGTGGTGAGGGAGAGAACTTCACTCTCGGGGTGGTGAGGGCGAGCACTTCACTCCCAGGGTGGTGAGGGAGAGCACTTCACTCTCAGGATTGTGAGGGAGAGCACTTCACTCTCGGGGTGGTGAGGGAGAGCACTTCACTCTCGGGGTGGTGAGGGAGAGAACTTCACTCTCGGGGTGGTGAGGGCGAGCACTTCACTCCCAGGGTGGTGAGGGAGAGCACTTCACTCCCAGGGTGGTGAGGGTGATCACTTCACTCTCTGGGTGGTGAAGGCGAGCACTTCACTCTCAGGGTTGTGAGGGAGAGCACTTCACTCTTGGGGTGGTAAGGGCGAGCACTTCACTCTCTGGGTGGTGAGGGCTAGCACTTCACTCTCAGGGTGGTGAGGGCGAGCACTTCACTCTTAGGGTTGTGAGGGAGAGCACTTCACTCCCAGGGTGGTGAGGGTGAGCATTGCACTCTCGGGGTGGTGAGGGAGAGTACTTCACTCTCAGGGTTGTGAGGGAGAGCACTTTACTCTCAGGGTGGTGAAGGTGATCACTTCCCTCTCTGGGTGGTGAGGGCGATCACTTCACTCTCTGGGTGGTGAGGGCTAGCACTTCACTCTCAGGGTTGTGAGGGAGAGCACTTCACTCTTGGGGTGGTGAGGGCGAGCACTTCACTCTCTGGGTGGTGAGGGCGAGCACTTCACTCTCAGGGTTGTGAGGGAGAGCACTTCACTCTCGGGGTGGTGAGGGCGAGCACTTCACTCTCAGGGTGGTGAGGGCTAGCACTTCACTCTCAGGGTGGTGAGGGAGAGCACTTCACTCTCAGAGTTGTGAGGGAGAGCACTTCACTCTCGGGGTGGTGAGGGCGAGCACTTCACTCTCTGGGTGGTGAGGGCGATCACTTCACTCTCTGGGTGGTGAGGGCTAGCACTTCACTCTCAGGGTTGTGAGGGAGAGCACTTCACTCTCGGGGTGGTGCGGGCTAGCACTTCACTCTCAGGGTGGTGAGGGCTAGCACTTCACTCTCAGTGTGGTGAGGGAGAGCACTTCACTCTCGGGGTTGTGAGGGAGAGCACTTCACTCTCGGGGTGGTGAGGGAGAGCACTTCACTCCCAGGGTGGTGAGGGCGAGTACTTCACTCCCAGGGTGGTGAGGGCGAGCATTTCACTCCCAGGGTGGTGAGGGAGAGCACTTCACTCTCAGGGTTGTGAGGGAGAGCACTTCACTCTCGGGGTGGTGAGGGCGAGCACTTCACTCTCTGGGTGGTGAGGGCGAGCACTTCACTCCCAGGGTGGTGAGGGAGAGCACTTCACTCCCAGGGTGGTGAGGGAGAGCACTTCACTCTCAGGATTGTGAGGGAGAGCACTTCACTCTCAGGGTTGTGAGGGAGAGCTCTTCACTCTCGGGGTGGTGAGGGAGAGCACTTCACTCTCAGGGTTGTGAGGGAGAGCACTTCACTCTCAGGGTTGTGAGGGAGAGCACTTCACTCTCGGGGTGGTGAGGGCGAGCACTTCACTCCCAGGGTGGTGAGGGCGAGCACTTCACTCCCAGGGTGGTGAGGGAGAGCACTTCACTCTCAGGATTGTGAGGGAGAGCACTTCACTCTCAGGGTTGTGAGGGTGAGCACTTCACTCTCGGGGTGGTGAGGGCGAGCACTTCACTCCCAGGGTTGTGAGGGAGAGCACTTCACTCCCAGGGTGGTGAGGGCGAGCACTTCACTCCCAGGGTGATGAGGGCGAGCACTTCACTCCCAGGGTGGTGAGGGAGAGCACTTCACTCTCAGGGTTGTGAGGGAGAGCACTTCACTCTCGGGGTGGTGAGGGCGAGCACTTCACTCTCTGGGTGGTGAGGGCTAGCACTTCACTCTCAGGGTGGTGAGGGCTAGCACTTAACTCTCAGGGTGGTGAGGGCTAGCACTTCACTCTCGGGGTGGTGAGGGCGAGCACTTCACTCTCTGGGTGGTGAGGGCTAGCACTTCACTCTCAGGGTGGTGAGGGCGAGCACTTAACTCTCAGGGTGGTGAGGGTGAGCAGTCAAAGACTTCTCACGGAGGGAGTATGGGCGCAATAACTGAGAACCCAGCAGTCACCCAACACACACACAATAATATGCTGTCCAGCCAAGTGCTCTTCTTGTAAAAAACAGAAGCACTTTAATAGCCTAGGAAAACGCATTACCACACACAAGAATGAGTGGTCAGTTACAGTGTTCGTCCAGTGCTGCAGGTTCAACCACTTTGCATAGCTCTCCCACCCACCCGCAGTTATAAGGGCCGGGGTTTGAATTCCCACCCTGCTGCAGAGATTCAGCACTGTGGCTGCTGTGCCCACCCATCTAAGGGGCCGTGTCACTGTGGGGCTTATGAGGCAAGAATCGCCTCGGGGGCAAGAACACTATTTGGTTAAATGGGTGATTGTCCGATGCGGTGAACCCATAGGTCAGTTCAAGTAGTACCTTGCTGAGGCGTTTGTGGCAGCACTTCAGCAGGCAAAGTCTGTCCGTCTTCCAAACACGGCCTGCTGTTGCCTGTGTGTGCAGAACCTTGTTTGGTGTTGGCGTGGTCATGCCGGGCCATTCACGGTCCCATGGCATAGGACTCTGGCAGGGGAAGCAGGGTTGCGGTGGTGGCCCTACCTCTCAGCTCTAGTCAGAGTTGCTGCATTGAGATGGCTTGAGTGGGCAGCATCTCTTCCTTGGTGGTTGTGGCCTCAAAACCATCGGTGGAAGTCCTTGGCTACACCGGTGGCAACATCTGATTCACAGCTCGGCTGCAGCACCAGGCAGGCCCCTCAGGTTACAGCGCATATGTTGGCTGGCACACTAGCACATACCTATAATGTCTATTCACAAACTTCTCCAAATGCAGCAAACAGGATTGCCATGGGATCCCTCACAGCTTGGTTCAGTACCAGACACACTCCAAACACAAGTCACGCTCTTCTGAGTGATTCTTGTAGCAGGGACATGACCAGGGTTGGATTGGGATTGAAAATCGGCCAGGGCACGCACAAAAAAAAAATCGGCCAACATTTGCAGTCACTCCTCAGTCAAATCACTGCTTTAGCGTAATCTTATAAAACAAATTTAGGAGGAGAGGGAGTAAAAAAAACACATTAATGGTCCGGTCAGCGAGACAAAGGGAGTGACACCTCTTGATAAACGGAGATAATGAGCGGCCATCTGCCTCTAGAAAGGCCACTCAGACAACCACTGGGCCGCTGGCTGTATTCAAACAATAGAGACAGCGCCCAAATGGCCCCCCAGACTGCTCAAAAAAGCAGCCCACAGCAGAACTCGGACACCGGCCCCTCGGGCATTGCCCGAATGCCCGCGTTACCAATCCCACGCTGGACATGACCGGACTTCTCCCCTTGGACAGTCTCTCCTCCTGCAGAGCCAGGCAGTCTTCCCTCCTTTTCTAAGCAGGCAGGCTGACTTCTTTTCACCAGGCAGTTCCACAGCTTCACCTGGAAGCTGAGCAGATTTCAGGGGATGTCCCCTCACCCTTAGGACACTGGCTGTGCTGAAGATGCCAGCCCTGGGTTCAGAGCTGCCCTTTGAGAACTCTGAGGCGCTCACTCTTCCTTGGGCAAGAAAGAAGGGAGCTGCAACTGAAACAAAGTGGGGTGCTTTATGTCCCACTTTAATAATCGTTTTCCAGCCACGGGATGTGGTTCCATAAAGCTTCTCAAATTGTTTGTAGTTGGTTCCTTTTCAGATGTCATTTTCTGGCATTCAGGCAGACACATTCTTTGTGCAAGGTGATGGCTCCCACAGTATTTAGCGATGATGCTGGCTGCAAGAAGAGTGTACAAAACGTGGTACGATGAACTGTGAAGTCTCTGCACCTAGTTGTCATCTAGCAATCAAGAAGTAGCAATCAGGGACATACAAAAGGACCAGCCCTCCCTAGAAACCTCCTTACTTTTAACAACAGATTCAACGGACTCTCCCCTTCTCCCTTCTCATCCATCTGCCAAATGGCAGTGCTCAGGAGAGACTAATCTGCAATCACCAAGCTAAAAGGTGCTCATACAATTACTAAAGGTAGCCCTGCTTTGCCAAGTGCGAATCTCGAAGAAGCGCGCCCTTAGGACCTGGCCCCCGGCCCCGCCCCCCCAGTCACGCATCATCAGCGGCCAGATTGCCCAATGGGCAATCAGCCGCAAATCACTTCCGGGTCAGGGGCTCGTGACGTACTTCCGGAGTGGCAGAGGGTGGAGACCTTTGGCCTATTTAGGGTCAAGCCCTCGTGGCCTCGGTCTCTTTCCCTCTACCACTCCGGCCAGCTGTTCTTGCCCCGGCGCTCCCTCACCCCCCCCCCATCTCTTGGTAACCTGGTTTTTACTATCGGAATCACACAAACTCCCGTTGGATTGTCGAGGGAGAGTGGGACAGAGTCGAGGCGGGGTCCGGAGCACGGCGGCGAGGTTCCTCGGCCTTGGAGAAAAGACGGCGAAGACGAGCGGCAGCTGAGGACTAAGAGACGCCCATCGTGCCAGGTAAGGAGTCGGGTGTCCGGGGGGCCCGCTAGCAGCCTTTGATTGCGGGAGGGGGTCTGAGGGTGTAAGAGTGTTACAGGCTGCCCCGGTGGTTTGCGGCTGCCGGCGGGGCTCCGGGGCGCGGGCTCCTTCGAGGGCAACGTGGGCGGCTGTGCTTGGGCACCGGGGAGCGGGGGAGCGAGAGCGCGTGGTGTAAGACGCCGAGTGAGGCGCGTGTAAGGGGGTGAGCAGGGGCGCTCTGAGAAGGTGATTCAGAGTGAGTTCACGCGCCAGAAACGGTTCGGCCAGGAAAGAGCATTGTTGGTTGCTAGGCGACCAGTTAAGCACGAGGGAGCGCGCGGGTGCCGGACCAATAGGCGCATTATAAAACGGTGCACACTGCTGAGTATAGGGGAGATATTACCAGCCACACATCCTGCGCTAGGAGCAGCTAGAGCAGGGGGATATAACAAAGAAGAATGGCCCCTAAAAAAGTCAGCCATAAAAGGAAGGAGAAGGACCCTGAAATCGCCCAGTTATTAAAGCTAGTTCTGGCGAAATTAAGCAAGGATAATGAGGAGAGCGGCGATGAGAGTGAATCCTCGCAGGAGGAACAGGCGCAGGAAGGCTTAGGAGAGCGTCCACGAAGGGAGGGTGTGCCACCCAGGGCCGCCTTCCCTCCATTGGTTAAGAAGCCCAGAGCGCAACGGAAAGGGAAAGGGGGGGCAAGGCACAAGAGAAGCAGGGTACAGGAATCAGGGGCCGAGGACAAGGGATCAGCAGGTCCCGTTCTCCCTCCAGTTGAGGATGCAGTTGCCCCCCCACCCACTCCGGCATTGCCACAGGCAGGCCCAGGAGGCGTAGTAGAGGGAGCTGTGGATCCAGTTGGATCAGTACTGTCAGAGATCAGGGAGGCATTGAAGGCGTCGGCACCAGCAAATGGGGCTACCGCGATACTTGACCCCCCCCCCCCGCCGCAACCGGTGGCTTTGGGGGCGGGGGGGGGTTGGACCCTATGGCTGGCCTGCTGGCATCAGTGTCCTCCTTGATAGGGCAATTGGCGTCCCCGACTAACAGCAATAATCCCAGTACCTCGGCGGTGGCTCCTTGGGTCACCGCGCAGACAGCAGAGCAGGGGGTGCTGAATGAGATTCAGAAACAGTTGGCTCTCTTAGTAGAAACGCGGAGTGCGAACCCCAGCAGGGCACCAGGAGTGAACCTACCCACGCCAGCAGCAGCAATACCTATGGGAGGTAAGGCATGCGAGGCAGCTTCTAAGGGAGTGGAGATGGGAGTGGTGTCAGGTGGAATGCAAGGGAATGTGTTGTCCCAGCCAGGAATGCTAGCTACCCATGTTACCTTAGAGGTGAAAGAAAAAATTTGGAAGGGGGCGTATGTGGACATATTTGCGCTCATCAGACCCAAGAGGAGGGATGTAGAATACAAAGAGAAGGAAGGAAAAGAGGGCTCCTTCAGAGACAAGAAGCCTAGAGTGGAGGAATCTTTGACTAATTGGCTATTTGGTTTTCATGTTTACTCTACGGTATTGTTGGAAAAGAAACCAGAGTTGGCAATATCTTTGTTGTTCTACACAAACAAGATTGTGAAGGCTCATGCGACACACGGGGGGACAGCTTGGTTAGACTATGATAGGGATTTCCGATGGGCGAAGGAGGAGAATCCTAACATTGGGTGGGACCAAGTGGAAATAAATGTGTGGTTGGAGAATGTTAATAGTAGGGAGCATCACTCTAAGCAGCCTTTTCGGACCTCACAAGGAGGCCCAGGTGAGAAGAAAGGATCATGCTGGGCATTTAATAAAAAGGCGTGCACTTGGCCCACCTGGGCAGTGCAGATTCAGGCATGCATGCTCATTCTGTGGCCACTCCTCACATCCGGAGTTCAAATGTAATAAGAAAGCCAAAGAGCGTGGGGGACCGGGAGGCAGGGATATCAAACCTGCACAGCCATAAGCTGCCCACGCCAGTAGACATAGGGAGATTGATTTTTTGGCTCAATCAGTATCCTGACAGAGCGGCGGCCAAGGTACTATGTGAGGGTTTTTCTGTTGGTTTTCGCATTCCTGCACTAGGCGTTCCTCCCATTGATGTGTGCAATAATCTCCTTTCAGCCAGGATGCACCCCACAGTAGTAGCGACTAAGGTAGAGAAGGAGCGGTCTTTGGGGCGGGTTGCGGGGCCTTTTCCGGCGCCCCCGATGGCAGGTTATGTTTGTTCCCCGTTGGGTGTAGTACCTAAGAAAGAACCTGGGCAGTTCAGGATGATTCATAACCTCTCAGCCCCAAAGGGGACATCTGTTAACGATGCTATTGATCCAGCACTATGCTCTGTGACTTACTCTTCTGTTGATACTGCAGTACAAATAGTGAGGGACCTGGGGCGGGGAACCATGCTTGCCAAAACAGATATTGAGTCAGCCTTTCATTTGCTACCAGTGCACCCTGATGATTATCACCTTTTGGGCTTCCAGCTACATCACCAGTTCTATTATGATAAATGTATGCCTATGGGATGCGCAGTATCCTGCAAGTATTTTGAGACCTTTAGTTCCATGCTGCAGTGGGTTTTTTCACACAGGATTGGATATAAGGAGGTGGTGCACTATTTAGACGACTTTATGGTAATGGGCCCTGCGTCTTCTGGGGCGTGCGCCCAGGCCCTCAGTGACCTTGTGGCATTGTTTCAGGAATTTGGGGTGCCCCTAGCACCATGCAAGACAGTGGGCCCAGATACATGCATGTCGTTTCTGGGCATTGAGATTGACACAGTGGCAGGGGAGTGTAGGCTGCCTCGGGACAAGGTGCAGGAGTTCTCTCATGCAATTGACGCTACCCTTGCGGGGCCTAAGGTCACCTTGCACCAGTTGCAGGTGCTGGTGGGGCAGCTCAATTTTGCCCTCAGAATCATTCCCATGGGTCGCCCGTTTTCCCGGTCCATAGCCAGGGCAATGGTGGGCCTGACCCACAAGCACCATCGCGTGCGCTTGAGGGCGGAAGTGAAGGACGACCTTAGAGTGTGGCGCAGCTTCCTGAGCGACTTCAATGGAAGGGTGGTGTGGCCAGCGCCACCAGTGTCTAGCAAGGAACTTGGCCTGTTTACTGATTCAGCGGGCAGCATTGGTTTTGGCGCAATCTTGGGCCCGTCCTGGTGTGGGGCAGAATGGCCAGCAGAGTGGCACGAATCCGGCTTGACAAAAAACATAGTGTTCCTGGAACTCTTTCCCATCGTGGTGGCAGTCACAGTCTGGGCTGACCGCTTCAAAGACAGGGCGGTGGTCTTTTGGTCTGACAACATGGTGGTGGTTGAGGCAATTAACAGGCAGGGGGCCACTTGCAGACAGGTGTTGAGATTGTTGAAGCATTTAGTGCTGGCATGCTTGAGACTGAACTTAACATTCAAAGCAGCACATATCCCAGGGGTTGATAATCACGCTGCTGATGCTTTGTCTTGTTCCAAGTTGCAGGAGTTCCGGAGGTTCCACCCGCAGGCAGAGGAGCGGAGGACAGTGTTCCCTACATCACTGTGGATAATTGGAGCCCCGCGCTAGCGGGGCTGGTAGGTGCCTCTCTGAGCGATCGCACCAGGAAATCATACCAACAGCAATTTAATTCCTACAGGTCCTTTGTGGAGGAGGCTAGGATACCTCAGTTGTTTTCACCTGAAGCAATATATGGTTTTCTACAGGCGTTAAGGGATCAGGGCAGGGCTGTCTCCTATGCTAGGGCACACTTGTCAGCGATAGGTTTTTTCGCAAAGCTCGCAGGCGAGCGGGACCCGGGATCCTCCTTTGTGGTTAAGAAGGCACTGGCGGGGTGGGCCAGATTAGAGGGACCTAGGCGGGACCAACGGAGGCCGTTAGACATTTCTACCCTGGTTAGCATTGTGGAGTCCCTGCCCGTGGTCTGTAGTTCTCCTTTTGAGGGTGCCTTGATGGGAGCAGCCTTTACTCTAACCTTCTACGGGGCCTTCCGACTGGGTGAGGTGGTAGGGGCATCCAGATCTGACCACGAGGGTGGCATTCAATTCCAGGACACACTCTTAACCCTGGGGGGCCTAGAAGTTTTGTTAAGGAGGTCCAAGACTGATCAGGAGGGTAAGGGGCCACCATTCGCCTTCAACCTGCGCCCGGGGTGGCAGCCTGCCCGGTAACCCGGATGCGGGCGTACTTGGCCCTGCGCCCAGCTGGGGGCGGGCAGGCCCTGTTCATCCACGAGAATGGTGACTGTCTGTCTCTGTTCCAGTTTAAAGCAGTCTTTGGGATGGCACTTACTGGTCTGGGGTTAGGGGCGGCAGGGTACTCTTCCCATTCATTTAGAATTGGTGCGGCCACTCTGGCAGCAAGGGCTGGCTTCAAAGGCAGCGCAGTGAAATGGGTGGGGCGCTGGACCTCTGATTGTTACAAGAGATATGTGAGGCCAGAATTGCTATGACAAACTGTTGGTGACCCGTGGTGGATTGTGCCTGACTTTTCCATTTCTCTCCTCTTAACTAGTATGCCCGCGAAGGTGGTGTGGGTATTGGGGTACTCGTTTGTGCGTCGCGCTGTGGTGCGCTTGCAGCAACGGCGAGTGGTGAAGCCGGCAGGCTTGAGCGGAATCGAATTCTTGTGGCGAGGCGTCGGGGGCATGCAAATTCAGCACCTGCGGCGGCTCGTGGAGGAGATAAAGGAGCAGGAGAGGCCTAAGTCGCCGGATTGGATTATACTACACCTGGGTGGCAACGACATGGTTGACCGTGGACGCCTGGCAGTCAAGGAAGCTTTGCTTACAGAATTCGCATGGTTGGGGCGAGTTTTTCCATTTGCCAGGATTGCATGGTCGGCCATGATATCGCGCAGGACATGGGGCCCGGGAATTCGGGCGAGGTCCTTAAATGTGTCTGTCAGGCGACTTAATGGGGAATTGGCAAAGTTGTGCTCAGTGAAGGGCCGCGTGTGTCATATCCCGCACAGGACGATTTCAGGAGACGCCATGTATCACCAGGATGGAGTGCATCTGTCGGACTTGGGCACAGACACTTGGATCAGGGGACTGTGGTCCTTTGTGCAGAATGCAGGTGGGGAGGGTGTCAGACCTGAGGGCCTTGGCCACCCTTGTGGCGGTAAAGAGACCTGCGAACAGTGACTTTTGACTAACACAATGGACGGGAGCCCACCTTGCGTACTCCTTAGGCCAGCACTGAAGGGGGAGACGGTAAGCTCTCCGCTGGGAAAAGTAACCACCGGCTGGGGAGGCTAGGGCGACAGATTACGAGCCCCCTGGGTCCCTGGGCAGCCTGTTGTAGGGGGGTGGTCCCTGGAAATGGCGGACAAGGAACAGAGGTTGGGGCCCACCACTCTTGGGCGCAGGTGCGCGGCACCTGGCGTGGAAGGCTCAGTTTGCGAGATGTGAGCCTGAGGGCCCCTTGGTGCTGGAGAGTTGATGATAATCTGACAATTATGAATGTCATTATTAAAAGTGTGTTTTTGGTTTTAATTATGCATGTTATTTGCTTTGTCATGTTTATGGAAATGTTGTGATTAAACATGGCCGTTTTTTACCCCACTCAAATCTCTCTTGGTAATTGAATTGTGGGGTTACATGTCTGAGGGGGAGGCGGGGACCAGACTGGGGGTCCAGGTCCTATAACCTTCCTCTCTCACTTCCCTGTCTGAGTATCAGGAATGAAGGCAATGCGCTTCCAGGGTCTGGTTTAGCTGTATCCACACTCCATCCTGTTCCAGGTAAACAGGGGGTCACCCAAATTGATCCCACTGGTTCTAGCAGGCATATACCATACACAGCGTCTTATTACCTACCATACATGTGCCACACATCCACCACGCATACATGCACACATGGAATTTCAGTGCAAGGGTCTGGATGTTACTTTTCAGAGTAAGTCACACTCCACCTGAAAAAAAAAGTTCTGCTCACGACTATTAATCTCCAAAAATTGGTTCGTTACCACCACCTCTGAATGCCAACAACCCAGGAAATTGACAGTAGTTCCATGTCATTACAGAGTTCAATCATAATGCGCCTCTCGAGGTCACAGAACAGGTTCAGGACATTAGCTTTACCATGGATAAGCCTTGTCCTCAGCAGAGTATTAGCATGCTCGCTGATCCAACAATAAGTCAGAGTAGCCGTTTCCCATGCAGTCCCGTCACTGACGGCAGTGGTACACTCCTGTATACCATGGGGAGATTCCCATAGCAACACCTTTTATGCTAATCATTTATGCTAATCATTTGGGGCATGGTTGCCCAGTTAGGTTGGGTGAGTTAGTGTGCTATGTTGCGTGCTTGGTGCAGAGGCGTGCAGGTAAAGTACAGGGTGATAAACTGTGTATCACAGATTTTGGTAATAGGAACACTTGCAGTTAGGACCCAAATCACAAGACAAGTGTTGCTGTAGAAATGGTCCATACTGTCAATCAATACTCTTAGGTGATTCGAATCTACACAAAGCTAATTGCTCTTCACAAGCTAGTTGTGACAGAGACTCTCTCCATGGGAAACTCAGGATAGAGGTGCAAGATGTTTCGAGCCATGCAGGGGACCTTTTCCATCCTCAACATTTTTTTAATGGGATTACAGCAATTCTCCCTCAGTCTATACAGTTTTTGGAGGCCCTCTCTCGCATTACAGGCCCCCACCTTCCACTCATGTTTACAACTCTGGGACAGGAGCGTTAGTAACCACTATAGCCCCAGGAGGAGGCTAAGTGCTACATTTGAACAATGCAATCTTGGTAATTCAATTGAAGAAAACTGAGTGGCAGCTGGCCCATCATGCTGGATGAAAGCAAGGGTCAGAAGCTCATACTGTGTCCTGTGTTTGGCCATTAGCCACCTGCCTGGTGCTAGTTGCGTGAAGTAGGCAATTGTTGTCAAGGTTATATGATGTAGGTGTGGCAAATACAATAACTTTATCCTACAGACAGAATGTGCATTGGACGTGACTACCAGTGAGCTGTGGAAAAGGTCCGATCTTCTCATTACCAGTGCATAAATTGGCGATTTAGCTGCCTGGAAGGAGAGGTATGTGTCAAAATATGATGCATAGTTTGCCGGAGTAGAAAGGATGTCATACTTGCATTAAATGGCACTGCAGGAATCATGACTGAGAGAGTCAAGGTACAGGTTCCTGAGGACTACTGGAGGTCCAACATTTCACAGAGCTTGCTTAACATTCCTCAGTAGGTCATATGGATTCCAGGCTAAATGGCCCAGAAATACTTCAATTTCAAAAGAAATATAAATGAAAAAATTGAGCAGGACTACAGAGAAATTAGAACAAAGTATATTTTGAAGAAAAATATACTGTGCAAAGAGTCTTCCATTGCTGGGCACCAGTTCTCTGTCTGAGGACACGACTACTGTAGTACGTGAAGCAAAGGTTCATGATTTGAGCATTTCAGATCCTGGGTCACCAGTACTAATGCCAGCTGCTGAACTCGCCTTAATGCTGCATCACATGGCACCCATCCTTAGGGACCGAGATTTAGGGACTAACAAGAAAAGATAAAACTGCTCTGAAGTCATAATGCAGTTGATCACACAAATTGAAGGAAACCACTTCCTTTTGTGATAAATATTACCAGCCACAAGAAAGTGATCCAAGAATCACCGAACTTGCCAAACCGAATGTCAGTAGTTTGTCGAGAGGGCACAATAAACTTGCAGAGCAATTTGAATGGTGCCCTTTAGTTATCCTTTAAGAAATACTGCTTCTCACGTGGCCTGCTTCACAAATTTTGTGTGCTCCAATATTAACTAGAATGACAGAAAAGTAATTTGTTGTAGTACATTTTACACCACAATGCATAGACTCGGAATTTGGGTTATTTTATGATTGTATAATCCACCAATAGAGGCAAAAAAGTGGTAATTTTAGTGGGTATGAGTGAGAAGGTTAAAAAGTGTGGGCAAAATCCACATGAAGTTTCCCACCCTGCAAATCATTATTTTCTTGTATAGAAAAAAGTGGCAAATATACAGTTCTACATTATTTACTCACCATTTTCCACGTGAGTAAATTTTGTAATGTGGATTTTTTGTAAATCTTACAAAGCATAACACATCTATCCCAAACCTGGGGTAAACTTGTGGTAGTAGACTTCCAACTTTTCCAACCAGTGTCAATCAAGTATCAGGCTGGTGCTTGATCTTTCCTTATCTTTGCTACAACCCTGCTGGACCTCTGGAAGCATAGAAATGTCAGGGATCATCTCCATTTCCCCATTACCCTGTTGGTCTGTTATTGCTTTTTTTTAACTGAGCAGCCAGAATTATTGGAAGAAGAATTGATGAGAATGTTATTAATTAACAAAGAATGTGTTAACTCCCAAAGGTAGTGTGTGACTTTTTCTGATTTTACTCTAACTTTAATACAAGGCCAATAAGGCTCCTTCGATAAGCTTAGTTTCTCCGATGTTGGCACACAACAAAGAGCACGAGTTTTCAAATAAATATCACATTTTTTGGTACTAGACATTAGGGGTCATATTATCAAGGGGGTTTATCTCCGCTTTTTTGGCTTTAAAAGCCAAGAAAGCGGAGATAAAAGGATCTCTCTATTACCTAGCTGTCGCTAACACCAGTTAGCGACAGCTAGTAGGAGATAGCGACCATCTTGGGCCCCACTTTGCATGTCAGTGATATTTATCACTAATGACATGCAAAGTGGGCGTGCCAAGATGTTAGCGACTGGAAACAGTCGCTAACATCGCTATCTCCTATTACCAACTTTTGGAGATATTAGCGCTAAGCGTGAATATCTCCAAAAGCTAACACCTGCCCTGAGCAGTTCTTAGCCATGTTATCCAATGGGAGGTGGATAACATGGCTAAGAGCATTAGCGCGGTAATGCATGAATATCGCTGACTTTTCAGCGATATTCATGCATTGCGGCCGTTTTTTATCGCATTTGCGATAAACCTTGGTAATACCAAGGTTTATCTGCGATAAAAATCGCCGCAGCTCAGCGGTAAAATTTTGTCTCTAACCAAGCAATAGCGATAATTATCGCTATTGCTTGGTAATATGCCCCTAGGTTCTTAAAGCATCTTCTTAAATAGCCTTGGAGGAGGAGGGAGAATACGTTTGGGATGAGAAGTAGCCCGGTTACTGTGCAGACCATTTTCAGACCCAGTCCTGCTTCATTGGCCAAACTCAAACTGCATAAACATTCACCCCAAAAACATGGGGTGCTGGGGGAATGGGTTCTAGGTAGAGACTACCATTGGGTTTTCCAATGAGGTTGGGATGGGAGCACTTGACATTGAGTTAGAGCATCGGTGTTCTCCCAAAAACTATAAGCCACTGCCACCCACCAGCATCCTCATAAGGGAGTACTCGCTGTCCTCCAAAATCCTCTCATCCACTGCAAACCACCAGTAGCCTCACACAAGCAAAAAGGTACATCCCAACAGCAGCACAGGGACCCACTGGAGCCTGAGCTGGTAGTCCCTGGGGTTAAAAGCCAACAGACATGCTAAAAATGGTCTGATATGACAGGTGGCACAGTTTCCATTCTACTGTCTTCACATGCATTTCTAATGGCTGCACAATACATACACAATATTGACATACACTTCCAAGCTGAGAAACAGACACAAGATGGTGCTGAAAACGCGAGAAAATGGTTTAAAATGCTCCCATGTTTTGTGTGGTGTAAAACAGCATTCTTGTAGCTAATAGAAATTGCTTATTTCAGAAAATTACATTCCTTAAATACATTTTCACCAAATGACACAATATAACAGTAGACCTAATACAAAACGAGATAAAGCAGCAATCATAATAATGTACTATTGCACTACAGGGAACATTATTTCATATTCTATTAAAATCAATAAAAGAAAGAGAAAGAGCTATAACAGCCTTCAAATCGATGGTATGCATGTTTAAAGTGCAAACGCTTTTAGAAGAATTAGATTACACTCTATAAAATAATATGAGTCTCATAGCATTAAGTACACTAAACAAACAAGAGGGGCTACAAGAAACACAAAAGTCTACCATTTATAAATGGTACTTCATTATAGTTTTTAACATTATGTCCAATCAATACACGTGTAAGGGCCTGCAACTTAAAGTTGTGCTTGATTTATGCTCTCTTGTGTAATATAGTGACAACCATATAGAATCAGTTACACATTAGAATTGTAAACCTTTTTACATCCTCATGAGGCCTACAGTGAATAGATAACTACTCATGGTAATTACGATATAGGGGGTGGTATCACCTTTCAGTACCCTTAATGCTTCGAGCTAGCGCCTGCAGCCCAGACGAATACATAATGAGCGTATCGAACCACTTCTTGGCTTAGCATAAGCAGAACAAAAAATCAAGACATGTAATGTTTTCTTTAGTATGCACCTGGCACATAAGACAGATGCCATCATCGACAACAGCCCTGCCCGGTTTTCATTATGATGTAAATAACCCTATTTCAAGCTTATCATACTAAAGCTTTATGTGCAAAGTCTTGGCCAGTTGGAGCTGGGGAGCATCCAGGAACTTCTCAAAGGAGTGTCTGAGTTTATGGATCAAATATTGGGCTGACAGTCTCCCCAGAGTAGAACTTCAGTGAACACTAGCGATTATAAAATCCCAGAAAAAGTATTTCAATTGCTTTTTCGAGGATGAACTTGAAGAGCCCAGATCAGACCAAATTCTCCCAGACCTAACTTTGAAAACCATGAGTGGACAAGCCTGAACCGTAGAAAAGTTATCCATTTATCTAAATCCAAAAGTTCATTCACAGCCTTCCTAAATGGCATAAGCTTCTCTACGGTCCTACTCCTCACCCAGTAAGGGAGAGGCCTTAACTCTGCTATATGTTCCACTCTTTTAAGTGCTACATTTTAAGAACATGTGAACAAGAGGGGGTACTTTTTGGGAGATGTAGCAGCTAACATAAAAAAGACATTCTTGCTCTGGGTAAGAGATTCAATGTTAGCAGATCCCCACATTTCAGCACTATATAAGGCCGCGGATCAAACTTTCAACTTGTAAAAATTGATGGCAGGAAGTATTGCTCTTGACATCGTTGCTTGGTGCTTATTAGAAATAGCCAGGACTAAGTGCTGGATCACTGTCCTTTGCTTTTGAATGTGGAGAGCCCAGGGTTCTTTACTATCTAACATAATACTAGATACTCAAATCTAAATACACATTGTAATTTCTTCAGTTCCAGGCTTAAAGTCCCTCAGAATGACTTATGGGGTCTGATCACAATGAATTTGGTGTTTGTAGTGTCCATTTCCAGACCTTTATTTTTGCAATAGGCATTAAAATGATTCAATTATTGTTGCAGGCCACTGGGAGTTTGTAATATTAAGAGACTGTCATCTGCAAATAAAAGTGTAGGGACACAAACCCCTTCTAGTTTTGGAGAATCATTATTACATTCAAGTAGGGCCCTGATAACATAATTTACGTACAGAGAGAAGAGTGAGGGGGTTAGCACACACCTCTCTTTCACCCCTCTACATATAGTAATATGGTTAGTGAGTTGTTCCTGTGGACCCCAACAAACTTGAGCATAATTCTCATGATGTAATCTTATTGCTTGATTAAGAAGGTCATCAATGACTCCCATCTCCCTAAGTAAGGCCCACAGTCATCCCCTTGGGACTAGGTCAAAGGCTGCCCTAAAATCTACAAAGGCTAAATATAAGTGACCATCTCTGAACTTTGTATATTTCCAGATGATGAGAATAAGCCTCAGAACCTTATCTTTAGTGCTTACTCTTGATCTAAATCCCGCCTGGTAAAGTGACAAGACCCCCATGGCCTCTATCCAATCTGTGAGTTTATTTAAAATCTGCCATGTGTAGACCTTCTGTAGGGTGTCAAGGAGGCTAATCAGTCTATAGTTTCCTGGATTCTGTTGGTCTCCTTTATTGTAGATGGGAATTATCTCTGTACCTTTCTAAACCCGAGTGGTAGTCCCTGAGGTTATAGGCCAACAGACATGCTACAAGCATTGGCATAGCCAATGGGTCTCGCCTTTGGGACGGTATACATTTTTATCCATGCAACACATTATCCTGGGTGCTACAACATCCTTGAACATCAGAACACTAGGCAAAAGTTTAGAATGGTGACCCCCTGTCAAACACACACACATAACCTTTGTTGTGCCATTTGCAGCCCACGTCAGATATGGCTCAAAGGTATTCGGCAGTCACATGCGACTGTGAATAATAGTGTTAATACGTGAGATGGGTTCACACCCGCGTGATTTGGAGCAGCAAGTGGTCATCATGTGTTGAAGCCTTAGGTGTGATGAGTGTCTGCTGCAGCGCCAAGGTTGCACACCTACAGACACATGACTCGCCGCCGACAGCATCAAGCCTTCTGCACTGATCACTGCCTCCCCTTCAGCTCACAGACCACACCAAATGCCAGTCACAGTTGTATTTACGAGCAATGTTGGTAAACACTGATTAAAAGCAGCCTGGTCAAAAATACACTGCTTGTTTAGACAAACCCAGACGAGTTTCTGGTTGTCACAGCAACTTTGCAGACAGCAACCACGTCAAATCATATTTGAAACTGCAAAAGGAATGACATCCTACCTGAGCAGCAGGGCAGACGTACATCTGTCCCCCAAAACGCAAACTCCAGAAACATCTGTCGCCAGCGACTTGGTTCTCCAAATCTATGCTGGATTTTTATATCCAGTTCTAGAAATATTCATGAACTGTAGTCAGCTTTTTGTCTCACAATTTGGGGCGATTGTCAGACACAGTCTCAGTTCCAAGCCATGCACTGGGAAATAAAAGCACATGCCTGATTAGTTTTTAAATGCCAGACAGCATGGAGCAGAAACATGCATGGGAGTGTGTGCACACGAAAAGGAAGCTTAAGAAATAATTGCATATCAGGTTACTGTGAGCGGATGCCGAATAGGAAATCAATGAGTCAGGCTATACAAATTCTCCCTCTTAATGAATGATTTGTGTACGCAGAGAGTATGCAAGGCTACAACAGTTATTCACAAATATATATCTTCACACATAGTGATGTAGGAATGTATGCAACACTTAAACCTGAAAAAATTTAAACTTTTTAACATTAAAGAAATCAGTGTTGCTCGAAAAAGCACGAGCATGAAAGTGAAAGCCCATTAGAAAACACATTGTCTGGTGATTGTTAGTATTTCCTGGCTCTGTGACAGTGACTAAAAACAAGGGAGGGCGAGGGTGAGATAGGCAGGGGAGCAGGTAGAGGAACGTCAACAAGCGCACACGGCCACTCTAATTGCAAACAGATGGCCCCTGAACGCTGCTGCTCGCTTCCACAAAGTGGAAGCCAGCACAAGCACGCGTGCTTGAAAATAGCAGACCAATTTCTAAAGGTCATCTCCTAGTGTAGCGCATGCGCGCTGCCTAGGCAAGACCGAAAAATGGCTTGATAGGACAGATGGCACAGGGTTGATTCTACAGTCTTCACAGGCATTTCTAATGCCTTAACCATGCTTACAGAACATTGACACACACTTCTAAGCTGAGAAATAGATACAAGGGGTGCTAAAACCACAAGGAAATGGTTTAAAACGCCCCAATTTTTAAGAGTGTGAGGTAAAATAGCATTCACAAGGAAAATAGGGGCATATTACCAACAACTAGCGATAATTATCGCTGTGTTGGCTTAGCGGGAATATTTCTATTGCCGCCCTTCACCTGTTTTTATCGCTGAAATACCTTGCTATTTGCAAGGTTTATCTCAGGAGCGATAAAAAACAGGCGTAATGCGTGAATATCGCTGTCAATACAGCGATATTCAGGCATTACCGTGACAATGCTCTTAGCCATGTTATCCACCTCTCATTGGATAACATGGCTAAGAACTGGTCAGGGCAGGCGTTAGCTTTTGGAGATATTCGCGCTTAGTGCGAATATTTCCAAAACTACGCCTGTGTTGATCATAGGCGATAGCGATTGCAGCGACTGTTTTCAGTCGCTGACATTTTGGCTCGCCCACTTTGCATGTCATTAGCGATAATTATCGCTGACATGCAAAGTGGGCCCCAAAATGCCCGCTATCGCCTACAAGCTGTCGCTAACTGGTGTTAGCGACAGCTTGGTAATAGGGCGATAAAATGATCGCCGCTTCAGCTGGAAAAAGTCCCGTTAAAGCGGCGATAATGGCCCTTGGTAATATGCCCCAAAGTTTTGTTTGTGAAGAAAAAGGGAGAAAATGTGAATTTGAACGTTTATCCTAAACCGACACCTATAAACAGGGCCACTGGAATTATGCAATTGTGTTACATTTTTTCCGTAATTTTGGATCTGCCACATTTGCTAAATAATCCATAATCTGATGCATAATCTGCAGGTTTAACCCCTTCCGTGCTCCCGTCGGCCACTCCCTCCCCAGTTCTGCCGTCGGCCAACGGCTGACGAAGCCTCGCCCACCCTTTAGAACACCCTCACTGTGGCGGTTAAGGCGTTAACTAAAAAATAGTTTCTATCTCAAACAGTTCAAAAGTTACTAAAAACGTAGTGACACGTATTGCCATGCAATGTAAGGCCTTTGGGAAGGTTGACTTGTCCCCTTTCTGTTGCTTATTGCTATACTTGGTTGTTAAACTGACACTAATGAGGTGCAAACTATGCCCAGACAATATTAAAAAGTGTAAAAATGACAATGATGAAGTAATACTATCAGGAAATGTGCTGCATTATTAAGCATAATTTGCCTTTTCTTGCTGCTGCATTATTTGGTCTACCCTGCCACATTATTTGTACCTCTCCTGCCGCATAATTCCAGTGGCCCTGCCTGAAGATGTTCTGCAGTGAAAATGTACATACCATCCTGAGAGTTAGGCGGTCTTGTCCCAAAGGCAAGTCTTGTTCTGTAATGGCTGCCACATTCTGGATTAAACTTTCCCTCGCTCTCCATGATATTCCCCTTCGGCTGTATTTGAGGAAAACCTTGAAGACCTTGGTCTGTAAGAGCAAATGCTTCATCTGTGCTCCATTTGATCTTGTACTCCGGGCCGGAGACCCTACCAGCACTTTTGCGACGGTGTAAAGTCATTTTTTTTACGTTCCGGTAGCTCAATGTGCCACTGGCATATTTAGAACGCTACGTAACATGGCTTTTCATGGCCTCATAAATATATCCCCCTTTCATACAGAAAACTAAGTGAAAGGGGAGTTCCATGGGTGTTGCTGTGGGCGTTCCCAGCAACAACCGTGGCTTTTTGGCACTGCCCCACACGTATGTTCTCCAGCACACATAGAAAGAGGGAAAAGCCTCTTGTGATTGTTTTTGTGCAGGAAGGTTTCCCTTCCTGCTCAAAAATAATCATCCCCCCAATGCAGGCACCCTTGCACCACGGTGCAAAGGTGCTTCGTCGGCACACGGCAGCCCATTATGCAGCGGTGGTGGGGAAAGGAACAGGAATACTCTGTATCTAATATGAAGCATTCCTGCCCTTTTCTTTTACTGTAGGGCAGCGCAGCAGCAAGGTCAGCTGTGCTTCTCTACGGCAAAAAACCCATAAATGAGGCACTCAGGGAGCAGATTTACAAGCCCCTTGCGCTGCCAGTACGTCCCTTTTTGTGACGCACTGGCAGCGCATCTCCCTGTCCCATATTTACAAGGACAGGAAAAGCCACCCTGAGTGGCTTTTCCTGTCCTTGTAAATATGGCCCCTTCACACGCAGCACTTTGTGAGAAAGGGGCGTTCCATGGGTGTTGCTGTGGGTGTTCCCACGCAACACCCATGGAACGAGACACATTTACAGATTTACTAGGATTTGTAAACCTGGAAATTCGCGAGTATGCTACGCCACCCTAAGGGTGACGTAGCGAGTCGCAATGAGGAGAAATATTTTCATTTCTCCTCTTTTTTTCCTCTTTCAATGCGTGCTGCATTCTACAGCACGCATTGAAAGAGGAAAATGCCTTTAGTGACCGTTTTTGTGCAGGAAGGTGCCCGTTCCTGCACAAAAATAATCTCCCCGCAGGTATCCTTGCACCATGGTGCAAGGGTGCCTGCACCGGCGCTTGGCTGTTTGTGTGCCAGGGCAGGAGAGAGCACGGGAATGCGACATATTATTGTAAATATGTCACATTCCTGTGCTCTGAAAGTGCTGCAGTGTGTTCGTCAGCCAAAGGGCTTGCGGTGCCACGCTGCAGCACTTTCTTGTAGATCTGCCCCTCAGTTCTTAGTCCGTGCCTGTGCACCTGCGTAGATATCTGCGTGCTTTACACAAGCTATAACATAACATAAGAGTGAAGGAATCCCGATATAATCCACGGAAACTGCGACAATAGCATATTTTGCTGGTCTATCCCTAGAGCTTCTCGACTTCGGTTAGAAGATCGAAATCTTGAAAAATCGCAGGCCAGTGGTTCGGCGGCTCTAAGAGTTTCACAGGTTTCGGACGTGATGCCTGTCACTCAACGCCCGGTGTCCGGCAGATGACCCTGCCCTGCTGCTGCAGTGTATCTGCTCTCGACCCACACATCTCCCTATGTCAGATCTGCGCGCGCTGTGAGATCCCATCCCGCGTCTGGGACCCGATTAATTGTCCCTTCAGGCCCAGCCGGTCACCCCGCCCCACCCAGGCACTGCGTGCGTCAGCATCTGGCACTGCTGAATAATTGATGGCGGCTTGTAGTGGAGCCGGAGCGGCCTGACAGGGGCGCTCTCTCCAGAGACCCGCGGAGACCCCGGTGACACAGGAGCTGCCGGCTCAGTGCGTCACTCTAAGGCAGAGGCGCAGCACGTGCGTGTGTCCTCGTGCCTGCCCAGGGATAAGGGGCCTCCGGACCACCGGGTTTTGGGGCTGCGAAAGCGAGTAGCCTGGATTACAGCCTTGTCCACTGATTGGGCTGTAGTGCAGGAGCTTAACACAAGCCCCAACCCTTTAGGGTGCCCCAAACCCTAGGGGGGTCCTATTGAGCCCAAGACCAGTGAATATCTGAGAGACTCCAGGGACCCTTATCACATTCTGCAGCGGTGCCCCATTATTGTACATTACGCCACTGTTGTAATGGGGTAGAGTAGGGTGGCGCCCACGACTCTCTCCTGAAAGGAAGTGGGCACGCCAGAAAGTTAATGGGGAGTAACCCAGCCGAGCCAGGGGTCTGGGCGAGGCCCTAGGAGCCATAGCACGCGCGTGGCCACGAGGCTCCGAAAGCATTGTCACGTAAATGATAACACCAGGCGCATTCACAAATGTCCGAACGCTTTAACCTCTTCACTGCGGTGGCTATTCCGCCGCAGTGCTAAGGGGGCGGGGCGGAAATGCGGCGGGCATGCTGGTGACGGAACCGCTCTGTCACCAGCGTCGGTTGGGCTGTGCTTGTGACGGAGCGGTTCCGTCATGGCCCGCCCCGCTCAATAGAATGCTCAGCGCAAGCGCGGAATTCGCGCCGCACATGAGCAGCGAGCGGGCCATGACGGAACCGCTCCGTCATCAGCACAGCGCACCCGCAGCTGATGACGGAGCGGTTCCGTCATCAGCATGCAAAGGGTTAAACTTTAAAATGATTTTTTTAACAATCTAATCTTCATTTTACTACCCTTTTCTCCTTCTCTGAGTGACATTCATTACAACGAATAACGTCTAAACACAAATATAGAAAGATGTAATGCGCCCTATGTAACTATAAAACTATAAACTATACTATAAAAACAAGATCTATATGAAGCGATGTTACAATCTATAAAAAAACACGGGGGTGGCGGTATTCTGCGACGTGTTTTTTGATTTAAGTCTGTTTTAGGTGCCATTCTCGCAAGTTTCGCAGAGAGGGAAAAGAGGCCCAGTGAAATAAATTAATGTACCTATTCGGTTAAACGAGGCCAGGCACTGTGCACGATAATTTCTTTCACACCAAATAACAATGCCTGTTTCAAAGTGGTCTTTCAAGAAATATATTTATTTGCACGGGGCAGTGTTCGATAATTCAGATTTGTTAAAATCACAAATCACGCGATAATGAGCCAGACCCCACATAACAAACCTTTCCCTAAAAAACATGACCTAACCCAAGTAGGATCTGATCTCAAAAGCTGAACTAGTCAAAATTGATTTCAAGTTTGGAACATGGATTTTGTTAGTTTAGCAAACAACAGGAACCATGAGCATTTTTTGTAGCACAATGTTTAGAGCCAGGAATCAATCGCCCTGCAATGCAAAATATATTACCAAAACAAAGACCATAGACCGAACGAGCATGTTCGTAGATCCCCACCGAAACAAGAAAAACGGTCACCCACGCACTGATTACAAGCCGTCTGGACTATGGAAACACCCTTTATGCCGGCACCACCGCAATACTGCAAAAAAAACTCCAACGCATTCAAAACGCCTCAGCCAGACTCATACGCGACATCCCCCGCACAGACCAAATCTCCGGTCACCTGAAAGACCTTCACTGGCTCCCCATCAACAAAAGGATTACGTTCCGTCTCCTCACCCATGCACACAAAGCCCTCTACGAACTCGGACCTGACTGCCTCAACACGCGCCTTTCCTTCTACACTCCCACCCGCCAACTGCGTTCGTCCAACCAAGCCCTCGCCGCTGTTCCGCGCATCCACAAAGCCACCATGGGGGGAAGATCCTTCTCCTACTTAGCGGCCAAAACCTGGAATTCCCTTCCCATCAACCTCCGCCTTACCCAAAACCACCTAGCCTTCAGAAAACAGCTTAAAACCTGGCTATTTGATAAGTAAACCCCCCCCCTCAAGCGCCTTGAGACTCTCTGGGTATGTAGTGCGCTATATAAATTTCTTGACTTGACTTGACTAGGTTAGAGAAGGGGCTGCAATTAGTATAACATCTCTCACTAGTCTGCATTTAGATAGGCTTCGCCGTGGAAGAAGTTCGCACAGAAACGCACACTTTTCTTGCATGGAGACCAGGTGCTCTTCCCAGCGTGCTGGGGAGGCAGAGGTGGCGAGGGAAAGGGTGCAGCTCGGCCTCAGCTGGTCATGGGAGTCCCATGGGTGAAGGCCGAGCCAGATCTAGGCCTCAGGTCTGAGCCAGGTTTGATCCTTCATGGCTTCCACTGCTGGTGGCAGGGCCGGTCCGAGAACTTCTGGAGCCCCAGGCGAAAGGGAAGATGTGAGGCCCCTCTAATTTGCAAGCAACATCACAAGAAGTGACATCACAACAAGTGGCATAGCAGGGCTATTGATCTTATTTTGGATCACTGAAGAGACCTACCGTGTATATATTCGTAACAAGGACAAAAAGATAAATATACAAATGAAATAAGTCCATATATTTTAAAACTGTAAAACTGCAACTGTAACTGATGTAACTATGTAACAATGTTCTGAAACAATGTCATATCTCATGTAAAGCGCTCCAATACCTCTGGGTCTAGCCAGCGCTATATAAAACTTTTCAAATAAATTAATTATTAATTAAATGGATTGCATTTGTCACATTGGATGGAAAAGCTTGGTGCAGGTCTCACAAAGATTAATATTTTTTACTCTATGTTAACTGATTGTTTCCAAACGAGTGCATGATAAAAATTCCAGTTCTGTTGCATAAAAGGGAGAGATTCTGTTGAAATGATGAGGGCCGGGATCATTAAAAATATAAAATTACACAAGAGAAAACCTCTCACACCATAGATATAATCACAAATTTCAAAAGGCTCACTTATCTTTCTGTGCCATTATTGTGCCACCTTAGGATGACATTAATACTTAGTAATTTGTTTTAACGTAAATCCCCCCATCAGTATCCCAGACACACATGCTAAGAGTCATAGGACAATCTTTTTTGTGTGTGGGCTCTTTACTCACCAGAATTATGTTAAGTGCAAAAACACTGTCGAGGCCTGGGGACACCCCTTTCTGTAAGGCGCTCTGCCAAGTGTCCCTAAGGTTTAATTTCTTAAAACATATCTTTGCACTATAATTCAATCTGAGCATTATACATGCAAGTATTAAAAAACATCAACAAAATGTATACCAAAATCTTTTAAGTGATTTAGATTAGATAAACAAAACAGTCATTGACTTTTTACTTTTGATGCATTCATGTTGCTACCATAATCACATGTTATGCGAATTGCTTCATAGTTAACAATTCTTCCAAAATAAAAGCCCAATGCATTTCGGGTTTTAAATAAACCCTTCTTCAGGTGTTATATATCACAACTATGTTTTCTTGCAGATTTTCTGGCTTTTAGTCCTGCTGGTGGACAAACAACGATTTCCAGCGTTTCTTCGATGATTTTGTGCTCCGATAACATACGAAGTCAATAACTGTAATGGTTCTACGCATACGAGTGTCAAGTGCCCCGTGTGCTAACCGTCGTGTTGCCAAGCCTCTCCGACTTCCACCTTTTACCTCTTCTATATACAAGTTCCCAAAAACACTAACAGTCTTCTCGATCTCGCGTTCTCCGACCTCAGCGTCTGCGTCCAATTCTACAGAATCTACAGTTTCTACAGAATCAGATGCAGACGCTGGAGGCCAGGAAGGAGGCAGCAAGTGCTTTAAAAAACATAATATGAGGGCGTGTCCAAGATGGCGACGGAGTGAGACGTGTCCTAGTGTCCCTCCGGCGCTGAGCAATCTTTAAGCTTTGTAATAGCACCCTCTCGGGACACCGGCCACCTCGTCCCGCACGGAACGCAAACGGGAAAGTGCCTGGGCCGTCTGGGAGTCCTGGATCGTCGCCCGAGCCTTCGGGAAGCGGCGATCGCTGGTGCGGCCTGCCTGGTCTGAATTGGCGGCTCCCGCCAGACCTGGCCTCCGAGTCAACCGTGTGTTGAGCGCGACCCCAGAGTGGTGATGAGAGAGCTTGGAGGGTACGATTTCCGCTCATGCGGGGTACTGTCGGGAGCCCTGCTTGACAAGAGGACTCCATCAGAGAGTGGCACGGTTGCTCCCGGACAGGCGGCGCAGGCTCGAGGGTAACGACGACGCCCGGGCCTTGTTGCAGGGATAGGGACTCTGCTAAAATCGAGCCCGGGGCTCATCGGCCTATGCGGGCCTCCACTGCCGCAGGCCAAGAGGTGACGCCTGCTGGAGGGCGAAGCGACGGAGGCCACTGCGGCATACCTCCACCCCCCTCCAATCCCGGGGCGAACATTGGAGGCACTGAAAACCCGCCCCCTAGCCCCGTGAAGCGGAAAAGGAGCACTGGGGCCACTACAACGACCCGCGAAAGACGAAGCACAACGACCCAAGTCCATCCGGTGGAGGAGAGCGTCAGCCCCCGCCTATCTTGCCGCCCGGGATTCCGACGCCTAACATCCAGCACGGTAGGATAACCCTCACCTGAGGCCCTGAAATAAGCGAACTACGCCAGTGACTCGAACTGCAATCAGCACGGACTCAGGCCTAACGAGGCCTGCGCTGACACCTGGGTGACCTTGAGAATAGACCTTCAGCCATCGTAGCTGCAGCACTAGCACGCTGCGCCTCTACACAGCGCCTACTAGAGCGGGCGGCTGATGGAGTACTATTGACCATCCGCTCCGAGCGACCACCCTTGCAAGATTTGTCTGGCTCTGCCATCCCGTCATGGACTAAATAATAATAGAGCGGAGTCCCGTGGGGTGCAACAAGAGGCGAGGATCCGAGTTCCGCAGAACAGACGCTACGCGGCACAGACAGAAGAGTGAACCACCTAGAGGTCGTGGAAGCCTGATCTACAATCTGGTGAGGCCGATCCTTGGGGTCTGGGCTATGCTGATCAACCAATAATCCAGTGGGCCCCGGGGCAAGTCATGGCGGCCAGACTACGTAAGGACAAATCTAACAAAGAAGGATTGGTAAAGGGAGCGCCATCTTTATCGTCGCCAGGACCCAGCCAGTTGCCCCAGCGGAATGACGATGAGGCCCCAGCCACCAAGGCCTTTATGGTCGAACTCTTTAAGGCCATTAAGGAAGACATTTTGGAGCTCCGCTCCCAGTTGGCGTCAGACCTCCGCGAGGTGAGGAGAGATGTAGATGGCATAGGGGAACGAGTGGCCACCTTGGAAGAGCACGATCTGGGTTTGGCAGAAGACGTACATCAACTCCAACAGGACGTCCTCCGGCTTACGGAACAGAACCTAGATCTCCAGGCTCATGCCAAGAACTTAGAGAACCGGTCCAGCCGGAATAACGTCAGGATCCGAGTGGTGCCCTGGGCGGGAGAAGGCAAGGACCTAAGAGAATATGTGAACGCACACTTTAAGTTTATCCTGGGTGACGAAGATCTCCAGGAGATTCGCATGGACAGGGTCCACCGAGTTGGACTGCCACGGGGCCCGAAGGCACCACCCCCTGACATTCTGGTGTGTGTCCACGACTTCCAATTGAAAGAACGGATACTAAGGAAAGCACGAGACGCCAACCCCCTACAGTTTCGGGATAATCACCCCCAGTTGTTCCAGGACCGGGCGGCCTCGACCCGGCAGAAAAGGCGGGACTTTTGCCCTGTTACCAACTTTCTTCGGGACCAGAAGGTGGCCTATTCTTGGGACCACCCCTTCCGCCTTATCTTTCGCTGGCAGAACAAGCTGGTCCAGGTCCGATCCCTTACAACTGCTATGGAAATCCTTGGCTTGGACGAATCTACGAATCTGCAACGGCACCCAAGAGCGACGGATCCCCATCGAGGAGACGACAACGCTCCCCGGCATGGCAGAGAGTGGGCGGTGCTGCAGCTGTGGGGAGACCAGACACCTCTGCCAGCCTCCAGGAGAGAGGGGCTGCGGTGGCCTCTGTGGCGCTGGTGACAGACGCTGCATCGCAGGATGGCCCTTCCACTGAGTGAGTCCTGTGAGGCGGCACCGCGAGCACCAGAGGAACACCTCTTCATCAGGTACCGAGAGTACTTTATGTTACCCCTGAAGACACGATTCCCTAGTGGATTAAGGAGGGACATCCACCGCCTCGATGAACCCCAACCCGTGCGGTCGTTCTCAGGGACTTTTTCTTCAGGCCCTTTCACCATTTTATTCTGCTTTGTTTGGCTACGCCTGAGTGTCTTCGGAGGGGAGGGTGGGGGGATTCTGTTGGGAAGGGGGGGGAGAGGGAGGTGGGGCAGTGGTGGTAGCTGGGGGGTTGTCGAAAATTCTGTTACAGCTGAGACACGGCCTGAGTGGAGACATGGAGAAGCTGAATGAGGGGGTCGAGAAGACATCTGATATACATGGACTGTGCTGCTCTGAAGTGCACAGATGGATGGGATGTATGACAGTGGGATGGAACATGGTTGGGAGGTGGAGGACTGGATGGCCCAAGAGGTCCCCCATATAGAGCACGACCTGTCACCCCGATTATAATGACGCTCACTTTGGGGACGTGGAATGTGAAAGGGCTGAACTCTCCCCAAAAGCACCAAAAGATCTGGAAGTACATACTTGACCACAATTTAGATGTGGTGGGACTTCAGGAAACACACTTGGCTAGGCCGGAAGACTCCCGCCTTAGGCACCAGCAATTCCCCCACATATATAGATCCTCAGCCCTCACAAAGCATAGGGGAGTGGCCCTCATGTTCCGCTCGTGTCTGCACTTTCAACCTATGGGAGTTCTTAGCGATAATGAGGGGCGCTGGCTGGTGGTTAAGGGGGTGCTGCGTGGTAGGCTATGCACATTTCTGGTCCTTTATGCTCCCAATGTGGGTCAGAACGGATTCATACAGGGTCTACTAAAGACAGCTCTAGACTTCGTTGAGGGGCCTTTAATTGTGATGGGGGATTTTAACCTCATTTGGCAGAGGGATTTGGACAGTACTCATCACCAGAGATCTGACACCGGCCTGTTCTCCACCGAAACGCAGCAAATAATAGCAGACATGGGATTAGTTGACGGGTGGCGGTCTCTATACCCACACTCCAGAGATTATACCTTTTTCTCTCATGTCCACCGCTCCTACTCACGTCTGGACCATTTCTTCCTTAGCCAATCTCTTCAGCGGGATCTATGCGAGGCCAAGATCTTCCCTTTATCAGTCTCAGATCATAGCCTGCTTGCTAGCTGACTCCACTGGGAAGCGGTCGATAACTCCCACCGCAAATGGTATTTCCCAGCCTCCCTGGTTCAGGATACACCCTCCTGCAAAGCGTTACGGAAAGCTGTCAGTGAATTCTTTGATCTTAACGCCACGGGTGACACTTCGATATTTAACACATGGGACGCTTTCAAAACTTCTATATGCGGCAGCTGTATAGCGCTTAACGCGGCCCTTAACAAGCTGAGAAGGAGAGAGCGGGAACAACTGGAAGAGGAACTCTCTGAGCTTGAACAAGCCCACAAGCAGAATCCCTCCAGGCGGGTGGTGCGGCAGCTAACGGCGGTTAGGGGTAAACTCAGAACTCACTATAATAACAGAGCGGAGCTCACGTTGCTGAAATTGCGCCGACTCTCATACTCCCAGGGGAATAAGGTGGGGAAACATCTGGCCCGGCAACTCCGAGACAAGAGGGAGAAAGAATATATTGGGGTATACAAGATGCAACGGGACCCTCATACATCATGATGGCTCCAAAGCAGGTCTCTTCGGCGACTTCTATGAAACGCTTTACACCGGAGAAACCCTTGATGCCAGGGCACAAGGGGAATGCTTGAGGGCACTCCCGCTTCCCCAGGTATCGGCGGAATGGTACGAGTTGCTCACCCCCCCCTTCACCAGAGAAGAGGTCTTGTCAGCCATGAAGGCCCTGAAGCCTCATAAGGCCCCGGGGTCGGATGAATTTACCACAATTTTTTACAAAACTTTCGCCTCTGAACTAGGCGACATTCTGGTACAATTATTTAATAGCATGGCGGAAGAAGGTGTGACTTCCGGATCCATGGCAGAAGCGGTAATCTCGGTCATTCCCAAGCCCAGAAAGGACCCGTCGACGTGCTCCTCGTACAGGCCGATCGCCCTACTCAACCTGGATGCCAAACTGTACGCGTCCATAATTGCCGGTAGGCTGAATGAACTAATGCCGGCACTTATTCATCCGGATCAGTCCGGTTTCATCAAGGGCCGCCAAACCCATGACAACACGAGGAGAGTAGTCCATCTGATCGAGAAAACCAACAAGTTCAAGATCATAGCTGTCCTGGTGGGCCTCGACGCCGAAAAGGCCTTTGATAGGGTGGACTGGGGCTTCTTGTTCCAGACCTTGACATCATTCGGCTTTTCGAGCAAATTCTTAACGATGCTTAAGGCCAACTTCAGCTCTTCCCGATCTAGAGTGGTCGTCAACGGCCACATGTTGGCACCCTTTCCGCACTCCCGCCGCACTCATCAGGGTTGCCCTCTTTCCCCCCCTGCTTTTTGCCCTGAGCATAGAACCACTGGCTTTGGCAGTGAGAGAGGATCCAGACATTCGGGGTCTTCCCTTCACTGGGGAGTCACACAAGATCACCCTGTTCGCGGACGATGTTCTACTTTCCCTCTCGGACCCCGCCCGCTCACTCCCCCACGTTCAGGAAACATTACTATGCTTCATAGAGGTGGCAGGCTTTAAGATCAACTATGAGAAATCATTTTTTCCTCAACCTCACTCTGCCCCCAGCAGACGTTGCACAGCTCCAAATGCTCACAGCTTTACCATGGACCCTCTCCTCTATACAATACTTGGGGATTCACCTGACTCCCAAGGTTGAGAAGCTCTACTCGGCCAATTTTCCCCCACTGCTCACATCAATTCAGAAAACCCTGGCTCGGTGGAAACCGATGTTCATATCCTGGCTAGGGCGAATATATGTGTTCAAAATGTCCCTGCTCCCTAAGCTCTTATACCTCTTTCAAGCATTACCCATTACCCTAGATGGGGAATTCTTTTGGCGCATCAAAACACTGATGCTTCGCTTCATCTGGCAGGGTGGTCGGGCTCAGTTCTCCTATGCTACTTTGCGCCGTCCGAGGAAAGAAGGGGGGACGGGACTTACCGACATGCACCTGTATTACAAGGCAGCACAACTCCGTGTATTGGTGGAATGGACCCAACCTGCGTCGGAAAAACACTGGTTACACATGTACAGAAGTATAGCAGGGAGGACGATCTGGGACCTTGTGTGGAAACCCAAAGGCGACAGGCCCAAGAATGCTTACGTCAGCACCCCCACAAGCACTACCCTTAAGGTCTGGGACTCGATCTCTGGTGATGAACGATGCACAACTTTCCCTTCTCCCTTTACTCCTATACACTTTAACCCAGCCTACCCGCCGGCGGCACTTGGGGGCCCCTTTGATAGCTGAAGGGAGGGGGGATGCCTAGCACTCACGCACCTGTTCCACGGCTTTGCACCTCTCACGTTTGATAACTGTATGCGGGACTACGGTGTCCAACAAACCGAGAGATACCATCACACCCAGCTTTTACATTGGGCATTATCCTCCCCGGTGAGAGATGCAGCCACCAGGCCTCTAACACCCTTCGAGGTCTTCCTCTCAAGGACCTCTGCCATGCGGGGGGTCATTTCATTTATTTATAACCTTCTTCTGTCTACTGTTGTGCCCCTAGACCTCGCTACATGTCCATGTGGGAAGGTCTGCTTGGCCGGAATATCTCTGAGGTGGAGTGGTCCCACCTGTGGTCTGATGTGGCGAAACACAACCACTCGATAGAACTACGACAAGCACACCTCAAAACGATGATGGACTGGTATCTCTATCCAGCCAGGCTGCGGCAGATTTTCCAGAGCTCCTCGGATAGATGCTGGAGGGGTTGTGGGCTGCTGGGGGACTTCCGCCACATCTGGTGGGACTGCCCCGTCATTCGTCCTTATTGGGAAGAGATTTTAGCCCACATTAAAGAGATACTGGGCTACCTGATCGAGGACTCGATGGCTCACATTTTGCTGGGCCTTCGGGTCCCGGGCTCGTACATCAAACCAAGGCTGATAAGAGGATATTGTGGCTATGTGTGGGGGCGGCTAAACTCACCCTGGCAGCAGCTTGGAAGCAGAAGGGAGCTCCTGCGATTTCCCTTTGGCATGCGAGACTATGGAAGTTGTTGAGTGTGGAGAGAATGGCTGACATCTTCCGAGACGATTTAAAAAAAAATTGAATTTCGCTGGGGCCCTCTAGTTCGGTTTCTTTCCAAGGGACTCCCTTCGTCAGTCTGTCCGCCCAGTGTGCGTGCTCTCCACTTGTTCCAGCTGTAATCACCGCCTATCTAGAACAGTTTTAACCTATAAAACTCGCTACCACCACTGGGAGGGGGAGGGGGGGTCACAGGGAGGGGTACTGTTATCTGTTTGAGAGACGTCCCGTCACTATGATTTAGAGGAGCCCTTCCCTCATAAGGGGGCGTTGAACTGCAAACCATCACCTCAGTGCTTAACAGCGCTCCTCATCCCTCTTCACAATACGAACTCTGTTTAACTTGCTAGTGAGAGGTCCTGGCCGAGCTAATGTTGCTTCCCGAGTGCTACAGACTTACGGGACCTGGACTCACGGCACCGCGCTGGGATAATGGGAGTGGGGTTTTTTTTTGTTGTTTTTTTTTTGCTTTGATTCCTTATTGCCCCCTGCGTGGGAAGTTGTGCGGGACTGTCGCATTTTTCTTTTGTCTTGAAATACCAATAAAAACACCTTTGACAAAACAAAAAAAAAATAATATACTTGCAAACATGATGCCCCCTCCTGAAGTCAGCGCTCCGTGTGATCTCACCGGTCGCACCACCCTAGAGCCTCCCTGCTCAAGGGTCCTGTGACCTCAGTGACAGTCACTGTTGCTCTAGGGTGCGCTGCTTCGTAGGCCTGCCCAAAAGACTTGAGGTGAGCTTCAATAGGGATGTAGTGGACAGGCCTTCAAGGTTAACCCACACTTGCCCCCGCTAGGGTCCACCTGCTGGTGCTAAGACATCAGGGCTTCTAAGGTCTTGCGGGCCTTCTAAGGTCTAGCACAGGAATCTGCTCCTTCAAGACAGTGGTCTGGTGGATTGGTCATGAAGGCTGAACCTGGTTCCCAGGTCCAAATTCGGCCGCTCTGACAATAGTGCCACATCCTCTCCCCGACTGAACACCATACTGCCCCACTGAGAGATATGCGCACTGCCTTCAATTACAACCCAATTGTGCCCTGCTATAAACATCAGGGTGCGACTCAATTCAAACTATGCACTAGACAAGAGCAATATGTTGCCTAAGAAAAAAAATGACAACATCCCAGATAAAGCAAACACTCATAGGGAATGCAAGATTAAGTAAAGCATGCAAAATGTAAGAAGGAACACATTGGTTATTTTAAAGCTTTTGCACTTATTATTCAGAAATCAGTGAATGCTTTTGCATGAAAAGTTAAGGACATGACTACAGGGCCGGCGGGACCCTTTTCATTGTCCATTGCTTATATCCTCACAAAACAAAACATAAGCAGCATGGTTTAAAAAGACCGCATTCATGAATACAGAGCTGTGGAATGCATTTTGTTGTCCAATACACTCATCAAGCAGGTAGTGCAGTACATCCAGGAATGACAAGAAAACAAATATTAGTGCTTCACTGGCAAACTTTGTAAAGTGGCGCTAATGTGTTTTGGGTGTGAATAAAATCAATCTGCACCCTTTTCGACATACTCTGTCTTGCTTTAATTATTTTTCACATTTTGAACCTTTTATTTCTCTCTGTCTGGAAGTGAAAAATGGCCAAAAAAGATGACATTTCCAGCAAGTGTTTTGCTGTTTTTTTTATACATTTCACAAGGGAACAAATAAAGGAAAGAAAGAGTAATGGCTACAAGGCCCAGGGAAGGGGGTCACTACACATGGACCTTGCAGCTTGCTACAGTGCTTAGAGGCCTAGGGAGAAGGCCCCCCCTCCCCTGGGCTTGGAAGAAGTAACTAGGCATTTCGTAAAACACTGCACTACCACAAGCAGTTTTCCGTACGTTTCAAATGCAGATTCACATGGGTGATGCAAAAGTTAACAAAAGACAGTGGACCTGGCTGCTCCCTCCCACCCCCCTCCTCTCCCGCCCCCTCACCCACCTCTTCTTACCTGTGTCTGGCTGGTCCTGGAAACAACGGGGCCTCTGTCGCCTAGAAACAAAATGCAGAAAGGGAATGGGTGCTGCTGCCCCTCCCCTGACACTGTGAGCAAGTATAATCGCGCCCCTACTGTGCCTTCACCACTCTGTTTATCCCTTCCCCCCACCCCTACACCCCCAGGAATGCCACCACACCCTGACAAGCAAGGTCCAGACATCTGCATTTGCATTGTGATTGTGATTGGCTGGGAGGCCTGAAGGAACAGGCGTGCTAGCTGTGAAAGTTTGGCATTTCACAGTAAAGCGGGTCCCATGTTTAGGTCGAGCAGACCTACCCTCAATGCGTGAGCATTGAAGGTGTCTGCTTCAGACCTAATGTGGCCCGTATTTAGGAATGTGGACAGCAATCAGACGCGCGCTTTGACAATGTCAGATTTCACCTCGGGAGCGCGCTGCTTGCTGTGTGTGGAGTGTTAGTGTCAGTTTCGCTTTTTATTACTTTCGTTTTCCCCGAGGCCGCCCCTGTCCGCTCCAAATTCACGCATTAGCTACCGCTTTTTTTCCAGTCGCTCTCTGCTCCAGCTAATCGTCCTCCCCTCCCCCCCTCCCCCCCTTCCCTGTTGCCACCCCCTGTCCGCTAAATATTCACTTGCAAAGCATTAAGTATTATTTTTCTTGCGCCTTGCTCTCCACTCCCAGCTACCACTACGCAGCCTTTCTTCCCTGCTACTCAGTGCCCTTTTACAACTCTTTTCCTCGCAGTGTGTGTGCGCCGCATTATGCAAATCAAAATACTGGAAAATTACGTTCAAATTATTCTTTGGTGATATAATGTATTAGTATAAAAAGTAATGCAAATTTAAATGTGTATACGTTTTGAATAACATACATGTAATTGTCCGCTTTTAACATTTTCTTGCGTAGTATTAACTCCCGCTTTATTTGCGCTTCGCTCTCAGCCTCCAATAATTATATGCGACACCAGCCCCTTACATAGCACTTTATTACTTCTGCAAACAGCCTCACATTTGCTCAAAACAACAATAACTCTACAATAGTGAAGGCCTCACCCCTGTCCCGTCCATAAACACTTGCAAACAATTATATACCGCTTTTTTTGCACATCGAGGGCTTGCATGCAAACACGGCGCGCACACAGGCAGGCCCCATCCCCTGCACGCACAGGCACACGCGCGCGCGCACACACACACACACGCAGGCACACACATGCAGGCACACAGCCCCCCCACCCGCCCCCTCCCCTCTTACCTCACCGGAGTCAGGCTCGCACCATCTGCCAAGGGAGCCCCGCAGAGCACTCGAGCTCCTCTCCCACTCTACCAAGAAGCGGAGCTCTCCCCATAGGCATGGGGGCCTCGCAGTCTCCCCGCTGGTCTTCACCCGGGCCCCCTCCTGGGACCCGGGACTTCATGCGGCACTTCTCGTCTCCGGGCTCGCGCTCGGCAAAACGAAACTGCAGAGTGGCGCGCATGCGCAGGCAGCCCCCGCCCTCCCACTCATCATCGGCTGCAGGGTGGCGCTCGGCTGATTCTGGTTTTCCTTTGCATTGAGCACACCCAAAACACCGCCCCCATGCCTGCCATAAGCAACTGCTTCTTTGCGATGCTCTTGTTTTCGCTCACTCCCCCGGCCCCCACTTGACTTGTTTTCATTTCACGGCCGATTTTTGTTTCGCCGCTATTGCTACCCTTGACTGACCCTCTTACATGCACTAGAGCTCTCTTGTTTTATTTTTGCTCGCTCGCATGCACACAACTCCCGGTCACGGCCGCATGTCTTTTGACGATGTTGCAGAGGGTCCCGATTCTGTACAGCACCACCAAAAGCATTTAAGAGCCAGTAGGTTCCAAAGTCGATAACAATTAATGCTTGCTCTAATTCGTGTCTCTCACAATCTCTGCGTCCCCCCATGGCCCACTCTTAGTACCTGCCTCTGACCATCAGCCCTTCATTCGTACGCGCCTCTCCTGCTCGGGCAGCCATTTCAGCTCCATTCCCCAATCGCCGCGCTCATTCTCCCCATTCTGTTGATGTTTACATGTTTCCCCTTCTTTTCATGCTCTACTCCCTTTTTTTAGCAGATTTATATAGCGCGAACTCGACCCCAAGGTATTGAAGCGCTTTACGTGAGCACCGGTTACGTTACACAAGGACTTCTTTTCATGTTTCCTCCTCAATATCCCCCGTCTCTCCCTGTCCCTTTACCCCTTACTCTCTCATACCCAAGCCCTCACAACCTTCTTTCTCTCTCTTTCTCCCCCTCCCCCACCTCCTCCGTGCCCCCATGTATTTGTCCTTACCCCCTCTGATTCTGTATGCCTCCCCGAAGCTCAGGAGACCTTCCCGCCTCTGGTTTTGTGCTGCCCCCAGGGCCTGCTTCCCAGCCCTGTCTCCTGGATGTGTTTTGTTTACTGCTGTCTGTATTTGCGGAGTCGGGACGGGAGCCCTCCCCGGGGGTACATTCCCCACAAGCATCATGGCCACGCAGCGCCGGAATTGTGTGGCTGTTTATTTTTCTTATGGATGATGCATAGGTGCTTTCATTCCGCCCAGTCGCTGAGCGCGAGCCGGAGAGGTTTCGGCATCGCCGAGTGGCGTTTCCAGTGCCTTGAAGACACTATCTCCTGGTTGCCCCGTTTTGGGACCTGGAATATACGGAGCTCGGACTCATGGAGGCGGCTGTAAATCCATAGACTACGGGCTACTGCTTAAGACGCAGCAGTTCATGGCTTGTCCCGCGGCTCCTTGACCCCTGGGCTGACGCATTGGTTCTATGCTACCCTATAGTGCTCACAATGCTTCGCATGGAATCGCAATTATCATTATACAAGGCATTGCTCCCTGCATTCCGTAGAGAGAGTACTGAATGACCAGGTATTCTGAAAACTTTGCAACCCACTGACAGGCACCATGTGAAACTCGCTTTGCTGTGTCTGCTGCTCTCACCCTTTCCCTTGCAGCGGCCTGTGAGCAACACCGTGAGTCACCTCCCTCGCAGCCCCCCCTCCACGCCACTGTTTATATTTAAGTATGGTGGGCCGTGCACTGCCCTTCCCCTGCTATCATCTCCCACAGCTTAGCTGGACACTTCAGAGAGCTCTGGGATCATGGATGGATGGGCAACATGGACTTAAGCAGCGAGGACCTGGGGTCAGAGGGATAGCGAGAGGACGTGGAGTGCACAGATGAACAGCGCAAAGAGCGTGGGCCACATGGAGCGTTCAAGGAGCTTGGATCAAATGGACAGTCAGGGCAATGAGCTACGGCCACAAGGACAGAGCGAGGATTTTGGGTCACGAGGATACACTGCACAAGTACCTGGAGTCACATAGATAAATAGAGAAAGGAGGTTTATCGCAGGGATAGTGCAATGAGCTAGAGTCACATGGATAGAGTGAGGCGCTAGGATCACATGCATCGTTCCAGGACCATGGGTCACATGGATAGACCAAAGAGATCAGGCCACATGGATAGCTACAGGAGTTTGGGTCACTTGCATAGACGGCAATGAGCTATAAAGAGTTGGCATCTTGAGTCACATGGATAGACTGCACAAAGAACAAGAGTCACAGGGATAAATAGAGAAAGGATGTGGATCACATGGATTGACAGTATAAGGCTCTTGGCTAACATGGATAGTGTAATGAGCTAGGGTCACAAGGATAGAGCTGGGAGCTAGGATCACATGGATAGAGAGGGGAGCTAGGATAAAAAGGATAGAGTGAGGAGCTAGGATCAGAAGGATAGGGTGAGGAGCTAGGATCACAAGGATAGAGTGAGGAGCTAGGATCACAAGGATAGAGTGAGGAGCTAGGATCACAAGGATAGAGAGGGGAGCTAGGATCACAAGGATAGAGTGAGGAGCTAGGATCACATGGATAGAGTGAGGAGCTAGGATCACAAGGATAGTGTGAGGAGCTAGGATCACAAGGATAGAGTGAGGAGCTAGGATCACAAGGATAGAGTGAGGCGCTAGAATCACATGCATCGTTCCAGGACCATGGGTCACATAGATAGACCAAAGAGATCAGGCCACATGGATAGCTACAGGAGTTTGGGTCACTTGCATAGACGGCAATGAGCTATAAAGAGTTGGCATCTTGAGTCACATGAATAGACTGCACAAATAACAAGAGTCACAGGGATAAATAGAGAAAGGATGTGGATCACATGGATTGACAGTATAAGGCTCTTGGGTCACATGGATAGTGCAATGAGCTAGGGTCACAAGGATAGAGCGGGGAGCTAGGATCACAAGGATAGAGTGATGAGCTAGGATCACAAGGATAGGGTGAAGAACTAGGATCACAAGGATAGAGTGAGGAGCTAGGATCACAAGGATAGAGTGAGGAGCTAGGATCACATGGATAGAGAGGGGAGCTAGGATCACAAGGATAGAGTGAGGAGCTAGGATCACAAGGATAGAGTGAGGAGCTAGGATCACAAGGATAGAGTGAGGAGCTAGGATCACAAGGATAGAGTGAGGAGCTAGGATCACATGGATAGAGAGGGGAGCTAGGATCACAAGGATAGAGTGAGGAGCTAGGATCACAAGGATAGAGTGAGGAGCTAGGATCACAAGGATAGAGTGAGGAGCTGGGATCACAAGGATAGCTCGAGGACCATGGGCCACAGTGCTAGGCAGGGCAAAGAGCTTGGGTCACATGGAGAGATAGCACCAAGAGCTTCGCTGCCGGAATAGTCTGAGGTGCATGGGTCGCATTGACAGAGAGTATGAGTAGTTTGGGTGATATGGATAGGGGCCCAAGGATCTTTGGTCACCTAGATAGACAGTATAAGAAACTTGTAGCGACTTAGAGGACGTTCAGGTCCAACACACTAGGTCAAGCACCCCTCACAACTTCTCAAGTGTAAGCGTCCAAAGCTGATTAAGTGTACAGCATGAGCTATCTGAAAATCACTGTGGTGCCGATATATTAGCAGCCACATTTAAAAGATGTATTTAAATGAAATTTAGCGAACATACATACTTTATTGTCAACCATGTAGGAGTGTAAGTTCCTTTGCAACTGAGTCCCTAGAGGCCAAATATACCTGCTTGTTCTTTAACCCAGCATCTGTATTTATATGCCGAACTACATGATAATTGTAGTGGTCACAGCAGCACAATACTATGACAGCAAAAGGGTATCTATGTGGTGTTTGTAGGGCAAACAAAGCCAAAAAGCAGCAGAATGCTGTACAGGGTGAAACAAGTGATAGAAGAGGTAGCTGTATTCTAGGAGCCTAAGTGTTACAGCATTGTGATATAGTGCTCTTTAAAGAGATTTGTCTTGAACACTTTCCTAAATTGAAGCAGTATTGGGGTGATCCTGTTGGAGATAAGGATGTTTTTCCAAATCCTGGGTCCATAGATGGAAAAGGTCTGTTGCCTTCATTTGTATTCTTGTTTACACTTCTAAGTCTCCAGTCTGTGGTGTCCCGGCTGCGGTTGTGCCAAGAACCATCATAAATAGTGAGCTTGTCTGCAAGATAAGCAGGGTTGCTGTTTGTGATGGCTTTGTAAAAAATGCTGATGGTTTTGAAGATGGTGCAGACTGGTGAGGGGAGCCAATGGAGTCCCATCATGATGGGGATGGTGTGATCATTTTTCTTCAGTCCCTGGATGAGTTGTGTTGCAGTGGGTAGGATGCACTTGACGGGGCCAATGTGAAGTCTTTGAGATCATGGACCATGGTGTTACTTTCATCCAGACGTACAAGTACGAGGGGTTAAACAGCAGCTCTGAAGTCACTGTTTCAAGAAATGGTTTCACTTTCTTTGGAAGAGAGAATTAGAACAAGACCATCTTTGATTTTGGGGAATGTGTTCCTTGAGGCTGAGTTTCGTGTCCAGCGTGAATCCAAGTGACTTTTCATTCAATGAAAGTTGAGGTTCCAAGGCATCAAGTTTTATGTCCTTCAACCAGATTTGTACTGTTTTTTGCTTGTTGTTCTTGGTAAATAACTATAATTCTGTCTCGCTAGGATTGAGCTTCAGGTAGATCTGACAGCCAGTTATGGAATAGCTGCAGGCAGTGTTTGAGGCATTGAATGTCTGGAGCAGAGGAGACTTTCAAGTAGAACTCTATATTGTTGACATATTGGTGAATTTTGATGCTGTTATCCGTGAGTAGACTCCCAAGGGGCTCCATGTAGAGGTTGATGATGACGAGGGATAACATGGAACCCTGAGGAGCTCCGCAGAATATAGCAATCTTTTCTGATCTAGAGGTGCCTATTTTAACAAACTGAGGTCATTTGGGAAGGTAGGAAAAAAATAATTAAAGGACATTGCCAATGAATCCCATTAGAGACTAGAGGGTGGGCTGGTCGACCGTGTCGAAAACAGGCCAGGGGGTCCAGCAGCATCAGGATTCGGGAATCCTCTCCATCTGTGGTCAGGAGGGTGTTATCTATGTGGCATAAGGTAGCTGCCTCTGTACTGTAAAGTGATCCCGAACCAGATTGGTAATTGTACAAGACTTAGCATTGATGTGATCGTGGAGTTGAGCGTAGACTGCTTTTTTAAAGATCTTGCCACTGAATGATAGGCCAGTAATGAGCTGATAGTTGCCAAGGTCATCAGGGACAAGTGTAGGTTTATTTAGTAGTGTTAGGATCAGGCCTGTCGCAAGAGTTTCTGGGAAGATGCCTTGAGCGAGAGAGATTTTGATGATGGTGAAGATATCTTTATTGAAGGATGAAGGTAAGACCCCATATTCATGGGAAGTGGCTTCAAGGGGTTGAATATTAGAGTAATTCAGAGTAAATTGCAAGAGATAGAGCTGTGATGGATGACCATTGCAGGTTTCTACCATAAGTGTTGGTGTAGGAGGAGGAGCTGGCTTACTGTTGTCAAGGTCTGTCAAATCTTCTGGGGTTTTTTTCACTGAAGAAGAGATTGAAAGCATTGCACTTGTTTGTGGAGGTCAGAAAGGCGTTTGATGCAGTGCTTGATTGTCTTAAAGGATGTGTTACTTCTGCTGGTGGCTTCATTGATGGTGTTGGTACAGTACTTTGCTCTGGCTAATTTGATGAGCTGTCTGGATGTAAAAAAAAGTCCTGTTTATCAGCATCTGTACTGATATGCTGGACTGCATGATTGTAGTGGCCATAGCACTGCAGTGCTACCATGCTGTTGTCCCAGAAGCAGCAAACCGCAGACAGACACACCCTAGTCCATTCGAGCAGATGCTTAAAACAGGTCGACCATATACATCCTGGCTCTTGACTTCTGCATGTTGAAGGCTTTTACATCAGTGTGAACTCCATAGTGTAATTATTGTACAACATTGTAACCGTACGGCAAGATCAGCACTTAACTATAGATAATGTCTGTCATTCACCCACTCACTTTCCTGAGTGCTCTAAAGCCACAATTTGGGTAATTAGAAGCGCTTAACAAAAAGCACTAGAAAAAGTAAACTTAATAATTCACAAACAAAACTGTCTGAAATTTTGGTTCAGCATGTTTTTTCAAATATTTCTTACTTGTTGCATACTCAGCAGTATTGGTGTACTTCCTAGGGTAGGAGGTATAACAACAGGGTAAGGATGTAGGGTGCAATGGATGTTGCCACTGGTGGTCTGTTTAGCAGAGGCTAGTGTAATGCAAAACATGTGCACTGTTGTAAGGAGTATATTTTTCGCAAATAATTTCGTTACAGGACATCACCAGATCAGGTATTGAAGGCATTCCAGTTTGACAGAGACACTTTTTATTTGTTAGATAATCAAATTGGAACTGGAAATCTGCAGAAATATATGTACTACCTCTGGTGAAAACCAGGGGCCTTATTTATGAAGGCCTTGCGCTACCGGTGCGTCAATTTTTCCCATTTTAAAAGTGACGCACCGGCGGCGCAAGGCTTTCATAAATAAGGCCCCAGGAGCGGCCCGTGCAGATAAGAGTGGTGATACAAAAGGGGATGTCTATTGACTGGGTGTGAGTGTTTGATTGGTTCAGATGCTCCGTCCATCACCACCCCCTTTTGTACCGATAAGAGTGGTGAGGCGGGCTGGGGGGAGAGGGGGGTGTTCGTCAGATGATGCGGAGGGTAAATTAAATAAATAACACATATTCCCTCGTTTTCGTCTGTCGAATACCTCCCCCCCCCCCCCTCCCACCCTGCCCCACCGCCCCAATGCTCTTACCTGGATGGGCCGCTCCTGGTAAAAACGAGTAATTCACATTTGCACAGGAGACTCACTTCAATGGTCCATGGCCCTGGTCACTAGTATAGCTCTCCTATCATTCAGTGTCATCCTCAATCAAGTCCTGGACCGCATGCATGGGCTTCTAAACTAATTTATTACCTTTCCCTGTAAGGCTGTAGAAGTGAGGAAAGCCAAGACTGCTTTCATAAGATTGATCGACGTTCAAATGCTGTGGGTGTTTAGAGTGTACCAATCTGAGCAGATTTTTTACAAGTGACCTGACCTTTACACATTTCTATGCTAATTTCGAGGTATAAACGTAAGATATATTTAAATTGTGCTGTAGTCTTCCAGGCATAATGGAGGATTTCCACAGGTTTTTGTGTTCAGTTGAGTAAGTGCCAGATTTTACGTGCTGATATTGCACAGTTATGCAGTGTATGTATTTGCGTTGCACGTCTACACCTGTTTCTGTTTGTAAAATAACATTCTAAACCTCTTCCATGGGGTCTAAAGGTGCACTCACTGTAAAGGCTTTTGACGCCTATCCTTCACGCTCAGATTCTGACAGGCAGGAAGTACAATGGTACTCATATCAGCACAATAAATATTATTGAACACATATCCGGATTGTTCAGAAGCAGAGTTCCTTGTCTGCACGTTTTAGGGAACACATCCAGCACAAAGTGTGACTTAGATCCAGGCAATCCCAATGAGAATTTGTGCCTCCCCATGGGTAGATATAATGCAAAAGAGGGATGACAGGCATGGCCAAATCCCATTAGAAACTATTTTAATTAGGGTGGTTCTGTTCAGCACATTTCTATTTCACGAACATCTTGCAAATAAACAGAAAACATGTTGCTTTGGAATACACCGGGGATAAAATGTGTTTCTCACAAGAATGCCACATCTCTAACATTGCTGCTAACATAATCCTGCTACTTCACACGTTTGTCATCCTTTTTTAAATTATTGGCAAATATGAGCATATGTCTGCCAATCATGGTGTGATCACAAAAGCACATGCCAAGAATCTGAAACATAACTTTTTAATGCGAATACTTTAAGTTCTGTCAAGCGTCCCACTAAATCTTGTGAAAAAACATTTATTTTTTTTAAAAACCAGATTTTCAAAATTTAGAGAGTATTCACATAACCTTCGAAAGTCAGTTCTCACTTTTTAGGTTGCTTCTCAACATTGCTGCAGATGTTTTGAATGTATGTGTTTCTCGTGGCCAGCTGGCAGTGTGAGATCGCTGGCTGGACTTTGGGATTTGTTGCCATCTTCAATACCGTCCATTGTGCCAATGGAAAGGGAACGGGTAAATTCTGTCATCATGTCTATAGTGCTTGTTTCCGGTTTGTGTCAGTTTCCACTTTAAAGTTCAATCACAATAACATATTTTTTCAACATAATGCCATTATTGCCATGTGGCTGCCTTTGCTCCTTTCTTGTTCACATGTTAAATGAACCAAAAGGTTCAGGGTATTGTGTTCCTTCGAATCCATACAACGAGTTGTAATGTAATGTACTTTGCACAGGATTATTACTCGTCCCCTAAAGTGTATGCAGAGAAACTTAAAATCATAGACTGTATCTGTCTCTTATTTGCAACTGGGTTATGACATTAGACACAATGAGATATATTTCCCAGGTACCGCACGGTCAGCATGTGCACATGAATAAGATTCACCACAGTGTGATGGTGTATAATGTGGTTCAAGCTCTCAATTAATAAACATTGCATTTATGCGCTTTGAAGCAATTAAGGTGCATTTTTATCTAAAGACATGGAATGCAATTTGTAAAATAATAAGTTGAGAATAGTGACACCCATGGTTGTGTCATCGTGTTTTTTTTTTTGCGTTCACATCCACCTTTTCTTCAGAGGTTCCTGTTTTAGCAGGAATAGGGACCGCCTTTAGTTGGGGCGCTGAAATATCCATCATTGACAGTTGGTTCTATGTCAGATATTCTATTTTCATATCTTTTGTAATTCACTGCAGTCTGCAGTGATATTGTAATGTCCCTTTTTTTGTTCCCATTTTTTCTACGATATAGTTTTCATCCATTATGAGGCAAGACTTACGCAACTGTTTTAAGCAAGATACTCCATTCTGTACATATTTATCTACATCTGTCTGGAGAGAATGTAGATTTTCCTAGTTTTGTGATCAGAAAATCTGGATTTCATTAACGACACGGAGGCTAGCATTATGCATGAATCTTTTTATTGCTACTCCAAGCAGCACTTTAAAGAAACTTTTAACCACACTTACAATTCTAGATTTTCGAAACACTGAGACTGTCTATATAAACTCAACCCCAGCAGCCATCTTCGTCTTTACAGCTGCTTCAAGTTTAATTCATCATCCTGTAAAACTTGAACTGAACGGAAAAATCCCATAACATCCAGAAATTCCACTCTTGTCTTATATACCAGTGTTTTCCATCTTCATGGAGTCTATGTAAAAATGATAATATTGAAATAAATGTAAACCAAAATCTTTTCTTTACCAAAGAAAATGTATTTACCTTATATTGTAAATCATGTTAAATTACACAACCACTCCCCTCCCTATATTACTCATACTTAGGGAGGGAGGTTGGGATACTGCTAACCCCAGTGTCTATAATGAAATTCAGATTCTCCAATCACAAAAGAAAGAGAATCTACATTTTATGCCAAGACCAAGCATGCTATTGAGCTATGACAACACAACAGATGAAATATGTTCCAAACGTTTCAAAAAGATCCTCAGAAACACATCAGCATTAGATCAACCTACAGCTTTCAAAATCTCTTCAAGTAGACCTCCTGGTAAAACAAACCTTACTCGCCATATAGCTCCACTAACTAAATGTGCATCAAATTTCTGTAGGTCAATTATTGCTTCAAACATACAAATTCGAACTCAATACGCTATATTTGCAGAAATTCCAGGATTATAAGGGTACAGATAAGACATCAACAACTGGGTTACATCGTCTCTTCTGTACTCATCCATCCTGGATTCATACTCCTTCAGACACTGCACTACACATACTTTTGGATGATCATCAAATCGTTGATTAAACACTGAGGAAGACATAGTCTTAGTTCGTTTTGTAATTTGAAATATAATCCCATCTGGGTTTTAAAACTCAAAAAACTCACCTCTAAGGCTCTTACATTTGAAACTCTCCTAAAAGAAATGAAGCATAACAGAGTTGCAATCTTACAAGATAATTGTCGTAAAGCCATATATTTATTAGAAGGCCAACGCTCCAATTTCTCAACGATCATATTTACATCCCACAAACTCTTGGTGGTCTCTGTAATTTAATACCCTTTATAACTCTACAAATTAAGTGATCTCTTCCTATAGAAAATCCTTCTACCGTAGCATGCCCTGCCGCCACTGCCGACCTATAACAATTGATTGTCTTATAACTCAAACCCTTTTAAAAAAAATTAAGGTAAAATATTTGAGAGTTCGATGGAAGATGCCTTCACGGGATCTAAGTTCCTCTCCATGCATCAACAAACCCATCTTTTCCATGCTCCAAAATAGCGCTTTTTTGTCCCTGGTGCCCAGAATTCTTTGAGCAATTTCTGAGTCTGTTCTGAAAGACCTTTAAAGTGCACTCCTCCCATGAAATATTCCTAGCAAGAAGGTTCAATGCCCCTTCCATGACTGAAGGATGAATCTTTCCTTCTGGTCCGAACAACACTTCGTCTGAAACTGGAATAAAAAATGGCCTCTCCATCACTAATTCCAATAACCCTGGAAACCAAGGTTGAGCTACCCAAAATGGAGTGATCAGAACTGCCTGACATATCTGCCTCCTCACCATCAACAACATTCTTTGTAAAAGGGGGAAAAGGGTACCCCTAAAGTCCCACAATCCTGTTGAAAAGCATACACTGCTTCCGCAAGGGGTTCTGGCCTCCAACTGTAACACCGAAGTAACTGGAATGTCAACCTCGACTCAAACAGATCCACATCTAAGGGACTCCAAATCTCTCGAATTCATTGGAATAGGAGATTACTTAGCTTCCAATCGCTGTAGTCCATCATATATCTTGAATATGCATGCCCCTGTGTTGAACAGACCTTGCAAATACTCTGCATGTAGACCTATCCTGTGTTCCAGACACAAACTCCAAACTTCCTTCGCTATCTGAGTTAGGTTCTTGGTTTTTCTGCCACCCAAGTCATTTAAATATCTAACTGCTGACCATTGCCCATTTTCAATAAAACATTGCAGCTCTTTAATATTTTTTCAAAACTTTTCATTGCAAAAAGACCGCCTCTCCTCTCGAAACCATTTTATTATTCAAAACCTCTTATCATGACCCTCTGCCACCTGTCTCCTGTTGATTCAAACATGTTCCCCAGCCAAAAAGGCTTGCGTCTGTCTTCAATATATAATCTGGACATATTCCAAATATTGCTTGACCATTCCAAGCATCAAATTGTCTAGACACCAACTAAATTCTTCCTGCACATCTGGAGTAACCTTCCCTTGATCTCCATACCATAAACCCTTCCTTAGACTTTCTGCCTTCAACCACTACAATGCTCTGTAATGAAGTGGTCCTGCAAAGACCACCTGAATAGAAGATGAAAACAAACCTATAATCCTTGCTAAAGTCCGTAACGTAATGAAGTGCCTTTTCAAAACCTAATTGACTTCTGTCTTTATCTTCACAACTTTTTCTCTGGTAAACTTGAAATTGCAAGCACTGTGTTCACCTGCAACCCAAGGAACTCTACTTCCTGATAAGGAAGGAGTACTTATTTCTCCATTCACAGCCAGAGGTGCACCACATTCAAAATGTATTTAATGATTGTTAGAATTTTTTCTCTCTAAAAACAATTATCCAAACAAAGTTTTATAAATCCATAAGTGATCTTCATTCATTGATGCTTTTTAAATATACTTCAAAAGCCAGCCAACGCATTTCGTCCAACAACAGTGGAGTTCTTCAGGTAATTAATATGGTAAAAGCAATGTATATCATATGATCAAATTGCATATGATTTGATTAATGGCGGAGAAGGCAAGTTGGTGGACACGTCTGTGTCCTAGTGAGACGGCTGTGTGAGTCCTCCCCTGCTAAACCCCCTCCTACCTCCTGGCGGTGTGTCAATAGCCACAAAATAGTGAAGCACATCGGTGGACGGCCGACTGGAATGCTGTGGCTTCTGCTTCACCTTAGTCCGGGGAGATTTTGGCAGGCTGCGCACTGGGTGCTGCATTGGAGGTCTCGGAGGTCTCAGGCGGGCTGTGGTGCCATAGAATCTCAGTGCCAGGTGGAGGTTGCGGCCGTGATTGCAATGGCGCCGCAGGCAGAGGGAACGTCGGCAAATCCCGGCCGGGGCTTGTTGTCTGTGATGGCTCCAAAGAACGCCCCCAAGAATTCCAGCACAAGCGTGATTATGAATGTTAGCAGAAAAAGTCCCAAGACTCGGGCAGGGGCCGCTGCCACATCGTCATCAGCACCCACACCAGCTGAGGCTTTAGCGCATATCGATGTATCCGGCGCATTCCAGGAAAAAGAAATACTTCCAGGAGACACTCGGACTGCGGACAATGCTGGTGTTCCGCTCAAAGTTCCTGGGATTTTTAAAAAACGCCAGCAACCAAAAGGTAGGACTCAAGATACTGTTTCACCGGGCGGAGCAGTAAGTTCTCCAAATGTAGATATGGGAGTAGTTGACACATTAGTGCATTCTATGGAGGCGTCTACAGTGGAGACAATGGTGAATAAGGTGATTGACAACCTTAACACTGATTTGGTTGCAGACATGGATAACGCAACTGAACTGGGGGCTCCTCACCAGCAGATATCGGGAGCAGGAATAGATGGACAAAGGGCCTTGTCTCTAGCAGTGGATGGCGGGCGGTGGCTGAAGTACAACCCGTAGGCGGGCCCATCACGGTAATATCCGATATGACAAAAGAGGTTGACTCCGATGGAAAGTTCTATTCAATGTCTGATCTTTCAAATGCCTCGGAGGTAGAAAGCGTAGACGGTGATTGGGCAGATGATGGAAGCTTGGCTAGCTCGGTCCCGCTGGAGGATGACGAATTTTGTATTGTAGCACAGGAGTATAAACCCGTCAACCGTGTTGGGATTGGAGTAGAGAATTATATATAACACATGGAGTCCCAACTGGTAAAATTTGAAGACAATTAGTAAGGATATGAATACAACATTATCCGAAGTGAGACAAGGAGACTCTATTTGATTGTAGCAAGTGCTTATGGCATCATTTATATAAACAATTCAGATAAGGGGTCAAAACAAATAGCAGTTATATCAGCACTGCAGGTATACAAATAGAAAATTGAAAACAACCCAAATTGTACTAGGTGCTCAAGTGTGTGAGTGAAAAAACACGGAGGCGACGCAGGTGACAATGTAGTCAGCGTGGACGGCGCAAAGTGACTTGTGCATAGATATGTACAGTGCATAAAAGCCAGAGTGGTTCCAGATGGTTTTAAATCGTTATTCTAATGTTGTTTTTCTGCGTGAACCACTTTCCGGGGGGCGCCTATAGTCTTGCTGAATAGACAACGGCGTTTCGATCCACTTTAATTGGGATCATCATCAGGACTGGGTGGGTTGAAGGCAGTGCTGTACAAGGGAGAAAGAAGGGAGGAGTGAGGTTTGGGCTAGTTAAGGAAGGACTGTCCCAAGGTTATTAAAATGACAGAATGGCCCATGGGCAGGGGTGGACAAGGGCCAACACGTGGTAATTAAAAACTCTGGCGGGCCGTAGTGGGTCGCATATATGGAAGGAACCCAGCAGAAGGACGTTAGTGCCTGCCAGAGCACTAGGGGAACGGAGCCCGGTTCCTAGGAAAGGAACAAGAACACAGGAGTGACTAATTGGGTCAGGTGGTGTCGACATCTCGGTCGGCGTCTGGAACATCAGGATAATTCAGGAATCTGGCCAGCGATGGTCTGGGGATGGAGAGAAAGGATGTGATAAGGGGGAAAAGGGGCAAGGCACAGGATGTGTGCTTAGGCAAAGATCGGGCACTTACCGTGTCAATTACACGATCGATCTGGAGGTGAGGGGGGTCCTGTAAGCGGGGCTGGTCCGCGATGGCTGGAAAATTCCAGGTACCTCGTGGGTAGTGAGGTACGATGATTAGAGAAGACCGATCCAAACGTGATCGGTGTTTTGGGGAGAATGAATCTGGGGGAGATCAGGATAAGCGGGAAAGGGGGTTGCCGCTGTGGCCCATGGTATTTAGGAGCGTCATAGTTAGAGGCAACGGGGACCCATACCTCTGATGGCTTGTAGTCGTGCGAATCGCAAGCTATGCTGGCGTAGCTATGGGAACCAAGGTAGGAAGTGAGAGCTATAAGGGGATAGGACAGGGGAGGAGACTGGATGACGCGACTAACCCGGGTCATAAAAGTATAGTGGGGATTGGTGCACCAGGGCAAGGGGTGGAGCGTAGGATGGAAAGGTGGCTTGATAGGTGGAGCAAGTCCCAGAATGACAGGTGAAGGGAAGGGGTTCAGATACAGCAATCACGGCATGTGTGGCTAGGTAAAACAATTAATTACAGATAGCGGCAATACCATACGATATGCATGATCAGTGCGATATTGAAAGTACAATTTAATGGACATTTGCAAATCTAGGACAGTGTTGAACAGATTCAGCAACAAAGAGAAAGTCGGTAAGTAGAGGGAGTGGAAAAGAAGTAGATTCAGATGGAGATGGTGCTGTTCCACTCGTCAATAGTGTTCAATCAATTGTTAATGGAATCACACAATGTCATCCATTTACTCTCACTCCGTTTAGGAGGGATCTGATGTCTCCACCTCTTGTGGGAAGTGTCATTTGTTCAATCACCTGCCAATTGATGTCTGTGTCCTTGTGGTTTTTGTCCAGGTAGTGTGATACCAGGGGAGCCGTGGTAACTTTACAACTGATCCGACTTATGTTGGACAATCCTGTTCTTGATGCTTTGGGTGGTCTGGCCGATGTAAAGTAATTTGCATGGACATTCAAGAGCATGGATCACATTGGTGGATCTGCAGTTAGTATGGCTCTTCAGATTGTAGGTTCTGCCTTTATATTTGAACACTTTAGTGTTGGTGGTGAGCTCACAAACCAAACAATTCTGGCATTTGAAATGTCCCAGTACTGGTGGATAGGTTCCAAGCCACCGTAATGGTATGGCGGTCTGTTGTCTTTTCCGGCCAAGTGATTGCATGCACCAGATGTGATGACAGGTTGTCCCCGCGTTGATATGAGAAGAGGGGTTCTTCTTTGAAAGGTTCAAAAGGGCGAAGGATGGACCAATTTCTCTTGATGATTTTCGCCACCTTGTTACTGCTGGGGCTAAATTTCGACACAGAAGGGATTCCCTGGGGACATCCCTCTTCCGGAAGCCAACGGGGAGAAATACATTACTCCAATACACTAGCTACCACCCACGAGGACTCAGAGATGGCCTGCCATTTGGCCAACTTCTTCGAATTAGAAGAAACTGTAAGTGGGATCAGGACTACTTTCGTGAAGCTGAAATCCTAGCAAAAAAACTGATTGCAAGAGGATACCCGAGGGCACGCAAAAGAGCATGGTATTGCCACAGGGAGCATCTGCTCTCCAGCCAAACCAAAAAGCCCCTAAAAAGAATCCCTTTTGTGTCGTAATTTAGCCCCAGCAGTAACAAGGTGGCGAAAATCATCAAGAGGAATTGGTCCATCCTTCGCCCTTTTAAACTTTCAAAGAAGAACCCCTCTTCTCATATCAACGCGGGGACAACCTGTCATCACATCTTGTGCATGCAATCACTTGGCCGGAAAAGACAACGGACCGCCACACCATTACGGCGGCTTGGGGTCTACCACCAGTACTGGGACATTTCAAATGCCAGAATTGTTCAGTTTGTGAGCTCACCACCAACACTAAAGTGTTCAAATATAAAGCCAGAACAATCTGAAGAGCCATGCTAACTGCAGATCCACCAATGTGATCCATGCTATTGAATGTCCATGCAAATTACTTTACATCGGCCAGACCACCCAAAGCATCAAGAACAGGATTGTCCAACATAAATGTCGGATCAATTGTAAAGTTACCACGGCTCCCCATACTACCTGGACAAAAACCACAAGGACACAGACATCAATTGGCAGTTGAATGAACAAATGACACTTCCCACAAGAGGTGGAGACATCAGATCCCTCCTAAACGGAGTGAGAGTAAATGGATGACATTGTGTGATTCCGTTAACAATGGATTGAACACTATTGACGAGTGGAACAGCACCATCTCCATCTGAATCTACTTCTTTTCCACTCCCTCTACTTACCGACTTTCTCTTTGTTGCTGAATCTGTCCAAAACTGTCCTTGATTTGCAAATGTCCATTAAATTGTACTGTCAATATCGCACTGATCATGCATATCGTATGGTATTGCCACTATCTGTAATTCATTGTTTTACCTAGCCACACATGCCGTGATTGCTGTATCTGAACCCCTTCCCTTCACCTGTCATTCCGGGACTTGCTCCACCTATCAAGCCACCTTTCAATCCTACACTCCACCCCTTGCCCTGGCGCACCAATCCCTACTATACTTTCATGACCCGGGTAAGTCACGTCATCCAGTCTCCTACCCTGTCCTATCCCCTTATAGCTCTCACTTTCTGCCTTGGTTCCCATAGCTACGCCAGGACAGCTTGCGATTCGCACGACTACAAGCCATCAGAGGTATGGGTCCCAGTTGCCTCTAACTTTGATGCTCCTAAATACCACGGGCCACAGCGGCCACCCCCTTTCCCACTTATCCTGATCTCCCCCACTTTCTCTCCCCAGATTTATTCTCCCCAAAACACCGATCACGTTTGGATCGGTCTTCTCTAATCATCGTACCTCACTACCCACGAGGTACCTGGAATTTTCCAGCCATCGCGGACCAGTCCCGCTTACTGGACCCCCCTCACCTCCAGATCGATCGTGTAATTGACACGGTAAGTGCCCGATCTTTGCCTAAGCACACATCCTGTGCCTTGCCCATTTCCCCCCCATCACATCCTTTCTCTCCATCCCCAGACCATCGCTGGCCAGACTCCTGAATTATCCTGATGTTCCGGACGCCGACCGAGACGTCGACACCACCTGACCCAGGTAGTCACTCCTGTGTTCTTGTTCCTTTCCTAGGAACCGGGCTCCGTTCCCCTAGTTCTCAGGCAGGCACTAACGTCCTTCTGCTGGGTTCCTTCCATATATGCGACCCACTACGGCCCGCCAGAGTTTTTAATTGCCACGTGTTGGCCCTTGTTCACCCCTCCCCATGGGCCATTCTGTCGTTTTAATAACCTTGGGACAGTCCTTCCTTAACTAGCCCAAACATCACTCCTCCCTTCTTTCTCCCTTGTACAGCACTGCCTTCAACCCACCCAGTCCTGATGATGATCCCAATTAAAGTGGATCGAAACGCCGTCGACTATTCAGCAAGACTATAGGCGCCCCCCGCAAAGTGGTTCACGCAGAAAAACAACATTAGAATAACGATTTAAAACCATCTGGAACAACTCTGGCTTTTATGCACTGTACATATCTATGCACAAGTCACTTTGCGCCGTCCACGCTGACCACATTGTCACCTGTGTCGCCTCCGTGTTTTTTTCACTCACACACTTGAGCACCTCGTACAATTTGGGTTGTTTTCAATTTTCTATTTGTATACCTGCAGTGCTGATATAACTGCTATTTGTTTTGACCCCTTATCTGAATTGTTTATATAAATGATGCCATGAGCACTTGCTACAATCAAATAGAGTCTCCTTGTCTCACTTTGGATAATGTTGTATTCATATCCTTACTAATTGTCTTCAAATTATGCCAGTTGGGACACCATGTGTTATATATAAGGAGGAAGATGAAGGCAGTATGCTTTCTGGGGGGTAAAGCAACAGTGCGGAAAGCAAAAGAAATGCCTAATCCGTCAGATGTGGATGGTCCTGTTAATGGCAGATCGCCATTGCTCCATTATTCTTTGCCAAAACAATCTGGGGGATTGAATGTTAGTCAAGGTGGTGGGCATTCATGCAGAGATCAACTACCCCGGCAATATGATAGAGAGGGAGGTCACTTTAGCCACCATATATCAGGCCATAATGTCTCATCGGGAGGAAACAAAAGCAGAGGGGCTACGTACTCAAGGGGCAGTTCGTAAACTCCAAAATACTGTGCGCCGTGTCGCCAAGTCTTGCTCCGAGATATCCGCTAGGATTGGGGAAGCAGAGGCAAGAATTTCAATAGTAGAAGATGAGATGGTGCAGCAGAAAGCCGAAGTGGCTGCTCTTCACTCCTTGCGGGATGATATAAATTGGAAGCTCCTCGATATGGAGAATCGCTCTAGAAGAAAGATTTTGCGGGTACTTGGTATTCCGGAGGGAATTTAAGGCAAAGATGTTAGACAATGTGTTATTGACTTATTCTCTGAAGCCTTTCCTGAACTGATTCAGTGGAAGTGGGAATTGGAGCTACAGAGAGCTCATAGATTTCCGTTTCATGTGCGGGGGTGGTGGGGGTCCAAGACAGATGGTAAACCAAGGGCTATTTTGATTTGTTTGAACAATGCTATGTGAGTCTCTGTATGATTTAGCTCGGCCAGACCGTAGGAGAAGGGGGAAGGGTATCGAATTCTTTGTGCGGCCAGACTTTTGTCAGGCCACAGTTCAGCAGAGATGGCATTTGCGCCAATTGATTCCCTTATTTCAAGCTAAAGGGACCCAGGCATATTTATTAAACCCGTCAAAGCTCAAGATTATCCACAAAGATAAAACACTATTTTTTATCTCTGTGATAGCCGCAAAGGATTTTCTGGGTACTATATAGGGGGAAGGATGTAGTATAACAAATTTGTATGTTGTTTTTTTGGTGCTTGGTTGTCTTCCCTTTTTCTACAAGCCAGGGGGACTGGGGGGTTAGTGGAGGGCATGCACTCTCTCTCTCCATCACAAACAGGGACTATTCAGTCCCTATGCCTAATTTGGGTGGGGGGCAGGGTGGGGGTGGGGCGTTTGGGGTTGCTGGGGTGGGGTGGGTGGTGGGTGTTGTGGGGCAAGCGATAGCACAGATTGGTTAAGGCATAGCGGCGGTAGCAGCAAGGATTTGGTGAATAAACCTTTGGAAGTCTTTTTTTCGGATGTATCATTAAATGTATCAGTATGTGACGGCAACTCAGTGCGAAGGCAAAGCAAGCGGGTATGTTTAAAAATGTATCTTACGATGCTGGGTAAAATTTCAATATGTTCCTGGAACATTTGTGGATTGAACGATAGAAAAAAAAGAGGTATCATGGGACAGATTCTCAATGTAATGCGGGTTGACCTGCTCTGTGTGCAAGAGACCCATATTGCATGGAATAATAGACGGTGGTTAAAGGATCTGGGTTTGGAGCTTTTTGGATGTACTCAACAAGGTTCCACGACAAGGGGAGTTGCAATTTTGAAAAGATTTGGTTGGGGGGATTGTAAATGCGTTAAAGAAGAACATTGTGGGTGATGGCTGATCATTGAATTATGGATAGAGGGTGTCCCAATGACAATTTGCTCAATTTATGGTCCATGCACCAGATATGTTAAATAGCTTGAGCATTGAATTAGCAACTTGGCCATCTGCATGAATCCTGTCTGGGGACTTTAATCTCCATTTGGTGGACAGTTTTGAGATAACTAGTGATGATCCCTATGTTGGAAAGAAAAATAAAGTTTTTAAGGCCACTAGAGGACTTGTAAAAGAATTTGAGTTGGTAGATTTATGGTGTCTGAAAGGAAAGGGAACTCCTGGAGATACTTTCTATTCTGCACCTCATAAAAAGTGTCTGCGACTGGATTCTTTTTTTGAAACTGCTGAGAAAGCCAGTAAGGCCAAAGTTGATATTCGGCCCAAAATAATTTCGGATCGCAACCCTATCGTGTTAGAAATGGATGTTAGTTGCAGAGCCCCATTAAGAGCATGAACCTTTGAACGAAAACTATTAGTTGATACAGTATACTGTGAACATATGGGCAAATGGATAATAGAATTTTTTAATAACAATCGGGGATCTGCGACGGGTTCCCCTGTATGGGATTCTTTTAAAACAGGAGTTCGGGGAGAAACTTTGAGTTATTCAATCACCAAACAGCGTAGAGTACGGGGTGATGTGTTGGAAGAGCGGAATAAATTACAACTACTCGAAAATAAGCTTATGATGGCAGTTAGGGACAGCCAAGATACCAAGGTAATTCTAAGAGACATAGCTATTAAAAAATGAGGCTATATGAGAATTTTGCTATGCAACTTGCAGTGAGAATTGCAATATATCGGTCAGAAGTATATGAGGTCGGGGAAAACTCTGGCCGGATTCTGGCCAAAAGACTACATCAGAAGGTGGTTGCTAATAGGATAACTAAGATTCAGGATGATTTGGGGCGGATTTGTGATAAGCCAGTTGAGGTGTTGGAGGTGTTTCGTAAATTTTATAATCTAATGTAAACTGACGATGATATTACCGGAGTTGAAGGGAAATTAGTTAAATTCTGCGCAGATTTTGAAATTTCAAAATTGACACATGATCAAAGAGAAGAGTTAGATGAAGATATAACTTGGGAGGAAGTGGAGGCAGCAATTACATCATTGGCGACCGGTAAGGCTGTGGGACCTGACGGCATCCAGCTTGAATTTTATAGGACCTTTCGGCACGTACTGAAATCGGAACTTATGGCCTAATTCCAGGCCACACGAAAGGGGATTGCACCAGTGTCTTGGCGTAAGACTATTATCATTGTCTTTTTGAAAAAGGATTAGCCCGACCTTTTAACTTCCTCACATAGACCCATCTCATTAACTAATTCTGACAGTAAAATGTATTCAAAGATTATTGCAACACGTTTAGCTGGAGTTATTTCAGAGCTTGTTTCAAACTTTCAACACGGGTTTATACCCGGTTGGGACACAACCGATCATGTAAGGCGTGTGATTTCGTTGGTGGACTGGGCACAGGCGACTAATACCACAATGGGGGTAATCCTGTTGGATGCTGAGAAGGCATTCAACAGGGTTTCCTGGCCACATATATGGGAAGTTTTAAGATTGAAGGGGTATGGCCCTCAGTTTCGGCAAGCCTTGAAGACATTATATGTGACCCCAGCAGCCTGTATCTGAATTTCTGCTGAAGAGTCTGATTCATTTTTAATTGGTAGTGGTACACGGCAAGGATGCCCATGTTCACCTCTATTATTTGCCTTATATATTGATTTATTTTTAAATAAGCTAAATCAGGCCAAAGAAATAGTACCAGTCCAAATGCAGCATTAGAGAGTACAGAGCATTGGCCTACGCTGATGATATTGTTGTATTAACTAGAGATATTATCACCGCAGTTCCAACAATAGATAAATTGGCGTCTCAGGTCGGGAGGTTTTGTGGGTATAAATTAAACTGTCGAAAACACAGGTGCTTTATACCGGTAGGGACCCTCCTGAAAATATAATCACTGTTCCGGAAGTGACTTATTTAGGAATTAAGATTACACTCCCAATCTGTAAAATACCAGAGTTGAATATGAATCCAGTGCTCATTAAGGTGAATTCAACATTGGAACGATTGGATCACTTACATCTATCCTTGTATGGTAGATCAAATGTACTAAAAATGATGGTACTACCCAAGTTTGTATACATGTTCAGAACTATCCCTCTTGAATTTCTAATTTCATGTTTTAAGAAACTAGAGAGAATTAGCTCCAGATTTTTGTGGGGATATAGCCGGCAGAGAAGGGCCTATAAGAAAATGGTATTGCGAAAGGATCGCGGTGGTTGGGGCATTCCTTATTATATGTTGTATTACTGGGCAGCGGCCCTGCAATTCATCAGTCCCCTGGTAGTGGGGGGCAGGGCCAAAATGTTACCTTGTCACAGTCCGTCAATATATGAATTTGGGTTAGGTGATGAGGCAAGAGAATGTTTGGCTAAAATAATAGAGCCCAGCTATTTTAAGAAAACAAAATTCAAAATTCTCTCTGCAGCGTATTCAGTTTGGAAGCGGGTCAAGCGACATCTTGGAATTGGGAAATTGAATGCTTATACCCCCCTTTTTGCTCCTGGGCTATTCTCAATAATTTTTCACGACTATACATCTAACAGATGGCACTCAAAAGGAGTTTATTGTCTAGGGCATTTGTTTGTTGATGGGCAGCTGGTAGTATTTGGAGATCTTCAAATCAAATTTCGGCTGGATAAACATGAATTTTTTAAATATCTCCAAATTCAGAGTTTTTTAAATAAAATCACTCAGGGATCAGGTTATCAATGGGGAAAGATCCCGCTCATTGAAAGAATGATGCTAAAAACGCCCATTGGTCAATACTATGCTTAATTAATAGAAAAACTTCCAGACGATGTAGAGTTATGTCAAGAGAAATGGGCAGGGATGTTCGGGGCAAGAGGGTATTAATATTTGTGAATCCCTACGTCTCGCCAATCAAGTCCTGATGACAGGGCGGGTGTGTACACAACATTATATGGCTATATATAATTTCTATTATGCTCCAGGTAGAATTTCTAAATGGGGGACTTCCTCTGCGACAAAATGTAATAGGTGTGGGTTATATGCTGCAGATGCTGTTCATATGTTTTTTAATTGTCCTAAGTTAGGGTATTTTTTTCGTTTAATTGAGTGTTTTTTAGGAACATTATTAGTATTCTATATTGGTATTACTGGGGAAATGGTATTGTTTGGGATTAGTTCAGACATGCATGCACAGACAAAATCTGCAGCATTGGTATTTTTTTGTTTATCTGTGTGGCTGTTGTTAGGGCTTGTATTACTAAGGAATGGATTGATTCTGATCTGCCGATATTTTCATGTAGGTGCTCAAGACTATTAGCCATGTATAATTTAGAACTTGTAATTTATAAGACCAAGGGGAGGAGGAAGAGCGCTAATGGTGCTAAGATTTGGTCCGCAGTTACCGATTTGATCTAAGTGGTAATTGGGGGGCCTTGGGGCTTTATCATTGTTGCTTATATGTTATTTCTTTATTTTTATTTTTTTCGAGGTATGTATAAGCTCTTCTGTAATTGGCCGCTTATATCCATGTTTTGTGTTTGCTTTTTTGTTTGTTAACCAATCTGTACTCTTCTTGCATAAAAAGTTAAAATAAAAAAAATTGCTTATGATGCAAGTGAATCGAGACGATATTGTAATTGGAAAAGTACCCACAGTAGAAAGTCCGATAATAAAGAACAGGAAGTCATAAGTTAGATGACATTCTGCCCCAGTAACAAAGGTGTGTGTATGGATCCTGTGTTCCAAGTGTGAATCAGACAAAAGTCTTATCAGCCCCACAACAAGCAGCACTTCAATTGGTACTGTAGTACAGGAAACGGAGTGTGCCTCCTGATCGGGAGGCACACTTTTGAACTATATTTAAGAAGCATCAATAAATGATACATACATTTTGGAAGATCTCTGGTTTAGCATGACACAAGTTGGAAGGTGAGTACAACTTCTATAGACAATCAAAGTGTGGGGCATATTAACAAGCCCCTATTGCTACCACACCGTCACTTTTAGTTTTGGCGATAGGGGCTTTGGCTTATTTACACTTAACGTGGCTTAACACAGTCTTGTAAATTAGGCACCCTTTCAGCGTGAAAAGGGAGGACAATGGGTGTTGCGGTGGGCGTTCCACCACAATACCCATTGATTTTGCTGCTGCCCCTTATTTACAAGGATGGCATAAATAGGAGACAGTGCCAAAATTAACACCTGGGTAAACCTGGTCTTAAATAGGCGAAACAAGGAGAAATACTTCATTTCTCCTCGATTTTTGCTGTTTCTATGTGCCATTGATTGTTGTGACCCTTCCTGCACATAAGCAATCAAAAAAGAAAATGAGGTTGTGTGTTCCATTAAGCAGCACACATAGAAGTTTCAAAACACAATGAATGATTGTTTATGTGCAGGAAGGGACACCTTCCTGCACATAAACAATAATTTCTCCCAATGGAGAGCAAGGTGCCTCCATTGGCACTAGGCCGCTGAACTCAGCGCCAACTCTAGGGGAAATGCAGGGGTGTGCAGCATTCTTGTGAATATGGCGCATCCCTGCTTTTTCAGAATGGAGAAGTGTGGGGTTAGCAATGTTTGCTTAGCGCCAAGCATCTCTATTCCGTTGTAAATATGCCCCTGTATTTCCTGCATTGCTGTGGAGGGTGGTAGCATAGATGCTGAAGTAAGGGAGGATGGAGACCGGGCATCCCATAAAAAGTTTATGGTGACTTTTTAGCAAGGATTGCTAACATATCTTCCTGAACACAGTGATTTGGTGGCAGGTAGGGGAGCAGAAGGATCAGCAGATTCTGTAATGGGTGAGAAGTTTTCTAGGTAGTGATTGCCCTTTTGTCTGTCCCTGATTGCTCATTCAGGTATGCTATTGACAGCCAGGTGTACAGACTTCACACTGTCAGCCACATATGAGATATTTCTATACAATATCTGTATTCTTAATTGTGCTGTAAGGTATATAGTTTGCCTATCTATTTAAATAAAGATTCTAGGGTTGGGTAATTCAAGCCATGCCTCTGACTCTGGAGAAAGTCATGTTGGATCGCTACACTCACTTCCTTGGTGCAAATTGGCATTAGTCTTGAAGTATTTTTCAGTGAGGTTTTGTCTTCCTAATCCATTGATGGATTGCCCATTGGATTATTGGCCCTTTTTAGGGCTGGCAAACAAAAAAAGTGCATCAATGAAACCATAGATACATATTTATATACATACAGGGGTTTTGGGTCATCTTTCTATATCTGATCTCTTCAAGTGTCATTCAGTGGCAGCTCCTCCACTAAGGTGGAAGAGCGTGGCCCCACTGTCAGGAGCTGCAAAGAAAGGAAAAAATAAAATGATAATAACGGTATGTTATTATCATTTATTTTCCTCTGCTGCAGCAGTGCATGAGAGGGCGCGGCAGGGCGGAGCTGCAGGGCTGCAGAGGAGGAGTGGTAGACACTCCTGAGCGCAATGACTATTTAGTCGACCCTCTCGAGCTGCCCAAAACAGTCATGTGCACTCCCCTGTTCTCCATGCAGGCTCCATTACAGCCAGCATGGAGAACATGGTCCACCCTTACTGCCCCTGGCTAAACGCCGTGTCATGGCGCTCAGACCAATCACAACTGCCCACAGCTCTCCCAGGGCACACAGCAGACCGGGGGGACGTTGGGAGCTACCAGCAGAGATTGTTCCCTTTGTGGGCCTGTAACAGTAGCTGTATCCCACAAAAACAGTATTCTGATTTCCTGACCAACTCCCAAAGTTGCATCTAAGGTGCTAATTAAATATGTAGAATTTTTGTTCCCTGCTCTAGACAAAAGAGAGAAAAGATTACATGCATCCATTTGTAGTGAGGACACATGATGCATATTAGAATTATCTGGACAAAATCAGTCAAAAGATGACCAGTTACTTTTGCAAGTTTCAGAAGTTGCAATTTCAGCACCCTCGACGAAGACAGCAAACACACTGCGCCCTCACCAGCCACCCCGACACCCTGAAGCCAACGTTTGACAGCTGGACAGCCCTCACCACCGAAGACACACTGAAGCAGATGAAGTCAATCTACTCCGGGGCCCCCACAGACCCCTGCCACCACCACATCTTCAACAGAGCTGTCAACACCATTGCACCTATGCTTCGCCACACCATCAACATTGTTTCATATGCAGATGACGCTCAACTCATCATCTCCCTATCCAACGAACCCAACGCAGCCAAACACAACTTTCAAGAAGGCATGGAAGCTGTCACCAACTGGATGAAAAGCAGCTGCCTACAACTCAACACTGACAAAACAGAAGTACTCTTCATGGGCCCATACCCAGACACTTGGAAAGACACCTGGTGGCCCCCCCGCCCTCAAAAGCCCACCCCCACGGACCATGCACGCAACCTTGGAATCATCCTGGACACCAAGCTCAAAATGGACCGCCAGATCAACTCCGTCACATCCTCCTACTTCCACACCCTCCACCTCCTACTTAAGATCTTTGAATGGACCCCCCACAAGCACAGAAAGACCATCATCCATGTCCTCGTCACCAGCAGACTTGACTACGGCAACATACTCTACGCCAGAATAAACAAAAACCTCACCCCAAGCTACAAAACATCCAGAAAGCCACCGTAAGACTGGTCCTCAACCTGCCAAGACACTGCCATATCTCTAAGCACCTATGCACACTCCACAGGCTCCCCATCGAGGCTTGAATAACCTTCAAGATTCTCACCTACGCACACAAAGCCCTCCACAACACCGGTCCAGCATCCCTGGACAGCTGACTCGAATTCCACATGCCCCAAAGGACCCAACGATCAGCCCAGCTCTCCTACACCATGGTCCCCTGCGCCAGAAAGACTAGATCGGGAGGCCGCTCCTTCTCCTTCCTCGCGGCCAGAGCCTGGAACGCCCTACCGCTCCACCTCAGACTGACGACATCTCTTCCCGTCTTCACGAGAAACCTCAAAACTTGGCTCTTCAATAGACCCCCCCTTGATGGACTAGAGCCTGCACCTCCCCTCCTCCCCAGCGCCTTGAGACCCTTACGGGTAAGTAGTTGCGCTTAACAAATACTTGATTGATTGATTGATTGATTGGCTTGATTGATTGATTGATTGAGCACCAGCTAGAAGTAGCAAGGAAATTCGGCTAGTTTTCAAGAAACAACTAGACAAGCGAATAAAATTAGGAAAATCAAAATGCCCTGCAAACCATAGATAGGCCAACTTTCCAGATTTAAACGAGACTTTGTTACTGTAACAAAAACTTTACACACCACTAAGAAGTTCACCACTTTTGTTCTTGGCGCCCCGTGCATGCTGAAGCGTGCAGTGCAGTCCCGGAATCCGGGGTTGTACTTAATACGTGCACTAATTGAGTAGTTGATGCCTGTACCCTTAGAAACTGACACTGGTGAGAATTGTGAGGAGTTTACACCGGTGGGCAGTGCAAAAACCACTTGCCGGTGTGTGGTGAAAAGATAGTAGTAATGGACAGGATTCATTCAAAAGGGATTACTGAGGAGCTAGCACTGGTGGGAGCTGAGATATCCCCACACTGGTGGGTACCAGGAGAAGATGTGTGTGGGGGCTTCGCACCCATTATGGGGCAGTTCTCCTTTAAGGGCTCCAGGGATAGGCCCTTCTTGTTTTCTGGCCCACTTACATTTTTATTATACCAACAGTAAATGTAATCTATTATTCACTTTTGGTATCGTAAAAAAAAATCGAATACAGCAATTGTCTGAGGCAGCTTGTTGTAACACTTTCTAAAGGTTGGCACAGGCACACAAAGGGGCCTGGACAAGCCATCCGAGAGATTAACAAGGGCTGTTGAACCCCCAGCCTGAAGACCCTGGCTCAAGGTCTCAGTGCCACCCCCAACTGTGACATCTAAGGTATCACAGCCAAAGGTAGCCACGGGCGATGCTGGATTAAACCCTGCAGTGCCCAAAAAAGTCAGTAACACCAGGGTCTCCATTTGAGGGGAGGTGGGTTGCCCACAAGCCCCAGAGCTGAAAAATAAAACAGTAATAAAGTTTATTTATTACTGTTTTATTTTTCAGCAACCTGTCCCGAACTAAGTGTCAAGGAGCACAGGGGGAGGGGGCACTGTCCCCACCTAGCTATGTCACAGAATTCACTTTCACATTGCATTATGCTTTCTAAAATGCTTTGGATCAGATACTAGCGAGAATTGAGACCGACTGCCACTGTCCGTAACAAGTCTAAGAATTTATAGTTAAATATGAGGTGCACCCAGTTGTGTTTCGAAATTCACTATCACATTGTCACACGTTACATGTCACAAAACACACTGTCATGTTGACTAGTTCAGGTCAGAACGACAAAGCTCTTGGATATCAAGAGAAATTTCTTACAAGGATGTAGTTATGTATAAACACTGCATGCACGTTGCCACAAATGTCACACTTGTATGGTAGTGGACAGCAATGCTGTCATGTGCCCCTCCAGATACAGATTACTAGCAGATAGCGTACCAGAATGTTTTATAGCGATAACATAAACGATTGGGGCGTTGCTTGTTCTTTCTTTCCCCCCTTGATATATGGATGCGCAAAAAAGTTGTAAGAGAACCATGTACAACACCAGTTTTACATGGATTTCCACACAGTTGTATTCACTTTTTTAAAATTCACACAAGTCACCGAAGTCACTTTGTTAATAATTTGAAAAGTAAAATGTTCTTACTACCATTACATACATGAACAAGTACCTGTTTATATATTCCCATTATAGCCCTGAAGAAGTCGCAGGTTAATCCCCTGTAACAGCGACGAAACACGTGTTGGCTAAGAAGGCTTAAAGATTTTGAATTTAAGACATGTGAAAATATAAAGACAAGCATCATTGTGATATTTTATGTAACTCTATGTATTTACTTTTGAACGTGTGCAGAGGATTTGTATATATAGCATACGTGCTCTGCTGGTCACACACGTGGGGATCTGGTGTTTTTCCCTAACTTATGCACCGTGCCAGATTACCTGCCATAAGTGATTTATACTTGTGATAAGCCTGAGATCGTCATTTTGCCTATTGCTGACCACCGACTGTATAACTCAGCTAGCAGTGGGCCTGGTGGTTGGAAGGGGGTGGAGCGGCTGGCTGGAGGGAGGCCTGGTCCTGCTTTGAATGCACCCTGGACCAGCAGACCATGACAGCTGTGATGACTGACGAGCTTTTTTAAAAGCACATTAAACATTCATGGCTGCATTTAGGATCCTATTACCAGCCCGGCTCCAGGATCTGTAAAGAAAGAAGAAAAGGCAATAAAATAAATAAATCAAGACCTGTGCAAAGCACAGTGGGTAAGTGTATACTGTTCGTGGAGCACACAGGAAACAATGTCAGAACAATGCCTCACGAAGCAGCTGTTCCGAAGCAGCACCCCGACCTTGGATTGAAAGCATCCCCAAGAACAGTACACAGAAATGAATAACAGCACACTCCTACACAAGAACCACACACACATATTATTAACGCCATGCAGGCATATATTGTATTGTATTGTAATTGCATTTATATAGCACTTACTACCCCTGATGAGGTGTTGAAGCGCTTTTTGGGCGAGTAGCACGCTACTCCGGAACCCAAGAAGGATTTGCGTTGAATTGGTATAGTGAAATATAAAAGTAATTTGAGCGGTGGATTGGTTAATCAGTTATTTGGATTCAGAAGGATAGCTGAGGGATAGAAGAGTGAACAAGGTTTGCATTTATATAGCGCTTGTTACCCCTGATCGGGTGTTAAAACATTTTTTCGGCAAGTAGCACGCTACTCCCACACAAGAACGGCACACACATAATAACACCACAGTCCTACGCAAGAACAGCACACAGATATCAATCACGGCACACTCCTGCACTGGACTGGTGCACAGAAATCAATAACTGCACACTCAGACCAAGACTGGACACACCTACCCATACTAGCACCAACATACCCAAGAAAACCATAGGGATATCAGTAACAACACACTCCTTCCGAGACTGGTACACAGCTACCAAGAACAGCACACCGATATCAATAACAACACACCCCTACCAAGCCTGGGTCACAGCTATCAAGAACAGAACACAGATATACATGACAGCACACCCATAACAGCCTGGCACTCACCAAGAACAGCACAAAGATATCAATAACAACACACCCCTATCGAGCCTGGGTCACAGCTACCAAGAACAGCACATAGATACCATAACAACGCATCCCTACCGAGCCTGGGTCACAGCTACCAAGAAAAGCACACAATTATCAGTAACAGCACATCCCTAGCAAGCCTGGTACACTGTTACCAAGAACAGCACACAAATATCAATAATAGCACATTCGTACCGAGCCTCGGTCATAGCTGCCAATAACAGCACACAATTATCAATACCAGCACACCCCTACTAGCCTGGCACTCACCAAGAACAGCACAAAGATATCAATAACAACACAACCCCACAGAGGCTGGTAAAAAGCTACGAATTACAGCACACAGATACAAATTACAGCACACCCCTACCTGCCTGGCACTCGCCAAGAACAGCACAAAGATATCACTAACAGCACACCCCTACCTTGCCTGGCTCTCATCCAGAACAACCCACCCCACAGCACACCCCATACAGAGCCTGGATCACAGCCACCAAGAACAGCACATAATTATAAATGCCAACACATCCCTACCAAGCCTGGTACACTGTTACCAAGAACAGCACACATATATCAATAACAGCACACCTCTACCGAGGCTGGCTAACAGCTACCAAGCACAACATGCTACTACCGAGCCTGGTACACAGCTACCAAGCACAGCACACAAATATCAATAACAGCACTATCCAACTGAGCTTAGCACTCACCAAGAAGAGCACACAAATATCTATAACAGCACACCCCTACCGAGACTAGGTCAGAGGTGCCAAGAACAGCCCACAAATATCAATAACAGCACACTTTTCCCGAGCCTGGGTCACAGCTACCAAGAACAGCACACAGATACCAATAACAGCCCACCCCTAACAACCTGGCACTCACCAAGAACAATACAAAAATATCAATACCAGCACACCCCTACCAGCCTGGCACTCACCAAGAACAGCACAACGATATCAATAACAACACAGCCCAACCGACCCTGGTACACAGCAACGAAAAACAGCACACAGATACCAATAACAGCACACCCCTAACAGCCTGGCATTCACCAAGAACAGCACAAAAATATCAATAACAGCACACCCCTAACAGCCAGGCACTCACCAAGAACAGCACAAAGATATCAATAACAACACACCCCTACCGACCCTGGTACACAGCAACCAAGAACAGCACACAGATATCAATAACTGCACTATTCAACTGAGCTTAGCACTCAACAAGAAGAGCACACACATATCTATAATAACAGCACACCCCTACCGAGACTAGGTCAGAGGTGCCAAGAACAGCCCACAAATATCAATAACAGCACACTTCTCCCGAGCCTGGGTCACAGTTACCAAGAACAGCACACAGATACCAATAACAGCACGCCCCTAACAGGCTGGCACTCACCAAAAACAGCACAAAAATATCAATACCAGCACACCCCTAACAGCCTGGCACTCACCAAGAACAGCACAAAGATATCAATAACAACACAGCCCTACCGACCCGGGAACACAGCTACAAAGAACAGCACACACATATCAATAACAGCACATCCGTACTGATACTGCCACTCACCAAGAACAGCACAAAGATATCAATAAAAGCACAATCCTACAGAGCCTGGTACTCTGCTACAAAGAATAGCTCACATATATCAATAACAGCACCCACTACCGAGCCTGGGTCACAGCGGCCAAGAACAGCACACAAATATCAATAACTACACTCCCCTACTGAGTCAGGGTCACAGCTACCAAGAACAACACACATATACCAGTACCTGCACACCCCTACCGAGCCTAGGTCACAGCTACCAAGAACAGCACACAAATATCGCTAACTGCACACCCCTACCGAACCTGGGTCACAGCTACCAAGAACAGCACACAAATACCAATAACTGCACACCCCTACCGAGCCTGGGTCACAGCTACCAAGAACAGCACACAGATATCAATAACTGCACTCCTACATAAGGGGGCCCAGCTACCACAAACATCGCTATCCTACCAAAGAATGTCTAAAGCCAGCAATAACAGCATCCTCATACTAAAGAATGGCATAAAACTGCTAAGAACGGCACACAAATATCAACAACAGCACACAGCTAACAAAAAGGAGAACCTTCTACACAACTACCTAAGAACACCAACACACTACCAAAAAATGACACACTCAAATCCTGGAAAGGCAAGTACTACCCAAGAGCAAATACCCCTCCCCTTTCCCAAACGTCCTAACCTAGATTCTACCATTCTACACAAAATTGTCATCCCACCCAACCAAAATTGCATTCTCTTACCCTAGAACAAGATCATCCTATTCAAAACTAGAAACCATTTACCCAAGGACAGCAAACTCCAATCCAACAGTAGTCTATTCAAATTCAAGAATCGCAAGTTATACCTAAAAACACTGTTACCACTGAACACAATCCTATATAAGAACTGAACTGCATCATACTGCACAATAATGACACTCGAAGATAAATATATCATATACCAGCTCCAACTATTCACTAAAGTTGTTAAGAGTTTTAGGGGCATATTATCAAGGGCCCTATCTCCGCTTTTTTGGCTTTAAAAGCCAGAAAAGCGGAGATAATATTTTCACCCTATTTACAAGGCAGTGCTAACATGAAGTAGCGCATGTTAGCAGCCGTTCTCAAGACGCCTCACCTCGCATCTGTAATGAGATGCAAAGTAGGCGTTTCTGTTCAAAACAACAACAAAAATATCGCTACCTGCACTACTCTGTATTAACAAGCCGGCCCAGGACACCCATAGTGATATAAAAAGCTGCGCTAACCACGGTTATCGCTGTAAGCTAACGTCCAAAGAATTTCTGACTTGGCTATATTTATAAAGGGAGGTGGATTCTAAGGCTAAATCCACATCTCCCTATTACCAAGGATTCCCTAATTGCTGCAGTTGTATCGCTGGATTTCCAGTGATGCTCCCTTATTTCGCCACAATCACCGGATTTTATATCGGAGTGGATCCTTCTGAACATGTCTAGGCATAGGACTGTTTTCTTCAAGGTTATGCTTCTAGTACAAATACAATGTTAGACAGCGAGCGCTCACTTCTGCAGCATGGTGTGAAGCTGTGCATCATGCCAGGCAGTCTTTATGGAGCACCGGTGCGAGGGATAACCGTAGCTGAAACTGGGTATGCGAAAGTTTGAAGGTAGGCTGTAGGTCTTGAAATGAGTGCATATGGGATACGCGTCATACATCCCCTAACGCTGTGATCCCAATTAAGCCCCATCCCCTGAAGCCCTCTAATTGCGCTTTATGACTGAGCCAGTGGCCTCTCGGAGGGAAGTCGCTGACTTGTTTTTTTTGGTCTCGCTCATAAACCTTTTGTCCGCCCACCAGACAAGGAAGACCGTCCTAGTGACTTCTATAGTGTGGGAGGGCAGCGCTTTAAGTGGGATGAAAAAACAGGGGGTCTCTCAAAGGGGCATGGCCAATGTGATTAAGGGCGTGGCTTAAAAACAGGTAAGCTAAAAATCTGTGCTTAGCATAGTGTGCCGCCCAACTGGTATTTTGCTATTACTGTCATTGCATCCAGATATATGATACAAGTAACATCATACCTACAAAAAGTCAGGATTATGGGCTTTGTCAATGGTTGTTAGTTGCATAAGATAAACAGGCAGCAACATTGGCTTGTATATAATATTGAAAAAGCTTCTACTTAAAGCCCTGGTGACACCACAACAATGTTGTTGCTCCTGAGTTTCAAAAAGAGAAGGAAATTCAAAGAGAAAATGACTCTCTTTAAAGGATTTCCTTTCCCCTACAACGCTCCCCTGGCATGATGTCATGCCGTAACTTCTCCATTTGAGACGAGTGAGCAGTGTGAGCACATGCACATTGATATGCCTGCTGTCATGGCAGTCCAGAAAAACCAGACCGCCTGCGCCAGGGCACAAAACAGAGCCCGATAGAGACCCGTTTCGAGGCCCCCTTAAAAAAACTGCCGGTGCTCAGCACCGGTGAGTCCCGGCCCACTTAAAGTACTGTGGGAGGGAAATGGTGGGCCATAGAGGAGGTGCACAACAAACCCATAGGTTTTGATGCAAAGTCTCATCAATGAAGATAGTCTTATCAGATTTTGCATTAAAAAACAATGCCTTGACTATGCAGGAGCAAACCAGTGGTCAAAGTGGGCAGGAACGGAAGGGCATGGCATGCCCCTACTTCTTTTAATAAAAAGATTCTGGGGCATATTAACAAGGCAGGCGATTTGAAATTATCGCCGTTTTTGCGGCCGTTTTCGGCCGAAAAGCGGCGATAATTTCTTCGCCCTATCAGCAAAGACACGCTTTTGCGTGTTTTGCTGATTTTGCGCCCTTGTCAATAACGGCCAGCTTTGCATCTCTAATGAGATGCAGAGAGGGCGTTCCAGGGCAAAATAATAGGAGAAATGTCGCTAAGCGACATTTCTCCTATTAACAAGCTGATCTCTAATAAGCAGAGCGTTAGGAAAAGTAGCGCTAACCACAGTTAACGCTACTTTCCTAACGCCTGCTTGTGACCTGTTCTTAGCCATGTAATCCAATGGGAGGTGGATTACATGGCTAAGATTGCCCTGCCCTATTAGCAAGGTTATCGCCGTTTTCAATGGAATATCGCTGGAAAACCAGCGATATTCCATTGAAAACGGCGATAATCCCCGCTATCGCTGGGATTTTTATCTCCATGGCGTTAAGCGTTGTTAATACAACGCTACAATGGAGATTATCGCCTGCGATAGCGGGCGATAGATTTCCTCCCGCTAGTAGCGGTCAGCGATAATTATCGCTGCCGCTTGCTAATATGCCCCTCTGTTCCCCTACTTTTTCTTTTCAAAACTGTGTCCCAGGACAGCAGAAATAGAAAAGGCATTCAGATAAGGTTCAGGTTGCTTTTGTGGACGTTCGGGGACGAGCAGAGAAGGAAACGGACTCTGTCTTTTCCTTACTGCCCAGAGAAGACACGGACAATGTCCTCTTCTTTTTTGTGCTGGCAGCTGCCCCCCCCCCCCTTCCTATTATTCCATCTCTTTCTGTCTTGCTGCTCACTTACTGAAAACCTTGACTTGAAGAAACGGTTCACAACCTCTCTTTCCTTCTTTCATTAAGTTGCTTCCCTGTGAAATGGATCCAAAAAAGAAAAACACTCTTGCGGGAAATGCCCTTTTTCTGACATTTTTCTATTCAAAAGTGAAGCCTCGGGATGGAGAGAAATAAAAGGTTTTAAATATGAAAAATAAATACATAACTAAATAAAGCAAGACAGAATGGTTGCAAAGTGGCCAGATTGGTTTTATTCACATCCAAACACATCAGCCTTACTTTGCAGTGAAGCGCTACTTTTGTTTTCTCGTCTTTCTTTGAACAGCATTGTTGTCCCCAAGTGGGGACGTGCACCATTCCTGAATGTATTGCAATACCTGGTTGATGGGTGGATTGGAGAACAAAATGTGTACCATGGCTCTGTGTTTATGGATGTGGTCATTTTAAACCATACTGCTTACATTTTGTAAAGATATAAGCAATGGACATTGAAATGGTTCCCTTCAGGGCCCTGTATTCATGTCCTTAACTTTTCAGGTAAAACCACTCGCTGATTTCTGAATAGTGAGTGAGAGATTGTTATGGTAACTATGTTGTTTCTGCTTATATTTCACATGCTTTACTTAATCTTGCATTCCCTATGAGTGTTTGCTTTTACTTTTTTTTTTTTAGGCAGCATATTACTCTTATGAAGTGTATAGTTTGAATTGAGCCACATACAAGTGTTTATAGTGGGTACAATTAAGTTGTAACTGAAGGCAGTGCGAGTTTCTCTCAGTGGGTCAGTATGGTGTTCAGTGGGGGAGAGGATCTGGCACTATGGCCAGAGCTGTAGAATTTGGAACTGGGGAACCAGGTTCAGCCTTCATGACCAGTCCACCAGACCCCTCTACTGAGGGAGCATATTCCCATGCTAGACACAGATTTTTACAAAAACAACATGGAAGAACACATCAATGATACAAATACCTACATGAGACTGGACGGCGATCCCACACAAGAATTCACCAAAATTTTGACCACAATCGTGAACAAAGCAATAGACAATGGTACAATAACAGGAAAAGAAAAAGAATATCTAATCAAACAGAATCCATCAATACCGTACATATATATCATTCCAAAAATCTATAAACATCCCACAGTTCCTCCATTCCGTCCCATTGTATCAACTATCAATTCCATCCAAGAACCTGTCGGTAAATTCATAGATAGACATCTACAGCCCTTGGTACAAAAACTACCTACCTATGTGAAGGACACAACACACTTTTTGAATCTACTAGAAGATCACAAAGCAAAATTCACCCTAAGCATGATTATGGGAACAATTGATGTGAAAGCATTATACACTTCAATTCCACATGACCTAGGCATGACAGCCATAGAAATTACGTTAATCAACAGTGACAAAGAAGATGAAGTCAAAGTACTACTAATGGAATTAATGCATTTTACATTATATCACAGTTACTTTCAATATGAAGATCAATTCTTCGCCTAATGCTCTGGCACTTCGATGGGCAACTGTGCGGCACCATCATATGCCAATATCTTTATGAGCCAATATGAAAATGAACACATTCTATCCAACGAAAAATGGCAGGAAAACATAATCATGTATAAACGATACATAGATGACATCTTTGTACTATGGAAAGGAACCTCAGAAGAACTATCTCAATGTATTGAACATCTCAACTCCATAAACGACAGGATTCAGTTCACTCACAACATAAGTGAAACACAATTACCATTTTTGGACGTTTTAGTTATGAACAATAATGGAGAACTGACAACCACTGTATATCAAAAACCTACTGACAGGAATAACCTACTACATTATCAGAGTTTTCACCAGCCATCTCTGAAGAAACATCTTCCATTCTCCCAACTTATAAGAATTAAACGGATCGCATCCAACTCACAATTATACGAACAACACGAAACCAAAATGATTCAAAAATTCACCAGCAGAGGATACCCTGAATCAACGTTGATACAAGCTGTCAAAAGAGTAACAGGAATAAAACGAGAACAACTTCTAGCACCGAAGTGTGCTAAAGAGGAAAGTCGAATGGTGTTCGTATCAAAGTTTTCAACTAGAAGTCATACAATCAAACAAACTATCATAAAACACTGGCCCTTACTAGCCCTAGAGGAAGATTTCAATGGAATATTTTCAAAGAACCCCATATTCGCATATGAGTGAACAAAAAACATCAAGGAACTATTGAATCGCAAACCTGCAACACAAACAACTAATTTCAGAGGAACTATTCCATGTCATAACTGTGGAAATTGAACTCAATCATAAGAGGCAATGAAATCTCCCATCCACTGTATGGAACCAATATTAAATTGAGAGTCACAGGAACTTGTGACAGTACAAATCTAGTCTACATGTTGAAATGTCCATGCGGCCTCATATACGTGGGGAAAACCACAAGAAAAATCAAAACACGTCTAACTGAACATAGAAGCAACATAAGGATGAAATCAACCAAATCCACAGTCGCAGTACATTTTCAAGAACGAAGCCACAACCTGAGTCAGTTGAAATACTGTATCTTAGAAATAGTTCCTACACCACCGGGCAGAAACAACGACCAATTTCTCTTAAGGAGAGAATTATACTGGATTCACCGTTTATCATCGGTGCAGCCCAAGGGGCTTAATGAAAGATTGGAATTCAGTTGTCATCTGTAATCATCAACTGGGGGCCCCCAGGAGAACAATACAACGTATTGCATCTAATTTATATTATTACTGCATTGTAACGACGTACAAACTATTGCAAATTAGTAAGATTCTGCCTTCTAATAATGTTTATCATCTTTTTCGTGAACACACACTATAGAGCAAAGATAGAACCATTGGAGCACCATACAATAAACAGTACTGGATTCGTATTATTTTATTACAATCATGTACCTGCATGTGTTGTTTGTTTTATATTTTGTCATTTACCACGTTATGTGAATGTTATCACACATTTGAATCACGTTCCTTGCACAATATTGAGCCATTATATTTACATCACGCTCCACACCAGTGCCCGCGCCATTATATTCATTGACACTTTTTTAACATTATTAAACCTTCTATGAAGGGTACACAAGGACGCGCTGAAGTATCCAAAACAATCACATTTCGGAAATGTACACGTGACCGTATTTCCGAGTAGATAGTAACTTTTCACCATTTGGAAGCTCGTACGTCCGAGCCCCAATCACGGACCCGCTCTCAACACACGCTCTCACGTGACCAACATCACCCTATAGAAAGAAGCCTTCTTTCTTTATATACCACGGAAGAACGACTTGGAAACCGAGTGTTTCCTGACACCGTCTTACGCACTTCCGGACGCCACCACACAGACGCGGAACTTATAGGATATTCCGGTAAGACATTCTACCACTATCGGTTTTTCCCCGGTTGAATCTTTTGGACGTATTGACCATCCCGCTAACCTTACCGTTTAAATCCACAGAACCTATTGAAAATTATCCTTGAAGCCAGAGGTTTTCCGAGCCTCAGGTTAGTGCATATTTGTTCACGCATACACACCCTGGGTTTTAAGCATGAGTAACACTCTTACGATACCGTGTTCTTAATGTATGAAGGCATCGTATTACCTAACGGGTTATACTTCACATGTCACACCCATTTCCACTCCTTTTTTCTAGCGCGCTTAACATATTTACATCTGTACACGTACACGCCATAATGCTGAACTGAATCTTACATTATGCATGTATTTGATCACCGACACCGGACGCTTCTCTTTATGCACTGCATGAACACAATATGATGCATAGATGGTATATCGAAATTGGTACATTGTAACTGAGCAGAGTACAAGTCAATTACCAAAAGTAAATTACTAAATGTTAATCCCGGATTAATTTATAGGATTAAAGTCCCCTGAAGAAGGGCTTTCAGCCCGAAATGCATTGGGCAAATTAATGGATATATTATGAAAATTAATAATGTATTGAAGAAACTGAAATGAAGAAAAGATTATGAAAATAAAACAACTATTGTCAACGAAAAAACGAGTAAGAAAACATTTCTTGAGTGCGCCAAAGGGACGTCACACGGGTTCCGTGTAACACACATCTCAAATAAAGACCTTAGAAGGCCCCACTAGACCTTTGAAGGCCTGATGTCTTAGCACAAGCAGGTGTACCCCAGTGGTGTCAACTGTGGGTTAACCTTGAAGGCCTGTCCACCACAATCCATAGTGAAGTACATCCCCAGGGCAAGCCTATGAAGCAGCAAACCCTAGAGCAACAGTGATCCAATCACTGTCACTGAGGTCACATGAACCTTGAGCAGGTTAGGGCGGTGCGAGCAGCGTGACCACACTAGGTACCTATTTCGGGTGGGTGCGTGGTGTTTGCAAGTACATTATGGTTTAAAAAAACGTGCTTCCTCTTTCCTGGCCTCCAGCAATTTTCAGCAACATTAAAAATATCATGATCTCTTCGGTGGTTAATGTTCTTCCTAGATAGAGATCGGAGTTTTGTCTAGTGGAAGGGTTGACTCATGGAAAGGTAGCACAGAGGGTTAATATGCCTGCTGCAATGAACATGTACCATGCAGATCACAAAGTACACATAATGTTAACTAGGTTAGTAGGTTACTGCTTTTGTCAAAGAGATCCTTTTGTTACTTGCAGTTTATAAGTTAAAATCCTATCATAGCACATTGAGCCATTAAACTACACTGCCTACTAGCATGGTTGTCATGTGGCTTCTACACCTTGTAGTCCTTTGTCTTATGTAACATTTCCTATACAGTCATTTACACACATATAAATGATTGCCTCTGTGTAGTGTGTGTGATGTAAAGTGCTGTGACACCGTACACTGGTATGAGTGGCGCTGTAAATCAAATTATATATATCTGAGAAAGAGTGTGGTTATGAAGACTTGTGGGGAACCGTTAAAGGGTGGTAGTAAGGGAGTCCGAGGCATAGGTGACAATTGGGGGCACCAATAAACATTGTTGCACAGGGCGCCACCAGCACTAAAGCCGGCCCTGCCCTCGAGGCCAGTCCGCCTCACCCATTGGTACTTCCATTGGCCTGGTTTCAGCACTAGTAGCTGCAACTCACCAAGGATCGACAATGCAGGATTCGCACGCACACCAAACTAGGTTTGCAAACTTCACAGTCTCTCTGCTTCATGCACAAGAACTTTTAACATGTGCTCTGGAGCCACTGGAATTATGGAGTAATGGGGGACAAAATAATGCCACAGTGTTGACTAAATTACGCAACAACAAAAAAGGCTGCAATATATTTTCTTATACTTTATAATTTAGACATTTTTACACATGTTAAGTCTCTGCAAAGATTCTGCCTCATTAGTATCAGTATAACATACAAATGCAGCAGTGAGAAAGGTGATTAGTCAACCTTTGCAAAAGGCCGTCCACTTTGCAGCAACTCAAGTCACTTTTTTTAGTAACTTTTTATCTGTTTGAGCTACAAAACTGATTAGTTAAAACTGTAAGATTATTCAGTGGATGATGTATTTTGTGGCAAATATGGCAGAGCCATAATTATATAGAAAACATTTGCAAACTAGGATGTTTTGCCATTCGTGTTTGAACTGCTCTTGTAGAAGAAGGGAGGAGAAGTGCTAATAAGAGAAACTGCATGGCTTGGAGTCAAATGGCTTGTGATTCCACTTTTATGTGTATTTGGGACATTGTGTGATTGGAAATATATCCCACTTTGTGAATATATTTAAATGCCAATAACTCCTAGCAAACCTTAAATAATCAAGTGTATCCATTAGTTAAATTAAATAACACAATAAGCTTTAACTGGTCGGTAAAATGCCAAACAAATACTAAAAATTGGGATGTTTGGCACATTCTGGCCACACCTCTGACTCCAATCCTTGGTTTATCCCCGCCCTTGGAGTCTCCGCCCACAGTTCCCCTACGTTTTTTCCCCCACTTCGACCACTGGAGCAAACAATGGGGAAAGCGATGATTTACCCGAGAAAGCAATTCATTGCATGCAGACTGCAGCACGCAGCACACATCCCATGCCTCTGCCCTTCTGTGGTTGTCTGCGCTTAGCACTTTGTTCTGGAAGGGTGGGTCTCTAATACAAATCCTACAAAGGGCCGAGCACACCCTCCTCTACAGCATGGTGCACAACACAGGGCATAATGCAGGGCAACTGGTTTGTGGTGCGTCAATGACGCCCGCAGCAGGCCAATCTTGGTAGATACGGTGCTGTGCTATGTTGTCCTCTTTGCAGAACATAACACGGCAACCTTGGAATCCTCCACTGAGCTGAAGGAAATTTTAGCAAATTTGGGTGAGGGTTTCTCTGTGATGCAAAAAAAAAGTTAATGTAGGTTTTTTTAATGACAAGTGAAGTGGAAAAACAGAAAGAGAGTAGATTTTCACCACTACACAGAAAAGAACAATATCAGAATTATTTTCCCTGTTTCCACAGAAGGTGAACTACCAGATGAGGAGAAAGTGAAATAAAGTAGGCGTAAGTAGGAGTTGGGGCAATTGCATCTGATAGTAGAAATTACAATCTTTGAATGTTGCCCTCTACAAGCAGAGCATCCGTGCCTTTGAATGGAGAAATGCTGACTGCAGTGATGCAGTCTATATCTGTAGATGTTTTACAGGGAACAGGCCCTGCCCGCTACTCTTGAAAAGCGCAGCAGGCCACTATCAAATTATTACCAGACATGGACCTTGTTCTAGCTCGTCTCCCCTCTCATGTCCTCTCTAACTCTCGAGACACTTTGTAGTGAGGGTTATTTTTATTAACACAAGTTCTTAGAATAGACAGATTGAAGATTCATAGCAGCACATCCCTTCCAGTGCCCATAACAGAATAAAGCATCTTGGGGTGCCAGCGCCGGCTTTAGTGCTGGTCCCTCCCCCCGCCACCCTCTCCCCCACCCTCCAACAGTGTTACGCATGTCTTTATAGCGCCTCTCTGGCATACATTTAATTGGTTTATAGTGCTACTCATAGTTTACTCACACTCAGTTCAGAGGTCTGTATGGTACACCTTCTTTGCAGCAGGCACATTAACCCTCTGTGCTGCTTTATGATGAGTCAAAACTGCTACTCGACTAGAAAACTGCTGGACGCTAGAGGAACTCTGCAGCACTTGCTTCTAAAACTATAAATTATTTAACCACAGCGCCCCCTCCTAACGGACAGTGCCAGGTGTGGCTGCACCGGTCGCACCGCCCTAAAGCCGACCCTGCGGGATGTGTACAATTGGAAGCAGTAGTGTTTTATCTGAATGCGGAAGGTGTTCATGTTTATCCTGATATATTACCTGTGTGATTTCTTTAGATTAATAGTTATCTATTGATTATTGATAAGGTTGTATCTTTCTTTTGATAGAGGGGAGCCTTGCCCTGTGTGTATGTGCAGTGCTTATGCACTGAGTGTCTCTCTGTTATTTGAAGCAGCAGTGTTCCCTCCTAGTCCAGGCTCCAGTAGTACAATTTAAAACAGAGTGATGTGCACACAGCCGATACTTCATAATTCCCCGCGCTTATGATTCTGTTCTGTGATGTACATCTCTGTATATAACTGAACCACTGTCCTGTAATGTGGTAGGGACTTGTTCATAATGTAGAAAAGTTGATCTGCTACACGGTATTTTCATGTATCGTTTTTTTAACGTGAGGTTTATTGAAACATAATCTGATTTTGAGGTTCATTTTTATTGTTTGTCTAGAGTATCCTTCTGAATGACTTTTGCTATGGGTTTTCATATTACAGGCATGTGGTGGACAGTCACTGTGAAGAGTTAGCTCCAGAGACGGTCTCCCGTAAAGCATGCAAGCGGGCTTCCGCCCCGTGGTTTACTGCCTCCCTAGCTGAGATGCGGCGAAGATGCAAGAAAGCTGAAAGGGCCTGGCGTCGCCATTATGATCTTACTGAAAAAATTGAATATAGAGATTCCATTACATTTTATCAGAGTAACATCATATCAGAGAAAAAGGCCTATTTTGCCAGGAGAATTGAGGATGCGGTAAATACTAGCAAAGAAATTTTCCCCATAGTAAAATAATTCATCTTACCCACCCCTGTCCTACCCACGCATTCTCATACTGAACCGTGGGTATGTCAACTTGCAAACTATTTTGCTACTAAAATTAAGTCTATTCAAGACGCTTTCCCCCTCACTAGCATGGTGATTTCACCGGAGACCATTGTCTCTTTGCTTACATCTTCGGTTCTTGACTGTCGTACTCTTTCTGATTTTCCTCCCCTGTCTCTCTCTTCCTCACTGGACCTTCTCACTCAATTAAAATCTGTTTCCCCTCATGATCCCTGTCCCGCAAAATGTCTTGGAAAAATAGCTCCTGCAATCAACTCCCTGGTAAACCCGGTGCTTAATCTCTCGCTAAGCACGGGCGTGGTTCCCCAGGCCTGGAAGCATGCCCTGATCCTGCCGCTTGTGAAGAAGCCTAATCTGGACCCGCTGGTTCATGCCAACTACAGGCCATCTCCCTCCTCCCGGCACTGGATAAGGTGGTGGAGAAGCACGTCCACGTCTCTCTCTCCAACTACCTAGAACATAATAACATCTTACATGACACCCAGTGGGGCTTCCGTGCCAACATGAGCACGGAGACCGCGCTGTTAGAAGTCACCGATGCCATAAGAGAGGTATTAGACGTGGGAGGTAAGGCCAAGCTTGTAATGTTGGACTTGTCGGTGGCCTTCGACACCGTTCCCCACGGCGGTCTCCTTTTAAGACTCAGAGAGATCGGGTTACAGGGAGCGGTGTTCAGCTGGTTTGAGTCATTTGTGGCAGACCGCCGTCAAACGGTCTGGGCCCCACCGTTCTCCGCCAATATGCTGCCACTGGAGGTGGGGGTACCTCAGGGCTCCATCTTAAGCCCTACCCTCTTTAACATCTATATGGCCCCTTTGGCGGCACTGGCGGAGTCGTTTGGTGCCCAGATCGTGTCCTATGCTGATGACACCCAGCTCCTCTTTACTTGCAAGAAGGGCTCCGATTTTGATGGCCTGCGGATCAGAGGCTGTCTGGGTGCGGTCTTCGAATGGTTTAAACATCAAAGCCTTAAATGTAACTCCGATAAATCGGAGTTGCTTTTTTTCGGATGCCCACCCGATCCCAGATGGCAGTCTTGGTGGCCCCCAGATATGTATCCCCCGACGGCTGCGTCCTCCAAGGCCAAGAATCTTGGAGTACAGATCGACGATGTCCTTACTCTGAAGCCCCAGATTCTTGGACTCGCAGGGAAGTGTTTCGGCATCTTGAAAATGCTGAGAAAATTCCTTCCGATCCTCTCCATTGAGGGTAGGAAAACTACTGTGCAGGCCCTGATAGGCTCCCGTCTGGATTACGCAAACGTACTCTACCTGGGCCTGCCAGAGTATCTTCTTTCGCGCCTTCAGATAGTGCAGAACTCTGCTGCGAGAGCTATCTACGGTCTCCATCGGAGAACCAGTGCATCGGAGCTTCTTAAACGACTGCACTGGCTACCTATTAGAAAACGGATTGCTTTTAAGGCGCTCACGCTCGCTTTCAAAGCGCTCCATCTCTCAGGTGCGAAATATATTAGGAAACGTCTGGCTTTCTATTTGCCTACTAGGACACTGAGATCAGCCTCCCTGGCCGTGTCATCTGTTCCATCTGTCAGACGGGCGAGAATTGGAGGTCGCTCTTTTCGTCACCTGGCACCTCAACTCTGGAATTCCTTGCCCGTCTCTTTGAGGAAAAACGGCTATTTACTAGCCTTCAGGAAGGAGCTGAAGTCTTGGCTGTTTGCTCAATAACTCTCTTGTCCATTTATCTGCCCCTGACCTCTGCATCGGGTATGTTAAAGCGCCGGGACACTCCTCTGAGTGATGTATGACGTTACAACGCAGGCTATTACAACGCCTGCCTTTACAACGCGGTTTTTACATCGCAAACCTTTACAACGCATAGTGCTTTTAGGCGCTGGATGGTGATTTATTTAATTTACTATTCCAACTCCAGTCCCCGTGAATAGTAGGGAAGGTGTTGGATAGTAAATTAAATATATTCCCTATCCTAGAGAGCCCCCCAGCGCAATGCGTTGTAATGGTTTGCGTTGTAATGACCGCGTTGTAATGGTAGTGCGTTGTAAAAATGTCATTGTAAGTGATGTTTACCTCCTCTGAGTAGCTGAGCGCTATATAAATCCGATTTTAACATTAACATTATCATTACATCGGTTTCCTCAACATTGATGGTCTTTGCTTAAAGTGGTAGTTCTATGCTGTCTCTATTGTGACACTGCTGTAGTAAAGAACTGCAGGACTCCGTTGAACTTGTTAGTAGATGGTGTTTATTTGTCGGCAAAAACCCTGACATATCAAGACATTGTTTCCTACTACCATTGCACCATCATTTGTTACTGCTCCTCTTTACCGCATACTGTGACCCCCTTCATTGCCCGCTTATACCTGTTTATTGTACTACTCTCCATGGTGCAATTGTCCTGGAATCTGAGATCAATCCTGTTATTTTTTCTTTTTTTTTTCTTTTACTCCTACTTGATGCTCATTTTGCATTTATGTTATTCCTTCCATCCTAATGTAAAGCGCTCTGATATCCTTCGGGATCTTGTTTGCGCTATATAAAACGTTATAAATAAATAAATACCATAATTGTGGGCAATCGTGCTGTGCCATATTGAAGTGTTTTCAGAGTCTGGGCTAGCAAAGGTTTTGGAATACAATACTTTTGTTTGCCCCAGACATTGTTTGTTGGCACAGAGGTGGGTTTCTACACCATTCATTTGCCTGTCACTGGGGCTTTACTGAGCTTTCTGGAAGCAAGAGCATGTTTACCTGCAGCACATCTGCTGGGACATGGCATCTAGGGGTAAAGTTACACAATATGGCCTGTGGCTGCTCTCTTCCCCTGTAAGACTACCCAGTGACAGACTGACACACACCACACCCTGCTCTATAGTACCCTTCCAGTGCAAATCTATACAGTGCAGCACGCATGCAATGTGTGAGATGTTAGGAGAGATTGGAACATGTCATGTCTCAGGTTCACGCTTTCCGGAAGGACGCCACGAGGCCACGCCCCAGAGCGGCGGCGTGAACCCGTCTGCAGCGAGGCTGACACTGAGCCTGAAGGGCCGGTAATCGGAATCTCCAGCACAAAGCTGATCAGCCCTTATCGGCCTCTCCGGGCTGATGCATGCAGACAAAAGCACCTCGAGGGCACACCAGGACAGGCTCAGGGGCGTGAACCAAGAGCTGACACTCGAAACTGGGAGGGAGAGAAGTGAAACAAATGAATACAGGGTGATCAAAGAGGAAGGAAAAGTGAAAGGACGAAAAAGTAGAATATGTGAATGGAAGGAAAGATAGAAGGAAGCCGAAAGGGTGAAAGGAAAGGAGGGGAAAGGAAGACAGTGTGAAAGGAAGGGTGTAATAAACGAAAGAAAGAAGGGTGAAAGGAAACCAAGGTGAAAGGAAGCATGAACGAAAGAAGGAAAAATACATTTACACTAAACAAAATTGACTTATGGAGATGTAAAGAAATGGAGGGATAGTAGGGTGAAAAAATGGAGAGAACAGTGAAAATATCAAGCGAGGCGATGGGTGGTGGGCAGCGTGAGAGGATGGGTCAAAGGATGAATGGAAACAATGGTAAACGTTAAGATTAGTGGAAAACCACAGTTACCCTGACCATCTACGAAGGGACCAATAAACTAAGGATGCTGAATGGGATGGAGATACTGACACAGGGCTTGCGAGACTAAGGGGGTGTGGGAACTTGAGACGATGTGGATGACCGTGTTGCAATGCCTAAACGAAGGGTACTATATAATGACAGCCCCCAGATGGCTTCGCTCCTTCAGTCTTATGGTGTTTGATGGTACCTGAGGGTTTGATAGCTTAAATGACCAGCAAACTCAGTGGCATATGAACAAGCCCCTACCGCCACCACAACGTCACTTTTAACGACGTTGTGGTGGCGATAGGGGCTTAGCCTGATTTACAAGGCAGCGTTAAGCCATTTAATGTGGCTTAACACTGCCTTGTATATAAGGCCCCCTTTCATGCTATGGTTAGATTGAAAGGGGCGGGCAATGGATTTTGCGGAGGGCGTGCCACCGCAACACCTATTGATATTGATGCTGCCCCTTATGTACAAGGGCAGCATACATAGGAGGCAGCGCCAAAATTAAGACCAGGTAAAACCTGGTCTTAAGTTGGCCAAACGAGGAGAAATGCATTATTTCTCCTAGTTTTTGTTTTTTCATTAAAAGCAAAATGCCATCGATTGTTTATGTACAGGTAATGCATTTTGTGACTTTCATGTGTGCTGCATTAAGCAGCACACATGAAAGTGACAAAATGGCATTTTGGGATTGTTTATGTGCAGGAAAGGACACCTTCCTACAAATAAACAATCCTCCCCTGCATGCAGACACCCTTGCACTATGGTGCAAGGGTGTCTGCGTTGGCGCTGCACTGCTAAGTGTAGCACCATCGCTGGGGTAAACGCAAGGCTGCACCATATCGTTGTAAATATGGTGCAGCCTTGCGTTTCAGAAGTGGCAGAGTGAGGCGTTAAGCCATGACAGCTAACGCCTCACTCCACCACTTCTATTGTACATTTCCCCTTCAGTATAAGGTCATTGCCACTCTACTAAGAGTTTGTGCTATGGCGTAGCACAACATGATGGGGGCCCTCCTGCAGAATGTAATGATGGGCCCTTGGGTCTCCCATATCTCACCAATATTCATTCCTTTGCCCTGAATGGGGGCCCTCTGAAGGGTTGAGGACCTGGGCTTGTTTTATGACGCTGACTTTGAGAAGTTAACAATATTAGAATCTTGCAACAACCCAATGAGGGACGAGTCGGGGAACGAGGAGGGAATTTTGACCGTGTTTATGTAGGACACCTCATCATACACAATGGAAGTATCATTTTGATTGTGGTCTCTAATATGTTTGTCATTTATTTAGTTAATTATATTGTGTTGTGCTGAAATCAAGTAAAATACCTTGAGAAGAAAACCAAAGAATGGATTGGTGAACTGATGGAAGAGTGAATAAATCAAAGGGTAGGTGCGTGAACAGTGGGCGAGTAAATAGAAGAGTGAAAACCACGGATGGTTGGGTGAATGGCTGGTGGATGGATGGAAAAGATGTAGTAGGTAGAAGGGTGAAAGTATGGATGAATGTATGGAATGAAAGAAGCATGGTAGACACTGAGTGGAATTATGGGTTGGTAGGCTCGTAGTAGATTGGTGGATGGAAGGAAGTGTGAAACAATTTATAAATTCATGAAAAGAGGCATTAAACCAACAAATAAAAAACGTTTTGAACAGCTGAAATGATGCAAAGGCATTTTTAAATATAATCCTTTTATAGTTTTTAAATATTGAAGCTATGTATTTATTATGAAATTTACTTTTATCTTTGTTTTTATGCATGTGATGTACTTTTTGGGTTTTATTTAACCGGATAAAGTATCTATTGATTGAGTGGATGCATTAAAGGATGAATGACTGAACAGATGAATGATGGGTGCAAGAGTGAACAGATTGATGGATATTTGGGGGGTGAATGGAGGGATGAAAGGATGGATGGAATGGTTTTGTTATGTTATTTTATGGTAGTTGTATGTATTGAAGTCAGGATGATTCAGCGCACGAAAAAGAAAGAAACGTAGAAAGTTCGGAATGGAAGTAAAACAGAGTCAGATTTGCACGCTAAAAGCCAAGTCTTTATTAAATTCCTAAAATGAAGAAGTGAAGAGAGCATTCCAAAGCATAGTTGTTGTGATCGAGAAAGCTGTATCTCCATATATAGCTGTTTAATATCTCTGAACTATAAGTAGATTGTGGTTGGAGGGATGAGAGTTCGAGTAGGCATGTAGGCATGTAGGGGTAGAATTTACTGGATAGGGGTTTTGGGTGACTGCCTTCAACTGCCTTAAGGACAAATCTCAGAGCTTTAGGCTTGATTCTGATGCAAACAGGCAACCAAAACTGAGGTGATGTGAGGCCAATGCAGGGTCTTGGTGATCATCTAGGGCGCCACATTTTGTACAAGTCATTGATGACACAGATGTTTGTCTGGAAAGGCCAAATAGAGTTTGCATAATCAAGCTAACACTGGATTAGTGCATTAGCAACAGGGACATGAAGAGTTTTATGAATGTAAGGAAGGAAGGGTTCTTCTGAGCAGCTGAGGTTAATGAAAAAAGTAGAAGGCAACTTTAGAGATCTGTGGAGCCAATCTGAGCTTGGAATAGGTCTGCATACTTAGGTGGCAGACTACACTAGAGGGGATTGAAGGTGAGCCCATGGTGGTGGACCAAGAGCTTGAAATCCTCTCTAGGGCCCAAATTTATAAAGGTTATGCTTCTAGTTTGCATTACTTTTTTAAAACAGTCCAATTTAGTATTTACAAACCAAAGCAAATTGGCATTTGCTTTGGTTTGTAAGAAACAGTAACACAAACCAGTGCAAAGCACTGGTATGCATTTCTCTGCATCAAGGAGGTGTTCCATGAGTCGTACATGGGCCTTCATGTGCAACCACCAATGGGTTTTTGATGTGAAACCATATCTACTAACAATATTAGTCAGGGTTTTGCGTCATAAATTTAACACCAGGCACTAAAAAGGAGTAATGCTTTCATTTCGCCTAACTTTTCCCGCTTAGTATTTTGTTCTTGGAAGATACAGTTCCTGTAAAACCCTATGCTAGACTAAATCAGACACCTTTGCACTATGGTGCAAAGGTGTGTGTATGGCTCTCAGCAGCCTGATTGTTCACCGGTGCTACGGAGAGAGCAGGATAGTGCCATATCCTTGTAGATATGGTGCTTTCCCCCTGTCACGCAACACAGCGCAGCAACTTTGGGTGCTGCGCTGCGTTTTGTGACAGTTTTGTAAATCTAGACTTACAGGTGGAGGTGATGGGAAAAGAATATCTGCTTTTGAAAATGTTGTCTTAAGTAAGTTGTCTTCCACCAGTCCACAATAGAGAGAGCGTGCGTGCAGCTTCGTCTCAAGATCCAAGGGTTAGAATCACTTAGCAAATGCTGGGGGAAGCAGAAAAAAAGCTGCATATCATCAGTGTACTTGTAAAACAAAGCCCATCGCTGATGGAATAATATTTATAGGGGTCAACGGAGAAGTTTGGAAAATAAAATATGAGACAACGAAGCCTGTGAGACTCTATAGCTCAATTTCTGGTCCTCCGAGGCAAATGAAGGCATAGCCTTCCCCTCTGTCCTGGCTGACAAGAAAGATGAGATCTATTTCATCGCAGTGCCGTAAAATTCAGGACTAATATGGATTGAGAACAGATAATATGGTCAATGACGTTGAAAACCCCTGATAAGTGAAGACCACTTTTTTAATAAGTATGCCCAGAAAGAGCAATTATGAAATAGGGCAAAATATAGGGTTTTGAAAATCTAGAGAAGCCTTTTTAGGTTAAAGCCTACAGACAGCACAGCTGTCTGGTTTTCAAAGCCCTCTATGGGGCATTCTGAAAGCTTCCCTGGGAATGCATTCACCCATTACTTACAATTGGCTATGTGATTGGTTACTCATATTTGCTTGCTTTCTATGTGCCGGCTTTACCTGTTTTAGGCTGTCCAGCATTTGTTTGTCCATCCCGTGGAGCTTAGCCTGTTTACTGTATTCTTCCACAAGTGCGCACTTTCTGTAAACAGGCTTTTATATTTTGCTTTTACCTTATCACATATACTGTTCATTAAAATACATAGATCAAATGTCAGGCTATGTTTTCTAAGGGATCTTGGTGTTTTACTTTTCTTTCTCTGACTTCAAAGTGAGAGGATTTATCTGACAATCTGGGGGTGTAAAACGAAAGGCTTTTTTCTAGCACACAACAAAATATAAATGTCTCTAAATGGCCCGTAAAATATTGGAGAATATATTAGAATTAGGAAAGCACAAATGAAACAATTTTTTTGTAATTCTGAAGGGTGGTGAAAACAAACATTTTAAGACGATTGTTGTTGGTGGTTGTATAGTTTTATCATTAAGAATGTACACCAGTGCAAATGTAATGGTCATTTCAATTGTAAATGTGTAATCTGTAATGGCAGTGCACAACAACACCATGCATTCTCCACTCTATGCCACTCCACTCTACGATACTCTACTCCACTCCATGCCACTCTAAGTTTCTCCACTTTACGTCACTCCACTGCACACCATTCTACAACACTCTATGCCACTCTACTCTACTCCCCTCTCTGCCACTCTACCCCACTCTCCACCACTCTATTCCACACTGCGGCACTCCACTCTACCACACACTACTCTACGACACTCTACAACACTCTAAGCCACTCCATTCTATGACACTCTTCTCCACTCTAAGCCACTTGAATCTATGCCACTTTACTGCACTCTATGCCCCACCATTCTAGGCCAATTTAGGCCACTCCATGCAACTCCACTCTACTTCACTAGCTACCACTCCACTCTACTCCACTTTAAGCCAGTATATAACATTCTACACCACTCCACTCTATGACACTCTATGCCTTTCTACTCTACTACACTCCACTTTAATCATCTCTGTGAAGCTTTACTCTCCTCTTTACCACACCCCTCTACTCTACTCCACCCTATGGCACTCCATTCTACACCACTCCACTCTATGACGCTTTACTCCACTTTACTCCATTCTACGCTGTGCCACTCTACGCCCCTCCACTCTACGACACCCTGTTCCATTCCAGTCTACGACTCTCTGACACTCTACTTCACTCTATGTCACTCTACTGTACCCCACTCTATGCCTCTTTACTCTACTTTACTCTATGCCTCATTACTGTACTTTACACCGCTGTACTCCATTCTACATCACTTTACTCCACTACATACCACTTTACTCCACACTGACACTTTACTCCTGTCTACAGTATTCCACTCCATTCTACTCTACGACGCTCTACTCCTTTCACTCCACTCTGACACTCCACTTCATGACATTTTACAATACTCTACAATACTCTACCCCACTCTACTCCACTCCAATCTACACCACTCCACTGAACGGCACTCTACTACACTCCATGCCACTCTATGTCCCTGCATTCTACATAATTTACTCCATTGCACTTCACTCCACGACACTCTACAGCACTCCACTGTACTCTACGACACTCTACACCGCTCTACTCTATTCTACTTCACTCGGCTCTGACACTTTACTCAAGTCTGTGTTACACCACTGCACTCCACTCTACGACCCTCCACTCTACGACACTCCACTCTATACTATTTTATGCCACTCCGCTCTACCTCTACAACACTCTACTATACTCTATGCCACTCTACTCCACTCTACGGCACTCTACTACGCTCTATTCCACTCCCCTCTATGACACTCTATGCACCTCCATTGTATGCCACTTCACTCTATGCCACTCTACTCCACTCTATGCAGCTCACTCTACCCCACTCCATGTCACTTTACTCCACTCGATGCCACTGCGCTGTAATCCACTCCACTCTAGTCTACAACACACTACTCTACTCTACTCCACTACTCCACCCTAGGCCACTCTACTCTACGCCACTCCACTATATGACACTCTGTGCCAGTTCACTGCATGATGCTCTACTCCACTCTATGCCCCTACACTCTACGCTACTCCGCTGTGCACAACTCTTTTCTAAATCACTCCACTCCACACCATTCCACTCTACACCACTCCACTCTGCACTACTCCACTTTACTATGGACTAGACCACTCTACTCCTCTCTTCTCTTCTCCACTTTACTTCACTCTACTCCACGGCACACCAGTTTACTCCACTCCACTCAACTCCCCAACACTCCGCTTCACTCTACACCACGCCATGTCTTGCCACTCCACTACACTACACTCTATGAAACTCCACTCTACAATACACTACTCTACACTTCTTGTCAGTACAGGCAGACAGAACAAACATATAACCCGTTCCTACACCAACAAGTGAAAAGCTTAAAAAAGCCATTGGTGTTAGAACGTCTAAGCCGTGCGATGGACATATATTCTTGCCATTTTTCTTTTTGAAACAGGTTAATTATTCCTGTGCCCATTCATTTAATTCGGAACAAATTATAAAGTGCTAGATGTGTAAGAGAGCCATATGTGTGGGGAAAGGAGCAAGAAACAATAAAAGTGAGAATAGAGATGGAGCTTAGTTATAAGTACATATCAAGATTGCAGTCAAGTCAATATATAGATTCTGGTCCTGTTGTCAAGAATATCAGAACTGTCTAGTAGGAGACATTAATTTCCAAAATACACTGTCTAGTAGAAAGGGAAAGAGAACAGGCAATGAGAGCCTTTATGAGGTGTTGTAATGAGTGAAAGTCCTCAAGTGGGCACGATGGAAAATTTCAAAAGGTGCCAAAAGAAGGGGGCAATGAGATAAGTAACTATACATACCCAAGTCCAAGAGCAATTGGTAGTCAAATAGGAGACTGTACCTTTACAAAACTAAACTACACTCTTTGCCACTCTACTCTACGGCACTCTACTCCATCCTATGCCACTCCACTTTGCGACACCCTATTCCACTGTACGCCTCTCCATTCTATGCCCCGACACTCTACGACACTCTACAACACTCTAATGCACTCAATGCATCTCTATGACACTCTATGCCACTTTACTCCACTCCGCTCTACTCCACTTCACTGTACTCCACTGTACCCTACGACACACTGCTCCACTCTACTCCAGCATTCCACTCTACGCCACTCTAGTCTACGCCACCCACTCTACAGCAATCTATGCAACTCCACTCTATGACACTCTACTCTACTCTATGCCTAAGCTCTACACCACTAAGCTCTACACCGCTCCACTCTAAACCACTCCACTCTACATGAAACCACTCTACTCCTCTCTTCTCCACATTACTCCACTCCCTGATACTCCAGTCTACTTAACAACACTCCACTCTACTCCACTCCATTCCACAGCACTCCATACCACTTCACAACACTCCACTTCACTCTACACCACTCCTCAACCCTCCACTCCACTCTGCCACTCCACAACAGTCTGCACCACTCCCCTCCCCTCCCCTCCCCTCCACCCCACTCTACTCCACTCTACAACACTGTCAACGCTCCACTCTAGGCTATTATCCTCTGTGCCACTAACTTTTAGCCATGCTGAACAGCAATCACCCTGGTGTACAACATGGCTAAAACACATTGGCAAAGCCCATCGCTCTTGCATAGGCGAGACCTAACGGCTTTGCCACTGCTTGTTTAATATGATCTCACAACTGCTGACTCCGAGTCCTTGGGAAAATTTCCCTGGGCAAGGGGAGGAGATCCTTTATGCAGAAAGGCAGAGATGTTTTCATATTAGTGTTAGACGGGGACCTGGAGGGTCGGCCGAGCACAGTGATCGCACAGACAGGTAACTTCCCCCCCACAGATGGACACCACACAAAGATCAGGGTAACACCTTTTATAGGCCCTTCTGGTAGTAGAGTGGTACGATACAAGGCGATCAGGACACGATGATCCTCTCAATTCTAGTCTCTAGTAAGGGAAGGGGGTAGCGGGACAGTCTTGGTACCCACGGGTACTGAGGTGTAACGGTGATAGCTCACAATCCTCGAGCTCGGTGTTCGGATGGGTCAGACCGCGGCAGCGCCGGCAGGTCCCGAAGAGGTCGTAGGTGGCACGGGCCGCGGCAGCGCCAGCAGGTCCCAACGAGGATGAAGGTTACAACGGGCCGCGGCAGCGCCAGCAGGTCCCACGAGAATGCAGGTTGCAACGGGCCGCGGCAGCGCCAGCAGGTCCCACGAGGATGAAGGTTACAACGGGCCGCGGCAGCGCCAGCAGGTCCCACGAGGATGAAGGTTGCAGAGGGCCGCGGCAGCGCCAGCAGGTCCCACGAGGATGAAGGTTGCAGAGGGCCGCGGCAGCGCCAGCAGGCAGGACAATAGGTCACAAGACAGGGCTGTGGCAGCGCCAGCAGTCCGTCAAGGATGAGTTCGTCGCGGTGTCTCTCGACTCCAGGATACAACTGCCTTCCTGTCCTGGGGCGGCCTCAGTTATAGGTCTGGCGCCCTTTGATGTCCGGACCCTCGCTCTTGGAGGTCGGGAGGTCTGGGATGAGGGAGTCCAGACACCCAGCAGGGGGGTGGAGCCAGCGCCCGAGGAGGCTGGGGGTGCTCGGCACCTGGCGGGGGAGAGCCATCGACACTTCTTTCTCCCATTGACCTGCCAAGTGGTCCGTTCACCTCCTGGGTGGAGGGTGGTGCCGGGATGTCGGGGCCTGGCCAGGCCCAGGGTTGGGGTCGGGCTGAGGCCGCGCGGCTGCGTGGTGCCGTGTCCAAGATGGCGGCTGGGCCGGGCAATGGTGCTGACGGTGGCCCGGGCCCTGTCCTGCGGGGATGGAGCGAGCCCTTCATGTGGCCTGTCCAACATGCGTCCCCCCCAGCTGAAGGCGGGGAGAGTCACCCATTTTCTTGGGGACTTTCCTCGTCGAGGCGGAAAAAGCGGGACAGGCCATCCGCGTTGGCGTGGTCTTGGCCAGGGCGATGCTCCACAGTGAAGTCCATCCCCTGCAGGGAGATGGACCATCGCAATAGTTTGGGGTTCTCCCCCCGCATCTGCATGAGCCATTGCAGGGGCCGATGATCTGTCTGTACCCGGAAATGGGTTCCGAAGAGGTACGGCCGGAGCTTCTTGAGGGCCCATACCACTGCGAAGGCCTCTCGCTCAATGGTGCTCCAGCGCTGTTCTCGGGGCATTAGGCGTCTGCTGATGAAGGCCACGGGTTGGTCCACTCCTTCGGGGTTCAGTTGGGAGAGGACGGCCCCAATCCCATGGTCGGAGGCATCGGTCTGCACGATGAACTCGCGGCTGTAGTCGGGGGCCTGGAGCACCGGAGCGGTGCACATGGCGGCCTTCAGCGTCTCGAAGGCCGCGTGACAGTCGGGAGTCCAGTTGACTCGTTTTGGGTTGTTCTTAGATGTGAGTTCCGTGAGGGGCCCCACAATGCTGCCATAGTCCCTCACAAACCGCCGGTAGTATCCGGTGAGCCCCAGGAAGGCTCGGACCTCTGTTTGTGTTTCGGGGGGTTGCCAGGACTGGATGGCAGCTACCTTGAGTTGGAGGGGGGCCACCAGACCGCTCCCCACTTGGTGTCCGAGGTAGGTCACGGACCCCTGGCCGATTTGGCAATTGCTGGCCTTTATGGTGAGGTCGGCCTGTTGGAGGGCCTGCAGGACCGCTCTGAGGTGGTGGAGGTGGTCTGCCCAGTGGCGGCTGTATACCGCGATGTCGTCCAGGTAGGCGGCGCTGAATTCTTCGAGGCCCGCCAATACCTGGTTCACCAGTCTTTGAAAGGTGGCTGGAGCGTTCTTCATGCCGAAGGGCATCACTCTGAAATGGTAGTGCCCGTCCGGGGTGGAGAAAGCGGAACGTTCTTGGGCCCTGGGGGTGAGGCCGATCTGCCAGTAGCCCGCTGTCAGGTCAAAGATGCTTAGGTAGCGGGCTGCCCCCAAGCGGTCGACTAGTTCATCTGCTCGGGGGATAGGGTGAGCGTCGGTTCGGGTGACCGCGTTCAGCCCCCGATAGTCGATGCAGAATCGGAGCTCCGGCGTGGTGCCCGGTGCCGCGGCCTTGGGGACCAGGACGACCGGGCTGGCCCAGGGACTGTCCGAAGGCTCGATGACCCCGAGGGCGAGCATCTTGGAGACTTCTTCTTGGATGCATGTACGTACCCGATCCGGTACTCGGTACGCCCGGTGTCGGACAGGAGGACTGTCCCCCGTGTCCATGTCGTGCAGGCACCAGGAGGTGACTCCGGGTGCGAGGGAGAACAGGTTTGCGAACGGCAGCAGGAGGGCCCGGCAATCTTGGCGCTGCTCTGGGGTCAGGGCCTCGGAGAGTCGGACCCCGTCCACCGAGCCATCTCTTTCCCGAGTCCTCAGTAGGTCAGGGAGGGGCTCGGAGTCTCCTTCTGTGCCACTGTCGGTCGCCATCAGCAGGCTGAGCTCTGAGCGCATGAAGTGGGGTTTGAGCCTGTTGGCGTGGAGGACCCGGAGGGGGTTCCGGGGGGACTCCAGGTCGATGAGATAGGTGACGGGACTCCTGCGCTCGATCACCTTGAAGGGCCCCGTCCATTTGTCTTGCAAGGCACACGGTTCGATGGGGGACATCACCCATACCTGCTGACCCGGTTCAAACTCGATGGAGGAGGCATGTTGGTCGTACCACTTCTTCATGTCCTCTTGACTGGCCTCCAGATTGGCTTTAGCGATCTCCCTGAATTTCCGGGTCTGATTTCGGAGGGTCAGGAGGTATTTGTAGACGTCCGGAGGGGTCTTTAGGGGGGCCATTTCCCATTCCTCCTTCACTAGGCTGAGAGGCCCGCGAACGGGGTGTCCGTACAGGAGTTCGAAGGGGCTGAAGCCGAGGGACTTCTGGGGGACTTCTCGGTAGGCGAAGAGGAGGCACGGTAGTAGCACGTCCCACTGGCGGCGTAGGGGTTCTTCCAGCCCCATGATCATTCCCTTGAGGGTGCGGTTGAACCGCTCGACCAGTCCGTTCCCCTGGGGGTGATAGGGGGTGGTGAAGCGGTAAGTGACTCCGCACTGCTGCCAGAGGGATTTCATATACTTTGAAATAAAGTTCGTACCCCTGTCGCTGATGACTTCCCGGGGGAAGCCCACTCGAGAGAAGATCCTCATCAAGGCTCGACCCACTACTGGGGCTGTTATAGTACGAAGGGGGACCGCCTCAGGATAGCGGGTGGCGTGGTCCACCAGGACCAGGATGAAGCGATGCCCCTGTGCTGTTCGGGGGTCCAGGGGCCCCACAATGTCTATTCCCACCCTTTCGAACGGGGTGGTCACCACGGGGAATGGTTGTAGGGGTGCCTTGAGTTTGCGGCCGCTCTTCCCGCTGGCCTGGCAGGTCGGGCAGGACCGGCAATGGTTGGAGACGTCATTTCTCATTTTGGGCCAAAAAAAGTGAGTCACCAGGCGGTGGTAGGTCTTGTCTTGGCCCAGGTGCCCGGCCAGGGGGACATCATGGGCTAGGTTCAACAGGAAGTCTCTGAAGTGGAGGGGCACCACCAGCACTCGTCCGGCCCCCAGTTCTGCGATTTTCTGCTCGCTGTACAAGAGATCATTGTCCCAATAAACCCAGTGGGCCCCGGTGGTGTCTCCTTGGCTCTGGGCGAGCGCTTGCTGTCGCAATCCCTCAAGGGAGGGGCAGGTCTTTTGCTCCTGCCGGAATTGTTCCTGGGTGGGCCCCCCTTCTTGACGCCACTGAGCCAGGTCGGGAAGCTCGGGGGGCTGTGTGGACCCCTCTGTGGTGGGGTCCGGGTGGTCGGTCTGGAGGAAGTCTTCTTCTGGAGTGATCGAGGGCGGAGGTGCTGCCCATTCTGGTTCTTCTGGTCTAGGGATGGTGCGGGTGGCCATGGACCGGGTGGTTACGCACGCCCAGTCCGGGAGACCCAACATCCCCAGATGCTCTCTTCTTTCCACAGCGGCCCACGGGGAGCTCTCGAGATCGTTCCCCAGGAGGCAGTCCACGGGGGCATCGTCGCGGACAGTTACTTTCAGCATGCCGGACACTCCTCCCCATTCGAAGGGGACGCAGGCCATCCGACACAGGCTCTCCGAGTTATCTGCCGATCGGACGGGGCAAAGTACGTTTGGTAGGATTTGTTCTGGGGTCACCAGGTGACAACGGACGGCCGTCACACTGGCCCCGGTGTCACGCAGGGCCTCGGCCTTGCGCCCATTGATGCTCACCCATTGGCTGTACTTCCGAGTGTTGGCGGGCAGGGGAGTCCGCGGGACCATGTCTCTTCCTCCCAGGCATGCCAGGGTCATGGCGGCGGGTTCCCACTCGAACTGCTCCGACTCATAGGTCTCTGTGTCTTCGGAGACTTGTTCTTCTCCCAGGGCGGCGGCCGCCATCTGGCGGGGCCCGGGGACCTGGTTCTTCGGGCAGGTTGGGTCACTGGCATAGTGGCCGACTCGCTGGCATCGATGACACGTCACGTTAGCTCGGAACCCCGGGCGCATCGGGGGGTTTCCCCGGCCTGCTGGGGCCGGGGTGGCGTTAGTGGGCGCGGCCGGGACGGTGTCTCGGCCCCGGCCCGGGCCTCCTCCTCCTCCTCGGGGACGATGATGACCTTGGTTGGTTCTGTTCTGCTCATTCGGCCCACTCCGGGCCACTCGGGTGCTCTCCCACCGGTCAGCCTCGGTGGCGAGCTGCCGGGGTTCAGTCAATTTACTGTCGAGGAGGTGCTGCCTGAGCTCGACGAAGCAGTTGTTGGAGAGGTGCTCCCACACAATGAGATTGAAGAGTTGTTCGTAAGTGGTTACGTTGTTACCCTTGATCCACCCCTCGAAGGCTCGGCTGAAATAGTTCACGTATTCCAACCACGTCGTACCTGGGATCCGGGTGCAGTTGCGGAACCTCTGGCGATACATTTCGGGTGTAAGCCCATATCGACTGAGGAGGGCGGCCTTCATGTGGTCATAGGACGTCATTTGATGGTCCGGAAGCTGCAGCAGGGCATCACGACCCTCGTTGACGAATCTCCCCCATAGACCGGCTCCCCAGTCACTTCGAGCGACCCGGTGGGCGGTCATGGCAATCTCATAGGCCTTGAACCACTGCTGTATGTCGTCGTTCCGGTGATATTCTCGGACCACATCCTTGGGGATGTGGACCTTCTGCTCGGTAGGACCCGGGGAGTGCGGTTGCTCGGGCACCCCTAGGTTTTTGTTCAGTTTGCGTATTTCTATCTCCGCTAGTTTGCACTCGTGCTCGTATGCCAGTCTTTTTTCTTCGAGGTCTCTCTGTCTCTGTTTTTCCTCTCGCTCTTCTCTGAGCCGTAAGTGTTCTAAGTTTATTTTTTGTTCCGCCAGTTTCAATTCTCCGTCTAATCTGAGTCGTGCCAAGTCTAACTCGTGTAATCTATTTTTTTCCCGCTCTTGGATCTCTTCACGGGAGGGGCCTGTTCTCCGTTCTTCCGTCCGGGTGGTGTTGACTTCCGGGGCTGCGGGGTCCCGGGGGGTTGCGGTATTTGTCTCTGTCCAGGCCTCTAGGGCGTTTTTGAAGTCTTCTTTTGTGCTTAGCCCGGTGGTAGCAATGCCTAAGTCCATGCAAAATTGTTTGAGCTCTCGGTGGTTGTATTCTTCCAGCTTTTCCATCTGGAACTTCTCCGCCGATCCGCTCTCTTTGGTCGTCATTGTGGTTTTAGTCGTAGGGTGAGTTACTGTCTGTACGGTACGCGTTGGTTCGGATCGCGCCGCTAGCCACCAATGTTAGACGGGGACCTGGAGGGTCGGCCGAGCACAGTGATCGCACAGACAGGTAACTTCCCCCCCACAGATGGACACCACACAAAGATCAGGGTAACACCTTTTATAGGCCCTTCTGGTAGTAGAGTGGTACGATACAAGGCGATCAGGACACGATGATCCTCTCAATTCTAGTCTCTAGTAAGGGAAGGGGGTAGCGGGACAGTCTTGGTACCCACGGGTACTGAGGTGTAACGGTGATAGCTCACAATCCTCGAGCTCGGTGTTCGGATGGGTCAGACCGCGGCAGCGCCGGCAGGTCCCGAAGAGGTCGTAGGTGGCACGGGCCGCGGCAGCGCCAGCAGGTCCCAACGAGGATGAAGGTTACAACGGGCCGCGGCAGCGCCAGCAGGTCCCACGAGAATGCAGGTTGCAACAGGCCGCGGCAGCGCCAGCAGGTCCCACGAGGATGAAGGTTACAACGGGCCGCGGCAGCGCCAGCAGGTCCCACGAGGATGAAGGTTGCAGAGGGCCGCGGCAGCGCCAGCAGGTCCCACGAGGATGAAGGTTGCAGAGGGCCGCGGCAGCGCCAGCAGGCAGGACAATAGGTCACAAGACAGGGCTGTGGCAGCGCCAGCAGTCCGTCAAGGATGAGTTCGTCGCGGTGTCTCTCGACTCCAGGATACAACTGCCTTCCTGTCCTGGGGCGGCCTCAGTTATAGGTCTGGCGCCCTTTGATGTCCGGACCCTCGCTCTTGGAGGTCGGGAGGTCTGGGATGAGGGAGTCCAGACACCCAGCAGGGGGGTGGAGCCAGCGCCCGAGGAGGCTGGGGGTGCTCGGCACCTGGCGGGGGAGAGCCATCGACACTTCTTACTCCCATTGACCTGCCAAGTGGTCCGTTCACCTCCTGGGTGGAGGGTGGTGCCGGGATGTCGGGGCCTGGCCAGGCCCAGGGTTGGGGTCGGGCTGAGGCCGCGCGGCCGCGTGGTGCCGTGTCCAAGATGGCGGCTGGGCCGGGCAATGGTGCTGACGGTGGCCCGGGCCCTGTCCTGCGGGGAGGGAGCGAGCCCTTCATGTGGCCTGTCCAACAATTAGCATTTGTTTGGGGAACCTGGTAGGTGTCATGGTGAAACAATGGGTGTTTAGATGATAAGGTGAATGGATGGGTTGATTGATGGAAGCATGCGTGCATCGGTAGGAAGATGGAAGGCTAAAAGGCTGAATAGAAGAAAGTAAGGAACGGAACTCTCCTATGGAGGGTCAGTCTTGCCCGCTTAGTGGCAACAGCGGTATGGTTCAAAAGGGGAGGGTGATATTTTAATTTTCTGGCTTCTCCTTTAATCTCGGGGCTCTAGGTAAATCGATAAGGCTGGCCAGGATTCCAAATGTCTTGATTTATATTTCTGTGTTCGGGCCTTTACAATTCATACATGCATGAACAAGACTCGAAAACGAAATTCCATAGGCCCAAAGAGGTTTGAAAACACATCGCCTCCATTCAGAGTAACGTGAATAGATTTCCACCCGGAATATGCAATATACACATTTATTTATTTATTTGAACTTTTATATAGCACGAACAAGACCCTTTCAGAACACAGAGCACTTTAAAAATAGTGTACAAAAATATGGGATAGGACTGGAAGACATATATAAACACTACATAAAAATACAATATATACAAATCTATACACATGCACTAATGGTGAACAAGGAAATGGGAGCACATAGTATATCATAACTCCAGACCTGAAACATATTCCAGCGTGACAAAAGGCAGCGAACAAATAGGTGTGAAGAATCGATCAAGGGAAGACGGAGGTGAGTCCTTATTGTAAGAGGAGCTTGTTGGACAGTAAGATTTTTGCTTCTTTCCCGAAGATGGATGTGGAGGGGTTGCATCTGATTTAAGAAGCTGGTGAGTTCCACATTTTTGGGGCAATTCCAGAGAAGGATGGGTTGTAGGTTTTATTTTTGCTTTATTTCTGTGGCTTAAGGAGTCAGGAGCTAGGGCTTCTGGAGGATCCGTCTCCATCCGCTAAGGTCAGTTTCTGGGTCAAGTAGGAGGGCGTAATGTGGTATTTATTTATTTTATAGTTTTATAGAGCGTGAACCAGACCCGTGAGGGTATCAGAGCGCTTTACAGGATTTGGGGGAAGGAATACAAAAGGATGGGAGGGATCAGATTGGGAGAGATAGGTCTACATTATACGGGAGGAGCACGCAGTCTAAAGTAAAAGCTACATGTGGGAGAAAATTAAAGCAGGTAGATAAAAAATACAAGAAGGCTACCTTATACAGGAGGCACATGCCGTCTAAGGTCCAAGCTACATGTGGAATAAAAATTAAAGTAGGTAGATATAATATAGAAGAAGGCACGCAGTCTCAGCTCTTGAAGGGATGCCCAGGAGTGCAGAAAAATGTATCCTCCGTGGAGGCCGTGGATAATGCCGAGGTGGAGTGTGGAACAAGACTATGAGGTGATTGTAAAGTATCATTAATCAGGTAGCGAAGGATGACCTATACTGCATAACCAGGGTATGCAGGTCTGGTATCTGCGTGTCCCAAATAAAAAACCCTCATGCACGTGTAGAGTGGATCGGATAAGCGGTATATCTTGATTCTCCGCTGTTCAAACACGTGTATGCATAATCACGGGGTAGTTGATATGCATCCTCCACCTGGAGGTTCTTACCCACGGTTAAAAGCAGTAGTGATCAGTGATAAGGGTAGTGCAGGGTTAAAATACCCGGACAGCCAGATTGGCCATTTTATTCGGTCTGGATTCTTCAAAGTAGTGCGCCTGATGAATAATTAGGATTCATAAGCACTTGAAAGTGGATGGTTTACAATGGTGATTGTAAAGTATTCATTAGATGAGGTATTTTCCCATTAAGAAGGTTTTCGTCTCCTTCTTAAAGCGTGCCAAAAATGGAAGTCTTCTGATGGAGGGTGGGAGAGAGTTCCAGATTGTTGGAGAGGCCCTAGAGAAGGCTCGATTCTAGGTTTTTTTCTTCCGGAAGCGTGCTGGTTGCAGCAGCAGGTTTTTGGCAGATCGGGAGTTTCTGACACGTCCGGATATCACAAGTTTTTGTGCGAGAAAAGTAGGTGAATTTGAGTACAGAGCTTTGTGAGTAATGCAGGCCAGTTTAAAGTGTATTCTAGCCTCCAGGGGAAGCCAGTTCAGAGCTTTGAGGTGGGGAGAGATGTGGTTAAAAATGTTTGAACCCGTTATGAGTCTGGCGGCGGTGTTGAGGCAGGCTTTCAATGGGGCCGGAGAGTTCTTGGGTAGCCCTGCAAGAGTAGAGCATGGACCAAGTACCTGGGTCTATCCAGTGCTCCAATTTTTAGAGCTACTTTTTCTTTGTGTTCAAGCACTCTATATGAGTGTTTGTTTTCAGTCCGTCTCCCATATCCCTGTCCATGTAGCTTCTGTTTCCTCCCGCCCATCCCCCTTCCATGTTGCTTCTTTTTCCTTCCACCCCTACCCTGTATTCTACGCCACTGCACTCTATGCCACTGCATTCTATACCACATCGCTCTACTCTGCACTACTCTACGTCACTTCAGTCTACACCACTCTAGTCTATGCCATGCTAATCTACACCACTACACTCTATGCCACTCTGGTCTTCTCTGCACCATTTTCCTCTACGCCACTGCAATCTACACCACTCTACTCTACTCTGCACCATTGCACTCTATGCCGCTGCAGTCTATGCCACTCTAATTTACTCTGTCACTGCACTCTACACCACTCTACTCTACTCTGCACCACTATGTACCATTGCACTCTATGCCACTCTACTCTAACTACTCTACTCTACGCAACTGCACACTATGTATGCCATTCTGCTCCTCTCTGCGTGATTCTACTCTATGCCACTGCACTCTGTACCACTACACTTTATGCACCACTATACTCTACGGTACTGCACTCATTCTCACTGGACTCTGCACCACTCTGTGCCATTGCACTTTATGCAATTGCATTCTACGACACCCTTCTCTGCTTCCCTCTGATTTATGTCATTGCACTCTACAACACTGCACTCTACACCACACCACTTTGCTCTAGGCCCCTGCACTCTAATCTACTCTGCATCACTCTACATCACTGCACTCTACTCTAATCTGCACCACTCTACGTCACTGCACTCTACTCTACTCTGCACCACTATACACCAATCTACATTACCCTAAGCCACTGCACTCTTTGCCACTCTGCTCTTCTCTGCACAACTCTACTCTATCAATAAACAAAAGAAGAGTGTCTGGGAGGAAAATGAACCATTCCAGGAGCACAATAACAACCACACTGGGATGTTTAGGAAGGCCCTCACTCACCACCTAGTGATGACATGCTTCATCATCGGGCCCCACCAAAGAGACCGAATGTCTCTTTGGTGTGCTGCAACGCCAGGATTACTGCGGAGCTGGTTGGTGAGTTTAGGGCGTGTTGAGTGAAAATGAACATATAGTGAGTGATGAGGGTATTAAAATTGTCAGTAGTGTGTCTGAAGTAATTTTATTAAATGATCACTAAGGACAAAAAGTATAAAAAAGTATAAAATATATGTGAGGATCCAGTCCACTTTTAATTGAGTGGTGGGATCCTAGAGATCCCACCACTCAATTAAAAGTGACAATTTTAATACCCTGGGGCCCGATGATGAAGCATGTCATCACTAGGTGGTGAGTGAGGTGGTGAGTGAGGGCCTTCCTAAACATCCCAGTGTGGTTGTTATTGTGCTCCTGGAATGGTTCATTTTCCTCCCAGACACTCTTCTTTTGTTTATTGATATTTGACCGGGGAACAAGAGTGTCAGGTACTCTCCCTACCTCTCTCCTTGATATTCAACTCTACTCTATGCCAGTGCACTTTACTCTGCACTATACCACTCTATCACTGCATTCTATGACACTCCACTCTGCACTACTCTACACTGCACTTTATATCACTACACTCAACCCTGCACCACTCTGCTCTAGGCCACTGCACTCTAGACCCCTGCACTCCACACCACTTCACTCTACACCACTCTAATCTGCATCACTCCATGCCACTGTAGTTTACACCATTGCACTTTATGCCACTGCAACACACTTCCCTGCACTACTCTACTCCACGGCAATTCACTTAACGCGACACCAACAAAGATTAGCAGCGAGTCAAAACCAACTATGTATCCAACAAACAGAAACGGGTGGGACAAGCTAGCAATGTGAACGAGTTCCCATCAGTCCTCTATCGAGACCGCCCTTCATCATCTGGGATCTCTCATTCCTTTCAAGATTGAAAACCACATGAGACTGGCAGGTTTAGTAACCAAGTCACGGGTGTCTCAAGAAAGGGTACCTCAGATGTGAACTAGGTGTGCCTAGTAAGGAACTGAATAGCAGTGCTGAAAAGTGAAAAGTGATTAAGTGAATATAGAGAAAGAAGCTCTAAAATTAGGTAGTGATAGGGGAAAACAAATGTTAATATGCACCCTCTCACTCCCAAATCAATAAAAACAGTGCAAGTAGTAGTATAACAAATGACTACTAACAAAAGAGTGTTAGGTCGACATGTTTCTGCAGTCTCTGGAGCCTATGGGTCTCCCGCTGCTTCCTCAGGACCATTAGTGCTACTGCTATATGTTAAAAAAGGTAAAAGGTATCACCTGGTATATGAAAATGTATTCGTCCTCCCAACTGTTATTCCAGGAGATTTTAATGTTTGCTTTTATTTTGTGGTATGAGGCTCCTGCTTCTTCTAGGGCCGTACTGGAAACCCAAGGCAGCCCTGGCAAATGTTGTCAGAACAGTCCCTCCACTGTGCGCTCCAAGTGTCCCCCCCCCAATAAAATGTGGAAAAAATGGTGCATTTCACATGCATTTGTCATTATAGATTGAATTGTATTAGCTTTTAAAGCATAGTAAATGATGACCTTACTGTGTGGCAGGATACAATGATCTTTTGTTGGGGCTCCTCAATGATTCCCTCACTATCACCCTCCAACAGTGCCTCTTATCTCTCCATAGCTCCTCTGTCACATGTATTGCATTTGTTTCATAGCATCTCTCATACCAGTGTAGGGCAGAGACAATGAATCATACATGTGCAAATCAGTGCATAGAAATTGTTACATAAGGCAAAGGTGACTTCAAGGTGTGGAATTTATGTCACCTATACATTTAAGCATTTTTTTAATAGTGCTTGGTCTGGAGAAGCACAAACTCAGGATTCAGAAACATAACAATGGTTAGCACTGACGTTAATAATAAGAATGTATTCTACCCAAATAAACTTATATTAGCAGCATCAGGATAATGAAAGACTCAGAGGAAAACATAACTTACTACCTTATACCATGCAGTTTGAATGCAGCTCTTTGATGGCAGTTCATAGCTCACTGTGCTAGTTTACGATTGTAGCGTATGAACTGCACAGTAACAACAGAACCTCTGTGACAAAAGCCGTAACCCACTGAGCTATGCACATAAAATATTGTTTTTTGAACGGCATGGTACATGTTCTTTGCAGCAGGCTTATTAAACCTCTGGCTACCTTAGAGGAGTCAAAACTGCCAACAGACAAAACTCCCATCTCTCTCTCTCCAGCAGGTACATTAATCACCGGAGTTATCTTGACGCTTTTATTGTTGCTTTGAAAACTGCTGATTATACAACAAACTTTGCAGTGCTTTTAAAACTACTGCCTGGGAACCCCCTGGGAATGTGTCCAGGAACCCCAGTTTGGCAACCACTGTTCTATGCCACTGCACCATATGTCACTGTACTGTACACTACTCTACTCTATGCCACTGCACTGTACACCACTCTTCTCCACTGCACTCTACCCCACTTTACTCTTCTCTGCACCACTCTATTCTACACCCCTGCACTCTATACCACTACACTATACTCAGTACCACTCTACTGTACGCCACTGCACTCTACGCCAGTGACCAGCCAGTCCACTCTATGTCACTCCACTTTACTCTGTGCCACATCATGGTACTCCACTCTACTCTACACCACACCACGCTACTCCAAGCTGTTCTGCTCCACTCGACACCACGGTACTCCACTCTACTCTGCGCACGACAGTCCACATTATGCAAGTCAATGCCACTCCTGCCACTCCATGGATTTCTAGTCTACTTCACTTCAATCTACGCATTCTATTCCAATCCACCCTACTCTATGCCACTCTACGCCAGTCCACTCCACTCTGCTCCATGCCACTCCACTCTATGTCACCCCATCCCACTCTACTATACACCACTCTACTCTACGCAACTCCACTCCAGACCACTTCACTCTACTATACGCCAGTATATGCCACATGAATCAACTCTACACCACTCTACTTCACTCCAAGATGCTATGCAACATGGCTAAAAGACATTGGCACAGCCAATAACTCTTAAGTAGGTAAAACCTATTGGCTTTGTCAAAGCTTGTTGTGAGTGGCAGTCTGGGGTCTGGATGTGTGTTCACTCTTCCCTGAGCAAGAGGAAGTTTAGTTTTATGAAGAAGAGTCACTGTGCCAAGACACAAGTAGTCACTTAGACCGCTAGAAAATGCTATTTCGGTGGTCCGGTACATTCAGATGCTACTATGTGGGCGAATCACTTGTGGCGGCGAGATGAGCTGCTTTGTAATTGGATGGCTGAGGCGTCAGTGATCCAGTTATAAAGCAGCTCATCTCTAGCCAGCGAGCGGAAACAGCTGGCTGTGCAACTGCAAAACCTCATTAAAAGCACTGCATTCCAGTGCTATCTAAAGTATTAAATAATGCAGCCGCCTTCACAAACTCCACTGGAACTCTGGCAGTTTGCAGAAAGAGCAACATGTGCAAAACATGCGAAAAAGGGTATACAAATCTATAATGAAGTTTGCTGCAAATGAAATCTCTGACTAAAATAAACATTAGAAGTGGTGTCTTTTTGTGTAGCATGTACAGAAATGATCAAAATACTTCCTACGAAGTGAGTTCAATAAACAGCAACCAGCTTTAAGTGTGGCAGGAAGAGCGACTTCTACTCAATTTAGAAACTATGGAAACTATTAACAAAATATTATTGGTCAAGAGAGGGACACTGGACATGCTTCTAGGTTCATTTGAGTGTCGTTTATTTTCTTGAAGAGGTCAGACCTAGAATGTATAATTTTCCTAAATACATATCCAGTATTCACTTTATGTCGTACATTAGTGGTTTTGTAATACTTTCAGTTTTAGCGAATAAGGGAACAGAGTCACCAGGAAATAAAACAATTGGCCCAGAATTGTAAATTCGGGTACGGGAGGATTGGCGCTCTGGCCTCATTGTTCCACATTCCCTGTTTTGGCTCTTTGGTCACAATCTCCATAATTAAGTGTTTTGAAAGCAGGTATCAAGCTGCGGCCAGAGCTTTGAGTGGGATAAAAAAAACTGGGGGGTCTCTCAATGGGGCGTGACTCAGTAACACATAAGCTAAAAATATGTGTTTAGTATAGTGTGCCACACGACTGTTTTTTTGCTGTTTCTGTCATTGTATCCAGATATATATTACAACTAGAAACATTATACCTACAACAAGCCAGGAATATTGGCTTTGTCAATGGTTGGTAGTTGCATAAGATAAATAAGCAACAACTAAAGCTTTGTTGTATAGAGAGAGACTCTTTATTGTTCAATTAATTAAAAGTGTAACAATCTTCTGCATTTTCGTACGTAGAGTGAAATAGAGGAGGAGGATAAACAAGCATTTACAATGCAATGGTTTCGGCATTATTAAAGGTAGAGCTATTGGCATTGCTCATGACATTTTTTTTTTTAATAATAAATAAATGGCATTGTCAATTACATTGACAATAGCTTAATTGTTAAATAAACGGCATTGTCATTTACAATGCCAATAGCTTAATCGCTCGCAAATGCATGACCTATTGCATTTACACCCAAACAGAGCCACACACACAAAGCCACCCACACACACATACAGAGCCACCAACACAGAGCCACAGACAAACACACAGAGCCACACACACACACACAGAGACACACACACACACGCACACATAGACACGCACACGCAGAGGCACACACAGAGAGAGACACACACACACACACACAGACACACACACACAGAGCCCCCCCACACACACAGAGCCCCACACACACACACGCAGACACACACACGCACAGCCCCACACACACAGAGCCCCCCACACACACACACAGAGCCCCACACACACACAGAGTCCCACACACACACAGAGCCCCACACACAGAACCCCCCACACACACACAGAGCCCCCCCACAGACAGAGCCCCACACACAGAACCCCACAAATACACAGAGCCCCCCACACATACACACAGAGCCCCCCCCACACACACAGAGCCCCCCCCACACACACAGAGCCCCCCCCCACACACACACAGAGCCCCCCCACACACACAGAGCCCCCCCCCACACGCATAGAGCCCCCCCACACACACACAGCCCCCCCACACACACAGAGAGCCCCCCACACACACACAGATCCCCCCACACACACACACAGAGCCCCACACACACACAGAGCCCAACACACACACAGAGCCCCACACACACACAGAGCCCCACACACACAGAGCCCCCCTACACACACATCCCCACATACAGAGCCCTACACACACACACAACCCCACACACAGAGCCACACACACACACAGAGCCCCCCCACACACACAGAGCCTCCCCCCCACACACACAGAGCCCCCCCCACACACACAGAGCCCCCCCACACACAGAGCCCCCACACACACAGAGCCCCCACACACACACAGAGCCCCCCACATGCACAGAGCCCCCCACACACACAGAGCCACACACACAGAGCCACACACACACAGAGCCCCCACACACACACAGAGCCACACACACACCCAGAGCCACACCCACACACACCCAGAGCCACATACACACCCAGAGCCACATACACACACAGGAAGGCAAGCACAGCGAGGGGGCAGGGAAGCAAGCACAGCGAGGGGGCAGGGGAGCAAGCACAGCCAGGGGGCAGGGGAGCAAGCACAGCCAGGGGTCAGGGGAGCAAGCACAGCGAGGGGGCAGGGAAGCAAGCCCAGCGAGGGTGCAGGGAAGCAACCACAGCGAGGGTGCAGGGAAGCAAATACAGCGAGGGGGCAGGGGAACCAGGGGGCAGGGGAGCAAGCACAGCCAGGGGGCAGGGGAGCAAGCACAGCGAGGGGGCAGGGGAGCAAGCACAGCGAGGGGGCAGGGGAGCAAGCACAGCCAGGGGGCAGGGAAGCAAGCACAGCCAGGGGGCAGGGAAGTAAGCACAGCCAGGGGGCAGGGAAGCAAGCACAGCCAGGGGACAGGGAAGCAAGCACAGTGAGGGGGCAGGGAAGCAAGCACAGCGAAGGGGTTCCTCAACATTGGCATTCACCCTTGTATAGCGCTGGCTAGATCCGCAGGTATCAGAGCGCTTTACCGTAGGAACGAAGCAAGGGAGAAACAAACTCTGTGTGACCAATTATAGACAACTTGGAGCACGGCGTCCTGTGCTGTTCAAAGAGATTTTAATTCATAAAAAAATGCTTCTACCCTTGTGCTTCTACCCACAAGGGAATCACCAATTCACTCTTAGGCAGGCAACAGCATTCTGGGGGTGGTAACGCCACTATTTTCATTACACGTGTGGAACTACATGTCCCAACTGTAGGAGAGTAGGGTCTGCTATCCTATGGTCACCCCAAATTTTTGCTTTTTGCTTCACTGGTTTATGACTTAATGTGGCTGTGGGCCTGCTAATCAGACCCACAGCCTGCTGTTCTCTCTCTAAATTGTTACCCATGCACTTTAGGTGCATAACGAAATTGGAACTGGTTCACCTTATTGGCCCCTGTAACAGTGTACCCAGGTACCCAGGGCATAGGTGCTTCCAAGGCCTACCAGGGGCTGCAGCACGTATTGTGCCACCCCTGGCCTGGCCTCCATATTTGACACAACTGGCTGATCACTCAGCTGGGGTAAGTCGGTGTAACCACCCCTTACTTAGGTGTAGTATGCCTATGCCTAACCTAAAATGGACACATATGTTCCTATCAGCCACTCCTATGGAAGGCCTCATCAATCCTGGAGGCAGAGTGCTTGGAAATATGTGAGATGGTGCTCTGGCATGAGCTGAGCCCGTCTGCAGCTTTCGGAACCATGTCCTTTAGCTGTTTCATGATACTGCCATACCATATACTCTTAAGTGCATTATGAACCTCGCGGTTAAATGCTATCTTTGGTTTGGCTTCATCAAAACATGTCGAGTAATGTGTCATACGAATTGGAATACTACCCCCTCGCCAGTTCTGGCGACGGGGGTAGCATTCCACCCTTCTAGAGTGATACGACATGTACCTAACCTGAACCCCGGTTAAAGTTAAAGAGAGCCTCAGCATCACAAAATGGATGCTGCCACCACAGACACAAGTCTGACCTCCTGTTGCTGGGAGTCCTTCCAGTGAGGGCAGCTTGGACAAAGGGTTTCCTGCCTTGGGAGGTGCTAGCACCACCCCAGACAGGATTTTGTGTATTGGGTAGGACAGGGCTGAATAGAATCAGACATGCCTGGGGCACACAAGGTGTCCCTGTGCATAGGCCAGTTGAAACCGGTGCTGGCGCGAACTGGACAAAGGAAAGGGGGTGTAACCACCCCCCTTCCTGGTCCCACCCAGAGGAGGGACCTAGTAGGTGATCCGGCCCCCAGATTTGGAATAAGAGTGGGAGCTGTGTCCTGAGACTTCAGATCATCCTGAATCAACTTGAAACTAAGAAGACGACTGGACTTCGACATTCTGCTGCACAGAAGACTGAAGAGCATCTCCCTTGTGGCCTAGGAGTGGCCACCCTGTGAACACAGGCACCATCCAGCAACTCGACGTCTGCTTTGCCGCCGCCTCCCGCCGGAGCCCGAGCCCAGAGCCTGACAAGACCCAGACTCCCAGACTTCTCACAGCCCGATCCACAGTCCCTGCAAAGAAGGGACCCGTGGAGGCACCGAGAGACGTGGGACAGGACCTCTTGAAATACCCCCGAGAAGCTGACTGCGCAGCATCCGAGGCACCCTCGATGCTGTGCTTTGTGGTTTGAGAAGCTCCAACCTCGAGCAGCCCTTGCACCGAAGATCAGCCCCCCAGCATCTCCACGATCTGCGTGGGGCCCTTTTGCACTGTGCCACTCGACGCGCCATCCCGGCCACTTGCCACGTGGTAGCGGCCATCTTGGCGACGAAATCTACAAACTACACCACTGCTCTGGTTGCTCCAGACTGGCCCTTGCTCCCCTGAAAAGGAGCCCCCGCTCTGACCTTGCTGGTCCGAGTGAGAAGCTTGAATCACTTCCTGCGTGGCCTGCTTTAGCCAAGGCCTGTTTGCTTCAATCAAGTTGCCGACACCGTCATCAGCGAGAGCCTACGTGGGACAGCTCGTGACCAATGCCTGGACGTCCTTGACCTCTTCGTATCCACGTGGCTGCAGAGACAATCTTCACGACATCGCCTGTTTGCACCCGACATCGCCTGGTTTCTTCCTGGTTCCACGGTAGTCACTGGCTAGTGACTTTGAACATTGTCCCCTCTGCTTTCAGGTCTTCACCTCTTCAGATCCACCCTTGGATCCACCGGAACTCTTCACATCGAGCCGCCTGCAGCATCTTCAGCTCCAAGCACCATCGACCAGCGTGACGAAACCCGACACTACTTCGACCCTATGCACCCGCTTCCTGTGGGTGAGGTAACTCAGCAACGCCGGTGTTCTCACACTGGTACACACCTCTAGTGTCTGTGTCTAAAGTTTCATCCTTCTAGGTCACTCGGAAGGTTCCTTAATAACTAACTTTGTAACTTTTACGCACCATTGACATTGCATTGGTACATGCGTGCACTTTCCGCACTGCACCCGAGTCCCGCGGGCCTTTCCCGACTTCATCACTGCTAGTCTCGAACAGCTCCAGCGATTCCCCAGGCCCTAGGCCTCTTCACTTTCCCCATAGTGGTTCTTATACCACTATTTTAGTATATGGTTTAGGTGGCCCCTAGGGCTCATCCATAATTGTGCAACTTTTGTATATTTAAACTGTGTTTTGTTTTAACGCATCTGCTTCTGTGCTCATAAAGAGTATAGGGGATATTTGTAGAAATAAATCTATATATATTTTCAATATATATCTGTGTGGTGTCCTTTCATTTGGTATTCAAGGGATTGTGTATGGTAAAACAGCTTGCTTCACATGCCTTTACAGAGTTTAGCCTAAGACTGCTTAGTCCATGCTACCCCTAGGATAGCTTGTCTATAAGGTTGACTTTACAACCTGCACCATAAGGGTTGCTTGGCATGGTACAAGGTGATCACTAGAACTAGTGAGCATCATATACCAGGCCAACTTCTCACATTGGTGAGCAGCGGATTGGAATTTGAGCTTGCTGTTGTTTTACCATTACAATCTTTGAGAGTATCATTTGAAAGATCATACAGATACCTGATAGGTACACTAAAACAAGACTAGTATACTTAATTTCTACTGAACTTAGTTGTTGTAGAGGATAGGGAGTAGCACACCCTGACTACAACTACTAGATAGGTTTAGTAGGAAAACATCAGTGTAGGTAGATTGCAACATATCCACCCACACTAGAGCAATGTCTGGAGCAGAGGGATCCACTGGACCTATCTCTGTTGAGAGTGACCCTCCAAGGGCACCATCCAAATTTGCTATCTTTCCTTTTAAGGAACTGAGGCAGCTGTGTTCCATGAGAGGAATCAAAACAGGTCCTACTCCTACAGCAGGACACCTCAGAGAGCTTTTAGACCAGTCTGAAGCTCTAAAGAACTCCAAACCAGGCCCCTCAGGGACTGGTGATGGAGGCTCTCCTTCTGAAGAAGAAAATACTGATGCCCCAGCCCCTGTTATCCACATAGATGAGGAAGACCAGGTCACTGGAGATACTCAGCCAGAGGATGAGGAAGAAGAGGAGGAGGAGGAGGAAAGTGGGTCTGATGATGAGAGAAATAGCCAGATGTTAGTCAGCAGGCTTAACCAGGCTAACTTAAGCTTATTTGGGACTGAAGGTGGGTCCAACCCATTCAGACCCCCAAATGGACTTAACCAGGAGCATAGGAGGAGGAGGAATCACTCAGGTGAATCCAATACTTCCCATGTTTCTAGAGGTTCTCATGGCAACTCCAGAAGGGAGTTGACTAGCCCTCAGAGAAGGGAACATGAGGCCAAAATGAGAGAGGCTGAACTTAGGATACAGAAGCAAGAATTAGAAGTTGCCCTGGCCAAGGAGAAACTTGCTAGAGCAAGGCAGCCTAGAGAGAGTGGATTAGGATCCACTGGTGGCAGCACTATCTCTAAGGATAAAGACAGGTACTATGACAATAGAAACCTGAGTAAGATTGTGCCCCCCTACAAAGTTGGGGATGATATCCACAAATGGATGACTGCACTTGAGAGAGCCTGCAAAGTACAGCAGGTCCCTCAGGATCAGTGGGCAGCAATCTTGTGGCTCTCCTTTGAAGGTAGAGGCCGAGACAGACTCCTCACAGTTAGTGATGGGGATTCTAGAAACTACCTGGTCCTGAAGAGTGCTCTGATTGATGGGTTAGGCTTAACCACTGAACAGTACAGGTTAATGTTCAGAGATACCCAGAAGACACAGACTCAGGACTGGTCTGAATTTGTTGAATGTGCCACTAAGGCTCTGGAGGGCTGGTTGCTGGGAAGTAAGGTTACAGACTATGAAGGATTGTACAATTTGCTTATGAGAGAACAGATTTTAAATAACTGTCAGAACCAGCAGTTGCATCAACATTTGGTTGACTCAGATCTAACCTCTCCCCAAGAATTGGGAAAGAGGGCGGACAAATGGGTTAGAACCAGAGTTAAGCAAAAGAACCAGAACCAGAACCAGGGTGGTGACCAAAAGAAAACAGACCAGAAGGGTGGGGAGCAGAAAGCTAAAGACCAGAAGTCTTCAACAGGGCCCCAAACTAATACTGAGGGTGGGTCCCAAACTTCCAAGAAGAAGAAGAAAGAAGGTCAAAGAAAACCCTGGTGTAGCTTTTGCAAAAACACCACTCACTGGACAAGTGATTGTAAAAAGGGTGGAGCCCCCAACACTGCAGCCCCTAAGGCGCCTGCACCCACTAGTACAGTTGGCAGTGTTGGTCCACAGACTAAGGGGGTAGTGGGTATCACCTTGGGAACTGATGGAGATTCTGGCCTAGTCAGAACTCCTACACAGGCTGTTCTGATCTGTGATGGGGAAATTGATTTCTCCCCTACTGTCAGTCCCAATAATTTGGGCAAGTACAGCCAGACACCTTTGATTAATGAAAAAGTGGCTCAAGCATACAGGGACACATGTGCCAGTGTCACTATGGTGACGCCTAGCTTTGTGGACCCTGGACAGTACATACCAGGTGATAATTACCTGGTGACCAATGCCAGCAATGTCACTACTACACATAGTGTGGCAATTGTTAACTTTTCCTGGGGAGGGGTAACTGGCCTAAAAAGAGTTGTGGTTAGTGCTGATCTCCCAGTAGAATGTTTGTTGGGCAATGACCTGGAGAGCTCTTTATGGTCAGAAGTTGAGTACAGGACTCATGCAGAGATGTTAGGGATATCATCACATGTCCTTGCTGTGACCAGGTCACAGGCCAAAACGTGCCTCTCTGAACCTCAGGTCTTGGATCCTGGAACAATGGACCAAGTACCTCCCAAGACAAGGAACAGGAGGGTAAAGGCTGTGCCTTCCCAAATGCCTACAAATGAGGATCAGTCTTCACAGGAAGATGATTCTGAGACCCCTGAAGGAACTGTCCCTATAGAGCTTGAACCTGATCAGGTTGAGTTTCTGGGGACAGGGGGACCTTCTATGGCAGACTTGGGGCAGGCTCAGTTATCCTGTCCTTCTCTTGAACCCCTCAGACAGCAGGCTGCTGAGGCTGCTGGGAATGCTCAAGGTACCCATAAGGTCTATTGGGATGATGTGCTCCTTTATTCAGAGGGTAGAGACCCCAAGCCTGGTACAACCAGGAGGTTGGTCATACCTCTGCAATTTAGGGGCTTCCTTCTTACCTTGGCACACGATATTCCCCTAGCAGGACACCTAGGCCAGAACAAAACATGGGACAGACTTGTCTGTCACTTTCACTGGCCTCACATGTCAGAAGATACAAAGGAGTTTTGTCGCTCCTGTGTAACCTGCCAAGCAAGTGGCAAAGCAGGTGGTACCACAAAGGCCCCCTGATACCACTACCTGTGGTGGGGGTACCCTTTGAAAGGGTAGGGATTGACATTGTTGGACCAATGGATCCCCCTACAGCATCTGGGCACAGATTCATACTGGTGGTGGTGGACCATGCCACCAGGTACCCAGAGGCAATTCCACTTAGGACCACAACAGCTCCTGTTGTGGCCAGGGCCTTACTTGGAGTTTTCTCCAGAGTGGGGTTTCCTAAGGAGGTAGTATCTGATAGAGGTGCAAACTTCATGTCAGGATACTTGACAGCTATGTGGAAGGAATGTGGTGTCAACTACAAGTTCACCACTCCCTATCATCCACAATGCAATGGGCTTGTTGAAAGATTTAACAAGACCCTAAAGGGCATGATCAAAGGATTACCTGAAAAGCTCAGGCGAAGATGGGATATCCTTCTGCCCTGCCTTCTGTTTGCTTACAGAGAGGTCCCACAAAAGGGGGTTGGCTTCAGCCCCTTTGAATTGTTGTTTGGGCACCCTGTAAGAGGACCCCTATGTCTGGTAAGGGAAGGATGGGAGTTACCTCTCAAAAAGCCCAAGCAAGACATAGTGGACTATGTACTTGGTCTCCGCTCCAGGATGGCTGAGTATATGGAGAAGGCATCCAAAAACCTTGAGGCTAGCCAGGAATTACAGAAAGCCTGGCATGACCAAAAGGCTGTCCTGACTGAGTACCAGCCTGGACAGAAAGTATGGGTGTTGGAGCCAGTGGCCCCAGCAGCACTCCAAGACAAATGGTCTGGACCCCATACAATCATTGAAAAGAAGGGAGAGGTTACCTACTTGGTGGACCTAGGAACTCCCAGGAGCCACCACAGGGTGCTCCATGTTAACAGGCTGAAAGCATATGTTGACAGGAGAGACATGGGCTTGCTCATGGCTACAAATGAGGGGCAGGAGGAAGAGAGTGACCCTCTCCCAGACCTGCTGACTCAGAATCCTGAGGATGGCTCAGTTGATGGTGTGGCTTAGATGGCAGCCTCACTGAACATCAGCAACATGACTGTAGACAGGTTTTGCAGTCATACCGACATATGTTCTCCCTGACACCCAGTCAGACTAACTGGTGTACCCATGTGGTGGACACTGGTGATAGTCTTCCTGTAAAGAACAAAATTTACAGGCAGCCTGACCATGTCAGAGACTGTATCAAGGCTGAGGTACAAAAGATGCTGGAATTAGGTGTCATTGAGCCTTCAGAGAGCCCCTGGGCTAGCCCAGTGGTTCTGGTCCCCAAACCTCACACCAAAGATGGAAAGAGAGAGAGGAGGTTCTGTGTGGATTACAGAGGACTCAATGCTGTCACCAGGACAGATGCACACCCAATTCCAAGGGCAGATGAGCTCATAGACAAATTGGCGTCTGCCAAGTATTTGAGCACATTTGACTTAACAGCTGGCTACTGGCAAATCAGGTTAGCTGAGGAGTCTAAAGCCAAGACAGCATTTTCTACCCCCAGTGGGCATTATCAGTTTGTGGTGATGCCCTTTGGTTCGAAAAATGCACCTGCCACCTTCCAAAGGTTGGTGAATCAAGTCCTTACTGGGTTGGATGACTTTTGTGCAGCATATCTGGACGATATTGCTGTCTTTAGCTCCACCTGGGAGGATCACCTGGTCCACCTGAAGGAAGTGCTAGAGGCTCTGCAAAAGGCAGGCCTCACTATCAAGGCAACCAAGTGCCAGATAGGGCAGAGTAAGGTTGTGTACTTGGGCCACCTTGTGGGTGGAGGCCAAGTTCAACCACTGGAGAGTAAGATTCAGACCATAAAGGACTGGACCCCTCCAACTACCCAGACTCAGGTCAGAGCTTTCTTGGGCCTGACTGGGTACTACAGGAAGTTTGTTAAGAACTATGGGTCCATTGTGACTCCTCTTAATGATCTGACATCTAAGAAGATTCCCAAAAAGGTTCAGTGGACAGTAAGCTGGCAAAAGGCATTTGATGACCTGAAGAAGGCCATGTGCTCTGCACCTATCCCGAAGAGTCCTGACTACTCAAGAGAGTTCATTGTCCAAACAGATGCTTCTGAGTTGGGAGTGGGAGCTGTGCTTTCACAACTTAATGTAGATGGTCAAGACCAGCCCATTGCTTTTATTAGCAGAAGGCTGACCCCCAGAGAGAAACGTTGGTCAGCCATTGAGAGGGAGGCCTTTGCTGTGGTGTGGGCCCTGAAGAAGTTGAGACCATACTTGTTTGGCACTCACTTCAAGATTCAGACCGACCATAAGCCCCTCTTATGGCTTAATCAGATGAAGGGTGAAAACCCCAAACTGCTCAGGTGGTCCATTTCCCTACAGGGGATGGACTTTACAGTGGAGCACCGCCCAGGGACTGACCATGGTAATGCAGATGGTCTCTCCAGGTACTTCCACTTAGAACATGAAGACACAACTGGTCAAGGTTAGTTTAATGTCCCTGCGTTTGGGGGGGGGGGTTGTGTAGGAGAGTAGGGTCTGCTATCCTATGGTCACCCCAAATTTTTGCTTTTTGCTTCACTGGTTTATGACTTAATGTGGCTGTGGGCCTGCTAATCAGACCCACAGCCTGCTGTTCTCTCTCTAAATTGTTACCCATGCACTTTAGATGCATAACGAAATTGGAACTGGTTCACCTTATTGGCCCCTGTAACAGTGTACCCAGGTACCCAGGGCATAGGTGCTTCCAAGGCCTACCAGGGGCTGCAGCACGTATTGTGCCACCCCTGGCCTGGCCTCCATATTTGATACAACTGGCTGATCACTCAGCTGGGGTAAGTCGGTGTAACCACCCCTTACTTAGGTGTAGTATGCCTATGCCTAACCTAAAATGGACACATATGTTCCTATCAGCCACTCCTATGGAAGGCCTCATCAATCCTGGAGGCAGAGTGCTTGGAAATATGTGAGATGGTGCTCTGGCATGAGCTGAGCCCGTCTGCAGCTTTCGGAACCATGTCCTTTAGCTGTTTCATGATACTGCCGTACCATATACTCTTAAGTGCATTATGAACCTAGCGGTTAAATGCTATCTTTGGTTTGGCTTCATCAAAACATGTCGAGTAAGGTGTCATACGAATTGGAATACTACCCCCTCGCCAGTTCTGGCGACGGGGATAGCATTCCACCCTTCTAGAGGGATACGACATGTACCTAACCTGAACCCCGGTTAAAGTTAAACAGAGCCTCAGCATCACAAAATGGATGCTGCCACCACAGACACAAGTCTGACCTCCTGTTGCTGGGAGTCCTTCCAGCGAGGGCAGCTTGGACAAAGGGTTTCCTGCCTTGTGAGGTGCTAGCACCACCCCAGACAGGATTTTGTGTATTGGGTAGGACAGGGCTGAATAGAATCAGACATGCCTGGGGCACACAAGGTGTCCCTGTGCATAGGCCAGTTCAAACCGGTGCTGGGGCTTTCCAGCCCCAGTCCTGGCGCGAACTGGACAAAGGAAAGGGGGTGTAACCACCCCCCTTCCTGGTCCCACCCAGAGGAGGGACCTAGTAGGTGATCCGGCCCCCAGATTTGGAATAAGAGTGGGAGCTGTGTCCTGAGACTTCAGATCATCCTGAATCAACTTGAAACTAAGAAGACGACTGGACTTCGACATTCTGCTGCACAGAAGACTGAAGAGCATCTCCCTTGTGGCCTAGGAGTGGCCACCCTGTGAACACAGGCACCATCCAGCAACTCGACGTCTGCTTTGCCGCCGCCTCCCGCCGGAGCCCGAGCCCAGTGCCTGACAAGACCCAGACTCCCAGACTTCTCACAGCCCGATCCACAGTCCCTGCAAAGAAGGGACCCGTGGAGGCACCGAGAGACGTAGGACCGGACCTCTTGAAAGACCCCCGAGAAGCTGACTGCGCAGCATCCGAGGCACCCTCGACGCAGTGCTTTGGGGTTTGAGAAGCCCCAACCTCGAGCAGCCCTTGCACTGAAGATCAGCCCCCCAGCATCTCCACCATCTGCGTGGGGCCCTTTTGCACTGTGCCACTCGACGCGCCATCCCGGCCACTTGCCACGCGGCTAGCGGCCATCTTGGCGACGAAATCTACAAACTACACCGCTGGTCTGGTTGCTCCAGACTGGCCCTTGCTCCCCTGAAAAGGAGCCCCCGCTCTGACCTTGCTGGTCCGAGTGAGAAGCTTGAATCACTTCCTGCATGGCCTGCTTTAGCCAAGGCCTGTTTGCTCCAATCAAGTTGCCGACACCGCCATCAGCGAGAGCCTACGTGGGACAGCTCGTGACCAATGCCTGGACGTCCTTGACCTCTTCGTGTCCACGTGGCTGCAGAGACAATCTTCACGACATCGCCTGTTTGCACCCGACATCGCCTGGTTCCTTCCTGGTTCCACGGTAGTCACTGGCTAGTGACTTTGAACATTGTCCCCTCTGCTTTCAGGTCTTCACCTCTTCAGATCCACCCTTGGATCCACCGGAACTCTTCACATCGAGCCGCCTGCAGCATCTTCAGCTCCAAGCACCATCGACCAGCGTGACGAAACCCGACACTACTTCGACCCTATGCACCCGCTTCCTGTGGGTGAGGTAACTCAGCAACGCCAATGTTCCCACACTGGTACACCCCTCTAGTGTCTGTGTCTAAAGTTTCATCCTTCTAGGTCACTCGGAAGGTTCCTTAATAACTAACTTTGTAACTTTTACGCACCATTGACATTGCATTGGTACATGCGTGCACTTTCCGCACTGCACCCGAGTCCCGCGGGCCTTTCCCGACTTCATCACTGCTAGTCTCGAACAGCTCCAGCGATTCCCCAGGCCCTAGGCCTCTTCACTTTCCCCATAGTGGTTCTTATACCACTATTTTAGTATATGGTTTAGGTGGCCCCTAGGGCTCATCCATAATTGTGCAACTTTTGTATATTTAAACTGTGTTTTGTTTTAACGCATCTGCTTCTGTGCTCATAAAGAGTATAGGGGATATTTGTAGAAATAAATCTATATATATTTTCAATATATATCTGTGTGGTGTCCTTTCATTTGGTATTCAAGGGATTGTGTATGGTAAAACAGCTTGCTTCACATGCCTTTACAGAGTTTAGCCTAAGACTGCTTAGTCCATGCTACCCCTAGGATAGCTTGTCTATAAGGTTGACTTTACAACCTGCACCATAAGGGTTGCTTGGCATGGTACAAGGTGATCACTAGAACTAGTGAGCATCATATACCAGGCCAACTTCTCACACCAACATGCAGAGCGCTTTGGGCTGAAAGCTAGGAGTGGCTGAAAGGTGACTTGTGGCGCCAGACACTTAGCATCTCCGCATTAGGCAGAACAGACTTTCTATATGTCGCACACCCCGAAAGGAGGTGTCACTGTGCACTTATAAAACCACATGTTTAAGGAACGGGTCTCTAGTGTCACTAAGCACTGAAGCGGTTTCAAGGCGCTAACGGAATTGTCCCCTGAGGAGGGCGCAGACTGGGCTGAGGTGGCCAACACGTGACAGACTGCAGCCTGTCTCTCCATAGAGGGGGTAGGTGGGGGAGCAGTTCAAAGGAAGGGGCGATAAGCCTCTTAATTGGCGACTAAAGTGGAAAGAAAACAAAGCACACGCGCACACCACCCTCCATCACCGACCCTCACAGCCTGAGGATGGAGGCAGAAGACGTGACATGTCAAGGAGGCAGGGGGCGTGGAGGGACATGGGCGAAAGAGATGAGAGGGGGGGCTCAGTTACCAGACAAGGGTGTGAGGTGGATTGCTCGTCCACCTTTTAGTAAAATCTCTATCAACTCTCCAGCTTACGAGGAGCTTTAAATGTTGTTAGATAAGGGAACGTGGGCAGGGAGAGAAGAAGTAAATTGCCCAGGATCACACAGTGTGGCCTAGTGGGTATACCAGACTTACAACTCTCTTATCCTGGCCTCTCGCTGTTTAGCGCCTTATGCCACGGCAGCATTGTACTATCTCAGGCTCTGTGAGGAGTGCTGTGCTGTGGTGTACGGAGTCTCGCCCTGTATCACACTGAAGACGAGGTGCAGTCAGTCACCCCCTCTTGCACTGCAGGATGTCTACAGGTGGCCTCCCTCCTTCTGGGCCTGCCCATTCCCGGGGGAGGGGGAGGTTTGATCCTTTCCTGGAATAAATCTTTTTCACCTCCGCGTATTGCCAAGACCCTGCCCACAGCCCCCTCCCCCGTCTAGGGACCAAGCGGAGTACACAGGTGACCAGCAGCAGGTAGAGGGCTGGGACCTGTCTGAGATCAGAGGGGTGAACGGAGTGTGCGCCTCTAGCTAAATGTGTGGGTATTGAATTGTAATTGCATTTATATATGCCGCTCAGCCGGGATGATTGCGGCTATTAACATACATTATCTGGGCCCCTCGCAAATGAAGGGGTAACATGGCCCCCCACAATCCCCGAACCCCTCCTCACAGAACCCACACACACGGCCCTCGCCTCATGTCTACCTCACACAGCTCCTACACGGCGCCCCCTCCTCTGCACCCTAGCTTTCCTTTTACACTTAATTACCTCACTTATTACAGCCCGGCACGGAGAGAGGGGGGGCGTGGAGCAGAGGAAACGCAGCAAGAAGAGTGAGCGACCCTGGCACAAATAGGGCATGAGTAATGCTCTACTCTGCCCGCGAGCGCCGAGACTTGCACACATGTTCACATGCTCGGTGGAGAGCGCTGGCTGCGTGGAGGCGTGGCGTAGACTCCCCCAGAAACAAGCGCTGACTGCGATAAGGAGATAAGCATAGTACAACGCAACAGGCCTAAAGCTAGTGTTTATAAAGTACAGCGGAGCCGGTTTGTAGTTAGTGTAGATGGACAGCCAAGCACGGGAGGCAGAAGAGCTCGGGTGGGTGGGGGAGGAGGAGGGGCAGGCAGTGATCTCACCGCAGCTGCTCTCTCCTCATAAACAGAGGCTCGACAAAAGGAAAGCAAGCTACCTTGTCCGGAGGGACGTTCTAACAAGCGCCTAACGCTGGGCCGCACACTGCTCTAAAAAGACGAGCGCAGCTAGGGACAAAACTTACCGACTCGGGATTCGGGGGGGTGTTTTTTGTTGAGTGACAGATGACGTCACGGGTAGAAAGAACGCAAAAAACACGCCCCCGAATCGCAAAAAGACGGGGCTTGATCAGAGTGACGCCCCTCTCCTCCAATGGCTGGCCAGCATTTACGAGGCCAGCCAATGGAGAAGAGGGGCGGGTTCAAGCCCCGTACTAAGAATCATTAAATCTCTGACCGAGACTGCGCAAGCGCTGCCTACGGTCCTCGACCTAAAAAGGAAAAAAGGATAAAAAATACAGTTCTAAAATGCATACCATCAAGCGGATTCCACCTAAAAGGTCTGGATTCACTATGGTTCATAAAATTGTTAAAATAGCGGTCCAGGCTGAGTCTGAAATGCTAGTGCTTTGAAATAGCAGCTACTTCCTTTATAACTCTATAACTTGGACAGGGCCTTTAACGCAGTGGATTAGTGTTCGTTTTCATGCACACCTTTAACTTTTCCAACCTTTGATTAAGAGTGTCAACGGAAAAAGCCAGCGTTTATAGATATTTACCTCAGTTCTACGAATTTGGATGGTCTGACGTGCACGATTGATCTTCTAAACTTGGTTGATTGTATTTCCTTCTTTGCTGTGTAAGCCGTGGAGTTGCTGTGGTTCTGGCTAGATGGCCAGCTAATTGCTGCTGGTGACTTTGGTTGTATTTGTGAGGGATTGCATCTGTGAATGTCTCTAATCTGGCTGTGATTTGTACTGTTTCGACGGAAAAACAAAGGTCTGAGATGTAGGAGAGTAGGATTTGCTTCCTATGGTTACCCCCACTTTTTGCTGTGTCACTGGTTTATCGACTTTAGTCTGGCTGGGGCCCTGCTAACCAGGACCCCAGCCTAGCTGTTCTCTCTCTAAATTGATTACATGTACATTAGGTATACTCCCGATTGGTTACTGGGTTACCCTTGTGAGTCCCTAGTGTATGGTACCTTAGGTACCAAGGGCATAGGTACCCTAGAGGCCTACCAGGGACTAAAGCATGTATTATGCCACCCCTGGGAAACCTTCCAAAATGGCACCACAGGTCTGCACTTGCAGCCTGGTTAAGGTGGTGTAAGCACCCCTTACTTAGATATAGTACACCTACCTTTTAAAACAAACACATATCAACCTATAAGTCACTCCTATGGCAGGCCTTGACAATCCTGAAGGAAGGGTGCTTGGTTTTGTGTGAGAGTGTGCCCAAGCATGAGGTGAGCTTCTCTGCAGCTTTCGGAATCCCTTCCTTATAGCTGTTCTTTGATACAGCCATACCATATAGTCTTAAGTGCATTATAACCTTGCGGTTAATGCCAACTTTGGAATGGCTACATCAAAACATGTCGTGTTTGGTGTCAAACACTTTGGAATACTACCCTCCCCCCCTCCAGTTCTGGCGGCGGGGTAGCATTCCACCCTTCTAGAGGGAGAGGACATGTACACACTGGTCTAACCGGTAAAAGTTAAACAGAGCCCCAGCATCACAAAATGGATGCTGCTGCCACAGACACAAGTCTGAACTCCTGCTGCTGGACGAAACTCCGGCAGGGGAGGCTTGGACAATAGGTTTCCTGTCCAGGGAGGTGCCAGCACCAGACAGACTTTAGTGCATTGGGGCAGGGTGGGTGCATTTAGTGAATGCATTTCCCAGTTCAAACCCGTTGCTGGGGCACTCATCCCCAGCTCTGGTGCAAAACTGGACAAAGGGGAAGGGGTGTATCTACCCCCTCCCCAGGTCCTCCCATAGGTGGGACCTTAGAGTTAGTCCAACCCCTAAACTTGGTATAAGTATAGGAACCCAGTCCCTAGGACTTTAGGTTACCCTGGACAAAACTCTGCAACATATATCTTGGACCTTCGACATTCCATTTAGACTGGAACACGGAAGAAATCTCCCTTGGGGTCAAGGAGTGACACCCCTGTTCAAACAGGCACCAAAGAAGCATCTTGCCGGTCTGCATTTTTGAGGCTCCCGCCGGATCCCAAAGAGTCTGCGACACAGGACACAAACTTCCAGACATCTCCGAAACTGACACAAGTCCCCAGCAAAGCTGAGACCTGTAGCCATCACGAGAGACGTGGGACCGGAACTCCTGAACATGCAACACATTTGCTAGTGCATCAACTTCCCGAGCTTTTCCGAAGTTGTGCATCGGGCTATTTGTAGTCCAAGCTCTAAGCACCGTTTGCATCAAAGATTGTGGGCCTACACTCGACAAGCGTTCCGTGGGCCAGCTTTTGACATTCCTGCTCGAGGCTCCTTCGCGATCCCTAATCCATTGACTGGTGGGTCCCCACGAAGGTAAATCCTTTGTTTCGTGGGCTTCCTTTGTTGCACCAGACGTGCCCTCACTCTCCTCCAAAGGGTGAGTCCCTCAGACCTTGCTGGTCTGCTCCGAAGCCAATCTTTCCACCTTGCGTGGGTTGCTGTTGCCAAGGCTTGTTGGGTCCAATCCGGATACCGACACCCCAGCACTTGACATCCGATGTGGGACAGCTCGAATCCAGCTCCTGGTTATCATCGACGCCTCCTGGTCCTTGTGGTTGAAGAGTCAAGCTTCACCTACATCACCTGAAATCACCCGACATCGGCTGGCATCTTCTTGTCGCCTGCCTGGTCACTGGCTAGTGACCCAGACTCTGTCCCCTCTGCTTTCAGGTTCTTCAGATCTCTGATCCACCCTTGGATCCATTCGCACACTTTTCATCTGGTCGCCTGCAACACGTCTTTGCAGCCCTTCATAGGGAACGACGACGAAACCCGACACGAAAAGACACCTATGCACCTGGCTTCCCTGGATGAGGTGAATGAATGAAATGAATGAAAATTGCATTTGTATAGCGCTGAAACTACCCGGAGGCCTCGCCGCGCTTGTGACTGATTACTCAACGCGAGCCTCGGGCAGTTCAGTAGATTTTACTATACAGGTGCGTTTTCAGGGCTTTCCTGAAGGACATGTGATTAGTGTTGCCTCGAAAAGGTAAAGGGAGGGTGTTCCAGAGCTTGCCCGCGGTATGGGAGAAGGAGCGACCGCCCCAGCGTGCCTTCCTGACTCTGGTGAGGGTGGCCAGTTGGAGGGTGCAAGAACGGAGGGAGCGGGACGGGACGTAGGGTGTAGCCAGCGGGTGAAGAATTGCGGGGCCTGTACGATGGAAGACCTTGTGTAGAATACACATAGCCTTGAATTGTACTCTCGCTCCTACAGGAAGCCAATGGAGCTCCCTTAGGGCATTCCTCGCTGACTGCCAGCGGGGGAGATTATAAAGTAGACGGGCTGCACTATTTTGTGTCACTTGGAGTTTCTGGGTGACGGAGATCGGCGCTCCTATGTAAAGAGCATTTCCGTAGTCCAGGCGGGAGAGAATGAGGGCCTGGACCAAAACCCTCCTTGCCTGGAATGGGAGCAGGGGGAGCACCTTCCGCAACATCCTCATAATCCCAAAGCCAGTGGCGGCGGTCTTGGTTGCTTGGGCCGAGAAGTCCAGCGCTTTGTCGAGCCAGATCCCAAGGCTCTTTATTTGGGGTTTGGGAATCGGAGGCGGGCCTAAACATGGGGGCCAGATGGATGCAAGGGCAGTGGGAGAAGGGTTGCCCAGGAGAAGAATGTCTGTCTTCTCCCCATTCAGTTTCAGACAGGAGGAATTGCATCCATCTAGCGACGGCCTCTAGACAGGGACCTAAGGTGTGGGACGATCCCTCAGAGTGGTCTAAAGAGACCACCAGTTGGGTATCGTCAGCGTAGGTGACGATACGCACACCGAAGGGATGGACTATCCTGTCTAGGGGTTCCATGTAGGCATTAAAGAGGGTAGGGCTGAGGGAGGAGCCCTGTGGTACTCCACACCGGAGTGGGTGTTTAGGAGATACTGTCTCGCCCTCAAAGACCTGGAAGGAGCGGTTAGCCAGGAAGGATGTCAGCCATTCCAGGGCCGCGCCCGACACACCCATGTCCGCCAAACGTTGCAGTAGCGTGACATGGTTGACTGTGTCGAACGCGGCGCTGAGATCGAGTAGGATAATGGCGACTTTTCCTCCCTGGTCCAACACCGCTCTTGCCTCTTCCGTTACCGCCAGAAGGGCAGTTTCGGTCCCGTGTAGAGGGCGAAACCCTGTCTGGGAGGCACGTAGTAGACTGTTGGACTCTAAATAGTCCACCAGGATGTTATTTATGTGCCTCTCGAGCAGTTTACTCAGCCAGGGGAGTAAGGAGATGGGGCGGTAATTTGCCAAGTTGTTCTGGTCAAGATTGGGCTTCTTCAATAGGGCCCTCACCATCGCACACTTCCAAGAAGGTGGCACAGTTTTGGAGGTGATAGATGTATTGAGGAAGTCCAATATGACCGGGCAAATGACGTCTATAACCTTAGCGAGGGTCTGAGGGGGTGCTGGGTCGTTAGGGGAACCAGAGGTGATCTTGGTGGTAAGTCCACCCAAGCCCAGACTGTCCAGTAGTGGAATTGTATCGAGTGAACAAGAGGCGGGAGGATCAGAGGTGGTGGGCAGGCGAAATTCCCCTTCATTCTTGACATCCCCGAATGAGGAGTAGATGATCTGGATTTTTTGAGCAAAGAAGATAGCAAGGTCGTTACAGCGTTTTTGTGCACCTTCAGCAGAAGGACGCTCCGCGGAGGGTGAGATGAGGGATTTAACAATTTTAAAAATTTCCTTTGGGGCGTTCGCGGCCGCATTGATTTTCCCTTCATAGAAGGAGGCTTGAGTTGCCTTTAATTCCTGTTTATAGAGCTTTATAGCAGCTCTGTACTCAGCCTTCCTAAGTTGGGAGTGATCATGTCTCCATGCTCTCTCAAGCTTACGGCAGGCTAATTTCATGGTTCTGAGGGAAGGGGTATACCATGGGGCAGCTTTAGGTCTTTTTAAGGAGTTGCAGGAGTGCATGGGGAGGACCAGATCAAGGGTGCCCGAAATCCAGTTATCGAAATTGTTGGTGGCCGTATTGGGGTTGGTTGCCTTCCCAGGAGGGGCTCTGGCAAGGGCAGCTTCCCACGCTTGGAGGGGGAGCGAGGGCCACTTCCTGCCTCGATATTTTGCAAGGTTTTGAGAGGAGGAAGGCAGGTTTGTGCGCCAGATAAAAGGTATTAAAAAGTGGTCGGTCCAAGGTAGAGGTAAAGGGGTCTCTACCATTAGATCATCTACATTACTATAGATGTGGTCAAGGAGGTGACCCCTATTATGGGTTGCGTGAAAGCCTTTTTGAGAAAGATCCATGGCTTGTAAGTTAGAACGGAGATTGTTAGCTGTGGTATCATGGGGGTCATCTAGATGTAGGTTGAGGTCTCCCAACAGGGTAAAGTTGGGTGAAGACAGTACTGCGCTAGCAGCAAGGTCCGTTATTTTGGTGATGAAATTATTGAGGGGGCCAGGGGGGCGATAAGCTAAAATGCCTGTGAAAGTAGTAATGGGGGAGAGTTCTAGCGAGAAATGGAAACACTCGCAGGAAGGTAGGGTGGTTGGGACAATGCGGCATTTATAGCTGTCACAGTATATAATGGCCAGTCCGCCACCTCTCCCGGATTGGCGATCCAGTTTTTTAAGCGTGTAGCCTTGAGGAGTGGCCCAAACAGTGGTCGGGTCATGATCTGCTTGGAGCCACGTTTCTGTCAGAAACAGGGCATCCGGTTTGAGCTCTTCAATTAATATATGCAGTTCAGTGTGATGTTTGGGTAGAGAACGGCAATTAAGAAGAAACATTCTCCATTCCTGAACGGGGGTGCCTGGCAGATATGTAATGGGAGGGGACTCCAGTTACATTTGGAACAATAGTACTCAGTATGGGATGGGAGGAACGAGTGGTAACATGGAAGAGTCGTGGAAGGACGTAAGGAAAGGAGGGATGAGGAATTGTAAACAAGTGAAGGCCCTACCATGGTGGAACTGACCGCCGAACGGCGGGAGGCGTCTGGACGCGGACTGGCGCAGACTGGCTTCTCTTTGGCGCCTCTTCGGCGCGTCTACGGCGCTACCGCTGCGCGTCACCGCTGCGCGGATAGATGAAGGACTAAATAGGTTAGGTGAAGGTGGAGACTAGCGCGTCAACCCTCCGAAAATGGCCGCCTATGCCGGAGCAACCAGGAAGTGGTACCGCTTGCCTCCCTCCACAACAAACAGCACTGGTAGCTGCGGTGGAACGGGGAGTGAGCGGACAAGAACAGGTTGTGCAAAGTACAATTTTAAGAAATACAGGTAAAACAGTTTAAAACGCTAAAAACAGTCCTTAGTCGCTGCCAAGCGCTTTGCGCTACGATGTCATCAATCACTGTCGAGCGCGCCTAATGGGATCCTTAAGTACTGAGGGCGAAGGGGAGACTAGCGCCTCAACCCTCCGAAAATGGCCGCCTATGCTGGAGCAACCAGGAAGTGGTACCGCTTGCCTCCCTCCACAACAAACAGCACTGGTAGCTGCGGTGGAACGGGGAGTGAGCGGACAAGAACAGGTTGTGCAAAGTACAATTTTAAGAAATACAGGTAAAACAGTTTAAAACGCTAAAAACAGTCCTTAGTCGCTGCCAAGCGCTTTGCGCTACGATGTCATCAATCACTGTCGAGCGCGCCTAATGGGATCCTTAAGTACTGAGGGCGAAGGGGAGACTAGCGCGTCAACCCTCCCAAAATGGCCGCCTATGCTGGAGCAACCAGGAAGTGGTACCGCTTGCCTCCCTCCACAACAAACAGCACTGGTAGCTGCGGTGGAACGGGGAGTGAGCGGACAAGAACAGGTTGTGCAAAGTACAATTTTAAGAAATACAGGTAAAACAGTTTAAAACGCTAAAAACAGTCCTTAGTCGCTGCCAAGCGCTTTGCGCTACGATGTCATCAATCACTGTCGAGCGCGCCTAATGGGATCCTTAAGTACTGAGGGCGAAGGGGAGACTAGCGCGTCAACCCTCCAAAAATGGCCGCCTATGCTGGAGCAACCAGGAAGTGGTACCGCTTGCCTCCCTCCACAACAAACAGCACTGGTAGCTGCGGTGGAACGGGGAGTGAGCGGACAAGAACAGGTTGTGCAAAGTACAATTTTAAGAAATACAGGTAAAACAGTTTAAAACGCTAAAAACAGTCCTTAGTCGCTGCCAAGCGCTTTGCGCTACGATGTCATCAATCACATGAGGTAACACGAGTACTTTGGTGCTCCCATGGGTCTTGACTCTCAAAGTGTCCAGTACTGAAGGGGTTTTACCGTAGTCCACTCCTAAGTGTCCTTATTCTTTAAAATTGTAACCTTAACTTTCTTCATAGAAGTCAATGGTGATTCGCGGCTGTGTTTAGACACTGCACGGGTCCCCCGTGGGTCTCCTGCATCCCTACCTTGGGTGGTTCCTGGTTGCCCCAGAGGTACTACAGGCCGTAGACCTTGTCTCTATGTTCACAGCGGTACTTATACCACTTTCTTAGTATATGGTTTGTGAGGCCCCTAGGGCACAACATATACTGTGCTAATTTACTGTGTGCTATTTAAGTTCTTGTATTGTACTTTTGCCTCTAGCCTCATAAAGAGACTAGAGGGGTGTGTTTAGAATAAATACATATATTTTATATATATACCTGGTGTGGTTCTCTTTTCATTTTATCATTCATGAGATTATAGATGGGTAAAACAAGCTGCTTTACATTCCTTCAAGACTTAGCCTGAAGGCTGCTCTCCACAGCTACCACTAGGATAGCTTTCTATAAAGGTTGCCTAAACCTACAATCAATAGGGGTCGTTTGGACTGGTGCAAGGTGCCCACTAGAATAGTGGACATCATATGCCAGGCCAACTTCTCACATGAGACTTCTCTGCAATGTCTATGACCGTGGGTCCTGCAAATGGGGACTGCCAGACGATGTCGCTCACTGCCCAACTTTGGACAGCAACACAAGAGATGAAACCAGGAGTTGGTAGCTACATAGTCTGCAAGCGATTAAGTTGTCCCGCTGGGCCCAAGATGGATTGAAGTTCACAACTGGTAGTGCAAGAACCCTCATATACAACATTTTCTTCCAGGTTTGAACTGTCAGGGCTTACTCGAGGTAAGGATGGGGTTTGCCCAGGATAAGGAGGCATCCAGTCTAGAGAAGTTGGGTTGGCGGCTTAGGCACCGTTAGTTCTACAAAGCACCTGCAGGATTAGAGCCCTGGCTGCAGCCCAAGCAAGGTCAGTAGTAACAGGCCTAGGCAAAGAGGGAAGTGAACAGGTCTTTCTTTGTTATGAACCCACATGCCTCTGCAGTTGATGCACCATTCAGCTTCCTGACTGTGTGCTCACCACTAAAACACAGTTATTGATAGAAACACAAGATGGACAATATAACCCCCCAGCCCATCGTGTCTTCTCGTTTACTTACCTCTGCTGTATCATGAAAGATCTGGTCTGGGCTCCAGCTTTACACTTGCTGGGTATACTACGATTTACCGTTTTATGTCTCAAGTCTTCTTAAATTAATAGTTTTTATCTCTTCTGCTTCCGGCATTCACCTTTCAACAAAAAGATATTTTCTCAAGTTACTACTGACATTTCTCCATCCTCCACTCCAATAACATGATGCCTAGTCCTTGAAGAAAGTCTCTACAGACAAATGTCTAATTTTGAAAATGAGCTGGAGCCTCGTCAGGTCCCTATGCAGGATGCACAGCTAAAATGCACAAACAAATAAGTTCAACTATTTCCTCACTTTTTATCCATTTAATTTAATTGTATGTGATCCAGAATCCATATTAATCCAGCATTTTCATTCGCAAATTTTGGAGTGTAGTCCAGGGGTGTAGAGTAGAGTGGTATAGAGTATAGTGGTGTAAAGTAGAATGCCATAGGTTGCCGTAGAGTGGCACTGTGTGGAGTAGACAGCGGTGAAGTGGCGTAGAGTGGAGTGGCATAAAGTGGAGTAGTGTAGAGTGGCATGGACTGGAGTGGAGTACAGTTGTGTGGAGCACAGTGGCATGCCATGGAGTGGAGGAGTATAGAGTAAGAGGCATAGAGTAAAGTGGCCAAGTGGCATTTTGTGGTGTGGAGTGGCATAGAGTAGAGTGGCATAGAGAAGAGTGGCATGGTGTACAGTGGTGTAGGATAGAGTGCCATGGAGTGCAGTGGTACAGAGCAGTGAGGTGTAGAGCTGAGTGGAGTGGCATAGAGTGCCATAGAGTGGCATTGTGGGAGTAGATTGGTGTAGAGTGGAGTGACGTAGAGTAAAGTGGCATAGACTGGTGTAGAGTGGAGTGGCATAGAGTGGAAGATGTAAAGTAGATTGGCATTGAACGGACTGGCATTGTGTAGAGTGGCATTGAGTAGAGTGGTGTAGAGTATTATAGCGTAGAGTGGGGTGGCGTACAGTGTGGAGAAGAGTGGCATGGCAAGGAGTGGAGTAGGTATAGAGTGGAAAGGGGTAGAGTAAAGTGGCATATAGTGGTATTGATTTGGGGCAGAGTGGCATAGCGTGGAGTAGAGTGGCATTCCATGGAGTGGCATAGAGTGGAGTGGCATAGAGTGAGCTGGAGTAGAGTGGTATAGATTAGTGTGGCATAGAGTTGAGTGGAGTGGCATACAGAAGCATTGTGTGGATTAGAGTTACGTAGATTAGAGTGCCATGGATTGGCATAGAGTAGAGTGGGGTGTTGTAGAGTAGTATAGCATGGCATATAGTAGAATGATGTGGAGTGAAGTAGAGTGCATGGAGTAGAGTGGCGTAGAGTATGGTACAGTGGCATAGAGTAAAGTGGTGTAGAGTAGAGTGGCATTGTGTGGGGTGGTGTAGAGTGGCGTTGAGTAGAATGGCACCTTCGGTGGAGTAGAGTGGTGTGGAGTGGCATAGACTAGAGTGCAGTGCAATGGAGTGGCATAACGTAAAATGGAGTGGAGTGTTTGGAGTACAGTGATGTAGAGTAGAGTTGCATAGAATAAAGTGACATTGAGTGGAATGGAGTGGCATAGGGAAGAATGATGAACAGTGGAGTGGCATGGACTGGCGTGGACAGCGCACAGTGGAGTTGAGTAGAGCTGCATAGAATGGAGTGTCATAGAGTGGAGTACAGTTGAATGATGTGGAGTGCTGTAGAGTGGCACAGAGTAGAACAGTTGTTGAAACGGGCTCATTTTAGAAGAATGCAATTTCATGGCAAATGGCTATTATATAGAACTCCAGTGTTTTTGCACAACATATGCCCTCAGCTACTTGATGCATGCTTTTGGTGCTCAGCAGAGGGTGGTGGTAACTGGATCCACATTATTTGTGGCTGCCCGAAAATAAGACAATTTTGGGATGCTATTGAGAGGTACTGTTTTCATAATTTAGAACTATACCAAATCTGTTAATAAATTGAATGAAAATAGAGCATTGTAAAAAAGTGGGGAAGAACACAGACAAAGAAGAACACATATATTTGGTCCATACTACAGTGAGGAGCTAACAGAAGGGAAGCCTCCTGGAGCTACGCAATAGAAATATTGCAAATGAGAGTGACAATGAAGATAACTAATGCTGTTGGCAGGTTGTAAGCTCACTGAATTGTAAACAATAAGTCCCGCAGCACAGCGCTTGCGCTGTGTAAGCGAGACCGAAAAAGGAGGCAGATGGTAAAAAAAGAGAGGCAAGAAAGAAGACTGAACAAAAGCAAAAGAAAAAGGAAGACAAGAGAGGAGAAAGGAAAGAGTAGATGAAAGGAAGAAAGTGGTGTAGTAAGAAAGACTATAATGATAATGAAAGAAGCTACTAGTGGAAAAGGAAAGAGATGGAAATGTGAGAAAAAGAAGGTGCGAGTTAGGGCAAGGAGGGAATAGTGAAGTCAGGTGAGATGTAACAGAGATAAAGTAAAAAGGATAGAAGTAGTAGGGATGATGAGAAAAATAGATGAAGGGGTCCAAAGCAGTTAACATAAAGAAAAAGTTAGGTTAGGAGTAATAGATATGGGAATGAAAGTAAACATTGGGAAAACATATAATGGAAAGAAAGAGGTCAGAGGAGGGGGAAGAAGGGGAAGAAGGGGATCCAGAGGAGAATGGGATAGGAGAGTTCCAGTTTAACAAAGTAGAGGGAGGGCGAAAATCAGGAGGGCAGAGAAAGAAAGAGAGGAAAAGCAAGCTACAGGGGTGAGAGAAAGACAAAATGAGGATGACGTAAATGGAAGGAGAGTGTAAGAGGGGAATGGAGGAAAGAAAAGGACAGGGTAAAGGTCAACAAGGTGATGAAAAATGACAGAAAGAAAGAATGAGCTGAGGATGAAAGAAATTAGATAATAAAAGCAAAAGGAGAAAGTGAGGGAAAGAAGAAAGGGGTCAGAAATTAGGATGTTGGAGAGAATAGCTGGAAAGAGATGGCGAGAGAGAGATGGTGAGAGATGCAAAGACAAACTTAAGATGTGAAGGAAAAGAGGAGCAGTCGAATAGAGAGAGCGGGTAAGTAGATAGAAGTGCAAGGAGAGACAGCGATGAAGAAGTGTGTGAGAGAAAAGAAGGAAGGAAAATGAGAAGGTAAAGGGGAGCAATAGAAAAAGAAAGGGAGGAAGAAAGGAGATATGAACAAGTGACAGAGGAGAAGAGAGATGCAGACTAGAAGGTGATAGGGCGTAGAGAGAGAATGAAGGAAGGAAATGAGCAGAGATAGCAATGGAGATAGGGAGAAGAGAGAAGAGAGAAAAGAAAAATGAGGAGCTCAAAGACCCATAGCCCTAGCTAGAATTAATGCAGCAGTGCCCACAAATGCAAGGGGACCACCCAGTGCACCCCAATTATCATAATCTTTCAATACTGACCTGTGGTGGTAAGGGGTCTATGTTGCTTAATTACACACTAGCAACACTACTGGAAATACGTGCCTGCCATAGCAAGCGCATAAATACCAGCAGAAGTATACATACCAGCAGAAGTATACTTACTTGCGGCCTCGACATGGACTCCCCAGGGCTTCTCTCCAACCAGACTTTCTTCTGTATCTAAGATGCCCCTGTGGTAAAGCTTATACTTTCCGTTGGTTCTTCTCTTGCTACATATGTCGATGATACCCCCATTCTTAATGGTTTAGATAGGGCTCTTTCCAGCTCCAAAGGATAATTTCGTCAGTGCATGGAAGATCCTGCCAGGATGGATCAAATTCTCCAAAAAATTATCATTGGCAAAACTGAGGTGCTACTAGTTGGCAAGCTCCCTCTACTCAGGCCAGTGAATAGTGGCCTTCCAAGCTAGGTGATCCCTCATCCCTGTTACTTCTGTTCAAAGTCTTTGAAGTCTTGTTTTTTTTCTTGACCATTCTCTTTTTCCTATTACTCACATTGACAATTTCTCAGGTTCCTGACATTTCTCCCGTAGAGTCTGGTGTAAAATCACTAATTTTCTACCTTTTAAGGCTTATCAGGCCGAGGTCCTGGCTACTATCTCGTCTCTCCTCGACCACTGCGTTTCACACCGTCCAGGGCTGCTGGTATCATTCTTGGCCAGACTGCAATGGCTTCAGGCTAGTGCAACGCGATTACTCTTTGGCCTTCCAAGACCTACTCGCACCTATCCTCTGCTATTGACCCTCCATAGGTTACCAGTAACAACGCACATCATTTGTAAGCGTCTCTGGTGCATCGAGGTCCTAGCTTCATGCAAGATCTTCTTACCTTCACCTGAGTCTTCTTAAGGTCATGAAACAGAGAAAGGGTGGTCGCTTCTTCTCCCGTCTCAGGGCAAAGCACTGGAGTCAGTTGCCAGCCATCCTTTATCGGATTGACAGCCACCTCGCCTTCCACGAGGGGCTCCAAACTCTGCTCTTCCCTTCTGATCCTTACTAACCTCACAGTAGCTGGTGACCATTTTCTGGGCTTCCTGGCATTTAGAGGCACGACACCCTCTGGGTGTTAGGTCTTGCACTTTACAAATTATTAAATAGAAAAACAAGTACTTTATTGCCACCATCACTAGGCACACATGTAACAAAGAAACAAAACCAAACAGACAAAACGTATACATTAACTTGAAGATGGGAGGTACACTAGTCAGAACATTTCACACAGCTCAGATCAGACAAATATTGTAACATTGTTCTATCTTTACCTACTGAGTTAGTCTCACGAGAATCAGCACCAACCAAGTGGAACACCATAGGCAGAAAGTCTCACATACCTCTATAAATAGCATTTCAAAACACAGCAAAGCTGTGTGCATCAAAAGGTATCAACCAAATTAGAAACATAAATTTAGAAACATAAAGAACACTGAAGATAAACTCTACACACAGTGGCATTTCTGTCATGTCAAGCACAGCGTAATCCTTAGCTCGGACTATCTCTAAACATCAGACTTAGGGCATTTTAGTGACCTAAGAGTTTTGCCTCAGCTATGGATGAAGACAACCAGCCACAGTCCTCTAACACCAACCTCACACAACCACAGACCAATGCAATCACATCACCTCTACTCTGACCAACAGGGATGTAGATGACACTCTACCTTTAAATCCAACAATGAACCTCACATCAAAGTGAAACCACATAGTCCTCCATCCCGGAGGGACACTACGCTGGCCAACTCTAATTGGTCTGATGTTCCTAAACTTGCAATTTCTGTGTGCCAGTTTTACCAGACCAGTTTTTTAGGATGTGGGTCCATACATGGAAAAATCTGGAAGGAGGGACTGCAGGGTTAAGGCACATTCTGGCCCGGCCTTCTCTGCGACCTCCAGTACCATAAGGCCAGGGAGCCTATCACCTCGCGTCCCCTTAGCCCTACCCCATCACGCACCCTACACTCTCCAGACAAGGTGGTAAATATCTAACTTAGACTGCTGCCAATCTGGAAAACCCTGCACAAAACTACCCAGTAATTCCGAGTCCAACAGGTTATTGCACATTCCAGGGACTTTTATTTGAGATCCTCACTGTCTCACAGAAAGATACTGGGAACATTAGTTAATTCCGGCCCTGGTATCTCCCCGATGAGATAACAGAGCAGTCCTGATGGAATCTACAGTCCTAAAGGTGTATCCAATCACACTAACATATCATCAGAGGAAGGCTAAGAGTTCGATCAGTGATGGACACATGGAATGATATGGAAAGTCACTCCTGGATAACCAACACCACTGTGAGGCTGCACTATTGGCGAACTATGCAACGTGAAAAATATCACAAAAGTTCCTTCTTGCATGTTAAATAGGCTCTGCCTATGTTGCCTGTCAATGCGGTACAGAAGTGCTCCAATGGCGACAGGCCTGTGTCCAAAACCCATGGTCCATTTGCCACAGTATCGGGTTCAGCTGGGCAAGCTCTTTTCTTGGAGGGGTGGGGCAGCTAGACTGGACACCAACAACTACTTCCCTAAAAGAGCCAAGGAGTAGCCCTTGACTCTCTGGTCTTGAGCTCCACTCCCCGCTGCTGACAATTCCTGGAGATTGGATTGCGATCCCACTCCCTGCTGCCCCCAGTTCAAGACCACTGCCCGGAGGTCTGCTGGGTCAGGCATTTCTATCTGCTTTGCTGAGGCCACAACTGCCTGCTATTCGCTGGGGTTGACTTCCACCTTTAGGCCCATTATTATTTTATTTTATTGGGAGTAATCCATTTATAGGCACTTCCTTGGGGTTAGACTGTGGCCCTGTAGACTGTAGCGTTGTCTCCAGACTGTTCCCACCGAATTTTTCCCGCCTCGTCATCGTTCCAGCTTCCAACCCTCCCAACTCCCTGACAGCCCTCCCACCTCCCAGGACTAATTGTGGAGGTCACTGTGCGGCCACACACAGTGGTGTCCTGCTGGCACGCCAAAGGCAAACCTATCTGCACCTGTCCGAGCCTGGACCGTGCCCAGCACCAGGACCCTTGGCCCTCCCATCATGTACCGCTCACCTCCAAGGAGCTCCTTTCTCTGTACTCCAGATACCACAACAACAACTGCTTAATGTCCTCTCCGCGATTAACCAAAGGACCCTTCACCTGCCACCACTGCCAATTCACCTGCCACACAGGACCTACTACCCGAACGGAGCCCCACACTGCTCCCAATCAGAAGACTACAAACAACCTGGAACCGCTCCAATGCATCCTGCTCAAAGCCCATTCCCTCTGCAAACACTTCACAGAAATCTGAGATACTATCATAACTCTCTTCCCAGACATTGCTTTCATCATCAAAACATAAATCAACCCCTTCTTGAACCCCGACATCCAGAGCCGGACTAGCCATAACGAGTACCAGGCATTTTCCCGGTGGCCCGGAAGGGTGGGTGCCAGTTTTAGACAGGTGGGGGGCATTTTTGTTACTGGGGGCTGGTTTTGCAGCAGTACTGCAATACCGGTCCCCCTGTAAAACACAATGTTACCACCAGCACCCCCCCAAGCTCCCCCTCACCCGGGCCAGTCCGCCATAATTGCCAGGGCTGGCTTTGCGTTCCTAGTCTGGCCCTGCCGACATCACCACTGCCACTTTCGGCGGCTATAAGATGATTCACTGAGACTACTCCAACAAAAAGCTACAGACCGATGCTAAAACTACAATAAGAGGCACTCTCGTCTATAGACCCCCTGGAACCCCATCCAGCTTTCTGCGACACCATCTTCAACCTCGTCACCCCCCTAGCCATCGACTCCAACAAAGCTGGACACACACTCGACTCCATATTTCCCTCCGGCGACAGTCAAATTCACGTATGTCACTCATCTCAACTGCACGACCACACCATGGTTCACTTCAACGTCTCCGACCCCCAGCACACACCGCCAAACACCACTGCCCCGCTGACCAAAGCTGGAGCAAGTTAACCCAGACTCAGTGAACTCAGGCCCCCAGCACCACACAACCCAAAAAAGCAGCAGACCTCGACCAGGCCGTCCCGAACTTCTCCCTCTGGATCACCAAATATGCCAACAGAGTTGCCCAGTGGAAACCAGCAAAACCCAACAAAACCACAAAACAAGTGAGTTGGTACATCCCAGAGTTCAAAACCACCAAACACAACTGCTACCAACTCGAGAAGATATGGTGCCCCACTAAGACTCACTCCGACAGAGCTCCCAAAGCAGCCCTCAGCAACTACCACCTACGGCTCAAGGATGCCAAGAGTGCATTCCTCACCGCCCCAGCCACAGAGAACACCATCCACCCCTCTCAAGAACTCTGCAACACCCTCTCAGACTACTTCCACAGCAATATCGCCACCATCTACTTCAACCCTCAACCCACCTTTCCCAGCCATGGCAACCTCAACTTCCCAGCAGATAACAGCCAAACGATCACCACCTGGTCTCCACTCACCACTCAGACCACCACATCCATCATGACGTCCGTCCACTCCGGGGTACCCACCGACCCCTGTCCCCGCCATCTCTTCAACCTCTGAACCAACCCGATCAGCACAGACATTACCAGTATCATCAACACCTCCATCTATACAGCAACCTGTTGGAAAGATGGAAACACATAGAGGACAGACCCTCCTGAAAAAATCCTCAGCTGACCCCAGCGAAAACAGAAACTACAGACCGATCTCCCTGTTCCCCTACCTAGCCGAAGTACTTGAGAAAGCCATCAATCAACAGCTCACCGAATACCTGGAACACAACAACCTCCTCAATGCCTCACTATCAAGATTCTGTGCCAACTACAGCATCAAGCCTGCTCTAATCGCTGGTACTGATGACATCAGAACTCTCCTCAAGTGTGGAGAAACTGTGGCACTAGTCCTCCTCAACCCCTCTGGTGCATTCAACACCTTCTCCCACCACACTCTCATCAACAGACTCTACAACATCGACATACTGCAAAATACCTTCAAATGGATCACCTCCTTCCTTCCAGGTCACACACAGAGCATCCGACTGCCCCCTTCACCTCCGCAACCAAGGACATCATATGGGGCATACCACAAAGATCATCCCTCAGCCCCACCCTGTTCAACATCTACATGACCTCCCTCTCACATGTCACCAGAGCCCATGGACTTAACATAATCTCCACGAAGACAAGACTCATTGTATCCTTCCACTCACCAAGGACCCCTCCATTGCAGAAACCAACTTCTACAATGCGATGACCAACGCAGCCAATTGGACGAGAGAGATGTCTGACAAAACAGAAGTACTGTTTTTGGGAAGAACACCTCAGTCTGGGACCACAGCCAGTGGCCAGCAGAACTCGGACCAATGTCTACACTGACCGACAATACATGTGACCTTGGCAGCTTCCTCTACAGCCAACTGCCCATGAAACAACAAGTCAACGCAGTCACCTCCTCCTGCTTCCACACCCTGCGCTTGCATCACTATATCTTTGGATGGATCCCAATCAACACTAGAAAAATGGTCATACAGGCCCTCGTCGCCAGCCACCTCGACTACTGCAGTGCTCTCTATGCCGGAATCTCCACCCAGCTCCTCAAAAGACTCCAGACCATACAGAACTCCACAGCTAGACTCATCGTGGACCTCTTCAAAAGGACTAGCTTCATAATACACCTCAGAAACCTCCACTGGCTCGCCATCCAGAAGAGATGCCAGTTCAAGATCCTCATACATGCCTACAAAGCTCTTCACGACCACGGGCCATCCTACATCAACCACCCACTGAACTTCCATGAACCCTTGAGGAACCTGCACTCCGCGTCACTCTCCCTCCCACACCCCTCCTGCATCTGTCACAGCTGCAGCGGTGGCCGCTGATTCTCCTACATCGCTGCCAAGACCTGGAACAACCTGCCCCTCCACCTCCCTACAGGACCCTCCCTGGCGGATTTCAGAAAGAAACTCAAGATCTGGCTTTTCGAAGGCAACACAGCACACTCTACGCCCAGATACCCTTTGGGGTGACATACAATATTGTATTGCATTGTTCTTTATACAGTGCTATCTCTACCCCCTGCAAGGTTTGAGGCACATTAGTATTGACAACGTCTATAATGCACACCCAACAAGTAAAATGATTCCTTCTTGGAGCGTAAACAATGTGTTACTACAAATGTATGTGAGGTATCCAGATGATTCCAAGTCACTAATGGTGCAGTGCTTCAGTCTTATGTTGTTGTTTAACACCCAATGCACTCTTAGACTTTGCAGTCCTAACTCCATTCATGTTCCATTTGAATACACGTAAAGCAATAATTTGTTTTGTTTTTTAAAACACGACCAGAGCAATACGTCTTTCCTTACATGAAGTTATCTGATAACTTTAACTAAACGTCAATTGCACACGCGTTATCGACTCGGAAGGGAGAAAGCCTGCGCTTGCCCTGCCAGGATCAGAAGTCTTTCGCTGTGAACATGTTCCACGGATGTCCAGCTCTTCAGGGTCTTAACCTGCTGAGCCCTCTACTCGCAGACGGAAGGGTGCCTCGTCCGTGCCTCTCCCTGGAGGCGCACGCGCAGTTTACTCAGAACAGAATCCTCTCGTTTCCTCATTTTTGTCACCCCCACCTCCTGGCCTCACTGTGAACTTCCATATAAAGCCGTCCAGCCGGCCCGCTGTCCTCATGGGGACGGCAGCAGGCAGCAGTGAGGAAACAGCCAGACATGGCTGCAGCTGGGAATAGCCCATAAAAGGACCTTTTGAGGACAAATAGGAAGGCACAGAAATATTGTGTGCCTCGGACTCCGAGACAGCAGGAAGCAGCGCCGTCCTCTTTAGGGAAACTGAGATATTCCCCTTCAGGACGCCGGGTGTCCAGTCCCAAAGGGGTTTTCGGATCGCCTGACACGCGGACTGTCCCTATCTAGCATTTCAGTTTCCCACTTTTCGGGGACTTCGCCCCACCCCATCCTTAACGTGTGTTTTGAGTGAACTGACTCTGTTCCAGCCCTCCTGGCTAATCTGGTCTCTCATTGTAACGTTCTGGAGTTGGTAAAAGGGTGTGCGTGATTACAGAACCCCCGGGGCCTGTTCTTAGCAGAACACTGAAGCCCAATAAAGAAGAATTACCTTGTGAATTACATTGTATGCTTTACATAGCGCGTACTTTCCACCCCTGACGGTCATGCCAAGTGCTTCCCTTTGCACAGCGTCTTTTCAGTTATGGTAGTTCATCCTTCGTTTGGATCCACAGAAACGTATAGTGCCACGAAGGCCATTATAAGCTAAAACAAACAAAACAAAAAATGGCAACGTAAAACGACATAAATATTTCAATAGATAAAAATAAACAGAAAATAAACTTTTAGTCCCCCAAATGTTTGTTTGTAATGGAAAAAAACACTTAATTCTTCAGAAAATGATAATTCGAAGGGAAAGGCCACTGGTGGGATTCCCTACGGATTTGGCACCCCCTTCATAAACCAGAGGAATTTCTTTCCATTACCTTCCACTGTAATGAGACCCATAGTAAAGAAGCAGTCCTATTCCCAAGTAGAGATGTGGGTAAATTCATCAAAATATGTACACAACAGGATCATCAGAAAGTGGAACAGAATGAAAGAAGCATGAAAAAGCACTGGCAACTGAAACAAGTGTTGGCAATGCCAATAGCTCTGGCTTGTGCATGAAAGTGCTTCTTCAGACACTGATCAGATTGTGCACTCAATAAGTCATCACACATCACTGTCACTTACAGTGGCTTAACACAGGCCCCCGCAGCCCCCGCGGATCGGGGTGGGGCCAAGCTGTAGGGGGCCTCCTCAGCACAGTACTCTGGCCGGAGAGCCCCTAATTGAGTCCGGAGGGGGCCCCTCCACTTGTTGCCCCCCCTCAAGTTTCCTTACGCCATTGGTCACCTATCCCTGTACTCATGCATACATTCGTCCACTCAATGACTCATTCTTGCATTCACCCAATTACCCACCCACAACAACACAGCAAGCATAAATTAAAAGAATAAAAACAGAAAAAAACATGCCACCCCCTACTCTTGGGGTCATACGCTGGCAACATAAAAATTAATTAAACATAGATGCGGGCAGCCATTTTGTAACAATATTGTACATATTGTATCATTGTTTTAAAGTTCCTACATAGCTGCCAGATTTAGTAGCAATCTGCTGACCAGCTTGGAGCAGTAAAAACAACGAAACACTATGGGCAATATTATTACAAGAGCACTGCACTGTTTAGAAATAATAGCTGCACAGGATGAAACATACCGCAGATGAATGCGATGTGAGCGGCCATGCAAGAGTGACAGGGGAGCTCCAGGGTGCTCTAAAAATACGGGAGAAGGAGGAAAGAAAGGAAAGGGTACCTATAAAAAGAACAAGCATTTGCAATGCAATAGGTATCGCATTTACACGAGTTTAATCTATTGGCATTATAAATGACAATACCTATTATTTTTGTTTTCTAAAACATAAATAAAAGGCATTGTCATTTTCAATGCCAATAGTTTAAACTTGCGTAACTGCGAGACTTATTGCATTGAAAATGCTTGTTTAAGTTTAAAACTGAGTGCGGCGCCACTTCAAGGACACCGCAATCGGTTTCCTTATGTATTTATTTTTTTTCTTTAACACTGAGTGCGGTGTTGTTGAAGTGGGCGCTGCGCTCCGTGTTCAAGTAAAAAAAAAAAAAAGAAACTGAGCGCGGTGTCCTTGAAGCGGCGCCGCGCTCAGTTTTAAACTAAAAAAACAAAACAAAAACAAACAGAGTGCTGCGTCCCTGAAGCAGGCACTGTGCACCTTACTAAAGTTTAAAAAATAAACAGAGAGTGGTGTCCCAGAAGTGGAGGACGCGCTCCACATGAAAGTTCAATATAAATAAATAAATAAACTGAGCGCGGTGTCCCTATAGCGGGCGCTGAGCTCAGGATACAAATACAAAAAATTAGCATCCGCCATTGTCCCCAGAAGGGCCCATAAACAAAATAGTGTTGACCCCCTAAAATCCGGCCATCTAACGGGTCAAGTAAAAGGTCCATGGGCGGTAACAAATGGCGCCAAGGCGGTAACAAGGAGGGACTAACAAGCCTCATAATGTATCGGAAGCCAGCATTTACCAAGGACAATGACAATAGCCAATGGAAAGTATGGGCAGAGAGTGGGCGAGGCTTTCACAGCATGCTGGATTACTGCATGCCTCGCAGAGCGAGCAGTGCATGCGCGCTGCCGCTAGGCTCGACCTAATAAATGAAAAACTAAAGGACTGACTTACAGCCTAGAACCTGAGCCACACCCATGTTTAGGTAGTTGAGCATACGTAATCAGGCAAAATGCTGTTACCCTCAAGGCAAGAGAACCAATTTACTATTATTTCACGCAAAGCGGCGCAGCAGGGGAACTTGTTGTGTGAAAGGGAGAGAGCAGAAATCCTCCATATTTACAAAGATATGGAGCATTCCTGCTCTCTCCTTGCACTGGTGCACCGTGTGCTGCCTTGCGCCAACGCACGCACCCTTGCAAGGGACACCTTCTTGCACAAGAACAATCCTGAGAGGCATAATCCTCTTTCTATATGTGCTGCAGAATGCAGCACACATGGAACGAGGAAGTAACAAGGAGGAATAAAGAAATTTCTACTCAATATGCCTCTCTCGGGTACGAGCACCATTTTGAAGCAAACCCAGGTTTACAATTCTTTGTAAATATGGTTTTGCGTTAAATACATGGGTGGATGCATGGGAAGTGCCCAACACAATGGACTGTGTAGTGCTAAGTAACAAAAGGCAGTGCTGTGCTCTGCATTGCATTATTTTGCAATTACTAAACCATGCACAGTGGCTTTGCATGGCTTAGTAAATGCCAAAAAATCATTTTGCATAGGTCTGCACCACAAAAGGGACACACACCCAAAGCCAAATCATAGTAAATCTGGGCCAACGTGTTTTTCAGAGGAAGTAACCAACACCAAAACATTTTCCTGCAATGGTCATCAATGAGGTTCTATGATCGACCCGTAAAAGCTTGTGGGCTTTTATAAATGCTTTTTCACAATAGATTGATGAGGTCTACTAATGTTGTTGCAACATTTCATAATACACATATCAGACCTATGGTATCTCACATCATTTTTCCAAAGGACCAATCAGGCCAATAGCATTTATCACAGGCCTGTCACCCTAATCAACTTGGGTCTACTGAATTCTGCACAAAGTAACCATATACACACAGTCATAAAGTATAAATAAACAGAAAATTATAGATGGCAAAACAATATACAACTCTTCCTAAGGAGATAAACTTGTATTGTGAAAGTGCGTAGAGGGAGAAGGCAAAGGGGAAAATCATCAACAAAACCCTTGCCTACTACAGTAATCTGGGAGAATCTATGTAATGCATTTCTCCTACATAAGTTTCAACAGAGTTTAATAACAACCCACGCTTGAAGGTCTATAGGCTTTAACATGTGATTTCACATTAATAAAAAATCAGGCCTTCGGTGTTTGCTTGAATTTTCATAATAAAAAGAGTAGACTTATGGCCTATGGGGTAACATTTTCCAGTAAAAACAAAATCAGGTCTATTGCCTTAATCACTGGTTTTTCACCAAGACTGTATTCCACGCAAGCCCCCGTATAATCAACTATCAGTATGCAGTCGTAAAAATGTAAATATGTACATAATTACAGCTGGCAAACAATATATAACCCTTCCCCAAATGGCATAACAATAATTCTCGAAGTTCAAATCTTCTACCCAAAGGTTGTGTCACAGTCATTACCAATACAAAACCCCTGGGACGGATCACTGACATTTTTTAGACACTCACCCCCAGCCACAGAGCTAGGTTGAATCCATCATCTTCTTTAACTCACTTCGCCACCCCAGTTCAGACACAGCTATATGCAAATCAGTCTTGACTCTGTGCCTCATGGGGAACAATCCCGTCCAAACTGCCAAGTGTCTTCCCTGGAGTGGAAACAAGCATCCTGTGACCGGTTTTGGGCTAACAGCCCTCATCACCCAGGCTAGCTTGAATCCAGTGGTAAAGTGAGCAAGGGACCCACGTCTGGGCATACCCTGCCAAATTAGGGTGAACAAAGCAAACACAGGGAGATGATGGACAGAGCGCTGAAACTTTTCAGACACTCACCCCCAGTCACAGATCTGGGTTAAATCCATCATCATTCTTTAGTTCACTTTGCCACCCCAGTTCAGACATAGCTATATGCAAATCAGTCTGACCCTGTGCCTCAGGGAAACAGTACAGCCCAAACTGCCAAGCCATGTCTTCCCTGGACTGGAAATAAGCATCCTGGGACCTGTTTCAGGCTAACAGCCATCATCAGCCAGTCAATTATAAATCCTGTGGCAAAGTGAGAAAGGGACCCACGTCTGGGCATACCCTGCCAACTTAGGGCGAACGAAGTAAAGACAGGGAGATGATGGACGGAGCACTGAAACTTTTCAGACACTCACCCCCAGTCACAGATCTGGGTTGAATCCATCATAGTTCTTTAGCTCACTTCGGGGCATATTATCAAGAACGGCCTTAAAAATTATCGCCGAATTAGCAGGAGAAAACTGCAGCTAAAGCGGCGCTAATGGGCTTGATAATGTGCCCTTGAGAATTCCAATAGAAGTCCATGTTCTGGTGTAAACATGGGCTTCTATTGGAATTCTCCAGGGCATATTATAAAGCCCATTATCGCCGCTTTATCGGGTGTTTGCTGCCGCTAAACTGGCGATAATTTTAACGCCATTCTTGATAATATGCCCTTTTGCCACCCCAGTTCAGACCCAGCTATATGCAAATCAGTCTTGCACCTGTGTAATTTCAACCGGTCTTTGATGGCCTATTGACTTACACATGTGTTTTTCACAATAAATAAGTAAAGTCTATTGACTTTGTAATACCTTTTCATTATAAACAAATCAAGTTTATAGCCTTGATCAATGGCTTATCACCATAACCAACTCAATCCTGCTGGGTTGATAATAATGTTGCCCACAAGCAAATAGTGCAACCAAAGGAATATTTATCAGTGGAAGCACACAACGTCTGCACACTCGAAATCTGTACTTAAGGGAATCGACATTTGGTTGGAGTCAAAGCCCCTCTCTCAGTAATCATAAAATTACAACTATGAAAAAATTCACAGTTGGGAAAACAATACACAAACCTTTCTAAAACAGCATCAACGATTCTTAAAGCTCACATTTTCTATCCAAGGGGTTTGTCAAAGGCGGTAAATAACAGTGGAACCCTTTCCTACCATGGCAGTCTGTGAGATTCTCCATAACACATTGTAGGCTTTTACACAGCATAATATCAAGCCAAGCTTAAAGGCCTATTGCCTTTAACATATACTTTAAAAAACAATAAATCGGGCCTACCACCTTTGTTGTAAAGTTTTATAATGAACATATCATACCTATAGCCTTGATCAATGGTATGGCATATCAGACACTTTTTCTGTGGAAGCACTCCAGTTCAATCGACTTCAAATCTGGATTCAAGGTAACAAACATGCAGGCAAAGCCAAAGTACATCCCCTACATTTCATAGCTCTTTTTCTTTTCTTCACATAAGGTGCATGACAACTGCACTCTCAAGCGAGTTCTAAAATGGGAAGTCTGAAACAGACAAATAAACTCCTCTCTTAGTGATGTATATATGTGTATTTATGTGTTATAACTGTTGGGCAAACATAACCAAAAAGCACCAGAGGGCTCTACATGGTCAAAAACAAGCAGAAAGTCAATGAGTGAAAGTTGAGGTGGCTAGTTTGGGGACGGTTATTGCATTGTGATGTAGTGTTCTTTAAAGAGGTGTGTCTCCAAATCTTTCCTAAATTGGAGCTGCGCTGAAAGGACATAGTGATGTTTTTCCCTATCCCTGGTACATAGATGGGAAGGCTTGCTGCCTTGTGTTTTTACCCCTTTTTTAGGGCTCGGCTATAACGCGCTGAAAGCGCGTTCTCGCCAGAGAACTATTGTCGGCGTCTCAGCAGTCTGAGACGCCGAAGGGAGACAAGACCTGGCCGCGCGCAGCGTTTTTCCATAGGATAACGTTGTGCGCGCGGCCAGGTCTTGTCTCCACGGCATGCATGGCAGGCCGGATCGCGTCGCGCGCCTCTGTGGAATGCAGGGGGAGTCTGCAGAGAGGCACGCGGCGCTGATAACACGCTCCATGTGTTAGTTATTATTGTACTCGGTTTCATATCCGCTCCCCCTGATTAATTTATCACATATTGCGCCCGTACCTTGGATCCTAAGCGCGCGACGGGGTGTCAGGAGCATGCCAGACTGAATGTCACACAATGGGAGACTCTGCGCCCTTTGACGCTTTAATGCTGCCAATATGTACCGGGGTATCGCGGGATACAAGGTGTAGCGAGCAGACCTCGATGAGCTAATCACTAATATGTGTCTGAGGAAAAACGCGGCGTTCAAGCGCGCAGGGTGCAGCAGGCCTCCTTAACAGTTTATTCCAGAGCACACAGAGTCTGCCATTCGACTCTCACTTGGGAAATTTGAGCGAGCGGCTTTGGGAAGGTAACGTGCTTTGGCAAGAAAGAGGTTTTGAAATGAATGCAGTTGTGAGCTTTCCTCAAGCAACATATGCTTCTACTAAGCTGCATTGTTCCTTCCTTTCACGGGCTGAGATTTTAAATCACGGCTGTACCTTATGTTTTTCAAAGATCGCAAGACGAACTTGGCTTGGTGAGCAGTGCTGCGGTACAACATTTTTAAGCGTGGCGGGAGGCTGCGCTGCTTGGTGGCTGGAGCTAACGACCTTGAAACTGGCAAACGAGGTTCCAATCCCGGCCTCAGTTCAACATCCTGTGATTCTGGGGAAATCATTTCAGACCCCAGTGCACAAGGAAAAAAAATATATGTAACCTCTGGTTCTGGTACAAAGCGCTTTAATGCCCGTGCGATAGGTTCGCGCTATACATTAAAAATAAAAAATGGCGGCTAACAGCAAAGAGTACCGTATGAATGTGAGTGCGGGGAAGGAAGAGCACGGTACAAATCTGGCTTTAAAACAAAAATACGGAAGACCGTGAAAAATGCCTCTGTTTATCATTAAGGTTCATCAAACAGTTTCTATTGTTTAGGCCAGCGACTTATGAATGCTAATGTACTGTACGAAAGCGCCTGCAGTAAATCCGAGGCGGTGTTCTATAACGGGCGCATTGTAAAACCCGATACATTTCCCTCCTTCCTTGTGGCAAATAATATTTCGTTAAAACTGGGTCTTGTCTCCCGCTTTCAGCAGAAACAGGCAGGTACTACACAGTCATGCTGCAGCACACTCTGTACAAACAAAACAAACACAGAGAGACGTGCAGCAGACTTAAGCACCACTGCCATGCACACACAGACACCACCACTCCCATGCACACACGGACACCCCCACTGCCATGCACACACGGACACCACCACTGCCATGCACACACGGACACCACCACTGCCATGCACACACAGACACCACCACTGCCATACACACACGGACACCACCACTGCCATGCACACACGGACACCACCACTGCCATGCACACACGGACACCACCACTGCCATGCACACACGGACACCACCACTGCCATGCACACACAGACACCACCACTGCCATACACACACGGACACCACCACTGCCATGCACACACAGACACCACCACTCCCATGCACACAAGGACACCACCACTGCCATGCACACACGGACACCATCACTGCCATACACACACGGATACCACCACTGGCATACACACACGGATACCACCACTGCCATGCACACACAGACACCACCACTTCCATGCACACACGGACACCACCACTGCCATGCACACACGGACACCACCACTGCCATACACACACGGACACCACCACTGCCATGCACACACGGACACCACCACTCCCATGCACAGACACGGACACCACCTGTGCTTAGTGCTTAATTTGTAAAAAAAAAAAGTGCCAGGGCTTTCATTTGTAAAAAATTAAGTGAAAGGGCACTCGTCAGGAGGCTACTGTAGTTAGCCATACACATTACGCGACTTTGAGCTATTGGCATTGTAAATGACAATGACTTTTATTTATGTTTTTGTTTTTGAAACATAAATAAAAGACCTTGTCATTTACAATGTCAAGACCTTAAACTTGCGTTCATTTACAATGCTAATAGCTCTAACTTTTGCAATGCCGAGACCGTTGCATTGTAAATGCTTGTTACACTTCTTACTCTGCAGCCTGATGGCGTCATGACTGCGATTGTGCTCCCAAACACCAGAGATGGTGAGCTTGTCTGCAAGATAAGCTGCCGCTGTGGGCATGATAGCTTTGTAAATAATGCAGCTGCTTTTTAAGATGGTTCGGGTTTGCAATGGGGCCCTTGATGCTGTTCCCTGTGAGTGGACCACCATGTGGCTCCTTTAGAGGTGGGAGAGGACAGTATAGAACCCTGGGGGCTCTGCATGTGAATAGGATCTTTTGAATCTTTTGCATTCATTTGTATAAATCAGGAACAGTGTGCCATTTTTACCTGTTACACTACAATGTGATGCACAGCGAGTTGTACAGCAAGGGTTTGCTGTACAACTGGACAGCAAAAGACAGACATAATAGGGGTGCAGTAGAACCATTGCATCCCTGTTCGCCGGTACTACTACTTTTGCTGCACGGATAATAGCTACATTTTCTGCACTGCAACAGGCACTCTTGTGCAGACAGAAAGTGTAAATAATGGAGGCTTCAATCCAGATGCCATGATCCAGTAATATCCGTGCAGGAGTATTTTCCTGATAGTGATGAATCTGTATTTTTTACGTACACATATGTATAAGCTACAGTGACAATGGAAATTCCCTTGTCACACAGGGTGTGACTGGGTGCTTCAGGGACAGATCTGCTTGGGGTGTTGATTCTAAGCTGTCTGCTTTCTCTGCAAGGTGAAAGGTTTCTGCTAAGCTGTTCAAAATACCACACCCTGTTTCTGGGGAACATACTGGCAGCTGCAACTGCAACTGTTGCAGAAACCTCACAAGGGGAGTTGCCCGCACTGCACAGGCTTCACCCGCTGGAAGCTGCCAGGGCCGGACTGGGAACCCAAAGCAGCCCTGGCAATTTTGACAGACTAGCACCCCCTGCCTCAGTGGAGGAGGGGGGGAAGTTTGAAGGATTGCTGCTTTTGTTACTGGGGCCGATATTGCAGCACTGCTGCAAAACCGCCCCACGCTCAATCTACCTTCAACTTCGTGGAGTCTCTTCTTTTAACACCCCAGTAACAAAAAAAGGCCCACACCACGGCCAAATCGTCCCCCACCCTTCCAGCCTCCTGGGAAAACGCCCGATGCCCGCTACGGCCAGTGCAGCCCTGCAACGACGATACAGTCAGGCATTTATAGCAGTGACAATACATTAGTTGGTGACTTAAGTTGTGTGTTTACGCCTGGCACTGCTCTCACTGAAAAGTTATCACACTAGGAGATGCCACCTCTACAGTGGCCCACAGTGGGAGCTGTATGTACTGCAGTGACGTCAGACTAGTAGCGTCTTCCTCTAGACTAGAGTGACGTCACACTGGAGCAGATCATTTTGAAGTGACTGACATTAGCATCCATAGCTCCGTGACATCACTGTTAGAAACGGTGTCCCCTGCAGTGACATCACGCTGACAGCTGGCCTGATCAAAGTGACATCAGGGCTTATGTGGGGTGAACAGGGTGGGAGGCAGGCAATTAAGGGTGTGGCTTAAACATGTAAACAATTTCTGTGATTCCCATAGTGTATTACCCGAGGGGTATTTTGGTACCGGACTGAGCTTTCTGTTATTGCACCCAGACACAACAATTGACATGCACCTAAAATCAGCCAGGACTATTGGCTTTGCTAATAGTTGTATGTTTAAGATAAATGAGTAATCAAAATATTTTTGTTGTAAAAAAAATAATTGAACATGTTTCAATTGCGAAATATAGACCTTGAATTAAACATTGATATGGCTTGAGGAAAGGCTAGAGGTCTTCAGAGTTAGTCAATTACTCCTGTTGTGTTCACTCTATGTTACACATGCACACCATTTTTTTTAGGTCTCGTGACCTACAATGCACGCAAGCGCATTGAGGGATCGAGAATTCAAGTAGCCAAAAACATCTTCAAACTAAGGGCTTCGTTCCTGCGGTTTTCTTGAAGTTCACGTGAATCACGTGAGCAAACAAGCACGCGCATTCACACCAGCCCAGCACATCAAGCTCCCCTCAGGCGCCAGTGACATACTTCAAAGGCTTATCACTTCACACGGCCGCAGGCCGTGCAACCAGAGCACTTCAGTTGGTGCGCAGCCCCCCTCCCAGCACTGCCTTGTTTTATCCTGTAACCTAAGTGGCCCACCAATGTTGTGTCTGTATATAAAGCCGCACTTTAACTTTCGTGTCTGCAATAGCTGAATGTTACTGAAACCGGGCATAAATCAATTTCGCTGCTCATCTTTAAAGCATCTTTTGATCTCGCAAGTGGCCCACCAATGTACAATATACAGATATATTTGTAAATCATGTGTTATATGTAACAATAGTAGAACAGTGTGTGATAGCTGCAACGCACTCGAGAACGAGTATTCCCAGATTGTTATAATGTTTGGCTTTTGTAAATCTTGCATCTGTGTTTTCTCTGCTGTCACTTCAGCTCACCAGGCTGCACCCCCTCACCCCTCGCTCGCCAATGTCCCTCCCACCCTTCCTTTGATCTCGCCCAGAGTTCTTACAGGCTAATGGCCCTCCCCCTCACCCAGCACAGAGCGCGCATCGTTTGTTTACTCTCTCAATTTGTCTTACTGGCTCGCGTTCTTTCTCCCTTTCGCTCTAATAGTCTATGCTACACACCCAACCCCCCCCACACACGCAACCCCACACACACTCAACACCACACACACGCAACGCCACTCACCCACGCAACGCCACTCACCCAAGCAACACCACTCACTCACGCAAAGCCACTCACATCCACGCAGTGCCACTTTCACCCACACAGCACCACTTTCAGACACGCAACGCCACTCACACCCACGCAAGCCCACTATCACCCACGCAACACCACACTCACCCACGCAACGCCACTCACCCAAGCAACACCACTCACACACGCAACGCAACTCACTCACGCAACACCACTCACACACGCAACGCCACTCATCCATGCAACGCCACTCATCCACGCAACGCCACTCACACATGCAACGCCACTCACCCACGCAAAGCCACTCACTCACTCACGCAAAGCCACTCCCACCGACGCAGTGCCACTTTCACCCACACAGCACCACTTTCAGACACGCAACGCCACTCACACCCACGCAAGCCCACTATCACCCACGCAATGCCACACTCACCCACGCAACGCCACTCACCCAAGCAACACCACTCACACACGCAACACAACTCACCCACGCAACCCCACTCACACACGCAACGCCACTCATCCACGCAACGCCACTCATCCATGCAACGCCACTCATCCACGCAACGCCACTCATCCACGCAACGCCACTCATCCACGCAACGTCACTCACACATGCAACGTCACTCACCCACGCAACACCACTCACACATGCAACGCCACTCACCCACGCAACGCCACTCACTCACGCAAATCCACTCACACCCACGCAGTGCCACTTTTACCCACACAGCACCACTTTCAGACACACAACGGCACTCACACCCACGCAAGGCCACTCTCACACACGCAACGCCACACTCACCCACGCAACGCCACTCACCCAAGCAACACCACTCACACACGCAACGCAACTCACTCACGCAACACCACTCACACACACAACGCCACTCATCCATGCAACGCCACTCATCCACGCAACGCCACTCACACATGCAACGCCACTCACCCACGCAACGCCACTCACTCACGCAAAGCCACTCCCACCCACGCAGTGCCACTTTCACCCACACAGCACCACTTTCAGACACGCAACGCCACTCACACCCACGCAAGCCCACTATCACCCACGCAATGCCACACTCACCCACGCAACGCCACTAACCCAAGCAACACCACTCACACACGCAACACAACTCACCCACGCAACCCCACTCACACACGCAACGCCACTCATCCACACAACGCCACTCATCCACGCAACGCCACTCATCCACGCAACGCCACTCACACATGCAACGTCACTCACGCACGCAACACCACTCATACATGCAACGCCACTCACCCACGCAACGCCACTCACTCACGCAAATCCACTCACACCCACGCAGTGCCACTTTTACCCACACAGCACCACTTTCAGACACACAACGGCACTCACACCCACGCAAGCCCACTCTCACACATGCAACGCCACACTCACCCATGCAATGCCACTCACACACGCAACGCAACTCACCCACGCAACGCCACTCACCCACGCAACACCACTCACCCACGCAACGCCACTCACCCACGCAACAACACTCACACATGCAACGCCACTCACCCACGCAACGCCACTCACTCAAAGCCACTCACACCCACGCAGTGCCACTTTCACCCACACAGCACCACTTTCAGACACGCAACGCCACTCACACCCACGCAAGCCTACTATCACCCACGCAACGCCACACTCACCCACGCAATGCCACTCACCCACGCAACACAACTCGCACACGCAACGCCACTCACCCACGCAACGCCACTCACCCACGCAACGCCACTCACCCACGCAACACCACTCACCCACGCAACACCACTCACACATGCAACCCCACTCACCCACGCAACGCCACTCACTCACGCAAAACCACTCACGTCCACGCAGTGCCACTTTCACCCACACAGCACCACTTTCAGACACGCAAGGCCACTCACCCACGCAACGCCACTCACCCACGCAACGCAACTCACCCACGCAACGCCACTCACACAAAACAAAATCAACTCACATACGCAAGGCCATTCACCCACGCAACACCACTCACCCACGCAACGCCACTCACCCGCGCAACGCCACTCACACAAAACAAAATAACGTTGACATTTTACATATTCAAAACTCAAACTTATCTATTGCGAGACCTATTGCATTTCCAATGCTTGTCTTCACATATCCTTTATGATGATCTGCAGTTGGTCTTTGTTTTAAACGCAGACAACGCGGCTGAGGATTTTCGAGCAACCATGTCTTTTATTCAAAGGTGGATGTCGCTAAACCACCTTAAGCTAAATCCGGGAAAAACTGAGCTCATTCTACCTGGGAAGAGTGAGATCAGTTGGAACCCTTGTTTTTGGCCATCGGACATGGGCTCGCCTCCTAAAAAATCTCGTACATCTAAAAGTTTAGGAGTGACTCTCAGTGAGGATCTTTCCTTGGAAAGTCAAATTGGAACAGTGGTTTCCACGGGATTTTTCCAATTGAGGAAGATCAAGAAGATAGCACATCTCCTCACAGGTATGGCTTTAATTCAAACAGTCAGTGCTCTTGTCCTTTCTCACATCGATTTTTCAAATGGCCTCTATTTGGGGGCTCCTATCGGCCAGTTGAAAAGATTGCAATATCTGCAAAATCAAGCAGCGAGACTCATTTGTAAAGTCCCGAAGTGGGAATCGATTAGACATGGACTGGAGACTTTGCACTGGCTGCCTGTGGAGCAGAGAGCAATGTTTAAGGTAGGCTGCATTGTATTTAAGGCCTTGGAGGGTAAGGGCCCTATCTTCCTTAGACAACTACTGCGTAGATACCAACCCCCTCGCAGTCTGAGATCTGCCCAGCACAACCTACTTGAGGTCCCCCGTTTTAAAAGGAAACGTCAGGGAGGCAGCAGTTTCCAATTTTTAGCGGCCTCATTGTGGAACTCTCTCCCCCTGACTTTGCGACACAGTAGGGACCTCCTTACCTTCAGGAAGACATTTAAAACTTTCCTTTTTTCTCAGGTTTACTGTAAGTAGTGATTTGTGTCTTTTTATGCACCGTTATGTTTGATTCTTTCCAGCGCCAAGAAGCCTTCGGGCGTATGCGCGCTTAACAAATAAAAAATAACATAACATAACATAACATCCTCCATCTGCTAATCTTACACTTCATCACTTTCCTTTTCAGCACCCTCTTCTTCACATTTCTTTTACTTCCCCACCCCCAAATACACAATGCGCCCACTCACCTGTAAGCACTGCAGTTTCTTTTACTTTTGCTCTGTCAATATTTCGACAGGGCACACATATTGCACAGATTAACAATTGCAACCGGAAATCGTGACCATTGGTCTGTGCGTTCCGCAGAGAGGCCAAGGATTGGATGACCACATATTCATGACACCTTTTTGGCCCACTGACACTGTGTGAAAGATACTGCCACTGCATTCAGCCACAATTTAGAGCAACCGTGGCCGTGATAAACACCTGCAGGCGACCGAGTTCAAAGTATGCCCTATTCTAGTGTAATATGCTACACTAAAAACAACAGAAACACATTATCCTGGAAACAGTTTACTTAATTTTACATTCCTTAAGAGTGTTAAAGATATCCTGAAACGAAATCGCTGACATCGATTACCTTAACGTTTTTCACATTAATTGTACAGAAATGTATCAGTGATTCTTTTAGCCAGTAAGTTTAAGGACATTAACACCCGTTTCAATGCCCGTTTTTAATTACTACTGGGCCCGAGACTCGGGCGGTTTTTAATTACTACGGGGCCCGAGACTCGGGCGGATCCGGCCTGCTTAAAGCACAGGTGACATCACAGTGGACCTGCCTCTGCCACAATGGGATTACAATAGAATATGTTTCTGATGTGTAACATCTGTACCAGTAGCGGCTCGTGGAGGGAGTGCCACGAGCGGCGAGGCGGGGTGGGGGAGGGTCAGGATGAAGGTAGTAAACTCCGGTTTATGGCCGACTGGCAGCGTCGGATTGGTAACACAGGCATTCGGGCAATGCCCGAGGGGCCGGTGTCCGAGTTCTGCTGTGGGCTGCTTTTTTTGAGCAGTCTGGGGGGGCATTTGGGCGCTGTGTCTATTGTTCGAATACAGGCTCAGCCAGCGACCCAGTGGGTGTCTGAGTGGTCTTTCTAGAGGCAGATGGGCGATCATTACCTCCTTTTAGCAACAAGCAGAGGTGTCACTTTCTTTCTCTCGCTGGCCGGCCCATTAATGTGTGCACATACTGAGTGGTGGCAGGTGGCCTGAGTAGAAGTGGCCTCACTTGTTTCACCAGTGTAAACTAACGCATGCATTTTTTTACCCCCCCCCTCCTAAAGTTTTTTTTATGAGATTACGCCAAAGCAGTGATTTGACAAGTGATTATGCAAATGCGGGTGGATTTTTGTTTTGGCGTGCACGGGCCGATTTTCAATCCCAATCCAACCCTGCCGACTGGAGTAATGTAAGTAAATAAATAAAGAAAACAAATGTCATTGCCTGCGCTGAAATGCATTTGGCGTTTCAGCGCACGCAATGAAATTTGTTTTATTTGTTTATTTCGTACATTACTCCGGTCGGCCAGGAGCCGGAGTTTACTACCCCCAACCCTACCCCTCCCCCCGACTCACCACCCTGCAGCACTCCCTCCACAAGCCGCTACTGATCCGTACGTATTGCAGTGACATCAAAAAAGTAGCATCTTCCATTTCAGTGACATAACACTGAAAGCCGCTCTTCTTAAAGTGACATCACATGAGAAGCCCCCTCCACATTGGCTTAACGAAATGCAAAGTACATGGAGGGGCCCCCCTTCCGGCTCAGTCAGGAGCTCTCAGGCCAGCATACTTTGCTGAGGGGCCCCCCTGGAGCTCGGGCCCCCCTGCACTGCCGGGGCCTTTGTTACGCCCCTGCCCCTCCCCCCAGTGCTGTGGCACCAAACTGGGATCAGTTTCTACTATAGTGACATCAAACTGGACAGAGCTCCTACTGAAGTGACATCACACGGGGAGTAGCCCTAATTTAATGGCATCACCCTTGACAATGGTGACCCCTCCAAGGACATCACACTGGAGCTGCCGCACCCGTAGTGACTTCGCCCTGGGAGCTGTGGTTATTGATGTCACAGCGGAAGCTGCCTTTGTTGCAGTAGCATCAGGACCCCACATGATTATTTATTCATAGGTTATTGTATTGCATTTACATGTCACTTGTTGGCCTCTTCTGAGGTCATGTGGTCTGTCTGCACCAAATGCAGGTCCATTTGGGAAGCTGGGACTAGAGAGAGGCTGTTGGGTGTCTGATCGCTGTACAGAAGAGTTGATCTAGCCACCAGTACCCCTATACACAATATTCGTTTGCAACCATGTTTTGCTCACTTTGGGCTCTGTGGTCGTACAGAAGGGGATGTAAACACTCATGTGGCCCCTTCTGTGATATGGATTGTGCTAGTACAAAGTTTGCTCAAGGGCCATCCCTAGGGGGCATTCACTAATTTCTAAGGGACAGTGATCCTTGCGCTTTAGGGAACGCCTAAGCTCCTGTGCCAACGCTGTACTACAGGTGCTGGTGCAAGGGTAGGCAGTGTGTCCTGGGTTGTTCTGATTCTGTGCCGATACGAAGGGAGGACGGGGGTACCAGGGAATTATAAATGTATATGGCAGCTCCAGACAATAGGTTACAGAGTGCTGTCATTAAGAATGAAGTTTCCAGGCTTACAGTGCTTCAAAACGATTAGTGACTTAGTTTGTAAAATAGGTAAGGAAACTATATGGAATTGTGTTATATGCCAGATCCTCTCCCGAGAATGTCTTAAGATCTCCCTCTGGGTTCGGCCCAACATGAGTAGGATTTCTGTTTCTGGACCTCGGAGCACAATCTCCTTGCAGCAGCGTCCACCTATGCGTGCCTTACTGACAAGCTGGGAAAGCTCCTAGACAGCCAATAGGAGTGCTTCCTGGACACAAGAGAGTCATTTTAGCATGAACCTACCAAACACATGTACACAACTGTAATGTAGATTAAGAGTAAGTGAACAACCGCTGGGTCCCCTCACCTTTGGAAGAAGTCCATGGCCACCTCATTGGGGTACTCTCAGCGATGGATTCCTGGCCGGTGACCGGAGGTTCAAGGCAGATGCTCAGAGGTGGTTGGGATGTGTTCCAATGCTTAGGAGGAAGGAATGTTAGTACATATCTCAGTGAATGTTCATTTATTCTGGTGCGGCAGCAGACAAATGATAATTCCATCTGCTCTGAGCTTCTGAGGTTCGAGTCTCTGAGGGATGCGCAAACGGCCAGCAGGAACTTCCCTCTTACATTCACTTTCCCCCATTTCCCTTATCCCACCAGTTAGATAGTAATCATATTTTCCTGTATATAATGACAGAGGTGTGTCATTTTGGGTTTGCAATTAATTTTCGCATCTATGTCATTCTAGTCAGACAATACGTCTCACGGTGTGAACCCCCACCACCTTGGCATTCCTGCAAGCATTTAGACAGACCCTCCGAGCGTGTGCCACACTGCTCTTGAGTGCAAGTTTGCCCTTTTGTAGGTCGAGCCTGGGCAGCGCATGCGCTGCTCTGCGAGGCGTGCTGTATTGAGGTAGGGACTTGAAACTCCGCGCACTCTCTGCCCACATTTTTCATTGGCTTGTGTTATTGTCTACTGTAAACTGGCTGTTCATTGGTCAAAAGGCTTAGTGGTCTGTCCTTAGTACCGCCTTGTCTCATTTTGTAACCTCCCATGGTGACACCCCCTGTTACGTGTGTTGCTGCTCGGTAGGCTTTAATTACAGCCTCCGAGCACTATTTTCTCAAATACTGTTGTCCTTCCTGCTGTTGCAGGCAGGACACACTCTCTCCTAACACTTTTAAAAAAATGAATAGCACTCATTTGCATTGCAATAGATTTCGCAATTGTGAGAGTTTAAGCTATTGGCATTGCAAATGACAATGCCTTTTATTTATTTGTTTGAAAAACAACACATAAATAAAAGGCATTTTCATTTAAAATGCCAATAGCTCAAACTCACATAAGTGCGAGACCTATTGCATTGCAAATGCTTGTTCAGGTAGTGGTGAGTCTTTACACCGCTGATGGCTCTCAGTGCTTAATGTGTCAAAGAATATGTGTCGGTGTCCACAGAATTGCTCAGAATCATGTGGCCAGTATTATTGGATGTCGGCGTGCTGAATACCAAGGCTGCTGGTCTTCTAACCACCTCATGCTTCTCAAATCCACCATCACGTACTCCCTGCCCCTTTATCACCTTCGGTGCTCATGACAAGCGCAGCTCGGCATGCGGTACAGTGGAGCTGTGCTCATGACGAGCTGAGCTCGTCATAACGGCCGTGGAATGCCCACGTGGGGATAATTCCCCTGCTGTGCTGGGCATTCCATTAAGTGGGCGGAGTTGTGACGAGCTCAGCTCGTCATGAGCACAGTTCCACTGTGCAGGGTGATGAACTGAGCTCGTCACAAGCACCGCGGCACCGTGCGCGGCCCCCCCTACCCCCGCACCGGGGGGGAATTAGCCCCGCGGGGAAGGGGTTATCTCACTATTAAAGATTCCTGCGTTCTCTGTTTGTAACGGTGTGTGACAGGGTGAGGCCGCGTGCTGCAGGGGAGCGCGCTGTAAGTGACTGGTGGGCACCTGGTTCTGACCCGGCCCGTCCTCCTTCTTTGCAGACCGATCCATGGGACACGGAGTCCGAGGAATACGCCGAGGAAGAACGTGGCTCCTTTAACTGGACATACACTGAGGAGGAGGATCCGCCCATTGTACACGTCAGCCGGCCTGGATTGGTCAAAAGAGAGGAAGCAATGTGGATGGCGTGTGACGTCACCCCCGAAGTGCCGGAGAAGAGCGAAGACGGAGAACTAGTCACCGGAGACGAGAGAAACGGAGAAAGAAGCAGAGAACCCGACGAACAGCCGGGAGCCAGCGGAGGAGCGGCCGAGGGGAAGCCAGGAGGCCAACGACCCTGCGAGTCGCCGTGCCACTCTCCCGGGGGAGGAGCGTGGCTGTCCCAGGTACGTCAGCGTATGGCGGCTTGGGTGGGAAGCAAGCGTGTACTTTAGTGTAAATAGCCCCGTGTGAGATCCTGCGTCCCCCTTCCCCTCTTGTGTCCATTTATCCCGCGTTTACTCCCCTCACAGTCTGTCTCATCCCCTCACCACCGCACCGCGGTAAACTTGAAAGTGTGATCACGAGTGGTGCCTCCCTACACTACACCCCTGGGACCCCGGTGCATGCCCTCCCTGAGGACGCTAGAACTAACGGCCCCTTTCTACTTGGTCTCCCCTTTCCCTGGGTCACCGGAGCCACGACGACGGCCAGAAACACCCCACCATCAGTGACCAGACCTCGAGGGGGCCGCGACACCCAACCTAGGAGAGGAAGACCATCCCAACGCCACAACGGAACCCAGTCAGTTCGCGAGGGAAAGACTTACGTTCCGAACCCGGAGAACTCTCGTGTTGAAAACCCAACGGGGGATACCAATAAAGCCCTCATTAACACCAAGAATCAGTGTACAGCCTGTTCCTACTCCACCATCCGACAACCCCCCTACTCCTGGTACACAGGGCCCGTCTACAGTGGTGTCAGAAGTGGGATCTACTCCCTCTGAGCAAGACCCGATAATGGACCAAGTGATACAGACCTTGATCGATGGCCAACAGAAACTGGAATGGGCTATCGGCCAACAAATCAGCACAGCTGATGCAGACAGAGCCCTGTTTCGTAGCACCATGACCCAACAAATGGACAATTTGCAGAAGGTAGTGGCATCCCCCGGTACGGCTTTGTCAGCAGATCGACGGCCTCAAGGACCTCATCCTTCGGGGGTATCCCTGCAGAAGTATGTAGTGGGCGAAGACCCAGATGCCTTCCTAGTCAATTTCGAAAGAGCTGCCCGTGCATGTGGGTGGTCTGAGGACAAGTGGCCCTTCTTCCTCGCTCCCTTATTGACAGGAGAAGCGCAGACAGCATACCAGGTCGCTAACCAAACAGGTACGGCCACCTATATCGAGATCAAGGGGGTGATCCTGGACCACCTCGGCATGGACGCAGAAGCCTACAGGCTTAGGTTTTGCAAAGAAAAAGGCATCACCGGAGAAAACCCAAAGACGTTGTATCTACGACTGAAAATGGCAGCGGAGAAATGGCTAAGACCCGAAACCCGGAGTAAAGAAGAAGTCATGACAAGTATAATCCTGGAACAGTTCATGGAAACCCTGCCATACGGCACACAAAGATGGTTAAGGCAACATCCGGGACTAACTGCTGCTCAGGCGATTGAAATGGCGGCCAACTACACTAGGGCCGCTCCACGCACCTTCCCATGGGAACCGGAGAAGCCATCCAAAAGCACCCTACCACCGCCCAAACCGGAAAGAAAAAAAGCCGTCTTTGAACCCCTGAAACCACGGCCCTTCCGGCCAGACAAAACCCCTCTACGGGGGCCTCAATGCTTCGAATGTGGAGAGTGGGGCCACATCGCCCGGTTGTGCCCCAGAAGAAAACCGACGGAGGAACCCATGGAAGTGGGTTACATACCCAAGGCCGTGATGTACAGCGCCGAGATGGGGCCTTCCTACTATGTAAGGGTACGGGTAAACCACACGCCAGTAAAGGCACTCCTAGACTCCGGCTGCAGACAGTCTGTAATACGGGGGAAACTAGTACATCCCACACAGGTAGGGCAGGAGGGCGAAGTACACATACGATGCGTCCATGGGGATGTCAAGACGTATCCCATTGCCCGTATCACCATACACTCCCCGGGGAGGGAACCCTGCACGGTAAAGGTAGGAGTGGTGAGTGCCTTACCCGAAGAACTGATATTGGGGGTGGATAATCCGCAGTTCCTAGCCATGTTTAAAAGGGAGTTGGACAAACATCCGACAGAGGCCTACCTGTCCACTGCACCATGGGTCCTAGACAAGGGGTTCAAGTTTGCACAGGCCAATGACCCCTCTCTCCTGAACGCTTGGGAGGCCGCCCACGTCGCCCAGACCACGGGAGCAACCCAGAGATATCCCCGCTTCACTATGGAAAACGGCCTGTTATATCGGGAGGGAAAGGAGGGAGAGCCCAGGCAACTGGTGGTACCGAGTGACTTCCGAGAACAGATATTGTTCTTTGCCCACACACATTTGACAGCAGGACATAGCGGCACAGAGAAGACCACACAAAACATACTCCGATTGTTTTACTGGCCGGGGATCTACAAAGAAACCGAGACGTATTGTCAACAATGCGAGGTGTGCCAGAAGAAAAACATGTCCAGACCACCAGCGATCCCGTTACAACCCCTACCCGTGATAGGCTATCCGTGGGAACGCGTCGGCATGGACCTCATAGGGCCCCTGCCCCGCTCCTCAAGGGGGCATACCTACGCCCTAGTGGTGGTGGATTATGCCACCCGTTTCCCGGAGGCCTTTCCCCTAAGCAGCCCCACCACGAAGAACGTAGCCGAAAAGCTCGTTGAATTATTCTCAAGGGTTGGGTTTCCCCGTGAGATCCTGACGGATCAGGGGACGCCCTTTGTGTCTCGCATGATGAAAGAGGTATGCAAGACATTGGACCTCCACCACATCCGTACATCTGCATACCACCCCCAAACGGATGGCTTGGTGGAGAGGTACAACAGGACTCTCAAGAACACACAAAAGAAACTGCTGTCCACCGAGAATAAGGACTGGGACCGAATGCTCCCGTTGGCACTGTACGTAGTAAGGGCACAGGTCCAAAGTAGCCTTGGATGCTCGCCCTTTGAGCTACTGTATGGCAGGCAACCAAGGTCACTGCTCGATATAACCAAGGAAGCATGGGAGCACGAGGAGGCCAACGAACAGCGGTCCCTCCTGGACTACACCCAGCAATTGAGGTCGCGCTTGGGGAAACTGAGGGAACTGGCGTATTCAAACCTGCAGTCGGCACAAACCCGACAGAAGCGACAGTATGATAAAGGCAAACGCTGGAGAACCATGAATCAAGGGGACTGGGCTCTGGTGCTTCTTCCTTCCTCCACCCAGAAATTCAGGAGTGAATGGAAGGGGCCATATCGCGTTCTGGAAAAGATTGGTAATACCACCTACCGGCTACTAATGTCTCCCACCCGCAAGCAGACCTTTCACATGAATCTCTTAAAGAAATGGCTGGGTCCTACACCCCGATCAGCCAATTTGACCCTTCCAGAAGGGGGCGAAAAAACAACCCTATCCGAACTACCCATCAACCCGGAGTTGTCCGACAAGGAGAAACAGGAACTGCTGAGCGACCTCCGCCCTTTTTCCCCCTTGTTTTCAGACACTCCTGGCTGCACACACCTGGCAGAGCACGAGATCAATACAACCCCGGGTAGCAGGGTACAGCTAAGAGCCTATCGCATACCAGCCGCAAAAAGGGCTGACGTTAGGAAGGAAGTCGCGAGCATGTTAGACCTCGGTGTCATCAGGCCCTCGAAAAGCAACTGGTCCTCCCCAATCGTGATGGTGCCCAAACCTGATGGGTCCACCCGTTTTTGTATGGACTTCAGGGCACTGAACGCCATCTCATCCTTCGATGCGTTCCCCATTCCCAGGGTGGACGAATTGATTGAGCGAATAGGGGAAGCCAAGTACATCACAACGCTGGATCTGACAAAGGGATACTGGCAGGTGCCCTTGAGAGAGGAGGATCGTCACAAGACCGCCTTCGCCACTGAGGACGGGTTATACGAGTTCAATGTCCTTCCCTTTGGCCTACACGGGGCGCCTGCCACGTTCCAAAGGCTCATGAACACGGTGTTATCCCCTCATACTGGCTATAGCTCCGTATATTTGGATGACATAGTCATATTCAGTCAGACCTGGACTGAACACCGAGTACATGTCACCAGGGTTATGGCCTCCTTGAGAGACGCCAGATTGCACGTGAACGCCAAGAAATCCAGAGCAGCTTACTCGAAAGTGAAGTACCTTGGGTTCATGTTAGGGGACGGAGTAATAGCTCCCCAAGTGGAGAAAATCAAAGCCATCACCGACACTCCGTTTCCTTTGACAAAAAAGGAACTCAGGGCCTTTTTAGGCCTCATGGGCTACTATCGTCGGTTCGTAGAGAACTTTGCCGACATAGCCACCCCCCTGACCAATCTGCTCCAAAAATCTGTCAGGAACAGCCTGCCGGTTCCTCCTACACTGGAAGCCAAAGCAGCCTTTGAACGACTGAAGAATGCCATCACAACCAGTCCGGTGTTAATACCACCAAACTTCGATAAACCGTTCATACTAGCCACGGATGCGTCCGACTCAGGAATCGGGGCTGTACTGTCTCAGACAGGGGAGGACGATATGGAACACCCTATACTGTATATAAGCAGGAAACTACACCCCCGTGAACAAAGATACCCAACAGTCGAGAAGGAGTGTCTGGCGATCCGATGGGCTGTCGAGAAGCTTCGTTACTATCTGGAGGGGAAGGCCTTTACCCTGTACTCCGATCATGCCCCTTTGCAGTGGATGCATAAGAACAGGACACAGAACGCTAGGGTACTGAGGTGGTTCCTCTTCCTCCAGCCTTATGCGTTCACGGTGGTACATAGGAAAGGGAGGGACAACGGGAACGCCGATTTCCTCTCTCGCATGCCTGTTCTCCCCAAACGGGAGAATGCAGGGGGGGAGGTGTGTGACAGGGTGAGGCCGCGTGCTGCAGGGGAGCGCGCTGTAAGTGACTGGTGGGCACCTGGTTCTGACCCGGCCCGTCCTCCTTCTTTGCAGACCGATCCATGGGACACGGAGTCCGAGGAATACGCCGAGGAAGAACGTGGCTCCTTTAACTGGACATACACTGAGGAGGAGGATCCGCCCATTGTACACGTCAGCCGGCCTGGATTGGTCAAAAGAGAGGAAGCAATGTGGATGGCGTGTGACGTCACCCCCGAAGTGCCGGAGAAGAGCGAAGACGGAGAACTAGTCACCGGAGACGAGAGAAACGGAGAAAGAAGCAGAGAACCCGACGAACAGCCGGGAGCCAGCGGAGGAGCGGCCGAGGGGAAGCCAGGAGGCCAACGACCCTGCGAGTCGCCGTGCCACTCTCCCGGGGGAGGAGCGTGGCTGTCCCAGGTACGTCAGCGTATGGCGGCTTGGGTGGGAAGCAAGCGTGTACTTTAGTGTAAATAGCCCCGTGTGAGATCCTGCGTCCCCCTTCCCCCTCTTGTGTCCATTTATCCCGCGTTTACTCCCCTCACAGTCTGTCTCATCCCCTCACCACCGCACCGCGGTAAACTTGAAAGTGTGATCACGAGTGGTGCCTCCCTACACTACACCCCTGGGACCCCGGTGCATGCCCTCCCTGAGGACGCTAGAACTAACGGCCCCTTTCTACTTGGTCTCCCCTTTCCCTGGGTCACCGGAGCCACGACGACGGCCAGAAACACCCCACCATCAGTGACCAGACCTCGAGGGGGCCGCGACACCCAACCTAGGAGAGGAAGACCATCCCAACGCCACAACGGAACCCAGTCAGTTCGCGAGGGAAAGACTTACGTTCCGAACCCGGAGAACTCTCGTGTTGAAAACCCAACGGGGGATACCAATAAAGCCCTCATTAACACCAAGAATCAGTGTACAGCCTGTTCCTACTCCACCATCCGACAACCCCCCTACTCCTGGTACACAGGGCCCGTCTACACGGTGTTTCCGTCTTTTCCTTCACACTCCTTTTTCCCTTGTGTGTTTATCTCTCTCTTATTCTGGGTCAATGTGTGATGAGGAAAAACAAGTGGTGGTCACCAAAAATGAGTGCTTGTGCGCCCAACTTGCAACCATCGGCTCAGATTTTGTCCTGGCCCTGTTTCTTAATTATCCTTAAAGTACTAGGATATATTCATTCCTTCTTTTGATTTCACAGCTCTCTCAAGGACAATCTGTGGTGGTGACACACGTAGTCAATCTGGGACTGTGTTTTTCAATATGTGAGGCCCGTTCTGGCATACAGTCCATAGGTTTATTTATTTGTTTATTTAATTTGCAGAATTTTATATAGCGCTGGCTAGACCCGGAATTATCAAAGCGCTTTACATGAGGACTAGCAAGATACAAAATGACATGAGTTACAGAAGCCTAGTTTCACATAGGAAAAAAAAACAGTGTTACACAGTAACAAGAGTTTCTATAGCATAGAATACCATATACACACGTCATAGGGGAATAGAAGGTAGAGGGGTGGGAAGAAGATCAGGCCAGGTAGAACCGGTAAAGGGGAAAGTACTTCAGGGGAGCCAAAAGTCGGTGTGAAAATCAAAACAAACCGGCTAGGAGATCAGCAAACATAACATCCGGTGTCACGGTGACTGAGCAAGATGTGAGGGGTGTATGAGACCCAACGGGTGGAGGGGTCAACTCAGGATAAAGGTCAGTCATAGGGCATAGTCCAGCGGCATGTTGAATCGGATTGAAACCGCCAAAATGGAGGACACTGGGTCAAGGGCACCGATGGCATTAACACAAAATGGCAGGACATGCAAAAATCCAAACCACAAAACCACAAGGGAGCTTGCTCCACAGTGTAGGGCTGGGTGGGAGTAGGCAGGGGGCAGCCACCGGAACAAGAAGGGCAGGAGGTTGCCGATCAAACTCATTTACATGCACACATTCGGGGCAGCAGACTCGTCGATTCGGTATGCAACAAGTCAGTTCGGGTACCCAGGCAGTAGCTCTGGAAAAGGGGGGGCAGCAGCGGGGACCAAGAGGGCGCTCCCACCCCGACTTGAGAAGTGAAAAACAAGCTTGAGGCAATTGGATCGTAGTGCAGGGGAACTCTCTCTGCAGCATCCATCCTGGAGGAAACAACACTCGCTTTTACCCTGCCATCCTCATTTGTGCCCGCCTCTGATTAAACTATGGCCCAGATTCCGAAAGCTTTAGCATTGGGTTAGCATTGGTTTTTTCACGCTAACCCGACGCTAAACCCGTTTTGGGATTCACAAACTAGCGCAAATAAATATTTGATTTTGTTTGTATACGGAAAAGTAATGCAAAGCAGTGTGAAATGCTGCTTTGCATTACTTTGCGTTGATGGGAGTTACATGGGTGGTACATGGGCGTTCCTATGCAACCACCCATGCTTTTTGACATTGCACCCTATTCACTACCATTAGTGGAAAGGGTTTAGCACCAAAAATTAACGGAGCTAAAAAGCAGGCGCTAAATGGAGAAATGTTTAAATTTCTCCATACATTTCCTGCTTTGCATGCATGCTGCACTGTGCAGCACACATACAAAGTAGGAAATGCTTTTGGACATGATGAGGCATAGAATTTGGTACAGGAAAAGTAGCCTTCCTGTACAAAACCTATGCTGGACTCACCCTAGCGCTATGGCGTAAAGGTATGTGCCTGACGCACGGGTGCTGAAATCAGCACCAGCGCTAGGGAGATGGGAGGAGAGAGCCAATTTCTATAAATATGGTGCTCCCCTGTTATCTACCTGTCACACATCGCAGCCTCATTGGAGGCTGCAGTGCGTTGCGTGACAGACAGTGTTCAGAATCTGGGCCGAAAAACCCTATTACAATATAGAGCACAGAGTTCAATTAACTTCACGTTAGTGCGTATACACATGCTAATAGGTGTCATCATGTGTGCTCAACATCTACTAGTCTGTTTTTTCAAAACAATCCATTTACATACTTTTAACTGACATGACCCATTCAAGTATAATAAGCCTGTTTGACCTGAGTCCTGCCACATATTTTTTCCAACATGGGTGTTTACTACTGAGAAAATATTTTTGGTCAGCTGTTCTCTATAGGGTGCCTTACAATTGCCTTTGAAAGGTGTTCTGTCATGGGTCTTCATCAGGACTAACATCAGAGAGCCATGGGGCAAGCAGGAGTTACTGGGTCCAACCGTGAGGGTTGAGACCTATTACTCCTGATGTCCGAGGGCCTGTCCTATTATGGGTCCTTATTAACTGGGCCAAGTATTACCCCTATCAACACTGGACTCTCAGTGGTAGCACAGGTCTAGCATTCCAAAGCTCTTCAGAGAGAGGTACGTGTGAGGTATACACAGGCTCAAGACTAAAAGCACACAAAATAACTGGAATAAGATGAGTGTCCAGTTAAATACTTGCTTTTATAGAAACAAATTGAGTTTTTTAATGTGATCGCACAAATCATAGAAACAATACTCTAAATAACATCCACAATCAGCACCTAAGGCCCGCACATTAACGTCGTCCTGAATGGTATTCCCCGAGTCCCTCTATCCCATTCTAGAGAGGTTGGTTACTCCCAATTTGATACTGGAGACAACAAATCTAAGTGGCCCACGCTAGTCCCCATGCAACAATGTGTCACTTTAGCCTTAAACGTCAACTTCAGCAGTGCTACGCACTAAGAGCCTGATTCACAAAGGGCCTCCACACTCGTGGTGAGACCTCTGCAATTAGAAAACTGCAATGTGGAGGACCCACCGCAAGTGTGGCGCCCAAGCCACGACTGCAGAGGCCCTTTGGGAATTGGGCTCAAAGTTCTTGCAAGTCCCCTGCAGACCTGCTGGCCTTTGACAGTCTTACTGAACCCAATAGCAACCTGATGGCAGCCGGCAACTGCTAGAGGACCAGAGTTTCATCTCCATTGGCTCTGGTGTCCCTATGCTGAGGGTTCGCTATCTCTTGTGGTCTTTCGATAACGGCAAGTCTCTGGACAGCCCGCGTCAGTGTCAACCATCCTTCTCTGTGGCTCATCGCAATTGGTAAGAGTTCCTCACAGTGGCTGGGGGGGCACGACCATTCAGGGTAAAGGTCTGGCCTCCAGAGTAGCCCCCTCCTGACACACAGGCATCAAAAATTTGTTCAGCACAAGGGCGACAGCCCTTACTTGACAGCAGTGGCGTCACTGGGGTTGGTGTCACCCGGTGCGGGTAACTCATGGTGTCACCCCCTCACGACTTACCGCATGGACCACCTCTGTCAGAAATGTACGGCGCTAGGTACTGTCCTACTCCCTCTAGCTCCCTCTCTCTGTCTAGCTCCCTCTAGATCCCTCTCTCTGTTTTACTCCCTCTAGCTCCCTCTCCCTCTGCCTCCCTCTCTCTCTGTCTTAGTCCCTCTAGCTCCCTCTCTCTCTGTCAAACTCCCTCTAGCTCATTCTCTCTCTGTCAAACCCCCTCTAGCTCCCTCTCCCTCTGTCTTACTCCCTCTAGCTCCCTCTCTCCGTCTTGCTCCCTCTAGCCCCCTCCCTCCCTCTCTTACTGCTTCTAGCTCCCTCTCTCTCTGTCTTACTCCCTCTAGCTCCCTCTCTCTCTGTCTTACTCCCTCTAGCTCCCTCTCTCTCTGTCTTACTCCCTCTAGCTCCCGCTCTCTCTCTTACTCACTCTAGCTCCTTCTCTCTCTCTTACTCCCTCTAGCTCCCTCTCTGTCTGTCTTGCTCCCTCTAGCTCCCTCTCTCGGTTTTACTCCCTCTAGCTCCCTCTCTCTCTGTCTTGCTCCCTCTAGCTCCCTCTCTCTGTTTTACTCCTCTAGCTTCCTCTCTCTCTGTCTTACTCCCTCTAGCCCCCTCTCTCTTACTCCCTCTAGCTCCCTCTCTCTCTCTTACTCCCTCTAGCCCCCTCTCTCTCTGTCTTGCTCCCTCTAGCTCTCTCTCTCTGTCTTACTCCCTCTAGCTCCCTCTCACTCTGTCTAGCTCCCTCTCTCTCTGTATTACTCCCTCTAGCTCCCTCTGTCTCCCTCTCTCTCTTACTCCATCTGTCTACCCTGGATTTGCATAAACAAGAGTGCGAGCAACAGGTGGCACTGTAGTGAAGAGCAAGCTGAAATTTGGAACTGGTTCACTGTAAAACTGAAGACTGCAAGATACTGAAAGATAGGAAACCATGCACCCTCAGATGAGCTAGGCTGCTATAGAGTTGCCTTGTGAGCAAAGAAAATTGCAGTCCAGCATTGCAGATCTGCGAGACGCTGGCCAGTGTGAACAGCATGAGGAACAAGCGTGCACATGGAGCGACAGTAAAGGTGAGAGCAGAGGCGAGGCTGCAGAGCAGATTAGTGTCACCCCATGTGTTGGTGTCACCCGGTGCGGGCCGCACCCCCCGCACCCCCCTAGTGACGCCACTGCTTGACAGGGGCGCCCACCTGTCATATGGGGCTCGGCGAATGAACTGTACAAGCTTCATGGTGGCCCCCTACGGGCGCACGTAGTCACTGACTTTGTCCATACAGTGGTCTCAACTAGACCAGGCATCTCACACTTGGCTCACCATGATCCTCTCCGCAGGATTCATGCCGAGCCCCACTCCCTCCAGGTGCTCTCCTCCTTCTCACAGGGTCCCCTAGTGTTGACAGGCCGGCAGAAGGCTGGTGCTCCAAACTCAGGGCAAGTAATCATGACTTACTGGGTGAGGGCCCCTCAATCAACTTGGAGACTAGCAGACTTTGGTCCTTATTCCTGATTCCAGCAGCTAGAAGTCATGATGCTCTTCTATCCTGTTGAACAGTGTTGTAGAACCAAGTGTGGGACACATGCTCCCACCTTTATATTCCAAATCCAGACACGAATGTGATTTAGTGTCGGAGTCTTTAAAGTTTGTGTTGCGGGAGTCAGCTCCTTTGAAGTGCTGTTTCCTCTGCACTGCCCTTTGTCAAAATGACAGCCTGCCACAGCAAGAGTGGCTCCAATCCTGGTTGACTCACAACACAAGCCAAGGAAGTAACTGGAGATAACACTTAGCTGTCAGTCTTGAATGAAATTTGCCTCAGTAAGATCCAAAGACCTAAACCTTCTTCTCTGTCAAGATTTCTTTTTCCACGGTGCCAACCATATCAGTCTCACCATCTCCCTTACCATTAACCTAGGCCTCAATGACCACTAACTCTTCCTGGAGACAAAAATAACTTTGAAGTGAACAGAGGATGCTCTGATATACATTTTTCAATTTGTGCTCCCAGCCGCAAGAATGTCAGCAATCCACATCTCCTGTTTGGAGTTCGATTCCTCACTTCCACATGCCTCTTTAGACCCTGTGTTTCCAAAATGGAACCCACAGTCCTCCATTTTAAGCACAAGGCATAGGCACACATGCACACCCCAGTATCACCCGGCCCCAGTGCCACATATAAACCATGCAGGCTTAGGGGGGAGTTAAGTACAGCGGGGGCTCCTCCACTAACACTGAGGAGCGACGCCTCACTGCTTTGAAGCAGTGAAAGAAAGGAAAAATAAACTGATAATAACTTGATGTTATTATCATTTTATCTGTACCTGCTGCGGCAGCATGAGGGTGGGGCAGCTCTGCTCACAGAGCATGGGAGGAGTGGTGGGCACATTGAAGTGAGCATGATGCTTTGGCCGGCCATCTCGGGCCAGCCACACAGTCATGCGCACTTAGCATTTTCTCCACCAAGGCTGCATTACAGCCTGGGTAGAGAACAAGCCCAGGCCCCGCCTGGGTGCCGTACTACAGCACTTAGGCCAATCACAACGCTGCATTGCAGAGTTGGGGAAACCTGGCTGCTTCCTGTTCAGCCGACGCAGAGGAGAGACGACGTAGGAGAAACGTGGGGAGGAGGTAAGTATCTTTTATTTCTTAACCCTGTGCCCCCTGCCTAACCACCACAGATCCGTGACGGCCACCACCGGTTTAGTACATAGCCACTGAAATGTACATGAATGGGCCAGTAGGCCACACTCCAGTAAGACCGGTAAAAAGGTTTGCTCACACTACTCATTACGACTGAACGCAAAACGGGGTATGCTGCCAACCCCATGTTCATCACTGAACTTTAGGTAGGGGCAGTAGCCTACTACCATCACAAAGGTAATGCTTGGTGCGCCCCTCACAGTCTAACCAAACTGCATTGCCATGAGTCAGGCCTAGGCCACAGTTCACACATATGATTCCTGTTCACCCATGACCAGAATCATTACCAGAGGTCCAGATATCCATGCAGATGGGGCACTCTGCCAGAGGTGCACACCCGTCACCATGCAGAGGACTCTTCTGTCCCAACAACCCGACTAAATACTTAAGGTTGAAACATCAACAATAAAAATCATTTGGCCTGTTTCTTTTAATGTATGCTACAATTACAGTGGAATTGAAAAAATAATGAAATATTCCAGGTGTTATATAATAAGTAGCCAAAACGATATGCTTTTTTTCCTTTTATTATTTGCTAAAGAATTTTTTGTGACACTGACTGTGTATGTTGTGTTATTTTATTGGTATTTTGTACAGCACACATACACCAGACGGTTTCTTGGTTCTAAGGATACATGATCCAGGCGGCCGTTCACGATGTTAGTTGTAGGTTACCTAAAGAGCCATGTTTTTATAAGTTGTCTAAATTTCATGTAATGGGGAGTCATCCTAATCTCAAGATAACTGACACCTCACTTTAGCACTGTGTCAACACTTTGAATGCTTGCCACCCACTGTGATTTCTGAGTACTGCTTACATCTTGGCCTCCGATAACCTACATTATGCCAATATGGGTGTGTTTTGAATTTTTACTCTATCATTGATAATTAATTTATGACTGCTGAGAGTCAAGGTTGGTGTTTTAATTTGACATGAGAAACCTATGCAATTTGAAGTGTTCTTTAATTGATATTCCAATGAGTCCAACGAAACCACTGCAAATTATATTTCTCCAAGCGTGAGGCAGCGTATGCTCTAGTGTATTAGGAAACATGTAAGAATAGACTGGGTCATGCAAGTATGCAGATACCTACCACCCTAAAGTGGTCTGCCCAAACAGATGAAACCACATCAAAGGTGAACCATTCCTCAGTGGAGCATTCTTCCGTTGGCTGTAGTAAAGTCCACCAGGAATGACAGAGGACAGACCCAAGCGAACACACATCACAGAACATGCTCTGGCACTGCGGCCAGGGAATGGCAGCTCTGGCCATGAGTGAATGGGGAGTATGTAATCGGCTGGATAATATCCTGTGGGGTCGGGCCATGAGGGATCGAGTAGCCACCCACATGATATTGGAGCAGCGTAATTTTAGCTCCACCCTTTCATGTCACAGAAACGCTATATCTATTAATAATTAGCCTAACCATGAAGAAATGTAGTTCTCAAACATATTTACACTTATGTCTCAAGTTATGTTACATTTATTTGAAAGTGCATTGCATCATTTACCTAGGTTATTGCTGCATTTATTTCGAAGTTATCCATGCATATATAATCATGTTTAAAAGGCTAATTTAACTTGGCCTGAATTTGAAATGCATTTGGTTGCCTAACATGTAATCTCCTCTGCAAATGCAGTTTCAAGGTTTCATTAGCTAGAGGAAAGGAGTACTATGTATCAGTGATAGTGAAGCCTGAGAAGAAAATCTTGGCAGAGATGTGAAGAACTAATAAGTTGGAGTAGGTTTCTATTAATCGCGTATCAGTAACAGTGTACTACACAATCTTGTGAGAGTGACCAGGTTTCGTGGAATGGGAAAAATCTGCAGATGTTGCCACTGTGCATGTGAAAAACAATTTTATTGGTTCCTGGATGGGTGATATGAAGATTGAATCATGAGAATGTATCTGTGTGTTTTAATAAATGTATACACTTTTATACGTTAGAGCAGATCCCTTTTGACTTAGAGAGGCACATACCTCTCTGTTTGCCCTATTCCTATGAGTATAAAGCTATATGATAAACACTTGTTACCTTTTAGAGGTTTTCTACTGAAATCCTCAAAATGCTAACACATTCCTGTTTGTTACATTTCTTAGAGATTTCCTATTCCGAACCATCCCCAATCCTACATACAGGGGGTATGAGAGGCAACATGTATAGACAGTAAGTTACAAAGTCTCTGGTTTGATAGAATGAGTCTGTGTCGCTAGTCGTGGCTTTTGTGTGTCCGTATTGCCGGAATGCTGGATTTTCATAAATGCACAGCCAACGTGTTTTGCCCAAACACGGGCTTCTGCAGGGCTGTAATAGCATACAATGTACACACATGTAGCCTCTCATACCACCTGTATGAATGTTTAACTTTATGGTCATATGGTAGCTGGCCATTTGAGGTGGGCAATATCACAGAAGGATAGTGACTAGACTGGGCAGTGCAATGCTCTCGAAAACCCGGCTGCCTCTTCCAATTGTAGCATCCCCAATCCTACTTAGAGTCCTGGTTAGATGACTTTAAGAATTTAGCCATTTGTACTTATGTGGCTGCGCTTGTCGCATATCTGATGTTATCAAACTAAATTTACTTTGTCGACTAAGGTTTCCTTTTGAATTTTGTATCTGAATGAGGCTTAATTTGCACTGATTTGAATTGGCTATTAATTTGTAATAAACCGCTTTGACTTTAGTTCCTGATTCCTGGCCAGTGCTTAATTTGAGCCTGTGTTTTCCGGTGCTAAGCACCGGCACTTAACGGTTTCTGGTGCTCGGCACCGGCACCTAATTGTCAACATAATATATAGAATAGTCTACCACATGGTTGCGCTGCTCATCTAATTTAGACATGAGCATAACAACGGTTGTTTAGGAATACAATAAAACTAAAATATACTAATACCTGCCTCCCCAGCCATTCCTTTAGCTTTGGGCACTTGGAATAGTCTGAACTGTCACATTTACATGCGAGAGAGATGGTTAGTAGTTGTTTTGGCAGCGATGACAAGGGCGATTGATGGTGCAAGCTGCAGTGGCCTCCTGGTCAGAGCCTTGGCACTTAATATTTTACAAATTAAGCACTGTATCCTGGCCCTTATTGTGTGGTCAAATGAGTTATAAGAATTGTAATTTTTGTATTGCATGCTACCTCCTTTACCTCTCAGTCAACCACAAAGGTCTGTCAATTGTAATTGTAACGCGTGCCAAAATGCCATCAATATCGTATGCAATTGGTAGTCAATCCTGGATCAGCTGGGTTATATGCTCTCAGACATCAATCCTGGAGCAGAAGAGTAGCAATCCCTGATGTTGTGATGTCTTTAAGTAGCCCAGGCTTGGCACTGGTTGACCCATTTAAGTCATATAGCCGAGCATACTGTACGTCATAGAAATTTCTCCTAGAAACCAGGGCCGAACCAGAGCATATTTCCTTCTCGGCTAGACTGGTATATCCACTTTGATCTGAGATACATGAACGCATACAAATGAGAATTATCTGATCATTCTTAGTGTGTATGTAATAAGGATTGACAAATGAGCCTTACAAGGTTGATTGGATAGTGATTTTAATTCAGGCAAGGTTTAAATCAATTAAACGGTATTGTAGCAGTAATACATCTAAGAATGCTTGTTGGTGGTTTTTCGTTCATACAATGCAGTGAAATTAGTACAGATGATTACACTGTATGGTGCAGCAAATGCCAACATGTATCCATAAAATATCATTTAACTTAAAATGAATCAGCAACCAGGAAGGGAAAACAAAAGGAACTGATGTATATGGTAGCAGGAATATTAGAGGAAAATTGAAAAGGAGAGTGAACGTGTGAGGCATTCGATGGAGTACCCAAACAGTCAATAAAGGACATTTTAACACGATTTGCTTGAGCCTGTACTCCTCACAGAAGGTCCTTCAGCCTAAAGAGTGTTCAGGCTGTGGAAACTACTACTGGACAACGCCTTCAGTCAGTCCCTTTCATTCCAGTCCCTCCGTGAGAGAACCAACTGTAAGCACATCCAGGAACGATGGGGCAGATTTATGAAGGTCTTGCGCCGTCGGTGCGTCATTTTTAACATGGGAAAAAGTGACGCACCGGCGGCGCAAGGCCTTTATAAATCTGCCCCGATGTATTTATGTTTGGGGTATGATTTATCGTTTATTTGATCTAATTACTTCGCTGATTTTTACCTTTTGCACATCTAACTTTAGGGGTGCGGGGTGACTTTTATTACATGAATGTAGGGTGACTTTTAAAGCTATTAGTACCATGTTTTGATTGGGACAACCTACTACACTTCTCTGTGCTAAGCTGTCCGGTTCACTCATCTGAGAGTGTCCCTACAAATCCTTAATTTTGCCATTTTACCTTTGTGCCAGACTAGAGCAGCCATTTTGTAAGCACGAGTTCTAGTTGTTGGGCAGTCAATGTTCTGCTGATTGTCAGCCTTATGTAATGATGGCTGCCACATAGCTGCACAGCATATAGCTAGGGGTGTCGAAGTAATTTATAAAAATCAGTTTTCTATCTCTTCGTGGAATACTCTGCCTCTTCCTGCGACTGAGATTCTTTCTATTACCCTGGCTACCTCCACAAAACACTCAGCTAGATTCCTGCTGGTATATAGACCTCCTGGGTCGACACCATTTCTTTTATCCTCACTCCAGGAGGTCATCTCTTTAGCCTTTTTGGACACTAATAACATGAGTGCCTTTGATGACTTCAATATCCATATAGATAAAGCACCAGATACAGATATCAAGGAACTCCTGAGAATTTTTCCTCTTTCCATCAAGCTCTACATGTCCAAAGGCCCAACCATTTGAAAGTGCATGTGCTAGATCACTTTCATGCAAGAATAGACCTTATTAATAACTGTTCTTGTCTAGATCTCCCTTAGACTGACCATAAATCAATCACTCTTACTACACATAGACAGGGCGACAGATCTAGCTGCACTGTGCTTAAAACTAACACAGAGTTTTGCGCTATGTCAAAACTGGACATTCTGAAATGAAACAAAATCTTGACTGTCTGTCAGCCAGCCTTACAACATGAGATTAATGGGAAACACCATTTACAACGCGGGTGGAACAACGTGTTCTGTTACCCCACAAGCGCTACCACACTTGCCTTTTCCACACATATGCCTTTACCATGCTTGTGCGTGGGAGAGGTAGTCAGCACTCTAGATTCAGAGTAGATGGGCAGGGATATTGGAAGGAGCAACAGGAAGGGTCGGGACAGGAAGGATCGGGACCCGGCTTGGAAAGTAGGGCCGGGTTTTATGGCTCAGGGCAGGGGGAAGTGTAGTTTTTAGGGCTGGGGGACGGTTTTAGAGCACAAGGCTGTGGTTGGGGTAGTTTTTTGGGCTGGGGCCCAAGTTTTAGGGCTCAGGGCATGGGGTTGGGCAGTTTTTGAGTCTGGGAGTCGGTTTTAGGGCTCGGGGGCTGGGGTCAGGGTAGTTTTTAGGGCTGAGGCTGGGTTTTAGGGTTCAGGGTGGGGCGTTAGGGAAGTTTTTAGGGCTGGGACGGGGTGGTTTGCAGGGCTGGGAGCTGGGTTTTAGTGCTCAGGGCAGGGAGATCGCAGTTTCCAACTACCATCCTGTTTCCTTCCTTCCGGTGATGGCTAAAATCTTGGACAGTTGGGAACTGTTAGATATGTCATATTGAGAGTAACAATCTCCTAAATACCTTCCAATATGGATTTTGTCGGGTTTCTGTACCCAAGTACTGTAAAGAAAGTCTTAGTGGGCATTCTTTCGCAGCCTGGAACACCCAATTGCCCTTCGCCTGCCGGAACTGCAGATACACCAGTATCCAGCCCTACAGACCACCAGCCAGCGAACCCAACCACCTCCGCTGCATCCTCCTCAACTCCCGCTCCGCTCGCAAGCACGCCATCGAACTCTGGGACCTCCTAGACTCCACCGCTCCCGACGTCGCCTTCCTGACGGAGACCTGGCTGAACGTCACCTCAGCACCAGACATCGCCATAGCCATCCCACAGGGCTACAAGATCTCCCGCAGAGACCGCACCAACAGAGTCGGAGGGGGAATCGCCATCATCCACAAGGACATCGTCAGAGTTTTCAACCAACACCGACGACACCCTCACCACCGCCGAGCACATGCACTTCCAGATCCACACCGACCCCAACACAACCCTCAGAGGGACCCTCGTCTACAGACCACCTGGACCAAGACCACAGTTCTGCGACAGCATCCCCGACCTCGTCAGCACCCTCGCCCTCGTCTCCACAGACTACATCCTCCTCGGGGACCTGAACTTCCACCTCAAGAACAACAACGATGCCAACTCCACCACCCTGCTCGCCAACCTCGGACTTAAACAACTCGTAACGACACCCACCCACGCCGCTGGACACACACTGGATCCCATCTTCTCCACAAGCCCCCACGTCTCCTTCAACCACACCACCGAACCTCACTGGATCGACCACAGATGCGTCCACTTCACCTTCAGAAACCCCACCACACCACCGCACCCAACAGCTACCACGCCGCTGCTGGGGCAAGGTCACCAAGGACCAACTGACTACCACCCTCGCCCTGAGACCACCCGCCGACCTCACCGACCCAGACACCGCCGCGACCAACCTCAAACAATGGGTCAACGACTGCGCCAACACCCTCGCCCCTCTCAAGACCTCCACTACTAACCACACCAACATGAAAGACGCCTGGTTCACCGAAGACCTCCGGACCTCCTAGCGCACCTGTCGGAAGTTGGAGAAGAAATGGCTCCACGACCGAACACCAGACAGCCACACAGCCCAAAAAAGCGCCACCCGCAGACACCACCAACTCATCAGGACCACCAAGAGGACCGCCTTCAAGGACCGGTTAGACAACAACGCACACAACACCAAAGAGCTCTTCCAGTATCGAGAAAGAACTCTCCAACCCCAACTCCAGCACCAACAACATCCCACCATCACAGGACCTGTGTGACTCCCTGGCCACCTTCTTCCATTGCAAGATCGCCGACATCCACGACAGCTTCAACTCCGACACCCCCACACCCTCCACCGATTCCACCACCCCCGCGACCACCACCCGCACCAGTCCCCTGACCGCCTAGACCAACGTCAGCGACGAAGACACCATCAAAACCATGAACTCCATCCACTCCGGATCCCCATATGACCCCTGCCCTCACCACGTCTTCAACAAAGCCAGCACAACCATCGCACCTCACCTCCGGAAAACAATCAACAGCTCCTTCGAGACAAGCTGGAAGCACGCAGAGATCAACGCCCTTCTGAAGAAACCCAAGGCAGACCCCAAGGACCTCAAGAACTTCCGGCCCATCTCCCTGCTCTTGTTCCCGGCAAAAGGGACAGAGAAGATTGTCAACAAACAGCTGACACGTTACCTCGAAGACAACAATGTCCTGGACTATCCCAATCGGGCTTCCGCAGCAACCACAGCACCGAGACCGCCCTCATCGCCGCCACCGACGACATCAGGATCCTGACGGACAAAGGAGAAACAGCCGCCCTCATCCTCCTGGACCTATCAGCCGCCTTCGACACGGTCTGCCACCGCACCCGATCAGCACGCCTCCACGATGCCGGAATTCCCTGGCCTGAACCACATCCTTCCTCTCCGGCAGAACCCAGAGCGTCCGCCTCCCTCCCTTCCGCTCAAGAACCACCGAGATCATCTGCGGCGTCCCACGGGGATCCTCCCTCAGCCCGACGCTGTTCAATATCTACATGGCTCCACTCGCCCACGTCGCATGACAACACAGCCTCAACATCATCTCCTTCGCCGACGACACCCAGCTGATCATATCCCTCACCGAAGACCCCAACACTGCCAAAGCCAACCTCCACAGAGGAATGAAGGCCGTCGCCGACTGGATGAAGGACAGCAGACTGAAGCTGCATTCAGACAAAACGGAGGTCCTCATCCTCGGACCCTCCCCATCAACCTGGGACGACTCCTGGTGGCCCACATCGCTAGGCACACCCCCGGAACCCACCGACCACGCACGCAACCTGGGCTTCATCCTCGACTCTTCCCTCTCCATGACCAAGCAAGTCAATGCCATCTCCGCGTCCTGCTTCAACACCCTCCAAATGCTCCGCAGGATTTTCAAGTGGATCCCTCCCGACACGAGAAAAACCGTCACCCAGGCCCTCATCACCAACGGACTCGACTACGGAAACGCCCTCTACTCAGGAACAACAGCCAAGCTCCTGAGACGGCTACAACGAATCCAGAACGCCTCAGCACGACTGATCCTCGACGTCCCCCGACGCAGCCACATCGCACCCCACCTGAGAGGCCTGCACTGGCTCCCAGTCAACAAGAGGATCACCTTCAAACTCCTCATCCATGCACACAAAGCGCTACACAACACCGGACCATCATACCTCAACAACCGACTCAGCTTCCACACCCCCACCCGCAACCTCCGCTCTGCCACCCTCGCCCTCGCCACAGTTCCCCGTATCCGGAAAACCACCGCCGGCGGCAGATCCTTCTCCTACCTCGCCACCAAGACCCGGAACGATCTCCCTGCCAGCCTACGACAGACCCAGGACCTGCTGGCCTTCAGAAGACTTCTCAAGACCTGGCTCTTCGATCAGTAGCAGCCCCCCCCCCCCAGTGCCTTGAGACCCTCACGGGTATGTAGCGCGCTTTATAAATGCTTGATTGATTGATTGATTGATTGATACCTCTAGATATCCGTACAGAACCACACTTACTGAGGTTCGTAAAACCATGAAACATATTTGTTCCTGTAGATTTTTAGCCACAGTTCTTCCATTCACAGATTGCGGGGCCAGAATACCCGTGTTGTTGCACACCTTATAAAAACTAAAATAAAATCAACAACTGGGTCGCCGCCACCTTTACAAAAATGTAGCACGTATCTTCCTTCTTGACTTTCAGGCGAGCGTGATACCACAAGGAAGCCATAACCCCCATTTCTGACAGTTTCTTCCTCATCAGTTGCATTTCTTTCAGATTGGATTGCATCACTGAACTCAAGTCCAGGAAAAGAAGTTTCCTTTTCCCCCCACAAGCAAATTTTATTTCACGAGAGAGATGCCACCTTCAAAAATAGGCTCTTAGGCACCTGAGGGAGACTTGGGAGGGCGACGTTGGTCAGATAGAGAAGGAAGACTGGACGGAGGCTTTGGCCTCTCCGCGAGGGGCAGCCATCGCAATGAGCCTACGACTTATCCAGTTCAAGTACTTGCACCAGGTATATTATACCAGGGTTAGGCTTTGGAGGGCGTGTTTGGTGGCCTCCCTAGTGTGTCTCCGGTGTGAACATGAGGAGGGAACCCTGTTGCATACTCTCTGGCACTGTTCTGCATTAGCGCTATTCTGTAGGGGGGTGCTGGCCTGCCTCTCTGAGGTGTTGGGGTGGGACCTTCCAAACTCACCGAAGCTGGTCCTACTGCATGTTATGGAAGGGATCGGGGCAACATTTACAAGTGCCATCTCATGCTTCTGGGATTTACCCTGGCGAAAAGGGAAATTGTTAGGGCTTGGAACGCAGCAGTGGCACCCTCTGTCTCTGCCTGGAAAAATGGTCTGGGCTTCGGTATGGGTCTAGAGACCCCAATCTTTGTGGCCAGGGGATGCCCCTGAAACATTTTAAGATCTGGAAGCGCTGGGCAGACTATCGGGGCCTGGAGCCCGAGCCACCACAGGTGGACCGGTAGAAAGACCCAGAATGACCTCCTCACGTTTCGTTATTATTTTCTTTTTCTCCTTTGTTATTTTTATCTCCTTTCCTACAGATGTTCGGCAGGACAGCTGCTGCGTAGGTCCTGATATGTTACAATTGTACAATTACAGTCAGCGATATGATGTGTTGCTCTGGTATGGTCGACAGTGCGCTGGGGGATGGGTTAGGGGTGTTACAGTTTTAGGGTTCAGATTTTATTTGTATTGCTCTTCGTTTTCTCCTGAAAATACATGAAAATGGTCAAATTCAATTGATGTATATTGATGAGGCAGAAGCTTCTGGGTCACAGAGCTCTGTGTCATATGTAATATTTTAACAAATTAAATTTGTTTAAAAAAAAAAAAGCTCTTAGAGGTCTGGGTCCATAAGGACCACGTTAACTGGAATACCAAATATAGTATATGAGGCTTTCAAAATCTGGAATACAGATGGTACTCCCTTTTGATAAATGTACCACTGGTTAGCAACATTTGCCTTGAAAAAATACTCCTTTGCTTTGGAATGAGACACTTTTATAGTTTCAGCAGGGTATTCCAATACTTAATTTGGGTCCTCCATTGCAGTTTATGTCCAACGGAGTTCCAATAACACTGTTCTCAAAATCTGACCGCTTCCTCTGCTTCTCCTCCCGGGCTCACTCAGGTCGCCATCTGCTGTAGCTTAGAACTCAGGGGCATATTATCAAGTAAGGGCGTTACATTATCCCCGCTTTTATCGGCAGGAAACTGCCGATAAAGCGGCGATAATGGGCTTGATAATATGCTCTATGAATTCCAATCGAAGCCCCTGTTAGATGTGAAGACATCTAACATTGGCTTCGATTGGAATTCATAGAGCATATTATCAAGCTCATTATCGCCGCTTTATGGGCAGTTTCCTGCCGATAAAAGCGGCGATAATGTAACGCCCTTACTTGATAATATGCCCCTCGATTGCTTAATGGAGCTTTGCAACTATCTCTTTTTCATTGGCATCCAACTTGAGCAGGATCTCTTGTAGACCTGACGTGACACATTCCTGTCCTACCGTTGGTGTACTCACTACAGTCTCTATAATATCCTCTTCTGCTCATCTTTCTTCCTCTTAGGTGCAAAAAGGTCCTCCATTGCTCCAATTATTTCCTTTCCACATCCACGTGGGATTATATCTCCCTTTTCCTTTATTCTCCAATGGGCCACGAGGGAGCTGCGGCCCATACTGCACTTGCCGAGAGGACCTTGTTATGGCTGCTATTAAAATGTTTCTCTTCCATGTTGTGTTTATTTTAAATATTGGAATTCTACTGGTGGCATCTCTTATGCTATGTTCCAGACTCCATTGAGATCGGCTGGAGACTGGGACTGCCACTGAGAGCCATTGTGTGTTATTCCATCTTCTGCTCAGAATGGACCTTTCTTTATTTTCTACTGCCTCGTCTGTTGCCATTTCTTCACAACATGTTTTGGCGGGGATTAGCTTAAAGAATCCCAGTAACAGCATCTCATACTCGGCATATTTTCAAGCTTTTTTATTGTTGATTTCACATCTCACGACTACCTGGCCTGCAGTAGTGCCAGCCGCTCTCACTGGCCTCTGTAACGGCTCAAGTCTGACCGCTGCCAGGCGTGCCGCTCATGGCAAGTGCATTGCGCACCCCAAAGAATACTCTCGCACAGTAGATGTCTCGAGCTAGCAACTCATTATATATAGAACACAACATCTTCTTGTTAAAGCAGTCCCTAAACTTTTCGCAGCAACATGCTGCTTTAGAAGCAGTCGTTTGCAAAGCACTGAACTCTCTGCGGGGCACTGTCCAAGTGCTCCAACACGTCCTGTTCATCGACCAAAAGTTTTAAAATTAATTCTCACTCATCTATTCTGCAATAGCCTTAGGGGCTTCTTTATGCGCCCTTGCAGCACTTTTGCGTCTCAGGTGTGTCACTTTTTGTGACTCACTGGCAGCGTAAAAAATGCGCCATGTGGTGCCCTATTTACAAAGTGACGCATCTAGGCAGTTGTGTCAATTTGTAAACCCCTGCGCTACATTATACCTGCGTCAGGTATAATGTATGCAGGGTGGAGTTTCCCCCACAAGAAAGGGTCATAGGAGTGGCGCAGTGAAATCTACAAGATTTCACTGCACCACTTCTAGGACGCCAATGCATCAAAACCTTACACCTGCCTCATGGCAGATGTAAGGGTGACGGAGGCCATTTCATATGACAAACCCAGGGAGCCCTCTGATTGGCTCATTGTTCGTGATTCCCCATTGGTGACTGCATGCTTCACAGTGATTGGTGGAGTAGCTCATTTTCCTTTACATGTAGGGGCAGATTTACAAGCCCCTTGTGCCCCTTTTACGCCGCCGTTGCGTCACTTTTTCTCAAAGGGCAGAGAAGCCAAGTACTGCTGCCAGCAGAGCGGTGTTATCCATCAAGATGGAGGAAAATTCTAAAACTCTTAAGAAAGGTGGTAATTCTGTTTGCAATATCAAGGTTGATGAAGTGGATGTTGAAGTCAAAGTGGATTCTGGCTCACTGGATTACGAATATGACCAACAAATTCTATTAAAAAAAATGCTGTCAGGTTTCGTACTGTTGCTTTTAATGCTATTAACGTGGATATGATGGGCTATTTTGTACAAAATACCACTTATAAAAACAGAACGAATTTACAAAAGTCAATGTGACAAAATAAAAAGGTTACCCGGTTCTAGGTATTCTAGGAAGGAGAGACTAAGTGCCATTTAGTATGATACTAAGACCAGGTACTGATTGTCCCATTTCAGTGGTTTACACTCAAGACTTTCCCGTAATATCGCTGGAACTTTTTCTTGATAAATGTAAATCACTATTTGAGGATAGACTGCGTGTTATCAAGGGTATGAACACAGAATCATTTTGAAACCGGATACTATCCCAGTAGTTCACAAGGTAAGGAATGTTCCCTTGAGCATGAGGAGTCAACTGAAAGATCACCTGAACAAGCTTGGCTCTGAGAAGGTCACAGAACTATTTGACTCATCTCAATGGATCCCACCCAACGTAGTGGCTAAGAAGAAAACCGGAGATATGAGATTATGTGTAGACCTAATGTCATGGACTAAGAAAATGTTGGATGATTGTTTTCCCTGGCCAAACTCACAGAAACATTGCCTAGACTTGAAAGCTGTCTATCATCAAGGCAAGCTTAGCCAGGACTCTCATCCTTTAATAGCCTTCAAACTTCTTTTTGGGTATTTAGATTCCTTTGCATGCCATTTGGCTTAGCCTCATCAGCGTCGATTTTTCAGAAATTAAAGTTTCAGATGTTTGGTTCTATGAAAAATGTTTCTTCATATCAATATGACATCCTGGTGTTTCTGACATTGAGCAGCACCATTTCCAAGAGTTAAGTGCTGGTGGTTGGCCTACTGAAAACAGTTTGGATAGGGAGGTTGCATGATTTTCCAAGGTTAAAGATGAACTATCTATAGAAGGTGCATTGATTTTGAGGAGGAAACTTTTGATCTCTCCAGTGGTGTTAACACATTGTCTGGTAGAATTTACACACCATTTACGTGTGGGTCAGACTAGTTTTAAAAATTATCTTGTGATTATTATTGGTGCCCACGAATGGACATAGAGGTGAACATGACACACCTCCAATATTCCATTGTCGCCAATAACATTTCCTAAATTACTTTAGGGGATTGAGAACAGAGTGTAATTTTAATCTCTCGCTATTGAGACATTTTTATCCTCATTTGGTATCAAACATTTAAACATGGCTCTGCATGGTCCCTAATGTAAAGGCATGGTAGAAGGGGATGACCGAATGTTGAAAGATTGTGTGTGAATAGCAACTCAAAGTGAATACAAAACTATAGGTTACAATAAACAACTATAGGTCAACAGGGAAAGGTACATTCAAAGGAAACCAGCACAAGAGTAAGTTATTTATAAAATAAGTTTGATTCATTTAATAATAATCATATTAAAAAGTAGACATCAACTGTCATAATAACATAAACATACATTTAATAATTAAAAGCAAGAAACAGATTACACAACATACTGTACTTCAATACAAATAAATTGACAAAAAATTAAAAATAATAATCAGTGGCAATGATTATTGTTCGACGCGCGTTTCGGCGTTGCAGACAACGCCTTCTTCAGGAGCCACAATTTCTCATCTAAAGAAATACAAAATATGCACATAATCAACATGACATTTATCAAAAAAAACTAATTTTAACAATTTTTAAAAAAAAACCAGGAATCATCCTCTTCCTATACAATATTATTACAATCTAAAACTACAGTGCTAGTGCAACCTTGAAAACACTTTCCCTATGTTGCGAGTACAGTCCTGATATTACTCGACATATCGTAATAATATTGTATAGGAAGGGGATGATTCCTGGTTTTTTTTTTTAAATTGTTAAAATTAGTTTTTTTTTATAAATGTCATGTTGATTATGTGCATATTTTGTATTTCTTTAGATGAGAAATTGTGGCTCCTGAAGAAGGCGTTGTCTGCAACGCCGAAACGCGCGTCGAACAATAATCATTGCCACTGATTATTATTTTTAATTTTTTGTCAACTTATTTGTATTGAAGTACAGTATGTTGTGTAATCTGTTTCTTGCTTTTAATTATTAAATGTATGTTTATGTTATTATGACAGTTGATGTCTACTTTTTAATATGATTATTATTAAATGAATCAAACTTATTTTATAAATAACTTACTCTTGTGCTGGTTTCCTTTGAATGTACCTTTCCCTGTTGACCTATAGTTGTTTATTGTAACCTATAGTTTTGTATTCACTTTGAGTTGCTATTCACACACAGTTTTTGTCCCTGCCTTAAGAACTATCTATTCTATTAGCAGGGGACCCTTGATATTCACAGCGAATGTTGAAAGATGCCATACTGTTAGGAGTGTTATCTTGTTCTAGTGTTCTTGATATGGTGTTTGAACGGCTATAAAGTTACCATAACATTCCTCATTCCAGTACTAGTGTTGCTCCTTTCATATAGGTGAGGGGTAGGCATACTTCCAGCGAGTTGGCACCTAGCTGGGTTTTGGAGAAGACACAGGTGGGGAACAGAATCCCTGATTTGAGAGTGAAATGTCAGAGAATGATGGATGCTCAGATCAAATACAAGCTGTGATATGATTATTCGATAAGGGCGAAATATGTTAATTTTCAGGTGGAGGACATTCTGAGAATTAATAGACCTCCAGGTTCTAAGAAACGGAACTCTACATATAGTCCTTGTGCACATGTGATTCTGGCTTCAAAACATGTTTTTAGAGTGAGAATAGTGAGAGGCAGAGAAAAAAGTGTATGGCCAAACTTAGAGATAGTGAATTTGATGTGCAGGTTCATCTGCCAGATTCTAATAGCTAGTGCCATGGTGCTAGTGGTCAATATATCAGTTCTCCAGTTGTTAGTGCTTGAATTCTGGAGGTCATTGTGATGCCCCCATGCTGCCTGCTGTTGAGAGTTCTGTGGAGTCCATTTCTTCATCTTGTGAGACTCTCAGTTTGGGTAGCAGCAGAGCAGAGGTTGAACCAGTGCTCCTAAATATCTGGGTGATTATATTTACCTTGATTCCAGGTTGTTATAATTTTGTTTTGGTGTAGTTCTAGGGTTTCTTTGTTTTCTGTATTTGGGGGGCATGATAGTTTGTGTGTTAAAGGGGAGGGGTGTTATTGACTGGTTTTGGAATGTTTCTCTTTTGTGTTGTGTTTCCTCTAAATATTGGAGTGACACTGGTGGCGTGTATTGTGCGGTGTTCCAGACTCCACTCAGGTTGGTTGGAGCTTGGGACTGCCTCTGGGAGACGTTGTGTTTTATGTCTTCTTCTGCTCAGAATAAACCTTTCTTCATTTTCTATGGCATTGTCTGTTACAGTATCTTCACAACACACCTCCTAGCATGCCCATCGGGTCTGTATACTGCACTGGCCCCAGTTAAGTTGGTACACGCCAAAGATCACTAGGGTACCACAATTGAGAAGTCTCGCTCCACACGGGCCACTATCATTTCTGCCACCTTTGATGTGCTTCCTTTTTTCATGCACATCCTATGCTATATTCTGTCTTCTCCCATCTTGCACCCTAGCCTAATTGCAGCCTTAGCAGTCATGCCGGTGTTCATTGGGAGAATTCAGGGAATAAAGCAGGTCCTGGCCCTCAAACACCCAGCTATGCCTGGAGCGCAATGATGCGTAGTCATCTTGGTTACTGTCATGCTTTGTCCCCTGATGCATCCTGTTTTGTCATATGTATGCACATCAATAACATTTTGTGGTGCTGCATATACAGTAATAGGTACTATCTGTATTTGCGGGTTTTTTCAATTGTTTCTCATTATTATTGAAGATAGTTTCAGAGCTCAGCTGCTTGTACACAGAATGCTATCCTACTAACAGATTCATTATTATAGGCTGAGAAGTTCCTGTCTGGTGCTGTTCTGGTGTGGAGTTTGCTTTAATGTGAATTTGTTTGTTATTTACCAGAAAGGCGTTTGTTTTTCATTGATGTTGGCAGGGATGGGCAGCATCTCATGATCACTGGAGGGTTCAAGAGTCATGGCTGCTGTAGCATATGCCATGTATGGCATCCATCCAGAACAACATAAATCAGTGGCTCTTAACCTGTGGTCCAGGAGATCCATGAAGCCTACCTACTAAGGGGGGTACAGGACTGCTTATAAAATGAAATAATATTAATAGATTAATAATGTGTACATACATGAAGAAGCAACATTTTAAGGGTAACATTTTGAAAATATTCTGTACATGTGAAAGGAATTAAAATTGGAGGCAAAAATTAAGTTGGTATACTCAGATTGATTTTTTGGGTGCTGCAAGAGCATCAAACAGAATATAGTATGGACGATGAGTGGCTCAAATTGAATTTAGAAAAGTTCTAAGCTTTTCATTACAATTTCGATTTTAAATATATTTGTTTAGGAGTTCAATAAAACAGTTCATCATTTATGTATTTGTTTGATAAATGCTCTTTTCTATATTTGTGTGTATTGTTTTGCATTTCAAACCATTAGAAATGCTTATGCTGGTGTCCCTGGCATCCAGAAATGATTCAGTGGGGGTCCTCGGATTCCAATAATGATTCAGTGAGGCTACCCGGGTTCCAGTAATGACTAAGTGGGCGTCCACAGAAGCCAAAGAGCTTAAGAACCGCTGGCATAAATGATTCTCGTTGCTCCAGCATAACAGTAGATGGACCACATTTAGAGGGAGCGTTTCCAAACATATCATGAGGCTTATAGTTCTATTTTAAAGTTTTGTATGCCGTGCTTTCCTTGGCCAAGGAAAGTCTCAACATTAGCAGTCAAGGGCTATCTTTCATACTCCATGTTTCTGCATCTTCTTATGGAAGATCTGTCTTTTCTCCTACTGCTATCTACCAGTTCGTGCAGGAAAACATTCTCAATAGAACCCTTTGCACTGGCTCTATGGATATTTCATTGCGGCTTGGCTTATTTAACTGATAAACTCCCACCACACATCTCATTTCCAAAATTAAGGGTACTCTTTATCTCTAACTTCCACTTCTATTAAACGTTATTTCAGAATCTTACACTAATCAAGCAGTCTATTCTGCTTCCAGAGTTCCTTTAAAACGCCTCTTGCACTTGATACTAAAAGGGGGCTCAGACAATATATGCTATGAATAGAAGAGATTCACATTGGCAGCTATTGTATTGTGGGTTATGTTGAGGCATTGAACGGGCAGGTTGCAGTAGACAGACATTTCCAGATGGAAGTGTCCTGAATTGATGTTTGCTACACTATAGTCCTAAACACCCTCCTGAGCTGTTCATGCCTCTCTGCAGCAAAGGCCTTCCAGTCACTTCCCCTTGCTGTGAGGAGTGCCAGTTTGGGAGGCCATTTTGGGAGTCCTGCAGGGCCTATCTGCTAGCTTTGTTTATTTACTGTTTTTAATTTAAATCTTTCAATCGCACAAATATAATGGAAATTGATATTACGGCACTTTACACATAATACATGGATGCTATACATTCACAAAGTTACTCTCTACAATGGTTCAAAGTAAGGAGAAGAGTAGATGCATATGACACTTCAGTGAAGTGAGTGGGTGAAGGGTGCAGGACAACAACTAAGTTGCATTTACAATTTTGTGATTACAGAGGTCTTGCAGCCAGCCATTATTTGGTAGGTTCTCGAGGAGAAGTTTATGAAGTGATGGCGGGTAGAAGGCAAGAGTTCCCCAGGAAGTGACCATGATTTCCAAGAGTAGGTCATTTTCAGGTGGTTTGATACAACACTACTCTTTTATTTTAAATACTTGGGCAGAGGCCTGTTGATTGTACTCAATGTTTTGATTAAAGGTCATTGTTAAGCTTAAACGTACATCCACTAGGTAACAAGCTTTTGGTTCAGCGCGATGCAACGTAGAGTAGGCGAGTCGCGGCTTGTGAGGTTTGTGCTCCAGTCATCATGGCTAGACATTGGTAAATTAACCCAGGAACCAGGGAATCCAGGGAATCCGGTGCCCATGGAGGGTGATCAAAGCCGCAAGCCTGAAGTCTGCCCCGCAGCCCCAGCATGCAGCACACCATACGCCATAGGAGGCCACCTGCGGCTGGTGGTAAGGCGCACGGTGGTAGAACGATCAATGGTGAACATGGTCACAGCATTAGAGCCCCCCCCAGGGTCAAGCCGAGTGGTGTGGAGGCATCTGGGCTAGGTCCCAGTGTGACTTGCTCCACTTCATGTGCTCCTCCCTGCGACCCTGTCCTAATCCCGCTTGCTGTCTCTTTTAGGTGAGCCCCCAGAACGCTGGCCTCTCCAGCGCCGTCTTCACCTTTTGTGGCTCACAATCCATGGTGCTCTGTTCATCCTCCCCTCTTCCCTTCTCCCCACCACATCCCTTGAAGCCACCACTGACACTTTTTCTTCCACGTTCTTCCATGTTGATTCAACTTGCTGGCAAATTCCTTTTATAATGAGTCCAGGTGGACTTAGCGTAACCCCCTCTGATCGACCACAAAAAGAAGGGCCAAAAAGCCCCTGACACAGTTCCTCAAATGCACAAAGCTCTCCTTCATCCCCACCTCCAAAGGTCAGCATATTAGTATTGCGGTTTACTCCACATTGAACCAACGTGTTTGCCTCATGACTCATGGCTCAAAAAAACAATTTGTCTAAATTCTTCTTCATGAAAAATGAATGTGCCATCCTATGTCGGAGGAGGTCAAATGGATATTCCCATCTTCCAGCCCCCCGTGATGCCTCAATCTGGCCCATTGGACAAAGATGCTAGCCCTGCCCAGCAAATACAAGCTGCTAACGCAACTGATCAGCGCCCCCTGCTCAGCCCTTCTCTCTCTATCTAAAACCTTTCTTCTGAGCAGCCGCCTGCTCTTTCAATGCAAAAAAACAAATAGTCAACAAGTGTCCCCCTCCAAGCAGGCAAAACTGCGCTTCACTTCAGACTGGGTTTCACCTAATGCCATAAATGACAAAATGCACACCATAAACCATGATGCACCTGAAGACATCCCAATTTCTAAACTTCAATCTCTTCAGCCCAAATGGGTCCCCTCATGCCTAACCTCGGGCTCAGCTGCAGGGTCTAAGATGTCTGCCAACAATGGACTTGGACGGGAAACTCAGCACCCTCTTTCGCCTGTGAAGGACAATGTCAATGCGTCTCCTTCACATAAATCAAATTTTTTTTGTGATTTTCATGTTTAGTTCCCAATTCAAAATCCTAGTATAAATTATCTTATTGATATAAGGACCTGGCAGCAAATAATCAATACTCAACACCACTGCCAAGGCTTAGGAATATCAATCAAACAAGTTTGATATCCAAGTCTCCTTGCTATCGGCGCTCGCCCAATACACATCATCCAAAGAGACTTGCTTTGAATGCCTCAATGCCACCGTCAGCAACATTCTTTTAAACACACACACTTCACCAGCTTCAATCAATCCCCCTGTCCTGGAAAGCATTGCTATTGCATCACGTCTATAAAAATGGTCCAGTGTCGAGCCCCGACAGCTATGGTCCCATATCCCTCTTGGACGTTGAAGCAAAATACTTTGCCTCCCTACTATTGGGATATCTAGTCACATGAGCAAGCTCAAAAAAATCTGATCTCTTTTAACCAAATTGGCTTTAGACCCATGTTGGGCACCACTGACAACCTTGTGGCCATCAGAATGATGGAGCAGAGCAGATAAGGAAAAAACTGCATATTTATTATTGCTTCGTACATTACAGCAAGGCTTTCGACCAATAAAACCGCCAGCTGCTCTGGACAAAGCTCAAAGCCAGGGATATCCCTGATACATTACTTCATGGCATTTAACTGCTTTACTCTGAGTAAAACTGGGAAATAACTCAGCAGTCTCTGACAAGATGAAAACAGAACAAGGAGGTAAGCAAGGGTGCGTTCTAGCCTCGGCCATTTTTAACTTGCTCACGTGCAATTTTGAACCTGCATTAGATTCAGTAACCAGCAACGCACCAAATCTGGCAAATCGCCCTATCACTTCCTTGCTCTACACAAAGTACAAGGTACAAAGTAGTTTATTGTGTTGAATATTTAAAATCTTACAATATACACATCTAAAAGAAAAACAATAAAAGCTATATTCATGTATAAGAACAGTTAAAATATCATTGCATCGACTTTATAGTCAGATTAAATATTTAAAATAGTTACAACTCCTAGTTTCCTTTTAACTATCATTAGAAACTTTACAAACGTAGCATTTAATATAATATCATTCGAATGCAAGCACTTAATCAGGGCCTGTCTGCATGACCTTACGCCTCGTGCCTTGAAAAAAAACTTAGCGGTACAAAAGGGGGTGGTGATGGACGGAGCATGTGAACCAATCAAACACTCACACCCAGTCAAAAGATCTGGGTTTGATCCATCACCGTTCTTTAGCCCACTCTGCCACCCCAGTTCAGACATGGCTATATGCAAATCAGTCTGACCCTGTGCCTCATCGGAACAGTCCTGCCCGAACTGCCAAGCCATGCCTTCCCTGGACCGGAAACAAGCTTCCGAGGACCGGTTTCTGGCATTACAGCCGTCTTCAGCCCGGCTTGCTTGAATCCAGTGGCAAAGTGAGCAAGGGACTCACGTCTGAGCATACCCTGCCACACTTGTGGCGGCCAAAGCAGTGAAAAGAAACTTAAGCATTGTTTTTCTCTCCTGCAAAAGTTCAGGACAAATACGCAGAAGATAAAGAATATCCTCCTGACCACTGTTACACAGTCTACATTCTGTTCGAGTTACCGATCTCTCCCAGGGTGGGAGGTGACACAATCCTGGCATTATTCCAAATCTAGCTTTAAGGAGCACCTGTTTTTTTTTCCATCCATGGGGTTACCAGAAATTGTTGAATTTCCTTCTTTTTATAACCGGTTATTATCGCCCAGGCGTGTTTTCTCTTAGTAAGGGTAGCTTTATCATTTAGAATGGATAGGTGGTTTACAGTTTTATTAATTATTTTCTTAAACGATGTCTTGGTTATATTAATTTCCCATATCGACTTAACCACAAAATCCTTTAGTGCTTCCCTAAGATAGAGCCATGCCGTGGAGTTCAAGTCGTTATTTAATTCTCTCCATAGCAGGTGCGATATTTCATTTTGATGATCAGATTTTATTTGATTCCAAACTTTTATAAAGCGGCCTTGCCTTGCATAGTATTGATTTGTTAGTCCAAACTCCACCCTTATTTGGGCAGGGGATGCATTTGTTGGAAGATGAAAAAGGGCCCGATATGCTCTGGTTATGATTTTTTTCAGCGGTTCAGAATCCTTACCCATTAACGCTTCACTGCCATAAGTGATAGTCGGTTCAAGTCTTGCAGCAATGATGCTCAGAAGAGGACCATAGGTTAGGCTGGAAAGTGACTTCTGGATAATTCCGAATGCCGCAGTCAGTGCATTCGTTTTTCTTTGGATGTCCCTTTGTTGTGGTTGGAAGTTGCCCTTTGCATCAAATAACACACCCAGGTATTTGTATACCTCTACTTGTTCTAGCTCGGTCTTGTCCATGAACCATTTATTCTTGTATCTTGTTGCGTTATTTTTGGTTACTACCATGATCTTTGTTTTTGTCTCATTTATGACCATCCCATTTTCCTTCGAGTACATGTGAGTCCGCCTAATTAGGCGTTGTAGTCCCACTTTTGTATGGCTCAAAAGTATGACATCGTCTGCATAAAACAAGTTCGTGAGACACTTATCAGCTAAGTTCGGGGGGTGCGCGTTTTCATCGTCCAATATTACAGATAGATCGGCAAGGAACAGATTAAAAAGGAGGGGGGCTAAAACACAACCTTGTTTCAGGCCTTTGTTTGCTGCAATCTCCTTAGATAGTGTTCTGCCATCCCCCATCCTCACACTCACCCATGTGTCTGTATACAAAAGGCGAAACATCTTAAGAAGGGGAGGTGGAACTTTCATTCTCTCAAGTTTTTTCCAAAGTAGATTTCAATTGACACAATCAAATGCGGATTTGAAGTCTATAAAGCATAAATACAGAGGTTGCTTCCTTCTGATTGACTTATCAATAAGTAGAGTGAGAACCAGAATGTTTGTAGTTGTTCCTAAACCTTGTATGAAGCCTGTTTGATTTAGGGGCAATTTCTTGTTTTCAGTCACCCATTCCGCTAGTTTGGTCAGCAGAATTCTAGCAAACAACTTGGCGTCCGTGTCCTGTAAGGTGATCAACCTATAGTTTCTGCAAGTGCCCAGTTTCCTTTCTTGAAAATTGGAGTTATTAGGGATCCTCGCCATGACTTGGGTACAGTTCCTGTTAAGACAACTTCTGTGTATACTTTCTCTAGGATGGTTGCCCATAGTTCCGGGTTTTCTTTAAATAGCCAAACGGTATCTCATTTGGTCCGGGAGCACCGTTCTTCTGTTTTTTTTATAAATTTGATAATCTCTTCTTTTTCTATGGGTATTTGTGTATCCAGGTCGTTATGCTGAGAAGAACAATCCAAGACGTTATCATTTTTGGCCCCTTCATGAATTTCCGGTACCATTAACTGAATAGAATCCTGATTTAGATGTTTCCTCAGGAAAATCTCCCATTCCTGCTCGGTTAACGGTGATGAGACTACTTGCTTGTTGGGTCTAGCCAGTCCATTGATAATTTTCCAGAAGTCTCTTGGATTCTTCTGCTTACTGGCATGCAATACTTTTGCCCAGGTTGCCTGTTTTGCTTTATTTTTCTCACCCCATATTAGCTTTTTTAAATTTTGATTTAGTAGCTTCAAGTTTCCCAAATTTTCTGCTTTTACCCCCGGTTTCTTCATTAACCTAATAGTCCTATTTCGTTCTTTCTTCAATTTCATTATTGCATATGGCAGGTTTAAATGATGATCGTTTTCCCTGTCTGATTCATTCCAAGATTGATTCTTAATTGACTGTGTTTGATTTTGCGTCCTGGTTAGCATCCCAGTGAGGTGTTCCCATTGCTCTATTACTGATTCTAGTGCAGAGTATTTGAAGCATGATTCCAAAAGCCTTTCCACCTGTTCGTTCGTTACTTCCTTGTTTCCAACATTCCAAAATATTTTTTCTATAATTAGTTGTACCAATATGCCCTTGGACAGTCTGATAGGCCTTGTTTGTATTTGTTCCGATGTTCATTATAATTATTTGCTGGGCGTGGTCACTTTCATTTACTTTCTTTAGTTGGTACGAGGTAATGTTTTGAAACATAAATAATGAGGTCATTGTGTAATCAATCCTGGAATGTACATTATACCCGAAGTAACCATATGCTGGGGGCACATCCGTTTGTATTCTGCCATTTAAGATTCGAAGTCCCATTGCTTCAATGTCCTTTACGAATTTTGTTCCCGTTCCGTTTTTAGTGGAGGTATTATCTTTCCCTACATTCTGCTCTGGAATTAACCATTGGTGATTTTGTGATTGGGTTATATCATCTCTTATGTGGGGTGACATAAGATTGAGGTTAAAGTCCCCAGTAATCAGATAATCAGCCAATAGATCCTCCAGCATTATGGTGATTAGAACATTGTTAAGGGTTCCACTGATTGTCTCCCTGCTTCTATTAGTAGGCAATATGTAAACCGTGATCAGATATAATGTTTTGGATTTTTGGTTATTTATTTTGTAGTTTAATTTAACTATCAAGATGTTCGTGCTATTTAGTTCCAATTGCTCATGGTGAGCCTGTAACGAATTAGAGATAAATATTGCCTGACCCCCCACTGGCTCGCCCGAACCTTTGCTCTTTCTTTGCGAGTTCGTAGTAGCCTGCGTATCCATGTAATAGAAACGGGTTGATTTCCCAAGTTTCTTGTAGTACTATAATCTGAAATGTACCCATTAAGGAATCGATATGAGCGTTGTGAATCTTACCTTTTAACCCATTAATATTCCATGAACACATTCTTATTATTTCTGTATTATTACCTTTTTCTCCTATTTGCAAAGGACTACCATATCATTGATTACAGTTGCTATGGAGTGCCTCACTAATCCATTTTTCCTTTATTTCTAAATTTCTGTCTATGTTGTGTTGCGACAGGGTACATACATTTTTCGTGGGAGATCTACCAAGTGCATTTTTTAGGACAGAAACGGTCTGTGTGTCTAATTTTCCCTGTTTTATTAATGATTCATCCCCCATAAAATGAGTAGGATAGACCTCTGGGATTTGTTTAGTTAGTACCATACCCCAGGTTTTGAATTTCATACACTCATTCATGATCTGTTCAGCTATTAGTGGGGATATTAATGTGATTAGTGTCGGAGTTTGGCTAGTGTGTTTCCCCTCCATGAACTCAAGTGAAATAATATCCTCACGTATGATGTTAGTTAGTGAAGGTATTGATTTAAATAATCTGAGTAAATTCCCACGATTAAGTATATCGTGCCTGCCTCTTGACTGACATTCTGGTGTAAAAATAAGATTTTCTCTGATTTTGGGGGTTTTATACGTAGGGACCTTGTTTTTCTCAATTTGGTTTGGTTTAAAGCTAACTGATTTTATCCCTTCCCTGCTATTGATCAGTAAATGATCCCATTCCTGTGTTTTTATAGGACCTTTCCCCGCCTTCACCAATAGAGGGTCCCCTTTTTTTTTATTCTCATATCAATGTCGTGGTTTTGGTGCGGAATCGTTATTATGGGTAATTTGGCAGGGCTACTTTCATTCATTTTGTCAGAGTAATAGTTGGTTGGTTCTCTTTCTTCTTCTTTTTGCTTTATGTCCAGTTTGGTTACCAGTGACATGATATCTGAGGTCGTTTTGCCCACTTGCCCTTCTAGTACTTTATTGTTGTTCCTTACTACGACTTGTGTTTAATTTATGTTGGGGCACGTTGATTGGTTTGGACCACTTATTGGGGTTTTAGCAAAAATAGGAAAGAAGTTGTTGATTTCTTTCATTGTATCCTCTGAAGTTATTGATATTTGGTCGTCATCTGTCTTACTTTTAGCAGTCTGTTTCAGTTTTTCGTTTTTTCTTGCTTTTCTAAGTTTTTTGTTGTTGACGTTTTGACATCATCGAGAACCCATCTGGTTCAGTATAATTGAGGATTTGATCCTCTTGATTAGCATTGCACATAGTTTCATTTCCTGGTAGGACCGTAGCTTGCTGAACTGATAAGTTAACTATTTCACCATGTTGTTTTATTGATTGTTTTAATTCCCAGCCTTTCTGGCTGTCAGACCCATTTCCAGTTTAATTTTTGTTATTTTCCTTTGTGATAGCATAATCCATATTAGCTTTATCCTTTCTGACTTGGATGTTTCTTTTGGTGTCTTCTATTATGCTTGTTAAAACTTCCGGTAGCACTGCTAGTTTATCCATGATAGGTACGTAGATACAGTCAGAGGTTGTTTTTTCGTTTTCTGACTGTACTTTAGTTATCAAGTTGTTTAATTGGGCAAGTTTGTTATCAATTCCCGCCACATTATTTGCCATCATTTTTAAAAGGTCAATTTGTATGTCCATTTTATTTGATTGGTACTTGAGACCTTCCAACATGAGTGTCGAAGTTTGGTAAAAGATATCCCATGGTATCCCTACTTCTTGTTGTTTTATATCCCCCTTTGTTAGCTTACTGTACTGGGGATTTTTTGGATCTACCTTATTTTTTTCAATAGTATTCGGGGATAAGACGTTTTTTTCCCAGAGGACCTTCCAGACCTTTCCCCAACAATGTGGTTATATTGAGCTTGACTTTGTTATTGTCGCTCCCCTGGTCGGTCGCATCTTGATTTTGATATATTTCAAATTCCTCGGGGGGTACACTCAACCGTTTATTGATTTCAACATTGACTTCAATGGGGCACCTTGGTGACTCTTGCTCCCTCATAACTCCGTAGTGTAATTGGTTTGTTTCCTGAGTTTGTGAGTACAAATTATTTGAGGGAGAGTCATCATCATTTGCCTTTGACTCTGACTCTGTCTTTATATTGCCATATTGCAACTCTTTAAGGGGTTCTTGCTGAGTTATCCATTGCAGTTGTTCTCCAGTCAAAGTATCTAGGTCCTCACTTTGGTTTTCGTCACGGTTTTGTTCTATTTGCTAAATTTGCTGACTGTTTTGTGTCCAATTGTGGGTTTCGCTGCTAGTAGGTTTCATGGGGGTCATGGGGGTCGGTAGTTTGTCATTGTTTGTTTCTGATTTCATTAGCATCAGAGCTCCGGTTGGATCCTTCATGAATTGAAACTTCTCCGGTATTTTACCGGCTTTTTCGAACATCCTTGCAATCGGGGAGATAAGCGACTGGGTCGGTCCTATTGCGTTGGTTTTTAACTTTTTTGATACCGAGGATTGCTGCATCTTTTTTGCACGTTTTGTCGCAGTACCTGCGGACCTTCCCTTTCCTGATCTCATAATATTTAATTTATAGTGAATGCTAGTTTCTTCGAATCTGAGTGTATTTAAATTCAAAAATTGGCACCTGGCAACCCTAATGCTCCCCTCTGTCGGTTTTCTTAGGTGGGGACTCAGATCCGCAAGATCCACTAGGATCCACTAGGATCCGTACACCCTCCCAAGCCTGCCTGCCTCCTCTGTGCGCTGCTGTGTTACCAGTCCAACACTTGTACAGTACGCAATGAATATTCAGCAGCCGCCCTCAGGGAGGGGCAAAGACTGTGGTTTTGCGGAGTAAGGCAGAAGCAATGCGGTGGCCTTATCCAACTCAGAGATAGCTTATTTTTTTAATTTTGCAGGTATTTTCGCAGGTTAATGTAAGATCAATGAAGTTCAATACCTGGTCAATGCTGGATTACTGAGGGTACATAGGTGCATGTCAGGAAAGTCCAGAAGCAGTTCAGAAGCAGTTCAGTGAGTTAAGGAGCATACAGCTTCTAGTTGTATTTAAAATTGTATTTAAAATAAGTGATCGTATGAATGTTGGGGCTTACCAATCCAATCCAATGCCCGGTAATGTCCTCCTTATAAGTGTCTGCCTCTTCTCGGACCCCTCCGCAGGAACCACTGCAATACTTAGCAGTCCCATGATCTCCTCACGGGCAGGCAGCAATCGACCAGGTATCTGGTCAGAATGGCGTTTTGCAGCGTTCTCTCGCACTCTCTGGTGTCTCACTGCTCACTTGCGCCACCAGTGATCTGCACAGTCTCTCGTGTCTCCCGTGTGCAAGCACCGCCTACCACTGCTTCCTGTGCAAGGAGCCGGGAGCCACGGTTAGTTGATGTGGTGCCCCCGGTGCCCCCAGGACCGGTGCCCCCGGTCCTCACTCGCCGGTGCTGCTAGGGTGCGTACAGTTTGAAAACGGCAGTAGGCGCGGAGGGCACGGCGGCTTGATGGCTTGATGCGGGGTTAAAAGGTTACACAAGCCGCACACCGCCCGCTGCAGCGACTGCTTCGGTCTCCTCGCACAGCCCTCTCAGCTCCACGCAAAACACGGACTGGATTGACAGACCTTGCTCTACACAGATGATGTTGTCCTCCTAAGTCAAGTGACGATGAGGCTTCAGAAGCTAATTGACGTTTTACTTCAGCACCGCAGCTTAAATTGAATTATGGTAATTTTTTAAAAAAACAAATATTGTGGTATCTGACTGCCAAAGGGAAAACATTGAATCTGGCCAACAGCTACCTGGTAATTGCAAACAAATACATATATCAGGGATGCTGGCTGGAACAAGGGAGGCCACTTAACCTCACTAAAACCAAAATCTGCTTCACTACAATTTGTATTTCAAATCATCTTCCAATGAACCAAAGAGCCTACCCATGAACCTCTGTTGAAGATAGTGATGACCAAACTCATCCCCACATTGGGGTACGGCGCGGAAGCTTTCCCGGGGAACCTGAACGCTTTTCTGAACAATGCCCAGAGTGCTGTTTTTACTTTAGATCATTGTTAAGCTCCCTTACCACACATCTCCAGCCCAGATCAGACTGGAATTACTGCTGGGCAATCTACTCCAAGTACAGAAAGCTAGCCTCCTCAAATATATGCACTCAGCATGTGCCACAAAAGGAGGCTCCCTGCTGGAAGTGCTATCAGCGAATAACATGGTGCCTCAAAATTCCTGGAAGATTTCTCGCTCTGGAGCTCAAAGGTGCATCATCCCTCTGGAATTTAAATCTCCCCCACCAGCGGTTCAAAATAGCTTTAAACCTGGAGGTTCATAAGGAAACTTTTGAATTGGATAGCTGGCTCGATAACATTTCTGGACAAAGTGGATAAATTGTTAAGGAAGTCAGTCTTGCACCCAGTCTCCTCAGGGTCATAGGGCTATGATCCTGAAGTTCACTTGTAGCATTACCTGTGCTCTAATGTGCTTCGAGTGTGTAAGTTTCAAATCTGATCGCTAACGAGAAAACAGTATGGGCAGGTTGCTAGGCGAATTCGGTAAATGCGATGTAGGTACAAGCTGCGTCTTTTCAGCATCGTTTGCTGATCTTGAGCTGAATTTCGCCTATCCTGCCCTTATAGTTTCCAACTGTCTGGCGGTTGATGTAGCTTACGGTGTTTTTATATTACTGTTACTGTGATTATTCAACACTTTTTAGGTCTCGCCTATCCCATTCCGCAAGGAATGGATAGGGGAGAATTTTAGTGGGCAAAATCGTTCTCAAACCAACGGCGGATTTCAAACAGTGCATGTGCTCGTGAACGCGCTTCTCCACGAGCCGCCTGCCTCCTAGAGCTTCACTTCAAAGGGCTTCACTTCAAAGACTCCGCCCACAGCGTGCGCTGCTTCACTTCGAAGGGCTTCACTTCAAAGGCTCTGCCCACAGCGTGCGCTCGGCCTCAGGCATTTCTCCTCCCACGGCCGGCCGGCCGTACTTTCACTTTCACGGCCGCCAGGCCGTGTCTTGCATTTCTCCCCCCCCCCTCCCCACAGCAATGCCAAGAGCTTGTTCTGGATGTGTTAGTGTGTTTGTCATGTTGCCTTTCTTTTTGGGACAGCAACGCTGCCTCCGAGTGTGTCTGTCTGTGGAGTTCGAAATGCTGGCTGTCTTGGTGTTATTTCGTCTGTATTGATGCTACATTCTCTCCCTGAACCAGTTTCTGTTTTTCCTTGCATTTCCGACAGAGTAATCCGTTAGTAAACCCACTCAGCAGCGACTGCTTCTGTCTCTATGCCAGGGCACATGGCATCTTGTGCCTCTATGCCAGGGCACACGGCACCCTCTGTCTCTATGCCAGGGCACATGGCACCCTCTGACTCTATGCCCGGGCACATGGCACCCACGCCTCTCCACCAGACAGTGCCTCGCAGCTCTGTAGGCAGCAACGGGGGACTGGTGGGCAGGGTGCTGGTGCATACTGAGGGCTAGCTTCGAGCAACCCCAAAGACTGGATGCTTCGACCCACTGAGCATTCCACGCCATCCCCTTCTAATTTCTACTATAGCCACTTCTACCTTCTCCGCTGTCTCCCTCTCCTTCTACCCTTCACCCCACCCCCGAAGCTACTCACCCACCGCACCCTTCCCTTTCTCATCCACTGTTACTTTACCTACCCTGCTTCCCTTCTCTACTCCCGCTGCTCTGTCTTCCTTGTTTACCATGCCAAGCAGCCATTCGCCGTCTTGGATTGCTAAATAAAATGGAGCCTGTGTCATTCAGTAGGATCGGACATTGATTGACAGAAGCGCCAGTAGCATCATTTTGCATACGGGTTTGTGCGCATATTGATACATTTTTTTTCTTCTTTTTGGTGGATGTTAAACATCATTTGCAAGAAGCATTCTGTGCCAAAAGACGAGACCTATACACTTTGCCAATGCTGGTTTCGCTTATCAAAACAAGCATTTGCAATGCAATAGATCTCGCATTTGCAAGAGTTTGAGCGATTGCCATTGTAAATGACAATGTCTTTGATTTATGTGTTTTGAAACCTGCAAGCTGGGCGGAAATACATACTTTGTACTTATAGTTGTTGCTTACGAGAAGGAAGACTGGCGATAGCTGCGCCTCTTTTACTGCCAGTCTTGCTTCTCGTAAGCAAGGACTATAAGAATAAAGTGCATGTTCATGCACCGCTTGTTGTACATTAATTTCTTTGACGTTTGTTGTTTTTTGCATGCTCCTAGTGTTTGTTTACCCATCTTTAAAATCGAGCCACAGTAGCGAATAACTTACACACACACAAGCACACACACACAACACCACTCACAATCCAAAATACACAACACACACACAACTCAAAAGACAAACACAAACCCACACACACACAAACCCACACACAACACCACACACACACACACACACACACACACCCCACAGCACACACAACAAAAACACACAGAACAGCACACACGAAACACACACAATTTCACACACACACACCACCACACACAAACCCCCCCACACACAACCCCACACACAACACCACAAACAAACACAACCCACAAAACCACTCACACACAACACATACACTCACAACACATACACACACAACACATACACACACAACACATACACACACAACTCCACACACAACTCCACACACAACTCCGCACACAACCCCACACACAACCCCACACACAACCCCACACACAACCCCACACACAACCACACACAACCCCACACACACCACACACACAACCCCACACAACCCCATCCACAAAACCCCACACACACAACACCACACACCCAACACCACACACACACACACACACACAACACACACACAACACACACACACAACACACACACAACACCCACACGAACACACACACACACACAAAACCCCACACACACAACCCCCCACACACAAACCCCCACACACACAACTGCCCACACACACACAACTCCACACACATTGCATTAGGAATACTATAGGTGTCACATTTGCAAAAGTATTAACTTTTGACATTGTAAAGGACAAAGATATTATTGTCAGTAATTTAAAAAACAACACATAAATAAAATATTTAACATTTACAATACCAATAGCTCAAACTTTCCAAATGCGAGACCTATTGCATTGCAAATGCTTGTTAGAGCATGTCACTTTTATGTCTTAGCACTTTAAGTCCAATTCCTGGCCTTGGATCAACTTTGATCTCCAAATTGTACTAATAGCAATAAAACACTATTATGTCTGGTTTTAGCAGTTTTATACCTTCTGTCTGGATTTCGAATTGTTAACTACTCCTGCCCATTTTTCGTAAATGTTGTTTCGCTGTCTCCCTAGAATCTTTCTGTTTACAATGATATACTGATGTAGTAGACAAAGAATGTTTTTATTTCTGCTGTTTAGAATTATTTTGTCGGGTCGGTAATGGCATGTGGCACTTTATGAATAGGCACTTTAACTTAGTCGTCCGGCCCTGATCAATGTTTTAACGAAGTGCATTAACAGGGTTAAGAGGCCATTTAGCTTAAGTCTAAATGCTTAAACGAACAACAGCCACGTAAGAATCGGAGACAGGCCTTCAGGCACAGTATCTGGAATTTGTATTGTGCATGCCATTTCCAAGATATCTCGTCAGCTACCGGTTTACAACACCATGTTAGGCACCACAGATGTCTAAACTACTTATAAATTGATTGCATCACTTATGACAGCTTCTATTTTTAATGGATTGCTCTTTCTTTTACATTATTTTTTTATGTTGCTTTAACATTGATGGACTTGATTGTTAAATAAAGTATTTTAAAACTCAAGTCTATCCGTACAGACTGCAATCTAAATGTATAATGACTTTTTTTTTCTCAGAAGACGAGCATGAGCTGAAACCTGACTTCCGATGTTATCTTGCTGTATGACACGATTTCATTATGCATACTTCAGCTATTTGATATAGCGCAGAATAGCTTCAAAGAGCAAACGAAGACTTTACAGAAGCATATTTTTATTACAGGAGGCGCGCCTCTCGGTGCGTATTTAAACCCTGGAAGAATAAAGGTATCATCTATTGCCACAATTTTGGAATCGGGGAAAAGGAAATAAAGTATGCACCGCCCTCTCGAGGTCGCTGCTAGAACTGCACCAGCTCAGTAACTATAGCTTTGCAGCCGAGGAACAACAGCGAAAGAGAGCAACAACCCTTCGTCGGTCTCGAAAAGCTTGTAGAACTAAGTCTAACACAGAGCCAATCATATCTCAGTTTACTATTAGAAAGTTCAATAGGGCTGGCGGAGTCAATCCAGTGTTTGACATACAATTGCACTTCACGAGCACCACTGGCCTTTAGGGGATCCCAGCACGTCGAAATGTTCCAATTTCTTGACAGCCCAGGCTATTTCTGAGGTAACCTGCTCGCTAATACGTTGCGCCGTGTACAACTTTCTCCGGGTCTCAGTTATAAATTGGCAGTCCATCTGGCCGGATTGACGGAATTGGAGGAAGCTCATTTCAACCACGTTGACTGAGCCCAGATATTCTCACCGAACTGAAGAGTATGTTAGCGAGAAAGAATGTCTGTTTCCAAGCCAGAAGCTGCTTTAGGGGTATTCCTGGGCATTTCACACCTGGCACCAAAAGGGCATAGTTCAGCTGTGGTTTCATATACTAATATCCTTGTAAAGTTGGTGGGCTCTAGGCCCTCATGGTACACCAATGACCACGCAGACACAGATGGTTACTGTACAGAACTGGCCACGAGCACGTGCATCCGGGCCCTTTTATTAACAGGCTCACGTCACTTGTGATGCCTGTGAAGGGATGCGTGTGGTGGTGCAAGTTTGCACACTCCCAGAGGGGGAGTGGTTACTAACTCTGTGTCTGTCGAGACACTAGAACGTTTCTCGCAGGACACAACATTCCCCTGACGTGACAGGATTTTTCCCAGTGTGTAAGGCAAATGTATGCACATTTCTCTGGGATCTGTAGTGTCCGGCTGGACACGTTCTAGTGTTCTGCCTGTTGTACACCACACTTCACACCCACCCACCACAGGTGTCACCTGTCAGGGGACCCTGCAAATAAAAGGGGCCGGGTGCAAGTGCCCTGGGCCAGTTCCAGTACCCGACCATACTGTGTCCGTGTCTATTACTGGTAGCATGTGGGCCCAGGGCCCGCAACACTACAATGGCGACGAGGGGGTCTGACCCCGCGTGCACGCCTGCTGCAGCTCTGTCGTGCTCCCAGGTGGAATGCTGTCGGAAACACCCTGTACCTAGTGCCTGTTAAGCATGCCAATGCGGCCGCACACAGGAAGCTTGCCCACATCACAGCTAGCCCAGGAGAGCTAAGGGGTGAAGTGCTGCCGTACCCCTGAGTGACCTTCCTCAGCACCTACATTGTCTGCCTGGGGCGAGGAGACTGTGCCCAAGTGCCTGCATCGTGGAGAAGGGACAAGAGCAGTCTAGCGAGAGGCACACCCACCTGAAGCACCGCGGGCAAGTGACACAAGTATGGATGGGCCAGTGAATGTCACCGCCATTGCAGTCCTCCAAAATGCCCACAAAGACATCAGCCCACAACAGCGAAAGGCAGCCTGCCCAGATCGGCTTGCAGTGCCTAAAAGACACAGCGCAGACGCTGCGTCCCAGAGTGTTGGGGAGGAAACCAACACTGTGGCCGGAGGACTGTGAAGGCCCCACCAAGTGACTCGTGGACATCCACCCTGCCGAGTCCATGCAGGGCACGTTGAGACGGCTGTTACAGGGTGAGTGTCAAAATGCCTAAACTACAAGACACTGTACCGCGATTAAATAGACCCCCATCTGCGCACATAGCCCGCACTGCATTGACCAGAGGCAGGAGGAAAGCAAGCTCGCGCGCCTCAATTTCCCTTTCCACAGCCAGCCTACTGGCACCGCAAGAAAGGTACAATGCTGCATGTTAGCACGAGGTCTGCAGTAATCACTGAAGTTTGCCACGACCTCTGTAGCACCACCTGTAGCGCGGCGGGGCCTGGGGACATAGGCCGCAGCAGCGCGGTAATGATGACACGTGAGGCACTAGTTAGCTGCTGGCCAGAAGACCCCGAGCGGTCTACGGCCCCTTTATTTATCCCCGAGAGGCGAGCCCGCCCCGAGGGGTGTAGGGATGCGCGGGTGCAAAAAGATATACTTATCAGGAGAGGCCGGGTGGCTCTCTACATCCCTTCCTTCTTTTAGTCCTGCACATTCAGAAACTGTACAGTTCACGGAGAGGTATATACAAAGTCTTTCAAACGCTGGCTGGGTGCTGGATTCGGCCGGAGACCATACCTCTGGCTCCGGGAAGAAGGGGATGTTTCCACCCCAGCCGGGGTGCCCTCAACAGACGCTGCGCCAGTGTCCGGAGTCATCGGTCTTGCATTTTCCGCACTCCCTGAACTTGCTGCCCTTGTCGGCACTGACTCCGAGCTTCCTACTTTCGGTGACCTCGCGGGGGAGAAGACCAGCTGAGAGTCTTGGCACACTCCTGTCTCAGGACATCCATCTGTTCCCCCGGTCCTCTTGAAGCTGGACACGGTCCTCATGACGGACTGTTGTCCTCTTCGGAGGGTCACCATGGTGCCCTGGGCGTACTCCACTTCACATCCCTCAGGCTCATAGGGCGTCCGGAACTTCTACCTGGGGTGTCGGTCTTTGATCACGACCCGGTCCCCCACTCTCAGCTGGGATTCCTGAGACCCCCGGGCCTCACTTGTTTCCGATTCAAGGTCTCCCTCCGTGCCTGGACAGCGGCATCATCCCTCTCCACAGGTACCCACACCGGGCCAGCCGGGATGCTATCTCGTGGAGCTCATTTGAACAGGAGATGAGCCCGGGCACACTTGGTGGTGCTATGGGGAGTCCGACGGTACGCGCCCAGGAATTCCTCTAAGGCCGTCTTAGGATCTTCGCCGCCATCCACAGCGATACGTAGCGCCCGGTTGATGGTTCTCATGAGTCTTTCTACTTCGCCATTTGCCTGAGGCCACAGTGGGGTGATCTTTCGGTGCCTTACCGCTCGGATCTCAAAGTACTCTTGAAACTGTCTCCCCTGAGAAGGGGGTCCATTGTCGGACTTGACTTCTTCATGTAACCCCATTATTGCGAATACCCGATCCAAGACCCGCTTCACATGTGGAATCGCAGTGGAGGCCACCACCTCAACGATCGTAAACATCGAGTCGGAATCAACTATTACCAGCATGTGTCGTCCATCAGGAAAACAACCGAAGTCCACACAGAGGTGTGTCCACGGGGCCTTGCTCGGCTCTTCGGTGAGCACAGATGCCGGGGCAGGGTCTCCTCCTGTGATTGTGCAGGCATGGCACTGCCTCACCATCTCCTCCACCATGGAGTCCATCGCCGGGAACCACACCTTATCTCGTAGTCTGGCCTTGGTTTAGCCATTCCTTGGTGGCCGACGTGGGCCAAAGCGAGGATCCTCCTCTGGAGCTTTTCGGGTATTACGATGAGGTGCCCTTTCAAAATCACTCCTTCCGTTCCTATGCTCAACTCACTTCTCACTTGCAATAGCTGCTGACATGCATGACTAACCTCCAGCCATAGGGCCCGAGCCCCGTCCATGAAGTGAGCCCATCCATTGTTCTCCAGGGCTTCTCGAACTCGGGCAAGCGTGGGGTCTTCTCGAGTGGCATGGCTGATTTCATCGAGTGTCACGGCTTTCGGACATGCGCCCTGCGACACCATGTGTATGAACGCCTCAGTGTTGCAAACGTCCCCAGATGATGCGGATAGTGTCGAGGACTCCGGGTGACGGGACAAGTAGTCGGCAGGGTTGTGTGCCCTTAGGCGGAACACCACCTTGAAGTTGTATCCTTGGAGCTGTACAGCCCAGCGTTCAATCCTCGGTGGGGCCTGTCTGGAGGAGCCCGCAAACAGCGGGAGCAATGGCTTGTGATCAGTCACCACGCTGAATTCTTGGCCACACAGATACAGATGGAAGTGCTGGCATGCCCACTTGATCCCCAGCACCTCCCTTTCGATTTGGGCGTATCTGGTCTCCGTGTCGGTAAGTGCCTTGCTGGCGTAGGCCAGTGGCTTCCACACATCAGGGACATGTTCCTGGAGAAGAACTGCGCCAAGGCCCACCGGGCTTGCGTCAACGACCAGTTCCGTTCGGCGTTGAGGATGGAAGTATGCCATCACCGTTTTGTCCTGCAGGCCCGCCTTGACATCCTGGAATGCTTTGTTGGCCGCCGGTGTCCATTCCCACTTCCGATCATGTCGAGTGAGGGCGCGTAGCGGCTCAGATATGGTAGCCAGATTGGGTATAAGCGCCCACAATATGTAGCCATACCGAGAAAACTCCTCACCTCGGTGGGGTTTTGTGGCCTGCTGGCGGTCCTGATCGCTTCGGCCTTCTTCTGGTCAACTACCAGCCCTTCCCAGGTGAAGGTGTACCCAAAGAAGTCCACGCTCTCTTGGTAAAAGGAACACTTGGCCTTATGCAGAGTCAAACCACAATCCGCAAGTCTCCGCAGCGTGGCGCGGAGGTGGGTATGATGTTCCTCAAGTGTGTTGGAGTAAACTAAGATGTCGTCGCTTAGATTAATTACACCTTGCAGCCCCGACAGCATCTCCTGAATGGCGTTCTGAAAGACCTCAGTGGCCGAGGACACTCCAAAACTGAGCCTCTTATATCGGCGTAACCCCACGTGCGTTGAAAACATGGTGATGTATCTACTTTCAGGGTCGAGTTCGAGCTGGTGGTACCCAGCGTTCAGGTCCAGTTTCCAAAACCATTTTGCGCCGTTCAAGTCGGCCACAATATCGTCCATCGTAGGGGTGATGTCGCGCTCCCTTCTTACTGCAGTGTTGGGTAACCTCATATCTACGCAGAGTCGAATAGCTCCTGGCTGCTTGGGTGCCACGACCAGCGGGGCCACCCACGGTGTGGGCCCCGATACTTTTTCGATTACTCCTATTTCTTCGAGCTTCCTCAGCTCCTCCTCTACTTGCGGACGTAAGTTGAGCGGTACGCGTCCATGCCTGAGGGCCACAGGCCGTACTGTCGTATCAATGTGCAGCTTAAACCTTTTGCCTTTTACCTTCCCCAGTCCTTTGAAAAGCTCTGGAAACTCCTCTAGCATTGCTTCTGCATGAGATTCGTGGACTTGGTTAGCAAAGAAAACTAGCCCCAGGTCTTCGGCAGTGTGACAACTGAGCAGAGTCCCCTTTTTGCCGTCAGTGATATGGAACCTCGCCTCCGTGGTGTAGCTGCCACTGACAACCATGGCCTGGATGACGCCCCTGAGAGGGAGCGGGTCCATCCCTCCATAGGTGTAGATGCGGGCAGTAGACGGTGCCAGATGAGGTCATGGTGACAGGCGGTCATATTGATCGGAGTCCATGACATTGACGAGGCACCGGTGTCAATGAGGGCTCGCACATCCGTACCGTCAATGGACACAGAGCACATGGGAGGTGGCCTCCGATGAGTTCCTGTTTGGCTGACATAGGAGACTACGAACACATCTTCATCGTCTTCGTTCTCATACATTAAGCGCCTTTCTTGCGGTTGGTCGTCCGGTACCGGTGACGGGTCCACCAGCGATATTTGTCAGACCCTCTGAGACATGTTCCGCGGTCTTGACATCGTCGGTCGAAACCGCCCACCACGGCATACTCGGGCATAGTAATTTTGTCTTCCGCACCGTGAGCATGTCTTCCCCTTCGCCCCGCAGACGGTCGTCGCAGGGTGATCTTCACTGCAATACCCACACAGACCTCCCGGGCTTGCTTTCGGCGCTGGGCGTGATGTCTGTGGTCGCCTCTGGATGGCATCTACCTTCTCTTCGTTGATGGCCGGGACCATGGGTGCTTGCGACGGGACAACTGGTGCATGTAGGGCGGCCTCCATTTCCTCCGCCCTGGCGTTGGACAGCTCATGGGAGCAGGCAAGGACCAGGATTTCATCCAGCGAGATACCCGGTTGCCGGAGAATGAGTTTTCTCAACAGTTTAGATCGACAGCCAAGGATTATCTGATCACGGATCTCTTCCCGCAGATCTGCGAAGGGGCAAGTGCTGGCCAGCCGGCATAGGCGCGCATAGAACATGTCGACTGATTCCATCTCAGTTTGCCACCCCTCCTGAATTTGAACTTTTTGAAATCGTGATTGAGTTGCGGGTCGAAGTGTCTGTTGAGGGCGGCCACCGCCTCATCATAGTCATCTTCTCTCCCATTGTTGGGGAGCATCTCGAAGAGGTCGTATATCTTGGCTCCGCCGTAGCAGATGAGGAACAACTGTTTCACGGTGCCATCCGTCTCCCTTGTCCCCTTGAAGTAGTGGTTGAGTCGAGAGACACAGACCTTCCACCGGGGAGCCGCTGTTGCAGGGTCTGAAGCTTCGCTGAAAGGTGGGGGGACACCAGAGCGGGCGCGCGGAGGACACAGCGCACAGGCGGGGTCAAGGACACTCACCCTCGCAGGCGCCGCCTCGGCGAGAACCGCCAGCTGAATGCGCTCCCCAGCAGAGGGAGACGCGTGGGCAGACTCGAGCCGGGCAGCGCAGGCCGTACCTCCCAGGCGCACACAGAGACGCGGGCGGGCTCCACAGCGCGAACTGAGCACGTGCCTCACACCAGCAGGACAGGACACCGGCAATGCGGGAGGGCACCGCAGCTTAACCACATGCGACACGCGGCCGGAAGACCCTGAGCGGTCTACGGCCCCTTTATTTATCTCCTCAGGGCGAGCCCATCCCGAGGGGTGTAGGCATGCATGGGTGCAAAAAGATACACTTATCAGGAGAGGCCAGGTGGCTCTCTACACCACCCAGCCGCCACATCAAGCACCAGTTACCGGACTGACTCACAGCAGAGCCCCGACCAGGGTTAAAATGAAATAATTAGCCACACCGGAGGAAATCCCGCCACCGGCAGATAAGGAAAAGACTGGGACTGTACCTGATCAAAGCTGCGCACTGGAATCACCAGTCGCCGCATAGGGCAGCAGCCATGGCAGCGCTGTGCAGCCCATAGTTGAAATAGCTGCATCTTGAAGGAGTCATGCAGTCAGGCCCGGTGGGGTAGAGGGCCCGCCTGCAAGTGTTAGCAGTCGCATTCGGGCCGCTGGCAGCAAGGAAAAGCCAGAACTGCAAAGTGATCCCTCATCAATTTGCCCATTAGGCCGCCACATGAGGTGACTAGAGCTCCGACCTGCAAGATATGGGGGTTGGGAAAGCGAGTGGCTGCAACGCCATCTAGTGGGTGCTCACTGCACTGCAAGCGGCACTTATTAAACAGACACATGAGGCAGCCCTGATCCGACAAAGATTACCAGCAGGGACCTGCCACCCGGCGTGTGCAAAGAGGTCTGCAAGGCCCCACAAGTCACCTGAGCACCAAGAAATACATGAAAAAGAGAGGGTGGGTTGGTGAGAAGCACTCCACCCTCCATATCATCTGTAGGCTATCAGTAGCAGCTCCCCATTAGCAGGAGAGGAGACTTTGACTGCACCTGCTCTCGGTGCCACCTAGTGGCATTCCCCACGCTGCACCCAGCTGGTCTGGCTGAAGAAAGAAAGTTTGAGTCACAGTAACTACATGGTTCCAAAGGACGCAGGAACTTAGAATGTCCTAAAAGAGGCACTCTGAAAAGGTGTACATATGCTGCCTCCAGCACAGAGTTAGCAGATGGGAAAATCAGCCCGCTAGTAGAACTAAGAGGTTGTGTACTCCCAGAAGATAGACTGCAAGGCAGCAGTTTGAACAGGGTGGAACCATAGAGAAAACAGAGACTGTCCCAGCAAAAACAGCAGTGCAGCATATGCCCATTAGGTGTTGCCTGCTCTAAGCACATTGGCGGGGGAAGACCTGGTAACCACCCGCAAGGAGCAGTAAGACGCTTACAGCTGCCCCGACCAACAGAATCATCCAGGGGCCAAACAAGGTCCAGAGAAGGAAATAAGACAGAGGGCAGCTAAGCCCAAGACGATGCAAGAAAGACGCACGCCGAACGTGCAACCCCAAGTGGCTGCCTTACGCCACTGCAAGCAAGAGGAGGGCGACACCTACTCTCAGTGGTGAGTAGCCACCACCGTAAGCCAGAAGAGGCCGCCTTGGAGAAGGACCAAGAATGTGGGGTTCGAGGGGCACTGACACATGCACCCAGGAACTTGACAGCACAGGCAGGCACCCAGGAGATAGAGACACCTCCAGAGAATCACTGCTGAATGCAGCAAGGAGATCCTCTACATCTCCACTGCACCAGTGAAGCCCCGCAGTGGACCAAGGACAACACAGAGTGTCCTCCCTATCACTGCCTCAAGATGGAGTCTCCAGTACCCCAAGACAGGCAAGAGGAGTCCCGCACACTTCACGTGGCCAGCACCACCACAACATGTGCTCCAAGGACAGGTGACATGTGGCTGGATGCCACTTTCGCACAGCAAGCAAGGAGCACGTCACTCGAAGTGACTGACCCGGCCAAGCATGCCCGGATGGAGGCAGGATCAAGTGCCACAACGGCGCATCCTCGAGGCCCAAGCGCGACGCCCTCGAGTGAAGAGAAGAGGAGCACCGCGAAATCCTGGAAGAAAGGATGGTGCCCGTGAAAGGTCCCCAAGAGGAAGAAGCAAGTCCTACTGACAGGACAGACCTGTGACAGGGCGGCAGAAAAGTGAAGACCATCCCAAGAACTGGACGTGACCAGAGGGATGTCCATGTGGCGCAAACATGAGACATGTGGCAGGACGCCACATCCAAGTGAGGACCTGGTCGGAAGGAGGAAGAGACAGTGGCAGGACGCCACTCCGCAAAGGAAGAAAGAAGAGTGGCACAACTGCCACAGGGCAGACAACCACCACAGGCGCGCAAGATGGAACGGAGAAGAGCGACAGGACAGAGAACTCGTGCCAGCACTGGAGAAGGTGTTTATCAGCACAAGCCAGCCACCGGGGTGCAGAGACGTCACTGGAGACAGCTTCGCGGGAGGACCAACCGTAAGCCGCTATCAATCGCGATCTGCGTCCAGGCCCCACGCTTCGCAGTTCGACCTTTCTCTCACCTGTCACCGGCTGCTTGGTATCGATAGCACCACACCTAGCAAGTGCACCTGCTGGAAGATAACAGCAAGTTGCCACAAAGTCTCTCCAGTCCTCCTCACTCCACAAGGTCACCTAAGGCAAGAGATCGCCACCTGTTGCCCAACTGAAGAAAAATCACTGTGTTCGTCATCGTCATCCAGGTGCATCATCATTAAGGATGTCAAAGGAGCATCGCACCACCAGAGTGGATACCAACACTTCAGACAACCGGAGTTCAAAGAGGCTAGCCACCTAGGAACCTTCTGTGTGCCCCCATCAACCTGAAGCCTGCCGAAGTAGAGCATACCCGACCATTGGAATATTCCCCCTTGGGGTTACACGAGGCTTGGCCGTGGCCCTGTTGGGAGTTCTGCAGCGACCCCTCAGCGCGGTCTACAAAAGGCCCACACAGCCCACGCAGTCACGTGGCAATCCAGGGGCAAGGGCCTCGACGGAGTTCATGTGAGAGGGGAGTCTGAATAGGAGCGATGCGTCGGCAGCAGCTCCACGACAGGCACAGGAAGCATGGAGGTCACAGTCGAAGACTGGTCACCCAAAGACCATCACAGGAAGGCACACAACCTGAGTCCTGACGGCGAGAACACCCAGACTGAGACACCACCCTCTGCGGCTTCATGAGCGACTTGGATGTGGCCCTGTTGGCAGTTCCTCAGCGACGCCTTTGTGCAGCCTACACAAAGCCCGCACAGCCACACTCTCTCATGGCAGCCCGGCAGGAAGGCCCTGCATGAGGCTCCAGTGAGAGAGAAGTCTAAGCAAGAGAGGCAAGTCTGAAGTTGATTGGCTGTCAGGAGCTAGAAAGACCATCAAGCACATCACCTCCAAGGGAAGGCTTCGTTCACAGAGATCATCCCCAACAGCTGTAGGTTTGTCGTCCATGTAACCTGAGCGCCTGCAAGATCTCCAGAGTGGACACCACCACCCCTCCAGATGCACCGAAACTTGAACTTTGTAAATAGACTCCAACACCGCGAGGCCAGGCCGATCTGAAGTACCTCGCCAAGGCGGACTAAAGCATCCTGACCATGCGGTCCAAAGCTCCAGCGCTGCCTGGCTGATGGCCTGGAGAGACTCATTTGGAGCCAAGTGTTGTTTATTTGCTTTCTTACAGGTTGGACTTTTGTTTCTTTATTTTAATTAAACTTTGGGAGGGATGTAGTGTCCGGCTTGACATGTTCTAGTGTTCTGCCTGGTGTACCCCACACTTCACACCCACCCACCACAGGCGTCACCGGTCAGGTGACCCTGCAAATAAAAGGGGCCGGGCGCACATTCCATGGGCCAGTTCCAGTACCCGACCACACTGTGTCCGTGTCTATTACTGGTAGCTTGTGGGCCCAGCGCCCGCAACACTACAGGATCCGCCCTGATTGCTATAGCGGTCTCACATGTAAGGTGGCCCACTGCCATTTGTCTTCGTCCGCGCTATAGAGCTAACACTTGCATACATAAGGGATGCTGGCAAAATGGCATCAGATGGGTCACCCTAATTAGGCAGTCGGCGCGTTACTACTTCAACGGGCTTAACAACCAGCAAAATGGTGTTGGTATTGCCAGATCCCGTGGAGGCTCTGACATCGGGAGCACTGCCTTCTCCATCAGCTCTCAACCTCAAACAACATTCACTCCTCCCAGCATCACCAGTGATGTGACCCTGCTAATTAAAAAGAGATAGGTACACCTCAAGCCACTCTAGTTACCAACAAACGCCTCATGTTTTGTTGTCCTTTATACTCATAGCTGCCTTGGCTTGAGATTGCTTATGTATGTTTCATAGTTTCAGTGTACTTATGAGTGACATTTAATGGCCAAATGTGTGACACTTAAGAGTGGCACTTCCTTGTGAGTAAAATCAAGCAAAGAAGTCCATGGAAACAGGTGAATACCAGAAGTTACACCCATATGAGCAACAAGAAACTGTAATATCTTAAAACTGCTGCAAAGCACCTGGGGCCTCATTTATGAGAAGTGACGCATCGCTGCGTGAAAGCAGCGATGCGTCACTTCTCAGTGCGCACTCCTTGCGACATACCTGATGCGTCATATTTAATGTATGACGCATCATGTCGCAAGGAGTTACAGATACGTCAGTATTTCTGACGTATCTGTAAGCGTAAAAGTGACGCATTGCTGGAGTGTGTCACAAAAGTGACGCAACTCCAGCAATGCTTCCTTTCACATGGGGCAAGCCCCATGTGAAAGGGCTTGCGTCAGTCTTACACCTGCTGTGAGGCAGGCGCAAGATTTTGACGCAACGGTGTCCTAGAAGTGACGCAGTGAAATCTCATAGATTTCACTGCATCACTTCTACGACCCTTTCTTGCGTCAATACGCCCCCTTTGCATACATTATACCTGCCGCAGGTATAATGTGACGCAGGGGTTTACAAAGTGACGCATCTACCTAGATGCGTCACTTTGTAAATATGGCACAACAAGGCGCATTGTTTACGCCACTGGTGCGTCACAAAAAGTGACGCACCGGCGGCATAAAAGTGACGCAAGGGCTCATAAATGAAAGCCCCATGTGAAAGGGCTTGCGTCAGTCTTACACCTGCTGTGAGGCAGGCGCAAGATTTTGACGCAACGGTGTCCTAGAAGTGACGCAGTGAAATCTCATAGATTTCACTGCATCACTTCTACGACCCTTTCTTGCGTCAATACGCCCCCTTTGCATACATTATACCTGCCGCAGGTATAATGTGACGCAGGGGTTTACAAAGTGACGCATCTACCTAGATGCGTCACTTTGTAAATATGGCACAACAAGGCGCATTGTTTACGCCACTGGTGCGTCACAAAAAGTGACGCACCGGCGGCATAAAAGTGACGCAAGGGCTCATAAATGAAAGCCCCATGTGAAAGGGCTTGCGTCAGTCTTACACCTGCTGTGAGGCAGGCGCAAGATTTTGACGCAACGGTGTCCTAGAAGTGACGCAGTGAAATCTCATAGATTTCACTGCATCACTTCTACGACCCTTTCTTGCGTCAATACGCCCCCTTTGCATACATTATACCTGCCGCAGGTATAATGTGACGCAGGGGTTTACAAAGTGACGCATCTACCTAGATGCGTCACTTTGTAAATATGGCACAACAAGGCGCATTGTTTACGCCACTGGTGCGTCACAAAAAGTGACGCACCGGCGGCATAAAAGTGACGCAAGGGCTCATAAATGAAAGCCCCATGTGAAAGGGCTTGCGTCAGTCTTACACCTGCTGTGAGGCAGGCGCAAGATTTTGACGCAACGGTGTCCTAGAAGTGACGCAGTGAAATCTCATAGATTTCACTGCATCACTTCTACGACCCTTTCTTGCGTCAATACGCCCCCTTTGCATACATTATACCTGCCGCAGGTATAATGTGACGCAGAGGTTTACAAAGTGACGCATCTACCTAGATGCGTCACTTTGTAAATATGGCACAACAAGGCGCATTGTTTACGCCACTGGTGCGTCACAAAAAGTGACGCACCGGCGGCATAAAAGTGACGCAAGGGCTCATAAATGAAAGCCCAATTGTGAAAGGGCTTGCGTCAGTCTTACACCTGCTGTGAGGCAGGCGCAAGATTTTGACGCAACGGTGTCCTAGAAGTGACGCAGTGAAATCTCATAGATTTCACTGCATCACTTCTACGACCCTTTCTTGCGCCAATACGCCCCCTTTGCATACATTATACCTGCCGCAGGTATAATGTGACGCAGGGGTTTACAAAGTGACGCATCTACCTAGATGCGTCACTTTGTAAATATGGCACAACAAGGCGCATTGTTTACGCCACTGGTGCGTCACAAAAAGTGACGCACCGGCGGCATAAAAGTGACGCAAGGGCTCATAAATGAGGCCCCTGAAATGGAAGGGCATTAATCCCTCTTTCATGTGTTTCATTTGTTTTATAGTGCTCCTCATACCAGTGTAGGGTGTCAGAGCACTTTACATCATACACACATTATACAGAGACAACGAATCATACATGTGTAAATCAGTCTATAGGAAATGTTACATAAAACAGCGAAGATTACAAGTTGTAGGAATCAGATGTCATCCATACTAGTAGGCAGTATATTTTGAAGTGTGTTTGGACCAGAGAAGCACAAACTCAGGGTTTTACACGTACCACAGTGGTGGCTTTTTACTAAAAAAGGATGTATTTCTACCCAAACTAACCCTTTTAGAAATATTGGGATAATGAAAGACTGGGGGAACAATAACGTTCTAACCTATACCACACGGTTTAAATGCAGCTCCTTGATTGCAGTTCATATGTAATTGTGCTATTTAGAATTGTAGCTTTGGAACTGCAAGTAACAAAAGGATCTCTGTGGCAAGAGCAGTAACCCACTCAGCTAGCCACATAAAATGCAGTTTAGTGATCTCTGGTACACGATCCATGCAGCAGGCACATTAACCCACTGCGCTACTTCATGAAAGGTGAAAACTGTGACTAGACAAAACGCTTATCTGGCTCCAGCAGGAACATTATTCATGAGAGTTATCTTGACATTTTAATTGCTGCCTGAAAACTCCTGCATAGACAAGAAATTTGGCAGAAGGTGGTTTTATTTCAGAGTACACAGCACCTGAGGGGAGAGGGGGTCCCCATATCACTGTAGTTAGAAGGGTGAATTCCCAAGGGACCCGTCCGCTAATAGAGACAGAAATTGGCAGTGGTACTATTAACTGCCGTTTCAATCCAGAGAGCAAAGAGAAGGGAGAATATGAGCCATGGCAGCCACCCTCAGAGGTGGAGCCAGAAAAACAAAAGTAAGCATGCCCAGCACTGCAACCGCTTACAATACACAGAATACACAGATCACACAGGCATCTCCATTGCCTGAAGTGAAGTAACAGTAAACTGAACACACAGTCAAGCGAGGCAAACCTGGCGCACGCAAAATGCACTGGGCCCCTGCACCACAACACCTGAAATAAACAATACTTTTGATATTAAAAGAAAAAACGAATGATTCCTACCTTAACTGTTGAAGCAACAACAAACTATTGTGAAAATGAGGCCCCTGTTCATGTAGACAAGGGAAGCCTGCATCAACCTTCCCAGAAAGCCCATAGTTTCACAACTCTGTGCTGCAGCGGCCTGCTGCCTAGGGCTGCCCTGAAGTGTCTGTGTGTCGAGGTTAGGGGGCACAGCCAAACTCGGATGGTGGCAGCATTTCCTGGGGCTCAGGTCAGTTGGCATGAAATTGAAAACACATCCTGCTACCGCAGCCTGCCCCAACTCCGGACCATGCAACGTAGTAAGACATGCACAGACCTGAGGGCACTGATTCAAACAAGATAGAACAGTCAGCGCCCATTGTGATCCTCTGCAAATAATGTAGCCCATGGCCACATGAAGGTGTAAGTGGCACTAACGGGGGTGGGTAGTGTGGCACCAGTTGCTGAAATACAGCAACACAGGGAAGGCACCACCCCTGGATTCATTTGGCTGGCTCTACACTCACTGGTACAAGCAGGATGGCCACATGAAATGGTTATTGGTACCACCTCGACTGAGGCAGCTTCAGCGGGTCACAGTTGTTAACAATTCAATGAAGTCAGCTGAACCCAGCCCACTGCAGTAGTCGGCACCCATGCTGAGAACAGACTGCTTATGTTTAAAGTCACTTTTTCAACACAGGCTGACTGAATAAGGCAGTACGATTCTTGCAGCACAGTCTGCACCGTACTCACTGGCCGTACGCTGCTGTTAATGCAGCTCCTTTCTGACACTCGCAATCATTCATATCATGCATTTTAGTGTGGTAATACGATCACCACACTAAAATGCGTGAGTCTAACACCTGATGCGTGGTACTTTACAGGACTGAATACCAGTGCGGGCATAAGACGCTAGTCTCAACGCTTGGCTGCCCTCCTTTTGACAGGACCTTAAGGGTCTGTATAAAGAGTGCCTTATTATAGAGCCATAAAATAATGCCTGTATATATTTTTTGTCTGCCTTCATTTCCTGGCAAGCACAAAACATATATCAGAAAGGAAGATGTAATGGGGCCCTTGACACTGTGGAATCAGTGGCAGCTGTGTACACCGCTAGCACTGACTGAGGGTCTAGTTCGTTGTAATGGAAGCTCTGCAGAGCTGCACCTGGGCTGAGCTCTGAGCCCCTATGCAATGAGTCTCAACAAGGACGACGCCCTGCCTCATAGGCACAAGACAATAAACTGGGGCTGAGGCAAGAGGTGTTCGAGGGCAAATGCCCTGTCTTTAGGGCACATAGGCTGCCCAAGAAATGTATTTAGGGAACAGGCAGCCTACACAATTGCATGAGCTTATCTTCTAACCTTTCAAGGTGTTTAATGAAAAGAAATATAGTTAGTGAGGTTTGATGTAATTTTTTCATTACTTCTGACATTAAGAAACAAATACAGATTTTACTATTGTTTCTGCAGTTTTTCAAGAGATTTTCTGATGCACCAACTCTCTAGTGCAAATAGCATTTATGCTGGCATCGGGTGTTTTATGCCACCTTTTAGCACCTCTGTGATAAAAAATAAAAATGAACTCGGGATGAACGTGCACAGATGGTTTTGCACTGATTTTATTTGCAATATTATCATTTTTTTACATTTTGTACAGACAGTTTCCAGCAAAAGAGCGGGCTATGTACCTGTGCAAGGACAAAGGGAAGTGCAATTTGTGCTCAGCTTCCAGTGGGAGCAAGTGCTTCAACGGATGCAATACTGTTTGTTCCTTTTGTAATGTATTGCAATATTTATATAGCGCTTACTACCCCTATGTGGAGCACTGAAGTGCTTGCCTACATGGGTAGTACGCTATACTGTATAGAATGTGTGGTTAGAAGGGTGTTATATTTGTTTTTAACCAATGTGGGAAGTGTTTTCAGGTCATGAATGACGACCACTGAGGTGCGGTTATCGTGTTATGGGATGCAGTGCTTAGCAGTGTGATGGAAGAGGAAGTGTGAGAGACATGAGCACAGTTTATGGTTTTCCGTAAGCTGGCAACTTTGAGCAGCTCTGTAGGTCTCTTGATGATATTTAGTATTTTCCTAGTCCTCTTAGCTGATCACTGTACTGGGTTGTCCATTCTAAGATATTTTGTTTAAAGTTTACAGTCCTGAGCAGGCATAGCTTGAAGGATGACATGGACCAGTGACCTGCTGGGATAGACATTGTTACTATCATCCCATATCTTAATGCCACTGTGAGATGTCAAAAGGTAGTTATCACATGTAAACAGAATGGGGGTTGGGAGCACACTGCCTCACAGTCCCAGCACAGTTTGCCCCTGAAACACGATGCACATGTGTGCCTGTGAATGGTACTGTGACTTGAGAGGAACTTGGCAGCATTTCCAGTAACCCCAGATGATTTTTCTTTGCTCTCTAAAACTGCTGCTCTCTACTGATGAAGGGCTCAACCCAGAAACACGTGTCTAGAGATATACAGCAATGTCTGCACCAACTTTGGTGAAAAACTCCAGCTATTTTTGAAGTAAGTTTGTACTGTGTACTGCATTTACCAGGATGCAACGGGGCGAACTGTGCCAGGACTGTGAGGCAGTGTGCTCCCAACCCCCATTCTGTTTAAAAGGCTCCCTTGAGCCAGCAAGCTGACGAGCTTTGGAGATGCACCTGTCTGCCTGTGAATGGTACTGTTGCCTGAGATGAACCTGGCAGCATTTCAAGTAACCCCAGACGATTTTTCTTTGCTCTCTAAAACTGCTACTCTCTACTGATGAAGGGCTCAACCCAGAAACACGTGTCTAGAGATATACAGCAACGTCGGCACCAACTTTGGTGAAAAACTCCAGCTATTTTTGAAGTAAGTTTAAACTGTGTACTGCATTTACCAGGATGCAAAGGAGCGAACTGTGTTGGGACTGTGAGGCAGTGTGCTCCCAACCCCCATTCTGTTTAAAAGGCTCCCTTGAGCCAGCAAGCTGACAAGCTTTGGAGATGCACCTGGGTGCCTGTGAGTGGTACTGTGACCTGAGAGGAACTTGGCAGCATTTCCAGTAACCCCAGATGATTTTTCTTTGCTCTCTAAAACTGCTGCTCTCTACTGATGAAGGGCCCAACCCTGAAACACGTGTCTAGAGATATACAGCAATGTCTGCACCAACTTTGGTGAAAAACTCCAGCTATTTTTGAAGTAAGTTTTAACTGTGTACTGCATTTACCAGGATGCAAAGGGGAGAACTGTGCTGGGATTGTGAGACAGTGTGCTCCCAACCCCCATTAAGTTATTACATGTAACTTGTTGAGACCCGCATTGGTGAACTAAATTAATGTCCAAAGCTAGTCAACGGCATGTGACAAATCTCCTCAGTTATTCCATGCCTGTTCAGTCCATGATGGGTGGTTAATTGCTGTGGCCTGGTACAGTACTGAGTAATGGACAGGACTCATAGCAGTTATGTTATATGTGAGTGTGAGAGTGGCAAGCGGTATAAGGAATGTATTATGCAGTCTGTATAACTACAATCAACTGCCCAACCACTGAGGGTCATCATATGTATTGTGTGTTAGATGTTGTGTTGTATTACAATTGTACTTATATATCACTTACTGCCCCTGAGGAGGTATTGTAGCGCTTTACTTCAGGCAGCACACTGCTCCAGAACCCAGGGTTAATACTTTTTTGGGGGCTTATCATTGGTTGTTGGAATCAATCTTACATTTTTAAGGAATCTATTTACTCCATTTTCTATGTGGTTGATTTAAAAAATCCCATTGTAGCACTACTGCCTGGATCTAATGATCCGTTTGTCCCCCACAGAATTTTCAAACCTTTAGACATATTCTTGAATACATGGACCACCTTTATTCATTACCATCCAGTGAATAGTCAGTAGTTTGAACTACGAAAGGGATTCATTGAACAATAGGTGCTCCATTAATAGCACTGAGAACACAAATGAAGCTAGGGTCTCTCTCCCGTAAGGGGAGGGACCATAGCAAGACCTTTTCTACTACACTTCAACGTAGGTAAATTTCTATTTTCTTTGCTGACCATGTGGTGCGGAGGTTGTAGTTGTACAGAAGCTATATTGGAGTGTACATGGGTGCATAGTGGTCTGCGGCTACAGGCAACCAGTGTTTTGGAGAGAAGGCGGTGAGTGAGACATTAAAAGGCGATTACAGCAGTTAATAGAATATTATCTGTTATATTCAAGAGTGTGGCCATGGTCATCTGTGTCCCAGAAATGTTGACTGGTTGGGAGTGGTGTGTAGACAGGAAGGCCCGTTCGTTCATGGTGATTTAGGGCTCTAGGAGGGGACAGATCCTGGATTTATTCTGATCTAAGGGAAGAGGTCCCAGGAGATAAATTGTCCTGAACCTTAAGGAAGCACTGGGGTGGGGTGAAAGTGATAATGTGATTTTATGCTTGTAGTTGACTTTTTGGCCAGTGATTTAAAAGTTATTGATTCTTCCAAAGGGCAGTGCGAACCAGGATGGGATTACACATGAGGAACTTGGACAGAGACCCGCGGCACACACTGAGTCAGCCCGCTGGATGTCTGGAAGGGGAGCTGAAGGTGAGTCTGACAAGTTTGAAAGAGTGTACGAGAAGGAGTACCTTTTCAAGGAATTGATAGGTGTAACTGGAGAGCCAGGAGGAGGATGGGTAGTTGTCTACTTTTATGAGAATAACAGCGCTGACTGGATGTGGGCAGCGTGGACGGTAACTATAAGTGGCACCTTAACCACAACAATGATGCATTCTGAGGCCTCGCACAGACAGACATATACCTGGACTGCAATCTGCCTTACCTCGGATTGCCAGAGGAAAGAGTTCTCGCGTGAACATACTTTACTTCACCTTTGCTCCCTTTACAGTCAATGTCTTGTTATTCTAACACAAAGGGGTGTTGCACGTGTATCAAATACCAAAGGCATACTCTGTGACCTGTGTGGCATACACCATACACTGAATTGCCTCTTATGACTTATTGAATAAATGTAAACACCCAGCTCAGTGGTAAAATTGATGTAGACCTGAGAAGGATATTCTCTGTCATAAAAGATTCCCTTTGGGCACCTTAGTTCAGAGACAACAGTTCTATCAAACACATAAACAAATACTAAATCACACAGAAATCTATCAATTGAAGCAATGCATAAAATAATAATAAAAACCAATAGCTTCAGCTAACACAGTTTATTCATGTACATTAAAAACAATAAAATAGAAACAAAATTAAAATATAATTAAAATTGGGAACACAGACAATATAATGAAGGAACAATTTATACACAAATGTTCATCAGCACTTCCTATTACTACAGAAAGGGAAGGTACACAATAAAGATTGACGTTCTGCAACAGTCAGAGTAATCCTTGATTGGTATATAGTGCACTTCTCCCTTTATTTCAACGCGTTTCAACGGACAATAAAAGTTACGCCGCCTTCATCAGGAATATATTAACTGTCTTCCCAAAGACTTCTGAAATTCAAACAAAATTTGTTTTAGAATCCAGAATTAATTTCATTAAAAATAGCCTAATACTTAATCAGCTAAACCTAAAGGGTAAAATAAAATTATCGGTACATTGCTCCAATGGTAGAAACATTACATGATTAGACATATCAGCGCTTTAATGCTGCCTATCTAGTTCGACACAAAAATTACATATTGAACAGCTCATACATCGACATTTGAACATACATTGAAAAACACAGAGAAAAACTCGTATTCGATTTTAAAATACGTTCACATAGGGATCATATCACATTTCCTCATTCTTGCCACAGCAATAATTTGGGTGTAAACTTTACACATACTACATTGCCATTGATATAGACCTAATAACATATGTGTATGCTACCCCTTTAGTATGGTTCATGCTGGCTAGAAGTTTGTTATAGCAGAGCGGTCAATTAATCCCTCTAAGAGCTATAGTTTGTGACAGACACATACCTTAAACGACCTAAGGGTCGGGGTAAGTAACCTCCTTCCTAGATCTTAGAGTTCTCATCCAGCGAAACAAACGATTTCTAGTTTAAGCCACTCAGAAATGTCTGTAATATATAATATGAGAGGACATAAGATATGTATACTACTCCTATATTTAGCGGAACTGTACAGATTTCTATATCTCTACCTTGTATAAGCTCTAATCCAAGGCAGACTATGCTTCGTCTGTTTTCAGCCCCAGATGGGTGGATGTGATGAAGACTATAATCACAAGGGGAAATGGATATTGGATAGCACCAATTCTCGATAGGCAATCCTTAATATACGGATCAAGCGACGCTATACTCACATCTTAGTCCCGTCTAAATACTTGGGAATAGATCATATGTTGCTTGCACGATGTCTGTGGTTATCTGTGGTTATGTAGACATCAAACCTACAAGATATATACGTATATCTGCTTTGTTCTCCAATAGCCCCACAAATCAAGCAAAGTTTATAAGAGACCCAATCTCAATACTCACTTAAGAACCGTTCAGTTTATGATTAATGTGCACGCGGTAAGGTAGACACATCGATAGTAAAGGGCATGTGAAGCGTATCTACACACGTCTCCTCAATCGTAGCACTATAAGGATAAAACGATAGAGAGGGACTCCCATCAGTATCACTCTACTATATGGCTTATAAAGTCCAGATAACAAGGTCAATCTACTTACATTCTTACTTTTGTATCGATGGACCTCAGCCTTGTGTGCAATCTAAGATCATATGTAAGAGATTCTGCGCATATTATTTCGATGGTTGAGGGTTTGCCATTTTGTGAAGAGACTCAATGTCTAGTTACTCTGGACATTGAGTCTCTTTACACTAACATTCCCCAGGCTGACACAGTTGAGATGATTGATGACCTCCTGTCTAATCAGGATTTAGGAGGTGCCAATAAGGACTTCATTGTAGACTGTGTGAGACTAATCTTAACTAACAATGTCTTCCTTTTTAAAAGTGAATACTTTAGGCAACTAAAGGGGACCAGTATGGGGGCTACATGTGCCACTAGTCTGGCTTGCCTTTATGTGGGGAATTTTGAGGCTAAACATATAGACAATGAGATGGCACCTTTTTATGAAAATGTAGCGGGCTGGTACCGCTACATCGATGATATCTTCTTTATTTGGGAAGGATCTATTGAATTATTGGAGGAGTTTCTTAGCTGGATTAACCTAGGAGATCCAAATCTTAGATTTACTTCCTCCTACAGTACCACAAAAGTGGACTTCCTTGACATCTCTATCAAAAACTCCAATGGGGTGTTGTCAGTTGAATTGTTTACAAAACCAATGGCAAAGAATACCCTCCTCCACTTTTCAAGCTTTCACCCCAAATCACAGAAAGAAAGTATCCCGTTTAGTCAATTCCTCCGGCTTAGGAGGAATTGTTCAAACATCAATGATCATTACAAACATGCTGAGATACTGAAAAAGAAGTTTAAAGATAGAGGATATCCCAAAAAATTGTTGTCCCACTCGCTGAAAAGAGCGAGATTTTATGATCGTGATGCTCTGATCCAAAAAACGAAAAAAGAAAAAAGACCACTTAATAAAGTGGTGTTCGTTAGTAAATTTTCCCAAATAAGTAATCAAATCAAAAATGTGGTCAACAAAAACTGGCACATTTTAAATCATGATGAGGAGACTGCCCTAGAGAAACCCCTCTTCGCGTTTAAAAAGAATAAGAACTTGCGCGGCCTGTTAGTACATACATACAAAGAGGATGTGGTGGATAATCAAAGGACACTAGACAATATCAAAGTAGTGGGAACCACCAAATGTGGAATGTGTAACATTTGTGATCAATGCATAGTGTCAACGGAAATCACATGCAACAACATGACTGTGAAATGTAAAACCCATAATAACTGTAGGAGCAAAAATGTTATCTATCTCCTTATATGCCCATGTGGGCTTTGTTATGTTGGAGAAACTGGGAGAGAAGCACGGATCAGGCTTCAGGAACATAGGTCAGCGGTTAGGACTAAAAAAATAACAGTCCCTATTGTTGCTCATTTTCTGGAAAAGAAACATGGGGAATGTGACTTTAGATGGTTCATCCTGGAGAGGGTTAAGATAGGAAAAAGAGGTGGCAATATTGTTAATGTCCGCAAACATAGAGAACAGTGGTACATTTCCTACTTTAACACAGTGAGAAATGGACTCAACTCACGAGAAGAGTGGGATCGCATCATTGGTGGGAACTAGGCGGTTTATTGGCCAATGAAGACTTGGTTTTTAAGACACGTGTTTAAGAACCTAGGCCTATCTAACGTATTAATAAATATTTGCTCTGTCTATTATGTTGAGCATGATCCATAACATTCTATTACTGCTATAGGGCTGTATATTAATGTTCAAAAATGGTTTCACCTTGTACGACCCTCTACAAATCAAATCTCATGTACCGGAATTTCTGTAGCTACCTGAATATTTATATCTACCTAAATGTCATCTGGGAGATAAATGTGATCTCTATAACATGTCCCTATAAGTGTTATTACGAGGGGTTTTGACATTGACCTGTTGATATACAAAAGACATAAGTTTATCAATGTAAATATGACTGCCCCTGGGGAGATGGGAGGATAATGAAGCCGCACCTATGGGCTTTCTTAGAATAAGTTACGCGTTATTGCCTCGAGATACATATCTATTAATTAGATATGCAGTGCTTAAACACTATGAGGTTTAAATATCTGTGCTAAAAGATTGTTAATTTCATCGATATAAAGTTTTTTTATAAAAAGAATGGGGATAGAGAATATTATTCCGATCTATTACAGAGCCGGATCATGATATTGGGAATGAGGTGGCTGTTGAATCTAGCCCAATGTATTTGCTATACAATACGACGGAGTGATTTTGATCAATAGGCTGTTGTGATTTCGACCAGAGACGATGGTGTCCTCTGTTTTTATCGTTGACGTTAGTCCTTTCTTACTGCCCACGAATTGGGAGTTCCGGCACCACGAGTACCGTGAAAATAAATACATCGTGCCAAGAGGTGAGCTGTCCACCTTTTGTGTCGACGGTTTAAGTCCTCTATTGATTTCCATGAACGTCTAGCTCCTACATAATTACGGAGAAAGTGGGTGGAACGCGATTTCGGATATATAAATCGCGCGCTTTATCTCTAATGCGTTTTGTCTACAAATCTATCGGGTCTGCACGCGGGACGTTGGTGCACTCTTACTTAAGGTATGGCGTTTGATAGTGAAACTTAGGATAGTTTAGCCCTATGTATCCAGTATATATAATCTGAGCCTGTGATTCCCTTCACAGAGGCTGTACACATTTAAAGAAACAAGGCTGAGAGGCTGGATATAGCTCTTTAGGTTGAGGTCCATCGATACAAAAGTAAGAATGTAAGTAGATTGACCTTGTTATCTGGACTTTTAAAGCCATATAGAAGAGTGATACTGATGGGAGTCCCTCTCTATCGTTTTATCCTTATAGTGCTACGATTGAGGAGACGTGTGTAGATACGCTTCACATGCCCTTTACTATCGATTATCGATGTGTCTACCTTACCGCGTGCACATTAATCATAAACTGAACGGTTCTTAAGTGAGTATTGAGATTGGGTCTCTTATAAACTTTGCTTGATTTGTGGGGCTATTGGAGAACTAAGCGGATATAGGTATATATCTTGTAGGTTTGATGTCTACATAACCACAGATAACCACAGACATCGTGCAAGCAACATATGATCTATTCCCAAGTATTTAGACGGGACTAAGATGTGAGTATAGCGTCGCTTGATCCGTATATTAAGGATTGCCTATCGAGAATTGGTGCTATCCAATATCCATTTCCCCTTGTGATTATAGTCTTCATCACATCCACCCATCTGGGGCTGAAAAAAGACAAAGCATAGTCTGCCTTGGATTAGAGCTTATACAAGGGAGATATATAGAAATCTGTACAGTTCCGCTAAATATAGGAGTAGTATACATATCTTATGTCCTCTCATATTATATATTACAGACATTTCTGAGTGGCTTAAACTAGAAATCGTTTGTTTTGCTGGATGAGAACTCTAAGATCTAGGAAGGAGGTTACTTACCCCGACCCTTAGGTCGTTTAAGGTATGTGTCTGTCACAAACTATAGCTCTTAGAGGGATTAATTGACCACTCTGCTATAACAAACTTCTAGCCAGCATGAACCATACTAAAGGGGTAGCATATACATATGTTATTAGGACTATATCAATGGCAATGTAGTATGTGAAAAGTTTACACCCAAATTATTGCTGTGGCAAGAATGAGGAAATGTGATATGATCCCTGTGTGAACGTATTTTAAAATTGAATACGAGTTTTTCTCTGTGTTTTTCAATGTATGTTCAAATGTCGATGTATAAGCTGTTCAATATGTAATTTTTGTGTCGAACTAGATAGGCAGCATTAAAGCGCTGATATGTCTAATCATGTAATGTATCTACCATTGGAGCAATGTACCGATAATTTTATTTTACCCTCTAGGTTTAGCTGATTAAGTATTAGGCTATTTTTAATGAAATTAACTCTAGATTCTAAAACAAATTTTGTTTCAATTTCAGAAGTCTTTGGGAAGACAGTTAATATATTCCTGATGAAGGCGGCTAAACTTTTATTTTCCGTCGAAACGCGTTGAAATAAAGGGAGAAGTACACAATATACCAATCAAGGATTACTCTGACTGTTGCAGAACGTCAATCTTTATTGTGTACCTTCCCTTTCTGTAGTAATAGGAAGTGCTGATGAACATTTGTGTATAATTTGTTCCTTCATTATATTGTCTGTGTTCCCAATTTTAATTATATTTTAATTTTGTTTCTATTTTATTGTTTTTAATGTACATGAATAAACTGTGTTAGCTGAAGCTATTGGTTTTTATTATTATTTTATGCATTGCTTCAATTGATAGATTTCTGTGTGATTTAGTATTCGTTTATGTGTTTGATAGAACTGTTGTCTCTGAACTAAGGTGCCCAAAGGGAATCTTTTATGACAGAAAGTCAGTTTGGTACCCTATCCCTTTGGTGTTGGGGGTCCCTCTCTCTTTTATTAGAGGACCTGAGAAGGATAAACAGCAAGGTCGGCCCTGTCTGGAGTAGAACATGTGACCTGCTGGTCACCAGGCTGTCTTAACATATGCTCAAAAACAACATGAGAGTATGAACAAACAATACTGGCGGACACATGACGGTACCTTCTTCACTGTTGTCTACGAGTGCAATATCGAACCACATCTTCCACTTCCTACATGTTTTATCCAAGAGTAATATCGAACACTTCCTTCACAGAAGTATATGGTCTTCATTAGTAGCACGTTTATCATTGTAGATAATTACTGGTATACTCGGAGATTAGCAAACGCAGAGGAGAGGGAAGCTTCCACGCACATCTAACCTGGGCTTCTATTGGAATTCTATAACGCATATTAGCAAGCCCATTATCGCCGTTTTAGCGGCAGTTTCCTGCAGCTAAAACAGCGATAATTTTAACAAGGTTCTTGCTAATATGCCCCTTAATTCCCTGATTTTTATTGCTGACTTTTCTCCCTCCTCTGGTTTCTCCCTCCCCTGGAGTATACCTTGTATCTCTTGCTCTTGATTGGCTAGTGGGTAGCCTTCTACTGCTGATGTCATGAGACTACTTATTTTCATTACATATTTAGCAATCTATTGGAGTTCATCATGTCTTGATATTTACAACGATCTAGCGCTCTTTTCTGTATTTTCCCCGACTCACCCCACCTCTCTCATCTTGTCCTCCCTACCTATGCTCCTTGGCAACATGCCAGGTGCTGGATGATGGTCTTTGTGATACCCTGATGTCCTCCTTACCCTGTCTCACCCGCCTCCATACCTTGTGATGCTCGTTACCGTCTAGACAGGAGACTGCAGAGTGTGCTGATATGCCGCACGCCATTGGTATTGATAATTATTACACAAAGCCCTTAAAGTTACGTGGAATCATTTCATTTTAATAAAGGGTTTAAAGTATTGATCTCAGAAAGGATGAAAGCCTGAGTTAGCCTTGCTGGCTTTCAAACTCACAGGGCCTGATTCACAAAGAGCCTTCGCAGTCGTTGTGGAGGCACCGGAATGGTGGTGGACTCTGTCACTGTGGGGCCTCCACCACGACTGCGGGGCTCTTTGTGAATCAGCCCCAATCTGCAGATCACACCAGATCCGGTAACACATTTTTCTCAGGATAAATTTATCTTTAAATATTTCCAACCAACTTAAAGTGAGGATCATAATTAAGGCTCCCGGTTTTCTGTTTTTACAGATTTTTAATGATAATCACAACCAGAAAACAAAGTGAGTCCTGTCTGTATTTATTTTTAAAAGTGGAAAAATGCAGAAAAGTGTGCAATTTGTGGGTGACTGTCCATGCTGTTTTTGTGATTTCTAAGACAATAGCTGAGCAGATATGCAGCATGACAAGCTACAAAAAGGTTGAGATTTCCCTAAATGCAGGTGTATGGTAACATATATTTATATTATAATGCTCATATTTAACTTAAGGTGTAGTGTTTTGCTATATTTGGCTGCTTAATTTGCTACAACGCGACAAGCAGCAAAGTATGAGTGCATGTATATCAGTTAAATAAATGTGAAAATATACCATTTTATGATGACTCCATATATTCGCAAAACACAAAATAAATATGGATAAATACCAATAAGATGGGCAAAAAATAAATATGGATAAATACTGACGGAAATGTTCAAAAAAGAAATACCATAAAACTGGGAGCCCCAACCATAATGTATACCATTAATACATTACGTATCACATGATTTCACAAAATGTTATGCAACCACATAATCTGATTTGAAGGGTCGATTTTCAGTGAAAAGGGGAATGCGTATGCAAGAACAGTACAAAGTGAGAGTATATCTTGTTTCGTTTTGACCCTACTAAAATTGTGTTCCTTCCACACTTCAATACTAACATGTAAAAGGCCTCATTTGTACATTCTTCGGGGCTTATTTCCAAGCCCCCTGCGCCGCCTGTGCGTCACTTTTGCCCATGTTTTTGCAGCAATGACTCTCTTTTGTGCCCATGCCGCCATTAGTTTCAAGTTAGACATTCTCAGTCTGCTTTCCGACAATCATGAACAAAGATTTGCTTAATGACTTTAAAAAAGTAGTTTGATCACTAGTCTGTATTTATGGTTTATTTACATCTACCAAATTGTCCAAGGCTGAAAGAGAAAGGCATAATTATTCTCGTGCAGGTTTTCTATTCTTCCATGCCATGAAATGAAGATTACTGGAAAGTGTGCAGGTCATTAACTATTTTCTTAGGCTTTTGACATATCTGAAGCAGGTACACTAGCACATGTTGCCTCCCCTGAACAGAACCCTTCTCAGGCGGATATTAGAGCACTGTTATCCGATTAACCCCTTGCCCTCCTCTTTTCTGTAATCCCATGGTGCGCATCACATGGCCTCCGCACAAGGCCTCTGTCCATTGTTAGCAGCGGCAGAGAACACGACTGCACGGGCTGACAGTAGCAAAGCTAAGTAAACAGACTAGGGAAAAACAGGCCTTTGTAATCATAATGAAAGCGCTGTCTGCACAAAATCCAATATGAAAACGAAAACATGAATACTGACGGCAAATAAGGACCCCTTTGCCCTAAATCCATCTAGGATGTCCAGGTACACTGCACATAAGTAAGGTCACCGGTTTACCCCATGTCATCGGAGACATAGGTTCCAGGCCTGGGCTTTCCTTTTACAAATCATTGTTTTCAGGGAAGTTAGGCTGGTTGTTTCAGTGGAAATGAACAGAGACTACAGCTCCCAAAATGCAATAGGCTTTGAAAGAAAAGCTCAGCACTGGCTAATGGTGTTCTGTGATGACCAGACTCCATTTACAAGTGGTGCAGAGTGATATTACCGCATGGTTTCCGGTGGCAATGCCACTCCACATGACTAAAGTATTTCTGGGTGAGGTATTACCGAGCGGTGTTGGGGTGTTACTAAGGCTCATCAAATCCATCCCCAAGCCCAGGTATCCATTTCTGTCTTGATAATGACGTACAGGACAATCTATTCTGCTCTATCATGCAGATAAGGACTTTCCGACCCAATGATTCTCTCGGTTTCGCTCCAGATATGGTCTGCTTGGTCCATCCAGGCTCCACCGGGACTTCTAGTGCCTCGATCTCTCTCCTAGGACCCCTAGGCGCATCCAGTCTACCAGTTGCTGTATCTACTGCAGCACCTGCTGTAGCCTCCGTGGAAGACGTCAAATTAACAGATGTCAATGTAGTGCTATAATCCAGTGTTCAAGAGTAAAAAAGAAGCTTCCAAGATAAAATCTATTTTTAACCTGAACGAGTGGTTATCATATTTTTGCATGGCAACCAATTAAGGTACGTTTACCGTATAAATATCGAGCGTCCAAACATACCTGTTTGCTCGGTAAACGCGGAGGCGAAAACCAACAGACCCCATATCAAAGAGAGCTACAATCAATATGAAGGTACGTTCCTATGGACCCTAGATAAAAAATAACACACAACTATGAAACGAATACGGGGATGGATAACACTAACGCTCTCCTTGTATTTACTTTAATCTTTAGATTATCTGCTCCACCTGTACATTAAATGCCTGATTAATCCTGCAAGACCGATATTTTTAAGGTAACATCTATTAAAGCAAACGGTATATATGAATGCATATTAACTAAAAAATAAAACTTGCCAGTAAATTACGGTTTGTTGTCCTGGTAGAGCAAAGAAGAAAAAGATGCCCCCTGTTCGTGCATCCATTGGAGATTAGTAATAAAGGGACACCTATGAGGGTAACATTCTGGAGGTACGATTAAAATGATTTTCACAATCTCTTTGGGTAAAAAAACTTGATGATTAAGGCCTGATTAAAAACTGACATATCTCTATTTTTCCATAGTATTGTCTGTCACCGATAATTATAGAGACAATACGGTACATAATTTGCCTTCGGGATAGTATTATATACCTTGAATATTCCGAAGATATGATATAAACTAATTTTTATGACAAGTTCTAGGTGTAAACTTTGATAACTAAGATATATAATAATAACGGATATATCTTTATTCGCATCTAGTACTGTCTGTTACCCACTAATACAGAGACAATATGCTATACAATCAGCTACCAGGATAGTACCATATAAGACCAATACATGTTCTGTGACCGCAATGATTAGTATTAGTCTACTATACAAATGCCGTCTACTCTGTCCCCAAACCTAGGCCACCATAGAGACCGCCCATCAGGAAGAATTGTTTATAACGTATTTGAAATTGTAAACAAACCATCGAGCAGCATAAGATATCGCCAGCCATAGGGGAAATCAAAAAGAAAAGTCAACAGGTATATCTATATGATGAGCCTTTAGCTTCCACAACGTAACATAATATATACTAGGTTGTATAAATAAGTTCGTATGCTTGCCTTGCAGTTTTTAAACAAAGTCGTCGCATCTAGAGACAACTAACCCTCATAGGAAAAACAGTCTATATGCTCTATCAAGCATAGTTTTTGTAAGTGTAACACCTGCCTCTGACTTATTTTGATAAATTGGATTAATGAAAACACTAATATCACCTTCACCCCACTTACAGTCATGTTTGTTTTGATTTTTTCTCTCCTTCCTTTCTATACCTTTAAATAAAAGAAATACTCATAACTGAAGCATCTAAAAGGATAGATGCAATACATTTAGATATAAAAGAATGTAAAGATATAAATCGTAGAAGGTAGAATGTTTTAATGTGGATGTTTAATGAGACATAAAATAGAAATCAATCTATATAAATAAATGAATGATCAAACAAATGTGATATCAAATGATAATGATTTAAATAACAGGCAACTGAGTACATCATAATATATATAGATAGACTGACATGACAGTACTGTATATAGTTTGAATCTGAAAGAATAAGGCTAACTGACCCTGTAGTAACTGTACAAATAACAAAGTATATTATTGATTGAGATGATAAATATATGTGATTTTTATATATACTATTTATATATATTTTGTGTCTAGGTATATGTTACACGTTATTATGTCTGTAACGTACGAATGACGGTCACCTGACGAAGGCCAACTGGCCGAAACGCGCGTAGTGTTCTATTCCACCGCATTGCCTTCATCTAATGTTCCATCGACTAGTTATACCGTATAGTATTTTTTGTGTCTGTTATATGTTTTGTTAGTTAATTTGCACTGTCTTATCCAACCTATTTCTATTATATGTAATTGATTGTTAAACTTTATGAACTTTATATAATGTTTTATGGTAAAAAAAATGAGAAAAAATAATCAAAAACTTATCAAATATGAAGACAAAAATAGAAATAAAATTTGAAAATATCCTTTGATATAACAATGTCTCAAATTAATGTCAATTGATTTTGTACAGTATTTAATAGCAAGTATGTTTTTTAAGGGCAGTATATGATCATTGAGTTTGCTATATATTTCCTTTCTCTAAATTGTTTCAGTGGAAATGAACAGAGACTACAGCTCCCAAAATGCAATAGGCTTTGAAAGAAAAGCTCAGCACTGGCTAATGGTGTTCTGTGATGACCAGACTCCATTTACAAGTGGTGCAGAGTGATATTACCGCATGGTTTCCGGTGGCAATGCCACTCCACATGACTAAAGTATTTCTGGGTGAGGTATTACCGAGCGGTGTTGGGGTGTTACTAAGGCTCATCAAATCCATCCCCAAGCCCAGGTATCCATTTCTGTCTTGATAATGACGTACAGGACAATCCAGTGTCCAAGAGTAAAAAAGAAGCTTCCAAGATAAAATCTATTTTTAACCTGAACGAGTGGTTATCATATTTTTGCATGGCATCTGATGGATCACTTACACGTTGAACCTTTTGAGGGTTCATCTCTGCTTTAGCTCTCAGAGCCTCTTTTGCATGTACCCACTCAGCATTGGCAGAGGCATGCCGCTGTCGGCTACCCCGAGTTTCCCATCGTTTCTGTAAACTGCAGACCAGTTAACTCCAGGAGTCACAGGCCCCCCAGCCGTGCCTGGAGCTGCTGGTAGCCGCTATGCTCGGCCCTCGCCCGCCCCTTAAGCAGTACTATAAGGGCAGCGGGGAAAGCGCCCCGGTGGCTCTACACTCCCTCCACGCCCGGTCACCGCGGGTGAGAACACGCCCCTCATACATTTACCACCTGTGGCAAGCAGGTGCTAAGCATGCGCGAGTTTGGTTTGGTTATTTCTCATGTAAGGAGGAAAAACTGCCAGAATTGGACCTGGCATTCCCGGGAGCATGTGTTATTCCCCATTCCGCAGGAAATAACTTGCAATCCCTTGATAAGGTCTGGGGGATATATCGGCCTTCTGGTCTACCCGCCCCTATATCCATTCCGCCCTTTCTCCCCTTATGTCTATCTGTGGACCTTGTAATAAGACCCCCGGCTCGTTGCCCTCTCCCCTCCCCTATGAATATCGCGTCTTGCCCGCCTCGGTGCGCAGCATTCCGGGGGGATTGTGGGACACTCGTAATGAGGACCTGGTCCCAGCAGGCTCTCTGTTCTTGGCCATGCGTGAACTGATACGCTGGGGATCTCCTAGGAAAAGTCTGGCGCGTGCCCCGCTCTCTCTGTGGTCCGCCATGCCACACACAGGCGGACCTGCACACACCACGTGGGCGAATCGTCCTCAGTATCATATCATCTCTGTCACGCCCATTCTTCTCAGGTCAGCGCTCCCATAAGTGGACACATTCCTCCTGTTTCTCTTCATAATTAGCGGCTCAGGGGGGGCATCGGGGGCCGCCCAGGACCCTTTGCATTTAACTAGCGCGAGCGGTGCCTGCTGCCTTTTAAACATTAATAGGCCAAGGGGAGACAAGCAGCCCTGGTAATTGGAACAGACAGCAGACCAGGAGTCCTAGCTAATTACAGCTGTTACTCACATTTCAAGCCCCCCCACCCTCCTCTCATTAACCCTTCCAGGCCCTGGTGCCTCCAATCCCTAGCAACCAGCCCTGAGACCATGGCAGGCAGCAGCGGAGCTCGGGGGACTGGAAGCTGCAGGCTTCATGGGAAAACAGGACTGTGCTCTACAGAACCTTACAGTGCAGTAGGAGCCCCTGCACGTAGGAGCTGCTAACTACAGGCGCCCACTTGTAGCTAACTTCACGGGGACCCCATCAGCGTCGGATTGGTAACGAGGGCACTCGGGCAATGCCCGAGGGGCCGGTGTCCAGTTCCAGCTGTGGGCTGCTTTTTTGAGCAGCCTGGGTGGCCGATTTGGGGGGTTTCTGCATTGTTCATTGCAGCCAGCGGCCCAGTGGATGCCTGAGTGGCCTTTCTGAAGGTAAATTGGTGTCCATTACCTCCCTCTTATCAAAGGCAGAGGTGTCACTCCCTTTCTCTCGTTGGGCCATCCCATTAATATATTTATATTGAGCAGTGCAGGGGGCCAGAGCAAAAGTGGCCTCACTTTTTTTCAGGTGTTTCACTTGTGTAAACGAATCCGTGCAATTTTTTTAACCCCCTCCCACCCCCCACCCCCCTCGCTTTTTTTTAAATAAAATTTCGCTGAAGCAGTATTTTGCAAGGCAATTTGCAAATTTGGGCCACTTTTTTCTTAGCCTGCCCGGGCTGATTTTTATCCCAATCCAACCCTGGACCCCATCAATCCTGATTCAAAGGCTGCCTCCCGTTCCCAAACTGCGGGCTCCAGCCAGCCAGTGCACATGGAAAATACGATAGGAACAGGAAACTGCTCCGCGTAGCAATACTCTACGCTATCGTTAAAGATGACTATTCGTTAGTGGATTTAACAAGGAGTCACGCATATATAGCAACCTCTACATTCTTCAGAACCCATGTGTGGGTTGGAATTATCACCGCGCAGAAAAGCACCTCACTGGAATATATAGCCTTGAGAAAGTCGCAGGATCACTTCCTATCACGACGAAATGCGTTGGCTGTTGTTGGCTGTTTGAAAGAAATCCAAATAAAGCAAGACAAAGAATTGAATTGGAAACAATATTGTTGACTTATACTTTCATATCGTTATAGATGTTTAACATTTAAAAAGGGAAACCTTGTTTAAACCTGTACGTGTGCTTGGGAGTGAAAATTAAATCCAGCCAGCCAGTGGGATGACTGGACACCACTTCTTAAAGTTGCCCATACCGAGCTTTGAGAGGCATGCACCAGGTGCTAACATATCACACGTGTGCCAGTTACTTATTAGGAATGTGGTGTCTGTGGGTTTGTGGGGGAGGCCCGGCTTCATGGGGGGTGATAGAGAACATGCCCTGGCCCTCTGAGAAGGTGTGGCGTGGAATGAGTATAGACTTTTCACAGCACATTGGATCCCTATGGAGGGTGGTTGAAGTAATCGGAAAGAAAATGAAGTAATCGGAAAGAAGCTGGAACTGTAGATTCTTAAGTTACTTTATTTAATTAAGATGTTAAGTTATAAGTTATAACGACAACCCCATCAGGAGCAGCTGTCCTGCTGCTCAGCCCTCACTCAACTGACATTCATCAAGTACTAGCATTCCACTCATACAACATTCTATATTACATTCATTCTAGCTGAGCAGCAGGGAGACTCAAGATACAACAGTGGTCTTGCGCCCGACCTCAACCGAGTACGGATATGGCTTTTGTTTCGGTCTTCTCAGCTAGGTGCATCGCAGTAGGAGTGCGGGTCTTCTGCCTCTGCATAATCTGGGGTTTGTCGTTGCTCTTTATAGCTTTATACATTAAAAACACTTTTTTTTGTTTTTGTTCACTTCTGCCACCAGTGTACTCTCTATCCATTCCTTGCTTGCTGAGCTTCCATCACTAAACTACATTTTCACACAATTGCTCACCACACCACTCTTTCAGTTTCACATCTGTTTCTACTCTTAACTTCATAATTCATCCACAGAAAGCTGTTCAATCTTGGTACTTTCAACTGTATCTTCTGTCTCGAGGGGTTATTTTAAACAGCTTTCTAATCTGTTCTTCCGCCAGTGGCTTGGTTATTTCCAAGATGGACATTAGTAATACACTGTTTGCGGGTTTCTCTGCAATCACATTCTGTTCAATCAGATGGATTTTTAACGTTAGTTGGCTGGCACTTACAAATGTGGTCACATCGCTCTTATTCTGTTTTCTCTTCTTTAACTTCCTCTTCACTTCCCGGAAGTCCCATTAAAGTTAGTCAGTATCATTTACAGATCACTCATCCTTGGAAAGCTTGCGTCTCAGGTCAATCACACTTTGGACCCTGATGGGGGCCCTGAGGCAAAGCATCACAGTCAATGCTTAAATTGAGCCGGTGGTTGCAGGCGTGACCCACTGGCACTCTTTTGTGGGGACCTTCACGTATTCTTCTTCCTCAGGCTTTCACCCAGAGCAAGAGAGAGATGCACACAAAATGGGACAAAAAATAAGAAGAGAATGCTTTAAAAGGTGACAAAGGGAAAAGAAGGGATGAAAAAGAACATGACAGAGCAAGATAAAGGCAGAGAGGTGTCTTGTAGTGGGTACAACTGTCAAGAGGTGGAATCTAGACAATGAAGTCTTTATATTTGGCACCCTCAGTATTTGTAGCACTGGCCAGGGACTTCTGGGCACAACGTTTGGCCCTGGCACTTATTGTTTTACAAATTAAGCAATGGTCGCAGGATCCAACTCAGACTGGAAGCCTCAAAGAATATTTCTAACAGAGCTTTCTCTAAATCGGTCCACATCTATCGATGCAGTTTTAGATCGTCTTCCTCTTTTTTTCCAGCAAGTCGAAGCCACACTTGTCGACTTGGCAACCTTCTAACTCTCAACTACATGTGTACCGAGAGGGAGTGAGAATCACCTGGGCCTTGTCAGGCTGTGGTAGGCCTGAATGGCGACCACAGGAGGCGCGCTCAAGTCCCCTTAGCAAATAGGTGTGGTGCAGCGGCCAGGGTGGCTGACTCCGGAACACAGGGGCTCACTGTTCGATCCCCAGAGCCGGCGGCAGGTTAGCCCAGCACCTTGTGACTCTGGGCAATAGCTCGCTTAATCTTCCTGATGGCCCGCAGCGCTGGGACACCTCGCCTGAGGTAGCTGCGTGCTGTACAAATGCTGGTATTATTTATTATTATTATTATTATTATATGTCCCGCTACCTTCACACATGCAGGTTGGCCAGTGAAGATACCATCTTTACAGGAGGGGGATGACCCTCTGATAGGGTACCTCACTTTTCCACTGATTGTAGAGGTGCTCCACTCCCCTTCTCCTATTGACCTCACGTACATCTGACTTGAGTCCTCTTCTTAAAAATCCAATCAAATGTCTCCTGCGTTATGCCATTGTGCTTTGCTCTACATGTGCATCATGTGCATATGATAGGATGTGGCCCAGGTATCATATCATCAGCAGCTGAATGGGGAGAGGTGAGACAGAATGATGTCCCGGTATCTTGGCATTGGCCACTTAATGCAGGTGGTTGGATGAGTGTGATAAGAAGTGGTCCAGGGTTCATGATACTGATTGCGCAATGTAGACAAATCGTAGAGCTGTGACGTGGTCCATTTATGTTACTTATCACTGAATGGAGGCAATCGTGGGATTGGCCTCCGTATCACGCCAGACTTCTCAAGGGGTGTGACAGGATTCGGTCACCTGCTGAAGAGGGGACTTGTAAGACTACGATAGTCCTTAACCCAGGTATCACAATATTGACTGTTCTTGTGAGTTCAGCAGTGTTATTTGGGCACAGCGCGCTGTATGGAGAGCCGTAAGTGTGGGAGATTGAGACTTTAAACGGAGGAACAGGCTACCTATGGTCGCACTGCATCTTATCATATATTGCTTTAATGCAGGTTCCCAAGAACTCATTCACTTTCTTAGGGCAACCATATTGACAGGGTTGCCTCATTGGCTATATTTATGCTCCTCTGATTTCCCATGGGCGCAGTCGGCTCGTCGACAGCTGTGCATCACACACCGACCCCTGCTGCAGCATTAAAACGATGGCATATGGGGTACTTTGCTGGATGTTATTAACCAAACGCAGCCTTTTAAAGTATGCCAGATGTAAGGCAGCTGGAGCGGGGAGAAACCAGAATTAAGGCCAGGTTATGGGAATGGGATGAAGTGACGTCAAGGCTGGGGTGCAATGAAGTCAGTGAAAAGTAGCACACGGCAATGCTACTTCATCTTTACTGATGTAAGGCACATTTAGTGTGAGAAGTAGCACTTTATTACAGGAGACTTTTTCTAAATGAGTATTTCTCTAAATTGTACCAAAGTAGGGTAAATGGGGCATGTATCCCTAGAGCAGATGAAATCAATTGCCATTCACAGCGCAATGTTCAGCATTAATCAATTTTTAGTTTATCATCATATGACCATAAAAGATACATACTATAAATAGCATCAAAAACATATGAAAGCATTTCTGGGTTATGTTTAAAGTGCATATAAAAAGAGTTCTTAAATCGCAATATAATTGATGCCCTCTGCCATATAGCACACTGTATGTAAAATGCAAGATCTTGCTGTTGATAGACTGCACGAATGCTAGCGCAGTCCTACTATGTCTGATATTGGCCTGTTTAACAAGCATTTACAATGCAACGGTCTCGCCTTTGCAAAAGTTAGAGCTATTGGCATTGTAATGACAACTTTTTTATTTATGTGTTGGTTTTGAAATCAGATAAATAAATGTCATTGTCATTTACAGTGCCAATAGCTTAATCTCTCGTAAATGTCAGACCTATTGCATTTGCACCCACACACACACACACACAGAGCCACACACACACACACACATGAATGTGGTGGTGGTGGATGTGGTGGCGGTGGATGTGGTGAATGTGGTGATGGTGGATGTGCTGGTGATGGTGGATGTGCTGGTGATGGTGGATGTGATGGTGATGGTGGATGTGCTGGTGATGGTGGATGTGGTGGGTGGTGGTGGTGGTGGATGTGGTTGTGGTGGATGTGAAGGTGGTGGATGTGGTTGTGGTGGATGTGAAGGTGGTGTATGTGGTGGATTTGGTGGTGGTGGTGGATGTGGTGGTGGAGGTGGATGTGGTGGATGTGGAGGTGGATGTTGTGGTGGTGGATTTGGTAGTGGTGGATGTGCTGAATGTGGTGGATGTGCTGGATGTGGTGTTGGTGGATGCGGTGGTGGGGGTGTATGTGGTGGTGGTGGTGGATGTGGTGGATGTGGTGGTGGATGTTCATTTTGATTACTTTTTGTAAAATGGGCTCAAAGAGGTGGAATGTCCAGTAATGTCGCCTTGCGGTAAATAGAGCCTGTAAAATAGCTGCACCTCTAGCAGCCAGCGAGCTGTCGTATTTTTAGTTAAAAAATATTGCCTCCAATGTCTCACCTCCCAGCCTGATGCACAACAGGGCTGGTCTCCCCCACCTCAAGCACATTAGTGTAAGAGCAGAGAGAAAGTTATCTGTGCATGTTCAATATGAAGTAGCAAGCTATACGTATACAAACAGTTACAGTAATCGATACTTGCGCATACGCAAAGCATGAGCAATCAGTGCGGTGAAACGGAGGTTCAACAAGCACATTTAATAGCTCAGTCAGTAAATGCATCACATAGAAAAATGACACACTGTGCTTGTAAATAACGAGCTTTTGCTGTTTGAACATGTCTGTGCATATTGTATTAGCTGTACACGCATGCATGGACTGTACAATTAAGGTACTCGGCTGTGGCTAGTACCCTATACTTGAATGCATGGCCCATTAGCAGTCGTACACATGCATTCTATACATGCACTTTTCCATCAGTCTGTGCATGCGCTGTTTACACGGGTAGGTGGTGCGAGGCAAGTGTACATGCTAAAGGTGCTGTAATAAACCCTAAATGTCGGTCTCATCGTGACAGAGTGCAGTTGCCCTTGGTAATCAGTGCAGCCAGGCAGATGCCAGAGAGCCGCACAACGCAGCTCAAGGACAAAGGCTGTGGCCTCGGGAAGCACAACGAGTGAGTGAGGGGCTCCCTCCAGCTCTAAACTCGCCCGAAAGTTCCTGCGAGTGCTGTAAGGTGACACAACAGGCGCGGGAAGGGGCTTCCGCAGACATCTCCCTGTTGCGCCCTTAAGTCTAAACATAGCAGCACCCCACTCCCCGGCCCGTAAACCGGACTCACCGGCAGCGAGCAGCAGCAGGCCGCAGCTCCCCAGCAGCAGCAGCGGGAGGCCCGGCTCCATGGCCGCCTCAGGCCGGTGGCTCCATCAGGCTCCGCAAAGCTCTCTGGCTTTTCTTAGCGCAGTTCCCGGGACACGGGGCAGACTTTTGTGCTGGCGAAATCGTCCCATGGAAATGATATCTCGCGAGAGTAGAAAAGGCGAAAGAGGTGCATCGCAGTAGGAGTGCGGGTCTTCTGCCTCTGCACAATCTTGGGTTTGTCGTTGCTCTTTAAAGCTTCATACATTAAAAACGCTGTGTTTGTTTTTGTTCACTTCTGCCACCACAGGAGCTCCTTCAGTTCCACATTTGTTTCTACTCTTAACTTCATAATTCATCCACAGAAAGCTGTTCAACCTTGGTGCTTTCAACTGTATCTTCTATCTCGAGGAGGTATTTTATACAGCTTTCTAATCTGTTCTTCCGCCAGTGGCTTGGTTGTTTCCAAGATGGACATTAGTAATACACTGTTTGTGGGTTTCTCTTCAATCACATTCTGTTCAATCAGATGGATTTTTAACGTTAGTTGGCTGGCACTTAGAAATGTGGTCACATCGCTCTTATTCTGTTTTCTCTTCTTTGACTTCCTCTTCACTTCCCGGAAGCCCCATTAAAGTTAGTCAGTATCCTTTTCAGATCACTCATCCTTGGAAAGCTTGCGTCTCAGGTCAATCACACTTTGGACCCTGATGGGGGCCCTGAGGCAAAGCATCACAGTCAATGCTTAAATTGAGCCGGTGGTTGCAGGCGTGACCCACTGGCACTCTTTTGTGGGGACCTTCACGTATTCTTCTTCCTCAGGCTTTCACCCAGAGCAAGAGAGAGATGCACACAAAATGGGACAAAAAATAAGAAGAGAATGCTTTAAAAGGTGACAAAGGGAGAAAGAAGGGATGAAAAAGAACATGACAGAGCAAGATAAAGGTGGAGAGGTGTCTTGTAGTGGGTACAACTGTCAAGAGGTGGAATCTAGACAATGAAGTCTTTATATTTGGCACCCTCAGTATTTGTAGCACTGGCCAGGGACTTCTGGGCACAACGTTTGGCCCTGGCACTTATTGTTTTACAAATTAAGCAATGGTCGCAGGATCCAACTCAGACTGGAAGCCTCAAAGAATATTTCTAACAGAGCTTTCTCTAAATCGGCCCACATCTATCGATGCAGTTTTAGATCGTCTTCCTCTTTTTTTCCAGCAAGTCGAAGCCACACTTGTCGACTTGGCAACCTTCTAACTCTCAACTACATGTGTACCGAGAGGGAGTGAGAATCACCTGGGCCTTGTCAGGCTGTGGTAGGCCTGAATGGCGACCACAGGAGGCGCGCTCAAGTCCCCTTAGCAAATAGGTGTGGTGCAGCGGCCAGGGTGGCTGACTCCGGAACACAGGGGCTCACTGTTCGATCCCCAGAGCCGGCGGCAGGTTAGCCCAGCACCTTGTGACTCTGGGCAATAGCTCGCTTAATCTTCCTGATGGCCCGCAGCGCTGGGACACCTCGCCTGAGGTAGCTGCGTGCTGTACAAATGCTGGTATTATTTATTATTATTATTATTATATGTCCCGCTACCTTCACACATGCAGGTTGGCCAGTGAAGATACCATCTTTACAGGAGGGGGATGACCCTCTGATGGGGTACCTCACTTTTCCACTGATTGTAGAGGTGCTCCACTCCCCTTCTCCTATTGACCTCACGTACATCTGACTTGAGTCCTCTTCTTAAAAATCCAATCAAATGTCTCCTGCGTTATGCCATTGTGCTTTGCTCTACATGTGCATCATGTGCATATGATAGGATGTGGCCCAGGTATCATATCATCAGCAGCTGAATGGGGAGAGGTGAGACAGAAGGATGTCCCGGTATCTTGGCATTGGCCACTTACTGCAGGTGGTTGGATGAGTGTGATAAGAAGTGGTCCAGGGTTCATGATACTGATTGCGCAATGTAGACAAATCGTAGAGCTGTGACGTGGTCCATTTATGTTACTTATCACTGAATGGAGGCAATCGTGGGATTGGCCTCCGTATCACGCCAGACTTCTCAAGGGGTGTGACAGGATTCGGTCACCTGCTGAAGAGGGGACTTGTAAGACTACGATAGTCCTTAACCCAGGTATCACAATATTGACTGTTCTTGTGAGTTCAGCAGTGTTATTTGGGCACAGCGCGCTGTATGGAGAGCCGTAAGTGTGGGAGATTGAGACTTTAAACGGAGGAACAGGCTACCTATGGTCGCACTGCATCTTATCATATATTGCTTTAATGCAGGTTCCCAAGAACTCATTCACTTTCTTAGGGCAACCATATTGACAGGGTTGCCTCATTGGCTATATTTATGCTCCTCTGATTTCCCATGGGCGCAGTCGGCTCGTCGACAGCTGTGCATCACACACCGACCCCTGCTGCAGCATTAAAACGATGGCATATGGGGTACTTTGCTGGATGTTATTAACCAAACGCAGCCTTTTAAAGTATGCCAGATGTAAGGCAGCTGGAGCGGGGAGAAACCAGAATTAAGGCCAGGTTATGGGAATGGGATGAAGTGACGTCAAGGCTGGGGTGCAATGAAGTCAGTGAAAAGTAGCACACGGCAATGCTACTTCATCTTTACTGATGTAAGGCACATTTAGTGTGAGAAGTAGCACTTTATTACAGGAGACTTTTTCTAAATGAGTATTTCTCTAAATTGTACCAAAGTAGGGTAAATGGGGCATGTATCCCTAGAGCAGATGAAATCAATTGCCATTCACAGCGCAATGTTCAGCATTAATCAATTTTTAGTTTATCATCATATGACCATAAAAGATACATACTATAAATAGCATCAAAAACATATGAAAGCATTTCTGGGTTATGTTTAAAGTGCATATAAAAAGAGTTCTTAAATCGCAATATAATTGATGCCCTCTGCCATATAGCACACTGTATGTAAAATGCAAGATCTTGCTGTTGATAGACTGCACGAATGCTAGCGCAGTCCTACAATGTCTGATATTGGCCTGTTTAACAAGCATTTACAATGCAACGGTCTCGCCTTTGCAAAAGTTAGAGCTATTGGCATTGTAATGACAACTTTTTTATTTATGTGTTGGTTTTGAAATCAGATAAATAAATGTCATTGTCATTTACAGTGCCAATAGCTTAATCTCTCGTAAATGTCAGACCTATTGCATTTGCACCCACACACACACACACACAGAGCCACACACACATGAATGTGGTGGTGGTGGATGTGGTGGCGGTGGATGTGGTGAATGTGGTGATGGTGGATGTGCTGGTGATGGTGGATGTGCTGGTGATGGTGGATGTGCTGGTGATGGTGGATGTGATGGTGATGGTGGATGTGCTGGTGATGGTGGATGTGGTGGGTGGTGGTGGTGGTGGATGTGGTTGTGGTGGATGTGAAGGTGGTGGATGTGGTTGTGGTGGATGTGAAGGTGGTGTATGTGGTGGATTTGGTGGTGGTGGTGGATGTGGTGGTGGAGGTGGATGTGGTGGATGTGGAGGTGGATGTTGTGGTGGTGGATTTGGTAGTGGTGGATGTGCTGAATGTGGTGGATGTGCTGGATGTGGTGTTGGTGGATGTGGTGGTGGGGGTGTATGTGGTGGTGGTGGTGGATGTGGTGGATGTGGTGGTGGATGTTCATTTTGATTACTTTTTGTAAAATGGGCTCAAAGAGGTGGAATGTCCAGTAATGTCGCCTTGCGGTAAATAGAGCCTGTAAAATAGCTGCACCTCTAGCAGCCAGCGAGCTGTCGTATTTTTAGTTAAAAAATATTGCCTCCAATGTCTCACCTCCCAGCCTGATGCACAACAGGGCTGGTCTCCCCCACCTCAAGCACATTAGTGTAAGAGCAGAGAGAAAGTTATCTGTGCATGTTCAATATGAAGTAGCAAGCTATACGTATACAAACAGTTACAGTAATCGATACTTGCGCATACGCAAAGCATGAGCAATCAGTGCGGTGAAACGGAGGTTCAACAAGCACATTTAATAGCTCAGTCAGTAAATGCATCACATAGAAAAATGACACACTGTGCTTGTAAATAACGAGCTTTTGCTGTTTGAACATGTCTGTGCATATTGTATTAGCTGTACACGCATGCATGGACTGTACAATTAAGGTACTCGGCTGTGGCTAGTACCCTATACTTGAATGCATGGCCCATTAGCAGTCGTACACATGCATTCTATACATGCACTTTTCCATCAGTCTGTGCATGCGCTGTTTACACGGGTAGGTGGTGCGAGGCAAGTGTACATGCTAAAGGTGCTGTAATAAACCCTAAATGTCGGTCTCATCGTGACAGAGTGCAGTTGCCCTTGGTAATCAGTGCAGCCAGGCAGATGCCAGAGAGCCGCACAACGCAGCTCAAGGACAAAGGCTGTGGCCTCGGGAAGCACAACGAGTGAGTGAGGGGCTCCCTCCAGCTCTAAACTCGCCCGAAAGTTCCTGCGAGTGCTGTAAGGTGACACAACAGGCGCGGGAAGGGGCTTCCGCAGACATCTCCCTGTTGCGCCCTTAAGTCTAAACATAGCAGCACCCCACTCCCCGGCCCGTAAACCGGACTCACCGGCAGCGAGCAGCAGCAGGCCGCAGCTCCCCAGCAGCAGCAGCGGGAGGCCCGGCTCCATGGCGGCCTCAGGCCGGTGGCTCCATCAGGCTTCGCAAAGCTCTCTGGCTTTTCTTAGCGCAGTTCCCGGGACACGGGGCAGACTTTTGTGCTGGCGAAATCGTCCCATGGAAATGATATCTCGCGAGAGTAGAAAAGGCGTTTTAGGTCGAGACAAGAAGACTTCCGGCGTTTATCTTTTGCGTTTATGTTTTTCGTAGCAAAATAAAGTGTGACGTTTGCTAGAATAGTGAGTCCGTTCACCATCGCGTATTATGTTTTTTTGGGGCAGTTTTATATCCTGCAACCTCGACCCGAAGGTAACGGTGCGCTTTACGCGAGCAACAGTTATATTACACAAGGAAATATTTATTTTCTTGTAAGCACGGGGACATTATGTGATGTGTTAGATCCTTGCAGGCGCTGCCCGGGTGAGGAGCGAAGAAGCCCCTCCCGCCCGGCGTCGACGACACTTCCGTTTCCAGGCAACGGCCCCACAGGCACCAATCCCAGCGCGGCTCCTCGTCTGACGTCAGAGGAGCTGCGCTCGGGATTTGTGAGGCTCCCGAAGGCTGCGGCGGTGTTTACGGGGAGGCAACTTTTAATTTCCCTACAATGCCGCTGTGGAAGGCGGCAGTGATTTCAGACCGCGCACCTTCTAGCACAGTGCCTTCCCATGCGTAAGGGGAGAGGAGCCCGGTGAGTGGGGTTGAGGGTGGGGGTGTGCGCGCGTGTGTCTGTTTGAGTGTGTCTGTGCGTGCGTGCGTGTGTCTGTTTAAGGGGGGGGTGCGTGTGTGTATGCAGCGTGTGTCTGTTTAAGGGGGGGTGCGTGTGTGTATGCAGTGTGTGTATGTGCGCATGCGTGAGTGTGGCTTTGTTTGCGAATGGGAAAATGAGGCACGGCGACGTGCGCGCTCACGAGGTAGAATCTCCGGCAGGAGACGCTCGTGACAGTCTGCAGTCCACATTCCCCCGAAAGTGATTACATAAGTTGTCTCGCCCTAGACAGCAAAAGCTTACGCTTTTGCTTTCGTCTAGGCGAGACCTAAAAAAGGTCAAATATACAACTTTCGTAATTATGAGAAAAACTTACAAAAAAGCATACAGTGCAATGTACATTGTGCGGAGCAGCTATCACATGGGCATACAGGCAGGTTAGCAATATAGATACCCTGCCTAGGATGAGCCTGTAGGAAATGGACATTGTTCGGTCTTAGCCTTGTTAGCAGGAGCCTGTGATGCGAATTACTGACCCAAGTTAGATATGGCTCAATGCCAGGGCCAGCACAGTACATAACAGTGCGCTTGCTGGCTTCTTTCCTCATTCTCTCCTCATTACATTTGGATGGAAACTTTGCCTTCAATGTTCCCAAAAAACTGGCCTTGTAGGTTGAGCAATCTAGTGGTGCAAATGGCTTCGTAGTACATATGAGTCAGAATCCTCTGTGAGGAGTAAGGAGCTTACATATTCATGCAAATCACACAACTTACCAGTACGATCTCACAATTCTGGCAGACAATCGAAAGGAACTACAGAAGCAAAGTGTTTTGCTCAATGTCACACAATTTCATAAAGTGATGAAGCTGAAACATAGGTCTCTTGGTTTTGAAGTATGTACCTTTTTTCTGCTAAACTACAACGCCTCCTCCCAAATGAGTACGACCTTAAGGAAACTATTCAAAGAATACTAAACTCCAGCTTTAACATTCCACGCTCCAATTTCAAACATTTTTGGAAATTGACAGAATGACAGCTCTACATGGTGAGTGCACTGTTATTCAGTTAGAAGCACCCACCTTTGGTATTCAGATTCCGATGATTGCAGAATGGCACATTTTCAATACTTTCCCCCAAACTATCCATATATTTCAACAGCCAATGTTCCCATCAAATGTGTGGTTTCTGTTGTGTACCTGGTTAGTAAGTATTCATTTATAGGAGAACATTATCTATTACAAAATACCCGAGAACAGGAACAATTAATGTTCTAATACCTTGAGTTTAATTTACCTGCCTTTAAAAAATGAATGCCCTATTTCTCTCGTGGGTATTGTTTCCTATCTTTAATGTGTTTTAATGGCATTTTATGCATACATTTTGTTAGAAATCAAAATAAGCTGGCTTTTCAGAAAAGTGGAGCTTTGAAGATAAAAGCTGAAAGGCCCCCAGCACATATTTCTAATAAGTTCTGTTCCCTGTGATATGTAAAAGACACACCACCCAGCATATTCTTAGATGAACTGCTTCCCACCACTTGCTTGCAGTGACCTTGCCAGAGCGCGTCTTTCCAGCAGGCAGGGCCGGGCTAAAAATCGATATGAGCCGTCGAAAAAATGGTCAAATCAACCGCACAATTCAGGTGGCAATAAAGTAACAAGGACCCATGGAGCAGGGTTGGACCATATTAGAAAATGCCAGCGTGTCACAATGGCCAGTTCGGCCTTCCAGCAGGTTCGTCACGAGAGCCCTCTTCGGCCGCCATGTTGGCCGTCCTGATAACGGTATATAAAGCCTTTCCTCTGCCATCACCACAGGATTCTTAGGGGCAGATTTATGATGCCCTTGCGCCTCCTTGCGCCGCAATTGCGTCACGTAATGTGACGCAACGGTGGCGCAAACAATGCGCCCTATTTACAACGTGATGCATCTAGGAGATGCGTCACGTTGGAAACCCCTGCGCCATAAGGAGGCGTTCCTGCGCAGGGGGGTCGTTCCTGCGCAGGAACGCCTCCTAAAAGTGGCTGAGTGAAATCTATGAGATTTCACTCAGCCACTTTCTACGTCAATTCCTTACGCCTGCTTGAAGCAGGCGTAAGGGTGACGCAAAATGCATTGAATAGGTGGCTCCTGTGCATTGCAGGAGTCATGTCGCACTTGCGACATGACTCCTGCAATGCGCCGCCCGTACACGAGAGATGCGTCACGCATCCTCACTTCCTTGCACCATGGTGCGCCGCATCATAAATGCGGCGCACCATGGGTGGCGGAGCAGTGACGCACTGTGGCGCATGTTAACTGGCGCATCCCTGGGGATGCGCCAGTTAACATAAATCTGCCCCATAGTTTTTGTAGCTGCATGAGAAGTGCCTCGAAGTTAGAAGCTAGATGAAAACACTGAAGGGGACCAAACCACTGTGATTCGAGACTTTGGGCCTCATTTATGAGAAATGACGCATAGCTGCGTTAAAGCAGTGATGTGTCACTTCTCAGTGCGCACTTCTTGCGACATATCTGATGCGTCATATTTGATATATGACGCATCATGTCGCAGGAAGTTACAGATACGTCAGTATTTCTGACGTATCTGTAAGTGCAAAAGTGGCGCATTGCTGGGGTGTCTCACAAAAGTGACGCAACTCCAGCAATGCGTCCTTTCACTTGGGGCAAGCCCCATGTGAAAGGGCCTGCATCAGTCTTACGCCTACTGTGAGGCTGGCGCAAGATTTTGACGCAACAGCGTCCTAAAAGTGACGCAGTGAAATCTCATAGATTTCACTGCGTCACTTCTAGGCTTTTTGCGGGAGAACGCCCCCCTGCATACATTATACCTGGCGCAGGTATAATGTAGCCCAGGGGTTTACAAAGTGACGCATCTAGATGCGTCACTTTGTAAATAGTGCGCAACAGGAGGCATGTTTTACGCCGCCGATGCGTCACAAAAAGCGACGCATCGAAAGCGCAAAACTGACTCAAGGCCTCATAAATTAGGCCCAGAGGGCGTGGGGGCAGGGGTTTCAAGTGCTGCACAACTCTTCCACCCTCCAACTTAGACTTCTTGTTGCTTTACCTCACCCCAGAGTTTTACATCACTGGTTTCTCCCTTTGTCACGTTTATCCTGTCTTTCTCTTCCTGCCTTTCCCTGTCTTGCATCATGGACAAATCTAATGGTGAAAGATAAGAACTGGTCCACAGAAACGAGTGCCGGTGCCCAGCACCTGCAACCGCCGGCACAAACGAAGCACTCCCCCCGGTTACTGTGTTGGTGAGTCGGTGTAAAGTCCGCCAGTTTTTGTTTACTCTGGCATAGGACGCCTACAGCGGCCTGCGGGCAGCCTCTGAGTAAGACCTGAGTTACTTTCACCGGAACTACACTAGGTGCTAATCAAACAGAAAGAAACTCACCTGATCACCCTAGAGGGAAATGAGAATGAGGCAGCCTACTGTTGCCTTTTATGGGAGTCGCCTCGATGGGAGGCTGGATCAACAGGAGGGGCCCGGAAACGGAAGAGAAACTACTGCCACATTTGCTGTTTCAACATTTCACAAAGGTGACGAGCCTGGGCTTGCCTCAGGTCACACATCGCAACACACCCAGTGAAGTCCGGAAACGCTGTAAACTGCATTGAAAGGCTGCTCTGACTGAATCCATATTAGCCTGGCATTGGACCCTGCCTGCCGCAAGGGGATGTAAATAAGAAATGGTTGTAAATTCAGTTTTCGACGCTGACAACTGTCTTAAGATGTCCATTTATACAGGCATGAATGTGAAATGTTTTTGTTATCTCGTTTTGCGGAATGTTCTCCTGAAGTAAACTTTGCTATGTCTTCTCCAATTAAAGCGTCGGTGACTCTCATTTTGGCGGGGGTAGGTGTTAGGAGAGACAAAGTACCACAACAAAAGATGCAATGCACGTTAATGCTGCGCCTTGATCAGGCAAAACTTTGCCCCATTTATAGTGGCTCTTGTATTGTACATACACTGCTCGTGATTACCGCCTACCTTAAAGGCGGCTTAACAATGTTTCGCGACACGGATGAACAGGGTTCCTCACCCAGCAGGACTGGCACATCCAGGTGTGGCATTGTGTAGGCGATAGCTCAAATAGGGACTAATAGCCACAACAAATGAGTCAAGGTTTTGCATAACAATAACTACCCCTGGCGTCTTTTTGTGGTTTTGAATTCTTTTGGAGAATATGCGATGGTATTGCCTCCAACTCTGTTTGTGATTGATGTTAGGTAAGACAGTGCCTTTGCATGAGTGAGCGCACTATAAAGGACTGTCCTACCCGCCTATTGGTACACAATTTAAATTAGTGTGGGAGGCAGAAACACAATATGGAAATACTATGGGCGGAAGCTGGTGGTTCTAAGGTCAAGTGGAAGTATTCCAGCCAACTGTGATCACCACTAAAGTGAGGAGAAACGCCGTCTCTGAACGGAAACATTTGGGAACAACAGTGGGTGATACAAGAGTATGTGACTGTCAGGGGATCTGACGAGCACTGGGGGATAGTTGAAAAAGTAAGCAGAATATTGGGTACAGGGCTGCTCAAGATCACACAGGGAGTCAGAGGAGAAAGGGGAAGCTCTAGAAAAGAAAGCACGAAAGTCAAAGCTCAGAAAAAACAGGTAGTCAAGAGGCATTTTGGCATTTAGACTAACAGCCAGGACGGACGTGCAAGACATATATATAGCAACATTAACCATAAAGGGAATGTGAGGTAAAGCACTCTGGAGCTTCACACTGTAAGACCGAAGCTCAATAAGTTCCTCACACACAACTGCTGTTAGAGATACTGACTGTGAAAACCCACATACATGCAAAGGCAAGATCTGTGGAGCTGATACTTATGGTGATGTAAAAAAAGTAACTCTAACACAATACTCATTACATGGTCCATGCTCCCATCACTCCTGGGTCGATCTATCGTCTTCAAAATGGTATTGCTACCAGGTATTTTATACTAACTGGAGAACTACCCTTACAACCTACCACCCTCCCTCTTCCACAAAATTCCCTCCATGTTCTGCAGCTGTGTGTGGAATGAGGGCTTTCACCGTATAGCCCTAACATTTCTACAGCCAACATTGAATCTTATTACAGGGCTTCTCACCCACTGATTGTTAAAAAATGGTGGTATGTTAACCCAGGAAAATCCTACATACACTTCTGAAAAATGGGCACCCTAGGGAACCCCCATAAATCATTTATTTTATGGAGGAGAGGTGCGCTTGCCGCTGCTGCCAATAACAAGGGTGTTGGTCCAGACTTGGAAAGAACCATTCTGAGGAGTATGGGATGAGATAAGAAGCTAACGGGACAGGCGCTATAATGGGTGGGCACCACATTACAACACGTGGTGGCGCAAAATGTGGTGCCGCTGGAGAGGTGCCGAAAATTGGACACTATAGGCATTTCCACCTTGAACAATTTGATGGAGGGCACAACACTTAAATACAATCAGACCCTATTGAAGGAATATGAACTACACCATATCCAGTTTTATCACTACTTACAACTAAGGCATGTACTAACACCTTACATATTGGAATTAGAGGATCCCCTGCAATTTAACCCCTTAGAGGCAAAGTTGCTCCTGAGGGTGCTTGGAGACCACAGAGTGACACTGGTTTACCGTTCATTAATTCACCACATTGCTTACTCCTTAGCTGCACTCTGCTCTGTCTGAAAACGCGTTCAAGGTACCTTTACGAATGAGGAATGGGCAGAAGCTAGGAAGTCTCCAAGACAGTCAGGCGCATATCACCAAGGGCCGGCGATAATTATCGCTCAGCGCGCTTGGTGCGAGGATAATTATTGGCGGCTATCGCTGGATTGTATCGCTGAGATAGCGTGCTATCAGCAACGCTTATATCAGAAGCGATACAATTCCAAGCGCAAGCTACCAAAAGTGCGACTATCGCTGGAAATCCAGGAATAAACGTACAACCTTTGGCGTTAGCTTGATGATACGGCAGGGCATACTCAGACATTATATCCACCTTCTATTGGATATAATGCCTAAGTCAGACTGAAAGCAGCCGTAAGGAAAGTAGCGATAACCGAGGTTAGCGCTACTTTTCTTATCGCTATGCTGTTTAGCGTGCAGCTTGTTAATTGGAGAAATGTTGGTTAGCGACATTTCTCACGTTATTTAGGTGTCAGCCACGGCCCGTGGAGGGAGTTTCGGTGGGGCGGAGAGGCGGGGCGGGTGAGGGGCACGGTGGGGGGTGCTAAAAACCGGAGTATGGATAATTGAAGGTAAGTAAACAATTTAATAAATAAAACAAATTTCGTAGTGCACCCTGCATCACATTTTGCGATGCAGGGCGCGCTACGAAATTTGTTTTATTTATTAAACACTACAGATTTCTAGATTAACGATAGAAACTGGTGCTGTTTTGGTTTAGCCTTTCCGTGTCTAAAAGCGACATTGCTCGCTGATAGAGAGACATGAACACACCCGCCATCGACGAGTAAGCGAAGGGGATTAGATTTATGTATGAGCATGGAAGAGCCAGTCTATAACGCCGGGGCTGTCCGCAAAAATACACACAAATTTGGTAGAGCTGGGGTGATTATTATGACATTACCATTGATAGGGGGGGTCCCATGTCACAACATTAGAGGCCGAAATCTGCCCTTGCACGGGATAGCTGCATGTAGCACAGAGACTGGAGGATCGGTGTGCACTTACCGACCATGAGGAGTGGGGATCCTCGGAGAGGGTGGGGTCGGTGTGTTGGAGGGGCCTGGGAACAGTATGCCTTGTTCTTGATGTTGCTATATTGTTTTTCATTTGTGACAATGAAAGCTTCCACTTAAAATCAATAAAATGCACCATTACAAAAAGCTCACCTTGGACAAGGAACACCACTTTGTCTGTCAGCTGTGCTTGCAAAATCCTGGCAATCAAACAAGGACAAACAAAGCAGTAACATCAAGTGTGTAGAACTAAATACAAAGCCACAATAGACAAGGAGCTAGCAAGGGGGAGTGATTGACAGGAAAGAAGGAAAACCAAGGGACAAACTTGGCAGAAAGCAAATAACAAATCACACAAGGGGTATGGGAAGCAAAAACAGTAGGAATAGGAAGGTAGCAAACTAGAAACTGGATCTAAGGAAATTGGGAAGAAGGAAGGCACTGGGAAGAAGATAAATACAAAAGGAGTGAAAGTTCAAGGACCGCTAAATAGTGCTGGCACAGGAATAAAGGATGCAATTCATGCAGTGCTAGTTCAAAGAACAAGGAAACACCAAGGCTCGGGAATCGAGGAACTGCCCTTCATGCAGTACTAGTTCAAGGAACAAAGATTAACTAAAGTTCAGGAACTCAGCTAACAAGGGTCAGTCAAACAGGAGCTACAATGACCAACCCAGCATAGATCAGGAATGAACTTGAATTTCCAAGTAGCGTCCAATAGACTGGAAATCATTACAGGGGCATAGTAGAAGGGGTGGACACTTATTTGAACACTGGAAGGTTCCACATGGAAGGTTACAGATGTAGGCCCCCTGGTGGTGGATATGAGAACACAGGGAGCAAAAAGTGACAAGGACAGCGGATTTGCAGCAGTGGTGTTGCTGTCATTTTGGACATGAGTGAGGGATTATTTAATACCTAGGCGAGCATGAAACAAGGATTGCGGCAGCGATCAGGGCTTAAACCACCAATGAAGTAAAGGCTACCATTGTGGTGCTTAGAGCAGCTAGGACGTTATCGCCTGCAGATGAGAAGACCCCTGGGCGCCAACTGTTAGAAGTGAGCCCAAAAGGGCAGCATCTGCAGCGGTCTCTGCTGGAATTGCGGCATGTTGGTTCCCCCCAGGAGATTGAGGAGTGAAGGATCCTCCAGGGTGGAAATAGTGAAGCCCTGAGCCAGAAAGGGATGCGCAAGTAAGTACCTGGCATACGGTGGTTCCATAAAGACCCCAGGAAGTGCAGGAAGAAGAAGGCATGGGGGGAGAAGCAGGAGGTAGGCCCGGCCCGAAAGAAAGAATGCTACCACTTAAGGGAGAGTGCAGACAGACCTTGGGAATGGGCCCCCTGTCCAGTGGTTATGCTGCAACACGCTGGACAAAGAGGCTAGATGACTGGTGAGGACCTGTATGTAAGGACTACAAGGCAGACAAAAACGAAAACAAGCATTTACAACGCAACTGGTCTCGGGTTAATTAAGTTTGAGCTATTAGCATTGCTAAATATTGCAACGCCAACTGCAACAAAAGTCTATAAATTTAAGGCCAAAAAAATGTGTATTTATTTTTGTAGCAATGGTGACATGCTGCGCTTTAGATGAATATGTTTAAAAGTAAAGTGCGCCATACTGCGATTGCTACAATAGTTCATTGTGGATGCGTTAACAAATGATGTGTGCACTGATGGCTGTGGTGTGTGTGCCTGCAGAAATTGTGCACTGATGGCTGGTGGTGTGTGTGCCTGGTGGAAGTGTGCACTGCCGGCTGGTGGTGTGTGTGCCTGGTGGAAGCGTGCACTGACGGCTGGTGGTGTGTGTGCCTGGTGAAAGTGTGCACTGACGGCTGGTGCTATGTGTGCCTGGTGAAAGCGTGCACTTACGGCTGGTGGTGTGTGTGTGCCTGGTGAAAGCATGCACTGACGTCTGGTGATGTGTGGCTGGTGGAAGCGTGCACTGACTTCTGGTGGTGTTTGTGCCCGGTGAAAGCGTGCACTGACGGCTGGTGGTGTTTGTGCCCGGTGAAAGCGTGCACTGACAACTGGTGGTGTATATGTCTGGTGAAAGCGTGCAGTGACGGATAGTGGTGTGTGCCTGGTGAAAGTGTGCACTGACGGCTGGAGGAGTGTGCCTGCTGAAAACGTGCACCGCCTACAGCACCACTCAACCCCCAACACCAGCATCACCACTCAATCCCCACCTCGTACAGCACCACTCAACTCCCAACCCCTAAAGCACCGCTCAACCCCCACTGCCTACAGCACCACTCAACCCGCAACGCTTACATCACCACTCAACCTTCAATACCTACAGCACCACTCAATCCCCACCGCGTACAGCACCACTCAACCCACAACGCCTACATCACCACTCAACCTGCAACGCCTACATCAACACTCAATCCCCACCGCGTACAGCACCACTCAATCCCCACCGCGTACAGCACCACTCAACACGCAACGCCTACATCACCACTCAACCTGCAACGCCTACATCACCACTCAATCCCCACCGCGTACATAACCATTCAACCCGCAACGTCTACAGCACCACTCAATGGTCACCGCATACAGCACCGCTCAACTAGCAACGCCTACATCACCACTCAACCCGCAATGCCTACATCACCACTCAACCCGCAAGGCCTACAGCACCACTCAATCCCCACCGCATACAGCACCACTCAGCCTGCAACGCGTACATCACCACTCAACCCGTAACGCCTACATCACCACTCAACCCACAACGCCCACAGCACCACTCAATCCCCACCGCGTACAGCACCACTCAACCCGCAACACCTACAGCACCACTCAATCCCCACTGCATACAGCACCACTCAACCTGCAATGCCTACATCACCACTTAACCCGCAACGCCTACAGCACCACTCAATCCCCACCGCGCACAGCACCACTCAACCCGCAACGCCTACATCACCACTCAACCCGCAACGCCTACCTCACCACTCAACCCGCATTGCCTACTGCACCACTCAACCCACAACGCCTACATCACCATTCAACCCACAACGCCTACAGCAGCACTCAATCCCCACCGCGTACAGCACCACTCAACCCGCAATGCCTACGTCACCACTCAACCGGCAACGGCTACAGCACCACTCAATCTGCAACGCCTACAGCACCACTCAACCCACAACGCCTACAACACCACTCAACCCGCAACACCTACAGCACTACTCAATCCTCACCACATACAGCACCACTCAACCCGCAACGCCTACATCACCACTCAAACCGCAACGTCTACATCACCACTCAAACTGCAACGCCTACAGCACCACTCAATCCCCACTGCGTACAGCACCACTCAACCCGCAACACCTACATCACCACTCAACCCGCAACGTCTACATCACCACTCAACCCACAACACCTACAGCACAACTCAATCCCACCGCGTACAGCATCACTCAACCCGCAACGCCTACATCACCACTGAACCCGCAACGCCTACATCACCACTCAACCTGCAATGCCTACATCATCACTCAATCCCCACCGCGTACAGCACCACTCAACCCGCAACGCCTACAGCACCACTCAATCCCCACCGCGTACAGCACCACTCAACCCGCAACTCCTACAGCACCACTCAAACCTCAACGCCTACAGCACCACTCAACCCGCAACGCCTACAGCACCACTCAACCCACAACGCCTACAGCACTACTCAATCCCCACCGCGTACAGCACAACTCAATCCCTACCGCATACAGCACCACTCAACCCGCAACACCTACATCACCACTCAACCCCAAACGCCTACATCACCACTCAACCCTCAACGCCTACAGCACCACTCTATCCCCACCGTGTACAGCACCGCTCAAGCCACAACGCGTACAGCACCACTCAACTCGCAACGCCTACATCACCACTCAACCCACAATGCCTACAGCACAACTCAATCCCCACCGCGTGCAGCACCACTCAACCCGCAACGCCTATAGCACCACTCAACCCGCAACGTCTACAGCACCACTCAATCCCCACCGCGTACAGCACCACTCAACCCATAACGCCTACATCACCACTCAACCCGCAATGCCTACAGCACCACTCAATCCCCACTGCGTACAGCACCACTCAACCCGCAACGCCTACATCACCACTCAACCCGCAATCCTACAGCACCACTCAATCCCTACCGCGTACAGCACCACTCAACCCGCAACGCCTACATCACCACTCAACCTGCAACGCCTACATCACCACTCAACCCGCAACGCCCACAGCACCCCTCAATCCCCACCGCGTGCAGCACCACTCAACCCACAACACCTACAGCACCACTCAACCCGCAACGCCTACAGCACCACTCAACCCGCAACGCCTACATCACCACTCAACCCGCAACGCCTACATCACCACTCAACCTGCAACACCTACAGCACCACTCAACTTGCAACGCCTACAGCACCACTCAATCCCACCGCGTACAGCACCACTCAACCCGCAATGCCTACATCATCCTTCAACCCGCAACGCCTACAGCACCTCTCAATCCCCAACGCGTACAGCACCACTCAACCCGCAACGCCTACAGCACCACTCAATCCCCACCACGTACAGCACCACTCAACCCGCAATGCCTACATCACCACTCAACCCACAACGCCTACAGTACCACTCAATCCCCACCGTGTACAGCACCACTCAACCCGCAACGCCTACATCATCACTCAACCCGCAACACCATCATCACCACTCAACCAGCATTGCCTACAGCACCACTCAATCCACACCACGTACAGCACCACTCAACCCACATTTTGCACGATTGAATTGACCCAAGACAGCACTGTGCAGTGTATGTTGTGTGACGGATCTTGGCACATTTATTGCACAGGGTCTCTGCTGAAGCAGTCATCTGAGCCTGCACGGCTAGTAGGGTCTTGAACCCCTTCAAGCTTATCCTTTCAAGACCCTACATTCCCACTTTGAAGCCTCGCCCTAAGCAGAGAGCAAACAGAGGCTGGGGTGCTTCAAATTCCAATCAAAGGCCCCGGGACTGGCCGTTTGAGGCCGTAGACTGGAGACGAAAGGTCTTTCAACATTAACAAGTTGGATTAATAAATAAAAGATTTTTTTTTAAAACAAACTTTTTTGTTTTAAGTGCGAGCGTGGAAAATTAAGATTGAGTGCGCCAATGGGGAAGGAAGGATATGGGGGGAGGAAGAGGAAAAACAAATGAGAAGTGGGGTAGGGGCCGCGAGGATGGCTAAATTTGGAGTCTTGAAATAAGCCCCCATCAAAGGAGGCAACGCGGGCGCGGCATGGCGACTCTGTGCGCCCCCGCCAGCCCACTGACTGGAACACACAAACACAGAGCAATGCACAGACTTGTCATGCACCAGTCTCCCACTACCAGAGAGCCGTGCACAGACTGTGCATGCACCACTCACACTAACAGAGCAGTGCACAGACTCTGCATGAACCCCTAACCCATTACCTAAGCACAGCTCTTATATCAGACAGTGCACAGACTGTACCTGCACCACTTATAGAGAGCACTGCAGACTGTGCATGCACCACTCTCCCACTAGCAGAAAGCACTGCACAGACTGGTATGCACAACTTTCCCACTAACGGCCATGCGTTGCTGTGGCTCAGTCTGGTTAAATTGAAAAGAAAGAAAAGAGTAAGCGCACGTTTATAATATGTCATGTTCGAATAATGTTCTGATTTGTTACCGATGCCTCAAATTGTAAAACGCTCTGATATCCTTCGGGATCAAGTTTGCGCTATATAAAACTTTATAAATAAATAAATAAATAACAGAGCAATGTACAGAATGTGAATGCACAACTCTCCCCCCAACAGAGTGATATGCAGATGGTGCATGCACTGCTAACAGCACTGCTCTTACAGCAGGCATTGCACAGCCTGTGCATGCACCACTCCACTAACAAGGTGCCAGCTTCACAGCTGACGTGAAGAATGTTCTTATCTGCTTGTTAAATAAACAAGCAGATAAGAAGTCTTTTCGCCAGCCAGCCAGAAAGCAGGCTACCTTGTTTGATTTAGTAGGTCCTACCAATATTTTAGACCGCCAGGTTGCCATTGGGTTTGAAATGCCTGTTCACGTTGTTTGAAAAGTTTCAACTGTTTTTTTTTAACGCAAGCTTGGGTTCAGCCGCCTGTTGGAAAACACGTGTGAGAGGCACCCTGTAAAACGCGCTCCAAATCCACACAGGGAGACCCGCTGCCACTGCCAGCCAAGCAGAAGCCTGTTTCATACCTCGCAGCCAGCTGTATGCAGATCAGGGCGACAAGCAGGGGGCGGACCAACACCATCAAAAGAGTGTGGTGTGAACCCCACTTTCACATTGTCCAAGATTAACCCCATGCAATGGCGATTGGGTTTCTACACTGCCAGCCACCACTGCCAATGCGCTGAAAATGTATTCTGTTGCAGTCTGACTAGACGCTTGTGGGCAGATAGGGAGCCATTGAGGCAAAGTCCTGGCAAAATGTGAAAACCCAGGTTTTAAAATCACTATATCCCTGGGTCGCAGTCAACTTCGGTTAAATAAACAGATACAGTCTGTTGTAACAAACACAGAGTCTGCCGGGATCCCCCTGCCCTCCCCGTGACACCGTGCACCTCTGTGCTCGGTGCCTGCTTCACAGCTGACGTGAAGAATGTTCTTATCTGCTTGTTAAATAAACAAGCAGATAAGAAGTCTTTACGACAACCAGCCAGAAAGCAGGCTACCTTGTCCGGAGGGGCTGTGCGAAAAGCAGACAGGGTGGCACCCAAAACCCCTCTTTTCCAATGGGAAGCCAGAGTTTACCATGAATGCTGACGCTACCCAATGGAAAAGGGGGCGGGGCTGACAGTACCCTTTTTACAAACAATATCTCTCGAAGAGGCGTGGCCAGCAGCTTCGCTGCTCAAGCCCACACCTCTCCGAGGCCTAAAAAGACTGGTATGATGGGGCAGAGTGCTGAGGTGGCAGGCAAGCAGATGCCCAGAGTGGGCTATATGGCCACAGGGGCAGGCACCTCGGTGTGGGAGTGCCCTCATTTAGATCCAGGATACCCATCATGCATGCCAGGATCCATGTGCATCTGCTGCACGACAATAAGAACATTGGCAAGGCATGGCGTGTCACCCAAGACAGAGCAAACAGGGTGTAGGTGAGCGTAGTGCCCCTCACCTCAAGAAGATTGGAATTTGAAGGCACAATAGAGTAGAAACGGTTAGAGGTAAAAACTGAGCAGGGGATGAAAAGGGGCAACACCAGAGCAGGGGATTAAACAGAAGCCGAAGTGTATCCTATGAGCTAGGAGCCCGGAGCTAGAGCAAGGGTCCGGTGTACTCCAAGCAAATAATGGACAGTGGAGGCGTTACTTGATGGCTGATACTGAGGGAGATGGATGGGTCTTCATATAAGGACAGGGGCAATTCGGAAGGACACAAGATTGGAAGGGGTAAGATGGTACTGGATGACAGATATTTATGGTAGTACCTCCGGGGTCGAGAGAGGGTATTCATGGAAAGTCAGTGGTGAATAAGAGATGTAGGAGTAGGGTGGAAGGAATAGCTGAAGCCCACTGAGACAAAAAGAGATGCACAGGATAGACTGGGGAGACAAAAAGAGATGCAAAGGAGAGATAGGGGCGCTTGTTTCAAGGAATGGTAACAAAGATAAGAGCAGTAATGGAGAAGAGACAGGAATGGACGGGCAGTCAAGCCACACTGAGGACATCAGCACAGAGTGAGTATGAGAGTGATTGGTGGGAAGTGTTGGGCCAGGAAGGGGCAGAGGACAGGGGTGGTGGAGGGGTCCCAGGCAACAGGAATCAGGGGTGAAGGGCGGAGCTTGAGTCAAGGTTTCATTTTTTAGGCACTCCAAAGGACCTGGGGGTACTCTTTGGATAAGATTTTGGGAAAAAAGGATTTACGGGGCGGGCTATACCATAATCTACGCTGACTGTGGTGGCCGCCACAATCCATAGCTGCAGGAGTTTATCTTTGCTCTGCCTTTGAAAATGTTGGCAGATGGCACTTTATTTAATTAGTGCCCCGGATATTACGAGACGGACCAAGCTTCAATGTTTATGTGCTTCGCATGAAACACCATTTTTGCCTTAAATTATTCCTACCTTGGAGAAGTAGACTTAGTAGGATTACTGAGTTTCCCCTTCACTGATAAGCTGGAGGGAAGACTTGCTTCTGTCTGTTAGCGGCACGCTAGGAGCCAGAACCTACATTGGATGCACCCCCTTTTTTTCGTGCTTTGTTTGTGTCAGCGCCCTGAAGAAGGTGTTAGCACATCCGTAGGCCTTCACCGAAACACACGTTGGCGCATCTCCAGTAAGCAAGATTTAACCATTAGAATCTATGAAATGTCAACCAATTACTTCTCGGAAGAAAGTATTTGTCACATACATGTGCACAGAATAGTTGAATCTTGCAATGTTTCCGCTTGTTTCTTTTGTCATATCTGTTTGTCCATCAGTACATGTTGTTGAGTTCTTGGTTTATGTTTTATTCTTGTCTTGTTTATCTGCAGGTTGTTGATATGTGTGAGAGTATCTGTTGAATGAATGTGTTGAGATGTGTATGGGCGTTTGAATCAGGGTATCATTGGGGGTAGCTGTATGGTGCTTAAATGTATGTTATACCGTTACTTTGTCAACTTGGTCATCTTTTTATGCTTTGTACTTTGATATGTATCGATACATGTATTTTTATATGATGTTGTTTACAATAAATAATTTATATTTTTGAGAAAAAAATTCTGGATGAAGGTATTGATGGTTCCTTATGTATTTGATTAAAAATGGTGTGATAGATATATACACACACACTTAGACCCTTTGATGACTTGGTAAGCATCCTCCAAGTATGCCGCCATGTTTTCTTTGGTATATGCATACTCTAGGCAACGACATAGCCGCTGGGCTGAGAATATGCAATTGTTTAAAGACATGTCAACAGAGTTCAGGCTTAGTTAAATAGGGAGGTTCAGGCTTGATGAATTGTGGGTCCATATCAGGAGTTTCTTATATCAGACCTTATCACATCACTTTTGGTTGCCACCCTGAACAGAGCAAAAGGAGAGTTCAGACTAATTCACCACTTATCATGGCCACCTGGAGGCTCCATTTTGTAAAGTCAAGTATAGAACACAGTTAAAAAAAAGAGTTAAAAGATGTTTATGTTAAATATTAATGTAAATTATGTTATACATTTATTTGAAATATGAAAAACAATAAAAAAGCAACAGAACTATTAACTTAATTTTGAATCAAATCTTAAAATGAACATAAATATGTTAAACTAAATAAAACATATTTTTTCTAAGTTTAAATAAAAAAACAATTCTCAATTAAATATGTGTTATTAGTTTTTAAAGGGATATACAGAATTAGTTTGAAATAATTGAATTATATTTTAATAAAACATAATCATACATTAATTTATACATTCACAATAGGCTGTTAAAATATTTTATAATTAAATGATAAATATGTTTTCGTTGTCCATTTTTAACATGGTTATATTTTTTAAATAATGTAACTACTTTAAATAGTTTAATTTAATTTAGCATTATTTCCTATAGGTTTTTTAAGTCCCTACCTCAATTATGTTATATGGGTGTGTGTACAGGACCAGTGTTGGGCCATGTGTGGCGCTGTACTTACTCCAAATCTGAGCTGGAGTACTTTACTAATCTTTTTGGTCCCTTGTTGGCTGTAGTAACTTTAGAAATGCAGTTTATGAATCACATTAGAATCACTCAAATGGGTGGGTTAATGTCCCTCACTAAAACCACCCTTAGATCTTTTAAACACCTCCCTACTCCTCTCTAAACCACTCCCATTTAGTAGCAAATATGAACCTTTAGCCAGCCACTCCCCCTGGTCCCTTACCCTTCTTCTTCTAAGGGCCAGATTCTGATGACCGGATCGACCGGATCGTCATGCTCAAGACATTGATATAAGAGGGGAGACGCCAACCTACTCAAGGTATCAACAAACTACTCAACATGCAAAGACTACAATTACCAAAAGTCTCGGTGTCTAAACTCCACCCACTTAGGGCGGTTGACACCCCCTTTCCAAATAAAACGAATTTGAAAAGTGCAAGTTGAGCCTGACGATCTCCTTTCATAGTCCATGAAGAAGGGGCGGGTTCTTGGCCCCGAAACGCGTCGGACATTCTTTTGAACAAAGAGGGAGCCTTCGATCACTGCTTGGGTGACATACACAAACCGGAGGGTTAAGGTGCTGCGGTGAGCCCTTACTGAAGCGCTTGCGCATTTGCTCTTTCATTGTACAACGGCTTGCCATGGTCGGGGTGAGGAGCTCCGCTCCAAAAGCGGAACAAGTATCCATGCAATTGAAGCCTGAGGCGATACCAATTATCATCGCCTGCCAGCACAGCATCTTTATGAAAACAAAGAGCGATGTTTGAAGCTTACCCTCCTTTCCTACTTAAGGATTTTAAAGACATTGATATAAGAGGGGAGACGCCAACCTACTCAAGGTATCAACAAACTACTCAACATGCAAAGACTACAACTACCAAAAGTCTCGGTGTCTAAACTCCACCCACTTAGGGCGGTTGACGCCCCTTTCCAAATAAAACGAATTTGAAAAGTGCAAGTTGAGCCTGACGATCTCCTTTCATAGTCCATGAAGAAGGGGCGGGTTTTTGGCCCCGAAACGCGTCGGACATTCTTTTGAACAAAGAGGGAGCCTTCGATCACTGCTTGGGTGCCATACACAAACCGGAGGGTTAAGGTGCTGCGGTGAGCCCTCACTGAAGCGCTTGCGCATTTGCTCTTTCATTGTACAATGGCTTGCCATGGTCGGGGTGAGGAGCTCTGCTCCAAAAGCGGAACAAGTATCCATGCAATTGAAGCCTGAGGCGATACCAATTATCATCGCCTGCCAGCACAGCATCTTTATGAAAACAAAGAGCGATGTTTGAAGCTTACCCTCCTTTCCTACTTAAGGATTTTAAATACATTGATATAAGAGGGGAGACGCCAACCTACTCAAGGTATCAACAAACTACTCAACATGCAAAGACTACAATTACCAAAAGTCTCGGTGTCTAAACTCCACCCACTTAGGGCGGTTGACGCCCCTTTCCAAATAAAACAAATTTGAAAAGTGCAAGTTGAGCCTGACGATCTCCTTTCATAGTCTATGAAGAAGGGGCGGGTTTTTGGCCCCGAAACGCGTCGGACATTCTTTTGAACAAAGAGGGAGCCTTCGATCACTGCTTGGGTGCCATACACAAACCGGAGGGTTAAGGTGCTGCGGTGAGCCCTCACTGAAGCACTTGCGCATTTGCTCTTTCATATATATATATATATATATATATATATATATATATATTACACAATGGCAGTCACAAGTGTATAGTTATAGTTAAGTCAGAGTTTCCATAGGAAGAGTTTTTATATAAAATTTGGCAGAAAGTAAAATATTTACTCAGAAAGCATGTTTTTTTTTGTTGATTTAGTGTAATTCTGTCAGCCGTTTTTGAGAAATTAAGGTTAAAAAGTTAGTGATATCGGGAAGGTTAGTCCCGCTGGAATACGTCGGGGCTCCTGCTCTATCGTAAATTAAGAAAATGGGCAGAAATTGTTCGAGAGGACTTTTTGTGCCCATCGGATGCTTCAGTACCGCGGGTCTGACTGCCCCATGGTATCAAGGAATTTGAGTGGCTGCCCAAAATATCAACAGCAACATTTTGCCGGTCATTACAGAACATGGGGACTCAGTCAGCCCTGCGGCCAACCCCATGCGGCACACAGGTGAAAAAAAACTGGGGAGTTAACTAACAGACTACTGCTGTTGTTTAAAGTACATGTTTCAGTCTGCATGTCAGAATATTTTATTGACATAGATGAGAAAGATTTGAGAACCCATAGAAAATATGTCCTTTAGCTTTCTAGAGCACTGACCATAATTTCTATCACTAAACTAACACCCTCATTTTGTTCATTTCTGAATGAAATGCTTTTAGTTTCATAGGTTTCATTAAGAATGTTAGCACTCTAGTTCTTCATTAGAGCACAGTGTGAAGCTGCAGTAGAACACTAGGATTCAACTGACAGGCTGCTGCTGAGGTTGGAAGTACATGTTTTTCATGGAATATCAGACTTTATTCTCACATGCCTGATGCAGATAATGTAAAAAAAAGAAAAGTTGTTTTCATTTTCGCTTTTGGAGTACCTTCTATAACCTTTATGAGAAAACCATTATAGAAAATAGGTTTCTTTCAAGCATGGTTCATCAAATTCCAGCAGAGGGTCAACATTTTTTACTGGATAAACTTACCTTAGAACACACCACGATTTCCAAATATTAGTATGGTACCACCAACAAAGGATTTATATTGTGATTACAATCTGTTATAGCCCTTTATATGTGATCCTTTTTGTAATCCATAAAACCTGGCATTCACTACAATGCATTTCAATGAGGACCATGTCCCTGAGTCCTGTAATGGCTGCCACAATTGGTTGTCTGTGTTGTGGCCAACCAGTCAAGGGGACTTTGAGACCCATACTCATCCCCTTTGGGGTTAGGATATGCACACCTTGCCCCCTTATATCTTATTAACATTAATTTTCAAGACACCTTTTCAGTGTTGCTGAGTATATGTCCTTGAGTCCTGCAATGGCTATCACAACATATTGTTTACGTTGTGACCAGCCAATCAAGATTGACAAGCCTCTTTTAACCCGTTAACAGCGGCGGTAATTCCGCCGCAGTGCAGGCGTTTCCGTGCGCGGGTGGGGCCGCGTCGGCCGTTGGACGTGCGTAGCACTACAAAGGTAGTGCTCGCGACGGCCAACGGCCGACGGCAGCAGGGAAGGGGTTAAAGTGGGACAATCAAAGCATATCTAGAGACCAACAGTTCAGATATACCTTATTAACCCCTTCATAACCACTATGTCAACGTGTGAATGAATTTACACCAAATAATGAAAAGCATGCTTTCTGAGTAAAGATCTAACTTTTTTGCCAAATTTGGTGTAATTCTGTTCAGCCGTCATTTTCTGTATTGCTTCTCAAACATTTCTATGGGAATTAACATGGGAAATCAATATACTAGGACAACCACACTTTCTTTGGCCCCCGCTTGACTGATCACCCCAAGACTTTCCAGGAATGAGATGAGGGGGATGAGCTTTTTTTGGACTGTTTCGTGAAGTTTTGGCAGCAAAGTTATTAGTTAAACAAAAAATGCTTCTCCCGTGGAAACTCTGATCTAACTATACATATAAAAAATATGTGTATATATGTGTATATATATATATATATATATATATATATACATATATATATATATATATATATGTATATATATATATATATATATATATATATATATACCTATAATATATAAATATATAGAACGATATATAGATATACCTTTATATATGACTGAGTGTCTACTTGTGTCAGTGACTGTATCAGTAGTGAGTACGTGTTAGTATCTGTATGAGTAAGTGAGTTGGTGTATGTGTATCTGTATGGGTGAGTAAATGGCTGTGTGATTGACCGTACAGTAGAGTGACTAGGTGTGTGAGTAGCTCTATGAGTGACTGACTCAGTGTGTGAGTGGCTATATGGTTGTATGAGTGGATATGTCAATGGCTGCATTAGTGACAAGGTGGGTGTATGAGTGGCTGTATGGGGGAGCAAGTGTAAGTGTGAGTTGATCTATGAATCAGTGAATGACTGTGTAGGTACTGGTATGGATTTGGAAATGGTTGTGTGAGGGTGGGAGTATGAAAGGTTCTATGGGGTGTGAGTGGGTGCATCAGCAATTCTGTGGATGATGTCATCAGTGATGTCACTGACTATGTCATGAGTGATGCAATATGTGAGGTCATAAGCAGTGAATTGCGAGTTATAGTTAGCTCAGTTAACTATAACTGCTGAATTTCAATGGTTTTGTATGAGTGAAACTATAAGGTCCCTGTAACCTTTGGTTTTTTCAATGAATTTCTAAGATTTTTTTTATTCTGTTTCAGAACTATAACGTCCCTGTAACTTTTGTTTTGTTCAGTGAATTTCGAAGGTTTTTTAAATGCTAATTCCTAATTATAACGTCCTTTTAACCCTTTGTTTTTTTCTTTAAATTTCTATGTTTTTTTAAGTAGTAGTTGCATTTGCAGAGCGGTGGAGAAAGGGGGCTGGGACTCCGACCAGCTTTCAGGAATCCCACTGTGTAGGACTTACAGGAGGTAACGGGAGGGCTTCTTGGGCCCTAATGTCCCCCAGGAGTGAAGTGGACTTCATCCCCAACCAGTAGTGTGCCAGGAGGTACGTTTGCAGAGAGGTGGAGAAAGGGGGCATGGCCTCCGAAGACCTCTTAGCAATCCCCCTGTGTGGGACTTACTGGAGGTAACAGGATGGGTAGTTGACCCCCAAGGATGTCCTTAGGGGGCAACTACCCCTCCTGTTATCTCCAGTAAGTCCTACACAGTAGGATTGCTGAGAGGTTGTCGAGGGCCATGCCCCCTTTCTCCACCACTCAGCAAATACGCCTCCTGGCACACTACTAATAGGGGGATGAAGTTTCCTTGGCTCCAGAGGGTCCTTGGGGGTCAACTACCCCCCTGTTACCTCCAGTAAGTCCCACAGGAGTAAAGTGGAACTCATTCCCCAAACAGAAGTGCTTCAGGAGGCACTTTTGAGAGTGATGGAGAAAGGGGGTGTGGCCTCAAGTCCTCTCAGTAATCGGGCTAAATGGGACTTACTGGAACTAACTGGAGGGTTTGTTGGCCCCCAAAGACCCTCAGCATTAAAGGGGACTTCATACCCCAACCACCACTGCATCAGGAGGCGCATTTGCAGAGTGGTGGTAAAGGTAGCTTGGCCTCTGACAACTTGCCGGAGTTTTTTTTTTTTCAGGGAAGGAGGGCTGCCCTGGCCCAATTTTGGCCCAGAGACCTCAGAGGGCTGGGCGTTCCCCTCCCAGGGCCGATTATGGCCCGAGGAACCCATCCTCCTGTGAAAGTGTTTCTTTTTAAAAACGTATTAATTTTGTTAATGAAAGGAAGGGGGCCTGCATGCCCCCCCCTCCCTCGGCCGATTTTCATTTCTGGATCCCATCCCCAGGACTTGCCCTTTAAAAAGGTTTTGTAACCTTTATCATACAAGGGAGGGGGGCCTATTTCAGCCCCAGGGGGCCCATCCCCCGGGGACCAGGCCTTTATATATATATTTTTTAAAGTGGAGGGGCTGCATGTCCCCCCCTCCACAGGCCGATTTCTGCCTTGTGGCCCCCATCCCCCTGGGCCAGGCCTTTTCTTTTTTTTAAAACATATTTTCTTTTAAGGGAGTGGTGCCTATTTTGGCCTCGGGGGCCCCAACCTTCGGGAACAGGCTTCTATATATATTTTTCTCAATAGGAGAGGAGGGCTGCCCGGCACCCCACCCGGGCCATTTTCGGCCCCGGGGAACCCATACCCCGGGGCCAGGCCTCTTTGTTGGGGACACTGGGGGGAACCTGAAGGCCCACGCGGACCCTGCCAGCTGCCCGCCTCCTGCGGGAGACAGCATTGCTTTTAAACAAAGGGAGCTGCTGAAATGCAGCTCCCTGTGTGTAAACTCAAAGTGTGTTCCGTTTTGAGAAAGCGAGAGCAAAATGCTCCCGCTTGCTCAAAGCAGAGTACACTGTTTGCTATGGAATGGCGGGAGCCAAGGTCCCATCAAGCCATTGCAAAATGCAATGTCCCGGGGTGGGCACCCCAGGACATTGCAGGAGCCGGCATGGGGGGGGGTGGCGGTCCCTAGGGCCACGTAGGGCTCCTGGAGGGGGTTCGCGTGGCCCTCCCCCTTTGTGAAGTAAGCTCCGGGGAGGTGGTGGTCCCGGAGCTGGGGGTCCGCAACGGCCCCCCTTAGTAGTTGTATGTGTGCCCCAGGGAGGTGGCGGTCAGGCTCAGTTCATTGGTGGTCCCCGAGGCTTTGATAAGCCCTAGGAGGGGGGCTCCATGCGCACCCTGCTATATTTAAGATATGCCCCTGGAACTGGCCCACCCGGGTTATATTTTAAAGTAAAGACGGGAGCCTGCGCTTTTTTTAAACATTTTTTTGTTACCGCAGATTCAAATATCGTGGCAAAATGTAAAACATTTTTTTACCCCCCCCCCGGTGGGGTCCCTCTGGGAGATTAGGGCACTTGCCCCATTTTCATTTTTGAAAAAAAAAAATTCTGGTTGAAGTGTTGGCAGCCAATCAAATTTTAGTAGGATTCGCGAGGCCACGGCAAGGACTATATTTTTTTCAAGTTAGATTTCTGAAAAACTACTGAACAGATTTTAACCAAATCACAAAAAAGCATGCTTTCTGGACCAACATCTAGCTTTCTGCCAAATTTCAAGTAGTTCGTTCAGCAGTTCGGGCTGTAGTCGTGTTCAAAAAAGGAAAAATTCCCATAGACTTAACATTGGGAAAACCTATTTTGGGACCCTCCTTTTTTCTCAGGTGCTACTTGACGGATCACCATGAAACTTTCAACACAGCAGCTGAACCAACAAAGGCAATCTTTTTGAAAATGTTGTGGATATTCGTCAAAGATATTGGTAAAACAAAAAATGCTTTTCCTATAGAAACTTTGGTCCTAACTGTAACTACCTACTGGCAACCACCAGTAGGTAATATGCATGTATATGTATTGCCTACTGCCGGTCGCCAGTATGTATGTTTAGTTAGGACCTAGCTTCTATTAAACAGGTGATTTTCAGTTGTCTATATCTTTGGCACCGGTTGATGAATCTTCATGAAATTTTCCACAGAATTTTGCCGGGTACCTCACATGTGGTATGGAAAGTTTTGGGGTGTTTCATGTAGCGGGCCTGAGAAGAAAGGGGGGTCCAAAAATGTGTTTTCCGCTTGTTAATTCCAATAGGACCTTCGAACAAGCCTACAGCCCGAACCGCTGGACGGAATTACACCAAATTTGGCAGGAAGCTAGATCTTGGTAAGCAGATCATGCTTCTTGTGATTTGTTGTAAATCTGTTCAGTTGTTTGGGAGATATTAACCTGAAAACAAATGTGTATATCTGGAGACGCGGATTACCTAAAACTCAACAGTCTCTGTGCTTTAATCTGATTGGCTGCCAACACTTCAAACCAGGAAGTGTCGGCAGCCATCTTGGGACTCGGCTTGAGCCAGAAAAAACATTTTTAAAAAAAAGAAAAGGGGGCAAGGTAGAAATATCCTGACCGCCACTAGGCCTCTTGGGAGGTTCTGAAGGGACCCTGCAGGGCCCAAAAAGCATTTAATTTTAAAATTTACAGTGGGATCTGCGGATCTCACAGAAAATTGTAAATACGAAGCGTAGGCTCCCGTACTTCATTGGTAATCGGCTCCTGGGTGGACCAGGTCCCAGAGAATTTGGGGAATAAAGGAGGGGGGTGCACGGGCCCCCCTGCTGGGGCTTATTAATATCCCAGGGGTCACCATCTCCCTGGCACTTTTTCATATTAATTAATGCGGGGGAGACCCGTAAAGCCCTCCCTGCTGCCCGGGGACCACCACCTCCCCAGGGCCACTTGTGAAATGGAAATTGGGGTGGGCTCTCAGAACTCCGTGCTATGGGAATCACCACCTTAACGGCGCTAATTCATTGTTATGGGGCCTTTTGGACCCCCGGCCTATGGACTAGCACCTGCTTGGGGCCACGATCAATTTGTAGTGGGGGGGGCAGGGACCTCCCCCCCACCAGCCCCAGGTGCCACCACCTCCCCGGGGCCATCTTCTTTGTAATAAAATTGGGAGATGTTGTGTGAGTGGCTGTATGAGTGATTGAGTGGGAGTGGCTCTATGGATGATTAAGTGGATGTATGAGTTTTTGTATCGGTGTGTGTATGGATATGTGACTGGATGGCTAGGTGTCTCAATAAGCATACGAGAGGATGTATGGAGAAGTGAGTGGGTGTGTCAGTGGTTCTGTGGATCATGTCATCAGTGATGTCATTTGATGTAATATGTAAGGTCATAAGCAGTGCATTGCGGGGTGTAAGTTATAATTAGCTCAGGTAACTATAACTACTGAATTTCTTTGGTTTTGTATGAGTAAAATTTTAGCCTAACTGTAATGTCCCTGTAACATTTGTTTTTTTCAGTGCATTTCTATGTTTTTTTAAATCCATATCCTAACTATAACGACCCTGTAACCTTAGTTTTTTTCAGTGAAAATATATATATACATATTTATATTATATTAGTGGAGTTGCAGTTTGTTGACCTGGTGCCGCCGGATTCGGTGTTCGGGAGGAGAACGCCAAAGGGACATATTTATATATATATATGTAAGTAACTGTGATGAACAACATGATAACGTATGGAGCCTGTACATCTTTTTTTTTTTAAACAATGAAAAAAAACAATGCAAAGGAACATTTATGGTGAAAACTGATGTAGAATATGGGTGCATCTAGAATCCAAAGGAATACATTGCCAAAATATGGTGTTGTTGTTTTGACTGCCAAAGAAAGTGAAGAGGAATGTTTGTTGCTTTAAAGGAATTAAGGCATCATGCCGAAACGCGCTGGTCATAATTTTTATTTGTATTTCAATAATTGTTTTGACAAATAAATGAATTGAGAAAACACCTACTCGCCAAAGTTGATTGTTATTCTCTGGAATTTGTGCTGCTATGTTGTTGCCTTGGAGGTTGATGAGCAGTAGTGGTGACACATAGACATTCACACACATATATATATGCATATATAAACACATATATGTGTGTATGTATGTATGTATGTATATATATATATATATATATATATATATATATATATATATATATATATATATATATATATATATATATATATATATATATATATATATATATATATATATATATATATATATATATATATATATATATATATATATATATATATATATATACACATGCATACCGAACCTTGGCTTGAAGAAAGTCTGAATATGTCTAGGCCAGTCTGCTAAAACGAATTGTGAAATTCTTTTAATTTCACTGAACTTGCACTTTTAATAAAATGCAGAACAAGAAGTAATAATCTATCTAGGAGAATGCTGCCAGCTGAACTTTATATTTGCATAATGTATCCTGAGAGTAAGATCCATATCACCTCTGTGACCTTATAAAGTCTTGTCAATCAATGTTATGCATTTTTTGAGATTTTGGGCGTCTGAAATAGTTTGATCTAAATCATGGAAAACAGTGATATAAACATATCAATAATGTGGTTTAGTTTCATACATTTAAATGTGTATTCTTTTTTTTATTGGCTTTTGCAAAGTGAGGGCATCGTTCCGAGGAATGTTAGAGTGCTTTACATTAGTCGTGAGTGAGGGGAATAAGCATTTGTACATCAAGTGATAGAAGCTACATACCTCGGGCCTTATTTATGAAGGCCTTGCGCCGCCGGTGCGTCACTTTTAACATGGAAAAAAGTGACGCATTGGTGGCGCAAGGCTTTCATAAATGAGGCCCCTAGTGCACAGCAGTTTTATAGCTTTGAAAAATTAGAGCTCATTTTCAACAAACGGTAGATACTAGAGCCAAATAAATTTAAGGCATACAGCAGGTTTTGCTGTATAGGTGCCTCATACTGTCAGAAACAAGGGGAGACAGATAATGTAGTATAGGCAGGGCCACTGGATTTGTGTGGCAAGGAGGGACCAAATTGTGTTGCTCTGTGGACAAAACTATGGAGCAAGAAAAAGCACATTATGCAGCGTAATGCAACAAAAACATTTGAGAAAATATTACTTAATTAATTTGTAATTTATTTAAAAATAACACTCGATAAAGGCTTCACCCATTACTACCAATTTAACACCAAAATACAGAAATAACCAATACACAGGTAACTAGTCAACCATTGCGAATGACCTTTCACCATGACACAACACACGTTGCTGCATTTTTACTAACTTTTGATGCATTTAGATAGAAACCTTTTTTGGGGTTCGAATCTGCAGATTATGCAGCAGATGATGGATCATGTGGCATAAGCGTCAAATTTACAATTTTACAGAACACACTACAGATATAAAATCGCATAATTCCAATGGCCCTGAATATATGTTTACTTTGTGTATAGGTGGATTACCAACAGGTGATTTGTTGAGGGCTTTGCCAGATGTAAAGGAGGAGTACAGCCTTCTCCCAATGGGTATATTGTTCCGGATTTTCGGACAAATCCAGAAGAGTGGCATAAGGTGGAAGCCTTATTGCATTATTTGGTTTCTAGGTAGAAAATGTTTATGCTCTGAAGGACTTTAGATTGCCTCATGTTCCACCCTTGAAATAACTAAAGCGTGGATAATTTTTTTTAGATCAGCAGTCAGAATTTTTTTTCATACATTTAATTAATTTTAGTTTGTAGTGAACTCTTTATAAATTAGCATTTATGTAAGTATCTAACTGGAATATATTGTCTAAAGTAAATTCGAGTGATTTTGGTATTGTTCATCATTTTAGAGCACATAGCAACCCCCTCAACGTTTGTCTCACAGTTGTAGTTATGTTGTTGATTGTGTTATGGTTAATGATAAGAACTTGGAGCCTCATTAATTGATTCTTTCCATAGGGCAGCGCAGCAGGCCTTGCTGTTGCGCTGCCCTACAGCAAAAGAAAAGGGCAGGAAAGCGCCGTATCCATTAGATACGGTGCATTCCTGTCCTTTTCCCCTGCACTGGAGCACAATGGGCTGCCGTGCTCCAATGCAGGCACCTTTGCACCATGGTGCAAAGGTGCATGCATTGCGTGGATGTTTATTTTTGTGCAGGAATGAAAACCTTCCTGCACAAAAACAACCACAAGAGGCTTTTTCCTCTTTCCATGTGTGATGCAGAACTTACATCTTGATCATTGATATATGTCAAGGGCTCGACCTCAAGCGGAAGGTAGGCCAGCTGGCTCCTCGGGGCCAATATTTTTTTTGCGAGCGTGTGTTATGTGTGGATCGTCCTGAGGCGGAAGCCGGGACCTTGCCAGTGACTTTTTCGAGTGTTGACAAATTGTTGCTGTGTTTTTAAAATTAACGTCCTTGCTGCCCAGTATTTTAACTTATTGCTCTTTGCACTTAGTCTCACCATTCATTGGAGACTCTCCCCCCGTGGGTCCCGCCATCTTGGGTGAGGAGGCGGCCGAGCAGACTAGTGCTCCGCTCCTCCCGCCCTTTCCGACATAAAAACCCGAGTGCTGATGCATCCCGCTGATTGCGAGCGTGTGTGATGTGTGGATCGTCCTGAGGCGGAAGCCGGGACCTTGCCAGTGACTTTTTCGAGTGTTGACAAATTGTTGCTGTGTTTTTAAAATTAACGTCCTTGCTGCCCAGTATTTTAACTTATTGCTCTTTGCACTTAGTCTCACCATTCATTGGTGACTCTCCCCCCGTGGGTCCCGCCATCTTGGGTGAGGAGGCGGCCGAGCAGACTAGTGCTCCGCTCCTCCCGCCCCTTCCAACATAAAATGGCACCCCCACCTAGGAAGCGCAGCGGACGAGCGCAGGGGGCACGCCGACGGCGCGCCGAAGGGGCCACGACCCCTGGCCAAAATGGGCCTATGATATGCTGGAGCGCACAACAACTCCGTGCCCTCTGTCCTGCTTATGCCAAAGCCTGCCTCCACAGTCTTAACGTAGAAGACACCAACAACTGCAAAGAGTGTCAGTATAATTGGCACAGCAGACCTACGACTAGGGCTGAGAACATTAGACTTACATGTGGTCTACTTAATACCAGATCCATGCGGAAACATAGTCTTGATATATTCGACCTGCTCACAGATATGAAACTTGATCTCCTGTTTCTTACTGAGACTTGGCTTGACTCCAACTCAGAGCCGGACATAGTTGCTTCTCTTCCTGCTGGCTACACCTTGGTACGCCTGGATAGATCTGAAGGCAGAGGTGGGGGGATAGCTATAATATCTAAACTGCCACTGTGTTGTCAACTTGAACCTCTCGCTATCACTGATAGTGAGACAGAAGCCTTTTCTATTAAGGTTAACGCTGGGAACACGCTGAAGGGCTTCTTGATCTATCGCGCACCTGGTCCCTCTACCCACTTCACCACCAGCCTTACCGAAGGCACAACGGAAGCTGCTCTGCGTAGGGACAAGTTTTTGCTCTTGGGTGACTTGAACATCCATCTGGACGATCTTTCAGACAAAGGAGCTACTGACTTTTATCAGCAGCTACAGTCCCTCCAACTATATATTAGATCTAAGGCCCCTACCCACCAAAAAGGCCACTTGTTGGACCCCATCTTTGCCAACTGGGAAGGTATAGAAGTTAAGTCCCCTGTCCCTGTCCTCTGGTCAGACCACTTCCTAGTACCTTTTATAATAACTATCCCTGCTAGTATTACCCAAAAGCGTTCCAATACTAAATACTTGAGTCGCAAATGGACTGCGTTTTCCAAAGCTAAGTTTGATACTGCTCTGACCAAAGGCGGCAGACCAGGAGGTGAGGATGCTGTTACTGCATCAGATAGATTAGATGGTCGCATCACTAATGCTTTGGATGACACAGCCCCTCTTTGTCATAAAAAACCCTGTAGTAGACCCCATAAATCCGCCCCCTGGTTCAGCGAAGAACTTCGCCTAGCCAAAGCAGAATGTAAACAACTAGAAAGACAGTGGAGGGTGGCCTACCTTGATCAAGCAAAACTGAGATATATAGGCAAACGTAGAGAATATCATGGCTTGATCAGGCGTACCAGAACTAACTACTTTTCAGGTAGGATAGTGTAGTATTCTCGGTTTTGTATTTATGTTCTTGTACTTCTCTGCATCTAGCTGCTCAGCCAGTGTGAGTGTTCCAGGTAGGAATGTTAGTGTGATTGACATGGATGGAATGCTTGGGTGACTGGTATGTGAGTTGGCAGTTGAGAATGGGCTGAGTAGCTAAGAGGCTGCTCCTGGTGGGGCTGCTTGTTCCAGAGTCATACTTCCTACTATCCTACTAATGGCTGAATAAACCTACTACATCCTCAACTATATCTGCCTCGGCTACATCATTACATGTATGTATGGACTTAAATAATACATATTTTATGGCGACGATCTGGAGGAGACTTTCCTGCCCGTAACATGCCATTTAACAAGAGTTGGGAATATCCTGAATTGAAAGTGGAACAAGCATCATACAGCAAAAGAAGAAGGAACCTCTACAAGCAAGAAAAGTAGCCCCACCAGTGCCGAACACACCAGGCAGCCCTAATCCAGTCGTGCTGTCATGTTCATCTCAGCGTTTCGTTTTCAATCAACAGAAATTCAACATCAAGGCTGGTTTGAACCAACGCACATGATGCTACAAGTCACTACTAATGGAGAATGTGCCTTTGAAACCAAGGTAATTGGTGACAGTCTGCGTTTTGGAACAAGTGCATTATTAATGACTCTCTTTTACCCAGGATGTTGGATTTGTAACAATCTTCGTGTACTCACACGTACTAGCGCTGAACATAATTGAGATTTACTTGTACTACTGCCTGCTAAATTTGTCAACGAGCACTGTGACAGTTGTTACGGTTGTACTTGATTCTGAACCAAGAGTATCTCTGCCTTATTGAGAGGAGGCCGACATGGTGAGTGGATTTCATCAAAAAAAAAAAAAAGAAAGATATTTTCGAGTTTTTTTTGCAAGGCCTCTTATGGATGACTGTTAAGCATTGTTTCAAAATTTAAAACTGGATTGCTCAACTTACATTTACCTCCGTGCCTCGTGACTGTGTCTCGCGAAGACGCTCATCTACTTTCTATGACGTCTTCGTCCTTCATGGTTGGCGATGCTGCATATGGACGTCTGGCAGCAGGAGCGTACCGTGAGCCACTCGGCAGGCGTCACCTCAGCGTGCCGCCATCTTGGAATTTACACAGGCAAGCATTCAATCTGACTTTTTACTCTGTGGTGTTTTCCTTGTGGTATCCAGTGTTTGGACAATAACGTTTTTTTTAGTTTCAACTTCGGATCGTTTTTATTCCTATGCTGTGAGGAGACAAGTTCTTCATTTTGGGAGTAAATGCAGCAAGTTCCAGTGCCAGCAACTCCATACTGTTTATTCATCGCATGTGTACATCGAGTATTATTTCGGGTGCGTTCGAAGTCTAGGACACTGTTCTTTATTTCCAGTTTGGTGAGTTCTCCGCCAAATCATTCGTTCATTCCGTCTACAATCTGACATGCTACATAGTACTTGGCATTGTACCTTGACGAAAATTCTTTCTTCAGGATTGTCATTAAAACATTTTCAAGGTCCTGTCTTTTCATCCCGGTGACAGGCACACCTATGACTGTGGGCAATCAATAAGCATGTTTTTTTTCTCAAGGGTTATTGTTTCATTCATTTATGAAATGTGTGTGTTCTCATACATGTCATTTTAACGCTTGAATCACATTTCATATGTTCTCTCACCTCATGTCTACACTACAGTATTGTGTCAAGTTCTAGTAACCGGTCTATGGGATGGAAGTGGGTTGTGGTCCCATTTCCCTTCATTCATAGTCTATTATTAACCCATATGTCTGGGTTGTAGGGTTAGAATCCTTTCTCATGGTATTTTCACCATTTATTTTGTTCTTAACCCTCATGTTTGAGTTATAAGGTCATGATCCTTTCTCTAATTGTGTTGGACACTTTGTTGTACGTCATTTACGTGCATGTCGCTTTGTGCGTTATTTTCTCTCGTGTCTGGTATGTAAGCTGTTGTGCTTCATTTTGACGTAATGTGTGCGTTTGCCACATTGTGCAGCATATCCCGTGCTGCGTGTGTTTTTGGGTTTGTCCCTTATGACACCTTCATTTATGGGTTAGGCCCATATTTTCAGAGTTCCTCACATGAGGAGTGGAATTCTTTTTGTTGCCACATTGTGCTGCACCATCTCGTGCTGCATGTGTTCATAGGTCAGTCCTTTGTTACACCTTCATTTATGGGTTAGACCCATATTTTCTGAGTTCCTTGGATGAGGAGTGGAATTTTTTTGGTTTGCCACATAGTGCTGCACCATCCCGTGCTGCATGTGTTCTTGGGTCTGTCCCTTGTTACACTCTCGTTTATGGGTTAGCCCCATGTCTTCTCAGTTCCTCACATGAGGAGTAGCCTTAGGCTGCCACAGTCTACCTTCGTGAAGATCTTTTTCTTCATGTTAGGTCTTGCTCACTTGTTGTTAGTGAGTTTATCAAAATTTTTATTTTCTTTGTTCACTATTAAAGGAGGAGGATGGTGTCAGTGTAAATGTTTACTGTCTCTTTCTTCCTTCGTTCTTGATTTTAGTCTGTTTTCCCTCTCGTGGTGTGATGTCCTTCTCATCCCTGGGATTTACAGATTATTATTAACGATTGTATATTTTATTGTGTATAGTTTTCTTCTTCGCTTGCAGTTTCTCTTTTGTTTTCCATTTTTGAGAGGAAAAGGATAATGTAGTATTCTCGGTTTTGTATTTATGTTCTTGTACTTCTCTGCATCTAGCTGCTCAGCCAGTGTGAGTGTTCCAGGTAAGAATGTTAGTGTGATTGACATGGATGGAATAATTGGGTGACTGGTATGTGAGTTGGCAGTTGAGAATGGGCTGAGTAGCTAAGAGGCTGCTCCTGGTGGGGCTGCTTGTTCCAGAGTCATACTTCCTACTATCCTACTAATGGCTGAATAAACCTACTACATCCTCAATTATATCTGCCTCGGCTACATCATTACATGTATGTATGGACCTAAATACTACAGATAGGAGAAGCTCAAAACTCAACCAAGGAGCTATTTAAAATTTATAAGGAAATCTCTCTCTGCGGCTCATCTGTTGACCCATCCGCGGTCTCAGAGGAATCCTGCAACCGCATTGCCACCTTCTTCTCTGATAAAGTGGCCACTATCTACTCCGCTTTTTCAGGGGGAAAGGAAAAGCTAACAGAGTTCAGTGAGAACATATTGGTGGATGTAGGTACTAATTGGCTAGGCAACTTTGTCACCCCATCCCCTAATGAGCTTCAGCAGATATGCCTCTCCATTAAGTCAGGATCCCCTCGTGATCCGGCATCACCGAAAATTCTTGGAGAGAGTATTGAAATCCTTGAACCTTATATTAGGGATGTTCTGGATCTTTCTTTTGGGTCCGGCACCGTACCCAAAAGGTGGAAGCAAGCGATAGTGCTCCCGCTTAAAAAAAAAACGAACCTCAGTTGGGACAGGCTGGACAATCTCCGTCCCATCTCCCTCCTCCCCTACCTGGCCAAAGTGGCAGAAAAGGTGGCAAATCTTCAACTTATGGCATTTGTGGAGAAAGCCAACCTTCTCCATCCTACTCAGTTTGGCTTTCGCTCACGCCACTCCATGGAGTCCGCGCTGCTCATGGCCACTGAGACCATCAGGCAAGGGGTAGATGAGGGGCATACGATGGCTCTCATCCTACTCGACCTGAGTGCCGCCTTTGACACTGTGGCACACTTCACCTTGCTACAGTGTCTTAATAAAGGCGGAGTAAATGGGGCGACGCTGAGATGGATCCAATCTTTCCTGACTGATAGGGGCTCTCAGGTCAGACAGGGAGAACACTACTCCCGCGTCTTCAACCTCGACCAAGGGGTCCCCCAGGGCTCTGCCCTGAGCCCAGCCTTGTTCAACCTATACGCTTCCCCTGTAGCCACCATTGTGGGAAGTCATGGTATCCAACTAGGGTCATATGCCGATGACACACAGCTGGTCATCTCACTGTCACGGGCACCTGAAGTTGCGGCATCCAGCTTCAGTGCTTGCATGCAGGAGCTTGCTTCCTGGATGTCTAACAACTGCCTGAAGCTGAATGGGTCCAAAACTGAAGTGCTCGTGGTGGGAGGTGGTCCGACTGTGTGGTCCTCCGCATGGTGGCCAGACTGCCTGGGCTCTACTCCAGTGCCGTGTCAACAGGCCAAAAATCTCGGGGTATTATTTGACTCCGATTTGTCATTTGCTCCCCAGGTTAATCGGGTGGTCGGAATGTGCTTCGGTATACTCAAGAGCTTACGTAAGGTCCTGGACCTACTTCCTGTTGGTGCCAGGCAGACTCTTGTGCATGCCTTGGTCACATCCAGACTCGATTACGCTAACCTTCTATATCTGGGCATAACAGCTAGAAGCCTCAACCGTCTCCAGGTACTTCAAAATGCCACAGCCCGGCTGGTGCTGAGGCTTCCTAGGAGAACGCCCTCTAAAGCTGCTCTGAAGTCCCTTCACTGGCTTCCGATCAGAGAAAGGATTACCTTCAAAGCACTATGCATGTGTCATCGCATCATTGGAGGCAGGGCGCCCGCCCCCCTAAACAGCCTCATTACCCCCTACAGACCAGAGCGGATGCTTAGATCCTCTGGCACCGGTCTGGCAGTTGTTCCCCAAATCCGTAAGGCTCGCATGGGGGGCAGATCTTTCAGGCTCCTCGCAGCCAAGAACTGGAATCTGCATCCAATAGAACTTCGCCGCGAATCATCTGAGGCCAAGTTCCGTAGAGCCCTAAAAACCTACCTCTTCCGCCTGGCACTGCTGTAACCTCTTGATCTGAACACTCCACACTTCGCTCTCAGCGCGGGGACACGCCAGGGCGCGTAACCATGCGCTTTATAAAACTCCATAATAATAATAATTCTGTTTTGCCAGACCAAAGTGCACAAGGATGAAGCCGCTGGACTTGCTCTATGAGATGCATATGGGTAGCCAAATTACCCATAGGGCATGACGATTCACAAGGCAGAATAAATCAGATCATATCTCCAGAGTTTCGCCCCGCAGAAAGGCGAGGGTCCATGGCTAGAGACTAAATCCACTGCTTGGTAACTTATTAATCAAATAGCCTATTGAATCGGTTCTGGTATTGCTGTGTTAACCAGCGTGTAGCGGTCTGGCAATACAGAATTATTGCCCCCCAGGAGCCGGCTGGCCCTGCACACGAGGTCCATGACCAGTTTTTTTTAATGTTGTCCTTTAAGTTGCTCTTCACCCTGTCCTGATGAAGACCCCCTTTTAAGGAGTTTATTGGCCTACCGACCCCTTGTGGTCAAAACGTCGACATATATCCATGACCTATAATGGAAATACGATTTTTGTCTTATCTCTGTTTCAATGACAGAAATTGTTAAAGAAGATGTTATAAATCAGTATTACAAGGCAATTCTGGATAGGCCTCTGTAAAGAATAAGATCCAGTCGAAATATGATGTAAGAGGATTTATTTCAGTGACACAGCAGACGCAGCCACCAGGTAGCAGCTGCAGTAAAAGCTCATCTGGTTCTCAACGTTGCCCCAGAACATTCCGGTCAACCCTGGAACCAAATGACAATTACATAGCTCAGGCAAGTAAAGCAACAGAATACAACACATCTCCCCCCTTAACAAGAACCCAAAGAAGGACAACAGAGAACAGAAGAAGAAAAGAGAGAACGTAAGGGGCAAGAAGGAAATAGCCAGATTACTTAACAAAATCAATGTAATGTTTGGGAGCAGGACAATTCCTGCAAGCTTCCTTAACGCTGGAAGCAACTGAGGTTCCAGGTAACTCATACACTACAGGAATGTCATGGAGAACATCATTAGGAAGAAAATTGCCCTCAGGAACCTTGAATCTCAATAAAAAATCTCTTTCATGTCCACCAGCACTGTCACACTTCTGGCAGTCTTCATCAGGTTTGCAACACTTGGGAACTTTTCTCACATTCTATACCTTACCATCTTGGGTTATGATGGAAGTGGAAAACACTTTTAGTATTTTCATGGCTTTACCAAATCTCCACAACAAACTCATGGGTTTTGTGTCTCGAAATCTTGTTATACTGTTCCTTGGATTTACCCTGCTTGCAACATGACTCTGTCAACTATTTCACTCACATCACAATCCTCACCCAAACCACACCATTTCTTCTTGAATCACCAAGGGCACAACCAAGACGCATGATTTCTAAAACTGACTTCTGTGCAGGCGTGCGGAGTAATCCTGTACATTTACAACTTCTCCGTCAAATTGTTCTCCCAATTACTCCCAGAAGCATGCGCCTCCACGACAAAACCTTTCAAAACACAGTTAAAACATTCCACTAGACCATTTTCATGGGGCTCATTTAGGGACGTGATAACATGTTTTATGTCACAGTGTTTAAGAAAAACCTCCATGTCATTTGAAGTTAATTGCACACCGTTATCAGTTACCAGGGTGGATGGACAACCCTTCCTAGCAACACTTCCTTAAGAAACTCAATCTCTGCACCAGAGGTGGGGTGCGGAACAAACTTGACTTCAGGCCACTTAGAATGGTAATCCACCAAAACCAAAGCGAAACGGAGGTCTACTGGCAAAAAATTGTAAGGTCCAGAAATATCAAAAGCTATCTTCTGCCAGGCAAACAGGCCACTACACGCACTTCAAAGGTGGGACGTTAACCTTAAGCACCTTTTCACAAGATGCACACATGTCACATTCTCTCACCACACTGGCAATCATCCGGTCCATGTCGGGCCACCAAAAATGGATTCTCACCAAACGTTTCATTGATGATATTCCTGGATGCTCCAAATAAGCCAATCTGAGAATTACATCATGAACACTGTTCGGTGGAATACATTTTCCCCCTTTAAACAACAAACCACCCTCCACCTCAAGTTCCTCAGCCACCTTGTAAAAACACTCCTGTTCCGGCTTCACATCACCTCTTTTAGGCCACACATCCAGCACAAAACTCTTCACCAGATTCCACACTTCATCTGCTTCCTCGCACTGACTCCACAACTCTTCAGAAATACTTGCAAACTGCTCATCAAAAATATCTCGGTTCCCAGCCACCATATCAACTTCACCCACATCAGTCGCATCAGCAGACTGACATGGCAAACTGGAAAGACATTCAGCAGTGACATTCTTCTTTCCTGGCACAAATTCTGCAGTGAAAGTGTACTCCTGGAGTTTGGAAGCCAACCTGGTGACGCGAGCTGTAGAATTCCACCCACCCCCAGTAGCCAAGATGCTAAGTAGAGGTTTATGATCAGTCCTAAGGACAAACCTCCAACCCCATACAAAAGTCCTGAAAGGATCTACTGCCCAAACACAAGCAAGAAGTTCCTTCTCTATAACCCCATACCTGCGCTCAGTTTCATTTAAAGTGCAAGAAGCAACCAACACGTTCCACTGAATCTGAGACAAAACTGTCCCCAGATCATATAAGCTGGCATCCACAGTGATCACATACATTTTGCCAATACAAAAAGGTTTAAGAGTAGAAGCTTTCACGACATCACACTTAATGACATCAAAAGCCAGTTATTGAACACTAGCAGCCCGTCCCGACGTTGTCCGGGTATGAAATAGAATGTGTGTAATGTGTGTATTCAGATACGGTCATTCGCGTGTTCCCCCGCTTGAGGCCCACCTGCATCCCTGGTTGATGTTAGCAGGCGCGTGTCCCCCCGCTTGAGGCCCAGCTGCAGCCCTGGTTCATGTTAGCAGGCGCATGTCCCCCCGCTTGAGGCCCAGCTGCAGCCCTGGTTCATGTTAGCAGGCGCATGTAATTAGTGTAGTGATCCGCCGCCTGAGCCCGGCTACAGCCCTGGCTGATGTTAGCAGGCGCGTATAATTTGGTTTAATGTGATAGTTCAGTAACAGCGCGCATGAGAGGCTGCAGTAATTGTCCCCGCAGACACGCTCAGTCGCATGTGCCCCCGCTTGAGGGCTAGCGGTGACCGTCTAACAATTAGAATTGTGTGAGTCTTGAATGATTGTTTCCCGCTGTTCTTATTTTTTTATGACCCACACCGACGCTCTTCGGCCCTGAGTGCTTGTTAGACGCAACCAGGCCAAGCCACACACTGCGTTCGGCCCTTTCAGACGCACCCAGGCCAAGGCACACACTGCATTCGACATCCCCAGTATGTGTGAGACAACGGGCAGTCCCCCAAGGGAGTTTTGCGAATGGTTACTTACCACGCTTCGAGGTGAATGCCTTTGTGACGCCCCCAGCACACGGCCACAGCAGGCGATCTGATAAATGTACGACCCAGATGGCATGAAGTGCGGAAAGTAGCACACGCCCCCAGTGTATGTCACGCCCCCAGCGTGCCCCTTGAAGCGGCACAATTGGCGCTTCACATGGCATGAAGGGCGGACACATGCCCACAGCGCGGACACACGCCCACAGCGTTTGTCACGGCCCCAGCGTGTCACGCCCCCAGCGTGCCCCTTGATGCGGCGCAATTACGACTCACATGGCATGAAGGCTAAAACGTACCACACACCCCCAGCGTTTGTCACGCCCCCAGCACACGCCCACAGCAGAACGCAGACACACCCACAAGGGACTACTTTGCTGGCACGGTTCCTTTACCTTTTAAATGTATATGGTGGCCGTCTGCATAGCCTATGTCCTTCTGCTGCAACTGCCCTTTCCAATGCTGTATTGGGTGTTGTGATTGGTGCTGTGGTTACTGAGATTACCCGCCTCAAGGCTTTGGACACTCTCTTTATAATATTAGTATGTAAATATATATATATACTCTTCGTTAAAAGTAAATGGTAATTTCGAACACTCAAGGTCTTACCATATCACACAATATCAATTGGTGTAAAGACTCAGAAATGAATTGTCATCAGAATGTGAAATATCTGTGATCAAAATTGTTTTTTGTTGACTTATCAGATGTGAAACTACAACATCCAGAATTCCAATGGTCTTTACGATACACCATGTGACCTGTAAAATGTTTCGAACACGCCCACAAGGGTGTAACCATTACTGTTTTGTTTCCTTAAAACCTGTGAGCCTGTGTGCACAAACTAACCGTGATCAAGGCAGCGGACGCTGTCGAAACGCGTTAAAGGTAGTTTTGTTTTGATAACCCCTTGGATTGATGGAATAAAAGAAATTCCTTAAAACATTCGGAGCTAACGAGTCCGTTTCTTTGCGACTCCACATCTCTCCATGTGGGGAACCTTGTCTGAAATTGTCAGCAGTTGGGCTCAACTGCAGGAATAACGCGGCCAAAAGCAAGCAGCGCCTAACGGGAGAGGAAGGGAGCCATGTGGTAGATATATATATATATATATAGTTTGTATATATATATATATATATATATTTTGATACCCCTCGGTTCCTTTTCGCCAGAATTTGCAGCGCTCTCTCGCCGGTTAGTAAATCCCCGCGGCAGAACCATGCCGCATTTAAATCCACAACCAATTCCCCCAGCTGGGAGAAAAACAGGACAAACTTGCGTTTGTCTTCACTTATGTGCTTTTTTATTTAATCCTCACAGCATGGAGTTTCTCAAGCAGGCAGGAACCAAATCTACGCGTTTCGGGATAGCATATCCCTTGTTCACGATCAATTTGGCTCCAGGCTCTCAGTTCAATATAGTGAGTCACATTATTACATCATTTCCTGTTTGATGTTATTTTGGCCATCGGCCTTCTGGATGATGTAGTTTTTTTCCATTTTTTTATACATTTGTTCATCCTTCTGCATAGCCTATGTCATTCTGCTGCAACTGCCCTTTCCAACGCTGTATTGGGTGTTGTGATTGGTGCTGTGGTTACTGAGATTACCCGCCTCAAATGTTTGGGCTCTCTCTTTATAATATTACTAGCAGCCCGCCCCAGCGTTGCCTGGGGCAGAAAGGGGCTGGGGGCAGCATTTGAGGCTTGCGTGCACTTCTGCCCCCGGGCCCCTCCCGCCCCCTCCCGCCCCGGCCCCCTCCCGCCTGTGTCCCGGAGAGCCTGATCCTTACCTCAGGCGCCGGTCCCGCTCCAGGCGCCCCGCCCGCACAGGCCGCCACTCTCCAGGCGCCCCGCCCGCACAGGCCGCCACTCTCCATTATTATTTTTAATAGCCTATGTCCTTCTGCTTGCCCTGAGGTTTTCAAAGATCTCTTGGGTGTTTTGATTGGTGGTGTACTTTTCGAGTTTACCTGGCTCAAAGGTTTGTGTTCTCTCTTTATAATAGTAGTATAGATAGTATAGTATGGATTTTTTGCAATTTTCTTTATACATTTTTTTATCCGTCTGCATAGCCTATGTCCTTCTGCTGCAATTGCCCTTTCCAACGCTGTATTGGGTGTTGTGATTGGTGCTGTGGTTACTGAGATTACCCGCCTCAAAGGTTTGGGCTCTCTCCTTATAATATTAGTATGGATAGTATAGTATGGATTTTTTGCAATTTACTTTATACATTTTTTTATCCGTCTGCATAGCCTATGTCCTTCTGCTGCAACTGCCCTTTCCAACGCTGTATTGGGTGTTGTGATTGGTGCTATGGTTACTGAGATTACCCGCCTCAAAGGTTTGAGCTCTCTCTTTATAATATTAGTATGGATAGTATGGATTTTTTGCAAATTTTTTTATACATTTTTATATCTGTCTGCATAGACTATGTCCTTCTGCTGCAACTGCCCTTTCCAATGCTGTATTGGGTGTTGTGATTGGTGCTGTGGTTTTCTGAGATTACCTGCCTCAATGGTTTGGGCTCTCTCTTTATAATATTAGTATGGATTAGACCAGAGAAACAAAGTATTGCCCCTCAGCAAAGCTCTAAAAGGATGCATTTTGGTGGCAAAATTGTCAAAGAATTTGCTATAATATTCGCACATGCCTGCAAAGGACAATAACTGATCCTTGCTAGTAGGAGCAGGCGCAGACACAATGGCTTCCACATTGGACCTTTTAGGTACCACTCCATCACCAGCCAGAGTGTGACCTAAATATTCCACAGACTTCTTAAACAATTTACATTTCCTTTCCTCAAAGGTGAGTCTATAACATTGCAATCTACCACATACTTCTGTGAGATGCTCCATATGATCATTCTCATTTTTTGAAAAAATCTAAATATCCTGAAAACATTTTACAAAACAATCAATGTCTCTAAAAATATGGAACATAGCCCTCTGAAAAACAGAAGCGGCTGATGCCAGTCTGAAAGGCATCCTGGTAAATTGATATAACCCTTGCTGGGTTATGAATGCAGTCAACTGTTTTGACTCCTCCTTAGCCAGTTCTATCTGGTGATTTGCTGACCGGAGGTCCAAGGTCGAAAAGATGCTAGCACTCTCCAACAAAGAAACCATCTAGTTGATATTTGGAAGAGGGTGACAATCAACGACAATGTTAGAATTAAGAGCTCTCAAACCGACACACAGCCTCAATTGTTGATCCGCCTTGCGAGCCAAAACAATGGGAGAAACCCATTCAGCAATCTCCTTCATTATATTTTCACTCATAAGAGCGGCCAATAGTCCTCTCAGTTCCTCTTTCACATTTATAGGAACTCCACATAATTTTTGTTTAACAAGGAATAGAGTTGTCCTTAAGTCAGATCCTGTGGTAAAAATCATGCAACTTTCTTAAATTCTCTGCAAAAACATCTTGAAAATGGCGTATCACTTCTTAACCACATGCACTCACATCTACAGACAACACTTGCAAAGACTCAGCTAACTCACCCAACTGAACAGGATCAAGAGCATGTGGATTGAGAATGATTCCTAACTTCCACTGGTCTCTCCACCCTAGAACGTTGACACCCAACATACAACTTGACTTGAGCTTCCCTGTCCTTGAACACTAAACAAACATCCACAAAACCATCCAAATCAATCACAGACCCATCAAAACTCTCAGCTACCACATCCGGTGGAACCAAAGAACCTAAGTTAAAAATACCTTGTAATTTTTCTGTGAAATATTTGTGAGAAATAATGGTCCAGGGAGACCCTGAATCCACCATTAATAACAAATCTACACCAGCTAGGGTTACATTACACGTGGGAGAGGATTGTATGTTCTTATTAGAAGAAATAGCAACAGCTCCCTTTTGTTGAATGGACACAACAATACCTTTGTGGGAATCACATCCACAACAGCACAAGCACCCAGACTTATTGGTAGTGGAATCCAACGTGCATGAAACTCTTCCGGCACTTTGACCAGAAACCTTCCTAAAGTTTTTTCAAACACAGGCGAAATGGCCCATGCACCCACACTTCACACACTCTCTGTTAATGGCAGGACAACCCCCATATGAGGCTAAATGGGAACCACTCCTGCATCTGTAGCATGACTGTGGACAGGGCTTATCCGTTCTGTCCCACTTTTTGGTATTGCTACCAGCATTAGCCCCCCAACACCACCATTGGTACCACCCTTATCCGAGCAGAAATCATCAACACACGCCTCTCAACCTCCGCTTGTTTGAGTGCACACACCTCATCCTCCACCCTCACATGTTGAGTTACATTTTTAACAGTAGACATCCATTTCTCTGATTGTTCTAATGCTTTGGCAGAGGAAATCACTTCTTCCAATTTGGGATCTCCCATAACCCAGAGTTGTTCCTGAGTTTCCTTACTCTTTACGTGTACAGGAATTGAATCCATAATCATTTAGTCTGAAATTTGACCAAAATTACAATGCATAGAAAGACCTCGCAAAGCAGTGAGAAACTCATCAAACAACTCTTCTTTTTGAGCCCTGGTATAGAATTTAAATCTGTTCATGGCAACACTAGTGGTAGGTTTCAACCTAATTATGGCTTCCTTATACGCATTGATGTCACCTTGTCCACTTGGTAAAGTAGCTTGTGGCAGGGTCCTGAAGACAACGTGGCCCTCAGAAACCAAACAATGCATTAAAATACTTTTTTTCCACTCCGCCCAAATACGTTCTCCATCTATTGCTTTCATATAGGTGGAGAATTATTCTTTCCATCTTGTCCACGGAATAGGAAGTTCACCTTTATTTTGTAGAAACTTGGCTGGGGGATCGAACTGTATTATGCAAGTTTCACAGTCAGAACCTCCTTTGAGCAAATCAGTGTGAAAGGTGTAAAACTTAATTTTCGTAGAGAGCGAGGAAAAATAAAAAAAAGGCCACAGATCCAATCAGGAAACACCCGCTTCTCAAATATGACTCTTGTCAATCGGGTGCTTAGTTTCATATAGTGAAGAAATTCTTTGTGAAATACAGCACAATACTGTGGAATTGCTGCACCAATAGGTGTTGAATTAATGTAAATGACCCAGAAACGGGTTACTAAACAGTACATACAAAAAAGGAAACAATATTCCGTTCCTGTGTCACAACGATGACAGGATGTTTCCTTTAACTCGTCGCCATTTTTTTTTTTTATTTAACACACTTTATTATTGATTGGAAAGTTTACATGGTGAAACACATGGTCAAAAAGCTTTATAAAATCCTTTTCAATTTTACCCCCCAATCTATAAAACAAGTAAAAGCATATCACTATTTCCTGCATATTACATTATATCTCGTCAGAAACTGAGCATATTTCGTGGTCATGACCCAACATATTAATTGAGGAGTGTTTTCGGTACAAGTCAAATATCAGTGCGATAAAGTTCATTATCTATAGTTAAACAAGAACTCTCATAAACCTACTACCCAAGCCAACCCTAACCCGCCCCCCACCCACTCCTGGTCGTTCCAGCCCAGGCACCTCCACAACTAATGGGGTAACTCGTGACAATTCTCAGACTATAAGGTGTATGAACAAGAGGAAACACCTGTATCAGTAGGAAGGGTCTCTAACTCAAAAGTACCTGGGGACTCATACACTTCACTGGGACCCAGCCACTTGTGTTGGGACTAAGTCGAGTGTTTCCAATCTGATCAGCATTGCTTCCCACTAAAGTGTTATAGGTTGTTTACGTAGCCCTTTCTCTTCCTCCCTCCGAAGGGCCGCTCCCTCCGCCCGACCCCACTGCACTAAATTTGCCTTCCACGCAGCCACCATCGGGGATCTGGGAGACTTCCATCTCATCGTTATGACTCTAATGGCCAAAATGAGGGCCAAATCTAAGAATCTCAGCGTAACTTTTGGCTTCCCTGACCGTCGTCGTAGTCCCACAAGGCAAGGCAGTACCTCATTAGGGACCGGCAGTTGTGTTACAGTTGTGAGGGCTTGGCAGACCTCAGCCCAGTATCCCCGTACTCGAGGGTAAGACCACATCATATGGATGAAGTCCGCTTCCTCCTCCCCACAGCGAGGGCAACAATGGGGGGAGTCCGGAAACATACGGTATAGTTTCTTGGGGGTAAGATATGATCTATGGAGCACCATCGCGTGAATAAATTTAAGTCTGACATTACGTGACACTCTTTTAGGGTGTTCGAGCATGGTTTTCCATGCTTTGCCCATAATCTCAGTGACCTGCCATCGTCCCCAGCTGGAGTTTCTGAAGGATGATCCGTCTCCGGCCAGCTCCCCAGATAAGAGTGATCAAGAGAGTGTTCAGGGTGTTAAAGATAGATTGAGGGAGATTGACCGGTAAGTTCACAAAGTAATATAGAAGGCGAGGGAGCATAACCATTTTTGAGATGGCGAATCTACCCATCCCCGACAAAGGCAAAGAGGTCCAGAACCCTACACTACTACGGAGCCTCGTGTAATGACGTGTTTCTCTATATGTTTTGGTGCTTCTGTCAGTCACCAGGTCATTACTTACCACACCCTTTCTCAGGTTACATAAAGACACCACATTTCACCATACTTACCCAAGAAAGGAATAAACACTGACAACATGTAAGACCATTGCTGAGGAGCTCGCAAATAACAACAAGTCACAACACCTCCCAATCTAAGAGGGTAAACAACGCATGCTCCTCCTGGCAATATAATTTAGACATCCCTGATGGGAGGCACTTTCCCTTCCATATCAACAATTACCCATTAGAGGGGAATCACCCATCCCTCTGTAAGTACTTGGTAAAAAAAAGGGGTCTCAACCTTCCCTCACAAGGAATACCAACAAATGATATGCTCTAGGGTTTCTTTATTACATGATAATAGGATGACAAAAGAAAGAAATAACTAAACCTCACAGTAAACATTAGCAGCAATCATCAGCACATAGATATACATAGAGCCTGAAAATAAAAGCATAGTTAGATAAAGTTAGATATACATCGAACACCTCACCATAATCTTAGGCGTCTTGTCATCTGAAGAAGGGTCCGTCTCTCTTTCCCTCACTGGTTGGTTCCGGACTCTCTGTGGCACACGCACGTCTGCACCGTGATGTATCATCAGACCGCCAAAACACCAGACCAGCATCTCAGCTCAGCATATCAACATCTCAGCTGTCTGCCTCTCAGAAACTCTCTGAATCTCTGCCTCTCAGAAACTCTCTGAATCTGAGCCTCTCTCGGACCCCCTTTCTCTAATATAGAACTCTCTCCTCTATCGAAGCTTCTGGAAGAACCCGCCTACCTTTCTCACAAGATTCCTGTACTTTTCCACACCAAGCACCCAACAGCAGCTGGCCAAGCTTCTGTTCTGGCGCCAATGCGAAGAGGGCACATTCCTCCTGATAAGAACTGGTCTGCTCTGGTTCACTGCCGGTGAACAACACATGTAATCTCAAATATCACCTCTCACCTACAGAGGCTCAGAAGATGGCTGCAGTTTAGAAAATGGAGTTGCTCAAGCATAGGCCTCTACTACTTGGAAAGCAGAATGCTATTATACCACGTCAAAGCCAATAGGCTAAAGTCATAATTCACCTAACTCAAATAACACTATGCATTTAATCCCTCAGTATCCCCTATGGAGCACATGTGTGCACCATCACCAACAACACTGCACCTTTACATCCCATACCTTCTATTCTTTGGCAAGATTATTCTATTGCAAGACCACCCTACATTAAGGCTAAAGGAACATAGCACACTAAAGTCAGTACACAATGGTGGTGATCGAGGGTCATCACAGATCATCAGACCACTAAAGTGGCTCATTCACTACACCTCGTTATTGCACTCTGAATATTACAATCAATTTGATCCTCTGGTGCCCTATACACTTGTACACCCAGGTACTTAAAGGTGGTAGGGGCAACAAGGATATCATACGTGCCAAATCTCATTTGAGTGAAATGTAGCATCTCGCGAAAGAAGAAGCTGATCGACTTTACGGGGTTTATCGCTATGCCTGATAGTTGCTCAAACGTGTCAAATAGAGCGGGTATCGGATTATTATCTGCCGTCAAATCACGGAGATATAAAAGAATATCATCCGCGTATATAGAGATACGGTGCTGTGTTCCGTCAATAGGGATGCCTAGACAATCTGCTGTTCCCCGGAGGGCTAAGGCCAAGGGTTCAAGGGCAAGCACAAACAGCAGAGGGGATGGGGGCAGCTTTGTCTCGTACCTCTTTGTATCACGTAGCGTTCTGGGATATATCGGCCAGTGCGAGCCCTGGCCGTAGGAAATGTATACAGTAGGCGGACCCAATTAAGAAAGTTCTCCGGAAACTCAAATCGTTTCAATGATTCAAACATAAATTCCCTGTAGAGGGAGTCAAATGCTTGTTTAAGGTCAAGCGCTATACATCCCGCACGGGGCAGCTCGCGTGAAGTAGCTGCCATTATCGAGTGTAATCTACGAGTATTCAGAGATGTGCTGCGATTTGGAGGAATCCGCACTGATCCTGGTGAATAAGTGTGGGGAGGTATAATTGTATGTGGTTGGCGAGGGCCTTACTGAGAGAGCAAGGAGAGAGGTCGATAGTTGGTCAGTTCTAGCATATCCCGTCCCGGCTTAGGTATGGACGCAACTAATGCCTGCATAGTGGATTCAGGTAGGTGGTCAGTGTCAAACGCCACCCGATAAACCGTCTCTAATATTGGCACTAGGAGTTCTGAATAAGTTAGATAAAACTCCACCGGAAGACCGTCCATGCCAGGTGTCTTATTGCGATTCAGGCTCTTAATCGCTGCCCCTATCTCGTGTTGGGTGTTGGGGCCATCTTAGTATCCTCCGTCAGCACTGGAAAGGGGAGGTCCCGTAGGAACTCGGCAATCCTTGCACTGTCTATTGGCACGGAGGGTGCATAAAGGGCCTGAAGATGGTTGCGGAACGCAGTATTTATTTCTGCTTGTGTATTGACTACGATGCCCATCTGGTTACGAACGCTGGTTATGTTCGGCGGATCCGGTTGATCCCTGACCAGTCGGGCAAGCAGTGTGCCGGATCTGTCAGCCTCAGTGTGTTTCCTTTGAAGGTATTCCCTATAATCTATCGTCCTGAGCGTCTCTAACGTTTCAGCATGGTCAATGTGGGCAGTCTGTAACTCCCCCTTCTTCTCAGGGTCGAGGGCTGCCTCCCTCGCCAGTGTTTGTAGTCTGTCTTCCACGCCGCAAAGTTTCTGATGTATCTCTTGCCTAGCTCCTACAAGTTGCCCTATCATCGCTCCCCGGACCACTACCTTCAGGGCGTCCCACTCTATCAGGTTCGAGGAGGCAGTATTCCAGTTCTCCCCCAGGTAATTAGATATGACAGTAGATAATGATGAACGAAAGGGAGCGTCCTCTAGCAGGCGTGGGTTCAATCTCCAGGTGGGTACCGGGGTCGGTACCCTACCCCAGAGGAGCATAAGTGTCAGGGGCCTATGATCAGAAAAGGTCCTAGCCAAATACTATGATCTGCCTATGTCAGTGATGATAGATCATAGAAATCGGTCAATCCTAGTGTGAAGATTGTGTATTGGGGAATAAAAAGAATATTCCTTATATGTATGGTGGAGAACCCGCCAGGCATCTGATAAGGTCCAGCCATCTACCCAGGAAGTGAATTGCTCGGTTAATCTAGTCGTGACAGAGGCCTGATGTGGTGGATGTGATCTATCTAATCCTACGTCTAGTTTCGCATTCCAGTCTCCTCCAAGTATCCAAGGAATCCCGTCCCAATCCACCAAAACCATACCCAATCTGTTTAGGAACCTATCTTGTTCAAAGTTTGGAGCATAAATTCTCCCTAGGACCAACAAGGTACTATCCAGAGTACCCTTCACAATTATATATCTTTCCTGGTCATCCACCCAGCGTTCAAGTTCAACAAATGGAACCCCATGTCGTACCCAGATAGTCGCCCCTCTGGCAAAGGCCAAATAATTTGTAGAATAGATGCGTCCTCTCCATTTTTTCCGCATCTTTTGCGTTTCGGAATCTGTGAGATAGGATTCCTGGAGGAACGCGATGTGTGTTTGGTGTCTGAGGAGGAACGCATGAATACGGTGATGTTTCTGTATTGCCCCTAGTCCCGCACATTCCACGTGAGTAAATTATGGGACCCTTTAGTCTCAGCCGTCCTTGTCATATTCCCAATGGTACAGTACTGTCCCCACTCGTGTGAAGTGCTCAAGTGAATTCGACCAGGAGTCCCCGTTACCCAAAACTAAAACTAAACCCGGCACAGCAAATAAAGCAAATGAGGGTCCATACGCCAAGAGGGAGGTGGCCAGCCGCTCGCTTGACCATAGTGCGGCCAACCATAGTTACCCGATGGCTCCATGGTACTCCATCCCGGGGGGAGATAAAGGCTATGAGTGTGGAGGGAGTGGCAGTGTGGACCCAGTCCCCCGCTAGGTCCTGCGACAATCAGGAACCCCGCGGCCCCCCGTACAGGTCAACAACAGCATCAAGGTCATGAAACATACAAATAAAGGTCACAAACAGGAGACCCAACCCCCGATGTACTATCTAAGAGTGACTTCATCTGTGGCCCAGGGAACCCAGTCGCAAAAACAAACAGCAATTCCATCCCGAAACATCACAGCAAGGGCACTGCCAATATACATGTTCATAGTTCTGCAGAGATAAGGATACGGTGTCTACAATCAATTATCCATTAGGTCATCCGCCGCTCTAGGCGTGATGGTGGGGAACAGAATGGCACTGTGTTCAGAGTCTGAATGTAGGGTTCTGTCATCTGAGTCAGTAGTGATTTTATGCGAGTCCTTACGAAATGCTCCCGCCGTCACCAGCGCCCCCTCCTGGTCTCTCCTCTGTTGTTCTCTCGAGGGGCCGAAACCTCCGCCGCCCCGGCCGGACCTCGAGGAATGGCGAGCGGTCCGCTCAGGGGCACCCCCGAGCCCTGCGTAAATCCCTCAGAAGCACTGACCTGGCTGGAGCCTATGCACATCACTTCCATCCACTCTTCAACGTCCGCAGGACTTTCAAAAAAGTGTGTTTTCTTCTCGTGGATAACCTTCAATCGAGCGGGATATAAAAGTGCATATTTGAGCTGTGCGGTTTGAAGTTTTTTCTTCACTGCTTGGTAGGAGGATCGCTGTCTCTGCACTAGCAATGTGTAGTCGGGATATAAGGACACCCGGTGGTTCTCGAATTGATTAAGTGCTTTCTCCCTAGCTTTCTGTAACAGAGTGTCCCGGTCTCTATAATTAAGAACCTTTACAATCAGTGGGCGGGGCAGTAATCCAGGTTTAGGTTGACCAGTAGGGATTCTGTGTGCCCATTCCACACAGAAATACGGAGAAAGTCCTTCAGGTGCCACGTGATCCCTGAACCATTGCTCCATAAACTCTGCTGCCCGAGCCCCTTTGCAGCGCTCCGGCAGTCCAATAACGCATATATTGTTACACCTATGTCTCCCTTCTGAATCTTCCACCCGATACTAGTGTAAGTAGTAACTTGCTGTTGGAGCTGCTTCAAGGAGGTGTAGTGTGCCACTACCGTCAGTGTGAGATCCGTTAAGGTTAAGCCATGTTCTTTAACTTTGTCCGCCAGCTTGCCATGGTCTGCTTTTAGAAGAGTTAGTCCAGTAGTAAGGGTGCCTAGTTGTAGTTCCATCGCCATCCTGGAGTCTCGGATCTCTTTAAGAATCAGATCCAATTTGTCCGGGGGTTGTACGTCCACGTGTCCAGTCGAGGTGGACCCCAGCGAGGAGCTCCCGCTGGCTTCACCCGACATGTCGCGGGGGCATCAGAGTCGTTCCGTCCCTCCTGCCCCTTTGCTCGATTTCTGCCCATGATGTGGAGACTCCCCCAAACTCGCCGCAGGGCCACTACACCGTGCAACCGAGGTATGGGTCGTTCCAGGATCCAAGGTTGTGATGCCGTGTAGCCACGTCAGGCCGCGAAGGCGTACACCAGTGTCCAGCAGAGTTGTCCTCTGGGCAAAACAGGTATTCCGCAAGGCAAAGTGGCGGTCTAATACAGTGCCCAGTGAGGAAGATGTGCCATGACCAGAACCAACAGGCCAAAGTCCAGGCCAGGGGAGGCCAGCTCGCAACGTCCCAGGCTATCTTCCTTGTGCGACCAAAGCGACCAGTCATGAATTGGGGGTGCCCCGCATGAATAGGAGGGGAGGGAAGGCAAGAATCGCAAAGGGCCAGAGAAAGAGGAGTGCTCCCCAGGGGACACCGTACTCACCTCTGTCTCTACGCTGGGCCTCCCGTGCGTGCCCCACCGCTCCCGCAGCATCAGCCCCCAGGCCTGACCAGTCCTATCAAGGGGCACGGGCCAGGCCGCCGTGGGAGCAGGTGTTAGGTTCCAGTAGTCAATGCAGGCGTCCAAGTCACCAGGCGGCACACCCCCCTCAGGCCCGTCGTAATGGCACAGGGTCTCCTGCCGGTCCGCTCCCTGGACCTTAACCTCACAGTCCAGAGAGGCGGCCCGCAGTCTCAGGCCTGCCAAGGCCCCAAACGCTCCAGATGACTCCGCGGCTCCCCCACTGCAGCCCTGGGCACCCATCAGCCCTCGCAGCAGCCACGGTCGGGGCCCAGCAGGGAATACTCCAGTCGACGTGTTCTGCACTCAGGCCCCGTCGCATCGACCCATGTCAGGCCTCCAGTCACTCGGGCTACCTCTTGCTCCTACGCTCCCCGGCTCAACGCAGTACAGTCCAATGAAGCCCTCCGTAGTATAGGACAGAAGGGTCTGCTTCCTATGGTCACCCCCACTTTTTGCTGTGATTCTCTGTTTTTTCGACTTTAGTTTGGCTGTGGGCCTGCTAATCATACCCACAGCCCAGCTGTTCTTTCTCTAAATTGATACCATGTACTTTAGGTACATACCAGATTGGTTACTGGGTCACTCTTGTGAACCCCTATAATAATAATAATAATAAAGATGTTTATAAAGCGCCTGGTGACTCCATCTCGGCGTGTCCCCGCGCTGTGGAGAGAGAAGCTAACGCCAGACACTGGTGGACTCCTAGGCCTAGCTATATATTAAGGATTGTACAGGTGGGTTTTTAGGAGTTTTCTGAATTTGACTTCAGATCCTTCCAGTCTGAGGCTACTCGGTAGTCTGTTCCAGTTGGTAGCAGCTACCAGTCTGAAGGAGCGACCTCCTAATTTTGCTCTTTTTACGCGTGGAATCTTCAGTAAGCCCACTCCTGCTGAGCGTAGCGCTCTGTTAGGCTCATAAATGTGTACCAGGTCTTGTAGATAGGATGGTGCTTTATGCCATAGAATCCTGTGGCATATTAGGAGCGCCTTATACAACACTCTCTTTCTGACCGGCAGCCAATGTAGCGCCGCAAGAGCAGGTTTAGAGGCTGCTCTTTTAGGGAGTCTCAACACCAGTCGGGCGGCTGTATTTTGAAGGATTTGCAAACGCCCCATGCTTTTTTCAGTAGTGCCTAAGAGCAGGACGTTTCCGTAATCCATACGGGAAGTTACCAATGCTTGAATCATGGTGCGTCTGGCCTCTAGTGGGAGTAAATCTAAGGTGTGGTTGAGGGTTTTTAGTATCCCAAAACACTTTCCCATTAGTCGGTGCACATGGCCCTCATACAATAGTTTGGGATCTACCCATATTCCCAGATTCTTTGCGTCCTTACAGGGAATGGGCATGGGGCCCAGGCATGGTGGCCACCAGTCCGACGTCCAGCTCGAGTTGCTCCCTCCAATCACCATTACCTCCGTCTTGGAGCCGTTAAGCTTTAGACAGTGAGAGTTCATCCATCCCGCCAAGGCCTGCATGCAGGCCTTGAAGTTAGATGCCGCTGTAGAAGGGGCTTGGGACAAGGAGATCAGCAGTTGGGTGTCGTCGGCGTAGGAGACTAACTCCACTCCATACGCTTGCACCACCTCTGCCAAGGGGGCCATATACAGATTAAACAAACTTGGGCTCAAAGCTGAGCCCTGAGGCACCCCTTGTTCTAACGCTATCGCTGCTGATTTAAAAGAGCCCCATTGGACCTGGAAGCTACGGTCAGTGAGAAATGCTTTCAGCTAACTTAGCGCGGACTCAGTAACACCTGCTTTGTTTGTGTCAAACGCCGCACTGAGGTCCAGCATTATCAGTGCCATGGTGTGTCCGGAATCCGCCCCTTGACGCAGGGTCTCTGTCGCTCTCAGAAGGGACGTCTCCGTAGAGAAGCCCGAACGTAAGCCAGATCGAGAAGAGTGTAAAAGGTTGTTCTTCTCTAAGTGTGCCATTAGTTGAATATTGGCCATTTTCTCCGCCACTTTGGCCAGGTACCGTAGTAGGGAGATTGGTCTTAAGTTTTCGAGTACATCCAGACTAATATTGGGTTTCTTTTTAATGGGAAGAACAACCGCTTTTTTCCAGTCATCCGGGAGTGTTCCGGAGGCAAACGAGACCTGAAGCACATACCTGATATAAGGTTCCAGCACTGTAAGGCTCTCCCCCAACACCCGCGGTGGTGCCGGGTCACGAGGGGAGCCGGATTTACCATAGGTACCCAGGGCATAGGTGTACCCTAGGCCTACCAGGGGTGGCACAATACATCCTACCAGGGGCTGCAGCATGTATTGTGCCACCCCTGGTCTGGTTTGCCTTCCAAACTGACACCACAGGTCTGTTCACACAGCCTGGATAAGGTGGTGTAATCACCCCTTACTTAGATATAGTATACCTATATCTACCTTTATATATAGACACATATACACCAATGAGCCACTCCTATGGTAGGCCTCGACAATCCTGGAGGCAGAGTGCTTGGTTGTATGTGAGAGGGTGCCCTAGCATGAGCTGAGCCCCTCTGCAGCTTTCAGAACCATCTCCTTATAGCTGTTCTATGATATAGCCAAACCATATACTCTTAAGTGCATTATAATCCTCGCGGTTAATGCTAACTTTGGTTTGGCTTTATCAAAACATGTCATGTAAGGTGTCTAACACTTTTGAATACTACCCCCCCCCCCCCCACCGCCAATTCTGGCGGCGGGGGTAGCATTCCACCCTTCTAGAGGGAAAAAAACATGTATGTTACTACTTTACCTGGTTAAAGTTAAACAGAGCCTCAACATCACAAAATGGATGCTGCTGCCACAGACACAAGTCTGACCTCCTGTTGCTGGGGGAAACTCTAGCAAGGGCGGCCTGGACAATAGGTTTCCTGTCCAGGGAGGGGCCAGCACCCCCCCAGACAGGGGTTTTGTGTATTGGGGCAGGGAGGGCTGCATTCAGTGAATGCATCTAGACACTGCCTGGGGCACACAAGGAGCTCCATGCATAGCCCGGTTAAAACCAGTTGCTGGGGCACTCCAGCCCCAGCTCTGGCATGAAACTGGACAAAGGGAAAGGGGTGTAACCACCCCCTTCTCAGGTCCACCCATATGAGGGACCTAGGCATGTAATCCAGCCCCCATCCTTAGTATAAAGTATAGGGGCTGTGTCCCCAGGACTTTAGATTATCCTGGAACAAAACTTTGATACAGAACTCTTGGACCTTCAACATTCTATTCTGACTAAAAGATGGAAGACATCTCCCTTGTGGTCAAGGAGTAACCACCCTGTTCAAACAGGCACCAACAGCAACTTTGCCGGTCTGCAGTTTCAAGGCTCCCGCCGGAACCTGAAGACTCTGCGACTCAAGAACTGGACTTGCAGACTTCTCTGACCTGGACCCATATCCACAGCAAAGCTGAGACCCGTGGCTGACACGAGAGATGTGGGACCAGACATCTTTGACATTCTGCATTTTGCTACCTGCACTCCTTTTCTGAAGCCTCAGTAAGTTGTGCATTGGGGTACAAGAAGCACCATACCGAGCATCATTTGATCCAAAGCCCAGGCACCCACACTCCGCGAGTGTCCCGTGGGCTCCGCCTTTACATTTGTGCTTGACGCATCTTCCTGGTTCCTTGCCCATTGGCTAGTGAGCCCCCTGAAGATGCCATCTTGAATCTAACTTGCGATTCTGGTTGCTCCAGGCTTGCCCCGGCTTCTCTGCAAAGGAGAAGCACCACAGACCTTGCTGGTCCGTAACAGAGCCAATCCTGACATCCTGCGTGGGTTGCGGTTGCCAAGGCTAATTGGGTCCAATCCGGATGCCAACACTGCAGTCATTTAGATCCATAGTGAGATAGCTCGAATCCAGCTCCTGGTCATCATCGAAGCCTCCTGGACCTCGTGGCTGAAGAGACAAACTCACCTTCTTCACCTTAAAGCACCCGACATCGCCTGGTTCCTTCCTGGTCACTGGCTAATGACCCAGACTCTGTCCCCTCTGCTTTCAGGTTCTTCACATCTCTGATCCACCCTTGGATACACCCGGACACTTTTCCTCTGGTCGCCTGCAGCACTTCTTTGCAGCTTTCAATAGAAAACGATGACGAAACCCGACATCAAACGACACCTATGCACCCGGCTTCCGTGGGTGAGGTAACACGAGTACTCTGGTAGTCTCGAGGGTATTGGCCCTCCTAGTGTCTAAGTCTAAAAGGGTTCCGTCCTAGTCCATCCGGAAGTGTCCGTAACTTGTAACTTTGCAACTTTTACGAACTCCATAGGAAGTCAATGGGAGCCTGCGCCTGTGTTTAGGCACTGCACGCGACTCCCGTGGGTCTCCTACTTCTTAACCTTTGGTTGCTTAGTGTAGCCCCAGCGATTCTACAGGCCCTAGGCCTGCTTTCTAACTCTCACGTGGTATTTATACCACTTTCTTAGTATGTGGTTAGTGAGGCCTCTAGGGCATAACGTATACTGTGCAACTTATTGTGTATTAACTGTGTGACTTGTATTGTACTTTTACCTCTGACCTCATAAAGAGTGCAGAGGGGTTGTGTTTAGATTAAATACATATATATTGATATATACCTTGTGTGGTGTCCTTTCATTTGGTATTCAAGGGATTATATATGGTAAAACAACTTGCTTAACTCGCCTACTGAAGTCTTAGCCTGAAGGCTTCTGGTTCATGCTATCACTAGGATAGCTTTCTATAAGGTTGACTTTACAACCACCATCAATAAGGGTCGATTAGACTGGTACAAGGTGCCCACTAGAACTAGTGGACATCATATGCCAGGCTAACTTCTCACACGTAGGCTCAGGCAGGCACAAGACTCATACAGCCCCCAGCCTCGCAGCAGTTACCAGCAGGTCCGGTCTTCAGTCACGGCGGTCTCCACGGGCTCTCGGACCTCGCAGAGGCGCCGCTGCTCCCTCCGCTCCTTCCCACGGATCCTCGCTCCCACGCTCCTCCACCCGGGCACTCCTGCAAAGCTCATAGCCGGCCCAGTGCAGTGTAGGCCCTACCTGCGATGATGGGCCTCACGCTTTGTTGCACTCCGTCGGAGGCCCGCCCAGGTCCCGTGCTGAGCGTGACGACCGGCGGCGCCACCAGCCAGGCTGCATCTAATGTTGAGCGGCGCCGTCGTGGTCCGCATCCAGTAAACTGCGGCCGCGCACCGGGGTTCTCGTTAACAGCCTCCAGGAGGCGGCTCCACGGAGCCCGGCCCCCGCCTCCACCATAGCTCCCGGCCTCGGCCCTCACTTTACAACTGGCAGGCCTCGTTCCAACTCGTCGACACCCGGCAAGCCCCAGGGACGGCATGATCTCCTGGGGGGCACAGAGGTGGCAGCATCACCTTCTCCATTCCCATGCAGGTGCAGGTGCAGGTGCTACTGGGACCGCGCCGTCAGGGTGATTACCCCCGCGAGGGTCCAGAGCTCTAACGGGTTACAACCACCATATTGGCTGGTTAGCAATGCCCACCTACTCATCACGATTGTAAAGAATAAGATCCTGTTGAAATAAGATGTAAGAGGATTTCTTTCAGTGGCACAGCAAACACAGCCACTGGGTAGCAGCTGCAGTAAAAGCTCATCTGGTCCTCAATGTTCCCCCAGAACATTCCAGTCGAACCCCGGAACCAGATGACAATCACATAGCTCGTGCAAGTAAAGCAACAGAATGCACCAGCCTCCTCCATTTGAATTTGTATACATTGATTCTATGTATAATATTTGTCTTTTACTTGATCTTCTTCCTGAGTACTTTTATCAATCACTTTCCTACTCACTTTGGAGCAACATATTATACCGTCTGAAAAAATATATATATTTATGATCAAACATGTGATAAAGTCCAACAGTTGTGAAATTGTTTTGAGTGCCTGTTTTCTATATTTTGGGTATTATCAATGTTAAACCAATCCAGTTGAGATCAATTGTTTTTGTACTACCACATATCCAGGTCCTGGTGTTTTTTTCTGGGTTACCCCATTGTTTAGTAAATGACATACATCAGCGTCAAAAAACCATGGAAGTTGCTGGGAATGCCCACCGGCAATACTCATGGAATGCCCCTTTCCCACAGTTTTCTGCGTGAAAGGGACACATCTTTATAAGGCCATGAAAAGCCACATTAAATGGCTTTATGTGGCCTTATAAATATGCCAGTGACATGTTGTGCCACCGGAAAGTAAAAAAGTGACATTTGGGTGGCGCAAAAGTGCTGATAGGGCCTTCTAAATGATGCCCTCTGTTTTGTTTTGGATACTTTTAGTTGTCAAGCACATATAAGGTCTATATTTGAGAGGCACAGTCCTTGAGGCAGTTAAGGGATAAGTCACGGTTTATTCTAAAAGAGATCTGTGTGCCATCAGCATATTTGTGGTATGATAGGCTAAAAGCCTTGGGAATTCTCCAAGTGGTTCTAAGCTTAGGTAAAATAGAATGGGGTACCAATTGACCCTTGCAGAACAACGAAAGGTGATTAATGGAGTGATAGAAGGTGTTATTTATCTTGACAATATTGCAGCTCTCATTCCAGACAGGGTTTGAAACACTGAGCACCATTGTTATGTTATGCTATGTTATGTTAGCTGCTTTTGTACCGCGCACAGCTGCCCCAGCAAAGGGGCGTCCTGGCGCCCAGAAGGGTAAACACAACATTGCAAATAGTCGCCAAATCAGAAATTTTTATTAAAAAGTACAGTTTTAATAGCACGTCTGAACTGGAGTAGGTCTTCCAATGCTCGAATTTCAGCAGGAAGAGAGTTCCAGAGTTTAGCGGCTACTACTCGAAAAGAGCGGCCGCCGGTCCTACTCAACAGAAAACGTGGAACAACAGACAGATTCTGACCCATCGATCTCAGGGGTCGGGAGGGAACATACGGGGTCAGTACATTCATCAGTATGGGGGGGCTGTGCCTTTTATAATTTTAAAAGCCAGGCAGAGCACCTTAAACTCGATCCTCCTAGCAACTGGGAGCCAGTGGAGCGCCTGCAGTGTTCTTGAGACCGAGCATCTCCTAGGCAGTCCGACCACCGCTCTTGCTGCGGCGTTCTGTACTCTCTGCAGCCGCTTGAGTTCCGCCTGGTTGGTTCCTGCTAGCAGAGCACTGGCATAATCTATCCTAGATAGAACTGAGGCCTGAACCACTAGCTGTCTGGTGGGGGCATCGAAAAATTTCAGTACCGGTCTGATGCCCCTGATGATACCAAAACAGGAGGCGGCCACCCTCTCAGTATGGCAAGTAAAACTAAGGGTGGGATCCAGCCAGACTCCAAGGTTTTTCATCTCCATAGCAGGAGAAGGGATCATTCCTAGCTCAGGGGGCCACCAGTCATCGTTCCACCATCCAGGTTGCTTACCAAACACCATGACCTCTGTCTTCTTAGTGTTCAATTGGAGACAGTTCTGATTCATCCAATTGGCCACCGCACGAAGCCCCTCGCAAACCTTGAGGGCCTCCACAGCTGAGTCCCCACTTAACGTGACCGCCAGCTGTGTGTCATCCGCATAGGAGACCATTGTCAGGCCCCAGCGTTTGACTACAGCAGCCAGCGGTCTAACGTATATGTTAAATAAGGTGGGGCTCAACAATGATCCCTGTGGGACCCCCAGTGTGAGCGGGTAAGAGGTAGATTTACCGGGAGGAATTGCAACCTGGAATGATCTATCGGAAAGAAAGGAACGGAACCAGCAAAGAGCAGATCCCCTAACGCCTACATCCTCTAACCGCCGCAACAGGATCTCGTGGGACACCGTATCGAACGCGGCACTCAGATCTAATAGCAGGAGTGCCGCTGTTCGTCCGTTGTCCAGCACGGAGCGCAGATGTTCAGTCATAAACAACAAGGCAGTCTCCGTGCTGTGGCCTGCACGAAATCCGTTTTGGGTGGGATCCAAGATGTTAGCTTTGGCGAGATGGTCAGCCAGGATCCCATTCGTGTGGGCCTCGGTGACTTTGGTGGCCCACGGCAGCAGTGAGATAGGGCGATAGTTCTCTGGTTTGACCGGATCTAAAGAGGGCTTTTTTAAGATAGGTGTTACTACCGCATGCTTCCACCTAGTAGGCACGGTCCCTGAGGCCAGTGACAAGTTGATGAGATCTAGCATAGGTGTGCGACATATAGTCTGCATGTTCTTGAACTGGGCCGGTTTAAGCGGGTCCACTGGAGAGCCAGATTTGATTTTTTGGCTCAGTAGATCGAACCCCTCCTCAGAGAGGGGGGCCAACCGGTCCAGAGTCACAGCATCACCCCTCGGACAACCATCTGGGGCCGAGTATTGCCTACTAGCAGGAAAGGAACGGTAGATTGTCTGCACCTTTTGAATAAAAAAGGAAGCCAGACTTTCGCAGTGGGAGTCAGTACAGATTTCAGCTGCAGTAGCCCTCTTCGTCATAAGGTCTTTTAGGACCTTAAAAATCAATTTAGAGGGGTTAGGGCTATTCCGAAACTCCTCCGCATAAAATGCGGCACGGGCTGGACAGATCGCTCTATGGTATGCCTTGGTTAAAGTAAGGTAGCAGGTCTTAAGCGTGGAGTCATAGGTTTTCCTCCATCGCCTTTCTGCTTTCCTACAGTCTCTTTTAAGGGACGCTAGAGTCTCATCATACCAAGGACTGTGATTTTTAGTCCGACACTTTGATCGAACCAGAGGAATTAGCAAGTCCAGGGCCAAGGCAGTCCAATTACAAAATGATTCATAGCCAGAGTTAACCTCGGAGAAGGGAGGCAGAGGAATCTTCTCTAGTAGAAGATAGAAGTCTTCTGACTTTAATTTGTTCCACTGGCGTATACAAGTAAATTTGTTCTGCGCCACGAAAAGAGGGTCCGACATAGGAATAACAGCCTTCACCAACATATGGTCGGTCCAGATTAGCTGGGTAGGTGGACCTATAGTTATGTCCTCTAGATTGGAGAAAAACGTGTCCAGTAAATGCCCTCCCTGATGGGTGGGGAAGGATATCTCTGTGATAACTGCAAGGCTTCCAAGTCAGCTAGACAGCTCCGAATAGAGGATTGAGATGTGCAATCGAAGTGCAGGTTAAGATCACCTAGCACATTAAAATTAGCACAGCCAAGAGCCTCAGAGCTGATGACGTCCGGAAGAGCGGCCCTAAAGGCGGCATCGCAGCCCGGAGGCCGATATATTAAAAGTCCAGTAAGACTAAAGCAGTGAGAAATGGAAATTCTAAACCGGGCACATTCGCATCCCGGTATTTTTAGTTCTTTCCATTCCCAGGGGAAGCGGCGTTTCAGTGCCATAGCAATTCCACCCCCTCTCGCACCACGATTAAGAGTAGCTACAGTATATTCCGGGGGGAGGGCAAGATTTAATATCGCTGTATCTGCGTCCTGTAGCCACGTCTCGGTCATAAACAGGACATCCGGTGAGTCATTGATAAGCATATCAAAGATCTCCGCATGGTGTTTGACCAGAGATCTAACGTTCAAACTATATATAGTAATAGCAATCATCCCAGACACGTGAATCTGCCGAGATGAAACATCGAAAGGGCGGATGCGGGAAGGTGGCGGCAGTCGCCAACCACAACCAGTACAGTGATAAGGGCCACATAGGGGCGCTACTAGCGGTAGGGGACAAATAGAGAGACGATCACGCGTGGCTAATAAGTCTACACTGCCGTACCTGATGGTAGAGGATGCCATGGCGATATGACAGAACGATAGCGGTCTGTCGCACCCCGCACTTCCTTAGCGCTGACGAGCGCAGACGGGCAGACTCTGGCTTGACTCAGGCGAGAGTCAGGCGCTACCGCTGCGCGTCACCGCTGCGCGAGTGGAGTGAGCTTTAAATAGAGCCTCACCTGTTCTCCAACGGAGCACTAGAGCGCTCAGGCGGGTGGCGCGCTAAAGGAGCAGCACCCTCAATATGGCGGCCAGGCGCCACAGGACGGCGAAGCAAGGCGATAAACTCCGCTCTACAAGCGGTGGGGGGCACAAATATAGTGTGAGTCAGAGGGCGCGATGGTAAAGTTAAAAACGAGATCTGATAGAATAAATTTTAACAAAAGTAAAAAAGAGGTAAGTTTTAAAATACGCAAGAGCACAGTGCGCCTACTGAAGCGCCAGTATCAACGCGCTTTGCAAATGCAGGTCAACCCCTACTATTACTATAGAAGGAAAGAGGTTGATAATCAATATTTCTGATCCACCAAAACAAATACCCCAGAGAAGCAGAGTGAGTGGAATCAGAAAGCATGCCTCACTCTTATCTAATCGGTGTTATCAATAGGGGGGTTTCAATGCGATGTCTGATCTGAATCCAGAATGGAAGAGTTTTAGCAATATGTTTTCAGTGATGTGTTGCTTTAGTTCTTTGACTACAGAGGTTTATCAGATTTTTGCAACAAAAGGCAGACCAGTGAGGTGGACGGTAGTTTACACTGCAACCCAAATCAGCCTTCAGATTGTATACAGTAAGCCTTATAACACCCTTTTTAAAGAGCTCTGAGCAAGATTCTGGTTGAAAGAGGCATTATATCTCCATATCCATATATATGGAAAAAAGGACCTGATCTATTTTCCAAGCTTAGGGAAAGGGTTTGGACTTTAAAGTGGCCGTCCACTGAATGAAGCAGAATACATCATCAAAATGAAGCTGACATCAAACCAAGCAGAATTCTAGAATGCCTGTTGTTGTTTATTGCTAGAGATGCAGGGCAGGGGAAATAGAACTGTCATTACTCCTAAACTGAGAAAAATCCTAACTTTACAACTTTCGGTATTCACAGAAGGCATTAAGGAGTCCTAAAGTTAGGACTCCTAACTTCTGTGAATACCGAAATGAGTAAGTGCTTTCTGTGAATACCAAAATGAGTAAGTGCCTTCTGTGAATACCAAAATGGTAGTAAGTTTAGGATTTTGTCTTAAGTTAGTTCTGTGAATCGGGGCCACAGTGAGCCTGGGACCCATGTCTGGGCATACCTGTAGCACTTAGGACGAGAAAGCAAAAGACACAGAGATGGTGGATGGAATGCAGAGCAAATCAAACATTCACTCCCTGACAATAGATCTGGGTTAAATTTATCACCCCAGTTTAGACCCAGCCATATGCAAATCAGTCTTCACCCTGTGCCTCATGGGAACAGCCCAGCACGAACTGCCAAGCCAAGTCCTCCCTGGACTGGAAACAAGCATCCTGGGACTGGTTTCCGGGTATCACCCCTCATCATCCAGGCTAGCTTGAATCCAGTGAAACAGTGAGCTCAGGACCCACGTCTGGGCATACCTGGCGCACGTAGGGCAAAAAAGCAAAAGACACACAGATGATGAATGGATTGCAGAGCATATCAAACATTTGCTTCTAGTCAATAGATCTGGGTTAAATCCATCTTCTTTTGCTCATCATGACACCCCAGTTTAGACCCAGCCATATGCAAATCAGTCTTGACCCTGTGCCTCATGGGAGCAGTCCAGCACAAACTGCCATGCCTGCTCCTCCCTGGAATGGAACAAGCATCCTGGGAATGGTTTCGGGGCATCACCCCTCATCAGCCAGACTAGCTTGAATCCAGTGACACAGTGAGCCCGGGACCCACGTCTGGGAATACCCAAAGCACTTACGTCTAAATTGGAATGGCATGGGGAGCAAAATGATTATGGATTTTGTCCCAGATCTCTGTACTGGGGTGAATGTATGACATTGTTCAGCATACTGTCTGTCCATCAATTGTTCTTTATGCATTTGTCACCATGAGTTGGACGGGTATGCCCAGACCTGGGTCCAGTGCTCTCCATACCACTGGAGTCAAGCTAGCCTGGCTGACGAGGGGTGAAACCCGGAAACAGGTCATAATAAGATGCCTGTTTTCAGTCTAGGGAGGACCTGGCTTGGCAGTTCGGGCTGGACTGTTCCCATGGGGCACAGGGTAAAGACTGATTTGCATATGGCTGGGTCTAAACTGGAAAGCCATGGGGAGCAACAAAACAATGGATTTAGGCCCAAATCTCTGTACTGGGATGAATGTATGACATTGTTCAGCATTCTGTCCATTAATTGTTAATCTGCATACTATTTTCCAAAAATTGTTAATTGCCAACAATTATTGAATCAACTCCTAAAATGCCCTCAGTAGTTCAATGCTGAGCAATAAGATCATTCAAAAGTGAGATTTTGAAGAATATTATGGCGCAAAGTAAATTTACAGAGGCAAATTAAAAATAAAATCAGAATGTGAATGGCTCAGTATTCAATGTGCAGTATGACATGAAGGGACAAAATTATTCAACGAAATAAAATACTTAGAGGTGCATTGTATGCAATTAGTTAGGATACGAGTTTCGCAGTAGCTAAAGTCAAATATGTAGTTAAGTCATGGTGTAATTATCTCAATGTTCCTCAGCACAGTCTTCTAATGCGCGACTTTTTCCTAGTCTAATATATTTACAGTGCAAGTTATGGGGTGAGATGGGGTGTAGTATGGGTAATTCAGTATAATCTTTTTGGAACAAAGTCTGCAACTTCATCACTTGGCTTTGCTAAAAAGGACAACACAGATTCATTTTGTTATTCCATGTTGTCTACGAGAATGCTCTATAGTCATTTGAATGCACTCACTGTGAGTGAATCAAAGTAGATTTAACCCCTTTTTTTGTAGAGATGTTTATTCGCTGTCAAGGAAGTACAGTGTGTTATTTACATGCTTTGCGCGTTAGATTTATTAAACCTTTTGAACGTACTATACTAATGTAGCTCTCGAACGACAGCTATGCACTAAGCAGTATTCTTTTTTGTGAATCCAGAGACAGGAGGGAGTAATTCCTCTGGCTAACTTACAAACAGTGTGACCTGCAAACCCTGATGAAGTCCCAGATCACACATTACGCCACATTGTGTGGTCCTCGGCAGACAGCTTAATGCCACTGTACATCAGTGTCCATAATGGCATAAACTGGGAATAAATGGAAGTAAATAAGAACATAATACATGAAAACTTCGTCTAGTGTAATGTATGAAACGGAAACACAGATCAGATGTCACCCAATAATGAATAGCCTGAAAAATAGCGGTCACTAACCAGTCGCAAACCAGTTAGCGAAAGATAGAGTGTGATTTAAAAAACTTGTTAAAAGCCTATATCTTAAAATAGCGTATTGCACCGAATATTTAGCAATTCCTTTTTTGCCAAATTAAATACTGAATCACTAAATCAGATGTCCAAATAATGAATCGAAATTTCAATGAAATTTCAATGTACAAAGAATTTGTGAATAGAAAATTAATTAAAACACCACATTTTGCATGTGCAAAACACAGTCAATTGGAAAACAGATGGTAACTAGGCGCATGGTATAACAAGCATTGGCATCGCCAAAAGGTCTCGCCTCTGGGACCGTATACGTTTTTTGCCAAACCTATTTGCTTTGCCAATGTGTTTAGGCTTTGTTGTAGAGGAGTGTACCTGTTGTGCAGCGTGTTAAAAATTTATAATAAAGTAATAAGTATTTTTGTTACCTTATATGGCCATCCTGTGAATGTTGTCACAATAGGTCTCAGACCCATGGCAGACTTAATCAAACATTGTTGACGATTGCCCATGTGCGTACCGGAAGATACCAGCTTAAATTAAGCCCACTGCAGAGGCCTAAATTACGCCCCTGTGTTCAGCTGGTGAAAGTTAAGTGTATGCCGGCCTGGAAAGTGTACCCTGGCGCCACCATGGGTGTAGAAAAGAGTAACACACTTGCAGAAATGTGTCCATTCTGAATGGTTTCTAAGTACGTACGTGTATGACATTCAGCTTTGCCACAATGTTTTTTGCTATCACACTCCTTTTGTTTGCTACATTTTTAGCAGACCTTCAAATGGTACAGTTATACACAATGTGCTTATTTTTGGTGCACTGCGTTCCTTCCTTCCACATCATCCCCCATGGGGAAGTTGGTTAAAATTAAAGGAGAAAGCGGGTCGGAAAGGTGAGAATGGGGCAGTAAGAGGCAACATAGACTGAAAAAAGGGAGAGATGGGAGGACAGAGTGTGAAGGAGGCATGGGGCCGAGAGAAGGCGCGGGCTCAGAGAGGAGAAGGCGTTGGAAGGGAAGATGCAACAGGGAGAAGCAGTTTGCACAATATGACGATGTTTGTTAGAAAGGAGTAACACAATTGCAGAAATGTTTGCTTTCTGAATGGTTTCTAAGGTTTTAAAAATAAACATCTCACAATAGCCGGAAACTGCATCAAACTCATACAGGGAGAGCGAGTGAAAGTGTGGAGAGCCTGCAACACGAAAACAAGCGCATCTCCTCCCGTCTCAGCCGGCTCCTGGAAGAGGCACAAATGAGCCGGGAGGGAAGGAAGGGGAGGAGGCTTTCGCAAGTGCAGCCGCGCGAAGCAGACCAAAAACAACCTTTGAAATATAACACTCAACAGATAGCACACTACGCGCAGCTGCTCATAACCGCAAGGTGGATGCCATTGCGTAAACATTTTAAGAAAAGGTGCGACAAAAAGCCGCCTTTTGCCAATTGCGTGCTTTCATTTTTTAAAGCCACACGCAAAGGCCAATGAAATGTCACTACAACACGCACAAACTTGCTCGAAGTCCAGAGTGATTCCAAGAGGTCATCTCCTAGAGCAGCGCATGATCGACCTAAAAAGGGGGACAAAATGATTGCAATCTTTTACAATTACTGCACTCTATGCTGTAATGGTGGATGTTAATTTTTGAAGCTCAATCGAGGAGGAAGCAGTGGTGTAGCAAGGGGGACGTGGGGGGCAGTCCGCCCGGGCAGCACAAGTTTTGTGGACAGTGCAGTGCCCCCCTCACTCTTACCTGCACTGTCACGGGATGGCAGACAGTAGGTACCATCGCCACCATCCCCCACGCTCTCACCTGCGGCCATCACAGAGCGGCAAACACCCTGACCACTACGGGTGCCAAAAAGTGTAGCTATGCCACTGGGAGAAAGAGAGAAAGGATTTTCAGACTGAGCATGACTCTATTTGAGCAAGCAGATGAGGAGGTGTGTGTTAGTTATAGGTTTACCGAAGAGGTCATTTTAACTTTAATTACTGATTTGGACTCTCTACTAGCAGGTCTACACCACAGAGTGTTGCTATCTCTACTCACACATTTAGGTTTTGAGTAGCTTACATCTTTTAGCTTCTGGTAGATACCAGCTCACTGTTGCAGATGGGAACTAAGAAAAATATACTTGTCACAATGTGGCTAGAATAAATTCACATGTTGAATTTCCAATGACCCTTGCTAAGTTCAATTCTATGCTATAACACATGTCTCCAAAGTGTTTGACTGTAGATGTGTTTTAATTTGTCCACCTATTGAAACATAGTATGTCTATTGCAATAGTAACTCTCAGCTCTCTTTACCTTCTCCTTCGTGCGGGGCTACAGGTCATATGAGTGCTCCCAGATCTCTTCAACCAACTTCTTTGTAACATCTACTGCAGTTATGCGCAGTGGGATCCTTGTCCAAGTTCGTTTTTTTAGTTGTCTCAGGAACTGACACTGATGTTTTGCCAAAGAGTTTCTCCCATGTTCTGGGACACACCACCCCACTAATATCTCCAGCTCAGTGACACTGCATTTATTTTCCTCCCCAGCTGGTCCTGTGGCTCCCAGCTACAGATGCTGCTATGAGTTAGTTCTCTGTAGAGAAAGAAGTTCTGTTTCTGCTTTGCCGCTGAAAGTAAATGTACTTCCTGTAATAAGTGGGGTCATCATTCACTGCTGGTGTGAAAGTTGCAATTTGCTACTGATACTGATTCGCAGTTTCCGATTCGCTATTTAAAAATACTCAATGCTTATGAATCAATACTTGCCTATAGGAAAGGTATATAAATCATATGTAGAGATTCCTATTTTGCAAATCGGTTTTTGTAGCAATTTTGGAAATGTTAAAATCCTTTCCGTACATCAGGCCTGAAGTTTTTTTCTGTTTTTAAAATTAAGCAGTTTAGTCCTATTTTTATGTGTTATCTATTATGTGACTCATATTATAGGTCTTTTAATGACTCCTGTAGGAAGCTGGCACTCTATATAGTTCACTAAAATGAATTATACTGTGCAGAGAGTCCAGTGGTCCCTAATTGGTTTACAGAGGCTAGATAATACTAACGCTCTCTTTTGTGGTAGTGCGGGCGAGCAGTTAGGCTTTTCAGAGGGTAGTGCTAAGTATTTGTTGTACTCACAGAGGCAATAAATGAGACCCACACTCTAAGAACAAATCTGAGACCAATTAAAAAAAATAACACTTCCTTTTATATATATTTCAAACTTAAGAACTGTGTTTCAAGGTGAGTATACTTTTCGATAAAAATAGGCACAGTTAAGTAAAGAGTTTAAACCTGTGCACTTTTACGCACAGTGCAATCCTATGGGAGTAAATGTCAAAGATGCCTAAAGGTAGGTACAATCGGTTTCAGGGGTTTACCTTCATGGATTGGAGTAGTAGTGGGCCAAGGTTGAAAGTACTACCAGCAGTTCTTTGGGAACTGCCCAGGTTATACCGTGCGCAGGGTACTGTTGATGCTAGTAGCTGGCGCTACGGAGAAGGAGGGCCACCTGAAAAGAGGCTGCACAGGGGGACCTGCGGGCAAGTCAGAGGGCTCATCTGTGGGGTCAGTTGGGCCAGGAAGCTGCAAGGTGGTGGAACGGACTCTGCTTGTCGGTGCCTGGGGACTGCAGGGGAGTAGCTCCTCCAGTGTTTGTTGAAGTGTTGGCAATCCACCCACGGCTTTGGTAGTTCTCCAGCTCGCAGGACCCGTCACTCTGTCGCAATTGTCGAAAGAGGGCTGAGGACGGCAGAGTTTTGCACCAAAGTCCAAAGTTCGGCTGCTGTTCTCACCAGGCAGTGACTCTTCTTCATCCTTCTTCTGTTGATCCATCGAATCTGAGTTTTATGGGTTCAGGGGTGCCACCTAAATACTCAATTTAGGGGTGTTATGGGGAATAACTGGAAGTAGCCAATGGGCTTTCTACCTTTAGGGTGTCTTCACCCACTATATGACTACTTCATATGGGAAGTGGACATAACCCTGACACTGAAATGCTAATTCTATGTCAGGACCGGAGGCTTCGGATTATGCCTTCTTTCTTACGCTTTATTTTCCACAGCAGCAAGAAAAAATATATAAACAACTACATTTCCCATGAACACTTGGGAAAAAAACAAATTTGAACATGAGTCCTTCAACAATGTCCATGCACTGGCAGCTCCCATCATGCCCTGGAGCCTCTTCCTCTTCCTCTTTCTTCGCTGCTCAGCAGCAAGTTAAGTCGTTTTTCCTTTCACTTCTGGGGTTTGGGAGTCTGTGAGCTTGGCGTTTTGTCTAGGTGCAGGCGCTGCTTTGTTTTATCCCCTCGCAGGTTCCCTGTCGATCGCAGGACACTTTTGCGCTCCTCACGCGATTCGGTAGCCCAGTAGTGTGCGGTGCAGTGTTCTCACCGCTAGGGGGCAGTGTGTCATTCTGTTGCCGGCGCGCTTGGAACGCTTTTCTGAGGCGTTTTTCAGCGCGTTTGCGCAGGCTGTACCCTGCACCTGGCCACCCGGTTTTGACACCCTCTGGGTCGCAATTTAGGTATCCCACTGTTAAGACGCCCTGTGTGGGTTGTATTATTGTTATTTGACACCCTGCGGGGTCGTAATTGCGCCGGTGCTCGGCGCGGGGGCGCTCTACCGGGTGGCGCCCAGAAATTGTGTGGGCAGCAGCGTCCCCAGGGGTCACCCCCATAATTGTGTGTTGTAAGCCACCCATATCCTGGGCCCTCCCAGACCATACAGTACTCGTTGGGGTTTCAGTTATTGCCTGTCCGTACCTCCCTAGCCTGTAGAGCCTAATTTAACTCACCATGCAGAGGGAGTCAGGACAGTATACAGAGGAAGATCCTCTAAACTTTGTCCCTTTGGACGATGATTTCTATCAAGCGGTCGACTACTCTATTTATAGGGCAGTAGACCAGGCGATGGTCCCCCTTGAACAGCGTCTCTCGGAGCGTTTGGATGAGGCGTACGCGAAGCTTGCGGCCCTTATTCCCGCGCCCTCCCCTGCTTCGGGCTTGATCCTGTAGCTTCACCGCCCCCCTCCCCCCAAAATGCCTTGTACGGCGGGGGTTGTGTCCACGGCTTTTGAGAGGGGGAAGAGTGCGTTCAGGGTGATGGAAGGGTCCCTCCCGCTTCCAACCCCCTTGCGGAGGAGCCTCCGCCTTCTCCGCGTACTATGTCCCCTGACCCGCAACAGGATGATGACTCTCCTGATTTGGAAGAGGAGGTTTGTTCGTCTAGATCTTGGTTGCCCTCTCAGCCTTCCTCCTCCGCGGGCCCTTTTGATATGCTGGACCCGGACGACATTGTCCACCCCAGGTCCTCAGAGTGGGTTCCAGGTGAGAAAGTGGCCCAGTATGTCGCGAATCGCCTCAGGAGGCCTGTGGATAAGGATGCCCGTAGCCGCCTTAGAGCGGAATGCCCTCGGCCTTCCTTGGAGGGTAAGGTAGCCATGACGCCAGATATTGACCCCAAGATGGCGACTTTCCTGGCCAAATTTGTCAAGGACCCTCGCAAGGGTATAGACAGGTCCTGGTGTACGTGCCAGGATAAACTGCTTGATGCAGTGGGTCCCTTGACGAAGATTTTAGACATGGCTGAGGAGGCCAAGGTGTCTGGAGACTTGATTTCCCCCGAGGTTCTTTCAAATTGGGCGCAGCGCGCCATCATTTTTCTTGGCAATGCAAACTGTGCCCTCTCTACTGAGAGGAGGCGGTCCCTTTTAATCAAGGTTGACCCTAAGTTGGGTGATCTCGCCTCGTCGGAGGCGGGGGCTGTGGCACAAGGTGGTCTTTTTGGAGATCCTTTCATCAAGGAGCTTGGTAAATTCGTAGCCACTTTTACCTCCTTGGACCGAGCTCAGTCCAACATAAAAAAGGTCTTCGCCCCTCGTGTTTTTGACAGGGCCGGACGAGGCAGGGGCCGCTCGTTCGGTCGGGGCAACAGCTCAGACAGAGGACAAGGCTCCGGACGCGGGCAGCTCCAGGACAATGCCCGGTTCAACAATTTCTACCCCACAAGAGGGCAGAAGTTCCGCGGACGTGGTGGTCAGAGAGGCCAACAGCAAGGTGGTGGACGAGGTGAGTGTGCTACCTTCTGCGAGCTTGCGTGTGGGGGGACGCCTAGCGCAGTTTCTCCCAGCGTGGACTTCCCATACCAGCGATGCCTGGGTGCTGCTGACGGTTCAGGGCTTCCAGTTGGAGTTCCATGGCCATCCGTGTCAGCTTCAGCGTCCGCACCCCATTTCCTTTTCGCAGCGCGATGCAGCTTTGGTGAGCGAAGAGGTATCTGCCCTCCTCCACAAAGGGGCGATTTGTCGCGCATGCGAACACCCGGCCGGCTTTCTGAGCAACCTCTTCTTGGTCGACAACGTCGACGGAGGCCGTCGCCCGGTGATCAATTTAAAGGATTTCAACGAATGGCTGGTGTACCGCCATTTCAAGATGGAGGGAATCCACCTCCTGCGGGATGTGTTGCGCCCGTCCGATTAGATGGTCAGGCTTGACTTAAAAGACGCATACTTAGCGGTCCCGATTTTCCCGCCTCACCGTCGTTTCCACCAGTTCAGGTGGGACGGTCAGGTTTACGAGTTCACCACGATACCTTTCGGGCTATGCTCGGCGCCATGGTGCTTCACAAAGGTATTGCATCCGGCAGTGGAGGCCTTAAGGGCCCGGGGTGTCAGAATGATAGTGTATTTGGACGACATGCTGTTCATGGACCAGTGCCCGCGCCGTCTGCTGTCTCAATTGCAGTCTGCGATCGACCTGCTTCAGGGCTTGGGCTTCGTTATCAACGAGAAGAAGTCCCTTCGGGTCCCCGCACAATACACAACCTTTCTCGGTTTCAACATAGACTCGGTGTTATCATCTCTGAGTCTTCCCGCCAGGAAGATGGCAAAGATAAGGCACGAGTTGCGTCAAGTTCTGGCGAAACCGTTGATATCCTTGCGGCACCTTGCACGGTTGGTGGGCCTGTTGTCATCTTCGATTCAGGCCATTTTTCCCGGCCCTCTCCACTACCGGGCCATGCAACGTTGGAAGACGTATCATCTCAGGAGAGGGCTGACATACTCTCAGCAGATTCCGTTGTCGGACGACGTGAGAGACGAAATGAGATGGTGGCTCACGCACATGGAGGCCTGGAATGGTCGTGCGATTTTTGGGTCCGCCCCGGACATCGTAATAGAGTCGGATGCCAGTCGGTTAGGCTGGGGAGCCAGGTGCGGGGATTTCTCCACAGGAGGCACCTGGTCCGCTTCCGAACAATCTTTACATATCAACTGTTTGGAGCTTCTGGCGGGCTCCTTTGCGGTTCAGTGTTGGACCAAGGACAGGGTGCAGTCCTGTGTCCTTCTCAGGATGGACAATGTGTCGGCGGTCCGATATATCAACCATCTCGGAGGCACCAGATCCAAGATGCTTGCGGACCTCGCGAGGGACTTTTGGCACTTTTGCCTGGACCATCAGGTGTCGGTCACGGCGGAGTACCTGCCGGGACGTCAGAACGTGGTGGCCGATTGGCACTCCCGGCACCTCTTGGATGCCAGTGTATGGAAGCTAGATCCTCTTCTGTTCCTCAGGCTCTCGGACCGGTGGGGTCCCTTCTCGGTGGACCTTTTCGCGTCCCCCCTGGACCATCAAATTCCAAGGTATTTCAGTTGGCGCCCCGACCCAGCGGCGGAGGCGACGGATGCGTTCCTCCAGGACTGGTCGAGCGAGCAAGGGTATGCGTTTCCCCCATTTTCAATGATAACGCGTGTGTCGGCTCTGCTGCGTCGCCAGTCGGCGCAGGTGGTGATGATTACACCATGGTGGAGGTCACAAGTTTGGTTTCCAGTTATTCTGGAACTTTCTTGGGATTTTCCAATCCTACTCCCCCATTCTCCTCACATTCTCCTCAATCCGGAAGAAATTCCTCACCGGCTAGTCCTGGAGGGCTCTCTGAGGCTGGTAGCCTGGAGGCTCTCAGGCGTCGTTGGACACTCCCGGGACTTTCGGGAAAAGCAGAGGATTTGCTTTCCAAAGCCTGGGCCGACAGCACGACCAAGCGCTATCGATCTGCATGGCACAGATGGAATCGCTGGTGTGTGCGACGGAGTTGCAATCCCGTGGGGGCGGATGTAGTCCACGTCCTTAACTTTTTAGCTGAACTGGCGCAGGAGGGTCGGGCCTACCGGTCGATCAATACCTTCAGATCTGCGATTTCAGCGGGACACGATTTGGTGCAAGGTTCGCCGATTGGTGAGCACCCCTTGGTTTGTAGACTCTTGAGAGGGATTTGCCTCTCATTGCTGCCTGAGCCTCGATACTCCGCCCTGTGGGACGTCAACAGGGTGTTGAATTTGTTCCTTTCTTGGCAACCGAACAGGTTTCTATCTCGGAAGGAGCTGACTGCTAAGTTGGCAATGTTGTTATGTCTGGTATCTTGCAGACGGGTCTCAGATGTGCGTGCTCTTGATGTCACGGCTAGAGTTTTTTCTCAGGAAGGAGTTTCATTCTCTGTAAGTAGGAGAACCTAGTCCCTTTCTAGGGTTATTTCATACCCGGCTTTTCCGGATTCCCCTAAACTGTGTGTAGTGCAGTGCCTCCGTGCTTATGAGGAAATGACTGATGATACTCGCCCTCCGGGTGAGAGACAACTTCTAATTGCCCTACGAAAACCGTTCAAGGCTGTTACTTCCCCAACGATCGCCAGATGGGTGCGTTGGATAATGCAGGAGGCGGGGATTGACACCAAACAGTTTGGTGCGCATTCAGCGAGAGGAGCTATGGCCTCCAAAGCTTTTGCCCTCGGAGCTCGCCTGGAAGATTTAATGAGAGCGGCCGATTGGTCCTCGGACTCCACATTCAAGAGATTCTATTTCAAGCCAGTGATAGAAGTAGCTCGGCTGGTTGTCGATAAGCTTTGAACTGGCATAATCCGAAGCCTCCGGTCCTGACATAGAATGAGAATTTGCCTAGCCTTGGTGCTGGTAAGTTCCAATTCTATTAAGGACTCGGAGGCGAGGATTATCCCCCCCAGGGACTTCCAAGAAGTGGACCCTCCCCGTATGCACCGTAAGTAACTCATTCATGATGCTTCAGTTGCTATTGCTGCTGTTACCCTGTGTTATGGTTTAATTCCATGTAACATAAGACGGTTTGTTGAGAAGGTCAGGTTTCTGACGGTGTGATCTTTTGCAGGAAATGAAGGTTCCAAACAGGATGCGTGAAGTGGCAGGTGTTGAGGCTTCGCGCGAAGAAAGAGGAAGAGGAAGAGGCTCCAGGGCATGATGGGAGCTGCCAGTGCATGGACATTGTTGAAGGACTCATGTTCGAATTTGTTTTTTCCCAAGTGTTCATGGAAAATGTAGTTGTTTATATATTTTTTCTTGCTGCTGTGGAAAATAAAGCGTAAGAAAGAAGGCATAATCCTCGCCTCCGAGTCCTTAATAGAATTGGAACTTACCAGCACCAAGGCTAGGCAAATTCTCATTCTCTCCAAAACAACATATAGCAATCTGAAAAGTGGAGTCCAGCTGGCCTGCCCTCTGGTGGTGCTGGCTAAATGTGGGCACACCTCCTATTCTAACCAATGTTCCTGCCTGTCTAGGCACCAAAAAGTGGGAGGTGGCAACTCTACTATCGAGAGAGGCCCAGGGTCCCCTAACAAATTCGGAAGGCCTTCAAAGCTTCTCGTCCTGGAATGTCCATCCTGCTTGGAAGTAGTGTGAACACCTCCAACCAGAGCAGACTTTGTTCCTGTCCTCTGAGAGAAAAGTCTCTCCCCTCAGGAGGTCAGAAACATGTCTATGGTGGCTGGCTGGTCGAGACCAGTCAGCCAACACACTTGTAGTTGGTACGTTTTCAGGGGGTACCTCTAAGGTGCCCTCTATGTGCATTCATTAATAAATTCAGCACTAGCATCAATGGGCCTTATTAAGATGAGGTGTTTGGCAGCAAACACCTTGGGTTACAGTGAAACCATCATGTAGCTGGGGAACTCGTAATGACGAATGTGCAGCCAATGTACTCGTTATGACTTCCCTGTGCATTGGTAATATCTAGGGGTGAATTTAGATATCACCATGACATATCCACGCTTAGAAATATGCCCTCACATGGATATAGTGCACCTTACCTTAGGGCTGAAAGGCCTGCTGTAGGGGTGTTTGACCTATGCCACACGTAGTGCTGGCAGGCATGACACACAGGCATGTGTGCCATATCAACTCTTTGGTTTTCTCTGTACCAAGACACGCAGGCTGCAATGACAGTTTTCATGAGCTTGGTGAGGGATCCCTTAGGGAGCCACAATTTATGATGCAGCCCTTAGGGACCATCTTTAGGTACAAGGCTCTAGGTATCAGGGGTATCATTTACTAGGGCCTTGCATTGATCCTAAAGAGTTTGCCAATTGTGTAAGAATCATACAGTTTAGGGAAAGAACACTGACACTGGGGAGCTGATTAGCAGGAACCCAACACACTTTCAGTCAAAGTTGCACCAGATGCCAGGCAAAAAGTGGGGGCGGAGGGCTTACTGCAACAAAAACTCCGTTTTATACAGCTCGTATCAGGTTTTGGCTCTTAGGCGCTAAGTCAGGCTCCTGGCTCACGGATCCACATGAATGTGGCAGCTTGTCCAGCGCTGCAATACAGTAATACATAGAAGCATGTACAAACCTTCAAAGACCTTCGCAGTGCCAGCTCTGACCATAACATAGGTATTTATATACTAATACAGATGTGCAAATATCTCTCGAGGGTCTACATTAGGACAAAAGGATTTACATTTTTCCGTCTTAGTGTTGGGGGCAGCCCACATTAACGTTACAACTGGATAAAATGTTTGGGCCACTCCCTCGGCTCTCACAAAATCCATCCCCGTTCCTGATCCTATTTTTTTGCACAGCAGCTTCCACATCTCCCAGTCACATTTTCCCAAATGTTGTTATAATTGTGCAGAGTCCTGTACACCATATAATGTTATGAAGTGATATATTTGTCAGATATTAAATTATATGCTAATAAAATGTTAACATTCTAATAATTTTATTTAAGCTTTTGGTTGAAAGGTATATATACAGTAAAATATGCCTTTTGTGAATATTGTTGAATAACCCTGCAGGTCAGTTTCTGCTTGGTACTTCCTCACTGGGCTCACACTATCAGATCACATCTACCAGTCTTTATTGCAGTATTTACAACTCTGTAACGCTACTCCAATTTAGGAAAGTGTTTAGACTTACCTCTTTAAAGAACACTGCATCACAGTGCATTAACTGCCCGCAACTCAGCTATTTCTCCTATTACTGGTTGTCTATATGCTTGCCATTGACCATGTAGCACTCCTCTGCCTTTGGATGCTGTAGAAATACCGTATACATACATATATACATATATAATAACGGGAAGCAGTGTTGGGGGAAGTCAACACAGATGTTTTAGTTAAGATGGTGGGGCTTGAATTGTGCCTTTAGACTTTGCTCTCAAATTGTGATATTTAGAGCGGAGGCATAACAATGAAAGAGAAATCATGGGTTTAGACTGAGTGGGTGAAATGGAAGGGAGCAAATGAAATAGGAGTCAGCCAATGATGGTAAGAGAAATGAAGGGTGACTGGAAGAAATTGGTTGTAACTGAAGGAAGTGGCCCAAAACTGGTCTCCCGGGTCACTCACGACCACCTATATGCCTTCCCAAATAATGAAGAGTCGTTCAGATAGTAGAGAATACAAACCAGTTAGTTTATTGTAAATACCTTGCAGCGGAGCCCAATCTGACCGGTCTCCTAAGAGGACTGCCGAGGCGTCTGGTCTCCCTCCACATGGTCACATCAGTTATACGATTCCAACACCTTTAGAGACCCGCCCAAACTGGGATTTTCCAGCTTGGGCCACGATGAACAATGGAAGGCACATAAGATGGGCTGTGCCACTGTGCAAAGAACATGTTATCACAATCTCAAGGCCATGCAGCAGCTCTCTACCATGTAAAGCTGTGAGAACGAGTACATCTAACGGTAAAAGTATGCAAAAATTAACAGGACATTCAGATTTGATTTTTTGGCTCAGTAGATCGAACCCCTCCTCAGAGAGGGGGGCCAACCGGTCCAGAGTCACAGCATCACCCCTCGGACAACCATCTGGGGCCGAGTATTGCCTACTAGCAGGAAAGGAACGGTAGATTGTCTGCACCTTTTGAATAAAAAAGGAAGCCAGACTTTCGCAGTGGGAGTCAGTACAGATTTCACCTGCAGTAGCCCTCTTCGTCATAAGGTCTTTTAGGACCTTAAAAATCAATTTAGAGGGGTTAGGGCTATTCCGAAACTCCTCCGCATAAAATGCGGCACGGGCTCGACAGATCGCTCTATGGTATGCCTTGGTTAAAGTAAGGTAGCAGGTCTTAAGCGTGGAGTCATAGGTTTTCCTCCATCGCCTTTCTGCTTTCCTACAGTCTCTTTTAAGGGACGCTAGAGTCTCATCATACCAAGGACTGTGATTTTTAGTCCGACACTTTGATCGAACCAGAGGAATTAGCAAGTCCAGGGCCAAGGCAGTCCAATTACAAAATGATTCATAGCCAGAGTTAACCTCGGAGAAGGGAGGCAGAGGAATCTTCTCTAGTAGAAGATAGAAGTCTTCTGACTTTAATTTGTTCCACTGGCGTATACAAGTAAATTTGTTCTGCGCCACGAAAAGAGGGTCCGACATAGGAATAACAGCCTTCACCAACATATGGTCGGTCCAGATTAGCTGGGTAGGTGGACCTATAGTTATGTCCTCTAGATTGGAGAAAAACGTGTCCAGTAAATGCCCTCCCTGATGGGTGGGGAAGGATACTCTCTGTGATAACTGCAAGGCTTCCAAGTCAGCTAGACAGCTCCGAATAGAGGATTGAGATGTGCAATCGAAGTGCAGGTTAAGATCACCTAGCACATTAAAATTAGCACAGCCAAGAGCCTCAGAGCTGATGACGTCCGGAAGAGCGGCCCTAAAGGCGGCATCGCAGCCCGGAGGCCGATATATTAAAAGTCCAGTAAGACTAAAGCAGTGAGAAATGGAAATTCTAAACCGGGCACATTCGCATCCTGGTATTTTTAGTTCTTTCCATTCCCAGGGGAAGCGGCGTTTCAGTGCCATAGCAATTCCACCCCCTCTCGCACCACGATTAAGAGTAGCTACAGTATATTCCGGGGGGAGGGCAAGATTTAATATCGCTGTATCTGCGTCCTGTAGCCACGTCTCGGTCATAAACAGGACATCCGGTGAGTCATTGATAAGCATATCAAAGATCTCCGCATGGTGTTTGACCAGAGATCTAACGTTCAAACTATATATAGTAATAGCAATCATCCCAGACACGTGAATCTGCCGAGATGAAACATCGAAAGGGCGGATGCGGGAAGGTGGTGGCAGTCGCCAACCACAACCAGTACAGTGATAAGGGCCACATAGGGGCGCTACTAGCGGTAGGGGACAAATAGAGAGACGATCACGCATGGCTAATAAGTCTACACTGCCGTACCTGATGGTAGAGGATGCCATGGCGATATGACAGAACGATAGCGGTCTGTCGCACCCCGCACTTCCTTAGCGCTGACGAGCGCAGACGGGCAGACTCTGGCTTGACTCAGGCGAGAGTCAGGCGCTACCGCTGCGCGTCACCGCTGCGCGAGTGGAGTGAGCTTTAAATAGAGCCTCACCTGTTCTCCAACGGAGCACTAGAGCGCTCAGGCGGGTGGCGCGCTAAAGGAGCAGCACCCCCAATATGGCGGCCAGGCGCCACAGGACGGCGAAGCAAGGCGATAAACTCCGCTCTACAAGCGGTGGGGGGCACAATTATAGTGTGAGTCAGAGGGTGCGATGGTAAAGTTAAAAACGAGATCTGATAGAATAAATTTTAACAAAAGTAAAAAAGAGGTAAGTTTTAAAATACGCAAGAGCACAGTGCGCCTACTGAAGCGCCAGTATCAACGCGCTTTGCAAATGCAGGTCAACCCCTACTATTACTATAGAAGGAAAGAGGTTGATAATCAATATTTCTGATCCACCAAAACAAATACCCCAGAGAAGCAGAGTGAGTGGAATCAGAAAGCATGCCTCACTCTTATCTAATCGGTGTTATCAATAGGGGGGTTTCAATGCGATGTCTGATCTGAATCCAGAATGGAAGAGTTTTAGCAATATGTTTTCAGTGATGTGTTGCTTTAGTTCTTTGACTACAGAGGTTTATCAGATTTTTGCAACAAAAGGCAGACCAGTGAGGTGGACGGTAGTTTACACTGCAACCCAAATCAGCCTTCAGATTGTATACAGTAAGCCTTATAACACCCTTTTTAAAGAGCTCTGAGCAAGATTCTGGTTGAAAGAGGCATTATATCTCCAAATCCATATATATGGAAAAAAGGACCTGATCTATTTTCCAAGCTTAGGGAAAGGGTTTGGACTTTAAAGTGGCCGTCCACTGAATGAAGCAGAATACATCATCAAAATGAAGCTGACATCAAACCAAGCAGAATTCTAGAATGCCTGTTGTTGTTTATTGCTAGAGATGCAGGGCAGGGGAAATAGAACTGTCATTACTCCTAAACTGAGAAAAATCCTAACTTTACAACTTTCGGTATTCACAGAAGGCATTTAGGAGTCCTAAAGTTAGGACTCCTAACTTCTGTGAATACCGAAATGAGTAAGTGCTTTCTGTGAATACCAAAATGAGTAAGTGCCTTCTGTGAATACCAAAATGGTAGTAAGTTTAGGATTTTGTCTTAAGTTAGTTCTGTGAATCGGGGCCACAGTGAGCCTGGGACCCATGTCTGGGCATACCTGTAGCACTTAGGACGAGAAAGCAAAAGACACAGAGATGGTGGATGGAATGCAGAGCAAATCAAACATTCACTCCCTGACAATAGATCTGGGTTAAATTTATCACCCCAGTTTAGACCCAGCCATATGCAAATCAGTCTTCACCCTGTGCCTCATGGGAACAGCCCAGCACGAACTGCCAAGCCAAGTCCTCCCTGGACTGGAAACAAGCATCCTGGGACTGGTTTCCGGGTATCACCCCTCATCATCCAGGCTAGCTTGAATCCAGTGAAACAGTGAGCTCAGGACCCACGTCTGGGCATACCTGGCGCACGTAGGGCAAAAAAGCAAAAGACACACAGATGATGAATGGATTGCAGAGCATATCAAACATTTGCTTCTAGTCAATAGATCTGGGTTAAATCCATCTTCTTTTGCTCATCATGACACCCCAGTTTAGACCCAGCCATATGCAAATCAGTCTTGATCCTGTGCCTCATGGGAGCAGTCCAGCACAAACTGCCATGCCTGCTCCTCCCTGGAATGGAACAAGCATCCTGGGAATGGTTTCGGGGCATCACCCCTCATCAGCCAGACTAGCTTGAATCCAGTGACACAGTGAGCCCGGGACCCACGTCTGGGAATACCCAAAGCACTTACGTCTAAATTGGAGTGGCATGGGGAGCAAAATGATTATGGATTTTGTCCCAGATCTCTGTACTGGGGTGAATGTATGACATTGTTCAGCATACTGTCTGTCCATCAATTGTTCTTTATGCATTTGTCACCATGAGTTGGACGGGTATGCCCAGACCTGGGTCCAGTGCTCTCCATACCACTGGAGTCAAGCTAGCCTGGCTGACGAGGGGTGAAACCCGGAAACAGGTCATAATAAGATGCCTGTTTTCAGTCTAGGGAGGACCTGGCTTGGCAGTTCGGGCTGGACTGTTCCCATGGGGCACAGGGTAAAGACTGATTTGCATATGGATGGGTCTAAACTGGAATGGCATGGGGAGCAAAAAAACAATGGATTTAGGCCCAAATCTCTGTACTGGGATGAATGTATGACATTGTTCAGCATTCTGTCCATTAATTGTTAATCTGCATACTATTTTCCAAAAATTGTTAATTGCCAACAATTATTGAATCAACTCCTAAAATGCCCTCAGTAGTTCAATGCTGAGCAATAAGATCATTCAAAAGTGAGATTTTGAAGAATATTATGGCGCAAAGTAAATTTACAGAGGCAAATTAAAAATAAAATCAGAATGTGAATGGCTCAGTATTCAATGTGCAGTATGACATGAAGGGACAAAATTATTCAACGAAATAAAATACTTAGAGGTGCATTGTATGCAATTAGTTAGGATACGAGTTTCGCAGTAGCTAAAGTCAAATATGTAGTTAAGTCATGGTGTAATTATCTCAATGTTCCTCAGCACAGTCTTCTAATGCGCGACTTTTTCCTAGTCTAATATATTTACAGTGCAAGTTATGGGGTGAGATGGGGTGTAGTATGGGTAATTCAGTATAATCTTTTTGGAACAAAGTCTGCAACTTCATCACTTGGCTTTGCTAAAAAGCACAACACAGATTTATTTTGTTATTCCATGTTGTCTACGAGAATGCTCTATAGTCATTTGAATGCACTCACTGTGAGTGAATCAAAGTAGATTTAACCCCTTTTTTTGTAGAGATGTTTATTCGCTGTCAAGGAAGTACAGTGTGTTATTTACATGCTTTGCGCGTTAGATTTATTAAACCTTTTGAACGTACTATACTAATGTAGCTCTCGAACGACAGCTATGCACTAAGCAGTATTCTTTTTTGTGAATCCAGAGACAGGAGGGAGTAATTCCTCTGGCTAACTTACAAACAGTGTGACCTGCAAACCCTGATGAAGTCCCAGATCACACATTACGCCACATTGTGTGGTCCTCGGCAGACAGCTTAATGCCACTGTACATCAGTGTCCATAATGGCATAAACTGGGAATAAATGGAAGTAAATAAGAACATAATACATGAAAACTTCGTCTAGTGTAATGTATGAAACGGAAACACAGATCAGATGTCACCCAATAATGAATAGCCTGAAAAATAGCGGTCACTAACCAGTCGCAAACCAGTTAGCGAAAGATAGAGTGTGATTTAAAAAACTTGTTAAAAGCTTATATCTTAAAATAGCGTATTGCACCGAATATTTAGCAATTCCTTTTTTGCCAAATTAAATACTGAATCACTAAATCAGATGTCCAAATAATGAATCGAAATTTCAATGAAATTTCAATGTACAAAGAATTTGTGAATAGAAAATTAATTAAAACACCACATTTTGCATGTGCAAAACACAGTCAATTGGAAAACAGATGGTAACTAGGCGCATGGTATAACAAGCATTGGCATCGCCAAAAGGTCTCGCCTCTGGGACCGTATACGTTTTTTGCCAAACCTATTTGCTTTGCCAATGTGTTTAGGCTTTGTTGTAGAGGAGTGTACCTGTTGTGCAGCGTGTTAAAAATTTATAATAAAGTAATAAGTATTTTTGTTACCTTATATGGCCATCCTGTGAATGTTGTCACAATAGGTCTCAGACCCATGGCAGACTTAATCAAACATTGTTGGCGATTGCCCATGTGCGTACCGGCAGATACCAGCTTAAATTAAGCCCACTGCAGAGGCCTAAATTACGCCCCTGTGTTCAGCTGGTGAAAGTTAAGTGTATGCCGGCCTGGAAAGTGTACCCTGGCGCCACCATGGGTGTAGAAAAGAGTAACACACTTGCAGAAATGTGTCCATTCTGAATGGTTTCTAAGTACGTACGTGTATGACATTCAGCTTTGCCACAATGTTTTTTGCTATCACACTCCTTTTGTTTGCTACATTTTTAGCAGACCTTCAAATGGTACCGTTATACACAATGTGCTTATTTTTGGTGCACTGCGTTCCTTCCTTCCACATCATCCCCCATGGGGAAGTTGGTTAAAATTAAAGGAGAAAGCGGGTCGGAAAGGTGAGAATGGGGCAGTAAGAGGCAACATAGACTGAAAAAAAGGGAGAGATGGGAGGACAGAGTGTGAAGGAGGCATGGGGCCGAGAGAAGGCGCGGGCTCAGAGAGGAGAAGGCGTTGGAAGGGAAGATGCAACAGGGAGAAGCAGTTTGCACAATATGACGATGTTTGTTAGAAAGGAGTAACACAATTGCAGAAATGTTTGCTTTCTGAATGGTTTCTAAGGTTTTAAAAATAAACATCTCACAATAGCCGGAAACTGCATCAAACTCATACAGGGAGAGCGAGTGAAAGTGTGGAGAGCCTGCAACACGAAAACAAGCGCGTCTCCTCCCGTCTCAGCCGGCTCCTGGAAGAGGCACAAATGAGCCGGGAGGGAAGGAAGGGGAGGAGGCTTTCGCAAGTGCAGCCGCGCGAAGCAGACCAAAAACAACCTTTGAAATATAACACTCAACAGATAGCACCCTACGCGCAGCTGCTCATAACCGCAAGGTGGATGCCATTGCGTAAACATTTTAAGAAAAGGTGCGACAAAAAGCCGCCTTTTGCCAATTGCGTGCTTTCATTTTTTAAAGCCACACGCAAAGGCCAATGAAATGTCACTACACCACGCACAAACTTGCTCGAAGTCCAGAGTGATTCCAAGAGGTCATCTCCTAGAGCAGCGCATGATCGACCTAAAAAGGGGGACAAAATGATTGCAATCTTTTACAATTACTGCACTCTATGCTGTAATGGTGGATGTTAATTTTTGAAGCTCAATCAAGGAGGAAGCAGTGGTGTAGCAAGGGGGACGTGGGGGGCAGTCCGCCCGGGCAGCACAAGTTTTGTGGACAGTGCAGTGCCCCCCCTCACTCTTACCTGCACTGTCACGGGATGGCAGACAGTAGGTACCATCGCCACCATCCCCCACGCTCTCACCTGCGGCCATCACAGAGCGGCAAACACCCTGACCACTACGGGTGCCAAAAAGTGTAGCTATGCCACTGGGAGAAAGAGAGAAAGGATTTTCAGACTGAGCATGACTCTACTTGAGCAAGCAGATGAGGAGGTGTGTGTTAGTTATAGGTTTACCGAAGAGGTCATTTTAACTTTAATTACTGATTTGGACTCTCTACTAGCAGGTCTACACCACAGAGTGTTGCTATCTCTACTCACACATTTAGGTTTGGAGTAGCTTACATCTTTTAGCTTCTGGTAGATACCAGCTCACTGTTGCAGATGGGAACTAAGAAAAATATACTTGTCACAATGTGGCTAGAATAAATTCACATGTTGAATTTCCAATGACCCTTGCTAAGTTCAATTCTATGCTATAACACATGTCTCCAAAGTGTTTGACTGTGTAGATGTGTTTTAATTTGTCCACCTATTGAAACATAGTATGTCTATTGCAATAGTAACACCCAGCTCTCTTTACCTTCTCCTTCGTGCGGGGCTACAGGTCATATGAGTGCTCCCAGATCTCTTCAACCAACTTCTTTGTAACATCTACTGCAGTTATGCGCAGTGGGATCCTTGTCCAAGTTCGTTTTTTTAGTTGTCTCAGGAACTGACACTGATGTTTTGCCAAAGAGTTTCTCCCATGTTCTGGGACACACCACCCCACTAATATCTCCAGCTCAGTGACACTGCATTTATTTTCCTCCCCAGCTGGTCCTGTGGCTCCCAGCTACAGATGCTGCTATGAGTTAGTTCTCTGTAGAGAAAGAAGTTCTGTTTCTGCTTTGCCGCTGAAAGTAAATGTACTTCCTGTAATAAGTGGGGTCATCATTCACTGCTGGTGTGAAAGTTGCAATTTGCTACTGATACTGTTTCGCAGTTTCCGATTCGCTATTTAAAAATACTCAATGCTTATGAATCAATACTTGCCTATAGGAAAGGTATATAAATCATATGTAGAGATTCCTATTTTGCAAATCGGTTTTTGTAGCAATTTTGGAAATGTTAAAATCCTTTCCGTACATCAGGCCTGAAGTTTTTTCTGTTTTTAAAATTAAGCAGTTTAGTCCTATTTTTATGTGTTATCTATTATGTGACTCATATTATAGGTCTTTTAATGACTCCTGTAGGAAGCTGGCACTCTATATAGTTCACTAAAATGAATTATACTGTGCAGAGAGTCCAGTGGTCCCTAATTGGTTTACAGAGGCTAAAGTAGATAATACTAACGCTCTCTTTTGTGGTAGTGCGGGCGAGCAGTTAGGCTTTTCAGAGGGTAGTGCTAAGTATTTGTTGTACTCACAGAGGCAATAAATGAGACCCACACTCTAAGAACAAATCTGAGACCAATTAAAAAAAATAACACTTCCTTTTATATATATTTCAAACTTAAGAACTGTGTTTCAAGGTGAGTATACTTTTCGATAAAAATAGGCACAGTTAAGTAAAGAGTTTAAACCTGTGCACTTTTACGCACAGTGCAATCCTATGGGAGTAAATGTCAAAGATGCCTAAAGGTAGGTACAATCGGTTTCAGGGGTTTACCTTCATGGATTGGAGTAGTAGTGGGCCAAGGTTGAAAGTACTACCAGCAGTTCTTTGGGAACTGCCCAGGTTATACCGTGCGCAGGGTACTGTTGATGCTAGTAGCTGGCGCTACGGAGAAGGAGGGCCACCTGAAAAGAGGCTGCACAGGGGGACCTGCGGGCAAGTCAGAGGGCTCATCTGTGGGGTCAGTTGGGCCAGGAAGCTGCAAGGTGGTGGAACGGACTCTGCTTGTCGGTGCCTGGGGACTGCAGGGGAGTAGCTCCTCTATTTCAAGGGAGACTGTCAGTGTTTGTTGAAGTGTTGGCAATCCACCCACGGCTTTGGTAGTTCTCCAGCTCGCAGGACCAGTCACTCTGTCGCAATTGTCGAAAGAGGGCTGAGGACGGCAGAGTTTTGCACCAAAGTCCAAAGTTCGGCTGCTGTTCTCACCAGGCAGTGACTCTTCTTCATCCTTCTTCTGTTGATCCATCGAATCTGAGTTTTATGGGTTCAGGGGTGCCACCTAAATACTCAATTTAGGGGTGTTATGGGGAATAACTGGAAGTAGCCAATGGGCTTTCTACCTTTAGGGTGTCTTCACCCACTGTATGACTACTTCATATGGGAAGTGGACATAACCCTGACACTGAAATGCTAATTCTATGTCAGGACCGGAGGCTTCGGATTATGCCTTCTTTCTTACGCTTTATTTTCCACAGCAGCAAGAAAAAATATATAAACAACTACATTTCCCATGAACACTTGGGAAAAAAACAAATTTGAACATGAGTCCTTCAACAATGTCCATGCACTGGCAGCTCCCATCATGCCCTGGAGCCTCTTCCTCTTCCTCTTTCTTCGCTGCTCAGCAGCAAGTTAAGTCGTTTTTCCTTTCACTTCTGGGGTTTGGGAGTCTGTGAGCTTGGCGTTTTGTCTAGGTGCAGGCGCTGCTTTGTTTTATCCCCTCGCAGGTTCCCTGTCGATCGCAGGACACTTTTGCGCTCCTCACGCGATTCGCTAGCCCAGTAGTGTGCGGTGCAGTGTTCTCACCGCTAGGGGGCAGTGTGTCATTCTGTTGCCGGCGCGCTTGGAACGCTTTTCTGAGGCGTTTTTCAGCGCGTTTGCGCAGGCTGTACCCTGCACCTGGCCACCCGGTTTTGACACCCTCTGGGTCGCAATTTAGGTATCCCACTGTTAAGACACCCTGTGTGGGTTGTATTATTGTTATTTGACACCCTGCGGGGTCGTAATTGCGCCGGTGCTCGGCGCGGGGGCGCTCTACCGGGTGGCGCCCAGAAATTGTGTGGGCAGCAGCGTCCCCAGGGGTCACCCCCATAATTGTGTGTTGTAAGCCACCCATATCCTGGGCCCTCCCAGACCATACAGTACCCGTTGTGGTTTCAGTTATTGCCTGTCCGTACCTCCCTAGCCTGTAGAGCCTAATTTAACTCACCATGCAGAGGGAGTCAGGACAGTATACAGAGGAAGATCCTCTAAACTTTGTCCCTTTGGACGATGATTTCTATCAAGCGGTCGACGACTCTATTTATAGGGCAGTAGACCAGGCGATGGTCCCCCTTGAACAGCGTCTCTCGGAGCGTTTGGATGAGGCGTACGCGAAGCTTGCGGCCCTTATTCCCGCGCCCTCCCCTGCTTCGGGCTTGATCCTGTAGCTTCACCGCCCCCCTCCCCCCAAAATGCCTTGTACGGCGGGGGTTGTGTCCACGGCTTTTGAGAGGGGGAAGAGTGCGTTCAGGGTGATGGAAGGGTCCCTCCCGCTTCCAACCCCCCCCGCGGAGGAGCCTCCGCCTTCTCCGCGTACTATGTCCCCTGACCCGCAACAGGATGATGACTCTCCTGATTTGGAAGAGGAGGTTTGTTCGTCTAGATCTTGGTTGCCCTCTCAGCCTTCCTCCTCCGCGGGCCCTTTTGATATGCTGGACCCGGACGACATTGTCCACCCAGGTCCTCAGAGTGGGTTCCAGGTGAGAAAGTGGCCCAGTATGTCGCGAATCGCCTCAGGAGGCCTGTGGATAAGGATGCCCGTAGCCGCCTTAGAGCGGAATGCCCTCGGCCTTCCTTGGAGGGTAAGGTAGCCATGACGCCAGATATTGACCCCAAGATGGCGACTTTCCTGGCCAAATTTGTCAAGGACCCTCGCAAGGGTATAGACAGGTCCTGGTGTACGTGCCAGGATAAACTGCTTGATGCAGTGGGTCCCTTGACGAAGATTTTAGACATGGCTGAGGAGGCCAAGGTGTCTGGAGACTTGATTTCCCCCGAGGTTCTTTCAAATTGGGCGCAGCGCGCCATCATTTTTCTTGGCAATGCAAACTGTGCCCTCTCTACTGAGAGGAGGCGGTCCCTTTTAATCAAGGTTGACCCTAAGTTGGGTGATCTCGCCTCGTCGGAGGCGGGGGCTGTGGCACAAGGTGGTCTTTTTGGAGATCCTTTCATCAAGGAGCTTGGTAAATTCGTAGCCACTTTTACCTCCTTGGACCGAGCTCAGTCCAACATAAAAAAGGTCTTCGCCCCTCGTGTTTTTGACAGGGCCGGACGAGGCAGGGGCCGCTCGTTCGGTCGGGGCAACAGCTCAGACAGAGGACAAGGCTCCGGACGCGGGCAGCTCCAGGACAATGCCCGGTTCAACAATTTCTACCCCACAAGAGGGCAGAAGTTCCGCGGACGTGGTGGTCAGAGAGGCCAACAGCAAGGTGGTGGACGAGGTGAGTGTGCTACCTTCTGCGAGCTTGCGTGTGGGGGGATGGCAGACAGTAGGTACCATCGCCACCATCCCCCACGCTCTCACCTGCGGCCATCACAGAGCGGCAAACACCCTGACCACTACGGGTGCCAAAAAGTGTAGCTATGCCACTGGGAGAAAGAGAGAAAGGATTTTCAGACTGAGCATGACTCTACTTGAGCAAGCAGATGAGGAGGTGTGTGTTAGTTATAGGTTTACCGAAGAGGTCATTTTAACTTTAATTACTGATTTGGACTCTCTACTAGCAGGTCTACACCACAGAGTGTTGCTATCTCTACTCACACATTTAGGTTTGGAGTAGTTTACATCTTTTAGCTTCTGGTAGATACCAGCTCACTGTTGCAGATGGGAACTAAGAAAAATATACTTGTCACAATGTGGCTAGAATAAATTCACATGTTGAATTTCCAATGACCCTTGCTAAGTTCAATTCTATGCTATAACACATGTCTCCAAAGTGTTTGACTGTGTAGATGTGTTTTAATTTGTCCACCTATTGAAACATAGTATGTCTATTGCAATAGTAACACCCAGCTCTCTTTACCTTCTCCTTCGTGCGGGGCTACAGGTCATATGAGTGCTCCCAGATCTCTTCAACCAACTTCTTTGTAACATCTACTGCAGTTATGCGCAGTGGGATCCTTGTCCAAGTTCGTTTTTTTAGTTGTCTCAGGAACTGACACTGATGTTTTGCCAAAGAGTTTCTCCCATGTTCTGGGACACACCACCCCACTAATATCTCCAGCTCAGTGACACTGCATTTATTTTCCTCCCCAGCTGGTCCTGTGGCTCCCAGCTACAGATGCTGCTATGAGTTAGTTCTCTGTAGAGAAAGAAGTTCTGTTTCTGCTTTGCCGCTGAAAGTAAATGTACTTCCTGTAATAAGTGGGGTCACCATTCACTGCTGGTGTGAAAGTTGCAATTTCCTACTGATACTGTTTCGCAGTTTCCGATTCGCTATTTAAAAATACTCAATGCTTATGAATCAATACTTGCCTATAGGAAAGGTATATAAATCATATGTAGAGATTCCTATTTTGCAAATCGGTTTTTGTAGCAATTTTGGAAATGTTAAAATCCTTTCCGTACATCAGGCCTGAAGTTTTTTCTGTTTTTAAAATTAAGCAGTTTAGTCCTATTTTTATGTGTTATCTATTATGTGACTCATATTATAGGTCTTTTAATGACTCCTGTAGGAAGCTGGCACTCTATATAGTTCACTAAAATGAATTATACTGTGCAGAGAGTCCAGTGGTCCCTAATTGGTTTACAGAGGCTAAAGTAGATAATACTAACGCTCTCTTTTGTGGTAGTGCGGGCGAGCAGTTAGGCTTTTCAGAGGGTAGTGCTAAGTATTTGTTGTACTCACAGAGGCAATAAATGAGACCCACACTCTAAGAACAAATCTGAGACCAATTAAAAAAAATAACACTTCCTTTTATATATATTTCAAACTTAAGAACTGTGTTTCAAGGTGAGTATACTTTTCGATAAAAATAGGCACAGTTAAGTAAAGAGTTTAAACCTGTGCACTTTTACGCACAGTGCAATCCTATGGGAGTAAATGTCAAAGATGCCTAAAGGTAGGTACAATCGGTTTCAGGGGTTTACCTTCATGGATTGGAGTAGTAGTGGGCCAAGGTTGAAAGTACTACCAGCAGTTCTTTGGGAACTGCCCAGGTTATACCGTGCGCAGGGTACTGTTGATGCTAGTAGCTGGCGCTACGGAGAAGGAGGGCCACCTGAAAAGAGGCTGCACAGGGGGACCTGCGGGCAAGTCAGAGGGCTCATCTGTGGGGTCAGTTGGGCCAGGAAGCTGCAAGGTGGTGGAACGGACTCTGCTTGTCGGTGCCTGGGGACTGCAGGGGAGTAGCTCCTCTATTTCAAGGGAGACTGTCAGTGTTTGTTGAAGTGTTGGCAATCCACCCACGGCTTTGGTAGTTCTCCAGCTCGCAGGACCAGTCACTCTGTCGCAATTGTCGAAAGAGGGCTGAGGACGGCAGAGTTTTGCACCAAAGTCCAAAGTTCGGCTGCTGTTCTCACCAGGCAGTGACTCTTCTTCATCCTTCTTCTGTTGATCCATCGAATCTGAGTTTTATGGGTTCAGGGGTGCCACCTAAATACTCAATTTAGGGGTGTTATGGGGAATAACTGGAAGTAGCCAATGGGCTTTCTACCTTTAGGGTGTCTTCACCCACTGTATGACTACTTCATATGGGAAGTGGACATAACCCTGACACTGAAATGCTAATTCTATGTCAGGACCGGAGGCTTCGGATTATGCCTTCTTTCTTACGCTTTATTTTCCACAGCAGCAAGAAAAAATATATAAACAACTACATTTCCCATGAACACTTGGGAAAAAAACAAATTTGAACATGAGTCCTTCAACAATGTCCATGCACTGGCAGCTCCCATCATGCCCTGGAGCCTCTTCCTCTTCCTCTTTCTTCGCTGCTCAGCAGCAAGTTAAGTCGTTTTTCCTTTCACTTCTGGGGTTTGGGAGTCTGTGAGCTTGGCGTTTTGTCTAGGTGCAGGCGCTGCTTTGTTTTATCCCCTCGCAGGTTCCCTGTCGATCGCAGGACACTTTTGCGCTCCTCACGCGATTCGGTAGCCCAGTAGTGTGCGGTGCAGTGTTCTCACCGCTAGGGGGCAGTGTGTCATTCTGTTGCCGGCGCGCTTGGAACGCTTTTCTGAGGCGTTTTTCAGCGCGTTTGCGCAGGCTGTACCCTGCACCTGGCCACCCGGTTTTGACACCCTCTGGGTCGCAATTTAGGTATCCCACTGTTAAGACGCCCTGTGTGGGTTGTATTATTGTTATTTGACACCCTGCGGGGTCGTAATTGCGCCGGTGCTCGGCGCGGGGGCGCTCTACCGGGTGGCGCCCAGAAATTGTGTGGGCAGCAGCGTCCCCAGGGGTCACCCCCATAATTGTGTGTTGTAAGCCACCCATATCCTGGGCCCTCCCAGACCATACAGTACCCGTTGTGGTTTCAGTTATTGCCTGTCCGTACCTCCCTAGCCTGTAGAGCCTAATTTAACTCACCATGCAGAGGGAGTCAGGACAGTATACAGAGGAAGATCCTCTAAACTTTGTCCCTTTGGACGATGATTTCTATCAAGCGGTCGACGACTCTATTTATAGGGCAGTAGACCAGGCGATGGTCCCCCTTGAACAGCGTCTCTCGGAGCGTTTGGATGAGGCGTACGCGAAGCTTGCGGCCCTTATTCCCGCGCCCTCCCCTGCTTCGGGCTTGATCCTGTAGCTTCACCGCCCCCCTCCCCCCAAAATGCCTTGTACGGCGGGGGTTGTGTCCACGGCTTTTGAGAGGGGGAAGAGTGCGTTCAGGGTGATGGAAGGGTCCCTCCCGCTTCCAACCCCCCCGCGGAGGAGCCTCCGCCTTCTCCGCGTACTATGTCCCCTGACCCGCAACAGGATGATGACTCTCCTGATTTGGAAGAGGAGGTTTGTTCGTCTAGATCTTGGTTGCCCTCTCAGCCTTCCTCCTCCGCGGGCCCTTTTGATATGCTGGACCCGGACGACATTGTCCACCCAGGTCCTCAGAGTGGGTTCCAGGTGAGAAAGTGGCCCAGTATGTCGCGAATCGCCTCAGGAGGCCTGTGGATAAGGATGCCCGTAGCCGCCTTAGAGCGGAATGCCCTCGGCCTTCCTTGGAGGGTAAGGTAGCCATGACGCCAGATATTGACCCCAAGATGGCGACTTTCCTGGCCAAATTTGTCAAGGACCCTCGCAAGGGTATAGACAGGTCCTGGTGTACGTGCCAGGATAAACTGCTTGATGCAGTGGGTCCCTTGACGAAGATTTTAGACATGGCTGAGGAGGCCAAGGTGTCTGGAGACTTGATTTCCCCCGAGGTTCTTTCAAATTGGGCGCAGCGCGCCATCATTTTTCTTGGCAATGCAAACTGTGCCCTCTCTACTGAGAGGAGGCGGTCCCTTTTAATCAAGGTTGACCCTAAGTTGGGTGATCTCGCCTCGTCGGAGGCGGGGGCTGTGGCACAAGGTGGTCTTTTTGGAGATCCTTTCATCAAGGAGCTTGGTAAATTCGTAGCCACTTTTACCTCCTTGGACCGAGCTCAGTCCAACATAAAAAAGGTCTTCGCCCCTCGTGTTTTTGACAGGGCAGGACGAGGCAGGGGCCGCTCGTTCGGTCGGGGCAACAGCTCAGACAGAGGACAAGGCTCCGGACGCGGGCAGCTCCAGGACAATGCCCGGTTCAACAATTTCTACCCCACAAGAGGGCAGAAGTTCCGCGGACGTGGTGGTCAGAGAGGCCAACAGCAAGGTGGTGGACGAGGTGAGTGTGCTACCTTCTGCGAGCTTGCGTGTGGGGGGACGCCTAGCGCAGTTTCTCCCAGCGTGGACTTCCCTTACCAGCGATGCCTGGGTGCTGCAGACGGTTCAGGGCTTCCAGTTGGAGTTCCATGGCCATCCGTGTCAGCTTCAGCGTCCGCACCCCATTTCCTTTTCGCAGCGCGATGCAGCTTTGGTGAGCGAAGAGGTATCTGCCCTCCTCCACAAAGGGGCGATTTGTCGCGCATGCGAACACCCGGCCGGCTTTCTGAGCAACCTCTTCTTGGTCGACAACGTCAACGGAGGCCGTCGCCCGGTGATCAATTTAAAGGATTTCAACGAATGGCTGGTGTACCGCCATTTCAAGATGGAGGGAATCCACCTCCTGCGGGATGTGTTGCGCCGTCCGATTAGATGGTCAGGCTCGACTTAAAAGACGCATACTTAGCGGTCCCGATTTTCCCGCCTCACCGTCGTTTCCACCAGTTCAGGTGGGACGGTCAGGTTTACGAGTTCACCACGATACCTTTCGGGCTATGCTCGGCGCCATGGTGCTTCACAAAGGTATTGCATCCGGCGGTGGAGGCCTTGAGGGCCCGGGGTGTCAGAATGATAGTGTATTTGGACGACATGCTGTTCATGGACCAGTGCCCGCGCCGTCTGCTGTCTCAATTGCAGTCTGCGATCGACCTGCTTCAGGGCTTGGGCTTCGTTATCAACGAGAAGAAGTCCCTTCGGGTCCCCGCACAATACACAACCTTTCTCGGTTTCAACATAGACTTGGTGTTATCATCTCTGAGTCTTCCCGCCAGGAAGATGGCAAAGATAAGGCACGAGTTGCGTCAAGTTCTGGCGAAACCGTTGATATCCTTGCGGCACCTTGCACGGTTGGTGGGCCTGTTGTCATCTTCGATTCAGGCCATTTTTCCCGGCCCTCTCCACTACCGGGCCATGCAACGTTGGAAGACGTATCATCTCAGGAGAGGGCTGACATACTCTCAGCAGATTCCGTTGTCGGACGACGTGAGAGACGAAATGAGATGGTGGCTCACGCACATGGAGGCCTGGAATGGTCGTGCGATTTTTGGGTCCGCCCCGGACATCGTAATAGAGTCGGATGCCAGTCGGTTAGGCTGGGGAGCCAGGTGCGGGGATTTCTCCACAGGAGGCACCTGGTCCGCTTCCGAACAATCTTTACATATCAACTGTTTGGAGCTTCTGGCGGGCTCCTTTGCGGTTCAGTGTTGGACCAAGGACAGGGTGCAGTCCTGTGTCCTTCTCAGGATGGACAATGTGTCGGCGGTCCGATATATCAACCATCTCGGAGGCACCAGATCCAAGATGCTTGCGGACTTCGCGAGGGACTTTTGGCACTTTTGCCTGGACCATCAGGTGTCGGTCACGGCGGAGTACCTGCCGGGACGTCAGAACGTGGTGGCCGATTGGCACTCCCGGCACCTCTTGGATGCCAGTGTATGGAAGCTAGATCCTCTTCTGTTCCTCAGGCTCTCGGACCGGTGGGGTCCCTTCTCGGTGGACCTTTTCGCGTCCCCCCTGGACCATCAAATTCCAAGGTATTTCAGTTGGCGCCCCGACCCAGCGGCGGAGGCGACGGATGCGTTCCTCCAGGACTGGTCGAGCGAGCAAGGGTATGCGTTTCCCCCATTTTCAATGATAACGCGTGTGTCGGCTCTGCTGCGTCGCCAGTCGGCGCAGGTGGTGATGATTACACCATGGTGGAGGTCACAAGTTTGGTTTCCAGTTATTCTGGAACTTTCTTGGGATTTTCCAATCCTACTCCCCCATTCTCCTCACATTCTCCTCAATCCGGAAGAAATTCCTCACCGGCTAGTCCTGGAGGGCTCTCTGAGGCTGGTAGCCTGGAGGCTCTCAGGCGTCGTTGGACACTCCCGGGACTTTCGGGAAAAGCAGAGGATTTGCTTTCCAAAGCCTGGGCCGACAGCACGACCAAGCGCTATCGATCTGCATGGCACAGATGGAATCGCTGGTGTGTGCGACGGAGTTGCAATCCCGTGGGGGCGGATGTAGTCCACGTCCTTAACTTTTTAGCTGAACTGGCGCAGGAGGGTCGGGCCTACCGGTCGATCAATACCTTCAGATCTGCGATTTCAGCGGGACACGATTTGGTGCAAGGTTCGCCGATTGGTGAGCACCCCTTGGTTTGTAGACTCTTGAGAGGGATTCGCCTCTCATTGCCGCCTGAGCCTCGATACTCCGCCCTGTGGGACGTCAACAGGGTGTTGAATTTGTTCCTTTCTTGGCAACCGAACAGGTTTCTATCTCGGAAGGAGCTGACTGCTAAGTTGGCAATGTTGTTATGTCTGGTATCTTGCAGACGGGTCTCAGATGTGCGTGCTCTTGATGTCACGGCTAGAGTTTTTTCTCAGGAAGGAGTTTCATTCTCTGTAAGTAGGAGAACCTAGTCCCTTTCTAGGGTTATTTCATACCCGGCTTTTCCGGATTCCCCTAAACTGTGTGTAGTGCAGTGCCTCCGTGCTTATGAGGAAATGACTGATGATACTCACCCTCCGGGTGAGAGACAACTTCTAATTGCCCTACGAAAACCGTTCAAGGCTGTTACTTCCCCAACGATCGCCAGATGGGTGCGTTGGATAATGCAGGAGGCGGGGATTGACACCAAACAGTTTGGTGCGCATTCAGCGAGAGGAGCTATGGCCTCCAAAGCTTTTGCCCTCGGAGCTCGCCTGGAAGATTTAATGAGAGCGGCCGATTGGTCCTCGGACTCCACATTCAAGAGATTCTATTTCAAGCCAGTGATAGAAGTAGCTCGGCTGGTTGTCGATAAGCTTTGAACTGGCATAATCCGAAGCCTCCGGTCCTGACATAGAATGAGAATTTGCCTAGCCTTGGTGCTGGTAAGTTCCAATTCTATTAAGGACTCGGAGGCGAGGATTATCCCCCCCAGGGACTTCCAAGAAGTGGACCCTCCCCGTATGCACCGTAAGTAACTCATTCATGATGCTTCAGTTGCTATTGCTGCTGTTACCCTGTGTTATGGTTTAATTCCATGTAACATAAGACGGTTTGTTGAGAAGGTCAGGTTTCTGACGGTGTGATCTTTTGCAGGAAATGAAGGTTCCAAACAGGATGCGTGAAGTGGCAGGTGTTGAGGCTTCGCGCGAAGAAAGAGGAAGAGGAAGAGGCTCCAGGGCATGATGGGAGCTGCCAGTGCATGGACATTGTTGAAGGACTCATGTTCGAATTTGTTTTTTCCCAAGTGTTCATGGAAAATGTAGTTGTTTATATATTTTTTCTTGCTGCTGTGGAAAATAAAGCGTAAGAAAGAAGGCATAATCCTCGCCTCCGAGTCCTTAATAGAATTGGAACTTACCAGCACCAAGGCTAGGCAAATTCTCATTCTCTCCAAAACAACATATAGCAATCTGAAAAGTGGAGTCCAGCTGGCCTGCCCTCTGGTGGTGCTGGCTAAATGTGGGCACACCTCCTATTCTAACCAATGTTCCTGCCTGTCTAGGCACCAAAAAGTGGGAGGTGGCAACTCTACTATCGAGAGAGGCCCAGGGTCCCCTAACAAATTCGGAAGGCCTTCAAAGCTTCTCGTCCTGGAATGTCCATCCTGCTTGGAAGTAGTGTGAACACCTCCAACCAGAGCAGACTTTGTTCCTGTCCTCTGAGAGAAAAGTCTCTCCCCTCAGGAGGTCAGAAACATGTCTATGGTGGCTGGCTGGTCGAGACCAGTCAGCCAACACACTTGTAGTTGGTACGTTTTCAGGGGGTACCTCTAAGGTGCCCTCTATGTGCATTCATTAATAAATTCAGCACTAGCATCAATGGGCCTTATTAAGATGAGGTGTTTGGCAGCAAACACCTTGGGTTACAGTGAAACCATCATGTAGCTGGGGAACTCGTAATGACGAATGTGCAGCCAATGTACTCGTTATGACTTCCCTGTGCATTGGTAATATCTAGGGGTGAATTTAGATATCACCATGACATATCCACGCTTAGAAATATGCCCTCACATGGATATAGTGCACCTTACCTTAGGGCTGAAAGGCCTGCTGTAGGGGTGTTTGACCTATGCCACACGTAGTGCTGGCAGGCATGACACACAGGCATGTGTGCCATATCAACTCTTTGGTTTTCTCTGTACCAAGACACGCAGGCTGCAATGGCAGTTTTCATGAGCTTGGTGAGGGATCCCTTAGGGAGCCACAATTTATGATGCAGCCCTTAGGGACCATCTTTAGGTACAAGGCTCTAGGTATCAGGGGTATCATTTACTAGGGCCTTGCATTGATCCTAAAGAGTTTGCCAATTGTGTAAGAATCATACAGTTTAGGGAAAGAACACTGACACTGGGGAGCTGATTAGCAGGAACCCAACACACTTTCAGTCAAAGTTGCACCAGATGCCAGGCAAAAAGTGGGGGCGGAGGGCTTACTGCAACAAAAACTCTGTTTTATACAGCTCGTATCAGGTTTTGGCTCCTAGGCGCTAAGTCAGGCTCCTGGCTCACGGATCCACATGAATGTGGCAGCTTGTCCAGCGCTGCAATACAGTAATACATAGAAGCATGTACAAACCTTCAAAGACCTTCGCAGTGCCAGCTCTGACCATAACATAGGTATTTATATACTAATACAGATGTGCAAATATCTCTCGAGGGTCTACATTAGGACAAAAGGATTTACATTTTTCCGTCTTAGTGTTGGGGGCAGCCCACATTAACGTTACAACTGGATAAAATGTTTGGGCCACTCCCTCGGCTCTCACAAAATCCATCCCCGTTCCTGATCCTATTTTTTTGCACAGCAGCTTCCACATCTCCCAGTCACATTTTCCCAAATGTTGTTATAATTGTGCAGAGTCCTGTACACCATATAATGTTATGAAGTGATATATTTGTCAGATATTAAATTATATGCTAATAAAATGTTAACATTCTAATAATTTTATTTAAGCTTTTGGTTGAAAGGTATATATACAGTAAAATATGCCTTTTGTGAATATTGTTGAATAACCCTGCAGCTCAGTTTCTGCTTGGTACTTCCTCACTGGGCTCACACTATCAGATCACATCTACCAGTCTTTATTGCAGTATTTACAACTCTGTAACGCTACTCCAATTTAGGAAAGTGTTTAGACTTACCTCTTTAAAGAACACTGCATCACAGTGCATTAACTGCCCGCAACTCAGCTATTTCTCCTATTACTGGTTGTCTATATGCTTGCCATTGACCATGTAGCACTCCTCTGCCTTTGGATGCTGTAGAAATACCGTATACATACATATATACATATATAATAACGTGAAGCCGAGTTGGGGGAAGTCAACACAGATGTTTTAGTTAAGATGGTGGGGCTTGAATTGTGCCTTTAGACATTGCTCTCAAATTGTGATATTTAGAGCGGAGGCATAACAATGAAAGAGAAATCATGGGTTTAGACTGAGTGGGTGAAATGGAAGGGAGCAAATGAAATAGGAGTCAGCCAATGATGGTAAGAGAAATGAAGGGTGACTGGAAGAAATTGGTTGTAACTGAAGGAAGTGGCCCAAAACTGGTCTCCCGGGTCACTCACGACCACCTATATGCCTTCCCAAATAATGAAGAGTCGTTCAGATAGTAGAGAATACAAACCAGTTAGTTTATTGTAAATACCTTGCAGCGGAGCCCAATCTGACGGTCTCCTAAGAGGACTGCCGAGGCGTCTGGTCTCCCTCCACATGGTCACATCAGTTATACGATTCCAACACCTTTAGAGACCCGCCCAAACTGGGATTTTCCAGCTTGGGCCACGATGAACAATGGAAGGCACATAAGATGGGCTGTGGCACTGTGCAAAGAATATGTTATCACAATCTCAAGGCCATGCAGCAGCTCTCTACCATGTAAAGCTGTGAGAACGAGTACATCTAACGGTAAAATTATGCAAAAATTAACAGGACATTCATTAGTATAGCAAAGCTGCAATCTTGAATAGTACGAGCCAGAGGGGCGGGGTGGCCTTCTTGCAGAGGCGAGCATTACAGAAACAGACACTCGATCTTGGTTATGAAACAACATGGCTTCGATAAAGATTGCACAATATAAGAGGGGGTGGTATGCACACCATTGCTTTACACTTTACCTCCATCTTTAAACAATCATCACAAGGTTGCGTGCGCCCTGGACATGTGCCTTGCCCGCTGGCACACTGTGATAGAAACATATAGTGGGGAGCGTAACGATGGTGCCATGCATGTTAACTGTATGAAAACAGGGTTTCAATCATAGCAAATAGAGTGTTGTATTCACGTGCATTACAGAAATAACATTTCAAATCCAAAATAACATTGAAAGGAATGAATCAGGAGTGGGGCATGAACAGCGGTATGCTGTGGTATTTGTATTTAAATGGCTTTTCCTACCCCTAATGAGACTCTGAAGCACTTTGTGACATTGAAGCCTAAACCCTTAGCCTGACAGTGTGAGACACAGAAGTGACAGGAAAGGAAAAATTGGGGAAAACAGCAAGTGTTATTGAGGTAACATAAACAGAGAAGCTGTGAGTGTCAATAGAAAATATACAGGAGGGTGGAGGTCTACTACAAGCTGTGGATGGAGTAATTTACCCTAAGCATGACCCCTCTCCTTATAATATGACCAACAGAGGATTGAATGAGAGTTGGGTGGTATTGGCTAATTCCCCAATGTCTGGAGGAATTTCTAAATCCTGAGGACATAGCATCAATGGTATTTCCTCCACAGTGCTATTTTATAGGTGGTGGAAATGTTGCCAGTGACTTCTCCCCCGCATTTAGCATTTTTTCTAAAAACTGGAACACTTTCCGTCAGACCCATGATTGCGGGGCCATAGACAAGCAGAGGCCAGTGGGCCTAAGCTGGGGTTGCTGGACTGTTGCCTCGAATGTCCGAAGTCAGTCCTACTATGGCTCTGCAAACTGGACCAAGTTCAACTCCTTCAGCACTTTACGCTCAATGGTAGTGATGGTGAGCAGTCACAGGCTTCTCAGGAATGTAGTGGGAGGTGTGCAATATCAACCATTCCCCAGGAACACCCAGCCCAGTACTTTTTTTTATAAAGGAATAGTGCTTTTATCTACACGCTTAAAATGTAAAACTTCAAAGCACATACAGCAATCATAATTCTCGTACAGGAGCTTATTGGGCACATGGCGGTCAGACTAATCTGACTTGTATCGTGTCCCACTTTACTGCTCTTCCATTGGTAGGTCTCCCACTGGGTTCGAATGGCACTTCAGTTGTTATCAAGGCTCCCATTTTAACACAGGTTAAGCATACAGGGTATATATATTCGCTGTGTACTTTCAGAACTTGGGTTGGGTCTGTTTTCATCTGCCCTACCCAGGCTGTTCTGCAAGCGCCACTTTTTTGCAGAGTGATGGTTTTCACAGCAGGGTAGTTCCAGCATGAGGTACCCACAACAGGGGCGAAAAGAAGTGTGAGTTTACTGCATCTGGCTCATCAGCAGCCATGCTGACAGTGATCAGGAAACAGGCAAAAGGCTTGCTTCACCAAAAAGACCCTTCTTATCCTTAATAACAGAAACTGCAGTCTACTCTTCATCCCTACTGTCTTTCAAATAGCAGTGCTACAGAAAGGCTAATCAACAGACCCTCACAGCAAAAGAACCTAATTGAATTGAAGAAGCACTTTCTCCTCTTTCCCTAATTTAGTATCTAGGTTTCCTCCCTCCGACTTCAGGAATTTCAGAAATACACTTTCACTGTCTAGGAAAATAACATCACTTCCATCTTTTCAGGGAAATGCCAGAGGTATCCAAAATGGAACATAAAGACCTCCATTACTCTGGTTCACTAATATACACAAAGAGTGCACCTCACAGGCCACAGAGATGTGCAAACATAATATGCATTTGGAATCTTACCACAAGTATCTGAGTTACCACATCGAAGCAGAATTTTACATGAGTGGTCCAAGAGACCTCTACTCCAGTGACACAGTTAGAAAGGTCTTGTTACAACTACTCATTCACAATACATAGTATGGTGCCACCACCAATATACATGCTGAACCCAGGACAGTCATAGCAGCCCACTGTCGGTCCAATGAGGGGACGCTTGGTGTTGACTTCCAGGTCACAAAACCTCACTCATGTCAAGGAGCAGGCCTGGGCCTTCATGCACACACAAGATTAGTGTGAGACTATGGGAATTCCTGTATGAACAATTTCCATTCCCATCTCAGTGTGAAGGCACACAAGTTGTATTGTAAAGATAGCATGTTTATAGTGCTTACTACTCCTATCTAGGACCCTGGAGTGCTTGCTCACCAGGTTAGGCAGCTACATTGTGCAGGGGGACTGGTTGAAAGAGTGCTGTGTATAGTTGCAAGCTTATATGGGTAGTGTTTGGTGTTGTGCATGAAAGACAAGAGAGGAGTCTTATGTTGTCTTGGGTGACAGTGCTTAATAGAGTGGTGATGTAAAGAAGTGTGACAGATAAAGCGCGTGCAGTTTACATTGACTAAATCCCCTTGCTGCATTTTTAAAGGCATCATGTAGGGTGCACCCAGAAGCAAACAACCAATGAGCTTCTGTTAAGCAACCAGAGCATATGTTATTTAGTTTTTGGGGAATCGTTGGAGGACTAAAATATATACATAGATACATCACATCCACCAATCCAGCAGGGCAGTGGGGTATTGTGTGCATTTACACCATGAAGGAAGGTGATCACAAAAAGCTGCTGAGTGATCCAAATGGCTCCACACTCATGACAGTGAATCTATCAAATGAGTAAAATAATGCCACAAGGGCGAAATAAGAAATGGAGCCGATAAGGAAGCTGGTGATTAGAGCAGTCGCCATACGTATTTAAGGCAAGGATAGTACCTCCTGCTGTGCAAATACACTTAAGGGAGGTAAGTGCTAGAAGAGCAACCAATTGAGGTTGGCAACCTTAGCAGAAAACTGCAGAATCATTAAACAGCTAGACTAATCCTACACCTGCTAAGCTGGAAGAGGTCACTTCGTACCCCAAGCCCTTCTCTGGATCCCAAAGGTTCCAAAAGGTGGAGGAGCACCAGACTGGTGAGTCCTGGTTGGATTGTGACTTAAACCCTATCCAGACTAGCACCCTGCACCAGCAAGAGTGAAACATGAAGCACTTGGTAAGTTGCCTGACTGAAAAAGACTGATATGGCCCACCATGGTTACCCTTCTATCCTCATCCTCTCCATATGAGGCCAATATCTTCTTTTGCTTTTCCTCAAGAGACATCCTCCTGACCTTATAGAATTTCCTCCCAGACAGTTTCCAATGTCTTTATTGATAGGGAAATTACATTTCATAGTACCAAGGTAACGGCGCATTGAAAAGGAACTTACTTTGCTTCCAAAGTATCAGCTAAAGCACCTGCAAGGCAGAGATTTGGTAGGACTGATTTTTTTCCATTCTCAGACCCGCTCTTCTCTGATATGTCAGCCTTTTGAAAACCACCTTTTATTTTTCTCAATATTACCTTTTATGCTTATCTGCTATGTGTATCCACCCCCTCCACATTGCTCCCTCATCCCCAGTTAACTCAGCTCGCACCTATAGTAAGAGGCCTTTGATGCAGACAATAGTAGCCACAACAGGTGCATTTCCTGTTCTAGACGAAATCTAAATCATCTCTGAATTCAGGCTCTACCCAGCAAAGTGTGTTGATTTGAGTTTGCAGGACAGAGCCCTGGAAAAGGGGAGCTATGACCCACCATGTTTCTCCCAGAACTCAGGCACTGGGGCGTTGTGGGAACTTTTTAAGGAAAAGTCAAACTGCGCCCTACTACTGCAAGCTGGTTGTAATATTTACGGCTATCCTCCCTGTTGCTGGGGCACTTGATCCCGCTCTGTGGACCCTCAGTCTTTCAGAGATATGTTTTTCTCTGCTTTTTAAGGGTTATGGCCCGCCGAGCACTTTTTACTAGCGACTATACATTTCTAGCAGACCACCCTGACTACAAACACCAGAGTCGCATGGTAAAGGGTAATATAGGTTCCTGTGCTGGGGGCTAAAGTGTGTTCTATTTTATAATTTGCTTTTCTTTGTTTTGCTTTGCTCAATATTTACTACTAAGTGTGCATCCAAGATACATGTGCTAGGGCTCATGCTACTTTGCTCCATTTGCACCCTTGAGTGTGCAGCCAAGTTAAATGTGCTGATTTCCACTGAACATAGGAGCAAGACACTGTAGCTTATTGATGCCATAACCAACAGGACCCTCATGGTTCTGGACGGACTCTGCAGAGGAAACACATAATATGTGGGGTGATGACAGGGTGTTGTGAACGTGAAGTATGATATAATGTGCAGTGTGTGAGTTTATGCTGAAGAAAAAAGTAATGCTTGATAGCAGCTCCCATGTGGCGTAATTCATCTGCATGCTCCGGAGCTGGAAAAGATGCTAGACTAGTAGGGGATAAGTGTCCGAGAGGACAAGATTGCTCTCCCTGAGAGTTTGCTACGATATGGCAAACAGCTCATGCATTCCACATGTACCCAGAATCAATGCAGCAGGGTGGTCTGCAACCAGCAAATCAATCAATCAATCATATCATTTATATAGCGCACTACTCACCCAGAGGGTCTCAAGGCGCTAGGGGAGGGGGGTCCGCTACTGCTCGAACAGCCAGGTCTTGAGTTGCTTCCTGAAGGCGAGGTGGTCCTGGGTCAGGCGGAGGTGGGTCGTTGGGAGTTCCATGTCTTGGCGGCGAGGTAGGAGAAGGACTCCCCCTGTGGTGGCTCTTCAGATGCGGGGGACGGCGGCAAGGGCGTGGCTGGTCGATCGGAGCTGGCGTTTGGGAGCGTAGAAGTTGAGGCGGCTGTTGAGGTATCCTGGGCCTTGGTTGTGTAGGGCTTTGTGTGCGTGGGTGAGGAGTCGGAAGGTGATTCTCTTGTTGACCGGGAGCCAGTGCAGGTCTCTCAGGTGTCCGGAGATGTGGCTGCGACGGGGGATGTCCAGGATGAGTCGCGCTGAGGCGTTCTGGATCCGCTGGAGTCTCTTCTGGAGTTTGCCGGTTGTTCCGGCGTAGAGGGAGTTGCCGTAGTCCAGACGGCTGGTGACGAGGGCCTGGGTGACCGTTTTCCTGGTCTCGGTGGGGATCCACCGGCAGATCTTCCAGAGCATGCGCAGGATGTTGAAGCACGGTGAGGAGACGGCGTTGACTTGTCTGGTCATGGAGAGGGAGGAGTCCAATATGAAGCCCAGGTTGCGTGCGTTGTCTGTTGGTTTGGGTGCGCTGCCTAGGGCGGGGGGCCACCAGGAGTCATCCCAGGCGGAGGGTGAGGATCCCAGGATGAGGACTTCCGTCTTGTCCGAGTTCAGTTTCAGGCGGCTGTTCTTCATCCATTCGGCTACCTCTTTCATCCCTTCATGAAGGTTGGCTCTGGCGGTGGCGGGGTCGTTGGTGAGGGAGAGGATCAGCTGTGTGTCGTCGGTGTAGGAGATGATGTTGAGGTTGTGATGGCGTGCGATGTCTGCGAGGGGGCTCATGTAGACGTTGAAGAGGGTTGGGCTGAGCGAGGAGCCTTGAGGAACGCCGCAGATGACTTCGGTGGCTTCAGATCTGAACGGAGGGAGGCGGACTCTCTGTGTCCTTCAGGCGAGGAAGGAGATGATCCACTCCAGTGCCTTCTCCTGGATTCCGACGTTGCTGAGGCACTGTACTAGGGTATGGTGGCAGACAGTGTCGAAGGCCGCGGAGAGGTCTAGGAGGATGAGGGCCGCTGTTTCTCCGTTGTCGAGCAGAGTACGGATGTCATCGGTGGCTGCGATCAGGGCGGTCTCGGTGCTGTGGTTGGCCCGGAAGCCAGACTGCGAGGGGTCGAGGGATCCGTTCGTCTCGAGGAAGGCGGCCAGCTGCTTGTTGACGGTCTTCTCGATGACTTTTGCAGGAAACGGGAGCAGCGAGATGGGGCGGTAGTTCTTGAGGTCGGTGGGGTCGGCTGATGGCTTCTTGAGTAGGGCGCTGAGTTCGGCGTGCTTCCAGCTCTCCGGGAAGGTAGCGGTGTCGAAGGAGGTCTTGATGATGTCCCGCAGGTGGGGTGCGATGACAGCGTCGGGCTTGTTGAAGACGTGGTGAGGGTATGGGTCGGTCGGAGATCCGGAGTGGATGGAGTTCATCGTGCGGACGGTGTCTTCGGTGCTGATCGGGGTCCAGGCGCGGAGGGTGGTGGTGGGGGGCGGTGGTTCGGTCGTGGCGTGCGTCGGTTGAGTGCTGAAGCTGTTGTGTATGTCCGCGATGTGGAGTCAAATCCCTTGTCCAGCCCATACATGGCCGCATAAGAATCGAAGGCCCTACTGAGGTACAAATTCAAAACTCCTGCCAAACCCACCAATGAGGTGGTCAATAGAGATGCTGCACCATGCCCTAAATGCAGAGCAACTAATCAGATGAAGCGATAGATAACGGTCACAGCAGCAAGGTATAAAAAACAGAGAACGTACTCAGTATCCCTGGCAATTGAAGCATACTGAGACGCATGCTTCGAAGGCTGCTTGCAGGAGTTGTCGGACCCAGCCTGTGATTGCCTGAAGAGCATGTGTTAAACACAATGGCGGCAGATGGGAGCGCAAAATACAATGCAACCATGTTCCTGAAGTACACGACCGCCGTTCAACACTTCTAAGAAACAGAACATTGGTGTCTAGTGGGCTGCGTGGATTGAAATTTTAGATGACTGCACAGATGCGCTAGAGGAAGAAGATGACAAGAAGATCATCAAATATTTGAAAACCTTGCAGGTGATAGAGTAAAAGAAGTGCTAAAGAAAATCTCACAGACTGATGTAAAATCATACCAAAAGGTAAAAGAAGTATTGGAGGGCAAGTTTAATGCAATGCCGAATGTTGACTATGAAAGCTATATCTTCAACCAAGCATGACAACAGGTTGGTGAAACAATGGACAAGTTTGTCAAAAAACTTGATGCACTCATTAAACAATGGAAGTCCTGTGACTTCACCAACGAAGAAGCCATGCACCTCAGAACCATTGAAGACTGCCTTTAAGGTTTGTTTAGGAGGCACATGCTGAAAGACACACAGAGTCTTGAAAAAAGGCTGATGGCTGCGAGAGCAGAAGAATGAGCAGACCGACAAGCGGCTGACATGGAAACAGGAACAGCACACAATGAATCACCACTGATCATGAAAAGCAAACACAAGCATAAAGAAGACCCACACAAGTCGACATCTTCAAGGAAAACAAAGCTATGCTTCTGATGTGAATTTTTGTTTCCCCATGAAGGTAAATGTCCATCCATAGGGCAAGTCTGTAAAGGTTGATAGAAAAGATAGTCATAAGAATGTTCCAGAAGCATTCTTGCCACGCCCCTCAAACCAAAAGGCAACATCAGCTACGGCCGGACAAAAAATCAATCAATGTCAAGCTCATCATGCAAAGGCTTTTCAACGTCACTATCAAATACCAGCAAAGAAGATGGGCGTGTGCTGATTATATCCACCAAAGGACAATGTGCACATGTGGGGTTAGCAGCCTATAAAGAAAATCACAGTTCAAAGACAGCTTACCAAATAAAGTGACAAACTTAATTTGGAAACTGTCCCAAAATAACATTGAAAGTGAACAATCAACCAATCACTTTCATCATATAGAGTGGTGCGTCGATTAATATGCCAGTGGAAAAGTTCAACAACCTATCCCCTGTGCCACATCTCATTCCATCAGGCATGAAGGTGTATACCTATGCTGCTTCTGAGCCACTGTAATGTAATGTAATGTAAGCACACATTTTTATAGCGCGGCTATCGCTCCGAGGAGCATCTTGGCGCTCCACACCCAACCCTGATGGAGATGAATTGGTAGACAGAAGGCAGTGACACACTGTACAATTATTACACCAAAGCTCTGCAGGCTGCGTCAGAGAGCGAAAAGATCCATGTTTTCAATGATCTTCTGAAGTCAACCTCCTTGACTATACAACGGAGCTGAGCTGGCAGTTTATTCCAGGCTTTTGAACCCAGCACGAAGAGGGACTTCCCTCCCTTAGTGGCTAATCTAAATCTAGGGACAACTAAAAGGTTTTGATTGGCAGACCTCAAACATCGCGTTGGCGTGTAGTGTTGAAATCCCCTCCGAAGATATTTAGGGCCTTGGGACTGAAAGGCTCTGAAAGCAATCACGAGAATTTTAAAAAGAACTCGCTTATGAATTGGCAACCAATGTAAAGTTTTTAGTGCTGCCGTGGCCGATGATCTTTTTGGCCAGCGTAAAACCAGGCGAGCTGCAGCATGCTGAACCATCTGCAGCCTATGCAGCACCGTTTTATTGGTGCCTGCATAAAGACTGTTGCAGTAGTCCAGTCTGGATGTTATAAGGGCCACTGCAACAGTCTTCCTGGCCTCTAAAGGCAGCAAATCAAAAAACTTCTTCAGTGATCTGATGATCTGGAAACACGAGCCCGCCACGGCTACTGCCTGCGGTTTAAAAGAAAGTTGGGCATCAAATTTTACTCCCAAATTTCGTGCAGAGGCAATAGTGTTAGGGGGAGCTTCAGCGCCCTCAGGCCACCATTGTGAGGGGGAAAACATGTTTAGAGGACCAAAAGATATTATTTCTGTCTTCCCCGAGTTACACTTGAGGTGATTGTTGGTCATCCACTCAAAGGTAGCCCGGAGACAGTTCCTCAAGTTTTCTTCTGCCCCTGGCAGCTCCCTGTCCAGCACCAGGATCAACTGAGTGTCGTCAGCGTACGCTATGACTTCAATCCGATAAGACACAATCAGCTCTAACAAGGGGACCATATAAAGATTAAATAAGACAGGACTCAAACTAGCGCCCTGTGGGACCCCTGAGTTGATAGTCTTTTCCTCCGATTTGTAGTCACCTAGTACTATTACCTGACGACGCAGAGACAGGAAGTTAGCAAGCCATGCCAGCACAGTTCCACCCACACCTGCATTTTTCAAGCGGTCGATCAAGATTGGATGGGCGACCGTATCGAAGGCCGCCGATAGATCGAGTAAAATCAAGACGGCCTTCTTCCCCTGGTCCAATGCCATGCGTAATGTCTCGGCCGAGAACAAAAGAGCGGACTCAGTCGAGTGCTTGGACCGAAACCCCGATTGATTGGAGTGAAGGATGTTATTCTCCTCTAGGAAATTTGACAGTTGATGATTGACAAACTTCTCCGTCAGTTTAAATACTGCCGGTAATAGGGAAATTGGTCGCAGGTTAGACAGGGTGGTTGGGTCTGACAGGGCTTTCTTTTGCAGCGGCATAACCGCTGCGCATTTCCAATCCTCTGGGATTACAGCAGTAGCCAGCGAGGAGTTAATGATACTGTTGATTATTGGATTTAAATCCGCAACCAGAGTTCGAAGAACTATGGGCGGGCATGGATCAAATGGGGAACCAGATTTTATGGCCGAAATGGCTTGGTATGAGTCCTCCAAAGAGACCTGTGCAAATGATTCCAAGCAAGAGGTCCTGGATGTCAAGGCGTCTGTCCTCATTTTATCCGGGCTAGGCGGAATGGGGGAGCTCGCTGGAAAATCCCTGACAATATCCACGACCTTCTTTTCGAAATAATCAGCTATATCATTACACAATGATTGCGAGGAGGGGATCTCCTGGGAAAGCGCAATGGGATTAGTAAAACTCTTAACTATCTTGAAGATTTCCTTCTGTCCCCCTTCAGAGGAAGAAATAGCCTCCAGATAGTAGGTTTTTTTTGCCAGCTTAATTGCCACGTGATAGTTGTTACGTGCAACTGTATAGATATGACGTGCAGCTGGCTCATATTTCCTTCGCCATCTGCGCTCCAGGAATCTTACTGCACTTAATTCCATTCTCAGAGCTAATGTAAACCAAGGGGCGCTCTTTTTATTTATGGAACCATGTGTGTAACCACACTTTTTCCTTGCATCTAGGGATGAGCCAAAAGTTGATAACCAATCGCAGTATTGCTGGTTATCTGTTAAACTGCAAAACCTAGACAGGGCAACACAAAAAGTATACCATCACTTGGTGCAAGCCATCACTCATGTTCTACAAGTGACTTAATCGAGTGCCTGTTTGCTAAGTTTTGCCACCGCTGCTGACACAACAATCTCTGTGCTCAGTCTGAGATCTCAGGCTAATTCCCATTGTTGATCCATGTTACAGTGATGACTTACTGGTTTTTGGGAGAACACAGGTAGAGCACAACAAAGCCCTTACACTAGTGTGCCAGTTACTCACTGGTGCTGGTCTCACTCTGAACACCACAAAGTGTGTTTCACTAAACCAAACTCAAGTTTTGTGGGCACATCTTTTCTGAAGGGGAATGACTCCAGACCCAGACAAGGTGAAAGCACTGTCATCCACTTTCCCCTACCAAGATGTTACCATGCTGCGATCCTTTCTAGATATGACCAATTATTGCTCAAGATACATCCACAACTTTGCTACAATGATTGCCCCACTGAGAGACTTGACAAAGCAAAATGTACCATTTCAGTGGTCTCTGAATGCGTCCAGAGTTTCAAAGACATTAAAGATGCGATTGAGAATGCAACTGAAAAGGTCTACTTTGACCCCAAGACTAGGCCAATCAAAGCCTGTCTGAAACAGAACGTACCGACTCTCAGCCAGAGAAGGAGAGTCTGGCTGTGGAGTGGGCCTTCAAACATTTTCATGTATTCCTCTATGGAAAACGATTCACCGGCATCACAGATCACCAGGTGTTGCTTACAATTTTTGGAAACCTAAAGGCTAAAATGCCCCCTCACATTGAGATATGGGGGTTAAGAATGCAAGAGTACATCTATGAAATTGTGCACAACTCAGGGAAGGTTTAAAACCAGGCAGATTACTTTTCACGAGTACCACTATCTCGTCACAGTTCGACCTCAAGGAGAGCTAAAGCATATTATCCTTTGCCTGTGGAACAAATAAGTGCTGCCATAAATGCAGATAATGACCTGACCATAATCAAAGAATGTATTACCAGGTATTCGTGGAGGAGAAGTGCCCGGCCCCTTGCTGATAATGTTGAATTTCAAAAGTTCAGAAATATACAGTATGATTTAGCAGTCCCCAAGAAGGTATAATACTGCAAGGCTCCAGAATAGTCATACCTCAAAGCCTAAGACAGTGTGTCATTGAGATGGCCCATGAAGGAAACTGTGGTAAAGTAGTTACCAAAAGAGCCTTAAGTGATCGAGTGTGGTCCCTTGGCTAGATGAGCGAGTCGAGAAGGAGCTGAAGGCATGTCATATTTGCAACTACTTGTTCCCCAAGGTGACGCAGCACCCAGTGACAATGTCTGACCTTCCTACCCATGCTTGGGAGAGGGTTGCAGTTGACTTTTTTGATCCTTTAGGAAATGGACACCATATCATGGCAGTCATAGACGAATATTCATGTTTTCCTTTGGTGGAAGACCGATCTTTGACAACCCATGAGAAAGTCACAGAATGGCTAGATGATATCTTTCCAAAGAGGGGTATTCTTGAAATCCTCATATCTGACAATGGACTGCCTTTTAACAGCCAAGAGTTCCAATAATTTCTTGTCTGACTCATTGTCAAAACCAAAAGAGTACACCACTCTGGCCCCAAGCTAATTGTGTATTTGAACGATTCATGAGCACCCTCAAGAGAGTCATTCAACCAGCGTCCATGGAGGGAATCGATCTGAACCAATCTCTGTGCTAGGCACTCCAGTCATATCGAATAACTCCTCACTCGACAACTGGTGAGAGTCCAGCCACCTTACTATTTGGGATAGCCATCAGAACAACACTACCTCAATGGACCCCAGAACGATCAGTGCATACTGAAAAGGTTCTCAGACATCAACACAACATAAAAAAGGAAAATGAAAACGTATGCAGATCAGTGCTGCCATGTCCAGGAGTAAGTCTTTGGAAAGGAAACTAGCTACTGGTTAAGCAGAGACGAAGATGGAAAACAGACACTTCATTTACTGCTGATCCTTTACAGGTTGTGGCGTACGAGGGACATATGGTGACAGCACATCGTTCTGGACAATTCACCACTGAGTACACATCACATTTTAAACACCTACTGAGACAATTGTCGAGTCCAGAAACCATACATGAGGCGATCCCCGCCAGCAGGTCTGACTCAAGCACCCCAGTCTATGTCACCGTTGACAATTCAAGGTGGACCTTGAGCCCTTCGGATCACCAGAGCTGACTAACAAGTGTGAGCACCTCGCTGACTAATCGAGGAAATATGATTTTTAGTGATGTCTGCCACATTTTATTTAAAAATGGGGGAGATGTAGCCTATTGATGTCGTGCGCACTAGGACCTTTGCGGTTCTGGGTGGACTCTGAAGAGGATACAGGTAATATGCAGGGAGGTGTTAGGGTGTGGTTGATGTGAAGTATTATGTAATGCCCAGTGTGTGAGTGTTTGCTGAAGAATAAAGCCATACTTGATAGCAGCTCCAGTGTGGTGTAATTCATCTGTATGCTCCTGGGCTGGGGAAGACGCCACAGACACCAGCGTTCCTGCTCATCGTCATGTCCAAGAAGCAAAACCCAATCCCAGCCTCAGCTCAATAGCATGTGATTCTGGACAAATCGCTTATTCTGCCCCGTGCCTCAAAAAATAAATAAATAACATGTGTGACAGAGTCTGCGTCTGTAATAAAGCGCTCTAATGAATTCCAGCCGAGTTCTTCCTCCATAAAACTGTAAAAAAAAAAACGTGTCAGCGTTTCCCGTCAGGAGAGTAGAGAGTTAAAGCTACTTCTGGCCAGGCCAATAGGGCAGAACAGCTGTCCGGATAGTTTCCTGCATGTGTCAATCACCTAATTATCAGGCAGGTTTCCCCAAATGCCTCTCAATTGAGCGCTTCCTGCGCGCGAGCCTGCCAGCTGGCAGCGCCGCGCGTGCATCAACTGCCTCCAAGAACGGGTCCAGGTACTTGGCCGCGTTTCTTCCTTTTGACTTCAAATTGCTTTATGATTCCCCCTTTGGGGTTTGGTGCAATCTGAAGCAGACTTCCGGACCCTACAAATTGCACCACTTCAGCTCTGTAGGGTGCTCTGCGAACGCCCTGGAGATGTGTCGCGCGCGGCGCCTCTACAACATACTCATTTCTGAACAACGCGTTATTTTCCCATATTATTTACCAGAAGCAGACGATACCGGAAACTTCTTGATCTGCATCTAATCTCAGCTCCCGCGCGCGCACCGACCACCAAGCCAGCGAACCACATGGTGTGGGCCCAGTGCGTTATATGCAGAAGCTGTTTATGTGGGCCGGAGGGCGGGGGGGGGGGTGGGCGTGGGTGGGTACGGGTGGGGGGAGGGGGTTATGTAACGAAGAGTATGGCGTAATAGAAGGGGCTACAATCCTGTACTGCGCAAGTTAATAAACACATGAATTTCACAAAACCATGAACTGCAAAATCACATGCAACAATACATTTAAGTTTATATTGAATTTTTTTTCTGTGCCATTAGAAATAGTAAGTCTCAACGGGAAATTTGTTGGAAAGATACTGGTATTTTTTAACAAACCTAAAACATTTTTGGGACTAGTTACTACTACAGATTGCCCAATACTGGACGAAGTGCTAAAAACAGAAGTGTCAATGAGTATCCAGCGTTCAGGGCAGCCAGAAACAGAGCCGAGTGTGAGAGGCTCGGAGTCTCTATGCACGTGTGCTGAGAAAGTCCCCTTGCTCCGTGTTTCACTGAAGGGGGACGTTAGAGCAAAGAGTTTATCAAAGTGAGAGTGTCACGAACTAGAAATTTAATTTAAAAAAAGCACTCGACCAAACTTTGCATCGGTTGCAATTAACGTTCTATTCCTGTAACAGTGGAAAAGAAAGGGTTTTAAAAGAATGTTTTATTCTACATTTTACGTCCTCTCCTTTAGTCTGATCAGCTAAAAATGTGCCAATATTCAGTGCATCCTCTTCCTGGACAGGGCTATTTTGCTCGTACCATGTTGAAGATGACATTAATGCTCTATTAGGAACTTTAAATGAAACCCTTTCGCAAAAATATTCACTTTTTATTTGTTGTGGGCTTGAAAAAAATCCAGAAGCAGCATCTACTGGGCAGTAGAGGTCCACGCACCAGCTTTGTCAGCCTTCAACGGCGAATCCTTCTCTGCATGTTACATTCAGAGCCTGAGTTCTGCCCACCATGCTTGTCCCCTGCGGATCCGTTGGCACCCCCCTTCAGATCACTAGCGGGAGATCCTGTCTTGGAATTAGCTTCTGATTGTTGCAGCAAACATAACAGAGGAGTCTCTTCAAGTTTACATCAGAGGCTGCGGATGGCTGGTATGGCCACAGAGGCCAGATTTTTTTTCACACTGAGTGTGAGGGCAAAAATAGAGGACACGATATGTGGGCTCATCTCAGCACCTGAGGGCCTATTTACAAGCCTTTGCGCCACCAGTGCATCTCTTTTAATATGGGAAAAAGTGACACACCGGCAGCGCAAGGGACTTGTAAATAAGCCCCCTGGTTTTTAAAACTGTCAGCACCGACAGGACGCAGATCACTTAAAGCCCTGTGTGGGCCCACGTTTAGACCTCATCTGTTGCTGTATGTGGCCTGACTGCTGTTCTGTCCTTGATAAACCTTTCTCTTGTTGGTACTTATTACTGTCTTAGCCAAAGACATATTTAGACTGGGCACTGAGTGTCACTGTTAAACCAGCGTTTGGTCCCTGCACTTGTCTTACTTTCAGTAGGCACTGGGGGCCACTGTTACAGCAAAGTTTGTTTACACACTCAGTAAATAGCATCTTTTACCTTGTCTATGGACGCTATTGTTATCCAGGTGTCAGCTTGCACTCTTGCTTAACTCCTGTACCAGTGGTCACTAGATATCGCTGCTGCACCAGTGTCTGCTGCACACTGGATACCTATGGTGGTTAGTATCTGCTCAATCCCATTTCCCAAACTATTCCATGCATTAATTGACCACTGTGTGTCACTACTGCACCAGTGTTTGCTCCCACGCCATAAACTTCAACCACCTGATGCACTACTGTCTACTCTCTCAGGTCTTCACACACACATGGCATTACACAACTTAGGCCCTAATTACCTGAACAGCCTCACCTCCTTCCACCAACAACCCAGACGCCTCTGCTCCGCAGGACTCACACAGAGCCAGACCAGGGGATAGGGCGTTCTCTTATATCGCTCCTAAAGCGTAGAACAGCCTGTCATTCCACATCAGAGCCTCCTCCTCTCTTCTTGAATTCTACAAGAAACTTAAGACCTGTCTTTTCAATTAACCAATTTAGCATATGGGGCGCCGAGAACACCAAGGCATTGGTAGTGGCAGAGAACAAGTTTATGAGAGATATAGTCTCGCTCCCTCTCTCGACCCCCCTGAAACCATTATTTCTTGACATGGGCAAAAGATCGATCTCTGAAATAGTTCAACTCCGACCATTGCTATTCTGGGTGCGCCTTAGAAGGACCCCGGAACTAGCAATATGCTCTAGTGTTGGACGAGCTAATTAGTTTGAATGTTTCAAACAAAATAAAGTGGCTAAACAATTTAAAGAAGCTTGTGGTATCTATAGGCCTGAGTGGCTCCTGGGCCTCCCAATCCCCCCACCTAAACAAACAGTAAAAAAATTATATTGGGAGTGGGTAGAGGCCAAGGTTTTGCATAACCCAAACTGGGGTTCACTAACGAACAAATATTTTGAACATAAGCTCCTTGTAAAGCTAGAGCCATTTCTGGATTATATTCAGACCCCTCGTGACAGAACCTTGTTTTTGAAATTAAGATATGGCATCCTTCCTCTCAAAAATTTTATGGGGGGGTGGAAGGGTAGGAGGGAAGATGATTTAAAATGTCCAGGCTGCCCATGCCCGGAAGAATCTCTAGGCCACTTTTTCTTTGCATGTAAAGCATACAAGCAGGCTAGAGTTAAATGGTTGAAGCCAGTCTGTAGAGTGCTAGGAGTTAGGGACCATAGATCAGCTCTCCGCATTATTTTAACCAACACTACCTCTATGTTTATTATCTGCGGGGTTGCTAAGTTCTTGGCCAGTGCCTGGATTATTCGGTCAAAATTGTTGTCCCATCCCTGTACAGATCATCTTTTAGTTTGAATTTTAATTATGTTATTTTCCCCCCAGCTCTTAACTGTTTGTATTGATGTCATGTTTTTAGGAGGAATTGTAATACTCGATACATTTTTCCCTGTACTATTTATGTTTGTATTTTTATGATACATGTATCGAATAAAGTATTACAACAACAATTTAGCATAGGCCGGCTAGGCACACAGCTAATCAGCCACAGGATTCCCTCACAGGTGATATTGGGGTGTACAAATACACAAAACATAACAGGGTCTAACCCCATCCCATATCTGGGCCAATTGAGATCATCTCTGCAGGAGTACAAAAAGTGCCATACACTGACCACTAGGTGTCACCACTGGACTAATATCTATCTGCTACTTCAGCCATTTTTAGGTCGAGCCTGGGCAGCGCATGGGCCGCTCTGTGAGGCATGCTGTATTCGAGTATAGATTTAAAGCACCGCACACTCTCCACCCATATTTGTCATTGGCTTGTGTGGATGTCCTTTGTAAACGCTGGCTTCTGATTCGTTAATAGGCTTGTTAGTCCCTCCTTAGTACCACCTTGTCTACATTTGTAACCTCCAATGAGGCTCACCCTTTTACTTCTGTTGTTACACGGTATGTCTTATTTAGTCTGTGCACACAATTTTCTTTAATGAGTTTCTCCAACTGCAGGGACGACATGCTTTCCTGCAACATTAAGCACGCAATGCGTGCTTTCACTTTCCAAGCGCCCAGGACAATGGCAGCCACTTATTTGAAATGAAATAGGGCTCGCATTTACAAAATAGATAAATAAAAGGCATTGTCATTTACAATGCCAATAGCTTAAACTCTTGCAAATGGAAGACCTTTTGCATTGCAAATACTTGATCTATACTGTGTCCGGACCCTGTGAGCTGCTGCTGAAAAAGGCAGAGTAATCCAAATGCCTCGTTGCCACTGGTACAACAAAGAACCCCTTCTGGGGCTTCAACCTGTTCCATTTTCTCAACCGTCAGGTCTCACCAACCCATACCTTAGTCAGTTCCATACTTTGACCATTGGTTAGTTCCATACTTTGACCACAGAGTGTCACTGTTGTGACCCTCTCTGTTCACTCCCGCCACAATACATGCGTCCCTTGACTAGCCACTGGGGGTCGCTGCTGCGCCGGCGTCTACCTTCTACCTCGCGGCCCGGCGTCACGCAGGGTCTCACAGGTAGGACGCTCGTTCACTGCGCGTTTCAATGGACACTGCAACCCCAGGAACCGAGCCGGCGAATCCTCAGTCAGCATCCCCGGTAATGAGATAAAATGTGAGATAATGCAGAGCACTGTTTGCAAATCTCAGTTTATGGGACGGCTGCTGTGGCGCTCACATTTCCCCGAGGCCGCCGAGGAGGAGCCTCCACCTTTTACGGGCTTCGAGATGTATGCCATGAAATTCTGTAAGTGCTTGTTTACAAGCAATAAATGTCAGGCAGAGGAGCGCGGGCTAGTAAATGGAAAGGGAGAGCCGCGCCAAGAATGAGGAAACAAGGCCTGGGAGGAGAAAGGGCAATGTCAAGGAGAGGCCCAGAAGAAGTGATTTGAGGAGGGGGGAAAGAATAACACTTTTTGTTTGCTAATTCTTTTGAACCAATACAGTTTACTTTAGTCCATATTTTATTTGTTGAGAGATGAAATATGACGTGGAATACTACACCGAGGAGAGAGGAAAGTAGGTATATTGATGCTACAAAGATGAGTAGTAATGTAGCGTCACAACTCTCCAGACGGACAGCGCCTACGAAACCTCGGAGAATGCCAATGGACGCTAACGCCCCAGCACCCACTGCTACACATACGCCAATGAGGGCACGCCAAGTTCAGTCACTCGACCTACGTGGTACTTGACTCCAGAAGCGAAACCAGAGCCACATTTTAGGAGGAAGGGGGGTGGGGGGGCTACTAAACATGTCGGAGGGGGGGGCTGATTCCATACTCATCCCATTACTTTCTCAATGAGTGAGTGAGCCCACTTACTTCCTAGGAGTCACTACTGAAAATCTGTTTTCCTTGTCCATGAAAGGGTCAAAAGATGTTTCATATAACCCTCCCCTCCCCTCCCCTCCCCTACCCTCTTTCCATATTAAGCCTAGATACAAAGGGCTGATGAAAGCACAGGGTGGGATGGGTGGTTTTGTAAGTAATAGGACGTGTAAGGAGAAATCAGAGTAATGAAGATTACCAGTAAGTAATCCGAGCATTGCCTCCCCTTCATCCGTCCTCGTCCCGTCAATCCTTACTCATTGAGGCATGCCAAAGCAAACCTCTTTCAGCAGTCCCAGAAAGAATACACAGAAGACAAATATATGGGTGAAATTCATTGTCAGTCCATCCCAAATGTACCTTTATCACTGGGAAGTTAAAGACCTCTTTCATTTCTCCACAAAAAAACTTAAAAAGAACAGCAGGAAATATGAAGGAACCTCACGAAACAGAAAGAAACACCACTCCGGTGAAAGTAAACCTTACAAAAAAGAAAAGGGTATTTTAAGCAGACATAAAACCCTTTATTGACTGCAAGCTGATAGCCAACTCTGATTCCTGTACGACATTCAATCTATTATGTATGATAAAGGTGGAAAGCGAGAACCTCATTGTGGCTCTGCACATGTCCCTAATAGAAACTCCATTATATTCAGCCCACAAAGTCACCACACCTCTGGTAGAGTTGGCTTTTATTTCCCCTGATGTGTCTTTACAATCTACCAGGTATGCCAAAAAGATATCCGTCTTCATCCATCTGACTAGGGTGGATGAAAAAAGTTTTTTTCTCCTTTCTTCATAGGACCTAAATACACGAAGAGACTATCAGGATTTCTAAAATCAGTGGATCAAGAGAAATAAATATTAAGAACCCTAACTACCCCCAAGAGCTGCAGTGAGGGTCTAATTTATCATCCTTCTGATGTAACACCTGCAGAACTGTCTGCAGGTACCTATGGAATGCTGAATTGATTTTATTGCAAGAACCTGGAATCCAAGGACAGAACTAATCTATCGTCAAATACTCTCAGATAAGGGTGACAACATACTAGATTATTTAGCTCCTCCAGACGCAATGCGGTGGTCATGGCTACTAAGAGGAACACTTTGAGGATAAGGTATTTCACTGATACCTCTTCTAGGGGTTCATACATGTGTCTGTATAGCTAGGAAAGAATCAATGGGAGGTCCAAGCATGGAAATGAAGCACAGACCGTGGGTCTTAAAATCTGAAAACCCCTAAAAAGTGTTTACGCCATCTGTTCAATTAAAGATAAAACCCCCATGGGGAACAAAATGTCTTGATGGAAAACTATTGGCGTTTAAGGGTGGAGACTGAGAGGACCTTCTCAAACCCCTCTTGGAGAAAATTAAAAATTTAGGTAGTCAGAGCAGAAATGGGCAACAGAGACCTTGACCTGCACCACCTATCAAACTAATTCCACTGATGTTCATAGGCCTTATTTCTGGATACGTGTCTTGAAGACTGTAGGGTATGGAAAACTGATGAAGAGAGTCCCTTATTTAGGAGGTCCTACTTCTCAACCTTCAAACCAAGAGTTTTAATTTGGTCAGTGTCTGCAATGGAAGAACAGGGTAGCTCAGTTGAGATGAAGCCAATAGAAGCAGCCACTCTAAACCAGAGATTGGGGCTTGAGGATAGGAAACCAAGATCTCCGAACGCAAAAGGGAAGTATCATGATCACCTCTGCCATTACCCTCATCATTCTTGTCAGAACTCTCGGAATTAAGGATATGGGGGAAAGGGTATTGAAGTCCTGGTTGCCAAGGTCTCGTCAGGGCATCCATTCTCAATGCCCCCGTAGTCTGGAACCTCAAGAAGAATTGAGGCAGTGTGAAGTTTAGGGGAGAGGAAAAAATGTCCACTTCTGGAACCCCAAACCTCTCGCAGATTTTGTTGAAAACCTGGGGATGTAGGACAAATTCCTGAGAGGACGGAAAAGCTCATCTCAAATAATCTACATGAGAATTCAGAGCCGCTTGAATGAGATTGGCCCTCAGCGTCTAAAGATTGCTATCTGCTGAAGAGCAGTTGAGGTGCACCAAGTTGTTGAGGGAGGGAGAACCTGAGCAAAACTGGTGATTCACGTATGTCATTGCAATGCAGTTATCCGCACGGATCAGTACAGATTGTCCTGTCAAGTTGGGCGAAAAACATTCTCCTTGAACAATGCTGAATACGGCACCTATGTATCTTACTCTCTAGGAAGGTATAAGAAGGCATTTTGAGTTGTTGATAAGGAATCCAAAATACTAGAGGGTCTTTATTGTTCCAGTTGTAACTTCAAGGGCTTTTTGCTGAGGGGGGCCTGGATGAGCAGATGGTCTAGGCACGCATATGCTATACTTTCCCCAAAATAGAGGTGGCCTATCAAGGTAGCAAGAACGTTCGTAAAAACTTGAGGGTAGGCCTTCAGTCCAAATGTAAGAACTTAGACCTGCCAGTTATGGTACCCTACCAGAAATCTAAGGAACCACTGTGAAATTGGAGCCACAGGAATATGAAGGGTAGTGTCCTGAAGGTTGACTTCGATAAAAAAAATCCACTGGAGAGTCTGAGAGAATAACCTGTTTTAGGGTATTCATCTTGAAATGAAGAGTTGGAATAAACCTGTTCAGGAAACGAAGGCCTATTATCATTTAAAAGTAGTCTGAGACATTTCTATCAAGGAGCAATCCTGAATAACAGCCACAACCTCTCTCCAGAGAGACTACTTCAATAATGGCATCTTTGTGCAGCAGTGATGTAATGATGTCATCCAAGGCTATCCTCCTTACAGTCTCTCTGGGCCATGGGGTCTGCGCAAAGTGTGGTTTTTGAAACCCTGGAGAGACCTTCAGAACATATCGCTGAGAAACTATCTGAAGAACCCAGTTGTCAAAAATCAGTTTCTTCTATACATCCTGGAACTGCAGCAGGTGACCTCCCACAGGACTGGGGGAAGGTGCGGCCTAGTCAGGAGACCGGCTTGGAACATCCCGTATTACCAGACTGGCGGGACGCTATAGTAGGTTGAGACTTCTTCGGGTTAAACAGGGACCTGCTCTGTTGATGTCTGTCCTTCTCCTCCTGTATTGTTTAGACCTCTTTTTGCTCCCTTCCCAGGATTTCTGTTTGTGATCAAAAGACTGTACTTGCTTTTGGCTGTTAAAAGACATTTTAAGAACCTCTTCTTATTTTTTACCTATGAGCCTGCTACCTGAAAAAGGCATTCTCAACAGGCAATTCTTTTGTGCTAATTCATCTTTCCAACCACTCATATGCAACTAACCTGGCGAATGCCATCGCAGAGACTCTGAGATTATCAACCGCAATGTCAGAGAGGAACTTTGGCTGCATTGACACGCAACCTAATAACTGTGAAAAGTCCTTCCACTCCTGATGGAAGAGGAGAGTCCCTGAAAGTCCTTAACTTAAGACTGGGACGTATACACAGCAACAATCTCTGATCTTAAGGCTAGACTGAGACCAAGGTGAGCTCTCTTTAAAGTGGCTCCTACTTATCCTTTGCATCCTGTATGATGACATCCTCAGACAGCAGAGAAAGCTTCCAAGTGAGATTGGTAAGTAAAGGGTCAAGAGTGAGAACCTGACGTAACTCCCTTTCCCCTTTCATCAAAGGACACAATCTTCCCATAAAGTGGGTACCGAGACCATCGCAGGATCCCTCCATTCTTGCTTTAAAAGGCTCTGATTAGCAGGTATCACTGGAACCACGTTCTGAGACAGGAGGAGGGTGATACCTATGACCCCCTTCCCGAAATCCATATGGGAGCCTGCCAGGTGATGCAAGATTAGCTTTATGGGTGTGCTTTTACTTAGCTAAGTAACAAGCCTCGCAGCAGACAGCAGAATGGAGAAAAGGGAGAGCATACAACTGGAGGAGTCCTTAATGTGGATGATTCACCCACTGTCTGATCAAAACAAGCATTTACAATGCAATGGTCTCGGCATCATTAAAGGTAGAGCTATTGGCATTGCTCATGACATTTCTTTTTTTTTCTTTAAATCATTAATAAATGGCATTGTCATTTACATTGTCAATACACACCACTCTGCACTCAACTGCACTCACCTGCACTGCACTCACCTGCACTGCACTGCACTCACCTGCACTCACCTGCACTGCACTCAACTACACTCACCTGCACTGCACTCACCTGCACTGCACTCACCTGCACTCACCTGCACTGCACTCACCTGCACTGCACTCACCTGCACTGCACTCACCTGCACTGCACTCACCTGCATTGCACTGCACTCACCTGCACTGCACTGCACTCACCTGCACTGCACTCACCTGCACTGCACTGCACTCAACTGCACTCACCTGCACTGCACTCACCTGCACTGCACTCACCTGCACTCACCTACACTGCACTGCACTCCTGCACTCACCTGCACTGCACTCACCTGCACTGCACTGCACTCACCTGCACCCACCTGCACTGCACTCACCTGCAACCACCTGCACTGCACTCACCTGCACTCACCTGCACTGCACTCACCTGCACTGCACTGCACTCACCTGCACTGCACTCACCTGCACTGCACTCACCTGCACTGCACTCATCTGCACTGCACTCACCTGCACTGCACTGACCTGCACTGCACTGACCTGCACTCACCTACACTGCACTCACCTGCACTGCACTCACCTGCACTGCACTCACCTGCACTGCACTGCACTCACCTGCACTGCACTCACCTGCACTGCACTCACCTGCACTGCACTCACCTGCACTGCACTGCACTCACCTGCACTGCACTCACCTGCACTGCACTGCACTCACCTGCACTGCACTGCACTCACCTGCACTGCACTGCACTCACCTGCACTGCACTCACCTGCACTGCACTCACCTGCACTGCACTCACCTGCACTGCACTCACCTGCACTGCACTCACCTGCACTGCACTGCACTCACCTGCACTGCACTCACCTGCACTGCACTCACCTGCACTGCACTCACCTGCACTGCACTGCACTCACCTGCACTGCACTGCACTCACCTGCACTGCACTGCACTCACCTGCACTGCACTCACCTGCACTGCACTCACCTGCACTGCACTCACCTGCACTGCACTGCACTGCACTCACCTGCACTGCACTCACCTGCACTGCACTCACCTGCACTGCACTCACCTGCACTGCACTCACCTGCACTCACCTGCACTGCACTCACCTGCACTGCACTCACCTGCACTGCACTCACCTGCACTGCACTGCACTCACCTGCACTGCACTGCACTCACCTGCACTGCAATCACCTGCACTGCACTGCACTCACCTGCACTGCACTCACCTGCACTGCACTCACCTGCACTGCACTGCACTCACCTGCACTGCACTCACCTGCACTGCACTCACCTGCACTGCACTCACCTGCACTTCACTGCACTCACCTGCACTGCACTGCACTCACCTGCACTGCACTCACCTGCACTGCACTCACCTGCACTGCACTCACCTGCACTGCACTCACCTGCACTGCACTCACCTGCACTGCACTCACCTGCACTCACCTGCACTGCACTCACCTGCACTGCACTCACCTGCACTGCACTCACCTGCACTGCACTGCACTCACCTGCACTCACCTGCACTGCACTGCACTCACCTGCACTGCACTCACCTGCACTGCACTCACCTGCACTGCACTGCACTCACCTGCACTGCACTCACCTGCACTGCACTGCACTCACCTGCACTGCACTCACCTGCACTGCACTCACCTGCACTGCACTGCACTCACCTGCACTGCACTGCACTGCACTCACCTGCACTGCACTGCACTGCACTCACCTGCACTGCACTGCACTGCACTCACCTGCACTGCACTGCACTCACCTGCACTGCACTGCACTGCACTCACCTGATCTCGGCACTGCACTCAACTGCACTGCACTCACCTGCACTGCACTCACCTGCACTGCACTGCACTCACCTGCACTGCACTCACCTGCACTGCACTGCACTCACCTGCACTGCACTCACCTGCACTGCACTCACCTGCACTGCACTCACCTGCACTCACCTGCACTGCACTCACCTGCACTGCACTCACCTGCACTCTGCACTCACTACTCTGCACTCACTACTCTGCACTCACTACTCTGCACTCACTACTCTGCACTCACTACTCTGCACTCTGCACTCACTACTCTGCACTCTGCACTCACTACTCTGCACTCTGCACTCACTACTCTGCACTCTGCACTCACTACTCTGCACTCTGCACTCTGCACTCTGCACTCACTACTCACTACTCTGCACTCACTACTCTGCACTCACTACTCACTACTCTGCACTCACTACTCTGCACTCACTACTCTGCACTCACTACTCTGCACTCACTACTCTGCACTCTGCACTCACTACTCTGCACTCTGCACTCACTACTCTGCACTCTGCACTCACTACTCTGCACTCTGCACTCACTACTCTGCACTCTGCACTCACTACTCTGCACTCTGCACTCACTACTCTGCACTCACTACTCACTACTCACTACTCTGCACTCACTACTCTGCACTCTGCACTCTCTACTCTGCACTCTGCACTCTCTACTCTGCACTCTGCACTCTCTACTCTGCACTCTGCACTCACTACTCTGCACTCACTACTCTGCACTCACTACTCTGCACTCACTACTCTGCACTCACTACTCTGCACTCACTACTCTGCACTCACTACTCTGCACTCACTACTCTGCACTCTGCACTCACTACTCTGCACTCTGCACTCACTACTCTGCACTCTGCACTCACTACTCTGCACTCACTACTCTGCACTCACTACTCACTACTCTGCACTCACTACTCTGCACTCACTACTCTGCACTCACTACTCTGCACTCACTACTCTGCACTCTGCACTCACTACTCTGCACTCTGCACTCACTACTCTGCACTCTGCACTCACTACTCTGCACTCACTACTCACTACTCTGCACTCACTACTCTGCACTCTGCACTCACTACTCTGCACTCACTACTCACTACTCTGCACTCACTACTCTGCACTCTGCACTCTCTACTCTGCACTCTGCACTCTCTACTCTGCACTCACTACTCACTACTCTGCACTGCACTGCACTCACCTGCACTGCAATCACCTGCACTGCACTGCACTCACCTGCACTGCACTCACCTGCACTGCACTCACCTGCACTGCACTGCACTCACCTGCACTGCACTCACCTGCACTGCACTCACCTGCACTGCACTCACCTGCACTTCACTGCACTCACCTGCACTGCACTGCACTCACCTGCACTGCACTCACCTGCACTGCACTCACCTGCACTGCACTCACCTGCACTGCACTCACCTGCACTGCACTCACCTGCACTGCACTCACCTGCACTCACCTGCACTGCACTCACCTGCACTGCACTCACCTGCACTGCACTCACCTGCACTGCACTGCACTCACCTGCACTCACCTGCACTGCACTGCACTCACCTGCACTGCACTCACCTGCACTGCACTGCACACACCTGCACTGCACTCACCTGCACTGCACTCACCTGCACTGCACTGCACTCACCTGCACTGCACTCACCTGCACTGCACTCACGTGCACTGCACTGCACTCACCTGCACTGCACTGCACTCACCTGCACTGCACTGCACTGCACTCACCTGCACTGCACTGCACTGCACTCACCTGCACTGCACTGCACTGCACTCACCTGCACTGCACTGCACTCACCTGCACTGCACTGCACTGCACTCACCTGATCTCGGCACTGCACTCAACTGCACTGCACTCACCTGCACTGCACTCACCTGCACTGCACTGCACTCACCTGCACTGCACTCACCTGCACTGCACTGCACTCACCTGCACTGCACTCACCTGCACTGCACTCACCTGCACTGCACTCACCTGCACTCACCTGCACTGCACTCACCTGCACTGCACTCACCTGCACTCTGCACTCACTACTCTGCACTCACTACTCTGCACTCACTACTCTGCACTCACTACTCTGCACTCTGCACTCACTACTCTGCACTCTGCACTCACTACTCTGCACTCTGCACTCACTACTCTGCACTCTGCACTCACTACTCTGCACTCTGCACTCTGCACTCTGCACTCACTACTCACTACTCTGCACTCACTACTCTGCACTCACTACTCACTACTCTGCACTCACTACTCTGCACTCACTACTCTGCACTCACTACTCTGCACTCACTACTCTGCACTCACTACTCTGCACTCTGCACTCACTACTCTGCACTCTGCACTCACTACTCTGCACTCTGCACTCACTACTCTGCACTCTGCACTCACTACTCTGCACTCTGCACTCACTACTCTGCACTCTGCACTCACTACTCTGCACTCTGCACTCACTACTCTGCACTCACTACTCACTACTCACTACTCTGCACTCACTACTCTGCACTCTGCACTCTCTACTCTGCACTCTGCACTCTCTACTCTGCACTCTGCACTCTCTACTCTGCACTCTGCACTCACTACTCTGCACTCACTACTCTGCACTCACTACTCTGCACTCACTACTCTGCACTCACTACTCTGCACTCACTACTCTGCACTCACTACTCTGCACTCACTACTCTGCACTCTGCACTCACTACTCTGCACTCTGCACTCACTACTCTGCACTCTGCACTCACTACTCTGCACTCACTACTCTGCACTCACTACTCACTACTCTGCACTCACTACTCTGCACTCACTACTCTGCACTCACTACTCTGCACTCACTACTCTGCACTCACTACTCTGCACTCTGCACTCACTACTCTGCACTCTGCACTCACTACTCTGCACTCTGCACTCACTACTCTGCACTCACTACTCACTACTCTGCACTCACTACTCTGCACTCTGCACTCACTACTCTGCACTCACTACTCACTACTCTGCACTCACTACTCTGCACTCTGCACTCTCTACTCTGCACTCTGCACTCTCTACTCTGCACTCACTACTCACTACTCTGCACTCACTACTCCGCACTCACTACTCTGCACTCACTACTCTGCACTCACTACTCTGCACTGCACTCTGCACTCACTACTCTGCACTCACTACTCTGCACTCACTACTCTGCACTCACTACTCTGCACTCTGCACTCACTACTCTGCACTCTGCACTCACTACTCTGCACTCACTACTCACTACTCACTACTCTGCACTCACTACTCTGCATTCTGCACTCTCTACTCTGCACTCTGCACTCTCTACTCTGCACTCTGCACTCACTACTCTGCACTCACTACTCACTACTCTGCACTCACTACTCTGCACTCACTACTCTGCACTCTGCACTCACTACTCTGCACTCTGCACTCACTACTCTGCACTCACTACTCACTACTCACTACTCTGCACTCTCTACTCTGCACTCTGCACTCACTACTCTGCACTCACTACTCTGCACTCACTACTCTGCACTCACTACTCTGCACTCACTACTCTGCACTCACTACTCTGCACTCACTACTCTGCACTCACTACTCTGCACTCTGCACTCACTACTCTGCACTCTGCACTCACTACTCTGCACTCTGCACTCACTACTCTGCACTCACTACTCACTACTCTGCACTCACTACTCTGCACTCTGCACTCTCTACTCTGCACTCACTACTCACTACTCTGCACTCACTACTCCGCACTCACTACTCTGCACTCACTACTCTGCACTCACTACTCTGCACTGCACTCTGCACTCACTACTCTGCACTCACTACTCTGCACTCACTACTCTGCACTGCACTCTGCACTCACTACTCTGCACTCACTACTCTGCACTCACTACTCTGCACTCACTACTCTGCACTCTGCACTCACTACTCTGCACTCTGCACTCACTACTCTGCACTCTGCACTCACTACTCTGCACTCTGCACTCACTACTCTGCACTCTGCACTCACTACTCACTACTCTGCACTCACTACTCTGCACTCTGCACTCTCTACTCTGCACTCTGCACTCTCTACTCTGCACTCTGCACTCACTACTCTGCACTCACTACTCACTACTCTGCACTCACTACTCTGCACTCACTACTCTGCACTCACTACTCTGCACTCACTACTCTGCACTCACTACTCTGCACTCACTACTCTGCACTCACTACTCTGCACTCTGCACTCACTACTCTGCACTCTGCACTCACTACTCTGCACTCTGCACTCACTACTCTGCACTCTGCACTCACTACTCTGCACTCACTACTCACTACTCACTACTCTGCACTCACTACTCTGCACTCTGCACTCTCTACTCTGCACTCTGCACTCTCTACTCTGCACTCTGCACTCACTACTCTGCACTCACTACTCACTACTCTGCACTCACTACTCTGCACTCACTACTCTGCACTCACTACTCTGCACTCACTACTCTGCACTCTGCACTCACTACTCTGCACTCTGCACTCACTACTCTGCACTCTGCACTCACTACTCTGCACTCTGCACTCTCTACTCTGCACTCTGCACTCACTACTCTGCACTCACTACTCTGCACTCACTACTCTGCACTCACTACTCTGCACTCACTACTCTGCACTCACTACTCTGCACTCACTACTCTGCACTCACTACTCTGCACTCACTACTCTGCACTCTGCACTCACTACTCTGCACTCTGCACTCACTACTCTGCACTCACTACTCACTACTCTGCACTCACTACTCTGCACTCTGCACTCTCTACTCTGCACTCTGCACTCTCTACTCTGCACTCACTACTCACTACTCTGCACTCACTACTCCGCACTCACTACTCTGCACTCACTACTCTGCACTGCACTCTGCACTCACTACTCTGCACTCACTACTCTGCACTCACTACTCTGCACTCACTACTCTGCACTCTGCACTCACTACTCTGCACTCACTACTCTGCACTCACTACTCTGCACTCTGCACTCTCTACTCTGCACTCTGCACTCACTACTCTGCACTCTGCACTCTCTACTCTGCACTCTGCACTCTCTACTCTGCACTCTGCACTCACTACTCTGCACTCACTACTCACTACTCTGCACTCACTACTCTGCACTCACTACTCTGCACTCACTACTCTGCACTCACTACTCTGCACTCACTACTCTGCACTCACTACTCTTCACTCTGCACTCACTACTCTGCACTCTGCACTCACTACTCTGCACTCTGCACTCACTACTCTGCACTCACTACTCTGCACTCACTACTCTGCACTCACTACTCTGCACTCTGCACTCACTACTCTGCACTCACTACTCTGCACTCACTACTCACTACTCTGCACTCACTACTCAGCACTCACTACTCTGCACTCTGCACTCACTACTCTGCACTCACTACTCTGCACTCACTACTCTGCACTCACTACTCTGCACTCACTACTCTGCACTCTGCACTCACTACTCTGCACTCTGCACTCACTACTCTGCACTCTGCACTCACTACTCTGCACTCTGCACTCACTACTCTGCACTCTGCACTCACTACTCTGCACTCACTACTCTGCACTCACTACTCTGCACTCTGCACTCACTACTCTGCACTCACTACTCTGCACTCACTACTCTGCACTCACTACTCTGCACTCACTACTCTGCACTCACACTCTGCACTCACACTCTGCACTCACACTCACACTCTGCACTCACTACTCTGCACACTCACTCTGCACTGTGCGCGCCGCTGATATCATGGAATCTTCCACCACACTTTCTAAAACTCTATAGTCCGAAGCATAATAGGCACAGAACCAAAAGAAGGGTAGACATTGCTTAAAATAATCTTATTGTATTTATGAGAAGCAAAAGCGAGACTTTGAAATGTGCTGAATATCAGTTTGTTACGAATCAACAGAGTGGAGTTAGAGAACCAAGAAATAGTAATTTGGAATCCGGGTTAGAAGGAGTAGTAATCACAAGCTGAGGATCAACGGGCGCGAAACAGCGTGGTGGGTGCGCACGAGACGCAGCGTGAGCGTGCACATCAGCTGAAGATTGCCGGAGAAGACACCGAGCCTGCCTGCTGCCGTGACTGACCCGCTGCAGAGGGAAAGAGCCCGGTGAGTGGGGGTAGAGGGGGGCGGCAGAGAGGGAGTGGGCAGAGAGGGAGGGTGTGTGTGTGTGTGTGTGTGTGTGTGTGTGTGTGCGTGTGTGTGTGCGTGTGTGTGTGCGTGCGTCTGTCTGCGTGCGTCTGTCTGTGTGTGTCTGGTGTGTGCCTGCCTGCCTGCCTGCCTTTGTGTGTGCGCGTCCACAGACCCTGGTCGGCTCGTGCACCACTCTGTACTCCCTTGCGAGCTTACTCGGCGACAATAGTTCTCGTTGCCGAGACCTAAAAAGGATATGGAGGTTAGCTGCAGGGGATCAGAAAGACACTACAGGAAAGTTTAAAAGAACAAAGTGGGCGGAGCTCAGAAACCTGTACCCTCCATAACCAGAAGTAGTGTGTAGGCCATTTTTCTGTACCCATTCAAATAACTCAATCATATTTATAGTGGGCTAATTCAAAGCACTCTGACACAAACCTTTCGAAGTAGCAGCATTTAAGATTGCTTATGCGATGCTCAGGCAATACTCTACCCAGGGCTACCGAATTTATGCAATTGAGCGGCCTCATGGTTTTTCACAATATTACGAATTTGCCGCATTTGAGAGGTAATCCATCATGTGCTGCATACTTTGCAAATTCGAACAAAAAATTAATTTATTTCTAGCTCAAATGGGTTAAAAATTACAAAAAATATAGCAACAAGTATTGTGGTGCAATGGATGGCCCGTTGCAAAGGTTGACTGGTCACCTTTCTGACGCTATTGCTATATTTGGGTGTTAAACCGGTACTTATGTGGGGCAGTATATGCCAAGACAAGTGTAAAAATGATAAAATAATGAAGTGAGCTATCACAAAATGTGCCGCATTACACTGTATTATTTGCCTTTTCTTGCCGCTTAATTTTGTCAAACCTGCGGCATAATTTGACCTTCTCCTGCCACATAATTCCAGTGGCCCTGACTACACCACCTACTTGACAAAGGAAATACGGTGCCCAGGCATGCACTGATTCTCAAGTATAGAGAGCATGGGGCTCAGGCCATATCCAAACGGATCAAGAAAACGTCGCCCAGGCGGCTGCTAAACTGTTGTAGGACTTACATTTAGCCTCCATGTGTGCTTTTCGTTTTTATTTAGCATCTTTTTCTAATAGCGAATTGTACACATTTCCCCCAATACGAGAATGTGCCACACACTAATTTATTCCTGGTAGGCATTGTTGCCCTATAGTCTGCTCAATACGTTTCAGGGTTACACAATTAGAAAGCAATGCCCTTATTACATTTTTGTGCTCATAGGAGACGACTCTTGCTACCGGTCGGTAACGGCCGTAATTCGGTAATTTCGGCCGTTACGACCAGTATTTGGCATTTGGAATGTAGGTGGCATGATTGTAGGATTCGGTAATTTACTGAATCTGTAACTTAAGGAATCGGTAAATTACTGAATTCTTAACATACCGATTTGGTAAATTACCGAATCCGTAATGTAGGGAGCACTCAAGTTAGTGCTTTTCTGAGTTAAGGATTCGTTGTTTACCATCAACTACAAGTTGGTGGTAAATATCGAAAACCTTAGAAAAAGCACATTTTTGGCTTTTACAACAGTGCGATGTGACGGACATACATGCCCTTAGGGCATGTATGTGTGCCACATGGGCACACATGCACTATTCAGGGGTGCAACAGGGTGTCTATGTGACAACCTGCCACTCTTGAATATGTGCTCCCTATTACCGATTCGGTATTTACCGAATCGGTATTAGTGAATGGCTTCCCATTCATTCCTATGGGCCTCCAGGCCCATAGGAATGAATGGGAATTACCAAATCGGTAAATACCGATTCTTAATTACCGAATCCTACAGATTCGGTAAAATTTACTGAATAATTATCTACATCCCATTTACCTATTCTTAAATACCGAATCTGTAAAATTCTGTATTTAAGAATAGGTAAATAGAGATTACCTACATATCTCAGTCTCTATATTGTGAAGTTTTGATGACTTAATACACAGTACTACTAAATGCAAATTGATAAAGTATGCAGCGACCAAGCAGTCACTACCTAATAAAAGAAAAGGTGGCACCCCAGGCAGACGAAAACTGAAGAGGAATGCGTCACTCATACAATAACAAAATAGTGGCACCTGGGTAGTTGCAGGCTGGAGAAAGAGCACAGCGTCCGGGCAGTCGTCATACCAGCCAAAGAATGGCACCCGGACCGCTGCTAACCAAGAAAACATGCAGCGCCCGTGCAGCTGCCATACCAGCAACAAAGAGTGGCGCTCAGGCAGCCAGAGGGTAAAGAAAACACAGTGTCCCAGCAGCCGTTAAGCAAATAAATAATAAAGTGCCTATGCACCCCTAAAAAATGTAACAAAGAAAGAAACGCATAGCTGAACATCCCAAGAGGTACCCCAGCAACCTCCAATGGCCATTACGATGTAGAGGGCATCAAAAACAGAAAGGATAGGGCAAGGGAAGAGTTTTATGGAACATCTTTCGACCCTTTTATAGAAAGGGACAACAGCTTTTCACTAGTGGCTGCTGGGGAGTGAATGGGCACCCTCACTCAATGAGTCAGGAATCAGACGAGAATGAAGAGAAGGTAATTATTTATTTATTTATTTGTCCGTTTATATAGTGTACCTTGACCAGTCAGGATGGAGGTGCTTTACTTTTCAACACAGGTTAACAATCTAGGATTACATCGTGATGAGGAGTGGGTTCTACAAACTTAGAGAAACATAAACCTAATCACATTTCGTGCTTACACTATGAGTCCAAACGAATCAGTATGAGATAAAGTTTAAAAATGGCCTCAGAAGGTGAGTCTTAAGCTGTTTATGAAAGGTTGAGAGTCAGGTCAGTGTTCCAAGGTTGAGAGGCAGTGAGTTCTAGTGTGCCACGACTGCCTTGGAGGGAGATTGTTTCTGTGCTGTAGCTGTTCTGAATTTAAGTGGTTCTAGAAGGGTTCTCTGACTTCTAAGGCCCTTTGAGCCACTGGAGGTGATAAGTAGATCGGCTAGGTTTTTGACGGGTGTGAATGGCTCTACGCATGAGACAGCAAATTGTGAACGTGGTTCTGGCTGTGCTGGATAGGCAGTGGAGTTTTTGAAGTATGGGGGTAATGTAGTCATATATCGCTGTAGTCTTGCCACCGAACTTGCAATCAGGGCAGGACTGAGATTCCAGAACAGACCCTGGTGGGGATGGGGGCTGCAAGTGTAAAGTGCTGCTACTTTTGTTACTGGGAGCCAAAATTTCAGCACCACTCCAAAACTGGCCCCCTCTAACAAAGCCAGCCTCCACCTGGGCAAAACTGGCCTCCATCCTTCAAGCTCCCCAGGCAAATGCCCGATGCCCGCTATGGCCAGTCCCTGCTTACAACAGCTCAGAGCACTGGATGTTTCTGGAGAGCCTGCTAAATGCCATTTATGAGGTCAATCTTTCAGAATACTAGAGATTGAACTGCTTTTTCAGGTGGCTTAGAGGGGCCGGAACTTTATGCAAGAACTTTACAGTGCATGACACTTACCCCACGGTCTTTACAACTCATGTAAGTACTATGCAGGTAAGTGACTCTCTATGGGTTTTTACCTCTACCACACATCCTTTGCCTCATGGTACTTTACTCCACAGGTAAAGTTGTGGGTAGCGGTAAAAAGGGGGTTAAGGGTCATATAAGTACAAGAGATATTTTTGGATTGAGGCGTGGGAGCGAATAAGGGGTTATTGGTGAATTTAGGGTAAAGGGATCCGTAGTCATAAAAGGGGCAGGGGGTCATTTTAGGGTTAAAGGTTAGGTAGTTGTAAAGGTAAATAAGTAAGATTTTAGTGTTTTACAAAAGGTTAGAGGTTGTTAGGGTTCAGAGGTGGGTAGAGATAAAGGGAGGTAAGGGTGATTTTAGGGTTCAGGGGTGGGTAGAGGTAAAGGGAGGCATGGGTGATTTTAGGGTTTAGTAGAAGTAAAGGGAGTTAAGGTGGTTTAAAAAGGGGGGGTTGGGAAGATACTCCCAAAGCAGACCACCCAAATACAGGGGATTGGAAGGGTCACCTCCCCAAAAAATGTCAAGGTATGCAGGTGTTTGTTGGCAGTTTTGGGCACATTATTTTTGAGAGGGATTATTTTGAGGTGCAAGCTTTCCATTCTTCTCCACATATGAATCATGCATTGAAGCCTATAGCACAAACACAAACTACCAGTAACAGTCATCCCCTCACCTATTACTTCCAGTGATGCACCACTCACTGCTAAGTCACCACAGTCATATCCCTCCAGATACAGCCATGCCATTCAACCACTTACCTCCCAACCTTTGTACTACCCACTTCTAAAGATACCTGAACCATAAATCCGTCTGCAAAACAACCTAATGTGAGTTTTGATGAGTCATGTGCTGGCAGCATTCGCCAACCTTTGATTGTCCCCCACCAGCTGCGGCCGATGCAGATAAGAGCGGTGGGGCTGGCTGGGGGGAAATTTCGAGAGACGACCACAAGGGAAGATTAAATAAATAATACATTTTCCCTCGTGGTCATCTCTCGAAATCCCCCTAAGCCGGCCCCACTGCCCCACCTGCAATAGCCGCGGCTGTGCCTCACTACCATACCTTTCACTAAAACCCATAGCACAGCTGCACACTGCCATTCACTGTCGTCGCCTTACCGATGCCTGCACTGATATACCACTCGCTGCCAAACACATACCATAGTCATGCACCACTGGTTCCAGCAATTAACTTTAACTCACTTTTTAGTGCTGTATCACTCACCACTATCCATTGTAGCTCTCCAACACTTACAAATTCATATATTTTCTTTAATATCCCACAAGAGCCGACTGGGAATCCTCAATAACTTAACAAGACAGCATTATCACAATTATCTATGCAGTAATTTGAGCAATTTTAGTAATAGTTGTTGGATGGAAAACATTAACTCAAACCCCGGTTGCCATCTTTGAGTGCAGCAACGCGTAGAGTAAAGATCAGTCAGCACCCACTCCTCAAGGGAGGAGGGCTGGTCGGTGTGAATCTGTAGACGCAAGGCTGCCTGAAAGTAACTCATTCTTCATCAGCAAAGTATCATTATTGATCCACATGCTTTCTTGAATAGAGTTGCAAATATTAGCCTGGGGTGGACGGTGTGAACCTATTTCCTTTATCTGAAAATCTTCTTAAGCACTGCCAGGCCGACTCGAATGTATGAGCGTGCATGAATGTCAAGGTAGTTGTGTGTAATGAATGCACACAGAGACCTTCCCCTACCGCCTTGCAGTATTCAAGCAATGCTCTCCTATAGAATTCAACATAATTGGTCTTTCTATTGGTCTATTCAGCTTGAACTAACACTATCAAATACAGGAAAACAAGTTACCTTCAAATGCCATATTTATAAAGGGCCTTTACTTAGCAGCGCTTACATCTTTTATCATTTTGATATAGAAATGCCAGATTCTTTCGCCATCCTAAGGAGTCATAGACATTTCTGCAAAAGAGGAATTATAGTAAAATACCGGAAGAGGAACTATGTGATTGAATGTGGATATACGATTCAGCCTTCGTGGTAAAGTTTGAAGGAGTGTGGAGTACCCCTTCATCCGAGATGAACAATGTGAACTCTTCATCTATAGGAAAAGGCTTCAATTATTTGTACCTTTATTGCTGGCATTTCCACCAAGAATGGCCCTTTCCATGAAAAGTACGTTGCTTGAAGAATGCATTGGTTCATAAAGAGTGCTCGTTAGATTGGCCAGTAATGTGTTATTTCCCAAGATGTCGGTTTGCGACCGGGCGTTGTCTCGTCCTAGAAGATAACGACAACAAGTACTCTCAAAAGTTAAACTTGAAGGCCTTATCGTGATAACTTTATGAAAGGTAAGTTTGATGTGGAAGGTAATGACTTTGGTAAAGTTATTCCGCAGGACAGTCTAAACACAAAATGTAAACTTTAAAATATTTCTATTCTTGGGTTAAGATACAGGATGAGAATCAGGCTTGCAGACAACACCTACTGCAGAAATTCTAGGACAGGAGCCATGTTGCTAAACTGATATAACTCAGTGATTCATTACAGAGACTTGAGCTCCAAACCGTCTATAGAAATAAGGGGTGCATTGACATCCTCTGAGGTCTAGAAGCCATGTCTGTCTTGTTACCGTGGGACTCATCAGTAGCTTCTTGTAGGTAAAAACACTCAGGGGCAGATTTATGATTTCTTGCGCATCTCTGCTAATCAGCAGAGATGCGCCAAAAGAGTTGCGATGCATCTGCCCACCCGTTCGCCACCACTGATGCGTTGCATTTACAATGCGGTGCACCGTGGCGCTCGAATGGGCAGATGCGTGACGCATCCACAGCGGAAATGCGGCGCATTGCTGGAGTTGCGTCGCAAGCGCGATGCAGCTCCAGCAAGGCTCAGTGGGTGCCCTATCTCTAACATGCTGCGTCAATCCTTACGCCTGCTTCAAGCCCCCGCGCTAGAATGCCTACATGTGGCACAGGGCTTTACAACGTGACGCATCTCCCAGATGCATCACGTTGTAAGTACCCCGCAGCATGGTGCTGGATTTACGCCAACGGCGGCGTAAAAGAGGCGCAAGGGGCTTGTAAATCTGCCTCGCATTTTGTTGAATAGTCTAGGGATACGTGAAAAAATGAGGAAAGACGTACATAAATCCGTTGCCCAAGATATAGAAATTACACCTTCAGTGAAAGGTTGATGCAGAGTTTTTCTTCTTAAATGTTCTCTGTGGCGAGCAGCCTTTTCCTGCGCATTCATAAAGGTTAACATTTTCACTGAGTTGCGAGAGATACATTGCTGTTCCTCACATTTCTTCACCTCGATTTTAGGTGTCTACCACTGAGGTTCTTGCTCATGATAGATGTTAGGTCGATGACTATGTGATGTATTAGATGCCACACCCACTAATTAGATTCTGTGAGAGTGTGGTCTGACAGGATAGCTCAATGAGTTAAACACATTCTGGTGACATCATCTGTGGTCTTCAGGTTACAAGTTCCAATGCAAGTATGGTCAATTTACATTTCTTACCTTCTATGGTCAGTAGGTGGAATACCGTTAAATATATATAAAAGATATTATTAACTTGTACCTCCCTCCTTCATTGGAAAGTTCATGCTTTCAAAAACTGCGGCACGGTCAGCATTTTAAAGGTCTTATCTGGAATTTGAAAACCTGTACTGAGGTTAGAATAAGTTTATACAAACAACTGAATGCTGACATTGGCGCATTGTTACTAGGTAGGCTTTGCAGAATTGTTTTGACTAACACATTGATGCTTGATCTTTATTCTAAAACCATGAGGAGTGCAGGTACATCACTACCAGATCCACCTTTAATGCAATCATATGCCATGAATGTCCCTTCACAAATCAATCAATCGTTTGTAAAGCGCACTACATACCCGGGAGGGTCTCAAGGCGCTGGGGGAGGGGGCGCTACTGATCGAACAGCCAGGTCTTGAGTATCCTCCTGAAGGTCAGCAGGTCTTGGGTCTGTCGTAGGCTCAGTGGCAGGGTGTCCCATGTCTTGGCGGCGAGGTGGGAGAAGGTGGTTGTTCTTCGGATGTGCGGGATGGTGGCGAGTGAGAGGTCGGCGGAGCGGAGCTGGTGGTTGGGGATGTAGAAGGAGAGTCGTCTGTTGAGGTAGGCTGGGCCGGTCTTGTGGAGTGCCTTGTGTGCGTGGATGAGGAGCTTGAAGGATATCTCTTGTTGACGGGGAGCCAGTGCAGGTTTCTCAGGTGGGGGTGATGTGGCCATGGCGTGGTACGTCGAGGATCAGTCGTGCCGAGGCGTTTTGGATGCGTTGTAGTCGTTTGATGAGCTTGGTCAGGGCTCCCGCATAGAGGGCGTTTCCGTAGTCGAGTCTTCTGCTGACGAGGGCCTGGGTGACTGTCTTTCTTGTATCTGTCAGGATCCATCTGTAGATCTTGTGAGCATGCGGAGGGTGTTGAAGCAGGAGGAGGAGATGGCATTGACTTGCTTGGTCATTGAGAGCGTTGAGTCGAGGATGATTCCCAGGTTGCGTATGTGGTGGGTGGTATTAAATCCAGAAGAAGTGGGTTGATTGCAGAAGTTAGTTTATTCAAGTATACAACCCCTTAGGCACACAGTGTCTTGTCACCTCCAGCAACTGCTCTACTCTGACATGTCCCCTAGATTCTACAATCTAGAATCCAGTGAACATGTCATACCATAACAGAACACTCAGACAGGTAACTAAGATACAACAGGTGGGTGTCGGGGCTGCCCCAAGTGCCGTCGGCCACCAGGAGTCGTCCCAGGCTGAAGGGTTGGAGCCGAGGATGAGGACCTCCGTCTTGTCCGAGTTCAGCTTCAGACGGATGGTCCTCCTCCAGTCGGTGACGGCCTTCATTCCTTTGTGGAGGTTGGCTTTGGCGGTGATGGGGTCCTTGGTGAGGGAGAGGATCAGCTGAGTGTCGTCGGCATAGGAAATTATGTTTCGGTCGTGCTGTCGGGCTACGTGTGTGAGCGGGCCATGGAAATGTTGAACGGCGTCGGGCTGAGGGAGGGTCCCTGGGGTACGCCGCAGATGATCTCGGAGGCTTTGGAACAGAATGGGGGAGGCAGAGGCTCTGGGTTCTGCCAGAGAGGAAGGAGGTGGTCCAATCCAGAGCCTTGTCTCAGATCCGTGCGGTGTGGAGGCGTGCGCATAGTGTGCGGTGGTAGACGGGGTCGAAGGCGGCAGAGAGGTCTAGGAGGATGAGTGCTGCGGTCTCGTCGTTGTCCAGCAGGGTCCGATGTCATCGGTGTCGGCGATGAGGGCAGTCTCGGTGCTGTGGTTGCTGCGAGCCCTGACTGGGAAGGGTCCAGGATTCTGTTTTCTTTGAGGTATCGGGTTAGCTGTCTGTTGACTGTTTTCTCGATGACCTTGGCCGGGAAGGGGAGCAGAGAGATGGGCCAGAAGTTCTTGAGGCCTCTTAAGTCTGCCTTAGGTTTTTTTGAGTAGGGCGTTGATCTCGGCGTGTTTCTAGATCTCTGGGAAGGTTGCGGTCTCGAGGGAGAGATTGATGACATTGCGCAGGTGGGGTGCGATGGAGCTGCTTGCTCTATTGAAGACGTGGTGCGGGAATGGGTCTGACGGAGAGCCAGAGAGCATTGTGCGCCTGGTCTTCATGGTGTCATCGATGCTCACGCTGGCCCAGGCTAGCAGGGGGTTGTGGTCGATGGTGTGTGGGGAGGGTCTTTTGTGTTGCTGTCTTTTGGGGCTGTCTGGGTGTTGAAGCTGTCGTGGATGTCTGCTATCTTGCGGTGGAAGAAGTTGGCAAGGGAGTCGCACAGGGCTTGCGACGGCGGGATGTCGGGATTGGAGCTGGGGTTGGAGAGTTCCTTCACGATGTTGAAGAGCTCCTTGCTATTGTGTACGTTGTTGTCGAGGCGGTCTTTGAAGGAGGTCCTATTGGCAGCCCTGATGAGGTGGTGGTGGTTGCGGATGGCGTCCTTGGGTGCTGCGTGGCTGTCCGGAGTTTGTTCACTGTGCCATTTCTTCTCTTGTTTCCGGCAGGCTTGCTTGGAGGCTAGGAGTTCTGGGGTGAACCAGCTGGCCCTCTTGCTGGTGTCTCTGTGGGGGGGTTTCTTCAGTGGGGTGAGGGTGTTGGCGCAGTCCTCGGTCCAGCGTCTGAGGCTGTGGGCAGTGTGGTCGATGTTGGAGGGTTCGGTGGGTGAGCCAGGTTTGCATGTAGTTGGTCTTCAGTGATTTTGCTCCAGCAGCGGCGGGGGATATGTTGGGTGCGGTGGTGTGTAATGGGCTTCTGGAAGGCAAAGTGGATGCAGCGATGGTCGGTCCAGAGGAGTTCGGTGGTGTGGCTGACGGAGACGTGTGGGCTTGAGGAGTCGAAAGGGTCGAGCGAGTAGCCGGCGGAGTGGGTGGGCGTTGTGACGAGTTGCTTCAGTCCGAGGTTGGCGAGGTTATCGATCAGGGTTGTGGAGTTGTTGTCGTAGTTGTTCTCAAGGTGAAAGTTCAGGTCTCCGAGGAGGATGTAGTCAGTGGAAGTCAGGGCGTGCATGCTGATCAAGGCGGCGATGGAGTCGCTAAACTGGGGGCGGGGTTCCGGGGGGGCTGGTAGACGAGGATGCCTCTGAGGGTGGAGTAAGGGTCTGTGTGGATCTGGAAAAGCATGTGTTCAGCGGTGCTGAGCGCGTCGTCGGAGCTAGTCGAGACCCTGATGCTATTCTTGTGGACAATGGCAATTCCTCCTCCGACTCTGTTGATGCGGTCTCTGCGGGTGATCTTGTAGCCGTCTGGGATGGCTATGGCGATGTCGGGTGTGGAGGAGTCGTTAAAGCAGGTCTCTGTCAGGAAGGAGACGTCCAGGAATGTTGTGTCAAGCAGGTCCTAGAGCTCGACGGAATGCTTGCGTGCAGAGCGGGTGTTCAGTAGTATGCATTGGAGGTGGTTGGGGTCTTTCTTGGCGGGTAGTTCGTCGGCTCTGAGGCTGGTGTAGCTGCAGTTTCGGCAGGTGAAGGGGCCATGTGTGCATTTCGGGGTGGCCTTGAAGCAGGTGTGGCTCCGTCCGGAGTTGAGAGCGTGCAGAGTGCTGGCATTGTAGTGGTGGCAGTCGTCGTGGCAGGTGCGGGGGCCAGCGGTTCTGGCGCTGGTCGCGGTTCAGGTGCAGACGGGCTTGCATGAGGTGCGCCAGCTGCGCGGCCGCACAGCGGCCGGCATATATGGGGATGTGGGAGGGAGGAACAGCTGGGAAGCAGGGGCAGCGAATGGGCAGTGGGCCGTCAGGGGGGCGGGGCCGCAGGGGACGCAGCGCCGAGGGCGGTGTGGGACAATGAAGGTAACAGAAGGAAAAAGGGGCACAAAATGGAAGGAAAAACAAGTGGCACAGAAGGCAAAAGGGCACAAAAAACGAGTGGAACAGAAGGCAAAAGGGGCACAAAAACAAGGGGAAAACGAGTGGCACAGAAGGCAGTAGGGCACAAAAAACGAGTGGAACAGAGGGCAGAAGGGGCACATAAACGCTGGAAAAACGAGTGGCAAAGAGGTCAGAAGGGTACAAAAAACGAGTGGAACAGAGGGCAGAAAGGCACAAAAAAACACAAGTGAACAGAAGGCAAAAGGGGCACAAAAATGAGGGAAAAAACAAGTGGCAGAAAAGGCCGACGGGCAAAAAAAAACGAGTGGAACAGAAGGCAAAAGGGGCACAAAAAAACGAGGGAAAAACGAGTGGCACAGAAGGCAAAAGGGCACAGAAATGCCGGAAAAATGAGTGGCACAGAGGCAAAATACAGAACACAGAAATACAGGGACAGCTAAGAACAGAAGTCAGAACGGACAGAGAGGCACGGGGGCAGCGAGGGGAACAGAAGGGAAAACCAGGCAGAGACACAGGGGCAGGAAGGGGAACAGAAGGGAAAACCGGGCAGAGACACGGGGGCAGCGAGGGGTACAGAAGGAAAGACCTGGCAGAGAGAGCACGGGGACAGCGAAGGGAACAGAGGGAAGAAAAAGGGGCACGGACCACGTACAGGCAGCGGGGGAAGACAGACAACATCAGTCACAGACACAACAATGAAAATACAGGCAATACAATAAAAGCAATAAAGCGGAGGATGAACAAACCTACTTACAGCCTACCTCTGGCCACCAGAGATGAGGCGCAGGTGGTAGCCTGCAGGTGGTAGAGGGCCTCGAACTTCCTCAGCAGGGTCAGCAGGGGCAGGGAGACACAGGCGGTGCTGTGCGGAGGGGGAGCGACCTACCTGGTGGGGTCAAGGGTCGCTCTTTTCTCTGTTAAAGTTAGCAGTCTTAGAAGAAGAAAATAAAATAATGCACATTCAATTTTCTTTTGGAAACCCACGAAACGTGTTCTGATCTGGTGACATAGATATTGACTCCTGCGACGAGCAAATCCCTAGGAGATGGAGCCTGCCTGTCATTTCACACCCATTTGCTAGAAGAGCTCCATTCTTGGCCTCCACTTCTTGCACTGGCAGCTAAACATGATGATCAGATCAGACACCACTGGCATGGGGTCAGATGGGGGAAACATCGAAGAGGTGGCTGATGCCCTGTTTAGACTGATGGAGCACTCAGAAGTGATACAGCCATACTACATGACCATTTGAATGCTGTATGGAAGCTGAGCTTGAGGCTAGGCGTCAGAGACCCAAGAGCTCTGTGGTACTTTAGGAGCTCATAATGGACTTTAACTTATGATTGTCACTGACCTAACCATTACTATAAGAGGAATACAGATGTGCTTTGTTAGGGCGCCATCACATCTGGATGGCTGCGTGAAAAAATTAGTACTTTTGTGTCATAGAGTTTTGTAACGGCTATCAACGAATGAGCTGTGAGAAATGCATCTCACAGACAAGCCCCAGATTTTTCAGCTTACTACTATAACAAGTTTAGATGCAATCAAGAAGACTGTCCCTTGAATTGCTTGTATCAAAGTCTTGTAAGGTGAATCAGCAAAGAAAACCGTACTGTAAGGGGCAAAGTTGGGTTAGGGTTATTTATTTAGGGTAGAATAAGCTATATGTAGGCTATCTGGTTTTAGGTTTAAACCTATAATAACTGATAAAACCCCACCGAAAGGAAAATAGCCATCACCGGTGTAAACATATAAACACTGAAAAAACACATTTGCAACCACAAACTAAGTGCCATTCAAAGAATGGAAAAAATTAGTGAAAGAGACATTTTTATTTCTTCCTGAAGTGGCCAATACAATGTAACTTTGTTATACAAGGTAGCATCAAGAAAGACTGGGCTAACATTATTCTGCTTGAGTTTTGTTGTTTAGGGATGTCACTAAAGCATGGTCTCCTCTTCCCTTGTGGTCTTTAGTCTAAAGATGCAGTGTTTAGAAGCTTATTTTAGGTCTTATTTAGTTATTTTATTAACTTTAGAGCATCAGGAAATAGCAAAATCATATTTGTTATTTTGGCTACATTTGATTTCACTGATATGTAAAATGACTGGTTTCATAAGAATCTTTCCTAATATGAACCATCACATTTACCCACAGACAGAGAATGGGTGAAATCCTTTGATACACCAGCCCCCTTTTCTAGTGAGTCACTATTGAATGTAAGTAAATTGCCTAATACCCCAAGCTTTAAACATTCAAAGCAAGATATAGTCACACGTATATGTGAAAAGAATGTTGTCACCAAGCCTCTGAGATAGTGGTGAAAACTTGACACCAGACGTTTAGTAAACATGGAACGCAGTGTCACTTGGAATGCTGCTGAAAAAAGTTCCTACCAAGAGTAATAAAGATTGGAGTGACATTGTTTGTATTTGCAGTAATTCAGCTACGGATGTGAAAAAGTTGTATGCTGAAAGCATCTTTACAATCTTCAGAGTTAATAAAGGATGCTATTGACTTTGTAGTCCATTCTGGTGCAGTAAAAATGTATTTGGACCTCACCACACGCTATCTATGCACATGCACTATTAGTGCAGAAAGTAAGCAATATTTAAAGTTAAATTCAAATTCCATAAACTCTGGAAAAACACTGTTTCTGTTGTTTTTAATGGTGTGAAAATGTATAACCACTGATAACCACTGATTTTTAAGGTTTTGAAAAAACTGAAAAAACCCCACCAGAATTTACCAAAAATAGAAACTGAAAACAGGAAAACCTAGATATATGTTATTAAAAAAAAGGCCACCCCTAAAAAAGCATGGCCGATTCAAACACATGGCCATAATAAGAGAGCTTAATTTAAAACCCCGGAGGTTCTAGGAGCTTTGGCCCACAGCGCCACAATTGTTAATGATTATAGGAGCTCCATGGATTGTGAATAAAAGATGATTCTCTCAGAGATACTGTTACACAAGTAACGGGTAGAGGTCTAGAAGAGGGGTCCCCAGTGGCTCACTTGAGAGGTTTGAAGATACTCTACTCCACTCAGTTCCACCCACTGTGGCTTTGGTGTTTCAGTCCCCATTGTTCTCCCCCCCAACTGCCCCTCATCCTCCCACCAATGTAGAGAAATGTAGGCTTTAGTCCGGACCAAGATTTCTTTTGTGTGAGGTTTGTTTTAATACTGACTAGGACACATTTTCGCATAGCAGGAGCTAAGTAAACTACACACATTTAATAGTCCAGATTTTGGCACTCATATATATATCCATACTAATATTATAAAGAGAGAGCCCAAACCTTTGAGGCGGCTAATCTCAGTAACCACAGCACCAATCACAACACCCAATACAGCGTTGGAAAGGGCAGTTGCAGCAGAAGGACATAGGCTATGCAGACGGATAAAAAAATGTATAAAGAAAATTGCAAAAAATCCATACTAATCTATCCATACTAATATTTTAAAGAGAGAGCCCAAACCTTTGAGGCGGGTAATCTCAGTAACCACAGCACCAATCACAACACCATTACAGCGCTGGAAAGGGCAGTTGCAGCAGAAGGACATAGGCTATGCAGACGGATAAAAAAATGTATAAAAAAGATTGCAAAAAATCCATACTATCCATACTAATATTATAAAGAGAGAGCCCAAACCTTTGAGGCAGGTAATCTCAGTAACCACAGCACCAATCACAACACCCAATACAGCGTTGGAAAGGGCAGTTGCAGCAGAAGGACATAGGCAATGCAGACGGATAAAAAAATGTATAAAGAAAATTGCAAAAAATCCATACTATACTATCCATACTAATATTATAAAGAGAGAGCCCAAACCTTTGAGGCGGGTAATCTCAGTAACCACAGCACCAATCACAACACCCAATACAGCGTTGGAAAGGGCAGTTGCAGCAGAAGAACATAGACTATGCAGACGGATAAAAAATGTATAAACAAATTGAGAAAAAATCCATACTATCCATACTAATATTATAAAGAGAGAGCCCAAACATTTGAGGTGGGTAATCTCAGTAACCACAGCACCAACCAAAACACCCAATACAGCGTTGGAAAGGGCAGTTGCAGCAGAAGGACATAGACTATGCAGACGGATAAAAAACGTAAAAAGAAAATTGAAAAAAATCCATACTATACTATAATATTATAAAGAGAGAGCCCAAACCTTTGAGGCGGGTAATCTCAGTAACCACAGCACCAATCACAACACCCATTGTTCTCCCCCCCAACTGCCCCTCATCTTCCCACCAATGTAGAGAAATTTAGGCTTTAGTCTGGACCAAGATTTCTTTTGTGTGAGGTTTGTTTTAATACTGACTAGGACACATTTTCGCATAGCAGGAGCTAAGTAAACTACACACATTTAATAGTCCAGATTTTGGCACTCATATATATATCCATACTAATATTATAAAGAGAGAGCCCAAACCTTTGAGGCGGGTAATCTCAGTAACCACAGCACCAATCACAACACCCAATACAGCGTTGGAAAGGGCAGTTGCAGCAGAAGGACATAGGCTATGCCGACGGATAAAAAACGTATAAAGAAAATTGCAAAAAATCCATACTATACTATAATATTATAAAGAGAGAGCCCAAACCTTTGAGGCGGGTAATCTCAGTAACCACAGCACCAATCACAACACCCAATACAGCGTTGGAAAGGGCAGTTGCAGCAGAATGACATAGGCTATGCAGAAGGATAAAAAAATTTATAAAAAAATTGCAAAAAAATCCATACTATCTATACTAATATTATAAAGAGAGAGCCCAAACCTTTGAGGTGGGTAATCTCAGTAACCACAGCACCAATCAAAACACCCAATACAGCGTTGGAAAGGGCAGTTGCAGCAGAAGGACATAGGCTATGCAGACGGATAAAAAACGTATAAAGAAAATTGCTAAAAATCCATACTATACTATAATATTATAAAGAGAGAGCCCAAACCTTTGAGGCGGGTAATCTCAGTAACCACAGCACCAATCACAACACCCAATACAGCATTGGAAAGGGCAGTTGCAGCAGAATGACATAGGCTATGCAGAAGGATAACAAAATGTATAATTAAATCCATACTATCCATACTAATATTATAAAGAGAGAGCCCAAACCTTTGAGGTGGGTAATCTCAGTAACCACAGCACCAATCAAAACACCCAATACAGCGTTGGAAAGGGCAGTTGCAGCAGAAGGACATAGGCTATGCAGACGGATAAAAAACGTATAAAGAAAATTGCAAAAAATCCATACTATACTATAATATTATAAAGAGAGAGCCCAAACCTTTGAGGCGGGTAATCTCAGTAACCACAGCACCAATCACAACACCCAATACAGCGTTGGAAAGGGCAGTTGCAGCAGAATGACATAGGCTATGCAGAAGGATAAAAAAATGTATAAAAAATTGCAAAAAACTACATCATCCAGAAGGCCGACGGCCAAAATAACATCAAACAGGAAATGATGTAATAATGTGACTCACTATATTGAGATTGAGAGCCTGGAGCAAAATTGATCGTGATCAAGGGATATGCTATCCCGAAACACGTAGATTTGTGCCCGCCTGCTTGAGAAACTCCATGCTGTGAGGATTAAATAAAAAAGCACATAAGTGAAGACAAACGCGAGTTCGTCCCGTTTTTCTCCCAGCTGGGGGAATTGGTTGTGGATTTAAATGCGGCGTGGTTCTGCCGCGGGGATTTACTAACCGGCGAGAGAGCGCTGCAAATTCTGGCGAAAAGGCAAAATATATATATATATATATATATATATATATATATATATATACACTAATATTATAAAGAGAGTGTCCAAAGCCTTGAGGCGGGTAATCTCAGCAACCACAGCACCAATCACAACACCCAATACAGCATTGGAAAGGGCAGTTGCAGCAGAAGGACATAGGCTATGCAGACTGCCACCATATACATTTAAAAGGTAAAAGAACCGTGCCAGCAAAGTAGTCCCTTGTGGGCGTGTCTGTGTTCTGCTGTGGGTGTGTGCTGGGGGGGCGTGACAAACACTGGGGGCGTGTGGTACGTTTCAGCCTTCATGCCATGTGAGTCGTAATTGTGCCGCATCAAGGGGCACGCTGGGAGCGTGACACACTGGGGCCGTGACAAACGCTGTGGGCGTGTGTCCGCGCTGTGGGCGTGTGTCCGCCCTTCATGCCATGTGAAGCGCCAATTGTGCCACATCAAGGGGCATGCTGGGGGCGTGACAAACACTGGGGGCGTGTGCTACTTTCCGCACTTCATGCCATCTGGGTCATACATTAATCAGATTGCCTGCTGTGGCCGTGTGCTGGGGGCGTCACAAAGGCGTTCACCTCGAAGCGTGGTAAGTAACCATTCGCAAGACTCCCTTGGGGGACTGCCCGTTGTCTCACACATACTGGGGGTGCCGAATACAGTGTGTGCGTTGGCCTGGGTGCGTCTGAAAGGGCCGAACGCAGTGTGAGGCTTGGCCTGGTTGCGTCTAAAAAGCACTCAGGGTCGAAGAGCGTCGGTGTGGGTCATAAAAAAATAAGAACTGCGGGAAACAATCATTCAAGACTCACACAATTCTAATTGTTAGACGGTCACCGCTAGCCCTCAAGCGGGGGCACACGCGACTGAGCGTGTCTACGAGGACAATTACTGCAGCCTCTCATGCGCGCTGTTACTGAACTATCACATTAAACCAAATTACACGCGCCTGCTAACATCAGCCAGGGCTGTAGCCGGGCTCAGGCGGCGGATCACTACACTAATTACATGCACCTGCTAACATGAACCAGGGCTGCAGCTGGGCCTCAAGCAGGGGGCACGTGCCTGCTAACATCAGCCAGGGATGCAGCTGGGCCTCAAGCGGGGGAACACGCGAATGACCGTATCTGAATACACACATTACACACATTCTATTTCATACCCGGACAACGTCGGGACGGGCTGCTAGTATGTATAACAAATCTCAATAGTCATGCTTCAATAACCTTGGCTAATGTCTTCATTGCAGATTTCTAATTATAGAGTCAGTCTAAGGCAGTGCTTCCAAATCCTTTTAGAAACACAATCCAATTTTCTAGAATGGCTACCCACCTAGCTTGAACAGACATGAGGTAGGGCCATTGTTTAATGTAGTCATAGACATGCTTTCAAAATGCAGTGATTTACCAAAATAACATACTCTTTACAATCTTTTGCCTTCCTCTCCTCTCTAACAGCAATTGGTTGTAAATGTCACAACCATGATCATGCCCATCGGTAGGTCTTTGACTGTGGCATAGATATTGATCTGCCCATAAAAGTGGCAAATGGAGAACTGCACTATAGCTGGAACACTTTCCTCAACGTTTCTGAAAAATCTTGGTGTTGATATGAGTGATTTTAGCAAATATGGAAAAAACCTACAGCAGCAGAGTATGGGTAAAGGTCTCATGTCCATTTTTGTGTGTTAAATTGAGGCCCAGGGGTGCATTTTGGACACCATACACAATATTTTAAAGTTTTATATAGTGCAAACAACATCCCAGGGCATGGGAGCGCTTTACATGAGCACCAGATTACATTACGTAGCGTCAGATTTATTTTACTTTAAGCATAGGAGATTAATTGATTTGTCCAGCACCAATGCATGGACTCAAACCTGGTTTCCAAGATCCAAGTCAGCAGCTCTGGCCATTAGACCACATCCATAATTCTCAATTTATGTATGAAAGTCATGCACAAGTGGGATGATTCTGTATGATCCTGTATAGTGAGCACATTCTCTGTTGAAATGGCCCTGTGAACAAAAAAAACAGCAGCAATAAATACTGAAAAGTTTCCCTGGAGTCTTTGAAGCACAGCACGTGTCAAGATAAATACAAAATATAATTGTATCTTTATTTCTCTTACACAACCTACCAGAAATCAGCTGGCAACCCACCAGTGGGTCGAGACCTACAGTTTGGTAAACGATGATCTAAGGCAAAGAAGGCAAAAAGAACCATCCGTTCGATGATGTAGTAATGGCAATATATAGACGTTTGGACAGTACCGATATCACAGTTATAATTGGCATAAAGGAATGCTTAATTATTATCAGCAACAGTACTTGTGTGCTCAAAGTTTCAGCTTTGGTTTTGCTGGAATATTTTTTTATATATTTTTAGCCGACTTGGGCTGTATTAATAATAGTTAAGCATTAAGATTGCTGATCAGACAGATAGATATGTTAAGTATTCTTGCATGAATATTGTATTGTCTGTGGGTGTGAGATTTCAGTTGATTGTGTTTTTTCACTTCCTTATGGTTTTTGAACACTTTTAACACATTCAAAGATGGTGAATCCTGTAGACACTTTTTGTCTTTTGTTTATGTTTGTTAACCTTATACTATTTAACCTCTTTCTACTGGTTTACATTATGCACGCAAGGCTCTGTGTAGCCAAAACGTGTCATGGGGAAATAGGCTTTCACAGACTGCACCTTATGACCTGAGTGCACGAGGTTCCTTTGGATACATATATAAAAATCCTAAACTAGATTCTCATGGAGGTCTAATATCGTATTGATTAATACATAATGATACATATGCTTAATCATGCTGTGATGGGAGACGTCCTGGTGCGACCTACTTGTCCACTGAGTGTGGGTGATATCATATTGGATTATACTTTTACTAAAATTGATAGCTGGCTTCGGAAATGGACATTGGTCGGAGAGTGGCTATCTGCCTCAGGACCTTTTTAGGTAAGAAAGAGGAGGATGGAAACCGAAGGGCTAAATTAATCCGTAAACCATGACATTCTGAGGAGGGATTTGCTGGATATTTGACACTGGATGTTTTGGCACTAACTAAAAGATATCCATGATATCACTGAATAGACAAACAATAGTAGTCCCAAACACCAAAATAATACATTTTGAGACAAAGAAGAAAGCTATTGCATCGACTTCAAAGAGCCATCAGAGCCACTTGGTCTCCTATAGCATTAAAAAAGTGTATAACTACATCTATACTATACAGTAAAAAGCAGTATGCTAGATACAAATGGATTCAGTTACCTTAAGCACTTCAAAGACATTATTTTTGTAAATTCTACTTAATTATCAAAGCCAGAAGATTACCTCTACTGAAGTAAATGGCCTACAAGGGTCTCATTTACAATATTATGTTGGCTTAATATCAGTACTTAAGTGTCTGTTAAATGTGATGCATCGGACCTAACTATGGGACTCAATCAAAAAGCGCTACATTGCGTACCGCGCATTGACGTTTCAGTCTCCTAGTGCACTGGGAACATATTCTACATCCCAAGGATTCGCTCTCCGGAACGTTCCTTAAATTAGAGTGGAGTGGACACACACCAGTCTAACAAGTGGACCGTGAATTATTATGTACAAACACCACACTGGATAGACGCATGTTTATTACTTTTCCTATACCCTCAAAAATGTATCCGGGTACCTTTGTCTGGAATTTAATATATACACAAGTGAATGTGGCACTATTATTTTTGAACGCCTGTTCTTTCATTTATTTTTGTTTTGTGCCATTGTTGATAATAGCTGTTTTTGATTGATTCTTGGAGTTCGGTTCCGTGTGTCACATTCAAGAGACGCTTCAAAATTGATCATTAAGCCTAATATACATTGTAAATTATCCGCTTGTAGGCCATTTACTTCAGTTGATTCTGTTACTCAAGGTCGCAAGAGGTTATTGGGTTGCCCTTACTTTATAGCATTGTGGAAACTGGAATCTAACATTAAGAATAATGGGTTGCCTCCAGGGATGTAGCTTAATCAAATTAGAGATTCTGGGTGTGTGAATTTCAAATTTCCCAACTAAGGGTGGATTGTTTCCATGAGGAACAGAGCTAGTACTAATTTGCATTAGGTGGGCATCTGTCTAGTGTGGCACAGTGAGTGAAAAAGGATGAGTTGGCATGCTACCCCAGGGAATTGCCATTTGCAAGCATTCATCCCGTCAACTTTTCGGTTTCTGATTACCTTTAAATGCCTGGAAACCTGAGAAGGGCACAGCTTTCCAGCCTACTTCTGCTAATGTTTATGAATTCCAAAAAGAAGTAAATTTGCACTCATTCTAGAAGTGCTTTTATGGGCTCAGATTTACTATTTATTTTGTAAACCAGTCACTATCTATATTTTAGTTTACGCTTAAAAAAATGAACATGTTAGAAGCTCTTGGTGAAGTGAGAACCACGAGAAATACCGATGCAGACATAGCAAACCCAACTCTGGTCCTCTAGATCCAACTATCAAGCCAAAAATGCTTTTCCGGGTGTCACACCCCAAACAACCCCACCTAAATCCACACCTCTGCCCGCTACACAGGAGCCTGGTAGTTCTTTCTGGGAACTCATGACTACGGTCACATACACTACAACATCCGGAAGTCCCAGCCCTACGATCAGTTATTTCAAATGTATTTTAACTGCACACACTCTTCTTCATCCCTGCTTTGAGAAGCCTTGATACTAGAGTACTCGAATCAGTGCATGTAAGCAGGGTTCAGTCTTTCGAGTCCTTGTATTTTACAAATCATTCTATCACCCCCTGGTACTAAGCCTGAGTTGCAAATAGAGGTGAGTGCATCAGAAAAGGAATAGGGCGAGCTGAGCCAGAAACAAGCAAGGGTATGGCTTGTCCCCAGTAGTCCGTGCATAAGCCGAGCCATGATAACATTTGACCAGTATATCGCCCAAAAGAAAAAAAATAGTTTCTTTAACATGCGGAAGCATTTCACCTTGGTACATATGATTATAAAACTGTATAGACAGACATTTATTTAAAGCATTTTTTTAAATTAACTTAGGAATATAAATGGCTCGCCATCCTCCCCCTTCATCGACAATGCCAAAGTAAACTAATAGGCAAGTCAGTAGTCATGTAAACCCTAAACATGGCCTAGATTATCATAGATGGCTCAACAGTGCAATTTATTAAGCAAATATAAGAGGTGCTTGTACAACGCAAATCCTGAACTCAATTATATAAAAGTTTTGGTCTCATATGTGATAATAAAGAAAATGGAGTCTCTGAAGTAAAATGTTTGTCTAGGATCACACAGTTTGAACAAGCAGGGAGGCTGGTATTGATTCCAAGTAACCTGGTTTCTCATTTTGAAATTCTTTTATTAGAAGTAAATATCTCTGTCTCTCACTCTTTCCTGTTTTACATCAAAGGTCACTGTTTTTTCTTTTATTTGTAGCCCAGGGCAAGAAAAACAGACACAGCAGACCCAACTCAGAGCCCCCAGACTCAACTACCAAGCCAAGAATGCATTTATTGTGGCCCTAAACACCACCTTGAAGGTACGCCCCTGGTTGCCTCAGCAGGTCTGACACAAATATGTTTGGCAATTATGAATTGAAGCCAGTTATGTTGACACAAACCATATCTAATAGTAAAAAGAGTGATTGCAGCTATAATGCCTTTGAAAGCTATTGTTAGGGATGGTTGAGCAGGGATATCCTGGCAGAGGTGCTTTAAATGGAGGGCAGTGTAGCTCTCTAGTTCCATACCCAACAAGCATTGGCAAAGTCAATAGGTCTCACCTATTCAAGAGCTATTGACTTTGCCAATATATTTTAGCAATGTTGTACACCAGAGTGACTAGTGTTCTGCATGACTAAACGGTAGTAGGATAAAGGAGAGTGGCGTGGAATGGAGTGTCATGAAGTGGAGCAGAGTGGAATGTTATGGAGTGGTGTACAATAGAGTAGAGAGGAGAGGAGTGAAGTGGAGTGCCATGGGGTATATACAGGGTTGTGGAGTGTTGTAGAGGGAGTAGAGTATCATAGAGTGGAAGGGCACAGAGTTGAGTGGTGTAGAGGGGAGCACTGAGTCCGAGTTGAGTGGCATAGAGTGAAGTGATACAGAGTAGAGTGGCGTAGAGTTCAGTGGCGGAGAAAGCAGTTTGCAGAATAGAATAACTTAGAGTGAAGTGGCCTACAGTGGAGTGGGGAGAGTAGAGTGATAGCCTTTGAAGAAAGACACAAGGACACAAGGAGCAACTTGATTAACTGTCTCTTAGAAACTGCGACTTGGATGACAGATCACTGTCTGAAACTAAACGCTGAGAAGTCGGAAATTCTACTTTTCGTAGGAGCTCACCTAGTTTGGTATGCTACCTGGTGGCCCCAATCACTAGGCTCTGCCCCTGAGCCCAAACGTGTTGTAAAGAACTTGGGCATCCTTATTGACAATGCATTAACCATACAAGATCAAGTCCGAGTTCTGTGTGGGAAATGCTTTGCTATGCTAAAGCTACTAAAGATACTTTTTTATGGATTCCTCTGAACTGTAGGAAAACCATCACTCAGACTTTATTATCTAGCAAATTGGATTATGGGAATGCGCTCCATGTGGGCATGGCAGACTACCTAGTCTTCCGATCGAAGGTGATCCAGAATGCAGCTGCCAATCTAGTCTGTAAATAAAACAAATATAGCTCAGCATCAGAATGTTTTAAGGAGCGTCACTGGCTGCCTATGTGCCAAAGGGCCAAGTTCAAGTTCAAGCTCCTGTGCTATGCATGTAGGACATTGCACAAATGTGTCCCCAGATTCCTGCAGGACAAAATCGAATTCTATGTTCCCACACGAAAACTGAAGTCTCGCTATCACTCTCTGGCTAAAACTAGACGCATTAAGAAAGTCAGAGCAGGGGGCTGCTCCTTTTCCTATTTGGCGACCCCTCACTGGAACAAACTTCCTCTGAACCTTCGCCTTACTGTTGACTCTATGTTATTTATGAAGAAGCTGAAAACACATCTATTTCCTAGGATGTAATTGTGTACGTTCTGCATTCTATTGCTTAGGTTCTTCTGTTGATGTCTTTGGCATAGTATTATCATCATTTCAGGTTATAGCTTTCCTAGTGCCATGATATCCCTTGCGATGATTGTTGCACTTAACAAATACAAATACAAAAAGAGTGCAGTGGCATAAGAGTGGAGTGATGCCGAGTAGAGTGGTGTAGAGCGCATTGGCATAGAGTAGAGTGGTGCAGTGCTGTAGGGTTAAGTAGAGTGCAGTGGTGTAGAGAGCAGTAGTGTAGAGTGCAGTCATGCTGAGTAGAGTGTTGTAAAGTGCGGTGTCATAGAGTGGTGCAGAGTAGAGTGGTGGAGAAAGCAGTAACGTCGAATACAGTGGTGCAGAGTAGACTAGAGTGGTGTAGAGTGCCGTTTCATAGAGCACAATGGGGTAGAGCGATGGATCATACAGTGGCGTAGAGTACAGTGGCGTAGAGTGCAGTGGCTTAGAGTGCAGTGGCATCACCTACAATGTTGTAGAGTATAGTGACGTAAAGTGCAGTGGTGCAAAGTAGCTGGCATAGGCTCAGTAGCGTAGGGTGCATTGGTTTTGAGTAAAATGGTGTTAGGGTTAATTGGCATAGAGAACAGTGGTTTAGAGTACAGTGGTATAGAGTGCAGTGGTGTAGAGTGGATTGGTGCAGTGTGGCGTAGAGCGCAGTGGCATTGCGTGCAGAGGTGTCGAATAGATTCTTTCAGGGTAGAGGGGAGTGGTGTACGGTAGAGTAAATTGGTGCAGGGTAAAGTGCAGTGGCACATAGTAGTGGCGTAGAGTGCTGTTGCATAGAGTAGCAGAGTCTCATAAAGTGCAGTGGCATAGAGTTCAGTGGCGCAGAGTAGATTGTTTCAGAGTAGAGTGACGTGGCGTAGAATGGAGTGGTGCAGGGTAGAGTGGAGTGGTGTAGAGTATTGGCGTAGAGTGCAGTGTTGCAGAGTGGAGTGGAGTGGTGTAGAGTGCAGTGACAAAGATGCTGTGATGCATAGTAGAGTGGGGTAGAGTGTAGTGGCATAGAGTAGAGTGGTGCAGAGTAGAGAGGCATAGAGTGCAGTGTCAGAGTGCAGTGGTGTGGAGTAGATTAGAGTGGAATAGAGTGCCGCAGAAAGAGGGGTGTAATACAGGCCCCCGCAGCCCCCACAGTGCGGGGGGCCCGAGCTGCAGGGGGCCCCCTCTGCACAGTACTCTGTGGCTGCTTGGAGTTCCTGTGTTTTTTCTTTACGTTCAGCGCGGGCCATCAACGAAGAAAGCGATTTACTTATCAAAGAGACTCTGTTGATGAATGGATTGTGTCAGTTTCCAGAAATAAGCAGGCAGACAAATAGCCCACATGGCAGGTGATGCTAGTTTTTGTTAGTTTGAAGATTAAGTGCTAACAACTATGCTCTGTAGGATCAGTTGTTTTATGTCTTTTGTTTGTAAAACACATCTCTAATTAAATGCTTTTAAAATTAATAGTTATACACCTCAGATTTATTTGTCTTGCTTTCATTTTAAAAGACGGGTGTAATTAATATGTCTTGTTAAAAACGTGAAGTTCATCAGCTATTAAGTCTGGGATCTTTGAATGTCCTGCATACCAAGACTTGACTCAATTAAGAAAATATAAGCAACTGCCAGGAGATTTCATTCAAGCTGCTGGATAAATGACACAGGTGGTTAGTGCGTAGCAAGGGTGCATACAGCCCTAATGCAAGCAAGGAAAACCATCCTCCTGCTTACAGGTTGAGTAGTCAAATGCAGCCATTGTACAGTGCAGTGGGCCCCTCACGCCCCTGGGCACTAGTTCTACTGCACCGGCTGCACCAATGATAGCTGTGCCCCTGAGCCTGGTTAAGTCATTTAGCGCTCTTACAGCTGGCATCACATTCTGCTTGTTTAAAGATGGCTCAGCCCTTCGATACATTTTTCTAAGGTCACTCCATGTCAACAGCAATGCAGTTTTCCACCTTTCATGTTTGATTTAACAACCTAAGCAATTCCTAGCGTTTTCACATCAATTGACGCTGAAAACAATGATCTGTATACACCACAGATGCATTGTGTGCTTTGTGACAGGGAATCAATTAATAACTTTTCCCTTTTGTGAAATTCTGATAAAGTTTGCAGATACTGTCATAGGTTGGCATTCAAAGAAGCATCCTGCATTGTGCGTTTTTTGCTGTTTTAGGACCTTTTTAGGTCTCGGCCTGATGTCAGTAGCGCATGCGCTGCTCTACTCGTACGAGACTTCTTGGAATCAATACGATTCCAGAAGCCTCATCCCAGTTCTGCCTTCAGCTTTCATTCCTGCACGTTGTTTGGCGTCATGAATTATGCCTAAAGCACTGCAATGATTGCACTGAAGGCATGCCAATCATTCCTTGTTGCCACCCTGTCTCCTTTTAGGCACACCCACTGGGATTGGATCATTTACGGGCGGATTTACACTCTTTCCTTTAAAGGACTCAAAGCACTTTTTTTTCTAATTTGCAGCTCTGTCCACACGCTTGTAATGGCAGCTGACAGCCTCTCCTGTGGAATTCTGCTGCCTCATCAACGCATCTTATCACTCTGGTGTTTAGCTTTTTAAAGCAATCTATTCAAGCATTCATTTGAGCATTATGATGAGCTGACGAGTATATTTCGTGTGAGGCAGGGTTGGACTACAGAGCTATGTTTGAATGGTCAGAGCCTTTAGAGCCAGAGAACTAGGTCAGCAGAGCTGATTTAGAGCCAGAGAACCAGGTCAGCAGAGCTGCTTTAGAACCAGATGCCATTAGGGCCCTTTAGGACTCATGGGGCTTGTAAGACCTGGCAACTTTAATGGGTTGGAGATCCTGCTGCTGAGTTTCCAGAAAACCATTCCAAAAATCCATCAACTCCAAAACCCCAGGATCAAAATTGGAACAGGGGTTTCATCCAAGTAAAGTAGTCAGTCTGGGCGCCAAGCCCAGTTCTTCAGTCTCTGTGAAAACCTATCATATCTGAAAACAGGCCAGTAGTGGCCGAAGTTTTCTGGTGGCAGGGCCACCCAATGTAATTGGGGAACCCACGTGGACCATACATTTGACCAGTCTCAACTGTGAAGTGAAATTTGGTATTAAAGCTGGTCAGCTGGGCTGCAGGATGTTCTTGGTTTAGTCAAGTGATAAGACTTTCATACAAGTGGACCTGTGCAGGTCTGCTTGACAGTCACACGTCGGCTTCTCTCCTCACTGGCCTTTTGAGCTCTAGTCAGTTCACTGCTGTAAAGATTGTTCTCCAGAGTCCAGAATATAGCGGCCCGCAAAGAGTCTAATTGTGGCAAACATTTTCTAAGCACTATTATGGAGAGTCTCCATGAGGTTTGATTATGTACAAATATATTGGCCCAGAAGGTCAGTAGTTCATTTTATTTGCAGGTAGTTAAGGAAACCAAGAGCTAACTAAAGTGTCTGCTTTCTTTAAAATATAAAATACTGCTCCCATCAGGGGCAAGTGCATCTTACTTCTTTGTCTGGTTCCTTCCTGTCTGTATCCCTGCAGGCACTGTCGGTCAGGCTGGTCACGACATTTGCCATGGTTATTGTTCTTTGTGGATTTGAACCAAACTCTTTGAGCCACCCTGTTGTACTTGAAGACACGTTAGAAAATAAAGAGAATTGAGGAGGGCAGATTGTAGAGGGGAGCATAGAAACATATTTTACAATAAAAGGATGGGATCTTTACACTATCGCATAAAGCAACTCCAGTGTAAGGCGGAGACCACAGACAAAGGACAGACAGGATGTCAATAAAAGGACAATGTAGACCTTCAGTGAAACGCTATCATGTGTAATATGCACGCCGTCTTGCAGCAGTTGCCAGCCATCAAACACAATCACCTAGCCACACAAATCTGAAATACACACAACACAGTTACTTCACACCAGACTTCAAGAATTTTGGTGTAACTCCTTTCAAAAACCTAGACTCTGAAAGACCATTTGTAGAAGACTGTGTGGTCAGTACCCAGATTTGTGAGGCATGATGGGTATCTCTATGTTTGTTTCAACCATAAATACACCCGTAAGATGGGGAATAAAATGGAAACGATGGGGGGTGACAATGAAGAAGATGGACATATTGTTCCTGTTTTCATAAAATGTGGAAATACTGTCAGAAAAAGGGCTGTCAACTCTCCTGTGAAACAAAACTCTCTTGGGCACAGTGGAAGTAAATTATGTTTAATTTCAGGACTAAAAGCTCCTTCATACTTTGTAATTAAAACTGAAAACCATTCACACTCAATTACATGTGTGTACTCCATTCAGCCTGAATACACCTGGCAAGAAATTTTTAATTCCCTCATTATTCACCCGTTTAACTACACTTATCTCAGACCATTGACTATCGAAAAGGACTGTAATGCACAGCACTGGGCCTTTGGCCTCCTGGAGAAGACTCATCCTATCTACAGCCAGCTTATCCCATAAAGGGAGCTTCAGTCAAGCTTTTGCAACAAACCATTGTCTTCATATCTTCTTCAATTTGTCTTCAGATTGACACTTTACTCACTATTGGCATTTCGCCCACCATCATATCAATACGAAGCCAAAAATGTTTATCTCTTATTCTTTTTTTCTGTTTGCCAATTCCTAAAAACCATATATTCCCTGGTTCTTCAATCAATTTCCATAATCCATGTACTAGAGCAATCTTTCCACATCTGGAAATCTATTATCATTTGACAATTCCGACTTTGCCCCTCGAAATGGCTGCACATTACCTTAAACACTTTACTTTCTTGCAACCCTCTTAGCAAATACTTAATAGCGCCTTTCAAATCCCTACCTTTCACAAAACCACTTTCCCACTCAACCTGTGAATGGCTTTACTCTAAATCTGCACAACTATTAGTACTAAACAATCTTCCTACACATTCACTTCTTATAATGATACACAAGTCATTCTTTGCATCAGAAATATATTGCAACTATGGTCTTATAGTAAATAATAAAACCCTTGCAATGTGACAATGCGAGGTGATCTTCAGGTCACTCCATTTGGATTATTAAAAGGGTGAGTGTTCATTTCCAGTATTAAACCCAGAGCTCCACGAAAAGTGTCTAAAAATGTATCTTCACCCTCAAACGCGGGCTAAAGTTTCCCTCAACTACAGAATATCTTTCTTCTGCAGCTACGAGGGATTTGGGTTTAAATGCAGTTACATTTTCTCCCGCATTTGGGTTTTAGGAAAATAGAGTTCCCAATTCGACATCACATTTATTGGTTGTTTTAATGCTCTTTAAGGTGGGCTCAACCACTTTTAACAGTGTTAAAGGATTTATGGCTAATTTCACATTCACTGGTGCAAGTCCAACACATTTACACACTTACATTTCACCCGATCACACTTATTTATCAACATATGTTTTAGAATGGGTGTTGCTAGCAAAGTTAGGCACATAGAGTAACTCAGATTCAAAAAGACATTCAAATGTCTCTACCCTTTAGTGCTGGAATGTCAGGTTTGGCCAGGAGACAGTTTTAGCTGTTTCGAGCATCATATAATAAAAGAAATCATACATTTAAAAAAATGCATACTTGGAGGAGCTTTGGTCGAGCCCTCTTCATCCACTGGTCTGTTCAACTGTCATTCACCTCCCGCTCGCTGGAAGCGTGGGTCAACAGGTCAGCCCATTTCATTCCCGCGGGGCCGGCTGTGCGAAGCCTTTTTGAGGTCACAAACGGCCAGTAAGAATCGTGCTGTATCTGGCCGCAAAAATATTTTTTTTTTTATGTACCAACACCAAAATGCGATTCCACAGAATCACAATTTGGGTATGAGATTCTTTATTTGGAAGGAATGTGTTTAGGGCATCCCTTCCCGTAGTGGTATGTATTATTAATGCTTTGCGACCGGAATACGGTGACAACCCATTTGCAAATGGAAAGGGGTTCACAATGGACCCCTTCCCATTTGCGCATGTTAACAAAAATATTTTTAAGAGTAGTTAGTGGTCCATGGACCAAGGCCTACCTTTAAACAAGCATTTGCAATGCAACAGGTCTCGCATTAGTTAGCTTAGTGCTATTGGTGTTGTAATTACAATGTTGCTTAATGGTGTTGTTTTGAGTGTAGTGTATGTATTTTACTTGTAAATAGAGAACTGAACGCGCCCCATGCGCATGTTGTACTAAAACACTTATATGAATAATTAATTTTGGCAGCGGTTTGGAGCCGGTGGTGCTTTGCCTTTGGTGGCCCGGACAGCTTGTTTGTTATATGAATAGAATTTTCAGGGAGAGTAAGTTGTGCCAGTGAGAGCGGTGAGGTTAGGGGGCAAGGGGTATTAATTTAAGCAGCTAAGGAAGAGGTAGGGACGGACTTACTCACAGGGTAAATGGGAAAGGTGGGCAAGGGAGAGGGGTTCCAAAAGTAGAATTTTTAGATGTATTCAGTGGTTTGTGCATGTGGTTAAGACAGGGTGGAGGGTGCTTAATGAGACAGTATGAGGAGCCACAGCCAGAAATATGATGTCGGTGTCATCCCAATAAAAATGGAGTCTTTAAAATGTTCAAACACGTGCATTCACATTTTTTTTTGAGGGGTGGTGGGGGGAGTTCTGTGCTGAACATGCGGGTCCGGCTTTGTATTCTCCATAATTCACAGAGCCCAGGCTAGACTACAATTACATGTAAGTCTGTAAGCAACAGAAAGTGTACGTTTCCAGAAGTAAGCCGTATTTGCAGAACAAATGCTGTTTAGTATGTGGGAAATGTAAATGAGGGGAAACGGCAATGAGCAAAATTGCCAAAGACCCGTTTTTGTACACCAATGATTTGTATTTTATATTTTGTTGCTAGAAGAAGAGAGAGCACATAGAGGGCGCAGTTGTAAATTAGATAGGCGGACAGGAGTGTCTACGGGGAGTATATACGGTCGGTGGGAGCAAAGAAGCAGCAGAGGGTGAAGGGGATAAATATAAATAGTAGCAGGCGGGGGAGGGGGAGAGAAGGAAGCACTGAGTCTTAGAAATATTGTGTGACTAGCAGCAGCACACAATGTAGAGTAGAAGGGTCCGGCCAGGGAAGTGAGAAAGTAAGCGGGAGGCAAACGGGAATACGTGTGGTAAGGCACCACAAATTAAGGCCAGAATTAAAGGTGCAGTAGTGTATGAGCAAATCGGGAATTCACTACTTTGTGGGGTAATGCCCTGTTTGAGAAAAACAAATTGTAGCACTGCAGCTACGCTAAACATGCTTGCTTGTACAGTGACAGAGCGTGTTCTACAAACATTAGTGTATATTTGTGGTAGAAGCTTGTAACTTCTATAGTGTATGTTTATAGTTATGCCGGGCTCTAACCACCAGCAACATATAATGGATGGAGGAGGGGCCTGACCGGGAGAGGGAGGGAGCGAGGGGCGAACGGGAGTTTGTGTATGAGCGCTTCAAATTTACCTGTAAGGTAGGCAAAGTGCTTTAGGGCATGTGTCTGGCCTGTGCAAAGTGTGGAGGGCAAAATCTTCTATTAAGGTGTATACCCATGCCGTGCTCTGACCAGCGGCAGCACAGAACACCAACAATTTGTATTCCATATTTTGCCACTAGAAGAAGAGAGGGCACAGTGGGCGCAGTTCTAAATTACATAGATGCTTGGGGGTGTATACCATGCGCATATACAGACGGTGGGAGCACAGAGGAGCAGAGGGTGAAGGGGATAAATATCAATAGTAGCAGGCAATGCCAAAGAAAGTGGAAGTGGGGAGTAAAGACAGTGAAAGCAGGAAGTAAAGAAAGTGAAAGCGCGCCATGCGCGCATTCTGCTAAGCCGCTGAAATGAAAAGAAACGGCCAGGGAACTCTTCAGAATGCAATGCAACACAAAAAAAAGTGGAAGCACGCTGTGCCTGCACACCATACGAGTGCATATCTCCTGTCCGGGAGTGTGCACATGTCCTGTCCGGGCAGGCACACCAAACAGGAGACAGGGAGGGAACAAAACATGCTTCCCTCCCAATAAAAAGCACGTATTCGGGAGCTGCGCCAATAAGAAGCATGGGTGGAGCTTCCACCCCCGCTTTGCAAGCTAAATCAAAAACAATAGATCTCACCAAGAGCATGCAACGAATGCGCTACGTCGCCTGGCGAGACCTAAAAATTAAAGTTACACTTCTAAGGTTTTTTTTAAACCCATCCCTTCTTCTTTTAATGAAAATGAGCTGAATTAAAAAAAAGATAACTTTGTTTAAAAGTAATCACAGACATGGTGATCTACTTTCATGCCTAATAGGTCACAAACTGTGACCTAAGTCATTAATATTCATGAGATAGGTCAATTTACGAACAACTAGAATTCTCTATTTCAAATTTAAAACTTTCGTGTATTAGGAATTGCAATTGTCAAATAGCGATTCGGTAAAAATCACAATCTGGAAATTGCAATTCCCAGTGTTAGTTCATCTGGCCCTCGATGTCTTTCACTGTCATGGCATTTTGCTTGATCACGTGCTCATCTGGCTAAAAAGAGGCGCACCTCAGTGCCAGGACTGGTAGGTCAGTACTTCACCAATGATCTTTCCTTTAATTCTTTCTCTTTTACATTATTTATTAATCATCTATCTGTGTTTAAACTATGTCTTTGAGGACCCATTTTCAGACAGCATTCAAAGGCATAAGAGCATAGGGCAATTAGGATAGGTGTGGACATGGCCAAAGCATTAACATACGCTCCTTCCATCTTTCACCATCACATATTTGATTCGCTCTTTCGCTTACTTAATGTCAGAACAAGAGGGGTACACTGATTGTGCAGGATTTAAAGTCAACACCACTAAAACTGAAGTGCTAGATCTTAACAAGCCTCCTGCCTCATGCAGACACTCAGAACGCTCACCTCCATTAGGTGGGCATTCGAACCCATCACATACCCAGTTATAGCAATTGCACCATATGTAGCTCAGGGAATTGCTCTAAATTATTAGCCGCTGCATCTGCAGGGAGCTAAAGTGAGACACATGCAATGCTTCTCCCTGTTCAGAACTCCAGCTGTGAAAATGCCAGTCCTGCTCTAAATCTTGTGCTTATTCCAAACAATCCCACTTCCAGCGCCACTGCACTTCTCTGCCTGTTTCCGAATTCAATGAACAACTTCATCTGGGGAGGGAAGAGCCAAAGGGTGGCAGCCATAAACTCTTCACCTACCGGTTGTGCAAGTGGGGGTTGCTTCTCCCCTCCCTGAATGGTTACTAGTGCCAGTGCGCTTTCTATACCATAAATACCATTCATGGGTCACACCAACAACTAGGACCGGGAGCGGTGTAGTTCCAGTACAAACTTTAGTGCTCCCCCACTGGAGCCGTCACTCTCTTCGATTCAGTAGCCGGTGATAAACATTTTAGTAAGAATAACAGACAAAGGTTGTAGGTTCAAAGCTTTGTATAGGAAAATGTAGGCAGGTTACAAAATATACTATAAGGGAAATTAAGCAACAAAGCATATGAATAAAAGAGGATTATTTATATAGCAGTCAGCTACTCCAGGTGTGTCCCTGCGCTGGGCATCAAAGGTAGGTACAAGGGAAGGCAAGACCAAACAGGCTTCCTGACACCATAAAGAGTAAAGAAATATGTTTTCAGTGCATTTTTTAAGCTTGCTTCCTCCGTGATTAATCTCAGATGGCTAGGAACATGGCCACGACAATACCGTGAAGAAGGAACCCTCTCTCCGTTGCTTTTTAGGTCTCGCCTAAGCCATTGCGTTAGAGATGCTTTGGCGAGATATTAAGTAAGGAGCTTTCAAAAGTGCTCTCAAAGTCTGCAGGCAGATTGGGTACAGCGCATGTGTGCCGGGCGCACACACCATTTGTCAGCCTGCAACCTTTGGGAGCACTTTCGCGGCCGCGTTGATGTTCTCAGTGAGCCGCGCGGCCACTGAGAACATCAAAGTGGCAGCGAAAATGCACACCATTCGCCACCCCCTTCCTTATCCCACTTCCAGCTTGTTTGTAAAACATTTACAACTAACGATTGCTGGATTAATACACAGTCATTGCTTAGCATTGTGTAAAATTGTGTTGTCTTTGAGACAACTGTATTTTATCATGTCACATCAGCAGGAAAATAGTGAAATGCTTTAAAGTAACACCTTCTGTTTTCCTGTATTCAATGTTAAGAACTGACATGAGATTATAGTTGCCTTATGAAACCGATTGAGTTGATGTACCCAGTGACTTGAAAACCCTCTTGCTCCGTCACTCTGTGAACACGTTTAATGCTGTTCTGGATCCACGTCACTTTTGTGGTGTATTTCTTCGCCCCTTTGGACAGTTTCTCGGTGACTGGTGGGACCTGGCTGGGGGTGGTTCCAGTTTTAGAATGGCTCGCACACATGCTTCCCGTCTCCCACTCTCGTGCTGTTTTTAAAAGTGGTGATTCTCTGCTTAATGTTTTCTTGTCCTTCCTGGGACAAGTCACCTCGATTTAGTATTTCCCTTTTGTCATTGATGTCTACTTCATTGGTCTCACTGACCTCAGATTCACGGTTACTTGTTTTCTCAGGACCGTGGGCCCTCATCCATACTCATTTTCACTCCCTCACCCTGCCCCATACAGGGACAGTGGTTCTGTGACTAGAACTTTGTGCAGACAGTACTGTCGGCAGTGCAGTACCCGGGTGCATTGTAGGACTAATTCGGAACCACAGTCTGGAATTTTTGTGTTCTTTTGTTGTCCTTTCCATACAGAGGTGCTCTTAAAGCCTATGGCTAATGGTCCTTGTACTGCGGTGCCATTTCTGGCTGACTATTCTTGAATGAGCCTGTCTAAATCTTACTCATGAGGTTTACCAATGATTATAGCAGTAGTGTGCTGAAGTGTACCTGTGGGGTCAACATGTGATCCCCTGGTACAGGCTGGAACTAATTCTGCTGATTCCCTCATTGCACATTAAGCTGAGCTTCCCTTCTTATATCTATCTATCACCCTCACATTATCTATCTATCGCCCTCACTCTATCTATCTATCGGACTCACTCTATCTATCTATCTATCGCCCTCACTCTTTCTATCTATCTATCTATCTATCTATCTATCTATCTATCTATCTATCTATCGCCCTCACCCTATCTATCTTCCTCACTCTATCTATCTCCCTCACTCTATCTATCTATCGTCCTCGCTCTATCTATCGCCCTCACTCAATATATCTATCGCCCTCACTCTATCTATCTATCGCCCTCACTCTATCTATCTATCGCCTTCACTCTATCTATCGCCCTCACTCTATTTATCGCACTCACTCTATCTACCTGTCGCCCTCATTCTATCTATCTATCGCCCTCACTCTATCTATCTATCTATCTATCTATCTATCTATCTATCTATCTATCTATCTATCTATCTATCTATCTATCGCCCTCACTCTATCTATCTATCTATCTATATAGCTATCTATCTATCTAGCTATCTATCTATCGCCCTAACTATGTCTATCCATCTATCCATCTATCTATCTATCTTTCTATCTATCTATCTTTCTATCGCCCTCACTCTATCTATCTATCACCCTCACTCTATCTATCTATCGCCCTCTATCTATCTATCTATCTATCTATCTATCTATCTATCTATCTATCTATCTATCTATCTATCTATCTATCACCCTCACTCACTCTATCTATCTATCTATCTATCTATCTATCTATCTATCTATCTATCTATCTATCTATCTATCTATCGCCCTCACTCTATCTATCACCCTCACTCTATCTATCTATCTATCTATCTATCTATCTATCTATCTATCTATCGCCCTCACTCTATCTATCGCCCTCACTCTATCTATCTCCCTCACTCTATCTAACTATCACCCTCACTATATCTATCGCCCTCACTCTATCTATTGCCCTCACTCGATCTGTCGCCCTCACTCTATCTATCTATCGCCCTTACTCTATCTATCTATTGCCCTCTCTCTATCTATCTATCTATCGCCCTCACTCTATCTATCTATCGCCCTCACTCTATCTATCTATCTATCGCCCTCACTCTATCGCCCTCACTCTATCTATCTATCTATCTATCTATCTATCTATCTATCTATCTATCTATCTATCTATCTATCTATCTATCTATCTATCGCCCTCTCTCTATCTATCACCCTCACTCTATCTATCTATCTATCTATCTATCTATCTATCTATCTATCTATCTATCTATCTATCTATCTATCTATCTCCCTCACTCTATCGCCCTCACTCTATCTATCGCCCTCACTCTATCTATCTATCGCCCTCACTCTATCTATCGCCCTCACTCTATCTATCTATTGCCTTCACTCTATCTATCGCCCTCACTCTATCTATCTATCGCCTTCACTGTATCTATCTATCGCCCTCACTCTATCTATCTATCGCCCTCACTCTATCTATCTATTGCCCTCACTCTATCTATCGCCCTCACTCTATCTATCTATCGCCCTCACTCTATCTATCTATCACCCTCTATCAATCTATCTATCTGTCGCCCTCACTCTATCTATCTATCTATCTATCTATCTATCTATCTATCTATCTATCTATCTATCTATCTATCTATCTATCCATCTTTCTATCTATCTTTCTATCTATCTATCTATCTATCTATCTATCAATCTATCGCCCTCACTCTATCTATCGCCCTCACTCTATCTATCTGTCTATCTATCTATCGCCCTCACTCTATCTATCTATCACACTCACTCACTCTATCTATCGCCTTCACTCTATCTATCTTTCGATCGCCCTCACTCTGTCTATCTATCTATCTATCTATCTATCTATCTATCTATCTATCTATCTATCTATCTATCTATCTATCTATCTGTCTATCTATCTATCTATCTATCTATCTATCTATCTATCTATCTATCTATCACTCTCACTCTATCTATGTATCTATCGCCCTCACTCTATCTATCTATCGCACTCACTCTATCTATATCACATCACCACAGCATCACTCAACATCACCACAGCATCACTCAGCACCACCATAGCATCACTCAGGGGCACCACAACTTCACTATGCGCTACCACAGCATCACTGAACGCCACAGCATCACTCGTCGCCACCACAACATCACTCAGCGCCACACAGCAACAATCTGTGCAACCATTCAACAACAACTGGTTCAAATATGTTCTCTCAATGTTTCAAACTTTATTACAAATGTCACAAAAAGATGTTAATATTTCACTTCTGTTCTTGGATTTTCATCACAATAAAATACACTGAACATAATCTTCACAAAAGTTATTTACACAGTTTAAGCTATTGCCATTATAAATGACAATAACTGTTATTTAAGTATTAATTATTAAAAACAAACATTGTTATTTGTAATATCAATACATCTAAGTCACGTAAATACAACACATATTGCATTACAAATGCTGTAGGTGTCACATTTGTGAAAGTTAAAACTATTGGCATTGTAAATGACAAAGCTATTAATTTCGCTATTTTCAAAACCAACAAATAAATAAAAAAATTGTCATTTACAATACCAATAGCTCAAACTTTCCTAATGTTCGAGACCTATTGCATTGCAAATGCTTGTTAAAGCGGGGGACTGTTAGCAGCTCAGCGTTACTGAAACGCAGCAATCTCCCTGGTCTTTATTCATTGATCCTCACATCAAGGTATTATTGAGTAGGGCTTGATGTGTTTCTGTTAAGGCTTTAAAAAAATACACTATGCCCTTGTACACTGGGAGCCAATGAAGCTTCTCGCGGAGATGAGATACTGGCAAGTGCTTAGGTGGCTTGCATAGTAGGCGGACCGCTATATTCTGCACTACCTGTAGCTGCTGTATTAAGTACTCTGGTATGGACAGGGACAAAACATTGACGCAATCCAGCATCGATAATATTGAAGCCCTCACTATAGTGACCTGAGCCTCATGAGGAATAAGGTGCAGATATTTCCTGAGCAGGCGAAGAATTAAAAGTCAAGATTTTACAACCGACAAAACCTGGGAATTGAAGGAAAGATGCTAATCAAACAAAATGCTGAGATTTCTTGCTACTGCCATTGGGAGCAGCAGCAGGGAAGGGCACTATTAGGCCAGGCTCCTGTCCATCCAGGGAGGGGATTCAACCCAATCAAAAGGTTCTCAGTCTTGTCTGGGTTGCACTGTAATGTGTTCCTCCTGAACCAGTCAAGTAGCACCTTTAAGCAAAGAGACCGTTTTTCTTTGGCGCTATCTGAGTAGGTGAACAGAAGCTGCATATCGTCCGCATAGAAAATAATCTTGATGCCGAAAGATTCGACCAGGAATGCCAGAGGGAAAAGATAGATATTGAAAAGAGTAGGGCTAGGTGCAGAGCCATGCGGAACATCCCATTGCAACTGTCTGGCTTTGAAAGAGCATGGCTTCATCCAAACGACCTGCTCTTGTTTCTCCAAAAAGGCTGAGCCTGCCACACCCAGCTGTTCCAGTCTTTGTAGCTGTGTCGTGTCAAATGCTGCTGACCAGTCCAACAGCACCAGAGCAACTTTGAGACTAGAATCCAGGCTGATCTTAATAGATTCAGAGATTTCTAGTAGTGCTGCCTGTGCTATGTCGGGCTCGAAAGTCGGGGTAATGTTGTCCGCTACAGACATCAGTACTTGAGGTGGAAGCGAATCCTCAGCAGATCCTGATCTGTATGTAGCAAACTGTTCCTTCAAGTCCTCTGTTGTAGGTGGTAAAGAAAGTGTCAACTTTGTTTTTGCTGATGGCCATGTAATGTCTCCAAGTCCTGGGGCAGAATCCAGTGTATTAGGGCTCCCCAGGTTAGCCTGGATTTTTGAGATCTTTTCATCGAAGAAACCACTTAGTCTCATGCATAAGACTTGGTTGGACTCAGGGTGCCGGGACTTAGTTTGAGGATCTATAAAGTTGCAACAGCTCTTAAATGTCTCCTTGCCATTGTTGCCAACCTCTCAGATACATCGGGTGTAAAAGGAGCAGAGTGATCTTTTTATATTTTTATGCTATATGTTAAGGGCAAGTTTATAGTGTACTTTGTCTTCTTCTAGACAGTGTTGTCACCAAGTTTTCTATAGCTTTTTACAAGCAGCTCTCTCCAGGATTAATTTCTGAAAGAACCAGCAGGCCGAACAAGCCTTAATTCCCCTCTTAGAGGTCCTCATTGGTACCACAGAATCGACCACTCCCATTGACCTTAACTGAAAACTGAAAGTTTTTGGATGAGTCCCATCCAAAAACCTCTTGAGGTCGGGGAGTGAGACCTTGTTCCATGATCTAATTCCTTGATCCTGGGTAGGAGCTCTTCTTTCCTAAGGGCATGAATAACGGCAGGAAAATGGAAATGATCCGAGCAACACACCTGTACCAGGCTTTCCCAGTGAATACCATCAATGGCATGACCTGCTTTATGTGTGGCGCCAGTGTCTACACATGTTAGATTAAGTGAAGATAGGGATTCCAGAAAGTGGAAGGACCATGGGTCATTTACCATGTCCATGAGTATTTGAAAGTCGCCTAGAATCGTAAAATGGGCATAATTAATGCATATCGGGGCTAGGACCTGGTCAAGGCATGCTTGGAAACTTCCTGCATAACCTGTGGGACGGTAAACCAGCACACCTGAGAAGGAGTGTTTGGCACTGGGAGAAATGCTAAAACCAACGGCTTCCTCACCCTCAGCTCCTCCAGCCTAAATGCCTGGCACTTAAAAAGAATGGCAACCCCTCCCCCCCTCTTGCCCACTCTGCATCTGCGTGCACACAAGCGTAGTTGTCGGGGATGGCTAAATGCAGAGCAGGGCATTAATCCTCACTCATCCATGTGTCTGTCAAGAAGAGGACATCCAATTTACTTTCTTCCAGTAAATTGAATATATCTAGTGCATGTTTATGTAAAGAGCGAGTGTTATTCAGGGCGGTCTTAAGACAAGGTGGGTTCAGTGTCTTTTTGGTTATGCTTTTGGTCTTTCTGTTGATGGGATACAGGCTACATTTATAATGGGCACAAGAAATAGAACCCACACAGTCTAGGAGGAATGGAGAACAAGCTTTAAGAACCTCCTCTCTTATACCTTTTAGTATGGATGCCCGGGTCGGGTCATGGCGCACCCACTAAGCTATACACCCTGCGGCCATTCAAATATAGGAGGGGAAGACTCCTCCTCTTTATTCAATCGTACACTAGAGTGTGATCTCCAAAAAAATGGCGCCATTCTGTGCTCCGTCCGTCTACCATTTTACCTCCCGAGTACAATTCCTGCCCCTTATTAAAAACCAGACTACGTTGCTGATTAAAAGGTAGGATGAAATAGTTTTAAGGTACTGTATGCAAAATAACTGAGCGCCCAGACTGCTCCATGAAGGAGCTTAAATGTAATGCAAACAGACTCAGGTCCAGTTTTTAAATTCATATTCCAATTCAGTGCAAACAGATTCAGATTCAATACCGTTTTTAGTATTCACTTTAGGATTCAAACCAAGCAAGTTCTATTATTAAGGAATGCACTATCCATATAAGGCATATGCACAAATAACTCATTACAGTTCTGGGTGAAATCTGGCATAGATTCACCTTCTAAGAGTTGGAAAAGGGGGATCCCTTCTCATAGAAATCTACATCCTTTTATCGGACTTTAAACAAAGATCATACATTCTACATAAGCACACGTTTCGCAGGATATGCACCACACAGAACAAGCAGGTTACAATCTACTTTAGAATATATTCGATGATTCTGCCATGGTAGCCTTACATTGAATGTGCAGACATTCTCACAGTTGGTTTGGCAGTCCAATGGATACATTGTATGCCCATAGCCTGGGGCAGTTGAAGCATCCTTGGAACAGAGCAAGGAGGTCTCTGGGAACATTTTTCACTCTATTAGTGTGCATCGTGCAATTCGTGGTTTGAAACGTAAGAAACAACAAGAAGAAGACATGATTTTGGTGAAGTCAGTACAAGCTGGAGGACAATGGAAACACAACTCGAGTTAGTATGAGCCCAAATTGCAATGCATTTAAAATGAAAGACCAGCTCTCACACTACCAGATGGCTCAACTGCGACTAAATGGGACAAGAAGGAAACTGATAAACAATGGTGCTTCATTGGCCATGCCATTGCACATATTTTCCTCTGGAAATTGAAATGCCAAGTGAAGAAACAAAGGAGTTGGAGACTGTGATTGTCATTGCTCGTTAAGTGATGTTTGTAATTTGGGACAAACTAAGCAAGGCCAAAGACTTCACAACATTTCCACTCTATTTACTCCTATGTGCAAATACCCAGATTCCATGCCAGGTCTAGATAGCCATGGCTTTAAACTGTGGAGCAACTGTAAATGTCTGACATTGGGCTCACTGCTGAAGGATGAGATATTAAATTTTTTGTAGACTTACAAATGGAAATCTGTCTACCAGAGACCGAAACGTACTGATGTTTGCAGATGCACATTTGGGCATTACACTCTTCAATAAAGATAGGGGTGAAACATGTCCTCACAAACTTTCAAGAGATAGGTAAGGAGGAGGGAGCACACAGAATAGGCACATTATCTCCACACTCTAATACATGGCCACTTGCACATATTATCCCAGGGGCCAAAAAGTATGGTCTGCGGTGTTGACGAGAGCCACATTAATGCCAGCAGGGTGGGGGTCGGGTATAACATGGACGTAAAGAAGCAAAACGTACATAGAGTGTACAGTGTGTTGTGGACTTATTTTAAAGGTTTCCTTCCATAGAGCTTTGTACATTATGGACCTAGTGACTAGCAGCTTCATAGATTTGATCGTACTGTTATGCTGGCTTAGTCGCTATCGCTCTACCACATCCTAAGGTAAGACTTGTCTGCGTGTTATTGCAACCTTTGATGAGTAAAATGTACAAAGGAAGTAACTTGAACTCGGTATTTAAAGTCGGAGCAGATTCCATTGCACAGTGACATTTCATAGGTTAAAGTAGCCCTGTGTCTCAACATCATTACCACTCAAACCCCAGCTATTGTGTAATGGGCAGGATAGATAGCAACCAGAAGGCATGATTTGTAGTAATCTCTGCCTCCTCTTGTGAAAAAAATTTGCTCTCTTGAGTAATCACTTTCTGAACATATTTATCTGCTCCTTTTCTAGCAGAGAGAGGAAAAACTTAAACTAAACACTGTTAAAAAGTACGTGATAAGAAAACAATACTGCAACCTAACAATTATTTGATTTTACACATGGGGGAGAAAACACCAAGTCTTATTGTCCAATCACTAAATGTGGCATAATAAGAACGGTATACATCTTGAAATAAGAAGTTGTGCACCGTGGTGTGGTACTCCTGCTTCACGAAGCTGTTTGATGATAATCAAACTATATCCTTCATATTCCTTTGTCCCCTTAATTGCTACTATGTGATAGAGGCAGGCGAGCCACTGAAGGCTGAAGCTAATCCTTCACCAGATATTTGGCTCTGAAATAGCATGTGGCTTCTTTGGATCTATAGCCCACCCAAAACAAAGGAAGCCTTCATATAACATGTATGTCACCCACAATCTAACCGCATGTGCCAAGATTTAAAACAAAGCTTCAACATTTGATGTAAAATGACATTGGGAAAGAGACTCTCAACTAGAGGCGGAATTGCACAATGTGAATCCAGTAACCTTGCGATATTTCTCAGCTTCTCCACTTGACCAAACTGCGTGATCCTAGGCAATTGTTTTATTTCACTTTGCCTTCTTTTTCTTCTTTATCACATACGAGAACACCTTGAAACACTTGAGTTCAGGATGTGAGCAATGAAAAGCCTTTGCTTGTATTTGCTTTAATAAACTATAATGAGGCACCTGATAACTGACGTGCCTCGTGGGTCTCTAAGATTCAGAAAAGGGGGTGGTGATGAACAGAGTGCCTGAATTAAGCAGACCACTCTTACCCATTCCAAAGATCAGGGCTTGATCCATCACCGTTTTTTAGCTCACTGCACCATCCCAGCTCAGAACTTGGCTATATGCAAATTAGTCTGTTCCTGTCCCAGTGCATGATGGAAACAGGGCAAACCAAACTACCAAGCCAATTCTTGTACTGGGAAGGAAACAAGCTTCCGGGGACCGGTTTCTGCCATTTCAGGCGTCGTCGGCCCGGCTTGCTTGAATCCTGATGGTGCAATGAGCAAGGGACTCACATCTGAGTATATCCTTCCACGCTTATGGTGGACAAAATGATTCAGAAAAGGGGGTGGTGATGAACAGAGTGCCTGAATTAAGTAGACCACTCTTACCCAGTCCAAAGATCAGGGCTTGATCCATCACCGTTTTTTAGCTCACTGCACCATCCCAGCTCAGAACTTGGCTATATGCAAATTAGTCTGTTCCTGTCCCAGTGCATGATGGGAACAGGGCAAACCAAACTACCAAGCCAATTCTTGTACTGGGAAGGAAACAAGCTTCCGGGGACCGGTTTCTGCCATTTCAGGCGTCGTCGGCCCAGCTTGCTTGAATCCTGATGGTGCAATGAGCAAAGGACTCACATCTGAGTATACCCTTCCACGCTTATGGTGGACAAAATGATTCAGAAAAGGGGGTGGTGATGAACAGAGTGCCTGAATTAAGCAGACCTTGCTCATTGATCTGTTGACTGGGTAGGAGTGTTCTGATTAACTCAGATACTCTGTCCATCACCACCCCCTTTAAGGGTATGCTCAGACATGAGTCCCTTGCTCATTGCACCATCAGGATTCAAGCAAGCCGGGCCGAAGACGGCTGTAATGCCAGAAACCGGTCCCCGGAAGCTTGTTTCCTTTCCAGTGAATAATTGGCTTGGTAGTTTGGTCTGCCCTGTTCCCATGATGCACTGGGCCAGGGACAGACTAATTTGCATATAGCCAGGTTCTGAACTGGGATGGTGCAGTGAGCTAAAAAACGGTGATGGATCAAGCCCTGATCTGTTGACTGGGTAGGAGTGTTCTGATTAACTCAGATACTCTGTCCATCACCACCCCCTTTTTGTAATTATTTTGGCCACCATGAGTGTGGAAGGGTATGCTCAGACATGAGTCCCTTGCTCATTGCACCATCAGGATTCAAGCAAGCCGGGCCGAAGACGGCTGTAATGCCAGAAACCGGTCCCCGGAAGCTTGTTTCCTTTCCAGTGAAGAATTGGCTTGGTAGTTTGGTCTGCCCTGTTCCCATGATGCACTGGGCCAGGGACAGACTAATTTGCATATAGCCAGGTTCTGAACTGGGATGGTGCAGTGAGCTAAAAAACGGTGATGTTGACTGGGTAGGAGTGTTCTGATTAACTAAGATACTCTGTCCATCACCACCCCCTTTTTGTAATTATCGTGGGTCTCTAAGAGCATTGTCAGAGGAAAGGACCAGGAACGGCTAATTATAGTTTTACAGGTTTGTTGCAAAATGTCTTTTAAATGAAGGTGTTCCTGATATTAAGTGGTACAGGACAGCTTCTTTGCTGCTTTTACTTAGCTTTAAAATAAATGCTTGTCCATTTAGCAGTTTTTTAGGTCTCGCCTGAGCCAGCGCATGTACTGCTCTGGCAAGACTTTTAGTAAGTGGGCTCAGAAAATGCTACCATGGCCGGCCTAGAGCTTGTGGTTACGAACAGAGGCGCCATATGGCCCTCCTCTTGCTCTCCCGTGTGCGTGCGCCACACTCTGCTTCTCTGTTTTGCTCACTTCAACTCCCTTACCACAGGCCGCACGCCGAGACATCAAGGATGAGCGTCGCAAGAGAGCGCTTTGTCATTCCACCTCGCAATTAAAATTGAAAGTTCCCTTGTTTTTACTGATGTTCTGGTCCTTACCAGTGAGTTTGTGACACTTCTTAAGTATTTTTTTTATTGTTCACTTCGATCCTTGTGAAACATTGCTAATTTTTGCTGTGAACGTTTCCCTTGCTGATGTTTCTATTCAGTGATTATTGCGGGTAATTTACACTGTGTATGCATTTCGGAAACCACAGCACCAGCATAGCTGTTAAGTGTCTCGCATGTTGTGAGACGCCTTCAGCCAGTCCTTGGGTTCAATCAAGCAGATTGCACGCCCGTGTTGATGTGGTAGTGGTAGGTATTCAAAGATCGACAGGTACCAGCATGCAAAGAATAGTTTTCTGCAATTTAGGAATAGGTCACATGTGGCGCGAGGCTATTTAGTGGGTATCGTGTGTTATTTGTAAATTCTTGGCGTTGTTGAATGCTTTTGTGTAAGTGATGTATGTTGCTTGCCTTTGACAGTTTATTTCTGGTCTTCTGTGCGAGCAAGGTTCATTTGGGGATAACTTGTTAAGTTTTTTTTCTTTCAGAAAACCATTTTATACAGATTTGAATTGTAACCACAACGGGGAAAAATGACAACTGCTCCCTACCTATCACCCCCAGAACATTAGGGGTCAGTTCTCTTGGCTCCCTGGTGCAAGGACTTAGTTCACTGCACCAACTTGAGCCAGTGAATCAATTCGGACTGCAACACAGACACAACTCACTCCGCAATCTTGCATAGGAAGTGATTCCTGCTTACAATCAGTTCCATAAGATAATTGCAGGGACAGCCGTGGTACTCCAAATAATCTTTTGTTAATGAAGAACACACTTTAGGATGACTAGAAATGGAATATGCATTTTAAAATATTTATATTAAAATTCCTATTCTAGTGCATACAATATTAAATGGTAACATCCCTGAAGATAAAAATCAAAAGCCGCTGACTTCATGAACAGTGACAACGACAGGGAAAAATTGTAACATAGTCATTACATATTGTAGCCCTAACACACTCACTGTGTTATCCACAACACCACACTAGTTCTAGCAGAATCAATAAACAATAAGCTTATCCACTGTGTTTTGGAGGTGGTGAGCATACCTGATTTGTGATAACGAGGTCTGTTGTCTGGAATAGCTTGCCTGCTATCCCGAGCCCAAGAGTAAGGACATCATGTCTATTCAAGAACAGACACAACCCTCTCACCAGTTCAGTGAAGCCGGAGCCTCGTAAGAGTGTTGCCAAAGCAGCCTTGTGTTAAGACAGTGGAATCTGGTACTGTGCCATCTTGTTTTTCACCCACGTGAAGGTACTCTCCTAATCAGTGGACAAATACTTGTGTTTATATGGGGCCTGACCACTGAGTTTATTTTAGGTTTATAACGCAAAAAAGACCTCTTAGACTGTAAAGAATCTGCACTCTGAACTAAGATGCACAAAGCGCGTATTCTCTATCCACATGTAGATCTTAAGCAGCCATTACAAAAACCTTGAAATCTATGCAGCAAGAGGCCATATTAGAACAGTGGTGCCTGTTAACGAAATTAAAGAACATGTCACTTTGAACAGTGGGCAGCCATGATGATTCGCTGTATACTGCATTTAGTTGAGAACCTCAATATTTCTACTAAAAGAAATAAGGAAGCCGAAAATCAAGTGATTAAATTAGCAGAGCAGGGAATGCAGTTTGAAAGGGAACCTTGATAGTGTTTCCAACATCCTTGGAATAACTTCTAAACCACACTATAAACACAGGGTGTCCTAGTGTTCTTGCAGCTACGCGTTGAACATTGCTAAACTAAACAATCACAGAAAAATGTAACCATTATAAGTGGTGTTTTTCATAAGCTTTATTATCACAACTTCATAACACATTTGCTGAACAGAAGAATATGTTAGAAGAAAGCATTCAATAGAATCAAAGCATTCAATAGAATCAAAGCTATTCACTTGATGCATGTTTAATAACACATTTTGATACTGAAATTAAAAGGTCTCTTCATTGAAAGATAAGTGATCACAACACAACATTTACTAAAAACTTGAATAATAGACAGTATTCCAACGTCATTGCTTTTGTAAATTTATAGCAATCCTACCCTGATTCTCCTACTTCTAAACACTAATATAATTCTAGCACAACACAAAATGTAACCTATTTTTTTTAAAGTTCTTTTTATTAAATCGAGGCATCAAACAAAAGTCACAGTACAGAAGAATCACATTATAATCTGCAATACATTTTCAGGGGGGGGGGGAGAACCAAATTACATATTTGTCAAAAACTTCACGGGGATGGGGGAACATCAAAAACAGAATCTCTAGGTGGCACGCAGATCTCTCCTCTATACTTATTCCACTGATCCCAAATCGAGACCCATTTCCGGGGACATCCTCTCGCCATGTATACAGTTTTTTCTCGAAACATACTCCAGTCTAGGTCATTTTTCCAGTTCTCAAGGGTGGGAGGCAACTCGGAACCCCACTGTTGGGCAATATTCCTTTTCGCTATCATGAAGCCCAGTGTGGTCCACTGTGTCTGTGCAGAATTAAGATCAGTCGATTCCCATATATTAGGAAGGCACCTTCGCGCCTCGGGTTGTAAGGAGACACCCGTTACCTCGTGAATAGTATTATGAATCTACCCCCAGTACTTGGCTATGTATCGACACTCCCAGATGATATTAAGGAATGTACCCACAAGACCACACTTACGTCTACACAGTCCCACATTCAATAACCCCATCTGTACAAGGCAGGGGCCGGTGACATAGACCCTGTGCAGTATTTTTAACTGTACAAGCCGCAATCTTGCAGGAATAGCAACCACTTTTGGGGAGGACACGGCCAACTGCCAGTCCTCATCATCCAATTCTATTCCGTCTCGTGTCCACTTTTCCCTTAATTCCCTAAGTAGATCCGCCCTATTATTAATTAGTTTCTTATAGAGCAGGGAGATTGTTTTTTCGGGGAGATGACCATCTAAGATTCTATCTTCAAGGGGCGATGCCTCCGGCAGGTTTACCCACACAGGCAGGGCCACCTGTAATGAATGTTGAATTTGCGCATAGCGGAAATATTCAGTGCCCGAAAGCTCAAATTCGACCTGTATTTCTTCAAATGTTTCAATCCGCCCCTTCCCCCACATGTCTTTAATAGTTGAGATCCCTATCAGCTCCCACTTATCGAACCCCTTTGTGTTCCACAGCTTACCCAAACGTTCCGAATCAAAAAGTGGGGTAGCTAGTGTCAGTTTGCCCCTCCACCCCAAAGAATGCGTGGCATAATTGTAACCTATTTTGAGTATCAGACATGGTACATACCTGTATTTCAAAGGCTTATGTTCAATGAAATAGCAAGGCATACTATTCTAGTTTCATGAGGCCATCTGCACCAATACGTCAGTGAGCGAAGGTGCCTACAATTCTAGTAGCCTTCAACTGGATCCAGAGATATTATTCTGCAAGTCTCGTCCCAGTGTTGCCTGGTGTGAAGATCTCCCATCCACCCTTCGCTCTCTGTGCTCGGATTTTGCTATAAACTCTAAAGCTTAAACACCTAACAGAAAGGGCCCAGTGCTGTTGCTTTTATTTTAATTTTGCGAGATTATGTGCTTCTAACCACAAAAAACAACACACAATTATCAACCTTCTAGACACTCTTAGAAATCCATAACAAAGTAATGTAAACTAAAGCAGTCCAAATTTAAATTAAATACAGTGAATATAGTAACATAATCTTGATTACCAAATTTCAAAACATACCAATATGAACTAAATGTGGGTCATATTAATTGCATGTATTCACTTTTCATTGATTAATTGGTACATATAATTCAGGCACTGGAGTATCCAGATTAGAAAAGACATAATATTCGCAATGGTATATTCCTTTGCACTCATAATATATTTGTCCAGTCTAAAAGCTGTCTTGTCCTGCAGGAAAACACTGACCATGTACATTAGTCAGGTGAGTGACTTGGTAATATTTCCGTATAGGATTGTGTCTTCCCTCAAATACCAATCTTTGGAGTATCACAAGAGCAGTTCTTGGGGGCTCCCCCTTTCCATAGTTCATTTCTGCTCATCTCTTCTATCTTGCAGAAGAACACCTTCAGCACTTCATATGATGTATTTTTTCAAATATATATAATCAATATTTTGGGAGGCGTAATCATCTTGAAGACTCCTCTCTCCGCTGCCACTCCCCCTTCCATCAAGGGGCATTCTCCAGTGCAGTATGTCAGAATATAAGAACTGGTCAAGGTAATAATTCTAAACATTTGAGTGTCTGCAGATACCCAATGCCCCAGATACTTGAAATGCTTATGTTTCGTCCTTGGGGGCATGGGAAGTGTCCCACTCAGCTCCATCCTTTTCATGGAAACCAGATGGGATATGCCCCAATTAATCCTTAGGCCATTGTACCTTTCATGTTGGTGAAAATACATTTTAGTCTGGACAACTGTGGACTTCTCATTGTCAACCATGCACAGGAGTATATTGTTCACGCAGAGCAAGACTCTTTCTTCCCATTCACTTACCCACGCACCATGTCTAACCTGAGCATCTATTTTAATCAGTTCCACCAGTGGTTCCACTGTCAAAGCAAAAAGCATCAGGGAAAGGGGCTACCTCTCTTCGGCACCGTGCTTTATACCATGAATCCTGGATTGTATTTGGTTTACTCATACTGAGGCCATCCAAGCACTGGAAAGCTGTCTGACCGATATCTAAAAGCTGGGTCTGAAACTCATCCCACCCAGTATGTGTAACATAAAATCCCATTTTACTGAATCAAACAATACCAGAGCAATTGACTCTGTTGCTAAGGCAACGGAAGCTAAGCTGTTATAGAGTCTAAGAATGTTGGGACTAGTGGATCTAAATGACATAAACCTGGACTGGTCCAGATTAGTTAAATCTAGAATTAAAAACACTAGTCTGTTGGCCAGCACCTTTGGCAGAAACTTTGCCTCACTGTTCTTTACGGAGATCTGATGATAGGACCTACATTGCACCCTCAGTTTTCCTTCTTTGTGTATTAGCATCATAATAGCAGATGTCAAGTCTGAAGGTAGAGTGCCCTCCTTTTGGGACAATGGAACCATGTTCTACAATGGTTTGGTGGTTATTTCAGCCATTTGTGGAATTCAGTTGGACCAGGAGTATTTCTGGATTGCAATTGAAACAAGCATTGGCATAGCCAATAGGTCTCGCTTTTGGGACCTTATAAGTATTTAGTTATGCAGCACAATATCCTTGGTAAAACAACATCAACTGTTGCATGGCGAAACACTTATAAGGTTCCAAAGGCGAGACCTATTGGCTATGCCAATGCTTGTTTAATGGTAGTGTATAGCCCAGTGCTGCTGTTCACCAGGGGGTTGTATTAAAGGTCAGGAGGGCCTCCAGTGGCGCCTGGGCCATACTTTGAGTATCCCTGCTCTAGAAGATGATAACCATACTCACACAGCTTTCTAAAGAGATGGGAGACTGAACTGGGCAAGGTGATTTCTGCCACTGACTTCTATACGAAATTCTGTAAAAAAGCCAGAGCAGCCATAATACGTGTGAATGGAAAGGAGGCCATGTATAAGCTTCTTACACGTTGGTGCCATGCACATGAAAAGATACCCAATTGGGGCAAAATAAAATCCCCTAAATGCTGGAGAGGCTGAAGAGAAATGGACTTGCTGTTACATTTGCAGTGGTGAAGTCCATCATTGGTCAAATACTGGTAAGAAACTCTCTGTGCAGTAGACTTTGTGTTCAACACATACATCCTATTCCTATACAGAGGTGCCAGAATGTATAAATCCCTTATTGGTAAAGACATAACTCTAGCACTGGCGAGGGGTCCAACCTGTAGTGAGCCTTTGGGGAAAAGGATACACCTTCCACTGAAAAACTCTGGCTTAGTAGGATATGGGAACTCCTAGCAATGGGAACATAACTAGATCCAAAGAACAACGTGATAAGTCATTTGACAAGGGCTGGCACCCTTTCTTGCAGTACTTGTCAACTGAATTAATGGAACTAACCTGTCCTTTACTCCCAAATATCTCAAAGTATTAGGAATTATAGCAACGAAAATGTGAAAAAATCCCACTAAGATAATAATGATTAGAAGGGGCCATGAAGGACTAGAAGGAATTTATTTTCTTCAAATGTAAGTAAAGTGTGGTTTTAGTGACATTGGGGGGTGGACTCTTAAAGCATCTTGCATTTTTAGACACCCAGTTCCTCATCTGCTGGACGGTTGTAGGTGATGGTTTGTGTTAAGACCAAAAGTTGAATATAAACACTTCATCCTTATATAGGTCTTCAGGTTACAGTAATTCAAAGTCAATGTTAGATTTTATTTGCACCAATAGGATTCATATGTTCCTGTGGTTTTCCTAGATACCTCTGCTTCACTGGAAGCATCCATACAGTTCTATTGAAATGTATTCAATGGTTCATTTTCTTAAATTCAAATTTTTTTATGCAAGTATATCACCACCATGTATTGGTGAAAATGTTTTTTGCTCATAATTGCAATAAGTGAAACAAAAGACATTGCACCAGCTTATAATGGCTAGACCTTCTGGCTTTGCTAATGCTTGCAATGATTCCACCAATTATTGTCTGGTCTTTTCTCCTGTTTTGCAGTACATTCCATAAAATTTTAGAGAATATACAGTCTATTTACATTTTCTAGATTCAACAATCAACTTTTTCTTTATGAGATTTGGTAAGCTTCTTTCAGCCTTGCACCATATTTAGGGCTATTTTTATGGCAAACTCACACAGCAGAGCAAGCCACCTTGCTGCGCTGTGTGACAGGGACAGGTGCAGGGCAGGAATGTGCTGCATTTAAAACAATATGGACCATTCCTGCCTTTGTCCCTGCGCTGGTGCCATTTTGGCTGCCTAGCACCAACGCAGGTGCAAACCCTGGTGCAAGGGTGCATGCGTTGCATGCCTGCACAAAAACAGTCCCGTGGCGCGCAGTCCTCTTTCTCTGTGTGCTGCACTATGCAGCACACAGAGAAAGAGGAAGTAACAAGGAGAAATGAAGATATTTCTGCTCATCTCGCCTCCCCCAGGAATGCGTAGCATTTTGGCACTTTCCCAAGTATACCAGTAATGGTAAATCTGAAAATGCGTCACAATCCATGGAAGTTGTGTGGAAACACCCACGCAATGGCCCTGGAATGCCTCTCTGAGGCAGAGTACTGCAATGCAGTGATTGGAGCTGAGTTACTCCTGATTTATCAAGCCACTCATAGTGGTAATGCGGGGCTTAATAAATCCCATTTTAGGGCTTGCATCGCGCAGGCACCACGTTGCTTGGTGCTAACACGACACAAACCCTTGATAAATATGCCCATTCGCTTTGTCTGTTTCCCCTACTGAAATGTAATCTTGGAAGTATCTTGTTCTTCCACACCCATGAACAGGCTGTGTATAAAATTTTCAAACAGCACTTTTGCCAATTTCGGGCCAAATAGTATCCCCGCGAAGTAGAAACTCAGCATGACTTTGGTCAAACAGAAGTTGTGATTGAATGCAAAGATATCACAGCCCTAACACAAGCAAACCCATGCTACCGGAAATCTTTATGACATGACCTACTTGGGTATACATGTTTTCAAACATAGAGCGATCATACATAGTGCTTTTACCCAGATGTGCTTGTTCTGGTGTTTAATGTTTAACCTCTAGAAAAAATGCTTCATGGTGCTTCAGTAGTGTGACCACTCAAATACTACACATCTTAACTTTGGCAGCATCACCTCTTTGCTTGAGGACTAACTTAATTTCTCTGTTGCATGTCAGGGGCCAGTCCTGACCACACCAAGTAGATTTGTTTCAGGCATGCACAAGTCCACCAATGTCACAGCTTTGTTGTAAACGAATCTCGGACCCTATTGTAACTTTTCCCGATTCATGCCCTTATATAGGTATACTTTACCCTATCCTTATATAGGCATAGAAATCATTACCATATTTGGCCTGACCCTTACAGCCCAAATACGGCAAGGCTACTTCCACTAAGTTCTGAGAATACACAACGATTTCTTGGAAAAACCCGCCTTCAGCAGCTAGGATCTTCCCCCTGCTTGAATATTAAGTTATCCAAGAAATCCTGGAGTTTTCTGGGAATTGAACCTTTGAGTGACGTTATTAAGTCCAATCATGCGTCAAACTCGGCACCTTCATGGTATAAATATGCCTACATTTGCCCAAACTAACACACGGTGGTTCTTGGAGCAGATTGACTAACTACTTGCCCGACGCCCTGCAGCAGCAAGTGCCGAAGGAAGCCGACCCTCCAGCAGACGCACTGAGAGACGCTGTTTCTTCTCTTGCCGAGAAATCCAGCTCCAGTGTTTCCAGCTTACCCTTGCGGGTATCTGGGAGATCGAGTCCTGAGAGAGATATACAAGACCTCCTTCATTCTAAACCAAGGTACGGAGCTGATTAGACCCTTAGAGAATTCTTGATTAGACTCTTGGCAGATTCTAGGCAAAGATTACTAAACTTAAAGTTACTCCTAAACTTATTTCTTCCCTTGTGCTAGGCTTAGGTCAGGTACATCGGGGTAGGCGTATTTTAGAAGCACCAGTTGAGTACTTTTAGCCATCTCTTTTATCATTGTATGTATTTTATGCATTTTATCTATTTTAAGCAACTTATGGCTTAGAAATCATATCATGCTTTTACAGTACTACTTTATAATACTGTTTGTATTATATGCCTTGTACTTTATAACCAGCATTACTATTGTAGCAGTACATTTCTCATGCTTGAGATAGAAGACTGTTCAATAAATACCTTCTATTGAAAACGCCCGTCTCTCTAATTTCTCAGCAACTCTGGTGAAACTAAGTATACACGATTGACTGAGTAAAATAGTTATCTATTGTTTCCACGACTCTGAAGATTGATTTCTTATTCTTGGGAAACAAAGTTGTCATGTTATATGGTTGTCAGAAACGAATCCCTTCTTGTACTTTCGAGAAAGTTTCTAGTGACCTCTGAGCTAGCTGGCACACACATAATTAAGTCTTATATATTTGGCAGAGACCTAGTTGACCTTAGTCCTACATCTAAGCTGCAGTATATATTGTTCCAATGTGCAGAGCCTATTGGGAATATAGGAACTACACTACATGGCGCCCAACGTTTGGTAAGGCGATAATTTAACGCTAGATACTAGAGTAACTCAGTTGTGCTTTTCACACAGACCCCTTTCTCCTGTAAAAACTCCAAAAGACATCTGGAGTGGGTGAAAGGATAGCATCCGCCAAAACTAAGTAGAACGAAAAATCCTATGTATTAGTTTTTGGTTTGTTCAACGTTGAAGGATACAGTGTTCCAAAATATTGTGCACCTAATCTTTGTTTCCTTGGAACTTATTCTGCAAACTCTTCAATAAGTAAAAAATAATGGTTACTGACGAAGAATTAGCTGCAGCAGCAGCTCAAGCGATCTTAGATGACGCTGAAATACTAGAAAATGACAGGGATGCTATACTGCTCTCGGTAAATGTAAGGAAAAGTATAACTTACAAACTGATAAATAATGGAGCATCAGCAAGAGGAGGCAGAGTAATCTTTGTCATAGAGGCACATGAATATCGGCAGACAGAGGTATTCTATTCATGGATTCAGTTTCCAGCAGCAAATGCGGGAACACAGGAGTTCCACTACTATAAAGCAGAGGAACCTCCAACGGAATACGTTCCTTTCGAGGACATTGAAATTCCATTAACTTACCAAGAGCATCAGCTCTGGTTTAAAGGCGCCCTAAAACATGAGAATCACATTACCAGGCTCGGTCCATTAGGTAGACCTGGAGCAACATGGCCGGTACTAGCCATCTATACACCACATCCAGACATTGAAAGGATATCAGATGTAGAATTGTTAGCATAGCTAAAACAGTTAATTAAAATACATAGACAATTGGTCCAATATGTCATGCGGACATTAACAGTCCAACCAGCTGTAAAAATTCCACAGCACACCCCTCACCACGGGAACACAAATAAAATAACACCACAGACTATACAATCCGTCATTGGAAAGTTGCCTGCCAAAAGGGAACAAATTCCGTGTTGGTTAGCACAAAAAATTACTCAAATAGAGGCAGTATTCCTGATAGTACACCTCATGAGAAACACAGGATTCTGACAATCTGTTTACCTATGGGGATTGCACCACACGTAGAGGATTGTGACACTTGGGGCACAGTCTTTCCTTCAATCTACACAAAAACACATGGTGTTCCGTCCATGGCGGTAATACCAGATGTTTTAAGGCAGATTCAAAATGAATACGGTCCAGAACCAGCTTTAAATCTAGGTATGAAATTACTGAAAGATTTTAAACAGGTATCGACTATACTACTAGCCAACATTAGAGGTGAAGCAGCATCAGTGGCAATCCGCCAGAAATTAAAAGAAACAGACATTACTGAGCAACCATATGAGCTTGCCAGAATCATTGAAAAATCCTATGAAGAATTAGGTAGAGATAGTTTGGGTGAGAAACCACTAAAACCACAATTAACGGAAAATCCTGAAAAAGTTTTTATTATAAACAATCTCACTACTCCTAGAAAGAAGTGGGAAAATAATAAACAGACACTTCCTAGAGAGAAGCGTTCTCAGTCCAGAAGAAGGTCTCCCCAACGGAGAGTTAGATCTCCTGAACGGGGAGGAAGATCTCCCCAACAGGAGCCCTCTGAAAAAAGATATAACCTTAGAAATAGGGATACTTTCAGAAAACCTGATAGATATCAAGATAATGACACACGTCCCTCTCGATCTTTTCAGACTTCTTCGCAGAAATCAGAAAGAAGAGGACGGTCAGAACACAAAGAAGAACGCGTCAAGTCCAAAGACAAAGAACCCGTTCACCAAAGTAAAAAAGCTCAATTTTCAAAGAAGAAGGTAGCAAACATAAAAATTAAACATGCCAAGGATTCTGAGGACACAACTTAAGAACGGGGAATGGGCTCAGCCAATGCAAGAAGGCGCAGCAGAAGTGACCATAGCTCACAAGATCCTGATGGATCATCTGGAGACAGTGGACTTGATTGAATACATTTAAGTTGAAACTGCCGACACCAGGGTTAGTACACCCCACAAGTTATATGAAATAACACTCCGGATGGAGGGGGACATAACTAGAAAAATAAAAGCTCTCTTTTGGGACAAGCTTTCCAAAGGTTATGACATACTTCTAGCTGAAAAAGACTGGCCACCTGTTGTTGTTAGGGAGTGCCCGCACGGCGAAGAAATGATTATGCCAGCCTTCTCAAATCACATTCCAATTCATAAAAAATATACATATGCAAGGAAATGGGCTGTAGCTCAAGCTCCAGCATTATATAAAAATCACGTAGGATGAGATGAGGACTCTCCTCACCACAAAATACAGTTAAAAACCAACCTACTGGAAGGAGGAGCCAAGATGGCGACCGAGATGGCTGCATAGACGCCCGGCTCCGTGAGCTTTCTCACCCCGTACATATATCCTGGCAATTATCCTGAGCTGTAACGACATATTTACGTTGGCGAAGAACAACTTTCACTGACCGTTTGCTCCTGAGGCTTTTACGTGCGGCAGACCCGTGGAAATGTCCCCGACTGATTTGCGGCCTTCACAGAGCCGGGACCGGGGTGTCGAGTGAGGAGAGTCGCCGGCCGCGAATGCGACAACAGCGGCCTCTGGTGGTGGTGAGGAGTCGGCCGGAGGGAACCGGTGATCTGTTGGGCCGCTGGCGACTGTGCCGACCCAGTTCATCTAGCGGAGTGCCGTGTGGGATGTGCGAGACAGCAGGCTCGAGGGGAATGCTCGATACTTGGCCCCCTTTCCGGTGTTGTGTCCGGGCATGATCATTGCCTTCTCCCGGCATCGACGGGCGACTCCCAGGGAGTGGCGGAGATTTTGTTTAGCCCTTTGGTGACCCTCCGCTGGACGCCTGCCTTGACTTTCGGGATCCTCGTGGTTCCTCCTGTTGCCCCCTGGTGTGGGGCCCGGTCCCGAGGTGAGGTGGAGAAGGACGAGGCCAGATCAACTAAGATGGCTGATGGCGCCCTCATGTGCACACCACACCCTGGCAGAGAAGCTACTGTGCGGGAGAGTCCTGGGGTATGGCGACACGAGAAAGAACCCACGTCCAGAGATATCCTGGCTGCGTTAACAACCCTGCATTTGACCCTGATCCGGGACGCCCTGGATCTGGGAAGAAGGATGGCCGCCATTGTTGTCCCGCCGTTCCACGCGGGCATGGTTCGCTCTTTGGGGGGCGCCGCTGTGCCCGCCTCTGCATCAGTGATGAGTGCTCCAGCTACACCTATGTTCGTGGAGACGCTGGAAGACCCGGTTCACGAGATCGCTTTGGACAGTTCTGTTGTACATGTGAGTGATTTGTCGGCGCACTTCTCTATTCGGCGGCTGGGGCAACGGCATCGATCTATAGTTTGGACTGCCCCGGCTGCGCTTCGGCGCCTACCGGAAGGTGTGACTCTCTCTCCCTGGTTGGTGAGACTGTGTTCGGACTGGAGGATGCTTTCGAGGTCGATATTGACACGGACGGATTTTCGCCCTACATCTTTGGCTGGGTTTCGGTGGCTTAAGTCCCAAGGAGTAACAACACTATCCGGTCCGCCCGGATCACTCGGACCCTCCACGCTGCTCTGTATGCCGATTGATAAGTGGACGTATGTTGGTACTACTGATAGGAAGGGCCAGGGGTGAGACCGTCTGGGTCACGGTGGACCTTATTGTTGGCTGACGGTGCTTTGGGGGACACTCTGCGGGGATGTTATAGACTGTGCTATTGGTGAATATTGTTTTCAGTGGCTATTCTGATCTTGCTTCTAGGATGTTTATTGTGTGCGGTGGTGGAGAGGGTGCCGGGTGGCTAGATCTATGGCCCTTCCCCACATTTTTTCCTCTTTTTCTTCTTTTTCTCTTTTTCTATATTTCGGGTCTCTTATTTAGGGTGACAGGCACGCTGCCGTGGGGATAGGCCGTAGCCTTCTGCAGGGGTGCAGGGTGGGGGGTAGGGGAATGGGGTTTGTTCTTTGTCCTTTCTTTTTTCTATGGCCCTTTGTCTTTCTTCCTTTTTGGTGTCATCTTTTTTCATGTTTCCTACAGAATGTTTCGGTTTGAGGGGTGGGGTACAGCTCACTATGAAACGTGTTTGTTTTTACATTTATCCTGCCTTGTACGCCTTACCCCCAACACTTCAAACGTATTTGTATTGTTTGCTGATTTCCTGCTTCATGTTTGCTATCGTAGGACCATGTATGACCGTATGGCATTGACTCTTTTCCTTTATTGTAAAATGAACCTTCTTGAATCCTCATTCTTACATAGTATGCTTGAATACAAGTTATATCCTGGACATTTATCAGACCCCGATTCTCGGGCTGCTGTCTTTTTCTATATTGATTTGCTGTACTTACGACTTACACTAGCGGCCGGCCGGGGAGGTTGTAGGCCCATGCTTGTATTTACTTGAAGTGTCAATAAAGGTTCTCAAAAAAAAAAAAAAAAAAAAAAAACCTACTGCTCAGAGACAGTACCCTGTTAAACAGGAAGCTAAAAAACAAGTCAGGGAGATTTTAAATCAACCTGAATATCAAGGGGTGATTGAAACATGCACCTCATCTATGAACAATCCTTTGTTTCCTGTCTCCAAACCAGACAATTCATATTGTCTAGTTTTGGATTACAGACACCTAAACTCCTGTTGTAAAACATTCGCAGTACAAAATGCACATAGTGCTGCACTGATGAATAACATCGTGCGCAAAAAATATAAACACACATTGGACATTTCAAATGGGTTTTTCTGTCAAAACATTGCACCAGAAAGCTGACACCTGACCGCTTACTCAATCTTGGGGACACAGCGATAATTTTGCTGTCTCCCACAGGGATTCAAGAATAGTCCAGGGTTATTTTCAGCAAGAGTAACAGAGTTACTACAAATGTACGACGATGAGGCATTATCTTATGTCGATGACATCTATCTTACAGATGACGATTTGGATGTACACTTGAAAAGAGTGAACACCATAGTACTAGGGTTTGCTTCTGAAGGGTATAAATTCAATTTTAAGAAATCACAAATTGCCCACTTCAATGTCCTATTTTTAGGGTACGACTTATCAAGTGAAGGCAAAAGCCTGGCAGCAAACTTTCTTGAGAAGTGTGCGCTGCTTCAACCTCCAAAAACACTGAAAAACCTACAGTCAATTCTAGGTTTCCTGAATTTCGGTAGAACTTACGTTTTGAATTATGCAGAGAGGGTTAAACCTCTCTATGAACTAATCAAACCAGATTTCAAACCAACTAATTGGACTCAAGCACACACAGAAATTCTGCGTTCAGTCCAAACAGACATGTTAGCTAAAAAACAGTTACAGACACGCGAAAACTTTCGCAATCTAGTGATCCGTGTCATCCCATGAAAATGCGGATTCACATACCTGACCTCTAATGAAGGTGAAAAGGTACCAATCGCTTACAAATCACACTTGTACACACAAGCTGAAATGAAATTCTCATCAACAGAAAAAATTCTGACAGCGGTTCAAACTGCAGTAGCAAAAGACAGAGCTCTCGCACAGGGTAAACGTATAATGATCGTTACACCTGTACCTGCCTTAGAAGCAGTGACAAGAGCTAGCATTCCCAATGCAAAAGCTTTACATCCGAGATGGATTCAATGGGTTAACTCTCTTGCTGCAACAGACGTTGAATACCATTTTGACACTAATTTAAAGACACAAGAATTTCTCCAATACGAATATGAATGTCCTCTGCCGACTGAAATTCTGCCTCTGGAACATTACTGATGTATAATCGATACAGACGGATCAGCACAGCCCGCTATTGAGGGTAAACAAGCCTATAGTGCTGCGTGCACGATTGTTAAAGGTCGCTGGCGCGAAAGCAAATTCAGACCTATGGTTACTAAAACTTAATCACTCGGGGACTTTACAGCTCAGCGAGCTGAACTACAGGCTTTCAAGATGGCGCTTGCTAATAGTGTGCGATTCGTATTACTGCGTACAATCTTACAATGAGTATCTGCAGAACTGGGTTCAGAACGATTTCAAAGACGCAAAAGGTGGCACAATAAAGCATAAAATGCTTTGGGAACAAGTAGTTCTTTTACAGAAAGAACTACAAAAGACTCACATGATTCATACACGTGATGGCGTTCACGTTGCAGGGAATTCATTGGCTGATGAAGCCGCGAAGGCAGCTGTGCAAACGGCTTCCGTAGATGCGATTACTCGGTCAAAAACAAAAATAGACAGCGATATAATGCAAGCTGTCACTGCTTCAGTTAAAGACAGTAGTAAGACACTCCCGAAAGGCTTTCCAATAAAGTACTCATATATAACTGATGCGAATAATGTTCCTTTTGCTCGAATCCCTGGAGTGGGGGATAGGGCAATCCCAAACATGGACCATAGGTTAGGACTAATTGTAGCAGCACATGAAGGGCTAGCATCTACACATGCGGGAATTTCCGCCACGGTGTCATTATTAAAACAGAGATACTGGTGGCCACGCATGAGGAAACAAACTAGAAATTATGTTTTAGAATGTGAAATCTGCCAGAAAATAAAAGTTTCTACAGTAAAACGTCCTGCACAGACACCCCTTCTGATTTCAGACAAACCACTAGCGTGTGTTTACATGGACCACTGTGGTCCCTTAACTAGGGATGGCAACTATAAATATATTATGGTCGCAGTGGACTCCTGCACAAGATTCATTTGGATGTGGCCCCAGCGCTCGGCTGACGCCAGAACTGTTATAAAGGATTTGCGAGTCTTTATCGGCACATACGCAATTGACACGCTACATTCTGACCAGGGTCCTGCATTTAGCTCTAGGGCTTACAAGGAGGCCATGGTCAGCTTGGGCGTTGCATTTGCGATATTCTAGTCCCTTCCATCCCGAGGGTAATGCGGTAGTGGAAAGAAATAAACGTGACATAAAGCAATCCATAACAACCAAGGTATTAGGTTCGGGTGAAGGGTGGGTCAAACATCTAATAAGTGTCCAACTTAGTCTTAATAATCTGCCAAGAAATTCTCTGGGTGGAGTCACTCCGTATGAACTAATGTTTGGTACTAGAATGATTATCGGGGACCTCGATAGTCAGACTTCAGTGGTAGAACAAAAACCCTTTGATATCAAAGATCGTTTGACTGTTTTACAGGACTTAAATGAAACAAGAAGAAGTATGAGTAATACAATACAGAAACAAATGACCGCTGAAGAAAAAACACCTGTCCCAGCAAGACCTGTCTGGATTCCAAAGATTGGGGATCCAGTCAGAGAAAAAATTGCGGTAAAGAAAGAATTTGGGCCTTCTTACAGAAAATCTGTTTCTGTCTTGGCAATCCACGGAACAAGATCAGTAGTACTACCGCCCCTTGCTGGTAAAAGGGAGAACAGAGTTGTGTCAATCGACCTGGTCAAACCACAATCATGTGGCCTATAATAAGTAGTAGGCCCAGTGGACTCCCGAGAAGTAGCAGGCGTCCAAATCCTGCTACAATCCAAGAGGTTCAAACTGAAAGACTTATCACATTTGATAAACCTGCAGTAAGAAAAGAAGGACTATGCAACAAAGCAATGGAACTTATGCCTCTGGATACCCAAATAACAGTTTGTCAAGACACACCTATCTACAATGATGTGACATCTGACTACATAGATATGGTAAAAAGAGAAAAGGCTCCAGTGACTTCGTATAATCCTGAAGCTATCCCAACAATTGACAGAACTGCTTCTGGCTATTTCATAAACTTTGATACCTTTTCAGAAGATCCCAGTGAAATTGAAGAATCGCCAGGGAAAATAAAAACATACAAAGAAAAGTTAACAGAACTCTTTCAACAACTTCGAAAAACATATCTGGTTTCACCATGGGTTGAATTTCGGATTGGGTTAGGTGCATTTTTTCTACTGCTCTGGCTCATACTTGTGTTAAGCTTGGGAAGGATGATAGATGGAAAATATAGTTCTATGGACACAGCAAGTCAGAAAATCAACTTGGTCCTGACACCTCACAAATCATCTCATCGTGAAAAAAGAGACCTGTCATCAGTGAAAATCACAGCTGTACCTATACCTGGTGGTATAGCATGGGACACTATTGATTATGACATTTATGGCCCGGTAGAACTACTGAAGATTCTACACCAATTTAAGGTTTCTTTAAGTGACTTTGCATCACCCAGCACATTCAGTAATGATTGGGACTTTGAAGCTGTTAATAACATGATGTCTGATTTAGAAATGTCAGCAAAATTCACAGAACATGAATACTTACAAGGTTCATCAGATTATGAACCAATATATTGTTTTAATTACTATGGTCATCATTATTTGCATAAATCTGCTAACCCTAGAAATGTTTTTACTTACAATCAATGAGAACATTGTCCAACGCCAGCAAAAGGCAGCGCGAAAACATTTTATGTGAAACTTCAATACTTTTCAGGGTATAATGTTACCAATCCAGAAACGTTTTATTTTAGAAATGAAAATAAGACAGGAATGAAAACAATGTTGACCAATACTAAACAAATTTATTCTGCAAACTTTTATGCACAAATGTCTACATTGGGTTTTGATTTTTGGAACGACAACATTGAGACGAAGACCGTCTGGGGTACAAAAGATTGGCAGGTGCGAGGTTTAGAAGCATTATTCAGAGCCTGCATAATACCAGTACAAATAATGTTCTTAAATGACACTGTTCAACAAACTTCTTGTCTTGGCATTGCTCAGATAAAAGATTTAAACAAACCGTCTATACCTAATCCCATACCTGACAGTAATAACAATACTGATAAGGACTTAGACGTATCCCATATTTTAAAACAAAACAGAACTGATCCTGACTGGAAAAAAGGGACGCGTTGCCTGTTTGTTGCGCCTGATCGTACTCTTATGCTCTTGTATCCGTAGCTTGATCTTTCTCGTAGTCATACCTATGTATCTTAAATTGCACGGGCAGGTGATTAAGTAGATCACTCCCTCGCTATTGCAATTTGTATGACGTTTGAGTGCCCACGGTGTATCAGTGCCAATGTCAACATGGAGAGTTTTCTTCGTTTGTGGACAGACTGAGCAATTGCCACAGGGGTAGTGCCCTTGGACCGGTGGGAGATCCCACAGCGTAGCTGTCGGTATCTCCGGCATCATTCGTGGTCTCGTATGTACCAATTCATCTTTGAGGTTGCTACCTCTTTTGAATGCAAACAGAGGCAATGGTATATTCTCTCCGGTGCTGTTCAAAATGCGCCATCTACGACGAATTATTTTCTGGATCCTTGATGACGAAGAATTGAAGGTAGTTACACATGCCAATCTGTCTAGAGGAGATGAACTAAAATAAACTACATTTTTATTTTTAACACGTTTCTTTCAGTGCGTGGCCTCCTTTAGCCTGAGCTGTCGCCAGGTGAGGTGAGGCTCCTGATCCCACAGAGTTGGGTAAGTGAATTTACTGAAAATATTGTAAATAATATACACATATGTGACTGTCACTATAAGGGACTTGAGTCACTTTTTTGTGTATTCTTTCTTCTTTTTTCTCTTTTCCTTCAACAGGAGGGGACACACCACCCAGAGAAATATTATTTTTCGCTTCTTACACGTTATGAAGTAAGTGTTGCAGTAGTGATACATAGGTCCTGACGAAAGCCTTGATAGGCTGAAACATGTTGACCAGACAACATCTTGGGTAAATAGCAAACCATCCTTCTTGCTATTGTCACTCTGTTTTTAACCATACCATCTTGACGGGCACACCCAATAAAGTTTTCTTGTTGACGTCAAGATAGGCATTTTTAGAATCACTTGGATTATCTTCCTTCTTTCTCACTTTTTCTTATTTCTTGGAGCACTGCAACTAAGCCCCTTTTCAGCCACTTGTGCTGCCATTTGCTCAGGTTGAGGGTTCAACCTTTGGGTCCTAAACTAGCCTCAGTAACAACTGGAGGTAGTGTTTTTTGGACACCAACTTTCTACATTTGAAAATCCCAAATGACGAGCCTCCACTATTGAGTGGGCTGATGGGTACTTTTCTCACTTTTTGTATCCCTGTGTCTATCCTGTTACTCCAGCTTCTGTTGTGGAATACCTTTGAGATTCCCTTTGCATGCCTGGATTGTACCAAAGACCTGTAGCATCTTCCTTGTATTGAATAAAGACATCTACACTCTCGGAGATTAAACAACACTTATCTTTACTTAAAGAAGGCAACGATTTGCGAGATTTCTTACTGGGACCTCGCAAACCACGTCAAAAACGTTTCATATACGCCGTTATATATGCTGGGTACAACAAAGCTTGGAAAGTAACGCAAATGGAAACTGCACAAAAGATACGAGAAATTGATTGTATTAATTTAGAGAAAAGTCTCTCTGTAGTGGACAATGGGTTAACGACTCTGTCCTCCAGAATTTATTCTTTGGACAACATTGTATCTTCTGCCATTGACATAATTGAGCAAGACTTGCTAATGCTACAACATGGCCAGTCCCAATTACGTTCTATCATGCAGTTGGGCTGGACGTTGCAAAATCTGCGTTCAGGCTACGTGCCTTGGCGTCTAATCAAGACAACGTCATTGTTTTCTGTATTTAACCTTACAGATAAACAAATCTCTTTGGCACAAAAAGGAGCAGACTATACAGTGCTGAACATTGAAAAACTGGAAAGGTTGCCATTGACAGTTTCTGAAAAACCTGTCACTGAATGGATAATTCATGGCACCATAACAATACCGGTGACGATTTTCCAATTTCAGTATTGTCTACGGCATATACCAGCGGGCCTGTATGAAAGGTTGGGTAAAGAATACATTAGGTCAACCTGGACTTTACCTTACACACACAAATGTTGGAATAGAGGAACAGAGGTATTCCTTAGTGGTAATAGTTGTAAAAATTCACTAAGTGGTACACTTTTGTGCCAAGGTATTAATTAAATGGAGCCTGCGATGGTTCTGCAAACAACCTCTCATGCCACCTGCACGGAACTCCCTCCACAGTAATAGAACAAATTTTCAGACAGCTATCCAACGGCAGCTACGTTTTACTGAATGATCACAGCTGCTGTGGCATGTTGCCAGGAAAACTTTATCTTGTTAGTGTGTCCTCCAGGGTTACTTGTTGTACGCAAGTATTGTATCCAAGGAGCAAGTCAGACACAGGGACGGCGTTATGGCCTTCACTGAATATCTCTTCTATATGGATTGATACTTTAAGCAGAACGAAAGCCATTCTTTTGCAAAAAACTGTCCCACTGACCTCGTTTAGAGAAATGTATGATATGCAAGTCGTAAGGACTTCGGCAGAGATACATGCCCTATTATCAAAAAATTGTCCTACACATTTTGTAGAAATGTTGAGCCAAATCTTAAACATGTCTGATACCAGCGGAATCGCACATGTATTTAAGACAATTTTTTCGGGACTGTTAGTACCTTTTGAAGCGGTCCTCGGCATTTTTTACAAATTTCGTACACTCTGTGTTCGGCGGACTACCTCTCATCTTGGGACTCATAGCTGGGATACTATTTTTATTTCTCCTGCTTCGATATGGCAAGTCCGACAAACAACGATACCCAGATATCCATGGAAGAAGCCCTCCGTGCAATGAGGTATCGTGAGCGGATAACACAGATTCTTGGCTTGGCTCGTTTAAGAGACCTGAACACCACATGGTTTCTTTTGTTCAGACCAATCTGGCAAGATTGCATCTTACCTGTTCTACGATGCCTGCTTTGCAGAGAGGAATGCTTGTTGGACATCTGTCTTACACTTCCATCAGTACTGCCATCGGATGTTAAGGCTTTGCTAGGTCCTGTAACGGCTCATGCATCGTGTTGCCCCCAACGGCTGCCAATTCCGATGACGGCATTCATTGAGGTCTCACTGGCAAGTTTAACTGCGGGAGATATACAAGAAACTACAGGCATACAGGTAACATCGACAGCTGACGTTGCTAATGCTTCCTATGCTGACGGCAATGATCCACACCTATGCGCATTTGATCTGCTTGATCAAGTAGTTCCACTTTCGCCTACTACGGTAGACGGCTTCTTTGCCAGCCTCGATGATCTGATGTTTTCTCCTGACTGAAAATAACTTTTGATAATATTGGCACGGCGTTCCCTGAACTCTGAAATTCGTCCTTCATTTTTCAAAACAAACCCTTCGGCTTACAAACTTTTCTACAAATGCAACTTTTGAACTTTTTCCAAAGTTAGAATTTTTTTTTTTTTTGGGCACAGAGTATTCTGCTTAACGTAGAACTATTCATACAGAACAAGATTTCTTTATAGAACTTCCTACTGACAATATTTTGGCCTAGCCATCATAACACAATGGTTTCAAATATTATGCTATGGAATGGTCTCGATTTAATTTTTCTTTTCTGTACACACTTAAGAGACATTTCATGAATGTATATTTTCGTTTTGCTTTGTAAATATTTGAAGGTATGCTTTCTTATTAGCTCATACAGTGTACTTTCACTTTTGTTTTTTCATGTAAACAAGCTTTTTCAAATGCAAATTTGCATTTTGGGTGGGATTGTGAACACTTACTTTAGATTTGATCAGTGCTTATAGGTCTAGTCTTATTGAACTTAAGATCGTGGAGTGGGTGTTGTAAACGAATCTAGGACCCTACTGTAACTTTTCCCGATTCATGCCCTTATATAGGTATACTTTACCCTATCCTTATGTAGGCATAGAAATCATTACCATATTTGGCCTGAGCCTTACAGCCTAAATACGGCAAGGCTACTTCCACTAAGTGCCGAGAATTCACAACGATTTCTTGGAAAAACCCGCCTTCAGCAGCTAGGATCTTTCCCCTGCTTGAATATTAAGTTATCCAAGAAATCCTGGAGTTTTCTGGGAATTGAACCTTTGAGTGACGTTATTAAGTCCAATCATGCGTCAAACTCGGCACCTTCATGGTATAAATATGCCTACATTTGCCCAAACTAACACACGGTGGTTCTTTTTTTTTTAAATCTGTTTATTGATTTTGAATGGTACATCTCAAAAACAGTAAATCAAACATAGAAATACAACTTAGGCCATTGCACTTCAGCATTCGTCAACCCATCAATATCTGTACTAAAAGAAAAGTACACATTTCTTGCCTATATATATATATCAGTTACAATGAGGCAGTAAAAGATCATCAATCATCTATATCATGAAGCGATTGGATTAGCATTTAAATAATGTGTTAAATATTGCCGGGGCGTGGCTTAGCCGGCGAGCATGGCGGTCGTGTAGAGCGTGAGCTCCGACCAGCCTGCGCATATCCTGCTCAAATATCCTGGCCCTGGTCATCATAAGCAAGTCCAGACGATCCAGATCGGTGCCCGATCCCATGGGCATTCTCCGGCGGCAAGAGGAGGCGCGGGGATCGGCTCCCGCGGCCCGAGCATATCCCGCGGTTGGAGCGGTCCGGTGCGGCCTACAAAGCCGGGGCCTCAATTTTGGAGTAGCCCGACAAATTAGAACGGCCCCGCCAGGAGCAAAGGCGGCGTGGCTCCATCGCATCCTCGGAGGCCGGGAGCCCCCGCGGACGGAGTCTCCAGCGGAACGGCGGCGAGAGGTGTGGGGAAGAGTCGAGCCCGGTGAAAGCCCTGTTCGGAGGCCTTCGGAGACGCCCGGAGAGCGGAGCCATCCTGTGGAAGCGTGGTGACGGCGCTGAATAGCCGAGGGGCACGCCTGGATAGACGAGAGACGCTGCCACTATCCCAGGTCGGTGCAGGGACTCAGATGCCCGGTGAGCGGCCCAGCAGACGGTCAGGCCACAGGGAGTGGGGATACGGCGGCAGGGGGGCTGATACTCGGGGGCCACATCGGGCCCCGGCGTAGAGCTGTTGGTGGCGCCTCCCTAGCACTGAGCCTGGGTTGAGGTCAGGGCCAGTGTCACAGAGCGGTGTGCACCGAGCGGCGGCCGGTGACGGTCGGCGCCATAGCGGTCTGCCAAACACCATTGGAGACACCCCTTGGGGGCACCCCCCCTCCCTGCTCTTCTTGAACGGGAGACCGGCAGTTGACGGCCATCTTTGAACCCGGGGCCTAGTGGCGGGAGTGGGCCACACACGGAGAGCAGCATGACGAGAGGCGGCGGTGGCCAGGGCAAACAAGGGACAATTGATAAATTTACAGAGGCGGCAGGCGCAAAGGGAGCGCAGACGCAGGTGCCGGACAACGCAGCACTTATGGCGGCGATCACGCAGTCCAGGGACGTGCTGGACGCCAAGATTGGGGCAGTGGGCTCTGATGTCATGCTTCTTCGACAGGATCTGCGGAACGCAGTGGAACGAATTACAGGCACAGAGACACGCATATCGGAGGTGAAAGATGACGTCTCCTCCCTGAAGAAGAGGGTTTTGGCCCTAGAGAGGAATCAGAAGGGCCTTGCCCTGAGAGCGGAGGAGGCGGAGGGACGTGCACGGCGTATTAACCTACGATTTATAGGCTTTCCAGAAGATTGTGAGAAAGGCAACGCAGAGAGCTTCTTGACACAATGGCTAGAGAGCTGGATTCCGCCAGACGTTCTCTCCCGCTGCTTTGTGATTGAGAGGGCCCACCGGGCGCTGACGCAAAAGCCACCGACTGGCGCACGCCCGCGCCCCATGATCCCCAAACTCCTGAACTACACGGTACTGAAACAGGCAAGATTGAAGGGCAAGCTCACATACGACAATGCAAATATCCTGATTTTTCCGGACTACACTAAGCAGATGCAACAACAACGCCAATCCTTCACTGCAGCCAAGGCTCGTCTCAGGGGCCTGCAGCTGCAATACGCCTTGCTCTACCATGCGAGACTACGGGTCATCTTCCAGTCCCGCACCTTCTTCTTTGACACCCCAGAAGAGGTCTTTCAGTGGACGGATGAAACTGTTAAGATTCCAACTAACACAGCGAAGGGCGGGGAGTCCGACTCTTCCGCTGGTGGCTCAGCCGGGTGGGCCCGGAGGGTCGGCGTAGGCGCAGGGGCAGATCGCACTCGAGCCGTGGCTCGAAGTGTGGGTCGGACGCACGTCGAGATGAAGAGGTGCCGGAGGTCCAGGAGGATGTGCCTTGACTATTGAGGGACCTGACATGTGATTTGCTCTAATGCTTGAAATAGATGACCAGGCACAATGCTGCCGAGGCTGGTGGCCACACACGGTTTGGTTGGGGAGGGAGCAACAGCCTAGTTCTATATGGGCTGCTGTGAGGGGCTTCATTGGAGGGGGTGGTACTTGGCTCCCGGTTGGGGTCAGGACCATGCCCGACCACGACAGGTGCTTCTATGTTTGGGAGGTGCGGGGTGGGGGGAGGTTGGGGAGAAGTTGGGGGTTGGTTTCGAGGGAAGGGGGGAGGGTTTGTGCTGAAATTACTGCTTGCTGACCGTCTCCAGAATTGCCAGGGCGGCCGGCGTAGGGCTGGGCTGCGACACGTTATACAACACGAATGTCTCTTGATGGTGTGGGAGTGCGGCTAGGCCCGGGTGGGACACGGCTCATGAGCTGGAATGTGCGGGGTATGCTGGACAAGGTGAAGAGGGGGACTGTATATACGTGGGCTAAGAGGTGGGGAACAGACATACTTCTTCTGCAAGAAACACACCTGCTTGGTACCAAAGCGCTGTGCCTTCAGAGAAATGGGTTCACACACGCATACCATTCTGGGTTCACGAGAGGATCACGAGGGGTGGCGGTCCTTATACACCATAGGGTTCCCTTTGCTCATAAACGTACGTGGACTGATGCGCCGGGCAGGTTTGTATTTGTGCAGGGAGAGATTGGAGGAGACCCAGTAATCATCGGTAGTGTATATGCCCCGTCACCGTTGCAGTGGCCCCTGGTTGAGAAGCTGCTTTCCCTTTGGGTGGACATGCCCACTGCTCTGTCCATTGTAGGAGGGGATTTGAATGATGTGGTGGACGTCACATGTGATAGATGGCGCAGCGCTGCCGGCGTTCAGAGTGCGGCGGGCAGGGAGAGTCCTGCAACCAGGTTGCGGGCCCTGGTCACAGGTCTCGATTGGGTGGACACATGGAGACACAAACACGGCTCGCGTAGAGAGTATACATATTTCTCCACAGCGCGGGACTCCTTCTCTAGGCTCGACTACATATTTGTTCCAAGAGGGATGGTGCATAGAGTGTTGTCCGCGGAGATCCTGCCACGGGCGCTGTCTGACCATTCGCCGGTCTACGTTATACTCGATACTGGTCGCGCTCGGCAGCCGTTTCGGTGGCGGTTGTCACCAAGGCAGCTGATGCAGGATGTCTACCGTGCCCACATGACCTGTGAACTTGATCATTTCCTATCCACTAATGTGGGCACGGTAGACTCCCCGGCGACGCTCTGGGAGGCGATGAAGCCCACGCTCCGAGGCGTTGACATTTCATGGTGCGCGGCAGCGCGTAAGGAGAGGCGTAGAGACCTAGTGCGGCGCGAGGCTGACCTGGAGGCTCTGGAGCGTAGGAGCAGAGAGAGGGATGGGGGGCCGGCCAGGAGGCAGCTGGCCTTGGCGCAACAACAATATACTGCGGTGCTGCTAGACGAAGCCAGGCAAGCTTGGCTGGCTACCAGCAGTCGTATATACCAATGGGGCGATAAGTCCTGCAAGATGTTGCACCGCCTATGTCAAGGCATCATGCATGCCCAACCCCTGCCCCGGATAGTAGGCCTAGTTGGGGAGCCTATATTGGAGCCGGCAGCGCTGGCCGGAAGCTTTGCTACATATTATGAGGCTTTATACGCGCCACAGGAGTGCCTGGAAGCAGAGGTCGTACAACGATTTATTGATGACCTTCCACCGAGGGCCGTCTCAGATGAGGCTTGTGCGATATTGGACCGCCCCCTTACAGATGCTGAGCTAGCCACAGCGCTGGGCGAATTAAATCCGGGGAAAGCGCCCGGACCGAATGGGTTCCCTAGTGAATTTTTTAGGCGCTTCGCGACGCAACTGAGCCCATATTTCCGCCCAGTTATAGAAGAAGCGCAGGAGAATGGTACGCTGCCACCGGACTGGCGACATGCGGAGGTGGTGGTTTTCTTGAAGCCGGGGCAACCCCCAGAGAGCCACGCGTCCTACCACTCGATCTCCTTGCTCAATACGGAGGCCAAGATACTGGCTAAGGCCCTTGCAAATAGACTTAAACCATATATCACCGACCTAGTACATCCGGACCAGGCCGGCTTTATGCCACAGCGGGCCACTCGCCATAATATTAGACGCGCCCAGGTCGCAGTGTCGGCGTGGCGAAGATTGGGGGAACAGGCGGCGCTGTTTTTGGCGGACATGGATAGGGCGTTCGACTCCCTGGGCTGGACATACTTGTTCGCCTTGCTGGGACGTCTGAACCTGGGCCCTCGATTATTGACATATGTGCGGCTCCTGTACATGGACATAACAGCCGCGGTGCGAGTGGGGGGAGAGATATCCCGCTCCTTCCGAATCGAGCGCGGGACGAGGCAGGGCTGCCCCCTCTCTCCATATCTGTTTGCACTAGCTATGGAGCCCCTTGCGGCTTGGGTGCGCATAGACGCTCAACTCAGGGGATTACAGTGGACGGCTGGCTTGACGGATAGAATAGCACTATACGCTGACAACGTATTATTTTTCCTCACTGACCTGGAGCGATCGGGGCCCCGTCTCCTGCGAATCCTACAAATCTTTGGCGAAACCTCTGGATTATTTATGAAGCCCCGGAAATCTACGCACTGGATTTTGGGCGGCCCGCAGCCTGTGGGGGACTGGGCGGGTGAGCTCCAGATGGCTATGGATGGAGTGAAGTATTTGGGAGTGTTCCTATCTGAGGACACGACCGCTGCTATGGAGCGCAACATTGCCCCGGTCTGGGAGCGCACTCGGGAAGACATTAAGACATGGTCCAGGATGCCGCTTTCCATACATGGTAGATCGGCCATCATTAAGATGGTGGCACTCCCACGCCTGATTTACCAGCTGCAGAACCACCCGGTCCTGGTTGCGCTGGGCTGGTTCCAGCGCCTTAACTCAGCGCTCAGCCGGTTCCTGTGGGAAGGGGGCGCAGCATGGGTTGCCCTGCGGACTTGCTTCCGATCAACATATACCGGGGGCCTGGCCACATCAGATGTCCTATCGTATTACCAGGCATCCCACCTCTTGGTCTTAAATGACTGGTGGTATGCGGATAGAAGTGACCCCGCATACGCAGTGGAGAGGGCATTGATGGGCACAGCGTCCGTCCACACACTGCTATACTCGGCGCCCCTTAGGAACTCTCTACCATCTATTACGCAGGTGGTCTTCCAAGTTTGGAGACAGGCACTACGTAGGATGGGCTGGTGGGGCGTGCTTACCCAGGAAACCCCGCTGTGGCGTAATGGCCGATTACCCCAGATGGACACACTGATGGGCTTCCAGGGATAGGACGCGATCGGCATTTCCACATTAGGAGACGTCATGTCGGGGGGTGTGCTCAAGTCCTTTGATGATCTGCGGGATGAAATTGAGATGCCGAGAACCCAATTCTATAAATACCTTCAATTCCGTCACGCCCTGACACCATATATAGCGGGGCTGGGGGACCTCCCGGAGTTTAGTCCGCTAGAGGCAAAAGTCTTCATGGGGGAGCTACCCGACAAGAAACTGTCCCGAATCTACCAAACCCTTGTACGGCACTGCTCCACCGATCTGCAGCGCCTTAAAACAGCATGGGAACAGGATGTTGGGGAATTGGACGAGGAGGATCGGGTGGAGGCACTGGAGAGCCCTAGGGGAGCTGCAATTTCCACACGCCTGCGACTCATTCAATTTAGGTACCTACACCGTACATATTACACTAGACAGCGCTTGTGGAAGGCGGGTATGATTGCGTCCCCCGATTGTCTTAGGTGTGGCTCGGAGGTTGGAACGTTAATGCATACAGTGTGGGAATGCAGGGCGCTGCAGAGATTCTGGACAGGGGTGCTCCGGTGTTTGGACGAGGTCCTAGCCTGGGTACTTCAGAGAGACCCTAAACTGACACTTCTACACGTCATGGCCGGGGTGGGAGGTAATAGGTACAAGCGCCATTTACTTCTACTGGGCTTAACATTAGCAAAGAGAGATATCGCACGCTCATGGAAGGCGCCCCAGGCTCCATCACTCACGGCATGGAAAAACGGTATGGACTTCAGCATGGGGCTGGAGCAGCCTATCTTTGTGGCTAGGGGCTGCCCGCAAAAACACTTTAAGATTTGGAAGAGGTGGGCGGACTATCGTGGACTGGAGCTAGACCCGCCACCTGAGGACACTGCAGACCAGCCTCAGATATAGCTGGACAATCATGGCAAAACTGTGAATTTATCGGTGCACAATATGCAATACGCACTGGAGGTGTATTAAATGAGTGGAGCAGGCAGCAGCGCACGGGGGGGTGGGAGTTGTGGGTGGTGGTGGGGGGATGGTGGGGGGACCAGTTTGACACACCGTTTGTTTGTACATTCTACGTCCTAAAAGAGAAATGACTGCACTTGTGATTTGTTCAATGATGCTGGTGATTGTCTCTGGGTGACAGAGCATTGCAGGATATATGCTTACTATGCAATCAATAAAATCTGTTTTTAAAAAATATATATATATTGCCAATACTCTTTCGGCCTAGATCGGGCAGGAAGGTCCTCTTCATAAGTCCTCAAGGTGTCCTGACAGTGGGACATGTCGCCAATCCACTGTTTAATAGTCGGGGTGACTTTATTATCCCAGCACATAGACACTCGCCTCTTGGCGAGCAGCAGCGCCACTGCACAGAACTTCCTTTTCATTGCCCTAACATCTTGTAACAGTCCCAGGAGGCACACCTGTATAGTGCATTCGATGGTCACTCCCACCATATCTGTCAATGCCGATGTGACTTGTTCCCAATACTCGTGTACCTTTAAGCAGGACCATGCCAGATGTATGAAGTCAGCTTGGTCATGGCCACATCGTTTGCAGCATGCTTCTGTGCGAAGTCCATAATTGTACATTTTGACAGGTGTATGGTACATTTGATGCAAATATTTGAAATGTACGAGCCTCAGATTACCATTGGGTGTTAGCATCCTAATTAAATCACAAGCCATTTGCCAATCTGTCTCAGAGAGAGGTGTGTCCAGTGCTGAGCTCCATCTGTCTCTGGCTTTATGGGTGTTATCATTAATTTCAGTCTGCGCGACCATGTATAGTCGGGACACTAAGTGTGCAGTGTTCGGTGATGTTAGTACCAATTGGAGCGAGTCTAGCTGTGGCGGTTCGGCTGGATATATGGGATACAACTGTTTGACCGCCTCTTGCAGTCTATAGTGGGTGAAGCGAAACAGCAAGGTCTGGTTTTGCACATAGGACAGATCTCGTGTGGTTATGAATGTTCCGTTGTCATATAGGTCTCCCAGCATGTCCAGACCCACCTGCCTCAATAGTCCCATGCCCACCTTCTCACTAGTGACCGATATCGCAGGGTGATAGTGGAGTGGTTGAGCCGGTGCACATAGTGGTAGTTTGTTCGCCATCTGGCCCAGCCTATACCATGCATTATACGTAGTGTCAATAGTGTTAATATCCTTAGCGTGTAGGGGCTGGCGCTTGTGCGTAATAATCGCTGTCAGTGGAATGGGTAGTGCGTCACCTTCCTCTACAGCTGTGTGTGTCAGATACGGAACTTGATGATACCAATATGTCGCATATTGCGCTTGTGCACAGAGGTAATACAATAAAAAGTCTGGAACACTTAGCCCCCATCTTGAGTATGGGAGTGTTAACGTGCACAAGCCAACTCGAGCTTGTTTGCCTGCCCAGATCAGCCTAGTGACTACTGATGTAATTCGCCTAAATACCTCCCTCGATGGTGGGATTGGGATATTATTGAACAGGTAAAGGAGTTTTGGGAGGATAACCATTTTAACAATCGCTATACGGTCGGCTAGTGACAATGGCAGTTGTATCCACCGAGTAACCTTATCTTCTATGGACTGCAGTACTCTACCATAGTTAGTCCGAATGACAAAGTCTGGGTCTCTGTGGTACCACACTCCTAAGTATTTGATGGGATCTTCCTGCCATTCCAGTGGGAATTCAGTGGTGTGCGGCAATGTGGTGTCAGTGAGGGTGATAATAGATGACTTGTCCCAATTTATTTGCAGTCCAGAGTGACCTCCAAATTTTATATATTCCCTCAATAACGGTGCTAGATGGATCTCAGGGTCACGAACGTATAGTAACATATCGTCTGCATACAGCCATATGTGTAGTGGCCTGCTGGGGAATTGGAGCGCAGACGGGTGATGGTTTTGCCTAACTTTGCATGCCAGTGGCTCCAAAGCCAAGGCGAAGAGCAGAGGGAATAGTGGACAGCCTTATCTTGTTCCGCGTTCTATCGGCATTGAGTCTGAGGTGTGGCCATTGATTTTCACCCTAGGCACCGGTTGTGTATATAATAGTTTGACCCACTGAATGAATATCGGTGGAAAGCCCATCCTGTTCAGCACTGTAATGAGGTAGGTCCATTCAATGGAGTCAAACGCCTTGGCTGCGTCTAACATGACCGCCACGGCTTTAGTATTAGGGATCAAATAATGGGACAAGGCGAACAGGGTGCGGGTATTATGTGTGGTCGCTCTAGATGGTATAAAACCAGACTGGTCGGGTAGAACCAGATTAGGCATTAGGGGCTGCAGACGTGTGGCCAGTAGTTTAGCTAATATTTTAGAGTCTACGTTTATAAGTGACAGAGGGCGATATGAGTCGCAAGACTCCGGGTCTTTGGACGGGTTTAAAAGCGCTATCACCATCGCTTCTCGCAATGTCGGTGGGAGTATGTTTTTCTCAAAAGCATCACTGAACATCGCGACCAGGCGGGGAGCCAACAGGTCAGTGTAGTGTTTGTAAAATTCACACGTGAATCCGTCGGGCCCGGGAGCCTTGCCATTCGGTAAGGTTTTGATAATTTCGGTGACTTCCTCCACCGTAACTGGTATTGAAAGGTATTCCTCCTGCGAGTCCGAGAGCCAGGCAATGGCCACGTCCTCAAGATACTGTAATATTTCTTCAGGTGATGTAGTTAGCTGGGATTGATAAAGCGCACTATACGTTTTAACAAACTTGCGTAAAATATCATGGGGGTCCGTGCAGATTGCATCCGTGTCATTAAGTATTCGTAAAATTGCACTGGATCTACGTCCCTCACATATTCTGGCTGCCAATACCCTGCCTGGTCTGCCACCCTCACCAAAAGCACGAGCTCTGGGACGTTTGTGGATATACCTGACCTCGTCCTCTGCAAACGTTTGGTAGTCTGAAAGCTCCTTACGTATTTCACCTAAGAGTGATTCATTTTGGGTCAGTTCATATTGGTGTTCTAGTGATTTTAACTTTGTCTCACAGCGCGCTAACTGTGCTCTAATGTCACGCAGTATCCCTACCGTGGTACTGATGCACACCCCTCGCAATGTAGCTTTGAAGGCCTCCCATAGCAAACTTGGGTCTTCTGTCGATTGGGCATTCAGCTGGAAGTAATCCTTAATCGCAGTGGCTATAGTGTTGTCATACAGTGAATCTGTAAGTGCTGTGGCATTGAATCTCCAGCTGTAGGGAGGTGGCGTGTAGTGCGGTATCTTGAGGGTCAATATGATCGGATTATGATCGGAGAGGGATTTGGGCATGTGCTTAATGTCTGTTGTCCACAACAACACGATTTTGGAGCCCAACCAGTAGTCAATGCGAGACCAGCTGTTGTGTGCAAGGGAGGTATGGGTGGCTTCGCTACCTCCGGGATTTATAACCCTCCAGATATCATGTAATTGTAAATCTTCCATCATGTCTAGCACTTTGGTGCGTGCTTTTCTCTGTGGCTCTGCTGTCGTCCCCGATCTGTCTACTCTGACATTAAGCGCTAGGTTTAAATCCCCCCCCCCACAACAAAACATTACCCACTTTATCATGTAGGTGCTGCCAGACTTCGTGATAGAACTCAGGAGCGTCAACATTTGGTCCATAGGTGTTAACAAGTGTAATCCGTTGTCCCCGCAGCACCCCTGTTACTATCACGTATCTCCCCTGGTTGTCGCTTATGACGTTTTCGATTTGAAAGTTCGTGTTTTTCTTTACCGGGAAAGAGACTCCCCTAGCATATGAGGAATATGTAGAGTGGTGAGCGGATTCTGCCCATCTCTGACCTACACGAGTGTGGGTACGTGGAGCCACATGTGTTTCCTGCAATAATGCGATGTCTATACGCCATCTATCCATGCACGCAAATAGTTGTCTTATCTTTTTCGGATTGGCAAAACCTTTTACATTCCATGTGAGCATATTTAAAGTTAATCTACCCGGTATGGTGCCTGTCATAGCAGAAAGAAGCATAAGGATGCGAAGATTATGTAACTGAGTGCCTCGTAATGTGTGGAACCAATTGTGTGTACATATTGACTGCAATTCATATAAAAACAGTACATTCTGGGTCTTAGCAATGCTTCTCAAACACCTTGGCCTAATAACAAGAACAGTATCCCCACCCCGCCTCCCTCCTCCCACAACGGCAGCCCAATTCTGCCGAGGCCATATCTCTCCCTTAAACTTCAGATAACTCATAAACCGTGTGGGGAGTGCCCATGTAGGGGTCCGCCTAGGGCAAACATCACCATCCAGTGTATGGATGTGGACAGATCATAGTTAAGTGATAGGCAAATAATACATGTCATAGTAGAAAACCAGCTCAACCGGCCTAATCAGGGTGGTGACAGTAGCACAAACCATTGTCTAGGCATATTTCTAGTAGAGCACAATATGTGACACATATTCACGATTATTTACGCCGTCTCTTATTCTTAGTTATGTTCGTGGCTCTTACGTGAATAATCATTTGGGTTGTATCGGGGTTACTTTCAGGTAGTGTCCTATGCCGTATTCATATTGTTAATCCCCAAACAAGCAACAGTGCAGCCCACCCACCTCACTTTTCTCGTGTCACCATATGACCCACTAGCATAAACGTCATGATGGGCTCCGATCTACCTTGAGTCCCGCATATAACCTTCAGATACTACTGTGCATTGTAAAAGGCTCGTAGCTCCATATAGTTCTCAGCACTGAGCCAATCTGTGCAAGCAGGGTAGGTCCTGAGTGAAGTATTCCTGCAGTCCTGAATACTTCGTGGGTAAGTATGCTGCATGCACTACACATGCCTCCTCGCTATACAGTTTTGCTCATTAGCGTCCTAGTAGTATAATGCAAAGTCGTTACACCAGTTAGAGACTGCGAGGATGGGATAGGAAAGTGCGATGTGTGCACAGGGAGCTAGTTTATTATAGTTCACTTCGTGTCCATTCCTAACACTCACCAGTGCCCCAGTTATCATGTGTAGCGCAGTGTCACTTACCACTTTTGGAGCGAATGGGTTCGATCAATCACGCTGTCAGAGTGGTAGACCTACCATGTGCATATACTAGAAACTGCAGTTACGTTGGTAGCCATGTCTTATACATGACCGTGTCCGTTATCTCTCAGTCCGCATCTTGCGCTTGATTTGCTTGCTTCCGTTCTTTCTGTCTAGTGGCGATCTTCTTGACGAATTCCTGAGCTGCTTTTGGGGTGGAAAGAATCGTTTGCTTACCATCCAGTGTGATTTTCAGTTTAGCCGGCTACAGCATTGCGTATTCTACCTGCATGTCACGCAATTTCGCCTTGACATTTGCATACTCTTTACGTGCCTGTTGTACTGCCACAGTATAGTCTGGGTAGAATTCCAGCTTGTTGTTTTGGTAGATCACCTGTTGCTTTTCCCTCACCATGCGTAGTATGTTATCACGATCCCGATAGTTCAATACCGGGCCACTATCGGCCGGGGTGGTGTCCCCGGTGGTGGTTTAGGTGCAAGCGACCTGTGGGCTCTTTCCACTATAAAAATCGGGGAGAGATGATCTTTGCCAAAGACTTCACGGCAGAGTGCCTCCACATATGCCTCCATTCGGCCTGTGTTGGTTGACTCAGGAACGAACGCTATGCGGATATTATTTCGGCGTGATCGCGCTTCCAAATCCTCTGCTTTGTGTCGTATAACTTCCAGCACCTTTTCCATTCCACTACACTTGGAGGCATTCGTCCGCGCTTCTTCTTCTACCGCTGACAGTCTGTTCTCCGTCTCATCTAGTCGCTCACCTTGAGTGTCCAACTTCATCGCCATGTTATCCACTCGGCACGTTAAGTGGTCGAGTTTGCCATTTATATCCTGCAGACTAGACTGGATCGCTTTCAGGATTGATTCCATTCCATTTTCAGGGGTATTGTCAGCTTCCGTCTCAGTATCCGAGTGATTTGTCTGGCCACGCCCGGTTCTCCGCGGTTCAAAATTTAGTTTAGGTTTTTGTCTATCAGGCTTCCCCATATCGTGTATCGGTGTAGTCAACAGGAACGCCGAGACAATGCGTGTCCGAGACTCCCTTGTGCGAAAGTTAGCTTCAGCTGTACTTCCAACGTTAATAGTCACGTTGTGTGTCTACCTCCGCACAACAAGGCTCTCTGCATTAGTGTTTCAGGGATTGCCTGAGTAGTCCACAGTGTTTCAGCAGATCATCGATATGGTGGCACAGAGATTGCGGTATACACGCGGGAAGTAAGCCGAGCACTCAATACCTAGGCTGGTGACCAAATCGCCGCGTGTACAAGAAGTTCAGCCAGGTGCCTCAGCGTTGCGTGATACTGGTAGTCAAGTCTTACATGGCACTGATCATGTATGTAAGTAGTCTCTTTATAGCCTGTCTGTGCAGTCTCTGGACGTGGCAGTTTTTCGTCCTGAGCTATAGCGCGTGGAGTCTGCAAACCGCTTCTATAATCAGATTCTCCGGTTGGCACGCAATCAGTAAGTGCCCAAGATGGCGGTTCAGTTTTTCTACAGGAGCTCCAGCCAGTGCTGTTTAGCGATGCCACCTCTATCAGCCCCTACTTCCAGCGCCGCTGGCAATATGCAAATACCTGCCTTCTCAAACTATCGTATACATAGCAGTTAGCGGTAGGCGTTTAGCATGTTGTCAGTCGCAGCGGTCCGATAGGGATTCGATTCCCGGAGTGAGGTGGAGGGTGATCGCTCAATTCTCAATTATTTATTGTAACTTTTTAAGTGGCTTGGGGCATTGTCACCGTCGCGAGCGCCTACCTCCAACTGCAGCTGGGTGGTGCAGGAGCCGGAGCGCTTATACTCCACTCGTCAGTTGTGGCATCATTGCTGAGCAGTCACTGGGCGCCGCCATCTCGGTTTCTTGGCTCACGCTGTCGATTATTGAAGTTGCGCATCAAACCTCTTATGTTTCCCTGGTGTCTTCTCACCGTCCTCCACGAGTCGTGCCCCACTGCAGCTCATTTCCACTCGTCACCCTCATTATAGGTCCGTCGATGTTCGTCGATGTGCTCCGTAACTGGGGTCTGTATGATGGCCGCCATTTTGCTAGCCTCCGGTTACCGCCGTCAGCAGAGTTGAAGACTTTTCCACCTCCTACAATCCAGATTTCAAACGCTCGAAGCACACCTCAGGTTCGCTGTAGTTTCCGATTGCCGAATGTATTGCTGTATCCGCTGAATTTGCCCATTTTGCGATGTAATTGTGCAAGTCATGCATCCCCCCGGCGGAGCTGTCACATTAGCCAGCCATACCGCAGTGCGCCCTCTAGCGCTGCCCAACACACGGTGGTTCTTGGAGCAGATCGACTAACTACTTGCCCGACGCCCTGCAGCAGCAAGTGCCGAAGGAAGCCGACCCTCCAGCAGACGCACTGAGAGACGCTGTTTCTTCTCTTGCCGAGAAATCCAGCTCCAGTGTTTCTAGCTTACTCTTGCGGGTATCTGGGAGATCGAGTCCTGAGAGAGAGATACAAGACCTCCTTCATTCTAAACCAAGGTACAGAGCTGATTAGACCCTTAGAGAATTCTTGAATAGACTCTTGGCAGATTCTAGGCAAAGAATACTAAACTTAAAACTACTCCTAAACTTATTTCTTCCCTTGTGCTAGTCTTAGGTCAGGTACATCGGGGTAGGCGTATTTTAGAAGCACCAGTTGAGTACTTTTAGCCATCTCTTTTATCATTGTATGTATTTTATGCATTTTATCTATTTTAAGCAACTTATGGCTTAGAAACCATATCATGCTTTTACAGTACTACTTTATAATACTGTTTGTATTATATGCCTTGTACTTTATAATCAGCATTACTAATATAGCAGTACATTTCTCATGCTTGAGATAGAAGACTGTTCAATAAATACCTTTTATTGAAAACGCCCGTCTCTCTAATTTCTCAGCAACTCTGGTGAAGCTAAGGGGCAGATTTACAATAACTGGCGCATCCCCAGGGATGCGCCAGTTATTGTGCGCCGCCGCTCCGCCACCCATGGTGCGCCGCATTTACAATGCGGCGCACCATGGGGCAAAAACGGCACAGATGCATGACGCATCTGTGCCTTAAAGGTGGTGCATTGCTGGAGTTGCGTTGCAAGCGCGACGCAGCTCCAGCAATGCTCTGGGGGGCCCTATCTGTCCAATGCTGCGTCAAGCCTTACGCCTGCTTCAAGCAGGCGCAGGGATTTGACGCAGCGTTGGCCTAAAAGTGCCTGTGTGAAATCTTGTAGATTTCATGCAGGCACTTTTGCGAGGCGCACCTGCCCCGGAACGCCCACCCTGCGCCGGAAAGCCCACATGTGGCGCAGGGCTTTACAACGTGATGCATCTGCCTAGATGCGTCACGCTATAAATGGGTCGCAGGGATGCGCCACGTTTACGCCGCTGTTGCGTGACGCAACGGCGGCGTAAACGTGGCGCAAGTCCGACATAAATCTGCCCCTATGTATACACGATTGACTGAGTAAAATAGTTATCTATTGTTTCCACGACTCTGAAGATTGATTTCTTATTCTTGGGAAACAAAGTTGTCATGTTATATGGTTGTCAGAAACGAATCCCTTCTTGTACTTTCGAGAAAGTTTCTAGTTACCTCTGAGCTAGCTGGCACACACATAATTAAGTCTAATATATTCGGCAGAGAACTAGTTGACCTTAGTCCTACGTCTAAGCTGCAGTATATATTATTCCAATGCGCAGAGCCTATTGGGAATATAGGAACTACACTACAGCTTGAGCAGGGAAAACAGACAGGTGGTGGCTCACGCGTCTCTGCTGAACTTACCCAGAGGGAGTTCTCTTTGAAATTTAACAGTATTACAATAGTAAACCACACACAAAAAATACGAAGCATTATTTTAGAAGGCTTTATTTTTTATCTGAAGCACCTTTTAATGCATAACATGCAAAGTATTATAGTAGATATGTAAATAAAGGTAACAATTAAAAAAAAATCAGAAAATAAATATTACAAACAGAGACAGCATAATAGATTACATTTAGTAAACCCTGGCCAATAATAATCAACACCGAAAGGTCTGTCACCGTGTGAACGCACATAGGACACAAAAGGTGCTGCCTCTAGGACCATTCACACCCCTTTGAACCCAGGATGTCGTCAGTATGCAGCTTTGAAAGAAAGACAAGTTCCACAAAGTCAATCCGTTCCTCTCTCCCGGAAGTGAGCGAAAACGCTGCCCTAAAACCTCAGAAAAATATATTTTACCCTCCCCCATGATCAACATGAGAGAAAATCCATGAGAACTACTTCGCTATTTTAAACATATGTTCTCTGAATTCTGATATTAAAATGCTATTAAAAATACAGGCTGATCGATATGCAAATTGAAAACACACTATCAAACTCCATGATATACCTGCAAGTTATGCAGGAGTTGCAACTATGAATATGCTATGGTACTTTTGATTTATTTAGCATTTAAAAAAATGTGAATGCAGGGCCATGACCCGGACTGTACCATGAAAACCAAATAAAATATGTTGTTAAAAAAATCCATTATATATATAATACATATTATCATATATTAATAATCATAGCATAGAGAATAAACGCAAGGGTTATAAACCTGTGTAGCCTTTGGGCCGTGAAAGAATGATGGGCAGGTACAGAATATGATGGGGCTGCAGAACAAGCAAAACAAAACCCCCTGCACCTCAGCATTATAAAGCCAATCCAGCACCACAGTTCTGAATGGCCTAATAATCGTCATACGTCAGACCTAGAGGGTCGGCTCCTATTCCCCAACACTTGGACAGCTCACCTCTAATACCACAGCATTGCCTCAGTGCAGAAAGTGACGTGGAGTCCATATACATCCACATCCACGTCGGTCTGCTGTTACTACGACCAACTGTATCAATCTAAGGATGCCAAGAGCCATCCAGGTGAAGTGGTCCTCGTCTTCAAAAGACAATTTCAATACATCCATCTGTCCTTGATGGACACACTTTATTATTACTCTGCAAACACTACATGGAGGTTTGAGTAGTGTGAAAGAAGTGCTCTTCCTTTGCCACAGTGGTTGCCATGAGGATGGTAGTCCCGTCTGCAACTGTTGCCATGGTGATATTGGTGCTGGCTGATGTAGTTATTAGGGTGAGCCTATTTCTGTCTTTAATGGCCGTCGTTGTGGCGTGATTTCTATCTGCCATTGCACTCATGGAGATACTGGTCCTGGTGATGAACATGGCGCTGCCTTTACTGCCGCCATGTTGGCATTGTTTCAGTCTGCAAATGTCACTCTGGTGATATTACTTCCGCCTGTCATGATTATCAGGGTCAAAGGAGTTCTGTAACCCAGTCCTTGCAGGGCTAATAGAGTAACGCATTCCTTGGCCTCTTTGCTCGGGTAGCGCCGCACCGCGGGCCCGTTTCCTGGTCTAATGGTCCTCAGCCAACCCGCCGCACGTGATCACATCTCATTAACCCTCCTCGAGGCATAACGCAGAGGCCCGTTGGCAGCAGTATGTTAAATTAATGCTAGCGTTTACTATGACACGGTGGGAATTTGTCAGAATAAAAGTTGCTTTATTTGTCCTCTGGGTCGCATGGAATACAACGAAATCCACTTAGTGACCGAGCTGCTGCAGGGGGTGAGACATTGCCTGTCAGAGCTCCATGGCGCGCGGGCGGGCATCCCTCCTTCCAGCTGGGGCTGCCAGGGGCAGGCGGCGCGGAGTGTGCGCGAGGCCTGGGCAGACTTGGGCACAGTGCGCTGTCAGGGGTGTAGGCTTACTACCAGTCAGGAACAGACCCGATGTTTAGGATAAGATCTATTAGGCGGCAGGGTGTGTTTTTGCAGGCAGGGGCGTAGCTTGAGCAGTAAGTTCGGGGTCGGGTGGGGGGGAAGGGTGCAGGGGGGGTGGGGGGGGGGAGGCTGAGCTTCTGATATTCCAACAATCACTTTGGCACGTAATGTTAAACTACATTATGCACAAACAGGGTGCGCACAAGAGGGACTACGGGGCAGTGGAAAAGTAGAGGAATGCAGATTGACAGGGGCACTAGTTGAGAGAAAACACATTGTTTTGTGACATAACCAACATTTTTGAAGTCTTTCCAAACAGCGAGAGGAAGAGAGTGTGTGTCCGTTTTTGTCTGTGTGTAAAAATTCCTGGATTCCTGGTGAAAGCAGACAAACCCCTTAGCCATACACGACTGAATGCACCTGTATCCAACTATTTATCAAAAAACATACATTTATTACACACACACCCGAAGCTACGCCACTGTATGCGGGGCTGCAAGGTTCAACATTTACTGTGACCCCTACGTTCCCCATGTCTGTCTGGCCTCAATGGGCTTTGAAGCCTCCACCGGCAATCCGCACTATGTGACGCAGTTTATTGGGGAGAGCGCTTAACCCTCGCTTTATTTTATGCGTTTGTTTGTTTATTATCCCTTAAAATATGATGGACCATTTAGGAGCATGCGTCATAAACGGGTGTGATTTTGCACATTTGGACAAATAGTAATTGCGTCTGTTTTCACATTTGGACAAACAGTAATTGCGTCTGTTTTACGTGCATTGTGTACCCCTTTGCACTTGTGTTTCCACCAGCACTACCCGCCATGTGAAACTGGACGTAAACTCCTATGCAGTCACAGGAGGGAACCTGAGCCTAATCTACATTCAGCTCTAGTTTAGCCCTGGTGTGGGCGGACACCGCGGTTTCACCATTTTCAGCATTGTCTAAATGAACCAGAAGTAAAAGTCCACTCACTCTATTAGGAAATCAGCCACTTGTTGCTGGTGAAATGTTGCTACCTTTTGAGAAATGCATGTCTGCAGAGGGACCGCCGCGGTTCCCATGGTGATACCAGTAGTGTGTCACGGTTACCGGAGTGATATTTATTTATTTATTTATTTATGGTCTTGTATCGCGCCTGAATCAGCCCCGAAGGGGTATCTCTGCGCGTAGCTTCTGCATGAGTTGGTAATTTTGTAGTGAGGGGGAAAACAGAGAGAGGCCAAATTATTCTTATGCGAAAAGGTGAGTCTTTAGTTTTTTCCTGAAGGAAAGGAGGTTGGTGATTAGCCTCAGTTGGGGTGGAAGAGAGTTCCACAGCAGGGGGCCTTTAAGGGAGGGTGCTCGCCCTCCCTGCCTAGCTCTGGTGACTTTGGGTACCTGCAGCAGCATAGTGTTGCTGGAACGCAGAGCGCGTCCAGGGGAGTAGGGTAGAAAAATCTCTTTTAGGTATTTGGGACCCGACCCATATATGCACTTGTGCATGATACAGCAGATTTTAAAATGTATTCGCTGTTGCACCGGTAGCCAATGAAGGTGGGAAAGAAGAGGGCGAGAAGGAGTGCGGGGAGGGGCATTCAGGATGAGTCTTGCCGCAGTATTCTGCACCACCTGCAGTTTGCGTAGTTGTTCTTGGTTGGCGGAGATGAGTAGACTATTACAATAGTCCACTCGTCCAAGAACTAGTGCCTGTACCAGTGTTTTCCTATGGGTGTTAGGTAGGAAAGGGAAGATACGCCGTAGAAGACCTATTGTACGGAAACATGTCCCCGTGACCTGACTGACATGATCTTTCATAATCAGTGCTTGGTCCAGGCGCACTCCCAGATTTTTAATGGTTAGTTTGGGCGCTGGGACAGGTCCTAGCTCGAGTGGCCACCAATCTGGCGACCAGAGCCTGGTGGCCCCTCCGAACAACATGACTTCCGTCTTGGACACATTGCATTGGAGGAAGTTCTGGGCCATCCAACCCGCCACCGCTCTCATTCCGTCTTGGAAAGATTTCATGACTGCAGGTGTAATGGTCTGGAAGGGGAACAGCAGCTGAGTGTCGTCAGCGTAAGAGATTGGAGAGAACCCGTATGATCTTATAATCTCTGCCAAAGGAGCCACGTATACGTTAAATAACGTGGGGCTCAAGCACGAGCCCTGTGGCACACCCTTGGTAAGCTTCCTGCAGACAGATTTATGGGAGCCTAATTTGACCCCTTGCTGTCTGTCTGCAAGAAAGCTTTCAAGCCACGCAAGTGCGGTCCCTTTTACTCCCACTGCCTTCAGACGGTCGAGGAGAATTTTGTGCGACACCGTGTCGAAGGCAGCGGACAAATCCAATAGCACCAGAATCACTGAGCTCCCCCTGTCAAGTGACATTCTGATGTTATCTGTCACTGAGAGGAGGGCTGATTCGGTGCTATGGTTGGGCCTAAAACCAGATTGCGAGTGGTCTAGGCCGCCCGCTGCCTCGATGTAGCTGGACAGGTGTGTATTGACATGCTTCTCGGCCATCTTGCTGTAGTAAGGCAGAAGGGAGATGGGACGGAGGTTGGAGAGCTCTGTCCACGGGAGCGCCGCATTCTTGCGGATGGGGTTCACTACTGCATTTTTCCACTCAGCTGGTACTTTTCCTTCTTTGAGAGACTGATTGATTACATCCTGAATGTGGGGGGCTAGCAGGGTGCGGAGGGAGGTTAGGGTTTTAACAGGAATAAGGTCATTCGGTGATCCAGATTTTACTTGGGTCATTATTGTGTAAAGCTCTTCAGTGTTGACAGGAGGGAATGTAATTAATATGAGGTTGGTATTTTTGTTAGGGGAGGAGACATTCAGGATATCGCTATTTGGTTGGGATACAAGAATTTTTTCATAGATGGCTTCTATTTTGTTTTCGAAGTATGATGAAACTTCTTCACATAGACTTTGTGAGAAGTCATCTGGACTTATACAAGCCATGGGTTTTGTAAAAGTATCAAGGATCCTATACAATTCTTTAGGAGAATTACCGGCTTCTGTGAGTTGTTGAGCGATATTGTTTTTACGGGCAGCTTTGATATGTTTGTAATAGTTGTTTTGCGCTGCACGATGTGCCTTTTTGTTCTCCTCGGAGTGTGATTTCCTCCATCTTTTCTCTATCCTCCTGCATTCTTGCTTCTCTTTCCTGAGAGCCTCGGTATACCATTTTTCCTGTTTAGCTACAGGATGCTGTTTAAATGTTTTCAGGGGGGCAATTTTATCCATGGCTACGGTAAGAGATTGCTGGAACATGGTAAGCTTATTTTCTACTTCTTCAGCATCTCTGATCTCGGGTTTTTCCCACACCTTTTGTAGCGTCTCCAGTGTAAGTTTGTGCCACTGTCTGCGTATGGTGGAGGGTAGAGGTTTCTTATGGTGGCCTACATTAGCTTTAAAAATAGTAAACTGTAATAAAAAATGATCTGACCAGTTGATTTGGGTAGGTTTATGACACAATATGTTGTCAAAGTTGGTGTATATCAGGTCAATACAATGTCCACCTTCATGTGTGGGGTCCTGATTTTTTTGTGTCAGACCGATGGTATCCATGTCAGTAGACAGGCTTTTTGCGCCTATGGAGTCAGGTTGGTCAGTATGAATATTAAAATCTCCAAGAAGGAGAAAGTCCTCATTGGCCCGTAAATGGGGGCCTAACATCTCTAACAGAGATGTAGAAAAGCTGGGACATGGAGGGGGAGGTCTGTATACAAGTGCGCCTTTACAAGTCTTTCTGTTTGAGGAAATAATTCGGAAAACCATTGTTTCCATTTCCTTGCAGCATTGTTTGTCCAAAATGTCTAATTTAAGGGACTCTTTGTAAATTATGGCGATACCGCCACCTGTTTTATCAGGGCGGTCAGAGTGATAAAATTTGTATCCCGAAGGTACTCCCAATGTAATGGCAGATACCGTGTGGGGCTTTAACCATGTTTCAGTAATGAAACAGAGATCTGGGGTCAAAGAGTGTATTAAGTCCCAGATCTCAATTTGGTGTTTGGGCATTGAGCGAACGTTGATAAGGATACAGTGCAAATCATGTGTTGGCTTGCTAGAGTCATGAGAGTCAGTAAAAGGCATAGAGGAGTAATGGCATTTTTTGCAAGAAAACGGTCCTTCAAAGCAAGGTCTACTATCCTCAGAGTGACATGGGGAAGTATATTGTTTTAAGGTTTTTAGATATGGAGCCTCATACCTGATTTGTTTATCAGTGCGAAGGAGCGGCATGATGAGAGTATCCCGCCCCGTCGCCGACGGGCGCAGACGGGCAGCTCTTTGGCTGGTCTTCGGCTGCTATGAGGCTGCGCGCAATCGCTGCGCGCTTTCTGTGAGGCGATGGCTAAGTAGCCCCCAGTGGAGAACTAGAGCGCTGACCGCTCCCGGAAGTGCCTGGCCCTCACCTGTCCGCCCTCCGCACAACGGTAATTAATTACCGAGTCGGACCGAGGCGGGCAGGCACAGGAATCGAGACCAGCACTCCGGTGAAGATTTTACAAATACTTTAAAATGCTTTTAAAAAGGAATTAAACAGTTTTGAGCAGTGCTCTTTTAAGAAACGTGCACAAGTGATTAAAACAACAATTGGTCAAAATGCGCTAGTGATTTTAAGCGCTCTGTCAGTCACTCACTCTGATATTAGTTTCCTCGTACAGCAAGCTAGCTAGCGGTGTGAAGACACTGCCACCGGTTCTGACTGTCATGGTGACCATGGTGATATTGATTCGGCCTGTTCTCATTAGCAAGATGATACTGCTTCACCGCTGGTTATGCCTTGATTTCTGTATCGATCTTCTTGCTACATATGGAACGCGTTTGTGACGAAATAACACAAATGTTTTGCTCCTGTGGATTCCTAGGAAATAGCAGTATTTAAGGAAGAAAGAGAATGTATCATTTCTTTCTTGTACATGAAGGAGGTGACTGGTCTGCGTCCTGGGCAGCATCTAAGACTTGCTTCATTCCTTGGGGCAGTGATGAAACTCTTCTGTTGCAAAGATGCAGCCTGGGCCAGTTCTACAGACGTTAAGACCACTCTTTATTTAACTCTTGTCATTATTGTGTATTCTTCATAATACAAACAGGCAACTCAAAAAGCAGGGTAGATTACACCAAAACCAGTATACCCGTAATAGCAGGCCCATCACATCACCAGAAGAAGAACGCCATAATAACTTCTGAGTACAAGTACTTTGATGGGACCAGTTGTTTTAGTAAAATCTTAAGGCATGGAATTCTGGACTGAAGTTGCAGAGTGGAAGCTTGAGCTTCCGGCTTGTGCATGTGAGACTCTGCAACCACAGGGTAGAAGCCTGTAGAGCTGCAGCCGCCTGGGACTCTGCAACCACAGGGAAGAAGCCTGCAGATGCCTGCGACTCTGCAACCACAGGGAAGAAGCCTGCAGATCTGCAGCCGCCTTGGACTCTGCAACCGCAGGGTAGAAGCCTGTAGAGCTGCAGTCGCCTGGGACTCTGCAACCACAGGGTAGAAGCCTGTAGAGCTACAGCCGCCTGGGACTCTGCAACCACAGGGCAGAACCCTGCAGATCTGCAGCCGCCTGGGACTCTGCAACCACAGGGCAGAAGCCTGTAGAGCTGCAGCCACCTGGGACTCTGCAACCACAGGGAAGAAGCCTGCAGATGCCTGCGACTCTGCAACCACAGGGAAGAAGCCTGCAGATCTGCAGCCGCCTGGGACTCTGCAACCGCAGGGTAGAAGCCTGTAGAGCTGCAGCCGCCTGGGACTCTGCAACCACAGGGTAGAAGCCTGCAGAGCTGTAGTTGTCTGGGACTCTGCAATCCTAGGGTAGAAGCTTGCAGAGCTGGAGCCGCCAGGGACTCTGCAATCCTAGGAATGAAACCTGCAGATCTGTAGCCGCCTGGGACTCTGCAACCACAGAGCAGAAGCCTGCAGAGCTGTGGCAGTCTGGCACTCTGCAAGGCAGTGCAGAAGCTTGGAGAGCTGTAGCCACTTGTGATGCTGCAACCGTCGGGCAGAAGCCTGCAGAGCTGTAGCCGTGTGGGACTCTGTAATCACAGGGCAGGAGCCTGCAGATCTGTGGCCCTCTGGGACTCTGCAACTGCAGGGCAGAAACCTGCAGATCTGTGGCCGCCTGGGACTCTGCAACTGCAGGTTAGAAGCCTGCAGAGCTGTAGCCGCCTGCAACTCTGCAACCGCAGGGCAGAAGCCTGCAGAGCTGTAGCCGCCTGTGACTCTGCAATCACAGGGGAAACGCCTGCAGAGCTGTGGCCGCCTGCGACTCTGCCACCGCAGGGCAGAACCCTGCAGAGCTGTAGCCGCTGGGACTCTGTAATCACAGGGTAGAAGCCTGCAGATCTGTGGCCACCTGGGACTCTGCAACCACAGGACAGAAGCGTGCAGAGCTGTAGCCGCCTGGGACTCTGCAATCACAGGCCAGAAGCCTGCAGAGCTGTAGCTGCCTGGGACTCTGCAACTGCAGGTTAGAAGCCTGCAGAGCTGTAGCTGCCTGCAACTCTGCAACCGCAGGGCAGAAGCCTGCAGAGCTGTAGCCGCCTGCGACTCTGCAATCACAGGGGAAACGCCTGCAGAGCTGTGGCCGCCTGCGACTCTGCCACCGCAGGGCAGAACCCTGCAGAGCTGTAGCCGCTGGGACTCTGTAATCACAGGGTAGAAGCCTGCAGATCTGTGGCCACCTGGGACTCTGCAACCACAGGACAGAAGCGTGCAGAGCGGTAGCCGCCTGGGACTCTGCAATCACAGGCCAGAAGCCTGCAGAGCTGTAGCTGCCTGGGACTCCGCAACTGCAGGTTAGAAGCCTGCAGAGCTGTAGCTGCCTGCAACTCTGCAACCGCAGGGCAGAAGCCTGCAGAGCTGTAGCCGCCTGCGACTCTGCATTCACAGGGGAAACGCCTGCAGAGCTGTGGCCGCCTGCGACTCTGCAACCGCAGGGCAGAACTCTGCAGAGCTGTAGCCGCTGGGACTCTGTAATCACAGGGTAGAAGTGTGGTTCTGAAACTTCTGGACTCGTGTAATTATTCTGAACTCGAGAATTAAACTTCGTCGAAACATGACAAATTTGGTATCAAAAGACCGAGAATGACGAGCACACCATGTACAAATATTTTCAGCATATTCGAGTGACGATTTCACCTCAAAATCGTCATTTGCGTTCTGAACCCTTGGCCTCCATTTATGTGTTGCCCTTTACATAGGCCTTAATCCAGCTGAATTCAATTCCACAAGGACACATACTCCTTAATCGACTTTCCTATGACCTGTGCAAGTTGGAACCATTGCCCCAGGCCGAACTCGTTAGGTCAGTTCCCCTCCCAGTGGCCGAACAAGATAGCATCAAGGCTCAACAAGCCATAAAACCATTTCAGCGCGCACACCTGCCGTATCTTGCTCACATCTGTCTCTACTCTTTTTGCTTCACTTACTTTATGGTGGGGAGGTGCCTGTTTTATTGGGGGTCCACCGATATCTGATGAAATGTTGGGCCTTGCCGGGTGATTTGTTGTGGGCAGCACGAAGTGAAATATGTACATGTCATCATGACTCTGCTTTTCTTTTGTAACAAAGAACTGTAAATGATATACTGCAAATTCGAAGAATGTTTGCCTGAAGCTGAATATTCTGTATAAAGAGAGAAGCCTGACTTTGTAAATTCGAGCAGTCTCCTGAGAATATACTTCCCCGTGTGTTGTACCTCTAGGACACTTGTTACCTTGGTTGCAGCCAATAAAATCGATCCTTGACTTCACCTAGAAGACTGAGTTTCTGTGGTCTGAATCAGGAAGAACCCGAGGTCTCTGGGTGTACCCTGACACCGCTGGGTTGCCGGTTCTGTGCCGGTTCTTAAAAACCCAGTACCTCAGCTGGCGCCCAACGTTTGGGGCGATTCCAGTGGTACCAGTCAGCCAGAGGTTCGTGAGGAGCTTCGTGTGGAAATTCTGGAGGACGGCCAACCACTTCATCGACCCCTGCATGTCGACGTGGTCCGAAGGTCTTTGCTGCGAGGTTCCCTGCTTCCCAACGGCTACAGAGGACTGCTGCCCTGGCTATCGCCCTGATTTGGACCCTTGAAGTTTGGTAGAGCGAAACACTAAGACGAGTCTTCTGGTGACGTCATCGATATCTCAGTTAAGTATAAGTGGAGCGTCTCCCAGTCCTTAGTTGGTCTTAGTCTTGGGTATCCTTTGGGATAATTGTTGGTACTTTCAAGCACCAAAACCGAAGGACTCGTGTATTCACGAGAAATATCGTAATCGATAATCCTTTGAAGTTTGGAACTAGACTAGAGAGCGAAGATGCCTAGTCTTAGACTTGGAAATTTGTTTTGTCTTGGTTGTAATAATAGGGACTCCCGATTGGAGGACTCATGTCCGGTTCCTCCGGTTGGAACTCCAACTTACGAGTTATATGTGAAACATGGGGTAGGCCCCATCACATACAATGAAGTGTGGATCAAATAAACCAGAAAAGATGGTGTTTTAAAATGGCCCCCAAATGGTAGTTTTGATACCGAAATCTTAGATAACCTTGAAGTTAAACTTTTCAAGAAGAAAGCCCGGCAGGCGATGTTTGACTCTTTCCGCCTATGGCGTAAGGAGGCCAAACAGAAGGAAATCAAATTAGCTAAGAAAAATAAGAGAGAAGGGGGACTTTCAGTAATGCAAGCTGCTATGCAGTTTAAAGACAATGAAGAAGAACAGATAAGTGAGCAGTTGCACAGGCAACGTAAAATGGCAATGGATAAATGCTATCCAGTTTTGCCGTCTCTTCAGCAAGAGGCAGCAAAAGAGCGTGAAAAAGATCCATTTATGTCGCATTTATTAAATTCGCCACCCCCTATGCGCAAAATGCCACGGCATCCCCGCAATCTTTAGTCGTGCAAACTATGCCTCCTGTTTTTTTTTTGTTTTGTTTTTTTGGTGTAAGATGTTTATTGCACTTTCCATAGTCAAAAAATAATATACCTTCAAGGCGCCTACAACCGCAACGGGCCGGCTACAGGTACACACAATAGACAAAGATGTCGTTAGGTTTACACAGCCCATCAGCCGACATCCAGCGGACCGGCGGCGTTCTGTTTGATGACCCCAGATATGTCGGTCAGTGCTATACTTGCTTACTAGCATGACATTGTTCTTACTTTATCTTATATTCGGCTTAAAGTAAACTAAACATAACAAGACATTACTCAACTTGTATGTGTCCTCTAGCTACAAGTGCTCTGCATCACAGCATCCTCCCTCCTCAGTACCATTATACCATACATTTTCTACCTTATGTCTTTATTCGTAGACTGAAACGTTAGCCTTTGTCCGCTTCCGAATCTGTCGTGCCATGTTCAAGCAAATAGGCACGTAAAAACTCCCAATAGTCTTTGGGCCTAGACCTGACCGGCAACTCTTCCTCATATGTTTTGAGCGTGTCCCGACAATATGTCATATCCTCCAGCCAATGCTTTACCTTCGGGCCCCTCCTGCTGTTCCAGTGGAGGGATACCCTTCTTTTGGCCAACAATAGTGCCACAGCACAGAATTTGCGTTTCAAAGCTCTTAGTTGCGGAACAATGCCTAACAGACAGACTTTCGCCTCACACAACATTGAAACTCCAAGCATTTCAATCAGAACTTGCATGACCTGTTCCCAGTATCCCGCCACTTTACGACAGTGCCATGCTAGATGCATGAAGTCCGCATCTTCCTGACCACACCGGCAACATTGTGAGGTCTCCCTCAATCCGTATCTGTGCAGTCGTTGCGGCGTGTAGTATACCTGGTGTATGTACTTGTAGTGAATGATTTTCAAGTTTCCGTTTGGTGTCAGCATGTTAGTAAGCATACAAGAGGCAGCCCATTCGTCATCCGTTAGAGGCGCCTCCAAACCAGCACTCCATTTGTCCTTAGCTTTGTTCGTATTTCCCCCCACCGCATCCTGTATGCTTGCGTACAATTTGGATACCAAGTGAGAAGCCGTGGGCGTAGTGAGGAGTAGTTGTAATGGTTCAAGTATCTTTGGCTCATCTGGGTGTGTAGGATAGTGTTCCTTAAGTGCCCTCTGTAGCCTGTAGTAGTTAAAACTGAATAATGGGGATAGGTTGCTGATGTATTGTAACTTGTCCAGGTTCTGAAAACCACCCCTCACATACACGTCGCCCAGTGTGTCTATACCAGCCCGTTTCAACAGATCCATGCCAACTTGCTCCTGTGTCACCGAAATGGCTGGGTGGTGTGCCAGTGGAAGTGCAGGTGCGCATAAATAGTAAAGATAGAAGTCTGGAACCTTGAAACTCCCCTTAGCATATGGCAGTGTCATGGTGCGCAGTTCCATCCTCGCCTGTTTTCCCGCCCAAAGCAAAGTGAGCACCAGCGTATTAATATTTTGGAATACTGCAGCTGGAGGTCTTATCGGGATATTGTTGAATAAATATAGGAACTTGGGCAATAGTACCATCTTGACGATCGCGGCCCTGTCCGCCAGGGATAGAGGAAGTCTATTCCATCTTTTAATTTTATCTTCAAGAGACGCTATGGCTCTTCCGTAATTAGTCCTGATAACCAATTCAGGATCTCTATGGAACCATATTCCTAAATATTTCGTTGGTTCTTCCTGCCATTCTAGCGGGTAGTCTAAGTGTGTTGGGCACGTGCTGTCCGTCAGTGACAAGACAAGGGATTTATCCCAGTTGATCTGCAATCCAGATTGTTGACCGAATTTTATGTATTCCCTTAAAAGCGGATTTAAGTGTTGTTCTGGATTCTTAACATACAACACCATGTCATCTGCATAGAGCGAGATGTGGATGGGGCGTGTAGGCATTTGTAGTGCTGAGTAATGATGGTGTTGCCGGATCTTACAAGCCTGCGGCTCTAATATTAACGCGAATAATATCGGCGAGAGTGGGCAACCCTGCCTGGTGCCCCTGCAAATCTGAATGGGTTCCGAAATATACCTGTTCACTCTAATTCGTGCCGTTAAGTTTGTGTACAACATCGATATCCATCCTAGAAAGATAGGGGGAAATCCCATGCGCACCAGAACTGCCTGAATGAAGGACCATCCAATAGTATCGAATGCCTTAGCAGCGTCAAGCAACACTGCCACAGCCTTCGTCTCAGGAGCTAGATAATGTGCCAATGCAAACAATGTGCGGGTGTTATGTGTGGTGGCCCTATCAGGGATGAATCCGGATTGATCAGGTCTTATTAATAGGGGCATAAGTGGTTTCAGCCTATCAGCCAGCAGACTAGCTATAATTTTTGTGTCTACATTCAATAGCGACAGGGGGCGATATGAGTCACACTTGTCTTCCTCCTTGCCCGGCTTTAAGAGCGTAACTAGCAATGCTTCCCTCAAAGACGCTGGCAGCGTCTGGGCCTCATGTGCTGCCCCGTACAGCCGCACCAGGTGCGGGGCGAGCAAGTCTGCATACATTTTATAAAATTCCGTCACAAAGCCATCAGGCCCCGGCGCCTTGTTAGTGGGCAAACGCTTAATGGTATCTGTGACTTCTTCCACTGTTATAGGGCACGCTAAGTATTCCCTATGCCCATCTGCTAGCCATGCTATCTCCACATCCTCCATATACGATAGCAAGTCTGCCTGCGAGGGTGACGGGCGCGCCTTGTAAAGCGTGCCATATGTAGTCATAAATTCTTTCATTATCCCCTTGATATCTTTAATCACCTCTCCGGTCGGAGTGCAAATGGATGTTATATTTTGTGGCGTTTTCCCTGAGCATATTTTTTCAGCCAGCGCCCTGCCTGGCCTGCCCCCCTCTCCATATCGCCGAGCAGTCGCTCGCTTAGACACATATTGAAGTTCATCTGATGCAAATTTTCTATGTTCCGTCAACAGAGCCTGAATGTCCCCCAGTACTTTGGTGTCCCCCGTCTGCGTGTATGTCTGTTCCAGTGCTTGTATGGCCTTTTCTCGTGTGTGTAGTTGGCGTTGTATATCCTTGAGAATGCCTGAAGTTGTACTTATACACACTCCCCTAATTGTGGCCTTAAAGGCCTCCCAAAGCAAGCCCGGATCTTCAGTTGTCGGGCCGTTCAGATCAAAGTAATCAACTATTGCTGTATGTATTGTGGTGACGTACAGGGGGTCTCTCAACGCAGCTGCATTGAAGCGCCAGGTGAAGGGTGGTGGCTCATATTGTGGGATATCAACTTCTAGCATCACCGGATTGTGATCGGACAGTGTTCGTGGTAAGTGTTTGATACATGCAACCCAAGTTAGTACCTCTTGCGTACCCAGCCAGTAGTCCAGCCTGGACCAACTGTTGTTTGCCGCGTTAATGTGTGTCGCTGCTGTCACCCCCGGGTTACCAACCCTCCACAAATCCACCATCCGCAGGTCCTCCATGGCATCTTGTAGCATTGTCCTTGCATTCCCATGGTGTTCCAACGTGTGTGTCGCCCTGTCTAGAGTGTCCTGCAGTGTCACGTTAAAATCGCCTCCCCATATTACATGAGCCATCTGTTGGTCAGCAACGGTGTGCCATACCCTACTGAAAAACCCCGGGTCATCTACGTTAGGGCCATACGTATTTACCAACAGTATACTCCGTCGTCTCACCGTACCTGCCACCACAACGCTCCTCCCCTCTGTATCTCTGTGTACGTTCGTTATCTCAAAGTTCGTCCCCTTCCTTATTAAAATGCTCACCCCTCTGGAGTAAGATGAGTAATTCGAGCTGGTTACAGATTCAGCCCATCTAGTACCCAGTGTGGAAGTGCTGTCGTGTGCCCAGTGCGTTTCCTGTAGGAAAACTATGTTAATATGCAATCGGTCAAAATATGCAAACATCTGCCTGATCTTTTTCGGGTTGCCTAGGCCCCGGACATTCCATGTTAAGAATTTCAGCGTACTATTCCGTGACATGAGCGTGTGTGTGGATGGCATTCATATTCGTTAGGTGTCGACTCTTCATCTGGTGATATAGGTCTGCAGTGCCACATAATACAGAAATCAAAAGCAAGAAAGGCTTATTCTGAAGGAAATCATTACCGCATAGTATTTCATGACCAAGGAGTTTGCCATGCTTCTCAGACACAGAGGTTGTAGCTGAATAGATCCCGGAATCCCTGCCCTCCCCCCTCCCACTTTAGCACCCAAACTCTGCCAAAGCCATCCCTGAACAACTTTTAACTTTAGTGAAAAACATGTCTTGGGGCGCACCCTCATGGGGGTGTCACCAGGTTCACACATCTCCATCCACAGAGTGGACGTGGACGGACGCTTGCGTAAACATCCATGTAGAGCATATATAAATCCTTCTCTCACCCTCCAATCCTCCAAACAGAAATAAACAGTGTTATACGGTGCAAACATAGTCATCCAGACCCACCACAGCCCTGTGACTTAAGTTATCAGTTACTCGAAATCGTGTTACTCACTCATTCCTGCAAACTAGACAGGCAGTTCGATGATTTGTGCAAGGAAAGTGTCTGCCAGAGGCTCCCAGCCCATCTCCCGTGCCATGTGGTCTGCACCACACCCTCCCACTTTTGTCCGCTCTCCAGATACTCACTGCGCAAATGTTCCTTCAGCGGCATACCGCTATCGAAGCCCATACTCACAGCATGTTCGTAACAACACCGCCATGTCATTGTCCATTGCAGTCGCGGTCGTCGTGTTTCTCAGTAGCGCCCACTGTCGGCTTGAGCGACTGCAGGCTGGTGTCTTTCTCGTGAGCTCCGTAGTGCAGTCCAGAAGTGTCACGAACAGAGTCTATCATTCCACATCACTCGTCGGCTCATTTCGATCTTGATCTTTCCGCCGCTTCCCTTGTTTCTTGATATACTCGTGTGCCGCCTGCACTGTTTGTAGTATAACCGGCTTCCCTACATTAGTGATTTTGAGTTTCGCCGGGTATAACATGGCGTATTCCAGACCAAGTTCCCGCAACTTCTTTTTCACCGGAGCGAATTCCTTCCGCGCCAGTCGTACCGCCATGGTGTGGTCAGGGTAGAATTCCAGAGTGTTTCCCTGATGGGTAATCTTGCCCATTTCTCTGGCCAGCCGTAGGATCGTGTCTCTATCTCTATAATTGAGCATGCGGGCTATGATCATGCGCGGGACAGCGCCAGGTTTCGGTACAGGAGCCAGAGATCGATGCGCACGTTCTACCAAGAACACTGAGGACAGTTTTTCCGAGCCAAAGATTTCTCTCATTAGTGTCTCGATGTAGGTTTCCATCTTCCCCGTGTTCGTGGACTCCGGCAGGCCCGAAATCCGGACATTATTGCGCCTAGACCTGGCTTCCTGGTCCTCCACCCTGGCATGTAGGCTCTCTACTGTTTTCTCCAGGCCACTGCAGGTCTTCGACGTGGTTCTGTGGTCGTCTTCCACCCTGGAAATCCGCTGCTCTGCCTCCACGATTCTCTCGTCGTGTTTTTCAATCTTCGCCGCCATATTGTCCACCCTCTGCATCACATTGTCCAGTTTGCCATTCATCTCCTGCAGGCTCTGCTGGATCGCTCGTAATAGTGACTCCATGCCTGTTCCCTCCGTCAGCTCTTGGCCGCCTTCCGCTTCAGGGTCTGTTGCGGTATTTTTAACTTGTTTCCGTGCTTCAAACGGGAGCTTGGTTTGCTGCTTGTCTGGTTTCCCCATGTCCCTGTGCAGTTGCGGCGAGTTGTGCTTGGTCGTCCTCGGGCTGCCAGCCGTTGCAGTGCTGTTAGTAGATGTGGCGCGATGCGCTGATGTCGCGGCCCCCCACCTCGTAGTGCGTGTAGTCATCGGCCGATTAATTAGTGTGGAGTTACGGCTGTGCCCGTGATGGTATTGCGCGTTGTAGTATCAACGGTCGTTGCCGCCTGGGGACCTCATGTGGCACATGTATTACAAGGTGCGTCTCCCCAGCGCCCCCTGTAGAAGAGAGATTCTCCCTGACTCCGGTCGTGTGTTATGTTGATAGAGAGAGGACCCTCCGGGCAATGGTAACTTCCCGGGTGTCGCTTACATCATGTGCCCCTCTCACCCTGCTGGATCCGCGGTCCTCCCCGCTCACAATGTGCCCATCACCTTAGGTACGTTGTCCTGGGGATCGCGGCACAGCCCCTACAGCCACATCCACTGGGCGCGCACTTCTCCCGTTCACCTCCTGAGCCCTTTTCATCCGCTTGTCAGCAATGTGAGGTTCCGTAGTGTCTGCTCCGTTCATCCGCCGTTATGGGTCATATGCGTTCCAGCGGCGCCGCCATCTTGTGTTCGCTGGAACGCACGGCAAAGCACGGCGCTACTGCTCTTAGCCGCGGTCCTCAGTCTCCGCACAGCCTCGCATGATGTTCAACACCTCCAATGCAGTCGGCGCCAGGTAGGTAATTGGTCACACCCCCCTCAGTCGTCCTTTAATTGCAGGTCCGCCGATCTACATGAGCGGCCATTTCGGAGCGTCCTCGGCAGCGCTTCACCTTTTTGCCCGGAATCTCCTTGCACAGCCCTCGTAGTGTCACCTACATGTCATAATGCCATGGGTCTCGAGTTCCGACACCGAATTCTCGCTGTGTCTCGACAGTAGCTGGGAACCGGAGGGGTCAAAGGCCGCTGGATTCGCGCCCATCCGGCGGAGCTGACACACTAGTCAGCCATTCCGCAGTGCGCCCTCTAGCGCCCCCTCCCAGGCAGACCAACTATGCCTCCTGTTCCTCCGCAGCACCCACCAGCTGTTCTTCAGCTGACTCCTGTCTCTATGGTGCAGCCGGCTCCAGGACCACCAACCACATCTGTTTCACCTGTACTTTCTACGATTTTGCCTAGTGTACTTTCTACTTCTCCTAATGCTCCCTCTACGATTTTGCCGAGTGCTTCTTCTATTTCTCCTGATGCCTCCTCTGCTATTATCTCTGCCCCTGCCTTATCTCACCCCGTTTTTCCACCCGTTCTTCCTTCAGTTTCACCTTCCATTCGGCAGAAAATGGCCAACACTGTCACTAACCTTTTCTCACCTCTTTTCGGGTCGCCTACTACGACCCCTAACATGGGACGCAGGCAGTTGCAAAGTCGACTGCCTGACTATCAAGAGAGAGACTCACTGAATCGTTTGGCACGGAAATGGGTTATGGACACTGTAAAGTATGATGTAGAGTCTGTCATGGAAGTCTTCCATCAGTGGGAAGCACCGACGCAGAGATATGTTTTTGAACAGATATGTGTTTTCCTTTGTGAGGATTTGGAAGACAATGATCTGGAATGCAACCCGCAAGAGTTGTGTCATGTACGGTTTAAGTTTGGAGAGGGCATGATTGTAGGTCCCGATGTAGAGAAAGCGGTTGAAATATTGTTATCATATCGGAGTAAGGGGAGCAGTTCTGGGTAACAATCTCAGCCTAGTGCATCTAGTAGGAAAAAGGCGCGACAATACCCGATGAGAGAAGTTCCCCCACAATGGAGGGAGGGCGACACAACTGTTAACCCAGCTATTCTGCCACACTTTCAGCGTGTATGGGTACATGTCCCATGGAAGCGAGCTGAAGTTTTAGCCCGTAAACAAACATTACCTGATCCGCGTAAAAATCCTGCAGGGTATTACAAAGAGTTGTCACAAACTGCTGGATCATGTATAATGAATTTAGCCGATATCGATATGCTATTTGGGAATGTTGTTCCACAGCCTTTATGGGGTAAGATTCGCCATACAGATCATGATCAGGAATTAGGTGACTCGTGGGCTAATATTGCCGCTGCAGATGCCCGACAAGTTGGTGGCGCCAAGCCTGAACCTTTGATAGCAGAACTCCCTGGTAAAATAGTTGATTACATGAAAACGATAATGCCTGCAATACGTGTAAATTGGGATAAGTTGTCTGCATGCAAGCAGAAGAAAGAAGAAACTGTCTCAGATTTCTTCACTAGGTTTGAAGAGACATTTATCGACCACAGCGGTCAAGATATGACCACAGAAGGTGGTCAGAGATTGTTCGTCGATAAAGTCGTGCACAATCTACTTCCAGAATTGTGCAAAAAGTTAAAAGATTTGGAAAGTTCTTGGGCTGTGTCATCTTCAGCCCAGATATTGGCTACTGCACAATATTACGAAAATAGAGACAAGGACGAGAAAGATAGAGCAGAAAAGAAAACCAAGGAGTTGAAAACAAAGGTTTTGCTACAGCAAGCATATCCGCCACGTGGTGGTGGTAATCAAAATAATAGTGGCCAGAATCACTCCGAGAATAATTTTCAGCAGCCTCAACAGTATCAGAGGAACTCGCAAAGAGCCGAGTACACTCAGCCACGTGTCCCTGTAGGCCCCAACCAGTGTTCATATTGCAAGGAAGAAGGTCATTTCAAGTATAGTTGTCCTATTTTGTTACAACATGCAAATGGTGTTTCTGGTGTAAGAGGTCGTGGTGTTCAGCAAGCGCCTAGAGGTAGAGGACGTGGAAACGTCCCTTAGAACACACGTCCCTTTCCACCCCAAAATTCTATGAATAGGTTCGATCAGCAGAACAACGCATCTGACAGGACAGCTCAATACTATGTTGATGATTACTACACAGAAGATGAGTATTTGGAGGGTAATGATTGCTAGGACAGCCATAGACAAAGAGAGGGAGTTGTTTCAGTTCCAGTAGATCAGAGCGGACCTTACGTTGAGGTGATTACATCAGGTGTGTCAGAGCCTTTTCTGTTGGATACTGGTGCTACAAAGAGTTCTATTATGCACTCCAAACTCCCTGGCGCACCTTTGTCTGGCGAAATGAACGTTTCTGTAGGTTTTTCTGGCGCCCCAGTTAGAAATCCGATTTCTGACCCTTTGTCTCTTTCTGTTGGTCCTTGCGAATTCGAAGCACCCCTTATTCTGACAACAGGTTGTGGTGAAAACTTGCTAGGATTGGATTTGTTAAAAAGATTGTATGCGACTTTGTACTGTTCTCCTTCAGGAGTACAGCTTACTTTAGGCAAGAAAGTGGTTTCTCCAATGTATTTGTCGAGGGACAAACTTCCAGCAGAATTGTCGTTTCTTCCAGATATTCTTTGGGCTGCTGGTCCTAATGATGTGGGTCTTTTAGAAATTCCGCCATATGTTGTAACATTGAAAGCCAATGTTCAAATGCCACGAATTCCACAATATAGGATATCTAGTGAGGGTGAAAAAGCTTTGCTAGCGATCGTTTACGAATTGATTGAAAAGGATGTGATTGAAGAAACACGAGGCAACGTTTGCAATAGTCCTGTTCTGCCTGTTTTAAAACGAACTGACCCTTCCCAGCCACCTGTGTACAGATTCGTGATTGATCTTCGAGAGGTGAATAAAATAGTTGTGCCACAATTCCCAGTTGTCCCCGACATTACCACATTATTGACTATGATTCCAGCATCTGCCTCTTGGTTTTCGGTGATTGACCTGAAGAATGCTTTCTTCAGCATCCCGATTGCTGAGGAAAGCAGGGATATTTTTTCCTTCAGTTTAGGAGGTCGCAGCTTCCGCTTTAAACGCGCTCCTCAGGGCTACTGTGAAAGTCCATCGATATACAGTCAAGCTCTAAAAACACAGCTTGATACGATTGTTTTACCTGAAGGTGCTACTCTTGTACAGTACGTGGATGATTTGCTCATTGCTGCAGACACTGAGGAAATTTGTAAAAAGGCCACGCTGTCATTATTGCGTCATCTGTGTGATCTTCATCACAAGGTGTCACTTTCCAAATTACACTATTGCCGACAAGAAGTGACCTACTTAGGTCACCTCTTATCAAAGGAGGGAAGGAAACTGACCCCAGAAAGAATTCAGGCAATAGCGAAATTAAGTGTGCCAAGAACACAGAGAGAAGTGCGTGCTTTCTTGGGCATTACATCGTACTGTAGACAGTGGATTCCAAATTTTTCGTTATTAGCCAAACCCTTGGTGGCATTAACATGTAAAAATACACCCAATCCCATTCCTTGGTCTGAAGAGTGTCAGAAAAGTTTTCTCGACCTGCGCACAGCATTATGTTCGGCTCCTGTGTTAGGCACCCCCAACTACAGTAAGCCTTTCACATTGTATGTCCACGAGAAAGAGGGCTGTGCATTGTCTGTGTTGACTCAGTTATTTGGAGGTAGGCAGCGTCCATGTGCCTATTTTTCGTCGACTTTGGATCTGGTAGCTAAAGCATTGCCAAGTTGTTTAAGAGCCACAGCAGCAGCAGCTGTTTCTATTTGACAGTCTGCTGGTCTAGTAATGAATAATACACTAATCGTGATGGTCCCACATGCAGTAGACACGTTGTTAAATAGAACCAAGACACAGCACTTAACTAGTGCTCGATTGTCCAGTTACGAATTAACATTGCTAGCGAGTCATGTGCACATAAAAAGGTGCAGTACTTTAAACCTAGCCACATTGTTGCCAATTGTAGAGAAATCAGGTGTTTCAGAACAGCACGATTGTTTTCTTAGAACAGAGGAAGAGACGAAAGGGAGAGTAGATCTATCCGATACTCCTCTTGCTGAATGTGATGGTACATTGTGGGTGGATGGTTCATGCTTCAAGTTCCCGAATGGTGACACGACTGCAGCATATGCTGTTACGACTTTGCATACAGTTGTTGAAGCTGCACGTGTCCCACATAACTCAGCTCAAGCAGCAGAATTAATTGCACTCACGAGAGCATGTGTGTTGTCTAAAGGGATGAAAGTGACTATCTACACTGATAGTCAGTATGCATTTGGAGTGGCTCACAGTTTTGGGCGATGGTGGAGAGAACGTGGGTTCCTGACTTCGCATTGAGCTAAGATTCAGCATGGTCAGTTGGGGAATGAGCTTCTTGAATCACTGACCGTGCCTCTGCAAATGGCGATTGTGAAATGTAGTGCTCACAAGAAGGTGACTGATGATGTTGGTCGTGGAAATGCATTTGCTGATGAGATCGCGAAAGAAACGGCAAAGAATGTAATGAGCCGAATGTATGTCGTAGGCCCTGCAAGATGGACTGGTGATGTTGGAATGTGTGAAGACACAATAGAGAGTGTGAAGTCCATTCAAGCTGAGGCCACAGAGAAAGAATTGAGCACGTGGAGAGAAAGTACGGGTAGAATGGATGCAAATGGTTGTTGGATTGAATTGACAGAGCATCAGGTAGATGGTTGTTACCCGATGCATATGTGCTTGCAGTGGTTACAATGGCTCATGGAATGGCTCATATCAGCGTGAAAGGGATTTGCGAGTTGTTGGCCCCAGTATGGCAAAATTCAGGGATTCCCAAATGTGCAGAGAATGTTGTCAAGAATTGCATGGTATGTTTGAAACACAATCCTGGTAGGGGAACCCCAACTCCAGCTGGTCATTTTGCGCCTCCTACGTATCCGTTCGAGGTTTTGCAGCTAGATTTCATTCACATGGAGATGTGCAACAATTTAAAATACGTACTCGTTGTTGTTTGTGCCTTCTCAAGATGGGTAGAAGCCTATCCCCTAAAAGACAACACTGCCTTGTCCACAGCAAAAGCCCTTGTGAAAGAGTACTTCCCCAGGTTTGGAATGCCTAGAATGGTCTGGTCTGATAATGGAAGCGAATTTGTGGGTCGTGTGATGAAGAGAGTGTGTGAAGGGCTAGGTATTCGGCAGAAGTTCCACGCTGCAAATCACCCCCAATCAGCTGGATTAGTAGAATGCTACAACGGCACTTTAAAACTTAAACTGGCCAAAATCCAAGTGAGCACAGGTCTTAAATGGCCTGATGCTCTACCCTTAGCACTCCTGTCCACCAGAATGACTGTACATTCACGAGTGAAACTCAGCCCTTACGAGATCGTTTTTGGCCGGCCAGCCAACATATGGGGAGTGCCTAGACCCACTAAGTTCAGCGAGCTTGAACACCCTATTTTGCTTGATTATCTGTATGAATTGACGGCTAAATTGCGTGTTTTGCATCAACAGGTTCACGACACCCTGCCTCCGGTCTCTGAGACTCCGGGTCACGCCATTGACCCTGGTTCCTGGATTCTTGTTAAAAACTTTCAGAGAACGAAGAACGACCAGCCCAGGTGGACCGGACCGCACCTCGTCCTTCTTTCCACAAAATCAGCCGTTCGGGTGGAGGGGAAGGCCAACTGGGTCCACGGGATCCATTGTAAGAAAATCCCTTTTCCTCTGCCTCATGACCAGTGGGTCCAGAAGGGTGTCGCTGACCCAGAACCTAAAACAGTGCCACATGTCATCCCTTTTAATGATTTGCATGTAAAAGGAACTGACTCTGAACGAGAAAATGAAAACATTTTGCACAAGGCTGTGCCGCCATCCAATCGATTGAACACTACAGAGTCTGAACTCTTGTTCCAGGATCAAACAGTACCTGGAAGGCAACGGTATAATTTGAGACCAAGAAAAACGAACTAATAAAAACGATTTCTTTTGCAATTCTGAGACCGAGACCCATGGACTAATAAAATATTCTCTTTCCTTCCGAACCATTTTTTTGGGGAAGTGCAGCTCTCCCATCTGAGAAACTTGCTCATTTTTGTTTTTCGAACCGGCATCCGGGTTCCGCTGCTAGGGCCGCGGTTGATTAAAGTCTTTGGGGTGCAGCTGACGACGTTAGGTCGGTAGTTCTGGTTGGTCCAAGGGAGTTGCCCAAGACTGACAGAAGCATCCCTTAGCAGAGGCAACTTCCCACCGCGGGCAGCACTTTAGAGAGGATGGAGTTTCCCGATGTGGAGAGACCTGCCAAACCAGCGAACCTTAAATGCAAATTATGTACAGTGATGACAAAGAAAAGCTTTTTAATATTGTGCATTTGTATGCTATTCAGTGTAATGATATTTTTGATAAGTTATGTTTTATTCTCTTTTCGTGTAACATTTGCACCCACTGCATCACCCATACCTCCTCCTACTGTTTCCTCTCACTCTTTCCACCCTCTTCCTGACCATGAATCCAATAGGAGATTGGAGTTCATTAATAACTCCTTTGTTCAGCTCTTGCACCAACACCAACTCGTAATGAACACAACTAACTGTTGGGTGTGCGGTCTTATGCCTCACACCACGGATAAAGGTATCCCTTATCTGGTCCTGCCATTCAGTCACAATGGTTCTGTATGGGCATATAGGACAATGTTCATATATGCACACGAAATCTACCCCCTACGTTCTGTAACAGACAATCCTAGAAAAAGTGCTCTAGTCAAGGGTATAGTAGACATGATTAAGGAAGGTATTTCTTATGAGACTATCCCGAGAGATGAGAAACTGGTATACATAGGATGGAACATGACTGGATATGGAGCTACTCTGAGTGAGAAACAGCAAGCTAAGAGATCGTCCCCGATTTGGATTGTACCCCACCAGGGTCATCTGTGTCTGCAAGGTAATGGCACAAATCCCAGGGCTCAGTTAGGGAAGAGTATCTGCACTAAAACATATGTTTTCGCAGCCCAGACTTCCCCCGCGTTTTAGCAGCTAAGGGTACTTATTTCATCTGTCATGATAGAGCCTATACATGGTTGCCCCCTGACTTTTCGGGCTCATGTTTTGTTTCATTTCTGTTGCCCCCCCACCTACACAGCAGAGGCAGATTACCACAGGACAAGGATAGTTAGAGGTGTCTTGAGTACAGAAGACACTGCAGGTCAAGAATTTGGGGACTTTGCAAAGGGTTTTCTGCCGTTCTGGGGTTCCATGGCTAACAGCAGGAACATAAGGCAATTGACAAGGGTAGTTGAGTCCACCGTGATTGAAACTGCTGGTGCCCTTAGTAACTTGACCGCTGAGCTCCAGTCGGATCGACTTATGACCCTTCAGAACAGGGTCGCTTTAGATGTCATACTTGCAGACCGAGGTGGAGTATGCAGATTGATCCAATCGAGTTGCTGTGTTTTCATCCCAGATAACGCTCCAACAGTGTACCAGGCCATCTCCAAACTACATAAGATTTCCGAATCTATTCATGTGGATAAAGGAGATTGGTTGTTAATGGGATGGTTCTGGGAACTTATATCCGCCTGGGGATGGAAAGTTCTGATGGTCATTGGGATGGTCTTAGCCATTCTTTTCCTGTTCTGTCTATGTGTGCAGTGTGCTCCTGCAATATGTGGCCTTTGTGTCACATCATGTGTAAGGAAGCCTGTATCAAGAGATGAACTGAGTACTAGAATGATGTTACAGCAACATCTCAATGACTTTAGGAATATAGATCTGGACTCAGATTAGCATAAGGACAGATTAATTGCCTATGTAAGGGCAAAAGGAGGGTTTGTGGTTCTGAAACTTCTGGACTCGTGTAATTATTCTGAACTCGAGAATTAAACTTCGTCGAAACATGACGAATTTGGTATCAAAAGACCGAGAATGACGAGCACACCATGTACAAATATTTTCAGCATATTCGAGTGGCGATTTCACCTCGAAATCGTCATTTGCGTTCTGAACCCTTGGCCTCCATTTATGTGTTGCCCTTTACATAGGCCTTAATCCAGCTGAATTCAATTCCACAAGGACACATACTCCTTAATCGACTTTCCTATGACCTGTGCAAGTTGGAACCATTGCCCCAGGCCGAACTCGTTAGGTCAGTTCCCCTCCCAGTGGCCGAACAAGATAGCATCAAGGCTCAACAAGCCATAAAACCATTTGAGCGCGCACACCTGCCGTATCTTGCTCACATCTGTTTCTACTTTTTTTGCTTCACTTACTTTATGGTGGGGAGGTGCCTGTTTTATTGGGGGTCCACCGATATCTGATGAAATGTTGGGCCTTGCCGGGTGATTTGTTGTGGGCAGCACGAAGTGAAATATGTACATGTCATCATGACTCTGCTTTTCTTTTGTAACAAAGAACTGTAAATGATATACTGCAAATTCGAAGAATGTTTGCCTGAAGCTGAATATTCTGTATAAAGAGAGAAGCCTGACTTTGTAAATTCGAGCAGTCTCCTGAGAATATACTTCCCCGTGTGTTGTACCTCTAGGACACTTGTTACCTTGGTTGCAGCCAATAAAATCGATCCTTGACTTCACCTAGAAGACTCTGAGTTTCTGTGGTCTGAATCAGGAAGAACCCGAGGTCTCTGGGTGTACCCTGACACCGCTGGGTTGCCGGTTCTGTGCCGGTTCTTAAAAACCCAGTATCTCAGAAGCCTGCAGATCTGTGGCCACCTGGGACTCTGCAACCACAGGACAGAAGCGTGCAGAGCTGTAGCCGCCTGGGACTCTGCAATCACAGGGCAGAAGCCTGCAGAGCTGTGGCCACCTGGGACTCTGCAACCACAGGACAGAAGCGTGCAGAGCTGTAGCCGCCTGGGACTCTGCAACCACAGGACAGAAGCGTGCAGAGCTGTGGCCACCTGGGACTCTGCAACCACAGGACAGAAGCGTGCAGAGCTGTAGCCGCCTGCAACTCTGCAACCGCAGGGCGGAAGCCTTCAGATCTGTGGCCGCCTGGGACTCAGCAACCGCAGGGCAGAAGCCTGCAGAGCTGTAGCCGCCTGGGACTCTGCAATCACAGGGCAGAAGCCTGCAGAGCTGTAGCCACCTGGGACTCTGTACAACCACAGGGCAGAAGCCTGCAGATCTGTAGCCACCTGGGACAAACCAACTTAACTGGAGCCTTAATACTCAGGCATCACAGCAGCAGACATGGGGGCAGATTTTCAAAACGTATGCGCTGGTTTAGCATCACAAAAGCGATCTCCCCCATAGACTGCATTGCAAAGAGGTGCAGCAACCCTGGAGCGCAGAATCCAGACTCAAAGCTGCAGATGATAAGGGCGGAGGACGGCTTTTATAGCCATGATACAAGAACATTTGATAGGTGGAGGCGGGTCAGAAAACATCCAGTGTCCATTCGCTTTGTACAAGATACAGAATAAACATATCATCATAATAGTACAGTGAAAGGGCAGTAGTATCCCATATACGAAATATTTGGCAGAGTTAAATGTAATTTTGAGAAAAAAGATACATCCTTAATCAGCCCAGTATGGTGGATAAATGATAATGTTTTGTCCCTTTATTCTTTCTCTTCCCTTGCCTTAAAGTTGTCTTTCATAATACACAAATTGTGTCCTCTCTGGATTTTTTCTATGGTACATATTGGGTGCAAAGGTATCTGTATCTATGTATGTAGTATTTCTATTCAACAAACACTCAGAAAGGGGTGAGGTACTACCCTTCCTTTGTGCTACCTAAGTACTATCCAATCACACAAACAGAAAAGGAAGAGGAGAATTCAATACACCTATTTCCTCTTTGGAAAGCCCTCAATAATTTTAAAATTGCCCTCACCCACTAGATAGTGGCATGCTTCATCATAGGGCCTGCTGCTACAGTTTGGCACACACAAACACTCAGAGTGGGGCAAAAAATGTATACGTTCCGGGGCAAAATATCCCCTCAAAAGGAAAGGGATTTTCTACGCACAAAAAACTTTAAAAACTACCTAGGCAGGTACCCTCCTTGTTTAAGTCTAGGCCTCTCTGGGCACAGTTAAAAAAATATATAATTCGGGGTATGCCTCGATTATTTGTCCCCTATACCCCTTTTTGCCGTTATCAACCTGTTTCGGCCTTTCCAATGCCTCTTAAGGTCAATGGCCTTCATCAGGATAAAGATCCCTTATATTGTTAAACCTATACATTTCCTCGCTGTACGGACTTAATGGAGATATGGAATCCCTATTCTGCCATACTTGCCAGTTTAGGAGACACTTGTAGGAACTTCCTGAGTTTCACTTGATTAATTCCGTAACCGGCATTGGAATGGGAAGGCGTCATGTAGTCACATATTTGTCAAGGGTCCGACATTGCCTGTAATGCCATTCTCTGCCCTCTGAAATAGTATTTCTTTAGCGTAACTCTAGCCAAAAGGCAGAGGACTGTTGACAACCCTTACGTTTTCCCTTCTTGCACTTGGGCTACAGAGTGCATCTAGATCCTTGTAAAATGTCCTTATGTTGGCAGGCATTGTATTTGCTCACAAGCTTATTTCCACCTGCTTTGCTTTACTGATGAGGTCTTGGGGGGATTCTAACGAATGTTGTTGGGCAATCAGGGGTCTACAGGCAAAAAGCCATATTGGTACCCTTGAGGAGAATCTAGTGAGGACAACATGTTGAAAGTCTGAGTAAATATGCAAGGTTAGGTCTTGATGTTTCATTCACCAGACAGGGGACACACTGTTCAGAAATAGAAGCACCAAGTTGGTGAGGTGCTCTAGGAGAGAATCCGGAATGGGGCTGGTGGCTCCTGAGGCTGGAGAGGATTCTGCAATAAAATCTTCGGTGCTGGTCTGCATTTCTTGTGATTTTCCTTCCTTCTCTTTGTCTGCAAGCTCACAGTGAGTATCGAGTAAAATGCACGCATGCCGCCTAGTAGAGATACAGACAAGCAGCCATCAAGGGTTGTTCCATACCCAGCAACGACCAGAGTTGGTGGAGTCATTGCCTGTGGTCTGGAAGGTTATCTGAGCCCCAATTTGCTAGGAGCAGCCTATACGCGGCATTAAGTGCCATATCTATCTGCCGCCCCCTAATGGACCAGAGCGGGTAAGTGAGAGCATTGGGAAGTCCCAAGAGTATATAGGCGGGGAGTCGTGGAAGCTCTGTTCTAAACGCGCTGTCTATGACATTCAAGATTGACTACCAGTATCTTGTAAGCTTGGGGCAGTTCCAAAGGAGGTGTATTAATGTGCCACAATCTCTCCAGCACATACCATCACAGAGCGCGTTCCATTTCTGGACACGTGCTGGCGTGTAATACCAGTATGTGTCCTGTTAGAAATGGGGTAGCATGGTGCAGAGCAGGCAGGCCAAACTCCTGAGGACATGTGTAAAGCACCACGCAGTACACACAGACGACACACAAGGCACACCACAAAAAGAGACACAACACCAGTTTTGGTGAAAAAGAATAACTTTTGTATTGTACCAAACCTACTCAGGTAATCACAATTATCACTATACTGCGCCAACTGGCGCCAGGGCAATATTTACAATGGGGATTATGTACAGGGCAGGGCCAATCGGGCCACCACCAGAACCATGACGAAGGGCAAAAGAAAAGGAAGAAAAAGGTAAGTCCATCAGTTCCAAGGATGTCATAAAAACATAAGGCATTAACCTTTGGCATAGAACATCAGGCTGGAACACCTGCCATAAAACCTCTTAGCAGGACATACACCCTAGGCATAAAAGCATTCTCATCCAACATGGACCTGTGGGCATCAACATTAGCCTAAACACATTTAACATGGGGCATGAAACCTCTGAGGCCTAAGAACAGCAGGGTAGGCCTGGTAGCACCTAGAACATCGTGGCTTAACATTAGGCACTAAGCGCGATCATTAGGCCTGACATGTGAGCATAAAGCATTAGTCACAAAATCATGAGTAGGGGACTGAGTCCTAACCTAAGTCCCACCCTGCATCGGGCAAAATCCTAGGCATGAATCACAGTCAACATGGGGCCTATGGCGTCAGCCTAAATCACATGGGTAGGGGGACGTTCACCATTAGCATGAACATCATCGCAGTCAGCTCGCATTAACCCCTACAGTCACAAAGGGCCTCTAGACTCTCGAAGGCCCAAGCACGGTGCAGCTGCCACCATCAAGCGGGGCCAGCTGGGTACTCAGCACCAGGGGCGGGCACCGACAATGTGCCCTGACTTGCCCCCAACCACCATACCACTTCCAGGGGCTCCTCTCTACTCCGAATGTGCCCCCACTACTAGTGCAGCCAGCCTTCCCCCTTCCTCCTCAGGGACTCAAGGGGGATATCCTGGGCCCCTCGTTGTGGCAGGGATGAGCGAGGGGACGCGGGCAGCAAGGTGTGAGCCCCCCTTCTGGGATTCTAAAGAAGAAAGTGCCCTTTGGTTGCAGCCGCCTGCTTCTGCGGTGCAGCTGTGAGGGCAGGGACTGGTGCAGACACCTGTTTGGCTTCGGGGGGCCTCAGGTACCGACCCCGTACCTCGGTGGGCCCCCCTTTCTGGTCTCAGGACCCCGCCCGCACTCAGCAGAACTCCTGCGGGGGCTCCCTGGAATCCGGGCTGCAGGCGCGGCAACATGCGGGGCTCTCTGCACTACACGAGAGCCCCCGCCCACAGCAGTGCTACGGCGGACCTCACCCGGGCCCGTCCTGGGATCCGGGACTTGGGCAGGGAGCCTTCAAGGCTCCGGACGTCTTTGCCAGGCCGCGGGGTTCCATACGGCTTCTGGGGCCTCCTTCCTTTCTCCAGCTGTGTGGCTTTGCCCACGAGGGCACTGACCGGAGGGGTGTCTGTCGTTACTCCCGGTGCTCCCTCGTCACTACGGGAGCCCCGCAACGTCACCACTCGCTCCGGCTTCCTCTCCTCGGTCGGCGGCCACGCCCCAACCATGCGCGCCTCAGCCTGGCTTCTGGGTCGCTCCCTTTACTCTTCTGGGCTGCCGTAGGCAGTGCGGCGGCCCTAGCTAAGTCCTCGGGTCATGGCGGTGAGTTCTGCAAAAGCGCTTCCGACGCGCTTGCACCCGGGCCGCAGTGGTGATTCATGGCGGCAATGAGGGGTAGACTCCCTCTCACTCCGAAGTGGTCGGCGGGGTGGGCACCCGCCGTAGGTTGAAATTAGGCAGTTCTCCCGGGCTGCGGCGGTGATCCCACGGCAACTCTGAAGTGCGGGATAGGCTTCCGCCAGATTAACACACAAACCCCGGGGTCGGCTCCCGCCGGGTTCAAATCGGCACACGGGCTGCCATTACACAGGGTGGGCACCCGCTATGCAAAATAAAGTACACAGGTGGCAATCACGCGGGGTAGGCTCCCGTGGTCCTTCACAGTAGAAGAGTTCTCCCTAGCCCCACAGCGCTTAGGGGTTCACAGCGCTTCCCAGGTAGCACAGCACTTCTTCACAGGGGCCAGCCTCTGCAACAGAGCGCTTGGCAGGCAGCCATTCTTCCCAGTCCTGGGCAGGCGGCGCTTAAAGGCTACACAGCGCTTCAGTAGCACAGCGCAGGGGGTGGCCCAGTTCCCTCAATACAGCTCTTGCGAATGCCTCAGTCCCACCAGGGCTTTGGGGACGACAGGTAGCGCTCCTCACCTCCTTCTGGGGAACGGGCAAAGGTGCTCCTCGGCAATCAGGGAAAGCGCTCTTCTTCTCCAGGCGCTTGCCAGCAGTCAGGGCCCTGGGATAGCGCTCCTTCTTCAGGGGCCAGGTAGCAGAGCAGCAGGCACTACTGGACAAGGTCAGCAGTCAGTGGGTACTCATCAGGACAGGGCGGTAGGCTTTCACCATCCTCCACTGTAGGGTAGCACTCTTCCTGTACAGCAGCCTGTACTCCTGCAGTAGGGCTTCCACTAGCCCTGTGGACAGCAGAGGGGTTTTAGTTGGGTGCAGGGTCCAGCACACAGGCTCAAGTGGCGGTTCCCTCTGGCAGCAGGTCCCCTCACGTTCCTGTCCCTGCTCTGACTGAGCACATGGTGGCACAGCCCCCTTATTTATACGCCCCTCACCCCACCTACCAGGCAGTGCCAGAAGCGTCTAGAAGCCTCTGGGGAACTGGTTGTAACTGGCTCGGGGGGGGGGGAGTAGAGCACCCTGGGTGCCAGGCTTTCCCTCCAAAAGCTGGGATGGCTGGGAACCAAACATCTAGACTGCTAACCCACCACAGTCAGATGGCACAACACACAGCCATGGCATCCATTTTAAGAGCGACATTTCACCAGGGTGCATATTTACAATGGGGGGTTAACAAGTACGCACACCATTGCAGTACATTTACTAGGGCATCTCACACCGCACATGGCCTATACAACTTTCTACCATGGGGGAGACATCCTAAAATAGGGGGGTGAAAAGCGAAAAATTTTGGGAAAATGGGCCAAGTCCAACATGTCCTGTGTTATATGTTGTGTGGTAGGCCCTATAGTATATGTCCTCCCAATCCTTATCAAAGAGGCTATGCCCGAGCTCAACATCCCATCAAAGTTAACCTGGAGTCTTGTGTGAAGTGGAGGCTTTCATCAGAAAGCGATATATTTCGGAGATAAGTTTCTTATCGTCAGTCTTTAGATAAAGCCATTTTTCGAAGGGGGTCATGCTTGCCTTAGATTGGATATCCGGGCGGAGCAGCCAGTGCAAAAGTTAAATGTGAGTAAACCTATCGGTCTCCTCTAGGGAGTATTGCAATTTCAGCTGATCAAAGGGAATTAAGCCAGTGTGGTCAAAAAGGCAGCCAATCCTCTTCCAGCCACCTACCAGCCAGCGTTTAGCAACAGCTGGTGATGACCCAGGGGGAAAATCCGGGTTTGTAAATAGTGGGGTCATCGGGAAGGGAACAATGAGAGTCCGGTAGTGGTTGCCAATTTGTCCCAGAATTTTAGGGTGTCGCTTGTGTCCGGGGAAGTGTAAAGACCCCAGGATCTGTGCGACCGGGGAAACCAGGCTTCCCTCCAGATATGTGAGCCCGCCACAGTCTGGTCCATAAAGACCCAGTGCTTCTCTGTCATAGGGTGGTTCAATTCTGTCAAGTATCTCAGTTGGGTGGCCTGGAAGTATCGCAAGATTTTCGGGACTCCCAGTTCCCCCTCCTGTTTAGTGCATTGGAGCAGTTATTTTTGCAATCTGGGCTTCATCCCTCCCCATATAAAACGATCTATGTCACACTAAAGTTTGTTGAGTTACCCCAGAGGTGGGGAGAGAGGTAGTGTCTGGAAAATGAAAAGTGCCCTGGGTAGCATGTTCATCAATCCTGCCGAGCCATGACAGGGGTGGGCGTCGCCATCGTTCCACGTCCTCACGAACAGCGGACCTGAGATTCGAATAATTGGTGCACACAGTTTTCGGGAAGTTCCGGGACACTACTATCCCCAGGTACGGGAGCTCAGCCTCTACCCAGTGGAACGCGTAATGTGAGCGCAGGATTTGCTCTGTATTGGGCTGAACAGAAAGATTTAGGATTTGCGACTTTTGAAGGTTTATCTTGAAACCTGATACAGACCCAAACGTATCCAACTCTGCAATGATCGCAGGGAGGGAGGAAAGGGACTGGGCAACCGAAAATATAATGTAATCGGCATAGGAGCTGATCAAGTGTTGATCAGCTCCAACCTTTATGCCTACTGCAGTGGGGTAGACTCTCAATCGCTGGGCAAGTGATTGCATGTATAAAGCGGAGAGGAGCGGGGAAAGCGGGCAACCCTGTCTCGTACCAAAATTGTTGTTTTCCAAATAAGAGGCAATAGGAATAAGATTCAAAAATAGGGGTTTATTCAGAAGAGCACAGTACAGATGTTCACAGCAGAAGCTCCCAGCCAGAATGCCCCCATAGCCCCATTCTGAATGATGTAACACAACAGTAACTGCAAACACAACAATGATGGACAGAATGTGGATCAATGTCACACATTCACCCCAGTCCAAAGATCTGGGCCCAAATCCATCGTTTTTCCACTCCACACCACCCTGGGTTAGACAATGGCGATATGCAAATCAGCGCTGACCCTGTGCCCCATGGGAACAGTCCAGTCCGAACTACAAAAGCCATGTCCTTCCCAGAACGGAAACAAGCATCCGAGGACCGGCCCGGTTTCGAGGTAACACCTCTCTTCAGCCCGGCTAGCTTGATTCCAGTGGTGTGGAGTGCCTGGGACTCACGTCTGAGCATCCCCAGTACACTTAGAGCGGTAACTGCAAACACAACAATGATGGACAGAATGTGGATCAATGTCACACATTCACCCCAGTCCAAAGATCTGGGCCCAAATCCATCGTTTTTCCACTCCACACCACCCTGGGTTAGACAATGGCGATATGCAAATCAGCGCTGACCCTGTGCCCCATGGGAACAGTCCAGTCCGAACTACAAAAGCCATGTCCTTCCCAGAACGGAAACAAGCATCCGAGGACCGGCCCGGTTTCGAGGTAACACCTTTCTTCAGCCCGGCTAGCTTGATTCCAGTGGTGTGGAGTGCCTGGGACTCACGTCTGAGCATCCCCAGTACACTTAGAGCGGTAATTGCAAACACAACAATGATGGACAGAATGTGGATCACGGGGCACAGGGTCAGCGCTGATTTGCATATCGCCATTGTCTAACCCAGGGTGGTGTGGAGTGGAAAAACGATGGATTTGGGCCCAGATCTTTGGACTGGGGTGAATGTGTGACATTGATCCACATTCTGTCCATCATTGTTGTGTTTGCAAGTAACACAACAGTAAGGCATGAGCCATGGATTGAAAATATACAAAGGATTAAAAGGGAAACACAATTAAATGGGAAACACAGAATATAACACATTTCTTCTCTTACAAAAAAAACTGATAAAAACTAAAAAATCAAGTAACATTTATTCTACACTTAGAGACACGTCTCATATTCCAGACCTGTCCATCTTGGGTCACCACACTATTCTTGTTTACCTTCACAATCTTTACAGGTCTACTAAATTTAGGTTCATGCTTAAGAAGAATCCCTGGTTTACGAACTCTAACAAAATCCCCAACTATTAAATCAGGAACTTTAACTTTCATACGAACATCATAACTGTTCTTGCTTTTAAATTGCTTCACTTCCACTCTCTTCGCTACCTCCCCCATGTTTAACTGAGGAATCTTGTTATCAACCATCTTTTTAAACCACCAAGGACACAACTTGGAAACCGGATCCCTACCTTTTAACAAGCGAAAAGGAGAAACTCCAGTGGTAGTATGGGGAGTTATACGGTACAACCACAATTTTTTCCTCAACTTATCCATCCATTCGACTCCAAATGTTCTTGCCCATAATATATCTTGTTTGAGAACTCTGTTGTATCTTTCCACTTGACCATTACCTTGTGGATCATAGAGCGAAGTGGTAACATGTTTAATATTATGTAGACTCAAAAATTCACCCATTTCACCAGATTTCAATTAAACACTATTATCCAAAATGATAACCTCCGGACATCCCTCTCTGGCAAAAACTTCCTTTAAAAATACAATGACACTATTGGTAGTGACATGAGGAACCAACTTCACTTCCGGCCATTTAGAGTGGTAATCCACCATAACAATCGCAAATCTTGAAGCATGAGGCAAAAAATTAAAAGGTCCAGAAATATCTGTTCCAACCTTTTCCCAAGGATGATCAAGCCACTTAACAGGGACAAATGGAGCAGGATTACACCTAAGAGACTTCTCACTGTTCACACACTCAGGACACTCCCTAACAATTCTATCCACAAATCTGTCCAAGCCAGGCCACCAAAAGAAAGATCTAATAAGCCTCTTCATAGAAGACATACCTAAATGATTCTCATGACTCAGATTTAAAATAGTTTCACGTAGAGATACAGGTGGGATACACTTACCCTGCTTATAAACAAAATCACCTTCCACAAAAATCTCATCTGATACTTTCCAAAATGGGAACAACTCATCCGAAATATCCTTCCTGGAGAGCCAACCAAAACCAAAAAATGTAATAATATCTTGCAAATTTTTGTCTTCTTCCATAGACTTTCTCCATAACTCTTCAGAAATTGCAGAATACTTATCAGACATCACTTCAGAAAATGTTGCTACAACTTCCCCTTTACAGGGAACCTCACTCTCATCAAACGGAAGACGTGATAAACAATCTGCCATAACATTCACCTAAGCAGGAACATATTCCACTGTAAAAGTATATTCTTTCAAACGTGACATTAACCTAGTAATTCTAGCTCTGGCATTCGACCCCCCACCAGGGGCTAAAATGGTAGTCAAAGGTTTGTGGTCCGTTTTCAAGACAAAACGTGCCCCCCAAATATAGTTCCTGAAGTGTTCAACACCCCAGACACAAGCTAATAATTCACGTTCTATAACAGCATAACGTCTTTCCGTAAAATTTAAAGTACGTGACGCGAATGCTACATTCCACTCATCCTTTCCAGAGCACTGCGATAAAACACAACCTAAACCATAAAGACTTACATCCACAGTAAGAACACAAACCTTACCAACACAAAATGGTTTGAGAGATGGAGCAGATACCATTTCTGTTTTAATGTTTTCAAACGCCTCCTGTTGACTTTTACCCCACACAAACTCCACATTCTTCCTAGAGAGTTCCCTCAAAGGCTCCATTTTAGAAGCAACATTTTTAATGAATTTACTATAGTATTCATACAGTCCTGTAAAGGATAACAACTTCTCTTTGCAATCTGGGGCTGGAGCTTTTAGTAACGCATCTACAAGTGACCTTTTTGGAACAACACCATCCTTAGATACTGTATGCGCTAAGTATTCCACAGATTCTTGAAAAAATTTACATTTTTTATTTTCAAAGTGAGGCCATGTTTTTTTAAAATCTCACACACATTATCTAGGTGTTCTGCATGTTTTGTCACATCAGGTGAATAAATCAATATGTCACCTTGAAAGCATTTCACACAAAAGTCCATTTGTTTGAAAAGATGGCACATGGACCTTTGAAAAACAGATGCTGCGGACGCCAGTCCAAAAGGCATCCTTTTGAACTGGAACAAACCTTGTGGTGTTATAAAGACAGTTAAATGACAAGACTCTTCCGCTAATTCTATCTGATGATAAGCCGACCTGAGGTCAAGGGTCGAAAACACAGTAGCACCCCCCAACAAACTCACAACCTCATTTATATTTGGTAACGGATGACAGTCGATTAAAATACTTTCATTCAATGCTCGAAGATCCACACAGAGCCTTAAAGAATTATCAGCCTTCCGCGCCAAAACAATCGGAGAAACCCACTCTGATGACTCCACTTCTTCAATCACCCCTTTATCCAACATTCCTTTCAATAACTTTCCAAGTTCATCTCTCACATTTATAGGTACATTTCTAAGTTTTTGTCTAACAGGACAAATTCCTTTTTTAAGTTTGATTAAATGTGTGAAACCTTTCAATTTACCTAATGTGTCAGAAAACACTTCTGGAAACTTTTCCTCAACCAAACTTGGTTACACACCATTCTTCATGACACTTACACAATCACTGTTGTCCAACATCATCACAGGATCCTTATTGCGTGGATTTAGCATGATACCTAATTTCCACTGATCCTTCCATCCCAACACATTCACACCTTTCCTTGCTACATACAACTTAATAAAGGCAGTCTTCCCCTTAAATTCAACATCTGAAGCAAGATATCCTATAAAATCAATAGTAGATCCATTGAAACTTCGAGCAGAAATATCAGGACTAGTCAGATCAGAAATAGATAAACATTTTCTAAATTTTTCATCAAAATATGTTTCTGTAATAATGGTCCACGGCGAACCCGAATCCGCCATAAGTTCCAAAAACACATTCATGAATTTCACGGTACATTTAGGCGAACTTAACTCTTCCTCCGTATTAACAGAAGACACATCCACAATAGACACAACCACACCTTTCTCCACTCCAGAATCTTCCTCTGCTAGGTCTATACTCTTTACAGCAGACACATTCTTGTATCTAGAATTAAAATTCTTTTGAGGTTCAACAACCCTCCTCCTATCGTCTCTGCACGCAATAGCAAAATGTCCCACTATGCCACATTTATTACACTCCTTCCCTATGGCTGGACAAAACTTAAATGATGCCACATGACTGTTACTTCCGCACCTAAAACAAACAATGTTTTTGGAATCTTTAGAAAATTGTTGAAACGGTTTAGGTGGCATTGTTTTGACAAAACTGACTTCATCAATACTTTTACTACTATCCCCCTTTGCATTAACATCCTCAATTGTTTTCCTCCACTTATCTGATTGTTCAAAAGCCTTAGCAGTAGATATGGTGTCATTAAGATTAGGATTTCCTAAAATCCACGATTGTTCTTGCATTTTTTTGTTCCTTTGATTAACAATAATCTGATATCTTGTCATCTCATCAGCCAGATTACCAAAGTTACATGAAATTACCAAAGTCCTGAGAGCAGTTAAAAAATCATCAAAATTCTCACTTTCTCTCTGAGCTCTGGTATAAAATTTATATCTATTAAGGGCAATGCTAGAAGTTGGTTTGAAAAGGGTTCCCATACGCATAAGAGCTTCGTCAAATGTACCATAATCCCCACTAGCTAATGGTAATGTTCTAAAAATCGCTTGTCCCTCAGAACCTAGACAATGCAACAAAATACTTTTCTTCCTTTCATTACCCATCCTTTCCCCGTCTATAGCCTTTAAATAAATTAAAAACTCTTCTTTCCAACGAGACCAGGGAATGGGAGGGTCACCCTTAGCTTGTAAAAATTTAGTGGGTGGATCAAACTGCATATTGCCAACAAAGGAGACAAAGTATTAAAATACAAAATTAGCGCACCGAAAAAAAAATATATAAATTGTTTAAATAAGCTTAAAACTTTAAATGTTGTCCCGTGTGCATAAAAAGTACTCTAATTGTATTCCTGAGTGCATCCACGATGAAAGAAATATAATTGTACTCTTGTTGCGCCAGATAGTTCATCAAACCATGACAATGTACCTTAAATGCGCAGCCGTGCGCATCAACGAGGAATTGTAAAATGTAATTCCAATTTCACCAATAAACGCCTCCTTAAATAAGCAAAACACTTTAAATGCGCAGCTGTGCGCATCAGCGAGGAAATGAGTATACGTCGTTCCTTTTCACCCCTCGTTCCACCTCCGTGAACGGTAAATAGACTTGCTATTGCGATGCGTTGCCAGGGTGAATCAAAATGCCCGCGGAACTCGTCATCACATCGGCGTAGGCGTGCAACAGCGTGATGACGACAGTAACTCTCTTTCCTTCGTGACGTTGCAGATCCAGTCGTCGTGCAGCTCGTGAACTTGCGCGCACAGCAACTGAAGCGCGACTTATAAACACGAAACGGTAACGGCCATCGTATTAAAGTAATACTTATCTTGAAATTGTTTTACCAGCGCCGGAATGAATATTGCAGTTCTAGATTGTCAGTGCAGTTTTAGATATTAATTTCTAAATGGTAGATGCAGCTTTAGATGGTAGAAGTAGAGCGAACACGCACTTCAAAGTTGAATGAAAATCCCAAAATGTTTCAGAATGGTATTAAAACCACGCCAACAAAGTAGGAAAATGAAAGACTCCGGTAAAATCCTCTCCAATGCAATCAAAATAAGTTTCTATAAAAACGAATCCAAAATAATAAAAAAATCCTTGAAAACATTTAAATCCCAAAATTGTACCGCACCTGTGCTCAGAGAAGTAGCAGGTACATGTCCTTGTCGCCAAAAATTGTTGTATTCTAAATAAGAGGAAATAGGAATAAGATTCAAAAATAGGGGTATTTTAACAAACACTGTGTATGCCAACAATATCTGGACTCACAGTTAACTACTTGAGGTTGGACCTTTATGATTATCTGAACCATTTACTGGAGGAGGGTGCGTCCACCTTGGTGCTGATCAGCACCACCTCTTCACTGCCTAATTTTGATTTTTGTTGGTTCTTTAGACAGCGTACAGCTGTGGGAGTCTTCTGTTTCTTTTCTGAGCCAGAAATTCTGGCATAAAAAGGATACATCCATTTGCTTGTCTATCCTTTTCCATGACACTCCTTTTATGATTCTAAAGGGAGTTGGTTACATTCACAAACACGACACATAACTACACACGCATAGCACACACACTTAGTCTGAAGATGGAGGAAGCAGGCGGCCTAAGTTTTGATGATGAGGAGGTCGACAGGATTTTAGCCACTCTCAACCCATTTGAAGGATTGAGTAACTCAGACTCAGGCCCGACCACGGGGGACTGGGATGAACTAGCCAATTTGAGAAGGACACAAATCAAGACAGCTTTACATGGTCTAATGATGACCGAGTACTTGAAAGTTAAGACAGCCCCACCTGGTTTGATAGTGAAAAATGAACTGTTCATTTTCACACATGACATGGCATTTAAGAAGGATTAGTCCTTGATAAGCTGGCGCTGTACCAGGGACTGGCTAGTCCTTATTATAAAAACAGCGACCAGACTCACCCAGGAACTTAAAATAGACATCCAGAAGCTCGAGGTCCAGATCAGGAGTTATCAAACACCAGCGGTATTAAAGAAAAGGCTAGATGAACTAAATCAAGGAATGACTGAATTCGAATTAACCCCTTAAGAAGAGCAAGTACAAGAAACATAAAAAAGACACTGAAGGGTTCAGCCACGTGCGCGTATATCCATACACCAAAAAGGATTATGTGTCTAGGAGCAATAGTAGTGACCAGGACACTGACCCTTCGGACACAAGTTCCAATAGCTCAGGCTTGAGTAGGAACAGCAACCCAGGAACCAGGGGAGGTGGACGTTTTTTCCACCAACCACATACTCATGCAGGGAGAGGCTGGCCACCGTACCAAGCCCCCCCACGGTATATGCACTATCCTCTAGCGCCACCTTACATGAACAATCAGTTCCAACTATGGAACCAACAGGCACCCCTTAACTTCAACTACTATGGCCTTTTTTAGGCCAGCGCCATGGTCCAAGAAGAGGCAGGAACAGAAGGGGCAACCAGGTCCACTGGAACCCCAACCCAGAGCAACCTCCACGCGTGTCAACACGCAGCATGACGGCATCAACCAGCCGGTGCACCTAGTGGTCAATTTGTCTGAACTACAACTGACCGAACCACAACACCAGGTTCTGGAAAAGGGACTTGGTTTCGTACCGACAAATAAAAAGGACAAGTTCAAGATTTGCCAGGAAATGAAAGAGTTCATGCGCAAACTGAAATTAAAAGCTTTCTTTGCTAACCAAAACGAAAGTTTGACTAATCAGAAGGAAACAACGGACACTGGCCTAAGGAATAGGTCCACGTTTACCCCTCCAGACTCTGCCATGCCAGTTGAGTTACTAGCTTTTGAAAAAGCTGTCATGGAGGAGTTGATGTCTTTACCGGATAACAACAGTACTACATTTTAAAATACCTCACAGAGGGAAAGAGAGGCTCTGTCAGCATTAGCTAACAACCCAGAGATTGCCATAAAACCGTCCGATAAAGGGGAGCGGTTGTCATTCAATCCCAGACCAACTATGACAGGGAGTGCCGGAAATTCCTAGATGACAGACACAACTATGAGGTATTGAGACAGGACCCAACGGAGGAGACCCGGATCCAAATCCTCATGATGGTTGAGGAGGCCACCGCCCATGACTGGATATCTAGTAAGGAAGCAGAATTCCTGATGAAGAAGACCCCAATTACACCGTACTTTTATACGATACCCAAAATCCACAAGGAGACAGCTTACCCTTCAGGCCGACCTATAGTGTCGGGGATCGGCTCCATACTGGAACCTCTATCTAAGTTCTCAGATGCTTTTCTAAGGCCGCTGGTACAAGCAACCAATACCTACTTGAGAGACACCAAGGCGGTACTTCAACTCATTGAAGAAATACCTTTTGACCCTGAAAATGACCTCTTTTTGGGGTTGGATGTAGAAAGTCTCTACACGAGTCTACCACACCAAGAGACTCTTGAGATAATTAAGGAAGTACTTTTTGCATCACAATGGCAATACCAGACCCCCAGGCATGTGGTTCTGGAATGCATCTCTCTGGCTCTAAAGAGTAACTTTTTCATGTATGAAGGCACATATTACCTCCAGAAACATAGGACCAGCATGGGAAGCACATTTGCTCCTAGCCTCGCTGGTCTCTATGTCCACCACCTAGAGATGACCAAAATCCTGCACGCACAGAACCCCTTCCACAATCATGTGGTCACATGGAAAAGGTACATCGACGATGTGCTAGTGATCTGGAAGGGTGATCCAATCGGTAAACAATTTCATGACCTGGTTGAACCTGCAAGATCCGTTTTTGAAATTTACACATACTGCATCCAATGAGAACCTGGTGTTCCTAGACTTAAACATTTACCCCAAACAGGGTAGACTTCACACATGTACGCACTTCAAGCCAACTACCAAGAACTGTCTTCTTCTCTACAACAGCTTCCACCTGAGACACCTACGGGATAATCTGCCCTACGGGCAATTCCTTCACCTCAGGCGTAACTGCTCTGATATCACGGAGTTCAAGAACCAGGCAGTGGATCTAGAAAGGAAACTACTAAACAGAAATTATCCCACAACTATTGTTAAAAAAGGTTTCAAAAGAGCAAGGAATAACAATAGGGAGGCCCTTCTCGAGGACACAGTTCCTAAGGAACCAGAGACCCGCCCCATCTGCATAACAACTTTCAACTCTAACTCTAACAGAATCACTAAAATAGTGAACAAACATTGGAGGTTTCTTGACGGGGGTTCTTTGAATTTTCCAAAACCTATGTTCTCCCATAAAAGAGGTAGAAATCTTAGAGACATATTGGTCCATAGCAGACATAGAACCCCTGTGGAAAACGGTCCACCCAAACTAGCGGATGTGGGTGGACACCATCCTTGTGGTACCTGCACCCACTGCGAACTGACCAGTAGGAGTAGGACGATACATTTTTCTAACGGAACAAACTGGGAACAACGGGCATTGACGAACTGTAATAGTCATAATGTGATCTACCTCTTTACTTGCCCGTGTGCAAAATAATACATTGGAATGACTTCTAGACCTGTCAAGGTACGCATAGGTGAACACCGTAGCAATGTACGTTGCAAAAAAGCAACTACTATAATGGCCACCCATTACCTCTTGATGAGACACAGTACGCAGGACCTACACTGGACAGTGGTTGAGTCCTTCAAAACTGATAAGAACCGTCTGGAAAAAGAACAGCGATGGGTGTTCCGTCTGGGCACTCACATCACTGGACTTAACGATGACATACCCTGGGCGCAATTGAACCTGTAATGATCACCCCTGAGTTTGGAGCTACAAACCAAGGGTCATCATTTATAGACTACCAATCATACACACAGAACGATGAGAAACTATCTGCGCAACTGAGCCTTTATTGATCACCCCCGTGTTTGGAGTCACAAACCATGGGTTATCTTTTTACATTACACACCGTATATAGCCTCATTAACAAACGGAGGGACCTCATAGCATACTTCCCACATTGTTTGGCAAGTTTGTAGAATTGTACACCCATTTTTCACCATTCCAAGATAGCACCTATAGTCAACCTAGCCATAGTTATCGCCAGTCACCATTCCAAGATGGCGCCTATAATCAACCTAGCCTTAGGTATCACCAGTCACCATTCCAAGATGGCGCCTAAAGTCAACCCAGCCTTAGTTATTACCAGTCACCATGGCTACTTCCCCTGCTGACCAAACCCATGTGCACGTAATTAATCAATTCAGACCAGTTTATAGCAGTATATAAAGGGCATCCCCTTTCGTACCGGCCACAACACGGAAGCCGAGGACGAGGGAGGATGCGAGAACTATTCGTGGCCTAGTAAGTACGGCATAGCCAAGCTAGGGAGTGCTGAGGACTCATTATTGTCCTGTGTGCCGTAATCTCCACTACTACAGGCACAAATCCTTGCTATTTTTAATCTCCACAGATGGAAGTTCCATTTACCACTCATCCCTATCGGCTCATGGGGCATTAACCCCTGCTTGTGACAGTATGTATCTAGCAATGTTTTGCCTCTATTTGTCAACCTGGAATCTGTGTCCCCATCTTTTTACATGTGTGTCTATGTTGTGTTTTGTGTCTATTAACAACATGTAAGTGTGTCCCTTCATCCCTTAACAAAAACCCTGGACCTAGTATTGTCATGATCCATCATGGACATGTTTCTATGTCCCTGTAAAAAAAATTCTCCCATTTTAGGAGACCTATTGCGCTTTGGGATTCGCGCTAACAACATTAACATGCTCTTCCTTGTTTCTTGCAGGCCCACTATTCAGCAATACTGATAGGACTGTACACTATAGGAATTACGTGGATGTTAATAATTCACACGTTTGAGTAAAATAGAGACAAATAGGTTAATTTTCTCTATGTCTAGACCGAATGTGAAATATACATTGCGGATTTAAAACAAAAATAACATATTTGGCTGGAAGTCTAGGGCTGTAACTCAAAGTATAATGATTCCCCACATAGAATACATCAATAATTTTTGGATGCGTGATTTTATTTCATGTAGAAAACTAGTGCTACACCTGCGCCAACTTGAACGATGAAAATAGATGTGGGCCTCTAAAAATATCTCATCACTACCAACATACCGACATTGCATAAGGTTGGTGATTATGAAATAGTTAAACTATATACATCCATGTCAATGCTTTTAGCGTTTTGGCCAGCTCTTCCAATATGTGTGATAAAGAACTATGAGTGTGTTTTCTATCACCTAGTACTGACTGACGCTCCCTAGGTAATTACAGGGATTGATATATATAAGGGTTATCCCTTACAATGGTCTAAAATGAAATGTGTCTAAATTCAGTACCCAGACCTTTATATATAGAGATAGGTTATAGCTAATTGCAACCCTAAACAAACGTGGAATAGACGATGTAGACGTATGTATATAGAGATATATCTGGGCTATTTGCAATATTTGAACAACGTGAAATATGGGCTGTTTTTATTGGAGGCTACTATTTGACCTGTTATATTTGTGCCATTCGTTACACTAGTCTAAAATGCAGGGACAGTTATTGTAAATCTGAGACTTCTACACAAGAAGGATATGTTCCTGTAAGGTCTATATGTCAATGGTCTCATGTGATCTGTTGTCTTCCCCTTTTACAAAATGAGTTACATTTATCCAGATGTAATGTTTTCGAGGAATTTAGATCAAATATATACACTAGAACAACTGTCAATTATGTATATATGTTATATAAACACTGTCTTGCCTGGAGTCGAAATAAGGGTAATACCTATTTATGGTATAAGCTGCTTATGTAAATAATGTATATATAATTGTAAATAATGACTTATACCCTCTCTAAATGTAAACTGTAAATATGATTATGCTACGACCTTTTAAATCTCTAATATAAATTTATATTTATGTTTTGTATTTCTATAGTTTGTTGTCCTGTACAGTATACACGCGAATGACGGTCACCTGATGAAGGCAGAATGCCGAAACGCGCGTAGTGCCAAAATTCACCGCTTTTGCCTACCACAATAGACTATTGACCGACTTGTCTTTTTGGTTTTTTGTGATATATGTTTATGTTTTCATGTCTTTCTTTAAATGTGTGTACCTTTAGAAAATGTAATATGGAATTTTGTATTATAAACATCCATGTGTAAAGTCCATATAGGACAACTAAAAGAATCAAATAATCATTGATATGAAATAAAAAGGTTTTTTGTATATCAAAATATATATCTCCTTGCTACTATAGACATATAGGAATGTGTGATTGTTGTAGCTATACACGTCAATGTATGAGTGAGAGGTTTTGGCATGTAATTATCTGTTTGCTATAAGTCTTTTTCAAAACTGTTATTTCCCTACCTATAGCAAACCTATTCGCGTAGGGGTCCCCTGTTTTTCAAACTGCACTATAGGAATTAATACATACCACATAGGTATAGATTATCTTCACCTGTATATACACATTGCACATACTGTGAATCAACATTAGTGAGTGACAGAGGGATCAGACCCCGTCCTGACGAAGAGGCGTTCTGCCTCGAAACATGTTGACGCCACTAGGAGATTAAGCTCATTGTCCAGCCTTTCAGTCTCCGCTACACCTTTTTAACGATACCAGCTTGTGACTAATAAATAGTTTTTTGCTTTCACAAAGCCAGGTATCATTTTAGATTCACTTTTCCAAACACCCCTGACCCTACCTACACTCACTCCAACTCACATAGCACTTCAATTATTTAAGGTGCTCCAGCGTAGTCGCTAGTCGTAGCACGCCCCATCCCGCAGCGGAACGGGAAGACCCCGATGATGAAGCTTGACACCAAGGGCCCTTTTGGTGTGTGAGGGGTATTTTAACAAACACTGTGTATGCCAACAATATCTGGACTCACAGTTAACTACTTGAGGTTGGACCTTTATGATTATCTGAACCATTTACTGGAGGAGGGTGCGTCCACCTTGGTGCTGATCAGCACCACCTCTTCACTCCCTAATTTCGATTTTTGTTGGCACCTACAAAAATAGCCTGATCTGGAGACTGGAGAGGGGGCGTGGCTAAGAGCCGATCATGGCGGACGTGTAGTTTCTAAGCTCCGTCCGTAGCCCGCGATACCTGCTGTTTATCCTTCTTCCCGATCTCGCCACCCACCAGAAATCCATCCCAGGTGCCTCCGCTGACACTGGCGAGGCAGCGACGACCGGCGGCTGCCTTCCGACGCTGTCCGGAGCTGAGTGCGACCGCGTTGGCTGACTGGGCCTGCGCCGACCAGCGGAGCCACGACCTCGATTTCCAGCGCACCCGGCCCTGCAGTGAATGGCCGGCGAGACACTGCGTGATTACTGGAGGTGCTCGGCGGTGCGGGTTTGCGGCTGCCCGCCTGGCTCCCTGCCTTTCCTGCCACGATCTGAATTACCTACAGGGACCACCTTAGACCCACCGGATCCAGCCCCCCTTGCCGACGAGCTCGGACCGGCACGCCGGCGCACCCCGCCGCGGCGGGGCCAGCGCTTCCTTGGGGACCGACACTCTGCACGACGGCAACACGGTGCTGGGGGATTGCCAAGGTGCCCTGAGACCTGCTGGGTCGTCCTGAAGGCGACCGGCGACTACGCGACGGGGCCCGGCCCCACAACTCCACTGAGGGTCGCCATTTTGCTTTGCCTCCGGCCATTAGCCCACCACACCATCCAAGGGAGGGGTTGCCAGGCGCGGCGCCCGGAGGTACGAACTCTACTCAGCGGTAGGAGAGGCACACAGAGGCCTTCATGAAGTCCGTGGGCATGAATGGGCGCTAGCGGACCCTGGCGACATCCTGGGTTGTGACCCGGGGGCGGGCCACCGCGCCCTGAAACAACACTAAGGGGGCTGCTGCGCACTATTACCGAGGGCCCTTCCTACCGCCCCCGGCGTGACGATACAGCCCGCACAGACTCACGCTGCCCCAACCAGCTCCACTGTGGTGCACTCGACACCGGGCATAGCGCAACAGCTCCCACCCAGAGAGCTGCTCTTGTCTGGGAGCCAGCGAACTCCTTTGCGCTCCGCAAGCGCCTACGCCATTGGTACTCCATCTCCATGCGCCCCCGACTGCAGCGAGGATAGCCCTGACCCCCCGACATAGTGGACCTGCTGGGTCGACCAGAGGGCGGACAGAGACGGCGCGACGGGACCCGGGTCCGCGTCTCCATCGAGGGACGCCATCTTGCTTTGCCTCCTGGGACTCCAGCCCACCACGCCGTCACCGAGAGGGGTTATCGAGCGCGGCGCCCGGAGGTACGGCCTGTATGCAGTGGCAGATGATGCCCACCGTGGCACTCCTTGCTTCCGTGGGCGCACGCAGTAGCTAACGGACCCCGGAGCCTACCTGGGTTGGATCACAGGGGGTGTAATCGCTGCGCCCTGAGACACCGCTGCGGGGACTGCTGCGCACTATTGCCGTGGGCCCATCGCACTGCCTCCGGCGTGCGGGACCGCCCTGCACCGACATACGCTGCTCCACCTTGCGCCACTGTGACGCAGTTGACATTCGGCATAGTGCGCCAACGCCCACCCGGAAAGCTCCACCTGCCATAGAACTGACAAGCTCCTTCACTCCTCACACGTACCTGCGACGTTGGTACCCCATCTCATCGCGGCCCCCCCTGCTGCGAGGCCAGCCTGCTCCAACGACATTATACACCGCCATGCCGCGAGGGCTGTTTCGGGTGAGAGTGCCGACCACAGCGGCGCCCTGCACACCAGATCTATGGGGAGACATAGGGGCAGAGCACCGGACCAGGGAGCATCGACGGACATGCAGTCCACCGGTTCCGAGGACCCGCTGGCCTCCTCCAATGTAGACGTTATCCCGCCGACAGGGAAAGGGTCGCAGGACGCCAAATTAGACCTAATCCTGAACAAAATTAGGGCCACGCGGGAGGCGCTGGAATCGCGCATAGACAGCATGGCGACAGGCCTCTCCCTGCTCCGAGCAGATCACAACAAACTTGCTGAGAGGGTGTCGGAACAGAAGATAGCGCTCAATGACTTGATACCTCAGCAGACGGAACACTCAACGAAGCTCGAGGGCATGGAAAAACAACTCAAACAACTTTGGGACAAGGTGGATGATGCGGAAGGGAGGGCCCGGCGCAACAACTTCCGCATCCTGGGCATTCCGGAGCGCAGCGAGGGGAGGAATCCTACCCAATTTGTGGAAGACTGGCTCAAACAGATGGTAGGCCCGGAAGATCTGACCGCCCTCTACAGTGTGGAACGGGCGCACAGGATGCCCTCCAAACCACCACAGCCAGGGGCGCCTCCGCGTCCATTGATTGCTCGTCTCCTCAATTACAAGGACCGGGACACAGTCCTGCGTGCAGCCCGGGAGAAAGCACCAATCCATTACGAGGACAAGACTGTGTCGGTGTACCCAGACTTTACACCCAAGGTGCAGAGAGCCCGGTCCACCTTCCTGGGGGTGAAACGCAAACTCCGTGAGCGGGAGTTGAAGTATGCTCTCCTGTTTCCCGCCCGTCTCAAGATCCTACATGGCAACAAGTCACACTTTTTTGACTCACCGGAAGAAGCGGAGGAATGGATGGAAGTGACGCTCACGCCGCCAACTTCGCAGGACCCATTTGCCGAGGGTGGGAACGGCGGTCGTCAACGCCGGCCAGACCAGCGACGCTCTGCTTCTAACAATGGCCAATCCCCCTCCACTCGGAACCCCCCAACTAGACAAGACACAGAGACCGGCTTGGAGGGGCAACCGACGGTGGTGGAACTAACAGAGGCAGCCCTGGCTGCTCATGACGCGGGCACAGTGAGGGAAATCGCCAGCGTGTCGGGCACACGCACTGAGGTCTCAGGATCGGCGGACAGCCTGCAGCTCTTCCCCAAGATCACGGCGCAAATGGCTGCGGAATTCTGACTCCAACGCTTTGGACGCTGACTGGGTGGTAACGTATGTCCTGCATGCCTGTTGTGGTTGGCCACAAATGGAAGGGTGACCTTAAGGGTTAAAACCTGCTTAGGGCTTGCTATGCCATCGCGGCCTAGCACTGATCGGAATCGAATTGACTGCACCCCCCATCATATGAACATGGTTATGTTTGATTGTCACCCATGTTGGGTACCGAGGTTTGGACCCCCGGTCTGTTTATCTGGTGACCTCATTGTTCAGGGGTTAACTGTTTATTTGGCACTCTCCCTCCTTTATAGGGTACACTTGGTATGCTCACCTACGAGCGCAACATTGACACAGACCACGATCAGTCATGGGGCCACTTAATGTTTACACCTTGTGCACCTGGAATGTGAGGGGCATGGGCTTGGTCTATAAAAGACATAGAATACTGGCGCAGCTCAACCGTAGAGGGGTCACGATAGCTTGCCTCCAAGAGACACATTTGAACACTGCTGAGTCTATGAAACTGTCCAAGAAATGGAAGGGCCAACTCTTTGCCACGTCCTACTCTGCATTTTCAAGGGGGGCGGCTATCTGGCTTCGCAATTCTGTGCCCTTTCAACCCATGGAGCAGAGAATTGATAGAGAAGGGAGATATGTATATGTGAAGGGTATGCTGGATGGGGCTGCAGTTGTACTCGGATGTGTTTATGCGCCTAATTCGGGACAATCAGACTTTTTAACCAGTCTTAATGGTGTGTTGATCGATTGGGCGGGAGATCATTGGATCATTGGGGGGGATTTTAATGCTGTGCTGGATGTTACGTTGGACAGATCACACCCACCACTACACGCCACAGACAGCCGGAAACAGGCGGCGGCACTGACGCAATGGGCAGATGGGTGGGACCTGACTGATGCTTGGCGTAATAAACATCCATCTGACAAGTACACTTTCTTTTCACCACCACACCAACTGCACACTAGAATAGACCGAGTGTTCTGCTCCCGCCCGCTGTTAGAGACGGTCCTCACGGCACAGCACATGGGGAAGACGCTTTCGGACCACAACCCTGTAGAGCTGATGATACAATGGGGTAGAGTGCTGACACCAATCCCGACATGGCGATTGCCTGTGGAACTCCTAGAGGACACAGTCTTCAAATCGTCAGTGGCGTCCGCCATTGAGACCTATTTCACTGCAAATGCTGACACTGCTAGCTCCAGACAAATAGAGTGGGACGCGTTTAAAACATACATAAGAGGGGAGGCGATGGCCACATGGGTGGGTATGAAAAGGGAGGTGATTGAGGGCCTTAAGGACGTAGAGGGCAAACTGGCCATGCTGGAGCGGGAGGCAGCGGGCACGAACCTACCGTTTACACCACTACAAGAAGCACACATTCGACACGCTGAACTGCTTGAGGACTTACGCTTATTAGACTACCGAGAACACACTGCCAGACAACACACACAGGCCGATAGGTCGGGACCACTATTGGCTCGTATTATACGGGACTCCCCGACGCATCTCCCTATATTGGAAATTGTGGACCAGGGAGGTACGCTGACCTCGACTCAAATGGGAGTCAACACTGCGTTTAAAGAATACTACACTGCACTGTATGGCCGGCATCGGCCCGTCTCTCAGGTAGCATTAGAGAACTTCATGGAGGGGTTAGATCTCCCCCAACTGGCGGTAAGACAGAGCGACGACCTGAAACGTCCTATCACTACGCCAGAGATTAAACAGGCGATACGCGCCCTCCCGAGGAATAAAACCCCTGGGACGGACGGTTTGCCCGTAGAATTCTATGAGGCGTTTGCTGACATCCTGGCCCCAAGGCTACTGATTATTTATCAAGAAGCGCTGCGAACTTCCGCCCTGCCGCAGACGTCCCTACAGGCACTGATAACTTCCCTCCTAAAGCCGGGTAGAGACGGGATGCAACTGGCTAACTACAGGCCCCTGTCCCTACTTAACACTGACTATAAAATACTGAGCAAGATTTTGGCCACTAGGTTAGCGCAATACATCCCCCAACTGATCCACCCCGACCAATGCGGGTTTGTGCCTGGTAGAAGTACAGCCATGAACCTTCGTAGACTGGCCCAACTGATGCCGCGAAACCGAGATGACATGACCACGGAGGGTTGTATCTCCCTAGACTTGAAACATGCCTTTGACTCCCTCAGGTGGGACTTCATGTTTGCAGCGCTTGCCAAATTCAGGCTACCCCCGGAATATATTGCGTGGGTCCGACTACTGTACACCAAGCCCACGGCTCGGGTGCGCACGTCTAGATGAATCTCCGATTCCCTGGCCATTCATAAAGGCACCAGACAGGGGTGCCCGCTCTCCCCACTCTTATTTGTTCTGGCGCTCGAGCCGCTCCTCTGTCGGCTGCGGGGGAAGCTTCTCACCGGGGCATTCAGAGAGGAGGGAAGACTCACGTGGTGTCCGCGTACGCGGATGATATAATCCTATACCTCCGTGATATGCGAGGCAACCTAGACCCAATACCCACGCTTTTCGAGGCATAGCGACAACTGTCGGGCCTAACGATTAGCGGGCCCAAGTCATACGGATATTGCTTTAATGCCGCCGGTCCATCTGATCCGCTGTCTTTCCCGCCTTACACTTTTCAAATGGCGGACACCACTCTCCGTTATTTTGGAATTCAAATCTACAGAGGAGCGGAGGAGATGATAGACGGCAACCTGGGAAGAGAGATACGGGCGCTGAAGTCGCAGGTACAGTTTTGGATGTCGCTGCCACTGTCAGTGATGGGTAGGGTAGCGATCTCTAAGATGGTGGTGCTCCCCAGACTCCTTTATTTCTTCACTAACCTACCGTTCCTGATCCCAGCGACAACTTTTAGGACACTGGACACGCTACTGACGGAGCTGATCTGGGGGTCGGGGCGGAGACGCCTAAGTCTTGCCAAATTGCAGCTGACTACTGAGACAGGAGGACTGGGGGTACTGGATTTCAGAGCCTATAATTTCGCCTGTCAACTACAGTGGCTGGCATACTGGCTAGCAGGCCGGAACTTACATGAGATAGACATGACGGAAGAGGATCGCTCCAAAGGGAGGATCCATGCACTACTCTTACCTCGGTCGGAATTCCCTAGGGACACCCCCCCTCTCCTCCAGCTTGCAGTACGCTACTGGCGGAAGGCGGTCAAGTACACAACTCCAGAGATTGCATACGCCCCCACAATCCCGTTACTGGGTATTCCACTAGCGTCCGGAACACTCTCGGCGCAAAGACTAACACTGTGGCACGACGCAGGGGTCATGCATGTTGGGGACCTATTTGCAGATGGGCGCATGCTGTCATTTGAGGACTTCCGGACCGCACATCACATACCAGGAGGTTCTTTCCTCTTACATGCTGGTATATGTCATTTCATGACAATGATGTGGACGCGAAATGGTGATGAGCCTTCCATTAACCTGCTGCTGTCAATGCAATACCTCATGGGGACGGGTAGCCACCTGACTAGATGGCTTACCACCGGCATCAGAGCGGGGAGGGCGATGTCTCTGTTGCCCCTAAAGGCAAAATGGGAAGCTGACACGGGACGGCCGTTCAACGATAAGGAATGGGAGCGTATCCTACAATATCCCAAGAAAGTGGCTAGGAACCCGAAGTTCAAGTATATTCAATTGATGATAATGCATAGGGCGTATCTCACACCTCACCGTATACACGCTATGTTCCCTGACGCGTCAGACTCCTGCCCTCGGTGTGGTACGGATGATGCCTCACTGCTGCACATGCTCTGGAGCTGTCCGAAGCTGGGCTACTTCTAGTCCATTGTGCAGGAGGGGCTCACTACGGCAGGCGCACCCTTCCTACCTCACACATTGGAACGTGCACTATTGGGGTTGGGTCCAACGGTGCGCAAAAGGAGTGTGTCGACACGCTTCACTGACTTGGCTCTGCTGCTTGCGAAACGTGCTATAACCATGTGATGGAAATCGCCCAAACCACCTGACCCTGACATGTGGAGATCTGAGGTTGTACGCTGGGGCGGGGCGGAGGGGGCAGCGCTACAACGCGAGGAACGCAGAGGCCATAGGAAGACATTGATATCACTAGACTGGTTCACGTTGCTAGGGGCTTTTGAGGCAGGGGGAGATGATGAATCTACTGTCCCATCCCCTGCAGTTTGAGTTGTACCTGGTTTGCAATGCTTGGCCAATTGTCACGGACATCCATGGTGCACTACGACAGAACTGAGCAGGGGTAACCCGCCATAATGTCGATTATGCCTCTAGTTGACTGAAATGTATACTGTGTTTCTCAAATCTGTTTATGGAAGTAGCCGATGCCAATGTACATACTCGACTATTCATACATAATACCAAGGGAAGAGATGCCGATTCTAGGGGTGGGGGATGAGTTGAAGGGGGGGGGGGGGTTTGTTTCATTATTTACAGATGCAACATAACGGAAAATGTATACTCCATATGCCTTCAATATGCTGTATAGACTTTGTTATTGTCCTCTTACCTGTATGTTGGCAGTGGCATGCTGCGCTTTCCCTACTATGCCAATAAACAAATTTTCAACAAAAAAAAATCTGGAGACTGAAGGGTCCCTGCAAGTGCATCTGTGATACATTTCTCCTGCCCTTTGTTGGGGGCGTATAAAGAGGCGATTGTGAAATAATATGTGCCCGAATTTCCAATAAGCGCCCTTTGATCTCATAGCATGCACCAATAATTATCCTTCGAAAGCGATTGGAGAATAGTACTGCCACTCCCGGCCCCTTCTTTCACCTCCCAGCCGACCAGAACTGATGTGGAAATTTCCTACGCTGCATTCTATGGGTGTCTTTTGCTATTAAATACGTTTCCTGAAGAAAACAGATATCCCCTTGTGCAGGTTCTAAAAGAGAGAGTATCGCAGACCTTTTAGTGGGGTTAACAAGGCCTTTTACATTGAAACTGATTAATTTAACCGCCATAGTGTGAGTAGTGGTGAAGGCTATGGAGGGGAACGTTGAAGGTCCGAATTGCTAGCTGATTCGGGGATATGGTCTACATGTCAAAGGAAGGGTCGGGTGACGGAACAGCAAAGTAGTTAAGCCGGTTGATAGTTAGTCGGAAGAGGAGCCCTATACTCAATCCCAAATCCCACAACTAACAAGAAAGAACAATAAACAAATAGTCCATTGAGTTCTTCTGGACCTAGAAGTCTGGATATATGGGGGTTACCAGGGCCGAGCGGGCAGTCATGGAACGAGATGAGTTGACACCTCCGCCCGCGCTCAGGATCATCAGCCCCTCTTGCCGTGTACAATACCTTATAAAGGAGGGTCAGCCCCCTTTTTGTCGCTACCTGAGAGGGAACGCAGCACCTCCAACCTCTGTCTTGCAATAGTCGCCGGGTCTGGCCGGTAAGGTGCAGATCTCAGGCCACTCCTGGTCCCGCAGTCACTCTCCCCTCAAGACCCCCTAAGCTGCGATGGGCGTAAGGAAGCAGCCTCGGTAAGAGTGATCCCAAGAAGTTTGTGCGCCTCTGTCATGGAGCTTAGCTGGTAGGATTTGCCATTCAGCTTAAAGATAAGGCAAAATGGATGGCCCCAAGAGTAGAAGACACCATTGTGAGCGAAGATGGCTTGTGATAGAACGGAATTCCTTCAGTTTCAAAAGGGTAGATGCTGCTAGATCTTAGAAGAGTTGGAGGGAGTGTCCGCGATACTGTATCTTTTGAGTCGACCTGGCCGCTTTGAGGATTTCCTCCTTTTTTGTGAAATTGTGGACACACACCAGTATATCCGCAGGTGGATGAGGAGGTGCCCTGGGGAGCCCCACCATGTGAAATCTGTCCATCTTGATGCTGCCTGACGCGCCCTCGCCCATGATTTCTTGAAATAAGGTTTGGACATAGCCCTCCAGATCAGAACCCTCTGCACCTGTAGGGGCCCCCGTATGCGAATGTTGTTTCTACGTGGTCTATTTTCTAAATCATAAGTGTGGGCCTGGAGGGCTAGATGTTGATCTAGTAGGTGAATGATCTCTTGCTTCAGAGCTTTAATTTCAGCGTCTCTAGTAATGGAGCCCTCCTCCAAGAGCGCCACATGTCTCCCACCTCGTCAATGTCTCGGCGTGCCTCCCTGAGCTCCATAGTGAGGTCTTTTTTAACTGAATGGAGATCCTCTCTCAGCGCTGCTAATAGCGCTTCCAAAAACTCACATGTCACAGAACCCTCTGCACCCCCTTCGCCACCTGGCTGCTCAGCGTCCTCAAGGGTGGTTTTCTCATAGTGAGAGTCCGCTGCACCTTTGATGAACATATCTTTGACGTATCTGTCTTTTTTGCTTTTGGTAGAAGTCCTAGCTGCTCACTAGTGTGTCGGAGGAGTGCAGCATCCCAACAGCAGGAAGAAGTCCTGCTGGGTCCCCCTCTACAAACTACAGGGACAACTGAATGAGTTCCAGCCTCTGCGCTCTGTTAGCCGGCACTAGCAGGACCCAACTAGCTCTCCCTGAGTTGATGGCCATGCCCCACTGAGGATGCTAAATCCTACTGCATCCGGGCTACAATTGTCCAGTACACCATGGCTGTCTTCTCTCAGAGGCTCCAAGGTTCACAAGAGGCCCGATGAGTCGCCGAAGCCTCCCGGAACCAAAGCGTGCATCAGTGTAGGCCCCTTGCTGCCGTTTGCGGGCCAGACAAGTCTCCACGGGCCACAGAGACAGAAACAAGGTTCTCTCTCTTCTAGATGTAAGGGAGGGCCCCGAAGTGCAACCCAGGGAGGTTGAGGAATATTGTGCCCAGAGACTCCGTTAGGGGCGTTAGGGGCGATGTAGGAAAGGGCTTTGGTGGGGCCTGACAAGAACCGCAGGCCCAGGAGACGGTCCCTAGTTGATCGACCCTTCCAGTACTTGGGGCTGGGCCCCTCCAGCAGGCCTGTTGTAGAGTCCAAGAGCAGGGGCATGAGTGCCACCGATCCTGCCGCTCTCGCCGCCCCCCTCTAGGGATCGTCAGGGCCAAAACACATAGAACAGCAGGAGGGCAAGTGCTGCAGCAGGGATTACCTACGGAGGTCGGGCTGGCATACGCTCACTCACTGCCACAGCACCACAGGCGACCGCTCTCTGCTAGGCCGCTCCTGCGCAGATCACCAGACCTGGGAGGCAGCTTCTCCGTTTCTCGCCGTCATCGCGGCAGTACCGAAAGCCGAGCACCAGCACTGGGAGCAGACAAAAGCCACTTTGGGTCAAGGAAAGCCCTAGGCGGAGGCCTGCACCCACTGTCGCCGCACTCCCACTGCCGCGCCCAGCCAGGAATGCCTCATCTCCTGCTAGGCCGCAGTGGACGCCCATTCCAATCTGCCTCGATCCGGGGTCTGGCGCTATGTCGCTGCTCTGTACGCTTGGTGGGAACCCTCTGACCATTCGTTGACCCCCACCGAGCAGATTCAGGCAAAGGGTCCGCTGTGATAAGTGCGAAATGGCGGGCGGGGACAGAGCGCTGGAAAGGCGCGACCGCTCACTCCGCCATCTTGGACACTCCCTTTTTTGAATGTTTTTAATACAAGAAAAAAGTCTTTAAAAGTAAACAATATTATTTTTGGGGACTTGTACTAACGGTCCTTTGTACCCCGTCAATAATACTAGTAGGATACTTTGGTATTCACAGGCAAGGATGTATGTTGGTAGACCCAGATTGAAGGAGGATACAACACTGGCCTTGCCCTCCTTTCCCCCTCCCTCACACGTCCATTGGCTTCTCCTCAATCCCTTCATTTCCTGTTCAGGTCATTGCCTGTCTTGAGAGCAGAGTTGAACGGTGGGACCCCAAGATAAAGGAGAACCTAGCACTATAAGTTCAGTACAAGATGCCCTAGGGCGAGTAACATGTACTTCCAACAGGCATGGGAGAGTGCATCGAGTTTAGATCTTATTCAAGAGGGATGTAGCAGGCACATTATTAGGAGCCAAGGAGGCAAGCGGAAAAAATAAGACGTGGCATCAGAGTTCGAACCATCACCTATGGCATCATGATTGCATAATGGATGAAATGTAGTCCCAAGGGCGGTCTTCAATATCAAATCCATGTGCAGGTGACTTGGAAAGTGACAGTGCTGCTTAACTCTTACAGGATAGAAATATAACCCTGTCCTTTGGCAGCACTCGCCTATCAGGAAACAACCAACTGCCCGATGGCATCCTTAGTAGACTCCTTATAGGTAGATGGGTCAAGAGGTTCCTGGTCTCACCAGGGCAACATTTGAAATCCCTACTCCATCCAGGCTTGAGGGACTTGTCCTGCGCGCTAATATTTAGTCATGAAGACACAAGAAGGATTATTTCTTCACTGACATAGGATTCAGAAACCACCCTGGATAGGAAGGCAGGATGCAGCCTTTCACCATCTTTGTGCTTCCCGCCTGAAGGGTACAGCATGTCTCCTACCCACGTTCGAAATCAGCACTAAACCATACCAGAGATCAGTCGCTGGTGGCCAAAGGACTAGCACAAGGGTTGAATCCCAGCATGAGTGGGGCTTTCTGGCTGAGGAATACAAGAGGAGAAATCCCTCAAAATGCCACGTGTAAATAATGAATCTGTGCTGGTGTGATACACTTTTGTCTGTACCCCTGTGAATGACCTTGGTCTTAGTACTTTTTCCAACCTTCAAATGTTCAATGGTAAGGTAATGCCAATGCAAACTGCAGCTTCTCCGATGGCAGACATGCTGCCTTCATTCATTTACAATGTGCAGTGTTCACGAGGCCTGCTTTATTTTTCCTGCCAAGTCTGTGTCTTTAGCTCAGCGTAGGTAGGTACAAAAGCATCCTTCTTAAGCAAAGTGGGATCATTATTTTAAATTGTTTTTCAGTGTGCTGATCCTGCACAGCCACCTCTGCTGTTCTCACAGACAGGGGCATTACGGGTACATGTTTATTTTATTTAAAATCTATACAACATGTGCCAATGACACTGGGTGCACACACTATCTGCAAAACATGTGCCGAGCAGAAACAGTATGTAAAATTCCCTAAATGATGTAGCAGCAGTTTTGATTTAATGAAGCTGTATATCAAAATGTTTTTGTATGACGATGACAGGCTAGGTACCCTGTCCCCACAAACACAGCATAGCAAGGCAAGGATAGAAAATGGATAATTAATCTTGGAATTTTATTAAAATTAGTTTTAATAGTGAATTATGTTGCATTAATAACATTGTAGTTTATCCAGCATCAGAGATCTTGTCTGGTGTATAGTTTATACACTGCCAGCCACATTGGTGTTCTAATACTGTGGGAACAGATTAGACCTCTTAAACACCCCTTTGTGCACAACACTTCACTTCTAGAATTGAATGTTCTGTATATTGTTAGAAATGTACGATTCTCGAACACTGTCGGGAAGTTGGGTCCAAGGCTGTGGTTCAGCTCAGAAAAGCTTTTTGGTAGCCATATTGGCAAAGCAGGAAGTCACACAAGGGACGTGAGGGCCCTGAACCCACTCTCCTGAGGTTACTAAACGCCCATTTTGCTTAGAAACAGATGGTTGGCAAAACTAGAAAAGCCCCCTGTCTGTTCTGGTTGACAAACATTACAAGCCCGATTTACAGTTTGTGTTCAAGTGCCTCAACCATTGCATAAAAGCGTAGTAGAAGTTAGAGTTCTTTAGTCTGTCAGAGTGGAGGGGTCAGAATAAGACATTCTGGATCAGCTGTGAAAGGCATCTTTCATCCAGCTGATAGTATTTTGCCACCATCAGTGTGCTACACTGAAGGCTCACATTGTGTTGACCAGAAGCTGTAATAACCCTTGCAGCCATCTTCTGTGACCAGTTTCAAAGCCTAAGGTAACCTTTGTTACCTGAATCAACCATCAAGTGGTAGCCTCCTGGTCTACATAGACCTCACCAACCCTTTTGTTGGGACGGAACATGGTGACGGACATGTACCTCTGCCCTGAGCGTCCTAGCTGCAAAGACATCTGTATTCCTGGTGCTGATTTTTGTTGTCATGGGCAAATTTGGTCATGCATGTGTGCCATGACATAGGCCTGTTTCAAGAAAGCACTAGCTCATTTTTTTAAACAGATTTTTATTGATTTTCAAAGAAAATAACAAAAGTATAGAGGAATAATCTCATGGGCAATGCAAAGAAGCAGTAAGGAAGACAAAATTCATTGCAAATACAGTCATCAATATTCCTAAAGTCCTCGCAGATCCAGCCGCAACCGGGTTCCCATCAAAAGGCCCTTGTGAGCGGTCAACTTGCCCCCCTCCCTCCCGGTGGCCAGTACAGCACTCAGGTCATCAATTCTCCTCATCCTATACAGCCCAACAGCTAGATTCAAATAACAACTCCTAGATCCGGCACTCCCCCCCAGACCTCAAACACCCCAATGCAAACCCCCCACCCCTACCACCCCCCAGGCATGCCGCTGATTCAATGAGACACACACATAGTCACCTAAACCCTCTGCAAACCACGCCAGGAAACCTGCCGCATAGACAGCATCCTAATGTGGTCCAGGACCACCAGAGGGATTCGTTGCCAAGTCGAATCCGGACTCATCCTGTTCTACCTCCATCAAGTGCCCACCGTTTCATTCAGCCTCACTCAGCCGCGTCCCCCCAGCCCCCTCTGGCAATCCCTCACCATCCTCAATTGGGTGCTTTACCAGTTCCACGAGCGCCACCCACGGCCAAGCCATTTCCATTGATTTCTCACTCTCAGTGCGCTTAGCCTGTTGTAGCCTGCAGTTCCCTTCACTATCTGCCCACTTCTCAAACTCCCTGCACCAGCACATAAGAGCAGGCCCTCTGCATGCCATCCAATGGGTAGTCAGTTCCATTTTTGCTAAGACCAGCCACAAATCAATGAAGTAGCTTGTGACCCCTCGCCAGTGGTCCTTCAACTGTGGGCAGTCCCAAAACATGTGTAGAAACCCATCCCCCTCTAGAGCACACCAAGGGCAGGCAGTCGACGCCCCAAACCAGTCGTTAAACTTGCCGGGAGTTAAGTACGCCCTATGTAACACATAGTATTGGATCAGCTGAAAGCGTGCATTCCGAGTGCTTTTCCATGCTCACTCAACAACCTCCCCCCATGGTTTCTCCGCAATGGGTTCCCCAAATCAACTTCCCATTTAAGGCGTAGCGCCGTCAGCGGTTGGCGCAAGTCCTAGGTAATCCTCCGGTAAAGACAGGTCGCCGCTTTAATAGTTCCAGCTGCCATCACTATGTATTGACAAGCGAGAGACAGATTAGGCTCCACCATACCTCCCTGCCAGTGCTTTCTAATAGCCGCAGTAAGGGCAGCATGAAATAGAAAGTCCCCCCTCAGGAGATCATGACGCTGCATGAGGTCATTGAATGAGAGGAGGTTTCCATCCTTGTAGAGATCCCCGATTGCGATGACCCCTGCCTCCTCCAAAGTTCGCAGCTAGCTCCAGTCCGCTCCATGTGGTAGCACCTTGCACATCCCCAGCGGAATCTCGGGTGCATAGGGACTCGGACATGCGCTCGCCTTGTCAATCGCTTCCAGCACTGTTGCACCACACGCAAATCCAGTGTCATTTCCCCATCTCTCAGCGGCGCCCACAACAGTACACAGGACAACAGGCGCCAACTCGGATCTGCCCCCTACACTTCCTCCGGTTACCGTATGCGACCCGCCACCCATTTTGCGAACCATTGAAGCTGCGCCGCATGACAATAGGCCTCGGGGTACGGCAGCGCAAGGCCCCTTTCCGCCCTGGGCCGTTGCATAGTGACAAGGGCAACCCTCCTTCTCCCGGTCCCCCATAAGAACCCTGTGATCATGGTATTGAGCTGCGCAAACAACCTACTCGGTATCCAAACAGGGAGTGTCCCAAAGTGATAGAGGAACCATGGGAGGGTGACCATCTTCACCAAGGCAACTCTGCCCGCCACGGATAAAGGAAGAGTCCCCCAAAATATGAAACAAGTCTTTGCACTGCGTATCGCTCGCCCCATGTTGCCTTGCAAAAGAACCTCAGAGTCATGGTAGATCCGGGTTCCTAAGTAAGGCAAACAGTGGGCCTCCAATGCGACCACTTCTGCACTCTGTAGATCCATCCTGCCTGATTTGGTGGGAAACAAGCACAACTTGGCCCACTTCACGCGGAGTCCTGCAATTCTCCCCAAAATTTCCAGTAAGTCCTTCGCTCCCCGTAGTGCTTCCCCCGAGTTGGCCAGGAACAGGAGCATATTGTCTGCATACAGCGATATGTGTTGCACCTGCCCCTCCACCATCAGCCGCGGATAGAATCTCCCAGTCCTAGCATGGGCAGCCATGGGTTCCACCACCAGGGCAAACAGCAGAGGGGACAAAGGGCACCCCTGCCTCATCCCTCGAGCCACCTCGCAGGCAGCAGAGATCAAGCCCCTCGCTGTAACCCTGGCGATGGAAGCACTATATAACATTGCGGTCCATTTTATAAAGTTGTTCCCCAAACCAAACTCCCGTAGAACATTAGAAAGATAAGGCTACTCCAGGCTATCAAAAGCCTTCTCAAGATCAACCGCAAAAAAGCTGGCCTCCTCTTTATCATAAGTGTCGACCCCAAGATGCGCATGAGTCTATGAAGATTCATTGCCGTATTCCGAGATAGTAAAAATCCAGCTTGATCCCTGTGAACCAGCGTCGCCATATGAGGCAACACGCGACTAGCCAGTACCTGACTCAAGATCTTGTAGTCCAGGTTAAGCATCGTGGGGGGCCTGTAAGAAGAGCGATCCCAAGCGGGTTGGCTGGTTTGAGGAGGGGAACTATGATTGCTTCTCGGGTGGAAGCAGGGAGGACACCCTCATGCCGTGCTCTATTATACATTACTACTAGGGAAGGAACCAGGGCCTCTGTATAGGACACATAAAATTCCACTGGCAGTCCGTCAGTGCCCGGGGTTTTGTTCCTGGCCATATGCTTTATAGCGCTCAGCATTTCGCCCGCCTCAATGTCCCTACCGAGAGCTTCAGCCTCGTCAACCTCACGTTTATGGAGGCCTGCTCCCGACAAAAAGTCCTTATCTCCGGGGAGCCCAGGGCCCAACCTGCTCCGATATAGTGCGGTATAATACTGCAAGAATTGGTCATTAATACCTCGTTGGGTATAAAAAACGTCGTCTCCCTGGCCTCTCAGAACTAAGATCCCTGTGCCTCTGTGTGCTGGGTTGGTCAACCATGCAAGCAGCGCACCAGACTTGTCCCGCTACGCATGCGCCTTATCCGTATAAGCCTTATAGTCAAAACATCACAATCTCTTGACTTGAACCACCATTTCTTCCCAGGCCGCAAGCAGCTCAGCATGTTTGTCCGGCTGCTCTGGGCGCTCTTGCTCTACCTCACGTAGCTTCTTTTCTGCCCTTGCTGTATCCTGTAACAGCACTTTTTGCACTCCCACCACTTCTCCTATGCAGCGCCCTCTAATCACCGACTAAAGCATCCCACTCAACAAGCAGGGTGAAGGCCGTGTTAGCGTTAAGCCGAAAATACTCTTCTATCGCTGACCCTACAGTGTGACGGAACACTGGGTCTTCTAATGTGTCCGTCTGAGTCACCACGTGGGGATGGCAGGACGGTCTCGCAGCCAGTGTAATACCGCCAACAGTGGATTATGATCGGATGACGTTCTAGGTAAATATTTGCTATGAACCATTCCCCATGCACATCCGGAGAACAAAGGATCGAGTCTAGCCTAACATGCAGGTCATGCAATGACGAGAAGTAAGAATAATCCCTGTTGGTGGGATGATGAGCCCTCCATGTATCAGTCAATCCCCACAGTTGCTGCTAGGCTCGCCGCACCGCCGCCAGTCTATGTAAAGGGGCATCTACAAGGGGACGGGGGAGCGGTCGTAGGAGATGTCAGTTATACAGTTGAAGTCGCCCCCCAATAATACAGAGCCTGTCAGCATAGGTGCCAGGTTCCCGGACAGACGTGCAAAAAACGAGGCTTGATCAATGTTAGGGGCATATATACTCCAGAGAGCAATGTCCCTCCCGTCCAGGCGCCCCATCACCACAACATACCTGCCGTCAGGGTCAATCAGCTTCCCAGTACACTGGAATGGGACCCCGGCCCTGATCCAATTCAGTGCACCCTGTGCAAAAGCCGAATATGATGTACAGAACACCTGCCCCGCCATCTCCGCTGTAATGCCAGACCCTCCAGATTGTTTAAGTGCGTTTCCTGCAGCAGGGCAATCTGAACCCCTCTTCGTGTAAGATATGTATGTATCCTGTGGCTGTGTTGCATAGTATGCATTCCCCTAATGTTCCAGGACAAGCACTTAATACCTACGGCGGTTCCTTGGCGCACCTTCCCGTACATTACCTCCCTCGCCCCCCCTCCCCCAACGGCATTACTGGACCCAAGGACCCCCTTCCCCCCGTTCCCCATTTTTCCCAACTCCCGCTCCTCAGGACAGGTTCCCTTGAACTAGTTCCCATCCAAACTAGCACTACTAAAGTGTGCATACAAAAATTAAATGTAGTGAGGCGTGTGTTGACCCTATGGGACCCACAGCTCCTCCTGCCCCCCCACCCCCACTCTGTATTAACTCAGGGCCATCCAGCAGTCCTGTTCAACCAGTGCCACCAGCCCTCCCTCCACAGAACATAGCCCATTCACTGGTTCATTCTCAGTAATGATGCAAGTCCCTCTCACCCATCCGACGGTCCGCAGGTCACACTACTATATCCGCAGTCTGTGGAGTGACCACTGGCAATTCAGACTCCGAGTCCCCTGCTGTGCTTCCAGGCAGAGAGTTCTCAGATCCACCCAGCTCTCGTCCAGTGGAAACAGAGGTTGGGCTGGCCTCGCCCAGGCTGATCTCTGCAACTGCTTGCACTGCTCTGTCCCTCTGGAGGCGATGATCAGGCAACGGAAGGGCTCTCGGCAAGCCCCCATGTATAGGATATCCCCTCTCTGTGCGGTCTGTCGCAGAGTTCCACCTGGATCTTGCCTGGTGCATGTCTAGCCACTGCCAAGCCTCGTCTGGAGTGGTGAAGAAGTGTGTTTCAACACTAACTACCGAAAAACACAAAAGATGATGGACAGAATGTTGCACAATGGCAAAACATTCACCCCCAGTCACAGATCTGGGTTTAATCCATTGTTATTTTGCTCACCAAGCCACCCCAGTTCAGACATGGCCATATGCAAATCAGTCTTGACCCTGTGCCTCATGGGAATAGTCCAGACTGAACTGCCAAGCCATATCTTCACTGGACCGGAATCAAGCATCCTAGGACCGGTTTCTGGCAATCAGCCTTCATCAGCCAGGGTAGCTTGACTCCAGTGGCGTAGTGAGCACGGGACCCACGTCTGGGCATACCCTTCCCATATAGGGTGAACAGAAAAACACAAAAGATGATGGACGGAATGTTGCACAATGGCAAAACATTCACCCCCAGTCACAGATCTGGGTTTAATCCATCGTTATTTTGCTCACCAAGCCACCCCAGTTCAGACATGGCCATATGCAAATCAGTCTTGACCCTGTGCCTCATGGGAAAAGTCCAGACCGAACTGCCAAGCCATATCTTCCCTGGACCGGAATCAAGCATCCTAGGACTGGTTTCTGGCTATCAGCCTTCATCAGCCAAGGTAGCTTGACTCCAGTGGCGTAGTGAGCACGGGACCCACGTCTGGGCATACCCTTCCCATATAGGGTGAACAGAAAAACACAAAAGATGATGGACAGAATGTTGCACAATGGCAAAACATTCACCCCCAGTCACAGATCTGGGTTTAATCCATCGTTATTTTGCTCACCAAGCCACCCCAGTTCAGACATGGCCATATGCAAATCAGTCTTGACCCTGTGCCTCATGGGAACAGTCCAGACCGAACTGCCAAGCCATATCTTCCCTGGACCGGAATCAAGCATCCTAGGACCGGTTTCTGGCTATCAGCGTTCATCAGCCAGGGTAGCTTGACTCCAGTGGCGTAGTGAGCACGGGACCCACGTCTGGGCATACCCTTCCCATATAGGGTGAACAGAAAAACACAAAAGATGATGGACGGAATGTTGCACAATGGTAAACATTCACCCGCAGTCACAGATCTGGGTTTAATCCATTGTTATTTTGCTCACCAAGCCACCCCAGTTCAGACATGGCCATATGCAAATCAGTCTTGACCCTGTGCCTCATGGGAACAGTCCAGACCGAACTGCCAAGCCATATCTTCCCTGGACCGGAATCAAGCATCCTAGGACCGGTTTCTGGCTATCAGCCTTCATCAGCCAGGGTAGCTTGACTCCAGTGGCGTAGTGAGCACGGGACCCACGTCTGGGCATACCCTTCCCATATAGGGTGAACAGAAAAGCACAAAAGATGATGGACGGAATGTTGCACAATGGCAAAACATTCACCCCGTCACAGATCTGGGTTTAATCCATTGTTAGTTTGCTCACCAAGCCACCCCAGTTCAGACATGGCCATATGCAAATCAGTCTTGACCCTGTGCCTCATGGGAACAGTCCAGACCGAACTGCCAAGCCATATCTTCCCTGGACCGGAATCAAGCATCCTAGGACCGGTTTCTGGCTATCAGCCTTCATCAGCCAGGGTAGCTTGACTCCAGTGGCGTAGTGAGCACGGGACCCACGTCTGGGCATACCCTTCCCATATAGGGTGAACAGAAAAACACAAAAGATGATGGACGGAATGTTGCACAATGGCAAACCATTCACCCCCAGTCACAGATCTGGGTTTAATCCATTGTTATTTTGCTCACCAAGCCACCCCAGTTCAGATATGGCCATATGCAAATCAGTCTTGACCCTGTGCCTCATGGGAACAGTCCAGACCGAACTGCCAAGCCATATCTTTCCTGGACCGGAAACAAGCATCCTAAGACCGGGTTCTGGCTATCAGCCTTCTTCAGCCAGGGTAGCTTGACTCCAGTGGCGTAGTGAGCACGGGACCCACGTCTGGGCATACCCTTCCCATATAGGGTGAACAGAAAAACACAAAAGATGATGGACGGAATGTTGCACAATGGCAAAACATTCACCCCCAATCACAGATCTGGGTTTAATCCATCGTTATTTTGCTCACCAAGCCACCCCAGTTCAGACGTGGCCATATAAAAATCAGTCTTGACCCTGTGCCTCATGGGAACAGTCCAGAACGAACTGCCAAGCCATATCTTCCCTGGACCGGAAACAAGCATCCTAAGACCGGGTTCTGGCTATCAGCCTTCATCAGCCAGGGTAGCTTGACTCCAGTGGCGTAGTGAGCACGGGACCCACGTCTGGGCATACCCTTCCCATATAGGGTGAACAGAAAAACACAAAAGATGATGGACGGAATGTTGCACAATGGCAAAACATTCACCCCAGTCACAGATCTGGGTTTAATCGATCGTTATTTTTCTCACCAAGCCACCCCAGTTCAGACATGGCCATATGCAAATCAGTCTTGACCCTGTGCCTCATGGGAACAGTCCAGACCGAACTGCCAAGCCATATCTTTCCTGGACCGAAATCAAGCATCCTAGGACCGGTTTCTGGCTATCAGCCTTCATCAGCCAGGGTAGCTTGACTCCAGTGGCGTAGTGAGCACGGGACCTACGTCTGGGCATACCCTTCCCATATAGGGTGAACAGAAAAACACAAAAGATGATGGACGGAATGTTGCACAATGGCAAAACATTCACCCCCAGTCACAGATCTGGGTTTAATCCATCGTTATTTTGCTCACCAAGCCACCCCAGTTCAGACATGGCCATATGCAAATCAGTCTTGACCCTGTGCCTCATGGGAACAGTCCAGACCAAACTGCCAAGCCATATCTTCCCTGGACCGGAATCAAGCATCCTAGGACCGGTTTCTGGCTATCAGCCTTCATCAGCCAGGGTAGCTTGACTCCAGTGGCGTAGTGAGCACGGGACCCACGTCTGGGCATACCCTTCCCATATAGGGTGAACAGAAAAACACAAAATATGATGGACGGAATGTTGCACAATGGCAAAACATTCACCCCCAGTCACAGATCTGGGTTTAATCCATCGTTATTTTGCTCACCAAGCCACCCAAGTTCAGACATGGCCATATGCAAATCAGTCTTGACCCTGTGCCTCATGGGAACAGTCCAGACCGAACTGCCAAGCCATATCTTCCCTGGACCGGAATCAAGCATCCTAGGACCGGTTTCTGGCTATCAGCCTTCATCAGCCAGGGTAGCTTGACTCCAGTGGCGTAGTGAGCACGGGACCCACCTCTGGGCATACCCTTCCCGTATAGGGTGAACAGAAAAACACAAAAGATGATGGACGGAATGTTGCACAATGGCAAAACATTCACCCCCAGTCACAGATCTGGGTTTAATCCATCGTTATTTTGCTCACCAAGCCACCCCAGTTCAGACATGGCCATATGCAAATCAGTCTTGACCCTGTGCCTCATGGGAACAGTCCAGACCGAACTGCCAAGCCATATCTTTCCTGGACCGAAATCAAGCATCCTATGACCGGTTTCTGGCTATCAGCCTTCATCAGCCAGGGTAGCTTGACTCCAGTGCCGTAGTGAGAACGGGACCCACGTCTGGGCATAACCTTCCCATATAGGGTGAACAGAAAAACACAAAAGATGATGGACGGAATGTTGCACAATGGCAAAACATTCACCCCCAGTCACAGATCTGGGTTTAATCCATCGTTATTTTGCTCACCAAGCCACCCCAGTTCAGACATGGCCATATGCAAATCAGTCTTGACCCTGTGCCTCATGGGAACAGTCCTGACCGAACTGCCAAGCCATATCTTCCCTGGACCGGAATCAAGCATCCTAGGACCGGTTTCTGGCTATCAGCCTTCATCAGCCAGGGTAGCTTGACTCCAGTGGCGTAGTGAGCACGGGACCCACGTCTGGGCATACCCTTCCCATATAGGGTGAACAGAAAAACACAAAAGATGATGGACGGAATGTTGCACAATGGCAAAACATTCACCCCCAGTCACAGATCTGGGTTTAATCCATCGTTTTTCTGCTCACCAAGCCACTCCAGTTCAGACATGGCCATATGCAAATCAGTCTTGACCCTGTGCCTCATGGGAACAGTCCAGACCGAACTGCCAAGCCATATCTTTCCAGACCGAACTGCCAAGCCATATCTTTCCTGGACCGAAATCAAGCATCCTAGGACCGGTTTCTGGCTATCAGCCTTCATCAGCCAGGGTAGCTTGACTCCAGTGCCGTAGTGAGCACGGGACCCACGTCTGGGCATACCCTTCCCATATAGGGTGAACAGAAAAACACAAAAGATGATGGACGGAATGTTGCACAATAGCAAAACATTCACCCCCAGTCACAGATCTGGGTTTAATCGATCGTTATTTTGCTCACCAAGCCACCCCAGTTCAGACGTGGCAATATGCAAATCAGTCTTGACCCTGTGCCTCATGGGAACAGTCCAGACCGAACTGCCAAGCCATATCTTCCCTGGACCGGAATCAAGCATCCTAGGACCGGTTTCTGGCTATCAGCCTTCATCAGCCAGGGTAGCTTGACTCCAGTGGCGTAGTGAGCACGAGACCCACGTCTGGGCATACCCTTCCCATATAGGGTGAACAGAAAAACACAAAAGATGATGGACGGAATGTTGCACAATGGCAAAACATTCACCCCCAGTCACAGATCTGGGTTTAATCCATCGTTATTTTGCTCACCAAGCCACCCCAGTTCAGACATGGCCATATGCAAATCAGTCTTGACCCTGTGCCTCATGGGAACAGTCCAGACCGAACTGCCAAGCCATATCTTCCCTGTACCGGAATCAAGCATCCTAGGACCGGTTTCTGGCTATCAGCCTTCATCAGCCAGGGTAGCTTGACTCCAGTGGCGTAGTGAAGATATGGCTTGGCAGTTCGGTCTGGACTGTTCCCATGAGGCACAGGGTCAATCCTGATTTGCATATGGCCATGTCTGAACTGGGGTGGCTTGGTGAGCAAAATAACGATGGATTAAACCCAGATCTGTGACTGGGGGTGAATGTTTTGCCATTGTGCAACATTCTGTCCATCATCTTTTGTGTTTTTCTGTTCACCCTATATGGGAAGGGTATGCCCAGACGTGGGTCCCGTGCTCACTATGCCACTGGAGTCAAGCTACCCTGGCTGATGAAGGCTGATAGCCAGAAACCGGTCCTAGGATGCTTGATTCCGGTCCAGGGAAGATGTGGCTTGGCAGTTCGGTCTGGACTGTTCCCATGAGGCACAGGGTCAAGACTGATTTGCATATGGCCATGTCTGAACTGGGGTGGCTTGGTGAGCAAAATAACGATCGATTAAACCCAGATCTGTGACTGGGGGTGAATGTTTTGCCATTGTGCAACATTCCGTCCATCATCTTTTGTGTTTTTCTGTTCACCCTATATGGGAAGGATATGCCCAGACGTGGGTCCCGTGCTCACTACGCCACTGGAGTCAAGCTACCCTAACTGATGAAGGCTGATAGCCAGAAACCGGTCCTAGGATGCTTGATTACGGTCCAGGGAAGATATGGCTTGGCAGTTCGGTCTGGACTGCTCCCATGAGGCACAGGGTCAATACTGATTTGCATATGGCCATGTCTGAACTGGGGTGGCTTGGTGAGCAAAATAAAGATGGATTAAACCCAGATCTGTGACTGGGGGTGAATGTTTTGCCATTGTGCAACATTCCGTCCATCATCTTTTGTGTTTTTCTGTTCACCCTATATGGGAAGGGTATGCATAGACGTGGGTCCCGTGCTCACTACGCCACTGGAGTCAAGCTACCCTGGCTGATGAAGGCTGATAGCCAGAAACCGGTCCTAGGATGCTTGATTACGGTCCAGGGAAGATATGGCTTGGCAGTTCGGTCTGGACTGCTCCCATGAGGCACAGGGTCAAGACTGATTTGCATATGGCCATGTCTGAACTGGGGTGGCTTGGTGAGCAAAATAAAGATGGATTAAACCCAGATCTGTGACTGGGGGTGAATGTTTTGCCATTGTGCAACATTCCGTCCACCATCTTTTGTGTTTTTCTGTTCACCCTATATGGGAAGGGTATGCCCAGACGTGGGTCCCGTGCTCACTACGCCACTGGAGTCAAGCAACCCTGGCTGATGAAGGCTGATAGCCAGAAACCGGTCCTAGGATGCTTGATTCCGGTCCAGGGAAGATATGGCTTGGCAGTTCGGTCTGGACTGTTCCCATGAGGCACAGGGTCAAGACTGATTTGCATATGGCCATGTCTGAACTGGGGTGGCTTGGTGAGCAAAATAACGATGAATTAAACCCAGATCTGTGACTGGGGGTGAATGTTTTGCCATTGTGCAACATTCCGTCCATCATCTTTTGTGTTTTTCTGTTCACCCTATATGGGAAGGATATGCCCAGACGTGGGTCCCGTGCTCACTACGCCACTGGAGTCAAGCTACCCTAACTGATGAAGGCTGATAGCCAGAAACCGGTCCTAGGATGCTTGATTACGGTCCAGGGAAGATATGGCTTGGCAGTTCGGTCTGGACTGCTCCCATGAGGCACAGGGTCAATACTGATTTGCATATGGCCATGTCTGAACTGGGGTGGCTTGGTGAGCAAAATAAAGATGGATTAAACCCAGATCTGTGACTGGGGGTGAATGTTTTGCCATTGTGCAACATTCCGTCCATCATCTTTTGTGTTTTTCTGTTCACCCTATATGGGAAGGGTATGCATAGACGTGGGTCCCGTGCTCACTACGCCACTGGAGTCAAGCTACCCTGGCTGATGAAGGCTGATAGCCAGAAACCGGTCCTAGGATGCTTGATTACGGTCCAGGGAAGATATGGCTTGGCAGTTCGGTCTGGACTGCTCCCATGAGGCACAGGGTCAAGACTGATTTGCATATGGCCATGTCTGAACTGGGGTGGCTTGGTGAGCAAAATAAAGATGGATTAAACCCAGATCTGTGACTGGGGGTGAATGTTTTGCCATTGTGCAACATTCCGTCCACCATCTTTTGTGTTTTTCTGTTCACCCTATATGGGAAGGGTATGCCCAGACGTGGGTCCCGTGCTCACTACGCCACTGGAGTCAAGCAACCCTGGCTGATGAAGGCTGATAGCCAGAAACCGGTCCTAGGATGCTTGATTCCGGTCCAGGGAAGATATGGCTTGGCAGTTCGGTCTGGACTGTTCCCATGAGGCACAGGGTCAAGACTGATTTGCATATGGCCATGTCTGAACTGGGGTGGCTTGGTGAGCAAAATAACGATGAATTAAACCCAGATCTGTGACTGGGGGTGAATGTTTTGCCATTGTGCAACATTCCGTCCTTCATCTTTTGTGTTTTTCTGTTCACCCTATATGGGAAGGGTATGCCCAGACGTGGGTCCCGTGCTCACTACGCCACTGGAGTCAAGCTACCCTGGCTGATGAAGGCTGATAGCCAGTAACCGGTCCTAGGATGCTTGATTCCGGTCCAGGGAAGATATGGCTTGGCAGTTCGGTCTGGACTGTTCCCATGAGGCACAGGGTCAAGACTGATTTGCATATGGCCATGTCTGAACTGGGGTGGCTTGGTGAGCAAAATAAAGATGGATTAAACCCAGATCTGTGACTGGGGTGAATGTTTTGCCATTGTGCAACATTCCGTCCATCAAATTTTGTGTTTTTCTGTTCACCCTATATGGGAAGGGTATGCCCAGACGTGGGTCCCGTGCTCACTACGCCACTGGAGTCAAGCTACCCTGGCTGATGAAGGCTGATAGCCAGAAACCGGTCCTAGGATGCTTGATTCCGGTCCAGAGAAGATATGGCTTGGCAGTTCGGTCTGGACTGTTCCCATGAGGCACAGGGTCAAGACTGACTTGCATATGGCCATGTCTGAACTGGGGTGGCTTGGTGAGCAAAATAACGATGGATTAAACCCAGATCCGTGACTGGGGGTGAATGTTTTGCCATTGTGCAACATTCCGTCCATCATCTTTTGTGTTTTTCTGTTCACCCTCTATGGGAAGGGTATGCCCAGACGTGGGTCCCGTGCTCACTACGCCACTGGAGTCAAGCTACCCTGGCTGATGAAGGCTGATAGCCAGAAACCGGTCCTAGGATGCTTGATTCCGGTCCAGGGAAGACATGGCTTGGCAGTTCGGGCTGGACTGTTCCCATGAGGCACAGGGTCAAGACTGATTTGCATATGGCTCCAGTCATAGTCAACAGGTAGAAGTCTTAGTCTAAGAAGCGCTTAGAGACCCCTGGGTTATAGTGCGCTATATAAGTCACAATAAATAAATAAATATGGCCATGTCTGAACTGGGGTGGCTTGGTGAGCAAAATAACGATGGATTAAACCCAGATCTGTGACTGGGGGTGAATGTTTTGCCGTTGTGCAACATTCCGTCCATCATCTTGTGTGTTCAGCACTAACTGCCACCAGCAGGTGTGCCGGAAAGAGCATGGCATACGGTATTTGAAGGTGGCACAATTTTCGTTTTAGCACGAGAAAGGAAGCACGCTGCCTCTGGACCTCCCTGGTGAAGCCTGGGAACAACATCACCTCGGAGTTCTTGATTTGGAGATGTTGCTTTCCCCAGGCCTGTTGCAAAAGATGGTCTCTATCATGGTAATGCAAGAAACTCACCACCATCGGTCGCAGGGGCGCTCCCAGCTTCGGAGGCCTGGCCGGGACTCTATGGGCCAGCTCAAGGGCAAAGAATGGTGAGAGGCCTTCAGGGGCAACCTCTGCCTTGAGCCAGCCTTCCAGATAACGTACAGCATCATCTCCTTCCGCCTGTTCCGGGATTCCCACTATATGGATGTTATTCCTTCGGGAGCGCACTTCATTGCCCTCTGTTGTCGCTTCCAAGATGCAAACTTTGTCCTCCACCAACTTCAAGGAGCGTTGCACGGTGGATATTGCATCCGGGATCTCCTCCAGGGTTTTCTCAGTCGCTTTCACCCACTTTTTGAGTTTCGTGGGATCGTCCTTGAGTAGCGAGAGGTTCACCCCAATGGCATCAATTTTTTTCTCCAGAGCCTCCCTTGACAAGGTAATGGCTTGCATTATGTCCACCAGCATATGGCTCCCTGGGGCAGCTGCACTGTGATGTTCCGCCACTTCCTCTTCATCATCAGACTGGTGCCCCGCTCCGTCCATCCCGAGTGCTGCAAAACCCTTTTTTTTGGAAATCCACCCCATCGCTGCGGGTCAATGAGGGCCAAGTAGTACCTCACCAAGCACGGGAGCAACCAGTCACCAATGTCGTAACAAAGCCCCCTCTGGCTGGTCGAACAGGTCCCCATCGGACTGCAATGGGGTACTTGGCCTCCCAGGCTGCGAACACAGGAGAGGTCAAAGTCCACCGAGGTGTTCCGCAACAGCGCAGTCTTATCCAGTAATCGCCCCCTCGAGGTCCCCCAAGATGCGCAGGACGCCGAGCTGGCCCTCTCGTGCTGTAGGGGACCCGGGCAGACTGTGCCCCCCCCCTCAAATGCTTCAGTGTACTCTTCCTGAGGAAGTTGGTCCCTTCGGAGCAGCTTGGTATTCTCTCTGCCCCCCCAATTAGAGTGGCAGCGCTCCCGCGCCCCTCAGCCAGCGCAGCACAGCGGCGAATGTGATAAGCCTGGCTTCCTTCAACCAGCACCGACCTCTGGCATCTATGTCTCCTTCACCGGGTCTCGCCCAATTCCAGACTCCTACCCCGCAGCCACAACGGATTGCTCCACAAGTCCGCTGGATCGGAATCCCAGCAAGCACCTACTGTAGTAGTCCTCCCAGAGTCGGTGCCTTACTAGTGATAACGCTGAAGCTCCTGGATTAGGGCCCTTCCGATTCCTCTCACCCTCCTGCTTACAGGCAGCCGCCGGGACCATGGAAGAGCTGACTCTCCACGGTCCTCAGATTCTCCCAGATCTCGCTTGCTGAGTCACCAGTCCGTGGCTGTAACCAGATCAGTTTCCAAGAAACGCGAGCCTCGCTGCCCCCTCGGAAAGGGCGCTTTTACCGCCATCTTGTAGGCTCCACCCGTGCACTGGACCCTACTGTCTGCGACGAGCTGTGGGCACCGGGAGGTTCTCTCCCTGTATCAGTGGTTCCGCGCTGCCGCCCAGCCTGAGCAGGGAGCTTCCATGCCGGTCTCTGCACGGAGGTACCGATCTCAGCAGGGTCTGGCCGCAATCTTGGGAGCTCCGCGCCCGGAGCCGAGCCAAGAGCATTTCACCATTCCTCCGTTGTGAGGGCACTTCCGTCACTCTTCGAGTGTTCTCCGGTGGCACCAGTAGTTCCACCACCGATTTTGGGATATGGGGCCCCCTCACATAATCAGGATAATTGCGAGCAAGGGGAAGCCGTGGACAGAGCTCCGGAGTCCACTTCCCCTCACATCGGCACCAAGGATTTAAGTAGCATGGGCACTGTGGTGGCAGCATAACATGTATGATTAGTAGGAGTGAACAAGCCTTTTTTACAGTGTCGCTGGAGTGAGGCCAACAGTCCCACTCATCTAAGGTTCCTATGCTTGGGCTACATTAATCTATGTAGCACTGTGCAAGCCATGTGTGGTTCCATGCATATGCTGGGTGTATGTGTGCCTGTGTGGGGTGCAATACACCGAAGACTCTGGGAGACCTAGGGATGACTTGAGTGGCATGAGGAGGTGGAAGACTCCCCTGAGATAGAATTGTGGATTGCTACATTACTGAGACCTGGGTAGATCACACCCTGGAAGAGGGAAGAGCCAGGCTCATCCATGCACTTCAAAGGATGTTCTTTGAGATTGCTACGTATGTGCGGTACCTTATAAAAAGGAAAAATAACGTTTTAATCTAAAAAAAAAAAAGGATGCACTTTGATTTGGAGACAGTTCACTGAGAAGGTTTTGGGGCACAGAGAGGAGACGGGGCTGATAAGAGAATCAAAAAGAGAAGGGTTGGGCCTTTGGATAATGCCTTGATGCATATATCAGTATGGCTGACATTCAGGTGTTAACCTCCAGTTACTCCCATGGCCTGTGTTCTGGAGCTATCAGATTTGGAGTCGCTCCTGCTGAGACAAACTGCTTTTTGGGGCATGGGCAAGGCAGAGGAGTGGGCACTTCAAAAGACTCAGACACTAAGTCACATTTTGTATCTGGAAATGGACTATAAGAAGGGGAGCTTGAAGCCCCAAAAACTGTCAACTACAAAGTAGCCAGTTGGGCTGTATGTCGAGGAGGAGAAGCTCTGCAAGACTTCTACCTGTTGACTATGACTGGAGTCGAAGGTCTGCCAGTCTTCCAGCTAGATGAGGGGACATCACCCAGGGACTTCCAAGACCACCAGGCCTGGAGCACCAGCACCTGCCTGCTTGCCAAGGATAGTGTGCCCTGTGAGGGAAAGGCGAGTGCTTGGAGGGTCTAGTGGGGGATTGTGGTGAGTGGATCCCCATGGTGAGATGCGAGGAAGCAAATATTTCACCGATCGGACTGTTCCTATTTGCAGATTCAAGTCGCCGACTCCATATGCCAGAGGCCACTGTGAAGATTGCATTACTGCAGTGCCAACTAGGCTGAAGCCTGTGTGCAAAGTAAAGTCGGCAACCATGTATGCCATAGGTGGGCCACCATAAAGAATGCATAACTGTCATGCCGATCATGCCATTGCCTGCGTGCAAAGTAAAGTTGGGGCTGCAATGAAGATTTCATTACTGTCATTCTGATTGGGCCATAGCCTGTGTGCAGACTAAAGTCAGCGACCCAGTATGCCAGAGCGGACCACTGTGAAGATTTGAAAACTGCTGTGCCAATAGGGCCATCGCTCGTGTGTGCAGTAAAGTTGTTGACCCCATATGCCAGACGAGGCTGCAGTTAAGATTGCATTACTGCCATGCTGATTGGGCAGTCACCAGTGTGCGGAGTAAAGTCAGAGAGCAAGAATTATTGCCTGGGCTCTTCAATGTCAAGAGGAAAGGGTACCATCGTGAGTCCCAACTGAAGTATTGGAACCATAGCCATCATCCTCTTACCTGTGAGAAAGATCACAGAATTTACCATGTCATCGGAAGTGTGCCGTGGATGACCATGTGCTGCCCCTGCAAATCCAAGAGGGCTACCTACCATCAGCAGCCACTGCAGCCCTCCATGATGTTCAAGTGTGGAACACACCCAGGGACTTCCGCAGTGCAATCACTGCAAGAGTGGGTAACACTGATTGCAGGGCTGAATGGCCCAGGGAATCTTGATCTGCCTCATAGCACTTCAGGCGGTGGAACACATTTGGCTTTGGAAGAGTCGAAGTAGGACCCCTGAGCCATGGACTGCTAGTGGGGCCTAACATGAATGCCCCCTATCATGAATGTGGAATAACCACTACCTTTAGAGAGAGGGATGTAGGATTCAGGGACCTGCCTATCAAGCACATGAGTACTGACCTCAGGGGACTGTGTTCTACTTTTTAGGTCAAAGTCTACCAGATAGCGCAGCCGTCTGGTTTGCCAAAGACGTCTTGTGTACATTTAGAAAGCTTGTCTGGAAATGTATTCTGCGCATTGCTTCTAACTCACATTTTCTGGCTTTCTGGTGCTGGCTTTATTTGTTTTAGGCTGTCTAGTGTGAGTTCATCCCTACCAAGGAGCAATGCCTTTTCACAATACCTCTCCTTGTATTCTTCCACAAGTATTCCCTTCTGTAAACAGGCCTGTAAATCTTCTTATCGTGTCACATTTGCTGTGCACTCAAAGACAAAGTCAAATGCCAAGCTCTGTCTTTGAGGGTAGCTTTGTATTTACTCTTCTTACTCTGACTTCAAAGTGAGAGGATTTATGTGACAATCTTGCTGTATAGTGGCGAAAGGAAAGTATTTTTTTCTGGAACATGCCAACATTTAAATGACTATGGGGGTATTTCAGAATATATCAGAATTAGGAAAGCACAAATAAAGCACTTTTTTTTGTTAATTTTGAAGTGTGTTTCAAACATACTTTAGTATGATCAAATCAAATCAATGCAGTGAATGAGGCCATTTCCACACATTATTGTGTTTGTGCTGTATAGTTTTTATTAGTAGAACTGTATGTCTGTGCAAATGTAATGGTAATTTCCATTGAAAATGTGTTTTCTGTACCAGCAGCCTGCTACCAGGCCATGCATACTCCACTCTACTCTGCACCACTCCAAGCCACTACACCCTCCTCCACTCGACACCACTCCACTAGAGTAGAATGGCATAGAGTACAGTGGTGCAGAGTAGAGTTACTTAGAGGAGAGTGACAGAGGGCAGGGGCATAGAGTGGTGCAGAGTGGTGTGGTGTAAAGCAGAGTGATGCAGAGAGCAGTGGCATAGAGTGCAGTGTTGCAGAGCAGAGTGGTGTAGAGTGCAGTAATGCAGAGTAGAGTGGTGCAGAGTTCGGCGGCTGTGAGTGCAGTATGATAGAGTGTCATAGAGTGCAGTGGTGTAAAGTAGAGTGGTGTAGAATGCAGTGACACAAAAACACCAACTTACTCTACACCATTGCACTGCACTCTACTCTGATGCTGCATTGTACGCAGCTGAATTCTAGGCAACTGCACTCTATACCACTAGTCTCTGCATTCCTCTACAGCAGTCCACTCTACTCTACGCCACTCCACTATACTCTACTGTGCACCGCTCTACTCTACGCCACTGCACTCTACTCTGTATCACTGTATTCACTGCCACTGCACTCTATGCCCAACTACACAACACACTCTACGCTACTGCACTCAGCGCCAATGCACTCTACACCACTGCACTCGGTGCACTCTACTCTGCACAACTGCATTCTTTGCCAATGCACTTTATGCCACTGCACTCTATGCCACTCTATTATTCATCACTCCACTCTATGCCACATCACTCTGCAGTACTCCATTCTATGCCACTGCACTCTCTGGCACTATAGTCTACTATGCACCACTCTACGCCATTCTACTCTGCATCATTTTACACCACTGCACTGTATAGCACTCTACTCTCCTCTAGACCACTACACTCTACGCCACTCTACTCTACACCACCCCGCTCTTCACCACTGCACTCTACTATGCAACACTCTAAACTATGCCACTGCATTCTACAATACTGCTTTTTACCCTAATGGTATGCCGCTGCACTCTACGCCACTATACTCTGCAACACTCTTTGCCAATGCACTCTACACCAGTCCACTCTACTCTACGCCACTCCACTGTAGGCAACTCTACTCTATGCCACTCGAATACACGTCACTCTATGGCCCTTCACAACACTCTATTCCACTCTTCGCCATTCCACTCTACGACACTCCGAGCCACTCTCTTAAATGCCACTAACGTTTAGCCATGCTGAACAGAACGCTGGTGTCCAACTTGGCTGAAACACATTGGCAAAGCCAAAGCTCTTCCATAGGCAAGACCTATTGGCTTTGCCAATGCTTTTTCATGTAAGCAAATATTTGACTGGACAACAATTTATTGCTGCTATTGAACCAAGCCTAGAAAAATCATGAACATTTTACCAGACCTATGAGTCTAGTGACTTGAATAATCTACTCAACTTAGCTGTAATATGCTTGACCTGTAAACTGGTACCACATTGTGTGATGCTAGGCAAATATTTTATTTGAAAGAATTGCCTTTTTTTAATTTTCACATATGAGAGCACCTTCAACTATGTGAGCTCAACATTTCTGCTGTTCCAAAAACTCTTTTGTTTGATTTAAAAGACTAAACGTTTGCTCTATGTATAATAAAAATCGTACCCACATATAGGGTACTCCTACCGTGCCTCTTAGTTCACTAACAGCAGTGTCATCAGGGCACATACAGGAATGTTTCTCAGTTCATGATTAAAAACTCTCACTTTTAATACATATATCACTAAAGCATGATGTGGTAGCACACTTTCATTTACACACAGCACATTTTCCATTGAAATGGCCACAAATGTTCCCACTAGCATGCAGTGTTACTAATAAAACTATAAAGAGTATAAACAATAATGTATGGAAATTGGGTTTCAGCAAAAATATGTATCATTTCCAAATTACTTAGTATACAGTGTCCTGGTTTGTTTGGTTCCTAATAAAATTGCTTTTTCCATCACACAGAATTCCAAAATATGTGATTTCTTAACTATTGAGACACGTTTAGAAATATTTTGACAGGTCATTTAAAAGCAATTTAGAAGTTATGTGTTTGGAAAAAACTGACATCCTATAGCCTTTCATTTCACACTTGTTTTACAGCAGGATTGTCAAACGGCTCACTTTACAAAATCCTCTAACTTTGCAGTCAGAGAGAGAAAAGTAAACACCAACATTCAGGACAAAATAAACAGCAAAATGTAAGAAAACATAAGCTGACAGATTACCTCTGTCTTTAAACGCATAACAAACGTGACAAGATAAAAACACGATTTAAAGGCATTGTTATTGCTCATTCACTTTCTGAGTGAACAGACCCAGCTCTCTAAAACAGGTGAGTAGGTTTCTTGAGGCCTGTGAAAGTATATTGGGTTGTCAGCTTGTTTTCACCCTCTGCAGCTAGCCCCACCCCTGAGAAGGCTTGAACTGCTCGACCTACACTACTACTGAGAGTCAAATGCAGAAGGGGTACTTGGCCAGTTGCTCAGGACCCATAGTAAGGCAAGTCCCTGGACATCAGGAGCAAAATACCTCAACCCCCAAGGTTGGGCCCAGTAGCTCCTTCTTCCCATGTGGATCTCTGACAGAAGTTCTGACACCTTTGTTCAAAATCTTACCAAAGGATCCACAGAGAGACTTTGAAAGGTAGTCTCTTCCACAACCTAACCTAGCCCCTGCTAACACAAAAGCAACATATCTACTACCATATTAGCAATGTCAGTAGTGCACTCAGGCACAAAAACTAGAACTCGTTACAAGTGTCTCTTGAGTTATTGACCTAGATCACTGTTAGCCAAGCAGAATATTGGAATTAGAGTCTGAACCTTCATGTGAGCAATTAAAATGAAATGGTTTTGCTCCACTAGATTTCTCTCAGAAAGTTTCTGTTATTTGTGTTCAACTCTAGGCGAAGCAAGGTCAGTTGGAAGAAATAACAACAGGAATAGTTAGGCCTAGTTGTACCTCTCATTCCACGAAGATTGTCAATTTTACTATGTAGACTTTTTTGAAAATGGTGGGTGATTTTAGGTTGTAGGAGAGAAGAGACCAAAGCAAATTCTTCAAATCCAGCAGGCAAGACGGAGAAGAAAGAAACTTGTGGTGGTGGACTGTGGTTGAGAGGCAATGATAGATATGGAGGAGTGAGACGTTTGGGGAGAGGTTAAGTGATTTGAAAGACAAATAGGTAAACCTTCACATATGCTCCTACATGAACCTCTTGCAAAGGAAATTATTTCACAACTATTTACATCTCAGGTTTACTCATGGCGGCATTCGCTTTCTTTCAGTATTAAGCCTTTTTTAGTTAGTTTATATTTCCTACCTGTTCGTGCACTTCCCTAACTCTTTCCAGTCTTTTATGTAATCATTCAATTCCTTGATATGAGCATTGAGAGTCAGTAGACCCATTTTCTTCACTTGAATTCATTCTAAAGTATTTAATCAAGCTCCTAGTTTTATATAAATTAATGTCAAATGCATCTGCTAAGTCTTTAAGCCTGTCAAATGCTTCACATGCACACCTAGCTGCTGAAGACAAGTAGTCTTTCTGCACTGATTGTACTAATTTCTCCAAATTCAATTTTCAAATGAGCAACATTGATTTTTCTTTTCTCAGGCTCTATTGGCTGCAGTGTAGAAATGACAGCCTCCATCACAGGAACTACGGTGTCGACAACAGTTGAAATTCTAGTAGGACCAGGTAAAGCATCCTCAGGTGGAGCACATGTAATACCAAATGCTTCTATTTCACATGTACTCCTCCTTGGTTTGCCTGCACCCATAACATGCAGTGGTAGTCTCAGTATCTGTGCATTATCCATGTAAGGAGGAGGTCTAGAATCCAACAAGTCATTTAATAAATTATCCACCTCATCAGAATCATTTCCCTGTTTCTCTTTCATTTTTGTTTCCAGACTCATCAGATGTGTTCTCAGTTTTCTTTCTGATAGTCTCATTAAATAATACAGGAACCATGCCCATGCATAAACATTGTATCTTCTCTACATGCATTTCTCTGCATACCCCACTTTGACTCTTGCCAGTGACTCACTGCATAATTATATGCTTTCCCATTATTTTACTATCCTTTACATTCGCCATTCGATAACATACATTTAAATACTTCAAACTGTATAGGTCTAAGTTGTTGCTTCTTTTTGTGCATCACATCTCATTTATTCAAGTTGTCTGACATTAAAGGTACCCTCTAAACGAAATTGCTAAATCGAATCACCCAATGTAATTTCATTCTAGCCGTTTAACCACACACACATATGAAACCCCACATCCGTCATCATTTTGAACGCAGGTGAATCCACAGGAGGAATCTTTTCCCTTTCAACCAACTAGTCAAATACAGCACACCTATGGAAAAGTTCAACCAATCATAGTGCAACCTACAACAGCTACTGACCAATGACAGCGCAACAGCAATGTCTCACCAATTCCTGCATGGCTCACCGGAAATGTTGAACCAATTGCAGCGTGACTTCTTTGTGAACTTAAATCAATGCAATGCCGTCACCTGCATACAGACAAACAAATAAACCCCATCCACTCAACCAAACTAAGAGAAAAGAAAACAAGCATTGGAATAGCCAATAGGTCTCGCTTTTGGGACCTTATAAGTATTTAGTTATGCAGCACAATATCCCTGGTGCAACAACATCAACTGTTGCATGGCTAAACACTTATGAGGTCCCAAAGGCGAGACCTATTGGCTATGCCAATACTTGTCTTCTTTATTTGAAAACATGTGCAGAAGTAAAGGACAGCCGACACGTGTTTCGCTCAGGGGCCAGCAGGCCAGTGCTTTCTCAAGGCTGACTAAAAATGAAAGATGAAAGAAAAGTGAGATTGCATAGGGTGGACATATCAACAGATGGGTACCGATGACGATCTGGGAGAAAGAAAGTAAGGAGGAGTTAGAGAGAAGGTAGGGAGAGTATAACACTGAAAAATGGTAGGTGAAAAACAAAAATATAAAAATAAATAAAACCGATGCATCACATGTGTGAAAGTGGGATTAGTCAGGAGAGAAGGAGGGGTTCAAACACAAGTATAAGTGAATAAAGGTAAAACTGCTGTATGATTACAGTTGCGAAAATTGCACTCATACTGTTTAATGGTCCCATGATATATACATAAGATGTGGTAGTAGTCATAATTGAGATTATCATTCATCTTTCACATAAGGGTGGTGAAGCACCCACAGAGGTAAATCAACTCAATGCATAGACAAATTAGACAATATACATAGTATGATGAATAGACTAGTTTGCAGCATAACATGTGAGATGTAGGCCACAGAAGCTTTGTAGAGCAAAATCCCAGCCTGGATAAAGACATTTTGCAGCATGTGCAGAAAATCCGGGAATAGGGATCGTAAATTAAGCAAAGGAATGATTTACAATGACTCCTGTTATGTATACATTCATCCATAATTTGAGAAATGTGAAACCTTAGGTTGTATTCGAATCTGTAAAGGTCAGAGATCAGTGTGTAAGCGGAAAATAAACTCGCCGAGAAGAGCAAGTCACCAGTATGGGTAGAAAGTGAGGGAGCGTGATCGCGTTGAGAAAAACGGTTTAAGTGGGCAGCTATCGCGTTAATGAAGGTGGGCAGCAATTGGAATAAATCCGGGAAAGAAGCAAATACGTGAAAGTAGGACCATGGGTAAATGGCGGTGAGCGTAATGTCGATATGTTCCTATGGGCAGAAAAGTGTGCTAAAGTGGACGGACTAAGTGGCCGGGACGGTATCGTCCAAACATATGGCACCCTGCGCATTGAGGGAACTTACTGGAAAAGCGTAAAATCGTCAGGTCATTGTGCCGCTTAGATTAGTTATTGACAGTGGTGGAAAAAAGGAGTGTGGAAGTCGAGGAAAAACAAGCGATAGGAAAAACAAGCACTGAAACACAAGCGCGGCCCAGCAGCCGCGAAAGTTAATTAACAAGTACGTGTGCACGCGCAACCTACTGTTTTTTGAAGCACATCACATAAACAGGTTACCATTTGCAGACATGTTCACCATAATATCTCAAGATTTCGGATTACGCTGAACCTGATTATTTTGCCAACAATAAACATACAAATCCAATATTTCCCTCGTTGCAAAACGCAAATCAGACCCTAACTGTCAAATATGACAAAATAACCCAAGTCACTGTAATCAATCCACATACTGAGCCACAAATCAAAAGCACAGAACCCGATCTCATATACGGTGTAATTCATGACTACGTACAAATCTGCATTCTTAAAATACAAATCCTACAATGCACTAGCAAAGTTTCGCAACCTGTCTTAATGCATTCCACCCTACTAATACTCACACTCCTCTGCTCAGGAACAGTTCTGGAATGCTAAAAGACCACAGATATTCCAATTGTGATCTGGTCATTAAAACTGAAGAGTCCAGTCAGATTTCAGAATAGGGAAAACAATTTCGGGAACGATTTACCAACAAAACCTGTGGACACTATCTCTTGGATAATCTACATAATAGTCATACATAGTGTTCATAGCACTCAAATTTGTGGTCGGATGGTGTTGTCCTCATGAATAGATTAGATAATATTTCCATAAAGACAATATTCCAAACAGCATTTCAAAATATAATTCAAAATTAAGGATAGACTGAAAAGTGAGTTTGAAATCAGAAATTTTGAAAATCATGAAGGTTTATAAAAAAATTAAAGTTGAGCAACATTTAAATAAATCAGCTAACGAAAATAGAAATGTATTGCCTGAAGGGCTTAAAGAGTTCAAAATAATTTCAGTATAAATAAAAATAGGCTAAGACCCAAAGCACAACAAATTGACGACGATTTGGGCAGCATCCGGCTGAACCAGACACTGGAGATTTTTTATATTTTCTATGAGTTGACCAACCTAGACAGCCTGAAAAATTTGTGTGACGGGTCAATACTGCGAGGACTAGCTATTAATCTTCCAATCCAAATTCGCCAAAATTCAGCACCTGTCTCCTGTAACACCATAGATTCAACTTTCACCTCATCTCTCCACTTTCAGTTCAATCCTCCATCACTGCCTTCCGCCCAATGACCAAGGAGGATATAGCCAGATTGGCCCAAAACAACCTAAGTGTCTAACCTGTCTAAAAAGCCTCACTTTGCAGGATGTGTGAAACAATTCATCCTTTCTCTGTGAAGTTGTTCAGGAACCACTGGAACATGGCATCATCAAACTACGTCTTATCTTAACAATGACCCCCAAGGTCCTTTGATATTACCAGCCTTTCTGCAACCTTCATGTACATAGCAAGACCATTGGATAAAAAGCAACAAAACTGCTCCAAGAGTACGTCAAGCACAACCACATTTGCACAACCACAAGTCACTATTCAGATCTACATAGGGAAGTGAATCCACCCTGCTCACAATTGCAAAGAACTTCTGATGTTTCACAGAAAAAACATCTGCTCTCTTACATCTTGACCTCTCCGAAGCTTACAATGCAGAAGACCACAACAACTCAGTAGAAAGACTTGAGGAATGAGCTGGAATTTCCAGACCTACTCGGTTCTGGATTAGATTGTTCCTCTCTGATCCCTATCATCTATCTTTCATAGGGCCAGTAGAATTGTTTCCTCAGTCAGTATCCCATTGAGTACCACAAGGTTCATCAATATCCTACATGCACTTCAATATTTAATTGTGCTCCTTGGTTTAACCTCTAGATCATTATAGGGTGAGTCTACAAATGTACACTCTTGATACTCAAATCCAATGCCAGCTGGAAACAGGACCAGCAACTGTTTTTATTTAGCCCACATATTCCACTGGACAAATGTGCATCTCCTGTCTGAAAAGAAGGAAGACTGTGATCGTGGTGTTGAGTGGAATAGAAAGTCAGGCTGCAATCTTGTATTGGCCTCCCAGTCAGGAGGACTAAAGACCATGGTTTGAATGGTTTGACCACTGTTTTTAATGTATGGATTTTGGGAGTCATATCTGATTCACAGCATTCCTTCTAGCCATCAAAATGAAACAGTAGTCAAGGAATTAACCTGCAGCTCACCCTCCTTCAAAGAATCTTCTCAGTAGACAGACGGAGTTCACTAGAGCCCTCTTTGATGAAAAGACTAGGCTGAGCAATATTGTATATAGAAGACTCCTAACAAGAAATATTGCCAGAATGCAAAAACTCCAAAACCAGGCAGTGCTACTCTCTCTGATCCTGAAGAGGAGTGACCACATGTAACCTGCACTGAAAGCTTTAACTATTTCCCAGGAGATGTGAGTATCAAGTTTAAATGACTCTGTACCATCCATAAAACCAGCTGGGGCAAAGGTTTGCGATACCTACTGTCAGAACCTATTTCAGAAGTCGGAGTGGCACGCAGGAGCTACTGATCCAACCGTGGTGGTTGAGGTCTTGTACTCCTGGTGTACTTAGCAATGTCAAAAAATCAATGTCCAGTCAAATACCTATTTTTACATCATAAGGAAGTATTTTATTTCACACTACACATTCAAAGAGGAATTATGAAACTCGTAAGCAATAACACTAGCCCCATGAGGTCGGGGCGCTAGTGTTTAAAACTCAAATCTCTGTCCTAACCTTTTCTTTGTAATGTAGTCTGGGTTATTCCCCATTCACAGGTGGCTGCATCTAGGGAATGTTCACTGATGAGCCTTACTCAAGAGTCCGCTCTGACTCATAAGAAACACCCAAAAGTGTTTATGGTGTCACAACACCTTTAGCAGCAAATCCCCAGGGCCAACAGGCCCCTTTCAAGTCTTACCCCCTCCAGCACCAAGGAAGAGTCCAGGGTTTCAGTGAGTGCCCCAACCGCGGGCACTTGCAATACTCCAACAATGAGTGGTCGATTTGGATTGCATGTGGCAAGCTTGGCAGCAACCGGCAGGCACAGGTTCTCTACTTAGCAGCACAGCAGGCTTCCTCAGCAACCAGAAGTGCTCCTGGCTTCCGCTGTTCCACTAAGTTCAGCTTTTCCCGACACACAGAGGTAAAGGGATGATCCTTGTGCTCCCAACCGGGTCCCATTGATGGAGTAAATTCCACTCTACATCTTTCGGTGTCCACTGGGCAGGTCAGGGGACAGGTCTCATTGCTTATTTCTGACCCACAGGCCGCAGCTTCTGATTTCCCAGGCAACGATCTGAACTTTGAAATCCCTGGTACCGGCAGGCCCTCCTGGTATACGGGGTTGCTGTGGCACCCATTAGCGAGGAAAAATATCTTTACTGTGCCCTTCCTGGCATATGAGGTCACCGCTAAGGCCCGCCAAGGCCCGCACAGGTCTTGGCACTTTGTAGGCAACAATGACTTCCACAGTGGACCCTCGTGGCATACCGAGTCCCTGCAACAAGGCGGTACAGGTTTCACGCTCCCAGCACAACACATGATTCATGACTAAGTTCACAGTGGTCCTCTGATGGCATATGTGGGTCACCAATTCGATCCTGCACATGGGCAGTTATCTGTTCAGTGCACACCCGTCTCCTCACTCCTGGTATCGGAAGTCCTCTTGGCAGGGCCCCCACTGGACTTTGCTCCAATCAAAGCACTCCTTTTCCTCACAGAGCACACTGGTCTTGGCAAGCAGGCAGGCGCTGGTGCTCCAGAGCAGGTGGTCCCAGTTTCCCTGGGTGATATCCCTGCACTCAGCAGGGAGACTAGCAGGCCTTGGACCCCAGTCCTGATCACAGGCAGAAGTCTTGCAGAGGTTCCCCTCCTTACACACCCCGTCTGTCTGATTGGCAGATGGCAAAGTTTAGGGTCTCATCCTCTCCTTCTTCTCAAACACCAAATGTGATTTAGGGTCTGGGTCTTTGACGTTTTATGTTGGGGGTTCTGCTTGTTTTGAAGTTTATCATTTTCTCTGTCTTATTCCTCTTGAAATCACAGCAGGAGAGGCTCTAAATCTGATAGTCCTACAACACAGGCCATGGGAGTGACTAGAGTTCACATCTGGATGTCAGCCTTGGTGATATGCGCATTAAAAGGTTAAACCCGGGCTCTGAGCCCTATTCTTTATGATTCCCTTATCAGTATCATCTCCTTCCCAAAATGTGTCCAGGCCCTTTCTTTGTTATCTATCGCTGAATCAAAGAGTTCTGTATGAAGTGCACAAGAGGAGTCTCTGTCTCTCTCTCTTCTCCAGTGTGTCCTACCCAGCTCCCAGGAATACAGCAATACAAAAATCTGGAGGGATTCCTCTACTCCTCATGTCTTTACCAGGCAGGTCTGGGCTTCCCAAAATCAAACCAAGGTCCTCCATGTATTGCAATGTACCATTGCAGAAACACTTGCACTCAGTGTATGGGCACAGCAAACTTTGAGATAACTATCAAGGATCCTTTGCATCAGCAGTGGACACAAAGTCACCCGAGTCATACCCACTCACCCTCCAGCCTTTGCAGCTAGGAACTAAGCACACCTCAATTCAACTCGCAGTGAGAGCCTGCCAATAGCGCTGCTCTTTTCAGACTACCACCAGCGATTTCCATCACCAGAAAAAGCGTCCACCCATCATAACCAGAACATCCATCCCAGCCATAGCCAACAGAGTCCATGAGGGGTTCTACTTCTTTTGAAGTTTTTCATTTTCTCTTTCTTATTCCTCTTCAAAGGCTATCTTTCACGACAGGGGAGACTCTGAAGCTGACAGTCCCACAACACAGACCATGGGAGTGACTAGAGTTCACATATGGATGTCAGCCTTGGTGATATGCGCATTAAAAGGTTAATCCTGGGCCCCCAGCCCAACTCTTTATGATTCCCTTATCAGCTCCATCGCCTTCCTGAGTTGTGTCAAGGCTCTTTCCTTCTGGTCTATCAGTGAATCAAAGAGCACCTTTTGAAGTGTACAGGGGAAGTCTCGCTCTCCCGTCTCCACTGTGTCCCACCAGCTCACAGGAAAACAGCAATACAAAAATCTGTCTGGAGGGATAACTCTACTCCTCTGTGCCTTCACCAGACAGTCCTGAGCTTCCCCAAATGGAACCCAGGGTTCTCCATATAATATACCATTGCAGGCACAAGTGCTCTCAGTATATGGACACAGCACACACACTGTTCACTACTGTTACGTTCACGCACTGTGCCCTCAGACACAGAACCATTCAGCACACATATTGATTTTAGCCACTGTTCAGTAGTGTAGCCTTTCTGTGTTGTGCCATTGTGTTTTACTTACAAACACACACACTGCCACTAAACACGCAAGCACTGCATAACACTTAACCTTTCATGTATTGTACTTTTTGTAAGCACATATACACTCAGCATTGGCTTCCACTGCGCAAGCACTGCACAGCACTACATCTCTCATGTAATGTATTGCTCGCAGGTATACATTCACTCACTACATGCACTCACCATGCTGGCACTGTACAGTACTGCTCTATCCCTGTACTGTACCATTCCTAGGCACACATACAACCAGAGCAGAGTCACTACTCTGTTGCATAAGTTACGACTTTAGGGTACCTCTACAAGGTGTGTCTTCCCACCCACAGGGAACACGGGTGAACTCGGTTCAATGCACCGGTGATAAATGTGAAAGACAGATTATTGCAGCCCCGTAAATCACTATTCAATGTGTAATTCACCTGGAAGCCTTGCTAATTGGGTTTCTAACAATCCCATTAAGGGATCGGAGACACTGTGGAAACAGTAACAACCTTTTTTTGTTATTCCCCATATCACACACTGCAATAAGAAGAATGAACACTTTTAAGTTAAAAGTCTTTATTACTACAGGAACAACCTGTTTCTTAGTACATCTAAAACAACTACAAAGAATGTTACAAAAACAGCAGGAAGGAGCAAGAACAGAATGAACATTTCCAGCATTTCTAAAATATCATTAAAAATGTAATCTAGAACCTGACACCCTAAGGGCTACTTCTGCGTGGTATATTAAGAAAGCATGGAAGGCAGATCAACTTGAAGTCTAGGGTTCTTAGGGAGAAGAGATGCACTGCATACCTTGTTGACAGCAAAGGCTGTCTTCATCAGTGGAGGTGCGAAGACAGTGTTCCATGCAAAGGGTAAACACACGCTGCGGTAGCAGTTAGTCAGTCTTCCTCTGGGACTTAGCGTTACCAGCTTCAGGCGAGATGTAGCATCTGCGAAGGGCCAAGTGTGCTGGCAATAGGTGAGACCATCTCTGGCAGAATCTCGGGTGATACTCTGCATGAATACCGCTCCTGACAAGAGGTCGTCTTTATATATTAAATCTTATCAGAGATTGGAATTTCTGACATAAGTTTAAGAATGTATGACATAGATAATGTCAATCAAGGTTTGCATCCTAAAAATGTAAAAAAAGATGTAAATTCAGACACAATATGTTGGTTATATGTCTGTATGTGTTCTTAATCAACCATAACATGGTGGAAAGTAGACATTTAATACAGACAAATGTTGCATTGATGATCTTATCTGTGTCATCGATTGAAGGGCGTGACGCTTTCACAGTTCTTAGAAAGAAAAGGTCAAGCGACATCTGCATCTAATAGCAGACATGACAATGATTCTATATAAATCGGATAAAAAAGGAGGCTTCCATTGTTTGAGAGGCCTCCATTAATCAAGATGGAGTCGAGGCCTACGTAAGATGGAATCGGACCGTAGGAACTTTACATCAACTCCGGCGCTACGCAGCACTTTACATCGAACTGATGTAGGCCAAGGGTGTTAAGTACACAGCAGCAGAATTTTTTTAAAAGATGAGTGGGCCTGTAGACCTCACTCCGGTGACAAAAGGTAAAAACAGGACCTTTTCAGCCCCACTGATCACTGCACAGTACGCTGCCACCATCACGCTAGTACTGCTTAACTCCTGTTGAAGGCAGTAGCCTTCGACCACTATAAAAGTAGTGCTTTTGGCACCTCTCCCAGTCCAACAAAGACCACAATCCATGAGACAGGCCGATGTCATGGTGCACACACAGGATCCGTGTTTGCCTATGACAACAAAAATAAGCATTAGGGATCCAGAAAAGGGTACAGTTGCGCAGCAAAACACACAAGATGATGAACGGAATGTTGCACAATGGCAAAACATTCACCCCCAGTCACAGATCTGGGTTTAATCCATCGTTATTTTGCTCACCAAGCCACCCCAGTTCAGACATGGCCATATTCAAATCAGTCTTGAACCTGTGCCTCATGGGAACAGTCCAGCCCGAACTGCCAACAGTTGTGCACCCAGGGCAGGGTACATGTCCTTTACCATGCAGAAGACTTTTCCGTCCCAACACCTACAGAGATCAACAGCGTTTGCCACCTGACCACCGCCACTAAATCCTTGAGTTTGGAACCCGGGAAACAATGGCTTCAGCGTAAACACACAAATTGTAATTCAACCAATGTCGTCTACTTGATCAACTGCCCCTGCGGGCTCAGGTATGTGGGCATGACCACAAGAAAAATAAAACAACGAATCCGCGAACACCATAGTAATATAAGATGTTGCAAGAACACTACAAAAATGACTGAGCATTTCCTGCAATTGAATCACACCCCAACGATATCAGGTGGACAATCATTGAGCAACTCCAGATGAACACAGGGTCACAAAAAGTAGTTTTCGAGAAGGAACAAATGTGGATTTATCGTTTATCCACACACCTTTCAGGGTTAAACGATAATATACCTTGGGGTTCAGTGATGCTACGCTAGTAGAATTGACAAACTGTTAGTAACACAAGTCTAGTATTACGGTTATACACCGTGGGTCCATTTACTTAATACACCATATTCCAATATTACACAATATTAGGATAAAAGTATATTGATGGTAAATATGCAGCAAAAACAGCCGATATCAAACAATAGCCCCAACCTTTGTTTTTCTTCAACCATGATGGTGAAAAATAATCTGACCCTACCAACTACAAAGGTCGCAGCAAACACATAAATATGACCTTTCTTGCACTGCATTATTGAGCTGGCTGAGCTATCCAACATTCACTCGCCCCAGTGTTAGGTTTTGCGACCATTAAAAGGGTTTCTCAAAATGCTTCCCATAACACTTGATTATGAGCTTGATAAGATACACATTCTCCATGAAAACAAGAATATGCGGGTACATACCCTTTTATTATATATATATTTTTTTGCGACTTTTCGCGCGTCCTGGCAATAGACATTGTCTGTTTTTCAGGATCACATTAAAGTTTTGATCGAGAGCTTTGACCCATTAACACAGTTCCCTAGACGTCACGCCGCTCACCTCCAATCGTGACTCCCACGTGACTAGTGAATCCTACTTCTTCCGCTTAGCAACGCCCAAGCGGCAACATTGGGGCCGCGGATGTTTTCAAAACAGGTCGCGTGAGGGATCCTCCCTACAAACAAGTTAGATAATGCGTGTGAGAGTGCGTGTTGGGCTGTAGCGGTATACTAATAGATGGCGGCACGGCCACTATACGAAGTTTTCAAAGTCTTTCTTCTATTTACTTTAAGATGTTACATGGCGAATATACCTCCGCCGCAGACCCCATGACGTGAAGCCATTCCTTTCTTCACGTAAGCCTTTTTAAGCAAACCGAGTTTTTTCCATGCTACAAAACACACTCTCTTGTGAAGTGTGTATCGTAAAAACGAACCTCTCCTTTTTAACTGTTGGGGGCTAACACGATATGAGTGGATACTCCATGGGTTACACACGGTGTGACTTCTCCCACCTATTTTCCTGAGTACGCTCATAAGCATAATTTGCTACAACGAAATCAACTGACAAACAGTGAAGCACTGCAAAACTTGACCTCTGTCATGAACAGACAACAGCAGTTTTTCACGAGTGTTACAGTAAATTTCAGCACTGATGGGGAACTATGTGATCCAATTGTTAGGGGTCTCAGATGGTTGAACACCTCGTTTTAAATCTGAAAGGATGTAAATTTTCGCAACTGCGAATGCCTTTATGTGTTGTCCCTTGTGTTTTTTTCTTTCAGATTAGGGCCTTTGAAAATGCCAGAAGAGCCCACTGGGTAAAACCGTGAGTTTTACCATACACACATACTCCCCAGGTTAGGGTACGCCTTAGCGTGCGTATACCGCCGGGGATTATTATTCGGTCCTGTTGAAAGCTTTGCTAAATTAGAAGATATAAGCAGAAACTTGTCGACCACTTTTGCACAGTAAAATTAGGATTCATCTGACTCACTTACAGGTCAGCACGTGTCTGCACCACTGATTTTAATGATTGCTGGATGCCCTTCTATTAAAATTGGTACAGGGTGCAGCTCGCCATCTTTTAATCCCCACATCACTCACTTCCTTTTTTGCACTATCACATAGTCCAAAACAAAACGCTCCGCTGTAGTTCAGGCGTCGCAGCACACCAGGGAGACATTTGGTTTCCCTAGTGGGAACCCGATGATGAAGCATGTCACCAACTAGGTTGGTGAGTGAGGGTTCTTTTTAAAAAAACAGAGGTTTTTCCCCATCGCACCCAGCCCTTGTTTTTTGTTCCACATTCTGTGTTTATTTGCGCCAATAGTCACTCTTTTGTTGTTAAGGAATAACTCCTGTTGAAGGCAGTAGCCTTCGACCACTATAAAAGTAGCGCTTTTGGCACCTCTTCCAGTCCAACAAAGACCACAATCCATGAGACAGGTTGATGTCATGGTGCACACACATGATCCGTGTTTGCCTATGACAACAAAAATAAGCATTAGGGATCCAGAAAATGGTACAGTTGGGCACCCAGGGCAGGGGTACATATCCTTTACCATGCAGAAGACTTTTCCATCCCAACACCTACAGAGATCATCACTCAGATATACACCATACAGGATCCTTTCCTCTGCACCTGTACATCTGATTTCCCAAAGAGCATTCAATCAGATGAAGCACACAGAAGCCTCACAGGTCAGAGCACTAACCTGTGTAATTCTTTGAACCCAAATCTGAGCACAGAGCAGAACTATATGCTTTTCAGGAGTGGCCTGGAAACTGAACTGTACTGCCTTGCCTTTACCTGAACCCCTGTATAAGGGAACAGTGATGAAGAAAATAGAATTGGGCTTCTTGGACGCTAGTGCCTAATGTCAGGCTCTTACATCTAGTAGCACTCTGACTTAGCCACAGAATTCAGCATTTTGAAAAATTCCGCAGTAAATAAATAAATGACTACATGGCTAAAGCCACAAATAACATTTTTAAATTGTGATTAAATAAAGGGTACTGCAATTCAAATAAATAGTACTTATAGTGTCAAATGCAAGGCGATAAACGGCAAGTAGTACATCCTGCCTTGCTGAGATTTCTCGGTGCACCTTTCATATTATCCCAGCTCTTTTGAGGCAACCGTCCAACCCACTGAGCTAACTTACCACCTCATAAGTACAAATTATTACCAGCTGGCATTCATCTGAAAAAGCCACTGCACTCTCCACCGGACATGACATGACATTCATCGTGTTTTTATACTATTCTGTCCTCCCCTTCCAGCAGACACGACCAATCCCTGCTGACAGCTGATTCCCAGTGCTAGAGAGAGGGATGGCATGGTCCAGGCAAGGCACTGAGCTAAGAGATACCAACCTGAGCTAACTCATCTTCTTTGGCCAGCCCTCTGGGGTTCTCAGATAATAGCAGATGTCGGAGCATGGGCTAGGTGTGATGCCATTAAAAGGGGCTTATTGAAATCGTAGTTATTCAATGATCCTTCCATTCATGAATGAGTGCCACAGTGTGTGTATTGATGGGATTATTCACGTCCTGTTAACCACAGCTGATGGGGCTGGACACCTAGACAATGTATGTGATGCCTCTGTAGACCTCGTGCACTCTAGTAACGAGGGCACATGGTCAGTGTTAGTAGGCCTGTGAGTTACAAACTATGCCCGGCCAACTCATGAGACTCCAAGCACTATCAAACTCTGCACTTCGATACCTCATATTCTGAAAATCCACAACCATTAGATGTTTAGGATAAAATGTTTAAATATAGGCAAGCTGAGTTTAAATACCGGGGGGCTGGGTTCTAGCTACATTTCACCCACATATTCTAAATCATAAAGGTCTCCAAAGTAACTTGTGCAGAACTGCTTATGTGTACGTGTTTGTGCAATATGTTAAATCCTGATTATTTTCATAGCACAGATTTTAAAGTCATTATAATTTATCTGCAACTAGAAGATCTCTTTGATTAGAAGAAATAAGAGACAATAGACTTGAACAGGTGGGTGCTGATGATAGGGAGATCATGTATTAAAAAGATTAAAATACTCCCTAGCATTAGTTAAAAGGATACTACAATTGTGAGTCACATGCTATTGCATTGTATCTGTCAGAAAAAAACATGTAAGCCCTGTTTGCATGTGGTTTATTTGTTGTATATCAAAACTGAAAATAAACATGACAAAAAAGTATACTGCAAATCACGTTATGTGACATAATATTCTCAGTAACTTTAAATATCATTACAAACTACAGTAACAGTACGTTATCTCATGTATAGTACATGGCATTCTGTGCTATGTATACAAAGGCAAGCCTTCATTTTATACATACAAGCAAAGGTTGATGTCAAGCTGTAACTGACTAATATAGTATAGTCAACGTGTAATGTCACAGCAGCCACCGAACCAGCAGAGCACTGGTCTCACAGCTTCCTCAGCCTTCTGTACGTGAAACAGAACAGCATTCAGGGAACTGATGTTGCTAGCATCATTGCTTTAATTTCTTGGGGACTGTAAATTGACACGAACACGAAACAAATATCAGCAAAGCTAATAGTTCTGGCTTGCATTTTGAGTCCCAATTAAAACATTAAAGAAACCCTGCTGCACTAAAAAAAGAAAGCAAATAACAGTTACTTTCTGTATAGAATGAATCTATGAGATAAATGTGTGCTGATACACCTTAGACCGAGATGTAAAATACTCCTTCATGTACTGCAAAACAAGCACTCCATAGGAGGTGGAACGATTCACCAAACAGCCAACAGCATGAACAGTCACATCCACGGTCCGGCACGGCTTGCGGTAGCAGGGCAGGCAGGCAGGTTGTGCATGGGGGAGGCGGAGTTGCAAGGGTCACGCATATATATATATATATTTTTTAAATGTGCAAATAAAATAAACTTACCGTTGCACCGGGTCCCGTGTCTTTACTGGTGCTCTTCTCCAAACTGAAGCACAGCCAGGCCCCACTAACCAATCACAATGCTGCAATGCAGAGTTGTGATTGGTAGGCACCCAGGCTCCCCTGACCAATCACTATGCTGCAATGCAGTGTTGTGATTGGTTGTGAGCGTCCTGGATGTACGTTCAACCAGGGAATAGGAGCCTGGGCTTGTTCTCCATGTAGGCTGTAATGCCATGTGCATCATGGAGAAAGGGGAAAGTGTGCATGACTGGTTTGGGCGGCCCGAGAAGGCAGACCAAACAGTCATTGCGCACTTAGGAGTGGGCAAACCTCTCCTGTCCAGCTCTGTGAGGAGGGCAGCCCCGCCCACCCGCCTGCAATGCAGCAGAACACGTCACAAAGCATAAAATGATAATAATTTGTAGTTATTATCATTTTATGCTTCTTTGCACTGCTCCTCAGCCATAGCGGAGGAGCCGCCACTGAGCGTGAGGTGAGAGAGGAGGTGTAAGGATACACCAAACAGCCAACAGCATGAGGTGATAGAGAACCTTCCTCTCGGTGGGGTCAAAGCCTACTGCTACGTATGGGCCCGATTCTTCACCAAAGTAATCTGAGACAAAATCCTAACTTTATGACTTTCGGTATTCACAAAGGCCGTTTAGGAGTAGTAAAGTTAGGAATCCTAACTTTACTACTCCTAAATGCCATTTGTGAATATCGAAAGTCGTAGAGTTAGGATTTTGTCTCAGATTACTTTGGTGAATCAGGCCCTATGTTAGGAACTAATAAGCACACGATTGCCTAAAAGATGTCCTGGCACTAGCCGACTGGAGACAGCTATACCCAGGCCAAAAGCCAATCAGAAAAACAGGAAATAAACAAATAAGCAATCAATGGAAACAAATAAAGATCACACAACAAGAACAGTAATCCAAACCCATGCGGTCATGTAAACAACAAGCTGTCAAGACAAACATAAATAAAATTGTCCAAAGAAGAAAAGGGACATTAGGCAGCAGTTCCAGAATAGTTTGGTCACCTTCGATGGCGGTTCGATTGCAACATAATATCGCATGAGGTGGCTGCAGTGAATTTCAATTGGTTTTATTCGCACTTGATGCTTCTGGAGTCCAAACCCTTGGTCTCCGGCATGGAAAGAGCAGAGGTGCTGGTGAAAGGGACCAGTGCCTACAACCTGAAGGCAGATTCCAGCACCCAACTTCCAAAACTAAAACAACTCAATGTTTTCAGACACTACTGCTACAATTCAACATAGTAATTGAGTGAAAATGCGCACTCACAAGTTGCTTTGTAAAAATACCTTTAATCAGTCTCTACGATTTGTCCTGCATTATTAAGTACATGTATACATTAGCCAAAGAGTCCATTAGTCTTTAAAAACACCGTCCCTGTTGTACATTAGAAGTCCTAGCCACATGGAAGTCGGCAACAATTGTGTCTTCCTTGATAGACCGACGAAAGTGGTCGTATAACAATGGCAAGGCTTGTTTCGGTGGCAATTCTCAGAAATCTGCTCCACTTTCTTCAGGACCATCTGACAAAATTGATTGATATAATCAGAAGTCTTGGATCTGATCACATGGCATAATGGTCTGGTGCAAAAACATATATAATAATAAACAAACTTAATGTAGAGCAAATGTTATTGCATAGTTTCATTATAAAACAGAAGTCACTTGTGAGTCATAAACATCAAACCTCTAGACCATGGGTACTCGCAAACATTTGCCGAGGGGCCACAAATTATGTCTGTGGTGAGACCGAGGGTCGCACTGATGCCAGCTGGGTGGCGGTAGGGGGTCCGGGTAGGTCATGGATTGTTATAAGGAAGTCTAAAAAATGTTTTAAATAAACGGACAAGCATTTATTTTCAGGTTAACTAATGTTAATTGGTGAAGGACACCACCATATAGCTACTTCATAAATTCATTTAACCTGCTAATAAATGCTTGCCCGTTTATTTAGCACTTGTTTTGTTGAATATTATAATAATAATAATATGCAATATTTATTCGGCCGTGATACCACCATAAAAGAAATCATACATTAAAACAATATTAATTTAATTGGAAAATATTTCATCACACAGTAATCAAACAGATATAATTATCATTCTACTAACAAACAGGCCAAAACTTGACCTAAAATTACTCCAAAAAATCCTAAAAGACAGGACTATTCTTTACATACCTTCCACGTGACATAAATACACTCCTAATCAAACCTGTACATTTAATTCTTATATCATCCTAGCCTAGTCCCACCCTATCCTTCCCGAGCTCAATCACGTCTAGATTTCCTTGATCTTATCATTGCTCTTAATAAATGAGTAACCACACTCAGTGTACGAACATCTTGCAAATGTAAAAGAGCGACACGAGCTTGCCTGAACCCCATATCTTTCAAGAACGGTTTAAGAAATTGACGCCTTGGCAGTGTAAAATATTTACATAAAAATATAAAGTGTAAAATATCCTGTGGATACCTACTGTCGCAGTCACAGGGCCCTCTATCCTCGGTAGGTACTACAAAACCAGGAGGTGAGGCAACTAAATGCTGAAACAAATCCAATTTAAAACGAGTAATTAAAAAACGCTTGTGGAAACTATTTGATAAAAATAGATAAGGCTCCATACCCGGCGCAGATTTAACTAAAGCGTGGGCTCTTACCCAGGCTTCATAAACTCCTTACTTTCACGTTCAGCGCTAAATGTTTTAAAAAATAAATGTTTAATTAACATTTTATCCTTCCTCTTCACTGTCCTATAATATATATATATATATATATATATATATATATATATATATATATATATATTACCTACTGGCGATAGCCAGTAGGTATATATAGTTAGGATTTTTTTCCTATGGGATTTTTGAAAATTCTATGTCGAATAACTTTGGCCTTTGAGGACAGAATTGGCTGACATTTTCAGGAAAATGGATCATTTTATTTCTGAGCAGCTCCTGAAAATTTGGGGGGGTTTCGTCAAGGGGGGGCCGAAAAAAAGGGGGGTCCCAAAACGTGTTTTTCCCATGCAATTTTCCATGGGGCGGTTGGCCTCACTTTTAGCCTGAACGGCTGAATGGATTTACACCAAACTTGGCAAAATTGTAGGGACTGGTAGCCCGATGTGCCTTTGCTATGTCTCAAGATATAGGCTCCAGTGGTTTTTACGAAAATTAACTTTGAAAAATATATATTGGGCTACATTGGGCTATATATATGTTGGAGCCCAAATGTAGCCCAATGTAGCCCAATGTAGCCCAAAGATGGCCACCAGAGACAAAAAAAAACAAATGTAGCCCAAATATCAGCCAGATGTAGCCCAACTATAGCCCAATGACAGAATGTCCCAGAGTGTTCTAAAGAACAACTAGAGTGCTAACAGTCCTACTTATTACAAAGGTATGGCACACCTGAAGCCATCTTGATTGGAATAAAGTGTAACTCTTAAAACATTTAATTTAAAAAGGAACAAAATGAGGGGGTTCATTTTGCCATAGAAAGTATGATTAGCGAATATATGACGAAATCCCGCATACCATCAGTCCGCAAAAAAAATCCCGCATGTACTATTAGGCCGCAAATTAAAATAACGAAAAGTTTTAGAACGAATATGCCTTTAGCATACACTAAACAACTAAACTACCCTAAACCCTAAAACACTACCCCCAGCATGACCCTACACTACACAAACAGTACAACACTACCCTAAACCCTAAAACACTACCCCCAGCATGACCCTACACTACACAAACACTACAACACTACCCTAAACCCTAAAACACTACCCCCAGCATGACCCTACACTACGCAAACACTACAACACTACCCAAAACCCTAAAACACTACACCCCAGCATGACCCTACACTACGCAAACACTACAACACTACCCTAAACCCTAAAACACTACCCCCAGCATGACCCTACACTACACAAACACTACAACACAACCCTAAACCCTAAAACACTACCCCCAGCATGACCCTACACTACGCAAACACTACAACACAACCCTAAACCCTAAAACACTACTCCCAGCATGACCCTACACTACGCAAACACTACAACACTACCCTAAACCCTAAAACACTACCCCCAGCATGACACTACACTACGCAAACACTACAACACTACCCAAAACCCTAAAACACTACACCCCAGCATGACCCTACACTACGCAAACACTACAACACTACCCTAAACCCTAAAACACTACCCCCAGCATGACCCTACACTACGCAAATACTACAACACTACCCAAAACCCTAAAACACTACACCCCAGCATGACCCTACACTACGCAAACACTACAACACTACCCTAAACCCTAAAACACTACCCCCAGCACGACCCTACACTACGCAAACACTACAACACTACCCTAAACCCTAAAACACTACCCCCAGCATGACCCTACACTACGCAAACACTACAACACTACCCAAAACCCTAAAACACTACACCCCAGCATGACCCTACACTACGCAAACACTACAACACTACGCTAAACCCTAAAACACTACCCCCAGCATGACCCTACACTACACAAACACTACAACACAACCCTAAAACACTACCCCCAGCATGACCCTACACTACGCAAACACTACAACACAACCCTAAACCCTAAAACACTACTCCCAGCATGACCCTACACTACGCAAACACTACAACACTACCCTAAACCCTAAAACACTACCCCCAGCATGACACTACACTACGCAAACACTACAACACTACCCAAAACCCTAAAACACTACACCCCAGCATGACCCTACACTACGCAAACACTACAACACTACCCTAAACCCTAAAACACTACCCCCAGCATGACCCTACACTACGCAAACACTACAACACTACCCAAAACCCTAAAACACTACACCCCAGCATGACCCTACACTACGCAAACACTACAACACTACCCTAAACCCTAAAACACTACCCCCAGCATGACCCTACACTACGCAAACACTACAACACTACCCTAAACCCTAAAACACTACCCCCAGCACGACCCTACACTACGCAAACACTACAACACTACCCTAAACCCTAAAACACTACCCCCAGCATGACCCTACACTACGCAAACACTACAACACTACCCTAAACCCTAAAACACTACCCCCAGCATGACCCTACACTACGCAAACACTACAACACTACCCAAAACCCTAAAACACTACCCCCAGCATGACCCTACACTACGCAAACACTACAACACTACCCAAAACCCTAAAACACTACACCCCAGCATGACCCTACACTACGCAAACACTACAACAGTACCCAAAACCCTAAAACACTACCCCCAGCATGACCCTACACTACGCAAACACTACAACACTACCCAAAACCCTTAAACACTACCCCCAGCATGACCCTACACTACGCAAACACTACAACCCTACCCAAAACCCTAAAACACTACACCCCAGCATGACCCTACACTACGCAAACACTACAACACTACCCAAAACCCTAAAACACTACACCCCAGCATGACCCTACACTACGCAAACACTACAACACTACCCAAAACCCTTAAACACTACCCCCAGCATGACCCTACACTACGCAAACACTACAACACTACCCTAAACCCTAAAACACTACCCCCAGCATGACCCTACACTACACAAACACTACAACACAACCCTAAACCCTAAAACACTACCCCCAGCATGACCCTACACTACGCAAACACTACAACACAACCCTAAACCCTAAAACACTACTCCCAGCATGACCCTACACTACGCAAACACTACAACACTACCCTAAACCCTAAAACACTACCCCCAGCATGACACTACACTACGCAAACACTACAACACTACCCAAAACCCTAAAACACTACACCCCAGCATGACCCTACACTACGCAAACACTACAACACTACCCTAAACCCTAAAACACTACTCCCAGCATGACCCTACACTACGCAAACACTACAACACTACCCTAAACCCTAAAACACTACCCCCAGCATGACACTACACTACGCAAACACTACAACACTACCCAAAACCCTAAAACACTACACCCCAGCATGACCCTACACTACGCAAACACTACAACACTACCCTAAACCCTAAAACACTACCCCCAGCATGACCCTACACTACACAAACACTACAACACAACCCTAAAACACTACCCCCAGCATGACCCTACACTACGCAAACACTACAACACAACCCTAAACCCTAAAACACTACTCCCAGCATGACCCTACACTACGCAAACACTACAACACTACCCAAAACCCTAAAACACTACCCCCAGCATGACCCTACACTACGCAAACACTACAACACTACCCAAAACCCTAAAACACTACACCCCAGCATGACCCTACACTACGCAAACACTACAACAGTACCCAAAACCCTAAAACACTACCCCCAGCATGACCCTACACTACGCAAACACTACAACACTACCCAAAACCCTTAAACACTACCCCCAGCATGACCCTACACTACGCAAACACTACAACCCTACCCAAAACCCTAAAACACTACACCCCAGCATGACCCTACACTACACAAACACTACAACACTACCCAAAACCCTAAAACACTACACCCCAGCATGACCCTACACTACGCAAACACTACAACACTACCCAAAACCCTAAAACACTACCCCCAGCATGACCCTACACTACGCAAACACTACAACACTACCCTAAACCCTAAAACACTACCCCCAGCATGACCCTACACTACACAAACACTACAACACAACCCTAAACCCTAAAACACTACCCCCAGCATGACCCTACACTACGCAAACACTACAACACAACCCTAAACCCTAAAACACTACTCCCAGCATGACCCTACACTACGCAAACACTACAACACTACCCTAAACCCTAAAACACTACCCCCAGCATGACACTACACTACGCAAACACTACAACACTACCCAAAACCCTAAAACACTACACCCCAGCATGACCCTACACTACGCAAACACTACAACACTACCCTAAACCCTAAAACACTACCCCCAGCATGACCCTACACTACGCAAACACTACAACACTACCCAAAACCCTAAAACACTACACCCCAGCATGACCCTACACTACGCAAACACTACAACACTACCCTAAACCCTAAAACACTACCCCCAGCATGACCCTACACTACACAAACACTACAACACAACCCTAAAACACTACCCCCAGCATGACCCTACACTACGCAAACACTACAACACAACCCTAAACCCTAAAACACTACTCCCAGCATGACCCTACACTACGCAAACACTACAACACTACCCTAAACCCTAAAACACTACCCCCAGCATGACACTACACTACGCAAACACTACAACACTACCCAAAACCCTAAAACACTACACCCCAGCATGACCCTACACTACGCAAACACTACAACACTACCCTAAACCCTAAAACACTACCCCCAGCATGACCCTACACTACGCAAACACTACAACACTACCCAAAACCCTAAAACACTACACCCCAGCATGACCCTACACTACGCAAACACTACAACACTACCCTAAACCCTAAAACACTACCCCCAGCATGACCCTACACTACGCAAACACTACAACACTACCCTAAACCCTAAAACACTACCCCCAGCACGACCCTACACTACGCAAACACTACAACACTACCCTAAACCCTAAAACACTACCCCCAGCATGACCCTACACTACGCAAACACTACAACACTACCCTAAACCCTAAAACACTACCCCCAGCATGACCCTACACTACGCAAACACTACAACACTACCCAAAACCCTAAAACACTACCCCCAGCATGACCCTACACTACGCAAACACTACAACACTACCCAAAACCCTAAAACACTACACCCCAGCATGACCCTACACTACGCAAACACTACAACACTACCCAAAACCCTAAAACACTACCCCCAGCATGACCCTACACTACGCAAACACTACAACACTATCCTAAACCCTAAAACACTATGCCCAGCATGACCCTATACTACGCAAACACTACAACACTACCCTAAACCCTAAAACACTAGCCCCAGCATGACCCTACACTACGCAAACACTACAACACAACCCTAAACCCTAAAACACTACCCCCAGCATGACCCTACACTACGCAAACACTACAACACTACCCTAAACCCTAAAACACTACCCCCAGCATGACCCTACACTACGCAAACACTACAACACAACCCTAAACCCTAAAACACTACCCCCAGCATGACCCTACACTAAACAACCACCACAACTCTACACTACACTAACACAACACTACACTACACAACTTTACACTACACTACACAATCACTAACCCACGAAAAAATTTAACACAAACCCACTTACCTCTCTCGTCATCGTGGTTTTCACAACGCAAATGCATTTACCATACTTGCCTTTAAAACGTAATTCTTTGTAAAGGCATGCGCGATAAATGCACATGCGTTTTGAAAAAATGCGGGATAATGGTATGCGAGGTCAATGACCTTGCGGGATAATGGTATGCGGACTGAAAGTCTGCGGGATAAAAAATGCGGGAAAATGGCTGCAAACCATGATTAGCAGCAGACTTCCCTGGTGAGCACTAGCTTTACTACAGTGATCTAATGAGCAACTAGAGTGCTAACATTCAGAATTTATGGCAAATGTGTGACACATCTGAATGCCTTCTTGATAGAACCAAAGTAAACAAGCATTGAAAATGCAATAGATCTCGCCCTCGTTTAAGTTAAAGCCATTCTGTTTGTAATGAGGTGGCTTTTTAGCTTTGCTTTTATTAGTGTTTTTAAAACTTTCATGTAAATAACATGCATATGTATGCATATATGTATATGTATGCATGCATTTATATTTATATAGATATGCAGATTATATATGTATATTACCTACTGGCTATAGCCAGTGGGTATATATAGTTAGGATTTTTTCTCTATGGGATTTCTGAAAATTCTATGTCTAATAACTTTGGCGTTTGTGGACGGAATTGGCTGAAATTTCAGGAAAATGGCACATTGTGTTTCTGAGCAGCCCCTGAAAATTTGGGGAGGTTTCGTCAAGGGAGGGCCGAGAAAAAAGGGGGGTCCCAAAACGTGTTTTTCCCATGCAATTTTCCATAGGGCGGTTGGCCTCACTTTTAGCCTGAACGGCTGAATGGATTTACACCAAACTTGGCAAAATTTTAGGGACTGGTAGCCCGATGTGCCTTTGCTATGTCTCAATATATGTGCTCCAGTGGATTTTGAGAAATTAACGTTTAAAAAAATATATATATCTGTGACAGCGCTCCGGTTAGCGCCCCGGTTCGCGTACCTGACGCATAACGGAACTTCGCGAAGCGAAGCTGATTGGCTCTCCGGTGTCTGTCAACATTCTAAACAGTCCGGAACGGCCGCCATCTTGTCTCTCGGTACGATCGAGAGACAAGATGTGGTGAAAAACGAAGGGGGAAATGAAGGAAAGGGGGCAAGGTAGACCACTCCTGACCCCCTAGGATTGATGAGGGGAATATTAAAGTGCCCCGCGGGGCAAAAAAAAAAAGAGGCGCGTCCCGGTACGCAAACCGGGCAGCTCACCGGGCAGCTCACCGGGCAGCTAACCGGCAGCGTAGCTGTCAACATTGTAAACAGTCCAGAGCGGCTGCCATCTTGTCTCTCAGTAGGTTCGAGAGACAAGATGTGGTGAAAAAAGAAGGGGGAAATGAAGGAAAGGGGGCAAGGTAAACCCCTCCTGACCCCCTAGGATTGATGAGGGGGATATTAAAGTCCCCCGCGATTTTTCGCGGTAGAGGCGCTTCCCGGTACGCGAACCGGGCAGCTAACCGGCAGCGTAACGGGAGTCCGCCATCTTGTGTTTTTGGAGCGTCCGGTTCGCGTACCGGGTAGCGTCCCGGTAAGCGTAACAAGGGGAAAACCAAGAGAAACAGTAAAAAAAAAATGAAGGGAATAGATTTCCAGCAAACTTGGCAAAATTGTAGGGACTGTTTGTTTGATGTGCCTTTGCAAGGCCTCAAGATATGTGCACGTGTGGATTTTGTCTAATTAAGGTTAAAAAAAATATATACATCTGTAAGCGTGCTCCGGCACGCTTACGTTACGGGTTTTGTTTGCGCTGCAGAGCCGATACGTCACGGTTATGCAACGCGTCATGAGGCGTCTCACGTGGCTACGTGATATGTCACGTAATAAAGAATATATTTTACAGCTATAGATATTAGCTTTTAAAAAACCAATGAAAATTCACTGAAAAAACCATAGGTTATAGACCATATATAGTTAGGAATTTGCATTTACAAAACCTTGAAAATTCACTGAAAAAACCATAGGTTAGAGACCATATATAGTTAGCTGGACATTTTATTGACATAAAACCAATGAAATTCCATATATAATTAGTTGCACTAACTATATATCGCGCACCCGCAATCCACTGCTGATGATGTCACATATTACATCATTCATGACATGGTCAGTGACATCACTGATGACATCACTGATGACATCTCAAATGACATCACTGATGACATCACTGATGACATCTCAAATGACATCACTGATGACATCATGACACACCAATACCAGTTACTACATACGCACTCACTGATTCCTACGTCTACACACACATTCACTCATTCACCCATACAATCACTCATACATACAGTCACTCATTATTACAACACTATCATATGCACTCATACACCTATGCAGACACTCACACACTGCCACTCATCCATGGAGTTACTCACACACCTAGTCAGTCCTGTAAAGAATTAATTACACTTCCATTTCCTCATCTATACAGTTAAACACAGAACACCATACTTCAGTGACATCACTGATGACATCACTGATGACATCTCAAATGACATCACTGATGACATCTCAAATGACATCACTGATGACATTATGCCACACCAATACCAGTTACAACATACGCACTCACTGATTCCTACGTCTACACACACATTCACCCATACAATCACTCATACATACAGCCACTCATTATTACAACACTATCATATGCACTCATACACCTAGTCAGTCCTGTGAAGAATCAATCACACTTCGATTTCCTCATCTATACAGTTAAACACAGAACACCATACTTTTCACACATATACTAACACATACTTACTCTCTTATACAATCATTGATACAAGTACACATTGATATGCACAGAGTCACACACCTCCCAGCCAGCCACACACACACTCAGTCTTCCATACATCCACTCATTCTTCAATATGTAAAACATATTTAAACTTTACAAAAACACACAGACACTAGATGATGTCATCAGTGATGTCATTTGAGATGTCATCAGTGATGTCATCAGTGATGTCATTTGAGATGTCATCAGTGATGTCATCAGTGATGTAACTGACCATGTCATGAATGATGTAATATGTGACATCATCAGCAGTGGATTGCGGGTGCGCGATATATAGTTAGTGCAACTAACTATATATGGAATTTCATTGGTTTTATGTCAATAAAATGTCCAGCTAACTATATATGGTCTCTAACCTATGGTTTTTTCAGTGAATTTTCAAGGTTTTGTAAATGCAAATTCCTAACTATATATGGTCTATAACCTATGGTTTTTTCAGTGAATATATATATATATAAATATATATATATATATATATATATATTAATCCAAAGAAACAAAGTTCATCATAGGCTGTTGAGCTGAAACGCGTTGTGTAATTAAAACTGCAAATCCTATTATCGGGTTCCTTTGCCTCTTTGCCTGAGAGCGCACGATGAACTTTGTTTCTTTGGATTAATTGATTGACCGGACTGCTTCGCCGGTATTTGCGCCACCTTTCTCGGGGCCCAGCACTCCGGAAGAAGCGTTGCTTGTTTGTGGACATTAACGGAGGAGTGCACTGGACCGGCTCAGCCAGGTGATTCTCACCAACGACAGTAGAACAGTACGATGACCATACCGCAGCACCCCCCGTGGAAGGTAAGCGTTGCCATCTGAGGTCCGTCCCCTGTGTGGAGAAACTGTGACGACGGGTCGGCGGGCCCTAGCCATTCAGTTTTTCCCCGGGGCAGCGGCCTTATGTGCAGTGTTTGCCGTAGCGAGGGGTTCCGCAATAATTATTCCGTTGCTTTTCGATTGAGGAGAAGTACAGGAACCACCCTTGGACTCTAATCCATAAGGGTGAAGATATTTTTGACTGTGGCAAAAGGAACTTCCCACTATTTGGGAGGGGGCAATTGGCAAAGGGACTCATAAACAAATTACGACATCTGCAGTTTTTGAGAGCACGATAATGTCAGAAGAAGAGTCGGGGAGACGAGCAGCTGCTCTTGCTCTCTTTTGCAGAAAACCGAGTGGTATGACAAATACGAGTAACATCACAACATCTGTATCCAAAAACCAACCGATAGATGAGAAAATTAGAAGATTGGAAAAACTGAAACGCGCTGAAATAGCAAAGTGGTGGGAAGCGATCTCCCTCCAGAACTATGTAGACCAAGCTATGGTACCTCGAGGTCTGAGAATTTTCATTACACCCACCTATGAGGCGCCCAACCCTTTACTGCTAAAACAGTGGTCAGAACATTCAGCTAGCAGTTCGAAGGGTATGCTGGAAATACTTATCAAGTATGCTTGGATAGACCGTGAGACACTTCTGAAAGAGATTGGTGACATAATCTCTGAATTATCAACACTCATGGATGAAGAAACACTCAAAAAAACACTTGATAGCATGAAGGAACGACTCACAAAGCAAGAAGATGAAATCAAATTAAGAAAACAGCGCAAAATGAATCGTGATTATGCGGATTATGATTGCGGGAGAATACTAACTTTTAGCCGCAAATATGACTATCTATACAAACATGACAAGGCTCCAACTAGTTCTGGAAACACCAGTGGGACCCTGAATGATAACCAAACTATTAGCGACACGGAATCTGATATCACAGTGGAAAGTGCCTCTAGTGATGAAGTGGCCCACAGAAAGAATTTTTTAGACGAATTCCGGGTGATGCAAAAGAACCGCCACAAAGAAAAACAGAACCAAATGGAATATGCCTCACCGAAACCGAGGGGACGAGGACGTGGAAGGGGCAGAGGGCAGGGAAGAGGAGAAACCGTAAACAAAGACTCAGACAACGTTGGGAATATCGACAAAGCAAAGGGCGCAGTGGGAAGCCGAAAGACACGCTCAAACAAGAACTACTGATGGATATACATACGGTAAACAAAACTGTTGTTAACTTATCTAAGAGAGTAATTTCTGACTTTGAGAAAAAAACATTATGCCTGGGCCTTTCCTTTTGCCCCACTGCAGATTTCAACTTCACAGACACCAGAATAGATGTCTTCAAATTTGTGCGTAAATTAAAACTGAAAAAATGGCACAAATTAAAGGGATTAGGTCAAAATACTAGTATTTCTAATAACACAAGATCTAGTTCCTCCAATTTAATAATTGGAGATGTTGACACACTTCTAGCCATATCCGATCTTAATGATAACATTAATACTGCAGACAATCGCACTATTTCTACTACTCAATGTCTGGATGATATGAATGTGACACAGGATGCACCAGCTAAAACTCATTTCAGGGTTAAATCTACGTTTATGCCCATACTCCCACATGATTGTATAGATACCTTTCATGACTGCATCATCAAGGGGTTGGTTGATCTAAGAAAAAAGAAAAATACCCGAGGGCACAGAGGGTTCAAAAACAATCTCTCGTTCACTCAAAAAGCACTGAAAACACTATATGATGACACCAATATAGTGATACGTCCTGCCGACAAGGGCGGCAACATTGTTATACTTGACCGAGATACCTACATCACTGAGGCACAACAACAACTCAATGACACCAACTTTTATATACCAGTCAACATTGAAGTTTACAATCAGAGTATTACAGACATTTGGGATAAATTACAGATGTGGAAAGACAAGGGGCTCCTTGTTTGGAGGAATATTGTTATCTGAAAAGAGATTTTCCGAGACTCCCCATTCTATACTTACTACCGAAACTCCACAAACATGCTACCAACCCTCCAGGACGTCCCATAATCTCTTCCATTGGTAGTATTAGTGAAAATATCTCGAAGTATGTGGATCATTTTCTTCGAGACTTTGTCATAACATTGCCCAGTTACATCAGAGACACTAAGGATTTTCTTTGTCAGATTGAAACCATTAACTGGGATCCTGAATTCATGTTTATTGTTTTGGATGTACACTCATTGTATACTATAATCAATCACCAACATGGGTTACAGGCATGTGATCATTTTTTGAGTAATAGACCTATGTACTATCGAGAACATTCCAAAATGGTAATGGAAATGATGCAATTTTGCCTGACTAACAATATTTTTTCCTTCAATGGCGCCCTCTACAGGCAAACCAATGGCACTGCAATGGGTTCTTGCTTTGCCCCAAGTTTTGCCAATTTGTTTATGGGATATTGGGAGCAGGAAATCTTTAGCAGCAACACCTTAGCGAGGGACTTTGAGAAGGTCATCGTGTGGCTTCGCTACATTGATGACCTTTTCATCATATGGAGAGGCACCAAAATCGATGCTGAGAACTTTATCACCAAGCTAAACTGCAACAAGTATAACATTCTCTTGTCTGGCAATATCAGCAGTACCCATACTGAATTCCTAGATGTGAGACTGGAGATAAAGGATCTTAAGATATGCACCTCTCTGTATCGCAAGGCCACGGCAGGCAATAGTGTTCTTCATGCCCTCAGCAGCCATCCTGAGGCACTCAAATGGAGTATTCCTTACGGTGAGCTGCTGAGGGCAAAGAGAAATTGCAACACCTCAGATTCCTATTTAAAGGAGCAGGACACCATAGTGACCAGATTTGAAAGCAGGGGCTATCCCAGTTGGGTCCTTAAAAAGGCCATAGAGAGAGCCAATGGAATTGAGAGATCCCAAACTCTAGAGGAACACCAGGGTAGGGATACTGAGGAGAACGATGAGGCAACAAGATTAATATTGACTTTCAATTCTGAGACAGACAAAGTCAAAAAAATCCTCACAAAAAATTGGGACATTTTGAAAACAGACTCCATTCTGGGCAGTGGCATACCGGACAGACCATCCATCACCTATAAGAGAAATAAGAATATACGAGATCTAGTGGTCAGAAATGACATTACTCTGTATCCCGAAATCTCACAACATGGGTTGGTGGGCTTCTACCCCTGTGGTCATTGTAAGGCCTGTAAATGCAGTAAATACAGGGGATCTGTTGAATATGGTGGCATTACTAAAAATCTGCACAATTCCTCACATGCAGTACAACTTTTGTTGTCTATGCCATCGAGTGTACCTGCAAACTCTGGTATATTGGCAGCACTAGCTGTGCTGCCAAAAAAAGAATCCTTGAACACCTTAGGGCCATTACTAATCGGGACCCCAAGTATCCTGTCGCACGCCATTTTGAACAACAACATTTTTCCAATACTGCCGATTTGAATTTTTTCATATTGGAACATATTCCCAGGCATCCCAGAGGAGGCGATAGGGTGCTCAGTCTAAGACAACGAGAATCCCGGCTCATAATTGAGTTTCAAACCAGATTCCCTGGGGGGCTTAACATGGACGAGGAACTTGCCAGTCACTTGAGAGAGTAAGATGCTCACGAGCTCCTGTCCATCTAAAGTTTTATATAACTTTCATGTACTTTTCAACTCTTCTTCTGTGAATGTAATGAATTTTGCATATCCACTGATTTTAATTGTATTTGTTATGTCCTTTATTCCATAGGAGGAAAGGAAGGGGCCCATCACTGGAATACACCTGCACAGGCGTACCTACCCTTTGCACTCTGGGAATCACTGCTCTCCATTAAGTCACATTATGATTACCGGCTTGTAAGGTTTGATAAACGAAACTACTATCAACAGTTGGACTATCTATTTTTGCACTTTTAATGAGTATGCTCTGACTCCATTCACCTATGAGGACTGATGAATGTAAACTCTATTTTTCGGTCTGTGGTGACTATAAGAAATAGGATCTTGGACACTGTGATAATCATTTTCTGGTATCACCAGATCTGTGGTTTAGTAAATACCACGCGGAACAATAATATAAAATGATGGGCTGTGTATTTTACGTAAATTCCCTGCTCTATGTATTATTTGCCTGGAGTAAGTCATATACTTCCGTAATGATATCTTATGCCAGCACGTCAAAGTGGGAGTCATATACTGTCTTGCTGGACTTAAATGTCTGAAACACAAGACTGGTGCATTTTCTCCCTCAAGCAGAGAGATGAATTTTGAATATGTATTGAATATGTATTAGATGTGGCAATGAATACGATGTATTTTACATGAATTCAACATGTTTTTTCTCTTAAATCTTTTGAATCACCAATATGACGAAACACATACCTGTATCGTGTTTAACATCACTTACCATTCCAAGATGTCTGCCAATTTCATGCACTAGTCCTATGTCAGTTTTGGATGTTTTTCAATCTTGAACTTTACTTAAATGCCGGTTTGTGTTTATGTTGGGTTACACGTGAACAAGGCTGTTGAGCTGAAACGCGTTGTGTAATTAAAACTGCAAATCCTATTATCGGGTTCCTTTGCCTTTTTGCCTGAGAGTGCACGATGAACTTTGTTTCTTTGGATTAATTGATTGACCGGACTGCTTCGCCAGTATTTGCGCCACCTTTCTCGGGGCCCAGCACTCCGGAAGAAGCGTTGCTTGTTTGTGGATATAGATATATATATATATATATATATATATATATAGATAGATATATATATATATAGATATATATATATATATATCTATATATATATATATATATATATATATATATATATCTATATATATATATCCAATCTTCCCAGGGCACTAAATGAATCCTTAATGTATCTTAGCATGGTCCAAGGAGAGGCAATCCGTGATTACTGCTTGGTTAAAAGAAGCCTCTTCATTAGACCAAACATTCACTCAACAAAGCAGACGCCTGACTGCCACTAGGTCTGTGATATATTTGACCCCCAATTCCTCATGTACAGTGTGTGTAGGAGGTTCCTGAGGCACTTTTAAAATCCGCTTTAAACATTTTTTTTTTGTAATTTGTAATTTATCAGCTATCATATAGCCCCAAATCTCACTCTCTTACATGGCCTTGGAAATGCAAAAAGATTGTTGAATATTAGCCCTTGGCAAGTAAACAGCAGCGTGTGCTGCTGTTTACCAAGGGGGCCGCGTGTAAAGGACAAGAGGGCAACAAGCGGCCCCCGGGCCATACTTTCAGAATCACTGCTCTAGACAGAGATTTCATATCTTATCATTCTATTAACTGCCTATATAGACAGCATCCTTCAAATTCATTAGTGATCAAATATATTTCCTTTACATGCCTTTCTTCTCAAGCGATATTTAATTATTATAAGCACCACTGGAATTATGCAGTAGGGGAGAGCCAAGTTATGATGCAGGATTGACTAAATTATGCGGCAAGAAACGGCAAATTATGCGGAATAATGCGCCACATTTTGAGATAGTATTACTTCATTATTGTGTCATCGTTACACGTGTTAACACTGTCTGGGCATTGGTTGCACCTCCTTAGTAGCAGTCTAACACCAAACTATACCAATAAGAAACAGAAAGGTGACCGGTTCACCTTTGCTAAGGGCCTTCCACTGCACAGCAACATGCGTCGCTATGTTTCAGCAACATTTGGACTGTTTGAGGTAGAAACATTTTTCTTTGTTAAAATGTACAAAATATTCAGCAGATAATGGATTATGTGGTAAATTATGCAAACAATGCCATAGCCACACAATTGCATAATTCCAGTGCCCGTTGCCATAACTGTAATCTACTAGACAAAGAATTTATTCTATTCCTAATCGCACATATACATCTCAACACTACACCCATTCTACTTGTATTTAAACTAATTCATGAGATGTAGAAACTTTCAATATTCACACAAAATATTTTTAACACTAACTTATAGCAATAGTATCTATCCAAAAACCTCTGGGATTAATTATCAATTCGGAGAAAAATCTTAGAAATTAGTATTCATTTTCATAATAGTATATGAGAACATTGACATTTTGAAACACCACTCGGCATACCTCTTCCTTTCGCTTCTATAGATACAGTAAATTCAGTCCCAGAACACATATATTATTACAAACAATAAAAATGCTATAAAAGAAATACAAGCCATGCAAACACCACAAAAGAAATACAACATTATCAATGTATAAACTCAGTCTCCTAGTGTCTATTGGAAATTCATTGCCTTGTGTTATATTTGTCATTTAAATTTTCAAGACTTATGTGACTGCGTGCTCAACGGACTCATGGAATTGATTAAATCATTCCTTGCTACCTATATTCCACAATATTCCACAATAAAAAATAGCTGCCTGCTTGTCACATCAAATCTGAAACAAAATAATTATGCTTGCCAGAATACTAACATATAGTAGAAAATGTTCTATCTAAAATGATCCTTGAAACAGATGTCCATTGCATCAATTGTTTAGAAATAAACCTGAGGCCGAAGTTCTAAGAATAATCATGATACAAACTGCAATAAGTGTTCAATTCAAAACATCTAGTCCTCAATATCAACCATTACAGTAACCAAAGCAAAATACAGATCTCTACCATCTATGTTAAGATGTTTTTTTAATCAGCATTAGGTCCAAAGGAGAGTGTTAGAATGCCACTGCTATGTAGTGGAAATTAAGGAGCTCCAAAAACAGACTAGGCAGAATTCATTCAGCATCTAACCTTAAAACTGAGCGGAATATTTTAGATATTCAAACTGTGATCTCGGTTCGAGAGATGTGCATAATCAATGCCAAAGCCAAAAGACAGATGAACAAAAGAAATACCTCTATATATATATATATATATATATATATATTAGTGCAATTCACACTTTAATCCTGAAACAGACATACTTGTAACCATTGATGTGGAATCGTTAAACACAAACATTCTTCAAAATGAATTAGATAAAATAATTCATCAGTTTCTCACATTAAATTCGGAAACCTATCCTGTTGAGTTCTTTACAAAATGTGTTGAAGAAGTTATAGAAATAACTACTTCCTCTTCAATGGTTCTATAACTGAAAAGGACAAGCATGGGAGCCACATGTGCAACAAGTATTGCAAATTTGTATAGCAGCATTTAAAGAAACACATATCTACATTGAATTAGCTCCTTATTAAGAGAATGTCCACTAATGGCCTAAAGGTTAGATTGAGGATATTTCTTTCATATTGGAAGGCACAAAGAAAAATATGAATTAATTTAATCAGTGACTCAATCTTGATGATCCAGATTTAAGGTTTAACTCATAGTTGAGCAAGTCCAAGCTGGAGTTTCTTGATATTTGAATCTTTGAAAAAGGCAACAAACCACAAATAGAGCTATTTCTTAAACCTACAGCACGAAATACACTTCTCCATTTCTCAAGCTACCATCCTAAAAATCAATGGATACATTACCTTTTCGGGCAATGAGTCAGATTACGGAGAAATTGTTCAATCATTCCTGATTTTGTCAAGCATTCAGAAAACTTAAAACAGAAACTCACAGTAAGAGAATTTCCTAAACAAAGAATGAATCACTCCTTTAAGACAGCTCAGTTTGTATAATAGAGACAACATGTTTGAACCATCTAGACTGCAGAATAAACCAAAGTTGATTGTTTCACTAACCAAAGAAATGTGTCTAATGTCATCCGTAATTTGATTCTTTCTAATTGCCATTCTCTCAGCGTTGAGCCTGTTGAAAGATTGGAGAAGCCTAATTTTGGTTTTCGCAGAAATAATTACAGCAAATACAGACTAGTACGGGTGTGGCAATCAATAATAGAGACAGACAATATATCTTGACAGTAATTTTCAATGTAAAAGGTAATTACCATTGTGAGACTTGCCAAGCAACTTGGGATACTAAGTCCTTTGTGTTCCAAAGAAAACAAATTGCTTAAGTCTTTATATAATATATAGGAAGAGAGATGCAGATATGTTTTACAGAACCCAAATTGGCTATTAGAAACCAAAGAGAAGCAACCCCTCTAGTCAGCCATTGCTTAAAGAAACATCATAAGACACCGTTTTGAAGTAGCTTATTATTGAAAAGATTAAACAAGACATCAGGTGTGTTAATGTTACCAAAGAATGCAAATTCAGAGAAATATTGTGCATTTTCAACTTGAACACCCATATTACGCTGTTAACATATGTGCAATTGTATTGTCCTGTATATTGCTGGTTCTTATTAAGTGTCTGATGCTTAAAGATAAATACTATATGTCTATTCTGTCTACAGTACAAGAAAGTAAACTATGACACCTATGGACAATATGTGGAGCCATGGTACCTTAGGCTTATAGACAATGATATAAACAATTTGTCAAATATATGATCTACAGTTAATTATGTTTTTATATATATTCTTTTGTGGTTCCTTTATTGCCTGGTTTAGCAGATTTGCGCTATATAAAACTTTATAAATAAATAAATAAATAAGGCTCCCAATTTTTCTGTTTTTACTGATTTTTAGAGATGAATATAGATAGAGACCTATCTATTTCCTGCCTGTATTTATTTTTAAATGTGGATAAAAATGGAAACTTGCTTTTAAGTGATTCTAAATGCTGACAGTCAAGACTTCTAGGCATCCAGGCCAATAGCTGTGCAGATAGACAGGTAAGGCAATAAAAAATGACTGAAAGTTTTTTAGTGAGACCTAAACAGCTATAGATGAGTACAAGGTTGATACTAAAATGTAAATGTTTTCATACAACAGTATTGATTAATGATTAATAAGTATTCATGCCATTGAAACCGGTCAGGTGTTCAAGTATCAGTGTGTATTTATTGGTTGAATACATGTGGAAATACACTAGTTTCAGCTGAATTTTTTCACATAACCCAAAATACATATGGATAAATACAGATTAAATTATCAACGAAAAAAATATGGATAAATACAGACCGAAATGTAAAAAAATAAAAACCATAAAACCAAGAACCCTGATTATCTATATATATAAAAACGAATGAATGTCTGTCTGTCTGTCTGTCTGTTTGGCCCTTTATGCATTACTACACCATTCATCCGATTGCCATGAAACTTTGGGAAGTTGTTGAGTACACTCCTGCAAAGGTTTCTGGCATAATTTTTTTTTAAATATCGGCCCCCCAGGGCCCTCATAATCTTTCGAATACTGATGTACGCACCAGATGGAAAAACAACAAATCGTGTATCCACAAGCACTCAAATAAATAAATAGAATTAAAACACCATTCATCTGATCGCCATGAAACTTTAGGAAGTTGTTGAGTACACTCCCGTGAAGGTTTATGGCATTCATTTGTTTTAAATATCGGCCCCCCAGGGCCCTCATAATCTTTCGAATACTGATGTACGCACAAGACGGGAAAACAAAAAATCGTGTATCCACAAGCACTCGAATAAATAAATAGAATTAAAACAGCATTCATCCTATAGACAGGAAACTTTGGGAAGTTGTTGAGTACACTCCCGCAAAGGTTTCTGGCATAACGTTTTTTTAAATATCGGCCCACCAGGGCCCTCATAATCGTTAGAATACTGATGTACGCACAAGACGGAAAAACAAAAAATCGTGTATCCGCAAGCACTCAAATAAATAAATAGAATTAAAACAGCATTCATCCGATCGCCAGGAAACTTTGGGAAGTTGTTGAGTACACTCCCGCAAAAGTTTCTGGCATAACTTTTTTTTAAATATCGGCCCCCCAGGGCCCTCATAATCTTTCGAATACTGATGTACGCACCAGACGGAAAAAGAAAAAAATTGTGTATCCACAAGCACTCGAATAAATAAATAGAATTAAAACAACACTTTGAAATGTTTCCCATATTAACATGAATACGTTTCTATAAAAATGACACAATGTAAATTGAATGTTATCATAACGAGTTTCCTTGAATTTCCTTTCTTCGGAGATCACAGCAACGCGCGACGGGTAAGCTAGTTATGTATAAATATTATTACTATTTTTGGAGGGGAAAAAACATTTAGGGGGCTTTTCTTAGTGCACTTCTCAGGAGCAGTAAACTCGACTGTGGACTATGTGATTCCAGCAAATGCAAGTTGCTTGTTACACCAATACATAGCCTAGTTTTGTTTTTGTTGGTATTGCAACATCTCTTTTTGTTGGTGTGGACAATAAACATAACTACTTAACTGCATGGCTCATATATACCGAAGTTGTGTTGTATAACAATGCCTAATCTAGTGCTCCTGGTACCGTACCATCTTGCAAACTTTAGACATGGCGCTCCATGTTTCAGGTTGCCTAACCGTAGGATATTGAAGTACATGGTCTGTTCCACCTCGGAACTTATAGCTCACAAGACTGAACACCACCTACAGAGGTGTGGATTGCTAGTCCTTTTGACCCCTTTGAACGTCAAACAGAGGTGCACGCTATCAGTGCCAGGTGTATTTTAACCATCCTGTTTTTCCTAGTTCAGTTTCATTTTGATACACGAACTGGACTGCACAAATATATGTACAGGTATTTCATTCATTTGCCTGCCTTGTAGGAATGTATGACTTTAAAACACATGCAATTAGAACACATGCCTTTTCTATGCAGCCTTTACAATGCAGATGGCTTTACCACACATGCCTTTACTACACATTGCAAGTATATGTGATTTGGTGAAAATCTGTTCAGTAGTTTTGAAAAATGAAGGTACAAAATATTTGAATATCTGGATGGTTGGGTCCTAGGCACTCTTGTGAGAGTCCCTCAGACCCTAATTTAGAAATAGAGCAAACTGATTGGCCCAGGGAGTTTTTTTCCCCTTGGGCCAAGTCACTCCCATGGGATTCATACTCTCAAAGAAAGGCGCTCTCATTGACTGCTAGCAACAGGAGAAAATGTTGCTGCCCGCCATTAATGGACTCTGGAACTTAGTGCCCTGTCCTGAAGTTAAAAAAACATAAATAATAAGGGGGCAGTGTAGGATTCCCTGCCCACCTAGCTCTTGAGAGAGGGACCCCCGTGGAACAAATAAAAAAAATTGAATTACCAATTCAGCAATTTTTACTGCGATCCTGCGGACGCCTGCAGGATCACAGCTCCTCCTGAGCGCTTAAAGCCCCAGGAATCCAGCCCCTAGGACTTTTTTTGTTTGTTTTTTAGATAAAAGGGAGGGGGCCATGTGGCCCCACCCCCCAGCCTTTATATAGCCCGGGGATCCCATCCACTGAGACCAATTGATTAAAACAAATTGTCGAATGGGGGATGCGCAGCATGTACTCCATCCCCAGGGACCGAAAATAAGTTTAAACGTAGGCTGCTATCTGAAATTATATAATTGATTACATCACAGTTGACATCATCCAATAAGTGTATTAGTTTATTTCATAGTTTACATAGTGGAGGGTAACTACTATACTATATCACTACCTAATTTTGTAAAGCCTGGATACAGCTAATAGGTGTAAGTGTTTACAAAACACATGTACTTCTAATGCATCATAGGTGTATAGGGGTATTGAGCACTTTATACATCTTTGTATTCAGGAGTAACTCTCTGTGCAGGTGACAGCTGACGACGTGTGTCCAGTATGTTCCACACTAGAATTTTGGTTCTGCAGAGAAAGTTTCCAACAGGGCAAAGATTCTATGCAGTAGAAACTAAGTATTGCAAGCAGCCTTGAGTATTTAGACAGAATCGTCTAGGTATGACAATTTTTACATGAGATAGAAGACTGTGTGCACCAGGTACTAACCTATGTGCATGGGCTTGATTAGTTTCAGAAGATAGGCAACCTGTAAAGTTTTCGCCACAGTATGAAAACTTCAGGTAGTATGACCTTTTGCACCTTCAGACTTTGTTTTTTTTTTATTGAATAGTGTTTCTAGGACACGTTTTGCATAGAGTGAACACTGTTCCTTAGTAGATACTTTTTAATACTCTGGTGTATTTATAATTTCTACTTTTTTACTGTCTGCAAACAGTGTGGTACATAGTAAACTCTCTCTATAGAGTAAACACTTTACAGTACACACTTTTCTACTCATATCCACTTCATTTCTCACATTAGGTTCCGTGAATGTGAGGGGTTTGATACAGGTAAAGGCTGTCCTTGTCAAGATCCAAGGTGCCTCGGGACCAGTACCCTCCAGATGCCCATCTTCTGGTAGCACTGACTCTGCAATACGAAATTGACCGGAGGTTCAGAGTGGTCAGACAAAAGGAAGGGTGTGAGGGAGGGGACTGCGGGAAGGGAGAGGAATGGGTTTCCTTTTCTGTGGTAATTCTGAGTTAGGACCGCTCATGGTCCTATGCCAATGCTCACTGTAGTTTTTTGTAACAAACTGTGATTGCTCACTGTAGATCGTTGTAAAAAAATAAGGGAGATACACAGTTTGCCTGGAAATTGAGCGCAATCGGCACTCTGGTAAGTTGGAAACTCAGATAGCTCTTCAAATCAATACATTCAAATAGTAGGCGATGCGCAACCAGATTAGTTTTGTTTGACTTACTACAAGACAGAATTGTCCTGTTAAGATTCCAGAGATCAGTAGGAAGATAGACTTCCAGATCTGAGACACCCGCTGTGCTAATTAATGCTGTGTCACCAAAATATAAACACAATGGATCATACTTGGATTCTGAGGGGAAAAGAGATCTCACACTCACCTGCTGATGGTGTAGAGCGCTGCCAGGAGAGTGCGGTCCACAGTGCTTTGCAGAGTTAAGCTCTCGGCACACCTTCCCTGGGAACATCAGCCTCTGAACACTGCTCCACTCTGAACCACTATAATGAGGAACAGTAGGAAGCGGAATCCTCAACCTTTTATAGGTGCTGAATCGTCCAAAGATGGCAACCTCAGTTCACCTGATATCGCGAGATCTCGCTACTTCTAAGCATCCTGCTAGGTCTCGCTAGTCTTTTCACTAAAACAAATAAATAGGAGAAGGCAAAGGTTTAAACGTATCAACATCTGATATATTTTTACATTTTCACAGAAGCAACATTCAAACTCATTGCTCTGCTGATGGTGTAAGAATGATTCCCAAAAACACGGCCTCCGTAGTATGGAATTCACATTTTGATAGTTTGGCTTACAACCCATGTTGTCTCAGGGTAGATAGAACAATTTTGACATGTTTTACATGTTCCTATGGGGAGGTAGAAAACATTAAGAAGTCATCAATGTAAACTATGACAAATCGATCTAAATATTCATGCAGGACATTGTTCACAAAGAACTGGAATGCTGCTGGGGTATTGAATAGTCCGAACGGTATAACACAATACTCAAACAAAACATATGGAGTACGGAACGCTGTCTTACACTCGTCTTCGGGATCGATTCTTACCAAGTGGCATTCCCCTCATAGCTCAAATTTAGTAACTAGGGTGACGTTTTTGACTTGATCAAGAAGAACGGGAATAAGTGGAAGGGGATATCGGTTCTTGAAAGTGATGGCATTCAAGGCTCTTTAGTCTATGTAGCTTCTTAACTCTCAGTGGGCATAAGGAATGAAAAACAAGGGAGATGCTGTAAATATTTATATAAGTATTCACGAAGATGCTGGTTTTCATACTAATTCCAGGCATAGATTTGACTGGAAAGTATCTTTGCGCCTGACACCTAGTCAATTTGGTAATAATAACTGCGGTGTGGTGGTAGGGATTCTGCACTCAAAAACAAATTCTGAAAGTCTAATATTCCATGGGTAAGTTAGAATCATGTTCTGCTGCAGTGGCAATGAGATACATTGCTTATGGTTTTTGTTCTGATCCCAACTATGAACTTAAGCATGTCTGGAGACACCAGTCTGAATTGAAGGTAAGATTTAGTTTGGTCCCATTGATGCACGGGTTGTGGACCGTTAACCACGGTATGCAGAGGAAGATGCCAAAATGAGGAGTGTCAATAAGTTTGAAGCTTAAGTCCTCTGTATGACTCAGGTTCTGTTGCACAAAGGTCAGTTGGAGGGTCAATGTTTGATGTGTGATTAGTCCAGACGTAAGCAAGGAGCCATCTACTGACCTTACTGATTCAGGTCTTTCTTTAGGGATAGATGGAATTTTTAATGTAGTACAATATTTCACATCAATCAAATTCCCTGTGATGCCAGGTTCTATCATCGCTACTACCTGGTTGGTGGTGGTGCTGTACTTTAGTTGAGCATTCATACACAGATGCGGTACAGAACTTTGTAGAGTATTGGTGATGGTCTGCTCAGGGATTTTCCTAGTGAATCTCAAGGGATATTCCTAGTTCTTCCTTGACCCCTCAAGTTTTCCTCAATCTTGCGAGAATCCCACCCTGATAGTTGTGGCCCCAGGGGTCTTTGGAGGGGTTGGATACTCTCTTACAAAGAGCCCCTTCTTCCCACAGTAAAGGCACAAAACACTTTTCCAATGTGTCTCTTTTTCTATCTGGGTAAGAGGCCAATTTTCCTAGTTTCCCCTACGGATAGGTTACTTCTTTATCTGATCTTTACTGAAGGTTGCGTTTCAAACCATCGTCCATCCCTTTTCGTCTAGCGACTCTGTGATATACAGTGAGGGATAAGAGATCCTCACGGGAAAGTGGCTGCGGCTCTATTGGAGCTAATAGAGCTTTCATTTCACCCCGCAACTCCTAGTAAAAAAAGCCATTCTTTTTTCCTGAGGCCACTGTATCTCAGCAACTAAATGGTTATATTGTGTTAAATAACTTACCAAGTCTTTGTTTCCTTGCCTTAACTCCAAGAGATCTCGTTCCGCCGATCCTTTGATAGGTTGGCGTTCAAACACCTTTTTGAAGTCCTTTCTGAACTCTCTCCAGTTATACAACAAAGCACAATTTGTATTGACTAAAGGCACAGCCCACATGGCAGCGTCCCAGCCAAGGTATGAAATGAGGAAAGCGATGCAGGATTGATCATCTGGGAAAACAGTGGGTCGCAACATGAAATGCAATTGCACTTGTGTCAAAAAGGTTTATACTCGAGCAGGGTCACCTGAGAAGCTCTGTGAGGGAGCCAACGGGACTGGTGTAGGAACCATGACTGAGACTGTGAGGCACTTACTGATAACGTACCAATGGGGGCGCTGGGTGGGCGGAGGGCTTACCCACACCCTGTGCACTTGCGGTTGATGGACTTAAGTAGCCAATACAGCAATTTCGAGTCAGGCTTTAGATAAATCCTTCTGCATGTGAGTCATCATTCTGTAGAGGTCTTCAATTGTAGACATCACAATGGCATTTCTCAGGAGGAACGTATAATGTATCCAGTCCTTATGCACAGTACCAACTCTCTTCGCCCATAGGTCATGGCATAAAACCATGGTCCCAAAAAAGACCAATGGAACAGCATATCATCCCACTTTAATACCAAAATGCACTTTGGGGTCGCATCAGCGGTATGAGGCACTATGTTATGTATTTGTGAAGCGCACTATCACCAATTGAACATCTAGCAAGTTGTGCCTTCCCAGGGTGGGTTACTTAATTGAAAAGCCTGGTCTTCAGCTTCTTGCAGCAGAATTAAAGAAGAGAGGAGGAGGCTCTGATGAGTAGTAGGAGATCGTTCCATGCTTTAGGAGGGATGTAAGAGAATACCTTTTCTCGTGATCTGGTATGTATGTGAGTAGGAGCCTTGGGGAGGAGGGGTGTCTGGGTAACTACCCAGACACCTCTCCGCATGTCCCCGCGTGGAAGGAGATGTGTTCGCAGTGGAAGGAGATGTGACAGGTCAGGTAGGTAGAGCCCAAGTTGTGTAGAGCCTTGAATGTGTGTATGAAAACTTTTAAATGAGCACATTTGTGTATCTGTAGCCGCTAGAGAAACCTGAGGTGTAGTGTCCTGTGTATTCTGTGTGGGAGGTTCAGGATGAGTCTGGCTGTTGAGCCTTGATGGTCTGTAGGCTTATGGTGTGTTATTGATGATTGTGGCGTAGAGGTTGTTCCCGTATTTCAACTTGCTTGTTACTAGGGTGTTAGTGATGATTTCTCTGGTGTTGCTTGGGTGCCATTTGAAGATCTTCCTCAGAATTTTCAGGGAGCTGGAGCAGAATGAAATCAATGCATTGACTTGTGCAGTCATGTCCAGTTTGCAGCATGTGATGATTTGAGGTTCTTGGCATGGTTCCTAGGTTTGGGTCCTAGTTCGGCTAGTCACCAGTTGGAACCCCATGGCAATGTGTTCTTCTGAATATCACTCCTTCTGTCTTGTTGATGCTGAGCGTGAGACAGTTGGCTTTCATCCAGTTAGTAACTTCGGTAATGCAGGCAGTAAACTTGTTTCTTTTGTTGGGGGTCCGGTCTGAGACACTCATGAGAGTAAGAGTTGTTTTACAGTGCAGGTGTTGTTGTTGTGTGTGGGGGTGGGGTTGGCCAGAAGGATCATTTATGCATTGAAGAGGGTGGGGCTGAGTGATGAACCTTGAGGGAATCTTGAGGCACCATGCAGATGAGTTTTTGGGCTTCCGCGGAGTAAGGTGCCAGGCTGACAGTTTGTGTTTTATCCTTTAAGAGAAGGAGATCCAGTGAAAAGTGGACCCTTGGGTGCCAATCATGGGGAGGTATCTGATTAAGATGGAATATGAGACTATTTCAAATGCTGCAGAGGTTCCAAAACAGAATGAGGGCTGCCATGCCTCCTCTGTCAAGGATCATGCGGATGTCAGTGGCAGAAATGAGTGCTGTTTCTGTACTGTGTTTGGGTCTGAATCCGGACTGCGCGGCATTGGCAAGCTGGTGGTTGCTGAGGTGGTAGTTGAGGTGTCGGTTGATTAGTTTCTATAAGACCTTGGACAGGTATGGTAGGAGGTCTATTGTTGTAGAGCGAGGTTGGGTCAAATAATGGTTTCTTGAGCATGATGGGGGAGTGCTTACAGGTGTCTGGGAATTTGGCTGAGTCGATGGAGGCATTGAAGGTGGTTACATCAAGTGGAAGCAGTTTTTTTTAATGCAGACTGTTTTCCTTAAAGGAAAACTGGCTGCATTTAAAGAATAAAAATGAAACATTTCAGTTTCATTTTTTAAGAGCAGGCAAAAAAGTTTTTCTGCCAATCACAAACGGGAAGGTGTCCCCTGCGGGCCCCTTCCCATTTGCGACTGGCTTACCACTAATTTGAAATTGGTTTTAAATGCGATTATTTTGTGACTGCATTTTCAGTTGCAAAACAATCTTACATCCCCCTTTGACTCGCTATTAGGAAGGGGCACCCTTGGTGCGCCCTTCCTAATAGCAACTCACAAAACCTATTTTACTAGTCGGTAACAGATTACTGACTCACAAACTAGGTTTGGTACATGCTACAACCCTTTTTAGCGATCACAAACGGGCTGATTTCCCGTTTGCGACCGTTAAAAACAGTCGTACATCTGGCCCATAAACTTGTATATTTCAAACCGCGCAAAAGGACTGAGTTAGCCCTTAAAGGCAAATGCTATTATTTTCTGGAATAACTTTTTAAATGAGTGAAAAAACATCAGTCCCTCTTGCCCCAGCCCTGCAGCCCCCTTGGTTTTTTGGAGTTTGAAGACCACTACGTCAACATCCTCCTTGTTCATCTCCAATTCTTTTAGGTGAGTTCATCTTCCCAGCTCACAGACATTGTTTACCAAACCTGGCTTTTAATACCTCTCCCAATATGGCCACCCACTAGTATTGAAATATGTCATTTCCTGAAGGATATCATGTGTTATTTCTTCAGCAATTGTGGTAAGCTTTACCTTCCTGAGTGATGTAAATGCTTTTGCAATAGTTCTGTGAGTATTAACCTTACTTTCTCTCCTAAATGAGTCTTGCTCTAGCAGTCTGTCATACAGCACCAGTCGTTACTGTCTTGCTGAGCAGACAAAGACCATAAATAATAGTGCTGGGCAGTTATTGTCTCTTGTGGTTTGCGGGGCAACCATACTTGAAATTGCCGATTGCCTGGTTTTCTCTAAGCTCCTTGTACCCCACTGCCTGTTCCAATATGGCGACCCTTGTGAGATTACACAAGGCCATGTTATGTTGCTGCTATAACAACCAGGCAAGCAGGAAGTCACACGCTAGTAGTTTTCATAGTGATATGGAGCAGCGTAAGGACTCTGTGGCGATAAATTCGGCAGATGCATTTCCTTCTTCTATTCCCTTCTCGGAGGTTCCCAGAATGGCAATGCTGCAGAAAAGAATTGAATCGATTGTCGAAGCTGCCTTTCAGGCACATGAAGATATTCCTCCCCCTTTTCCAGCTAAAACTCCAGGGCTAGATACAACTGATGTGCCTGACGTAGACTCTGATGACGAGGTAATGAGGAGTCAATTTGTATAGGTGGCAAAACTGTCAGACCTTTTGCAGGATCACAGAGGCTATCTAGGTGTTGATCCCCTGGTACCTGAAAAAGGGGATGATGAATTTTTCTTCCGCTACTAATGGGTACAACCAGAGTCATTGGCTCTACATAATTCTGTATGGCGGATTATAACCAACTAATGGTATGAAATGGATAAGCAAGACTTTCCCAGGTTCCTTAGGAAGGGATATCTGTAGGAGAATTTCTCTGAAGATTTTCCAGTTGCAGTAAAATTCAATAACTTGACTGCTGGATTATCAAGTCAGGGAACTGTGATTTCTGAGGGCACACTACTATCTGACTGCTGGATTATCAAGTCAGGGAACTGTGATTTCTGAGGGCACACTACTATCAGACCCCGTTGATAGAAAGGTGGCGGGAGCTGTAAAAGAACATGCGCACCATCAAATTTTGCAATTAGAGCAAATGTGTGCGCAACATACACAGTTCAGTCACTTGTAAAATATTTTCATTCCTTGGCTGAGCAGATCCAAGACGGGGTTGATTTTTCATCAACTTTAGCCAGGATGGAACACCAAGAGCGCTTTTTATCTAATATCTCTTTTGACAACTTTTGAGTTTCAGCTGCTACTTTGAGGGCAATCCATAGCTGCGCGCAGGCATATCTGGATGAGATCATGGACAGTGGATGCAGCTCAAAAGTCTATTCTTATGAAACTTCTTTTCTACGGTTCTTGTATCTTCTGACAGCAACTAGAAGAGATGATAACTAAATCTGTAGGGAATAACAAACTCATGGAGCCAGTCCGTTCCTTCTCGAAGGGCAGAGGATTTGGCTATAGAAGTGCTTTTGGTTCGGGGGCTTCGAAGGTTAACAATCAGCCCTTTTGAGGCAGGGGTTGTGGCCGGGATGACCCTGCTGAAGATAAGCCTGGTTCTAGCCTTCTTCCTCCTAAACCTCATCAGCCCCATCTCAGCCTCCCAAGTCATGACTATGCTGAGAATCTTCCTGTGGGAGGCCATCTTCTTCATTTCCAAGAGGTATGGCATGAAACAGTGTTGGATTCCGGCATTCGATAAGTACTCTCTCAAGTCTACAAAATAGATTTCACCAGCTATTCTCCTCAGCATTTTCAGCAGACTCCGCCTCTAAAGAAACTGATTTGACTTCAAGCCTTGTTAGATGGACTCCAATCGTTGAACAAAGCAGTAATAATCCCTGTACCTCAGGCAAAAGGTTTCAGAGTTAATACTCCATTCTATTTCTGGTCCAGAAACCTTCTGGGGACTTCCAACCGGTACTGAACTTGAAAGGGGTGAACCTCTTCATTCCCCACAGACCATTCAATATAGTTTCTCTTCAAGTCATTCAACCTCTCCTAAAAGAAAGAGGCTTTTCCCTGACATGACTGAGCTTCATGGATGCATACTTATACATGGCAATCCACCCATCGTGCCAGACATTTCTTCGATTCGTTGTCTTGCATGACAAAGAAATTGAGGTATGCCAATATCTCAATGACTGGCGAATAGCTTCTTCTTCTTTCCATAAGGCAGAGTAAGGGTTCCATCAAGTATTCTATCTTCTTCGGGCCACGTTTGATTTTGAATGTGAACAAGTATCACCTCCCTCCTTCTCAGAAGCTCCAATAAATCGTGGCTCTGTTTTGTATGGCCATAGGTAAGTCCTGCTGTCCCATGAGGAGAGACTTAAGGTGTGAACTGTCTTGTCATCCCTTCTTCACAAGCCACAGGTTTCAGCAAGATTGCGGTTAAGTAGCCAAAGGGAATCGCATCAACACTGGACATTCTTCCTTGGGCTTGACTTCATCTATAGCTCTCGTTCACCACTTGCTCCATGTTGGTCTCCCACTTCTCAAAACTACAAGACTTTGATACCGGTTGTACCAGGAGTACATCAAGATCTCTAATGCTGGCTAATTCCAGAACATATCCACAGAGGTGTTTCCTTGATTCCAGCAGAATTATTGATTGTGAGAATAGACACAAGCAAGATGGGTTGGGAAGGGCCACCTGCAGTTCTTCCTCGGCTCGGGGCAGATGAACTAAGAAGGAAATTCCCAATTCTTCCAACTAGAAGGAGCTTGAAGCAGTTCACAGGGCTCTTTTGTTCTTTTAGCCCTTAATTCAACATCAAGCAGTTTTCATTCAAACCAACAATCATTTACCCAGGGCATACCTGAATTGACTGGCAAATGCCCACCACTCTGTTTCTCCATCCGCGAAGAATATGCCTGTGGATAGAGGGCAATCTTCTCTCTCTGTCAGTGGGAAAAGAGAACGGGCCTGCAGACAAACTCAGTCGGAAATTTCTGTCACCAGCATCCCTATGTCCAGGAGCGGCCAGTACAGAAGAGCATTGGGAAGGGTGGAGGAGCGTGGGCGGCAGATGACGGGATAGGTAAAAATAAATAAAAAAATTATAAAACCATTTACCTTGCGCTTGCCGCAACCCAAACTCAGCAATGCGGCAAGTGCAGGGTAAGTGGTTTTATTTCTTTTTTTATTTAATTTTACCTATCCTGTTGTCTATTGACTCTCTGGCCTGTTTCGCCCCACCGCACCGCTCTTACCTGTGCCGGCCACGCCTGCCTATGTATCTGTCCTCGACACTTCAAGACAATCTCAGAGACGTTTAAAATTCCCTAGCTAGATCATTTGGCTACCCAACAGAACTCTCTTCTTCCGACATTCTGCAGTCTGGTTCCTTTCAGTCAGGCCTGGGCAATAGATGTTCTTTCAATGAAGTAGTTTCTGGGTCTCCTGTACTGCTTCCCCTCATTCCAATTAGTCCTAAGGGTGCAAGATTTTGAAGGGCCGGGCAGAGATTCCCTTTGTTGCACTCCGTTCGCTGAGCTGGCCATGTAACACATTCCTTCTGCAGATGTCGGTTAGTCCACAATGGTTGTTCCCAATTAACCACTTCCCTCTGAGTCAACTTCTTCTTCCATTAGATTGCCTTTGGAGACTCAACCTCGGGGTCAGCACTTGAAAGGAAGGCCTTAGTGATGCAAGGTTGTTCTCTAGAAGTTGTGCAACGTATCCAACAATCCAGAAGGCCCTCCACTCTAAAGATCTATGCCTATCACTGGTACAATTTTTTTTATGGTGCAATGAAAAATGTATTTTCCCTTTATCCCGTGATCCTGCTAAAGTTTTAGATTTTTAAAGGGATGGCTTTCTCCTGGGTTGGCAGTGTCTGCCATTAGGAACTAGTGGAAAGCCGCTTAGACTTTCAATGGGAAGCAAGTGCATTCAATTGCAGCCTTAGCCACCCTTTTGCCGGAGAGTTTTTTCCTTAGAAGACTTCTTGTATATTCTCCACCCCCACTTGAGAGCTTACTTTTAGTACTACAAGCTTTGCAGTCTCTTCCATTTGAACCACTTTCATCAGCAAATCTTAAATGTCTCACAGCAAAGGTGTATTTTTTTGTAGCTATTTGCTCAGGCAGAATGATCAGTGAAATTGGTGCCTGTTTTTGAAATTCTTTCCGCAATAGGTAGTGCTAAGGCCACGTCCCCATTCCTGCCCAAAATCCCATTGGTGTCTCATTGCTCGGAAGGCATGGTATTGCCTGACTTTTCTCTTAATCCTCTTTCAGAGGAAGCGATTAAGCTACATGCCTTCCATGTACACAGGGTGTTAATGTTGTAAGGAAACTTCACTAATGTTGTACATGTTTGAACTTAGCTATTGCGAGGTCAGAGGTTCCAGCTTTGAATCAAGCTAAAATTCTGGCACATATGGGTTTGTCAGTTGCTGCCAGGGACTAGTGAGACTAGATTTGCTGTGCGTCATGGGCACTTGGCCATATAAAGACTTAGCTTTTGCTTCACTTCTTGTTTAAGTCTACACTACATATTGGTGACGAGTGGAGTTTGCGAGTGCCCACAGATGCAAGTCAGCACCGGCATGCGTCTGCACTACTCCTGGAGCTTCAACGTGGAGAAATTGCAGTGCTGCTCTCAACAGGAGGCCACAGAAGGCATGCAGAGAAAGCGTGAAGGAAGCAGACGTGTAAGCAATCGCTATGCTGCGATTTTCAACTTTCTTGTTTGGTCCTTGACCTGCAGAGGGCAAGCGGAGTTGTTAAGCCTACCCTGCTGAGCTAGGGTTATGGAACAGGAGTTCCTCCCTGCATGTGCTCCATGCGTGAGGATCCTGTACGCGTTCCAAGCATAATACTTGGTTCATCAGAATAATGTTTTCTCAGTCTCACTACAGATTCTTTATATTGATCCCAATCCCTTTCCCCAGATTGACCATGTGGAGCTGTCAAAAGTGGTAAATTGTCAAATAGTCCTTGAGCGGCATGACCTAACCTACCAAAAAATAATGTCAACTTGTGACCAGATGGGTAATCCATGGCATCTATTGCAACCAGGCAATTCTTGGTGTTTGTCAAGAATAATGAAACCCACAATCAAATTTTAAAGGATGTCTTATTGATTTTGACACCAGTTGAGATGAAAATGAGGCGGAACAAATGTCATTTTGTGGGCAGGAGTTATAATATTTAGGCCATAATACTTCATCTTCTGGGATAAAATCCAAGTTTATGCTAATATGAGCTATTAAGGAAGCAAAAAGACAGGGCCAGCCTCCGGTTCTTTCTGGGCTTAGCCAAATATTATGCACGGTACGTACAAGGTTATGCCCAGTTAGTGGAAACATTGAGTACTCTCCTTAAAAAAGGGTTGAAAGTTGCATGGTCAGAGGACTGAGAACAAGCATTTTGCAAAATAAAAGAGCTCATAGTAGAAGCTCCTGCTTTGAATGCTTATAATTATACTAACAAACACAATGTCTAGATAGGTCGTTTTTTAATTACTCATACAAGACTTCAGTGCTTTGTTCTAAAGCCCCTGTGTTTTTTTATTTCACTTCTTTTTATACTTTTTTTTTAAAGAATTAAACCATTATTCTCATGTCTCTTATCGGGCCACACAAATATTTCAAAGACATATTTACACATTCAAAACAATATGTAGTACTGGACTACCACAAAATGCAAAACAAAATTCACAGTGCAATACATATAACAATACATGAACAATACAGATACAGATGACCAACTCGTAATTTACAAATACACTTGGTGGACACTCAAATGTGACCCCAAAGGCTGCTGCCTTTTGTCCTGCCTATGTGTAACTCTCACAGAATACTTAGTTCAAAAGGTGTTGTCTAAGGGGGGCCAAACAATATATGCATTCCCTCGTGGCACACCCAACTGTTGATCCCATGAGCACAAGCCAACGCGTATCAAACCCTATGCTGCTTAAGGGTTCTCCTCAGGACTCAGACTTGGTGGTCTTGGTATACTAAAAAAATTCAAACCAAAGAATGTGTCTTTTAGTATTGTGTCCCTTGCCCTCACCCTACACCCTATGTATATTAAGAAACTGTTTTTTTTTTAAACCTACTTTGTTTCAGCTACTGATGTGGCTGTTTCCTTGTGTAACCATTTTACTCCAATTAGCACTGCTGTATTGAAATGAGAAATAAGTATACTCTAGAGCAGAGCACTTTGAGCCAGTTGTCATAGAGAATTTAAGGGGGACATATGACGTGTACCTTATTCCTTCTTTCTGTGTCGGTGTCAGAATTCTTTGAAGCACTCTAAATTCCGTAGGAATCTTGTTACTGAAAACCAAAAGATTGCATTTGTGTCAACGAAGACTTCTTCCTACAAGTAAAATGGTCAGCCATGACCTGCCCCTTTGCGCCAGAAATGGCGATATTATACATGGACCGTTACGAACATCGATTTATCTATAATAACAACCCATACAGTGATCAGATTGTACAGTGGTACAGATATCGTGATGACGTCTGGTGCATTCCTGGACGTTGAAGTAAAAACATCAACCTATGGATTGATTATAATGCTGCATACCAACAAGCCGACAAAAACAATGCATTGCATTTTAGAAGCTACCACCCAAAGAAACTGAATAATAATTTGCCATTTGGTCAGTATTTACGCATTCAGTGCAACTGCATGAGAAGCAAGGATTTTGTACTACTTGCAGACGTGCTGACTAAGGAATTAATGGAGAGGGGATACCCCAAGAAAATTCTTAAACAGTTGATGAAACAAACCTGGTTTACACCCAGAGAACATCTTTTAACGAAAAAAATCAAACCACCAATGGACCGGATTGTTTGCGTTACCACCTTTGGCCCACATACTCAGACTGTCAAGAAAATAATGATGAACGACTGGCATCTGATTGAAGGCTCGATATCTGGTGTAGGCCTACTGCTATTTGCATTAAAGAAAAATCGGAGTATTGGCCAGCAAGTGATTCGTACCTCCCCTCCCACTCAAGAAAGATGCAATACACTGAGGACGATGCTTAACTTGCAACCTGTCCAGGGGCACCATAAATGCGGCAGTTGCTCCGTGTGAAGCACTTCAATAGAAGGCAACATTTATAGCAATGGTTGAAGACATTGGCGCCACAAGGATTTCACTAATTGTAAGACCTGAAATGTAGTATATGCAATCTTTTGCCCATGCAAATGATGTATATTGGCAAAACCAGTCAGGAAGTGCGACAAAAGATCATACAACATCACTCCAGACTAAAGAATAAGGTCTTAACAGCACCGATGGTGAATAATTTCATTGCAAACAACCGCTCTGAGAATGAGTTCAAATGAACAGTTCTAAGTTCAATTAAACCAAAATCAAGAAGTGACTATAACACACTGCTGACTCAAAGGGAAGCATTTTTGATCATGAAATTTGACACTGCAATAAGAGAACTTAATGAACTACCAGAAATAGCGAGGTTGTAAGACACTCAACTGAAGTTACAACTTTGCAGACTACAATACCCAGAACGCAATGCACCAAACTGCTTGGTTTAAACCCCACTCAGGGATTTGATATTTGCTGACTGATTTTTAAAAAACAGTTGAGCTGAATTGGGTTTTGGAAGCAGAACGAGCGAGGACCTGTGAGCTGAAGGAGATCCAGTCGAAAGGCAAGTGACTGGGAACTGTAGCACGCAGTAACTAACCGCTGAGATATAATGCTTGAAATGCGAAGAACGCGCGCTCTACATGCATTTAGTTAAAAAACGTTCAACTGCTAACAACCACGCGCTGTTAAACGCTGAGACCCCTCTGTGATAAAAATGTGCTTAGACAAACATGCGGTTTCGCTCTTAAGTGTAACTGAAGGAGAACAGAAAAGTAATGAACAATATAAATTTAGAAACAGTTTTGCTCGCCAAAGAAGATAACTGCCAAAATAATAGCGTTTTAATCGATAGGTCTCTGACACAAATGCAATCTTTTGGTTTTCAGTAACAAGATTCCTACGGAATTTAGAGTGCTTCAAAGAAATCTGGCACCGACACAAAAAGAAGGAATAAGGTACATGTTATATGTCCCCCTTAAATTCTCTATGACAACTGGCTCAAAGTGCTCTGCTCTAGAGTATAATTATTTCTCATTTCAATACAGCAGTGCTAATTGAAGTAAAATGGTGCCACAAGGAAACAGCCCCGTCAGTAGCTGAAACAAAGTAGGTTTTTTTTTTAAAGTTTCTTAATATACATAGGGGGTTGGGTGAGGGCGAGTAACACAATACTAAAAGACACATTCTTTGGTTTTAATTTTTTTTCAGTTTGCCAAGACCACCAAGTCCGAGTCCTGAGGAGAACCTTTAAACAACATGCATAGGGTTTGAAATGCGTTGGCTTGTGCTCATGGGATCAACAGTTGGGTGTGCCACGAGGGAATGCATATATCTTTTGGTCCCCCTTAGACAACACCTTTTGAACTAAGTATTCCCTGAGCGTTACACATAGGCAGGACAAAAGTCAATAGCCTTTGGGTTCACATTTGAATGTCCGCCAAGTGTACTTGTAAATTACAGACTGGTCTTCTGTATCTGTATTGTTCATGTATTGTTATATGTATTGCACTGGGAATTTTGTTTTGCATTTTGTGGTGTTACAGTACTACATATTGGTTTGAATGTGTAAATATGTCTTTGAAATATTTGTGTGGCCCGATAACAGACGAGAATAATGGTTTAATCCTTTGAAAAAAGTATAAAAAGAAGTGAAATAAAAAACACAGGGGCTTTAGAACAAAGCACTGAAGTCTCGTATGAGTAATAAAAAATTACCTATCTGGACATTGTGTATGTTAGTATAATTTAAGAGTGGTCTAGTCCAGCTAGTGCATAGACCCAAGCCTTCGGTGTTCATAAAGCTTGAATGCTTATAAGACAGGCATGATTATGGGATCATTCCAGCCTGACAGGTCTTGGAGCAGTATTCAGCCAGTGGTCAGTGGTCAAAGAGCAGACAGTAGACTTCGCTTCAAGGTCTCTCAAACAGGCACAATCGGGAGGGAAGCGTTAGCTTGCATATGGATTGTGCACAAGTCCAGAATGTACATATGGGGACGTCAATTCGAACTGTTCAGCGACCAGAAGCATCTAGTTAATATCCTTAATAGTAAAGGGTCAAGTCATCTGTCCGCCAGGTTAGTGAGTTTGGCATAGAAACTTCAAGAAAATAATTTTGAAGTCAAATATCTTTCTGAAAGGAAAACATTTCGGGCTGACTGCCTAGCGCTCATGTCTTCAGAGGATAAGGAGGAGGATGGTAAGGATGATACTGACTGGTTGCTGCTGCTGGTTGCTGTTGTGGATGCTGTTTGTCAATTTGAGAACATTTCGGAAAGTAGATGGGTGGGGGCATGTTGTGAGGACAAGAACATGCAGAAGATTATGAGGTTTGTACTGAATGGTTGGCCAGAGAATAGGTGTCTTTCTCAGGTGGCTGAGGAATTATCAATGAATTATCAATGATTCATGGAGTTGTCATGCATGGTGAAGTATTTGTATACCACCTGTGAGTGTGAGGCATGAGCTGGTGGTGCTGGTCCATTAAGGGCATTTAGGAATTTCAAAAACTTCCACGAGAATGAAGCAGTTTTATTGGTGGCCGCTGTTAGACGCCAATGTAAAACAATTTGACAAATGTGCTGAATGTTTGACTTCAGATAAGCACTGTAAGACTAAAGAAATTCCTTTGTGGAGGGTAGCCTTTCCTGGGGCACACTGAGACAAGGTGGACTAGATTTTTCTGGTCTGTACTCCCTACTTTCCAGCAACATGAGGTACCGGATATAATTAATTGACTATTATTCAACGCAGATATATTTCTCATTTGTTGATTCCCCTTTCACTAATGTAGCTGTCATTTCTAGTAAATGTGTTTGACCTGTACGGTGCTCCAAAAGAGGTTGCCACAGACAGTAGGAGCCACTTTGTTTCAGACCGTATGTGTTCATTCCTCAAACAGCATGGCATTAAACATGTGATGGTTGTACTGTACTCACCTACTTCAAACAGATTAGTAGAAAGGGCGAACAACATTATAAAAGAATGCATACAAACAGCTATAACTTCAGACCAGGACGTTTCAGTGTTTTTGAAGATAAGGGTCTGGAACTACAATGTGACTCCTCACAGCACCACACCATTCACAATGTTGAGGGGATGCAAGGCACACACTAATTTGAGTCCAAATTAGAGGACTAAGGAGGGCTACATCAGTCCTGAGGTAAGGAAAAGGTTTCTGCCGCAGTAGCTTTAAAGCAATTTAAGATTAAAAGATATTGTGATGAAAAACACAGTACTCGTGATAAAAATGTTAATGTTGGAGCTTGGGTGATGATAAAACATCCAAGGAGAGTTAAACAGGGTGAGTCCAGGTTTTCATTACCTCTGCAGGTTTTGAAAGTCCACAAAGGTGCTGGTTTAATACAGGACAAAGGTTGGCGGAATAGGAGGCACCTTGTAAAACTGTCTTCAGAAAAAGCAAACATTATTAAAAAAGAATGTGTGTCTGAGTGCTGCTCTGCTTGGTTGCAGCCTGAGAATGTTAATGATGGCCCTATCCAGCATCCTGCAGTTCAAGAACAAGCAGGTTGTCAGCAAATTGATGGTTTGAGGAAGACCAGTTCACGTGCAATTAGAGTACCTACCGGCTCGCTTTAATGATTACATTACGTATTAATGCAAAATTTATGATGCATTTTATTTATGTTTTTTGTTTTGTTCAGAAGGAGGAAGGTGTTGTAAAGACACTTCACTTATGTTGCAAGGACACTTCATTTATATAGTTATACATATTTGAAGTTAGCTATTGTGAGGCCAGAGGTTTCAGCTTGCAATCGAGCTAAGGTTTTGGCAGTGGCGTCTTTGTCAGTTACTGCCAGGGTCTTGGCGAGACGAGATGTGCTGTGCGTTGTGGGCACTTCACTATATAAATAAAGACTTACCTTTTGCATCACTTCTTGTGTAGGTCGTCACTATAGTTAGCCAGTTATCTGAAAATATCTCCAAAAGTAGACGCCCTGTTGTCACATATGGTCTCTCAGGTAAAGGTCTTTGCTTTTCAACTTCCTCTGTATCCAGGTAGATTAAGCTGGTCATTTCCAAAGCATGTGAGATCTCAGGGAAGGCGATCCCATCTCAAATTCTGGGTAGATCAACCAGGGGTTTGGGACGCTTCTTACGCAGCCTTTAAAGGAGCATCCATCCATTCGAGGCATCTGTTGTGCTGCAGTGTGGGCATCCCCCAATACATTCATGCTTCACTGTCGTTTACGGCTGAATGGGTAAGTGGTGACACTTTGGCTCACGTGTTTTACCTTCTGTTCATTCTCTTTAAAAGTATTGTTCTGGTGTGGTTAAACCGCAATAAAATTCAAGGTTGTTGCATTAAGCTTGTGTATATTTTCTTTCCTTTTCAACGAGTATATTAAATGACTCAATATTATATTTGCTTGGGTATTTTCCCGCTTGTAAGGACTGGATGAGGAAGATGGCGAGGAGGTAATAATGATCCTGGTTACTTACTTGTATCTTCATTACTCCGAATCCAGGCCTTCCAGGTTCCAGTAATACATCCCTTCCGCCCTCACAGTTTCCATTGATTGATTTATGTAACTAAATTAATCAGCACAGGAAGAATTCCTCAGGGAATTACATATTTCAATTCTTGTAGGTAGTTGGGAGGGGTTTAAAAGTCGGGCTTGGTAAACAATGTCTGCAATGTAGTATGAAAAACTTACCTGTAAAAACCGAAACGTGGTTAGACCTGGACTCGTAGTAATGGCAGATGATTTTGGTTTCCAAGGAAAAATTATACACCATAGGACGAGTTAGAATGGTTGTACAAAATGAGATCAAATGTGGTTTGTTTCGTTAAATATCAAGGCCTAACATGACCCTTTTTGGTTGTGATGAGATGGAACTGAATCAGACTGTGATCTTCTGCTCTCTTGGTTAATTTACAGCTGCCTGTAGCCTTGTTAACCCGTGCGTTGCCTGAAAAGAACTAATACGCTAGATTTTACTGTCAAGTAGTCTTACAGGTCACCAAATAGATTTTACTAGTGAAACGCGGAGGCAGGGCTCCCTCTACCGGCTATCAGTGTGTACTGCAACTTGCCCACGGATCACGCTTCCTGCTTGCTGAAAATACCACCGACCCTGCTAAATAAATATTTATTGCTAGTTGTATTTTTTTTTTTTTTTTTGCAGATTTATATAGCGCGAACTCGACCGGAAGGTATTGGCGCGCTTTACATGAGCACCGGTTACGTAACACAACATTAATTTTTTGGGTAGGCATGGGAGGATTAGATGGTTTGCCCAGAATCACAGGATGTGGATGCGACCCTGAGGATCGAACCTTGGTTTCCCAGCTCCAAAGTCGGCAGTCCAGCCGTCAGACCACACTTATTTATTTATAAAGTTTTATATAGCGCTGGCTAGACCCAGAGGTATAAGAGCTCTTTACATAAGAATCAGTGCGTTACAGGTTACATGGTTACAGGATCAGCAAGTTACAGGTTACATACTTACAGCAATTAGATCAAAGAAAACAGAGGGGGGAGTAAAAACAGCGGGGGGGGGGGGATGAAGAAAACAGTCAGTTGTCCGGCTGGGTAGGTGATGGCCAAGGGGAGGGAACCAGAGCCAGACTCCTCAATAGCTGCAAAGAACAGCTCCACCGGGCATCAGCCAAGGTACTCGGGCTCCGCATTAGGTACAAAACAGTTTTGGAATCAGCCCAGGGGGCATCGTCATACCTCCTTGAAAAAGCACCAGGTCCCAGTATTCCTGGGGAGTGCCGCCCGCCTCGTCTTTCAGCTTACCCCCAAAACACAAGTGATGGGAGGAGAGGAGGAGACAGTTCCAAAGTCTGAAAAATTCACACTAAGAGCTGGCCTGGGAAAACAGCACAGGAATAGCCGGACATTCGAGAGAATTGCTTGCTTCCATTATTTTAAGGACGCTCTGTATCTCACCAGATGCCCAGGCCTTGCCGAAGATTTGGAAGGGCGGCTGTTTTTCATCTCAACCGGAGTGCAAACTGGGATGGATGAATCGAGAAACCCGCAGGCAGTCAAACTAACCTCAAGGTAGAACGAAAGATGACACGTTTAACATACAAGGTGGATGTATCCCATCCAGAGTCCCTCAGGAAGAGAAAATAAAGCACAGGGCTGGACTGCGTGAGGCAAATCCATACCATGTCCAGAACAGAGAGCTATGCAAATACATGTGTCTTTCCCAATTCCCCTTTCCCTTCTGGTCTCACGACTGGCTTTCAGCCTTCTTACAGTACAAGGTCTTAAAAAGGAGTTATGGAAAGGATAAAGGATGAAAGGTTCAAGCTGGGAAATTAAATCAGGTGATGTTTTAGATCACTGTGACCCTGTTTTCTAATTTACATGTCACAAAACACAGACAGTATATGAAATTGAGTTAATGGTTGACGGGTGTGAAATCCTCCTCAAGCAGCAACCACAAACCTTGTCAGGATGAAGACACAAGCAAACCTCAAATTATGGACACTTGCTAGCGCTGATCTGATGGCCGGAGCGGCAATTTGATGAAAACCAGCAGATATACCGAGCAAAGCCGTGCTGAAGCAAGAAAATCAGCAACCGGAGGTCATGCTGGGCACATTGTTGTGACTGACCGGCGATCGATTTCGCGTTTGGGAGAACACCCGAAGGATCACTCAAGGATGAGATTGACTACGAAAATGGCGCCATGTGCAGTCTCACAGCGATTCAAAAACCCTTCCTTGAACATGCCTGAGCCGGCGTGATTGACTGCAAGCGACCTCAGCTTCTAGTTCGGTACGGGCGGACTGCAATAATAGATCAAAAAAAAAAAAGAGAACTTTGCTAGAAACCCTACCTTTAGCCTCTGAGTGGCGCGGAGATGTCTCCCTGCAGGACTGGTTGCGGAGTTGATTACAGCTGACGAAGATCCGATGTTCCGATCCTTCCTTGTGCTAATACTGCGTCGCATAACACTGCTGGAGCAGACTGACCAGGCCACGGGGATGCCGACGTAAGTGGACGATGGAAGTGCCTTGCTGTGACAACGCCTTTCCCCAACATGGCGGACATCACGAACGAGCAACGCGACTGGTAACGGTGATGTTTGTGGGGGGATGTAGAACCACCAAAGGGTAGTTTTGAGGCAGAGAGAGACTCGCTAGGGCTATGGAAAGCATCGGGGGCACCGGATGAAGAACTACATTTGGATACACATATATCCCGAGTGCCTGACCCTAACATGGCCACCGCTCCCTCTTTACCGCGGTCTTCAATCTCTGTCCCGCTTGAGGCTCAAGAGGAAGGTCCTTGTCATCTTGTGCATCTTGTGCTTCAGACCCTCGGGGGGGCAACGCCAAACATACCCCCCCGGCAACGCCTCACACACCGCACCAACCCCCCCAACCGGGCAACGCCCCAGACACTGAAGAATAAAACCCCGCACCCCCTCAGACACCGAACCTACCCCCCCACTCCCCTGGGCAATGCCTCAAACATCGAACCGCCTGAGGAGGAGGGGAGCCTGGAAGTGTCCGCACCGGTCCCCGCTCAGAGGGAGCGCATGGAGGACTCCATTGTGGCACCTGTGAAGAAACAGACCTGCTTTTTGAATGCCTCGCAGCAGATCCCTGGGAACTTTTACCGAACTACCTACCCCCTATCCCTCCCTGCTCTACTCCTCTCCTCTTTCCTGCTACTAACATTTGCCCTCACCTGTCCTTGCCTTAGTCCCCACCCTGTTTACCTGTGAATTTCCCACGTCATTTGAGAGCTAGCTATTTTGTCTGATGCCCAATGGAGCTACCTGGTTTAGCTATAGGGGAGACAGGTCGGGGATTCCCTCCTTGGACGTCACCTACCCAGTCGGTCTTTAGCCAGACTTCCTTTCGTCTCTCCTATCGTCTCTTCCTGCTTCCTCCTCTATTTATATCTCTACTTCTCTCCTCTCTCAATGTATTGAGACTGAACTATTTTGTCTAATGCCCAATGGAGCTACCTGGTTTAGCTATAGGGGACATGGGCCGTGGATTCCCTCCTTGGTCGTCACCTACCCAGTCGGCCTTTAGACAGATTTCATTTCATCCCTCCTTGTTGTCTCTTCCCCTATCCTCCCTTTCTCACCTTCCCTGTTCCCTCCCCTCTACGCTCCATTTATTTTGCCCTCTATGTTATTTAAAAGTTTCCCATTGAGACCTAGCTATTTGGCCAAAGCACGGTGGAGCTACCTAATAGCTATAGAGGAGATGGGTTTTGGGACTTCCCCCTCGACCGTCACCTACCCAGCCGGTCTTTGGGTAGACTTTCCTTCGTCTTTCTGCAGTTTCTCCTTCCCATCCTGTTTTTCTGCGAACCTCTTCCCTCGACACTTGAGACTGAACTACTTTGTCTGATGCCCGATGGAGCTATCTGGTTTAGCTATAGGGGAGATGGACTGTGGATTCCCTCCTTGGTCGTCACCTACCCAGTCGGTCTTTAGACAAACTTCCTCTCGTCTCTACGGTTGTCTCTTCCCTTATCCTCACGTTCTCACCTCACCTACCCCCCACTTCTTTTCTCTCTCCTGTCTCTCCTCTCCTAATGTATTGCTGATTGTTTGATGTAATGTGTAATTGTTGATCTTTTTCTGTTATACTGTTAAACCACATTGTTGCACTTCCTTTCGTCCCTCCTGTCGTCTCCTCCCGCATCCTCCCTCTATTTATGTCTCTCCTTCTCCCCTCTCTCAATGTATTGAGACTGAACTTTTTTGTCTGATGCCCGATGGAGCTACCTGGTTTAGCTATAGGTGAGATGGACCGTGGATTCCCTCCTTGGTCATCACCTACCCAGTCGGTCTTTAGACAGAATTCTTTTCGTTTCTCCGTACTGTTTCTTCCCTTATCCTCCCTTTCTCACCTCCCCTGCCCCCTCCACCACTTTTCACTCTCCTTTCTCTCCTCTCCTAATTGTATTGCCTATTTTTTGGGATTTATTGTGTAATTGTTGAACTTTTTCTGTTACATTGTTGATTCTCATGTAAATTGCTCTGATACCTCCGGGTCTAGCCAGCGCTATATAAAACTCTTTAAATAAATAAATCTCTGAAACCAACGCCTGTACTTCATAGCTGTGACTAGTCCGTATAAGACCAGGGAAGCAGCACTGGGATCCCTGAAACCAGAGCCCATTCTCTGTGTCTGAAGCCAATCCGGAAACTTGCAAACCCAGGCCTCACTGGAGAGACAGTGGCAATAGCCATCTTGAGGAGTGAAATAACTGGCAGGTCATCATTCTCGCAGATGGGTCCCAGCTCACCGAGCTCCTTCACGCCGCATCGTTGGGGTCAGGCAGCGTATTCTCGAACCCTCCCCAAGTCGCCCTCAGGTCGTTATTGCTGCCGCCAACGAGACCGCCAGGCTCTGGGATGTTTCCTACAGCTGAAACCGGCATCCCGGAGCGGCCAGGCCCCCTGGGTCCGCTAAAGAGAAATCAGAGCGGCAGAGCCGTGCAAGTAGGCTACCGCCGGGCACCATCTTAGACCTACACGACATCCTCTCCACTACTAGTATTCCACTATTTGTTTGTGGATTTTGAATTATTTTGTTCAATTGTCGAGCTTTTTGGGCATGAGGTGTTTTCTGCACCTTGTACAGAAATAATAAAATTAAATAGAGAAACGAAGGTTCCGATCGGTAGTTGCAGTACTCCACCTGAATAAGAAATAAAAGTGTGTTGGGGGAGAATGGAATATGCCTGTACCCGATGCTTGCAAGCTCATTCATTTTGAAAATACTTTTAACCCTAAGTGTCACTGGGTTGATTGCCAGTTTCAAGTGCTTTAAACGGGTTTGTGGAAGAAAAGATGGGAATCGGAAGTAAGTCTCCGCCCAAGGAAGGTAGAGTTGGTAAAGTGATTGGGAAAGGAGTGTTCTCCCGGCTTGTGCAACTTCTGGCATTTAGTTGGATTCAAAGATGACCAGCAGTGAACGTTCCAAGCTAAATACCATCTCTGTTGGAAATAGGTTTATAAGAAGCAGCTCACTTCTGTGCAAAAAAACACGGCCCTTCTGTAAAAAACAAAGTTTTCAAATTACGGAAGCAAGGGATGCACCCGGTTTGCCTAGTCCTCGAAGCCTGCCTGTATGATGAGCCAATGTGCTGTAACACCACTGAGTTGTACATTGAACAAGTTATTTGCAGTGTTGCCAAATTAAAACACTATATCAGGCACTATGTTTAAAAATGCGCATGTCACCACCCTTGGATAGCAAACCAGTAGAGCTAATGTTGGTGGGTGCGTAGTCAAAGCTAATAAAGAGACCGGTTTTAATTTATAAAGTTTTATATAGCACTAGCTAGACCCGAGAGTATCAGAGCGCTTTACATTCACAAAGGAAAAGAAAAGATTGCACAACATCGCAGGGCTGAGAATGCATAAAGATGGCATTTAAATTATCTATGGAGAAGTAAGCTTAGAGGGCTCATAGAAGGCCAACAATAATAGCGCGTTATACATTATAGTGACTGATATCGCTAAGCTCCGCACCGCAGAATAAATCAAAAGATAAGACGACTTGGACTGGCCTGCTCTGATATTAATAGCATATAAAAACTCTCCCACACATGAACAAAAATTATATTTTCGTACATCAATATAATAGGTTGAACAGAACAAAATTGTGTTTCTATTGGCTGGTTTTGGAGACTTTACATCCCGCCGAAGAGCTTTAAGAAAATTACTTTTTTTCATTTGGTCAAAACGGCAACATCTTTCTGAAGAGCCCTCAAAACCCCATGAATACGTTGTTTGGTCAAAGTAGTACTTTCACTAACTGAAGGACAACGCGCTAAAAACAATAGGCCTCTCGGTGAACCTTTCCATAGGCACTGCATCTGGATGTGTCTAGTTTCTGGGGCTCATGAGGTCTTTTAATGCTGCCTTGGAGCTCCGCCTGGTGTGCATCTTATCTAGGGAAGAATGCCTTTCAAAAGCACATTCTGTCATCCCAAAAGCAGTAACCTGATGAATACCACGCATGTACTTTGAGGCACAAAAGGAACACTTCACAGGCACCTTGGGAACACATCACATGACATCTGGAAACATCACAATACATCTGGGGCACCCAGGGAACAGGGCAGACGGGGAACACTTAATTGAGCACCGGGACAGCCAGAGGGCACATAACACGGCAGCTGGGGAGAGCTTCACAGGGCAGCTGGGGAGCACATCACAGAATAGCTGGGAAGCACTTCACAGGACACCCAGGGAACTCCTCTCAGCCAGGACACCAGGGGGAACACATCAGAGGATACCAGAATAACACCTCACAAGGCACCTGGAGAACACCAGTCAGGATACCTGAGAATATTTTATAGATACGCTATCCTGTTTTAGGTTTAAACCTATAATAACTGATGAACCCCCACAGAAAAGGAAAATAGCCCTCTCCAGAGTAAACATAAAAAGACTTAAAGAACACCTTTGCTACCACAAGCTAAATGCCATTCAAAGAAAGGAAAAGGTGAGTGAAACAATCATTTTTATTTCTTCCTGAAGGGACCAATACAATATAACTGTTATATAAGGCAGCAGCAAAAAAGATTAGGCTAACAGTATTCTGCTTGATTTTTTGTTGTTTAGAGATGTCACTAAAAATTGTTTCTTCATCCTCTTTTCAGTTTTATGGTCTCTGGTCTAAAGATGCAGGGTTTAGAAGCATGTTTTAGTTCTTATTTAATTTTTTTATAAACTGTAGAGAATCAGAATATATCTAAATCATAATTGATATTTTGGCTACTTTTGATTCTTTCACTGATAGGTAAAATGACTGGTTTCATAAGAATCTTTCCCAATATGTACCATCACATTTACCCACAGATGGAGAATGGATGAAACCCTTTGATATATCAGCTCCCTTTTCTGGTGAGTCAGTATTGATAGTAGGTGAACTGCCAAACACCCCAGGCTTTAAACATTTAATGCAAAGTGTAGTGACAGGTATATGTGAAAAGAGTGCTCTCACCAAGGATCTGAGATAGTGGTGGAAAACATAGAACGCAGTGTCACTTGGAATGCTGCTGAAAAAAAATCTTACCAAGTTCAACAAAGATTGGAGTTATATTGTTTGTATTTGTAGTAATTCAGCTACGTATATGAAAATGTTGTGTGATGACCTGTCAAAATAGATACCTGAGATGAAGCGCTTCCTTATAAGACATCCTTTCCACTTGCTAGATGGTATGCTGAAAGCATCTTTACAATCTTCAGAACATATATTTTACAGTGTATGAGAAATGACTTACAATGATGCATAGAAATGTCCATTCACCAACCATGGCATTTCAAGTCAATGAAGCCGCGCTGAGGTACTCTGCACAAGTACTAGATACCTTCCATGAAGGGGAATTTTCTCTGGATTTTGAAAAGTACCGCTTCATTTTTGACCGCTTTAATAACTGAGGGCATATGAGCCCAGTGCAACGTATATGCTGCAGAACCTGTCCCAGAGAATCACAATCTTCAGGTGCACCAGTATTGGCATAGAAAGCTATGTCAGTGGCCAGAGTTAGCAAATTGTGTACTGGCTGTTTTAGCCTTTCACGTCTCAAATGCAAATGTTGAGAGGGCCTTTTCACACATAAACGTTTACATGGGAAGGAAAGAGCGAGCACCCATGACCAAAGACTCACTAACGAAGTATTGTATGGTGTACTACAATAAGTTTGATTTGTAAAAATGTATTTGGACCTCACATACCCTGTACGCACAGTCTATACACGTGCACTATCAGTGTAGAAAGCAAACAATAATAAAATTAAAACCTTCCATAAACACCTGAAAAACACTGTTTATGTTGTTTTTAAATGCGAGAAAATGTGTAACCACTTATAACCACTATTTTTTAAGGTACTGAAAACACTGAAAAAACCCTATCACAATTTACCAAAAATTGAAACTGAAAACAGGAAAGCCTACTCATAGAACACCTCTCAGGGCACCTGCGAGACACAGGGAACAACTCACAAGACCCCTGGAGAACACCTTGCAGGACATCTGGAGAACACCTCGCAGGACACCTGGAGAAGACCTCACAGGTCACCTGAAGAACACCTCGCAAGATACCTAGAGAACACCTCACAGGACACCTGGAGAAGACCTCACAGGTCACCTGGAGAACACCCCGCAAGATACCTAGAGAACACCTCGCAGGACACCTGGAGATGACCTCATAGGACACTTGGAGAACACCTCGCAGGAAACCTGGAGAACAGCTCATAGGAAACCTGGAGAACACCTCGCAGGACACATGGAGAACACCTCGCAGGAAACCTGGAGAACACCTCGCAGGACACCTGGAGATGACCTCATAGGACACTTGGAGAACACCTCGCAGGAAACCTGGAGAACAGCTCATAGGAAACCTGGAGAACACCTCGCAGGACACATGGAGAACACCTCGCAGGAAACCTGGAGAACACCTTGCAGGACACCTGGAGAACACCACAGGAAACCTGGAGAACACCGCAGGAAGCCTGGAGAACACCTCATAGGAAACCTGGAGAACACCCCGCAGGACACCTGGAGAACACCTCGCAGGACACCTGGAGAACACCTCGCAGGACACCTGGAAAACATCTCGCAGGAAACTTGGAGAACACCTCGCAGGACACCTGGAGAACACCTCGCAGGACACCTGGAGAACACCTCTTGGAAACCTGGAGAACACCTCGCAGGACACCTGGAGAACACCTCGCAGGATACCTGGAGAACTCCTCGCAGGACACCTGGAGAACACCTCAAAGGAAACCTGGAGTACAACTAGCAGGATACCTGGAGAACACTTCGCAGGACACCTGGAGAACACCTCGCAGGATACCTGGAGAACACCTCGCAGGACACCTGGAGAACACCTCATAGGACACCTGGAGAACACCTCACAGTACACCTGGAGAACACCTCACAGGACACCTTGAGAACACCTCATAGGAAACCTGGAGAACACCTCGCAGGACACCTGAAGAACACCTCGCAGGAAACTTGGAGAACACCTCATAGGAAACCTGGAGAACACCTCACAGGACACCTGGAGAACACCTCACAGGACACCTGGAGAACACCTCGCAGGATACCTGGAGAACACCTCGCAGGACACCTGGAGAACACCTCGCAGGACACCTCGCAGGACACCTGGAGAACACCTCAAAGGAAACCTGGAGAACACCCCGCAAGATACCTAGAGAACACCTCGCAGGACACCTGGAGATGACCTCATAGGACACTTGGAGAACACCTCGCAGGAAACCTGGAGAACAGCTCATAGGAAACCTGGAGAACACCTCGCAGGACACATGGAGAACACCTCGCAGGAAACCTGGAGAACACCTTGCAGGACACCTGGAGAACACCACAGGAAACCTGGAGAACACCGCAGGAAGCCTGGAGAACACCTCATAGGAAACCTGGAGAACACCCCACAGGACACCTGGAGAACACCTCGCAGGACACCTGGAGAACACCTCGCAGGACACCTGGAGAACATCTCGCAGGAAACTTGGAGAACACCTCGCAGGACACCTGGAGAACACCTCGCAGGACACCTGGAGAACACCTCTTGGAAACCTGGAGAACACCTCACAGGACACCTGGAGAACACCTCGCAGGATACCTAGAGAACTCCTCGCAGGACACCTGGAGAACACCTCAAAGGAAACCTGGAGTACAACTAGCAGGATACCTGGAGAACACTTCGCAGGACACTTGGAGAACACCTCGCAGGACACCTGGAGAACACCTCGCAGGATACCTGGAGAACACCTCGCAGGACACCTGGAGAACACCTCATAGGACACCTGGAGAACACCTCAAAGTACACCTGGAGAACACCTCACAGGACACCTTGAGAACACCTCATAGGAAACCTGGAGAACACCTTGCAGGACACCTGAAGAACACCTCGCAGGAAACTTGGAGAACACCTCATAGGAAACCTGGAGAACACCTCACAGGACACCTGGAGAACACCTCACAGGACACCTGGAGAACACCTCGCAGGATACCTGGAGAACACCTCGCAGGACACCTGGAGAACACCTCGCAGGACACCTGGAGAACACCTCGCAGGACACCTGGAGAATACCTCGCAGGATACCTGGAGAACACCTCAAAGGAAACCTGGAGAACACCTCGCGGGATACTTGGAGAACACCTCAAAGCAAACCTGGAGTACACCTCGCAGGATACCTGGAGAACACCTCGCAGGCCACCTGGAGAACACCTCGCAGGACACCTGGAGAACACCTCGCAGGCCACCTGGAGAACACCTCGCAGGACACCTGGAGAACACCTCGCAGGACACCTGGAGAACACCTCGCAGGACACCTGGAGAACACCTCGCAGGATACCTGGAGAACACCTCATAGGAAACCTGGAGAACACCTCGCAGGAAACCTTGAGAACACCTCGCAGGACACCTGGAGAACACCTCGCAGGACACCTGGAGAACACCTCGCAGGACACCTGGAGAACACTTTGCAGGAAACCTGGAGAACACCTCGCAGGACACCTGGAGAACACCTCATAGGACACCTGGAGAACACTTCATAGGCCATGTGGGCAACTATGCACAGGACATATGAGGCACACGAACAGGGCTCGTGGGCACCCAGGGAACACCTAATAAGGCACCTGGGGAACACCACTCAGGACACCTTGGGACCACCCAACAAGACACCTGGAAAACACCTCCGGCCATCCGGGGAACTACGCACAATACACCTGGGGAAAATCTCACAGAGCACCTGGAGAACATTTCAGAGCTTACCAAGGGACCACCTCATAGAATACTTGGGGACCGCAGGGAGCACCTCAAAGGACACCTGGATGACACCACATAGAGCACCTGGGTCACCCTGGGAACACTTGGCGGACATCCAGGAAAAGACTTCCAATGTATCAGGAGAATACCTTACATGGCACCTGGCTAAAAATTCACAGAGAACCGAGGAACACCTAACACGTACTAGGGAATCTGGGACACCGTGGGAACACTTTACAGGACACCAGGGAATTAACTCACAAGGCACTAAGATACTGCTGATTGGAGTGGGCACCTGGAGCACCCGGTGTATACCTTGATGGGCAATTGGGAAACACCAGAACCCGAGTGCACCAGAAACTCGGGGGGGGGGAAGGGGGGAGGTGTCACGTACTAGTAAGGAGCTAAAAAACACATAACAGAAACTAAGGCTGCTCTCTGTAATGCAGCAGTGCACACTAAATGTTCAAGTCTTCAAAGATCGTTTCCCACCATCACTGTGACAATGCTCCTCCAACGGCCTAGTCTATAAATGTCTGTTCGCCGCAGTAGTCGAAGTGCGCAGGATCATCAGGGCAAGGTGTCCCTTTCCTTTTGTAATTTAATAGAATCCGTCCCCCTACTTTTTTACTTTAAAAATGTGTCCCAGGACAGCAGTCATAGCCAAGGCCTGCAGATAAGGCTTGGCCATTTGGGGTTGCACAGGATGGGCAGAGAAGGGAAACGGCTAAGTATTTTCCTTCATGCCCCGAGAAGGCACGAGCAGTGTCCACTTCTCCTGCTTTTCTGATGTGTGTCCCCCTCTCTCTTTCATCCTCTTATTTCCTCTCTTTCTGTCTCTCTCCTCCTCACTTGCCGAAAACTGTCATTTCAAGCACTGTCATTTCAAGAAATGGCTCTTACCCTCTCGTTCCTCTCCTTTCCTTCATCAGTTCTCTTTGTGAAATGGATCCAAAAAAGAAAAACACTTTCCCTGGAAATGTCCTCTTTTTCTGACATTTTTCTATTCCAAAGTGCAGCCTCGGACGGAGAGAAAAAAAGGTTAAAAATACAAAAAATTTACTAAATTAAGCAAGACAGAGTGGTCGCACAATGACCAGATTGGGTTTATTCACATCCAAACACATTAGCTCCACTTTACAGAGTTTGCCAGTGAAGCACTACTTTTGAATTCTCGTCTTTCTTTGAACAACATTGTTTTACCCGTGTGGGGAAGTGCACCATTCCTGGAGGTACAGCAATAGTAGGTTGATGCGTGGAGTGGAAAACGTTTAATGTGATCCTTATCAGCTGTTTTCCTTATTTAAGTTTATAAAATGTATACCGCAGCTCTGTGTTCAGGGATGTGGTCTTTTTAAACCACACTACTTACATTTTATAAGGATCTAAAGGATATAAGCAATGGACATTGAAACAGGTCCTTTCTGGGCTCTGTAGTCATGTTCTTAACTTTTCAGGCATAAACACGCATTGATTTCTGAATGAGTGTAAAAGTGTTAAGGTAACCATGTTGTTCTAGCTTGCCTTTCACATGCTTTACTTAATCTTGCATTCCCTATGAGTGTTTACTTTTTCTAGGATGTTCTAACTTTTTTTTTCAGGCAGCATATTACTCTTGTCTATTGCATAATTTGTATTGAGTCGAATCCAGGTGTTTATAGCGGGCACATTTGGGTTGTAGCTGAAGGCAGTGTGAATTTCTCTTGGTGGGGCAGTATGGTATTCAATGGGGGAGAGGATGTGGCACTATGGCCAGAGCTGTGGAATTTAGAACTGGGGAACCAGGTTCAGTCTTCATGACCAATCCACCAGACCACTCTCCTGAGAAAGCACATTCCCATGCTAGACCTTAGAAGCCCTAGTGTCTTACCACCTGCAGGTAGACCTTAGCGGTGGCAAGTGTGGGTTAACCTTGAAGGCCTGTCCACCACAATCCATACTAAAGTTCACCTCCAGTCTTGCGGGCAGGTCTATGAAGCAGCACACCCTAGAGCAACAGTGACTCTATCACTGAGGTCACAGGACCTTTGAAGCCGGTCCACCTCACCCATTGTACCTCCATTTGCCTTGTTTCAGCAGTAGTAGTGCATGTCACCAGGAAACGGCAATGCAGGATTTGCATGCACACCAAACTAAGTTCGCAAATGTCACGGTCTCTCTGCTTCATGCACAAGCACTTTTAACATGTGCTGCCTGCTTTGGGCCACTGAAATTATGCAGCAATGGAGGACATTATGTTGCAGTGTTGACAAAATTATGCAGCAAAAAAATAAAGGCTGCAGCATAATGCGGTACATTTTCTGATACTTTATTATTTTGACATTTTTACACATACTAAAAGTTCTGCCAAGCCCATTAAATACTGAGAGATGGGAGACTCCCCCTCCCCACCCATTCTAAAGTGGGCATAATTTTGCCTTACGCCACTTCCCAGTCAATGTTAATCAACGAGGCCTAGTCCAACTTGCGCCTCTTTGAAACAGAACTGCTAGTAGTGGCTCTGTGGCTGGGTGTGCATACAGATGCACCACCAGGAACACACACCCAGCGCAAATCACGCGGCGACCTCCAAACTCGTTTTTTCCCCATAGTTTTTGAAAGTATTGCCAACCGAGGTCAAAGTACAAATTTCTGAGGTGAAAGGCCCTTGTGTGGTCCCAATGCACCTCATGGTGAGGTACATGCGAAGAGGTGGGGTTGCAGTCTGTAAAGCACACCAGGCTCGGCGGCCTCCTATCCGTCAAGGAAGGCTCCTGCACAACTGGTCCAGGCAAAGCCCATTTGTTGCACGCGGCCCGTGTGCGTAGCAGACAGTGACCAATGTTGCATTAGTCGTCAGGGCGAGCACGCCGCTCCCTCTGCACCTCTCCGCCGTGCATCGGCCTGGCAGTTGGCTGAAATCCAATTAGGTTAGCCCTGCAGGGTGATGGAGAGGACCCAGAGCCCCAGATCTGTCAGCTCGCAGATTCAGAGCTGAGTGAGCAGACCAGCCGACCAGCATCACCGTGGGCCGGGGGGGAGCCGGAGGCACCCGAGTGGCTAATTCCAACAGACAGGGACCACGGTGCCTTTCAATCCTTTTATCTTTCCAGGCACAGGGGGGCGTCGGGAGCAGCATGCTGGCCCGGCGCCCACTTGTGCGGCCTCGCGCTTACAATGTGTCCCGTGGTGCCCGGGCTCGTGCAGCGAGGCCCTCGGGCCCTCCACTGCACCACACCAATGTCATGTTTCATATTTCTTTTAAATTTCAGTTTTCACGTGGCATAATTGCATTTACATAAGCCCTATTATCCAAGCAGGGACCCATCCGAATGCATGACCACTTCACCTTGGAAAAGAACATGCCACTGAGCTTGCAGGGCATACACCTTCGGTGGATCAGAAGTAATGCACTTACCAAGGCAGCCTCGAGCCCTGCGGGAGCGGCAGTGCAGTAACCACACACACAGCCCAGCGATCACTCGGCCAGCTGCAAAGACAACGGCGAACTGAATGCCAAGAATACTTTCCAATATTGTGGCTATTATTAGGCGAGCATTACGTGCTAATCTTCCTCCCATTATCGTGTCGGTCAAATCTGATTAGGCATGCAAGCAAGTTAACTGCCTGCAGAAACCTGGACAGGGATAACCGTGCAAGCTTTGAAAACAACACTCGAGCATTCTGGGCAATACACCCCCCCCCTTCATTGCAACTTTGAAGATTGCTGTTTTCAGATTTAAAATTGAACAAATGCACCACAAATCCATCCGTTACACTAACACACTGCAGTAAAGTGAAGACATCATGCCACTTCATTGTCTTGCACCACATTCAATGGGTCTGAGTCACAAAGGTAACTTTACACCTGTAGATGTACTCGCGTGTTAACCTACTATCGCACCTCGAGGTAAAGCTACATTTTTTTTGCTATTCACCAGTTCCTTTAAAAAAAAGTATTGCAGTTAAAAAAAAAAAAAAAAAACACAGGAGTCACCAAAAGAGCGAACAAAACATATCCTTCCCATGACAGAGACCCCAAAATACACATATATCTTGGTGAAGTAATAGATAAATTAATGACGTACAGTATAAATATTATCACTGAACTAAGTGTAAAATGCGAAGACCAAATACAGTATTACAAGTCCAGACAACATAAGTAGTACATTCCCCCTCCGATTTACCCGGGCATTATAACCCAGTTGAACCATCACATTAAACTCAGCCTAGCCACGTTTAATTCAGAATATAAAAAAACTGCTATGAATTCTAACAGACAATACAAAGTGCCAATACTTAAATAAAGTGGAACGTGCATTGAACATAACTCGAAAACCTCCTACATATCGATATCTGTTATTGAGCAGTTCAAAACACATGCAACGCATAGACAAGGTACAAGATATGCTCATATTATTACTAAAAGCAGCTGGAAAAAATAGTTACATATTGGTCCAGACAACAAAGGTGAACGGTGGTTCAACTTTAATCTTACCCATCTAACACATGGTAGCCACACACAAAATCTCTTTTATACCTTTATTTAGCACCTGCATCCTCTTAATCTGACTGAGCTGGTTGCAGGGCCCCGATCAAGTCCTGGATAGGAGCCCAGATTCGGCCCCCTTCTTCCTGGCTTTCCTCCCTTTGTGCACATTCCAAGTTTTCCAGGTTGTATAATGACAAAAGACGCGCAAGCCATTGATGGAATGACGGGGGTGAGGGGCCAGCCAGCCTGAAGAAAAACAAATGCATCCCATTCCCAGTGATCCCCTCATGGTACATGCCCAACAACATTAGCTGGGGGGTCAGAGTTACATTAAGTTTTAACATAGTTTCCATAAACTTTGTTATATCACGCCTGAGTGATTCTAGGGCAAGACAGGTACTGAACATATGCCCCACATCCGCCCCTTGATTTTGACATCGTGGACAGATGATGCCAACCAACTCCACCCATTTGGCAATTTTAGCCGGTGTATAATATATATCGTAAATCGTTTTATATCCCTGCACCTGTAAACCAGCAGAGCCCAGCAGCCTGTGGCATAGCGCAAGGGATTCGTATAAACCACAGTCTGACGTGTCCAACTTCTTCTGCCATTTATCGTTATATTTCTCCAGCTCGTCCTGGGACAAATAATTCAACCCCCCCATATAGCTGTCTGATTGTACACTCCTCCCGGCAGATTAATAGCCCCAGTAGAGAATCTTTAGAAAAGCCTCTTGGCCTCCCAGCTTTCTTTAGAAGAAAATCTCGGGCATGCAGGTAATAAAAAAATTCCTTCTGCTTGATCCCGAATTCTTCTCGTATTTCGTCAAATGAAGCTAAACTGCCTTACCCCGACATACAAATCTCCCATTCTTTTGAGTCATTGGACCTCCCAGCCATGTACATTAGAATCCTGAAAAATTCCTGGAACTGCCAGGTTCCTTTGCAGTGGAGTACAATAGTTGAACCTACCAGCCCTATCTTTTTCCTCACAGCTGACCAGATTCCAAACGCAGCAAAGGGAGTCTTACATCGAAACTTGTTGTAGTAGCTGGGTTCTATGTGACTCAAAAAGCAACTTCTGCCCTCTTCCCCAAGTAATAGCTCACAAATGGAGGTATACTTCCTATATCACACCAATCGTTCGTATGCTCCCAATGAGGGGGCTCATGTATTGAAGCGTAGCAACCCACAAATAAAGTTTAAAAATTGGAAAAGAACAACCCCCTCTATCACAAGAGAGAGACATGCATTTCAATGCTCTTCTAGTGTTTGCATATGTCCAAATAAATCTGCATATCTTATCATCGATCATTTTGAACCAATGTGCTTTAAACATGAGCGGGATTGCTGTGAAAAAATACAAAACTTTTGGTAAACATAGCATTTTCACCACAACAATAGACAACCGCAGGTTATCCAACTTCCACAAATCTTTTTCGCCTTCTGGATGGTCAGGGCTAAATTGGATTCTACAATTTGGTCCACATCTGCTACTATGCTCACACCGAGATACACAGCTTTCTCTACCAAGTGTGTATCTGCAGATTGTATCTGCCTATTGGCCACCACTTGGGTGTTATGCCAATTTAGAGAATATCCAGAAAACTTCCCAAACTCCAGGGCCTCTTTATCTATCTCCATCAAAGCCGATCCAGGATCGGGCATCTCGATTGCTCATCTGCGTAGACGAGGATCTTAGTATTCCACCCTTGGAGATGCATAGGCCTTATTAACTCATTGGCTTCAAATTTCCCAATCAGAGGGTTTATATGTAAAGTGAATTACGAGGGGGAACAGAGACACCCCAGCATAATTCATCTCCCTATTTCAATTTGCCTAGACTGCCCCCCTCCCCCTTTCCCCACAATCTGGAGCCTGGCAACAAGGATGCGAAAGACTGCATGTATGTCCTTAATAATACTTATCCCAATTCCAAACCATTTCATAACAGCCCACAGAGAGCCCCAAGAAACTCTATCAAATGCTTTTTTCTGCGTCTAAAAGGACTAATGCCATAGGATCCCCTGAGATAGCTGATGCATCAAAAAGCGTTATGACTCGCTGAATAAGATCTGTAGTCCCCATCCCAAGAATAAAACCGCGCTGTGTAGGCGAGACCACCATCCGCATTACCTTACTTGGTCGCGAGGCCCGAACTTTAGAATATATCGGAGTGTCACTGTTGATAACAGTAATTGATCTCTTGGACCCAGGGCCTTGCAGGTGTTTCCGCTTTTTCAAGAACACTACAATATTAGCTGAGGACCATGAATCCAGTGCCGGTTGTCCCTTTTGTACCTATGAGAATGTTTTTGGGAGGTAGGGTTTTGGATATGCCAGAAAGTGTGGTGCCTTGCTGTATGTGCGTATAGTGATAGTAGTATGTGTGTAGGACGGTGCTGCCAGGTATAAAGGAAATACCCTATAACCCCCGTATGTATATGTGGGTGTCAACCCACATAAGTTACTGAAAAGCCAAGTCCTCGGTACACGTTAGTATATTAGAAAAAATGATTGTTGATGTTCTGAGCATTTGAAGAGCTGTTATTGAAAGTCCACCCGAATAGACAATGTTAATAGTTTTAATATCAAATAGAAAAAGACAAAGGACAACCGGGAAAATGTCTCCAACTAAATCAGACTCTAGTAGGGAAAAGAAACGTTGTAAAATTCTAAGAGAATCCTATCGACACATACAGCTGTTTCAGACGGGAGAGTCTGAAGGACTGTCTGGACTTCCTCTCCCGTTAAAGGAGCATCTAAAACAGGGCTGGACTGGGAACCACAAGCGGCCCCGGCAAGGTGCTCGGCCGCCCCCTCCCTCCTCACTCGGGGGGGTTGGAGTTGTCTCCGAGCTCTTTGCCGGGGCCGGGTTTCGGACGATTTTGGTACAGGGCCGATTTTGCAGCTATGCTGCAAAGACGGCCCTGTAACAAAAACGGCCCCCAGGGGCCCAAAATCAGCCCCAAAACGTGCGGCGCACCGGGGGATTGCACGGTGCCCGCAATGGCCAGTCCAGGCCTGATCTAAAAGATGCAGATCCTCAGGTTTTATCTTGTTTACTAAAACTGAGTCAAGATTTTGCCTTCTACGTTCCTTCTCTTGTACTTCCTCAGCACAATGCAGCCTCTCGTAAAATACTCAAAACTCTTCCTGAATTTTATTTGGATCAGTAATAGAATCAACCTTACAGTCTCTAATTTCCTGTCTCCGTGCCAAATATTTTTCTGCAACTCTTTTTGCCGAAATATCTTTGATGACTCCCTCAGCCAGTGCAAGTTTATGCTGCACTCTCTCGAGGTCTGACCCTTAGGAGACAGCTACAAGCTCTCCATACAGCTCCCTCATATGCTGCCTTTGTCTTTTCAGGCGGTTCAGATTGAAGCTGAGTGTTTTCCCCCTTAGACTGGCCTTAAATGCATCCCAGACTGTACCAAATGAGGCGCTCCGTCTATTGTGTTCCAGAAATTCCCAGAATCAAGTTATATGGGAGATATAATCTTGATCCAAGAGTAAACCTCTCTCGAATGTCCAATTCTAAACATCCCTATCTTGACCAGCAAGCGGGATCCCCATAACCAACAGGTTATAATCCAACATGACCCTGGGAAAATTTTCAATGTGGAAATTTTGTAGCAGACTACGAGAAGTAAATAAATAGTCCAGCCAGTTGCGCGTCCTGTGTGGAGCCATGAAAAACGGAATAGCCAGGGTCTGGCGCTTCAATTTTATGCCAACATCTGCTAGACCATGATCTTCCTTCAAATTACAAAACTTTAGGTTTGAGGCCAGTATAACTATTAATACCAGTTTCAAAAATCCCTCTGACCACAATGATATTCAGGTCACCACACATTATGATTGAGGTTGGCCACGATGCCAGCTCAATGTCCAGAAAATCAAAGGTCGTAGGGTTGTCTACGGTTGACCTATAAATTAAACAGAGTAAAAATACCCATAGCAAAATGGCACTGAGATTGCCCACCTGCCATACTTGTCAGCCAAGCAATGCTTAAAACGACATACATTTTTACATGCCATATTGCAACACCTTGAGTCCTAGTACCTCAAGTGGAATATGTTACAAGTGTGAAACCAAGACATTCCATAAAAAATGTTCTTGACCCCTCGACATGCGTCCCTTGCAGGCAGAGAATATCAGCACACAGCATTTTAAAATCTTCAGACACTTTTCACCTTTTCGCATTATCATTCCGGACACAGATATTAACAGTTGCACCCGAAGCATCGTCGTATGGGTCAAAATATAAATTTAATCAGATCACCATAACCACCTTCAGCCCCAGGTTGTGGCGAGTTTCCCAGAAGCCTTACAAGCTCTGTCAAGTTTATTCAACTCTCCTCTTGCATTGTTCCCCCCCTCTCCCAGACCCCTACAGTGAGCCCTCCCCCATAAACCCCTTTCCCCACCCAGGGCCCGCCTAGAACCTTCCCTCTCCTCACTCCCTCCCAACTGACAGCCCACCCTCCCAACTCCATCGTGAAGCAATCAGGCGTCCCAAGGCCTGAGCGATGGATCCCATGTTCACCCTCTGCTGCCTCCCACCCCGTACCACCCAACTAAATTATAAAAAGTGAGATCTAAATCAATGGAAAAACAAACCTATTCATAAGGGAATATCCTAAGCCAAGCGCGCTCCAAATCGGTTAATTATAGGACCAAAAGAGGGAGATGACCAAATAATTTAAAGAACAACATGCAATCAACATTTCCCAGCCAATATGCGATAAACAAGCCTCTCAGTTCCCAGCTGAAAATTCAGTCAGATATTCTTTGGCCTTAACCTCTAACAAAAATGTACAAATCTTGCCTTTAATGTTAACTTTCAACCGAGCAGGGTTAATCAAATGCACTTCACCCCCCCAGAGCCTGAAATGATTTAATAAGCTGCCTCAGCCTCAATCTCCCCTTCATTGTGACATAACAAATGTCTGATTGTACAAAAAGTCTTGGCATGCTTGGCATCTGGGCATGCCTCTTCATATATTGCTTTCCTAAGCCGATAGTTCCCGAAATACACAAAGACCGCTCTAGGCAAGTTGATACTTTCTTTTGAAGTCTGTGTTCGATTCTTGAACATCTGCGGAAAGCGATGCACCCTCTGAATCTCCTTATCTCAGACCCACAAGGCCAGTTTGGGAAAGGCCCCCTTGATAAGACTCAACATGAAGGCTCTAATGTCGTCACCTTCTGTACCCTCTGCTAGACCAAGGAACCTCAGGTTAGTCCGCCTTTACCTGTTCTCAAAATCTTCAATTTTCCATAACATATCAAAGATCTGGGATTCATGAGAATCAGATTGGTCCTTAAGAATTTCTATATCAGTTTCCTACACTGCTGCGCATTCTTCCACTGAGGGTATCCTCTCTCCAATCTTGGTACAGGCTTTATTGACTTTCCTTATTGCCTCTTGCAGTTTATTCGTAGCAAGTCGAGCAGTGCGACTTTCATTGCGAGTTTCCTCTTGGTGCTGCTTTATAGAGCTATATAGGAGTCGCAAAGTGGGCTCTTCTATCTCCTCTGTGGGGTTCGGTTGAACTCTCAATAAGGAGAGAAATACAGACTGCTGGTCATTGAGCTTGGGATAAATCTGCTGCATAGCAGAATAATCCCATTTCCGAGTTGAGGCTCCCTGACGATTATTCAGACCTTCTGATAGTCGGGCTTCAGAAAAGCGGGCTTGGTTTCTGTCCTTCAATTTACTTTGTTGGTTTGCTTGCATGACTGCCGCACTCGGCTCCTCTGATAGCCTTCTTACACTGGCCCCAGAGATAGAGAGGCAGGAGTCATCATCCAGATCACTAGAGCCATACTAGTGGCGAAAGAGCCATCATTGAGTGAAAACAAAATATCTCCTGGATCAAAAGAAACCTCTAGACTTCTGTGAGCTCACCACAGTCCACTAGGGACATATGACCATTGTAATGAGAGTCAGACAACTAAAGATCTCAAGACCCATCGCTGGCATCCCCAACCCCTTCTACCTTATCCACCTTGTGGGGGCAAGTGTTGGCGCAGTCCGATGTCTCCCCTAATAACGCCTCAATAGTTCTTTCCCCTTGGGCTCTTGGTGCTGCAATACTCCCACCTAGAGTTTGCTTTATTAAACCTTTAGGATTATCTGAAGCGTCCAGCTCAATACTATCCTGCCCGCTTGCCCTCATGATGGCATGCCCCCCACTGACCAGCAAAATATCCAGCAGCTTACAGCCACCTGGGTCCGGGTGCCCTTCCGAGGTCGATAATTCACCTGGTGGTCATCTGAGATAAGCGAATCAAGGTCTTTTGTTAGGGTCATATTGCAGCTTTGGTCAGTCATGAGCTTGACCGTGTTAAAGTCAGCTTTCGTCCTCGTATCACTGATGCTTGGCGGTTCCTCACGAGACAAACTGCCCCTGAGGTTGAGGCCATAAAAAACATCATAATCAAAGGCTGAGATTGCATACTTGAACCTTGCTGTCCATGTTGTGAGCACTCATGGTTGGTAGGTATCTTTTCTCCGGTTGCTTGTTCCTCTTGCTTCCCCTTTATGTACCATTTCCAAGGGTAGATTCATCACACCTAAGTGTAGACTTACAAGTCTCCACAAATCGCGGAGCCTCTACAATAGGTTTTATGAGCTCAAAGTAAACTTTCCACACGTGTGGAGATTTCTGGCACTGTGGCAGAGATCACCATATGGGAAAGTATAGGAAAATATTTGATTTATTCTTTACAAAAATATTTTAATATAAAATATATATATATTTATAAAATTATAAATCTGGAGGTATTATAATAAAATGTTATATCACGAACTCATTAGGTTAAATGTGTATTAAATAATTAATACAAATATAATACATTTGGCAATAATATTTGTTGAAGATAAAAATCCACGAACAATGTTTTATTTATATTTAAAATAAAATGTATTACATTTTCTTAAAAGTTATGTGCAGACATTATTTAACATTTTGAACAAATGTTTAAACATTTCACTTTGTGTGTAAACTAACATTAGGATTACATAATGAAATAACTTAATTTATATATAATGTTTTATCATTATACAAAATATATAAACGTCTCTTTAAAAGTCTAAATAATTGTGTTTATTTAACACTATTTCCTTTGAGGTGTTATTTTAAGCCCATGCCAACATTATTTTATATGGGAGTGTGCAGCAGTATCTGTGAGTGTTCCTGTGTGGTACTTGACTTACTCCAAGACTGGGCTCATGTACATTTGCACCTGTTTTCTCACCTTTAGGGCTGTATTAACTATGGCATTGCTATTTGTGAACAGCAACAGGCTTATTCTCTTGCGGGTGGGTGGTTGTAGCAGCCTATTTCTCCATAAACCCCTCCCACTTTGTAGTAAGTATTTTCCATTTCCAGCCACTCTCCTTGTCCGACATTAACTACTAAAAGATAGGCTTACAAGTGCGGAGATCTCTGCTAACGTAGCGGAGATCTCAATACAAAATAAATGAGAGGCCAAGGACTCCACCTGTAGATTAGAGAATATCATTTTGCATTACATGAATTATACTACTGCAATACGATTCAGACACTAGAAAATAAACTTTGTGAATAGGTCCAAATGTGTCTAAAATAAACTGTGAGGTAATCTGAATCAAGACACTCAAGGGGCTCATTTTGGCGAGTATGAAACATGCTGCAGCAGGAATACCCTTATCGCTTGCCATTTCCTTGTGGTTTTGCCTTTAGTGCTTCCCTCCTCCAATCCTCTGTCTTGCTTCCCACACACACCCACATAGCATGTTTCTTCCCCCATCCTCCTGTTGCTTCCCCAATCCTTGTCTGCCATGATTCCGCCCGCACTCCATATTGCTCTGCACACCACTACCCTCCCACATTGCTGTTTCTTGCCCATGTTAGTCCCTTTGCGCTGGACTCCCAGAGACATTGAGGACATGTAGATCTGCTTTGCCACAGAACACTTTAAATGCTTGACGTTTGAATCAACTTAGCCAGACAGCAAACACTGCAACTTCACCTCTAAAGGGGGTGTGGTGGTAACAATTGCCCCTGGACCTACAGTCTCTGCCTGGAGTGTCACCGTGTAGGAGGTCAGGCCCTCAGCTTTCTTCCACTGAAGTGCATGTCTCGCCCCACTGACATGTAACACCAGCTGTACTCCTGCCCTCCCAGAACCGCTGCAGAATGAGTGCCGCAGAGGGGCAAAATGATCACCCCTTTCTGCTCCATTAAGTTTTAGATTGGACCCCATGGACTCGATGGTTTTACATCATCACAATATTAAGGCCTTGCCTATGAAACATCTATCAGCTGGCTGTAGGCAAAAGGCTTTTGTGTACCACAATGCCGTAAGTGGGCCGAAAAGGTTTGGGGAGGGGATGTAATTATCGGTGTGGCTTAAAACATGTGGACTATCACCCTATGCTTTAGGCAGCATGCTCTGAGTTTTTGCTATTGCATCTAGACATATCACACAACAAACATATGCCTAAAGCCAGTCCTATTGGCATTGTGAGTGCTTGTTAGCATTTTAATGAGTCAAACAATGATTCTGTTGTAAATAATTAGAATAGGTAAGTAGTAGTACTGGTACATATGTGATTATCACTATGCAAGCACTGGAGAGAGGCCAAGGATTGGATGAGCATGTAATCTGAACACTATGGCCCACAATGCCTTCAGCCTCAGCTCTAATTTGTGCCCCATAATGAACAACCCCTTCCCCCCATAGCCATAATTCATCTAGACACCTGTTATGTTATGTTAAAAATCTTTATATAGCGATTTAAGGCTTGCCGGGCGATGATGGCGGTCGCAGCGTTGTAGAGCTCCCGCCTGCCCTGACACAATCCTACCATTTATCCTGACCCCCGAGCCCGCTACCTGCCCTACCTGAGTGGCGATTGTCCCTGGCAGCATCTGGACCTGTCCGGTGAGGCGCGCTGTCCCCCCGGCTGCTCTGGTGAGCCGACATCGGATGTGGAGTGGTGCGGCCTGGGGCCGGCAGGCGGAGCCGGGACCTCAATTTTCGAGGCATCGGCTGGCGGCCGCTGGTCGGACCGGTGGGAAGCCTTCCTGATTGGTGCCTGCGACACCGGAGGTGAAAGGAGCTGCGGCGGTGACCAGTGGAGCGGACTCCCACGCCGGGGTGGCCCCTGGAAGCTCCGGTACCACTGCGGCCTATGCTGACCCCGAGAAGCCGGGGCCTCGATTTTGGAGACGCTGAGCTGACCCGCGCCTGGGAGGTGGTGAGTCGGCGCTGGGTGCCCCTGGGGTTGGTGGACCGAGCTCTTGCCACAGGACGCCATTCGTCGTGAGGAGGGGGTGCCACGGGAGACCCCCCGTGACTGCGGCCCATCTGCATTGTGGGTTGGCCCCCCTTTTGGTGGCGTGGGTCCGGAGGTACAATTCCCTTGCCTGGGACTGAGGCTGCCTGGTTCCCGGGGACGTGACGGAGGGCTTCCCGGACTGCCTTTGCTGTGACGACTGGGGGACCTGGCCCCCGGGGACACCGGAGTGGTGCTGTGCTCTGCTGGGCCTCTGGACGCCGGGACCTTGAGGTTGGCGGTCCCCGCCTGGCGCAACCGTCTTTGGCTCTCTGTTGGGGGAGCCGACGCTGTGGTCAGTGGCGCGTGGGGTCGAGGGCCCCTCTGCGACTGGACTGTTACGGATCCTGCGGCTGTGCTGGCTGGGCAGTGGATCGGTGGCAGGCAGTGTCCAGTGCAACCTATCCCCGCCAGCCTGGGGATCGCGCCTGCTGCCCAGGAGTGGACTGTGGCCTGATCCGACTGCGACACACAGAGAACTGTGAGTGCCCCCCGATTTGGTGTGTCCACCTGCGGTGTGCAGCTAAGCCCCCGAGTGCATTCTACGTCTACTTTACTGCGGGTGCGGAGGGGTTCGCCCGACTTCCCCTGATCATGACAAGAGGTGGGGGCGGCGCTGGACCCAACAAGCAAGGTTCAATCGACAAGTTTACCGGACCCAGCGGGGGGTCGGGAGCCTCGGGTGGCAGCCAGAACGCGGGACCTGACAACGCGGCCCTGATGGCGGCCATCACGCAATCCAGGGACTCACTGGACGCCAAGATCGGGGCCGTTGGGGCTGATGTCATGCTTCTGCGCCAGGACCTTCGAAACGCGGTTGCTCGCATCACGGAGGCTGAAACCAGGATCACGGGAGTGGAAGATGATGTTGGTGCCCTAAAGAAGAAAGTGGCGGAGATGGACAAGATTCAGAGGGGTCTGGCACTCCGAGTTGAGGATGCAGAAGGGCGAGCGCGCAGGAATAATCTACGCTTCATTGGCTTTCCGGAGGATTGCGAGAAGGGGCCCATAGATGCGTTCTTGACGCGTTGGCTAGAAGGTTGGCTCCCCCCAGATGTCCTCTCGAGCTGTTTTGTGATCGAACGGGCCCACAGAGCCCTGATGCAGAAACCGCCTGTGGGAGAACGACCGCGCCCAATCATCGCAAAAATCCTCAACTTTCACGATAGGGATACCATACTTCGAGAAGCAAGGGCCACGGACGCGTTGCTGTTCGATAATCATAAGATCATGATTTTCCCGGACTATACCAGACAAGTGCAGCAGCAGCGTCGCTCCTTCCAAGATGCGAAAGCCAAGCTCCGGGGTTTGAAGATTCCTTATTCACTGCTCTACCCGGCCCGTCTACGCGTCGTTTTCCAGTCCAAGACTCACTTTTTCGATACTCCAGAGGCAGTGTATGGTTGGACGGATGAGACTATCCGGCTCCGGCCGAACGCCCAACCGGGCCTGAACCCAGGGCCATCACGTGGATCGTCGCAGGAGAGGAGTGACTCCTCCACTAGGGGTAAAAGACGCAGGAAATCTCGGTCGCGGAGACGCTCCCATTCCGGGAGCGCCCCGCGGGATGGTGTACAGTCCGACACTGATCAGTCCGGGAAAGGGCTTTGATGATCATGAGACCTCCATTTCCTAAGTCAGTTCTCTTTTCATCAGTGGACTATCCGAGAGGCCCGGAGCAACTGCCGCGATGGCCGAGGAACTAACGCCAGGGGTGGTGAGACCCAGACATTGGTTTGTCTCAGGTGGGGCACTGTTGGTGAGGCCTGATTGCCTCGCCCTGACCGTGTTACAGGTCACTAGTGGTTCATTGGGGCTCGGGGTGTTGACATATGGGCAGCCTTGTCCTCTCACGTTGGGAGGCGGCCCCGAAGGGTAGTTCCCGTTAGTTTGGGGGGTGTAGTGGGATCCATTGGTATGGGGGGTTTTGGGCACTATGTTTTGGGCCCGAAGCTCCCCATGCCGCGACAGGTACTTCAAGGTTTCATGAGGTATAGGGGTGGGGGGAGGCGGAGTATTGGGTGTTGGGTGGTTTGTGGGGTTGTGTCAGTTGGGGGGGCTGGGAGGGCTGGGGGGGTGTTGGATGGGATGCACGTGATTTTGGCTACAGTGATTTGCATGCTACAGGGTGCCTGGGCTGGGTCCTGGGGCTTTGTGAGACTTTTTCGTCAGGACAATGGCTGATCCCGCACAATTGACACCTACTAGTGGATCTATGAGAATTTTAAGCTGGAATGTGAGGGGGATGTTGGACAAAATTAAGCGTGGGGCAGTGTTGCGCTGGGGCAAGAGAGACTCAGCTGATGTCATGCTATTGCAGGAGACACATATGTTGGGAACAAAGGTGCTAAGCTTACAGCGCTTTGGCTACACTCAAGTGTTTCATGCGGGATTTTCTAGAGGTTCGAGAGGGGTGGCCATCCTTATACACAGGAGACTGTCCTATACCCACGAGCGTCATTGGCTGGATCCCCAGGGTCGATATGTCTTTGTCAAAGGGGTGATAGGCGCGGAGCCGGTGGTGTTTGGCTGTGTGTATGCCCCTCCTCCTCTACAATGGTCCCTGGCTGAGCGCCTCTTTGCGTTGTGGGCTGAGATTCCGGACTCTTTGGCTGTGATAGGTGGTGACTGGAACGATGTGGTAGATGTGTGCCTGGATCGGCGAAGGCTGCAGGAAACTGCGGTGGCCACCTCCCCTACTCGCTTGAAGGCGATGGTTGATGGGCTGGGCTGGGTGGATGTCTGGAGGCATTTGCATGCCAGGTCGCGTGAGTACACATATGTCTCTGCTGTGCATGGCTCCTTCTCCCGACTAGACTGTGTGTTTGTGCCGGGGGCCTTTCTTGACAGAGTGAAGCAGGCCATGATTCAGCCTCGTGGGCTGTCGGACCACTCCCCAGTCGTAGTACAGATCACGCTGCACAGGTCGCCCCAGCCGTTTCGGTGGCGGATGTCCTCGTGGCATCTCCAGCAACCAGACTATACTACTCACATGCGCGGAGCGATTGCCCACTACTGGCACGAGAACCTGACTGAGGAGATTGATGGGGTGATGGTCTGGGAGGCCATGAAGCCCACGTTGCGAGGCGTCGACATAGCTTGGTGTGCTGCAGCCCGTCGACGTCGTCGTGAGGCTATAGTGGCGGCGTCAGATAGAGTAGGGGTGTTGGAAGCTCGGTGTCGGACTGACGGTAATGGGGTAGCTCTCAGGCTGCTCCTGCAAGCGCAGCACTCTTACGCCTCAGTTTTACTTGACGAGGCGCGACTGGCCTGGCTGGCTACGAGGAGCAGGGTCTACCAATGGGGCGACAAATCTTGCACCATGCTCCATAGATTGTGCCAACAAACACTGCAGCCGGTTACTGTGCCGGGCCTCGTGGACGAAGACGGGTTGGCCATGACGGATCCGGCTGCCATTGCGGCGAGCTTCGCTCGCTATTATGCGATACAATATGCCCCTCGGGACAGTCTCCCGCCGGAGGCTATTGACAAGTTCATCGCTGACCTTCCCCCTCGCGCGATTACAGACGAAGCCAAGACCGCCCTTGATCTCCCCTTGACGGCGGAGGAACTAGGCGATGCATTGGGTCAACTCAACACTGGCAAGGCGCCCGGACCGAGCGGATTTCCCAGCGAATTTTATAAGAAATTCCACTTGCAGCTGGGGCCGCATTATAGGCGGGCACTAGAGGCAGCGCGGGAATGTGGTAGCCTGCCGATTGACTGGCGTCAGGCAGAAATTGTGGTTTTTCAGAAACCAGGCAGACCACCCGACAGACACGAGTCATATCGTCCCATATCCTTGATCAACTTTGAGGCCAAATTGTTGGCCAAGGCGTTGGCGAACCGCCTCCTCCCGTATATGGCGGATTTAGTCCACCCGGATCAAGCGGGCTTTATGCCCGGTAGGGCGACGCGTCACAATATCAGGCGCGCGCAGGTGGCCGTCGATGCGATGGGAGCGACGGGAGAACAAGCGGCGCTTCTACTAGCGGACATCGATAGGGCATTCGATTCAGTCAGTTGGACTTATCTCTTCGCTCTTTTGCCGCGACTCAACCTCGGTCCAATTTTTGTCTCGTATGTCCGGCTTCTATACACAGACATCACCGCCTCGGTGCGTGTTTCGGGGGCTGTGTCGGAGAAGTTCCCAGTTGCCAGGGGGACTCGCCAGGGGTGCCCCCTCTCCCCGTACCTTTTTGCCTTGGTCATGGAACCATTGGCCGCGTGGGTGCGCATTGATGCACAACTTCGGGGCTTTGTGTGGGGAGCTGGACTCTCGGACAGGATTGCGTTATACGCAGACGATGTCCTCTTCTTTCTGACAGACCTTCACCGTTCTGGCCCGCGGATCCTAGACATAATGCGTATTTTTGGTGAAGTGTCGGGACTCTTCCTTAACCCGCGTAAATCGACTTTATGGGTGCTGGGCGGGAGATCGGAGGTGTTCCCCTGGGCCTCGGCCTTGCAAGTCGCGGTTGGTGGTCTAAAATACCTGGGAGTTTTCCTGTCTGAATCTGCCGCGGTTGCATGGGAGCGCAATGTGTTGCCGGTGTGGGACAGAGTTCAGTCGGACGTCAAGACCTGGTCTCGCATGCCCCTTAACATCTATGGCAGGTCGGCGATTTTTAAGATGGTCGCCCTCCCTAGACTCCTTTACCAGCTTCAGAACTTCCCATATAGGGTTGACCCACAATGGTTCCGTCGCGTGAATTCGGTACTGGGACGTTTCCTGTGGGCAGGGGGTGCCTCCAGAGTGGCACTGCGGACTTGTTTCCTGTCCACGTACTGTGGCGGTCTCGCTACATCAGACATACTATCCTACTACCAAGCCTCTCATCTGCTGGTTCTGAATGAGTGGTGGTACGGTGGGCGTGATGACCCGGCATACGCCCTGGCACGCTTTCTTATGGGGGATGCCACGCTCCACACGCTGTTATACTCGGCCAGCCGGCGGCGGAAGCTGCCGCAGGCTACTCAGGTGGTTTTCATGCTTTGGAGACAGGTGCTACGTCGTATGGGCTGGTGGGGTCGCCTAACAGCGGAAACGCCACTCTGGAACAATGGCCGGCTCCCTGCACTTGCCTCACTGTCGGGGTTTAGTGGATGGGACTCTATTGGGATCTCGACGCTAGGCCATGTCCTTACTGGGACTACTCTTAAAACCTTTCAAGCCCTTAGCGCCGAATTCGACATGCCCAAGACCCAATTTTTTAAATACTTACAACTGCGTCACGCTCTCGCGCCGAGTCTAGTGGGGTTAGACCAACTCCCAGAATTTAGCCCCGTTGAAGCCAAGCTCTTCATGGGGGATCTGGGGGATAAAAAAGTCTCCAAAATTTATCAAACCTTAATTACTCACTGCTCCTCTTCCCTCTTGTCGTTGAAGGCCTCCTGGGAAGTAGATGTTGGCCCCTTGGATGAGGATGATTGGAGGGAGGCACTGGAGTCCCCCCGTGGGGCAGCCATCGCTGTGAGACTCCGATTTATACAGTTCAAGTACCTGCATCGGGCCTATTACACCAGAGAGAGACTGTGGAAGGCTGGCCTCATTGCCACCCCTGTATGCCTGCGTTGTGGGACGGAGAGCGGTACGCTGCTGCATACTGTGTGGTCGTGTGTGGGTCTGACTCGATTCTGGAGTGGGGTTTGGTCTTGCTTGTCAGAGGTGCTGCAATGGGACCTTCCTCGCACGCCCAGACTAGGTCTTTTACATATCATGGATCAAGTAGGGGGTAACATCTATAAGCGTCACCTCCTTCTGTTGGGCCTGACGATCGCCAAACGGGATTTGGCAAAGGCGTGGAAGAGTGACCGCGCCCCCCCACTCAGCGCATGGAGGGCGGGACTAGATTTTCTTATGGGACTGGAATTGCCTGTGTTTGAGGCCAGGGGCTGCCCCCGCAAACATTACAAGATCTGGAAGCAGTGGGCAGAATACAGAGACTTGCCATTGGATCCTCCCGTTGACCTGGATGATGGACTGCCTACCGGCAGTGACCTCGGGGCCTAGGTGGCTCCAGGACGCCTATTGTGCTTTACACTATATGCTGCAGCTGATGGTGATCACGTGCACTGGGTTAGGGTGGGATAAGGGGTGGGTAGTCGGGGTTTTTTTTTCTTTTTGGGGTTGTTGGCGGGGGGCGGGACGGTGGGTGGGGGGTTAGTTGAATGTCTAGGCTGTTAATGCATTCTATTATGTGTTTTCCACTGGCAGTGTCCTCCTGGCTATGGAGTACTGTATGTATGATTTGCCTGAAACCCTTAATAAACACAGTTGTGAAAAAAAAAAAAAATCTTTATATAGCGCACGTACACCAAGAGGTTTTCATGGCGCTGATGAGGCAGAAAGAAGGTGGTAGGAAACGGAGATTAAATGTTATATGATTGAGCAAACAAACGAGTCTTGAGCAGTTATGCAACACTGCTCACATGTGCAATGTAAGCAGTTGAAAATCCAGCAGCTCACTTTTTTAGAACCATTACCTTTAGGCTTTGCCAATACATCGGAAAGTAAATTACAATACAAAATTGTACTAAAGCAAGAAGAATTTACAAATATTAACAAATTCAAAGCCTTTACTTAAGTAAATTATGCAATGTATATACAGTAATATATTGCTAAAATAATTTAACAGGTCCAAAGGCGAGACCTATTGGATTTGACAATTCTTGTTAAAATGTAGTGTTGATAAACATGTATTTTGTAAACACAAGTCACAGTTATGTCCACTAGGCTGCCTTTTCCAGCACAGTTCAATATGAACATAACATTGTTAAGTACAACTGAATATTTTTTAAATATTTTACAAAAGCAAGGGCCAAATAAATGTGATACATTTGATCTGGTTGCTACAAATGCCTGCCAATCAGCAATGCCAGTTCATGAAAGATCCCAGAAGCTTATAGTCCTTATGTGTCTTATATTGATTCAATGTACCTCACTTCTGGGTGAAAACGAATTACTGTACTAGCCACAGGCAGATAATTTACTGGCCAGCAAAATATCCCTCTACCAGCCAGGCAGGAGAAAGCACCTGGGGTGCACAGTGGCACTCATGTAGCAAGAACATTTACTCCGACAGTAAGGCCAGGGCAGTAACATTGCTCTCAGGAAAAATAGGGGTTGCCATCTTGGCTACCCAAGAAGTTACTTATGGGATTTTGTAGGCCATCCACCAGCTGTCCCAGCATGAGGTGATGTCATGCAGTAACAAAAGGGGTAGCAGCATTAGCTTTGATAAGGCCTGAAAACCCAGCCCCGCCGATAGCTAGCAAGCTCACACGATACTCAATGTTACATCACTGTGGTGACATTTTGAGCTTTCAGAGCCCTTCCCGCCTGAATACTGTGTACAAGGGCTGTGGAAAGGCAGCATCCGTGCCATTTGGATATGGAAAACTCTACGGGCCTAGATCCAGTACTTCATTTGAGCCAGTGGTTGCAGGTGGGGCTTACCAGCACACATTTTTGGGGACCGGCATTTATTTTTCCGCATCAGAATTTCACCCAGAGCAAGAGAGAAAATATAAAAGGGGAAAGAAAGAGGTAGTGGAATACAGAAAAATAGAGAACAAGCATTTACAATGCAACGGTCTTGCCTTCGCAAAAGTTAGAGCTATCGGCATTGTAAATGACAAACTTTTTATTTATGTGTTAATTTTTAAAACAGATAAATAAATGGCAGTCATTTACAATGCCAATAGCTTTAGCTCTCGCAAATGCAAGACCTATTGCATTTGCACACACACAGAGCCCCACACACACACACACACACACACACAGCCACACACACACAGCCACACACACACACAGCCACACACACACACACACACACACACAGAGCCACACACAGAGCCACACACAGCTACACACACACAACTGCCTCACCCACCAAGCTTGGGAGACCGGTCCGTGGCTCTGCCCCAGCTCTCGGCCACACAGCAACGGGAGCAGGCTCCCGGGACTCCCCGCTGAAAAGAGGTTAAACGGCTCGTGGGGGGCGGGGGGAGCAGCGCACCAGGGGTAGTGGAGGAGGGCACCGGGAGTGGTTGAGGGCACCAGGGGTGGCTATAGGGAGCACTTACACACTTTACACGTTACTGCATGCAAGAGATCAATGATCCAATAGTGAAAGGCCACGCTGGCGGCTGCAGCACCACGAACCCAGGACCATGCGGGAAACCTACATAGCAGAGTCAGTTGGGGCTAAAGCTTTAGTCCAAGGCCCAATCCAAGCGTGCGACAACCACCAGCAGGCCTCAGCAATGCACGGGCCCTCCCACTGGTCGCGGCTCGCAGACCGCGGCCCGGCACTTAGGCCCACACCCGCCTCCGCAGCAGCAGGCCCAAGCATGGCCGCGCCCCCACTCACCGCAACCAGCTCCGGCACCACTATCATCCCGCAGCAGTGAGTAATTCCTCGGACTGCACCCCGCCAATAACACCAGGCCTCCACACCGAGTCCCAGCTCGAGGGGAACGGTTAGGGGCACTCCATGGTACTTTGTGAATGATGTACCTGTTTGCACAGGTCTATCCTTATATGAATAACGATGGGTTAAACAACATCGAGCGGTGGATTTCTTCATAACAGGCGCTCCATTGATACAAGGAATACCATAAACTTAATCTTTCGGGAAGCACTACAAAAAACAAACCCTGCAGTGGGTCCTCTTGGAAGTAAAGTTCTAGTACTGGACGCTCGGGGATAACGACCCAATGAGGGGAGTGGACCTGTGTTTCTAAATGCGTGGATGGGATGGCAGACCGACTGTAAGGATTCGTGGAAAGCCGCATACAAGACAGCTATCCCATGAACCGGTGGGAATGGCGGAAGGTCTGCTTTTGCAGACTGGGTAGAGGGGCCCTTGGACTGGAAGAACAGTCTGGATGAGGGCCCTCCAACCATTCTGCAGGGGCGCCATCAGTATCATCACCCAATGGACCTGTACGGAGTCTGAAAGAAACAACGGCAGAACAACAATGTAAAAAGGTACTGGCAGGGGTTTCGCCGCGGCTCAAGAGCTGCCGCCTCCTTTGTCCGTTGGTGGCTGCACACTCCGTAGGCCTTGAGCTGACTTGACCTATGCGCCCAAGATGGTCAGCAAGCCTCTCTTACCTGCTTTTTGATGCGGTCCGTCCCGCTGTGGCTCCGCCTGAAAGGTGGGAGTGTGTTGTATCCCGCTCAGGGTTTGAGGCTTGGCGGTTGTTCGTAACTCGCCTTCCCACACGGCTAATGGAATGAGAGGCGGTCACAGAAAGCAATAGAAGGGGGAGGGGCGATAGAGCGAGAAGCTGGCAAGAGCGCCGTCAAGCCAAAACAAGCGTGAGAGCGCCACCTAAAACACCAACCCAAATGCACGGCCGACTGCTCAATTACAGTAGTACAAAAAAATATCTCAGATCTAATTTGCCCCTAGACAATGGTGTTACGTTATCCTGGACTTTACGTACTAGTTATTCCAAATAACTGCTACGGCGTCTTCAACTGAAAAAGGAGGGTTTTGAAAAAGAATAGGTAACAAACGTTTTACTATGCCAATGAATGAAGGGCTCCAGAGGCCTTGAACACTGCTGTCCTTTTTCTATGTCTTAAAATTGGAACTTGTTTCATAGATTAAACAAGCAGTCAGGAGGGCAGTCGAACACCACCATGTTTCTCCGAGGTCAAGCAGAAATGCCTCGGAGAAACACCCCGTCATTTTCGGACTGGGGGCGTGTTTTTCTTTCTCTCCTCTTCCCATTGGCTGGAATGTACAATTCCAGCCAATGGGTAGAGAAGAGAAAGAAAGTAAAGAGCACACCCCTCAATCCCAAAAAGACGGGGCTTAAATGGAAAGACGCCCATCTTCTCCAATGGCTGGCCAGCATTTAGGAGGCCAGCAAATGGAGAAGGGGGCGGGTTCAAGCCCCACTCTGAAAAACATAAGATCTCGCCAGCGATTCTGCGCAAGCGCAGCCTATGCAGGCCGAGACCTAAAAAGGGAAAAACAAAGAAAGAGAGAGCCAGGGATGGTTTGGTGCAGGTTGAAAGGGACATGAAGTGGAACCGAGACTACGCATCCCCAATATTCATAGTGCTGACAGTAAGCATCTGAGCACTTATTGTTTTACAAAGTAGGCACTGCCTAGATCCTGAGTTTTCCCCTATCCAAATCAAAAATACATCTTGGAGCATGGCATCCCATTCCATCGAAAAGAACTTCCCACCACCGATACATCCATTTTCAAAGCACTGTGTTTGCTTTATACTGTGTGAATAAATCATGCCTCTGCTTGTTGGCACTAAGCAAGTGTACTGTTGGGGACTTGGGTGACTGAGCTGCTAAAGATTTTTCCAAGAACAAAGAGCTACACTCTTAAAAGCGTGCCAGGACCCATTTTCGGAGGGGACTCCCACACTTGGATCTGTCATGTCCGAGTATCAGAAGCCATGGGACGAAACTGCACCAATGGTTCCATGAAGACTACCTATTCCGGCATCGTCAAATTTTTGTGGTTTGTTCTGCCGATTTTCTCCTTCAAAGGCATAAACGCAGTCCTCTTGTAGTTCACAGTTTCACCCCCATGGAGTTAGTGACTTATACAGAGACCCTATCAGTGGGCTTAGTAGGTAAAGGAGGGAAACTACTGGTGATGTCTCCATGCACTCATTAGTTTGAAGCTGTACAGTTGGATTGCCTGTACTTTTATATAGGGAAAGGGCAATTAACTGATCTCCAACTCAATGACCGAGCACCAAAGTTTTCATCCAATAGCAACTCAGCCTTCTATGCCATCTGCTTCAGCTCAGAGGACAATTGCTTTGGCTCACACTTGTATAGCACCTTGGCTCTAAACAACCAACAATGATGACCAGCCTAGATCTGGCATGTAGCACCTAATAATAGAGGGACTCCACGACACCAAGGTACTGTTCCTTACCTAAGCTCATTTTACTCATTAAATAAGCAGAAGCCAAGGCACTTAAGTTCTTTTCTGGATTTGCCCACCTTCTAACTACAGCTAGTAGGCCCCTGTCCTCCAAGTATAGGAGGGGTTAGAGATCGACATAGTTGATCCATGCCTCCGACACACAAAGGGTCAGTGTCACCAGTCTTATATAAGATTTAAAAAAAAAAAATTACACATTGTTGATCCATCATAGGCTGACACTTGCGTTAAAAACACACCCTCTGGCCTTACAATGCCAAACAATGTCTAGCTTATATTATGTTAAGAACCACAATGAGGGGTTTGTGCAACAGATTCATGGTACGCGGACAGCATTGCTAAGCAATATATCCAAAAGGAGGGAGCTGGGGTAGCGTAGAGCCTTTTGCGTTCCCTAATCAGAGCTCCATTGTGCCAAGGATCCTTGGGCACAGTGTAGGTGAAAAAGACTAGGCCCATTTTGGTTCAATCCACCTGAATATTTTTAACTCAGGTTTGAGCCCTAGCATTTTAGAGTATTTTAAAAGACAGCTCTCAATGCCGACACCTACACTCTTTGGTGCCATGGCTATGTAAACAAAACTGATTTGGCCAGATACCCACTGTTTTACCCTTCTCTATTACCAGAACTATCCCCGGCTTGACCAGGGGAGGGTCTTTGCCCAGTGCTTCTACACAGAGATTCACAAACTTATAAACTGCTTCACAGCCCACAGCTGGTACTGGTGTTAACTGATCCTGCACAAGGGTTGGAAATTCTTTACCTGTCCTAACAAGCAATCACACCTATACCACACTGCATCCTTCATTGTAAATGAAACAGAAGGTAATCCTAGCTTTACACCGCAAGACAATCACAAACCACTGGCACCATGCATTATAACCAGAGACGCAAGGTGTGGATGCCACACGCCGCGGTAAGCCCTTCTCTCTTGCAAGACTATTAATCTTCTAGGGCATTCATACCTGTGCCATTAGAATGCATGCCCATATTAGGGTTGACAACTCCTCAAGCGTCGCACGAGCATGCCGAGACAATGATGCAACAGGACAGAGGGCTGATGGATTATATCAAAAGTTTTCAGTAAAAGCATTGAAGATTTTTGTCCATTATGTGTGCCTGCTTTCTTCACTTAATTCTTATTTTTCATGATTTTGTGTGTGCTTGAGAACCACGGTGCATGAAGTGCTTGCACTGTCGTTAAGATGGTGTCATTTAACTGTGGCTAAGATGGTGACAATGATTAATGTTACAACTCTGTTCTCGTTTATTTTATGTTTTGTTTAGGTGCCGGTGATCGTTATCTTTTCAAGTACTTTTCTGGAGTAAGTGCACCTTAGGAATCAAATAAACAAACAATGTAAAATAAGCCAAAGCAATGTTTTAAAGTTCCTGTTGAATGTGGGTTGCGCGTAATGCTGAGGTGCTGAACGTTTGGTCTACAGCCAGTAGGCTTGATTGGAAGAATCCTTTACACCACAGCTGTGGACAAATATTTGTTATGTAGTGTTGTACACTCAATGTGTACAAGTATACATGAGAAGTGGAACAAACTGTGGTCGCACCAAGTGAGAAGCATAATAAAAAGTCACTTAGACCACAATTTGCAGTAGGAGGCGAGTCACACATCTTTCATACACTACTCAAAGGACAATAAGAACGCTCAATTTTAAGCGAAAAAACCTTCTAAATACATATAGACTTAAAACAGGAAAATGATAGGAAAGAAATTTAAAAATCACATCAACCAGTTTATTCGTCATCTCCTTTATTACAAAAGTAAAGATGATAATTTCTCGCTTCCACCCCCAAAGGCGATGAATTGGATAATTTTTACCTGAATTGAAATGGAACCTCCTTTTAATTTTGCATATAAGTAGGCTCTTGCCTATTCTCACAGCACTTTTACTGTTTTACATTCTTTCCACGACCATCTATTTTTTCCCCAAAAATGCTATTCATCCGCAAGAATATACGAAATGTTCAACCAGATAGCAGTTAATTGCCTGTTCTACAAACGCTTACAGTTCTTATGAGCTTTTTACGAGGTGAAAACGTTTTATTTGCTTCTTTTTATGGGTTAGGTAATGGGCTGAGCGATTTGGTACTTTCTAAGCGAGATTGACAGTACTAGAACGAGAAATCGTATTTCAGCCCTATAGAACAAGTTGCAGCTGCAGGTCAGGGACTGGGTGTTTCCCTTCTATTAATAATTCTGAGAGTACAGGATTCCAAGAATGAACCTCACATGTGCTCTAGAGGTAAAAGCCTTTATATGCACGCAGCCACATGCACATGTCCATAACAGTGCAGCACATTTAAAAAAAAATATTGTGTCTTTGCTTTATCTAGACAGAACAATGTGGCTCTACAAAAATGTCCAAAATTTAGACCTGGAAGAAACCTCCATTTCTGTTTCAGTCTGCATAGGGTATCCTTGTAACAACAACTTAGACGAAACTGATAATTTCTTCAACTTATGAAGGAAAACATCCTTTTTTTGACCAAACATGTTCTGATCCCTTCCTTACCACTAAGAAATGCCCTAATCCAATTGAATGGGAGATTAGTAAATAACTCGGTCTCCACCCGCCTTTCCTCTTCCGAATTCGTTTGGTCAGTAGTCCTGTAAGGCTGAGCAGTGTCCCTTGGCACCCCAGATGCCTTTCTGCACAGTGTTCAGATGCAAACTGGTGGGTGTCAGTCACTCCACGCGTGGAATCCCATCTTCACAGGATGACCAGGCTCGGGTTCCGCAGGTCTCTGTAGATGCTGAGGAGTTTCTCTCTCGTGCCACTCGAACTTGAACCTTTCCCAAGACACAACTGGTCTCGCAGGGCCTGCGCTTCTTTTAACAGCGTCTAAGCAGAGAAGAGATGATGAGGAGAGCGAGAGAAATAAATGATACAAAATAAGGAAGGGGTCAATAAAGGTGAGGAACCCAAAAATTAAATAAGGCATACATTCCTTATCAGGGACCAACCACCAGTCACACACTTTTAGCCACCACAGAGAGTGCATCTGTTCACATAACCCCACACTTATAAGCAAACAAGCACATATTACAGTGGCCAACTGATAAAAGTAGGAGTCTATGCAAAGTTCAATCATTTTGAGAACCAACATGAAAAACAAAACAGGAATGCTATGTCGCACATCTGCATGGAATTCAATTTGCTTTTACATTTTCCTCAAAAACACACCGGTTATCAACAAACAAGACAAAATCACACTCTTGCCAATCTGAGGCTTGGTATGGTGCAATACGACTTTCAAATACGACTCTTAGCAATGCTCTTAAAACAGTGAAAATCAGCACACCAATGTTTCAGATAAACGCTTTGAAAGAGTCAGTTAGTGTTTAGATTACTAAGGAGCACAACAAAAACAAGCATTTGCAAAGACAATAAGTCTGGAGTTCATTGCCAGCCTTTTGGCTTCGCCAATCTATGTTTTGTTATGGCTTTTGATAGACATGTTTTTTGCTGGGGAAGCTGTTGTGCTCTCATCAATCTAAAAAAATCATTGGCTAAAGCAAAAATATTCTTTGTCTCAAAATTTCCACATTACCGTGGTGTCCCTGGCTTCTAAGGAAACTACCTTGTGGTTATGTGCGCATTGCGAACTGGAAGAATGCAGTCACTCATCGTGAAGTTAGTCAATGGCTAAAGTGGGCTGACCCATTGCCTCTTGCTGTATGGCTTCCTGCAACAGGCAGAACTAAAATGTGAATGACACACTGAAGGTGAAGAGGGCTGGCTAAAAGACCCTTTAAGGAAGTATGTTATATACATAATTTTAGTACAATCAAAAGCTCTTAGCTAATGCCAGTTCTAACTAGACCACTGGTTTCCCCACCAGCTTTAAAGAAAACTAAATGACACATTTTCGGAACCACTCAAAAGGCTAGAAGTTTAAAGTTTGAAAATAAGCAGTCTCATTCACATTTTGTATAATAATAAATCGTGTGAATGCTACACAGTTACAACAAATTCAACATTTCATTGGCTCGTGTAATTCATTTGAACTAAAAGGATTATCAGCGTCACGGAGTTCTGGGAAACTTTCAAGCTGTCTACTACGTTTCACCTTTCTATAATTATCTACTTTTCTAAGGTGTTTACTTGAACATTTTGCAATGTTTCAGAGCCCCCGGGGTCTTAAAAGGGCTTGTAACCAAACCACCAGCATCAGACTTAGCTCAGGCGAGAGAAGTGACAAACACGTTTTCAGCAGTCCCCAACCTTCTCTGCCAGTTACGGAGGCCTCGAGTAAAGAAGCAGCCAAAGTCACTCTAGCCATTTGGACGGTGTCTGGCATTATATAGAGCCACACTCCACATGGCCTTCAGCCTCGGAGTACCCCTATTTATGTCACCAAAGCAACAAATGTTCACATGAGTGACCCTATTTAGACTATCTACACAGATGCCGGCCTGCTCCTCACAGTCCGCGAGGCACCTGCTCCCCACACGCTAGGACTTAAGGGATAAAGAAGGCACGAGTTATCCATTTGTGGTGATTTACAATAGGGTGAAGCAGTGGCATCCCTTCTTGAATACTAGCCAGTCACTCGGAGAGATGGGTTATATTCAGAGGACATTTTCCGGTGGTATTCTGCCATCAGCCTTTGGCCACATTCTGAGGCCCATCTTTTGGATCAGTGCTCTGTGGGACCCTGTGAACATATTAAAGCGCTTGGTTGTGGGACTAGGACTGACCCATTGACACATTCCATAGGGCATCAATATGGAATCTTTGATTTTACCATACTTTCCATCAGGATGTGTAGACATGTCTCATGGCCCTTTGTGCCTATACTCCGTGGTAGTTTGGAAAGCTAGTATTAATTGTGGAAGCGGTCAAAGGGACTGGTCGGCTCAGCGGCAGGACAGAGCATCCACCCATTCATCCATCAGAGGGGGCACAGGACCAGATGAAGCTTGCAGTTGTTGAAACGACTGGAAAGGTAGCTAAGTAAACGTCTGTGCTGATGGATGGAGCTGGTAAGCCAGTCTATTGTGTTTGTGCACTGACTCAAGTTATTTTGACAGCTTAACACTGCCTCAGCAGTTTTTTCCTGACTTATTGGAAGTCACGCCCAGTGACTCACCCCCTAATCAAGAACTCAGGTGTGCAGCTAATCCTTTACTGTCACTGGGCGACAAAGCAACTTCATAACCTGGGGGTTCACTAGCCGAAGGTGGAGAACTGAGTGTACAGCACACACAGAGTACAGTACCAGCCAAAGATGTGCTTAGACCAGCCCGTCCCCTGCCCTTGAATGGAGAGCAGAGCAGGCCGTTGCATGAAATAAAGCTAATTTGAAATGCTTTTGTGTTGTGTGCACATTTGAGAGAACAGCGAGGCCTGCAAGTAGGAAACGCCATCCAACAGCATTATGCATCTTACCCTTCACATTTCCTGTGCCAAGGGCAAGATAGGCCCAACCATCCCACTCCCGCACACACACCGCTTGCACTATATTCTGTGCTTTGAAGACCAAGGAACAGAAGAGCTCCCTCAACAAGGGAGACAGTGGAAACAACTCCCCATCACCCCCACTCCTGTTTACCCTCCTACTACAATGCTTACCCTACTACTCCACTGCTTACCCTTTTACAGCACTGCTTACTCTTCTACTGCTCTGCTTACCCTTTTACTCCACTGCTTACCCTCCTACTCCACTGCTTACCCTCCCCTCCGAATACACTGCTTACCCTACTACACCACTGCTCACCGTCCTACTACTCTGCTTACCCTCCAACTACACTGCTTACCTTCCTTCTCCACAGAGTACCCTTCTACTCCACTGCTTACCCTTCTACTCCACTGTTTGCCCTTCTACTCCACTGCTTACCCTCTTACTCCACTGCTTAACGTCCTACTCCACTGCTCACCCATCTACTCCGCTGCTTACCCTCCTACTCCACTGCTTACCGTCTTACCCCACTGCTTGCTGTCTTACCCCACTGCTTACCCTCTTACTCCACTGCTTACCCTCCTATTCCACTGTTTAACCTCTTAACCTACTGCTTACCCTCCTACTCTCCTGCTTACCCTCTTACTCCACTGCTTAACATCCTACTCTGCTGCTTACCCTCTTAGCCCACTGCTTGCTGTCTTACCCCACTGCTTACCCTCCTACTCCACTGCTTACCCTCCTACTCCCCTGTTTAACCTCTTATCCTACTGCTTACCCACCTACTCCACTGCTTACCCTACTACTCCACTGCTTACCATCCTTCACCACTGCTTACCCTCCTACTCAACTGTAACCTCTTAACCTACTGCTTACCCTCCTACTCCACTGCTTGCTCTCCTACTCCACTGTTTAACCTCTTAACCTACTGCTTACCCTCCTACTCTACTGCTTACCTTCCTACTCCACTGCTTACCTTCCTTCTCCACTGCTTACCCTTCTACTCCAATGCTTAACATCCTACTCCACTGCTAACCCGTCTACTCTGCTGCTTACCCTCTTAGCCCACTGCTTGCCGTCTTACCCCACTGCTTGCCGTCTTACCCCACTGCTTACCCTCCTACTACACTGCTTACCCTCCTACTCAACTGTAACCTCTTAACCGACTGCTTACCTTCCTACTCCACTGCTTACACTTCTACTCCACTGCTTACCCTCCTACTCCACTGCTTACACTTCTACTCCACTGCTTACCCACCTACTCTACTGCTTATCCTTCTACTTAATCATATTTCTTGATCATGGCCATTTCGAGGGTTTCGTTGATTATAAAAAAAAAAATCAAAAATTATGTTTATTAAGATAAAGCCCATACTATTCCTAAAAGAAGATCCTTTTCAAAAGAAAATATATTGAGCCCAGGCCAAGACACTGATCACCTTCCAAGGATTAGAGCCTTGAAGCAGCTGCTATGCCCTGCTCAGCCCCATCCCCTCATCTCCGTGAGGTCATTTACGGAGGGATGGACATGAAAAAGGTGAGTATGCCCATTGGTCAGAACTAGGACGACAGGGTCAGTAGCGTTTCCTTCTCCCCAATATGGGACTTCCATCAGGTATCAAAAAAACAAAAACCGGAACTGCAAACAGGACATCTTGGGAGATGTGAAAACAGGAGGGGGCCTTTCAGCAAAATGTTTCATTCGAGAGGGCTGTCTCAGAGTGCATCGTGGAATCCATGTTTAAACAGATATGCCTGAAAAGAGAACGAAATGGATTTGAGGTCGTTGAACAACAGGCGTCTCAAAATGAGATGTAGCCCAGGAAAGTCACGTTGGCAACTGTTCTCTTGATGAGGGAGTGCTACAGTTACCAGAAAAGCTGGAGTTAACGTTTCATGGAAACAGCTGATGAAGAAAGCGTCCCATTTAAGACAATTAGTTGATAAACGCTGCACCTCGACCTGCAGTGGCTTACAGCATTAAAAGTTGTCTCGAAGTTCTGATACCTTCTTCTCACATAACACCTCTTAATCAATTGCATTAAGAATGTGTCAGACAGCGCAGTGTACACAATCAGGTTACCAAAAAAGACTTCTGACAAAACCATTGGTTATAATGCAAATCAGTAAGATCCCTGGGTAAAAACATGCACGGGTCTGTAAGTTTGTGAAGCTAAACTATCCCTATCTAACATGGTGTTAGGTTAATACACAAAGAATGCTGGACCTACTACCTCTCTAGTACAACTTTATGAAAGCCATCTTATATTGAACATGTCGGTGGCCTGAGCTGTGCGTGGCCTCGAAAGGAGGCCATCAATTAAGACGGTGTTACGTTCAGCTCACAAACAGCAGAGTCTCAGACCTGCGGGAACTGTGACAGAAGAAGTCTCACAAAAGACGATTATAATACAGCACTCATTTTTTTTTAAACTGTTTCTACTCGAAATGATATTAAATCGTAATGGAGAACATCTCATCAGAATGTCTATGCAGTCGGCAGGAGTCTTAAATATGTACACATGTAGGTTTTAATAGTCATATTACGATTATTCCTGGGCAGTGAAAACCGCTTCGTTTGTGGAGTTTTCTGCACTCCCCAGAGCACGCAGAGTTCAGAAAAACTCTGCTCCGCGTAGCAGTCTTTTTTCCTGGCTCGCCAACATCAAGTTGGAGAGCGCGAGCATAGAAAATCCACCTCCCGGAGAGATTTCTCAACGTGAGCATCAGATTTCTCAACACGCGTGGTTGTGAATGGTCGCAACCGCTCGCGTTGAGAAGCCTTCCGTTTGCGTTGAGAAAGCTCCAGCTCAGGTAGAAAATCTACTCGAGCGGCAAGAAAAGAAGCAGCATCCTCTTTCACTGCAAATGGTGCAGTTTGTGCTGATTTCACAGCATGGGACAAACATGTGAGGGTCTTCATGTGTACAGAAATTCTGAAGATTCTGTCTTCTTTGAGAACATGGGGCACACTGGGTGCGAATGGTTTCCGAGAGAGTTAGGTTTAAGGCAAATCCATCTTTATGGGCAGAGATCGTAACACCTCTATATAGTAACTCCTCACCAAATAACATCTTTCTTGATAGATGGCAAGGCTCGTTATTCGTGCAAAATCCCCGAAAAGGGTCCTAGTACTGCCTACCTAATTACAGTATGTTATGTTATGTTATTTTATTTTATATAGCGCACGGCTGCCACAGCCAAGTGGCGTCCCGGCGCTTTGGAGATTGTGTAACACAACATAGTAGAAATGACCCATCGAAGTAGAAACCAACAAATAGGGCTAAACTGTAGAGAATAGGAAGGTTTTAAGTGCCTTTCTAAACGGGAACAGGTCGGGGATGGAACGGAGAGGGGCAGGCAAAGAGTTCCAGAGAGCTGCCGCCAACACTGAAAAAGACCTTCCGCCCATTCTAGCTTTTTTGAAGCGTGGCACAATGGCAAGATTTAATCCAGCGGATCGTAAAGCTCTAGAGGGGACATAATGAAGAATAGTCTGCGACAGAATAGGAGGGGAAGCTAATTTAAGAATTTTAAAAGTTAAGCATAGAGCTTTAAACCTAATTCTTTGCCCCACAGGTAGCCAATGGAGATCTTGGATAGTTCGACGGGCAGAGACGAACTTCGGAAGGCCAACCAGCATCCTGGCCGCCGCGTTTTGGACCCTCTGGAGGCGAGTTAGCTCTGCCTGATTCAGGCCCAAAAATAGAGAACTAGCATAGTCCAGTCTGGTAAGAACCAGAGCTTGGACTATGATCTGTCGAGTGTCCGCATCAAAAAACTTGAAGATGGGTCGAAGGCACTGCATGGTACCAAAACACGTGCCTGCCACACGTTTTGTGTGGGAGGTGAAAGAAAGTTTGTCATCAAACCACACCCCGAGGTTTCTAACTTCATCCGCGGGAGTGGGAACGGGACCTAGTTCAGAAGGCCACCATTGATCCCCCCATAACCCTCTATCCTTACCAAAGATGATAACCTCGGTCTTAGAGGCATTGAGTTGAAGTCGGTTGTTCGCCATCCAGTCTGCCACGGCTTTAAGAGCTGACTGAAAGGCGGGGGCGTCCATGTTGGAATCACCATTGAGTGCCACGGCCAGCTGCGTGTCATCGGCGTATGACACCAAGGAGAGACCAAAACTGTGGGCTACCTCCGCCAACGGCTGAACATATAAGTTAAATAAGGTAGGGCTAAGGTCCGATCCTTGAGGGACGCCTTGAAGAATAGGTCGAGGAGCAGAGACAAAAGGAGGGGTAGAAACTTTAAAGGTGCGATCCTTAAGAAATGAGCGGAACCATTCAAGTGCTACCTCTCCAACTCCTGCCTCCACCAGACGATGTAAAAGGATCTGGTGGGAAACCGTATCGAAGGCGGCACTGAGATCCAGTAGGATCAGTGCCGCCGTCTGACCTAGATCCAACAACTTCCTAATGTGCTCCACCACGGCCAAGAGAGCAGTTTCCGTGCTGTGGCCAGCACGGAACCCATTCTGGGAATAATCCAATATCTTGGCTTCCTGCAGATGGGATGCCAGAATAGAATTAGCATGAGCTTCTGCTAGTTTGGCTGGCCAGGGGAGAAGGGAAATAGGTCGATAATGTTCTGGTTTAGTAGGGTCAAGGGCAGGTTTTTTAAGAATCGGAATGATAGTCGCCTGCTTCCAAGCAGTGGGAACACTACCCGTGTTAAAGGACAGATCAATCAGACTGTGCATGGCCGGATAGCAGCACTCGGCAAATTCCCGGAATTGAGTGGGTCTCATTGGATCGTCTGGCGAGCCGGATTTGACTTTTGTCGTCAAGGCTTGGAACTCCTCCAGAGTAGGACTGGGAATGACCAGCAATGGTTTAGAGGTCCCTAATACAGGTGTCTTATCCCTACTAGGAGATTGAGAGAATGACCTGTAGATAGCTTCCACCTTTTCGACAAAGAACGAGGCCAAATCCTCGCAATGTGCCATGGAGGCTGCAAGAGTAGTAGTATCAGTCCTCTTGCTTGTAAGGTCCTGACAAACCCTGAAGATAACCTTAGTAGGATTCGTGCTGTTCTTTATCTCCTGGGAGTAGAAGGCAGCCCTAGCTGAGCAGATGGCCCGATGATACACTCTAATGCAGACCCTGTAGGCTGATTTAAGGTCAGCCTCATAGGTTTTGCGCCATGCGCGTTCCGCTTTTTTACAGGCGGCTTTAAGTTTTTTAAGAGATTCATCATACCAAGGGCTGGAAGGACTAGATCTGGTCTTACTCCACCTAGCCGGTATAAGCATATCTAGTGAGTGATTTAACCACTCACAGAAGCTGTCATAGCCACGGGAGACTTCGACAGGAGGTAGAGGATGATGTTTCATCAGAAGCTGATGAAAATGCTCTAAATTCAGATTTTTCCAGGGGCGTCTAAAACTGGCAGGGGAGTTGCTTCTAGGAGAAGAAGTAGTCGTGGTAATGAGAATTTCTATCAAATAATGATCTGTCCAAGCCATAGGTCTGGGATGGAGCACTGTGATATTAGTGGCGAGATTCGTCATACAAGGATCCAGTAACTGACCGCCTATGTGGGTCGGTAGATTTATCCTTTGGGTTAATTGAAAAGCTTTGAGATCAGCTAACAGGCTAGACACCGGATTAGAAAGTGGGGCATCCATGTGCAGGTTAAGGTCACCAATAATCATGAAATTAGCGGTTTTCAAGACTAGAGAAGATACCACCTCCGGGAGACTTTGACGAAAAGCGCCGTCCGAACCGGGGGGCCTGTAGATTAATAATCCCGAAAGAGTAAAGTGGGGGTTCACTGAGATGTTAAAATACGCACTCTCACATCCTACTATGGTGATAGGTTTCCAGGAGCAGGGGTAGCAGGTTTTTACCGCCACTGCTATACCTCCGCCTCTAGCATTACGTGGGAGGGAGTGCATGGTATATCCCACAGGAAGGGCTAAATTCATGACAGCCGTGGATTGATCGTGCAGCCAGGTTTCAGTGAGAAAAAATATGTCCGGTTTGTCATCAGTAATCAAGGAGAATACTTCTTCATAGTGACATGCCAGAGATCTGACATTCAAGTGACAAACTTTGAGGGCAGATTGCCTAGCTGTGCCTGCCATAACATTTGGTTTGTAGACAGCTGTAGGCTTAGCTTGCGGACCCACAATGGGCAGAGGCGTCGGGAGGGTAAAGGAACACGTGGGACACTGAAAAGGCCCACTAAGAGGATCCAAGGTGCCATGGTGGCAGTCTCTTACCTCGTGTCGCAATTTGCGTACATTCTCGGGAGAAATCATCCTATGGGCGCCAGAGTCCCCTGCCCTAGCCCTGCCTTAGCGCTGACGGGCGCAGACGGGCAGGACTCTGGCGAGACTCAGGCGTAGCGAAGGCGCGACCGCTGCGCTAGACCGCTTCGTGTCAGGCGAGCATTAAATAGGCGCCTGGCGGTAAAAAGCGCTAGCGCGCTAACCCCCGATCAGAAGGAAGGGAGCAGCCTTCCCAAGATGGCGTCGTCGTCACGTCATCCAAAGAGCCCCAGGAGCCCGGACCCGCTAAGTAGCGGTGCTAGCTACAATTATATGCAGTAAGGACCAGGGGAGGTCGCTGCATCAGCAGGGTAAAATCAGGTAAAATCAGGGGAAAATAAACAAAAAATGCACAGAAATACAAAACTGGTAATATTAAAATAAGGAGCGCGAGCTACAGCACAGCGCAAATGCAGGCAATCGCTACAAACACGGTGGTCACCTTCTCCAGGCTGACCCCGTGTGAAGACACACCTTAAATAGGCGCCTGGCGGTAAAAAGCGCTAGCGCGCTAACCCCCGATCAGAAGGAAGGGAGCAGCCTTCCCAAGATGGCGTCGTCGTCACGTCATCCAAAGAGCCCCAGGAGCCCGGACCCGCTAAGTAGCGGTGCTAGCTACAATTATATGCAGTAAGGGCCAGGGGAGGTCGCTGCATCAGCAGGGTAAAATCAGGTAAAATCAGGGGAAAATAAACAAAAAATGCACAGAAATACAAAACTGGTAATATTAAAATAAGGAGCGCGAGCTACAGCACAGCGCAAATGCAGGCAATCGCTACAAACACGGTGGTCACCTTCTCCAGGCTGACCCCGTGTGAAGACACACCTTAAATAGGCGCCTGGCGGTAAAAAGCGCTAGCGCGCTAACCCCCGATCAGAAGGAAGGGAGCAGCCTTCCCAAGATGGCGTCGTCGTCACGTCATCCAAAGAGCCCCAGGAGCCCGGACCCGCTAAGTAGCGGTGCTAGCTACAATTATATGCAGTAAGGGCCAGGGGAGGTCGCTGCATCAGCAGGGTAAAATCAGGTAAAATCAGGGGAAAATAAACAAAAAATGCACAGAAATACAAAACTGGTAATATTAAAATAAGGAGCGCGAGCTACAGCACAGCGCAAATGCAGGCAATCGCTACAAACACGATTGCACTCTTAGACACAGACGGGAAATGTTTTGCTAAACTTCTCAATGTGGAACTGGAGTATTGGGACAATCACAAAGGGATTATCCCACAATATCAAATGGGCTTTCAGAAAGGATGGGAAAGAGAAGATAACTTAGTAACACTCTTTTTAATTATTAAAAAAGCAACTGTCCCCAAAAGTAACCCGCTGTACACCGCCTTCATTGATTTGGAAATGGTTTTTATTAGCACAGACAGAGGGAGATTATGGTAAAAACTACTAAAATGCCGCCTCTGTTGACCACTATCATTTCAGTTTACACACAAGCATTGACAAGGGTGTGACTAATCACACACATGGTTGTGTCAGAGAAGATCTTTACCAACAAGGGGCACAAAAAGGGCTGCATATGTGCACCTTTGTTGTTTACCCTGTATGCACCAGATGTGGGGATATACTTAGAACATGAGTTCCCTACCTCGATAAATTTAGGCTAGCAACGCACAGGTACGGTGCAGTAAGAAGGTGACACTGTTCTCTTAGACAAGACTGCAAAGCATTTCAAAACCCCTTTTTATGTTGCAAAACGCTTATTACTACCTTGAAAACAGTCCTAGAATTGACAAAGAAAAACAAAAATAGTCATTCTGGGGAGTAAACGTAAGAAAGAGGGCCACTGTCAGTTAGATACCAACACCCTAGAATGAGTTAAAAGCTATAAATATTCTTATTACTCTGCAACGCACAACAGTCTGTCTAGAATTGACCACTTTCTCACGTTGGGGTCAGGCTGTCTCACCATCGAGGACACACAAATCATGCCACGGGGGGTTTCTGATCACTCGCCTATCACACTAACACTCTCCAGCCGTTCAACCACCCGTAGAAGGTTATACCCGATCTATCCGGGCTATTTCAAGGTCCCGGCGATTCGCAAGGACCTACAGAACGCCACCAAGCACTACTTTGAAGAGAATCACGCCTCAGTGAGTTCGCCCGCAATACTCTGGGAAGCCTACAAGGCTGTCTTTAGGGGGCAGGCGATAGCTGCGATCTCACATCACAAGAAACGGCAGGGACTGGTGACGTCTGAGCTGGAACAGCAGCTCGACGAGGCCAACGCTGCCCATATGGCGGATCCCTCCAGTACTACCCTCCACTCCCTACAGCTACGTCAACGGCTCCACGTGGATCATATGCGACGCCTGACTAAGGCGGACATTGCGGCCACCAAACACAGGGTGTACGACATCGGAGACAAGGCCAGTAAACTTCTAGCTTGGCTGGATAAAAAACAGGGCAGCGGCAGGAATATATTGCAACTTACTGATGCACTCGGGAGGGTACACACTCGACCAGGGGACATAGTGGAGGTTCTGGCCGATCACTTCAGTGCGGTGTATACGCCGACGGTGGTTGTTACGGAGGGCGAGGCCCGAGAGGCCCTAGGCCGCGTGGCGATGCCCACCTTGACTGACGATGCCATGAGGGAATTGGATTCCGGAATAACTGTAGATGAAATTCAACTGGCCATTGGCGCTCTCCGTCCAGGCAAGGCTCTGGGCCCCAGCGGGATACCCATCGAGTGGTTTAAAACTATGTCTGAGTCTCTGGGTCCGCCCCTCTTGCGGATGTACGAAGACAGTAGGGAGAGAGGCGCACTACCACTGGACCAACGGATGGCAACTATTGTGGCCATACCGAAACCGGGTAAACCGCTTAACGAATGCACATCCTATAGACCTATCTCACTGTTGAACCCCGAAGCTAAGATTCTGGCAAAACTGCTGGCGACCAGACTCATGCCCCACTTAGGTCAGCTGATCCACCCGGATCAATCTGGGTTCATGCCGCGTAGAAGTACGGCCCTGAACCTTCGTAGGGTGCAGGGTGTCATGGCAAGAATTCCACTCCTAACGGAACCGGCGGCCATCCTGTCATTGGACGCTAAGATGGCATTCGATATGGTGGAGTGGAGTTACCTCTTCGCGGTCCTCTCCTCTATGGGGTTCGGTCCCAACTTCATTGCTTGGGTCCGGCTGTTATACAAGGATCCGATTGCACGTGTGGTGGCGAATGGCCACATATCACGAGATATACAACTGGGACGGGGTACCCGGCAGGGATGCCCTCTCTCACCCATCCTGTTCGCGTTGGTTCTAGAGCCTCTCGCGATTACTGTGCGGACTACGCCGCTCCTGAGGGGCATTAAGTGGGATTCGAGTTGGGAAGATAGGGTGTCACTATATGCTGATGACATGCTCATTTATCTTACTGACCTTAATAACAGCATCCCTAACCTTCTGGCCATCTGCACCTCCCATGGTCGAGTGTCGGGCTATACTATCAATTGGTCAAAATCCATCCTTTATACTCTTAGGGGTCCTCTCCCGGCGTTACCGGACACATGCACGTTAGGAGTAGCTCTCACCTCCTTCAAATACCTGGGATTACATATCACCCGGGATGCAGCAGAATTCTCTGTTCGCAATCTACAACCTCCTCTCCTCCGATTATGGACTGATGTACAACACTGGCAGACGCTCCCGCTGACGTTATTGGGCAGAGCAGCTCTGTTCAAAATGATGGCACTACCTCGTTTTTTATACGTCCTCGAGAACGCCCCGTCACTTATCCCTCCCAGCTACTTCCAAAAGGTGACAGCACTGCTGTCGGGCCTACTGTGGGGTAATCGGCCAGCACGAATTGCGCATGCGAAACTTAATAGGAGCTGGTACGACGGTGGAATTGCCCTGCCTAATATGCAGTTGTACTATTGGGCGGCTCAACTCAAAATCCTTAATAAATGGATACACGCACCTCAGGATGACCCAGCCTTCAAGGCGGACCGTGCCCAACTGGGCACCAACAGCATGTTGGCGCCTCTATATCACAAGGGTGTTGCGTCAAAACTGATAGGGCCCACCAAACACACAGTACAACTATGGTATAAAGCACAATCGAAACTACACTGGGCGGGAGTAATTACAAAACTAACACCATTGTGGGACACAAAAGCGTTGGGCCATCTGAGACGTACTAAGGGGTTCGAGCAGTGGGATGCCATTGGAATCTCTACTGTGGGAGACATGTGGTCCAGGGAGGGGGTAGTCCCGTTCACTTCCCTCCAACAACAATACGACCTGCGCGACACGGAACGATTCAGGTATATGCAAATCAGACATGCCCTCCTAGCAGCAATCCCACCGAACACCACACCTCCGGAATCCTCCCCGTTAGAAGACCGCCTGCTCACGGACTGTGTGCTGGAGGGTGCGACTTCTCTAACTTACCAAAAACTGCTTAATAACTTACCGGAGCCACTAGGTAAACTTAAGGATAAATGGGTGGAAGACCTTGGGGATTTCGATGAATCCGACTGGAATGCAGCTTTGGCATCCCCGCGTGAAGCCGGCATCTCGGCTAGGTTCCGCCTCATACAATTGAAGGTCCTCCATAGAATCTACTACACTCGAGTGGCGTTACACAAACTCCAGAGGGCGGATGACCCGCTATGTCTGCGGGGCTGTGGGAGGGAGGGCACACTCTTGCATACACTCTGGAGCTGCACCTACATATTGAGCTACTGGCAGCGGGTGCTCCGAACCATGGCACAAACGTTGAATGCCTCTGTGCCCCAGGATCCCAGGGTGTGCCTATTGAATGTTTGGGGCCCTACTGACCTGACATACTATGGTAAACTGTGGGTCACGATAGGTTGTATGGTGGCCAAACGCGACATTGCACAAAAGTGGGGTGCGGCTGAGCTCCCCACACTGGCGCAGTGGCTAAGGAACATGGACACGCTCATGTTAACGGAGAGGGCAGTGTATAAGGTGAGGGACAATCCCCGAAAGTGGAATGGGGTTTGGCTACAATGGAACTCCTACAGAGGTGACATCTGTGAACCGTTGCCTGAGAATGATAGTGAGAGCTCGGATGAGGACACTGACAGTGACTGAAGGTGGAAGAGTGCCTCCTGTACCATGCGGGAGACCCGCTTAGGTGTATTGTGTTAGGGGCAGCCGTTGTGGGGTGGACTCCATGGAGGGTGGCGGGAGGTGATGTGCATAGTGCTTCATACTGCCAGCTGCCAAATGCGTAGTTCCCTGCGATATTGACTGTGTCGATCCATGTTGAGCCATATGTCTAGTTCTTTGTTTTGTTGTTCTATAAAATACAAAATGCAAGCGTATATTATGTATGACAAAAATGCTTTCGGTAAGTCCATCAAGCCCCGTACACTGAGTGGAACCAATGGCCTGGACGGTCTACAACTCATGTATGTTTCCCTTTATGTGATGATTGATGCTTCTGACCGTCCCACATGGCGGCAATTGAATGTAACCTTACCGCAAAATGCTAATAAAGTCTTGTTTAAAAAAAAAAAAAAAAAAAAGCTATAAATATTTGGAAATATGGTTTGAAGAACGAGGTGGAACAGCAATGCAGTTAGAGATGTTAAAAGCTAAGGCCCTCACCTTAAGAGGCACACTCAAATAATTTTTTAACAAACTCTCCAGCCCCACTGTCCTACCCCTGATTCGTCTAGTGGCGAGCAAGTTCCTCCTTACAATGACATATGGCATGATAGTTTTCCATGGACCTTTAAAGGGGTGGACAAACGTAGGAAAATGGAAGGTGTATAGAACTCTTTTCCATCTTCCAGAATCCACGCCCGAACCACAAGTACTCTTGGAATTCAGTCTTTGAAGTCAAGCTTACGTTCTTCAAGTGTTTTTCTTGTCCTACTATGTAAAACTGAAAGCAGTTCCGCCACAATCAGTCAAGGTTTTTTTTCTGAAAGATCTTTTGAAGGGAAAAAACCCATGAAGAGAGTACCTTCATTTCGCCTTCAACAAAAGTGTAATTTTGAAAAACTGGTCAGTCCCACAGATTAGGTAACTATCAATGAACCAAGCCAAACATGTCTCCTTTCATGAGGATTTACATAAACTGAAAAAAGACATCATTCATAGATAGTGAGCAGTACATACAAATGTATTGAAAGACAACTATTTTAAAATTATCCATATACTTTAACTCAAAGGCTTATGAATGTGAGACACATGCTTTTTTCGGTACCCTTAAAAAACTTTAGCTGCAGCAATGTAAATGCGGATTTGAACACTAGGTGTCAGGTGTGCAGTAAGCGAAAACAGTCCCCGATCCATATTTTAGGTCTGTGTGAATCCTTGCTTTCAGAATGACGATCTTTGTTAAGACAGAAGGTCGACCTTTTAAACATTCAGCCATGTCATTACATGGTTAAGTCCTTTTAATCAGGCTCAAATACTCAAATAAAAGGCGTTTTTTGTCAAATTTATGTTAACCGCCTGTAATAAAATAAAATCTGCGCCTTCATACCATCGCTAAAATCCCTGGTCCCATGAATCAAAGCGAGGTAGGTGTAATTTTACTACAATATATGCTATAATTAATTTTATTGCCTATAATGTATATTGATTAGCAATGATTTTAATAAATTAGGCAATAAAACCCTAATTACTTTCTTACTATGTACTCAGCTGGTTCCAGTATTCTAGAAACTGAATTAAAAAAATCCAGAAAAAAAATAGGACTACTCCATTAAAAAAGTATTCGAAACCCCAGAAGCAAGGAGGGAGGTTGTAAAAGAGGCATAGAGCAATCACCAGCACAACATACAATATTACCAAAGAATCGCGAAAGACAACTTAATATAGAGTCCTCCAATCTTGCATACCCCAGAAGTACCTCTAGAACCTTTACCACCAGTTTTGCACAGTTTCAGTTCATAGCGTTTGATGAGACCAGACTGCCATATTAGAAAGTCAGTGTACCACAATGCACTAATCTATCATGCACTCACAGGACTAAATCAACATCTACTATTGCCCGAAGCACACTGCTGTCCAGGCAAACACGCACAGTCTCAATTGCCAAGGTCCCAACACAGAATCTGAGGGGCAATAAATGAGATAACTAGAGGGAATGTGCAGGTACTGAGGGTTGTGTAATTGTCTCTATCAGTGAAAAAGTTGAATCCAGAAGGGATCAGTGAAATACAGCTACCAAGAATGGTGCTTGAGAAGACATGCTATGAATGACATTCTTCTTGTAACTCCACTAAATGAAGAAGTCTAACTTTCTTGGTCATCCCAATCTCCTGCAACATGTCTCCCTTACTGGTCTCGAAAATCTCATGTGGGAACCTGTCATGGGGAATCCGAAAAATATGTGATGTCCATGAAGTCCAAAAGAAGGTTCACTTTTCTCACTGCTAGCCAATGGATCTAAAAGACCTGAGTGCTTTTGCAAGGGACAATGAGGGACTCCATAAAAGACAGAGAGACTTTACTTATCTCTCGCAAGTACAGTTAACTTCGGGAAGCTCCAGTGCTCAGCCATAACCATCCTATGAGAAGAGCTAGTCGTCAAAAAACGGGCAAAAGAATACTGTTCTTCCGGAGACAGGTTGCAAGTACCACCATGCATTGGGGAAAAGCTCATGGAGCGCCAGGCATGAAGCATGAAACCAAGGATGAATCTGGTTGTAGTTGAGATCTCATAATACAAGATCCTCTTCTGGGACTACACTACACTCTCAAACATGACTGACAAATGAATTGGACTGGAAGAGAGTAAACTATTAAATAGCTTAACTGTGCTAGGCACCAAAGGACCAATCACAGCACCAAATGTGTAAATGCCTGTCAATTACAGCACTAACTGTTTAAATGCTTGCTCATCTCGAGAGTGTGACTGCCTCACAAGCGGAATTGTATGGTCAATAGGTAAAAACAATGTCTAAATCTTCCAGGTCTGAACCCATGTCCAGCTAGTAAGTGAATGGCGAGTGGCTGGGAGGTGTATAGGGTTACATTCAGCCACAAGTTAGAACAGGAGGTTTAAAGTCAAACTGCATGGAAGGTATGGGTATGTCCGCCTGCTGTGACACTGAACGGAATCTATGGTCACAGGGACAATTAATGATGTCATGATCAAAACGATAAGTGGCCAGATGTACTTCCCTAAATTGCATGCTCAAACGGGTTTGCGACCTCTTTGCGCATGAAAAATGGCCCAGGGCTATGAACAGTTCCTAAATAGCGAGTCGCAATTTATTTGCAACTCGCTATTTAGAAATTGCGAGTCTCTATTAGGAAAGGGCGTTCCCTTCCTAATAGTGTCCTCAAAGCAATGTAGAAATGATTTGTGACCGAATTGCAGTGCGAAACACTCGAAAATGACCACCCTCTACAAGAGGGTGGTAATGCAGTCGCAATTTGGAAGGGGTCCCCAGGGGACCCTTTCCACTTTGTGACCGTCTCTAAAAATATGTTTTAAGGGCAGGCAGTGGTACCAGTGACCACTACCTGCCCTTAAAAAATAAAACGAAAAAGTTTCATTTTTTTTATGCATTCCGTTTTTCTTTAAGGAAAAAAACTGCTTTATTTAAAGCAGTCCCAGATATGGTTGTCTGCTGAGCCCAGCAGCCCACCATCCCTGGGAGGACCTGCCATTCCCCATGAGCTTGCAAATTGCGAGAGGCTCAATAAATATTCATGAGCCTCGCAATTTGTGATCCCATTGGGAATCGCAAACAGTGTTAAACACACTGTTATACATGCCAAATATTGCCTCGCAAATTGCGAGTCGCAATTTGCTAGCCGCTATTTGGCAGGTCGTACATCTGGCCCAAGTTGATTTGGCATTAACCTGGTTGTTATCCAGGAAATCTTGACTTTGCATATTCCCAGGACAGACAAGCTAGTCTCACAGGCACCCCAAAGAAGCAGTAAAATATCAAGATCCTCGAATATGAATGCCTCAACAACTTGCACATCAATGGTAGACTGCTTGCCACCAGCAACCTCTTCGACAATTAGTGCTTCAAAGACAGGCGTCTCAAGAGTGAGTTTAAACACAGCTTAATGTCTAAAAGAGGCGAACAGGTGGTTTCTCAAGAGGGATGTCTGGTGTTTTCAGGTCGAGTCCAAACAGATAACATATCTACAAAGAAGGAATCTCTTTGGAAGGGGACAGTATGTTAACTCTATCTGCGGACTACACTCGGAGCATTCCAAAAGTGAGTCCTTGCCTCCGACAGCTGCAGCTTCCCTTCTTTAGAGCCCTGTATGGCCTAACGCTATAATGTAATCACTTGCTCGTGTTTTAAACAGCCGTACCAAAGATACATTAACACATTCGAAAACAGAAGAAACATGTTGCCAAAATTATTAAATGCCGAATGTGCGTGTAAGGAAAACACAGAAAAAACCAATCTTGTGAAACCTGCAAAACCATCTGAACAAAAAAAAAATCACGAATGCACAGAAATGCTCTTGTGAGGAAAGGGGCCAATTTTTAATGAATACAAAGCCTGAAGAAGAAGCAGCCATGGACAACTTCAAAAAGCACCAAATAAAAACATGAGAGGACTGAAAAACATTTTGGGTGTTCCATGGCTCTAAACCTCAAAGAAAAAAGTTCTTCATAATCTTTATAAGCATCCTAAGAACAATTTGTTTTTATTTAACGAAATGTTTATTTAAAATTAATTTGGATTCACAAAGTTTAATTTAAACACTATAAAACACAATTAAAATCCCATGATGGAAAACAGATGCACACATGGACTGCAAGTGTACCAGAAAACAGCCACCAACCATGACAGATAGCTAGAGTAAATGCAGCAATAAAAGAACTGTAGAAGGCTGAGCCTTAATAGAGTGAGAAGTCAGGAGTGGAGTGCAGGTTACTGAAGTGTATCTACACAATTAAGACAGTACACCACTAAAAGAGTGGCTGTGACAGCAACCCAGAGACCCGAGTTGAATGCAGACTACAGACCTCAAAATTCTTGAGCGGACACTCACAGGATGATTTTCTTACTATTATTCCCTGCGAATGCAAATGATTCATTTGACACAAATGCTATTTGAAAGCAGTTATTTTTATTTAAGAAGATTGGATGGGAGTTGTTAAATTCACCCTCAAATTTAAAACTGCACCCAAATTGTGAGGGTATGGTCTAACATGAAAGATGTTTTTTTAATTAGAAAAGGTGATTACAGAAGAACAGTAAGACCCACACATTCTGAACATATCGGGGAAGACAGATCAATTAAATTACAGGCGGATAAATAACCTTGGACTATCATGTTTAAATGCACTATGATGTATAATGAGACACACATGTACTTCATACAAGAAAAGTGAGATGTACTCTTATGGTGTTCTTTGTTTTTAAAAGAAATAAAAATCTGTTTAAAAAGAAAAAATCAATTAAATTACTTCCCAAGAAAAATTCATCCATAAATCGTAAAATACTGTCAAAGAAATCTTCTACTTCAACCAGCCCTCATCGTCTCATGTTCAGTCCATCGAGGTCTTAAAAACCCATTAAATAAAACATGCTCTCCTTTCCCCGGCTCCCGCTTCATGGCCTCCCCCTGCGATGCAGTTCTATCATAGCATCTCCCAAAGGAGGCACTTAACTCAGTGAGTACACCTCCCTGACTTCTAAAAAAAGTACTAGTGCATACCCTCTTCTCTCCTACTAAAAAAGTGCCTGTACCTACCCTTCTATTCCTTACTAGCCCAGCTTCTCCAATTTCTGTAATGTGTAGCATACATATTCATCCTGGTATGGAAGCAGGCTTCCCACTAACTGACTTTCCACATCTTCGTTACCCATTGCTCAAAGTTAGACCCAACAGAGCACTTCCAATGGGCAGCAATTAGTCACCGAGCAATCACCAGTGCAATAAAAACTTAATTCCGACCTGAAGGCCCAGAAGAGCTACTCTCAACGAGGGGGGAACATTTTCTTGGATGGTCCCTACTTACTGTGCTGAATATCCCTACCCAAAGAACCTTAAGGGAGTTGAAGGAGCAGAACATCTCTAGCCAATCTCCCTTGGAACTACACTTGGGCACTTCCCAGGCACTGAAGGCAACATTTTATTCAGAACCTGTGGTGTTAGACAGAGCATCCACCCATAATAAAAGCCATATGCGGGAATGTTGCACCCTTAAAGCAGGTGTAGCCCAAGCCAAAATACCTCTCCCTTTTCTGGTCACTTACATCAATCTCGGAGTGTGGCATCTGTTTACTTCTTGTCCCTGCTACTAATTGCAAAGTGTCTGGGCTCAGTGATGGTACAGAAACCTGAGAGAGATGGACTCCATCCTCCCTAAACAGATACTTTGCTATCTTCCTGAAAGACTCAATGTCGACCCCGTTAATATTGCAAAGGATCGCGCTTATTTGGGTATACATAAAGTGATGTTGGCTATTGAGCGTTTTGCCTGAAAACAACATCTGTGAGGGCTTGAAACTGGGACCCACGAAAAAGTCCCCAGTCTTCATTAAATTTAAATCTGCCCATTTACGAACAGTTTATTTAGATAAACTGGGAGACAGAAAACTAAAAGAACCTAATGGTGTTTCAGCATTTATAATTGGTATGCCCTGACTTGAAAAGATCTTCTGCCGGTGACTCACGAATTGGGATAGTGCTTTGCATCTCCCTTTTTTTCAAGAGTGTGGGTGTTTTTGCACAACTGCATTGCATCAGTATTGTTTTGGAACTTCAGCATCTGGAGCAGAACTGAACTGTCAATACAGGAAGCCCACCCGTACTCTTGGACAATTATTAACGCTCAATTTAACTCAGGAGTGATTCTGGTTCTACACAAATAAACGTAACATCTGATCCAATCAAACAAAGAAAGACATTTCTAGTCTGCCAGGATAGAGCCGGTCTTGAAAAAAAGGAAAATTCCATCCTCCCCAGGAAGACCACACAGGGCAGATTGCCTAAGGACCCAGCCAGTTAGCTAGGATCATCACTGACTGGGCCATAATAACTTCCTACATTAATTATGTGGTTCCCAGCTGTACTGGAAGAATGGCCCAATACCCAGCATCATTCTAAACTACCTGATATTTCACCTGTATATATTTGCTTACAGGAAGGAACACCCCTGTGTCGTCATAGTTGAAAAACAAATGTGTCCCATGGCTCCAGATGTTTATCCTATGTGTTTCCTGTAGTAAAATGATACTGCGCTGCCCTCATTTTCTGTTAAGACCATTAGTGTTAAAGCTAACCAAAGTTAAATTAGTCATTGAACAAGCAAGTAGCTCAACCTTCCTGCACGACCCTTAACACGTCCTGCCTCCCAAACAAGCGTCCACCAGCTGAAATTTTGGATGGAAGAACCAACTAAAGAAGACACCTCCGGACCTCATGATCTACATCCTCATATCCCCTACACCCAAATACCTCAGAATCACATTTCCATTTTTGTTCTGCTTCCTGCACCCGTACGTCTTTCCTACCCACACGTCCCTACCCCCTGAGCCTACCCGATTGCAAGACAGCCCCTCCCCTCCCTAGCAAAATGGATGCATTGTTGTGCATCTTCATTCAACTATGCACCCGCCACAACCTACAAGCATAAAAAAAGAACGGAAGTTGAAAAACCATAACAAAAAAATACTTTCTTTTTGTGAAACATTTTATTTTGCAAGATAATGTTTCTGCTAAACGTGTTCTTTGTAGTGCTTTTCTCCTACAAACCTACTTTAACCAGAAATGTTCTTAAACTATTTATTTTTTCAAACATCAAAAACTACATGAAGTTCAGAAAGAATTAAATGTTTTGTAAAGAAATCCACAATGTTACAGAGGAATAACTGCAACTTCACAAACCAAAACTGAGAAGCTATTGGAATCATGGCACACAGCCGTCACCTGGCTCATACTGATCTTATGTGGCAGAAGCCGTCTCTGTATGTGCAATCCTACCTCGTTCTTCGTGATCATCTCCCGGAGTTGTTTCACCTGGAGTCTAGTAGGAACGCCACTGGTTGGAGCATCGTGGATTAGCACATTCTGTTTGAAAATGTAGATTCATAACATTAATATAGAAATGGATACATACGGCTTCCTGCCAAATGCTGTTTGTAGTAAATACAATCTTCACTGTTCCTCTCTGGCTAGACAATACTACAATACTAATGACATCATAGAATGCCAGGATGTCCCTCTAGCAGATTGTACCTCTCTATTCCCTGTTGTGGCAGTTGGTCACCTGAGGCTGAGCTAACAACAGCGAGCTCCTGGTGGGGTTTTCCTATCTATCTACATTATAAAGTAACCTGTCTGTCTAACCTGGAAGGAACCTGAATAAAGGATCTTAACTACTAAGTGGACTCTGCACCATTCATTTATTACAGTTTGGCGACGATTTTTAAAAGGAGGAACCTACGCGTGGTAAAGACTACTTACAAGAATATTCGAGAAAAAGGAAGGAACTCAAGAATCAAGAATAAACAAGAGACTCTGTTTTCAGAAAAAAGGTAACGCCCTACTAACCCCACCAGTGTCCTAACACACCTGGACAGCCTGCAACCTGGGTGAGTGCCTTTACTTTGATGTCTACTTGTGAACAGACTGCGACCTAAGAGGTTTGATGCTATCTTGCCTGCTGTCACCTTGCTCCTGTCTGTGAAAAGTTTTCCAACATTACTCTTCCTTGAGGCCTGCTGTATGTTTTGTTTCATTTGGCCTTCATCCAGTGTAGGAAGCGTCAAGCGTTGGCAGAAACCGGCAATTTATAGGCGAAGTGGTCAATTGGCACCATCAGTGACAAATGCTTTGAACGTTACTGATCTTTGAACTGATCAGTTAGCAGCTTCAGTGACAAATACTGTGAACGAGTCCTTGCATATATACGCTATCATTATACAGCGCCAGAACTCGCTATTTGCTGACCATTAGTCTAGTTGCGTGTTACTCTGCTTGAGAAATTTTGTGTGCAAGCCGGATGTTATTCAACAGTGCGCGAACACAGCGCCGCATCAGCATGACTTTCTGGCAACATTTCGCTTTGCCGTGTCTAGTTTCTCACCTTACTTCATGTTGATGTCCGTTGCCCGACGGTTGGCTGGGAGCTATCTTCACACTTGCTCTGCTCCCGTCCATCTGGTCACGTCTTTAGAATGCTTCGGGGAATTGGTGATTCTTCGCTCCTGTGACGCCTTCCTTTGGAGACACGTCCCTCACGCCGACGTGGCGGCCATTTTGTGTCAGTTTGGTTGCCACGACAACAACTTACTCTGTTCGCCGTGTGTGAGGACAGCTGTTCGGTACTTCGTTTTCTTCACGATGCAGTCAATTTAGCAAGTATATCCAAGGAAGTAGGAGCGCATCTTATCATTCCACACAAATCATTGACTTTGAAGGTAATTATCCGGCGCTGATGCCTGCAACTACCGCAAAAGGAAAATTCTGAGAGCAAGTGTTCAGTACATCGTTTTTTTTTACGATACAGTCTTCTAGAGAAATGTTTATGTGGAAAGTGGAACACACCTTTTCATCCATGATTTTTCTTCGGTAATGGCATTCAATAAACAACCTATTACCTTGTTTGTGTGGCAAGTCTCAACTTTGACTGTAGACACCAGTACTGATTTTAAGTCGACCCGCAAGCCCTCTGCAAGGACACAGCAAGTTGAATTTATGTATGTTCTGTTAAAATTTGGTCTGGGTATTTGGATCCCGGGTGAGACATCGCTCACCGGAGTTGATTTTATTAATGTATTTGTCAAAAAGTACTCAAAGCCTAATGTATAGCATCCAACACAGTGTTATTTTGTTTTGGGGTGTGTATTTAAGTATGTCCAAATGGTGCTTGCGTGAGTAGTTCAATTTCCTTATTCTAGTCTATGCTCTTCCGTATTATCAGGCCTGGTATCATGAAGTGTAACCTATCTGGGGGTGGTAGTTTCTGAGTGGGTAGTCCATGCCCCATGTACACAGTGTTGTGGGTAGTCCAAAACCCATCGTTTGTCCCAGAGTTATGGTGTTTATCCTGTGGTGTACCCTAGTCTGGGGATGTTAGTATTTGAGGGTAGTCCATGCCCATATCTTGTCCCAGGGTTATAGTCTTTACTCTGCGCTATACCCTCTCCTGGGGACATAGGTATCTGTGGGTAGTCCATGCCCATGGTTGGTTGTTTGGGGGTGTTAATGGGTAGTTCATGCCCATAATTTGTTCCATGAGTAATAATGGCTAGTCCATGCCCCTCTTCCCAGAGAGACATTGTGCTTACTCTGCGGTGTACCATTTCAGGGGAAGTTAAATGTTTTTTTGGCTAGTCCCATGTTCCATAAGTAGTTAGGGGTAGTCCATACCTTTTCCCAGAGATATCTTGTTTACTCTGCGGTGTACCCTTTTTAGGGGAGGTTTTGTGGTCTTATTGGGTAGTCAACGCCCATAGTATGTTTTTGTGAGTATTATAGGCTACTCCATGCTTTTGTTCCCAGAGATGTTCAGTCTGCTCTGCGGTGTACCCTTTTTAGGGGAAACTTTGTTTTTTTTGGGTAGTCAATGCCCATGCTGTCCGGCAGAGTACCCTTCTTAGGAGAGGTTCAAAGTCTCCTGTTATTGAAGAAGATTGTGTGTACACTAAGTTTTACCTGAATCTACCTTCTTGTGGCTACTGGCCAGGGCTTCATTTAGGAAAGATTCGAGTTAAATTCTTATCATACTTCAAGTGTCGACATTTCATCATCAAGGGTTGTCTTGAGGGTAGTCTTAGTTTGTTTCACTCTTTTGTTAAGGAGAGGGGATGTGGTATATTATGTCATAATCCTGATGTCATAATGCTGAATCTTTGTTCTTTTCTCAAATAATAATACCTCATGTTAAAGTCATCTTTTATTGTATACTACTACTTTTAGTTATTCTAAAATGTGAACTTCCTTGCTGTTTGAGACATATGAGGTATTATTGCTGATTATTCCTTTGTTTTGATATTACTCCATAAAGAGAGAGGATGTGTAGTAAATACAATCTTCACTGTTCCTCTCTGGCTAGACAATACTACAATACTAATGACATCATAGAATGCCAGGATGTCCCTCTAGCAGATTGTACCTCTCTATTCCCTGTTGTGGCAGTTGGTCACCTGAGGCTGAGCTAACAACAGCGAGCTCCTGGTGGGGTTTTCCTATCTATCTACATTATAAAGTAACCTGTCTGTCTAACCTGGAAGGAACCTGAATAAAGGATCTTAACTACTAAGTGGACTCTGCACCATTCATTTATTACACTGTTCCTCTGAATGTATCAGTATATGCAATTCATTAGTCATTTCCCACCTATATTTTGGCATGGCCACACCACTTAAGGATGTCCTTTACTACACCCCCACACTCATCAACTGCAAAAGGAAAGTTAATCTCGTCACCCCAGTCTTAAAAAGACCCTCATTGGCTTCCCATCGAAGCAAGGATCACATGCAAAGTCTGCTGCCTCACATGCAAACCAAAGTAAAGAAACAACCTTATCTCACCAAACTCCTCACCATTTCCAGTGGTCAAAAAAGCATTAGAAGTAATAATGTACTCAATCCGGATTCACCCCAATTCAAAACCTCTCAAGCACTCGATGAATCATTCACAGGATCTGCATCACAAAATTGCAGGAAACATTTTTTCTATCTTCATTCAGACTAATCTCTCTGTTCTCTCAGAGTGTCTCGTGACCATTCTTATGATCATTGGTTCATTGTTTAAGCAAAAGTCCCGGGCACACGTGATGAGGATAAGAAATACTGGTAGAACATTCTACCAGTATTTCTTATTCTCATCACGTGTGCCCGGGACTTTTGCTTAATAATTGGGGTGGGTTCCCACGACCCACACATCTACGGGGGTTACAGGGTATTTCCCCCGACCCGGCTGCACCGTACTTACCTCTCTCACTCAACACATTACGCATATCAGCTTGAGCGCCAAACTTCCTGTCTTACTAAAAACCCTACATCAAGACATTGGTTCATTGTTGTTTCCAATTGTCTGTGCTTCTTTTGTTTTCAGTGTACCAAGACCATCAAGTTAGTTAAATAAAAAAATAAAACATTTTTTATCACAATAGACTTACTATATAATGCCATCTGGCTGGACTTGAAAGCAGGAAATGATTGTCCTCTAGCTCTACAATGCATATAAATTGCTATATGTGACATCGGGCCGGTAGGTTTAATCAACAAATATAATATATTGTAGGATTGTCAGAAACTTCAACAGTTTTCAGCTTGAATAAGATCTGCTGCTAAAGTAAGTCAGGGAAGCATACAGTAACGACAAGGAAATCTGAAATGACTTTTGTAGTGAAGAGAGGATATGTGTGCAGCAGCACTGTGTTTCTGTGAAAATGTGCAAGGCTCTGAAGTATAAAAAGCTTGGTGTTCACTAACTTGTTTGCCAAAAGCAAGTGCTACCAGGCACGCTACCTGTGAGTGAGCTCAGGAAAATGCACCGTCACCAGGAGGTTGGTTAAGGAAAATGTCCCATCATGATTACACCTGCAAGCCTCAACCTGTTAAACTGTGTTTTAAGTGCCAACTTGTATGTGTGCAGCGGCCAAAATCTCAAAAATGTAATATTCCCAAAAGAACAACTCAGAGGATTAAAATTCCCCTACAAAGGCCAGAAATAAGCCCTTAACTATTTGCTTTTGCACTAACAGCTGTCAGAATCTCTTTTACCTCCATTGTTAAAAGGCTGACAGACTAAAAGCTGAAAAGATAAATCTTTAGTAACCGGTTAGAAGAAGTCATGGGATAAGGCTGTGTCTCTATATCTCAAATATGAAAATGGGGTGCAGCCTTTGCAGCAAATGGACATCAGATGCCTTCTGTGGATAAACGGAGGGGACCTCAAGATGTTTCTGCTCAGAACATATCCTTAATGAAAAATGGGCCTCAACACTTTTGCATCCCACTTGTTCAGGCAATGCCATTCTAAGAACAGCCAAAGCATATCTATAAAAAAACTTGGACAAGGCACACGTGGAGAAATTCTGTGTGAAAATCTACTGGGCCTCTATTGTATAGGTGCTAGTGCCACATGGGCACATGAATGAGGGGTGGAGGAAGTGAAATCTATACAAAGATTTCTCAAAGGACAGAAACAAGCATTTGCAATGCAATAGAACTCACATTTATGAGAGTTTGGGCTATTGACTTTGTAAATGACAATTCCTTTAATGTATGTGTTGTTTTTAAAACAGATCAATCAATTAATCAATCAATCATAAAATTTGTAAAGCGCACTACATACCCGAGAGGGTCTCAAGGCGCTAGTGGGGAGGGGGGTGCTGCTACTGCTTGCCTTGAGTAGTCTCCTGTAGGTAAGAGGTCTTGGGTCTGCCGTAGGAGGATGGGAAGTGTGTTCCAGGTCTGCGGCCAGCGGTCGTTCTTCGAATGCGGTGGACGGTAGCAAGAGCACGAACGGCGGAGCGGAGCTGGCAGTTCGGGGTGTAGAAGGTGAGTCGGCTGTTGAGGTAAGCTGGTCCGGTGTCGTGGAGTGCCTTGTGTGAGGAGTTTGAAGGTGATCCACTTGTTGACGGGCAGCCAGTGCAGGTCTCTCAGGTAGGGTGTGATGTGGTTGTGTCGAGGGATGTCGAGGATCAGGCGGGCAGAGGAGTTCTGTATGCGTTGTAGTCGTTTCAGCAGTTTGACCGGGGCTCCCGCGTAGAGGGCGTTTCCATAGTCCAACCTCCTGCTGACGAGGGCCTGAGTGACCGTTCTTCTTGTGTCGGTTGGGATCCACCTGTAGATCTTCCGGAGCATGCAGAGGGTGTTGAAGCAGGAGGATGAGACGGCGTTCACTTGCTTGGTCATTGAGAATATAGAGTCCAGGACGAACCCCAAGTTGCGTGCGTGGTCGGTGGGTGTTGGTGCTGCTCCCAGGGCGGTCGGCCACCAGGAGTCGTCCCAGGCTGAGGGGGTGGAGCCGAGGATGAGGACCTCCGTCCTCTCCGAGTTCAGCTTCAAACGGCTGTTCTTCATCGATTCGGCGATGGCTTCCATTCCTTCGTGGAGGTTGGTTTTGGCGATGAGGGGGTCCTTGGTGAGGATCAGCTGTGTGTTGTCAGCGTAGGAGACGATGTTGAGGTCGTGCAGTCTGGCGACGTGGGCAAGCGGGGCCATGAAGATGTTGAACAATGTTGGGCTGAGGGATGACCCTTGGGGTACGCCGCAGATGATCTTGGAGGCTTCGGACTGGAAAGGGGGGAGGAGGACGCTCTGGGTTCTGCCCGTGAGGAAGGAGGTGGTCCATTTCAGAGCCTTGTCTCGAATCCCTGCGTTGTGGAGGTATTTGCGTAGGGTGCCGTGGCACACAGTGTCGAAAGCGGCTGACAGGTCCAGGAGGATGAGGGCAGCGGTTTCGCCTTTGTCCTGCAATGTCCTGATGTCGTCGGTGGCGGCGATGAGGGCGGTTTCGGTGCCGTGGTTGCTGCGGAATCCGGACTGGGATGGGTCTAGGATGTTGTTCTCCTCTAGGTAACGGGTCAGCTGTTTGTTTGCGGCTTTCTCGATGACCTTCGCCAGGAACGGGAGCAGAGAGATGGGCCGGACGTTCTTGAGGTCTCTCGGGCCCGCCTTGGGTTTCTTGAGCAGGGCGTTGATCTCAGCGTGCTTCCAGCTATCCGGGAAGGTCACGGTCTCGAAGGAGATGTTGATGGCCTTACGGATATGGGGTGCGATGGTGGCGCTGGCTTTGTTGAAGACGTGGTGTGGGCATGGGTCTGACGGGGAGCCGGAGTGGATGGTGTTCATGATCTTGATAGTGTTGTCGTCGTTGATGTGGGTCCAGGTGCGCAGGGGGTTGCTGTGGCTGGTGGCCGTGGGGTCTGAGGTGTCGTTGGTTGTTGGGGAGGTCAGGTTGTTGAAGCTGTCCTGGATGTCGCGATCTTGCGGTGGCAGAAGGTGGCAAGGGAGTTGCACAGGTCTTGTGATGGTTGGATGTCGTTGGTGTTGAAGCTGGGGTTAGAGAGTTCCTTCATGATGTCAAAGAGCTCTTTGCTGTTGTGTGCGTTGTTGTCGAGGCGGTCCTTGAAGGAGGCCCTTTTGGCGGCTCTGATGAGGTGGTGGTGTTGGCGTATGGCGTTCTTTTTGGTTCTCCGGTGTCTGTTCGCGGTGCCATTCCTTCTCTAGTTTTCGGTAGGTTTGTTTGGAGGTCTGGAGTTCTGCAGAGAACCAGCTGGCTTTCTTGTTGGTGCATCTTTTGGAGGATTTCTTCAACGGGCGAGAATGTTGGCGCAGTCGTCGATCCAACGCCTGAGGTTGCTGGCGGCGGTGTCGGGGTCTGTGGGATCGGCGGGTGGGCATCGGCGAGGGCGATGTTTAGCTGGTCTTCGGTGATTTTGCTCCAGGTGCGGCAGGGGACATGTTGGGTGTGGTGGTGCGCGGTGGGTTTCTGGAAGGTGAAGTGGATGCAGCGATGGTCGGTCCAGTGGAGTTCGGATGTGTGGCTGAAGGAGACGTGGGGGCTGGCGGAGAAGATGGGATCAAGTGTGTGGCCGGCGGAGTGGGTGGGCGCAGTGACGAGCTGTCTGAGTCCGAGGTTGGCGAGGTTGTCAGTCAGGGTAGTGTAGTGGAGTTGGTGTTGTTGTTGTTCTCGAGGTGGAAGTTCATGTTTCCGAGGAGGACGTAGTCCGTGGAGGCGAGGGTGTGCGTGCTGACGAAGTTGGAGATGGAGTCACTGAACTGAGGCCGGGGTCCGGGGGGTCGGTAGATCAGCGTTCCTTTGAGGGTGGTGTTGGGATCAGTGTAGATCTGGAAGTGCAGGTGTTCAGCGGTGCTGAGGGTGTCGTCGGTGTTCGTCGAGACCTTGAGGGTGGTCTTGTGGATGATGGCGGGTCCACCTCCTATTCCGTTGGCACGGTCTCTGCGGGCGATCTTGTAGTCGTCTGGGGTGGCTATGGCGATGTCGGGTGCCAAGGAGTCGTTCATCCAGGTCTCTGTCAGGAAGGCTACGTCCGGGGAGGATGTGTCGAGCAGGTCCCAGAGCTCGATGGCGTGGTTGCGTGCGGAGCAGATGTTCAGTAGTAAGCATCTGAGGTGGTTGCGTTCTGTCCTGGTGGGCAGGTTGGAGGCTCGGAGGTTGGTGAAGCTGCAGCTCCGGCATGAGAAGGGTCCTTTGGTGCGCTTCGGGCTGGCAAGGAAGCAGGCGTGTGCTCGTCCGGTGTTGAGTGTGTGGAGGGTGTAGGCATCGTAGCGGCGTTGGGTGTCCTGGTGTTCGTGGGGGCCAGGGGTATGGTGCTGGGCGCGGACGGGCACAGACGGGCTTGCCTTAGGCACACCAGCAGCGCGGCCGCGCTGCGGCCGCCATAAGAAGGGGAGGTGGGAGGGAGGAGCAGGTGGGAGCAGACGAATAGGAGAGCAAGGGGGGCGGTTCCGCAAGGGACGCAGCGGCAGGAAAACGGGACGGCGGGGAAACGGAGTGATGGAACGGCCAGGGGTACAGATGGCAAAAAGGGCAAAAGGGCACAGCAAGGCACAAGAGGGAAGGAGGAATAGCCAATAAGACAATAAAACAAATGAAGGAAATTACAGAGAACACAAAGGCAAAAAAGGGCAAATAAGGCAGAAGGGCACAGTAATGGCACAAGAGGGAAAGAGGAATAACAAAATAAGACAATAAAAACAAATAAGCAAATTACAGAGAACACGAGCAAGAGCAAACATTTGGCCACCACTGGCCACCAGGGATAAGGCGCAGGTGGTAGCCTGCGGGTGGAGGAGGTCCTCGAACTCCGTCAGCAGCCGCGGCAGCTGGGCTAAGGGCACAAGCACATAGGTGGTGCTGTGCGGCATGGGGAGCAACCTGCCTAAAGGGTCACGGGTTGCTCTCCTCACCGCGCCGCGGCTGCCATAAGAAGGGGAGGTGGGAGTGGACGAATGGGAGAGCGGGGGCGGGCTGCAAGGGACACAGTGGCGGGAAAACGGGACAGCGGGGAAACGGGAGTGAAGGAACGGCGAGGGGTACAGAAGGCAAAAAGGGCAAAAAAGGGCACAGTAAGGCACAAGAGGGAAGGAGGAATAGCCATTAAGACATTAAAACAAATGAAGCAATCACAGAGAACCCAAAGGCAAAAAAGGGCAAATAATGCAGAAGGGCACAGTAATGGCACAAGAGGGAAGGAGGAATAACAAAATAAGACAATAAAAACAAATGAGCAGATTACAGAGAACACGAGCAAGAGCAAACCTTTGGTCAACCACTGGCCACCAGGGATGAGTCGCAGGTGGTAGCCTGCGGGTGGAGGAGGGCCTCGAACTCCGTCAGTAGCAGCGGTAGCTGGGCTAAGGGCACGGGCACACAGGTGGTGCCGTGCGGAGTGGGGAGCGACCTGCCTAAAGGGTCAAGGGTCGCTGATAAATAAAAGGCACTTTCATTTACTTTTGGAATATCTTAAACTCTCGCAAATGCGAGACCTATTGCATTGCAAATGCATGCTATACATTTTTTTTAAGTGTTAGGAGAGAGCATATCCTGCCTGCAACAGAAAGCAGGACAAAGCTATTTGAGTAAATAATGCTCAGAGGCTGTAATTAAAGCCTACCTACCGGGCAACGACACACGTAATGGGGTGTCGCCATGGGAGGTTACAAAATGAGACAAGGCGGTACTAAGGAGGGACTACTAAGCCTTTTGACCAATGAACAGCCGCAGTTTACAGTGGACAATGACACAAGCCAATGAAAATGTGGGCGGGGCTTCAAGTCCCTACCTGAATAAAGTATGCCTCGTAAAGCAGTGCATGCGCTGCCCGGGCTCGATCTAAAAATGTATATCAGAGAACCTTCGTGCGAACAATGAGAAGGTTACTGTTCCTCTGGGAGTTGTGTCTAGGGAATCTAGACGTGGGAGCCAAACACCAACTAATCAGTGATGGTGGGGGGGAGTTTAGCTGGATGCACTAGGAGAAAGGGGGTTGTGGGAATCCCGCTTAAGCAGAACTAGGGTCCTCACACACCCAGCAAGCTAGGTGTCATGCTTCATCATCAGGACCTGCTCCTCGTTGGGCCGGCGCTGCAATGCCCAATGGGCACCCGCGAAGGGGCTCTTTGTCGCAGATCTTTTGTTCCTTTGCCGTATGATGAAGTGGGGGTGTGTGGGCAGTGGTGGTGTAGATATGGTGGGGTGGGGTGCGGTGAGTGCGTTAAAAAAGGTTGGATATTCCAAATAAAGTTTTATTCCAGCTGGTAATCCACCTTATTATAAAGTATGGAGTGGCAATACCCCTGTGGAGGGGTGGTCAGTTGACACTATGCTCAGCTCTCAGGGTCGACATGTTTCTTGCCTGTTGGTTGAAAATACCGTGGCAATTCTTCAGGACCTTTAGTGTGAAAAAAGTATGTATATATATCTACACTAAATGGTGCTGCTAATTGCTAACTACCATCCAGAGGGCACTACTACTGTTTGCTATTGTAGTGCCTGTCTGAGGACCTAGGGCAGTGGTTCCCAAACTGTGCGCCGCGGCACCCCGGTGCGCCGTAATGAGGTGCCAGGGGCGCCGCGCGCACACTGTGGGAAATTGCTACTAACGGCCCTCAGCCGTCTGTCATTCGGCGGGCACGGCTTGGATGTGAGTGAGACACACAACGTGAAACAGAGAGAGCGCGAATAAGGAGAGAGAGAGAGATGGAAAGTAAAAAGACAAAGGCACCAAGAGATAGGTAAGTGTGACAGAGAGAAAGGCAACAACACAGAAAAACAGAGAGAACAGGACAAAAATAGGGAGCGTGATAGAAAGTCTTCGAAGAGATCATAGAGCACTAATTTCTGGAGTTTTAAATAGCGCAAATTTGACCCGAAGGCATCAGAGCGCTTCACAAATTTTGCATAGCAGTAGTTAACCGCATGCGTGCGGGCGGAATTCCGCCCGTACGCTGGGTTTTTAAAAAGCGCACTTTACGTGACGAGCTGGGCTCGTCATGAGCGTGCGAGGAGGCTACGCCATGACGAGCCCAGCTCGTCATGAGCGTCGAAGGGGTTAAAGGGTTTACAGATATCTCCTTGTTGGCATTTCGCGCACTCGCTCCCCCGCCGGGGGACCTCTAGCGCCTGGGAGTCAGGGTGGGGTCTGTGCCGAGCGCCTCCATGCGTGGCCAGTACGCGGCTCAGCCCCTCTGGGTGTTTGGAGTCCCCTAGTTGGGAGAGCAGAACGTGCTCCTGCCAACAATTGGGCAGGGAGTACATCTTTTTCGTAGTTCTGCACCGCTGACCCAGCCACGCCTGTCCTGACTCTTATTACTTTTCAGGGCACCTACTTTGGAGGTGCCCGTGCAACTCCCCGTATCAGCTTAGCCAGTTCTTTGAAAACAGGGGGGTGAGTCAAAGCGCGACACCGCGCCTCCTCTTGTCCATGAATGAGAGTCACCGATGGGCTCAGCCCTTGATAGAGCACTATTTAACACGCTGAGCATAATACCTACCTGCTGATGTATGTCTGATTATTAGATAACCACCACTTTTCTTCACCACAGTCAGGAAGATAAATGTGCTTCCACATTAGGTCATACCTTGAACCAGATGGGGTTTTTACAGATTTTATGGATTTTAATGTTTGTCATTGCACTTTGAATATTGCCTGATCACTGTAATTAATAGGCATTAGGAGGATACAGATATCATTAATGACCTAATGGGGAGTACCTAGTAACTTCATAGGGGAAAACTGATGTGATTTGTTTTTTTTTCCCTGCACTCCTTTTGTCTCCCTAGGTCCTCAGACAGGCACTACAATAGCAAACAGTAGTAGTGCCCTCTGGATGGTAGTTAGCAATTAGCAGCACCATTTACTGTAGATATATATACATACTTTTTTTCACTTTTTCACAATATAGGTCCTGAAGAATTGCCACGGTATTTTCAACCAACAGGCAAGAAATATGCCGACCCTGAGAGCTGAGCATAGTGTCAACTGACCACCCCTCCACAGGGGTATTGCCACTCCATACTTTTCAGTAAGGTGGATTACCAGCCGGAATAAAACTTTATTTGGACTATCCAACCTTTTTAAACGCACTCACCGCACCCCACCATATCTACACCACCACGCCCCCCCCACTTCATCATACAGCAAAAGAAGAAAAGATTTCCGACAAAGAGCCCCTTCGCGGGTGCCAGTTGGGCATTGCAGCGCCAGCCCAACGAGGAGCAGGTCCAGATGATGAAGCATGACACCTAGCTTGCTGGGTGTGTGAGGACCCGAGTTCCACTTAAGCGGGATTCCCGCATCTGTCTTTCTCCTAGTGCATCCAGCTGAACTCCCCCCACCATCACTGATTAGTTGGTGGTTGGCTCCCACGTCTAGATTCCCTAGACACAACTCCCAGAGTAACAGTATCCTTCTCATTGTTCGCACGACCTGATAGGGCACGTTTACTGGACCTCTTTAAAAAGCCCAACTGTCCCCCCTTTTGGTAAAGATATCAGAGATCTTTATCAGACACCATGCAGAGCCATGAGACCGGTGTCTGTTGAAGAGTGACGGAGGGAATCCGATAGTTGATAAACCTCGGAAGAGTGACAATGTTTAGTCTTACACCACTGTGAGGAGCGCTGCAGTCTGCTGTGAGAATCTCATGGTTGCAAAAGAGCGCAAACATGCTAGGCCACTTCTTCATACATGCACAATAAGCAACTATAGATGCATTTCAGCCTCTATGGGCAACGTAAGTGAGGTGTAAGCTATAAGGGCTCGATGCGTGGAGACGTGTCCATTTCTTTCCTTTGCCCTTCTATAAGCAAAAAGAAAAGAATGATAGAAAAGGACAACAAGCCGCAACAGTAACAATGCAAGTAGTTAACGATTTAGGCTTATAGGTATTCCCTACATTTTTGTTCTCAAATTAAATGTAGAGCTTTTCTTGATATCCAGATGAATTATTCCAAAATATTGGGAAAACGAAGATATAGGACGAGAGCAGCCACACAATTGGGCTGCCTTCTCGGGTCACACTACACATCCCCGTGGAACGAGGTTAGCCCAAATATTATAAGCCAAATTATGTGAAAATGCCTCCCTTTATTTAACAAGTCCCGTTTTTAGGTCTCGCCTGAGCCAATGCGCTTGCGCATTGCTCCGGCGAGATTATAGTAAGGGGAAAAGAACAGTCTACCAAAACGGCGAATTGGACACAGTTCATGTGATCTATGTGCGTGCACAAACCAGCCACGTCGCACACCACCATTTGTCTGTGCCTCGCATCAGACTTCCGAGGCTGCCGCTCCCCCGCATCAGACTTCAAAGGAATGCACTCCCGCTCCCCCCCCACCACAGCAATGCCGAGAGCTTGTCTCCGCCTGCTCTCCCGTGTGCTTGCATCTTCCTTCCTTGGCCCTGGGTGTTTTCGGTGTTCTCCCATTCAGTGCCTTCTCTACCCCGTACTTGATTGCTGTCCAAGCCCCAGCCCTCGCTGCCTCTATCATTATATACTCTCCCTGTGTTTTCCTGTTTCCCCTTGCTTTGTCCCGGCTCCATCATTATGTGCTTTGAAACTGAACGCACTTTGTAGCACTCAACCCTGCGTGTTCTTAGCTTCAGTCTCTGTGCTGCTGCACCACATCACTCAGGGGCACCACACCATCACTCAGGGACACCACCACATCACTCAGGAACACCACCACATCACTCAGGGGCACCACACATCACTCAGGGGCACCACCACATCACTCACAGAGACCACCACATCACTCACAGACACCACCACATCACTCAGGGGCACCACCACATCACTCAGGGGCACCACCACATCACTCAGGGGCACCACCACATCACTCAGGGACACCACCACATCACTCTGGAACACCACCACATCACTCAGGGACACCACCACATCACTCAGGGACGCCACCACATCACTCAGGGACACCACCACATCACTCAGGGACACCACCACATCACTCAGGGGCACCACCACATCTCTCAGGGGCAGCACCACATCACTCAGGGACATCACCACATCACTCAGGGACACCACCACATCACCCAGGGACACCACCACATCACTCAGGGACACCACCACATCCCTCAGGGACACCACCACATCACTCAGTGACACAACCACATCACTCGGGAACACCACCACATCACTCGGGAACACCACCACATCACTCGGGAACACCACCACATCACTGGGGGACACCACCACATCACTCAGGGACACCACCACCTCACTCAGGGACACCACCACATCACTCAGGGACACCACTCAGGGGCACCACCACATCACTCAGGGACACCACTCAGGGGCACCACCACATCACTCAGGGACACCACAAAGGGGCACCACCACATCACTCAGGGACATCACCACATCACTCAGGGACACCACCACATCACTCAGGGACACCACCACATCACTCGGGGACACCACCACATCACTCGGGGACACCACCACATCACTCAGTGGCACCACCACATCACTCAGGGACACCACCACATCACTCAGGGACACCACCACAACACTCTGGGAACACCACCACATCACTCGGGAACACCACCACATCACTCGGGAACACCACCACATCACTCGGGGACATCACCACATCACTCAGGGACACCACCACATTACTCAGGGACACCACCACATCACTCTGGGACACCACCACATCACTCGGGGACACCACATCACTCGGGGACACCACCACATCACTAATGGGCACCACAACATCACTCAGGGACACCACCACATCACTCAGAAACACCACCACACCACTCAGAAACACCACCACATCACTCAGGAACACCACCACACCACTCGGGGACACCACCACATCACTCGGGGACACCACCACATCACTCGGGGACACCACCACATCACTCGGGGACACCACCACATCACTCAGGGACACCACATCATCACTCAGGAACATCACCACATCACTCAGGAACACCACCACATCACTCAGGAACACCACCACATCACTCAGGGACACCACCACATCACTCAGGGACACCACCGCATCACTCGGGGACACCACCGCATCACTCGGGACACCACCACATCACTCAGGGGCACCACCACATCACTCAGGGACACCACCACATCACTCAGGGACACCACTCAGGGGCACCACCACATCACTCAGGGACACCACCACATCACTCGGGGACACTACCACATCACTCAGGAACACCACCACATCACTCCGGATACCACATCACTCAGGGGCACCACCACATCACTCAGGGGCTCCACTACATCACTCAGGGGCACCACCACATCACTCAGGGACACCACCACATCACTCAGGGACACCACCACATCACTCAGGGACACCACCACATCACTCAGGGACACCACTCAGGGGCACCACCACATCACTCAGGGACACCACCACATCACTCAGGGACACCACCACATTACTCAGGAACACCACCACATCACTCAGGAACACCACCACATCACTCAGGGACACCACCACATCACTCAGGGACACCACCACATCACTCAGGGACAGCACCACATCACTCGGGATACCACATCACTCAGGGGCACCACCACATCACTCAGGGGCACCACTACATCACTCAGGGGCACCACCACATCACTCGGGGACACCACCACATCACTCGGGGACACCACCACATCACTCGGGGACACCACCACATCACTAAGGGGCACCTCCACATCACTCAGAGACACCACCACATCACTAAGGGGCACCACCACATCACTCAGGAACACCACCACATCACTCAGGAACACCACCACATCACTCAGGGACACCACCACATCACTCAGGGACACCACCACATCACTCAGGGACACCACCACATCACTCAGGGGCACCACCACATCACTCTAATATACCACCACATCACTCTAATACACCACCACATCACTCAGCCCAACCACATCATCACTCAGCACCACAACAGCACTGTCCTTGCTTGCTACCAATAAGCCTTGCCATAGCCAATAGGACTCACATTAGTAAAGTGTAAGCTATTGGCTTTGTGAATAACAATGCTATTAATTTATATATTTTCAAAGGCAACACATATTGAAAAAAATTGTCATTTACAATACCAATAGCTCACACTTTCCTAATGCGAGACCTATTGCATTGCAAATGCTTGTTTTTTTTTCCTCCTACGACTGGTAAACTTGCTACCTTGGTCTGACCTTTCCTACTTGCCAGTTCCAGCTCACGTGAACATCCTAATCTTAACAAGACCTTTGCCTGAAATGGCTTCATTCTCGAAAACTGCTTCCGGTCCCCATCGCTTTACTTCCACTGTGCCCCTTTATGCTCACTGTTTCAACATCAAGGGCCCTTTAAAATCATAAACCCCGAAAATCAGTCATTTCTGAGGGGCGCAGGCTCACGTGCATTGAGTGTGAAAACGGCCGCTGTGTTCCTCAGTACAGTGAAGTGTATACCAGACATGCAATTTTCAGAGCACACGCACACAGCTCTGTACATACTTAAAGATAATAAATTGCCCATTTGTGTCGATACCTGCACGCGCCGGAGGACAGCTTGATGCATGCTGCAAACGACAGCCAAGGATGTGCTTTCCATCTTAATTTCCACCGCTGGGACTGGCCCTTCCGGACAGAGGTCATTCAAGGTCACCTGGAGAGAGTTAAAACTTTACAGCACAATCTGCCGGCACAAACCCGCCCCACACTAAAAGGTGCGCTCATCACTTAACAACACAAGGTGGGACTCGGAATCCAACAAGATTAGCATTTCCGTTTCTGCAGATTTAATCCACTGTTAAAAGCTTTAGCCTAAATAGCATCAGCATATTCACTTGGGGGAGATTAACTTCCCTGCACTTAAGCATTCTCAGCCGGTCTTCAATTAACTGGAAAGGCTTCATAATTACAAGATTTGAGTGCCGCGCAGGCTTTTTAGTTTTACTCTGAGTTTCCATTTCGACAAGCCTGTTTCAGAGCTGTTTTATTATCTCTGCTGAGTCCCTCCTCTGGTCGTGAAAAGCGTCGTTTCGTGTCTTTAGGCGCACTTTGGCAACACAAGCTGTGTGCCTTTTACAGTGAAGAATAATGCATGCTTCTTCCCACGGCTAGTTAATTGGACACTGCAGCGAGAGACTGATGACAGCCACCCAAACAGGTCACAACATAGGCACAGCACACTTTAAACACTAGCTGGGGGTGAAATTGTAGGCTGCGGTATTCTGCAAGCGCCTCGGGAAGGAAACATGTAGGGGGCCCTACAATACCCTATTGACCCATCGTCCCTAATATTCTTATTGCACAAGTCGTCCTGCAGCTGTTAACCACTGGAAACTCAAGTGTGAGTGCAGCGTTTCGAAAGGTGGCGGTAAAATGGCGTTCTGGAGTTCTCCTCACATGGTATGGCTGGGACTGAGCGTGCTCCGTCGTTTTGGATTAGTGGGCAGGATATCAGGTATGTGTCTGGGATGGGGGCACAGTATCACATATGTGCTCAGACTGTGGAGGGGGGGGGGGCAAGTGCGTTACTGGATGGAGGGGACCAGGGTACCAGGTGTGCCTTTGGGTGGAAGGGAAGCAGGGCATCAGGAGCGCCTTTGGGTGGAAGGGAAGCAGGGCATCAGGTGTGCCTTTGGATGGAAGGGAAGCAGGGCTTTGGGTGTGCTTTTGGGTGGACGGGAAGCAGGGCTTCAGGTGTGCCTTTGGGTGGAAGGGAAGCAGGGCATCAGGTGTGCCTTTGGGTGGAAGGGAAGCAGGGCATCAGGTGTGCCTTTGGATGGAAGGGAAGCAGGGCATCAGGTGTGTCTTTGGGGGGACGGGAAGCAGGCATCAGGAGCGCCTATCGGGTGGAGGGGGAGCGGGACATGAGGTGTGCCTTAGGGTGGAAGGGAAGCAGGGCATCAGGTGTGCCTTAGGGTGGAAGGGAAGCAGGGCATCATGAGCGCCTATCGGGTGGAGGGGGAGCAGGGCATTAGATGTGCATTTGGGTGGAAGGGAAGCAGGACTTTGGGTGTGCCTTTGGGTGGACGGGAAGCAGGGCATCAGGTGAGCCTTTGGGTGGAAGGAAAGCAGGGCATCAGGTGTGCCTTTGGGTGGACGGGAAGCAGGGCATCAGGTGTGCCTTTGGGTGGAATGGAAGCGGGACATGAGGTGTGCCTTAGGGTGGAAGGGAAGCAGGGCATTAGGTGTGCCTTAGGGTGGAAGGGAAGCAGGGCATCAGGAGCGCCTATCGGGTGGAGGGGGAGCAGGGCATTAGATGTGCATTTGGGTGGAAGGGAAGCACGGCATCGGGAGCGCCTTTTGATTGAAGGGAGAGCAGGGCATCAGGAGCGCCTTTGGGTGGAGGTGCAGCAGGGCATCATGTGACCTTTGAATGAAGTGGGGGGTAGGGCATCAGGAGCGCCTTTTGATGGGGGGGGGGTCAGTGCATCAGATGCCCTTTGGATGAAGGGGCGGGGAGGCCATCATGTCCTTCGGATGTATGGTTGGGTTGCCAACCGTGCGCCAGCGCCAGTCTATGATGTACAGTCACTTGCATCATGTGATCAGTTCCAAAACCACATTTTACTTTGGTCCAACAGGGCAAATGTTGCTCCAGTAACGTTACATCAGCTTCGACTTTGGCTTAACATTCCACCAGTGGCAGCACGAAGGTGCCGCGTAACGGTGCGATCTAGAGAACAACTGCCTGGCGATTTTATACAATTGAGCGGCTGGGGAGGGCACCATGGACTATACGGGATAAAGAGTTCCCACGCCAACACGTATGGAAAATGTTATGCATTGAGTCAGAGGTACTCTGGAATCTGTATGGTGCCCCAACTCTCTAGCACCAATAAATGAGGGTCCTTCGCCCCACACTGCTAGCGCCCCCACAGAAGACAGAACATAACACCCCACCCATCGGCGAGTACATGGTACACTTAGCATTCCGCCCCGTGACTCCTGCAGCGCCCGGTGGGGAGGGCGCGACAGGCCTGGGGAGGGTGATCAATCCTTGCCTCGGTGACAAGCAGACGGACGTCCCTTCCATCGGGAGCGACGCCCTGCGCCGCCGACAGCTCCTGCTCCTTCACCGCATCGACCCGGGCGTTGTCAGCCAGCAGCCACTGGAGGACGGCCCGGCACGGGGGGCTTCCTGCGGGAGGGGAGAAAGCAAACACGGCAGCATTACACAACCTGCACACACCTCCCGCGCCATCCATCAGCTCAAGGCAGGCAGCATCCGCGCGCACGGCTGTCACATTATGTACATTAACCGGATCCACTTAGAGGGATGCCGCTGAGTGCCCGCTCCAGAGGGGATGACAGTGTCTGAGGCGGACGGAAGCCGGCAGCCCACCCCAACAGTACACACACACAGCAGCGCAGCAGAAAGTTTAGAAACAGAGGTGGCCTCACAGGGCACTAAAAGGTTCGCTTTTTCCTGTCGAAGGCAGCGAGATGGAAAATGAACAATGGAAAAACCCGGGCTGGTTTCTGCGAAGCCAAGGGAAGGAATTACCAGCCATGCTGTCTTTACTGGGCAGATGTGGGGCTGCCTGGAGGGGCTGCGTAACTGCCCTACTGAGTGAATAAGTGTCAGCTCAAAAGACTCCTACAATTACAAATGTTGTAAAACGGAACAGGCGAGGGACGGTGGGAGGAAGGCAACCCCTGGTGGGCCCGGTCTCCATTAAAAAACACAAAGTATTTATTTAAAGTCATTTGAAGTAATGTCTCCTGCCTAAAGCGACTGCCACTGCGCACTGCATTATTTCAAGCGCCTCTTGCCCCAGGCCCTCCCGCTCTTCTATTTCATCATCAGTCCCTTTCTTCGTAGACCTGCCTCCTTACCTCGGTCAAACGCACCTCCCTTGGTGCTGCACCTCACCCTATGTCAACAGGACACTATTTTCAGCCAAGACCTTTAATTTGACAAACACATTCATTCTGGAAGCTCTGCACTTGGTTTGCTCCCATTGAACCAAATGGCCCACCTCACCTAATAATAATGATTTATAAAGGCCCGGAAGCAGGGTGTCCCAACAACAAGGCACACGGTGGCTCCCGAAATAATCCATCGTTACACCCCAAGAACCATCCTTGTTAAGCACGAGATACGGACCATTTTCAGGAGCATACTGCAAATCAGGGCCATTATGATTTTTTCCAGTTAAGGAAGGCTTGCATGTTTTCAGAAACTGAAGCATTACAAAGAATCAGAGAACCGTGATCCGCACAAGAGTCGGAAGAGAAGGCAAAGAGGAACAGACGGGTTAGCAGATTAGGATGGGTGCCCACGATAGTTTGTTTGACAACAGATATATATATATAACGTCCGAAAGGAGTTTAATAAAATCTAAACTTGCCTGTCCGTCTCCTTCTTTCGCCACACTGCCGGTGTGGAGGTTTGAAGATATATATATATGTATATATGTATATATATATATGTATATATGTATATATATATATATATGTATATATGTATATATATATATATATATATATATATATATATATATATAGTTTTTCATACCAGACAGGCTACAAAGTGCGCAGACTTGCACGGGGTTTCTGGGTGACCTTTAGGGAGAGAATGGTTGCAAAGGGGGTTACTGGTTGTTCAGAAGTGGGCCATTCACAATCAGTGACTCCACGATCACCCTTTACGTGAAAATAAGCACAACTTGGGGCACTTGACTCTCAGGGTAGTAGGGCAGAACAGTCCATGGACTACTCAGGGGAGGTGGTGTAGACTAGTACTCGTGCCTTACGTAGCAACTAACCAGGGCCAGCTCTAGTGCTGGTGGTGCCCAATGTGACAACGTTTGTTGGTGCCCCCCATCGGTTCTGGAGGCGGTTACCACCTCCGCCACGGATTCCCTCACCACCTTTTAAGAGTGCCTCCCAAGACTCCATAGACACTCTCTTTTAGACGCATTTAATTATGTATCACCACTAATACCATTTTGATTCACACACACACATTACACAGAGAGAATTAATCATACATGTGTAAATCAGTGTATAGGAAATTATACCTTAATCAGAGGCCTACAAGCTGTAGAAGTAACATTTCATCCATACTGGTAGGCAGTATAGTTTAAGAGTGCTTGGTGTGGAGAAGCACAAACTTAGAATTGAAAACGGAACACCATAGTTGGGAGCAGGGCCGGACTGACTATCGGGCAGTTTGGAATTCTGCTGAGTTGGGGGCTGATTTCACTGCCGTGGGGGCTGATTTCGTTCATGGAGACCTGCGTGTGCTTCAAAATAATTAAAGCAAAACGAATTTTGTTTAGCAGGTCTCCATGAACGAAATCAGCCCCCAGCTCAGCAGCACTCCAAACTGCCCGGTAGGCAGTCCGGCCCTGGTTGGAGTTATCTTTAATAAAACAAATTGATTTCTACCCAACTGAACCCTTTTTGCAACATTAATCTATGCTCTAATCTATACTTTGCAGTGTGCATGCAGTTCTTTGATGACAATAATTCACTGTTCTATATTCGGATTTTAATTTATAAACTGCAAGTAACAAAAGTATGTATCTTAGAAAATCAGTAATCCACTGACCTATTTACATTCTATGCACTTTGTGTTCTGCATGGTACCCATTCACCCCTCTGTGCTGTTTTATGATCAGTCAAAACCTCAACTAGATAAAACTATGATCTCTCTCCAGGAAGAACATTAATCACAGTAGTTATCTTGATATTTTTTATTGTTGCCTGGAAATTGTTTGAGGCAAGGAACGTGGCAGCGGGTGCCTTTAAAACTAAAACCTGCTTTTAAAACCAAAATAAACTTGCGAACTCTGCGCCCCTTGAAATTAGCACCGGGTGCAGTGGCACTGGTCACCATCCTAGAGTCGGCCCAGCAACTAACAGCACCCAATAAATCACTATCCAGTCCATGTTTTAATCATGAAAAGGAAAAGTAATTTATTACACATACACTACTCAATGCTACGCGTTAATTTGCAAATATATACATGATATTTTATTTTATTTAGTGTATTTTATATAGCGCGCAGCTACCCCAACGGGGTGTCCCGGCGCTCCTGCACATTAGCTGAGTCTTACACAGATGAGTTTAGCAGAAAAGAAATGTTTTCAGTGCCTTGCGAAAAGGTAGCTCCTCCTGAATCATCCAGCTGGAGATGGGAAGTTTGTTCCATTGAGAGGAGGCACATACCTGGAAGGTTTTTCCCCAGAGCGTGCTTTTTTAAACCTAGGGGTAGACAGCAAGCTTTTTGAATTAGATCGAAGGTATCTAGCATTGCTGTATGGGCGAAGACAGGAAGAGAGATATGCAGAGTCCTTTCCTTTAATAGCACGATGAGCTAAGGTAAGAGCTTTAAATTCTGCTATTTTATGAACTGGTAACCAGTGTAGCCTGCGTCAATGTGGCGAGATGTGCTCACGAAGAGAGATGCCTCAGACCAGCCGGACTGCTGCATTCTGGACTATCTGTAACCGGTGACCGAGACCAGAAGAAAGTCCAAGATACAGACCGTTGGCATAATCTAAATGGGATGTTATTAATGCTTGGACAATAGTTTTCCTGGTGTTACTAGGGAGAAAATTGATACATTTTTTGATCATCCTAATTTTTGAGAAGCAGGCAGCAGACACAGTCTGGACTTGGTTACGGAAGGAGAGACTAGAATCCCATCTAACCCCCAGGTTTTTTACTGATTCCTTGGGGGAGGGGGCCGCACTCAAGTCAAGTGGCCACCAAAGGTTCGAGTCCAAAGGAGAGGATTGATGGAAAAAGAGAACCTCAGTTTTTCCTGCATTCAGCTGAAGGAAATTATTGTCCATCCAGCAGGCGATGTTACGAAGACAGTCTTTCAGAGGGTCAAAAGTGGTCTTAGTAGGAGCATCATAAGAAAACAGGAGCTGAATATCGTCAGCATACATGGTTACCTTAATTCCTGACTGAGCGATAAGCTCAGCCAGGGGGGAAAATAGACATTAAACAAAAAGGGGGCTCAGTGAGGAGCCCTGAGGGACTCCCCACTTTAGCGGACGGCTATCGGAGGAGTAGGGAGGCGTAAACACCGCCTGTGTCCGATTGGATAAAAAAGAGGAGAGCCAGTCCAAGGCCCTACCTTGAATACCTTTAGACCGAAGGCGGTCAAGTAGGACGGGGTGAGAGACGGTGTTGAATGCTGCAGAGAGATCAAGCAGCACCAACACCGCTCTTGAGCCCCCGTCCAGCTTCCATCGCACGGAATCAGCCATCTCTATCAAGGCAGACTCGGTGCTATAGCCTGGTCTAAATCCATGTTGGGAGTCATGTAATAAGCCATGGGTTTCAATAAAGGCTCCTAGTTGCTGATGCACCAGCTTTTCGAGAACCCTGGCTGGGGCGGGCAATAGGGAGATGGGCCTGTAATTGGCCGGTTCATCTGGGTCTGCGTTGACTTTTTTAACAATAGGAACCAATTGGGCATGTTTCCATGAATCCGGGAATATGCCTGTGCTAAGGGAGTCATTCCAGATGCCACTGAGTGTGGGATTAAGAAGAGGGGCTAGTACTTTATATTGTTTGGCCGGCCAAGGGTCACTTGGAGAGCCTGACCTACATTTTAGGAGTTCTGCCAAGGAACGATCTAAAGTGATCTCCTCGAATTCTAAAAAAACAGGAGCAGACACTGGGAGGTCCACAGATTTTTCTCCAGTGCCTGGACTGCTACTACAGGGGAAGGAATCATAGATGGATGCGATTTTTTCTTCAAAGTAGTTGGAGAGACGAGTACAGAGGGACTGTGACACCGGGGATTGGCGTTTGAGGGCCATAGGGTCAGTGAAAGTTCTTACTGTATTAAAGATTTCCCTAGTAGAGCCTTGTGCTCTATTAATTTTCTCCTCCAGGTAATGATAGCAGATGGAAATACATAGGGTGACACCCTCTTAACAGTTCACACCCCAGGCAGGTTTTGAAATGTAAAACTAAATTAGCGGTCGACATATACTATATGCAATATATTGTGGAGGAATTATAAAAAACAGTCCTGCTGGCACTGTACAACACTCTCCTCCACTGTTCGCCATTCCACTCTATGACACTCCACACAGCTCTCCTCTGTGCCACTAGCTTTTAGTCATGCTGAAAAGCAGCCACTCTAGTGTACACATTGGTAAATCCAATAGCTCTTGCATAGGCGAGACCAATTGGCTTTTCCAGTGCTTGTTTATGCAGTCAACTAGTTCTTTGATATGTGCTCATAGAGGCAGTAGACCTTTCTTCTTCTTTATCTCCTTTCCTTCTTCCCCCCGATCAAATATTACAACATCTGAATTTTACACACACTTTCTGCATAAATCGTACCCTGTAAAAGTTCTCCAAACTACATTTTTATATTCTCAATATTAATTTCTGGTTTTATAGAAGCGACAGCCTCAGTAACTGGAACACCCCTATCAATAGCAGATGCAGCAATGATCCCACTAAGACCAGGTACAACTGGTCCCAGTGCTCAGTCGATGCAGTGTGTAATATTCTCACATAAGTGCCATGCTTGGTTCAATTTCATCCATATCATGTGCTGGCAGTTTTGTTGTCTGTGCATTGTCAGTAAAAGGAGGAGATTCTGAATCTATAAGATCATTTAGGAAATGATCCTCCTCATCACAATAAGTTTCCTTGTGACTTTTTCTTTTCTTGTTTTTAGATTAATCAGATTTATTCTCAATTTTCTTTTGTATGTCTTATTAACTGTTGCAGGAAATACACCCACTCTCAGCATTGTTTTCTCACCATTTTTTATTACACATGCTTCACTTGGCTTTTACCCATTGGCTCACTTAAATACCAGCCTGTTTTCTCATTGTCTTCCTTTCCATCTCAGCAGCTACTTGATCCTATTCATTAAAAAAAATGTCGGTCTAGGTTGCAGCTTCCTTCAACACATCATATGCCTCAATTAGTAAAGATTTCTGATATTAAAAGTAACATCTACAGGACATTGGAAGTTTATGTCAAGTGATCTCCTGCTGCAAGCACATGCATGTAGGAAAACCCATGTCCTCCATCATCTCATATGCATGGTTTTTCGTGACAATAGTGTGAAAAAATAAGTGAATTAAAAAATGCCAAAGAGCTTTACCAAACAAAAACTTTATTCTGTGGTCAGTCAGGTATTGGTTAAAATATATGTGTCAGGAAACTTACCAACTAATGTGTTGGGTATTTCCACTTAGAGTGGGGACCCCAGTTTTTGTTTGGTACAGCTCTTTGGCATTTTTTAATTCACTTATTTTTTACACTATTGTCACGAAAAACCAGCTCCGCAGTAACCTGGCGTTGTAGCACACCAGGGAAGCATTCGGCTTATCCTGATGGGCCCGATGATGAAGCATGTCACCACCCAGGGTGGTGAGTGAGAGCTTCTAGAAAAATCCCTAAATGACCTCCATTGTGAACTTTTAGGTTGATTTCATTTTTCTCAAAAACTGTGCTTAACTATATCCTCTTCTGACGACACTCTTTTGTTGTTTGACATAAAGGTCAGTCAATCACAGCCCAACCTACAACAGCAGCAGACCAATGACAGCGTGACTCGTTGTGATGTCTCACCAATTCTTGCAGAGCTCTCTAGTTACAAGTAACCATTTGCAGTGTGACTTCCTCTTGAATAAAATAATCTCAATGCCTTATAGTCGCAACAAACTGTACACACAAATAAAATAAATCTTGTCCAATTAACCTAAATAAGAGTAAAGAAAGAAATCAAAATGAATCTCTCTAAAATAGAAATACTCAAAATTGTCTCTGTACTTTCAATCACACACACCCAGGCTGGACTGATCCTTTTTATGGCTAACCTTTGCTGCGCCACTCAAATTATAACAAGGGAAAACCTAATCTCTACCAACTTCATGATTGACTTTGATTTTTTTTTTGTTACAGTTTTTGGATAGCCCAAAAACCCAAAGGTATTAAAGCGCTTTACATGAGAACCAGTTACATTACACATGGACACATTCATTTAAATGTTTCTTCATGTAACATGCAGTTTCTATCCCTCTTCAAACAATGCAAACTGCCCACTTACCAACTACCTGCTGGGCAAATCATGTTGGACCTCAGCTGTAGTGGTCTCTAAGAAGCAACAGTGGTGGACTCATTGCTGACACCTGTTCTCTCTTTCCTGCTCAGCAGGAGTCGGACTCACTAAGCAGGCGGCACATGCAATGGTAGCAGGCTCGGCGCTCTGACCTAGGGTCTGCAGGGGGCGGCACAGGCAGTCTAGTGCAACTGCAGTCACGGTGAGATGAGACCGTGACTGCACGCCAGGTCAGCCGGCCTCTGCCTTTTAAAGAGAGCCATCGCACAGTGCAACCGGAGTGGAGGGCAGCAGGTGAGTTGATAGTTATCCCCGACTGCACCTCGGTGGCAGTGATGTCTTCATGGCTCTGGGGTCAGCTGCTCAGGTGGGGGTTATCTAGCTGGACTTTGCAAAACATCCTGACTGGTACCAGTGATGGGCAATGCTCAGAAAGCAGCACTGACGGGTCACCGGTGGACTAGAGGCTCCACAGTGGTGGCAGCGGGCACGACAAACAGAAACAACTCCTGCCTGCCACCACAGTGTCTTAAGGGCCAATCACTTTTCTTGGTCTTGGTGGGGTGGCACCATTTGCCAGAAAAACAAACCCACCCTCCATATTCACAAGAGTGCACTGCTTGGGTGCCTTACTCAAGAAACCCAAGGCGGATCCGAGGGACCTCAAGAACTTCCAGCCCATCTCCCTGCTCCCGTTCCTGGCTAAGGTCATCCAGAAAACCGTCAACAGACAGCTGACCCACTACCTGGAGGAGAACATCCTGGACTCGTTCCAGTCCGGGTTCCACAGCATCCACAGCACAGAAACTGCCCTCATCGCCGCCAATGATGACATCAGGGTCCTGCTGGACAATGGCGAAACCGCGGCCCTCATCCTCCTGGACATATCAGCCGCCTTCAACACTGTCTGCCACCGCACACTATGGACCACCTCCTTCCTCTCCAGCAGAACCCAGAGCGTACGCCTCCCCCTTTCCGTTCCGAAGCCTCAAGATCATCTGCGGCGCACCCCAAGGATCATTCCTCAGCCCGACATTGTTCAACATTTACATGGCACCGCTCGCCCACGTTGCCAGACTGCCCGACCTCAACATCATCTTACGCCGACGACACTCAGCTGATCCTCTCCCTCACCAAGGACCCCCCTCACCGCCAAAACCAACCTCCACGAAGGAATGAAAGTCGTCGCCGACTAGATGAAGAACAGCCGTCTGAAGCTCGACTCGGACAAAACAGAGGTCCTCATCCTCGGCTCCACCCCCTCAGCTGGGACAACTCCTGGTGGCCGACCGCACTGGGAGCAGCACCAACACCCACGACCAAGCACGCAACCTGGGGTTTATCCTCGACTCAACACTCTCCATGGCCAACCAAGTCAACGTCGTCTCATCCTCCTGCTTTAATACCCTCCGCATGGTCCGCAAGATCTACAGATGGATCCCCACCGAGACAAAAAAACGGTCACCCAGGCCCTCGTCAGCAGCAGGCTGGACTACGGAAAAGCCCTCTATGCTGGAGCCTCGGCCAAACTCCTGAAACGACTACAACGCATACAGAACGCCTCTGCACCTGATCTTCGACATCCCTCGCCACAGCTACATCACACCCCACCTGAAAGACCTGCACTGGCTTCCCTTCAACAAGAGAATAACCTTCAAGCGCCTCACCCACGCACACAAGGTACTCCACAACTCCGAACCGGCATACCTCAACAGATGAATCACCTTCTACACCCTGAACCACCAGCTCCGCTCCGCCGACCTCGCCCTCACTAACGTCCCCCGCATCCGAAGAGCGACCACTGGCAGCAGATCGCTCTCCCACTTCACCGCAAGTCCTGAAACAACCTCCCCATCCTCCTAAGGCAGACCCAGGACCTTCTAACCTTCAGGAGGCTTCAAGACCTGGCTATTCAAACAGTAGCAGCACCCCTCCCCCCAGCCCCTTGAGACCCTTGCGGTGAGTAGTGCGCTTTACAAATGTTCTGATTGATTGATTGGGTGATCCTGAATAGAATGTTTGTCTGTTTATAGAAACCAATGGCGTGTTGCGAGTGTGACAGACCATGTGGTATGGGGAGCAGTCAGGCTCTGCTTTAGTGGTTCAATCTCGGCCACCCTTTTCCGTTTCATTATTGTAATTAACTTTCTACTAGGGTGGAATTCATTGCCTAATATCAGATTGTGATAAAGTCCAGCATGCATTTTGATTACAGCAAGTTCAGTCTCGGGCAGCACTGTGTGCACTGAGTCACTGCCAGCAGTGCGCATTCTGTTAATGCAGCTCCTCAGTCAGCATGCCTCAGGGTGTTAGGGCAGCGCTATAAATGCGTGACTAATGCATTTTAATGCTGTGATGCAGATGCCACACTAAAATGTGGTTGTCTAACCCCTGATGCGTGGTACTTGCTTGGGCTGCCATTGGAGGGTAGGCAACATGTTTATCCTGAAGAATAGACGAGGCAATGTCTCCATAAAGGCAAGATTCAAAACGTCATTTCAAAATACAGCCAATCATAAAGACTGGATCAAAAAGGGTTTTCGAAATCAGTAAATAGGGAAACCATGAATGTTCAGTAAAATATTAAAGTGCAATACAGAAGGCAAAAATAGTCAGTCTCAACAAGGGAGTCACATCACATAAAAAACAATTGCCATAATGAGTCTTTAGCATTTAAGATAGATGCACCAATGCAAAAATCTGAATAATAGACTGAGTCCAAAATGTGCAGCAAATCCACACATACACGGACAGCATACCTTGTACAAATATTGAGGACTTTTTCAGTTATTTTCACCATTGAAAGCAATGGAAAGTGCACAGTCAGCAGTGAGTGTGCAAATGAAGCAATATGACAGCAAATCAAAATAGAGTACGATAAAATGTCATATAATACCACCACCCAAGTACTATCCCCCTAAATAAATAATAATTATGTCTCTTCTCTCCTAACGTCATCAGAGGTGTCAGAACAAAAACAATGGAAACAAACGATTTCCTATGCACACACAATATTAATTCCAATTCAAAGTATTATAAACATTCGTCCGTTCAGTATAATCCTAGAAATTATTTTCCACTTCTTCTTGTATGAGCAATTTTTCTTTTATTGCTCAAGCAATCTCACGCCAGCCGACACGTGTTTCGTCAGAGTACAGATTGCTCTGACTCTTCAGGACTGGAAGTAAAACAAAATATACATAGTTCTCAAAATTCTGTCTCACAGCTCAGTATGCTATGCGATTTTACATGTAAATGGCAACACTTTGAGAGAAAACTCTTAATGTTGTACTCCAACATTTTGTGCGACATATTCACGGTCGATTACAAAAGGGGTTTCAAGAACACTAATCCAATCCATGTACAAAACAAGAACACAAAAATATGGGAAGAATTATGTTAAAGAAAAAATACCATACTTGTACATTTCACTCGTGGAAGTGACATGCACATGCACAAGAAAGGTGAAAAAGTGACCAAAAACACGACGCATCATTGCGCAACAATGCGTAGAAATTATAGCTGTTCTCGTACACACCTGCATGTAGCAGAAAAAACACATTTACAATTGTCTAGAACAATGCCTGTACATATTAAATGCAAGGTCATGCGAAAATATCGTGCTCATAAAGGTGAAAACACAAAAACAAAGATGAGAATTTAATTGCCAACGTTAAAACCAACAAGGAAAGACCCTCCACCTCAGTTATTGTGAGCGATGAAGCAGGGTGTCTAGCAATAACATGGGCCAAAGCCATACCTTTCTTCTAATGATGGCGTGTGTTGTAATTCCTATAAAAAATGGTAAACCTGAGTAATGGTCTAAAAGTGGCTAGGAATGGAAATAATCAATATAAAATCCGAACCGATTTGTTTAAAAACAGCAAAACTTACCACATGACCGGTGATAATTCCAACCCGGTAAGGGTGTCATGTGTGGTCGCTTGTAATAAAGATCTTCAATCGTTTCTTCCTTGATGTTGAAAATAACCCGCAGTGATATGTACAACCACTGCGGGTTGGAATTATCACCGGTCAAGTGGTAAGTTTTGCTGTTTTTAAACAAATCGGTTCGGATTTTATATTGATTATTTCCATTCCTAGCCACTTTTAGACCATTACTCAGGTTTACCATTTTTCATAGGAATTACAACACACGCCATCATTAGAAGAAAGGTATGGTTTTGGCCCATGTTATTGCTAGACACCCTGCATCATCGCTCACAATAACTGAGGTGGAGGGTCTTTCCTTGTTGGTTTTAACGTTGGCAATTAAATTCTCATCTTTGTTTTTGTGTTTTCACCTTTATGAGCACGATATTTTCGCATGACCTTGCATTTAATATGTACAGGCATTGTTCTAGGCAATTGTAAATGTGTTTTTTCTGCTACATGCAGGTGTGTACGAGAACAGCTATAATTTCTACGCATTGTTGCGCAATGATGCGTCGTTTTTTTTGGTCACTTTTTCACTTTCATGTGCATGTGCATGTCACTTCCACGAGTGAAATGTACAAGTATGGTATTTTTTCTTTAACATAATTCTTTCCCATATTTTTGTGTTCTTGTTTTGTACATGGATTGGATTAGTGTTCTTTAAACCCCTTTTGCAATCGACCGTGAATATGTCGCACAAAATGTTGGAGTACAACATTAAGAGTTTCTCTCATAGTGTTGCCATTTTCATGTAAAATCGCATAGCATACTGAGCTGTGAGACAGAATTTTGAGAACTATGTATATTTTGTTTTACTTCCAGCCCTGAAGAGTCAGAGCAATCTGTACTCTGACGAAACACGTGTCGGCTGGCGTGATATTGCTTGAGCAATGAAAGAAAAATTGCTCATACAAGAAGAAGTGGAAAATAATTTCTAGGATTATACTGAACGGACGAATGTTTATAATACTTTGAATTGGAATTAATATTGTGTGTGCATAGGAAATAGTTTCTTACAATTGTCAGGTGTTGTGTAACAATACCTTTTGAAGGGTTTAGAGGGTTCTCCCTTTTTCCTGTGGCATCACCAACTCTAATTTTCAGCCATACAGGCAGTCAGAAACTTAGCGGAGCGCAAGTATTCCCTGTGAGTCAAAACCCTGTCTTCTTTGTAAAAACAATGGAAAGACCCATAAGTGAATGGACTATTGGGCACTAAGAGGAAGAGCCGTGAAAAGTATTCTAAAGGCTTCCTTCTGAATTATTTGAGAACAACGTATCATTACAAAACAAACAGTTCACCTTCTGCTACGTGTGATGTCAATGAGAAATATAAATACACAATCAATATTATGAAGCAACAGCCATTTTAATACAAAATAGAGGTGAGGCCTAGTTTGCCATAGGTCAAAATTAACACAGTCCTGTTCATCATAATATTGTCATTTCAGTTGCATAAGGTTCATGTTAATATGCAGATATGATTTAAATCAGAAAATAGCTTTGTCAAACTCACCCTCTGATGATTAAAATCATCAACAAAAAAACACTATTACATTCATAATACAGTATGCATCACTTTCTGTCTATTGCGACTCAATTCTTCCAACATCTTGAAGTCATCATAGCCTTGTGCTTTGAATTAAATCAGAAAATAGATTTGTCACATTCAGAAACAGCAGGCAGAGACTCGGGTGAGGCAGTAACTGGCCAGTTGTTTCAGCTGCAATCGTGCGACAGGACCTGGGCTTTAAGTGGGGAAACAAAACTGGGGATGCTCTAAAGGGGGCGTGGCAAATTTCTTAAAGGGGTGTGGCCTATCCGAGTAGGGGCGTGGTCTAAATCAAGGTAACTAGCATTGTGTGCTTAAGAAAATCATGAAGTCGCATCCAGCAAAGGATAATAAAATAGGCAAAAAAGTATATTTATTAAGTATAAGCCATAAAATACCAAGCACTTTAAAAAAACATTTGCTATTTCCAAACTTCGAATTTAAAAACCACCTTCACTAAATGATGTGTTATTAAATTCTGAGTTCAGGCAGAGGCGCAACTAAAGCCAAATTTCGGGGGGGTTAAGAAAAAATTTCGGGGGGGGGCTGAATCTTTAAGCAATAGTCAGAGTGGAACTGCAGGGGCTCTTAGAAGGGGTGAGACAACAACAATTCTTCATTAATATGCAAATGGTCTTTTAAAGACCTGTGAAGTGCTCGGGTGCAGCTGTGTGTGTGCCCGGGAAGTGCCTCATCCCGGGCTGCCACACATGATGGGGGGAGGGGGGCGGGGGTTTGAAGCCCTTTGAGTCCAATGGGTGTTGCGCGCCTGAGTTCAGGGATACCAGATTCCATATGTCTATCTTGCTGTTATAGGAAGATATGCAGCTAAACATGTTACACAGCATTCCTCATGTTATCCTATGGGCAAGATAGCCTTTCAATAGTGAAAAACGAAATTGGCAGTATTTCACTATCAAGACATGTTACCGACACTAGTGACACCAAACAAAAACCGGGACGTCTGCTCACCTTACCTTTGAGGCCCGAAAATAGAGCCCCCTAGAGCCCCCTTTCAAGGCCCTCCCAAAAAAAACTGGGGGGGCTCAGCCCCCCACAGACCCCTCCCCCCCCCCACTTAAAGCCCTGGACAGAACCACTATGAGTAAAGTCCAGTTAGAGAAAGCCCGCCTTGCCTTGGATAGTAAATGTTCACCTGCACCAGCCTCAGGTCTTCAGCTGCCTCAGCCAAGTTCAGTCTTGAGCAGTGGTCACTGGCATCAGAATCGAAGCAGAACAGAGGCATGGGCAGCAAGAGAGCTACAGTGAACAGAACCGCCATTTGGATTGCAGAGCATAAGGTCGTGTGTTCTGTTCCAGCACCTCTTCATCATAAACAAACTGTAAAACACTTAATTTCCTTGGCACGTCACTACCTGATCCAAAAACGAATAGTTTTCTTACCTGTCGGTGTAGTTTTGCAGCTTGAAGATCTTTCTGGATTCACTATGCTGTGCATTATTCCGCGGTCTTGTGGTTGGGTCCGGATTCGTAGTCTTTTATTTGTTTTGTTTTTTTGTAGCCCAGGTGGGCGTCGGCGTCACACCCCCTTGGGTGTATTTCCGGTGACGTCGGCATGCTTCCTGCGGAAGCTCCCACTCTTGGGCGCCATCTTCGGGTTCTTTATTTCCGTGTTTCTTTCGTTTCCGAAGTAATGGCAATGTTCTATTTAGTTGATATTTTACCGCTTTGTACTTTTAAAAGTCCTTTCTTTTTTTTTGTTTTTTTTGTTGACCACCTCTTCTCTCTCCAGCCTCATCTTTCTGGCGGAGGTGGGTGGGTTCGCTAGTGAATCCAGAAAGATCTTCAAGCTGCAAAACTACACCGACAGGTAAGAAAACTATTTGTTTTGCAGCGTGAATCTTTCTGGATTCACTATGCTGTGCATAGATTTTGTAGCGGTTTCTCATCTCTGTGGCGGCTGGGTGGAAGATGAGCGTTGGGAGTTGAATATGTGCTGTGGCACCTTCTGTCCAACTTGAGCTTCCTTGTTCATTTGTATGTCCACACAGTAGTGCTTCGTGAACGTGTGCACCGAAGCCCATGTTGCCGCCAGGCATATGTCCTCTATGGGTGTGTTAACCAGGAAGGCTATTGTAGCGCCCTTCTTCCTAGTGAAGTGGGCACGTGTCCCCTCTACCAGCTCTTGTCCTGCACGCTTGTGGCAGAGTTGAATTGTCTGTGCGATCCATCGTGCAATGGTCTTTTTGGTTACTGCTTTCCCCATGAAGCTGTTTGCGAATGACACAAAGAACTGTTTTGTTTTCCTGTGTCCCTTCGTCCTTTCAATGTAGTGCATGACTGCCCTTCTGGCGTCCAGGGTGTGCAGAGCTCGCTCTGCGCTAGTTGTTGGTTTTTGGAAAAAACTCAGTATCTGTATAGACTGGTTCATGTGAAATTTGGATACCACCTTCGGCATGAAGTGTGGGTCAGTCCTCATTACAACTCTATCATTGTGTATTTGTATGTAGGGTTCTTGTAGCGTCAGCGCTTGAAGCTCGCTTACTCTGCGTAAGGACGTTATTGCAACCAGGAAGGCTGTTTTCATAGTTAGCATCTTTAGGGAGGCCTTGTGAAGTGGTTCAAAGGGCTCTTTCATGAGTTCCGTTAGGACTGTGTTCAAGTTCCATGCAGGTGGCGGCACCCGCTTGGGTGGTGCGATCCTTTTCGCTCCTTCTAGGAATCTCTTCACCACCTGTGATGTGAAGAAACTCCTGCACGTTTCTCCCCTTGTGTAGGCGACTATCGCTGCCAAGTGAACTCTTAAAGAGGATGAGCTAAGGTTCTTCTCCAGCAAGTGCGTCAGGTACCTTAGCACTGTGGAGTCCCTCTTCATTTTATTGTGAAGTCTTTCTTGTCTGCACCATATTGTGAATCTTTTCCATTTCGCAACGTAGCACTTCCGAGTGCTGGGCCTTCGTGATTCCCGAAGGACCCTCAGGGTGCTTTCTGGAAGTCTCAAATGTGCGAACTCTATGTCCTCAGGAGCCACGCTACTAGGCTCATGCTCTCTGGCTCTGGATGTAGTACCTCTCCGTTCTGCATGGAGAGTAGGTCTTTCCTCCTGCTGAATCTGTGGGGTGCACACTGTGTCATCCCCATGATCTGCGAGTACCATGTCTGCCTCGCCCACTGTGGTGCGACCAGTATCAGTGTCATGTTGCTCGCTCTGCACTTGCTCAGCACTCTGTGCATCAGTGGTATCGGGGGAAAGGCGTAAGCAAATGTCCTTGACCAATCTATCCATAGGGCATTCCCCAGTGACCCCTCCTCGGGCTGCCTGGATGCGAAGTTTTGGCATTTTGCATTCTGGCGTGTGGCAAACAGGTCCACCGATGGTGTCCCCCATCTGTCGAACAGGCACCTTGTCTCCTGAGCATTGAGCTCCCACTCGTGGGATGCCGATGTCTGCCTGCTGAGCCAATCGGCTTGTATGTTGTCCTTCCCTGGTAGGTGTATGGCTAGCAGGTATATCTTGAGAGGGATGGCCCATCTCCATATCTCCTGCGCCAGCGTTGAAAGCGGGGCTGACTGTGTGCCCCCCTGCTTGTTGATGTAGAACATCGCAGTGGTGTTGTCTGTTTGTATCAACACCTTGTGTTTGTACAGTCTTGTTTGAAAGGCTTTCAGTGCAAGGAAGATTGTCTTCAATTCTAGGTAATTGATGTGCTTTGCCGCATCTGTTGGCGTCCACAGTCCCCTCACCTTGAGCTCCTCCATGTGAGCGCCCCATCCCTTCAGGGATGCGTCTGTGGTGATGGTCACTGTTGGCGTTGGGGGCGTTCGAGGCTTTCCCCTTGTTATGTTCTCCATGGTCCACCATGCCATCTCCTTCTGCACTGCGTGCGTTACAACCACTAGATCCTCCCAACCGCCTGTAGCTTGTGACCATTGCTCCTGTATCCATTCTTGAATGGGTCTCATGTGGAGTCGTACATTTGGTACCAGGTGGATGCATGATGCCATCATGCCCATGATCTTGCTCGCAGTCCTCACTGTCCGAGCTTGTCCCTTCCGGTAGAGGCGAGTTTCCTTCACCAGCGCCCTCGCCCTCTTCTCGCTGGGGAACACCTTGCCCTGTAAGGTGTTGATCTGTGCTCCCAGGAAGATCTTGACTTGTTCCGGCTCCATTGATGATTTCTTCCAATGGATGGAGAACCCCAGGCTTATGAGCGTGCTCGTCACTGTATGTGCGTGCTGCTTGCATTTCTGGTATGAGTTTGCTTTCACCAGCCAGTCGTCCAGGTAAGGGTATACGTGTATTCCTTGCCTTCGTAGGTGCGCTGCGACTGCTGCGAGGCACTTTGTGAAAACTCTTGGTGCTGATTTTAGTCCGAAGGCCAGTGTCGTGAACTGGTAGTGGCTTTCTCCGATGGTGAACCTGAGCATGTGTTTGTGCTTTCTGTTCATTGGGATGTGCAGGTAGGCGTCTTTGAGGTCTATTGTGACCATGAAGTCCCCGCTCTGCAATTGTGGGAGCACCTCTTGCAGGGAGGTCATTTTGAATGTTTGCGTTCTTATGAATTTGTTCAGGAACCGTAAGTCCAGAATGGGTCTCATTGTCTCGTCTACCTTTGGTACCAGGAAGTACGTTGAGTATATTCCTGTGTTTCTTTCCTTGAAGGGTACCCCTTCTATGGCCTGCTTCCGCAGGAGTTCCCTTGCCTCCTCCTGAAGACACTGCAGCTGCTTGCTTGCTAGTGTTTTTCTTTTTGGTTTTCTGCTTGTTGGTCTCCCCTCCAACTCTATGCAGTATCCGAATTGGATAATGTTGAGGATCCATTTGTCTGATGTGATTTCTCTCCATTTCTGGAGGTAAAATCTTAATCTTCCACTGGTGTTATGTGGTCGTAGGTGTCTATTTTGTCCTGACCCCTCTGTACGTGCTGCCCCTTGGGATCTTTTCTGTGGGCGGGCACACGTAGTTTTTTGAAGTCACTTAGAGGCGGGCTGCTGGCCCCCTCTTCTATTTTGCCCCTGTCCATTTCTCCCTCGAAAGGACTGGCCTCTTTGTTGGTACTGCCAGGACTGCTTCTGCTGACCATGCTGAGCCTGCGAGTCTGCCTGGTGCGTTTGCTGGAAAGCCTGGTGTGATGTACCTGGCTGGTTTCCGCCTCTCCCGCCGGGCCTCCGTGACGGGGTGCCCCTCTTGTTCCCTCTGAACTGCAATGCTCCCATGGATCTTGCTGTTTCGTTATCTTTTTTCAGTTGACTGAGCGTTTCATCAACTGTTGTTCCAAAAAGTGTGTTGCCGTTGAACGGTGTGTTCAGGATGCTGTGTTGCACCTCCGGTTTGAAACCTGAGATCCTGAACCAGGCGTGCCTCCTTTCCGTGACACCCATCATCATGAGCCTGCTGGCGGTGTCTGCCCCATCCAGGGCCGTCTTAAGGCAAGAATTTGCTGCGTTTTTTCCCTCTTCAACCAGCTTTTCGGCCTTCTGCCTGGCATCCTGGGGCAAGTCCTTCACCAACTGCCCCAGCCCTTCCATGATCTGGTACATGTGCCTGTTTATCAGGGCGTTGGAATTAGCCATGCGCCAGTGTGTTGCGGCATTCCGTTCGATCCTTCTGCCCACTAGATCAATCCTTTTATTCTCCTTATCCGGTGGCGGACCCGAGGTAGTGGGTACGTTAGCCCTCCTCCTTGCTGTTGCCATGATAATGGAGTCTGCGGAGACCGTGCCCTGAATGTAGGCCGGGTCCTTTGTGGAATGTTTGTACTTCTTCTCAGTTCTGGGAGTTACTGCCTTGCATGTTGCAGGTTCACTGAATGCTTCCTTCCCCTGAGCCAAGACGCTTTCGAGCATTGGAAGGAACTGGCTCCTCGTTTGTGTTGGGAGCAATGTCTCTAGAAGGAAGTCTGCTTTCTGCTTTTCTTCGTCGAGCTTGAGCTTGAAAGCTGCTGCGGCAGATTTTATCACCGAGTTGTAGGCCCCGATGTCGTCCGGCGGCGAGGGCCTCGAGGGGTAAGTGTCGACCACCTCCTCCGGGCTGTCGGTGTCGACATCTATGTAATCTACCTCCTGTAGGTCAGAGGGTGCCGACTCTGTGTCCGTCCTGCTTTCCTCTTCCTCCCCATAGTTGTAACTATCGTAGGGATTCTCGTACTCCTCCTGGTCGTCGACCACCTCGACGTCCTGGTCTTGTTCCTCGGCGACTTCGGCGATCTCTTCTTCCTCCTCGACCGCCTCCACCACCGGTGGCTTGGTCTTGTGAGGGATCGTGAAGGCTTTCATCTTTGCATCTAAATCTTTCTTCCGCTGCATGATGTTCTCCATTTCGGCCTCGAGGCGCCTTCTCTTCTTCTCCATCTCGGCCGCGTGTTCCGCGTCGGATGGGTCGGCCGATCTTTTCGGCGGATAGCTCGGCGCCGTGCATTTCGGTGTCGAAGTTTTCGACGTCGAACCGGATTTTGGGTCTCTGGTCGTCGTCGTCAGTTTTGGGTCTTTCTCCCTCGGCGTCGATCGATCCTTTTCGGGGACGATTTTCGACGTTTTCTGCTGATCAGCAGCTCTCGGCGCCGGGGACTCCTTCTCGGAGGATCCGCTGGGCCTGGGAGGAGTCGCGGACGCCGCCTATTTTGGCGTCGGCGCTTTCGGGGTCTTGCCCTCAATTTTTCTAGACTCAGAGTCTCTCGGGTTCTTGGGGGCCGAAGAGTCTCCTACCTTGTCTGAAGTCTTCGTGTAATCGGTCTCTACGACCGTGTAGCTGTCGTCTTCGGCGGCAGCGTTGTCTTCTTCCTCGGAGGACATCCCCAGCTCGTAGAGGGACGGAGTCGGGGCCTTCCCCTGCAGGGTGGCGTGCGCTACCCTCTGACTCGCTCTCACACGAAGGGTCTTCGGGGCGAAGGCGGAACAGGCGTTGCAGTCTCCGCTTTCGTGGTTCACCGGTAGGCAAAGGTTGCATACCGGGTGCTGGTCCTTCTGCGCGTACTTGTGGTGGCAGTTACGGCAGAACTTGAACGGCGTGTTGTCCATCATCGAGCGTCCAGGGCCTCCCTGGTCGCGTGTTCGTCGACGGTCGTCGAGGATCTCGATGAAAAACGCTTTCTCCTTGCTGACTGTTCGTCGATGAAGTCCCCTGGAGTCTTCAGATGACTTCTCCTCATCTTTTCTGTATTTTCTTTCTTCTTTCTCCAAAAATGTCTGGAGCCCAAACGGGAACGATCCAGACCAGACCGCGGAAAAAAAGAATCTGAAGATGGCGCCCAAGAGTGGGAGCTTCCGCAGGAAGCATGCCGACGTCACCGGAAATACACCCAAGGGGGTGTGACGCCGACGCCCACCTGGGCTACAAAAAAAAAAACAAAGAAAAGACTACGAATCCGGACCCAACCACAAGACCGCGGAATAATGCACAGCATAGTGAATCCAGAAAGATTCACGCTGCAAAACATACTAGGCACCGACAAAGCCAATAGCTTTTGCCTGGTAGACCTATTGGCTATGCCAATGTTTTTTTCCAGAAAAAGCAAAAGGCTTTTTGCTTATGCTGTGCAGCGTCAGCAAAAAAAAAAAAGAAAAGAAAAACATTGCAATGACCAAGCTACTGTTGCCGGCACCGCCATTCTGTAAGCATGCAAATACATTATGACATATATGCGCACATGTCAACCTACATGCTTAGGGAATGACAGAGACACCATTTTTTTATTGACCGATCTAAGATGGTAGATGCCACTTAACTCAGTAAATTAAAAAAAAAAATAAGTTCGTGCAAAAAGACTTTTTGTGCTGTGGAGGATACCGTAATTGTCAGACGCCGGGCCTGGTTTCAAAAATGCAAATGCCCACAAGTGATGGGGGAGCAATGGAAGAATGAGAGGAAGAGGAGAAAAACAGCGCACGCGGAAGAGAGCATGAGCTATGAGGGAGACTGGCGGGGAGAAGCAAGAGAGACACAGAGAGAGAGAGAGAGCAGCATACGAGGGAGAGAGCAACACGGAACACGGAGGGGAGAAGCACATGAGGCAGAGAGCTAGAAAACAAGGGCACTGTCATGAAGTGCTTAAGAGGAGAACCACGTTCGTGAGAGAGCTGGAAAACACATGAACTCTCACAGCATGCTTAACAAAAAAGAAAAATAGCTTCATATAAGTTAAGTGGAAGGATATAAGCCAGAAAATGAAATGGATGGTACAGAAGTTACGCTACCGGGCACAAGAAGAGGAAAGCAAGCCATCAAATACAAAGCAAGCAAACAACGGAAAATAAAGCAGACCAATGGTAAGTAATGGCCAGGCTTTAAGTTCGCTGTAAGTTGATGGTACGCCCACAAAAGGTCTTTCACAACCAGACAGCCTGCACTGAATGAGGAGCTCCCAAGCCCAAAAGAGAAACAGGCCTGAAGCACATGGCTCCAACCAGAGAGAAGCAGTTATGAAAGCTACTGCCAAGCAGGCGCCACATCCCGATTGTTGTGGAAAACGGGAAGGGAGGAAAACGCCTTGCAAGTAATACTCAGGTGGTAGCGTACGCATGTGTCGAAATCTGGATTTAACAGGAAGTTAAACGAAGAGTTGTAGTGCACTTGCTACGAGTGACATTTTTTTTAGCAAGTTCGGTGCAGTGTCTAGGAGTATGAAATGATAACCACCACCCTACCTTCAAGAGTCTCTATGGAGTGGGCTTGTGGTTAATTAACCCGTAATGGCCCAATGAAGGTGTTTTGCCAGGACAGGAATACCTTCGGGAATTTGCAATGTTTCGCAGAGAAGAACTATCAACCAGGGTGGCACGGGTGCGGGCTCCTGAATTACAGACTGTCTCCTGAACACGCCCTTCAAAACTCCATCACGGTTTGTCTTCAAGTTGTCTACTGACATATTGCTCAAAGATGGAAGCAAAAGGAAAACTGTTGAAAGCCAAGTTCGGCCTGTGCAGTAGCTAGAGTTAAAGGTAGACAATGATAGGGGCAGGCAGGATTTTGCCTTATAGTGGGGTGAGAATTTACAGAGCAAAGTGATTCCAAAAAGCCAGCAAGCATATCTGGGAAAGTGGTACCCGCACCCTAGGTTTTCTCTTCTCACTGTCCCTACTTTATGTGGGGGTAGTGGACCTGCTTTATAGAAGCTAGGTCTGGATGCCTCACCATCAGTTCACCATTAACTCCTCTCTTTGACAGCACATTCTAGAGGGAAATCCGAGAACATCTCTCAGTGTACATCATGGCAGAAAAAGATCATGCAACAGGACACTGATGCAAAACACATCAGTAAATGACTGAATGACTGGGAAAGAGAAGAATCAGAATTTTCAAATGGTCAACTCAAAATGCAGACCTCAACCCCATTGAGATGTTTTGGCGAAAGTGAAAGAGAGTTGTGCATAAATGACTTCCCTCGTAATCATTGAGCTTAAGGAGATTTACAAGGATTAGTGGGCCAAACCCCCTCCCAGGAGACATGGGAGACTGATAATTCTTACAGGAAATGTTTACTTCAAGTTATGGATACTAAAGGAGGTTCTACACATTACTGAATCACAGGCTGCACTTATGTTTTCACAAAAGCCTACTCAAGGGTGGCTGGTTTTTGCTTTACTGAATATTGACAAAGTGAAATTGTGTCTGTTATTTGTCAGATAAGGTTAGCTTTATCTACTGTTAGAACCTAGTGAGCATTAGAAGATTGAGAAATGTATTTCAACATGTAAAACCACAGAATCTTAACAGCGTGTACTTACTTTTTCACATCACTGTATCTTTGTATGGCATTGTATGTATGAAAGTCTTCAATGATGGTATGAGTGTATAGGGAGATAGGAGTATGTCAGGGTGAGACCTTCAAGTGTGCTCTCATGTCACTTTAGGTTTTCTGCTATATGCCCCATTGCAGAACTGCCAACCATAAATGACTTTTTTTGGGATATTGACTTGATTTTGATTGACCTACTGCTTCTCTAATGTCTGAGGCAAGCTCTATTTAGAAAAGGCTGAGTTCCTTATTCTAGAAAAGGCAGCAGGGCTGTTGTGAGCTGAGCGTGCTTTCTTCACTGTCTACATTTTGGAGGAGGAAGAAAGCCTGGGACAAGTGAGAGCTGTCCAAGTGCCAATGGGCCATAAGCAACCTCAGTCTTCTTTAAAGGAGGAAGGGAGGTATTAGTAATTAGTCACTGCCCCCTGCCTTGCTGAATGGTTGGGAGCATTATGGGCACTTAGCCTTCCATCATATAAAGGGCAGGGGTAAATTATTTTCTTGAGCTGGCATAGGGGGTTGTTGTTGGCCCACATATAGCCTAAGAGCAGAGGTGAATGCATTCTCCTGTTGTCCAAGCGTGAGGAGTGCTCTAAGCTTGCCCCAGTCTTGCCCAAGGATGTAGGAGTTCTCTCTGCCTCTCCCCTTGCCTAAAGGCAGAGTTGTGTTTGTTTTCCCCTTCCCTTTCAGTAGGACTGGGGTGTATTAATACCACGTGCTTTAACTTAGGGTGGGGATTGTTGGCATCCGTCACCGTGCCCATGTGCGAGAGGTGTAATCAGATTCACAGTGGTAGAGATAAGGAAAAATATATACAATGCAATGTCAGTATTTCCAAGGAAACTGCAATATAGTAATGAATATGGTTAATTTACAATGAGATTGCAATGAAAGCATAGCCCTGCCCAGCACCAGCATCTTCCCCACCCTGTTCAATTGGCGGTATATTCCTCTTGTCTTGCCCAAGGCGAGGGAAAGAAGGTTTAATATCTGTCAATGTCACAAATATCAGGTGAGATTACAAAATAGTTAATGCCCTTGACCAATGGCCGGTGACACCCAATATATTTAAACTCTTCCTGGCACAGTGGTGGGGCATTTGTTAATATTTACCCCACTGCCTAACCGAAGGTGGGGCAGGGTGGAGATTGTTCCCTAGCCCACCTTGTTGAAGGCTGTGACTGTGTGTGGGAGCCTACCGCCATGATCAAAACCAAAGTCCTATGGCAGAAGACTCTGTTTGCAATTGTGAACAGGGTGCCGGGACTACTTGACACATATTTTTTATGACAGTCAAGAAAGCTGGGACAGTTTATAGATGCCCCTGTGCCTTGTCTGTAACTACACAAAACCTAAAGTGACATGATATTCAGACGTTTTGGTAAAACCTCCACCTTTACTCCCAATCCTCGCAAACACAGTTTTAAACATCAAACATGTCTTTAAGCACAATTACACATTAGATAACAACAAGTTAAATTACGTACCTTCTGTAACAATAATTCTGGTAAGTCGCTTCCACTAAAATTTACATGCGCTAGAACCCATCTTCCTGACTGATCTGTTATGGATGACCTAATAGAACCTCCACTGCCAGCCTTAATCAGGATTGCTACTCCTTTATTTGCCACCGAATGCTCAGAGCAACAGAAAGCTTCAATCCATCTGAGTTTCCCAAAGACCTCTCTGCTAGTTGGGGTATACAATACTATTCAGATTTTGCCCCAATATGGGATTCCCCCGGCACACCATCTTGTCTCCAGGATATTCTGTCCCTTCCTGTTAGGAGAGCAGGAATAACAACTTGGTCAGACCTGGTAACATCAGAGGGAGTACTCCCCTGGGAGGTCTTGAGATCAAAAATCGGGGACTCCTTTTCTAGGTTTAAATATATCCAACTCTGTTCCTGGTTTTCCGCTGAGAAAGAGAACATTGGCGGTAACTGGGACATTGAGTTTGCTCTCCAATCCTCAGGTTTTAGGAAAAGGGAAGTGGGACTATGGTACAGGAAACTGATGGAGGCAGATGAATTACAGGCACCCTCATTACATCTTGTTTGGAGCATGTCTAGTTTGGATGTTGTCTCGGACACCCTTTATGATACATCTCTCCAATACCTGTATAAATATGTTAGGTCTGCCTCTCTTAAGAAGAATCACTTCTATGTTGTAAATAGGCTTTACTATACGCCAAAGAAAATTGCAAAGTTTGTTAGCCCATCCCCCTTGTGCCCCAGATGTGGTATGTTAGAGGCGGATGATATCCACGTCTTTTATGAATGTTCTATTCTGTGTAATTTCTGGGGTACTGTGGAGAAGGCTTTGGAGAGTATTTTTAAGGTGACATTGAGACTGAACGCTGTAAGGGTCTTGTTTGGTCTGGACATGGACCTCATTAGCAGATTTAGGGGGACACAGGTTGCTCTATTCTTTACTCTTATACTCATTGCACGTAGAGAAATCTGCAAGTTGTGGAAAGATGCTAGTCCCCCCCCCTATATGAAAATTGGCTCCGGGCTGTATTAAGAATGGCACATTTGGAATCTAGAATGCTACATAACACCAATAGCATTGTCTGGCAACCCCTGATAGACTGGGGCGTAGAAATGAGGCTGGTTCAAAGTCCTGAGAATGTCCTATGATTACACCTGGCCCTGGAATAAAGGGGCAGCCGGGAAGGCTCCAGGCAAAGCAAGAACTTCAGCCCTGGGCGCCCAGGATCCAAGTGTGCCGATGCACAATGGCAGCTGTGTTCCAGACTGAAAACTGTATCTGCAGCTTATACACTGCATTTCAAGATCTGGTTCAATACATCCACTCTTTCCTTGACCAAATCTGTAAACAGCTATATTAAATGGTCTGGCAAGCTGATCAGCATAAGCTTCGCCAGTTCGCATAAGACATGAACATCACAACCATGGATGCAGGGGGCATTAGCAGCGCAGAGGGCCATGCTGCTAGAAGTAGACTTTACAGACCATAGGGTCAGGTTTCTTCAAGTCCTTATCAGAAAGTGTCATAAGGAGGCAATTTGGGTTCTGCTTAAAGGAGAATGTTTGAACCAGACGTTCTGGTGATGGGTGAGGTGGCAAGACAAAGTGGGGATCACTAGGAGCAGAGTTATGGCATCTACCAATCTGTCTGTGGAATGGAGGGCCCGAAAAGGGTTTCTCCCATGCAGCCAATGGAAGCAAGGGCTCTGTTACGAAGGAGCAGAGTTATAAGATCCTTGTCAAAATGTCTGACTTTCCCTCAGGAGAAGGCCAATCCCAAGGCTTCAGCTGCTTTGTGTACAACAGTCATACTCCTACAACTTCCTCTGAAGCAGGGCCAGACACGTAGGGCATATCACCTTCTGGTGATGCGTCCAAGCCACTTTCATTTTTCAAGTCCAGATATAAGCCAGCATCGGTATTCTAATTGGTAAGAATGGTTTCAACCTCCATATCATCAACCTCTGTAAGGTCGAAATCTTGATCAGGCATTGCCATGGATTTACATTTGGAGTGAAAAATCTCCTCCATCTCTGAAAACTTTCAAGGGTTAGGGATGTGTTCTACCAAGGTAGCAGCATTACACGTCTCTTTAACTTTCCCCTTCACATCAGTGGCTTCAACAGTGGCACCATACTCAGCTCCGTGGGTGGATTTGCCATGCAGGAGGCTCTGACCGTACATCAGATAACTCCTTGGAAGGCTTCAACCTCTTTTGTGGTGCTGGGATAAGAGTCCCTGGAAGCAGGGCATCCTAAGATGCTGGGTTTGAAGCCATCAGAGTCACCAAGCCTCCAGGAACATTCCCCCATAGCACGGCAGCTCCTGAACAGCTCCATCATAGCATATCAGAAGGCTTGAACCCGTGCGGGGTTGACCGATGGACACAGGAACTCCAGTCTCATGTTTTTCAACATTGGGATCTTCTCCAACACTGAGGGAAATTTCAGTGTTAGGGACCAACATCGAATCTCTGAACAGTGGGAGAGTGGGAACATTTCCTAAAGAAAAAAAATGCCCTCTCCTTCCAATGGAACTTGTGTTTTTTTTGTGGGGAAATGTTTTAGAAGATCCTCCCCCAACAGGTGACTTACCTATGTAGGAAGAAGTTTGCTTATAAATGTGCCTTTAGGAATTAGCCAGAAACAGCAGGGTCTCCCAGTCTTTAATGGCCACGGGTAAATGGAGCAAACACAAGGAGATGATGGACGGAGCGCTGAAATTCTTTAGACACTCACCCCAGTCATAGATCTGGGTTGAATTCATCATCGTTCTTTAGTTCACGTCGCCACCCCAGTACAGACACAGCTATATGCAAATCAGAATTGGCCCAGTGCCTCATGGGAACAGTCCAGCCCGAACTGCCAAGTCATGTCTTCCCTGGACCGGAAACAAGCATCTTGGGACCGGTTTCAGGCTAACAGCTCTTATCAGCCAGGGTAGCTTGAATCCAGTGGCAAAGTGAGCAAGGGATCCACGTCTGGGCATACCCTGCCAACTTAGGGCGAACAAAGCAAACACAAGGAGATGATGGACGGAGCGCTGAAACTTTTCAGACACTCACCCCCAGTCACAGATCTGGGTTGAATCCATCTTCATTCTTTAGCTCACTTCGCCACCCCAATTCAGACACAGCTATATGCAAATCAGTCTTGGCCCTGTGCCTCATGGGAACAGTCTAGCCCGAACTGCCAAGCCATGTCTTCCCTGGACTGGAAACAAGCATCCTGGGACCGGTTTCGGGCTAACAGCCCTCATCAGCCAGGCTAGCTTGAATCCAGTGGCAAAGTGAGCAAGGGGCCCACGTCTAGGCATATCCTGCCAACTTAGGGCAAACAAAGCAAACACAAACAAGATGATGGTCAGAGCGCTGAAACATAGGTACATGGAGGCACAGGAATAGCAAGTTGTGGCGCCATGCTCCGATCCGAGACTCTCCATGAAGTTGTCATGTGGATCTGAAAAGGACACACTCTGGCAGAATATGTGACAAGACTTGAAACCTGAAAGGTTTGAGGAAGACAGAAGGAGATCTTTGACCTAGTTGTAGTAAGATGCTGTGGAATTTTGTCAGTGAAACACAGTGAGAAACCGTTTCGGGCTTGGGTGGATGATATGCAGGGTGCCGCCTTATATAATCTGGTGGCTTCATCTCCAAAGGTTGCATCGCAGCTGGATCCACATGGCGCCACCTGTTTGTGCTGGGGAGTTATTGCTGGGGAAATGGTTTTCAGGACCAGTCTGAAGCTTGGAAGGATAATTTATATGGTGGGGAATGTGCTGGAAGGTGTAGTACTCTGAAACACCACTAACTACATCTATAATGTAAAGAAACCTGTTCATACTTATTCTATCTTTCCTTCCCCAAGTAATGGAATTGGGTGGGAATTACAGTAAACCCTGAACCTTGGCACCCACCCACACAAGGACTGTGATCACAGATGTTGTTTGTGATATTGTAAATGTTAATGTTAAAAATGCTTATAAAGCGAACGTACACCAAGCGGTTTTATGGCACTGAGAACAAGAGAGGAAGCGGTATTAACAACACAGTTGACTTTACTGATACGACTGAGAAAATAAGAGTCTTTGGTAATTTCCTAACTGCACATAGGGGGTTGCCAACCTCCCTTCCAACAGAAGCGAGTTCCAAAATTGCGGAGCCAAGACCGCAAATCTGAGACCCCCATGTTTTTTGCCCTTAAATGAGGGGGTAATCAACAGATTTAAATTGGAGGAACGTAGATACCGAGAAGGAATGTAGTGCTGAATCCTCGAGGAAATAACATCTGGGACGTTCCCGGCTAAGGCTTTAAAAATGGTGCATCCCAGCTTGAAGGCGCAGCGCTTGGCCACCGGAAGCCAGTGTAGACTCTTTATCAGAGGTTTAACATGATGTCGTATAGGCTGGCGGGCAATCAGCCTTGCCGAATGATTTTGCACCAACTGTAAACGATGCAGTTGGTATGCCGGAATACCGGCATATAATGAGTATGCATAGTCAATGTGTGAAATTACTAATGCTAAGACGACCAGAGTCAAGGCCTCAGTGGTCAAGAATCTGCTGATCTTACAGATTCTTCGTAGATGGTAAAAACAAGCGGAGACACACTGAGCTGATCTGGGCCTTCATGGATAAGTCACTACTAATCAGGACCCCCAATCTCATAACCGAGCTTCCTGGAAGTGGAGGGTTGCCCAGCATAGAAGGCCAAAAGTTAGAATTCCACGGATTTGCAATTCCACCTGTAAGAATAAGCTCAGTTTTATATGGATTTAATTGCAGTTGATTATCATTCATTCAATCACTGATACAACTCAAGGTGGATTGGAAATTGAACACTGAGGAAGTGGAAGAATTGATATCAAACACTAGATGTAAGTTGTCTGCATAGTTGAAAGTTTCGACCATCTTTCCACGTAAGGACCGGATCAAAGGTAAGAGGTACAAGTTGAACAAAAGTGGCAAAAGGAAAGACGAACCCCACAAGTTAATTTATTTTTATGAGAAGAGAAGCTAGCGAGGCGAACTGCTTGTAATCGGTCGCTGAGGTAGGAAGAGATCCATTTCAGCGCCAGGCCCTGGATTCCGGCGTTGCTGACACGGTCGCTCATGGTCAAACGCAGCGGATAGATCCAGGAGTACCAGAGCCTGGGTGAGGGCCTTGTCAGCTACCCCTCTGAGGTCATTCATGACTGCAAGAATGACTGTCTCGGTGGAATAAGCAGGTCTAAATCCTGCCTGGCGAGAGTCATGAAAGTGAGATTGTTCAATAAAGGAACAAAGGCAATCTGTGACGTGAGCTTCTAAAATTTTACCTAAATAAGGCAACTGAGAAATGGGGTGGTAATTGCTGAGGACCAGGGGATCCGAATTAGGTTTCTTCAAGATGGGAACAATCTCAGCAATTTTGAAGGAACTGGGGACGATGCCCAATTTAAGGGAATTGTTCAGAAATAAAAGGGGAGGAACCGGAGAGGTAAGGAAAGCTTCACGTAGAATATGAGGAGGGCAGCAGTCAGTGGGGGAACCAGAGCTGACTTTTAAGTAGAGAAAAAAAAATCCTTTGAGATTGGGGACATTTGCTCTAATTAAAAGTGGATCTTACATAAATCTGGAGTTGGCAGTGTAGACATGGGAGAGGAAATACTAGCCTTGATTGATAAATCATTGTGGGAAGATTTTTAATGTTGGAAACTGTGTATTGCGGGGTGAATGGTGGGGGTGGGTAGTAAGGTAACAGTAAAACTGCAAATTGGGCCACATCCATTGTCTCAACAACATTTAAGCAAGAACTGCAAGGGATATGAACAGAAGCAGAACTTCATTCGGATAATCTGTGGCAGAAACACATTGTTCCTATGTTGTAGCATTACCAACAAGCACTTTGAGACATGCAGCTAATAACACTACCCAGAAGAGCTGCCTCTTGAAAGTAAAAGGAATATGAAGGGAGAGAAAGAAACCAGTGAACATGCCCCATCTATAAACAAGCACTGCGCCCACATGGAATCTCACATTTTACAGACTCGTCTTTTTACAAGTAATTTCAGAGCCTGTTTGAAATATAGACAATGGGACAGTCGTATTTTCTAAACTGACAGAATATATAATAAAAACACTCCTGGTCTCCATGATGGGAGGAAACCGGTCAGTCGCAAAGCTGGTGAGAATGAACACAGCGCACGCATAAGAATGAGAAAAACAACTCCGTTCCACTGTGTGACTGTACACTGTGCAATGTGTAACAGCAGATGATTAAGGAACTCCAAGAACAAAAAGTGAGTTGATTTAAGGCCGCTTTCCCACTCCCTTGTGTGATCATGCAATGAGTGAGTCAGTATGTTTCATTTGATTAACAACTCTGAAGCAGTTACTATGATATATGTGCTTTGAAAGTAAACAGTTTTTCACATGCTAAATTCCCGGAAGAAATGTGTTGACTTTAAGAGCTGGTGCTCGGATGGAACATGTGTTGACTTGAGGGGTGAGTGCTGATTGAGAAGCTTTGGGAGTTGGGCAGAGTTTGTTTGCTGTGAAAGGCCATACGCAGGTGGAGGCAGCAGGTGGGGTGGAGGTTTTGTTCAATTGTATTACATGGGAAGATGGATGACTGGGGTGCAGATTGTGCAGAACTTGAGAAGAAATGTGTCTGCTGATGTTATGAATTAGATGAGACAAGCAGTTGCTTCATAAAGACTATTTATTGCTGGTTGACTCATACAGGTTTTGATAAGAGAAAAAAATCTGTTATTTGGGAAGTGGACTGAATGTTTGGATGGGGTCTGTATGGATGGTTTACATGGTCCGTGGCATAATTCAATGAACAGTCTGAACTTTCTTAAGCTGCTTTACAGCGAACACATTGAAAGCAATCTAACCTAAGCAAACAATTGCAGATAAGGGAAATTCCACACGTAATCTGTGTCTTATTCCATCATTTTCTGCTCACAGCAATTGTTTGGAATTTTTAGTAAAGACAAGGTGATTATTCGTAATCCCACTTCTCTAATTTGGGCAACTTCCTTAAAGTCATACACATTACAATATCACGACCAGTGTGCGGGCTATAGACAACACAGAACATTTCTGTGGTAAGATGGCGATGTCATGGTAGAATGTAGAATGTGAAGGGAAGATGGGATTGTTCCTAAGGTTCTGGCAGTGACAGGTAAGCAGTTGCTGCCAGGATGTTGGTAGGAGAAGGATGTATACGGCTGTGTTGTGTCATGGGCGTTTAATACTACAATAAACCTAAATTGTTTTTCAACTTGTGAAAAGTTCGACTACTTACTTCATATTATTTTCATTTCTGAGAATTATCTTGTAAAAAAAATAGCTTTAGGAGGCAACACGTGCCAATCTTTTATTTTCAAGAAAGTCAATCAGAAATAAAGTTATGTACAATAAAATACATTTGCCTGAAAAGTACACAATCATTTGACTGAAAAGCAAACTTTGATTGTCCTGCGAACCATCAGAAAACAATGTCAGAGGCTTGACATTACTTCATGGAATCTAAGTGATTTATTGTTCCAGAATACAGACTGCTGTCAGTAAGGCAGTTCATTTTGAAAAGTTCAACAAAAGGATCAAATCAAACCAATTTCCAAATGTATTCCTGGCATAATAGAGAGGGAGATGGCATGTTAATACATTCGAAGAAGATACTCATACTGGAGAACCAGAACCCCACCCTGAGGTCTTCTATGATAGCTATAAACATTAGAATAGAACAGGCAACTCATCACTTCTACTGAGAGGGTTGATAAATGAGGACAATAGGTGGAGGAAAAGGTGAACAAGTTAATCTTATAATTTGCACAGGGAAGCCTGGCTCACTTTGGTGTTACTTCTGCACCAGAAGCAATGAAAAAAGTTGCAGAAAGTAGAGATTGGGATGTTTTCGCGAGGGCACCACTAGTTGTAACATCTGTAGAGTAATGGGTTTTAGGATTTCCATACATATACTATCTAACTGACTATGGTCTGCTCGGGATGCAAAAACTGTGCAGAGATCCAGTAGTCACAAATAGCTGTTTTGATTTTTGTACATCTTTTATTTTGCAGGATAATACGTCAGGGCTCATCTCACAACCAAGGTCTGAAGCAACCTTTCAGCTGCTGTCCGGGATTTTGTCTCATAGCATTCAATCTTATCAAGCGCAGAAAGGACTTCAAAGCTAAAGGGACCGCTCTTTACACTAGCATCCTTGAAACAGTAGGATTCCTCGACAGAAGACCATTTTCCATGTCCCATGTAAACGCATCAGCCCTGTATTAAGGCAAGTATTACAATAGGTTGATAATACAGTGTTAACATGTTCTTCTGGCACCACCAAGGGAATACTTGTAAAGCTTGTAAAGCTACTAGGAATACACTCAGGAATACAGTTAGTTCTCTTAATCTCCTTCTGCCAGGCATCACTTGTCCTCTAGACACTACTGAAAAGGTCCAATATGGAGTCTGGTCACAGAAGCATGCATTGGGGCCCAGAAAAGACAAAAAGTGTCTGGCCTTCCGATGCTGAAAATAATGTTGCATAAAGAAGAGTCTTTCCTGAAAATTATATATTTTTTGTGGAGTCAGTTTCCATCACAGCTTCTAAGCATTAGATAACTTTGTCTGAAGTTATCATCGTTTTCGTGTAATTTAAGCAAACAGAAGACTAAATCATGAAGATTTGGGGATACCTTTTTTTAAATCCTGAAAGTCTGCCAAGGATGTGTCTAAATCTAGGCCAGCATGGATCCATTAGCGATTTAAAATGAGGCAGAGTTTCCTCAGTACTTCTCTGGGAGATAGGTGCATGCCATCAACAGTCTCTTGCCTTCCTAGGTTCCAGCAGAAATCAGACTTCCGGTTGGTGTGAGCACACACTTTACAGAGGTAGCCCAGCAGCAATTGCTGGTAAGCACTACATCTATCACTGTAAAACATCCATGATGCTCCCAACTTTGGCAGTATCCAGACAGCTTTTAGGGTACCTTTGATAAATGACACACCACTTTTTATTGGTGTACCCCAACAAGCAAAATACACATTCGGTAAAATGGTCTATCTGCACTTTGGTTTTTCTAGTAGGACTAAGGAGAAATTCTTACATCTTCATAATTCCTTAGTATTTATTTTTTTACACCTAATTGGACAACTTACATTATCGGAATCAAGTATCAATTGACAATGTAATAGTGTTTCACAGGCCCAATGCTTCATCAAGGTTAAAGATCTTATGCTTGAAGAGCTGGACACAATAACGAGCATATGTGATGTCCTCCAATATACAAATATCCCTAAAGTGCAACCTCATTCACAGTAGCTTCACCTTATAGTTGCCAGCCATCAAAATCTATCTTCTTATTTTAAAATATTGGATACGGATTGTCACTGTTGTACTATTACTCACCAATATATAGTAGACCTCAAAGTACATGAACATCAGTCAATCAAGGATACACCACCAACAGTGACCATATCCTCACACCACACCCAGACCAGCATGCACAACTGGAAAATGTTATATCAGTATCTTCTTTTACAGAGCCAGAAGGTGCTGAAATGACTCTCCAGGAGTTCATGTCGCTTTTTGTCAGAGATGTATCAAGGGCTACAGGATCTTTTCCCTTTGCACTGTTCGGGCCAGGTGAAAAAGTCCTGATGCCCTGGAAGAAATGTTGAGCTGGGAACTCTAAAACTGGGCTTTTACGTATGTATGTGGAATTTCTATAGCTTAAGCCTAGCTAAAAGGCAGCAGAACTCTGTTTAGGATCAAACACAACCATAAAATCAATGAGTGACCGGAGAGATAGCTGGTTTGAGGAATTTTGATGTGTCGTAATGCGTTCTATCTATTCTTTACAGTATCTAGAAGCCATTTGTACCTGTGCTGTACTCTGCCATTCTAGAAAATGGTTGAATTGGCTTCCAACAAATGCAGTGCTGAGTGGATGAGAGAAGGCGAGTCATTGTTGTGTGGATGACAGCCATTGCAAGCACTGCAAACAGCCACTGGTTTCCTCTGCCCCAGGGGGATTGTCTCTACATTTGCTGATAAAAGGCCTGAATCTTGCTCTGCTCAGACTGCCTGAATCCAATGTTGGGAGAAGCCTCCGCCACATGACTCAAAAGTTCACTTCTTTACACCAAACATGCCTATTTTTGAGTCTCTGCCTGCATTTTCATGTTTTAGATCTTTTTGTCAGCATGAAATCCAAACACTGTGTTTCTAAGGAAAGAGGGTTTTTAAAAATGTGTTGTGCATTTGGTATAAGAAAGGGAAAACACATTCCAGGGCCACTCTATGACAATAACCATGTACAGATAGTGTGACTGAATATTTGCTGAGACGATTATCTGTTCTAACGTGATAATCCTCATCTTTACAATCTCTCAAAAATCCTCCCTGTGTTCTGTAGAAAAGAGGACCACAAATGAGAACATTTACAGTAGAAGAGGAGGGCTATAGAACCTGACGCCAAGAGACATATATTGTTGCTGACTGGCATATTTTATTGGACTGACTGGCAGTTCTTATTGATTCATGCCTAGAGAGTCTGCTATGTCCTAGAGCAGCAGTTAATGTATAAAAGAGAGATTAAACATCTTAAAATGAGCCAAACCAATCAGGGAATTAGGGGGGTTCTTCTAGAAAAACATAAGGGATTGTTTGGGGCCTTAACGTTCTGGTCCCCCCTCATGGACTAGCTTGGTTACAGCACTGTGCAAGATGCACTGCCCTGATGGTTCAAGAATTTAGGGAAGCAATAGCACTAAAAGACTTGCTTGTGGCTTTTGTTGTAAAATACCCCCAAAATGGAAACAAATTTATACACAATGCAGTTTTTCAGCAACATCCTAATTTGGGTTTGCATGCCAGGTCTTGTCAAGGGTTCCCACTGAAAATGTGGAATTGAACATATTCTGGATTCTCACACAGCCATAGGATTTGTCAAAAAACTCAGCATCGAGTCATACTGGTCAAGGCACCCAGTTTTGGACACTCCCCTGTTTCCTTATATAATGGCTAGAAAAATATCAACTTCTCCTGCGATTTCTACATTTTAACCCGTTTACTGTGCCCGCGATTTTGCGGAAGTGCGGCACTTCCGCAAAACAGGCGGGGCCGCGTCGGCCATTGGCCGACGGCAGCACTGGGGAGGTAGTGCTGCCGTCGGCCAACGGCCGACGGCAGTATGGAAGGGGTTAAAGACAACAGCATGGCCCTCCCAAAGGAACATCGTGGACATGATTGGCTGCACAAATGCAGGCCTTTTACTGAACCTCTGTGCAATTCTCTGAGGTGTACACGCTTACCCAAAACATCTCAATGCATGAGTATCACCTGCTCTACAAGGTAGGCTTATATTAAAGAAATATTTACCTCTGAAGCACTTATGGTATGGCTTAAAAATATGCAAGTTATGTGAAAGTTCAACTGGATACACACAATACTTCAGTGTGTATATATACTGGTAAAGACAGTCATTTGACCCATCCATATTGTCCTGCAACTCTCAATGTAACAGAAAAAATGGTTTGGGACTTGGTTCACCCTATGTTAAATTGTGGCTACAACTTGTACATGGAAAATGTTTAAACTGGCTTGCCTTTATTCGAAGTCCTATATGCCAACAGCACTCTGGCATGTGGCACAATACGCCAAAATAGAAAGGGCTTTTCAATAGAATTGACTGCACGAAAACAGGAATAAGTGGAAATCATCAGCAATGTGATGTGCAGAACTCCTAGCACAGACAAAAATGACGTCTATCTTTTGACGACCATCTATGATGAGTCAACAAAGGAAATTACTGTCCATGGTCAGGGCACTCCTGTCAGAAAAATTCTATGAGTAATCATGGGTAGCGTTGACAAAACTGATCAAATGATGCATTCATATAATGCCACGAGAAAATCTAAGCAAACACAAGGAGATGATGGACGGAGTGCTGAAACTTTTCAAACACTCACCCCCAGTCAGAGATCTGGGTTGAATCCATCACCATTCTTTAGCTCTTTCACCAACTCAGTTCAGACCCAGCTATATCCAAATCAGCCTTGACCCTGTGCCTCATGGGAACAGTCCAGCTGTTTGTACGCCCTAAGTTGGAAGTTGAAAACAAATGGTTTTGGCATGATTCTATTGCCCCAGGTGTGATACCAGCAAACAAAAGGCAGGCAACCTAAACAGGGATTTTGTTCTCAGTCGCTTTCCAAATTTTACTATACCCAGTTTATCGCCTATGGGCACCACAAACGCACAGAAAACCCATACATATCTGGTAACCCCACACACTGACCGACCCCCAACATCCAGGGGACGGTCAGTACACAGTAAAGTCAGACGAGCCAATGGGAATCATTATCTAGCCCCTTTTGGATCTTGCACAACTGCAAACTTTACTGGTTACTATCAAGTCCGGCTCCCCGCTTGATCCCCTCCCACCATCAAAACTTAGATTGCTTGAAGAGGCGGCCCTCACAATAGTTTTGGATCTCCTTGATCACTGGTGTGGTACCTCAGAATTGGAAGCATGCTTTGGTACTCCCTCTGCTCAAGAAGAAGGACCTTGACCCTCGGTGCTGGTCAAACTTTAGGCCAATTCCGCTTCTCTCTGTTTTATCCAAAAGTTTGGAAAAACCTTTTAATACTCACCTCTCCTCTTTTGCTAATGCCCACAACTTGCTGCATTCATCCCAGTCTGGGTTCAAGGGGGGGCCACAGCACCGAATCTGCCCTACTTGGAGTTACGGAATTTCTGAGGCAAGAACTCAGCTCTGGTGGGACAGCCGCCCTTATCCTCCTAGATTTAAGTTCGGACTTCAATAGAGTCTCACATTCCACTCTTTTGGATAGATTGGAGGCTGCAGGCATTGCCGGCAATGCATTGAATCAGTTATCTTCTTTTTTGAAGAATCAAACATTTCAGGTTTCATCTGCAAACAACACCTCTACTACCCTTACACTGACATCTGGGATTCCCCCAGGGTTCTATTCTGAGCACTCTGCTTTTTAACATTTACCTATGCCCCTTGATGGAAGTGATTGAAGAGTCTGGTCTCATCGTATTTTCGTACTCAGATGATTCTCAGATTATTTTTTCACTCTCTGATGCTCAAATAAAAGATCCTTCCCCTCTCTGACAAGGCATGGCCAGCTCGCCCTCTGAATGAACAGAAACGCCCTCAAACTTAATGGCAATAAAACCAAAGCCCTGATCCTGGGAAACAGCCCTGAACTTTTGAGAGTCAGCCACTGGCCATTCATACTGGGCCTTTACCTGCACCAGTGGATAAGGTGAAGAATCTCAGTTTTATTATCGACAAAAATCCTTCCCTGACACTACAGGTCTCCAAGCTCACAGCCTACTGTTTTTCCATTCTGAAATGGCTCAAGAAAATACTCTGGCTTATTCCTCTAAGTTCTCAGAGAACAGTGCTGCAGGCTTTGGTAACATTCAGATTGGACTATGGGTATGCACTGTATCTGGGTGCCTTGATTCATCCTTTGCAGATCATCCAGAATGCGGCCACCTGCCTTATTTTCTGACTGCCAAGATATTTTTCTGTCTCTCCCTTGCTCCACAAACTGCACTGGCTGAGGGTTGACAAACGGATTAAATTCAAGGTCTTATGTTATATTATGTTTCGTACCAGACATGGCCTCGCTCCTTCCTATATCAAAGAGCTGGTGTCTCCATATGTCCTTACCCGAACGCTGAGATCAGCTAACCTCGCACTAGGTTTCGTAGAGCTCGTCTTAAGGGGTGCTACTCCTCTGTTTTAGGTCCAAAACTATGGTATTCTCTCCTGGAATTCTCAGATCCTATATCTCATTGATTTATTTCCGTAAGAATCTAAAAACTATTTTCTTCAACTGCCCTGACTGAGCCTTTGCCACCTTAGGTATTCGTCTTGCTGTGCTCCTGTTATTTTCTGCCGAAAACGCCGGGAGACCCTTTTGGGTAGCTAAGCTTCTTAAATAAATAAATACTAGTACACTTCTAAAGGTCGAGAACCCCAGGGGAGGCACTTAGAGATTCACATGGTTGGTGTCAGGCAGAGGCCAACAGCAGGGTCCAATTGCCACTAGTCATCTGGGTACTTCTGGAAAAAAGGGTTCTCTGTAGCTTTTTGTACCCCAGTAGCTTGAACAGTAGGTCAGCCTCATGACCACTGGAGTCTATTTCTTTATCCTGGTTACAAGAGGGCACAGATTCAGTTATTGGGGGCTCCTCTTAGGTCACCAACAATCAGTTCAGTCCTCTTCTGATCTTCTCCAAGTCCAGGACGTTTTCTGAAGTGGGTGCCAGGAAAGGCCTCAATTTGGTCTGGCTCTAGCTAGTGGGTGGGAATGACTCATGGACACACACTTACCAATGGGATAAATGTTACTGGGGCCAACCCTACCCACTAACTTTGGGGTTATCAAGATAGCAAAAGTCTTCAGCCAAACTAAACGTGGGCTATGTGGGTTGGATGTGGAAGAGGGGTAGTAATCTTAGTGTCCGCCCACATTTAACACTAAAATCTTGTTTTAGGCAGCCACTGTACTCACAAAAAACTCAGAGACAGAGGTTTGGTAGGACAAAAATAAAGTCCTTCAGCAACCAGACAATGAATCCACAAGAACTGTCTTGGAATCCTACTCAATCTCCTTTCAAGTGTGCCACAAGTGTGCCACAAGTGGTGGAGTGGTGTGGCTCACTGGTTAGAGGCGGCAGACCCGGGAGCAGAAGTCGGCCCGGGACCAGGGTTCAATTCCCGACGCGGCAGGGTCGTGGACCAGGGTCAGCGGACTCGACAATTCTCGCCTTGGTGCCTACTCTAACCTGGTGTCCCACTCGGCAACTCTGGGCATTAGCTTGCCTCATCTCCACAACGGCCCCATCAACGCCGGGGATGCCTGGCTCCACCTTGGGGATTCCCGGTAGGGACCATCCCACAGGGAAAGCCAGGACGGGTTCCCCAGCGGTATACAGCGGCGGGACGCCCCTTTGCTGGGGCAGCTGTGCGCTTTACAAGTATACAACATTTACATTTACATATGTGTGTGTATATGTGCACGCAGGATTTGACATGCAGGAAGGATGTGACACTGTATTGTCAAAAAGTTTGCCTAAAGCCCCCACACTGCATATTCTGTGTGGTTCAGGAGTCATCTCTGTCCATTCAGGTCAGATATTCACACCTACTCAATGCTAATTACTTGTTGGAAGAAGCTAGGAAGCCAATGCACATTAGCCTCTAGTAACTTCAGACAGGGAAAAGCTAATGTTTTAAATGTTACTTTCCCTTGATATTTATTAGAAATCCAACTTGACCATTAAATAAGATTTTTAATAACTATTAAAAAAAAGTAAAAAGCTGTTTTCCTAGCTGGTCCTGTTGCTTAAGATACATTATTAGTATTTTCATTTGTACTCTAGTTTTCTGCATTGGAAGCTAGGCCTAAGTACAAGTTAACATTACATTTCTACATGTCATAATTTTAAATGCCAGGCACCCTTTCTTATGGGCTACAAGGCTTATATGGGGTGACTTATTACTATCTATCTAAAAAGAAGGATTTTCGCTGCAAAAAGGGTTCATTTTGACAGGTTGCAGTGCATATTTTTGCACGGTTACAGTCAGGTTACAGTGGTAGGCCGGAAGCCATGTTTGCACAGCCACTGTAGTGGATGGCACAATTAATGCTGCAGTCCAAAAGTTGTATTTAACTTTCAGGCCCTGAGTACTCTTTCTACCATATACTAGGGACTTATTAAGCAACTTAAATATACTACTTATTACTACGCCAAAAGGACGATATTAAAGGAGGGAGGGCGGCACAAGCACTTTGCTACTGGTTAGCATGGGTAAAGTGCAGCAAAAATATAGCGTCTATAAAAGACACAAAATCAGGGGTGTCTATGCAGAAATGGTGGATTTCCTACAACAATTATCGATTGTGTTACAGATTACTGGCAAGAGGACGGCCAGGCCCATTGAGGCCTAGAGATAATATACAAGACACACACACAAAATAGCTCTAGAAACAGTCATGCACCGATACCTGGTAGATAACGACACAGGGGAAGTTTCATTGAGCACTAAAACAGTAGTTAAGGAGTGCAAGGAGAGACAAAAGGAAGAATTGGGGAAAGGAGTGAAAGAACTGGAGGCTATACAGAACAGAACTAGTTCCTTAAGAGTACGGTGCAAACTGCATGCCCAAATAAAGTGATTGGATTTAGACTGGATGGCATAAGTCACATTCTCTCTCCAACACAAATTCTATGTTAGTAGCAATACAAGTGGGAAGCTTTGTCACTTAAACTCCGCTCCAAAATAAATAGATGGTAAAATATATATTGAACCGGAAAGGGGAGGAGATTACAGGGAGAACAACCAGTTTATGACAACCTTCAGGGAAGACTACCAGACCCAGTATACAGCACATGATTATAATAACACCAATATTGGCCCATAATTAGACAATGGGCACTTAAATAAATTGTATCGCCTTCACGCTGTAAAACCTACGAGAGACCCTTTGCGATTCAAGAAGTACAGCTGCTATTGCTAGACTGATACCACAGGCTCAGATGGTTTTACGGCATATTTGTATAAACATTTTTGACCTTGGCAAATTTTTACCAGGCTTTTTATCTTATTTAAAGATGGGTACACTCACATAATCTATGCTTGAGACCCTCTAGGATTTCGAGATTTGCAAATATATTGTGAATTCGGGACTTATGTAAAAATGTTGCGATTATTACAAAAGCCCCTGCAAAATCTTAATTAACCCTTTTCTTTAAACCTTCTTTTATTTGCCCTGCACTGCTGCACTGGGCAAATAAAAGGAGGCATGGTTGGATAGAGGTGTTTTCATACTCTCTTCCTTGTACATTGTGATGTAAATATGCAGCACGTGCATCCACAGCCAGGAGCAAAACAAAAAACTGCAGAAGGTATGTTAATGTCCCAGCCTCCTTTGGAAGTCTTTTGCCCCTACACCGTCCCCGCCGCACAATAAGTAAAGTAAATACAAGGGGCTGGAGAAGAGTTGTTATTTTAGCCCTCACTGCCCTCCTCTCACTTTAACTTAAGGTGGAAGGAGGGCAGAGGGAGCTAAGTAACCGCTCTTTCTAGCACTGTGTATTTGATACCAGGAAGGATAATTGAAAGGTGGCGACAGAGAGGGTGCAGCTTTAAAATTTAAATCTGCACTCTCTCTGGCACCAATCATTTGTCTTCCTCATCTCATGCAGGGCCTGTGTGCTGACCCACGCCGGGGCCACTACCACACATTTTGCTTTCTTTTTGCCATAATTGTTAGGTCAAGGCTGGAGTCAGCCCGCATTCGCTGCTATTTTTCTATTTCTATTTAGGGGGTTTTGTAGAGCGCTTGGTGACGCACAGCGGCGTGTCCCCGCGCTAATGAGCTAATGTCTACCAGACTGATAAATGCAGAAAATTACTGTGAAAATAGAACAGTCTTCAGCTTGGCTCTGAAGAGTGTTTCTGAGGGTTCTAGTCGCAGTGCCATTGGTAGCTTGTTCCATCTGGATGCTGCAAGGAGCCTAAAAGATCTTCCACCCATCCGGGCTCTGGACACCTTGGGAATTGACAGGAGTCCTGAACCGGAAGATCTCAGAGAGCGAGATGGCTCATAGGGTGTCAGCAATCCTTTCAAAGGGAGCGGAGCTCTCCCGTTGATGATCCGGTGGCACGTGCACAGGGCTTTGAATTCCACCCTGCTGCGAATCGGGAGCCAGTGCAGAGACCGGAGGGCTGCTGCGGAGCCCGCTCTTCTAGGTAGTCTAAGCACTAGTCTAGCAGCGGCATTCTGGAGAACCTGGAGACGACTCAGGTTCTTTTCCAAGGTTCCCAAGTAGAGAAGATTGCCGTAATCCATCTTTGACGTGACTAGTGCATGCACCAGAGTTTGGCGGGCTCTGATAGGTAAGAATTTTAATACCTTCCTGAGACTTTTAAGGGTCCCAAAACATGATCCAACCACCTGATTGATCTGAGGACCGAAGGCAAGGTCAGAATCAAACCAAATGCCCAGGTTCTTTGCTTTCTGGCAAGGGGCAGGTAGTGGGCCCAAGCACGGTGGCCACCACGCCGACGTCCATGCTGATTGGCCTCCCCCCACTACCAGTACCTCGGTCTTGCCTCCGTTGAGTTTGAGGCAATTGGCGGACATCCAGGCCGCGAGATCTTGCATGCAAGCTCTGAAGATGTCCGCCGAGGGACCGGGGGTACGTGATAGGGAGATGACCAACTGCGTGTCGTCGGCATATGATACCATTTGGAGGCCGTAGCTCTCTACCAAGGTAGCAATCGGGGCGACATAAAGATTAAAAAGAGTAGGGCTCAGGGACGAGCCCTGCGGCACCCCCTGATCCAGAGAGATGCGCTCAGAGTAATGGTCACCCTGCCTCACTTGGAAACCCCGGCCTGTAAGAAATGAATAAATCCACTTCAATGCTGCCCCTCTCACCCCGCCTTTGCTCAGACACTGTAGCAAGATGGAATGTGCTACAGTGTCGAACGCGGCGCTGAGGTCCAGGAGGATTAAGGCCATGGTTTGTCCCTCATCAGCACCTTGCCTGAGGGTGCTCTGGGAACTTGTTGTAGTGGAGTATTTGATAGAACCACCGCCAACTCTCCGCCCATATTTTCCATTGGCTTGTGTCAGTGTCCTCCGCAAATGCTGGTGTCTGATTCGTAATGAGGCTTGTTAGTCCCTCCTTAGTGACGCCTTGTCTTCATTTGTAACCGCCCATGGTGACTGGCCCTTTTACTTCGGCTGTTACACAGTACGTATTTTTTAGGCTCATGGAGCGTATCGTCTCCTCCTGTCACGGGAGGAGACGACATCAAAATTGAACAGTCAATCCCACAGGAGGACTCATAAGAGGAGTCTGTCCATATGTGACCTCATTCATAAAAGCTGGTACGAAAGACAGAAGCTATTTGAGGTCTACCATAACGGTGTGTCCAACTGTGGTGCTTTGGTGAAGTGTCTGGCCCTGAAGAATTTGCCAAAAATTTTGGTGGCAAAGAAACATGTTGGCATGAATAGCAATCTGCCTATTTTAATGTGACAGCACACACTCAGTAAATAATAAAGTGATTGCGACAGGAGTGTGTATATCAATTTTAATCACTTCTGGTCACGATGTGTGATGTGAATTAAGCACTTCACTGCACCTAAGGTTTTTTACAGTTTCTTTTGGACACTTTTTCTTTTGAACAAAATGACCACCGATGATGATAAAAGTGGGCACAACTGGTGAGTACCTCCCAGAGAACCCGTTGGTGGTGTGCACGTGAGGGGTCATTTTGTTCTTCCCACATTTTTTCTACAATTTTTCACAAACATATTTGTGTCTTTCACAATAATTGCCTGCTTATTCAGGATATCACTGCGGGATTGTATGTACACGGAGTCCTTCTGGAAAGACTTCAGTGTTTACCAGTCGGTGGCTGTCAGTTGCAAAAATATGTTTTAAATAGAGGTGAAAAACGTGATGGGCTACCTCAAAAAATAAAGGAATAAGAGGAGTTTATGTAAAGTAGAAAACTACAGTATTGTGCATACGTTTTAGAGGGAGTGCTTGGAAAGTAGATGCCTCAGAAACTAGGTCTTTGTGTATGAATAGATTCTGAGTGGATGGCGACCTGCTTTTCTTTTTCCCTCTGTGCTCCTTGTTGAAGATATTGGGTCTATAAGAAGCCAAAACTAATACACGGTCTCCTGGGTATAATTTTGTACAGAAAATTAGGAGAAACTTGTATTTTATGTCATTAATTATATGCCATTATGTTTAATACAAATTAACTGTGGCTGTGATTAACAATCCTTAGTTTCTGTACTGATACTTCCAGTCTAGGTATAATGCTAGTGTGACCATTTTAATTACAATAAAAGACTATTGAACTTTTGCCGTTTTTTAAAATACCTTACCTCCAGAAAATTCACTAAGGAAAATTTTGATAAGGAAAATCACCCACTCCCTAAAAAGGCCCAGCTTTGTGAGGGAATCCTTGAATCAGAAAACAGAAAAATGATTAGCCAAAACACAATGCTGTATGCACATTTTGAAACAGTGGAGAACTTGGATTCCTTAAATAAGCAGTGTCAAAAATACTTTCAAGTAAAAGTTGATGCCCAAATACGCCATATCCTGCTTTGTTTTTGGATCTAATTGAACAGACTTTTCATCAGATTGTACGTTTGATTGTCTCTATTAAAGAGGACAGAACATGTGACCACTAATAAGTAAGATTTAAGTTGGACATCATTTGCAGAAATTACAATTTGCTATTACTGAAATGTGCAATGGTATCCCATACATAGGCAAACATATTCCTTTAATGTTTATAAACATCAAACGAGAAACCTACGATGGAAAACAGAAACTTACTATGCAAGGTGTATACTGATTTCAAAATGTGGGACTGAGTTTGGCCTCTGAATTCTAGAAATGACTTCACAGAGGACAGAAGAGCAAACCTAAGTACCGGGATGGTTTTGTGTTTTCTGAAGCACAAGATCACTAGGTATTATTTCCAGACAAACATTGGGAATATGTTGCCACTAATTATTTGAAATGCTCTTTCCGTATTATGTAGCCCCACCTCTTTAAAACGTTTTTGTGCTGAACAATGAGGCGGCTATTTGGGTGTTTTTATGGGATGCGCTGGTTGATTTGGTATTTCACCTGCTGTGTGTGCTAAAAGGCAATCTGGTTTATAGTAAACACTATACAAAATTCAATACATAAAAACAGTTTATAAATAAATGCCATCAAGAAAGAAAATCGGGCTCTTACTGTTACAGATGATACAGCAAAGCCTGTATCAACAATGAAACCACATGTCAAAAGTGCAGAGAAAGAAGCATTCCAAATTACAACCCAACATAAAAACCTATTTACAATTTAGGCCAGATATTTTCCGGTACATGTGTAAGCAATTACAATGTCACATTCACAGCAGGTTTTGAAAGCTTCAAGATGAGAAAGTAGCAATTTTCCTTGCATTTTTACTCTTTCAATTATTGTGTTTTACTATTTGACCTGAATACATTTTTTTTCTTCCAGACTGGCTTTAGACGAGAGCATGGGTAAAACTGTAGTGCCTTTTTGGGTATTATACGAAAACCATAGCAAGCTAGGCTCTTTACATTTATCATTCATGCAGACATAAAGAAGTATAAACTTTATATTACATACCTGTAGAGTAGTCTTTAAAAGCCTTTTTCAGAAGATCTACCGACAGTCGAATGGACATAACCAAAGGTGAAACGTAGGTGCTGTCTTCCATGACCTCCACTTCTTGTAGATGCTTTCCAGACTCAGACAGAAAGGTCTTCTCTGGCTGCTTCATGGATGTTCTCAAAAATGTTTGCACAACATCCAGTGTCACGGTCCTACTTTGTGGCGTTGAAGATGTGATACTCTGATCTGTACCACTATGTATTTGAAGGCACTGCAGCATATCAATGACATGTTCCTTCAAAGGTAAACATACAACACCTCTCTCTAGAAGATCCACGGGAGGGGAACATTGAGAAACTAGGGAATAAGATGTAACCAAGTACTTCTCAAGGACTTCCGCAAGGCTGTAAAACAACATGCAGGAGACAACAACGGGCAGCTCCAGGCAACCGTTTCGACCACGATGATGAGGAAACGTCACATCTGTATGGTTTCCTGGAAGAAGTCTGTTGATTGGAAAATTATAGATTGTGGCTGAACGGTGCAAATTTGGAATGAGATTAAAGTCACTGGTGGATACATGAACACAAAGAGTCCACCCATGGTCTAGGCTGTAATCTGTCAAATTTTTAAGGCGGCAAGTAATCATCAGAGAGTCTTGCAATAGCAAACGGCTCCACGCTACAGTAACAGTGCATCCAAACTGCTGCCTGTGACTTTCGTTAGTTAGCATGGCACAGCTCAAGTTGATTACCTGGTTGAGGTGCGACAAAGATCTGTTTTTCTCTTGAATGGCATGCTTTAACCAAGACACTCTAGGGAGGGAAAGAAAATGTTAATTTAAGTCTTTTTTGGTTGTGACGAATCTCTGAACAGTTTCTGTCAGCATAAACTCACTGAAGAAATCAACAATTTCAATGGGTATCACTTAGCAGGTGAGTGCAGGCAAGGGATACATTTATTTTGTAAATTTTACATTTGCCACAACCATTTGCTTCTGAAAACTTCACATTAAACATCTAATTAGCCACAACTACAGGCTTAGCTGAATCTGAACATGAAAAAAGGAAAACAAGCATTAGCAGAGCCATTAGAAAGGGCTTTAAAGTGACGTGCTACGACATGAATAACTGTGCTTCTAACCATTAACACATTAAAGCCGTGTCTCCTGGTTTGTCTGTCGGGGAGCAGGCACTGTTGTGGAGGGTGATGTGTCCTGGGCAAAGTGAATGCAGGCCAGCGTTCGGGATCAGTGTGTTGTTTCCTAGAATGGGAAAGAAGATAGTATTCTCACAAAGAGATGTCAGTGTCTTGTGGGTTGCAGTGCACGGTCTCGAAATGGCAGGCAATGTATGAGGGTAATATGTGCTGGAAGAAGCCAAGGAAAATGTGGCTGTAGACAGTGTCCTGGAAGTAGTGTATGGTATCAAAGAAGGCGCAATGCACCACTGTCTGGCAGTGGATGCTATCCAAGGAAATATTAAAACAAGAATGGATTGCTTTATGTATACACCACATGTCTTAGATAAATAATTTAACATGTGATGGTTCAGTGTACTTTCTAGATGTAAAACACAGTTCCCAAAAATTGATGTGTAAGCATTTTGTAGATGGTGGAATGATACACCTGTGGGGTGAGGCGAACCCACTAAATGTGGACTCCTCAAATTATTACAGTAAACATTTGTCCACAGGTTAATGAATCGAAGACGGTGTTAACCTCAATTTCATGAGGCAATGTGTTCTGAAATAAGGCACCTCATAACATATTAAAATATAGTCAATTAAGTGAGTACCCACTCAAAGACTGAGTTTGAGATCAGAAATAACATTTGAAAGATATATTACAAAATTCAAAAGCTACAATATGGAAACAATAAGTGCTATGCCATGAAGGCTCTCAGAACAAATAATTTCAGAATAATGTGCAAATCAGAAAAGTTCTGAGTTCCTAGTGAGCTGCAAAATCATTAGGAAAACGGACAGCATCTCTAATAGCATTGGAAATTCATCAGGTTACTTTTGGCTGAATCCCAAAATCAGGGGTTTGCATACAATTTTCTTTCATTGGAAATCAATAATTCTACAGACTCACCCTGGTGTAAAAAATAGTTACATTCTCAGCAAATCCGAGAACAGCTTTCTAAATTGTCATAATGCATTAGCATCTAAGCACTATCCAACTACATGAATATCGACTCTTCTCACTCTAAGCTAATATCATCCGGAGATGGCAGAATAAACTAGTTAACATGAACAACAGCAAACTATTATGAATGAATAGGGTATAGTGAGGTAGTTGAAAGTCCTTTGGAGGGAAAACATAAAAGAACATTCTCAGGTTCACAGCACACTTAAAGGGTTGATTGTAGGAGATATCGTCAGATATTAATCCTGCAGCTCACCTCACAATGTGAGAAGCAAAAGTAAGAAGAAAAAATAAAGGTAAAAAGAAAACGTGCATGCATACCTTAAACCTTTGACAATGCCCAGATGAACAGCTAGGGGGAAAACTAACCCAGCTGCTATTCTTCATAACACCTACATTAACAACCGATGAGATCGTAAACAATAGCCTGCAAAGTGGCAGCAAGTCAAACAACTCCTAAGACCGACAGCCTGTGTCTTGACAACATGCATAGTTTTATACAAGACAAATAATCACTTACATTTTAAAGAATGCAGTATTTGCTGCAATAAGAGCTGAATTCTCCATTATGAACATGACTAATAGAACCTCAGCAAATTTAGCTTCAGTGTTTGTCGGCCAGCTATTTCTTTGGTCAAGGAGCAGGGCTCCTTCCTCTCCACTAGTGACATTTCTTAGGTTTTAAAGGTAGGTGTAAAAGAAAACAGACAATAAGGATAGCTCATAGACGTCTAACACATGTTGAATCCAAAATAGCCAGTAAGCACAAAAAATAAAGTTAAGGCCAGATCGCAATGTCAACGGACCAGAGCTTTATTCCCTCGTCAGCTAAAATCCATATATTTCAATGCCTCATTTATATCGTTTTTCTCAACGCAAAATAATGGTGAGAACAAAATGAGGTATAGTAGAAGTTACAGATAGGCACCATTGAGCAGGTTGGTGGGCGCTTCTCATTGGATGAATATGAGCATGCATTGAAAACTAGATACAATAAGCTTGGATAAAATGGCTGAATTTACTATTTTCTGCAGTTCTCGCTTTGTTGTGTAAACTTCAGAATGAGAATATGCTTACTAGAAATGTGAGGCTGAAATGTGCAATGTACAAAATGGAATAACAAAACGACCGCATTTTAAATGTGGGTACATGCGCAACAATGCTAAGGCTTAGATGCACTTTTTTATCAGTTAAAAGAATAAAATTGCAATTGTTAATGCAAAAAATACGAAATTTAGCATTCTCATAAAAGTTAGTCAATGTTAGAACAAATTCAAGTATTACAAATATTGCTTTTAAATACTATGAAGTTTTAAAACCTCTAGCATTTTTTTATTTTATGTTCACGCTGAATTACCAAAAGCATCCCACTCTTGAGAATCTAGTATCCCTGCAAACATGATAAAGGATATATATATATCCCCGTCCCTCTCATACGATGCTCATGGAGCAAGAAGTAATTCCTCTGCTTGATGGAGTGAGCAAGAACAGTCACACCTACCTTGCCCTTGAATCGATCTCTGTCCAATTAATGGGCTTAAAGATGTAAAATCTGAAGATCAGATTTTGCATTATACACAGGGCACATTGGGCCAGTTAGAGCCATGGCACACCTTATAAAAAGGTGCACCAAAGGACCACCTACCACTTCTCCAGAGGGCTGCCCTCAGGGGGCACAATGACAGTGCACAACCTCTTTGTGGTGCACTGTCAGTGCACCTCCTAATTGATTGCGTATCTCTGCGCCTGTAATAGGGTAGAGGCCCAGAGGTAATAGGATTGCCTCTTTAATGCAAATGATGGAACACCCCTCAAAACAGCGTTTGCGATACAAGTGCACCAGCACGACCAGTATTACAGAAGGGATCACACAAGCATCTCCGGATCACACAAGCATCTCCTCCCCTTTCTGTAAAACCAGTGTCCCAGAAGTGCACAAAGTGGGAGCACACACCTGTTGCGTTTCTAGGGCACTATGCATTATACGCATTCAGATCTGAAATGAAAAAATATATTTATATAGCGCGTAACTACCCAAAGGCCTCGCAGCGCTTTAACTGATTACTATGGCGAGGTGCAGGGCAAGTTAACACGCTTTTCCAAACAAGTGGGTTTTTAAAGCTTTCCTGAAGACCATCCGGTTGTTGTTCTCTCTGAGATCCAGAGGAAGAGAATTCCAAATTCTCGCAGCAGTGTGCGAAAATGACTGGCCGCCCCATCGGGCTTTGTTGATTTTCGTTGTGGTGGCTAGATGCAATGCACTGGAGCGGAGGGCTCTGGAAGGAACATAGGGCACAACTAGGGGAAACAGGATGGCAGGACCTGCTCGATGGAAGGATTTATGCAGAATGCACATGGCCTTAAATTGAACTCGTGCAGCCACTGGGAGCCAGTGTAGTTCTCTTAGGGCCTTCTTGGTTGACTGCCAACGAGGAATGTTAAATAATAATCGGGCAGCGCAGTTTTGAGTGACCTGGAGTCTGTTGGTCACTGCTGTCGGGGCTCCCAGATATAAAGCATTTCCGTAATCCGGGTGGGAAAGAATCAGGGCCAGGACCATGATTCTTCTCGCCTGGAGTGGAAGCAAAGGGAGCACCTTACGGAGCATTCTCATTAGCCCGACACAAGTAGATGCCGTTTTAGTGGCCTGGACAGAAAAATCCAGCGCCTTATCGAGCCAGACTCCAAGGCTCTTTATCTGAGGTTTAGGGAGGGAGGGGGAGGGGAGCCTAGACATGTGGGCCAGATGGAAGCCAGAGTGGTCGGTGCAGGGTTGCCCAATAGCATAATCTCCGTCTTCTCCCAGTTTAGTCTGAGATAAGAGGATTGCATCCACTTGGCTACTGCCTCTAGACAGGGACCCAGTGTGTTGGACGAACCCTCATTGTGGTCCAAAGAGACCACCAATTGGCTATCGTCCGCGTAGGTGACAATATGCACACCGAAAGGATGGACTATCTCTGCTAGAGGTCTCATGTAGACATTAAAAAGTGTGGGGCTCAGGGCAGAGCCCTGAGGGACCCCACAACTAAGTGGTTGCTTGGAGGAGGTTACCTCGCCCTCAAACACCTGGAAGAAGCGCTCATCCAGGAAGGAAGTCAGCCATTCCAGGGCCGCGCCCGACAGGCCCATGCCTTTCAGACGATGTAATAGAGTGGCATGGTTAACCGTGTCGAACGTGGCGCTGAGGTCTAATAATATGATGGCTGCTTTCCCTCCCTGGTCCAGCACAGATCTAGTTTCTTCCGTCACTGCCAGCAGAGCTGCTTCGGTTCCGTGTTGAGGGCGGAATCCCGTCTGAGAGGCACAAAGCAGATTGTTAGATTCTCAATAATCTACTAAGATGTTATTAATGTGCCTCTCCAGCAGCATGCTCATCCAGGGAAGCAGGGAAATTGGGCGGAAGTTGGCCAAGTTATTTTGGTCTAGGGTGGGCTTTTTCAAAAGGGCTTTCACCATCGCACATTTCCACGGAGCTGGAACAGAGCTTGAGGTGATGGAGGAGTTGAGGACATCTAGAATGACCGGGCGAATGGCATCAATGACCTTAATGAGGGCCTGCGGGGGTGCTGGGTCATTGGGAGATCCCGAGATGACTTTAGGGATCATTCTGTCTAATAAGACGGTGTCCAAGAGAGGGAACTTGTCGAGCGAACAGGGACTCAAGAGGTCAGAACTTGTAACGGCGGTATCCTCCGAATCATTTCTACCAGTGGCAAAGGAGGAGTAGATGGCCTGGATCTTCTGGGAAAAAAAGGTGGCTAAACTATTACATCGGGCTTGGGCGCCATCACATGACAAACGCTCGGGGGAGGGGGAAACCAGTGACTTGGCAATTTAAAAAATTTCTTTGGGGGAGTTTGCAGCTAGGTTGATTTAAGATTCATAAAATTGGGCTTGTGCGGATTTCAATTCATTTTTATATAGCCTAATTGCGGCTCTGTACTCAGCTTTCTTAGATTGTGAATGTTCTTGTCTCCAAACTCTCTCCAATTTGCGACAGGATTGTTTCATACTTCTCAAGGCAGGGGAATACCAGGGGGCTACTTTAGACCTTTTTATCAAATGCAGAGCTTCCTTCGGGAGAACTTGATCAAGAGACTTAAGAATCCAACTGTCAAAATTGACAGTGGCTGTATTGGGGTTGGTCACCTTCGGAGGAAGGTGTTCGGCCAGGGCCGATTTCCACTTGGAGAGGGGAAGCGATACCCATTTCCTCCCCCAGTATTTCTTATGGTTTTGTAGGATAGGGGGGGTACTCGTGGACCATATAAAGGGAATTAAGTAATGGTCGGTCCAAGGCAGTGGTATAGGTGACTCAACTTTTAGGCTGTCCAGATTACTGTAGATATGATCTAAAAATGCCCCTTAGTATGTGTCGAGAGGAAGCCTTTCTGTAACAGATCAATGGCTTGGAGATTCAGTCAGAGACTGTTGGCTGCTGAGTCAAGCGGATCGTCCAGATGCAAATTCAGGTCACCCAGCAAGGTAAAATTTGCCGAGGTGAGCACTAAGTTAGCAGCGACATCCGTCATATTTGTGACAAAGTGGCTAGGGGTACCAGGCGGTCGATAAACTAAAATGCATGAGAAGGTAGTGGTAGGGGTGAATTCGAGAGTGAAGTGTAAGCTCTCATAGACTGGGTGGTGGAGGGAGTGACACGGCACCTATAGTTGTCTCTATAGATGATGGCCAGCCCTCCGCCTCTGCCTATCTTACGATCCAGTCGCTTTAGAGTGTAGCCCTGAGGGGTGGCCCACACCGGAGCAGGATCAATTTCCAACTGGAGCCACGTCTCAGTTAGAAAGAGGACGTCAGGGCTGAGCTCCTCTATCAGCATGGCTAGTTCAGCGCAATGTTTCGACAACGATCGACAATTAAGAAGGAACAACCTCCACTTATAAATTGGGTGGGGTAGGAATAGACAACCCCCAATTACATGTTTTACAACGGGCCTTGTTGTTTATAGGGAGGTGTTTATAGGGAGGACCGAGTGTAGACATAGCGGGCTAGCGGTGGATCTTAATGCGTGCAGGGAAGGGGAACTATATATGAGTCGATTTCCTACCATAATGCTGGGCCGAGACTGGGGACTGGGCGAGACTGGCGCAGACTGCCTTCTCTTAGGCGCCTCTTCGGCGCGTCTACGGCACTCCCGCTGCGCGTGCCGCTGCGCGAAGAAACAAAAGTTTTATATAGATTGGGCTCGAGGAAGACTGGAGCGTCAACCGAATAAGATGTCCGCCGAGTATTGGCACCACCAGGAAGTAGGAGTGCTCTGTTCTCCCTCCACAACAAACAGCCTAAATCGCTGCGGTGGACCGGGGAGTCAGCGCACAATTAGCATTTAGCAACAACAGCAATATTTTTAAAATAACCAGAACGTAGTTTTAAAAAACACTTGCAGCAATATAATACGATGTTGTCACCCAGAGCGCTAGCGCAGGAGTGATCAGTTCAAGATTGACTCGACGAGACAGAGCTAGGAGCCTTTGTAGTCAGGGCTCGAGGAAGACTGGAGCGTCAACCGAATAAGATGGCCGCCGAGTATTGGCACCACCAGGAAGTAGGAGCGCTCTGTTCTCCCTCCACAACAAACAGCCTAAATCGCTGCGGTGGACCGGGGAGTCAGCACACAATTAGCATTTAGCAACAACAGCAATATTTTTAAAATAACCAGAACGTAGTTTTAAAAAACACTTGCAGCAATATAATACGATGTTGTCACCCAGAGCGCTAGCGCAGGAGTGATCAGTTCAGTGCAATGAATATGCACATAAAACTCAGTCATAAACTCACCAGGCAATCAGTATTACTGCTAATGGTAGCTTGACCTGTACTACCTAAATAAAAACTGTGGAAGAAAACCACTCGAGCAACAGGGGCTCAATCATTTGTTATAATCAGTTGCAGTCACCAAGGTTTGTCGATTCATGTATCAATGTAGGTGCATATGGGATTATCAGTTTGGGTGCTGAGTTGTACTGGTCAAGGTCTGGCTCCAGCGTGTTTATATAAAAATATAAATATAAAAAATAGAAGATGCATCCGATAAAGGACTGTGTTCTTTCCACACATTACCCCTGCCCATTCCTGACGCACAGATCATGTGTAATCTTTTGAAATGTATTTAATCAGTAATATTGAACTCTTGAGTCTGTTACACTTCTGAGTCAGCAACGAATTACTCTCAATGCTCTGAAAAAAACACAATAGCTTTTTTTCACTTTAAAATGCAAAAGACAGTCAAAGATGGAGAATAAAACTTAGACCCCGAGATTGTCAGTGTTCTGAATCGCCAAACCTATTATTACTTACTGAGTTACAAGAGACAAGAACAGCAAGGCTTGGAAAACTTGGAGAATATTATCTGATCCACATCCACAACTGGAATCCCAAATTATAGGATAACTGGCAACCATTTGCCGACCCTCCTCTGTGCTATTGGGAGCCCAGACCCAATGGTGGTATTTTGGCCCTCCTCTAAGTCACTAGAAGAGGTTAGTTATGAAAAAGGATTATCAGATTTTCCAAACCAAAAAAAGTGGATGCAGTGGCCCTGCACGCAGGCTGGCTGATACTATGAGAAGTAATTGTATTTTTCTTTAGTCCTGTATTAAAATATGAAGACCTCAATCAGCCAACAGGAACTCTAATTTCCCCTTATTCTTACTTTACTTTACTTACTTTGTAAAACTTTATTTCGGTCATTTTGACCATAAAAGCATTTGAACAGAATCTAACATTTCATTTATATTATAACAAATAAAAAATATACAGACATCCTATGACAATGTATACTGAATACATAATGTAACCTGCGGAAATCTATATTGCAATCAATCCTGAGAACACAATCTGCATTTAGGTACATATGCAGTGCATAAATTCAATTTACAATATCAGGATATTTTTCAGCTCTTGCTCTATCTCTCAGATCGACTAATTAAACGAAAATATCTATGTTTGTATAAGGTGCTTGTATCAGTCAAGGAGATTATTCACCTCATCACTGGTTACATTAAAGTGCTTGTGCAATATATATTTAAGCAATTTACAATGCCTTATTTAATTAATAAAAAGTTCATATATTAAAAATTTACTTCAAAGAGAGAGTTAAAAACATTGTTGTAGGCCCTTAGACAGTAATTCTACTTCTTAGTAGTCCTGCCCGCCAAAGTAATGTACACAATGATTATGATACATTGTTAAAATATTACTAAAATACATGTACAATTCATATAAAATTCCTTCAGTTAAAAAGGGGTGTACACAGATTTAATCACCATCTTTGGGGGACATTTTTAGGAAAACTCTACGGGTACACCACATAGAGAATAAAACGCCTGCCACAGAAAATGCAATGGGGAGACTAGCATCACATTTCAGTAACCTAAAAGCCTCTGTACATTTCCTAGTTCCCAACTTTCTGCATATCTGGATCAGCCATCGTTTTCTTGCCAGTGCAAAAAAAATAAACATGTGGTAATCAGATTCATCTGTGCCATTGCATGCCGGGCAACCCAATATTTGTTGGCCCGCCCATTTATTCGTAAAAGCACGCAGTGGCAATACCCCGTGCCTAAATTGTAAATAGAGCTTCCTTGCGGCAGCCGGCTTAATGTCATTAAGTGCTGCTCTAGTATGTACTGCTCTTTAATTTCCATGACGGTGACAGTAAATTTTCCTATTGTGTGGTTCCCCTGTAGTGGGGCCAGTTTATACTCCCAGTAGCAAACCTTAAACTCTTTCCTGGACACTGTGGGACATGTTGTTTCTGGATTTTCCCAAAGATTACCATGACCCATGAGCGTGAGGGTGTTCCTGATATAGGTAAGCCATGGTAGTATCCCCGCCCCAGGTAGATTCATCATCTCTCTTAGTTCTTCTTTGTACTCAAACAATTCTGGAGTAACCCACAAGCGTCTCCAGAATAAAAGGGGTCTCAGAGAAACTTCTTCCTCAATTGACCTGATCCCCAGATCTAATCTTAACGGTATGAGTGTGTTACTACGGAGGAGGCCAAACAAGTGTCTAACAAAGGAGTTTCCACTTGTGTTAGTCTATCAGTTCGACCGTGGCCCCACATTTCTGCTACTTATAGAGCACCACCTCTTGCTTGTATCATGTACATTTTTAATACTGGGCCCACCAGTTTATGGCTAGAGTTTCGGAACACCTGTTGTTTGCGCTAACTTCAGGCTGGATTTTTTAATTTGTACCCCCCAGTCCATTTTTTCGGTGATTGTAATGCTGAGATAATCAAAGACAGATAACCTCTCTAGGAGTCTGCCGTCTAAACATGGGTTTTGTCGGGTACTTTGGCTGAGTTAAATAACATAAATTTTGTTTTTTGCAGGTTAATCTCAAGCCCCCTTCCCTTACAGAAGGCATCAAATGTATTTAGGACCCTCTTTATACCCATTGGAGATTTCGATAATAGCAAAGTATCGTCTGCAAACATCATTGCCGAGATGTTACGTGCTGCCAGCTTGGGTGCATCTAAATCCTTCTCAGTATTTAAAAAAACAACTAACCCTTTTATAAAAAGACAAAAAAGTGTTGGGGCAAGGACGCAACCCTGGCGTACTCCTCTACCTACAGGGATGGGTGTGGTTAGTTCCCTGTGTTTGCCAAATCTTATTTGCGCGTAGTTTCCTTCATGTAGCCGCCTCATGATCTGACACAAATATAACGGGACCCCCATCTCCAGCAGGACTGCCCACAACTTATCTCTTGGGACCAGATCTAATGCAGATTTCAGATCTACAAAAATTAGATAGAGGCTGCCACCCTCTACACACACGGTCTTCCAGTGTAATAATTGTAGCCTGAAGATTTGGTCCAATGTGGACATTTTTTCTCAGAACCTTGCTTGGAACGGGCTAAGAACTTTATGTTCCTTCATCCAACTCTGCTGGCGGTATAGCAACACACGTGCAAAGATTTTTGGCTAATGTCAATAAGGCTGATGGGCCTATAATTTGTGGGTGACATTGGGGATCCCTTTTTATAAACTGGTATTATTTCAGCCCCGGCCCAACTAGTAGGAATTGCCATGCCCTTGCATGACAGCATTAAATAAAATGCAAAAAATATGGAGCCCAAAAGTAGGCTCACTACGGAACAAATCCCCGGGAATCTGGTCTAACCCGGGTGCCTTACCGGGTGCAATTTGACTTAAAGCGCTGGTTACCTCTGTGAGAGTTATCATCGGGTATCTCTCTAGGGGTGAGCATAGGTACATTGGAGCAATCGGTTTGTGGGGAGTGACATCCGTTGTCCACAGGGCACAAGTCCTATAAAAAGAAGTGGGGGGACTGACAATATGTCCTCATGACGTTATGTGCTCAACGTGTCCCGGTGTCTGAAAATTACACCGGGACACGTTCAGCTTATTTCTGTGGGTCCCAGCTTCTTGGCAGGGGGGATGGTATCCACCCTGTGAAAAGAGTGGGGGGACACCGTCCACCCACATGCACCCTTGACTCGAGCCCTGGTTGTCCACTACAACGACCTCCAGCTTTACCCTTGAGTAGAGAGACTCAAAATGGTCCTTCCACACATTTGCCCCTACGTTTGGCTCTATCGCTGGCTTTCCTTCAGAGCTACCCGGGTTTACCACATTCCAAAATGTCTTCATGTCACGGGTGCCCAAGGAGCTTCTAAGAGTTTCCCACTGTCACTTTCCCACCCTTTTTTTGCCCCCTCAAAATTAGTTTGATAGGCCGCTCTATTGGTTTTAATCAAAGATCTATCATTAGCCTTAATGGCAGAAATCAAAGCTATTTTAGTCTTTCAACATCTTTCCTTATAACAAGGATGGCAGGGTGTCCTATTATTTCTAACTTTTTTGATTGGGAAGAAGAAATCAACCATAGTGGCCGATAACCTAGTTTGAATTAGGGCGACCTTCAATAAATCAATTTGGGTACTGTCAGCTAAAACAGATTAAATAGAATCCATGAGAATCGGAACAACAGTTTGGTACAAGGCGCCTAACTTTTCTTGGGATTGACTTAGTTCCGCCCATCGGACTCTCTTCCTACAATTGGTGAGAGTCAAACTGCCATCAGCTGGTGTAGCCAAGTCTGTGATACTCCCAGGGTTTAACCCCTTCTGCGCTTATGACGAGCTGAGCTCGTCATGAGTTGTGCCGCTCGCACGCTGATGACGAGCTCAGCTCGTCAGGTAACGCTGCTTTTTGAAAACAGGCGCGCAGCAAAAAAAATAGCGGCCGCACGCATGCGGTTAATGTGAGCAATTCTAAAACTAGGGCATTATATTCACTATCGTGATGCGGCTCGATAAATCTTAAAGGCAATATATGCCCTCAAACACGAAGGGACGAAAGAGGAAGGTACAATCAGGGAACATTTCAAAAACATACTGATGGAGCGAGATAGAAAACAAAATTTTGTTTAAACTCGCAAAGTCACATTTCCATAACATGAATAATAATATTAATGATTTGTGTTATGTTATGCTAATACAACTTAGATTAAACTTTACACGTGTGGGGACTAACATGTGTGCTCATAAACGTGCATAAATGTTGCATCTTTTTGTTCGTGCAAAATAATAAAATAATTTATTGTTTTCGTTTTTGTCATTACTAATTGCTGCAAACTTAAAAGAAGCATGTGCTTGTTTTGCTTTTCCTTGTCTGTGTGATGTCATTTCTACTATTCTAGGTGCATATGGGTCTCTTGGAAAAACGGAGACTGGTAGATATAAACGCTGCTTTATTTGTTTGCAATGGCTAGGTAACATTTTGATTAATCGGGTGGGTTAATTAATTAGTAAACCATGGGGTGGATACAGAATCTACTTTATTTCTTACATTAATACTTTTCTTGTGTTTGTTTTATACTAGAAAATATAAGTTGCCTGCTTTTGGGCCTAGTCATTTGAACCGCAGAAAAAGAGCTGACATATAATTCTGCAGAAAGTCACGAGACGCCCATTCTGAATTAAAACGTTTATTGAAGCTGCATTCACAAAGCAAAAACTGATGAGCTGACATCATTCTGTCGGACATGGCCAAGGTCGAAAGTGAACATTTTGTCAGTCCTTAACTTGGCATCCGCGGAAGTTGTATTGAAAGTCTATGGACGCTGCGAGAATGACTTAATACATTTGTTGCAATCTCAGGAAGCTTCTGGCTTCACGTGGAAGAGACAATGGTCTTTATGAGACATGATTTAATGGAACTTTTTGAGAAACGGGTGACATGTCACTTGTCACTCTCAGCCAATGGGACGTCGAGGATTTCTGAAAATTTTCCTTTGCTAGTTTAGTTAGCGTAGAAAGGTATAAAAAGTCATACCCTTAGAGTTGGGCTGGCTGCTGCTTTCTGACTTTCCGATGAGGGTGATGTGCTGCTGGACTTTGCGTGGAGCACGTAAGAATCCTCAAAGAACTTTACTTTAATTTCTATCTATTTAGCTCAGTTAGGGAATTAGGTTTTAGAAATGCTAAACTTTATATATTTTCTTTAAAATTGTTTCATTTGCTTAAATAGTAATTTTCTCATATTTCATTATAATCATGCTTGCATTATTGCTAATAAATTTCATTCATAAAACTTTCAACTTATATACCATAATTTAGTAAATAAAATCTTACTTTTGACAAACAAGCTGGTCTTGGTTATTCAGAAGTGTAGGTTACTATTAGCTAGATCACGTCGCCTATGGTGGTTGTTTAAATGGTTGGGTTTTATTCTAATGACAATATTCTTTCTGCAAATGTATAAATATGTATATAGTTTGTAGATAATGTGTATATAGATTTATTCTGACCACCTGATTCAGTAGGCCCAAAATATATCAGGTTTATAAATGGGTCCATATTTAGTTTAGAATTTTGTTTATAGGTTATGAAGTTGGGTAGCGTTGTTTATGATATATTTTCTATAGCCCGCTGGATCAATTCTCTGGTAGCAGAAATTGATGGTTGCTAAGGGGTAACCAAGGTAATATGTTGATTGCTAAGGGTTGCGTTATGGTATGGAAATAGGATCGATGTTTTAACACATGTTGAGTTCGTTTTTCGTGCTATCTGTAAGCTATACCGGTATAGATTGTGTGGCGAGAAATTAGTCACGCAAGCCATCTGTTCTGTTTGTAGTGATATCGCCGAGTATCACAAGAGGTATCGCCGTGTACCATAGTGTTGTCGCCGAGCAGCACAGTTTTAGGGCTAGGTCTGAATCTTGTATAGTGAGGGTTTTCTAAGAAATCAAAGCAGCATGAGAATAGGGACAAAGCGCCTTCCATAAAACTCACTGTGATGAGAGTATTAGTTATATCCGAGCTTGAGTGAAGGGTAAAATTAACGTCGGTGCATGATTATCTATAAACAGGTTAGAGTCCTGTACGGGTACATGTTTCATATCTATAAACAGGTGAGAGCCCTGTACGGATAACGTCGTTATTTTGCTAACGGTGCATGATTTCTATAAACAGGTGAGAGTCCTGTACGGATTTCATGTGTGTTTGAAATTAGGGAATTTTCCGTGTAAAAGTGCGAGTTTGAATTGTATTTTATGTTCAAGTGGAACTCTTAGAACTTTCACTTCGCGGTGGGTTCAGAGCAAAGCGAGTTCATAATTATACGTGTTAGAAGGGTGGGGTAAGGTTACTCTACTGACAATTGAATATTATCCTTAGTGTGAATAGCGCCGCCTATTCCGAAGTGTGGATACTTGAATGTATGTAAACTATCCTAAATAGTGAAACGAACAGATGTTGTCTTTATAGTCATTGTTAAGAATTAATTTACACTGAAAAGTGTCCTTAAAATGGCGCTGTGAAAAGATTTTGTGAAGGAGGGGTAAGCGCCAGGAGTGAGAAGCGAGAAACCGCAGCTGCTGTGTACGTCACAGAGCCGCGCTGGGATTGGGTGACCTACGTCACAAGCTGTATTCTGATTGGCTCTTGAGTCTCTGACGGCCAGTGAGCTGATTGGTCCTTCAGAAAATCTCCAAATTTATTGGTTGAGCAGAAAAGTGACGTAGCTCAACTGTTATTGGCTTGTTGGTGTGTTTCGCGCACGGACTGGTTGTTTTGCGGAACATCCCGGAAATATTTTTCGAACGATTTTGTGAATTAGATTTAACTCTTAAAAATGAGTTATCATTTTAAACATGTTGAGAAAAGGACAACATTATTTCAGAAATTTAAGAATTTATTTTCACCTGACAAGAAAATCGAAACGCGAGGTGGTAAACTACTTCATAAGTATAAAACACCTGCAGCGTATATGGAAGGTGAATACGGATATCATACTGTCTTATGGTTCGACAGTTGGAAACGCTATACTAAAAACGACTGTGTTTTAGCTTGGCCTGATGATGGTTCATTTAATGTAAGAGTTTTAAGAAACTTACGAGAGAAAATGAATGCTCTTGTTCCAAAACCGAGACCAACTCAATTTGAAGCTTTAGTTGAGTGGGAAGACGAGATGTATCAGTTACAAAGAGAAGCTAGTGGAATTAAAAGACCTTCTAAAAATCCATCTTGGAAAAGAGAAACTCATGAAGATAGATTGCGAATGTGGAGACAGGGAAACATGAGTGAAGGATTGTATTTAATTCATGAAATGGTAATGGGTTCTCCTACAGGGAAATCTATGGAAAGTGAATCTGAGGATGCAGTTATGGAAGAAATATATACAACTACTAGAAAGAATCAGCCTAATCAGCCTTTGAGACCTCCTAGATCATGGTCTACTCCGGTGGTTTCTACTGAAACTTCACCGAGTGCACCTCCAATTAGTGAAGCTCCTAAACTTTATCCAAATAATTGTGAAATCACTGAAACTCCTAGAAGATCAGAATTCGAGAATGCTCGAAATGAAGGTAGACATTTTACGATGACTCCAAGAGCAAGGGAACCTCCAAAAGATTATGCAAGAGAGGCAAGAAATGTTGAAGATGTTGATTATAATGAATATTTAAGATCTAAAGAAGAATTAATTAAAAGAATGACAAAAGGCATGGAAGCTGTCACAGTTCCAGTAACAATTGGTCCTGTTCAGCCTGTATTTGATCAAAAGGATACAAACAAAAATGGATTAACTATTCCTTTAAATACAGAAATTCAAAAGACTGCTGAAAAATTTTATTCAGAATTAAACACTTCTAAATCAAGAATGCCTGATTTAACTTTTAATGAGGATTTATCTCCAAAAACACCAATGGGTGCTATGTCAGATATAGGGAGTCCTGAAATCAGGGTAACCACACCAAAACTTGATGTGGCCAAATTAAAAGCGAATATCGAAGAATTAATAATTGGAACAATTGGCCCAGATAGTTTAAATTACTATCGGGATGATGAACTACTATTCATTTGCAAAAGCATTCAGTGGAAAACGAAAAATAAATATGATCAATTAGAGGATCTAGCAGCAGAACTTGAAATCGATGTGAGTAAACAAAAGAATTTTGCAAAGCATTACAGATTAGATTTTTCAGAAAGCGACATTGAGAGTTTGAACTCAATGGGAAGAATAGTTCACATTAAAGATTTGATTGTCTATATCAAAAAGCTAGGAGAACTGAATAAATGGAGAGTAAAATGGACGAAAAAGAAGGAAGATGAAAGATTGGAAAAATTGTCAAAACAATTTCCAATGAGAGAAGTAGCAGGAGGAGGATATGTTCATGTCCCTTGGTCGAGACAGGACATTCTGTTATTTACAAATGACTTTCCAAAATTGAGGGAAAAACCAGTCGAGTGGTACAGGCAAGTTGATAGATTTATCAAAGTGTCAAAAGTTCTGTGGATTGATTTAGATGGATTTTTTGACATTGTAGTTCCATCTGATCTTTGGACAGAATGCAAAATATCGATTAGTTGGCCAAAAACAGAACCTGAGCGAATTAAAGAAACAGGTGCCCCAAATCCACTTGTAATGGATTTCTATGAAAAAGTAATTGTTTGGATGAAAAACAAAATTCCACCCAAAGAAGTCGATTGGGTTAAAATAGAAAGAACAGAACAGGAAACAAAAGAATCAGTTCATTCTTTTTATGAAAGACTACTATTAATCTTTAAACAATACAGTGGTTATGAAAAATTAGATGAAAAAGACATGAGCCATTTTGTCTATAGATTTGTTTATGGACTAAAACCTGAAATTGGAGAAATGATCAGAACTAGTATTGTAGGATGGCAATCACTATCTGTAGATGATATTCTAAGAAAAGCAAAGTATTGCAGCGATGAAATAGAAGTAAAACAGAAGAAGCTGAAGGAGAAAGCCATGTGGGCTCAGGTAAAAGTGGCTGAGCATCAAATTGCCAGCTTGGGAAATAAGAACACTAATTTTGTTCAAACTGGAAATACAAACCAGATACAAGGAAAGTTTAAAGGTAATAATTTCCCAAAGAAATTTAGCCCAAAGATAGAAGAGCTGAAACAAAGATTACCTTGTTTTAATTGTGGCGAAATTGGACATTGGAGGGACGAGTGTCCTCATCCTCCTAAAAACTTAAAGAATCCCTTATTGAATCCACAGATGCAGAATGGTGTTGACCTGCAGCAACAGCTACAGATGCAACAGGGGTTAAACGAATTTAACATTCAGCGACAGTTACAGCAACAGCAACAACAACAGGTGAATAATCGTCAAGACCAATTGCCACAACCACCTTTTCCGAATTGTGGGGGAGTTCAAAAATATAATCCAAACGTGGGATTTCAGGGAAGTGAACAGGTAATAAAACCACAAAAACAGCAAAAGCAGCAAAGGGTTCAAATGCAAAATGCTTCACAACAATTTTTATTAGCAGAAAGTCAAGACAGTGATTCTGATGATTATTGCTGACGGTGCCCGAGAGAGGAGGAAGAGTGTGTTGTTGGAGCCACTCTTGAGGTTGACCAGTCTGGTCCTTATGTAAACGGGAAAGTTAATGATGTAGACATCACTTTTCTAGTGGACACTGGTGCTACCCGTTCTACTGTTAGATCAGTGGAAATTGAAAACCTACCTCTCTCTGGGGATACCATCCAAGTTGTCGGAGTAAGTAATCAGCAAATTAAAACAGACTTAACTGATCCAGTACCAGTTGAAATTGGAAACTACAGAGATAAACACAGATTTGTGGTTTGTAATAGTAGTCCAGTAAATCTATTAGGCAGAGACATCCTATGTAAAATGAATTGCAGAATATATTGTTCTCCTGATGGAGTTGAGTTACAAACAATGGAGGAAGATGGTTTATACAGAATGACAATGATGATGATGGAAGCAGAAGAAACAAAATTGTTTCCTGCATTTGAAGAAAAGGATTTACCTGAAGAGCTAAAGGAAACAGTGAAATCTGAAATATGGGATTTTACTGGAAATGAGATGGGTCTGATGAAAAACGTAGATCCTGTAAAAATTACATTGAAACAGGGAATAGATTTTCCTAATACTCCACAGTATAAAATGAAAACAGAAACAATTGAAGGTATTACACCTATAATTGAAAAATTAATCAAGCAAGGTGTATTAAAGGAAATGAAGAGTAGCTCTTGTAATTCACCAATTATGGGAGTTAAAAAGTCTAACGGAACATTTAGGATCGTACAAGATTTGAGAAAGGTTAATCAAATTGTCGTTCCATGTTGTCCTGTGGTTCCAAATCCAGCAGTAATTCTATTTCAGATTCCACATGATGCTGAATGGTATACAGTCATTGACCTTTGCAATGCATTCTTTACTGTTCCCTTACATCCAGACAGTTATGAAATCTTTGCTTTCAGATTCCAAGGTAAGACCCTTGGATGGACAAGAATCCCTCAGGGCTATACAGAAAGTCCTTCAATCTTTAACGAACTATTAAAAAGATCATTAGAAGATTTAGACTTACCAGGTAGGTCTACGTTGGTGCAGTATATTGATGATTTGTTAATAGCTGCAAAGACAAGAGAAAATTGTGTAACAGACACAATAATTCTGTTAAATCGCCTTGCAGAAGAAGGACATAAAGTGTCCCCAGCAAAACTACAGTTTTGCAAACAAGAAGTAAAATATCTTGGCCACAGAATTGCAAAAGGAAAAAGACAAGTAACAATAGAGAGAATAAAAATGATTCAGGCAATGTTACCACCAAGAACACAAAGACAGGTCAGAATGTTCTTGGGAATGGTAGGTTACTGTCGACAATGGATAAGTGGATTTTCAGTAATTGCAAAACCACTACAAAGACTGACCAAATCAGATGTAAAAGATCCAATTATTCTCAATGATGCTGAGATGGAATCTTTTGAGAACCTGAAAAAGAGCTTATGTCAAGCTCCTGCTTTAGGTATGCCAAATTATGAGAAAGATTTTGAACTGTATTGCAGTGAGAGAGAAGGATGTGCATTATCTGTATTAATACAGAGACATGGAAATTTAAAGAAACCTATTGCATACTTCTCTGCAGTTCTTGATCCAATTGCAAAAGCATTACCAGGTTGTTTGAAAGCAGTTGCAGCTACAAGTATCAGCCTCGAACAAAGTGAAGGAATCATTATGGGATTTCCTGTAAAAGTTTTTGTGCCTCATTCAGTTGAAATATTACTGACAAGAGGTAAGACTCAACATTTAACAAGTAGCAGATTGACAAAGTATGAGAAAATCATACTGGGAGCAGATAATGTTTCGATTTCAAGATGTTTGAATCTGAATCCTTCTACATTACTGCCTGATTCTGAAATTGTTGATGACATTGAAACTGAACATGAATGTTTAGATGTCATGGAATTCTGCACTAAACCAAGAAAAGACATCAAAGACAGACCTTTGTCTGAATCGGATTTTGTCTACTTTGTAGATGGCTCATGCTTAAGATCCGAAGGAGGTGTCTTGAAAGCTTCATACTCAGTTTGTACAGTTGTAGATGTTGAAGAAGCATCATGTCTTGAAGGAGTTCGTTCAGCACAAGTGGCTGAATTGATTGCTTTAATTCGTGCATGTGAAATATCAAAGGATATAAGAGTTACCATCATTACTGATAGTCAGTATGGGTACGGAGTTGTACATGATTATGGACAACTCTGGTCACAGAGAGGATACATGACATCAACAGGATCACCAATTAAAAATGCAGTTTTCATTAGAAGATTAATTGAAGCAATACAATTGCCAAAAGAAATTGCCATTGTCAAATGTGCAGCACATACTAGAGGAACTGATTATATTTCCAAGGGAAATGCCTTCGCAGACGAAACAGCAAAGTACTGCGCAAGGAAAAATTATTCATACAATCGGGAGAGGAGTAAAGAAACTGATTCAAATTCATTAATGCTAACAACTGTTGTAGAAACATGGCATGAGATTAGAGATTTACAAAACGAAGCAGATGATGAAGAAAAAGACCTATGGTTAAGATCAGATTGTAGACCACGTGAAGAAGATGGAGTGTGGGTTTACAAAGATGGCAGAGTAGTCTTACCAAATTGCTTGATTGCTGACATGGCCAGATTATATCATGGTCCAGCACATCTAGGAAGAGATTCTATGGTCAGACTTTTTAGAGAAACATGGTTCAATACCAAATTTAGAACCATTGCTGAATCTTTTTGTCAAAGGTGTTTGTCATGCCAACAAATGAATCCAAACAGAAAATCAGTGGTGGGGACAGGAATAATTGGTCGAGAGGGTGGTCCCTTTACCAGGTTACAAATGGATTTCATTGAAATGCCCTTACACAACTGTTTGAAATATGTACTTGTAATTGTATGCTTATTCTCAAGATGGGTAGAGGCTTTCCCTACACGACATTGTGATTCAATTACAGTAGCAAAACTATTGCTCAGAGAAATCATCCCAAGGTACGGTTTTCCAGTCACTATTGAGAGTGATGGAGGAAGCCATTTTGATAACAAACTGATGAAGTTAATTTGTGAAGCTTTGAGCATTGAGCAGAAAATACACTGTGCATACAGACCAGAGGCATCAGGTGTAGTTGAACAAATAAATGGAACAATCAAAAACAGAATTGGAAAAATGTGTCTTGAGACAGGTATTAAGTGGACAGATGCTCTTCCACTTGTTTTGATGTCATTAAGAAGTACACCAGATAAAAAGACAGGTTTGAGTCCTCATGAAATTTTAATGGGAAGAGTTATGAGGCAAGCTTTTGTACCTGTAGGTAAACTGTTGAGCATAAATGACAGTGCAATTTTGGATTACTGTAAAAGGTTATCTGATATGGTAACTTCTGTGTCTAATCAGGTGGGAACTGAAGCTCAATCAAATGAAAAAGTTTTGACTCATGATCTGAGACCTGGCGATTGGGTCAGAACGAAAGTACATCGGAGAAGGAATTGTCTAGCTCCTAGATGGCAGAAACCTAGGCAGATAATCTTGATCACTACTAATGCTGTAAAGTGCAGAGGATTGAAACGTTGGATACATCCTAGTCATACTATTCCAGTACCAACTCCTGAGAGTTCTGATATTGAAAGTGATACCACAGATGATTCTGATTCTGAAGCAGAAGACAGAACAGAAGGTGAAGTAATTCCAGATTCTGAAGATCGACAAGAAAGTCGACATCTGGAAACTGTACCAGTGAATGGAAATCTGACAAGAAAAGACTTAGAAATAATTGAAATAGATTCTGAAGGTGAAGAGAATCTGTTAAAAGGAAAGATAACTGAGGATTCGGTTGTCTCTTTTGAAGACAAAGAAGCTGAACAAAAAGAAGTTTCAGACCAGGAGAGTATCGAAAGGCAGAGAACAAACTCTGAAGTAAGGAACAAAAATCCGAAATCTGGGAAGTTGGAGGTAATTGAGGAAGAGGAGGAGAACGAATTACCAAGTACCAGTGATGGAAGACAAAGTGAAGTTCCTGAAGGAGTGAAATTGCCGAATAGAGAAGTTCCTGAGTCAATTGAAATTTCAGACTACGAAACTGAAGAAAGTGACGTGGAAGGTGGAAGTGAAAACGGAAAGAAAAGGACTTGGAAGTCAGAATCAAATAATTCTGAACCAAAGAAGAAGTACGTGAGAAAAGCAGACTACTGGCCAGGTGGAAGATTGAGAGTCAGATTGATCAAAAAGCCAATAGAACAAGTAGAGGAAATAAGTAGTCAAAAGAGTCCAGGAAAAGAAGTTGGAGTTGGAAGAAAAATTGAAGTGATATCGAGAAAAGGGAAGAGAATAATAAGACCAAACCAGAAATACAAGTCTCCTGAGTGGACTTACTTAGTAATTCCACCTGTTATTGACATATATGATAGTAGTGAAGAAGAAAACGAAATCCAAGAAATTAGTGACAATGATTGAAGTACAGAATTATTAAATTGGCAAAAGGCTGAAGAAAATTTGTTAGTTGACACAAGGTCGAAGAAAAACTGTTTAGTTGAAGAAAACTTATGTATGACATAAGGTCGAAGAAATATTGTTTAGGGTTATAAAAGAAAAATATATTTTAAAAGGGGGGTGTATATAAATTTTAAAATTTATTTTTATTTTTGAGGCTAAAACTAACCTAAAAATGCCTTATGTTAAGGAGAGCACTTCAAAGTGTTCTGTTTTTAAAAGATGCTGTAAGATGACTCTGGTATGTCTGCTCATTTTAATTCTGCTCTGGTTGGTACTAGCTGTGATTATCCCTTTAGAAATGAATAGAGAATTACACAAAGTTAACATAACAAGTAAAGCTCTGGTTAGCCAAACTAAACATAGTGCATCTGCAAAAGTTATTGATCATCAGCCTAACTTTCATCAAGATAAATCAATAGGTGATTTTTCAAGTAATACATTCACAAAACTATTGAGTGAATATGTTAAGGTAATGAATGCAAAAGACTGCTATGTCTGCGTTAAGTTACCTGCTTCTGTTTCTGAGGGAGTAACATATAATATGCTTCCTCTCACTTATGCTGTAACATGTAGTGTATTAACTAGTTTATTTTATCAAACTGGACGTTTAGAATATTACTATTCAAATTATGATGAAATTTTTGCTAATGTTAAGATTCATAATGCTTTAAATAAGCATAAGAAAGCAAAACAAATGAGAGAATATTTCCTTGTTACTAACGAACTCACATATGAGTATGCTTACAAGAATAATCTAACATGTAAATTAAGTGCTGAAGGAAAGAAATTCTTGAATATGGTTGAGGAGAGAAGAGCAATTTATAAGAGGAACGAATTAGTCAAACAGACTAAAACTGCTTTCTGGCAGAAAGAGGATGAGAAGTTAAATGGTAAAATGCTTGAAAATATTGCAATTCACATAGACAAACCAGTTAGTGGAAAACTTTGCATTAGAAGAGATAATACACTTTTTGATAATTATTTTGTAGGTGCAAGTAACTGTGAAGATACTTATCAGATTATGGGAGGTTGGGGATTTAAAGGTGGGAAAGATCCTATCTTTCCTGGGATTTATTTTGTTTGTGGTGACAAAGCCTACTACAACCTTCCAGACCATTGGTATGGAACTTGTTATGTGGGAATTGTTTTTCCTAAAGTGTTTCATGTTGACAGAGATTCAGAAGGATTGTTTAAAATTCATAATTATGTAAATAGAGCTAAAAGAGAAACTTTTACTGAAGTTCTGGGAGATATTTTTCAAGCTGTAATACCTTTTGTTGGTATAACCCTAAATGCTGGGAGAATTAGAAAATTGTCCACTATAGTTGATAGATTATCAACTGACACTGCTGATGGATTTCAATTAGTGAATGTTGAAGTTATTGCAATTAGATCTATGGTAATTCAAGACCGACTTGCTTTAGACATACTCCTAGCAAAAGAGGGAGGAGTCTGTGGCATTTTACATGTCCAACATTGCTGTACATATATACCTGATGAAAGTAAGAATATTGAAATGTATATTAAGAATATTACTCAAATGCATTCAGAGATAATTCCTTTAGAAGAAGAAGATTTTACAGGGAAACTTTCAAAAAGGTTTCAAGCAATTAAAAACTGGTTTCATAATATCGGAAGTTCAATTCTTGGCAAGATTCTGGCACCTTTGATTATAATAGTATTCATTTTTATTTTGACCAAATTAGGTTGTTTGTTACATAAAAGAAAGAAACAGTTGAAGGAAAAGAAAAGAATCTATAAACTCAGAAAAGAAGAAGAAAGAGAGATCGAATTACAGGAGTTACATAGAGAGCGTCATGTTAATTGCAAAGATTATGCAGAAACAGACTTTTAGGTTTACTGATACAAATGAATTTGAATCGATTTCTTAAAAATTTAATTTACCAAAATTTTGAGTGCTGGTGTGGTGATTTGTTAATCACCAGATGAGGGAGTTGATGGAGCGAGATAGAAAACAAAATTTTGTTTAAACTCGCAAAGTCACATTTCCATAACATGAATAATAATATTAATGATTTGTGTTATGTTATGCTAATACAACTTAGATTAAACTTTACACGTGGGGGGACTAACATGTGTGCTCATAAACGTGCATAAATGTTGCATCTTTTTGTTCGTGCAAAATAATAAAATAATTTATTGTTTTCGTTTTTGTCATTACTAATTGCTGCAAACTTAAAAGAAGCATGTGCTTGTTTTGCTTTTCCTTGTCTGTGTGATGTCATTTCTACTATTCTAGGTGCATATGGGTCTCTTGGAAAAACGGAGACTGGTAGATATAAACGCTGCTTTATTTGTTTGCAATGGCTAGGTAACATTTTGATTAATCGGGTGGGTTAATTAATTAGTAAACCATGGGGTGGATACAGAATCTACTTTATTTCTTACATTAATACTTTTCTTGTGTTTGTTTTATACTAGAAAACATAAGTTGCCTGCTTTTGGGCCTAGTCATTTGAACCGCAGAAAAAGAGCTGACATATAATTCTGCAGAAAGTCACGAGACGCCCATTCTGAATTAAAACGTTTATTGAAGCTGCATTCACAAAGCAAAAACTGATGAGCTGACATCATTCTGTCGGACATGGCCAAGGTCGAAAGTGAACATTTTGTCAGTCCTTAACTTGGCATCCGCGGAAGTTGTATTGAAAGTCTATGGACGCTGCGAGAATGACTTAATACATTTGTTGCAATCTCAGGAAGCTTCTGGCTTCACGTGGAAGAGACAATGGTCTTTATGAGACATGATTTAATGGAACTTTTTGAGAAACGGGTGACATGTCACTTGTCACTCTCAGCCAATGGGACGTCGAGGATTTCTGAAAATTTTCCTTTGCTAGTTTAGTTAGCGTAGAAAGGTATAAAAAGTCATACCCTTAGAGTTGGGCTGGCTGCTGCTTTCTGACTTTCCGATGAGGGTGATGTGCTGCTGGACTTTGCGTGGAGCACGTAAGAATCCTCAAAGAACTTTACTTTAATTTCTATCTATTTAGCTCAGTTAGGGAATTAGGTTTTAGAAATGCTAAACTTTATATATTTTCTTTAAAATTGTTTCATTTGCTTAAATAGTAATTTTCTCATATTTCATTATAATCATGCTTGCATTATTGCTAATAAATTTCATTCATAAAACTTTCAACTTATATACCATAATTTAGTAAATAAAATCTTACTTTTGACAAACAAGCTGGTCTTGGTTATTCAGAAGTGTAGGTTACTATTAGCTAGATCACGTCGCCTATGGTGGTCGTTTAAATGGTTGGGTTTTATTCTAATGACAATATTCTTTCTGCAAATGTATAAATATGTATATAGTTTGTAGATAATGTGTATATAGATTTATTCTGACCACCTGATTCAGTAGGCCCAAAATATATCAGGTTTATAAATGGGTCCATATTTAGTTTAGAATTTTGTTTATAGGTTATGAAGTTGGGTAGCGTTGTTTATGATATATTTTCTATAGCCCGCTGGATCAATACATACATATATGAGATAACTATTAAGGATTCCAAATAGGCAAGGAATTTGAGAAATAAAAGAGGCTACAATTTACAATTAACAGACAGTAAAAAAAAGAGGTTGGAAATCAGCAGTCTATACTAAATTGGCAGCCAGAGAGGCAAAAACATTTGGTAGGTATATTAGCAGCTGAGGGTTTGTGTAGATGTTAAACCAGTGACGGAGATTTGGAGTACATTCAAACTTTCTCTGGAACATTTCAGAATAGGCTAAGGTCCATCTGAATTTTGCATATTTTAAATAATTTTGGGATTTGTCTGTGTGTCTTGCACCCGGTGGGACATCTGGGCCATCCTGTTTTGTAACTGCACAGTCTTTATTCTCCCATCACAAATTCTACGTACTCCTCTTTTGCCCCCTACCCCCTCCCCCTCCACCTCGTGCTACTTACTTTCACTGTCTACAGGGCAGACCAACGCTACAGTTATGTTGCTGACCTGGAATAATACTGTTTAAAAAAAATCTGATTGAAGGTTGATGACACAGCGCCGATGAATGGTTATGGGGTATTAAAACCTGTACTGAAGGGGTTAAATGCGTGCAGGGAGCTGCATGCATTGCGAGGCAGCAGCCGTTGTAATGCACTCTGTCCCCGCGCCCTTCTCTCTTTTTATTATTATTAGCTTGGATTTTTACTGAGTTTCACCAGATGCAGTCCACGAGTACAAACAACACATAAAAGGCAATCAAACCCAGGAGCATAAAAGACAAGACTACAGTAATAATATAAATCCATGGTCCAAAGGCCCCAGTGTCTTGAATGTGCGTTTAGACGCACAGCTGATGCCTCCAATCACTGCGCAGAGACGAGGCCCTTGTCAACATCCCTGCTTAAGTACGTACCAGTCGCTTACATTACGCGGAAACCGCAGGCTGCTTAGGCAAACACGTAAAATAAATGCAAAGCAAGCACTCTGCGTTCTGCCTGCTACCTTTTAATGGGGCCCGATAAATCCCCTTGGGAGTCGGTGCCGAGTTAGTTTTACACTTCTAAATATTAATTCCAGCCGAAGAGCAGCTCTGCGGTTTCGCTACTCACCTCTCGGAGACAGTGCCAATCCGAGACAGCAGCTCTTTCATCTTCGGGCCCTCCTTGGCCGCGGCGCGCGGAGGCCGGGGCCTGTCGACGCCCCGGCTCAGGCGGCAGCCCATCAATCTGCCTCTCGCGGACAGCAGCAGCAGCAGCTCCGCGTCCCCTGCACGGCCAACAAACCACAAAGGAGAGAGGGCATTTAACGCTAATGATGCACTGGAGCAGCCTCCAATTCATGGCAATCTGCCACGGCGCTGTGCCTACGGTAACTTTTTCATAGGTTAAAAATGACAGACAAACGGTTAACATCCATGACACTTCATCTGCAGTAAACGCGGCCTGTGAGTGACCTAGCGGACGTTGAAAGGGCAGCACGTGCAAATAACTTCAGCAAAAACACAGGCTCTAAAACAGACTAGCTTCCCTATTAAATGACATCGCAAGTGGCCCAAAACTGTTTTCTTAAACTATTAATATTTTTTAATTGTCAATGGACGTGTAACCGGTTTAAAGTTGCCACTCGACCAGTACTAATATAGCAACCCCATACATGTTTTCAAAATATTAACACCAACAGCAATATAGCATAATAGTATTTATCCCGTTCAAGTTACACATCTCTCTGAGATAACGCTACATTTTCATCCGGACCATGAGTGTTATTGCCATTCACCAGATAGCTGTCAAATTTATTTAGGCACTCTCACACTGGCACATACCCTTTCAGCCTCCACACATCAACCAAGATGGATGCACCAAACATTCACTCATGGCATTGCTTGACTCCCCTGTTTTTGGACTACGACATACCCTCACGTCTAAAGTCTAATTTCCGGCTGGAATTCGTTTACGTGGGTGACTGTTGTTTTAAACTGAAGTAACCGTTTATAATGTCTTTATGTATTCTAACCTATTCAACGCTGCTTTTGTAAGTTGTTTGCATGTAGAAGTATCTGTTCTATGTCCAGCGCTCAGGCACTCTTTTAAGACTTTTTTTGTGCTATATAGAATGACAAAATAAATACATATCTTGATTTGTCGCAACCAATGCCAGGGTAACAAACACTTAGAGATATCCTTAACTCTCCATGTCTTCCCGTTGTCCCAGTAGCGTCAATCACGTGGACATTTCTTTTGGGGTGCCAACTGTTTCTTGTAGCTGTCCCAACGCCATTGTCCAAAAAACACAGCATTATAGGTTATGGCTGAGTGTTCTTGAGTAATTAACTGTGTGGAATTTTAAACTGCACTAATCTAACATTTTCTATTACAGACACTTATCTTGGACACATCAAAGTGCCTTGCCAGTCACTTTCTTTATGACTGCAATACCTCTGTCCTTGTTATTTGTCAATTTTACAAAAGCATTCATGGTATTGTTTGTCAATGCTCTATATATCAATTCGACTGCCTTGTTCCCCATTGTCTCTGTCAGTACCCGATTATTAGGAGACGAGTTATGTAGATATATCCTCTCCCTTCTAGACAGCAATGCCCACTGCATTACACAATTGAAAATATTTACAACATTAGCTATGTGTTCCTCGCTCAGTTGAGCTAAAGCCAGCATTGCTTTCCACCCCCATATATCGGTCTTATTCTAGATATACAACCTACACCACCAGAGGTTTAAATACAGGTTGCATTTTTACGTCTTCCACGAAATTCTCAATCCACTATGGGGATTCCATTGTTCTTTTCCCCTTCCATCCAATATCACTAGCTGCCTTTTCCCATACCTTCATTAATACCTCAGTCAGAGAAGAGAATCGTGTTGATGTGTCGCTGCCATGCAGGTAATGCACACACCCTTTCAAACCCATTCTGCATCTGCCCATCCTAAACTAAGGGCCATCCTGTGTTATAAACACCCATCCGCTTATTACTGCTAAGCAGGGTGCCGAATAGTAGTGATGTATATTAGGCAATGACATTCCTCTGTTGTAAACCACTTTAAAAAAATGTTTTTTATTGAAATTCCGTAAGTCCCACCTGGCCATACGGAACCCTGTAATATTGTTTCATATGTAAAAGAAGGCCTCTACGGCCCAGAAAAAGACAGTATGCAGAATATATACAGAAATCTAGCTAGCGCAATGATTTCATATGGCATTGCCATTCCCCAGCGTGCTGTCTCAACTTTAGAAATGTTCAAGCAGCAGCTTCAATTTATGATAGTAGAACCTTTGCAAGTTCCTTGTAACTTACACAGCCCACTAAGCGAAGCTATCACTTTCTCTACGAAATGGGGATGCTGTGCTTATCAAAGGTGGCCATTCACCTATTGGGATTATGTTGATTTACCTCAATACAAAATCCAGACAATGGGCCATAACTTTTGACCAATTTTTAACACTCCCTCTATGATGTCATCTGAATTTTTTACTTGCAATCAAATATCAGCTGAATATAATTGAACCCTATCTTCCCAATCGGTACTCCCTCCAAACTCCGGATTAGTATAGCTTTACAAATTCAGCAATGTCCCAAAACTGCTGACAGCAAGTAAAGGGACATTCTGGCAGCTAAAGGCACTACCCTAGCTCAGTTTCCCCATGGACAAAACACGTATGAAGGGGTTTAGATGTGGATAGCTGCTTTAAGCAGAATGCAGTGTTAGAGACTGAGATTAGCCAACATGAGACAATCAAAAGAGGACTAGAGAGGAGCAGGCTAGTAATGCCACTTCCACACTGTACACTTCTAGGCCCTATGTAAGCGCAGTATGAATGCAATACAATCACAGTGGATGACAGAAGGTTGTAATCGTAAAGGCCACCTTGGAGTCCAAATATCAGCTCGACGATTTCTACATAAAACGTTTATTCAGACACTGTTATCAAACTGTAAAGAACTATGTTGAGAAATTCTAGTTCCTACACCCTCAAATAAAACAGCTGTGGATTAGCTGCCCCCGTTAGTCATGGATGTGATACTGCAGCCCCAGCTCGAAAACCTATATAATGTAATTTAATGCAAGAGTGAGGAGCACATCAAGTGACTGCTCCAGAACCTTGTTCGCTTTTGCCCAGCGCCTGCTGACACTGGTCAGATCTCCAGAGACCCATACTGGAAGTAAAGGATGCAGTTGTGAGTTTGATGGATCGGGGAATTGGAGATGATGACCGAGTTATAGAGGATAAGACTGTTAAGAGAATCGTGGACAGAGATACTAGTCAGTATGGTGCAAGGGGGGCCAGGATGGGAGGAGCCAAAAGGTATAGAAAACTCCAAATACGAGATGGTGCATATAGGTAAAAAGACAATGGAAGCTAGGGAATGATGTACAGATGGACAGGGAAATCATGCATGGTGAAGGGAGCCCTGGTTTCCCAGAATGAATGGTAGGAAAGATTAATTGAAAATGCAGATGAACACAGCAACTAACTTACAGAAACAGCTAGATGGTGTGGGAGGCAGAACCAGTGACGCATGCTTGGACATGAGGTATGGTAATGGTAGAGGAGGCAACCTCAAGCAGCCCTCACTCGAACGCATTCTGAGACAGGACAACTCACTCCTTTAGAGGATTTCTTTAGGGAAGTAGAAGAGTCATATTGTTGCTCGGAAGAAAAAGTACCATGCCCACAACCAAAGGTTTGCCACAGAGATACAGAGAGATAGAGTCACAGAATTGGCAGGGGTGACTGGAATGGCTTTGCAGCTGTACAGGAATTGGAAGGTGTAGGAGAAGGAAGTGAGTTGTTGGCTATATACGACTGGATGGTGATGGGAGTGTAGCTGGATGTCGTTGGGTGCCTCATCTCGATGGAGTAGGTCGTGTAATGTACCTTTTGACTATGACTTCATGAAATGTGGGAGAGGATGGAGGAACAATCAATCTTTGGAGCAGTAGTGATATGTGCAGTGTATTAGTGGCACAGAGTGGAAAAAAGAGCCAAAGAGTGGCAAACAGTGGCAAAAAAGGGGAATAGAGTGGCAGTGTAGAGTGGCGAAGAGTGGAGTAGAGTGGCGAAGAGTAGAGTGGCAAAGTGGAGTAGAGTGGCGAGGAGTAGAGTGACAAAGAGTAGAGTGACAAAGAGTAGATTGACCAAGAGTAGATTGACCAAGAGTAGAGTGGCCAAGAGTAGAGTGGCCAAGAGTAGAGTGGCCAAGAGTAGAGTGGCCAAGAGTAGAGTGGCCAAGAGTAGAGTGGCCAAGAGTAGAGTGGCCAAGAGTAGAGTGGCCAAGAGTAGAGTGGCCAAGAGTGGAGTGGCCAAGAGTGGAGTGGCGAAGAGTGGAGTGGCAAAAAGTGGAGTGGCAAAAAGTGGAGTGGCAAAGAGTGGAGTGACAAAGAGTGGAGTGGCAAAGAGTGGAGTGGCAAAGAGTGGAGTGGCAAAGAGCTGAGTAGAGTGGCGAGGAGCAGAGTATCGTGAAGTATTATGGACTGGAGTGGAATAGAGTGGAGGGTGTAGCGTGGTGGAGCGTGAAGTGGAATCAAGTGTCATAGAGCTGTGTCCTGGAGTGGCATAGAGTATAGGGGAGTCGTAGAGGGAGTAAAGTCGTAGAGTGGAGTGGCGTAGAGTGGAGTAGAGTCATATAGAGGAGTGGAGTGGTGTAGAGTGGCCTGGAGTGGAGTGGCGTATAGTGGCATAGAGTTGAGTAGAATGTAATACAGTGTAGTGTAATAGAGTGGTGCAGAGTAACGTACAGTATCATAAAATGGAGGGACATAGAGTTCAGGGGCGTAGAGTGGAGTAAAGTGTCAGAGTGGAATGGCTTAAAGTGGCATGTAGTGCTGTAGAGTGGCATAGAGTGTCATCGAGTGGAGTGGCTTAGAGTGAAGTGGCCTATAATGGAGTAGAGAGGCCTAGAGTGAAGTGGCGCAGAGTAAAGTGGAGTGTGATGTAGTACAGTATTGCGTCGTAGATTTAAGTAGAGTGGAGTGGCCTGGAGTGAAGTGGCGTAGAGTAGAGTGGAGTGGAGTTATGTTATGTTATGTTATGTTATCCGGATTTATTACGCGCACAGATGCCCCAGCAAAGGGGCGTCCTGGCGCGAGAACAGAACTTAAAAACCGGACAGAAAGAAAGGAACACAACACAGCACAGCAAAACTACGGAGCTAAAGGAAAAAGGAAGGTTTTAACTGCCTTCCTAAAAGCAAAAAGCCCCTCGATGGCACGAATATGGACAGGCAAGGAGTTCCATAACTTGGCGGCAAGGACTTGAAAAGAGCGACCGCCAGTCCTGGATCTCTTAAAACGAGGAACTGTGGCAAGGTGGAGAGCGGAGGACCTCAGAGTGCGAGCTGGCACATAGGGAGAGATAAGATGCTGGAGAATCTGAGGGGAAGAAAGTTTGAGGATTTTGAAAGTCAAAATCAGAGATTTAAACTTTATTCTCTGTGCCACTGGGAGCCAATGGAGATTGTAAATGGTTTTCCTAGCTGAGCAAAATTTGGGCAAGCCAACCAGAGCCCTGGCGGCGGCGTTCTGAACGCGTTGAAGGCGAGAGAGCTCAGCCTGGTTGACTCCAAGAAAAAGAGAGCTAGCATAATCCAATTTGGACAGGATCATGGCTTGCACGATAAGCTGACGAGTGGGAGCGTCAAAATATTTAAAGGTGGACCGAAGCTGACGCAAAATCCCAAAACAGGATGCAGCCGTCTTTTTAGTATGGGTGGAAAAACTCAAATGAGAGTCAAACCACACCCCAAGATTTTTTACTTCAGTAACAGGGGTAGGAGTGGGGCCGAGCTCTTGAGGCCACCAGCTATCGCCCCACAGATGAATTTGCTTCCCCACAATGAGCACCTCGGTTTTCTTAGCGTTCAATTGCAGGAAATTGTCATTCATCCAGTGGGCCACAGATATAAGTCCCTCACGGAACTTAGCTGCCTCGAGATCGGAAGCCCCACTAATCGCAACCGCCAACTGAGTGTCGTCTGCGTAGGACACGATGGAAAGGTTCCCACGCATGGCGACATCAGCTAGCGGCTGGACATAAAGATTAAATAAAGTGGGGCTTAAAGCCGATCCCTGTGGTACTCCCTAGGCAGTCGCATGTGGTTTAGATTCAAAGGGGGGAGTGATGACCCTGAAGGAGCGATCAGATAAAAAAGATCTGAACCATTCAAGGGCCAACTTATCCACCCCGGCCTCAACCAGACGTTGGAGTAAAATGTCATGGGAGACAGTGTCAAAGGCGGCACTTAGATCAAGAAGCACAAGTGCCGCCGTATGACCCGAATCCACCAGCATGCGAAGGTGTTCAGCCATGTATAGGAGCGCAGTCTCGGTACTGTGACCGGGCCTAAAGCCATTCTGCGTAGGATCTAAGATATTAGCAGAATGGAGATGGTTTGCTAGAATGGTATTTACGTGAGCCTCAGTCAGTTTGGCAGCCCACGGGAGGAGAGAGATGGGGCGGTAGCTTTCAGCTTTTTCGGGGTCTAAAGTGGGTTTCTTCAGTATAGGGATTACCTGTGCCTGTTTCCAGGCACAAGGTACAGAACCCGAGGACAGAGACAAATTAATAAGCTCACAAAGCGGGGGGAGACAGAGAGAAGGAGATTCCCTGAATTGTGAGGGCCGCAGAGGGTCTTTAGGCGAGCCTGATTTCACTCTGATAGCAAGCTTATCAAACTCTTCTATGGAGAGCTCTGGGAGGTAGGATAGTGACATAGAGGTTTTAGCAGTAGCAGTAATACATTGCCGAGGGCCAGTAGGGTTGGGAAAAGCACGATAAATACCTTCCACTTTATTGATGAAAAAGGTGGCCAAGTCCTCGCAATGAGAGGGAGAGCAAATCACGGTAGTAGAGGTTCTACAGGTGGCAAGATCTTTCAGAGCTTTGAAAATAAGTTTGCTAGGATTGTTGCTAGCACTAAACTCACGAGAAAAATACGATGCACGGAGTGTGATGAACTGGAGTGTCAGAGTGGTGTGTCGTAGAGTAGTGTGGTGTAGAGTGGAGTGACGTAGAGGGAAGTGGCGTAGTGTGGAGAATCTATGGTGTGGTAGTGCCAGGAATGAGATAGTCATAATCAAATCTAAGGTGTTAAAAGACGTTCAAAAGACGTAGGTATCTAAAAACAGGATATATCCAGATTGGATACATCATCATCCAGGACTAAAAGTTCTTTGAAGCAGTTTCCTGAAAATCATACGAAAACTTACAAGAGAGAGATCCAGCATTGAGTCCGTCATTCCGAGGAGCAGTGAATCAATTCTCTAGTTGTTTCATGCCTTAGCACGAGCCAGCCCTAGATGGCAACACGCATGCGTGAAGGCAGAGCTGCGCACTTCAACCGTCACCTGAGAGAAAACTAGTGATGTCTCTGCTTCGCTCCTGACAAAAAGCGAGCTTTTGACAAAGATTTGTTCTCGTCCATGATATTTCCTGTTTTTGTGTGTGCACTTAGCGGGTAATTCCTCCTTTTTTCAGAGTGCTTCGAGAGAGGTATTTGCAGTTCTTTTCTTGTCAAGGAAGTCATGAGGAGAAATGCATGTTCATTGAGTAAGTGGATGCCTTCAGATATCAGTGTAACTATGAAAATTCTAAAACGAAAAACATTATTGAAAACAGAACTACCTGAGAATTTCAGTTACAATAGAGAGACTCATTCAGAGACTTCTTTCGTGTTATTTTATCCAGGAAGAGAGAGAGAACTATAAAGCTATATAGAGTCTCAAGAACTTGGTGAAAAAGTCCAGTACAATGTATACAAGTTGGAATATTGTACATGACGTGAGGAGTATTCTTCTTGCTTAACATCTACCAATTCAGAGAGAAGCTAGTCCATAGAGGGAACAAGGCAGAGAACAACTAGTCATTGTTAGAATATTTAATGAGTGATAGCATTTGTTAAGTTTTATTTCTGTATTTGTGCTTATCAGTCATATGTTTGATTGTAGATGCTTCACAACTCCACCTCCCCAGAAAACACATGCAAAAAGGGTGTAACAGTGACAGGGGTGAAGAATAACAAGACACAGAGAGAAGCACCATCATCCTCTGAGGCAGTCTCTGTTTATCCCCATCCCCTTTCCCCCCTGCAGGCGCATGATGGGAGTGGAGTTCACAGCTCAGTACTTGTAACTGTGGAGGTGCATTGGGAGTAACCATCTATTCCTGTGAAAATCGTTGGCACATGGTCGTTCTGACAGATAGCGCCCTGCCATTACATAAAACACATTTTCAATTGAAATGACCATTACATTTGCACATACAGTTTTACTGATAGAACGATACAGGGCACAAACAATATATGTAGAAATGGCATCACCTATTGTACTGATTTATTTTGATCATGTTAAAATATTTATTTCCACCACACTTCCAAATTTCAAAAAATGTCTTTGATTTGTACTTTCCCAATGCTGATAAATTCTGAAATATTTGCGAAGTTCATTTACAGACTTCTCTATTTTGCTGTGTGCTAGAAAAAACCTTTTCTTTCCCAGTACAGGCAAGTTGTCACATAAATCCTCTAACTTTGAAGTCAGAGAAAGAAAAGTAAACACCAAGCTCCTTCGGAAGACAGAGCCTGACATCTGACCTATGTCTTTGAAGCACATCAAATGTGATAAGATAAGAACAACATTTAAAGGCCTGTTTACAGTAAGCAAGGACTCATGGAAGAATACAAGGAGTGATGGTGAACAAGCTTTGCTCCTCAGGAGGGACGAAGACATGCTGGATAGCCTAAAACAAATAAAGCTAGAAAATATGAGTTACACATCACAAAACCAATGGTAAGTAATGGGCGGAATGCATTCCCAGGGAAGCTGCCAAAGACTAAGACAAATGGCTAAAACTCAATAAAGACAAGACAGAATTGCTCATCTTCGGGACACCAAATCTCCATGGAACGCTGTCTGGTGGCCCCCTGAACTAGGACCTTCACCCACTTCGAACGAACATACAAGCAACCATGGCATCATCCTGGACAGTAAGCTCACCATGAAAAGACAGATCAATACAGTTTGTCTGCCCGCTTCCTCACCTTTTTCCTGCTCCACAAGATCTTGATGTGGGTCCTCATAGACACCAGGTGGACCGACACACAGCCGCCTGGACTACGGCAACGCACTCTAAGTAGGAATCACCCGCCCCTCCTCAAGAGACTGCAAACAATACAGAACTCAGCAGCCAGACTCATCCTAGACCTCCCTAAATGGACCCACGTCACCCCCCACTTCAAGAAGCTCCACTGTTGATCCACACTTTCAAAGCCCTCCATAACCAGGGAACAGTTTACATCAACCACCAGCTGAACTTCCACCTTCCCTCCAGACACCTACGCTCCGCCTCACTCTGCCTCGCCAACACCCCCGCATTTGCCACAGCAACAATGGAGTACGCTCTTTCTCCTACCTCACTACAATGTCCTGAAACAACCTTCCACTTCAACTACGGATCTCATCCTCTCCGCTGGAATTCAGAAAAAGACTCAAGACCCGGCTGTACATCTGAGACCCCCTGCAGAAGCACTCTCAGCGCCTGGATACCTTCACTGTTGATTAGCCGCGTTCTACAAATACAAATACAGATTGATTGATTGACTGATTGATTGTCTAGAATTTAAGGTTTTGCATTCCCCCTGTGAGGAACAGGCCAACCCCTTTATCACATTTCAAGCGAACCAGAATAGAGGTGAAGGGGGCAGCACAAAGGAGCATTCAGTCGCGTGAAGGGGCAATGTTAAGAATGCACACCGAGACCCACCATCCTGTTACGTGCCGAACACGGGAAGATCTGATGCGTTGGAACATTCTCCATCTAAATATTATGGTCTGAATAGCCCTGTTTAAAATGAAGGTTCTCCCTAGACTGCTCTATGTTTTGCAAAACTATCCTACCTATATCCCACGTGAATGGTTTGATACAATGCAGGCCATGGGACGCAAGTTTATCTGGCCGGTAAGGTTCCCATGTGGGCCTGCAGTAAACGACAAATGACAGAGGATGGCAATGGCTGACATGTGGCTGTATTACTAGGCAGTGCACCTTCGTCCTATTAATGACTGGCTGCGTGGAGGGTGGAACGATCCAGCCTGCAGAGGCAAATAGGCTCTGCTGGTCTTAGACAAGGTAATTGGCCTCCTGTATAGAAATCCTACCCCCCCCCCTCTCCCCGAGATAATACAAGCTGCTATTTGTGCATAGAGAGACACGTTTTGCTGGACTGGGTGCAATCATAAACTTACACTAGAAACTCTGCTGTGGGAGGGTAGGTAGTTGGAGCAAGTTTCATCTTTGAGGGGCTTCCGAGGCTGGGACTCTATAGCAATCTCAAGAGTGTGAGATGCTTGGGAGAAGGATCATATGAAATCCTGTCAAGACCTTAGATCTGAGTTTCAGATCCCAGCCCTTTCGTTATCTTCAACTTCGCCATGCCATCTCCCCATACCAAGCTGAACTGGATGATGTCACTGAGTGCTGCGTCCTAGAATCAAAGATACTTATGAGACATCTGGGCGTGGGTGGGATATCTCAAATATATAAATCCCTGGTTATCCACTCCCCTACAACGCTGGATTATCAGAAGGTTAAATGGGAGAGCTGGACAAAGCTGATTGGAGAGATGCACGCTCCATGTCTCCTCGGATCCTGGCGATATCCTCAATACTCAGTCGCATACAATAGCGATATCTCCATTAATCCTATTTATCACCACATCACTTATGAAAGGCCAGCAGTCGCAGCTCTTCCACTCGCCCTAGTTGTCACTAACTAAGGGGTGATTCCTTCCATTGGTTTGGTCATGCTCGGTAATTCACGCCTATTGGTCTATCATTCTCAGTACCCACTCTGCGGTGGTGGGGGTTCCCAGCTAGTTGAATCCACGCAATATATTGTTGCGCATCATGGAGGATGTTGGAGGGCCCAGGGGAAATAGAGCTTTCATTTTAATCTCGGCACACTCATAGCAAAAGCGATATAGCTTGCAACTGGACATCCCTCACAGCCACTGCTGTTAGAGCCTGGAAATGAGGCACGGACTGCGTGGCAAATTGGAAGAAGCAACATATGAAGGGAGGGGATGACCTCCGAAGAACATTAAAATATGGAGTAAATGGTGGGAATTTTGTGGTCTGGTTGGTTAATATAATGCATTGGTGCAATATGGCTTATCCCGGGGTTGGTAGGGCATTGCGGCTATGGGGGGATCTTATTTCACACTGGATTACTGTGTATCTGTTTGTAAACTGAGCAGAATCATTCTGTGTGATAACTTGCTTTTGAAAACAAAAAATAAAATCTTTCTATAAACAAAATACAGAATCTACATAGATTCTGTAAAAGAATGACCCCATTCTTTTACTTGTGCCCCTGATGACAAAGAGTTCAAGACTCCACTCTTTGAAATAAATACGATGAATTTCCAACATGTTGAAAGGCATGTTTGTTCCACTCCCACAAGGTCAAACTCATTCCTGCCTCCTTTATTTCCTAACACTGCATGACTGATTATGCTATCTTAATGCAACATTTGCTGGTTTCAATGTGTTCTGAAAAGTTTAAGCCATCCACTCAAAAATATGCACCTCTAAATTTCACTCACCTGACATTAATTTTAATTAGCCCGCATAACAAATCAGTGGCAATGTTAAACACCCAACAACCACCACAGCAGTGCTGTTTCACGCCACACTCGTGGAACACCTGGATCTGCAAGAACCTATTTTCAACCAAAGACAGTACCAGTACAACAATTCTGTAAACTGCTATTTAAATAGAAATGAAGGCACATTACAATGAAGTACAACAGCTGCAAGATTTACTACTTGGTTCTGCTTCATTTTCGCTGATCGCCAACATACAAAATGATACCGTGTCCTCTGGAGTTTGCCAATGAAGAATTATTCAGGATTTGTAGATACGCTTAATGTATACTGGAGTCATTTATACTGGAATGCGTACTGGATTTCCTATCGAGCTAAATGTCATTGTTACGCCTACATCTGTGTTACCCTACACTACATACACTTGAAACTATCAGCCTGATTCATCAAGAAAGGAAACAGCGACTCTCAACTAGCGAATCACAGCGAATCGCAAATGGAAAGGCGCAGATCGGAATTCATCATAGATAGCGAGTAATCTAAGCGATTCGCACACGGGCGCTAAAATCGATAGCGAGAAAATGAAATCGCCGAAAAAGTCGCAAAAACCCAGATATTCCGTCTCTATTTAGCGCCACGCAAATCCACATTTGCGACATCTCGCCAGTAGCGAGAACTCACCAACGGGAAGTCGCTTTACGAGCGCCGTGATGACGTCGCAACCAGGAAGCAGCCAGTTGCCACACCCATTCTGAACTGCGAGGCTGACCGCGAGTCTGCAGCGAAACTGAGAGCTCCTACCGGGACACCTCCAAAGTAGCGCTAGTCACCCTTTAGCGACAGTAGCAATGACAGAGGAGACTGCACCCGGGCCCAGTGACAGCGGGCGCAAGAGAAAGCTCAAGTTTACCGAGCCGGAGTTGGAGCACCTCATCGAGGGAGTGGTTGAAAACCACGCTAAACTCTTCGGAAAGGACTCCCGGAGGGTGCCACAGATGGAGAGACGTCGCATCTGGCTAGGAATTTCTGCCAAAGTGAACGCTGTGGGCGTGACACACAGGTCACTGGACGAATTAAAGAAGAGGTGGTACGACCTCCGAGGTCGTGCCAAGGAAAGGGTGGCAGAGAGGCTGGGCGAGACATCTGGTACTGGGGGCGGAGACCCTACTGTCCCTCCCAATACCCCCATGGAGGACCGCGTGGAGGACACCCTCGAGACAGAGGCATGCATAGGTGTCACCAACCTGGACTCATCCCGACCCAGCCAAGACAGCCAAGGTAAGTGGCATGCGACTGCGACCCTGTCCCCTACCAATGGCCATGGCCCTATAGCCTCCCATATGCATTCCAAGTCATACAAACAATGCACATGAGATCATGGCCACAAGCAATGTCGGACATGTACACTGCCCATAATGTAAAATAACCCCAAAGCAGCCAGACGTAACCCAAAATGAGCTATCGCTAAGCTGTACGTGTGACAGATACATGGCATTAATGTAAGTCCAATTCCCCTCACAGGTGGCGGCGACTACAGCAGCGACAGCGACATGCTGCAGATCGCTGAGTCAGAAGAGGATGCGGAGGAGGTGCCAACACCAACACCTCATGCACCATCAGGCGTAGCCCCACACACCGCAGCCAGGCCAACACCAACAGGTCCAGCACCATCATTGGCAGCACCAATCCCTGCAGCCAGGGCCAGACCAACAGTGCCAGCAACATCCGGCGCTGCACCTAACCCTGCAGCCAGGGCCAGAGCAACAGTGCCAGCAACATCCGGCGCTGCACCCAACCCTGCAGCCAGGGCCAGACCAACAGTGCCAGCAACATCCGGCGCTGCACCCAACCCTGCAGGCAGGGCCAGACCAACAGTGCCAGCAACATCCGGCGCTGCACCTAACCCTGCAGGCAGGGCCAGACCAACAGCTTCAGCACCATCAGGTGCTGCACCTTTGCCAAGCACAACTCCACCACCCGTGGCACCATCTACTCCTGGTGCATCAACTGCGGTGACTGTGCACACACCCACTGTGGACAGCCAGCAGAGCAGCCATGTCAGGGCTTCCCACCATGACACATCACACAGCAGCAGGAGGGGGATGGCTGTGCGCAAGCCAGGCATGAGCACTGAGCGTCGGATGCTACGCATTCACCAACAGCAGGCACGACGGCAAGCGGCCATCCAGCTGCAACTACATAAAATTGGCCGCAATGTGGCCAATGTGGGTGATAGTATTGAGCGCATGGCGGCGGCCATGGAGGCCAACACTGCTGCAGTTATATCGCAGCGCACCTCCGCCCGCCGACGCCACCGGCAGCTCCTAACGCGCCTGACAGCCTACACCCGCTCAAATTACATAATGGGGAATGCCACCTCCCAGCTATCACGACGGTGCCTGGCGCAGCAGCAGCAGCTGATACAATGTGTCGAGGATGTTGGACGGGTGCTGGAGCAGGTCACCACTGCGGTACTGGCACTCCATCCTACTGGTGAAGGCAATGTGGGGAGGGACGACACCAGTGAGTGCGCCTCCAGTGCCAGCAGCTTGTCTGCCTCAATGGTTGGCGTGTTACGCCGCAGCACCAGGCCCACTGCAGGGACACGTGCCGTCCCAGAGGAAGAGCCAGAGCGTCGTTTGGGGGCTGCGCGGCGGAGGCGCAATTGAGTTCCTTGCAAGTTGCCTAGATAATGCTGATGAAACAAGCATGTCCAGTGGCTAGTTAGGAGCAGTATGGCGCAATACTGCTGCAATATTATGAATGTATACTTTACGTTATTATTGTGGATTTAACAATAATATTTATTCATGCAACATACATGGGCCTCCTGTCATTTTTTACATTGCCATGCAGGAGTGAATGTTGGGTGAGTGGATTGTGGCCTTCAGAAACTGTTCATAGTGATGTGGTTGCGCCGTCTGTGTCCTTCAGCAGGGTTCTCCCCGCGTGCATGCCGCACATGTGCTGGTGGACGGTCGTCCCCTTCAGACTCACTGCCAGAGATCTCGACTGGTATCCGGCGCTTGGTTGCAATGTTGTGTAATATTGCGCAGACAGCCACAATGCGGCAGCACACATCAGGACTGTAGTACATGGCCCCACCTGTCTTGTGCAGTATGCGGAACCGGCTCTTGAGTAGGCCGAATGTCCGTTCTATACAATTCCTTGTCCGTATGTGAGAAACATTGTACCGCCGTTGCTGTGGTGTAGCCGGGTTGAGGTATGGGGTGAGGAGGTATTCCCGGAGGGCGTAGCCGCTGTCACCTGCATGTGAGGAGCTGAGGGTGAGTGCCTGAGCTGCGCAGCTACATCATTGCAATGTGTATTTGTTGACAATGTGTACTTACCAAGTAGGTGTCCTTCCCCAAATTCTCCCCTGGCCAGTCGTGTGTGGAGGCCGCTGTGCCGGAATATAAAAGAGTCATGGGTACTCCCTGGGTACTGGGCCACGATGTCAGTTATGGTAGTCTTGGCATTGCAGACCATCTGTATGTTGAGGGAGTGGTATGACTTTCGATTCCGGTACATGTACTCCGTCGCAGCTGGGGGGCAGATGGCAATGTGGGTGCAGTCTATGCATCCTATCACAGATGGGAAATGGGCCACATTGTAGAAGTTTAACTTTGTCAAGTCCAGTTCCTGTTGGCTGGTGGGGAATCTGATGTGTCGGTGTAGCTGGGTGAGCATTGCGTCAACAAAAGTCCGGAGGCAGCGTGACATGGTGGGCTGGGATATCCCCCCTGCTGCGGCTACTATCCCCTGGAAGCTACCAGAGGCCAGGAGGTGCAGGTTACACAATACCTGTACATGTGTAGGCACAGCATTGGTCCGCCTTGTTGGGTGCTGCATCAGGGGGTCAAGGTCGTGTATGAGTTGAATTATCATGGCCCCATTCAACCGGTACTTCGCATAGATCTGCTCCCTGGTTTGTCCCAGCAGGGTGATCCGCTGGTGGAATATCCTCTCCTGTATTCTGCGTCTCCTCCGTGCTGCTCGCTGTAGCCTTCGCCGCCTGACCACCATGTACATTCCTGGCATTGTGAGACACCAACTGCTGCTGCTGTGTCTCCTTATGTGTGTTTGGTCAGCCCTGTCCCTGTTCCTGATTGGCCAACAGTTTTTCAAAATTTTCGCAAATCACTTTTATGGTTACCACCTGCTTTGGGTTGTCCTTAATTTGCGCGGCGCTAATGGAGATTTTGAGGTTTTTCGCTATTAGAGAATTTTCATGAATTCCGATTGCGCTAGTATTGCGAATTCGCTAACTTTATTCTCTAATTCCGTGCTTTGGCGCAAATTATTAGCGAATTCGCAATCTGTGTTTTGCGCTTTGGTTATTTTCTTCATGAATGCCGATTTGGGTAATTGCGGGCGCAATGCCATTTTCGCAGCTATTGCGCCCGCAATTTAGCTTCATGAATCAGGCTGTAAATCTTTAAAAGATTTAAAGTCAAAGTAACAATAATTCACAATAAAAAAGTAGAAAATGCAGGGTAAATTAAGTATTATAGTGCCATTGCATACTTATATCACTCTCAGAGGTGCTTTTTTCTTTGTTTTGAACCTGCTTACTTAAAATATTTTGTTATTCCTATTTTATGCAATGCTGTCTGTTTAAGTGTTGCATGCTCTCCTGTAGACTAATTTCACTGTGAGTGATGGCATTCGGCTCGTTCACAAACAGAACATCCAAGCACAATAGTTCCCTTGAGTACAAGAGACTTTGATAGCAAAGTTTGCTTTATGAAGCCAAAAAATATTTTTGCTTCTAGCCATTTTTTGAAATTTAGACACGCATTAGTCAAGACCTTCTGTTTTTTAAAAATTATATTTATAAATAAACTTACTTATAGTCACTTTCAGCTAGCACTGTTCATCCATTAGTCTGTTATTGCATCATTCAATTTTTTTCCACCCACCACAGGACATGGTATGGCACACTTGGTGTGCCTACTTTAGACATTGGCTAACTTCATTCTGAGTGATGGCATTCTGTCCTGTGATATGGAGCACAACCACACACAAGGTAGTTAGGACTGATATGACTGGGAGACTGGGGCAGGTCTATCCCAGCACTTTCCTGTGTAGAAAACAGCAGTGTTCCAGGGGATGAGGTCCAGAGGATACTGCTGCACCAGGCTCATGGTGATGGGGTTCCCAGAGCCAGTGTTCGGTTTGCGGAGGGTGGGGCCCGCATCTCCCCATGCCCAACATTTAAAAGGCCTTGAGGAATGGAGTGCCTGGGCCAAACAGTGGCTCGGGGAGGAGCTCGCATGCCCTCTTCCTCTTTTATATTAGATACGGCCTAAGGGGGTGGGGTCCCCAGGGCCTCAAGTAGGCTTGTGTGAGGGATCCACACGTCCCCCTCTCCTTTAAATAAAGCATCAACCCCAGGGGGTGGGGCCCCTAGAGCCCAACAGTGGTTCAGGGAGAAGCGCTGCATGCCTCCTCCCCTTTTATATTAGATAAGGCCCTTGGGGAATGGAGTCCTCTGAGCATGAAGCAGGCTTAGAAAGCACAGCCACATGCTTGTGCCCCCTTTAAGTAAAGCACCGGCCCCAGGGATGGGTTCCCTTGGGCCTCAAGCAGGGTCCGGTAGGGGGGGAGGGGGGCACCTGTCCTCTTTAGTAAAATAATGCAAAGCGTCGCGCCCCCGGGCCGTGGCCCACACAATATTTTTTAAAAAGATAATCCACCACAAATTTGCTGTAAAATTAAAAAAATGTATGTTTTTGGCCCTATGGGTTTGAAGGTCTCTCTGGGATCTCCCACCCGGCCAAGGGGATGGATGGGGGGGGGGAGAGGGACGGGACAGTATCGATACCCTACCCTTTATATCTTTTTTTACTCTTTCCAAAGGACATGAGTCCTAAGATGGCTGCCACCACATGTCGATATGGTGGCAATTAATTAGATCTCATCTTCAGATCTGTCAACTCCTCGGATCCTCCGTGGCATGATATATACATACATTTCGAACCTTAATTTCTAAAAAACTACTGAACAGATTTGCAACAAACCACAAAAAGCATGCTTTCTGGGCCAAGATCTAGCTTTTTGCCAACCTTGGTGTAATTTAGTTTTGCAGTTTTTTATGTATCACTGTTCAAATTTCCTATGGAAAAATATAAATGAATGGGAAAAACATGTTTGTTGGCCCCAACTTGACGGATCATCTCGAAACTATCCAGGAGTAGCTAACGTGGATGACACTTTTTTTTGAAAGTTTTGTGAAGATTCCTAGAACAGTGCCAAGGTTATAAGTACACCATAAAATGCTTTTCCTGTGGAAACGCAGACCTAACAGAACAACCCAGTGACGCTTGCCATTTTTCACTGCACAAACTGTAGGGATACAAAAAACAATATTTTACAGTATCCTGTAAAATATGAAAATATTTCACAGGCCTCTTCTCAAAATGGGTTTCAAAATCATGATGATAGCCCCAAAACCACTCTTCATAACTTTACCATTTTCCTTTGTTTAATGATATTTTATTCATGAAAGGTAAACAAAAGTTGCCCATTCTAATTTCACGTCAAGACCGGAAGCTAGCAATATGCATAACGTTTTATTGCTACTCCAAACTGCAGCACTTTATCGAAAACTTCTACGACACTTAAAATTCTGGAATTAGAACCCCTTACAGTCAATATATGCCCAAGCCCAGCAGCCATCTTCCTCTTATTTGCTGCTCCTTGTCAGTTAGGTATCTGTTAGCACTACTTTATGTTATTCAGATAGAGTCTAAGTTTATGATCTGTAGATTATTTTTTTAATAGGTGATGGCGTTTTATACATAAGTAATATGTTTTTGGATGTTTAAAACTTTAATATCGTGCGTTTGGTGTTTATTTTCCAATTTACGTGATTGTTTGTTGTTTGTTTTACATCTATTAGCTGAGATTTGTTTAATGAAGGTGAGAAAGTTTCAAGGTTTAGCCTTTTTAAAAAATGAAATTAATTTCAGTCTTGTCTGGATTTCTTGCGCACCGTTCGTTTCTGGCGGTGCTGCGGTAACACCCTCAGATTGAGGTATTTTCTTTCAAGGGCCTGGCGCTGATGCTCACTGCCCAGCATTCAGTCCTCTAAGCGCAAGCTGGGATGAGTTTCTGTGGTCCCTGAGGAAGATGATGTTGTGCATGGTGCACCAGTCATTACGTCATCGTGTCAGGTAACCATTTTGAGGGAATATCGGTTGCCATGGAGTTTGTAGTTTTACGGGCAACGTTTTTCCTCAGAGTCTAGTGTCGGAGGTTGCATTTTTACTAAATCTGTGTTTCTTACTCATTTTTTTGACAGCGCTTTAGTTTTCAAAGGTAGTAAGTTTGTTTTACTAGGTCAAAAAATTATAAATATATATATATATAATATTTCGTCTATATTTAATAATCACATGATGGGGGGGTGAAAGCATCACAACAGGAAAAAAAAACGGAGTATAAAAATAGAAAGCGGACTGTGTCTAGTCAATTAAAAAAGAATACTTGTTATTCGAAACGCGTCTGACCTGGCACAAGCTGTGAACGAATAAAGACCTGCTTAACAACGCTACCTGGTGTCTGTTATCCCCAAATGTTTCTCATCATTCCCACTCCTATATATACAGTTTCTAAACACATCTATTAGATTCTGTTTCTCCTTGCAAAGAAAAACATATGAAAAACATAAAAGTACGTCCACATATCTCAATAAAAAGTCCAATTGATTATAAATGTACATAAAGTTCCTCACTCAAATTTAAACCCCAAGGGCTCATCGTACGGAAGTTTAGAATTTGTCTTGATTCCCTGCATCTCAGTTGTTTTTCTTGGTCTCCGCCCCTTTCGTGTGGCAATACACATTCCAGTGCATAGGTTTTTAGGAGTTTCCAGTCGCTGTTGTGCATCAGTTCCATATGTTTTGCAACAGCATTGTTTTTGTCTTTATTTGTTGTTGCTCTGATGTGCTCAAGGATTCGTAGTTTGAATTGTTTCTTCGTGCTTCCAATATATTTTAGTGCACACGGGCATTCGATCACATATACCACGTGTGTGGTTGTACAGTCTATCAATTGGTTGATCTTCCACAATTTCTTATTTGGCAACATTACTTCTTTTTTATTTGTAGCAATTTGACAGACCTTACACCGTTGGCATTTAATGAATCCTTTCGTATTCATCCATTGGATTCCCTTTTTCTTTTTGGTCTTGTCCTGGAAGTGACTTTGTATCAATTTGTCTCTCAGGTTTTTCGCTCGACGAAATGTAACCAGAGGGTGGTTGCCCATTATTTTTCCCATTGTTTGGTCTAATTGCAGGAATTTCCAATTCTTTCTCAGGGAGTTCACAATTTGTTTCGATTCTCTCGTGTAGTCCAGTATTAGTCTCACTTTTCTTTCACTGGGTGAGTTATCGGTGGCGTTTATTGTTGTTTTCTTGGTTCTCAGAGCATCTTTTCGTTCTTTCTGATTTGCTCTTTGCCACCCCTTGTTTATAATAGCTTTATGGTATCCTCTGGTTTTAAATCTTTGAGCCATGATTTTACTTTTTGATTCCCATTCATTCTTTTCTGAGCATATCCTTCTCGCCCTCAAAAACTCTCCATACGGTATATTCTCTTTGACAGAGGGTTTATGGAAGCTGTCGAAGTGTAAAATTGAGTTGGTTGCCGTCTCTTTTCTGTGGAGTGTGGTTTCCACCTTGTTGTCTTTAATGTAAATTTCTGTTTCGAGGAAGATTGCTCTGTCTTTACTGATATGGTATGTAAAGCGAATGTTTGAGGTCGACGAATTTAAAATCCGAAAGTAGTTCTCAAATTCCAAGGCTGTTCCTTCCCAAATTATTAGGAGGTCATCTATAAATCTGATCCATTTGGCTATTTTCTCCACATGTATGTCATTGTCAATGTGCCAGGCAATCTGTTGTTCCCACCACCCCATTGTGAGGCATGCGTACGCTGGGCTGAATGAGAAACCCATGGCGCAGCCATGGATTTGTTGGTAAACTTCCTCTCCGAATAGAAAAACATTTTGGGTTAAGCACATTTCCACCATGTCAATTAGCATCTGGTTATGTTGTTGGAAATGAATGTTTCGTTCTTTCAAAAAGAAGGCACAGGCCTTTAGTCCCATGTCGTTGTCAATATTAGTGTACAGCGACACTACGTCCATTGTTACCAATAGATAGTTGGATTGCCATGGTAGGTCCTCTAAATGCTGTAGAAGATCTGTGGTGTCACGTAAGTAAGAGCTCAAGCTGGTAACAAACGGCATGAGGAAGAAATCAATATAGTTAGCAATTGGTTCCATTAGTGACCCTTTCGATGACACTATGGGTCTCCCTGGTGGGTTCAGTGGGTTTTTGTGCACTTTTGGCAAAAAATAGATCGTCGCCATTTTGGGATGATCTGTGCACAAAAATGTCATTTCCTCTGTGTCGATTAGATTTAGTTTGTTCCACAATTGAAGTTTTTGGTCCAATTTTTCTTTAAATATTTTCGTTGGGTTTGCCTCTAATTTTCTGTAGTATTTTTTATTTTCCAACTGTAGATGTGCCTCTGCTACGTAGTCGGTTGTATTGAGAACCACAATATTCCCGCCTTTGTCGGCGCATTTTATAGTTATAGTTTTGTCTTCTCTTAGGTGATTCAAGGCGTTTCTTTCATCTTTGGATAGGTTATCTTTGAATTTTTGTCCCTTGATTTTGTAAATATCTTTCACAATGGCCTCTTGAAATAGGTCGATCTTGTTACCTTGGGGTAATTGGGGATAGAATTTTGAGGGTGCTTTCATCCCACTTAGGCCTGCGCCTTTTTGATGTACTGTCTGAGATTCTGAGATGTTTTCCCCTTCATTGTCTGTGTCTAGATTTGTTAGTAGAGTCAATGCTGGTAAATCCGCTGAGGTTAGGCTTTGTTCTATACACGATTCATCTGCTCTGTTTCGATTTTTGTTTTTTGCATAAGATGCCATTCTTTCATTTTCTTCAAAGATTTTTACGAGTTTTATTTTCCTGATATATTTGTATATATCGATTCTTGTCTGTGCTATGTCCATTGATTCAGTCGGGCAAAATGTTATTCCTTTTTTCTTCAATAAATGTACAAGTGTGACAGACATGCTCACCAGAGAGTTTGAATTGAGAATGGTTGGTAAAATAACTGTGCCCACTAGAGGGCAAATACCCAACACCCTGATTAATTGCGAAAAATTTTTGGTTGGAATAAGCGTCATCCCTGAAATGTTGTATAAATTGTACAGAAATGTATTAAGTAAGTAATTATGCTTAAACATCCATTTAGAATACAGACTGTGTTAACCCTAATGTTAGAACTAAAACACTCGTTTTTTTATAAAAAACTACAATTCCTAAGCTACTTCCTGTTGTTGGACAGGAAGTGAGATCAGATTGATGGCTCTCAGGCGGTTTTTTTGAAAAATATAAGAAAGAACTGCAACATTGTATTCCTACCGTGATCAAGCAACAGTACGTTGCGAAACGCGTTGGTGCTGTGCGATGAATGCTGCCTCTTTGAAAAATAAATGGTAAACTTTGGGAAATATATCCTTTGTTGAGTGCTGACTTACGCTATCAGTTGATAGCTTTTGGAGATTATACGAAAGCGGGGCTCTGCTTTGTAGTCGGCACCGGTGACAAGAGCGCCATTGGACTACGAGTTTGGAGCCAAACCTGTGGATTCTAGGAGGTGGTCCTGGTGAACGCCAACCCAGTCGAATTTACCGGCCAAAAAGCGAGACGCCTGGAAGAGGGAAGTACACGGAGCCCGGCGGACCAACATCGAAGGGTGGAGGTAAGCACGGTAACTGCGTGTCAGTACCTCTGACATTTGTCTTGATAAAGGCTGTGGAAAATAAAGTATGGGTTTGGCTGCATTGTGAATTGGAGCCGTCTGAAGCACTGAAGAGTAATAAACACCGCAAGAAATTGTGTAACATACACAGAAGCGGAGTAAAAATTACGCCACAGTAACTTCTAAGTACGGTTTTTCTCACACAAAGGATTTCCCATTACTCCTACAAAAATAAAATCAAGAGGAGTTTGTTGAATCGAATTTTGAAAGAATAAAAGGAGAGGAACAGGTGAGGCTTTTCCTTCTCCAAGCAGCGAAAAGCACAGTAATTTGTGTGATACAAAAAAACACTTTTTTTGTGATACATAATGGATAAACGTGACGCCGAGAGAACTGAACTATTGGATTCACGTTTCTTTGAACAAAGAAAGACGGAAATGGACAAAAATAAAAACAAAGATAAAAATAAGGATGATAAAACGGATACTAAAAGCAAGCTCAAGATGTGGGAAAGACTAAGTAAGAAAGAAATTAATAAATGGTGGGAACTAATCACATTGAAAAAATACATTGAAGTAAAAAGAGTCCCGAGAGGACTACGGATCTCATTAATGCCAAGCCAACAAGACGTGTCGGATGAATTGCTAAATGAATGGGGCGAATTTATACTGGAATCATCCTTGGGATTAATAAAAATTCTTGTGAAACATTTGGAATTGACATTGGCCAAAATAAAGGAGGAATTGGCAGAATTAGAAAAAGAAATAGCGTCTTTGGATTTGAGCCCAGAACAAATTAAATTTAAAGAAGAGTTGGAAAAATATGTAAGCAAACATGAAGAAGTGGTAAGGAACCGCAAACAAGCCAAATTTCAAAGGGATGAGGAGGATTATAATAACGGGTGCATCTTTACATATGCCAGAAAATTTGATATTTTCAAAAAACAAAGTAAAGTTTTTAACAAACAAAGTTCATCAAGTGCTACATCATTGACCTCCACGGGTACAAGTGAAGATGGAGTGCAAAACGTAGATCCCGCTAGCAAGGATTTTTTAGGGGATATGAGACTGGTATTAGAACAAAGGACATGGGAGTTCAATCAAAATCAAAACATCAGAGGAAGAGGTCGAGGACGCAGATGGGTACCCAGGTCAGGAACCTCTCAAAAAAACCAACCAGAAGGGGACAAAGGAAAAAATGGATCAGAAACTGTAGGTACGGAAACAAGATCGATGCGTCAGAAGAGGGGCAAATGAATAACGTAATGCATGATGAATTAGTGGTTGTGAATTTGTCCGATAGAGAGATCAACGAATATGAAACATCTTTACTGAAAAAAGGAATAACATTTTGCCCGACTGAATCAATGGACATAGCACAGACAAGAATCGATATATACAAATATATCAGGAAAATAAAACTCGTAAAAATCTTTGAAGAAAATGAAAGAATGGCATCTTATGCAAAAAACAAAAATCGAAACAGAGCAGATGAATCGTGTATAGAACAAAGCCTAACCTCAGCGGATTTACCAGCATTGACTCTACTAACAAATCTAGACACAGACAATGAAGGGGAAAACATCTCAGAATCTCAGACAGTACATCAAAAAGGCGCAGGCCTAAGTGGGATGAAAGCACCCTCAAAATTCTATCCCCAATTACCCCAAGGTAACAAGATCGACCTATTTCAAGAGGCCATTGTGAAAGATATTTACAAAATCAAGGGACAAAAATTCAAAGATAACCTATCCAAAGATGAAAGAAACGCCTTGAATCACCTAAGAGAAGACAAAACTATAACTATAAAATGCGCCGACAAAGGCGGGAATATTGTGGTTCTCAATACAACCGACTACGTAGCAGAGGCACATCTACAGTTGGAAAATAAAAAATACTACAGAAAATTAGAGGCAAACCCAACGAAAATATTTAAAGAAAAATTGGACCAAAAACTTCAATTGTGGAACAAACTAAATCTAATCGACACAGAGGAAATGAAATTTTTGTGCACAGATCATCCCAAAATGGCGACGATCTATTTTTTGCCAAAAGTGCACAAAAACCCACTAAAACCACCAGGGAGACCCATAGTGTCATCGAAAGGGTCACTAATGGAACCAATTGCTAACTATATTGATTTCTTCCTCATGCCGTTTGTTACCAGCTTGAGCTCTTACTTACGTGACACCACAGATCTTTTACAGCATTTAGAGGACCTACCATGGCAATCCAACTATCTATTGGTAACAATGGACGTAGTGTCGCTGTACACTAATATTGACAACGACATGGGACTAAAGGCCTGTGCCTTCTTTTTGAAAGAACGAAACATTCATTTCCAACAACATAACCAGATGCTAATTGACATGGTGGAAATGTGCTTAACCCAAAATGTTTTTCTATTCGGAGAGGAAGTTTACCAACAAATCCATGGCTGCGCCATGGGTTTCTCATTCAGCCCAGCGTACGCATGCCTCACAATGGGGTGGTGGGAACAACAGATTGCCTGGCACATTGACAATGACATACATGTGGAGAAAATAGCCAAATGGATCAGATTTATAGATGACCTCCTAATAATTTGGGAAGGAACAGCCTTGGAATTTGAGAACTACTTTCGGATTTTAAATTCGTCGACCTCAAACATTCGCTTTACATACCATATCAGTAAAGACAGAGCAATCTTCCTCGACACAGAAATTTACATTAAAGACAACAAGGTGGAAACCACACTCCACAGAAAAGAGACGGCAACCAACTCAATTTTACACTTCGACAGCTTCCATAAACCCTCTGTCAAAGAGAATATACCGTATGGAGAGTTTTTGAGGGCGAGAAGGATATGCTCAGAAAAGAATGAATGGGAATCAAAAAGTAAAATCATGGCTCAAAGATTTAAAACCAGAGGATACCATAAAGCTATTATAAACAAGGGGTGGCAAAGAGCAAATCAGAAAGAACGAAAAGATGCTCTGAGAACCAAGAAAACAACAATAAACGCCACCGATAACTCACCCAGTGAAACAAAAGTGAGACTAATACTGGACTACACGAGAGAATCGAAACAAATTGTGAACTCCCTGAGAAAGAATTGGAAATTCCTGCAATTAGACCAAACAATGGGAAAAATAATGGGCAACCACCCTCTGGTTACATTTCGTCGAGCGAAAAACCTGAGAGACAAATTGATACAAAGTCACTTCCAGGACAAAACCAAAAAGAAAAAGGGAATCCAATGGATGAATACGAAAGGATTCATTAAATGCCAACGGTGTAAGGTCTGTCAAATTGCTACAAATAAAAAAGAAGTAATGTTGCCAAATAAGAAATTGTGGAAGATCAACCAATTGATAGACTGTACAACCACACACGTGGTATATGTGATCGAATGCCCGTGTGCACTAAAATATATTGGAAGCACGAAGAAACAATTCAAACTACGAATCCTTGAGCACATCAGAGCAACAACAAATAAAGACAAAAACAATGCTGTTGCAAAACATATGGAACTGATGCACAACAGCGACTGGAAACTCCTAAAAACCTATGCACTGGAATGTGTATTGCCACACGAAAGGGGCGGAGACCAAGAAAAACAACTGAGATGCAGGGAATCAAGACAAATTCTAAACTTCCGTACGATGAGCCCTTGGGGTTTAAATTTGAGTGAGGAACTTTATGTACATTTATAATCAATTGGACTTTTTATTGAGATATGTGGATGTACTTTTATGTTCTTCATATGTTTTTCTTTGCAAGGAGAAACAGAATCTAATAGATGTGTTTAGAAACTGTATATATAGGAGTGGGAATGATGAGAAACATTTGGGGATAACGCATTGTCCTATGTACATTATGGAATAATAATGACATGAGAAGGGTTAGAATATATGAAATTGTATGGATGTATGTTGGGGTGCTTAAATAACCCGAACGGAAATTATATAACAAGGTGTAGAGCTCAAAGGGGTGTAAGGTGAGGACCATCAGCCCACTAGAGGGCTTCAATAAATGTACAAGTGTGACAGACATGCTCACCAGAGAGTTTGAATTGAGAATGGTTGGTAAAATAACTGTGCCCACTAGAGGGCAAATACCCAACACCCTGATTAATTGCGAAAATTTTTTGGTTGGAATAAGCGTCATCCCTGAAATGTTGTATAAATTGTACAGAAATGTATTAAGTAAGTAATTATGCTTAAACATCCATTTAGAATACAGACTGTGTTAACCCTAATGTTAGAACTAAAACACTCGTTTTTTTTATAAAAAACTACAATTCCCAAGCTACTTCCTGTTGTTGGACAGGAAGTGAGATCAGATTGATGGCTCTCAGGCGGTTATTTGAAAAATATAAGAAAGAACTGCAACATTGTATTCCTACCGTGATCAAGCAACAGTACGTTGCGAAACGCGTTGGTGCTGTGCGATGAATGCTGCCTCTTTGAAAAATAAATGGTAAACTTTGGGAAATATATCCTTTGTTGAGTGCTGACTTACGCTATCAGTTGATAGCTTTTGGAGATTATACGAAAGCGGGGCTCTGCTTTGTAGTCGGCACCGGTGACAAGAGCGCCATTGGACTACGAGTTTGGAGCCAAACCTGTGGATATGGATATGGATATGGATATATATATATATATATATCACAAGGTTGCCCCAGTTGGAAGAAACCACGAGGTAAGTGTAAAGTATCCTCTTTTATTCAGGCAGCTGCATACAGAGGGACGCAGGAAAGCAAAAATCCCATTGTGTCGCCAGACCGGTTTCGGGAAATCGTCCCTTCCTCAATGGCTTGCTTCATGAAAAGCGCTGTTTCTTCATGCACTCCTCATATTCAAGAACCTGCCCCAGTGGGCGTGGCTGTACACACAGCCTGCTGGGTCTTGTAGTGCTGAACTGTCTATCTCAAGTGAGTCCGTTAATTCATGCGGCTATTAAAATGTTTATATATATATATATTTTTCCACAGCCAGTCTTCCTTTCAGCGAAAGTAGACTAAGGGGCACTCCAGATTTAAAACAGAATTCTTTATTTACAGAGGATCAGCATGACGCGTTTCAGCATTTAGCCTTCCTCAGATGCACCCCCCATGGTTGAGTGGCGCTGCCACTGCGAGTCTGAGTGTGAAGTTTTGGCTTTCTAAAGTAGATTGTAGCACACCTGAACTTCGTTGGGGCGTGTTCGCTTCAGTAGTCCAACACGTGAGACTGCATCTCCCAGAGTGCAGTAGTGTTCTTTCAGCGTGTTGCAAGGGGTGATCCACTCTACCAGAATTGTTGATACCCCACAGTGGAGGCTGGTAGACAACGAAGGCAGGTAAGGGGTCACAGTGTTTTTCTGGGCTTTTGTTCGTGCAGTTAAAAATCCGTGCTCCTGCCTAGAAATCACAGCAGGTTACAGGTCCGGGACATCGCTGAAGTAGCAGTGTCTCTCCATTTATATATATAAAGAAACAGAGGGCATTTTTAAAAATTAAATATAATTAATAACAGAAAATGAGTCAAAAAGGAGATCCATTTGAGAATAAGGGTAATGATTACTTAAGGAAAATGGTACAGGAGGAGGTAAGGTCTTCTGTGAAGGATTTTTTAGGTTCAGTTATAAAAAGAAAAATGAGAGCTTCAGATCTCTCGTAGGAAGAATATTGGTTCTTGGAGGAAGAGGAGCAAAACAAGACCTTAGGTTCTGGAAATAAAAGGACGAAAAGAAAGAACAATGAGAATGAGGCAAATGCTAGTTTATTAGCATGGCAGTGAGGTCCCCAGTCTAGGCCCCACGCAAAAGGAAAGTGTCCTAAGCGGCACACATGAGATTCAGGCAAGACCTGAAAAGGAGGATTCCTTTAATCTAGATGGGGATAGTGATGATGAGTTTGTTCTTGACAACTATAAGGCGGATGGTTGGGATATGGATAAGGAAGAAAAAGTGAATAAGGAGAAAAGAATTGGGTGTTGACATGTTTAACCCAGACATGATAAGACACCCCACAAGTGCAGACTGGTGGACTCTAACATGTTTCTGAATTTATTTGAATTTATTTTAAGTCATGGATTAAGAGGCCTTTGGGTAAAGAGGCACGAGCAGTAATGAGGGCTGAGTGTTTTCATACCGTGACTGAGAATAAGGCATGCATGCTCCAGATTTAGATCCTGATCTGATTAGTTTTCTTTTTAAGATGCATCACAATCCCAGAAAGAGTCTCAGGTGGGAACTTAAACAGTGCCAAGATAGACTGCTGGGCGTCATTTGTCCTCTTGCATGGACATTAGATATACCTGAAGAAGCAAGGTCCAAGTCAGTTTCTGTGGCTACCGGATTGTTGAGAGGTTGGTCGCCACGAGCGGTTTGTTTTCTGGGAAACGCAAATGCAGCTATGATGGTGAAAAAGACTATAAGGTAATCCTCATGAGTATTAGCCCTAAATTAAGGAATTTTGCTGGAAAAGAGCCTAGTGAGGATCCTACAGGGTTCGTGTTTGATGAAGGCTTAGTGAAAGGTGTGGGGAAATACGTTTCTACTTTCACAAGCCTACATAAGGCACAGAATTCCTTGAAATATTTTTGGGAGGTCGTGTTTTCGACAGGACCAGAGCAAGGGGAAGTTTCTCTGGCCTCTCCTACTAAACGTCCCATTACCAGTCCCAAGGATGTGCGTCCTGTCGGCCACTGGTTTCGATCCTCAGAGAGGAAAAGGTATCAAGGGGCGTCAGTCTAGACTTGGAAGTCAAGGTAAGTACGAGGACGATTTCTGGATTTTTCCAAGAAAATGTAGGGGGTCTCTAAAAGAGCTTTTGAGTAATTGGATTTTTTTAAGCTAGGAATCAATGGTCCTTCAAACAGTAAACTGATACATAATAGAGTTTAGAGAGGCACCTGTTCAACAGAAGGAGCCAAGGGAGATGGTGTTTCAGGTGGATTAACAAATGCTAGTGGATTTGGAAGTTCAAGAAATGTTGAAGAAAGGAGCAATAAAGAGGATATCCAGGAAAGATGCAGGTTTAGTGAGCACAATATTTTTAGTCAGAAAAAAAGATGATGGCTGGCACCTTGTGATAAATTTGAGGACTTTGAATTAATTTTTAATTTACAAACACTTCAAGATGGATGGTATCCATCTTTTAAGAGATATTCTGGAAATAAACGTTTGGTTGGAAAAACTGGATTTAAGGACGCCTATTTTACCATTCCAATGGCGGAGGAGAGTTGCAGATTTCTGCAGTCCAAATGGTTGGGAAATCTGTAACATTTCACTTGCCTACCCTTTGTGTTTGCTTCGGCTCCTTGGTGTTTTACGAGGGTGTTGAGGCCAGTGTCTTTTATGAAAGAGAGAGGGATTCATATGATTTTATTTTTTTAAACATACTTTATTGTTTTTTCTCTTTTAAACTGTGCATGTTATACCATCATGTTACACTTTAGCGGTTTCTGTAATCATTACTTTTGAACAATTGTACATATTTACTACATAGGCTTATTGCAAGGTAACTACACATAATCAGTCTACATAACACTTGTAGCAGGATACAATACTTTTGGGATAGCCATTCCCATTGATGGTGATCCGTTGTCGCATTAATACCAAAAGTAAACATTCCCTAAGTCCCCCCTCCCAATCCACCCCTGTCTCACATGTATGGCCGCATCTATCACCTTCTGCATCTTCCTGTCTATACTCTTTCCAAATCTATACTCGCATACCACATATCTTCCTGTCTGCTGCGTAGTTAACTAGGTTCAGCTACCTTTCTGCACCAGTAGTAGTGTATGCTGTTTGGGTTCTCAATCTATCTCTGCTGATTTCATGGCTTCCAGTATTTCGAGGGATTCATATGATTATGTATCTGGACGATTTCCTTCTTATGTTTCAGGATCTGGAGGAGTTGAGAGTATAGTTGTCTGTGGCTCGTCATCTGTTGGAGTAGTGGGATTCTCAATAAATTTAGAAAAAACGGTGCTGATCCCTTGTCTCCTAGAATTTCAGGTGAACACTATTCGTGCAACCTTGATTTTACTAGAAAAGAAAGTGGTGAAAATCAAAGCAGAGGTGAGGCTGGTCCTAAATAAACCTTCCATTATTTTGCGGTTGCTATCAAGGGTTATAGGTTGTGTTTCTTCTTCAATCCAGGCAGTATTTCCGGGTCCTCTTCATTACAGAGGTTAACAGAGACTAAAGGCTGAAGGCCTAAGGAAGGGTTTATGGTATGGAGACCAAGTACAGCTCACTTCGGAAGCTCAGGAAGAGTTGAATTGTTGGCTAGATAATTGGAAGCATAGAATGGCCAAGGGATTTTAGGATATGCCCAGATTTAATTTTGGAGGCAGATTCAAGCCTTTTTGGCTGGGGAGCTTGTTTGAATCAACAGGAGATAGGTGGCAGATAGTCTTGGGAAGAGAGTCAAGGCCATATACATGGATTGGAGATGAAGGCAGGTCTTTTTGCTCTAAAAAACTTTGAGAAAACTTTGAGGAACCGCAGTGTTTTGTTGAAAAGAGACAATGTGCCAGCTGTCCATTATATAAATCGATTTGGTGGCAGCAAGTCAAAGAATTTGACTCAGGTTGCAAAGGAGAATTCGTAGTAGCAAATGAACAAATGAGGAACACACTTGAAAATTTTAGTGAGTGTGGGCAACTTTAATCGCTATTTAATCAACAAATTTTAGGGAACAGTGCTGCCCAAAATATTTACGATCGCTAAATATTGCACGAATTGAAAATCTACAAATGATTTAATTGGCTATAGGAGTAGACTACTGCATTGTTACAAAAACAATCCACAGTCCGCTACAGAGTATGATGTTTGACAACTATGCTCGTCTGAACAACTCCATATAATCTTTGAAATCTAAAATGTTTCTCCCACAAACAAGTGCAGTGCAGAGAGGTGGTGCAGGAATCAAGGCTACTTCATAACATGCTTTGGCTACATTTGGTTTTCTGCAAGAGAACCATAAAAGGATAGCTTTGTACCACGCTTTTTGGAAATGACAGAAGTGACATCATTTAGCACGGATAATTGCAAGCTAGACCACTAACCCACCCACCGAAACGTGATATAAAGCAAGCTCTGAGGCAAATGAGAAGCGGTTGGTGAAGAATGTTGAAGGCAATAGGTCTTAAACGCACAGCGCAGGATTAAGACAATCACTGACCAAACTATGGCACGACTAAATACGATCTATGTGTAATGGTGTCCAGAATTAGGACAAATTTGTCACCTATCAAGAAAGTCAGTACTTTAAAAGTGTATAATTAATATGCTGAGTGAAGGAAATATTATTTATTAAAGCCTGTAGTGGCCAATAGGGGTTTGTCTTTTATACTGCATGTTGGCCATATAATATCAGAAAGATTTGTGGGAGAAAAGGCATAGAAAAGGGAGAAAGTTAAAATAGGGAAGAATCGTGGCGTGAAATAATCAATACCCCCAGGGAGGCAGTATACAGACTTCAACTAAGCCAGCTAGCTGAACAGTTCCCCATCACAGCTGAGACCTTTCATGTTTTTGGTGTCAGAGTGTGGTCTGTACTGTGACTGTGCAAAAATATAGTGGATCTTAGCAAAGGAATGTTGATAGCCGAACCTTGAAATATATTGATGATGTATAACCTAATGTGTGAAAACCAATTTCAAAACAGATAACAATTCAATAAACAGATTTAAAAACAAAAAACAAAAAAAATGAACACAGAGACCCTATAGAAAGTGATCCGGAAGTGGAAGATTCAATATAGAACATGATGAGAAATGAAAACCAGAGGCAGTTGCAGGGCACATGATTTCTACAGGTGAAAACAGGCCTAAACACAGGTCTGAACTCACAAGAGCAACCAATACAAAAACGTCAGAGCTTATTTAACAGTCAGGAGGTGATTCTGTGGCCCAAGACGAAAGAAGGATTTCTGACCTGTGGCCCAAGACGAACGAAGGATTTATGATCTACCTGCCCCAGAAAAACATCTGAAAAGGGCTTGGGAATTAATGAAGAGGGCTCTACGTGAAAGGCACTCGACCTCATTTGGAGAATAGTGGTGTAGGAACTCTCTGATCTACCTGCGCTCGAGGTTGTATCTGAAGTTAGATCTCGTGTTTGGGCATGCCTTAGAGAGTGATATTCCTGACAGCCCTGAAAAAGCTGCCACAGCTAGTTCCCCCAGACGGTGGGAGATGTGCTTTTGGAGTTCATGGGCCGAGTCTACGTATGAGTGATGGTGCACGCAGTCAGTTGACAGATTGTGACTGGGAGTGACAGTATGTATAGATTATGTCTGAATGCTCCAGGCCGAATTACACAATTACTGTAGGAGATCCGGAAAAGCTATGGTGAAGGGACATGTTCAATGCTGGGTGTTGGCCTTAGTTTTCACCCAACTTCAAGGGGGTAGCGCGATCTTCCTCCTGGAGGACTACAGGATGCCATAATCTTAATAGGTCCTCATCCCAACAAAAGCAGAAAAAAACCAAGCTGTGGACAAGAATAATGGTACTCTGGATCGAGCCTTTAGCATTCATAATGTCTGAAGACTCCTGGACCACTGCAACCTCTGCAGTGTAGAAAAAAACTCTGGATGTGAACAAAGGTCAACTGAAACCCAGATCCACTGAACGCCTACTTGGTAGATGCTGCATGTCATATCACCATTGCAGGCCTAGTAACAAAGATGGAGAGATAGGGCTGAGGAGAGGCCTTTAAATTAACTAGGTGCAAGACATAGATTCCAAAGCAAGAATCCAAGGCCTGGAGGAGGAGCCTAGCCTGCAGCCGAGATGGCCGCCTAGTCTCTCGGCTCCGCCGACCCTTGTGCCTTTCTTCACTATCCTGTCGCATATCCTGTGCCCTCACACAACAAGTGAACTCGAGAAGTGCTCCTGATCACGTCGATGTGCTTCCCGGTGCAATCCGAGCGCTACCGGTGGTGAGGTGTCCCTGTTCTCTTCCCGGCCCATCGAGGGATCGCAGCCGGGCCATAGCCTGTGGGATACGGCCGGAAGCGGCCACAACAACAGCGGCCGCCGTGGTGGAGGAGGAGCCGGTCGGCTGGAATTGCTTTGCTGCGCTGGGCTTAACGCCGCAGCGCTTCCCTCCACTCGGCGACCCTACGCGACTGGAAACTTTGTACCGGCGCTCACACATTGTATCCTTGCACAGCTTGGAGGTGACGGGTCTGCTTCTTTGTTGCTCTCCCCCGTAGCGGACGCCATTTTCCGCATCGGGCGCCCAGCGCCTGCAAGCGGAGTCATCTGCTCGTTTCGGGAGCTAATTGTTTGCCGGCATTACCACAGTTGGAGCTGCTTCATGATCAGCTGTCCTCATGTTTCTGTCCCAGCGGTGCCTCGCAGATCCTCTGCAGAATTGTTGTAAGTCAATGTTTGAAAATGGCGACTTGCTTTCGGAAATGCTCTGCTGCCGTTCGCCCTGGACGGGGGACAATGCTGCATCCTCCAGTCCGGATACACCGCTGGGGCCTCGTGATGTTTTGGATGCTTTGGAGGAACTAAGGATTGCCTTTCGTGACACTGCTCAAGGATTGGGGGACCGGCTCGATGCGATTTCACCGGCTGGCCGTGATTGCCTTTCAGTGCTGCACACTATGCCACATCCTCACCCGGTTTACGGTGGATTGTCTACCCTGGAGCGTGTGGAGGCGATAGCTGGTCAGGCCTCAGTTTCTGCTGCAGGACTCTCCGTAGTTGCTTTGAAGAGGTCTGGCGATACTGATCTTTCTCGATGGCTGGTGCATCTGCTTCGGACGCCATGTTTTCCATTTCCTTTGTCTTCTGGTGGCGTGCCTCTTTGCTTCTTCCTGGATTTGATGCTCTTGCCTCGGCCTGCTGCTACGGTTGAACTTTTGTTTTGTATTGCTTCCCACTGTACTATCTTCGGGCAAGCAGCAGTGGCTTCTATTGACTTATGTGACCGACCTCCCAGCCAGTGTGACTCATCTCAAGTGCCTCGACTTCTGCAGTGGATTTCACGGTTGCCTTCTCCGTCCACGTTGGCTGTTTTAGACCTGGACTCCGCTGTCATGCTGGATCGAAGGGGACAGGGCTGAGGATGTTCCTCCTTTTTTGTTGCAACCTGCTGTGTGTATTGCTGGGGCTGTAATGGACAATTGTTGGAGGTAAATGTTGGCTAGGTACTGGGGCGGGGTCTGGGGTTGGGTGGCCGCGGGTTAAAGTGCTGATTGTTTTGGTTATTTCTCTGGCCCTCCTCCGGTCTTATGTGATTCTCTTTTTCCTTCTTTTTCTTTCTTCTGAATTTCGGGTACTCTTTTGGGGCGACAGACACACTGCTAGGGGGGGGGGGGTAGGCCGTAGCCTCTGCATGCGTGTAGGGTGGGGGGTGGGCGGGGGGGGGGTTTCTTTGTTCGTTTCAGTTTCTATGGGCCTCAATTTTTCTTCTTCCTCTTTTACTCTTTTCTTCTCCTATTTCCTTGGGTCATGGGGTGGATTGGGAGATGTGGGTAGTGGCTGGGGTGTATTGTATTGTGTGTTTCTCATTTATCCTGACATACTCGCCTCCAGCCATTTGTTTTATGGATAATGTTTGCTGATTTCTCTGATGATCGTTGCCCACCTCTGTCCTGGACGTATTGTTTGGACTCTGATCCTTCTTGACTTCTATTGCTTTGGACACGTTTAAAAAAAAAAACTTTAAAATTAAACCTTCACTTATCCTACTTCTCGGCAGCGCAATTACTTATAGTGTAACTCGGATTAATTCTGCTTGCTTGCTGTGCTGCTGAGTCGCCTAACTGCTTGTTACTGTGCTTTAAATATTGTCGAGGCCGGCCCGTGGGTTGTAGGCCCGTATTTGTTTACTTATATTGTCTAATAAAGGTTTTCAAAAAACAAAAAAAAAAGAATCCAAGGCCTGCCTGATCAACTGGTGCAACCCACCAGGATTTAGGAGGATTAAAACCCCCTGTCCACATCAGCATGTTTCGATCCTTGTGCACCAGTTTGTTATCAACCTTAGGTGAGGTGAGAAGACCACTAAAATCCATGAGAGAGGAGATTTTGGTACGTCATTTCAGAGTGGTTGAGGGTTGCTACAATAACAAATTACAGAATATATGTTCAACTGAATAACTGTGTGGCCCAACTATTTTGATGGCTGCACTGGTCCTTTAAATAAACACTTTTAATTAATTCCTCATGATCCAGCACATCGGTCCAAGACCAGCCCTCAGATTAGGAGTATCTACATTAATGAGACAAACACCAGAGTGTGATACATATCCTAAATCTTTATTCATCAAGGTAGTGAGACTTCCTTTAACCACATACCAAGGTGAAGGCGCTAGGATATAAAATAATGAATTGCAGAATTCAACTGGGAAAAAGAGAGCCAGGGAGAGAAATAGAAAGACACACACAGCCAGTATTCCAACTCATGATGTCTGTCTGATTCATCTAAGGTAAGTGCCAATAACACTATGGGCCCGATTCTGATGCAGGTTGGAAAGCATTCCCACCCTGATTCTTATGCGGTTACGAAGGCCTCCTAATGGCATTTGCTCTTTCCAAATAGGATCGGGAGCGAACCAGTGCCCAATTATGATGCGATTAGGAACATGTGCTCCCATTGAAGTCAATGGGAGTCCAACCAAATCGTATCCGGATGCATAGTACTTGGTCCGTCGGACTCTCCTGATCCGAGTATGTCGGAAACCATTTCCAACCCAATTCGGTCGGGAAGCATTTCCAACCCGCATCAGATTCAGCCCCATAGTGCAAGGGAGGTGGGGTGCACGTAGTATGAACAAAACGCTACAGAACTGGAATCACCAATATGAATTATCTCAATCTAGTATTCAAAGATTTCAGTTACACCCCATATACAATAATACTCCATAAGTGGCATTACCTTAGATTACTAGTTGTCCAACAACACCTAAAACTGAAGGAAATACTTCATAACAACCAAGTGTTTTTCTCTGGGCGTTGGCTGAACTACGGCACAAACACCAATACTACCCCCATACCAAAGAGTGATCTAATTCCAAACAACCTGCTAGACATTTCCAAAGATGCGTTTTTTTGGCCTTTCCTATCCCAGGTGATTGGCTCATGCACACAAGTGAGGTGTTGTTTCTATTAGAAGCCTGGGAACACAAGGTGGAAGGGCATTTGCTGTTTCCTATGAACACAATAACTTTTCATCCTTCTTAGGTCTCTCAGACCAGACCAGAGATTCGCTTTTAATCTCTTGTCCCCGAACAAGTGACTTTTTTGTTGTTTTCATTTTACAATCCCAGTACTTTGTTTGGGCCTATTTTGACTGTATCCCACTAGCGAAAGCGCTGTGTTCAAAACATTATTCAAGAGGCAAACTTGTTTACCTGTGCCATCTTAGTGGTGGTCATTAAACACATGCCACAGCAGGGTGTGAACATGCCCAGGTCCCGGTGAGGCCACTCCTCATACACACAATGGCATTGTCATTTAAGCCATTTACAATGCCAATAGCTCTAAATTAAGCCAATGCGAGACCTATTGCATTTACAATGCTTGTTATACTGTGTTCTAATCCATAAGACACACCATTTGGACTCCTCTAGTTTTCAGAAATGTGTGGGTTTAGTAGGATTTCTTGGGGGCCAGCACACCTGGCGACAAAGACGGCACACAACCTGCACCACAAAAGTTTATGTTATCCAGTTATCATTTCCACTCTTCCTATGGCCGTGACTAGGGGCCTTCCCTGTCCTGTGTGACAGTCTACCCACACACGTGGATACCATTTTTATCTGGAGAGGTGCGCCAACGCAACATGGTATAAACTTTGTCACAAGCTACTTAATTTGTCTATATTTTTTGCTTTCAAATGTAAATCAATGGTCACAATAAACACATATTGAAAATAATGCTCCCAGAATCATTTGGCATTGTGGGCAAATCATAATACATGCTGTATAAATACACCCTATTGCCAAACTCAGATTTTAGGGGGCATTTCTAATATACAGAGCCATCCTTCACATCCAATCTATATTAATTGGATTAATTATGAAGTGGTGCATGGTTACTACACAATGAAAAATCATTGTATCTGTCGTTCGACTGATGCCTTTGGGTTTTGAAGGCTTTCGGACACCATACAAATACCATATAAATCCCTGTAACCTAAAGAGTCCGGTGAACGTTACATTATTTTATTTTCATAGATTGGCCTTCAGTGTTAAAATGTACAGATATAAACCTGGATGTTTCCCTTTTTTGTCCCACTTACACTCACTAGTTTTTATTTCAATGATAGGTTTATTTGGGAAAACCTTAATTAATCTAACCTAAAGACCCCACCGGCTGAATTCAAAAGAGCGCACACTTTTCAGAAATTTATAGATTTTGGGCTCAGCCTTCGGTTTCATGCCGTTTCCCTCACAAATTGCAAGTAGGTAGAAACCACAAACATCTGAAAGATTGACCATCACTTAAAAAACAGTGGACAAAAAATTATTTCCCCACATATTTCTGAAAGCTGGCAAGAGGATATTCTTAGCACAATAAACCTTCTGTTAATACACACACACTTTCTGGAAAGGAAAAAATAGGGCCCTCCAGGGCAAATCACAAACCTCTTACAATCCTCAAACTGTTGGGAAATAAGAACTGAAATCTGACCTGGATATTTTTTGTTGAAAAAGATTATGAGCCACAGCCTGCCCTAAATATCAAAAAGGGATGTAGTGGAAAGCAGCTTAGCAGCAAAGTGGTTAAATAAGAAATCACTGGCTGGCAAGATATAACGTATCCATAGTAATGTCATCCATAATGTCAGTGGTAAGGGGATGTGTAATGTCACCAGTGTAGTCATCAATATAATTTTAATGCCATCTGTCATATCATGTGAGAGGTCATGCACAACTGATGGGTGAGTTACAGTGTTGTATGGCGGGGTGTGAGTAATGGTTTCCATAGTTAACCATAACTGGCTAATGTCACGATATTTTCAGTTTTATTTTGCAACCAAATCTTCACGTTGTGTGTTTTAAGGGTATATTCGTTTTTATGTTCATTCATTCTCACTCTCCTGTTTCTCTCTCTCTCTTGTCACAGGCTCAAATACTATTAAAATATTCCAGTGTATCAACGATTTTGTCTGAGATCCTTGTGTAATGTGAGATTTAAATCCTTCTAACCTAGCGCTTCATTCATCCATGTTGATAAATTATGTAAATGAGCTGGACAGTGATATTACTAAGTGGAAAAGAATTGTTTATACTGCGTGCTATATAAACGGCAAGCATTTTTATAATTAGACATATATGCATGACACACTGGATAGTATTGAAATTATCAACACAGGGTTCAATAGATCTGCTTTCTGAACTCTAAATACTTTTTTCAGGCAACTAAAAAATTTATGTTTTAATAATTGTGCATGAAAAGCTTTCATGCCTGTCATCTCATGGCCACCGTGGTGACAAAGAGGCATAGTGAGTGTGAATGGACTTCTGAAACTTACATTAGACTTACATTAGAATCATATTACAAACTGCAAATAACAAAGGAGCAAACCATTTTATAGCCCAGACTTTTTAACACTACATCAGGAGGTTGGGTTTATTTATGCCGCTCACTTTCCCTTAAGACGATGCACCGGTGTTTGAGGATCACTGTACCACAAGATCAAATTTTAAGTAGAATAAATAATGAGAAAAGCTAGTCTGGAGGATGCGAGTGAAAGCGATATTGTCAAAAAAGCACCATTAATCCTTGGTCTGGTGTTGACATAACTTTCATAGCTTAAAGTAAAGAGGACCTGGGAACAAAATAAAAACTAAGAGGCATAGTCAAAGAACATAAATGTGAAATAAAAGATGATAACAGGTGCAACAACCAACTTTAAAGTTAAAAGAGAATACCCAGAAGTCGAGAACAGCAACATGTTCTCGGCTCAACCACCGATGATAAGGTTTAGTAGTCGAGAGACATGACGCAGATTAGCACAGGGCAGAGCTGCAGTGAAACACTAGGAAATGACTTTCAAACGCAATGATGTACCTAGAAGAACTAAGGCTAGAACTGTACATAAAACTGTATCCCCAAGGCATAATATGGATGTAATAGGCAGACAATGAAGACACAGAAAAGTAAGAGCATCAATGCCTTTGAAATATGGTGTTGGGGGCGACCACTATGAATTCCCTGAACATGATCGAATAAAGTCAGAGCTTTAATTATAACCACAGTCGGCCAGACTGAATCTCTCATATTTTGAACACATCATGAGAAGACCCAATGTCCTGAAAAATACTGTGATGCTAGGAAAAGTCAAAGGAAAAAGAGGAAGAGAACGACCAGAAGCAAGGAACCTTTAAGAAGTCTGAGAACCAAAAAAAGAAGGTCGGGTGTTCTGGTAACGCTCTATCTCTGTGGTCGCTGGGCATTCAATTGCAAGCTAACAGTGGCTCTCATGCTGAGGTTGAGTAGCTGGGACATGAGAATTGCCTGTCAGCTGGTCTGGCAATATGCAGCTGCCCGAATGCTAAGGCAGCACTGTAAAATACCACCTTCTGAAAAATGTGTTTTTACTTTTTTACCTTCTTATTTCTGTTTGCTTGGTTCATTCTCTCACTACTTCTTTTCGTCTTGCTCTCCTTTATTCTTTCCATATTAGTGTACCTAAAGTTCTTTAATTTTTCTTCTGCTTCCTTTAACTCTTTCTCTTTTCTCCTCTTTCTAGCTTTTACAACCACTTTCCTTTTCTCATTTATTTGCCCTGCATTCTTTCTGCTTCTTTTCTTTTTTTTCAATTATTTGTTTCTTTCTTTGGAGGTTTTTTTCTTTCTCTACTTGTCGTCTTTTTCCTATCTTGTTTCTAACTTGTTCCTTCCTCTTTCTTTCTTATCTCCCTAATCTGTTCCTTGCCCTGTTGTCTTATTTGCTCTTCCTTCTTTTGTTCTTATATTTTCTACTTTTTCTTCCCCTTATATAACTTTCACTTACATTTTTCCCCTTTTTCTCACCTACTCTTCTGTTCTCTTCCATTCACTTTCTTTCTTGGTTTTTCCGTCAACTTTTATACTTTTTCTTTCTTTGACTCCACTTCCTCAGCTTCGTTTCTACTCTTGCTCCTTTTGTTCTTTATTTCTTCATTTTCTTTGTTTTCACTTCTTTCTGTTTCTTTTTCTCGCTTTCTCTCTAATGTTTTCCCTTTCTTTCATTCTATATTTCTCTTCCTCAGTCTCCTTTCTCTCCTGTCTTTTTGTCTCATTCTCTCATGTCTTTCTCGCTCTCAAGTAGAAGTTTATTCATGATTTGGAACTCCTAGGAGGTCCACATAAAACAAAACAAAATACAAGGTACACACACAGTAAGTTAAAACAGGATCTCAAAGCCTGATGTACGAGTTACTTACCTTCGGTAAAGATGCATCTGATAGAGACGAGTCTAGCCGCAGATTCCTTAACGTAGAATTATCCCCAAACGTGAGACTGGACCCGAAACTTTTGCCACAGCATCCCTGCGCGCCGAGGGGACGGCGCCACGCGACTCCGCCCAGGCGTCGGCTGCATACGTGACATCAGCGAGGTCACATAAGTCCCACCCCGATGCGCCTACGTCAGTTTTCTTCTGAGAACTTTTCAGCCCCACAACGCGGAGCCATCAGACAAAACTGTGGGAGTATGGGAACAGTGTGCGAAAGAGCAGAAAAAGAATGGTGATGAACAACACCATAAGGAGCAGTGTCAACACTGCAGCAGTCAAAGGCAGGGAAAAGAAAAAAGAAAAGAAAAAGAACAGAGCACAGCCCGGAGCAGCCAACCTGCCAGGATGTAGACAGCCCCCTCTGGAGACAAGGAACACATGCAAAAATGTCAAGACAACATACAGCAGAACCACAACCCCAACAAAGGGGAACTGGTGTCAAGACAAACAGGAACGACACATCTCCAGGGGAACCCAGCACAGAGTGCAACAACCCCCCCCCAAGGGGCAAGGGCACGGTGAGATGACCCCAACCCAGAGGGTAGCAGAGGGACCAGAACCCTTAGCAACCAAGAGGAGAGGGAGGGGAGGGAAGGAAGTTAAGGCAAGCCCCTAACCTGGACCAGAGCAGAGGGGCACAGGAGAACTTATAAATCCATCCTCCAAAGTGTCAAAGAGGAGGAAGGAACAAGAAACAGAACAAATCATCTCATTAAAAGAGCGAAAGAATGCACTCACAGAAGATATAGCCACCCCTCGGGAGGCGAGTGCAGAACACCAAGCCAAAGGCCCTCGCACAACAGGGAGGAAGGGTGGACAGTGAATGAATCTGCGGCTAGAATCGTCTCTACCAGATACATTGTTACCGAAGGTAAATAACTCGTACATCTGATAGAGACTACTAGCCGCAGATTCCTTAATGTAGAATAGATACCCTAGCCATACCCACGGGGAATGAGGGTCTGCGAAAGGGCCCCACCGGCCTGGACATAACAGAGGGTCCCACAGGGGACCAGTCCAATGGACAAGGCGAGGAATCTCATCCCCGCAGGCAAGGGGAACCCCCACAGCAAAACGCCACTGATCCCACCGGGGCGGGGGAAGAAGAAAAGGAGAAAAGAGGAATCCCACTCCCACTCAACAGAGGAAACAAGGCAAGGCAAGGAGAGGCCGAAGCATCCCATGTCCTTAGAGGGCAACAGAACCTCCTTCCAAGGCAAGGATGAGGAAGAAAATCAACCCAGAGGCTCCAAGGAGATAAGGGAAAAAGAAGGAAGAGCAGCCCGGGGCACCCAGGAAGACCGGCAGGCAGCGCCTGAAAGAGGGAGGAACACAAGAACCCTCCCAGCCCCCAGGACAACAAACATGAGGGCGAAGAAGGCCCGCACACACCACGGAGAGGGGTATGTATACATGACCCAAAAGGAAGCAGAACCAGAGTCACGACGCCAGGCTGCAGACAGCAGATCAGGCCTGGCGAACAGCGCAGCAACCCCAGAGAAGGACACTTCGGGGTGCCACCAAGGCATTCCCACTCAGCAACAAGGAAATTGCACCTGCAAGTGCATAAGTGCCACAGAGAGCAGAGACCCGAAGGCAACCACAACTCCCCAGCACATAACAAGCTATATAACAGCTACCATTACCCGACATAGGGTATGTTAGTCCCCAAAATGGGAACCCTCTTAGGAAGAAACTTCGCAGCAGAGGTAAACAGAAAGAGCTGCGAGGGAAAAAAAACAGCAGAAGGCTTGTCAAGCAGCCAAGAGAAGAACAGGAGGCCTAGTGTCAGGGCCAACCTGGTGTGAATAGCCTACAACAAAACACACACAGTCAAGAAGGTCTGACCAGCAGCCAACAGAGCCACAGTCCAAAACAAAGAGGACTCTCAGGCACATGAAGCACACAGATCACACAACGGGGGCGACTCGCACCAACGAAAGAACAGCTCACAAAATCAAGACCAACCCACAGGTCACTGAGGAGGAGAAGAAGGAGGAGGAGGAGGCCGAAGCCCCGCCAAGAACCGCCGGATGGCTGAGTCTGCCGGGTGGTGGAACAAAAGGGTGCCATCAAAGGGAAGATCCACCAGCCGTTCCAGCACATTTTCCCGGAACACATTGTCCCGAAGCCAAGCATGGCGGCGAAGGGCAACCGAAGAATCCATGGCACAACCAAGCACCTCTGAAATGTCCAGAGCGGAGCGAAGAATAAACGCCGCCAGCTTCCGGCCATCTAATGCATGGTGCCGCAAGTCAACACCAGCACCCTCCTGAGAAGCTGCAGATCCAAGGGACTCTGCCGAGTCCCACAAGCAAGATGTTGCCCTAGCCAACACACACAAAGTGTTAAGGGCCCGCAGAGCCACACTGGTCGAAGCAAACATATTGCGACCCCAAGAGTCCAGCCAGCGGGCCTCCCATGAAGGTGGAGACAACAGCGACGGCAGGGAAGGAAAGGCGGTCCGCAAAAGGGGGCCACTGGCAGATTGGTGGAGGGAAAGACACACCGGGTCACGCGATGCTGGAAGGTGCCAGTGCAGAGGGTGTTGGGGCAGTGGATCCCCGGTGGCGGGGCGCCCCCAAGTCCCCATCAGAGAAGAATGGAGCGAGCCCTCAAAGGGAAGCAGCAGCTCCCTCCCACCAGAGCCCTGGGGAAGAACCTCCAAAAGATGATCCGTGGGGAAATGGGCAGCAAGATCCCCCATGCGCAAAATTCCCACAGCCGTGGAAACAGAGCGAGTGAAGGCCGCACCCGCCTCCATAGGGCCCCGCGGCAGAAAAAAGCAGCTCCTCCGTGGACAACGGCTGCAAACTAAGGTGGTCATACCCTAAACTAAGCGGAGCGGGGAAGGGCCAGGCCCGGAAAGGAGAAAGAGGAGCCGAAGAGTGGGGGACCTGTGGTTCCTCCGGTGAAAACCGCGGCCCCGGCAAGGAGCCGTCTTTTGATGACGGGGAAAAAGCCATGACGCGGCGGCCCGTCTCCAGCGAGAACGACACCAGCAGGCGCCCAACCTTTGGGGAAGAGGGGGCATCCGAGGACGAATCCATGACCTGACGCCTGTCCGGAGCTGTAGAGTCCGCAACCTGGAGCAGGGCGTCGTCGTCGTCCAACACCACAGGAGATGCCTGACAGGCCTCCACACGTCACACGGCGCAGGGGACCGGGGCTGGGCTGGAGCCGAGATGGCCAAGGGACAGCGCAGGAATGGCGCGGACTCGACCTCCGATGAGGCAGCCGTCTGCATGAAGGGACGAGAAGCACCTGGATAGCGACAAGGAGTTCCCCGCCAGCCTTGACCCATGGGGGGACAAGAGGGGTCCACCGACCCCCATGGCGGCACCAAGGCCGACTCAACCTCTGGCGAGGCAGCCGCCTGCGTGGAGGGACAAGAGGGACCCGGGGACTGACAAGGAGTCCCCCGCCAGCCTCGACCCATGACAGGATGAGAGGGGTCCACCTCAGCCTTACACAGAATAGCCACCTGTCTAAAGGGCTTAGGGGGGCTTGGGGATGCGACCCGAGCCCCGGCGACCTCCCGAGTCACCATAGGGGCTCCCGCAGGAGTTTGCGGTGAAGCAGAGGCGCCGTGGTCCGAAGGAGGGACCTCCAAAGTGCCGCACCCCAACGGCACGACATCCTCCGAGCCAGGATCCGAACCAATCGGCGCCAGAGCCGCAGGCGGTGCCGCGGAGGACCCCGCACAGTGCAAGGGATCCGTCAACGTCCCAGGAGGTGAAGGAGGAGGAGAAGCCAGGGAGGCCTGCAAAGCCGCCGCATATGTCTCCATCTGGGCTCTTAACGCCCCCTCACCGGGAAACGGTGGATATGGGGACGATACGCGGGCCACATTACCTGCTGCGAGCACATGCCCCCAACAGGCCGGAAACCAGCCCTCGGGGACAAACTGCGACACTTACCGACAGGGGAGTGACTCTCTTGTGGCACAGGAGAGGGATGAGGACGATGACGGCCGCTTTGAAAACCTTCCGCAGAAGCTGAGCGAGGTGACGTTGCCGATCTGCAGATGCGAGCGAAGAAAAGTTTCATCTGGCGTTCCCGCCCCGACTTTAACTTCAACCGTTGGCACGCCTCGCAATCGGTGCAGCCGTGATCCTCCCCCAAGCACCACATGCAAATGAGGTGAGGGTCCTTCGTTCGCCAACATCAAGCGTCCACAAGACGAACACGTCTTAAAGCTCGAAGGCATACGCACACTATTCCCACAACACACGCAAGAGCGAAGGAAAAGGCCTAACAGGCTCGGAGCACGAACCGGATCCACGTTGCACGCGGAAAAGGAAAAAAACTGACATGGGCGCGACGGGGTTGGACTTATGTGACCTCGCTGACGTCACGCGTGCGGACGACGCCTGGGAGGAGTCGCATGGTGCCGTCCCCCCGGCGTGCAGGGATGCTGTGGGAAAAATATCCGGGTCCAGTCTCACGCCAGGGATAATTCTACGTTAAGTAATCTGCGGCTAGTAGTCTCTATCAGACACTCCCAATATCACCATCAACGGCATTCAACACAAATGCAAAAAATATTTAAAAAGTTAAAACCATGAATACACAAGTTTTAATTTGGCAGTTTGAGCAATAAATACATGACATCAGCAGTCGCAAGCCCAGAGAATTTTAAAAAGAGGTTTCTCGGAGGGCGTGGCCAAGATGGCGACCTGAACAGCAGCAGGTCTCCGAGGCTCCCCGCTCCGGACCCCCATTCCCAGCCTTATACGAGCTAATAACCCCCGACTCAGCGAGCATCTGGCCCGTAAGAGCACAGGGTCATCAGCGCTCGGCCCACAAGCAGTTTTGGACCCCGAAACCCGACGGACGGCTGAGACAGCCGCGAGCGGCTGCCGTTCACGAAATGGCGGCCATCTGAGCCCAGAGCAGAGGGACGAGCGGCCGGGCCTCCGAAAACACAAGTGGCCAGGTCCCTAGCGGCACGGGAGCCAGATACCAAAACGACGCAGCTCCTGGCTTCCCTTCCCAGCGGTGGTGGCACTGTCATCCCGGCTGCTGCAGCCGACTGGAGCACCTGGCGGGTGTCGAGGCCCCCCCCGGGCTGTCGCCAAAATCGAGGTCGCCAGCTGAAGGTGGCCCGGCTGCGCTCTCACCGACACGGATCCCCCCGCGACGGGGGCGCCACCCGGTGAGTGCAGCAGCGACCATCCTAGCAAAGGGCACGAACATTGGACTGCAGCCAGAGGCAGCACTGCGGCGCTCGAGATCCCCGGCCGCCGTGAAACTCTAGGCCGGGGTCTGGCGGCCTACGCATTCTAGCAGCTGCGTTCCTGCTGGGGCGGGGGGGTTCCTAGCCCTCAACTTAGGCCCCAATTGCACAAACGGACGCCTGGCGGCCCCTGAGACTTTTCCCACATGGTGCTCCATTGGCCGTGCCGTTGGTGAGTGCGGGGCCTACGGCCACAGCGGGCAGGCTGCGACGCGAGTCGAACACACACCCCACATTGGGACCCTGAGACCTGCGGCCGATCCACCAGCGGATCTCCCTGTGAGGAAAGTCAGGAAAATGGTCAGGCGATTTAGTCGATGTTTCTTAAGTAATTTTGCCCGGCGTTAAACGCCTCTAATACCATACGAAGGTTATCAAATAAAGAGGCAGGCGCTGGAGACAGGAAGACAGGAAACAAGTTTTATTCCGACGGAGTAGAACACATCAGATCGGACAACAAGGTATCGTCTCGAGGTGCTCTCTAGCAGCCTCTCTGAGGCCTGGCCTTTTATACACTGGTTTACGACATGTGGCCGCTCTTTATTACAATAAAGACATTGTGAAGTAATGAAAAATGACATCCCCGGTACCCCCCCAGTTCCGGCTCATTCCAACACGTGGCTACAGTAGAGGTCCTCACCCCCCATACAACAGGAGGGGGGCTATCACGCAGCTGAGTGTTCCGCCGATTTCTTTGGAATGTGTGCGCCTGATCGAATCTCAGGGGGTGGGGAGGTCATGATCAATAGTAGCTCCTTTGAAGAGGGGCGAGTGCATACAGTAGTGGGCAATAAACTGTATCCTCAGGCCAAGGGATGACCAGCGGTCCGTGCAGACAATCGGGCTCAGAGGAAGGGGTTATCAAAGGAGAGATATTCATGAAAGAAAGGATTGGTGTGGACAATCGAGCATAGAGGAAGGGTTTATCAAAAGAGGGGTATTCATGGAAGGAAAGGAGGTGTTGGTCAGGCGCGGGGTGTGATTCCCAGAGACAGAGTCATGCGGAAGAGGAGGGTTCATGACTTGTGCATGTGAGCGCGGGGGCAGCCAGGGTGCATGGGGGATGCTTGCAGGGTCAGGGAGTGCGCTGATGATCGATCGTGAACAGGGAGACCATGGTACCTAAAATGGCTGTCGTGTATGTTCATACGTGAGTCTGAGGGATGGGCAAGATGGCGCAGATGATCAGTTCACAAACTAAAATTCCACAGTCCTCCCTTTTAACATGTCTCGCCAGCTTGTCAATTCGGATCTATCCCCATAAGACCACGTATTTCTATCTCATAGAGGGGACTCATGTGCTCAGTTCTTAAGTCCAAAGTCTTAGGGCACATACAGTTAGAAATGAGTGAACACAAAGGTGGCAAACATTGAATACCTAAGCAACACCCATCACGACTGGTATCAGTATAAATGTAAACAACCTCCATCCCCAGTCCTTCAAAGTGTCCCAAAACCAGCTTCCAAGCGACCATCCTTCTTGCTCCTGGTGAACCTCTGAGGATAGTCTGTGGAGGTGTTCGATTGCTTTGTAGACTGAAGGCGAGTTATCTGGCACGTAGGTGCAACAGCTGGAGCCGACGATGCGGCATGCTCCTCCACGGTCGGCCAGAACCACATCTAGAACAAGGCGGTTTTGAAGAGCCACCAGGCGGACTGCCTGAAGCTCAGCCGTGTTGTTAGCGAGGATGCCAGCCGTGATGTTAATGGTTGTTTCTACTGCCTGAGTCAGGTGTCGGATAGCGCGGCTATTTGCCATTGGGCCCCACAGAGGAACAAGTCCCTTCACCGCATCCAGGAACTATGCTCCGGTGGAGTCGGCTTGTCCAATGTCTCCGGCGCGCTTTTGCCGGTGATGGTAGGCTGGGGCCACATACGTGGGGGGAAGAATGAAGGCGACGTAGCACGTACCCCTCCAACCTTTCGGAAGCCAAGTGTAAGCTTTGATGCCACAAACAAAGTACATATTCGGAGAAGCAACAAAGGAGGGGGGGTCAACTGAGACCAATGTTCTGGTGATGTGGCAGGAACTGTGACCCACCAGCTGTGTTCCCTGGCCTTCGAGGCACACGAGACCTGTGACATTGATGACAGACAGGGCCACAGTCAGAGTGGCAGCCGTTCGCTTCAACAGGTGGGAGAAGGTGGGTCTAGCTGGATTGTGGAGCACTTGCATTTCAACTCGTTCTTTGGCAGGGATGTTCATATGGAAGGAGGAACCTGAGGTCACAGGACAAAAGGGGGCAGACGTCCTTCCTGTTTTGTTCAGCCAGAACCCATAGTAGAAGTGTGACACTGTTTGACCAGAAGCGGCGTTGTCCTTGTGGCTTTCCTGCAAGAGGATCAACCAGGCGAGGCAGGAGCCGTGAACTGAGAAAGGAGAAGGGATGAAGGGGATGGAGTGTCCAGTGGCATGCGGGAGCAACCCGCAGACCCAGCAGTTTGTGGCATTTGCAGCAAGGTTGTGCTGGTGCCATAGTTGCACGAAGGAATTGTTCCAGAACTCCTTACGCCTTTCTCGGAGCTGAGGCGAAAGGGAGATCAGGTGATGCTCTTTCATGGTGGTTGGCTGTGCAGTGGTCAGCAATATCTGATGAGCGGGTGTGCTGTCCTCCAAGATCCAGAAGGAAGTCATGAGGAGGAGGCAAAGGAGGAAGAGAATGAAGAAGGCGATTGTCTTTGATTTGTGCAAATTGTCAGCCTTTGGGTTCCTGTAGTGGGTATTTCCGGTTGCGTCCATCATCTTCTTATCTGGCGCTTCCATCATCTTCTTATCTGGCGCTTCCATCATCTTCAAGGTGCTCGGTAGTGGGCAGAACCACAGACTTTGTTTAGCTTCTCTCCGGGTAACCCGTGGTTGTTTTAGGCCACCGTTCTGTGATTTTAACTTAGTCCGTGGTCTACTTAGCCGAAGCTCCCTCCTTTCGACGCAGGAAATACCCTTCCCGGGATGGCACAGTGGGATCAGGGAATTTTGCAAGTTCAAGTGCCTCGGTATCAGGATAGCAGTTCAGTGATGGCCGGTCTTTGTTCAGGAGCTTCTTGGGTGTCGACATTGTCTGTCGTGGCCAGGGTCGAGGAGACCTTCTTGCAGTGGTGGGCGTGCAGCCAGTGCCTTTTCCCCTCTACTCGAAGAGCCGTCCGAGTGGTGATCAGTACTTGCCAGGGGCCCGTCCACCGGGGTTCCAGACTCTTTGCCCGTTGAAAATTCCGGACTAAAACATAATCTCCCGGTTGGATATCGTGACCGGGACCCCTGGAAGCATCGGGGATGGCCTGCTGCACCTGTTGATGAATGACAGACAACGTTTTAGTTAACTTGTATAAATAATCTGACAGCAGGACGTCGGGGACGTCGTGAATGGATGTTGGTTTGGGGGCAGTCCAGAGGTTCATTGGTCGCCCAAACACAACCTCGTAGGGGGTCAAGTGGTGCTTAGTGGGAGTGGAGCGCATCGATAGCAATGCCAGTGGGAGGGCATCTGGCCACTTAAGTCCTGTAGTGGCCACTATTTTTGACAGTTTCAGTTTCAGTGTAGCATTGTGTCGCTCAACTAGGCCAGAGGATTGGGGGTGGAAGACCGCATGGAACCTCTGCTTTACCCCCAGCCCCTTCAAGATTAGTTGGATAACTTCAGCTATGAAGTGGGGGCCATTGTCGCTCCATAAAATTCGACAAAGGCCGTAGCGAGGGAAAAACTCTTTCAGTAGTACTTTGGCAGTAGTCATGGCAGTGTTATCACGGGTTGGATAGGCTTCCACCCATTTGCTGAAGGCGCATACAATGACTAATACGTACTTCAGGCCTTGGCATCTCTCCAGCTGGATGTAATCCATCTGGAGGACCTCAAAGGGGTGGTCGGGGATCCCAAACCCTCCCCGGGGTACCACAGTTCCTTTCCCAGGGTTGTGTTGTAGGCAGATAAGGCACTGCTGGACCAGGCGTTTGGCTGAGTCGGGGATTTTGTTGTTGTGCCAGACTTTGGAAATGAGTTCAATCATGGGGGCAGAACCTATGTGTGCAGGGGAGTGTGCCATAGTCAGTATGGGAATCAAGTATGAGTCAGGCAGCAACCATTTGTTAGTGTCTTTTGTCCGCCAGCAGCCTTCATCGTCCTTCAGACCCACCCGTGCCCATTCAGTCAGTTCGTGAGGTGTGCTGGCCGATTGGATGTCCCTAATCGTTTCCCTAGCGTCAGTCCATTTTTCCGCTTGTGACCTGGTCACATATACGTGTCATTGTCCTATTCTCAGCTGTGGTTCGGGCAGTGATGTCGGCCAGTGCGTTTCCCTGTCCAACTAAGTCCGTCACCTTCTTGTGTGCCTGGCATTTGATCACTGCTAATCGTTTGGGGAGGAGAACTGCTTCAATCAGGGCGGAGACTAGATCTCCGTGAAGGATGGGCGTGCCGTGGGACGTCAGGAATCCCCTTTCCCTCCACAAGAGCCCAAAATGATGAACCACCCCGAAGGCATACTGGCTGTCCGTGTAAATGTTCGCCGTGGTTCCTGCTGCTATGATACATGCTCGTGTGAGGGCAATTAGCTCTGCCGCCTGTGCGGATCGTTGCGTGATGCGGGCTGTTTCAACTACTGTTCGGGCTGTCGTCACCGCATAGGCAGCTGAAGTGGTGCCGTCTGGGAGTTTGATACAAGAGCCGTCTACCCATAGTTCTCCATCAGGGTCTGTAAAAGCAATGTCTCGGAGGTCAATTCTACTCCTAGTCTGTTCGTCCGTGAGGGTCACACAGCCGTGTATAGGGGGCACATCGGGGCCATTTTCAGGCAAGGGCAACAGTGTAGCAGGATTCAAAGTAGTGCATCTCTTCAGAGTGATGTGGGGTGCAAGTAGGGTCAATTCGTACCCCGTCAGTCGTGCACTAGTCAGGTGTTGAGTCTTGGTCTGGTTCAAAAGGGTATCAACTGCGTGGGGTACTAACACCGTGAGAGAGTTTGAAAGTACAATTCCCTCACTCTGACGGATAGAGACAGCAGCGGCGGCTACTGCTCGAAGGCAGGCAGGTAAAGCTCTGGCGACTGGGTCAAGAGTGGCAGAGAAGTAGGCACAATGGCGTTGTTTGGAGCCGATGGGCTGAGTTAGAACAGACAATGCGCATCCCTCCCTTTCGTGAGTGAAGAGGGAGAAGGGCTTGGAGTAATCTGGTGTCCCTAGGACGGGGGCTGAGCAAAGGGCATCCCGCAACTCCTTAAAGGACGCTTGGCATTCGGGGGTCCAAGGGAGTGGGAAGGAAACATCTTTGGCCAACAGGGAAAGTAGGGGCTTTATAATGAGACTGAAATTTGGTAACCATTGTCGGCAAAAAGAGGTAAGGCCCACCAATGAACAGACTTGCTTCTGTGTCTTTGGGATGGGGGTGTCTAGGATGGTTTGGATTCGGTCGGGTGTAAGTTTCCTCCCTTCTTTGGACAGGAGATGGCCTAGGTATGTCACTTGAGGCTGGCAGAACTGCAGTTTCTTTTTGGAGACTTTGTGGCCATTCTCTGCAAGAAAGTGCAAGAGTTGGATAGTGGCCGTGATTGCAAGTGGAGTGGTGTCGGCCGCCAAAAGGATATCATCGACATATTGGATCAACACCACTCCATCTGGTAGCTGGACGGCGTCCAGCTGTCTTTGGAGGGCCTGGCTGTAAATGCTGGGACTTTCAGTGTAGCCCTGGGGAGCTCTACAAAATCGGTACGAACGGTTTTTAAAGTGAAGCCGAAGAGATAACGGCTGTCTGGATGGATGGGGATAGAGAAAAATGCATTCTTGAGATCAATAACGGTGAAGGTGGTGGCAGTGGACGGGATGAGGGTCAGAATGGTGGTGATGTCTGAGACTACGGGGTACTGTGGCACCACCACTTTGTTGACTTCTCGCAGGTCGATGATGAAGCGGTACGCTTTCTCATCTCCCTCACCTTGCTTCTTAACAATGGGTAGGATAGGGCTGTTGCAGACATTACTAACCACTTCCTCTACCACTCCTGCATCTACCAGGGACTGAATAATTGCTACCAATGCCTTCTCGCCTTCGGGCGATATCCGGTACTGTGGGAGTTTCGGGAGTATTGCGTCTGGTCGAACAGTTATGTGCACAGGGTCGATCATCATTCGTCCTACATCCGAGTCGTTTCTGGCCCATAGGTACAGGGGTAGGGTGTCGAGCAAGGTTAGGTCAGCATCAGTTATAGAGTACATATGTCGTGCGGGGCGGGATCTGGACATGCTCGAGTTGTCGTACAGGATGACTCGGACTCCATCTGGGGAACACCTAATAGTAGCTCGGAAATGTTTTAGTAAATCAATACCCATAATGGCGTCAGGAGAGTTGGAGGAGAGCAGAAATGTTGTGTCAGTGGGGTTGTTTCCTAGGTCAAAGGAGATAGGTACAGACAGGGGATTAGTGGAGGGCGTTCCATCGAAACCTATCGATGTAATGTGTGAGCCAGACAAGGGTGCCCTTGGAATCAGTCGCTTTGATAACACACTACGTGTCGCTCCAGTGTCTACCAAGAATGGAGACTTTGTACCCAGGACCTTAGCGGTGACGTAAGGACCTTGCTGGTCAACACAGAGCTCGACTGGATCCCTCCCTTGCCCCTGGCAGTCCTATGCGAAGTCGGGAGTGTTCTCACTGTCAGATAGTTGGTACTGGTTCTGTCGGGGACGGTCAAATGTGTTCGGTCTTCCTGGTCTGTCGCTGTTGGTGTCGTTTGTGTACCCCCGTCCCTGTCCTCTAGTCCTGGGGCCATTCGTCATGTCCCTCGTTTCTTTATTTTTAATTAGTTCCAGAAGAGCCGGACATTGAGACTTCCAATGCCCGAATCCTTTGCAAAATGCACACTGATTATCTTCTATGTCCCTTCGTCCAGAGTAGGGAGTGGGTGTGCGGTCCTTTGGGGGTGGATTTCTAGGGGCGATCGATTGGTAGCTCCCCCTGTGTAGTTCTTTCCCGACTGCCACCCCTTGTATCTGGGCTATCATCACCCTTTCTTTCAAATCTTTCTTCTTTCTCTCGGTTGCCCTATCATTCTCATTCTTTTGGTGTTCGTAGTACTGAGCCATTTGGAGGATAGCGGCGGGTTTGGAGGCCCCCCAATTACTCTCGCTCGTTTGTAACTTTTCGGAAACCTCTCGTGACAGACCCTTTACGTAGTTTTGCACAAATAGGTGTTGTCCGGTTGCGGTGGTCATGTCTTGGCCACTGTAGTCGGAGAACACCGTTTCAAATCGGGAGAAGTATTCTGATACGTCTTCCTGGGGTTTCTGACGGCAAGCCGTGACTATTGACCAATCTACCTTTTTCTCTGGGATCAAGGTTTTTAGCTTCTGAACTATTTTGTCCGGAAGTTCCAGTATGTCTTTTATCGGTTTCCTTCCGGGCTCTCGTCGTCTATCTAGCTCACTGAGTTCATTCCAGGTATGTCCGAACAGATCTGTGTGTTCGGCTTTCCGGATTTGCTTCCACACGTCAGCCGGCAGACATAACCCGAAAAACAAATCAATGTCTGCTAGAGTCATTATCGTTGAGCCCAAGGCTGTGACTAATTCGGTGTAAAATGCTGTCGGGTTCTTCCTTAAATCAGGCAGGGTTTGCCTAAAGGTTAAAATATCTTGTCGATCCCAGGGTTGGTAAACCCAATTGTACACAACCCTTCCTTTTGCATCTGCGTGGTTGATATCGTCGTTTGTTCCCTGACCTCTTGGGGGAACCCAGTAGGGGGCGGCTTCTCTGATAGGCATCATAGTGTTGGCTACTTCTAATGGGGACTCAGCCGTTTCAGGGACTGTGATCTTAACCTCTGGTTTCTGTTCTGTGAGGTGGCGGAAGACTTCAAGCGTTTGCATGAAGAGGTCCGTCACATCGCGTTCAGTCCCATCTCCAACATCGACCTTTCTATATAGAGCCGTCAGCTTAGCAGGACCCTTAGTTTAATACCTATCCTCATATGCGTTCAGGGTGTGGTAGCTGAACCGTAAAATGAAATGCCGTCTGTGGCTACCGGCATGTGAATTGTGCATATCCATCGTATATTCTTCGCTCTCCTTCCGTTCTACCAGTGTCTTTGCTATCTTGTCAATCCCATCCCGCTCGTCTTTGCTCAACCTATTTGGTCTGGCTGTTGACTGCTTGCTAGTCTCGAGTTCATCTGATGTTGTTACCAATGTGGCCGGTGCGAAGGCCGTAAGAGCCGGGGCACTAGCGCTAGGGTCACCCTCGCCCGCACTCAGAACTGGTAGGTGCTGTGCCAGAGGCTGGCAGGGGGCATAAGGAGGGGGCATGTAGATAATCGGAGGACCTAGCCGTAACTCGTCATTTGCCCGTTGTTTGGAGGGCATCTCCGGGTAGAGCGTAGAGGGGGTCCTAACAGGGCATTGGCCTGCCGACCCTGATTCTTGTGTTTGTCTAATTCCTCTCTCCTTCTTATTTCTTCGTCTAGTTCCTTAGCGGCCAGGTGGGCTGCCTTTCGTAACTCTTTCCCTATTCTTGCTTCTTCTCTTTTCCTTCGTTGCTCTGCTTCTTTGCGCCACATGCCGATACTATCGAGCATGGTGGGTGTTGCCTTATTTGTTCTAACAGCTGCTTCTAGCGCTTTTATTTTATGATCATCAAAGGAACCTATCAGTGGCCACTGACTTTCGGGGTCCTTTTTTGTATATTTATGCCATAACTTACTATAAGCTATAGCGACTAGTCCTTGTTTAGTGAACATGTCCTTATTAGCGGTGCCTTCCAATGGAGCTGGATGGTTCATCTCTAATAAGCGGTCCGGGTTGTACCAACTACCAATCAGTGGGGAGAAGACAGGCATGACAGATTTCAACGGGGGACAAAGGTCCGCACTACCTATCTCTCACTGTTTGCAAAGACTAGACAGAATATGGCTATTCTACGTTATTTGCAAGCAGAGAACCTCAAAAGAACTATACTCCAAACAATCTATGTTCGGACAATCAATCAGTGGGGAGAAAAATAGGTACGGCAGATTACAATGGGGGAAAAAAGTCCGCGTTACCTACCCTTCACTATCCGCAAAGGGAGATAGAATATTCCTATTCCTCCCCGTTTGCAGGCAGCGAATATCTCAAAGAGCGACAATGCAAATACTAGTATTTCAATCAATCAAACAATTAATCAATCAATTCGCAATTCGTCGTGTGTCGCGACCTTACCCGGACCGCATGGACAGTTTCTCGTCTTCCGCTTCCAGCGCCCGATCGTCCTCTACTCTCTGCTGCTACCGCGGCACTCCTGATGGTTCCCAGTCAGGACCGTAGATCACTCGGGAGAGGTCTGCTTGGAACCAGTGAAGTTCGGATGATCGGCTGTCAGATGAGGGTCTATCGGACAGGAGCTCTCCCGATCGTTGCAGTCGTTCACTCTGTCGTCGGGACCTCTCCCACTGGATCCACGTGTCGCTGATGGGCCCCACACTTGGGACGCCAAGTGAGGAAAGTCAGGAAAATGGTCAGGCGATTTAGTCGATGTTTCTTAAGTAATTTTGCCCGGCGTTAAACGCCTCTAATACCATACGAAGGTTATCAAATAAAGAGGCAGGCGCTGGAGACAGGAAGACAGGAAACAAGTTTTATTCCGACGGAGTAGAACACATCAGATCGGACAACAAGGTATCGTCTCGAGGTGCTCTCTAGCAGCCTCTCTGAGGCCTGGCCTTTTATACACTGGTTTACGACATGTGACCGCTCTTTATTACAATAAAGACATTGTGAAGTAATGAAAAATGACATCCCCGGTACCCCCCCAGTTCCGGCTCATTCCAACACGTGGCTACATTAGAGGTCCTCACCCCCCATACAACAGGAGGGGGGCTATCACGCAGCTGAGTGTTTCGCCGATTCCTTTGGAATGTGTGCGCCTGATCGAATCTCAGGGGGTGGGGAGGTCATGATCAATAGTAGCTCCTTTGAAGAGGGGCGAGTGCATACAGTAGTGGGCAATAAACTGTATCCTCAGGCCAAGGGATGACCAGCGGTCCGTGCAGGCAATCGGGCTCAGAGGAAGTGGTCATCAAAGGAGAGATATTCATGAAAGAAAGGATCGGTGTGGACAATCGAGCATAGAGGAAGGGTTTATCAAAAGAGGGGTATTCATGGAAGGAAAGGAGGTGTTGGTCAGGCGCGGGGTGTGATTCCCAGAGACAGAGTCATGCGGAAGAGGAGGGTTCATGACTTGTGCATGTGAGCGCGGGGGCAGCCAGGGTGCATGGGGTATGCTTGCAGGGTCAGGGAGTGCGCTGATGATCGATCGTGAACAGGGAGACTATGGTACCTAAAATGGCTGTCGTGTATGTTCATACGTGAGTCTGAGGGATGGGCAAGATGGCGCAGATGATGTTCAGTTCACGAACTAAAATTCCACACCTGGCGGTGCCTGCGACTGGGACGGGGGTCCGTACCTCCCTGCAGAGTGTAACTCAGACGGTGATTGAGGTGAGGGGCGCCTGGCGGATCGCTCCGGGTGTGATGGATGTCTCCCGCTGGCGAAGGGGAGAGACACCGCAAGACCTGCTGAGTCCCGCCCCCCGGACGACTGCATGGCGGACCAGCGTGACCCCGGCCTCCCTGGGGTCCCCTTCAGATCTTGGCGCTTCTGCCCGGGGCCTGTGCTAGCCGGTGGGTGGCAGCTCGCGGGGTGACGCAGGTGGCTGCCCCCCCTGACTTTGAGGAGACAGTGGTGCCCAGAGGGCCGTCTGCTGTTGGATCTGCCCCCGGCGACACCTTGCCTTCACTTCCTTCCTGAGAGGGGCGCCTGCTGCTGACGGCGGGCCTGGATCCCCTCCCCCCCGACATCGCTTGACACGGGACCGGCAGAACCATATCGCACCGCGAGCGTAGGGGAAGCGGCCCAGGCAAGGAAGATGGCTAATACAGGAAGACGAGGCAGGCGGACGATTACCGTGATGCTCACCAAAGGCCCCCCCAAAGGTGACAAGAACCCACCTTCGCCCTCAGCCAAGCCCTCTGCCGACCAGTGGGACGGAGATGTCCCAATCACCAAATCCTTCTTGGAAACGCTATTTAACTCCCTACAAGACGACTTCCAGGCTTTGAAGCAAGATATGGCCAGGGAGCACCGGGAACTTCGCCGGGATGTGGACGGGCTGGGCGAACGAGTGGCAGCTATCGAGGAGGCAGAGCAGTCAAGGGACGAAGAAGTGGAGCAGCTCCAACAAGAGATTATTCGTCTCCGTGATCAACAAGTGGACCTACAAGCGCATACGGAGGACCTTGAGAATAGATCTAGACGGAACAACATTAGAGTCCGCGAAGTGCCATCCAAAGCAGAAGGGGAGAGTGTCACTTGTTCTGGGAGTAGACCGAGACTTCGACATCCGCATTGACAGAGCGCAAAGGGTCGGCCTGGCTCGGCGCGCGCCGGCTCCCCTCCTCCCCCGATATTTTGGCCTTTCTCCCGGACTTCCCCTTAAAAGAAAAAATCCTGAGGGAAGCGCGCCTCAAGCAACCTCTTAAGGGCAATCTGTGGCGCTCTACCAAGATCTTTCAGCAATCACTCTACATAAGCGGAAAACCTTCAAAGTGGTCACCACGTTCCTGAGTGATAAAGGGGTTCCATATTCCTGGAGACACCCCTTTCAGCTGATCTTTAAATGGAATGGGACTCTACACCAGATGAGGTCCCTGCAGGACAAATAATCAATGGGGAAGGATCACTTGTCCTGCATGAACCAGGGTATGCAGGAGAAAGGTAAAGTGTCTCCGATAAAAAACCCTCATGCACGTGTTGGGAAGTGTGGGTAGCGGTATATCTTGGTTCTCCGCTCTTCATACACGTGTGTGCATTATCATAGGGTTAGTGGTATGCAGCCTCCACCAGGAGGATCTTACCCATGGTAAAAACAGTAGTGACCCAGTGATGTGGACAGTGTTCAATTAAAAATACCCATACAACCAGATGTTGAACTTTATTAATTCTGGGTTCGGGTAGCCCCTCTAGGGGAATGCTTCAAAAATAGTGTGTTCTAATGAAAAGGTTAAGATTTCAGAACGCACTAGCATTTAGTGAATAATAAAAATGGCCGACATGTTTCAGCCCCATTTGCCGGGATTCGGACTTATGGGCTTTCTTCAGGACCAATCGTGGTGAGTGAGAGTGGCGCAAGTCTACAGTACTATTGTAAACAAGTGTGAGAAAAGGGAAATTATCAACCTGTTTCTTCTTTAATGGTCTCAATGTACCTGTGAACAAACAATGTGAACATATAAAATAACATTAAACAAACAAGGGTAAGGGTAAGTGGAAACACACAAAGTAGTAATTCACTACTGTTCAGGAAGTAAATTTTGACGCAACTTAAAACCGCAATATTTTATAAGCCCCCAGTAACTGGCAGTGTCAACTCTCTCTTTCTCCACAAACGTGTTACATGCAAAGAATTTTGGTTATATTGGTGTTGTTATATTCTTTTGTGATCATGCAGGATCAAACTCGCTAGTCTCTAATCTAAACCAAATGCTTGTCTGATAATGTTCATATTCTGTACAGAAGCATACGCATGCGTAAATACTGGTATGCTGATTGTGTGGTCATGCAAAGTCAATTTATTCATGCGCTGCTGAAAAAAGGGGCTTCAGTATTTTAAGAAAACGCCACTGATAACATGCGTGCTCGTAACATGGGTGAGGCCGCTAGTACGAGTGAAGTTGCAATTTTACATACCTGAAGTGTAGAGAACTTACAACTCCTTCGGGTATTACAATGGCTTCGAGGAGGCTAGACCCGAAAGAGGACTGAGTATACTTGCGGTTAAGTAGGGATATTTCAGCTGGTGCCGTGTACCTAACGCTGACACCTGCGCCCTGCTGGGCCTCGACCTCCCTGACAACACTTCTACCCAGGGCACCGCACAGCAGCAGTCTTCGGATCACCCACCGCGCCAGTCCCGGGGCAGGTGGCAGAGGGTTGCCCGCAGAAGCTCATCCAGGGAATCCCTGAAACTGGACCCAGCCACTATGGCCCGTGAACAGGCCTCGGCTGTTCAAGAGGTGTCCAGGGACACAGCATCGACAGATTGCCCATGAGGAGTGAGGGGTTTTTGATGCTTTACCGATGCGCCGGCTTGGGGGGGGAAGGGGCAGGGGCCGGAAAGGTCGCCATTCCAATGTGCTCCCTCACACACTTTCATCACATGCCAGGTCTATGTACTGATTGGCCTGGGTCTTTAATGACACAATGGGGGGTTTCGTTGGGGTTAGGGAGAGAGAGGGGCAGGGGGGGTTGGGGTGTTGGGGTCAGGGCGGGAGGGGGAGGGGAGCTGTTGGAGTTGGAGGGGGGGTCAGGGGGTGAGTAGCGGGGGAGACAGGGGTTGAGGGGGAAGAGGGGAGGGACCAGTGTGCCGATCGGGGCCGTGGCCCATGAGCAGGAAGGGTTGCGGGCCTGCAGGGTAGGACACATGGCAGCCGACATCCTGTACCCCGATGGCTGACACGCCTTTGAAAATTCTTACCCTAAATGTAAAAGGCCTAAATAACCCAATCAAACATCGTGCAGTCTTGTCATATCTAGAGAATTCAGGTGCCGCAATCTGCTTACTCCAAGAAACACATTTGCTATCCAAAGATTGCCACAGGATGCAGTCCCGGGCGTTCCCCCACCAGTTTTTCTCCTCCGCGCCTGACAAAAAGGCGGGGGTAGGAGGAGCTACGCGCGGATCCAAGATGGACGCGTGAGCAGAGGGTTCCCGAGACCCCTTCCGCCACCCTTATCTATCCTGACACAGATCCTGATTTAGACGACGGGTGCTTCTCGTTGATGCCCTGCTGATATCGAAAGCTTTTTCCGAAATTCGATTTGGCCGCCGGGAACTGGACTTGTTGCACCCCATAATCTGAGGCCTACGGCAGTGGCCATCCAGGGGCTCGAGTTCCCGAGGTGCCCAGGTGGCAATCGAACAACAACGGCTGGAGAGACGCCTCCGCTGCCCCTGTGGTACTTTCGGTTTCGATTTCGGTCATTGTTGGTGCCGACTCCTTGCTGGTTGATACTGCTGCTCTGCTCTAGTCGCAGACTCTCATTCGGCTGTCGTTCCTCGACCTCTCGATTCCTTCAGTTTGCCATAGGGGGAATCATTCTGACTAGCTCTCGGAAGACCCTTTGGAGCTCGTCGACCATTATGACGGGCAAGACGGACCCCGAGAGGCGCCACGCCAGAGGCACGAATCGAGGGGGGGGCGCTCAGACCCAGACTATAGACCGCTTTACTCGCCCGAAGGGATCCCCGGGGGGATCGAGCAAGTCCCCCGGAGAGGCTGGTGACGGTACCCCTGTGAATGAGGAGCCGACTTTGGCAGATGTTATGGGCGCCATTGCCAATATCCAGACTGCGATGGGGCAGCAATATGAAACTCTTGCTACTAAGTTGGATACGGTTGCGATTGAGGTCAACCTTATCAGGACAGACCTGGGGAAAACCAACGAACGGGTCAAATCTTTGGATGTGAAGACGGCAAGCTTAATTACGGATGTCTCGGATCTTCAGACCGAGGTCCGTGATCTTCGCATGGCCAGGGACTCGTTTGCCCGTCGACTGGATGATTTCGAGAGCCGGGCCAGACGAAATAATGTCCGCATCGTGGGCGTTCCGGAGACTTCCACGGAAGTACCGACGGATCTTCTGGTTGAGGACCTTATCCAGAACTATTTGTCACCAAAGGGTCTTAGTAGTCTTTTTGCAGTGGAGCGCGCTCATCGGATTCCAGGCGGGAAGCCCAAGCTTGGGGCCGCTCCAAGGCCTATCATAGCCAGGATCTTTAATTACCGGGACAGAGACGCTATCCTGCAGGCCTCCCGTGTCAATGGTCCCACTAAGTTTGAAAATGTTTCGATCAGCTTCTATCCGGACTTCACTAAGGCAGTGCAGAAGCAACGTATGGCCTTTACGGGGTGAAACGACGCCTTAGAGACATGGACCTGAAATATGCCATGCTTTTCCCGGCTCGCCTGCGGATTGAGCATAACGAACGTACATTTTTCTTTGATCGCCCTGAGGCGGCCAGTGACTGGCTGGACACTTTGCAGACACAGCATACCAGCTCGGAGAATATGAGGGGTGCCGAGGGCGGCCTGGAAGAACTGGAGTAGTGAGTCGGTGCCGATGAGCCATTATTGGACGCTTTGCAGTGGCTCTGTGATAGCGATGTTTATACGCAACGAATACCCGGGGGTGGTTGGACTCGGGACTCTTCCTCCTTAGGGGACACTTTTCTCTCTTCTTGTAGGTTAGTTTAATGGGGCGACAGGCACACTGCAAGTTGGGGTGGCTTTCTGGTCTACCGCAGGGGTGCAGGGAGGGGGGTTGTGTGTTGAGGGTTCTTCGGGGGGTGGTGGGGGGTCTTTTCTTGTTTGTTTATTTCGAGGCTCTGATTTGGTCGCTCTTTTATCCCTTGTGCTTGCTCTGTGGCGGGGGGACTGTTGTTTTTTGTCTGGGATGGGGGGTAGGGGGCTGCGGGTGCTGAGCTGGAACGTTAATGGTCTAGGGGATCGAATTAAACGGGGGATAGTTTTGCAGTACTTGAAGCGACACGCCCCAGATATTGTTCTACTACAAGAAACGCATTTGGTGGGCAATGCGTGCCGTGCGCTGAATAGAAGAGGCTACAGTTTGGTGGCCCACTCTGGATTCACCACTGGGTCGAGGGGGGCGGGTATCTTGGTTAGGAACTCCCTCCCCCTCGAGGTAGATGACGAGGTGCTGGATGATAGGGGTCTCTATGCTGCTGTCGTGGGTCGATGGTAGGGGAAGACGATTTCCATTTTGTCTGTGTATGTTCCCCCTGGTCTACAGTCTACCACATTTTCGGATTTGGGTGGAGTAATCCTGGGGCTCCCCGATGGTTTGCTAGTAGTGAGTGGAGATTTTAACTCGGTGGTCAGTGGAGAGGAGGATCGACACCCTTGTAGAACCCTCCCCACGTCGCAGTTATGGTTGGGCCGTTTCATGGATACACTGGGATTAGCGGATTGTTGGAGACAACTTCACCCTGGCCAGCTCCAGTACACCTTTTTCTCGGGGGCCCATGGTAGTCTATCGCGACTCGATTATATTCTTATTCCGGCGGCACAGATGGTCTCCGTGAGAGAAATTAGACATCTTGCGAGGGGGATTTCAGATCATTCCCCACTAGGGCTTACCATTGATGTGCGGCTAGAGTCCGGGGGTCGTGTTGCTCCTATTAATCAGTGGCATCTTCGTAACCCCAACATTCGCAAGGAAGTGGTTAAATGTATGGATTATTACTTTGCTGAGAATGAAGGGTCAGTATCCTCCCCTATTACTCTGTGGGAGGCGGGTAAAACTGTGATCCGGGGTCAGACAATCTCTTTGATTGCCAGCGAAAGGGGGCGCAGAACTAAAGAAGTGGTACGGCTTGAAAACGATATCTCTGAATTGGAAGAACAGATGGAATCTGTGATTACGCCTGCTAGCCTACACTCCTTGGCGCTTAAACAGTTTGAATACAGGGCTCTGGTGACTGATGCGGCTAAAGCGATGAATCGTGAGCAGCAGGGATGCTTGTATGATTTGGGTGATAAGGCGGGGAAATTGCTTGCTTGGCTTGATAAGCGGGATAGAGTGAATCGTGTTGTGCCTGTTATTGAGCGAGGGGATGGTGTGCGAGTTGTGGACCCGGTCGAGATCGTTGAGGTCTTTGCCCAGCATTTTCGGAAGGTGTACTCGCCGGTCTCGGACAGACCTGAGGAGGACTCGCACCTGTTGCTCCGTGATATCACGTTGCCTAGCCTCTCGGATTCGGACAGAGAGCTTATGGAGGCGGATTTTTCCACCGATGAAGTAGCGCTCGCTATCCGTGCACTTCGTTCTGGTAAGGCTTCGGGCCCGAATGGTTTACCAGTAGAGCTGTATAAGTTGTGTCCTGATAAAATGGCGCCGTACCTTCGTCGGGCGTTTTTGGCGTCGCGAGATCTCGGGCTTCTTCCCCGAGATCAGAGACTGGCGTCCATTGTGGTCATCCACAAAGACGGAAAGCCACGGGAACATTGTTCATCATATCGGCCGATCTCGCGTCTGAATGCGGAGCCTAAGGTTCTTCCTAAAATTTTGGCGAACTGCGTGATCACGGTGATCGGCGAACTTGTGCACCCTGATCAATCTGGGTTTATCCCCCACCGTAACACTACCCTCAATCTTCGCCGTCTACACGGTGTTTTGGCGAGGGCGGGGTCTCTTGCGGAATCGGCCGTTTTGGTTTCCCTTGACGCCTCGATGGCCTTCGACACGGTGGAATGGCCTTATTTGTGGGCTGCCCTCGCTAAATTTGGCTTCGGTCCTAAGTTCATTGGATGGGTTCAACTGTTATATGAACAACCGCTTGCGCAGGTGGTGGTTAACGGAAGGGCCTCGGATCCCTTTGTCCTCGGACGTGGCACAAGACAGGGCTGCCCTTTGTCGCGTCTCCTTTTTGCGCTTGCTCTTGAACCCCTTGCCGCGTGGCTCCGCTGGGAGCCCTCGCTCCAGGGCATACGGTGGTCTCCTACCTTTGAGGATCGGGTATCACTTTATGCTGATGATATTCTATTGTACCTCACTTCTCCCCGTAAGTCACTGGGAGTCCTGTTTGATGTCCTGAGCTCTTTCGGGAAGAATTCTGGTTTGGTTATTAACTGGACTAAATCCTGTATTTACCCGCTTGCGGGTGGACAACCTTCTCTGCCTCGCTTCTGCCCTATACCTGTCTCCAGTGGTGGTTTCAAATACTTGGGGATCTACATCTCTATGGACCCTAAGGTCCGATTTGAGCGAAATCTACTGCCTCCGCTTGCCCGACTTCGGTCAGATGTGGCGGCATGGTGTGGACTGCCTCTTTCCCCCCTGGGGAGGGCGGCCATATTTAAAATGATGTCTCTTCCCCGATTCTTATACACACTCCAGAACACGCTGGACTTGGTTCCAGCTCGCTATTTTAGTGAAATCGAGGGCCTCCAGAGGAAATTGATTTGGGGCGGGAGACCGCGTATAGCGCTGGCAAAATTGACTTTGCCCTGGTATGATGGTGGGATGGCTTTACCGGATGTCAAACGTTATTATTGGGCGTCCCAGTTGAGTGCTATTAATCACGCAATGTATGGCCCTGTCCCTAATCCCGCTTATGATATGGATAAGTGGCAACTCCCGGGGGCGATTATAATAGAGCGCTCTATTCCAAGAGTGACAGGAGGTGTTTGACAGGCCCCACTGCAGTGGCACTGCGTGTCTGGGGCAGTGCAACATCGGCCACGGGTTGGACTAATAAACTCACTAGGGCGACTCCTCTCTATGCAGCTGAGAGATTGGGTGGTCTATGGTCCTCGAAGGGATTCGATAGGTGGGACCTTATCGGTATCAGCAAAGTGGGTGATTTTTGGGCCACCAATAGAGTCAAAACTTTTGACGAGTTACAACGGGAATATAAGCTGAGTGATAAGGAATATTTTCGATACCTTCAGATCCGCCATGCGCTCGATTCGGTTTTCCCTGCTGGCACCTTGATCCCTGATTCTTCTCCCTTGGAGGATAGAGTGCTTGATGGACATGTCCCCGACAGCACTATCTCCCTCATATACAAGAAACTTATTAATGTCCGTTCGGACCTTCTTATACAGCTGCGTGAGGCATGGACTAGTGACGGGCTGGAGCTAGACGAAGACTGGCAGGCTGCAGTTTCTTCCCCAAAGGAAGTTGCTATTCCGGCACGTCTCCGAATTTAAAATTTGAATTTAAAAATATTTCTGTAGCGCACTTTTACCACGCGGTTTCTTGGCGCTTTTGAACAGTAGGAAGGCCAACAGGGGCGGAGGGAAGACTAAGCATTGTAGGCTTGAGAGAAGAGCAGGGTTTTTAGACCTTTCCGGAACTCAGTGTAGGAGGGTGTCCCGCGGAGTCCCGCCGGGAGAGAGTTCCAGAACGCAGGAGCGAGAACTGCGAATTTTGTTCCGCCTGCCTTTTTCTTTCTAAAGCGTGGGATGGTTAACAGGGCCTGATGAGAGGAGCGGAGCTCTCTGCCCGGCGTATAGGTAATGATAGCGGAGCAGATGAACTCCGGAGCGGTGCCCATTCTGGCCTGAAAGGCGGTACAGCCAAGCTTAAACAAGGCTCGCTCTTTCACCGGCAGCCAGTGCAGGGCCTGCAATAGAGGAGTGACACGATGGAATTTAGGCAGGCCATGAATCAGGCGGGCAGCCTGATTCTGCACTAGCTGCAGACGGCGAATGGCATAGGCTGGGGCGCCATTGTAGATGATGTTGCCATAATCAAGGCGCGAGAGCACCATAGCCATTACTATGATCTTTAGAGCGGGCAGAGAGAAGAAGCGAGAGATCTTCCTAATGGTTCTCATGGAAAAAAAGCTGGAAGAAACAACTGAGTTGACCTGGGAGTGAACAGAGAGTGAGGAGTTCAAAAGAATACCAAGGGTTTTGACCTTGGGAACCGGGATCGGAGGGACACCAAGTGAAGGAGGCCAGTAAGAGGGGGACCAGGGACTGCAACCACCTCCAGTTAGGACTAGTTCCGTTTTGACCGGATTGAGTTTGAGGTGGTTGCAGTTCATCCAATCCTGAATGAACAACATGATGGATTGGACGTTCAGGGATGAGGAGGAGGCATGGGAAAGGTTAAAGATAAGCTGGAGGAGCTAAAGATTCTTCATCGCACCTATGTCACGGGTCCACGATTGATGCATATGGGTTACTCGATGGATGGGCTATGTCGGCGTGGATGTGGTTTGCTTGCTACTTTCCTCCATATTATATGGGAGTGCCCGGCGGTAGTGGTTTTTTGGACTCGAGTGCATGAGGTGATGGGAGAGGTGACGGGCGTCGGGCTACTTCCTGAGGCCCGGCGCTGCTTGCTGAATATTTGGGAACCGAATGACTGCACCAGACTCAATGGGTCACACTGGGAAATATTATTGCCAAAAGAGATATTGCTCAACTCTGGGGGTCTCATAGGGCGCCACTGGTCTTGACCTGGGAGGAGAACATGGACTGGTGCATGTTTAGGGAAAAAATTGTATATGTCTCCCGGGGTAGGCCTAAGAAGTGGGGGAGGATTTGGGGTCCGTGGAATTCGTATCGTGGTGGGATTTGTGACCCTCCTTTTGTAGAGTCCCATGATGATACCGGTTCTCCCTGATTGTACGTTCCAGTAATTTTGAATTTTTGCTCAATGTAAAGTATTGCTCGCTCTTGGTCCCCACACCCCACCTCCATGATTTCCTGATGCTTGCTTTTCGTTGTCCCCCTCAGGTCACACGTAGCAGCCTTTATATTAGTAAATTTGCCTAGTTTCTTTTTCTTTTGGGTTTTCTTTTTTGTTCTTTGTGTGTTATAAAATGGAAACCTTTTATTCCTCCTCATTTACCAAATGCTTCTGACCATGTCATGCTTTTCCGCTGCCGGACCCTCGGGTTGTCGGCTGATGAGCTGTGTACTGCTTTATTTTTACTGTTTCGTATTGCTGGCCGGCCTTGGTGGTTGTAGGCCTATATATGTCCTTATTTTGCAAATAAAGGTTTTTTTTTTAAAAAAAAAAAAAAAAAAAAAAAAAAGGCGGGGGTAGCGATCCTAATCGCCAAGCACTTTCACGGACAAGTCCGGGACAAGGTGGGGAAAATCAAAGGGAGGCTCCTCGCACACAGCATTACAGTAGACACCCTGACACTCACAGAAGGATCCCTATACGCCCCCAATTCAGGCCAGGAACCCTTTCTACGGAACGCTCTGTCGGAGACCCTGCGCTCTCCTGATCCCATCATACTCATAGGGGGACCTTAATTTAGTAATGGACAAAGAGAGAGATAGGTCAGGCCACCGTCACGGCAACACTGGCGCAATATCAGTGGAAGGGAGGGAGTGGCTGACGCTGAGAGGGCTGCGCGACTTATGGCGAGCTAAACACCCAGAGACCTCACACTACACCTTTTACTCTCACGTGCACCACACCTACGCCCGACTAGACCACTTCATAGGCTCCACTGAATTAAAATCCCGGGTGGCTGAAGTTGATATCTGTCCGGCAGCCATCTCTGACCATGCCGCTGTGGAACTCACACTTAGAGTCCCTAACGGCGCGAGGCCGAGGGGCGGATGGATGCTGCGGGAATCCCTCCTGCAGCGCCCGACGGTGGTCCAACAACTCCGTCAATGCATCACGGGTTACCTAGAGGTCAATGATCGCCCAGATACGTCTACGTCGGCGGTGTGGGGGGCGTTGAAAGCAGTAGTGAGGGGAAAGCTCATTGCCATTACTGCAGCGGAAACTAAGGACCGAAAGGCTAAGCGGGATTCCCTGACAGCCACGGTAACAGAGCTTGAGCGTGCGCACAGTCGCACTGGGGCCCCACGTATCTGGAGACAGTTGAAGGCAGCCAGGACTCAGTTAGCGAGCCTAGATATGGACAGGGCAGAATACGTGGCTCTCCGGCTCCGACATTCATACTACATAGGGGGAATAAGACCGTCCGTCTTCTTGCGAGCGCATTGAGGGCCAAAGTTCAGCGTTCGAAAATTCAGACCATATGCAAAGGGGACGGAGTGGCACTCTGTGACGATGCGCAAATTGCAGGGACGTTCAGGGACTACTACGAGGCACTTTATAGGGCGGACCCTACCCCGCCGCAGGGGGCTGACTCCTACTTACGGGATGCGGCTACCATAGCGTTGAATTCGGCGACCAGAGATTCCTTAGATGTACCCATACGTCTTGAGGAGGCAATCAGTGCTATCTCCCGCCTTAAGCCACTAAAGGCACCAGGAACGGATGGGTTTTCGCCGGTTTTTACATAACTTTCTGTCCGATACTAGCCCCGATTCTCACCAGACTTTTGAACTCATTCCAGGGCCCGGCTCCATCCCGCCTGACATGCTGGATGCAGACGTTGTAGTGCTGCCCAAGCCGGGCAAAGACCCCTCTCAATGCTCCGCTTATCAGCGAATTTCCCTACTCAATCTTGACCTGAAACTTTTTACGGGCTTCGCGGCTCGGCCCATGTCTACCGGGGATCATAGAACCGGACCAATCGGGATTTATCCCTGGTAGACAATGTAGCGACAACACCAAAGACCCACTTCCAACAGTCCGACTCCGTACTCTTAGCGATTGACGCTGAGAAAGCTTTCGACCGGGTCTACTGGGATATTTTTAAGACAGGACTTGACGTATTTCGGAGTGGGGGAACGTTTCCAGGCATGGATCGCAAGCTGTTACCATCGCCTTCAGGCCCGAATCTGCATTAACGGTGAAAGCTCAGGTCCCTTTGAAATACAACGCGGTACCAGACAGGGATGCCCCCTCTCCCCCCTCCTTTTCGCGCTTTATATTGAGCCGCTAGCGCAGAGAGTGACAGACCACCCGGACATTCATGGCATAAAGTGTGGCGGGGTGCCTCATCAGATTGGCCTCTATGCCGATGACATCTTGGCGACACTCGACAATCCCGAGCGTTCGGTCCCGGCCTTTCTGGAGGAACTCGATACCTTTGGAAAGGTGTCTGGTTTTAAGGTAAATACTGGGAAATCCATGCTCTTGCCATTAGGTAAAAAGCACAGCTTCACCGAGACCCACCCAGGCACAGCAAGGGATTAAGTACCCAGCCACAGATCACCTATCTCGGCATTACCCTCACATCTTCGACGGACAAAACGGTCAATCTGAATTAAACTAGAGTGGCCTCACAAATACAGAGTGATCTTAGACACTGGGAAAAACAGCCACTATCGCGGCTCTGTAGAATTTTAAGATTTTATACATTTTCCAGACCATCCTGGTGTCTCCCCCGCCCGGTACTATCCACGCGCTGCAGGCAGCGATACAGCACTTCATCTGGGGTGGGAAGCAACCGAGAATGAATAAACACGCTACCTACCGGAAGCCTGATGAGTGGGGCCTGGGGATCCCCAATTTACAGCAATATTTCCAGGCGGCACAGCTGAGATACCTGGTGGAGTGGCACAGGCCTGAATCGGAGAAGAGGTGGCTCTTCCAGGATAGGGCAATGGCACAAACCTCCCTGCACATACTCCGTCGCACATACAGACCACGCTATCTCCAGAGGTCTCCTATCACACGGACCGCATTGGCGGTATGGGACTTAGTTCCCATCAGACGAGAGCTCACATCCTTCCCCTCGCCTCTAACCCCTTTATGGGACATCCCTGATTTTCCACCTGGCATCGCTGCTCGCTCGTTCCCTCAAGGGAGAGACTCCAGCTGCAGGTCAGCGGGGCATCTTTTTGACCTGGAGGGGTTTATGCCGCTATCCACCGTGGCCCGAACCTATGAGATCAAATCACCGAAACTCTTCCAATACTTTCAAATCAGGCACTGGCTTACACAGCCCGAGATTGAACCACTGGTAGCCAGACGCTTGACGACATTCGAGAAATGGTTGGTTACCAAAGAGTCGGATCATGGCCTGATTACCGAGTTATACCAGATGCTGAACCCCCCCCCCCCTACGGGGACAACACATAACTGGACAGAGGAGCTGGGAAATAGAAATAGGGAGGGCATTGTCGCCCCGTGAATGGCAATCAATATATTATAGGGCCAACCACACGGCCAAGCACACAGCTGGCCGTGAATAGGCTGTGAAAGTCACTACATACTGGTACCTTACCCCGGCAAGGCTGCATAAGGGCAAATTCGTCCAGGAGCCCACTTTGTTGGAGGGGATGCGGCGCCGAGGACACGCTGACTCACTTCCTTTGGGACTGCCCGGAAGTCACAGGGTACTGGACAGAGATTGTAGATGACATTGATAACTCCTTCGACACCGTAATCCCCAGATTCCCTGCATACATTATACTGGGACGCCCGAACGCACTCACATATCCACTGAAATCCGTCAGGGGGGGACAAATGGGAATTGCGTTACAGGCAGCCACCCAACACATCCTGTCTCTGTGAGGCACCATCACGCGACCAACACATACAGGCTGGCTCCATAAACTATGGCATATACTTGGGATGGAACGCATCCAAGCTACACTCACACAGTCCACCGCTACATTCCAAACAGTCTGGCAACCACTTCTAACACTTCTCTCCAAGGAATTTAACGAAATTACATGCCCACGATACCTCCACCTCCTGCGCCTGACAGATAATTGCTGGGCTACATCTGCACCTGGAAATGGGGCACCATAATCGAATCACGTCTGCGAGACATCCACTTCACAAACATCGGCACACTGGTCGGGGGGGGGGGAGTTTTGGGAGGCGGGAGGTGGGGGGTTGTTCATGTTGTTCTTATCTACCTGGCACAGTACTAGCCTTTTGTCTGGATCCACACCTCCTCACAGCGGCACACTCCACAGCCTCCGGTGGGGTCACGGGACCCTCGCGGGAACCGCAAAGCACTACATGCAACGAAGCAGTTGGTTTGTCTTATGCTATCCTTTGTGTGGTCTTCATATGGCAATGTACTGCATATGTTTTCTATCGAAACCAATAAAGAAATTTGAACCTAAAAAGAGGTTTCTCAGCCACTTACGGCCATATAGCAGCAAGGCAGGACATATAAATGAAATAGGTTTCAACTCCTGGCTTCCATTTTTACAAACGTGAGGATGTGCTTGACGTACCTTACCATTCAGATGTTAAGATATTCAGCAGAACAAATTGTAGGCGAATTAGTGCCCAGAGACATCGAACCCTATGGCTTTTCTCGCTCTCCTTTATTCTCTCTTCTTTTCTCCCTCACTCTTCCTATGCCCTTCTTTCACGCTCCCTACTTTTATCTCGCTTGATTTGTCTCTAGCACATGTTTTTCTATCCTTCCACTTTTTTCATTTGCTCTTTCTTCCTTCCTCCTCCTCTTCCACTCCCATACTTAAACTCTTTTCTTTCCTTCTCTTCTTACTATTTTTATCTTGCTTACTCGCCTTTTTCTTTCTCCCTCTCCTTCCTTTCTCACCCTCCTTTTTTCTTCTTCTCTGTCCTTCCTTTCCCTTTTCTTTTCTCTTCCCTATTTCCTTAAGTACTTCATTCCTTTTCCCTGTGTTTCTTTGCTTTCTGTCTTCTCTAAGGCAGACTTAGCTTCTTAAAGAAATCCCTTTAAGAATTAATTTGCATGTCATTATTGACTGACCATCATATACTGTGATCACAGCAAAGATATGTTTAGTTTTGGAGTACTATTAAGTCTGTATGTGCCTTACAAAATGCATTATTGCTAAAGGTCCTACTTAAGGGTGCAACAAGCATGTTAAAAATCAAAAATCCGGATTTACTTGATAGTGGACATTAGCCAACGAACGTCATGACAATTAGCTTGATAGATAGATAGTGGACATCTTTTGGGTACCTGCTCTCTTAAAGGGAGAACTTCCATCCTAAGTGTTACTTTAAATTAGAACACAAGACCCAGAGAGACTCTTGTCTCTCAAAGGTTACCTTATGGTGATTTGCATAGCACACTAATCAACAGAGAGGGTATTCAGGTACTTGAGTAGGTGTGTAGTTGTGTGGTCCCCAAGGTGCTTGTATGAAGAGCCAGGTCTTCAGCTTCTTGCAGAACTCAAAAATTGAGGCGGAGGCTCTGATGTGTTGAGGGAGGTTGTGCATAACTTTGGTGTGATATAGGAAAATGAGCAACCTCCAGTTTAGCTATAGTGGATGCAGGGAGTGTGCCCATGGAGAGTGAGGCACAGCATAGGCGTCTGTTGGGTTGGTGAAAGTGTATGCGATTGTTCAGGCTTTCTGGCCTTGAATTGTGTAGGGCTTTGTATGTGTGTGAGTGAGAAATTGGAATTGGCTGTGCTTGTGACTGGGGACCCAGGGAAGCTTCCTAAGGTACCGTGTGATGTGGGTGCAGTATGGGAGGTAGAGTTTGAGTCTTGCAGCTGTGTTCTGAATAGTCTGGAGTCTGTGTAGATGTTGTTTGGAGATTCAGCGCTGAGTGTTGCCATAATCCATCCTGCTGGTGATGAGTGCTTGTGTGATGGCCATTCTGATGTTCTGAGGCAACCAGTTGAAGATTGTTCGAAGCACGTGTAAGATGTGAAAGCAGAGGTGCCCGCTGCTTTGACTTGAGCCTTCATGTTGAGCTTGTAGCCAATTATGATCCCTAGATTTCTTGCGTGGTCTGTTGGTGTTGGTCTTAGCACCGACGGCCACCAGGCAGAGTTCCATGGGAAGGTCTTGTTGCTGAAGACCAGTACTTCAGCCTTGTCGGATTTGATCTTCAGGCAGTTGGTTCGCATCCATTCTGCTACCATGGTCATGCAGTTTTCTGAAGTTGGTTCTGGCAGTGGTTGTCTTATCCATCAGGGAGAGGATGAGTTGGGTGTCATCGGCGTAGCAGATGACAGTAATGTCTTGTGATCAGATGATGTTGGCGAGCAATGTCATGTATATGTAGAAAAGGGTTGAGCTGAGGGATGATCCCTGTGGGACTCGGCATATCAGTGTGATGATCTCTGATTTGAAGGATCGCACCCTGGCCCTTTGGGTTCTTCCTGTGAGGAAGGAACGGATCAATTTCAAAGCGAATCCTTGTATGCTAATCTCTTAAAAGTCTTCTGATGGGGGTGTTGTGAGAGACAGTCTCGAAATACCATGCAGAAGGCAAGCAGGATAAGGCTTACTTTTCTCATCAGTCCAGTATGATTTGAATGCCGTTGGTGGCCGCGATGAGTTCTGTTTCGGTGCTGTGTTTCTTTCTGAATCGTGATTGAGTGTTGTCTAGAAGAAGGTGAAGTTCAAGGTGGATTGTGAATTGCTTGATGATGGGCTTCTGATCACTTTGGCTGGATAGGGGCACAGGGAGATGGGTCGGAAGTTGCTAGATTGATTCAGGTCGGCGGGGGGCTTCTTGAGGAGTGCGTTGATTTCTGAAAGTTTCCATTCATACAGGAAAGTGGCGGATTTTATGAAGGTGATGATGATGTGGATCAGAATGGTGCTGATTGGTGATGTTCACAGGTTGTAGACATGGCGGAGGCATGGGTCCATTAGGGCTCCTGAATGGATGGTCCGCATGACTGCCTCTGTGTTGTTTCTGGTGAGGGTTTTCCATTCAGTCAGATGGCCACCATGGTTGGTGGTGGGTAGGTTAGAAAGGAGTTCTCTGGTGTTGGGTTGATGTGCGAAGTTCCTGTAGATTGTTGTGATTATGCTGTGGAAGTAGTTGGATAGGTGGCTGCAGAGTTGTTGGGAAGCAGCGATGTTGTCGGCAGTGGTTAAGGGTAAGGTGAAAACTTTAACGATCAAAAAGGATTCCTTGCAGCTGTGGGTGCTTCTTCGCTGCGGTCCACTAGCACTTCTTTTCTCGGTGTCTCTGATTTGCTGGTTATAAGCGTCTGAGTGCAGCCTTGTAGGTAGCTCTGTATATGGTTTGGGGCTGACTCTCCATTTCCTTTCTAGCTATTCACAGTGTTGTTTGGTATCTCCGATGTATTCTGTGTACCAGCTGGCTTGTTTGATCTACTATGCTTGTTGGGTTTGATGGGTGCGAGGGAGTACGCACAGTTCTTGATCCAGTTGTTGAAGCTGTTAATGTCCTTCACAAGGTCGTCAGTGGGGCTAGGTTGATCCATGCAGTTGGTGCGAGGCCAGTCTGTAGAGCTTCTGTGATTTTGCCCCAGTTGCGGCTTGAAATACTGAACCTGGTAGGGGTGTTGACATGAGGTGTGTTGATTTGCAAGTGGATGAGTGGTGGAAATGAGGTCCAGTGTGAGTTGGTTCTGAGACAAGCTGGGTGTGTCCAATGTTACTCAAGCTTTCGAGAGTGCTGTGGGGCAGGGGTCGTTTCGATCTTCCAGGTGAACGTTGAGATCATCGAGGAGATTGTAGACTCTGGAGTCGATGGTAAGCAGAGCGACAAAGTTGATGATGAGGTTGTTAAAGGTGACTTGTGGTCCGGGTGGTCGGTAGGAAACGGTTCTGTTCAGGGTGACGTTTTCGTAGATTTGCAGCTTGAAGTGCAGGCAATTCCAGGAATGGGGTGGCGTTCTCTGTGGATGCTGTGCAATTGATGGATTCCTTGCAGATGATAGTGAGTCCTCCACTTGGCTTTTGAAGGCGGTCCTGTCGAACGATCTTGTAGCCCGCTGGGATTGCGTTGGTGATGTCTGGAGCCGATGAGGGGTTGGGCCAGGTCTCTGTGATGAAGGGGATATTGGGTGCGTCGCTGCTCAGCAGGTCCCATATTCGGTTGCGTGTTTGCTGAGTTATGTGTTGAGAAGCAGCATGCGAGTGGGTGTTGATGTGCGGGTTTGTTGTGATGTATGGTATGGTGGGGTGTAGGCATTGTTGGTCCTTGTGTGGCGTGTGATAGGACATTGTTAGTATTTGTGTATGGGGGGTGTGAGTGGGTGGCTGCCTGAGAACCAGCAATGGGTGCAAGTGAACGTTCTTACCATGGTGTGAGGCATGGAAACATTTGGGGGAATGGCATCTGGGGTCTAGCAACTTAAGGAGTGCTGCGGAATATCGCTTGGTGGTGATCAGATCAACATTCCTGGCGCAGGACGTGGTACAGGAATGGATGAGCTTGGTTTTAGTGCACCTTCAGAGTGTCAGCTGTGGGTCCGAGTTGCAGCTGCCTTTAAGTAGGTACTGGAAGGGAGAGGAGTGCAGGGTGCCGTGATATCATTTCCTGTGATGATGGGTGATGGGAAATGAAGCCCTCTTGCTGGGCTTCTTCTTCTAAAGACGGTTTTGGCAACAAGTCAATAATGTCATTTTCTGTCCAAATGGGCGATAGGAAATTCAGGGATGTCACTTCTTGTGCAGGTGGATGATGGGTTACCCAGGGAGTCACTTCCGGTGCTGAAGGGTGATGGGAAATGAGGTGATTTATAAACAAGAACAAAGGGAGAAAACTGGTCCTTAGAGACCCCACAAGTAAACATGTGCATTGCAGCTTTAGCTCATAAGTTTAGTGTATATGTATGTTTGGGTACAAAAAAATAAAACATGTCACTTGAACTGAGTAATTGCGGGCCTAACTCAAATATTTACTCTTCATTGTTTGATAAAATGAGTATAATTGAGTATGGTAGTACCAATGGCCATTTTGAATTCATTGTGCCCATTATCAATATAATTATATGCAAACACCTGCATACGTATGTCACGCTGTACTACATGTAATAGGCCTGATTGGCAAAGTCACAAAATGATTCCTAGTTGGTATAAATGCTTTTAATATTGCCGAATTGTACACCATGACTAAGTACAATTAGGCGGTACTAAGCCCCATACAAAAGTTGGGCAATGGGCAGATCAAGTCAGCATTTGATGTGTGAATTTGGGAATGCCCACAAACAAATGAGTTTATGAGCATTCACAGGCTCCTCTCGAACTCTTTCCCAACCTAGTAATACTCAGGAATGTGCTCCTCTCAAAGACAGAAGTAAATCCACTTCTATGGTGGGAAGCACAACAAAACCCCCCAAACTTAGTAAGGTCTAGGAGAAAGGGTTCTCCATGGAAAAAAACATCCCTTTGGGGAAAAACAAGTACAGTTTTTCCAGGATTGGAATGGTACTGAATGCGTATGATTTCCCTATGGAAAATGCTAATGTCCAAAAAAGTCTCTTGACTTTCCCAGAATTCCGCATGGAAATACATCTGTGCCGGTACAGCTGTTCAGGAAAGATTTGTTTATTCAAAAAGTAGTTCATTGCACCTGTTCGTACAAATATTTGTACAGGTGCAGGTTCACTACTTTTGCGTGTATCAGCCCAAAGTGTGTGATATTTTCCTTACTTGTATTGAAGAATTCAATCCCTTCAGAGTGTGCAGGAGGTTCAAGTTGTGCTAATTTTCACCTTTGGTAAAAGGCTTTCTTGACTGCCCATCAAGTGGGGTAATTATCAGTCACAGGGCTACACTGCAGGGAACGTTTGTGTGAAGTCAGCAAGGCAGACTCGCTGGCCATGCGTTGGACGCACCAGGTATGTCTAGACCGGAGGTCTCAACCCTTCCTCTAGAAAGAATCGCATCTGATCATTGAAAACCACCCAGGGGTACTAGCTAATATAGGGATCTATGGAATTGGACTTCAGTTTTATATTCGGGTAAGCATTTCCTTCCACAACTAATCTGGCACCTCGCAGACATTTTATGGTAACAGATTACAGCTGGCACCAAATATCACAACATGTCATTTAATGACTGTCACTTTTTGCGATATCAGCCATGAAAAGAAGCCAATTTACTATAACATATTGTATTGTAGTATGAGTAGTCAAGATGGACCTGTGTATCTGGTCTTCCATGTTTAACTTTAATTTCTGCCCATCAAGCCTAAACTGGTACTTTGAAAATAGAAGCCGGATCCCCTCACGGGAGGGGGTGCATGAGCAGCGCATTGGGAATTGAAATGTTCACTTGTTGAGAGGGCAGCTTCAAAAACTGAGGAGTCAGGGCAAAGTAAAGTGAAACACCTCTCCATCAATAACAAGAGAGTTTTAGCAAGCCCAGGGCTGCACCATATACCCTTTAACCCTTGACGTGTTGCTGTTTTATTATCCTTTCAGGAAAGATCTCACACGTGAACACTGCTAAACTGAATCATAAGGCGTGGTGGACAAGCTGTTAAGACCAGTGGATCAAGTGCCTACTGAAAACGTGTTTCAAATCTACGCACAAAGAAAAGCTGCAATGATGGGAAACCTTTTATTGAAAGACGAAGCGGCCACACCCAGAGGGAATGCCTCTGGGATCTCGCATTCTCTGCAAAATGATGTGCAATGAGAACTGTTGGACTTGGCCCTTTTCCCCAAAACTTTTTCGCTTTTTGCCCCCCCTAATTTGAAATGTCTCCCCCATGGTAATAAACCTGTATAGGCCCACATCGAAAAAATGGCCCTAAACCACAAACGGGTCGTGGGCGCCATAAGGAGGGAGCATAGATCCTCAGTTTCAAGACCTATAGCCCCTGCCTTAGAGATCTATTCAGCAAAAGCAGTAGGCAGTGCACTGTACGGGGCAGAGCTCTGGGGCTTTAGTAATGTTGATCTGCTAGTAATGGCTGAAAATCAATTCTACAAGGAGCTGTTGTCCATCCCCAGGAGTTCCCCCAGCAAGCCCATTCAATACGATCTTGGACGCAGATCTATCAAAGATCTTATAATTCTGCGTCCGCTTCTTTATTGGGCCGCCTGTGGCGTACACCAGAGCTAGAGAGCTACGCAGACAGCCTCAAAGAAATCATGAGCTTGCAGGGGTCACATAAAATAGCCTGGCTTTCTAAAATAAAGGAACTTCTGTTGGCCATTGGTCTTTGGGTGGCATGGGAGTCCGGTGCTTCATTGTCCAAACTAGAAGTCAAGCGGGCTTATTGGAGGTGGGTGGACGCCCAGGAATCTAAAGCGGACAACTTGGGTAGACTCACCGATGAGTTTCGACTGTACAAAACTGTACCCTCACTTGAACCCTACATGGATTTTATTAGAAAACCCAAAGATAGGGCATTATATGTAAAGTTTAGAATAGGATCCCTACCAGTCCGTGAACGCACCTCTAAATGGAAACCCCCCCACCAGACGCCTGCCACCTGTCCGCACTGCAGCACTGAATTGGAAACTATCCCACATGTCTTCTTTGTCTGCAGTGCCTATAATAAGCCTAGATCCAAATGGCTAAAACCTGTCTGTCGCCTTCTTGAGACCAGAGGCTATGCCCCAGCATTAAGAATTTTACAATCTGACCCTAACACAGTACTGGCGTGCGGGGTAGCCAAATTCCTTAGTTGGGCGTGGGTGATCAGATGTAAAGCTATGTGACGAATCCTCTTCTAGGCAATTCTTGGTTCCCTATTTCTCTTAAACTCAAAGCTGTAAATTGTTTAATACTGTTTTAAACTGTCTTTTTAACTATTTATTGAGTGTTTTTAATAATATGAATTGTATTTTAATTGTCATGTGCTTTTAAGATATCATTATATAGAAATAAAGCTTTGTACTGATACTGTATAGGCCATGTGTGGTGTGAGACACCTTGTTAATATGTAATGTCATGCAATGGTGTGAGCACTTGTCAATTTCCCCCATTGTAAACATGTACCCTGGTGAAATGCTGCATTTGTGTTTTGCATTTAAAATGGCTGCCAAGGCTATGCATTGTGCCACCTGACTGCAGGAGGTTAGCACTCTAGTTGTTAGGTACCCAGCCACCCCTGCATTTGGAGGGAAAGCCTGGCACCCAGGGTGCTCTACTCCTCCCCCTGAGCCAGTTAGAACTAGTTTGCCTATCTGAGGTGGGTTAGCGGTCTATTTGTCTGGTACCCAGCAATCCCAGCATTTGGAGGACCTGCTAGAAGCTTCCAGCCTTTCTGGTATAGGGAGAGCAGTAGAGATGTGATGTGCAGAGACAGAGCTGGGACATGACTGTGAGGGGACCTGCTGCAGGGGATACCGCCACTTGGGCCTGTGTGCTGGGCCCTGCACCCATCCAGAACCCCCCTACTGTCCCTAGGGCTAGTGGAGCCCCACTGCAGGAGTTCAGGCTGCTGTGTAGGAGGAGGGCCACGCTGCAGTGGGGATGGTGAAAGCCTACCACCCTGCTTTGATGATGCCCCCACTACCTGCTGACCTGGCCCAGTAGTGCCTGCTGCTCTGTCCCCAGGGCCCCTGAAGAAGGAGGGCCCCCCTAGGTCCCTGAAGCGGCCGGGACCTTGCGCCACACAAGCGCTGCGCAAAGAAGCGCAGAGAAGGGAAGGAGCCTCTTGGACCCCACCACCCAGGAGGTGAGGAGTGTTACCCTGGGGTTCGCTGCTGGGACTGTCCGCCCCCCCTTGCGCTGGGTGCCCCTGGAAACTACTGTGCCTCGTGAGTGATGCCTGCTAAGCGCTAAAGCTAAAGGATTGTGTCCCCCAGGAGCTATAATCTGGGAGCGCTACACTGCAGAATCCTACAGCGCTGTATTTCCGTGGGAACTGCTATTGGGGAGCGCTGTGCTGAGAAGAAGCGCTGTGTGCCTGGAAGCGCTGTGCCTAGAAGAAGCGTTGTGTGCCTGGAAGCGCTATCCAGCCTAGAACTGTGCCCTCGGAAGCGCTGGCCTGCAGAAGACTGCTTGTGTCCCCAGAGTGCTGTGACCAAGACTGCCCTGCTGATTGCCTGCCCAGCGCTATAATCTGGAAGCGCTGTATCTGCTAAGCGCTGTATGGGGAGGATTGTACCCCCAAGGAGCTGTGCTGTGAGGAGCTGCCTGTTAAGCGCTATAGCTTCGAAGCGCTAGAGAAGTGAAGCGCTGCTGGCCTTTCAATCGCGCTGTGATCTGCCTCCCAAGCGCTGTCCTGAGCGCTGTGCTGCGTGGGACTTGCCTGCTCCACCCCAGCGCTGTGATCCCATGAAGCGCTGTATGCCCCGTGGAACGCTGTAGCGCCCGAGACTGCTGAGTCTGGGCACAGGGTCGGTGCTCGCCCCCCCCCCCTCTTCTTTTGGACACCGGGACTGGCACGGTTGGCCTTGGAGTTACACAGAACTGGGCAAGAGCCCGTCCTAAGTACTGAGCGACCATCTGTTGTGGGTCTACTGCTCCTCTAGAGGAGTGCGATTTACCTGATGAGAGATTTGGGCTTACCCTAAGGAAATATTTATTCCTGCACAGTGACCGGGTTAGAGGAAATGTTTGATTATCCCTGCCCATGAATGGTTGTGACCTGTTACTACTGTTACTGATGCCAATGTATACTGAGGTTTTGCGCCGGTTGGTTGATCTTATGCTGATTCCCGGCCGTTATACCCATGAGGATTGTGGGGCCCCTGCGGATGTTATTTACCTGCCTAAGTGAGCCTAAGGTACGCAGTGGTTAGGTGCACAATGTGTTGGATGCCCATGGTATTGCTCAGGAATAATGCACCAGTGTTGATATGCTCATGGTTAAATGCCTAACGTCACACCGTAATGTGTATGCCTAAGGTTTTATTGAATACAAGGTGCCTACTTATCTGATGAGATGGTCATCTCCCTGGCCTGAGGTGATGAGACCGATATCTAATGCTGATGCCCTCATGCTTTCAGGCATGTCCCAGGCTGAGAAGTTATCCAGTACCGGTTGATTCCAGATATGCTGTTGAGGCCCCGTGTCCAATGAGTTTGTGCCTAAAGTTGGATGCCAACTGGTTTACGCATTACAAGTTCTGCCTAGTGTTTGACGCCTTCTACGCTCATGACGAGCTGAGCTCGTCATGAGTTACGCCTGTCGTGCGCTCATGACGAGCTGAGCTCGTCATGTAACGCGGGTTTCCGCAAAAGTCAGCGCACAGCGGGAAAACCGCCAGCGCGCAAGGGGTTTATTCCCACAGGTTGAGGGTGGAGTAAAACCTGGATGTGCCCTTTTACTGCAGCTGTCCTGCCCCTATGCTGGCCTGACGTGTCATTCCAGGTCCCTGGTTGTATCCCATGCTAATGAGCAAGCCTGCTGCTTTATTACAGGTGTTCCTGTCGGGTTCATACGTTATTGATGCCAATGCCAGCTATTTTGGGTTATTACCCCTAATGTTTGATTGTATGTATAATGGGCTACCACGCCTAGTGTTGTCTTCCCTCATATGGATGTCGCTGATGTTACACGCCAAGTGCTAACCTTTTTTATATTTCAGCTGGACAATTTGGACTTATTTACCTTTTCAGCCTTGTTCCCAATTACCTTGTAAATAATCCCCCCTGGGTTTATACTGCCCAGTCGCTCGCTAGCGCCTTGTTGTGATTACGGCCTATGTTATGTTTACCCTTGCAGGTTGGAGTCAATAGAGAACTTAATAATTTTCCAACTCAAGCTGGTGTCATGCCTCTTTTGTGGTGTGCCTGGTGTGTCGTCAGTGGGTACTGCGTGAGTGCTTCACATGTCCTCCGAAGTTTGGCCTGCCCGCTTGGGTCCGTGCTACCCCCCTGGAGATTTGGTAACCCCACTTCTTACAAGAACCTTTTTAGTATTCTGCTTTGAAGGCAGTGAACCAGCCACAAACCATTTGTTGCATTGGAAATGCAATAATCTTTAGTTTGAAGAACAATGAACGACTCTGGATTAAACAAAAAGCCATTATATTTAAATATGTAAAAACCATAAGACCCAGCCTTCAGTGGGACAAGTTGCAGGTCTCACTTCTATTCCTGAGAACTTGATTTAGATAAGTAATTCTTCTTTAGGTTTCGCCTGCACAGCGTTTGCACTGTGCTTGAGAAATCTATTGTTTTTAATACAAGCTCAAAAGGGAATTACATCTGCCTCCTCTCTTTACTGGCATCTTATTAGTTCCTGTGCGTGCCACTTACCTCTCCTCCTTTTCTATTGGCTGTGGCATATTTTTCTGCATTTACCAATGCTTGTTCCTTGTGTGCTTCTTCTATCAGTTTCCCACCCTGAAATACTGTTAAGATCCGCTTTGGTAGAACTATATCTTTATAAAGTTTTGCCTTTTACTCTTGCAACATAGTTATATAACAATTTATCACCTGGAGAGATGAATTGCATAGAATCACAGGATGTTGCCTGGCGCCACCGAGACTCGATCCCTAGATCACGAGTCAGCAGCTCTGGCTGCTGGGCCACATTCTCTCCACTCCCATGTTATCTGTCAGGGAGCTCATTCCTTTTACCAGATGATGATTGATGAAAGCAGCTCTTTATTAATCAAATAGGCGAAACCGATGCATTACCAAAACCTGTGTTTAGAACTTTCTCTTTGTGTTACGCTAGACAACGTTCCTATGGGTTCGACTGAGCGCCTCAACCCTGCATACATTTGAAGTCATGTCATCTGATAGATCCTCAACAGTACTGACTGAGCTTTTTATTCTTCAAAGGTTTATTTATTGTAGGACAATAGAGTTTCTGCACATAACACTACACTCTATAAATCACACAATACACAAGGATAGACCTCTCTGTGACATAAAATAGAAGGGTATTGAGTGTGGTAAATAAATAATTAATTACCGGTACTATTTTTCTATGCATAAAATAAAACAGATAGCTCAATAAATAAGAGGCAGGATCCGGGGTATCTGAGTCGAACAGGCTTTAATCAGGCATAAGGGAAGGGGCAGGATCAGAACAGCCTGAAATAGAATGGCATGGAATGGCAGCTGCAACGTCTCATTAACAATACATAGTATATATAGGAAAACATTACAATTGCATTGAATACAGTAGGCGTAACAAGTGACAAACGTAAGATAAGAACAAATGGGCGTACAAAGAAGGCGTGTACGTAGACATGTGATGAAGACGTCACAGAAGTGTCATAAATGGGTGGATACATGGAGGGGGCTACCTGGGCAGCTGGAACCTTTAACCTAGTGGTGCGCGCAAACGGGCCATGACGTATAACTAGGGAGAGCTGGGGCTCTGACTTCTGCACTAGAAGAGGAGACTAAAGTCTAAGATGTCAGGACGACATGTACCTATAGCATATCTGGTATCTGGTGTTTAGAGAACATGTTGATAGAATCTAAAAGTCATCAGAGCAAAGGCTACTTGACACTAAGGCTGGTGCATGCATATATTCTTCATGTATTGCGTGTGCTATGAATCTTCTATGGATATTAATACAGAAATTCACTTGCATGGAGACAGAAAGACTAGACTATAGCTGAAGATGTTTATGCGGTTCGTTAGCTTAGGAATGTGAAGACGGAGAGCTGAACTGATAACTGTAGGCATAACATATTCTTGGCAGACAGGCAGGCAGAGCCAGGCCGGGCACCGCGCTGCGCGGCAAGAAGTAAGCAAAGGGTCAGGGATGCGGGAGGGGCTGCATCGCTCCTCGGAGTGGTTTCAGGAGACTGGAGCTTGAATCTGGTGTCCAGGCCCTGTAAGGCCTAGAAACGGGGACAATTCGATAAGTCTAACGGGCATAATGTAAAACGTTGGCAACATAGGCCTAGAAGCCTAATTCACGTTGCTTTCACGGGGACCGGATAACTGACATACTAACGTTGGACACAACTATAATTGCGTCTTTAATCGATCATAAGGGGATATATGCATATCGATCATGCACATATAACATAGGATGGGGAACACGTAGGCACACATGACAAGGCAAAATTCAATTTTCCTCATTCCCTCCTTGTGCCCTACGTTTCCTTCAGGAAACATCAATAGTCATGATACCATCTATCTGTTCATAGAGCATCATTTGCTCGTCTCGAATCTTCTTGGAACGGGACTTAGGACTAGGAATACAAGAGGTAGCGCACAAGCCGCAAATCGCAGGGCCACATTGTAAACATAGGCAACAACTGAATATGATCATTACTACTATACCCAGGAATGACAATACTTTCCATCCCCAGGCAGATATTATACTCCAGAGCCAACCGGACCATGTCCAGGTGCCTGGATTCTGGTGTAACTGATGGGCTATTTTATGAAGTCTGGTTATAGCTGAATATACAGACGGTGCGTTATTAGGAATGAAAATGCAGCAACTAGATCCGATGACTCTACAAGCTCCGCCCCTATCGGCCAGTATGACGTCAAGAACGAGACGATTTTGAAGCACGACAAATCTCATAGCAGATTGTTCTTCGGTTAAGTTACCTAGAGCGGAAGTAGTCTCATTCACTACTGCTTCAAGGGTTCTGGTTAGCCTACGTATTAGCTTACTATTCTGGACAGGACCTATGAAGAAAAAGAAACCTTTATTGAAGTCTTGATACTGTTCTAAGGCAGTTTCAGTTTGATCGACAATGGGGGACTCGATCTCCCTTCTATGTCTGATGTGTACTAGATGTGTATTTCTGTGATAATCGGATGGGGCTAGAAAAACTGGTGGCAGTAGGAAGGCAATGTAACATGTTCCATCCCAATCGAGAGGCAGACGTACATATGCGGTCTGACCACACACAAAATAAGAATGACGTGAGGCTTTGAAAATAGATTTCCCACTGTCACTATACTCGACCACAGTAGTACAATCACTGCGTCCTAGATGTACTGAACCATTCTTTCTGACACATAATTCGCCTTTCACTGGTAGGACTGTAATAGCAGGCAAATCTGGAGTAGTCTCGGACTGAACATTCAAAACCATGAAATTTGAGGAATAATTACCTAGATCATATACTTCATTTTCTAGATCTCACCCTGTTCTATGGGAAAGACCTTCCTTGTCTGGAAAACATGTTCTATTCAGAAGGGACATATCGTTTGAGGATGACGTTAACGTGGACCATGCTCCACACGAACCATTGTGTGAAAACGGATAGGGAAAGAGTGGCAGAACTCCCTTCGGTGTCTGGAAAGGGGGGAGTCGACCACACACCCAAAAATTAGTGGCATTGCTAGTCTGGTGTGAATAGTGTAACATTCGGATAAAAGTATTATTGCGCATGGCAAGACGATAGGATAACCCGTGAGGAGGCAGTTCACTAAATGTGTGCTCTACGGTAACATTAGAGGAAAAATTTACATGTGAAACAGTAGGAGGAAAACATAGACGTAAGGCATAACTTATGCATGTAACCATAAGACTCAGGAATAACATAATTAATAGAGTAACAATGCATCGACTTCGAAGATTTTTCCGATAACGTGTTCTCTTAGAGTTTCGACTAACTCTCTCACTATGGGGGTCTATCTCATACATGTCAGGAACCTGTCTAACCGTTTCACCCGAGAGGGACTTAGACAATTAAACTGGCTGACTTACTAGACCTTAATTTTTCTTTATACTCCTGCTGTGGAGTTTTCTCTAACAGGGGAAGTTTAGAGTCAGTATCTGGGCAGTCCTTGAGAACGGGGCAGTCCTTGAAAAAAGTCTTTGGACGGAGTCCATGGAATCGTTTAACGTGACTGGAATGCAACCAGCCTTTACGGCCCTCCACCTTGATCGCAGTCCTTGTTGTCATCAGAACGAGCTTTGGTTCTTTCCAGCGGGGCTCCAGCGGACTTGAACGATCAAAGTTCCTAATCAGAACGAGGTCGCCTGGTATGACCTCGTGCGGTTTCACTTGAGTGTTGTCTGGAAAAGCAGCGGCAACCTGTGAACGACAAGAGAGTAGTGCAGACATCAAGGAAGCCAGGTAATCTGTCAGCATATTACTGTCAACATCAGTAATTGTACGTGGTCTAGGTGTACCCCACATGTTTGGGGGACGACCGAAAACTACCTCGAAAGGTGAGAGACCTGAACGGGAGTGAGCGACCATTCTCATGTAAAAAAGGGCGACTGGCAGTGCTACCATCCAATCTACACCTTTCTCTGCGCATACCTTGGCAATGCGGATTTTCAGGGTCTGATTATGTCTCTCTACGAGACCAGCTGCTTGAGGTCTGCGTACGTAGTTACTTTTGGCGTGTGCTGTAACGCTGCGTCTCTCAGCGTCAGGCGTTTTGTTTGAGGCGGGTTGATAGGAGTACCTCCCCCTGCTCCTCCTGAACTGGAATCGTCAATTAATACTGAATGTGCTGGTGCTGGTAACGTGACTGGTACAGTAGGAGTACGTAATGTGGGTTGATCCTGGGGGACTGGCGCATGGACAGGACCAACGACTGGAGGCACAGGAATTACATTAACAGGAGGCTGGACTTGAACTTGGACTGGCTTAGTAGGATCTGTATTAGCATATTCTGGGACAGTGTCGTCTAAATAGGACGAAAGGAAAATTTCAGCTGCAGTCGGTTTATGACGCAGTTTAGTCGGGACCAATGGTGGCGGTAAATTACAGGATACTTCCGGGGTTGCCTTCGGCAAGCCCTCGGCAAGAAGAGGGTACATACCTTTAATTAGGGCATTTCTCTGTCTGTCTGATTGTTCTGCTCTAACTCGTTCACCTTCTTCTAGAAGTTCCCTTTCTTGGGTTTTTTCTGAGGATTCTCTACTTAATTCTGCTTTTCTAAATTCTTTTTCGGTTCTTCTGAGATTCTTTGCGCCATAACTCTATGGCATCTTTCTGGGACTGTCTGGCTTTCTTTTTCCATAATGCTTCTTCTACTCGCATGATGCACTCGGCATCCCATGTACCTGATACAGGCCATCTATATTTCTCTTCAAGATTCTTTGTATAATCCACCCATAAGTCTAGATATAATATGGCATCTAAGCCATGCTTGTGATACATAAAGTGTCCAGGACTGTCCCTAGGAGGGACAGGAACTGCTTCTTCGAGTAACCCTTTTCTGGTTTTTATCTGACGTAACTTTGAAAACAGAGGCATATTTGAGTCGTACTTGAATTAAACACAATACACAATGAACACAGTAATGAAATGGCAAACAAATCACTCATACCACGACGTAGAAATACATTAATAACAGTTCGAACAGAATACTACCTAATACACTGAAAAACATAACACTTGAATTTCTCGAGAAACGGACTTACTAGAATTACTGGATGCACTGCTAAAACAGTACAGAACATACCGGTCTCATAAAGAGACACGTCATACCGTATCCACCTAGATGGACACGTCGGACTGGATCTGTGTACCCAAACCCATCGGACCGGAGACAAACTAATGACCCCGTCTAGATACTCCCCCAGCAACGGTACTCACCGGGAAGCAAAACTTGAAGGCCTCGGACTGGACTGGACTGCTACGACGTCTGGTTACTACGCATGCGCTTCGAACTTCGGGCTTCAGAAACAGGTGGGCCTCCGGATACCTCGGACCTTGCTCTCTCGGCTTGGGCTCTGGTCGGGACGAACCGCATTCCTCACCGCCTCGTCTGGATGCCGGACCGCAGTCTCCGTCTCCTCCGTGGGCCTGAGGGAGACTTGATGAAGCAGAAATATCTGCACGTGCACGGTAGAGTTCCGTCACGGCTGTAGAAGGGTCAGGGGGCCTGCGTTACATCGCCGGCGCGTGGGGAAGGGGCTCGTCCCTATTCGGGCGCCATTATGTGGTAAATAAATAATTAATTACCGGTACTATTTTTCTATGCATAAAATAAAACAGATAGCTCAATAAATAAGAGGCAGGATCCGGGGTATCTGAGTCGAACAGGCTTTAATCAGGCATAAGGGAAGGGGCAGGATCGGAACAGCCTGAAATAGAATGGCATGGAATGGCAGCTGCAACGTCTCATTAACAATACATAGTATATATAGGAAAACATAACAATTGCATTGAATACAGTAGGCGTAACAAGTGACAAACGTAAGATAAGAACAAATGGGCGTACAAAGAAGGCGTGTACGTAGACATGTGATGAAGACGTCACAGAAGTGTCATAAATGGGTGGATACATGGAGGGGGCTACCTGGGCAGCTGGAACCTTTACCCAGTGGTGCGCTGGGGCTCTGACTTCTGCACTAGAAGAGGAGACTAAAGTCTAAGATGTCAGGACGACATGTACCTATAGCATATCTGGTATCTGGTGTTTAGAGAACATGTTGATAGAATCTAAAAGTCATCAGAGCAAAGGCTACTTGACACTAAGGCTGGTGCATGCATATATTCTTCATGTATTACGTGTGCTATGAATCTTCTATGGATATTAATACAGAAATTCACTTGCATGGAGACAGAAAGACTAGACTATAGCTGAAGATGTTTATGCGGTTCGTTAGCTTAGGAATGTGAAGACGGAGAGCTGAACTGATAACTGTAGGCATAACATATTCTTGGCAGACAGGCAGGCAGAGCCAGGCCGGGCACCGCGCTGCGCGGCAAGAAGTAAGCGAAGGGTCAGGGATGCGGGAGGGGCTGTATCGCTCCTCGGAGTGGTTTCAGGAGACTGGAGCTTGAATCTGGTGTCCGGGCCCTGTAAGGCCTAGAAACGGGGACAATTCGATAAGTCTAACGGGCATAATGTAAAACGTTGGCAACATAGGCCTAGAAGCCTAATTCACGTTGCTTTCACGGGGACCGGATAACTGACATACTAACGTTGGACACAACTATAATTGCGTCTTTAATCGATCATAAGGGGATATATGCATATCGATCATGCACATATAACATAGGATGGGGAACACGTAGGCACACATGACAAGGCAAAATTCAATTTTCCTCATGAGGATAATGAATGAAGATAAAAGGCGAGGCATTACACTAATGTGATGTGTTACACCTGTGTGCGCTATAAATGTTCGCGAGCAGATTTGGAGGCGGGAATGTATCACCGTGATTAAACAGCGGAAATGTAACTGTGTCCCACCTGTACGGAGCACCTTGAGAGTAGTTTTGCAGCGTGGTAGAGAGGAAATGCACCAGAGGTCAAGCTGGAGAGCGTTCCAGTGGAGCAGTGTAGATGGAAGCCACAAAAGAAAGACATATAGGAGTTGGAAACAGTAGAACCGGGCTCCTAACAGAATACAGAGTTCAGTAGGGCAAGTCACCGAAGAGAGCTTCAGACATGTCAGAGCAGCTAGGGCATCAAGAGAACTGAATGTCAAAATGAGAAGCTCGTACTGAGCTCTGGCAGGAAGACAGCCAACCTGATGCTGAAGGGGAAGGAGGGCAGATAAAGAGGAAGGCTGAAGGGCACATAAGTAAAGTAGATAACTATGGTAATGGCAGAGAAAGAATATGTTGGAAGAATAATATGAACCCTATTTCATCAGTTAGGTTTCCTTATGACTAATGACTTCATGAGCAATTTAGCAGCATGGAAGAGCAGGTAGGGCAGATTTTTCTAAATGTTTAATCGTTGGTATCTCACTCTGACTGATGTAGATAAAAGGGACATTGGCTCTATTTCGAGTCAAAAGAGACGTCAATGTTTCTGGTGGACAGAGAAGGAGCAGCAACGTTAGGAGGAAATGTCGACAGCGGAATTGACGAGTGAGGATGGGGTGGTAAAAGGAGGGGGGGGATACAGCTTCAATCTTTGTTTGATGTGTCAAGCATAAGAGATAACAAGGCCAGCCACTGCATGACTGCGGGAGGCACCTTGAGACAAGAGTATGAAGCGGAGGCATGAGAGGAAAATAGAGAAGGACAGAGAACACTAACAAAGGAAATCACACTGGCCAAGGATAAGACGGGGGACTGACTGGGAGATAGGGAGCAATATGGTTGCCCCAAGCTCGATGTTTGTTGGGAGACCATTGAAGTAACTCCTTACACAGGTCTCAGTTGGAAGTATGTTTTTTGTAGTGACTTGGCATGATATTACAACTCTTCATCCCACTCTACCAATGCCTCCTTCTCTCCGCCAACTGTCAGAGAACCTTGTCTTATCAATGTTCTGAAATGACATCATAAAGGTTATTCGTCATGCCCCAAGCCCTACACTGTGCAATACCAATGTATAATGCTATACAACAATATGAAATGCTATACACAACCATCATTCAATTCCTGGACTTTTTCGCTCAAAACCATTGTTTTCAAGTGTGGCAATTCCATTGCTTTCATGGAATGTCCCAGAAGACTTGTGACCCTCAAATAAAGTCCCAGAACTGGAATCACTATGTCATAATAACATGGATGGAGGTGACAACAATCGTAGAGGGCAAGGACCATGTTGAGCACCTAAAGACAGCAACCGAACGGTCAGAAACACTAAAAGCGGCACCAAAGATGCCATTAAATGAAGGGTGTTGAGAAGGACAACACATATGCTGATTGAGTTCTGATGTGATGTAGTTGGTAATGTGGAAGCGAACATTCTGCGAGCAGTGGGTAGGCCAAGGTCTGACTACCAAAGATCAGCAGATAAGTAGGCCTGGGCAAAATTTTAATTAAGTCTGCAAAATTGGCGAGATTTTTGATAATTTAACATAACTAAATTTACATGAGATTCCACCACCACGCGGAATATCGAGGATAAAAAGATGTACTGTTCGAGTAATTTTTTTAGGTGAGGTGCATTTAAGGCAGATTTCCTCAGTCTTCCATGTCCATCTATACAGAGAAAAGGTACTCGCGTATTTAAATAAAAATAAAGCTTATAAAAAAACAAGAATAATAAAAGTAGAAGAGAAGACTGTACAACCTTTCAAGAAAGAAATGAAGCACAGAGATAACCAGAAATCAAGATAACTACATAAAACATAACCAGAAATCAAGATAACTACATAAAACAAACAACTAGCTAAAATAATTACAACAGCAGAAAACAATTCAGATTCAGTAAAATTACCAACAAACATGGAATTAATAGGAAGCTCTGATGAAGAAACTATTTCAAGTAAAGTTTTCATGTGTTAGATTCCCAGACAGTTGGAGCAAGACGGGAAAAAAGGGGCATAGCTATAAACAATATTTAAAAGCACCATGTAAAAATGACAGGTATGAATAAACGAGATTTGTTGTGTGGGAAATGAAGTGGAAGAATTGTTAATAGCATTTCGAAAAGAACAAATCCAAACGTAGCAAAGCATGCATACATATTAAAATGAATGCTTTAACCCACAATAAAACATTGATTTTGAAAGGTATACATTTTATACATCATGTTAAGGATCCGATAAAACACAGGTTGATTCAAAAACCAAGCTTAGAATATGAGTCACACTGTGAATTTTATAAATTCAACAAGTAAGCAATATTCCTATGTATTATAGATGGGTTGCCATTCAACAGCATTTAGAGAAAATGCTAAAAGAACCACTAGAAATGTCAAAAACTGTATAAGTGGCCATCAGAAGCCAGAGCGGATCTCAAGCAAGGGGCATGGAAGATGGCCATCTCAAATATTAGAACACTTCAGTAAAATGTCAGTAAAAAATAACAATGTGAAAAAATAAGAAATCAGGCAAAGCATGTTACAGACGTGAACTGTTATTCCCACATGTAAGAGCATGCCTAGCAATGGGCCAACAATTTTAAAAATACAATAACCAAAATAATTTTGCTAATGTATTCAAATCAAATGTTAGGAGATAGAGAGGAGACTTTAAATAACTTATAAGAACGACATAACAGAAACCTGATAAGCAGTTAAATGCAAAAATTGGATAAAAAGGGTGATTCTGATTTTTTTCCAGTATAAATTAGCAATCGAACTTAAGGGAAGAAAAACAAATCGGACATCTGGGAGAAGAACATGAAAGAAAACAATGTACTGGACTGACAGAAAATAAAGAAAACAGCATCAATTGGCCTCAAAGTTGGCCACCACACTACTACATTTGTGTCAGACAGTGAGGCTAGATGTAATATAATTTGAGCAACAGAATATGAAAAAATGTCTGTCAAAAATTACAATGTCGCTACAAAAAACAAGATTAGGGAGTGCCCTTCGTGTGCACAGGAGGTGGATACGTCCTCAAAAATTCATACAAAACCAAAAAGATCCACCGTCCAGGGGTTCAAAGGAATGTGTTTCATATCATGGTAGGATGCACACAGTGTTTGCTTAAATTCCCCTCACACACCAAAAGGGCCCTTGGTGTCATGCTTCATCATAGGGGTCTTCCTGCCCCGCTGCAGGGCGGGACGTGCTTTGACCAGCGACTACGCAGGAGCACTGAAAATGCAGTACTATGTGTGATGTAGAGCAAGTGATAGGAAGGCTCAGGGGTGGATGCGAGAAGTGAGTTATAAAAAACACCTGACCTCGTAGACATAAGAAACTTTAATAGGTCGGGGAGGTTGGTGTTGTTAAAAAGGTGGTGCAGAGTAGTCCTGCGTGTTATGTGCTGGTACTCCTAATCAAGTACCCATGTTTCGAAGCATAAAAGCTTCTTCATCAAGACTAGAAATGATCCCTTCTGTATTCACTATGTTGCTATCAATTTCGTGCTAGAAAGGGGTGCTATATACAAAAAAGTGAAAAAGGATGCAAAACGTCATGCATTCCAAACGGTAATGTTAAAGTGTAAGCCCAATCAATATTTCTGAAATGTAAGCTAGAGTAAGCAGGAGACCTTGCTTCTTGAGCCTTTAAACGGCTGGGAAGGATGCTGCCACTGTACTGCAGTGATCACCAGGCCCTCGTCTCTGCTAACGCCATTCCGCGGCTCCGTGGCACCACTCCCTTCAAAACCACCCCAGAGATACGCCATCAATGAAAAAGAGATTCTTTTGTGATGCACCCCCATATACATGTAACCTATCATTTATGCCCCCTACTTTGTGGTTGGGCTATAGAAAGGTAAGTAATTAACCGCAGTCTAACTGCTTCACCACTGATATACCATTTATTGAACATGACCCACATCTAGAAATACAGCTAAACACAGCCAAATGAAAACCATGGCCTTGCTGTTAAGTCATAACGTTGAATGCCCCCTCTATCCCTTCTCCCTGCCAAGAGGTCAGCTAACTACATTAAAATTCTCTATAGTAACTCAATTCATCCCAGAACTGAAGCTAAAACGTAATGTTTGTCACAGGAAGCTAGTACAACGAGGGACTGACTGAACACTTCCCAAATACACTCTCAACTTCTCAAGTTAGTGCACTGCATCATACTGTACCTCCTGGAGTCCTGGGAGTGACGGTCATGGCAGCAGCACTGCAGATGTTCAAGTTCACAGGCAGCAAAGCAGGCAGTCTCTCGGTCTTCCAGTCTTCGGATGATTTGTGCACGGCGAAGACGCTAGAAGGGGTACTGTAGTACAGGCTGCTGCCACTGCAGATGCCACTAATGATGGGTCCTCCGAGGTGATACTCCTTAAAAACGAGAACAGGCGCCCCTTCTTTCATACCGGCAGTCACAGTCACACACTTGCCTTGATGTCCTATGGCAACGATGCAGACAGAACTCAAGCCTGCAGAGGTGGACTCTTGGTGCCCACCATCACCTTCTCCAGGATGCCGCCTCAAAGCCCCGATGTGAACAACTGGCTGCTCCAAGTGGTAGAGGAGAAGTTGTGGCCCTGAAGGGTGGTCTTGAACTGAAGGGCAGACACTTTTCAGACTATGAACTGCCACCGTCTTCAGAGGAATGCAGCACAAACGTCCATCTGGGAACCCACAAAGAACCATGGGAGAATGCACCATGGCAGCATCAACTCCAAAAAGAAGACTGAAAAGGGGAGCTTCCACCATGAAGAGTCTACTGTGAGCGAGGTCCTTGTCAGGTGGTTTGCTTCCACAAGGAGCCAGGCAGCACAGGAAAGGAAGAAAACGCAATTCCATTTTTGTTTCATCGACTTCCGATTTGAAGTAAGTTGGAATGTCCACTTCCCCAATTGGCTGATAGTTTACAGTTTGTTGATGTCCAGGATCGCTTTGAAATTTCTGAATCCTCCATCTGCCTGGCCACTTGGACACAGTCACCAGGATGCCATTCACTATTGTGAACGTGCAAATGGTGGAGTCTGTCAAAATGCAGTCTTCTGAGCCCACGGTGTGAACAATGGGAGGGCAGCTTCCTCCACTTCGGTCAAGATCTGGTTCTTTCGAAGACCTTTAAATAAATAAGAAATACTAAGAAATCCAGCACAAGCATCATTCATCAAGCAAGGTAAATGAAACGCATATAAATTATGGATTAAGATATTTTCTAAAACAGAATCTGCATGTTTTGAACGTTTTATGAAATGGTAGGTCTGCCAGACAGCATCGCCCCCAGCATGGATTCCTAGGCATAAACGAACTGCGAATGAGAGCCGAAAGTTATTCTCCACAGTAACACCTGAATCCTTAGTCCTGCAGCCCCCATCAGTCACACATTAGGGATGTCCCGTCCTGGAGCAAGACACCGTGCATTTGTACAAAGCTTAAAAGTGAAGCTAGAAACCCAAGAGTGGGCAGCTGACAGGCTGTGTCTCCTTCACTTACCTTCAGCCCCCATCACCACCTCTGTCCCCTTCTCTATGTCTGCACGGTGGGGCTATTCACAGAGAGAAAGAGGTCGAGAAAATGGAAAGAGTTGTATCAAGAAAAGGGGTAGAAGACTAAGAATACAGTAGTCATGTATGTGAGCAGCCTTTACATTTTTTGTATCCTAGGCTCTTAAGTGCTACCTTTAGGAATATTTAATAGCATGAATTAATGTAGGAGACAGAAACCATGACTTTAGTCTAGCTGAAAATGTTCAAAAGAGTAAGACACTTTCCATAAGGAACCGAAGCTGCTGTCCAAGGCAAGACATTTACTGAAGGCATGAAGGGTTCCCCAAGTAGTGATTGCACTGTTAGGACCTGCCACTGAAACAAGATACCAGCAGCGTTTGCCCTCGGTACCCGTCATGAACACTCTTCAGAGGCAGCATGAAGAAACAGCTTCCTAAAATATGAGAAACAATTCAACAAACTATGGCAGCACTGATTGCTCCCTAGTTGACAGCAGCACCCATTTAAAAGCAAACAACTTTAAATGCAGGCAGAACAGTTGAGACCTTTCTAATTAAAAATGGGGAGCTCTCCTAAATGCAAAAAAATGTCTTTGTGTGTAACAGGGAGGATTAAAAAAAGGCGAATAATAAAATTCACTATTGTATTCATTGTTATTCGGAAAAAAAGGCAAATAAAAGTCTTGATTCAAGTAAAACTGAGACAACTTTTCGCAAAAAGAAGCATTTTGTAGAATCCTCTCATTTCTCATTAAAAAAAGAAAAATTATTTTCAGTCATGATAACCTGCAGCTATCTAATTCCAAGGACTAAAGCAACTGCTGCTATAAAAGATGTTTCCACATAATAGCTTTGCATGAGGTGTCACAGGATCGAATGGCTTGTGGTCTATTCCACTGACAACTATGGTAGGATGATAAACCGGTTGGAGTTTTCCCACAAGTTAAAATAACCAGAAAAGGACAGCGAAGTGCCTTCAATACATCTTTTTGTTAAATGCATAGAATTAATATGAAATTCTCCTGAACGCCCCTTTAACAGTAAGATATGCTTTACATGACTCTATTGCTCTTGTAAGTCATGGGAGCAAGACTATTTTGGAATCAATAGCACAGCAATGAGGATAAACATTGCTGCCTGACACCTAGAGCACAGGCAGAACCACCTACGGCTGTATGGCTTCCTGGTAAAAAGGCATGCTGGCCATATGACGATTTAATAGGTTGGGTGTCGGACTCTCAAATTCAAGCAGTTTTGGAAATGGATGGGTTCATCTGTGACAAAAGGTCTTTTTCTTACATTTTAATTAAAATAAGCAGGAACTATCACTAACTTGCTCAAAAAATAGATCTGTTTGGCCCATAACAATGACAATCATGGGGCACTGGAAGAAGTTGTGAAACTTGACACTGGCTGACAGCCGGAGAGAGAACGAGCAGCAGAGAAATACTCCTCTTCACTAGAGGAGGATATCACCCTCCATGGTAAGCCCTGGCTTTTTCCAACCCTGATGTGTAGCTCAGAAAATGTGCAAACACTTCAATGGGGAGTAGAAGAAGCCTATTTATTACAGCAAGTGGAAGAGACTATTTGATAGGAGACGAGAGCGGTCTACTTGACTTATAGTCCACACGGTTTCCCTGAAAGTATCCCAGTTCTAAAGTTCTGTGATAGATAGCAAAATTTGCTCCACTGCCTTTTGCTGTAGATGCCTAAAGACCTGTGCCATGCTGCTGCGTAAAGGACTATATTAATGCTAAAAACATCGCTCACTGCATTGATATGCAAGATCCCTTTCTGAGAGGGACATGTTTGTTGAGATTCATCTGTATCTGGAGGAATCTAATTATATAAATACTAGCAGCCTGTCCCGACGTTGTCCGGGTATGAAATAGAATGTGTGTAATGTGTGTATTCAGATACGGTCATTCGCGTGTTCCCCTGCTTGAGGCCCAGCTGCAGCCCTGGTTCATGTTAGCAGGCGCGTGTCCCCCCGCTTGAGGCCCAGCTGCAGGCCTGGTTCATGTTAGCAGGCGCATGTAATTAGTGTAGTGATCCGCCGCCTGAGCCCGGCTACAGCCCTGGCTGATGTTAGCAGGCGCGTGCAATTTGGTTTAATGTGATAGTTCAGTAACAGCGCGCATGAGAGGCTGCAGTAATTGTCCCCGCAGACACGCTCAGTCGCGTGTGCCCCCGCTTGAGAGCCAGCGTCGACCGTCTAACAATTAGAATTGTGTGAGTCTTGAATGATTGTTTCCCGCTATTCTTATTTTTTTATGACCCACACCGATGCTCTTCGGCCCGAGTGCACCCAGGCCAAGCCACACATTGCGTTCGGCCCTTTCAGACGCACCCAGGCCAAGGCACACACTGCATTCGGCACCCCCAGTATGTGTGAGACAACGGGCAGTCCCCCAAGGGAGTCTTGCGAATGGTTACTTACCACGCTTCGAGGTGAACGCCTTTGTGACGCCCCCAGCACACGGCCACAGCAGACGATCTGATTAATGTACGACCCAGATGGCATGAAGTGCGGAACGTCGCACACGCCCCCAGAGTTTGTCACACCCCCAGCGTGCCCCTTGATGCGGCGCAATTGTGTAATTGGCGCTTCACAAGGCATGAAGGGTGGACACACACCCACAGTGCGGACACACGCCCACAGCGTTTGTCACGGCCCCAGCGTGTCACGCCCCCAGCGTGTCACGCCCCCAGCGTGCCCCTTGATGCGGCGCAATTACGACTCACATGGAATGAAGGGCGGAACGTACCACGCGCCTCCAGCATTTGTCACACCCCAGCACACACCCACAGCAGAACGCAGACACGCCCACAAGGGACTACTTTGCTGGCACGGTTCTTTTACCTTTTAAATGTATATGGTGGCCGTCTGCATAGCCTATGTCCTTCTGCTGCAACTGCCCTTTCCAACGCTGTATTGCGTGTTGTGATTGGTGCTGTGGTTACTGAGATTACCTGCCTCAAAGGTTTGGGCTCTCTCTTTATAATATTAGTATGGATCTCCCGGTCTGATGTCTGAAAAGGAGCACTTTGTTGAAAACCCTCCCTCCAGAGAAACCTCGTTCACTGCACCTGGCATGAGATATTTCAAGACTGCAAGCCTTTTGTCTCATTAGAATATCCAAAAAATGATTCTGAGCCTATCTTGTGATTTCTGCCACTCGGTACTGCTAGGATGAAAGATAACATTAGAAAATGGATTCACCAAGTGGATATGTTACCTCTTGCGTTAGTGTAACACAGGACTAAGAATTGCTCTGATAGTGGAAGTGCCTGGCAGACCTTTGTGTCCAGAAGTACCTGGTGACTTGAGGACAGAGCAGGCACAAGTATTTATTTCTTGACAGTTATCAAGAGGTCAAGATGAAAAAAGGTTTGCAGAACTGAAGTGGATATTTACGTCTTGTACAGACATCAACCACATCAGCCAAGCATAGAGTTAAGGAAAAGTTTGGATCCTTTAATTTTGTAGATGAGGTACTGCAGGAACAGTCTGAGACGTGAAGCAACATTACAGAAAATGGTACTAATAATGTTCCTCAGACTCTTCCCCTTACAAATCAGCAATGCAGTGGCCAAACAAAAATGAGGATTTAAGCATCTTCCAGGATGACTTTTGACAGCCAGTCCCATATATGACTTCATTGTAAAATGCTAGTGAAGTTTGAAAATATAAAATACTCCGCTTCCTGAAATTCATTAAAGTAGTAAGGGGAAGCATGTCTCAGAGGCTCCCGCCCTGTCCCCTTCACAAAAGCGGATCATCTTGAGTAGAAGTCCCCCACAATCGTAGAATGGGAAAATAATTCTAAAGATTCTATCTTCACAGGTTACTAAATCCATGGGTTCAGGATACACAGATGAGCAAGTGGGGATAGATAGTGGGGAGTTTAGAAAAAGTAAACCAAAACTTGTCTCCCTTCTGAGAAAGCCGAAGGACTCTCGGTAGTTCATTTTAAATGCTGACTTTGAGAGGAGATCCTGGACCCTGCAGGGAGCTGGCTGAGTGGACAATTCAGGTCCAACAAGTAAGTCAGTTCTGGACATAGAGACTTGTTTATCAGAGGAAATGCAAAACCTTTTCCATTCATACCAACTGGACTTCCTTTACTGTTCTTAGAAAGGAATGTCAATGGACGCTTTGAGCTGCAAAATGATGGGAATTACGTGCATATCTCTATGCCTGGACAAAAAAGAGGAACGGAATTGGAAAGCTTATGTTGTGTTAATTTGGAAATAACCAATAAAGAATTGTCAGTAGTTACAACAGTTCTTACACTGCATAAAAAGTTGGGTTAAAGAAAACGGCTTCATCCAAAAGAGGGCCAATAATCTACCCTGGGCTTGGTGGGGTAAACAACAAGATTGAAGCAGTGATTGGCATCTTGTCATGCTGTCTAATGCATGCATTTAGGCGCATTCTCTGCCGGATGTATGACATTACAATGCATGCTTTTACCACGCATGCCTTTACAACGCGGTTTTTACAACGCAAACCTTTACAACGCATAGCGCTTTGGGGTGCTGGATAGTGAATAGTTTAATTTACTATTCCAACTCCAGTCCCCGTGGACACTAGGGAAGGTGTTGGATAGTAAATTAAACTTATTCCCTCTCCTAGAGCGCCCCCCAGCGCAATGCGTTGTAATGGTTTGCGTTGTGAAAGTTGCATCGTAAAGGCACTCCGTGGTAAAAGTTGCGTTGTAAAGGATGTTTCCCTTCTCTGCCAAACCATTCAGTAGTGCTACAATTTGACAGGCAATTCCTCAGCAAACTCATCTCACCCTTGCATGTACAATCCTTTTTACAAACAGTCTTTTTAGGAATCTCTCTTTAGAAAGATCTGCCCAGCTCTGTTGGTCATTTCTTTCACAAGTGCCCTTGATTACATGGCAGAAGCCCCTTCATCAGAAATGAATGCTCGGTGAGTCGCCATGACACCTTGGTCCACTCCCCATTCTTCTTTGCTTCTCAAAAACACATTTTCTCTGTGCTTTTTGTGGTCATTATTGATTTTCCCTGCCTCAAATAGAGGACCTAAGTTGGCAAATTCTGCACTGCGAGGTCTTCCCTCAATAAGTCGGACCTCCCAATCGGCTAAAGGTAGTGGCCCGGTATGGAATAGACTACAGCCAGTGTTTGCATGCCAGCTCCACTCCCACACAGTCAGTGGTTTCCCACCTCTAAATGGGTGGGGGGGGCGATGGAGGAGCGGGGGCTACAGTTTTGCAGTAGGAAGGTTTCGCTGTACCAAAACCCCAAAAGAGGTCTGAATCATTTTCCAATTTAGTAGAGCACAGTTAGCCAGTCTAACTTGAAAACTAACTAGTCTTAGGACCACCAGCACAGTTAACACCTTCCGTGCTCCCGTCGGCCGTCGCGAGCATGTTAGCTGGTTAGAGGAACTCTCTGAGACTTTAGGTGGTGTTAACATGGTTTTTATTGGCTTTAACAATTTCTTTCGCCTAGGGCTGTATCTGTAATAAGGTAGGATCGCTTCTTGTTCCTTGTCGGGGGATAGGCGTCCTCTCAGAAGGGATTTTCCTCTTTTCCTCCACTCCAGTGTGCTCACGGGGCCAGTCGCCGGTCCGGAGTACAGATTAAAAAAAACAAAAGACTTGGTTTCAGTCAGGGGTCCCACTATAATCAGTGGTAGGGAAGGGTAGTGAGGAGTCACACGGTGCCCAAAACCACACAATAACAAAACAAGCAGGTCGGTGCTCCGTGCCGGTAGTGCTCGGGAAAAGGGAGTGATTGGGTTTAACGCCGGTGTAATTACGGGTGTTTAAAACCCTTCCTCCCAGCCCAACCCGAGATGCGCACCCGTACCTGAGTGAGCAACGCGTCTCCTGACGTGTGGCTGGGCGATGCGCCGTATCGTTGGCCTCCTGGCTCTGTCGTACGTCGATAGGGTTCCTCTCCGCTCTGTTCCTTTTTCAGCGGACTCCTTTCGTTCAGCTTGGCAACTTCTCCCCGCTCGCGTTCTCCTTCAGGTGTAGGACACACCTCCCTGTCCTCGCGTCCGGGTTTTGGCGGGTGCGACTCTGTGACGTCCTGGGGGGCGGGGCCTTCCTCAAACTCGGCCCAGTTAAAGAAACATGGTCCGGCTTCATCGTCCGGGCGGAAGAGTGTTGTTTCTGCCCGGTTCCAGTTTTCGGGTTGCTGTAGGGAGAGAGGTGAGACCGATATAGCTCTGGTCTTTATAGCGTTTCTCTTCTTGTTTCCGTACGGGTCCCCCTCGTGACAGAGCACTACTTGGCTGGTGCTGTGAATGTCCAACGGCCGACGCGGTCCTGCCCACTCCTTAGATCGCCCGCACTGCGCCGAAATAACGGCCGCGGTAAACGGGTTAAATGTTCATCCCATCTGTATCCAGTTAACGCTCTGAGGTGCCTCACCTACAGTCACAAACAGAACACCTAACTATGCCTGGTGGAGGAATGCAGCTGGCCTTGTCTACTGGGACTCTACAAATATTGGCAACTACATTAGATGCTTTAAGTGAGATCTTTCCATATCAGCAATTTAATAACGGCATGTGGAATTGAACTGCCTAATACGACGAAAAAAGGTCAAAAAGATCAGTGTTTCAAGTGTGGTTTATTTCAGTCTTTAGAAAACTTGATCAGCTGGAGAGTGGTGTAAAATATTTGAGATGAACCAACTCTGGGACGTTGCATATGCGACTGGGGCATTGAAGGCAAATACAGAAGGTGCCACGAGAGCCAACTGGTATTTGGGGAGACTTGGGCTGGACTGGCTACCGGGCATTTTGGCATGCTGCCGAGCTAGGGGCTGATTTTGTTGATGGGGACCTGCGTGTACTGAACGAAATTCGTTTTGCTTAGGTTATTTACAAGCACACACAGGTCTCCATCAACTAAATTAGCCCCCAGCTCGGCAGCATGCCAAAACGCCCAGTAGCCAGTCCGCCCTTGGAGAGACATTAATGGCAGTACTAATGCACTGGGCATTGGTGTACAAGGCTGAGGTACCGCATCAGTGGTATCTGAATTTGGTATAAACAGAGATTGGGTGCCGAATCAGAGGCATGTAAATCTGCTTACACCTGTGAGGAACCAAATCAGTGGTATCTGGATCTGAAATACACAGCTGAGGTACCGAATTAGGGGTATCTGGATCTGCTATACACAGCTGAGGTACCGAATCAGCAGTATCTGGATCTGATATAGACAGCGGAGTTACTGAATCAATGGTATCTGATATAGACAGCAGAGGTACTGAATCAGTGGTATCTGGTATAGATGGCTGAGGTACCAAACCAATGGTGTCTGATCTGGCACAGCCGTAGGGGGTTGACTTAAAACCACATTGGCGGTAAAGAAAGCTCTTTGAAGCATCATTCATAGCAGCGCCTCATCTGAGCCTCCACATACTGCTCAATGAGGGTTGCATCTCATTGGTGCACGCTTCCTACAGGCTGGCTGATGAGCAAGGAGAGGCAAATCTCCAGTTTTAGGGAGAATTTTTAAAACACTAGTAAAGATCTTTTGATCTTTGTGCTCTTTATCCGCCTTTGGCCTCAGAAGAATTGGTTAAACATAAGTCTTCTCTTGATGGTACAGGTATCAGATTATAGCAACACAAAAAGTAGACGGACGGAATGCTGACCAACTGGCATGGGTGTAAATTCAGGACGGTGAGTGTAAACATTCAGGTCAAAGGGTCAAAATTCAGGACAAAACTTCAGGAAAGGAGGTCAAAATTTAGGACAAAACTTAGGGACAAAAGGTACGTTTTGCAGACACATCAGAGGAAGTCGCGCAATAGTATATAAGTAATCCCATCTATATTCAAACATATTCATCAATTTCCAAACCTATCCATCATGTATACTTCCATCCATCATTTCACTCATCCATCCCTCCATCCACACTTTCACTTATCCATCCTTTCACCCTATCCATCTGTACACTCATCCATGCACTTTTCCACCCATCCATCCACTCATCCATCCAGCCATTTACCCTTTCACCCACCCAGCTATCCTTTCACTTATTCATCCATCTACCCAGTCACTCATCCTTACACCCATTTACCTTTTCAGTCATCCATCCATCCTCCCTTTCTCTCTCCATTGACTCTTTCACTTGGCCATCCTTCCTTCCATCCATCCACTCTTCGTTCTACTCATCCACTCATGAATCCATCCATTGACCCGATCACTCATCCATCCACCCATTCACGCGACGATCATCCACCCTTTCACTCATCCATCCACCCTTTCACTCATCCATCCATCATTTCGCTCATTAGCCATCTATTCACCCTTTCATTCATCCATTCACCCTTTCACTAATCCATCCACCCATTCCTTCACTTACTCACTCGCCCACCTTTTCATATTAATCATGAGCTGAGCATTTGTCTGCAGAGTTGCATACAGAAGAGGCCCATCAAGAATTTCACCCTTGCTGTAGTTCCTAAAGCAAGGGGTGGGGATAGGCTTCACTATGCCCCTGCACATATGCAGTCTGAAAAAGTGGAAGTCATGAGTCATGCATGATGTACAGTGCCATGCCATGAGGTGACTGTGACATGGTGTTGTTTCCAGGGCTTTAAGCGGGATGGAAAAAGGGGGGGAGGGTCTTTCCAAAGAGGGTGTTTGATGTAGTTATGGGCGTGGCTTAAAATACCTAAGCTAAAAATCTGTGCTTAGCATAGTGTGCCGCCGGACTGGTATTTGCCTCTTCTGTCATTGCATCCAGATATATAACACAATAAGTAACATCACACCTACAACAAGCCAGAACTATTGGCTTTGTCAATGGTTGTTAGTTGCATAAAATAAAAATGCAGCAACTGTGGCTTCGCTGAATATAATATTGAAAATGCACTTTTCTTAAACGAGGAGACTGAAATAACTCTAGCCCCTTCTTTTCAACTTGTTTCACCAACTTCTTTGAATGAACTGGATTCTCACGTAGCAGCATGGGCGTTTTTGCACATTCCTTCCATCTGACAGAATGCGCTGCCCTAGACCGTGGCAGGAGGAGGTCACCTCATGCAGTAACACTCCAAACTGGCCCATTGTCATTCTGTATGTGGCAATCAGTCGCAGACAGAATGATAATGGACGGGGTGGGGCTGCTCTTGTGCTCCCAGGAAGAGTGGCAGGCGGCCCCATTAGGGTGCTGAGGCTTCATGCAGGAAACAGTGCTGTTCCCTGCAATCCCCAAAATTAAGGACAAAAGGCTTCCTTAAAAGGGATCCTCATGAACAACGGACGTGAGGTCCAAATCATGGATGATCCGTGAAATTTACGGACGGTTGGTCAACCTAAATGCTGAACATTGTCAAATATTCACCCCCCAGTCACAGATCTGTTTTAAATCCATCGTTTGTTTGCTCGCCATGCCTACCGAGTTTGGACCCATCTGGTCTCAGGATGCTTGTTTCCAGCACTAGGAGGAACTAGCTTGGCAGTTCGGGCTGGACTGTTCCCATGGGGAGCTAGGTCAAGACTGATTTGCATATGGCTGGGTCCAAACTGGAATGGCATGGTGAGCAAAAGAAAAAAAATGGATTGAGGCCCAGATCTCTGTACTCTGCACAGCAATCCGTCCATCAGCTTTTTTTGTTGTTACAGTTATCAAATTTAAATTACCTTGAGATCTCGAATTACTCTGTGATGAATAAATGAAACAGTGACTCCAAGCACCGTTTCAGTTAGCTATTGAATTACAGATGAACTTGTGATATGTTATGCTTTGCTGCCACCTAGAGGATGACATGTTAACAGCGACCCCACAATTGTCTTTTTCAAAAATCAGAGTAGAAATTAATGTTTTTGGGCATTACACTCTGGTGCAAGTGCTCTGGCAACTTGTTTTCCGAAGACAGTGTGGTTTACAGTCCATTGTACTTTGTGTCTCGCATTCTGATGCAGCTTGTGGGATACATGCGGTGCGGAATCTATAACAACAAAAAACTAAGTACAACTCTTGTGACCGTGTTGTCAGACGCATGTACGGTAAGTGAGCGGGAAACAGAAGCCCTGAGAAGGCCCTTGTGGGATTCAATGAAGCAGTGGCCTGTGTGTATTGTGAAACACAGTGGAGATTCAAACCTTAAAATCTACCAGATGCCCAGATTCTCATGTTGAGGTCTGAGCTTCAATGCACCACAAAGATTTCTGGCAACTCAAAACGCGGATGAAGGAGTTGTCATGAAAAACAAAGTACCGTTGCCATGCACTGGCGATCAGAAACTTTCGGCTGGCATTGCAGGGGGGATAAATCACTATGGTCCGCTCGCTGAGTAGCCAGCGGGAACCCGTCTCAGGGCCACCAATGACACCGGGCAAGCCGTGTCAATGCATAATGCTAGCAACTGACGGGTGTGTAAGGCACCAAGAAGCAGGAATACCTTTAAGCGATGGAGGTGGGCGTACAGTCGGAAGCACGCTGAAGACCTGATCAGTGAAGATAATTGTCTGGGCTGGTGCCCGAGGGTGAGAGCCCGGCGAGGTAGAGGGTCTAGGTTGTCACAGGGAGTGACAGTCCATGCAAAGCCAACCTGAATAGAGGCTGAAGAGTGCCACAACGGCATATCCTTGAGGTGCAAGGAGTGCGTCCTCAAGAGAAGATACCTGCAAGAGATCGAAGAGGAGACCTACGAGAGGCAAGAGAAGAGACCTGCAAGAGGTCAAAGTGGAGATGTGAAAGGTCAGAGAAGACCTGCGAGAGGTCAGAGAAGATGACCTGCGAGAGGTCAGAGAAGATGACCTGCAAGAGGTCAGATAAAATGACCTTCAAGACGTCAGAGAAAATGACCTGCGAGAGGTCAGAGAAGATTCATCGAAAGTAGAAGGAAGAAGACCTAGGAGAGGTTGTGAAATGAAGGAGATCACAACGTGAGGTCTAGTTGCTGGAAGAGGAGAAAGCATCGGCCTAGGGTAGGACAAGGCCAGGGAGGCCTGTGTAAAGTGCATGTCACTTGGAGAAGAGCAAGACCAGAAGGAACCAGAACGCGTCGTGAAGAGAATATTGTCATTAATTATTTCACCATCCTGCAGTTAGAAGCATTACTGCATTCGCCGAAGACTCTGCAACAATAAACAGGATGTCATCCATCGTAGGAGGCTTGATGTCCATGGAGCCAGAACGTCTTTGCGAAAACATAACATTCACTGTATTCACTATCGCTCCGCATGCCCAGTCACAGTAAACTGTGCATATAGACTTTGGTTGTAAACTTCCACACATTGCGTCCAGGGAGGACCGGTTCCGCAGTACACCGCTGAACTGTGCCAAGTAGAACTGGTGATCCTAGCTGCACTTGTACCATCATCTTGTTCTGAAAGCAGCCGATTAGACTCCGTGGAGTTTGCTGTTGGTATTTAATTCTCTCCCACACGTTGGACTTGTTGTTCCAGTTTTAATAAAGTTTGTGAGGGATGTTCAAGTGAGGGATCCCTTATGAGGGATGTTCTAGTGTTTGTGGTGCCAGCCACTCCCCGAGGGCTGGCGTGCACTCCACACCCACACAACTCCGGCGTCACAGGACATGTGACTCTGCTAATAAAAGGGGCCAGGCGCACGTGGCTTTGGCCAGTTCCAGTAACTTGATTCCAGTGTCTGTGTTGTCTTCTATGTGCATGGGGGCCTGGGGCCCCACTGCATTACAGCAATGCATCAATCGCTTCTGACTAATTGGCTCAGCTAGACGTTTTTGCACCCACTCCATTCATTTCTCCCTTTTCCGTCTAGTCCACAGCGGAGAAAGCAACTCTGACAGGGGCAGGACTCACAGCGCCTGCTTATGAGGCTCTTCTTCATGCCGTTCAATAGATGTCCTATGCTTAGAATTGTCAAATCGTTACCCCAAGGTTTATGAGTAGTATGCCGGGCCTGCTGTGCTCGCCTTGCAGTCTCTCTATGACTCCTGCTAGGTGCCCCCTTTTCATGCCCGGAATGTCTATCTGCGTCACCTTTGCGTTGTGCTCTTGCTGCCACGCCCTACCTTTCATCACCCATTTTCCTGACCTTGTTATGAATGAATATCTCACAAAGCAAACTGTCTTTGTCATGTTGCCCCGATCACCTACTGAAAAGAATTGCCGTTGTGGCACTATTCTGAAGGACTGAGTCCTGAAGCACATGTGGCGGAATCCCACCTGCCCCAAAGTTAGGTGCAATACCCCCCCCCCCCCCCGTGAATATGAATCCGCTAAGAAATAACCCATTCAGATGCACCAGGAGCAGCAAAATACCCTCTGGCCACCTTTGCATGTTATCCCTTGTTAGGCATACTAAGCAGCACTAAGGGCTGCCAGACAACTCATTCTGCCTTTACCTGCTTGGTCAGTCTTTGATTTCCTCATCTTTAATGGCAAGGAACCCTCTCACAGCTGCATGCCTTCCAACATTATGCAGTAATCCCCTGCTACAGTTTTTTTACAACACCCATATTGCCTCACAGAATGTGATAGCCAAAGTTCCTGCGAATAGTACTGTCTCGTAAGCGCTGCTGCATACCACAGCGAGGGCCCTTAACAACGCTGAAAATCGTTCAAAGTCATTTTGGCAGCTTGTTGTCCTCTGTTCATGTCTCTATGTGACCCCAGTATTTCATTGCAGCCGTAATGTAGAAGCCTTTTGTGGGGTCCATGCCATGGCTAGTTTTGCAAAGGTGGGCTACGGCTGCTAGTTGTGCTTTTGCCCATGATCTGCAATTCACCCATTTGAATGCCCAACCAATGAAGCACTCCAATGCTGATTGAACCGTAATCATGTCCTTTAGCTCCCCGATCTAGACACTTTCTTGAATGCCTCCAAGCTTTTGCCTGTTTTTGATGCCACAGAGTTGTCTATCAGCCAGTCCAATTCTACTTTATCAAAATCCACACTTCCCAGAAGAACAGGGCAATCTGCTGCTCTGCTTCTTGGTGCCAGCTCCTTCAATCTCTTCCACTTGAGAGGAGAGGGCATTCACTCTAGCATTAGACAATCCTTGAATGTTCCTTGCTCCGAATTCAACATTGGACTTTAATTGGATCCACATCAGGTTTCTCAAGAGACACATGACCCAAAGGCAATTAGCAGAGCCACCGTTTATAAGCTGCACTACTGACTAGTTGACTGACGAGAGCATCAGTTTATCATCTTTGAGTTTCAGTTTCCATATGTAACCGGCTGCCACTATTGGGAAACGTTCCTGCATGGTGATGCTCTTAGTGAGCACCTGTGCCCGCCAACTTTTCAGCCATACCTGTGCACACTACGCCTTGCCTTGGGCCATCCAGAAACCTTGGCTAGCAGCCACGTCTGTGAACAACTCTAGTTGTTGTGATGTGACCCACAGCTATATTCAAACTAACATTCCATTGAACTTTTCCAGAAACCTTGTCCAGTCTTGCATGTCTTGTTGCACCCCTTTACCCAGCCTCATTAGCCGCCATTGCAAATATCCAACTTACTAGGATGACCCTTGCCACTAAGTTTAGGCCTGCTCAGTACCTCCTGAATTTCTGCAAGGGTTGTGTTTTCCTCCGCCTACCCCAACCACCTTCAGATTGGTTCATGGGGCCTTGATCTTTTCTTCTGGTAAACTGCATACGCTAGTTTTCAAGTGTATCTTCATGCCCAAGAAAACCGACCTAGTTGAGGAACCTTTAGTCTTCCCCCTTGGTCTGTATGTTATCTTTCTGAACGCCTTGAGGATGCTGTCACACTGCTCCTTTCCAGCGACTTCCACCAGTAAGAAATCATCTAGGTAGTGTAGAACTCAGCTTTCCGAATTCTCCTTCATGAGGGTACCATCTAAGTGCTGAACATCTCAAAATAGGCGCACGCTATGGAGTAGCCCATTCGGAGGCATTTGTTACAGTAGTAGCTGCCCTGAAATTTGAAGGCTAATATGTGGAGGTTGTCTGGGTGCATGGGTAGGAGACTAGATGCTGATTCAATATACATCTTTACCATCAGAGTTTCCTTTGCCACTGTCCTCACCAGTTCGACTGCCTCATCGTTTGGGCTGTAAAAGACTGCATTCTTCCTGTCTTAACTAGTCGTTCACTGAGTCACCTTCTAAGAATAACAAATGGAGAATGAGATTGTATTGACCTGGCTCCTTTTTAGCTACCTCCCCCAGTAGGGATACTAAGAGATTTGGGAGGAGGGAACTTCTATCCTGCCCATGCTCAATTCCTTAGCAATCTTTTGCATGACCACTTCTTGGTGTTCAGTGGCTGATCTGAGATTCCTACATTCCTTGCTCCTCTCTGAGCCCACGTATGGGATTCTGAAACCCTCCTGCAATCCTGCCATCATAAAATTGGTCTCCTTTTGCTTGTGGTGACAATTTATCTGATGTCTAAGCCTGGTCTTGTATATTGGGGTCTGTGCTAGGAAAAATTTCAATGCCTTGCTTGAGGGTGCCTTGAAGTCGTTGACCGTTGTCTCCTGTGCTGATGTGTCTTTCTTTTCTTCCAGTTCTTTCCTTTTTATCCCCACTGCCTTTATCTCTTTTACAATCTATGGTGGAGCACCCCCTTCCGCATGCACTGCATGTGTGTCTGAATTTGCAAGACATGCCCCACGGACAGTCGCCTTTCTTGTATTTCCAATGAATGGCGTTGGGGTCCTTAGTGTAGCTCTGCCCCTTTTGTCTTCACAGGGTCTTTTGTTGTTGTAAGGCTGAAACCTCCCCTGTTTGTATTGCACCCGAAAGGGCTGCTCTGTCTTGGTCACCCCTTGCCGTAACCATTTTGCACATGTAGCCTGAGACATTCTTGTGATCTTACTCTAGTGTGAGCCACTTCTGCATCTTCATTCTGAAACCGTCATACTGCAACTATGACTCTTCCCCAAACATGTTTTGGGCCTCGGGTATTTTGTACTCGTACAGCCATAGGTCCATTGCACAAAGCGGGAACTTTTCCACTATGATGCAAGCCATCAGCAATAGACATCCAGTTAGTTCTCAATTTCCCTTTTCTTTCTAACATGCTAACTCTCTCCAAAGACACCTCTAGGGGTGAGAAAATCCTCTTTTTTATTGATGTGGAAAGTAGCCTGCTAGCCCTGTGAAATTGAACATCATAGATGGCTGTCCTGGAGATGCTCTCATGAACTGCACCGCTGCTTTTGTTAACCAGGAGCTGAACCCCATAAGCTTCTGCAATCACATATTGGGCTCACTGTTGTACCAGGCTGGTTGTTACTGCTGCCGACCAGGATGCACTCTCTTTGAGGGGCCAGCTTGGCTCGAGTTCATGTTAATCAGCGGTTGCCTCTTTTCTATGGAATAAGAGCAAATTCCTGACAGAGTTTGTGGGAGGAAGGTTCTCAGGTGTGCGTGTAGAGTTTGTATTATTTGGTGGCATGGTGCTCATTTTGGCCCACCCATTCACTACTAAAGGGTGCCTGCTGTTTTCCATGGTCCCTATGCCGCCCGAAATGCATATATACTATCCAGTACCCCTAGCTTTGCACCAGTAATGTCTGCCCACTCACCAGTGCTCCTCAATCCCAGACAATGCACACAAATAGATTTAATGCATTCATTCACAATTGCACTTACATGCTCACCTCTTCATTGTAGTGCTGCTGAGCTGGTTCCTGCCATCGCCGTTGTGGCTGCAGACACCAAGGGATGAGTTGCTTGCTCTTGGTGACTCTGTCTTACTTTACTTCTTCCTGTGGCCTGCGTCGCTTTCTTCTTTGGATGCGGTTTTCATTCTCCTGGCCCTTCCACCTTGAGGCTGTGCTCGTTTCCCTGGTCCTTTCTTTCTGCAGCTCCACTCTTGTGAGTCTCTCCTTCGTTCCGGGGACCTTGCAATCACTGGGTCCCTCCCCAACCATCTTATGCAAGAAATTGTGTTTCCCATTTTCGCACTGGCTTCCCTAGCAAACTGCAGAAAGCGCTTCATCTCTTCCAGCCTGTCCTTCCTCCCTGGCAATTCCTGGCCCTGTAGCTCCATGTCTCTCCTTCCTTGTTCTGTGTCTCTTGTCTACTTATGCTTCTTGTTCAGCATGAAGTCAGCATTAAGGCTGGTCCCTCCTTGGTTGCCTCTGGGGCCTTGCCTCTGCTCAGTTCATTTGTTGCTTTTGCTGGATGGAGCACTGCCTCAGATGTGTGCCACTGACCGCTCGCTCGTATGGGCTCCTGCTCTGTTAACGCTCCCTCTTGCGTGGCCTGCAGGCGGACTGCCCTGTCTTCTCAGTCTCATACATTAATCCACAATGGGATGACCCTGTGCCTTCAGAACCTGAGTATAGTTCAGTATATAAAAACAATTGGTTCTGTCGGAGCGAAAACAAACTTCTATATATGACAAAAAGACAAAATGCAAAGGAAAAAGAAATGGGGAAATAAAGTGAAAGGTGAGGGGAGGAGGCTGTTAAAGAAGGGATACCCTTCTCGTAAAGAGTGAAAATGGGCAGAGTATGCCCTGAAGCAATGGATGGGGTATGGAGTAAAGAGAGGTAATGAAGGTAGAATATATTTTGAGGGAAGTGATACAGGGATTGAAATGAATTGGCAGAGAAGACGGTGAGGCAAGAACTTGTAAAGTGTAAATTGGCGGAAGAGGGGCTTTCAGTAAAGGGGGGGGAATCAAAGGAGTATGGGGGGCAGAGTAAAGAAAGCATGGGAATGAAGAGTAGCTAGATTCTATGAGAGATGCACGGGATGAATTGAAGAGAGTGATTTGGTCCAGCCTGAAATACCTCAGAGAGTCTCCGACTTCTGGGGGTTGCTATTCACTTAAGTGACCCCAGCTAGGCTTTGCAGAATGAGACTGGAGCAGAATTGACCCTTATAGGCCAAGCTGTGCGTTGGCTATGCACCCATGATTAGGGCTGAGGGCCTCTGCTCGCTACTTGTCGGCCGGCGAGCATGAGAAAAGAGTCCACAACTCCCTATTACAACCATCCCATGGCCATACAGGCTTGGTTACTGTGAGGTGATCACCGGGGCCCAAACTAAGCTAGGAAGATAAGATCCAATGAAGCTTGAATTCTTGATCTGCAGGTTAATAGGAACCTCAAACTATCCTTCAGTAAGAGTGATCTCATTAGGTTGAAATCTATTCCACCCACCATCAGAATGAACATCCACTGAGAGATCTTAAAAAGCAAAATTAAAAAAGACTACTATTCCAACAATTCCTCTGTATTTGACAGCTATTCCCTTACTGACTAAACACAAGAAGGTGGACCCAGACTGAGTTCGGGAGGCTCTGGATGAGAGGCAGCTTCACGACAATGCTGGTCACCTAACCTCCTGGTCCGTCTCATTGTTTGTATCATTTGCTGTTGAATTACTTCTTGGTCCTGTCTCATTACAATAGGCTTGGCCTTTTTTGGTACATGAGAGCTTTTCAACAATTCCTGCAGGTTATGCACACACGACATAAAACAACAAATAAATAATTTTTAGGCATGGGCCACTATTAATGTCAAACGTTAAGTAGGTGCTGTGCCTGCAAGAACTCCTTGCAAGCTGAGTAGCTGTACGAGGTCGATTAATGAGAAAATTAAATACCTTTAACCCGCATGAGGAAAGGGCAAAAAACGTTCCTTCTGGTGTTGAATGCAAAAACAACACAATCCCTCCGGATGAATTACAATAGGAAGAAATAATCTCTCCTACAGCAGTTGCACATCAGACTGCTTGTACACCAGCCAGTGTGCACATTCATAGTCTTGTGAGGGATAGATACAATAGAGCTGGACTCTGATTTCGACTATCCTTCAGACACCTACCCCACCCGCCCACTTCCCTCCTGTTTCCCTCATTCTCAGAGAACAACCACTGCTTTGCACAGACTCTAGGATCGTGATCAGATATTCCTATTCTCCTACCCCTTTCTCCTTTATGTTTTTCTGAGAGGAAGTCTCATAGACTCTGAGGAGGGAGGCAGTGGATTAAGTGTGTGCATTGGTGTGTATGTAAGTCAACCATCTCTCTGAAACCCACGATGGATGTCTTTGTCGATACCTGGGTTGTAGAGAGATGGTCAATCAATTGTAAATGCTGGTTCTTGGTCCTGAGTCTACATCAACATTTCGACTGGCGCAGACATCTCTCAAGAATAGCAGAAACCAGAGGCAGGCCATCTAAAATCTAAATTTAGCAGACAGAGGGCCTCATTTACAGTTTGAGGGATAGGTTACTCCATCACAAACGTGTCCGCTATCAGGGCCACTTTATTACAAGAGTGTTATAACCTTCTGCACTGGTAATAAGGCAGGCAGGATATCTGTCACATTTGTGATGTAGCAACTATCCGTCAAATTCCACATCAGGCCCGGAGTCTTTTAAGGGATTTCAGGTCTTAGGCAGTTCAGCCTTTTCTCCAAGTCCAGAGGAAGTCAGGAGTTACTATGCAGTTAGAGTAACTGTCATTCACCACCGGTGTCTCAGGTCCTTGTGTACTTTTGCACTGCTCAAATGTGAATGCCAGAGGCTAGCATATGGGAGTCAAGTCTCAATACAGAAGGTGTTTGTGGGGCATAAAGGGAGGGGATTTTATTGATGAATACCTAGTTAACCAAACAAACATTAACGGTCTACCCGTTGGCAATGTTCAATTATCAACTTGGAAAAGGTGCTTGTTAGTGACAAATGGCCACAAAGTTTAGTTTGCACTTTGGTGCGGCTTGTATCGTGCCACCAGTGAAAGGCAGACTCTATAGAGAAGTTCAGTCTGGTCGATGCGTTTATCTCCTGAAACATCGCATCCAAGTATGACTCCTTTTGAAGTGACTTACTGATGGAGAACACAGGGCCACTGTTAATTGATACCTCACCAAACAATTGGATTCCTGTAAAATAACCAGATTTTATTTATGGCCTTTCACATCTTAGCATAAGATAAATAGCAAATGTCTCAGTTTTATAAAATCTGTTTGACCCTGGTCACCAAAGGATTCCCTCTTTTTTAGGTCGAGCCTAGAGTCAGGGCGCATGCACTGCACTGCAAGACTTGTTGCAGTGGAGTAGGGAATAGATGCCCCTCCCACTCTCTGCCCATATTTGCCATTGGCTTATGTCATGTCCTCCCTAAATGCTGGCATCTGATTCATAAATAGGCTTGTTAGTCCCTCCTTAGTGCCGCCTCGTATTAATTTTGAACCTCCCATGGTGACTGGCCCTTTAACTTCGGTTGTTACACAGTACCTGTTATTTAGTTTTTAAGCACGATTTTCTTTATCATGTTTCACTTTCTGCAGGCACGGCATGCTTTGCTTACATTCAACCCGTTGTGCCTTCTTTTAACTCCGCCCTCCCTCCCGTTGTCGTGCCTTCTTTACCCCCGCCCTCCCTCCCGTTGTCCGAGTGAAGTAAAACGTTGCTCAAAATTTCAGTTATGTCGTACGTTAATGAAATATAAGGCACGGACAGAATACTATTTACCTTCAAATATTGTTTGCCCACTACACCATTTGATTGCGATTCAAGTGTTTTAGAGCTAAATTAATATTTGAAATCATAATGTATTTAAATAGTAATATTACAGATGTTTGGTGACTGATTTAAGATGGGGTGTGCCTCTGGCCGCAAGCTGTAGTTTTTCTTCTGTGTCTTTTGTTCTCTAGCTCTGGCGACATCAGTTAGTGACATCACATGTCTCTGTGATTGGTGGAGTAGGATTTCAAAAATACGGTGTGACTTGTCTCCGGCAGGGAGCAAGTTGAGAGAACCAGAGCCTGGAAGATTATACCAGCGCATAGTGAGTGTAGATGTATCAGGACAGATCACAAAGATGAAGCCAGCGTAAGTGAAGACAATGCTCTTCTGTGATCGCTCTCCGATTGCATTATTTTTTCCTGTTGTCATTGTGGCTGTTTCTGAATTCCCCCTTTCCTTCTGTCTGCACCTTCCTTTTATAGCTACTTCCCTTTGCTTAACCCCACGTTCTCATTTCTCTCCCGCTGATTGCTATCTTCTCTCTATGTTGATCTCGTGTTGTACTCTTTTCTCTCCCTCTCTCTGGCTGCCATCCTCCATTTATCCTTCTGTGGGCGCCTCATTTATTTGTAGCTTTCTATCTGATTTGCTACTTTATTCATTCATATACTTTAATGTGGTGCAAACCTTATCCAAAGGTATTCTTTACAATAGAAATGCATCATCGCATAAGATACAAATGTACAAATCCAATCGTTGGAAATGCAAAAAATTACATTATCAGAAGATGTTGGTAGTTTAAATGCAAGAACATTGGAGTGTAATCAGGGCAAAAGAAATTATGCATTGGGGAGGGCCAAATTATGCAGCAAGAAAAGGCAAATTATGAGGCGTAACGAGCATAGTTTGTGATAGTATTATTTCATTGTTTTGTATTTTTTAGGGTCAAGCATGTGAGAGTATGCGTTAGAAAATGCCTCTCGCTTGAGAGGCACTATTGTATACAACAAGCATTTGCAATGCAATAGGTGTCACATTTGCGAGAGTTTGAACTATTGGCATTGTAAATGACAATGCCTTTTATTTATGTGTTGGCTATCAAAACAGATACATAAAAGACATTGCTAATTACAATGCCAAATAGCTTAAACTCTTGCAAATGTGAGACCTATTGCATTGCAAATGCTTGTTTAGTTAAGGTTTGTCCTAGATGTCCCTCATGTGCTAATTTGAAAATGTTCTCCTTCAAACCCTTTGGCACCACGAATTCAAAATTTCTCATGAGTACTTCCTCGCCACACATAGTAAGCTCATCCAACACCTTCACAACAGGCCTCACAGGGGGAGACACTGTACGCTCCCTTTGCCCACCTTCCACAACCAATTGTTTCACTGCTTTCAATACTTGGTCAGATTCCTTACACTTGCCCCACTCCTTCACAGTGAAGCGTCCACACACACATTCTTCCACATCATACAGCTTGCTCTTTGGCCAAGACAGCCTCTCTGTCAACTTTAGTCCAATCTAGACACACACAGCAGTCTGCTTGTGCATTCGCCACCCTGGAATATGATCAATGTTATACTTTTATTCCTGTAGACTATATGCTAACCGTGCCAACCGTGCCAACCTGGCAGATGCTTTACCTGCACCACCTGGAGTCAGAACTTTGATCAATGGTTTGTGATCTGCGTGCACACAAAACTCTAAACCCCACAAAAATGTCCTGAAATACTCTACACTCCATGCTGCAGCTAACGGCTCTCACTCTATAATTTTATTCACTCTCAGTCAATGAGTGTGATGCAAATGCCAGGGTGTACTCCACTCCTCCATGCAACTGGGACAGTACAGCACCCACATCACATTCACAAGCATCCACTGTCAAGATGGATTTCAATTGGGAATCAAAAGGTGTCAAAATTCCCGCCTAACACACTCCCTTCTATATATTATCGAATGATACTGGTTTCCTTTGCCCCACACAAACGTACACCCCTTCCTCAATAATTGTCTCAATCCCTCAGTTTTTTCTGCAAACTTATTCACAAATTTGGAGTAATATGCTATGAGTTCTATAAAGGATCTCAGTTGATCTTTAACTTGGGGCATGGGCGCTGATCTGATTGTTGTAAGTAAGTCTTCCTTGGGTTTAACCCCATCACCCGAGATTGAGTGGCCCAGGCATTCAATTTCTTCCACCAAAAAAATGACACTTATTGCTCCTGAGAGTAAGACCGGCCTCACACAATTTATTCAACACCAAGCTTAAGGTGTAATTGTGCTCCTGTATGTTCTCCCCAAACACCAAGATGTCATCTTGGAAATATATGACATTTTTGAGAACCTTGAATACTTCAGTCATCATGAGTTGAAAGACACTTCCAGCAGAATATAACCCAAAGGGCATCTCATAAATCGAAAGATGGCCTTCATTGTAATAAATGCTGTCAAGTTCTTTGAATCCTCAAGCAAGCAAATTTGGTAGTACACACTCTTGAGGTCGAGTTTGGAGAAAAACTTTCCACCTTTGAGTAACCAAAGCAGTTAATTTATATTTGGTATGAGGAAGGTGTCTGTAACAATGTTCTGATTAAGGGTTATTAGATCCACACAAAATCTCAACCTTCCGCCACTCTTCTTAGTTATGACCACTGGCAAAACCCAACTGGTACATTTGACTGGCTCAATAATGCCTTCGTTTAGCATATCACTCCTCACTTTCACAAATACTCTTCTCAACCTGTGTGATGGCCCCCTTTTTCAAAACAATTTTGTGGACATTTCCCTTCAAATGCCCCAATTTTTTGTCAAAAACATGAGCCCCATCATTTAGCACCTCTACAACTCCGTTATCATCCACCACCATGACCTGACTAGGAGCATGTCATTTAATAATGATGTGTAGTTCATACTGATGCACTCATCCCAAAATCCCATATTCTGCCATATACGATTTTCCTTCTATGTGCCTAGTCAAGAACTTGATGGCGGTTTGGAAATATCCCAAAACGTCAATCCTTTTCCTTGATATTGTCTTGGATTGATGTCTTAGGCATTAGTGTTATCTGAGGCCACTTCCTCAATCAATCAATCGATCAAGTCGTATTTGTAGAGCGCTGCCTGTCACCCCGGGGGATGTATCCAGGTGCTTCATGCTTTTCTCATTCGAACAACCATGTCTTGAGTCCCTTCCTAAAGGAGGTCAGTAATGGTGCAGTGCGGAGGTGGAGAGGTAGATTGTTCCAGGCTTTGGAGGCGAGGTGGGAGAAGGAGCATCCTCCGGTGCAGCTGCATCGTATGCGTGGTATCTTTGCAAGGACAAGGTGTGTTGAGCGGACGTTCCTGTTTGGCTCTCGAACATATTCTTTGGGACAATGCCAAACAGAGATCCAGACTCTACCATCAGATCAACCTTCTTGCCCTTAACCTCAAATGAAGCCGAAGGCCTGATTTTTCTTTCTTTATGCGCCACTTCCTTATCTAGTCCCAGTATGCGTTCTCCGTGTCTGTCTTCACAGTCTTTCTCTGTGAATGCCACTTGAGATTAGTTGACCGCTTTACACACACGGGCATAATGTCCATTGCGCCCACACTGCCTGCACTCCTTATTTGCTGCATAACACAATCTAGATTCTCCAAAATGGAATGAACTACCGCCCCTATGGACAAATCTTGACATTATTTGTGTAACTATTTGCCACTTTTCTGAATCTGATTATTGTAATTGTTGCTGGGATTGACTACACTCATGTTCTCGTGAAAATATTCATTCTTATTAATCACGTATGCCTCCTCACCTGCACTTGCTAAATCTTTTTTTCTATTTCATAAACAGCTCGGATTCTTCCACGACTTTGGATATAGCAAGTTCATTCTTTAATGAAGGATTCTTCGATGGCCATAAGTGTTCTTGTGTTTTTGCTCCTGCATTGGATGTTTAACTTTAGATTTAGACAGTCCGAGTAGTTAGAGGCGGATTCACATAGACATTAAATATGCTTTCTTCTCCCATCCTGTGGTCTGTCCTCTCCCTGATTTGAAAAAGGAAGAATGAAACTCCAGGAGGCAGAAACAATGGTCCCCCCCATATCTTCAGCCACATCAACAACAAAAGTGTCTGGGTCCAAGACATCTGACAGACTCCTGTGGCCCGCCTTTGTGGAGAAGATAAAATCGACCACTTACTCCTGGCAACCTAGGAATCCAGAGAGTAGATGGAAAATAAGACTGACTGCAACCACTGAGTGAATGAATATATGATATTGAAAAAAAGTGACATTCGAACTGGGAGTGACTGACCTGAGTGAGTGAAAAGGTGTCAAACCTATTGGAGAACGGTTTGGGATTCTGGGGTACAGAGCAGAGGATGTGGAATAACGTTCCAGAAACAAAAATATCCACAAAGAAGATCTTTATGAAAAGCCTGCAGAGCTTTTTCTGGAACACTCTTCCAAACGGCAGCCTCAAGGGGCCTCTCCAGATTGTTGTCTACAGAAAAATCAAACAGAGCCCCAGTGCCTTCTCTGTCCCCCTCCCCCTCCACCCCGGCATCCCGTCAAGACGGATCATTGCCAGGCTGCTACATTTCAGGGACTGAGACCTTATCTTGCAGTGACCCTGATAGATGGGTTCAGTACACATTTGAAAACACGTCTGGGCTGATAGTGTTGGGCTTCTCACAAGCAGTCCAACAAGTGTGTGATTTGTATCTCTCCAAGGGGAGAGAAGGTTGAAGAAACTTGGTCTTACTTTTCCCTGTGAAACTTAAAGTGATAGCAGTCAGGAAGAGCTATGCTTTTTCACTGAAGATACGGCAGGCTTGGGAATGGGTCATGGATAAGGGAGGTCATTTGGCGTAGCGTGGACTATCACAAAAACAGATTGAGAAAAGCACAAAGCAATAGTCAATGTATACGACCAATGAAGGCCCAAGCAGGAAGAGATAGAAAGTCAGTGATTGTGCACCTACTTGCAGACCAATTAAGCTGTTATCTGCCATATCAAGCGACTCTGCAATGCCATGATCTGGTTTGGGCTTAGAGTCTACTGGCATGTTGTTCAACAGGATAAAGGGCCCTCAAATGACCCTGATGACCAAGGACGACTCGTTATTCACTGTGTGACATTTTCCTTTTCCTCTTTCTGACCACTACTTAGTGTTTCCTATGGAGGAGTTGTATACCACACACTCAGGAGACAGTGATACAGAGCCAATCACATTATATATGGTTTGTCGCTATGCATTATAAGTGGCAGATGTCGGATGCCTGCTCATTCGTTGACTGACCTTTCCCACTTTCTAAATTGAACCTCGCTATTCAAGTCTTTTATTGTAATTGTTAAAGTTTTTATTGTTCCTTTTATGTGCTGTTTCCCCTGTTATTTCTGGGAAATGTTGGCTGAGGCTGTTTGGAATTCTAAATTAGGTATTAAAGTTTCTGCGTAGTTTAAATGAGGCCATGTCACTGAACTAGCAGTCTTTTAGTGCTACAGTGGCTCTGATGACTGGAGCACAGGCGTGTTCGGGGTGTGTATCACTAATGATGGACTCTGCAGCTATTTCAGAGCATGCACTGGCTGAAATACACAAACCGCTAGAAGAAATGTGATGCCTGCACAGGGTACCTTGTTCTTGTTCCTTATGCAAGAGGTATTTCAAGCCTGTCGCCTTACTACAAGATGCATGCTTACATCAAGTACAGGGTGGCCAGTAAAGCATTCTTTCAAGCTACACTCCTACAGAGTGAAGAATTAGGAAGCTGAAAAGCGCTGAAAAAGCCAAGTGTTTTACACCAAGTATCCTGCATATGTTAGGAGAACCCCTATCAGGGTGAGATGAGGAGCACCCTTCCAAAGCACCAAAAACTGATCGACCTGTGGGGCACATATGTTTACATTGAGGATAAACTGGATGGAGAACAGCCTCCAATGATCTCTATCGATCCAAAAGTCTTCTAAATGGAACTTCCAATCGACACTTCCTCTAGGCTGGCATATATCCGTTATATTTTGCGGTGATTTAGATTTAAGGTGGCAACTAAAGTTAAGGTACGGATCATAATGCGGAATCCCAGGGACGCCTAAAAGGACTCCCATCTATCACAGAATATTCTCTTCCCTCCAACTCCCCATTATACGACCTACAGTCAAGGCTAGACGTGTACTTCAAATCAGTGCATTTGGAGGGGAAGATTTCTAACATTGAATACTTGAGAATGTAGCGCTTTGATCACTGTCCATTACAGATTACCATGATATGGGATAGATTACTGACCTATCTCCCATCTTGGAGATTGTAACCCTCAGCCCTACAAGATACTGCTTTTAAAGCCAAGATACGTAAAACCACTGCCCACAGTTATGAAGAGGACACTGTAGTGGCCTTTACAGTAGTATTGAGAGGAATGTTTATTAAGACAATACAGAAGGACATAAAGAGAAGATACGGAAAGTTCCCGGATAAAACAATTGAGCTGGATCACTCTCTTTCAGACACCATACAATTTTGCAGAGGGCATTGTGGCACATTGTTAGAAAGGTAGACATGTCACGCCTATCTGGAATATTCTGCCAGACTGCATGCAGAGGGGGATAAATCTACCCTCCCACTTTGTAATTTATATTGGTTATTATGCCTATGCAACACATCGCTGCCAGAATAGACTGCAGAGCGCAGAGAAATGCTGGAGGCTCCTATCACCCTAGACAAGCTCTCAAGAGCAATTAGCTCATGCCTAGAGGCACGATATTGAGCCCATATGGCCTTCCTGCTCAGTTCTATTCAGCATGAGTGTCACAAGTGGCGTTCCGTTTATTACAACTAAATTACACCAATATTACTCCTTGGTGGGAAATGTGCTCCTCCTAAGACAACATGTGCAAAGTAAGGTTTTAACCTTTTCCATTTGTCGGTGCTTGTGCAGAGGACAGCCGGTGGCCGTCCAAACTGCGCACGTAATTTTTTTACGCACCGCGGCGGAATGTCCGCCACATCGGAGCGGAGCGGTTAATTTTGTGGGAGACATTTATAAAAACAATTTCCTACTCTCTATAGTGGAGCTGACTGAGAGGTTGGTCTACAACAGTGGTTCTTAACCTGTGGTCTGAGGACCCCTGGAGGCCTGTGAGGCCAACTCAGGTGGTCCACAACTATTTTACAAAATGAAATATTAAAACCTGTAGAAAGAAAAACAATGGTAAAAAATTCAGAGGTGGGCAGGCGTTGTACTAAGTTGCACCCCCGCCACTCCTGTGCAGGCAACTCCAGTACATCGTGCGCTAGAAAATCGTGTCCCACTGAGAATAAGTGAGTGCAAGAAACAAGTTATAAACTAGGGATGGGGGGGCAGGAGGTCTCAAAATTGCAAACAGTCAAGGGCGGTGGCAATGGCACGAGTAGACTGCTTTGACGCATGGAGAGTGCTACATCTGGCGGGACTGGAGTTCCCATACCACTCAGAGATACATAGCATATATAGTAGGGTTGACAGGATCCTCGAGCTACTGGAACTGGGCGAGCAGGTGGTTGCAGTGGAACACCTGGGCGGTTTTTGTCAGACCATGCTCCGGTATTTCTGGCATACATGTGGCACCAGGATGCCACACATATACCCTCATGGTGTCTAAACCCAGAAGCACCGCGAGACGGTGCTGTTTAGACAGATATACAGGGTGTCCTAGAGAGTTTCTTTGAAGGCAATTTGGGGTCCACTCTCACTAGGGATAATGAAAGGGTCGCCCTTAAGGTTATTGTTATTGTTATTGTTACTTTAGTTTGTATAGCGCCAGCTCACCCACCGGTCTCAAGACGCTTTCAGACCAAGAAACACAACAAATTTTCCAGGCTAGCGAGGAATAAAATACCCTATAATTAAAAAGGGCCAAAAGCTTCCCTGAATAATGTTGTTTTCAGTTGTTTTCTGAACTGTAGAAGATTGGCCTCCTTATGAAGCATGTCTGGCAACTTATTCCACAGCTGTGGAATTTGTATGGAAAAGGATCTTCCGCCCTTTGTTGCTAGTTTGAAACGAGGGCAAACCAGCAGTTGGGTATCCGAGGATCTAAGTGATCGTTTCGGATTGTAAGGCGTCAGACGATCCTTGATGTAGACCGGAGCTTGTCCATATATTGCCTTATGTGCAACGCACAGGCTCTTGAATTCCACCCTCTGCTTCACCGGGAGCCAATGAAGTGTATGTAATAGAGGGGAGGCATGGGCTTTCCTGGGAAGCTTAAAAATCAGGCGTGCCGCATCGTTCATAACCACCTGTAGTTTCTTGATCAGACTATTTGGCAGGCCTAAATAAAGGACATTGCCATAGTCTAATCGTGATATAATCGTGGCAGACACTACCGTGCGGAGCATCGACTGAGAGAGGAGAGGGACAAGCTTACGCAATTGCCTAATAAGACCGATACATACGCCAACTACCGTAGAAATCTGGGCAGACATTGACAGATCACTGTCAATTTTTATGCCGAGACTTTTTGCATTTGTTACTGGTATTGGAGTAGGACCAAGTTCTTGTGGCCAATATCCATCACCCCAGGGTGATGTTCCTGTAGATATCACCAGTACTTCTGTCTTTTCAGGGTTAATTTTCAATAGGTTGACAGTCATCCAGCTGACTGTATACCTGAGAACTTCTAGCATATGCGCCTGGGCTTCAATAGAATTTTCAATGCTGAAAAGCAGCTGAGTGTCATCTGCGTAATTAAACACTCGACAACCCATGTGCACCAAAGCCCCAATCAATGGTTTTAAATAGAGATTAAAAAGTAGTGGAGATAGTGCTGAGCCCTGCGGGACTCCACACTCCACCATGCCTACTTTCGAAAGATCATCTCCCTGTTGGATCCTCTGTTGCCTCCCAGTTAGGAAAGATTCTAGCCACTTATAAGCTACACCTTTTATTCCCAAACTGGCCATTCTTCCCAGGAGCAGGTCATGGCTGACAGTGTCAAACGCCGCTGACAGATCTAGAAGTATCAGGGCGCTTGGTTTCCTACTGTCAGCCATGCCTCTGAGCTCATCCAGCACCGAGAGCATCACTAACTCGGTGCTGTGATGTGCCCTAAAGCCCGCCTGACGTCCATGGAGCAGATTGTGCGACTCCAAAAGAGAGGATAGATCTTGCAGTACGTGTTGCTCCAGAATTTTTGATAGAAATGGTAGTTGGGAGATCGGTCGATAATTTTTTAAGTTGGCTGAATCTGCTCCTGGTTTTTTTAACAAAGGTCTGACCCGAGCCTCCTTAAGGCTAGGTGGAAAGCAACCCTTCTGCAATGACATATTAAGGAGAGAGAGGATATGTTTCTCCAGGATAGGACGTGCTGCCCGGAAAATTCTAGGGGGACAGGGGTCGGCAGGAGAGCCAGATTTGGTATTATTCATCAATTGTTCAAGCTTGGTAGAATTTATTTCAGGAAAGCATGAGATAATACATTCTTGAGAGACAGCAGTATTCTGCAATGGAATAGAACCGCTAACTGTATTATTTTTAATCTCAGAAAGAATAGTTTGCACTTTTTCTGAGAAGTACTGTTGAAACGTGTTGCTGTCAAATTTTTTCTCAGTTTTGACCGGTATCTTTGTCAGTTCATTCAAGATAATAAACGTTTCCTTCTGGACATTTTGCGCCTGTTTGATGCGAGTATCAAGATACTCTGCCTTGACTGTCAAAATCAATTTCTTGTAGGCGTTTAATTTGATTTTATAGTGTTCACGATCTATTTCCTCCTTTGTTTTCCTCCAATGCCTTTCTACGCGGCGGAGCTCTTTCTTACATTCTCTCAGAGGAGGAGTAAACCAAGGAGCGCCTTTCCTCAGCCCTTTGGCCTTTTGTAACTTTTCCGGGGCAATCTGATCGATCGCCTGAGTGAAATTTTTAGTTAGGTTCATGTAATCCTGATCTAGATTGCCACTGAGGGGCTTAATACAGTGTGGAAGAGTGACTGTCAAGGTTTGCAAATCAACCTTCTTCCATTGACGAACCTTTTTCGTTTCTGAGGCTGAGCATATAGAGTTCCCTTTAATGGGAATACCAAAGTTGATCAGATAATGATCCGACCAAACGCAAGGTAGGATGTCTTGAATCATCACTTCCGGGTCCGAGGTCCAGACAAGGTCAAGCGTATGTCCCCTGTTATGCGTGGGACCTTCTACCAGCTGCTTCAAACCACTTATGGACATAGAGAGCTCCAGTTGTCGAGCTATCGAGTCTCTAGGCGTTTTTTCCCAGTGTAAGTTGAAGTCACCGGTTATTATTACCTTTTGGTATCTAGTACTGATATCTGATAAGATGGGGGCAAAAAGGTCATTGAATGTTGCGGTGGTATTTGGGGGCCGATATATTGTAAAAAGCGCAAAGCAGGAGTTATTTAAGATCACCTTTATTCCCAAAAGGTCTGCCAAATCCAATGATTCCGCCAAAAGCTTTTCGACTCTCAGATGCTTTTTAAATAGAATTGCAACTCCTCCGCCACGTGACCCATTTGCACGATTATGCCATATCGCCTCATATTCTTCCGGGAGGGCTGCTAAGATATCCGGTACCGAATTGTCATCAAGCCATGTTTCGGTTAGAGTTAGAATATCTATATCTCCCTCTTGCAAAATGGTAAATATTTCTAGGTGGTGCTTATTAAGGGATCGAGTATTCAAGCTCACAACCTTCAAAACAAGTTGACCCAAATGGGAGCTTGTTCTAATGGGTTTCAGGATATGTAAGTCTTTTAGCGTGCCGATAATGTTTGGGCTCAGCCTTACCTTATTAGAATGTAAGTCATGTAGAGTATCTGACGAGTATTTAATAATAAAATTGGCGGTCCTAGCCCCTAGGCCCGTCCGTGCACGGACGGGCACAGACGGGCTGGACTCTGGCGTGACTCCGGCGTGCTCCCGCTGCACGCGACCGCTGCGCGCCGTCATGATCTTTTTAAATAGCTACCAGTAATTGACGCCGCCTAGCACGCTGCCCTGAGTGGCGCTGCTGTGAAAAGAATACCCCCAAGATGGCGCTGCCTACTTCACAACGAGGGACAGAGGAGCCGCAAAATACGGTGAGGTCACGATTAATGAGCAAGTAAATGGCGCTAAAAACAAGGGAGAAATAACATAAATTAAATTAGATACAAAACGGGTCCTTTTAAAATTATTCCGAAATCGAGCCTGGTGCTTGACAAAGCGCTGCTGATCTAAGCGCTGCGCAGATAGTTGTGGGTCTTGCCTGGTTAGAGGTTGTCCTACGATGGAAGTGCCTTTCTAGGGTGTATGGAATCAACCATCAGCTGCTAAGGGCTTAGGAAGATACACTGACACACCTTCAGTGGGGGGGGGGGGGGCAGAAGGATCCCTAGTTACAGGGTAAGATAGCGGAGGCTAAGTGAACAGTGATGGAGACACTGGATAGGTTAGACAAATTCACGCTGAATGATTACAGGTAATTACTGCATAGAGAGGGGGACAGACCTGGCTGCCTTCTGGTATGGCTCTTTCATAGAGAAAGGCTGACCACTCTGATCATGTCTCTAAAGACTGAAGATGAGAGGCTAGTCTTGTCCCAAGTTGTGATTAAACGGGAACCCCAAAAATAGTTGGTGAGGCTTTACCAGAGACAAAATGACTGTGCTGTCATTGAGGTGAAGGAGTTCCTGGCAGGCTTAGACTTGCTGGAGGTTTTGCAAAGAGATGCCCTTGACCTGGCAACGACTAGGAAGGAGATACAGGAGTTTATAGGGGACATGCCGAGAAACAAAGCTCCGGGTCCTGATGGGTTTCCAACAGAATTCTACGTTAGTTATGCAGTTGTGTTAGATGAGAAACTGCTAGAAGTCTACAATGAAGCAGGGGACATGACCACGAGGGAGGATCTTAGTTATGCTTCTTAAACCAGATCGGGACACGGGAAAGATAGGCTCATACCGCCTGCTCTCATTCATTAACGTGGATGTGAAAATTCTTTCTAAAATCCTGGCTAACAGACTGTAGAGTGTAGGGTGTAATCGGGCTGTTGGTGCATGAAGATCAATGTAGGTTCATGCTGCATATGTTTGGAAGGTTGCGGGTCTAAGGATGCAAATGGCCAAATGCCTAACATTTCCCATCACCAGGCGGGGCCGGCAGTATTGCAGATCCCCTCCCGTCCTGAAATTGAGGTGAGAGTTAGATAGTTTCCAGCATCTGGGTATGAAGGTGACACAGAAGATTGAGAAACAGTATGAGTATAACATGGCTAGAGTCCTGGCGGGCCTAGAAGCCTCAGTGGCCTTTTGGAATAAATTACAATTGTCGGTTGCCGTAGGGTAGCAGTAGCCAAGATAGCGTTCCTGCCCAGATGGCCTCTACGTTAGGTGTCTCCAACCAGTCGCTCATGATCTATTAGTAGCTCACAAACACCTTCAGAGTAGCTTATAGCCTTGAGTTCATTATAAATAAGCAAAGAGTCACATTTTCCTTTTAAAGTTAAAGGAAGGCTGTGTTTATTTGACAGTATTACCGTCAGGCTGTAGATAGCTGGGCCTAATAATGAAGAGTGATGTAGTCAGATTTATGGCCCATGGCACAGAGATGAGGAACTGAAGTACAGAGGTATTTAAGTCTTATATAAATGGGTTTAGCAGCTCAATATAGGGTGAAAAAAATGATGCTTTTAAAAGGGAGAAAATTAAAATGAAGAGTTACCTTAATGATTAAGTTAACTCTTTATTTAAATGTTATCCATTTCAAAGTTTCCCATTTACCAGTAGACACTGTGCCATAATAATAACCAATAAATACAGTCTTTTTTTTAATTGGGAGAAATTTAAAGTGAAAAAATTATTTCTATGAAACACTGAGTCATAGTTTTTCTTAACTTACAATTAAGATAATTATGTCTTAGTATTTCATGAGGGATACCAAAGGTTATGATGGACGGAGCGTTTGAGCAAATCAAACACTCACCCCCAGTCAACTGATCTGGGTTTAATCCATCACCATTCTTTAGCCCACTCAGCCACCTCAGTTCAGACATGGCCATATGCAAATCAGTCTGACCCTGTGCCTCATGGGAACAGTCCAGCCCAAACTGCCAAGCCATGCCTTCCCTAGACCGGAAACAAGCATCCTGGGACCGGTTTCGGATTCATAATCCTCATCAGCCAGGCTATCTTGAATCCAGTGGCCAAGTGAGCAAGGGACTCACGTCTGAGCATACCCTGCGCATACCCTGGATTCAAGCAAGCCGGGCTGAAGACGGCTGCAATGCCAGAAACCGGTCCCCGGAAGCTTGTTTCCGGTCCAGGGAAGGCATGGCTTGGCAGTTCGGGCTGGACTGTTCCCATGAGGCATAGGGTCAGACTGACTTGCATATAGCCATGTCTGAACTGGGGTGGCAGAGTGGGCTAAAGAACGGTGATGAATTAAGCCCAGATCTTTTGACTGGGTGTGAGTGTTTGATTGGTTCAGATGCTCCGTCCATCACCACCCCCTTTTGTACCGCTTAGTATTTCATGAAGCATGTTTCTTCACTTTAAAATCCTCCCGTTTAATGACTGTGTTTTCCGTTATAAATATGACAATTTGTTTACAGGTCACTGGGTGCAAGATGCCTACTGTTTGTAGATGCCACACTTTGAAATGGGAGAAAATGTAAATTATGAGTTTTATGGAATCCATATAAACAAAGTTAACTCTTCAGTATAATTTTCTCCCATTTCAAAGTGTTGCATTTACACACCACAACAATCTTGCTTTGCTCCCAGTGGCAGGAGACAAGGTGCATTATAAATATAACTGAAAAATACAGCCATTTTTCTGCACTTTAAATTTCTCCCACAAAAAAGGGGTGTAAGTTTGAGTTATACAGGTAACAGTGCCACATATGGTGACATGTATGTCCTCTGCCACTAGTACATACTACATAAGCTCTCATTCACCCATACACATATATCCTATTCATACACACTCATGTTTATACATCCCAAAAGACCACATTCTCACTGTTATAATGCCCCTAGTCAAAGTATTTTATTCAAACCATAGTATCTGGCTCTATAGACATTAGGCTTAAAGTCAATGAAGCTGGGGCGTGGGGAAGTCTGGTTACACTGCACAAGTGGCTTGACCTTCCGCTTACAATGATTTTGAATGACCAGAATCTCACTAGAGAAGTTTGGAGACTCCAACCCTATGTCCTGAAGAACACACAGTGTTATATAGGCTGCTTGACTTTTAAAAGACTGGACAGTCTCTTGATTGCACTCATCTGGGCTGTAAAGAGTAGCAGAGTGGGCCACAGGGTACTCAAGCTGGACATGGAGGAGGGAGGGTTAGGCTTACCGGACATGAAATTGTACTATATACCGGCACAGCTATAGCACGCTACTCAGTGGTGTATGGATGGTCCCAATGGGGGAGAAGTGGTTATTGGCTGGCACAAGGGGTGCAGATCATTTTCCTAACTGTCTTATGGAGGGGGTTCATTTAGATAAGTGCTACCCATATGTAGTTCAGACAAGCAGCGCAGACATGAGAACAACCAATTAGGTCTGTACTGCACATGCCCCCATCAATACAAAAGTCCTGCTTAGGAGGTTGAAGCCCTTCTTGCATATCAAATGTGTTATGTCACTGTCAGCTTGGATAGATGGGGGATGCGTGACATTTGGGTATCTGTTCCCTGGGGATAGGTGCATTACGTTCACGGAAGCACAAGAGGCATTTGGGGTGGGCCTTGGTCAGTTTTTACAATTTGCTAAAATTACCCAGATGGCTATTGAAATTTGGACTGGCTTTCCGCATGCCCTCTATCGTCACACACACTAGTGGTGCTGCTGGACACGGTCCCACCCACCCGCCCGCGGATTGTCTCTTGCTTATATGGTGGCCAGACAGGGTTGGGACAGTGACCTCGGGGAACATTTGACGGATTGGGAATGGGCGAAGGCCTGCGCAATGTAATGCACGTTTTTAACTGCCACAATTCTATCTTCTACATCACGCCAACGTATCGCCTAAGAGATTAAACAGCATACACAGGACTAAGGTCAGCCACCTGCCCTAAGTGTGCAGTGCTGAAGGCGTACTTCCTGCAAATGGCTTAGGGGGCACGGATTTGGCGCCCTACTGGGGTAAGATCGCAAGCGACTCTGGCAGGTGACTGATCTACATATAGATAACATGGTCAGTTACCGTCTACTACACCTCATACCCTGCCCTAGTGGGAGAAATGTTCATTATAAATTCGCTCTGCTGGGTCTTGTATTGTTCACTAGAAGAATTGCAGTTAGATGGATGTTGCCCAGGGGGCCCATGTTCGACCAGTGGAGTAGGGATGTGGGGAAGTGGGCTCTGGATGAGGAACGTCGGATGCTGGAGGTCAGAAAGGATGAGCGAGATGGAGGACTATTTTGAGTAGGAGGGAATACTGTACAAACTGCTGGCTTCATCTCGGAGAGGAGCTCAGCTAAGGACTCAGATTCCTGTACTCCGGCATAGCGGGACTGCATTGATTCTTTCAATGAGTGGCTTCTGTTTGGGTCAGATAGTGTTGGAAAACCAAAGGAGGGAAGTTTGGGTAAGAGAGGCGATTGTGTATATATGGGAAATGGGTATTGTATATTGACATGCCCGAGGTTGTGTATTGCTGTTATGCATTGAAAATAAAGATTTTTTTTTAAAGAGAATTTGATAGCTATTTTTTTAACTCTTTATTTATAGCTTTTTCAGTCAAGAAAACATAGTTACATAATTATGCACCATGACTTGTAATGCCAGAATTACAATAGACAGTGAATTTTTATACAGATCTTCAGTACATTGACATTACGCACTTCGCATCATACCCAGAATACCTTGCAGAGCCTGGGGCAATTCCTGTTACATCTTGATAGCTAAAGTTACATTGAAATCACAAACACAATTAAAAAAACAAGCATTGGCATAGCCAATAGGTCTCGCCTTTGGGACCTTATATGTGTTTAGCCATGCAACACTTGATGCTGTTGCACCAAGGATATTGTGCTGGAAAACTAAACACTTATAAGGTCCCAAAGGCAAGACATATTGGCTATGCCAATGCTAGTTTTGTTTGCAGTGGAGTGATCCTATTTTTATAGTGCTATTGCCATTTGTATAGCTTTGCGGTGCTGAAGAACCAGAAAATGAGCAATAGATTACAAGGGAAAGGAGGTGGAAAAGAAAACAAGCACATGAAAAGAAGAAAAAGATGCGAGCACAGTGTGAGGGCTGAGTGCCACTCAAGCATTGTTACTTCGACTCCACAGCAATAAAACACAGCTTTGTTATTTCCGCGCTGTTTTACTCGCAAACTAGCAGCGGCGCGGCCCTTTCCGTGTCTCCTAGCGCTGTATGCACATCTAATGCATGCACAATTGTCCCGTCGATCTAAGTAGGAATTTACTTTCTACAAAGGTGTTCTATTAATGCACGGATGAAAATCAGTCCTGTATGATAGTTAGGCACCATGAGGAGACTGCAGACGCTGGGGCATTACACAGCATTTGGAGCGGGACGCAGAATATGACTTGTTTCACCGGTGATCTTTGGAAGTGCGTCGTGCACGTGCTTTGTGCACTTCCTTAGTTTAACGCGAGCAGACCAGGGTGAAACAAGTTAAAACATCACTGTGAACAGCGGAGATCAAGGCGGTATCAAAACACTGGCTGCATGGCATTGTGGTCCAGTGAGCAGATGCCGTTGTCACTTAGAAGCATGCTACATGTGTGTTTCTTGTGCAAACTCGTGCCCAGTGGCGGCGTCTGCCCGCTGTGCTTGAGGAGTGCTGCTCGGCTTGTGAGGCTGTGGGAGGGGGCCGCCAAAACTACAACAAGCACATGAAAAGAAGAAAAAGATACGAGCACAGTGTGAGGGCTGAGTACCACTCAAGCATTGTTACTTTGACTCCACAGCAATAAAACACAGCTTTGTTATTTACTTTCTACAAAGGTGTTCTATTAATGCACGGATGAAAATCAGTCCTGTATGATAGTTAGGCACCCGGAGGAGACTGCAGACGCTGGGGCATTACACAGCATTTGGCAGAAGAAAGAAGGACGTGCATGCAGAAGTGGAGGGGTGGACGAAGGAAGTTGGAAAGACGTGAGAAAGGAAAGAAGTGAAAAATTAGAGAAGTGCGCCAGGAACAAGGGAAAGAAAGGAGGAAGGAAATGGAAGATGTGTGGCGACTTCGGAAAAATGCGATGCCAGATAGGTAACGAGGTGAGAATATATGGAGACATGACGAGGAAATTAATGAAAGGCAATGGAGAAAGTGGAAGATGAATGATGAGGAAAACAATGATGCACAAGTACAGAACGAAGGCAGGATGGGGGAAAAGGAGGGACAAAGTGGGAGCCGTGGAATGAAGAAGGGAAAACGTGGAATGCCAAGAGGATGAAGACACATATGTTTCCAATTAGACTGAAGTCGATGAAGGGGGAGACATTAGGAACAAGAGCGGCCGGGAAACTGAAAGTACGGCCGGCCACCGGCCAGCCATGAATAATTAGGGGAGGAGAAGCCGCACAGCACACGCTGGGAGAAGCCCTTTGATGTGCTGTGCGGCCGTGAAAAAATGCAATTAGGAGGGAGGGAGGGAGGCTGATGCGCGTGCTTGTTTGGTCACGTGATTCACGTGAACTCAAAGAAAACCGCACAATGAAACCCTTGGTTTCACGAGCATTTTGAGCACTTGAATTCTCGCTCCGCTCAATGCGCATGCGCATTGATAGGTCGCGAGACCTAAAAAAAGATCAACATTACCGGAAAAAACAAGGAGAGACATTCCAAGCAGATGAGATTAATTGCCCTTTACTCTGAGGAACATAATTATATATAAAAAGTAATTTGTAAACATTGGCACCACATACCTAATAGACCAATATTATCAGATGCTTTTTCAAAAACACCACAATTGAATTCAAAAGGATGTAAAACCCAAAGGACATACTTTGTTCTTTGGAATGTATAGATTTAAGAAAAACAACCAAGTGAATTAAAAAAGGATGACATACGTTTAAACTGCAATAGCCAGTACATCAATTATTTCATGATATGTCTGTGCAAAGGATCTTATATTTGTAAAAAGATACAACTACTAAAAATACCCATAGAAGAACACTTCCGTACTATCAATAAGTTGGACCTTTCAAAACCCTTCTCTGAGTACTTCAAGCAATAATATGAATATAAAAGTCCTTCTCTTTTAATGGCATTGACCCCATACAGAAAAAAATACATGTAGTAGTGACCATCAATTGATCTTGCAGGGAAAAGAAAGTGAATGGATCCTATACTTCAGAAGAGTCTAACATGACGTTAAAAGAGAGGCTGTACTGACACTACGTAAAAAGATATATTACTATCACCTACAGGTCAAAATGTAACACATTATGCGACAAACACTGGAAAAGCCCGGCAGTCTGGCACAGGCTGCCAGCCTTTTGACTTTGTCAGTGCTTGTTTTATTTTGCCACTGTTTTATATGAAACATTGTTGTAGGACCTGCCGGGCCCTTATTTAAAAACAAGCATTTGCAATGCAATAGGTCTCGCATTAGGAAAGTTTGAGCTATTGGTATTGTAAATGACAATTTTTTTATTTATGTGTTGGTTTTGAAAATAGCGAAATTAATAGCTTTGTCATTTACAATGCCAATAGTTTTAATTTTCGCAAATGTGACACCTATAGCATTTGTAATGCAATATGAGTTGTATTTATATGACTTAGATGTATTAATATTACAAATAACAATGGCTTTTATTTTTTTAATAACTAATACTTAAATAAAAGTTATTGTAATTTATAATGGCAATAGATTAAACTTTTGTAAATAACTTTTGGGAAGATTATGTTCAGTGTATTTTATTGTGATGAAAATCCATGAACAGAGGTGAAATATTAACATATTTTTGTGACATTTGTAATAAAGCTTGAAACATTGGGAGAACATATTAGAAACAGTTGTTGTTGAATGGTTGCACAGAGTGATGCTGTGGCGTTCAGTGGGGCTGAGTGATGCTGTGGCCTTCAGTGGTGCTGAGTGATGCTGTGGCATTCAGTGGTGCTGAGTGATGCTGTGGTATTCAGTGGTGCTGAGTGATACTGTGGCGTTGAGTGGTGCTGTGGCGTTGAGTGGTGCTGTGGCGTTGAGTGGTGCTGTGGCGTTGAGTGGTGCTGTGGTGTTGAGTGGTGCTGTGGCGTTGAGTGGTGCTGTGGCGTTGAGTGGTGCTGTGGCGTTGAGTGGTGCTGTGGCGTTGAGAGGTGCTGTGGCGTTGAGTGGTGCTGAGTGATGCTGTGGCGTTGTGTGATGCTGTGGCGTTGAATGATGCTGTGGCATTGAGTGATGCTGTGGCGTTGAGTGATGCTGTGGCGTTGAGTGGTGCTTAGTGATGCTGTGGCGTTGAATGATGCTGTGGCATTGAGTGATGCTGTGGCGTTGAGTGGTGCTGTGGCGTTGAGTGGTGCTTAGTGATGCTGTGGCGTTGAGTGATGCTGTGGCGTTGAGTGATGCTGTGGCGTTGAGTGATGCTGTGGTGTTGATCGATGCTGTGGCGTTGAGTGATGTTGTGACGTTGAGGGATGCTGTGCGCTGAGTGGTGCTGTGTCGTTGAGTGGTGTTGTGGCATTGAGTGGTGCTGTGGCGTTGAGGGGTACTGTGGCATTCAGTGGCATTGAGTGATGCTGTGGCGTTGAGTGGTGCTGTGGTGTTGAGTGGTGCTGTGGTGTTGAATGGTGCTGTGGCGTTGAGTGGTGCTGTGGCGTTGAGTGGTGCTGTGGCGTTGAGTGGTGCTGTGGCGTTGAGTGGTGTTGTGGGGTGCTGTGGCATTCAGTGGTGCTGAGTGATGCTGTGGCGTTGAGTGATGCTGTGGCGTTGAGTGATGCTGTGGCGTTGAGTGATGCTGTGGCGTTGATCGATGCTGTGGCGTTGATCGATGCTGTGGCGTTGAGTGACGCTGTGACGTTGAGGGATGCTGTGCGCTGAGTGGTGGTGTGGCATTGAGTGATGCTGTGGCGTTGAGTGATGCTGTGCGCTGAGTGGTGCTGTGCGCTGAGTGGTGCTGTGCGCTGAGTGGTGCTGTGGCGTTCTCGGGTGCTGTGGTGTTGAGTGGTGCTGTCGTGTTGAGTGGTGCTGTGGCATTGAGTGGTGCTGTGGCATTGAGTGGTGCTGTGGCATTGAGTGGTGCTGTGGCATTGAGTGGTGCTGTGGCGTTGAGGGGTGCTGTGGCATTCAGAGTGTTGAGTGATGCTGTGGTATTGAGTGGTGCTGTGGCATTGAGTGGTGCTGTGGCATTGAGTGGTGCTGTGGCATTGAGTGGTGCTGTGGCATTGAGTGGTGCTGTGGCATTGAGGGGTGCTGTGGCATTGAGGGGTGCTGTGGCGTTGAGTGGTGCTGTGGCATTGCGTGGTGCTGTGGCATTGCGTGGTGCTGTGGCATTGAGGGGTGCTGTGGCATTGAGGGGTGCTGTGGCATTGAGGGGTGCTGTGGCGTTGAGTGGTGCTGTGGCGTTGAGTGGTGCTGTGGCGTTGAGTGGTGCTGTGGCGTTGAATGGTGATGTGGCATTGAGAGGTGCTGTGGCGTTGAGTGGTGCTGAGTGATGCTGTGGCGTTGTGTGATGCTGTGGCGTTGAGTGATGCTGTGGCGTTGAGTGATGCTGTGACGTTGAGGGATGCTGTGACGTTGAGGGGAGCCGTGTCGTAGAGTGGTGTTGTGGCATTGAGAGGTGCTGTGGCATTGAGGGGTGCTGTGGCATTCAGTGGTGCTGAGTGATTCTGTGGCACTGAGTGATTGTGGCGTTGAGTGATGCTGTGGCGTTGATCGATGCTGTGGCGTTGATCAATGCTGTGGCGTTGAGTGATGCTGTGACGTTGAGGGATGCTGTGCGCTAAGTGGTGCTGTGTCGTTGAGTGGTGTGGCATTGAGTGGTGCTGTGGCGTTGAGGGGTACTGTGGCATTCAGTGGCATTGAGTGATGCTGTGGCGTTGAGTGGTGCTGTGGTGTTGAGTGGTGCTGGGGTGTTGAATGGTGCTGTGGTGTTGAGTGGTGCTGTGACGTTGAGTGGTGCTGTGACGTTGAGTGGTGCTGTGGCATTCAGTGGTGCTGAGTGATGCTGTGGCGTTGAGTGATGCTGTGGCGTTGAGTGATGCTGTGGCGTTGATCGATGCTGTGGCGTTGAGTGACGCTGTGACTTGAGGGATGCTGTGCGCTGAGTGGTGCTGTGTCGTTGAGTGGTGTGGCATTGAGTGGTGCTGTGGCGTTGAGGGGTACTGTGGCATTCAGTGGCATTGAGTGATGCTGTGGCGTTGAGTGATGCTGTGGCGTTGAGTGATGCTGTGGCGTTGAGGGATGCGGGATGCTGTGCGCTGAGTGGTGCTGTGTCGTTGAGTGGTATGGCATTGAGTGGTGGTATGGCATTGAGTGGTGCTGTGGCGTTGAGGGGTGCTGCGGCATTCAGTGGTGCTGAGTGATTCTGTGGCACTGAGTGATTTTGGCGTTGAGTGATGCTGTGGTGTTGAGTGATGCTGTGGTGAGTGGTGCTGTGGTGTTGAGTGGTTCTGTGTCGTTGAGTGATGCTGTGATTGCTGGGAGCCCCAGGGGCTCGCAAGTATTTACAACCCTGTCTAATGTGAAGGTGGAATCTCCCCCATTTAGGGGCCATCCTGTTTTCTCAGTCAGCCATGCGTTCTCGAATGTGCAACGCCGGCCCAGACTGTTTTTGAGAGACCTTCTCAATTGCTTCGGCTTTAGCCAGTTAAATTGCTCTTTTATTTCGCGGCCCGAAAGTGAAAGCACAGCATGAGGGCACATATTTTGATGCGAGGTGGTCTACTAAAAATAAAAATTAAATCAAAAGGAAAGACAGCCATTAGCTGCACTGTGCCTGGAAACCCATTTCGACATAGGCTCCCCTCAAGCGTTGGAAGTCTGGCAGTATGGCAGCTGCGAGTGGTGTGCACGCACGCACGCGATGTAAGGAAAACAAGCCCTCACCCCAATGAAAAAAAACAAGAGCTGCTGCTGGCTCTACTACGAAGGAAGCTAGATTACCGCTGCTAAAGACATGCTGGCAGAGGAAAAGCCTGACAAAGGAGAGAGAAGGCTGCTGGAGGTGCGGGAAAAAAAAAGCGCTCGCAAGGAAGAAGGGGCTGTTCTGCTGGAGACGGCTGTAGAGTAGACGGAGGGAGAAGGCTGCTGGAGGTGTGAAAAAAAAAAAACACTTGCGAGGAAGGAGGGGCTGTTCTGCTGGAGACGGCTGTAGAGTAGACGGAGGGAGAAGGCTGCTGGAGGTGCCGTGAGTATGGGTGCCTGAAGGGGAAAGAGAACACGAAAAACAAGTCGGATGGGGGTGGGGGCAGGGGAGAAGGGGAGTGAGCGAGTGGGAGGGGAGTGCTGGTGAAGCGTCGTGCTTCAAGAGCCTGGTTGGGGGGGCGGGGGAGCCTGCGGGTGGGAGGGAGGAAAGGAGCATATGGGGATGGGGTGTGAGTGAGGGGGAGCAGAAGCCTTTGATGGTGGTGTGCAAGGCCAAGCGCGCGCTGGAGAAGCGTCACGCTTCAAGAGTTAACATGCATTGTGAGAAATCCGCTTGGAATCTGCTTGGTCAGAGAGTTTGTTTCAACTACATTACTCTCGTCTATTTATCCCTGCGGGATAGAATAGTAGAGACCTAAAAAAATGAAAATGGAGAAAGAACCTAAATATTTTTTGGTCTCAAAAAGTGCACATTCTATAGTAGTCCATTGCAATGAAAGGAATAACTTTTGGGTGCTGATGTATTCCTTGAGAAAGAGAAGAATGTTTTCACTCCCAGCCAAAGGCTGAAGTGGGCTGACCGTTTGCCCCATGCTGCATGCTTAGTGGCCAGAAGAAAATGTGAGTGGCACAACAGGCTACTAGATTAAACGGGCTAGCTGAAAAGCCCCATGTAAGTAAGGGTGTCATATTGACACTTTTACTAAAATCAAAAGGTCTTGACTAATGCCAGACCTAGAAAGAAGATTATGTATAACAGTTTACAATTAATGAAACATGACATAGACTAAATATAAAATCCGACATCACCTTAAAAGGGATTCGATTAGAACCACTGTATGTGACCGTAGAACACATTGCTTTTTGACTATAACAGTCGACTTCCCCCAACATTGTCTGCTATAAATAAACCAGAGGTTCATTGTAAATGAAAGCAAACAATGCATTAGTTCACCCAATTTGGCCACTAATGGAAGGACAACACAGGGCCTGTAGCATACCGCACAACATAATCAAACCACAAAGTGACACTGCATGCACAGACCGAGACTATACTACCTCTTCGCTGTACGTATTACAATTCTGATGTTACAATACTGGAAATTAGTCTCAAAATATTATGTTGGCCTCAACTTGATTGTTTCAAAAATGTACTTTTGAATCCATCCACACACCTCTGTGTTCAGAATGAAGTGCAGGAGGGATGGGGGTTATAGACAAAGCAGATGGCTTGACGGCTCCAGGATCTATGCGCTCAAACATATAGAAGGGGCATTATTTGTTACCTCCATGGAATATATTATCTTTGATTAATGCCCTTACCATATACAAAATTGTGGATCACTCCTCTTACCAAGCTATGTTCAATTTTTCAATACATGTATACATACAAAATCTGTGTCCTTAAGGCGATGTCGCTCACATTTTACAAGAAAGGCAACATTCCAGAGATGAATCTCTGGAACTGTACCAGCTTTCCCCTCAAACAAGGGCAAGGGTGAGCAGACTTCTGTATGATATGGATAGATCTTTAAGTAGTCGACATGTGGACCTGTGGTCCACTATCTCATCTTAAATTGTTGAAGGAAGTTAGTGTCGACATGCTTTCGGCTCCAGTCTGTAGGCTATAAGTTTGCCTACTTGGGTATTCGCATAACATTCACCTTGAGGTCTTTAAGGACACATAGATTTTCCCATCATGTTTTCTAGAGACTGGCTGCCCTAAATATACTGAAAATATTGAATTGATTTTCATTACAGTGGAAAGTTGCGCTCCTGTCTCGAGGTGAAATTAACTAATGATACTTATTATTGCAATAAACATTTTCATAGCATGAAATACAAACGGCACTGTCAGTATGCCTACACTAAACGTAGTTACTATCACTGCTTGTTTTTTTTTATTAGTTAAGAAGGATAAAATATAGGGATGTTTGTGCCAATATTCATATATTTGACCTAAAAGTTACATAAGGATCACATTGGTGGGTGCCTAGCCCATGGAGCTATTTTATGTGACATAAATTCTCACAGTTGTTGTTTAAACCCCTTGTATCCCAGTCCTATTTCTCACCTTTCTCGTAACTCCGTGGATACAAAGTAGATTCCTTTTCCAGCACACAAAACATATAGGAGTCCTTGCTGCGAAACCAGCTCTATGTTCCAAATCTTACCAGGAAATTGATAGATAGCCTAGTAAGGAAAATAATCATGGTTATTCACCAGAGGTGAAAATCTGGCATCCCAGCTTATGAATGTTAGAGTGGAGTAGTTAGTTAAGTCTACCTACATAGCTTTGCGAACAATGTGACTATTAGTTTCACTTTAAAACTATGCACAGTCATCCAAAGTTATTCAAACAAAATATGTATACTTCATCTGAACATATATTGTGAAACAAATAGACATATAATGTGTTCTTCAAGACAGAAATAGAAATTCAATACGACAAAAGCTTATGTAAACTTATTTGAACATGCATTGTTACAATGACATGCTTTAAAGTTCCTTAACACTCTATGCCCCCTACCTCAGTTTATGGCATTTGAGTTACTTACCTCTTTCCACAAATGCTAACCAGGCCGAATTTGCATCAATTTTTCGTCACCTGTTGTGGATTGTAACTTACTGTAGAGCAACTGGGCAAAACAAGCATTTGCAATGCAATAGGTCTCGCATTAAGGAAGTGTGAGCTATTGGTATTGTAAATGACAATTTTTTTTAATATGCGTTGGCTTTGAAAATATATAAGTTAATAGCATTGTTATTCACAAAGCCAATAGCTTACACTTTCCTAATGCGAGTCCTATTGGCTATGGCAATGCTTGTTGGTAGCAAGCACAGACAGTGCTGTTATGGTGCTGAGTGATGATGTGGTTGGGCTGAGTGATGTGGTGGTGTATTTGATTGATGTGGTGGTGTATTAGAGTGATGTGGTGGTGTCCCAGAGTGATGTGGTGGTGTCCCAGAGTGATGTGGTGGTGTCCCAGAGTGATGTGGTGGTGTCCCAGAGTGATGTGGTGGTGTCCCAGAGTGATGTGGTGGTGTCCCTGAGTGATGTGGTGGTGTCCCTGAGTGATGTGGTGGTGTCCCTGAGTGATGTGGTGGTGCCCCTGAGTGATGTGGTGGTGCGCCTGAGAGATGTGGTGGTGCCCCTCAGTGATGTGGTGGTGCCCCTGAGTGATGTGGTGGTGTCCCTGAGTGATGTGGTAGTGCCCCTGAGTGGTGCCCCTGAGTGATGTGGTGGTGTCCCTGAGTGATGTGATGGTGCCCCTGAGTGGTGCCCCGGAGTGATGTGGTGGTGCCCCTGAGTGATGTGGTGGTGCCCCTGAGTGATGTGGTGGTGTCCCCGAGTGATGTGGTGGTGTCCCCGAGTGATGTTGTGGTGTCCCCGAGTGATGTGGTGGTGTCCCCGAGTGATGTGGTGGTGTCCCCGAGTGATGTGGTGGTGTCCCCGAGTGATGTGGTGGTGTCCCCGAGTGATGTGGTGGTGTCCCCGAGGTATGTGATGGTGTTACGGAGGTATGTGATGGTGTTCCCCCCGAGTGATGTGATGGTGCCCCCGAGTGATGTGATGGTGCCCCCGAGTGATGTGATGGTGCCCCCGAGTGATGTGGTGGTGTCCCCGAGTGATGTGGTGGTGTCCCCGAGTGATGTGGTGGTGTCCCCGAGTGATGTGGTGGTGTCCCCGAGTGATGTGGTGGTGTCCCCGAGTGATGTGGCTGTGTCCCTGAGTGTTGTGGTGGTGTCCCTGAGTGATGTGGTGGTGTCCCTGAGTGATGTGGTGGTGTCCCTGAGTGATGTGGTGGTGTCCCTGAGTATTTATTTATTTATTTAAGTTTTGTATAGCGCTAGCTGGACCCAAAGGTATCAGAGCGCTTCACATCGAATACAAATAAGCATCAACAAGACAGGTAGGTCGAAGTGGGGTAGGGAGAACATGAGGAAGTAAAAGTCAATACAATATCAGCATGAGGGCACAACATGGAGGAGATCAAGGGAGAGTCATCTGGTTCTCTCTAGGACCATAGAGATAGTTAACTATCAAAGTCAGACGAGGTATTCTCGTTACGATCCAGCCCGCTCAAGAAAGAGGGCTTTGAGTAGTATCTTGAATTTCGGGAAGGAGGCGGTCATCCTGATGTGGGGGGGTGGGGTGGAGTTACATATATTTGGAGCATTACCCGCAAAGGACCCATTAGATGTTTTACGTTTCTGTGATTTCAGAGGAATGAGTAGTAGCGTGTTGGAGCTTCTGAGGTTCCTAGACTGACCGGCTCTATTGAGTTTATTGGCCAGATATTCCGGTTTTCCTGTATGCAGGGCTTTGTGTGTGAGGCAAGCTGTGAGGAAGTTGCCTCGTAGGTTAATAGGAAGCCATTTCAGATCCTTGAGAGCTGGGGTGATGTGCACATATTGTGATGTGGTGTTGCCCCTGAGTGATGTGGTGGTGTCCCAGAGTGATGTGGTGGTGTCCCCGAGTGATGTGGTGGTGTCCCAGAGTGATGTGGTGGTGTCCCCGAGTGATGTGGTGGTGTTCCTGAGTGATGTGGTGGTGTCCCTGAGTTATGTGGTGGTGCCCCTGAGTGATGTGGTGGTGTCCCTGAGTGATGTGGTGGTGTTCCTGAGTGATGTGGTTTGTGGGGGTGAGGGTGAGTGAGGGTGAGAGGGTTGTGAGGGTGAGGGGTGTGAGGGTGTGTGAGGGTGGGTGTGAGGGTGAATGACGGTGTGTGAGGGGGTTTGAGGGTGAGGGGGTGTGAGGGAGGGTGAGGGTGACGGGGGTGAAGGTGATGGGGTGAGGGTGGGTGAGGGTGTGTGAGGGGGTGTGAGGGTGAGGGTCCGAAGTAAATGGTGGCAGGGCAGAGATCATAAGACAGAGAGAAGAGACTGCGTGGTGACTGCGTTGGTCGGTTTCAGAATACGGAGGGGCAGAGTCAGCACAGTCTGCGAGGGATCAACGTGTCTAGAGGCAAAGCATAGCGGATGTAGCATTGCAGCTAGCAACTCGAGTGTTTTCAAGCTGAGTGTCCCTAGAGAGATGGCAACACAGCAACAGCATTTGAGGAGCAAGGCTACTGTAAACAAGCACGGTAGGCTTTCACTCTCGTCCAGAAACAAGCTCTCGGCATTGCTGTGGCGGGGGATGGGGGGAGAGCGGCAGCCTTTGAAGTCTGATGCCGAGGCACAGACAAATGGCGGTGCGCGATGTGAACGCGGGGGGCAGGGGAGCGGCAGCCTTTGAAGTCTGATGCCGAGACACAGACAAATGGTGGTGTGTTATGTGGCTGTGCACGCGCATAGTTCACATGAACTGTATGCAATCCGCAGCCGTTTTGTTAGACTTTTCTTTTCCGCTTACTATAATCTCGCCGGAGCAATGCGCAAGCGCATTGGCTCAGGCGAGACCTAAAAAGCTATGGCATAGATATGTTTTTTAGCTGGAAACAAGGGCTGTGCAAGAACGCATTTTTTTTGTTATTTGATATCAACATAAAGTTTGCCATGCATAAATCACACAGTTTACATCTTTCTGAAATGTTTGTTGGAGAAACAAATTACTTTTTCATATTATGTTACAATTTTCTCATTAATTTAGCTGCATATACATGCTTCCAATTTGTGGGGAAATTAGGCTAGACATTTGTAAAAAAGATAAAATTGTGAATTCAGCAAGGGGACATTGTGTAGATTGGTCAAGATTTTCCCCAAGGGACATGGGCAAGCCTATATAGCGAATTAGACACACTCAAACAGACCTCTTGTGCCAGTGATGAAATTTGCCAATATCTTGAGGCGAATGGCATGAGATCAGGTACCGACTGTTCATCAGGGTGCAGTGGAATTGGTGTTTCTGGCTCCGGCGATAGAGTAAAGGGCTACAGGGTTTGAGTTTGGACCTTTGCAACCCCACACAGCGTGGATGGACGTCAGAATGTGTGTACCACTGAAGGTATGAAAAGGTGTGGGTCTCGCACTGAGTGTTTGCCACAAGGGTGACTGGCATAACCAGCAGACAACTGAGGCGGTGCTAGAGTGGGAGGACTCAAGTGGACAGTCCCTCGATTCTCAAGTGGGAGGTGGCTGAGGAAAGATGCAAGGGCCCACGCTACAAGAGGTGGTACAGAGATAAGACCCTGCTCTACTGGACAGAACCAAGGGGGCTATGCCCGGTTCATTGCCATGTATATTTAAGTAGACATAAGGAAGCAGCTGTGAGCTGCGGGACAGGCTGCATAACAGGTGATTTGTCCTTGATATAATAAGTAGCAATAAGATTTCAGCAAAACAAGAAAGTGGTCCCATGGATGTTGAATAAGCAGAGAAAAGTGAGAAAATGTGTCCGTCTCCGAGGGACATAATGACTCTTCGAAGGAGTCTTTCCCACCACCCGACCCACATATTACCCATTTGATGATGGCATGGCAGGGGGCTGCCCGGGATTAGTGCTATGAGTGCACTGGGGGAGAGGTGTGGAGATTAGGCCCATAAGTTATTGAACTGTGTCAGATGGGAGGTGACATAAGTGGTGGGATGTTGGCCTGATAAAGTATGGCTGACGCATAATAATTGAGGGGCCGACCAACCTGCTTCCCAGTGGTGTCAGAATCGATTTGCACAGGCCATTGATTGGCAATACGACTTGAATAGAAATGGGCAGAACAAATGACTGGGTGACGTGGAGGAGCAAAGTCGTCAGGGGCTGCCGACACACAGTCAGACAATGGTGAGAACATTGGTACCACCATGGACCCAGCCAGAGTATACAAGTTGATGCAATATTGGAGGCAATAGCGGTATCCTGTGAAGACCTGGAAAGCATGATTGATACACTAGCAACAGATTTCTGCCTCCTGAGGGCAGACAAATGAAAGCTGTCTGAGAAGGGAACAGAGGTAGGGTCAGTACTGCCAAGTACTCACCCAGCAGTGCAACAGATGCAAGAAAAATATAACTGAATTGTAGACCAGAATGAGGACACTGGAAAACAGCACAGAGGACTCCGAAGACCAATCCCGGAGGAACAATGTCAGAATTGTGGGAATACTTGAAAATGTAGAAGGCCTCCTTATGTAGCTGTTTTTGGACGACTGGCTCCTGCGAGTGGTGACCCCTAAGGCCTTCCAAAGTTCTGTTCATCTTAAAGTACTGGCAACTAACTCCCCAACCCCTCCACACCTCCAAAAGAACTAGAGTACCTCTACACCTTATAGTTGCATGTCGACTGAACTACAGGAACAACATCCTCCAATTAGAAAGACATAATGACCCATCTGTAGTGGAAGACAGCAGGGTGACTCCATTTGCTGATTATAAATTGGTTTTACAACAACAGTGAGTTGCATTTTCAGCAGTCAAATGAAACCATAGGAAACCAAGCTTGAAAATATATGCAACTTTTGCCTGCAAAACTCAGGAGTTTAGAGAATAATAGAAAATACTATTTCTTAGACCCAGGAAAAGCTATGTCAAAGACAGAAAAGAAAGGGTAAGCTAAAGTTGATCTTGGATGAACCGATGGTTGGCAAGTTGGAACGAGGAAACGGAGGAAGAAAAACAAAAGACATTTCACTGCCAACCAGAGGTCAATCCAAGGTTGAGTAATTTAAAGTGTATTGAACTGTCTCATTGGAGAGACGTGTAATGCCAAGGCTCTACTAAAACATCCGAGGGAGAGGGCACCAATACAGGCACAAAGTCTGAACAAATAAAAACAGAAGTTGATAAGGAGGAGGCCCTGAAGGTCATGCACAGGAAGGTGGGCAAACTGATTGGACTGGAAATGCATGGGGTGAATTCATATGGGGGACGGGAGGTAACACATGTACAGGTAAATGATAATGTTCACGGCCGAAGCTCTGCAATCAATACCTAATAGTATAAGTGATAGGACAAAAATTGAACAGCACATACAGATGGGTACCACGAGTCCCAGATGAGCCATGTAGGGCAAGCAGGAGTTTCTTGAGAATAGGCACAGAGCCAGTATCCCGATGCGTTCAGGAGCCCAGGAGTGGCCCCCCTGAACGGCTTAGTATTGTATGGTTTAGTTCCTTGAACAATGGTAGTTTCTTAAAAAAAGTTCTACTGAGCCTTCAACCTTATCCAATTATTTCCCTATTTCTCTGGTGCCTACTTTTACAAAAATGTTGGAAAAGTTTGTTAATATTAAGCTTTCCAACTATTTGAAGGTGAGCACTCTGCTTCACTGTACTCAATAGGGCTTTTGCCCGCAGCACATCATTGAAACCGCCCTTCTTGAGGTGATGGACTAATTAAAGTTGCTTTGGATGAAGGTAAAGTGCAGCCTTCATTTTGCTCGATCTGTCTGCAGCCTTTGATATTGTGTCTCATTCTATTCTACCGCATTGGATGGCTAAAATGGGAATTGCTGGTTCGCTTGGTGCTGTGCTAAATAATTTTTAAAAAGGAAGAGAAAAATACATTTGGCTTGCATCCAATTCTTAAGCAACAAGTTTGGTTTTTAGGGTGCTATAGTGCTCTTCTTTGAGCTCCACTGTGTTTAACATGCATATGGCTGCCTTAGCTTAACTTTTTGAATTGCATGGTCTTGTGACCATTTCATAGGACGATGATACTAAGCTGCTCCTCAACGCTGAACTTTTTGCCACAGATAAGGCTTCATCCTTTGTTGTATTTCTGAAGGATGACTTGTATTGGATGCTTTAGAGTCCCCTTCAATACAATGCTGATAAAACGGAGATCTTGTTGTTTGGGAAGGTTAGGGATCTTTGGAGAAGTAACAGTGGCTTGAAGATCTTCCCCCTTTCTCTCCTCCTATGCCTGTTGCTTAAAATTCAGAAGTTATGATAGACAACAAGTTTTACTTGCATTCTGAGATCTTGTCAGTGACTTGTACCAGCTTTGTCTTGCTCTTGTCAACTGGGAATTTGTTTGATATTATACCTCCAGTGGTGTGCAAAGTGGTAGTCCATGCATTGATAACATCCAGGTTCGACTATTCGAATAGTCTATATCTTGGCCTGCCAGAGTGCATGATTAGGAAACTCCGGGTCGTGCAAAATGCTACCACTCTCTTTAGTTGGAGTATACCCACGAGGGAATCAGTTTCAGGTCACCTCCGGGTTTACACTGGTTCCCTCTTAAGAAAAGAATTTTGATTAAAGCACTGACTTTTATCCATCAGGCATTTTCATAAGCACAGTCCTTTGTATGTGATTTTCAGGACAGTACAGTACAATCCTGTTAGAACCCATCGCTCGGCTGCGGGCCTGCTCGTAGAGGTACCAAAATTCCGTCAGGCCAGGACCGCGAGCATTCTTTCTCAGTACTCGCAAGTAAAGTATGGAATCAGCTTCTGCTACCACTCCATGCCACTTCACAAGAATCGCTGCTCTTAATACTCACGTCTCTCTTAGTTCACTGGCTGGTTTGCAAGCTGCCTGAACAGGTTAGTGATGGGACAATCTCGGAGTTCATTGATTAGTGTCAGTGCTTAGAATATTGGTGATTGGATAGGGTGCGTTCACTCTGCAGTAGTACTGTAATATGTAATCTCCTACGAAAGTAGATAATCAATATAGGGTCATGTACTGGAATATACAGGGAATGGGGAGCACAGTTAAACAGTATAAAGTGCACAATTACCTCCAGACACAAGGTGCTGACATAGCCTGCCTGCAGTAAACCCACTTACGAAAAGAGGAAGGAGCGAGCTTAGGAAAAAGCAGAGGGGTTAGCTGCACTGCACAACCTATTCTTTATATGGGAACGCAATATTCATATCGGTAAGACCTGATACTCCCTTCGTCCTGCAGAAGATGAAAAAGGTACATGATGCTAGATTTGTGTACATTCCTGATGGGAATTAGGTGCACTAGAGGCCTAGAATACCCATGTGGAGTCTGCAGGATGCAGCTCTGTAAGAGAGGGCGTACAGCGACATGTTAAGGTCACACACAGTGGAAGGGCGCCAGAGAGCCGGCAAGCAAAATGGCTCTTACCGTTGGAGGCAGCCGTCAGACGTAATTCAACCTTTAGCACTGGAAATATACCTGGCAAAAAAGTAGGTGAATGCATTGTTGTTCCCTCTCACCAACTGCTAATGCTTCTATTTGCCAACAAAGAGTAGTCTGCCATCCAGGGAACGAGGCCTCTTTGGAGGGAAGTAAGATGGCTAACTGCAGATCTCTTGTGATAAAAGCAAGCTGATTGAATAGGGTGGGGGTCACGCTTATGAGAATAGATGCCGGGCAGCCGAGCGCCCCCAGTACCACTCAAATCCGCCCCATGATTGTGCACCCCTCATGATCTCCTGTGGCTCATATTACATAGCAAGGCAAGATCTCAGGCTCCAGGCCAAGTCTGGTACAGGCAGGTGCGTGCATAAACTGAGGTGACGCTGTTCTTACAACACCACAATATAGGTGCAGCCAGCCCTCAGTGACATTTGCTGTTCCGTCCGCCTTTGCTTGAGACCCCTCAAGCCCACTGTAGGGGCAAATTACACCCCCTCGGCTCTCCCACTATTTTGACAGACCCCGAGGGAGCTGGGCCTACCTGCACTTTACTTTTGGGTGCGTGAAATAAACATTCGTACTTGGTGGTGGCTTGAGCATTGCCCACTGGGTAGTACAACAAGCTGTCCTGCATCCCCTTGTGGTTTAAACAGACCCTGTGGTAGCTTGGTCGATCTACCACTTTGAGGAATAGAGTTGCACCTACTTTGGAGTGGAGAGGACATGCAATCTCCCCCCACCTCCCCGACTCTGCAATGGTTTGTTCTCCCCTGATGGCTGTGGTAAGCCCTCATGGGGCCTGAATCTGCTTGTGCTTACTCTCTGGAAACCAAAAAGCTGCTTGGGGAAAAGGCGGGACCCTATTATGTATAAGTGGGGCCTTCCTTTTTGGATGTACTTGCATTCTGGTACCCTGCCTTAAGTGTCTGCGCCAGCTGGATATTACTGCCACCTTCAAAACACTAAAACATAGTTGCAGGTGATACGTTACTAGACCAATTCTTTGCTGCTACTCCACTACTGCAGTGAGCGAAGAGAACCCAGGTCCCAGTGTTCGTTCTGCCATAGTCACCAATGACCCAAAATGCCCATTTGCCCATTTACAAATTTCAGACAAGGTAGCATCCTGCAACTTGGGTCTGCTACCTAGCCCTCACAGTGGTATCTCCATCCCCTACCCAACCCCTTAGATTAAGTCAATGCTCCCTGTGAAGATAGTGAAACTGGAAGACCGACAACTGCATCTGCAGTTCAAGGTCCGGTGAGGGATGAGGACGGCAGCTCAGTCAACTCAGTGCTGGAATCTGACAGTGGTGATGATATGAGAACTCTTCTCAAGGCCATGCAGGAAAGCCTGGTCTAAAGCAACAAGATGGTCACCCTCAATGGCAGAATAGACTCCATCTCCCAAAATTCGAGAGGCACAACAACAGGCTGGTATAGGTAGAACAGTGAATCTCTACTGCTGAGCACAATCAAGCGGCTAAAGGGTAGACACTTCTAAACATGGAGAATGTACTTCAGGTCATTGCAGTAAAAAGTAAATACCTAGAGGCGAAATTTGGCTGGAATAATATTCACATTCTGGGCATACTTCAATCTACTAACACTGGCTGCTCCAGACAGTCTTTGTCTCAGAAGCCTTCTCGTGCCTGTTGGTGGTGGAAAGGGCTCACAAATTTCTAAGAGCAAGATCACCCTTAGGGGCATTTACATGGCTCCTACTCCTGTGACTCCCTAACTTTTGGAACAAAGACGTGGCCTTCAGACTGGCCCAGAAGAAGTGCAACATAGGGGTTGTGTGCTATGACATCTCTTTACTCCCATACTTTACTATCACTGTCTAGAGGTCAGAAAAAAGTTATCATATTCAAAACAGCAGTTATGTAAATGTAAATGTAAATGTAAATGTACAGGAATTTATATAGCGAAAATCACCAAGCGGTTTCTAAGCGCTTGCTTAGGGAACCCGTCCTGGTATTCCCCTGTGAGATAACCCCGGCAGGGTATCCGCAAGGTGAAAGCCAGGCATCCCGCCGCGAGGGGCCGTTGTGGAGATTAAGCAAGCTATTGCCCAGAGTCGCAGAGTGTGAACCCGTGAATCGAGTAGGCACCGGAGCGAGAATTGTCGAGTCCATGGACATTTTAGGACTCAAGATCCCGCCGAGCCGGGAATTGAACCCTGGTCCCGGGCTGACCTCTGCTTCCAGGTCTGCCTCCTCTAACCTGTGAGCCACACTTCTCCACAGTTGCTTAACTCAAACATCCAATACATGATGTGGTATCCAGCTTGCCTAAAAGTCTCCCACCATGGTAAGCAACGCATCTTCCAATCACCACAGCATATTACTGAGTTTGTGAAAAAACTGCCTCATGAAAACCAACTATGCCATGAACCTCCTTAGCCTCCTTTGCATCACCGTGACTCAGACTAGTGATCTATTAATTATGCCCTGTGTACTCAAAATACTAACAGCAGCACGCCACAAACTGCTAAAGACTTGCTTCTCTCTTATTGCATACAACAACTTAATTTGATGCGCTGACCTGTAGACATGAAGGGAACACATCTATGCATGAACTTGCTGCTACTCCGGCAGTCTGGTATGCTCGTTGGGTGACCATCCTGAGTGAAAAAAGGCACTCAATTGAAAGTAATTGGCTTATACCTGGACAAGCATGGTAGACATGTCATCCTATGGGGCAGACTTGGTGCTGTACACATCACCACTGTGAATTGTAATGTCACAAATTTGATGGCCCTGGGTTTTGAGATACTTTATGGGGCAAGGTATTCTCCACAGAGCCTCACTTTCTGATTTGGGGTGGATATTTCAACTGCACACTCCAGGAACAGTTGGATAGTGCCCAAACAGTAGTAGGGGGAAACCTGTGGCAGCCAAATTAGCTGTGTGCTATAATGAGAGAACATCAACTCCTGGATATTTGGAGGCATAAAAATCAGTGAACTTAGAATGGCACTTTCTATTCTGCCTTGCACAACGTGTGGTTGAGGCTAGATTACTGGTCCGTCATAGAGGATAGTAGGCGCTGGGTTGCTGAGGAGAGGCACTTGGCCCGTACACTTTTTGACCGTTCACCTGTGCTCCTTTGTCTGGTGGTTCTAGGAGTAGTCCTTCTTGGGAATCGCAGGTGTTTGAGTCTTTATTAAATAGGGTATTTTCTGAAGAATTGAGGGCCGCAATTTCAGAACACTTTCATCTCAATCTTGGATCTGTGGACCATATAAACACTGTATGGGAGGCTTTTAAGGCTATAGTCAAAGGTAAATGTATTGCTAAACAGAACAGCATTTTGAAATTCTTCCAACCATATATGTCAAGGCCCAATCAGTCTGGTTTCCTTCCTGGTCAGATGACGACTGAAAATTTACAAGCCCTCTTTGCACCTCTACAGGACTTGAAACCAGACCTGGATGCTGCAGCCGTCTTACTGGACGCATCAAAGGTGTTCGACTCCTAAGAGTGGGAGAGCCTTGTTGCCATACTATACAGAATGGGCTTACCTACTACATTTACAGAAACAATGAAACTGCTTTGTTCATCTGCCGTGGTCAGAGTGTAGATTACTGGTGTTTCTTCAATGGCCGGCAGGGCTGTCCTCTCTCACCCATTCTATTTGTGTTAACATTCGAGCCTCCAGTCAAAGCTCCGGCAGTTCTACTCAGATCATGCATTAAGATACGCTAGTCAAAATGTTCTAATATCTATGTACCTTAGGAGCCCCAGCAAATGCCTTATCTACATGAGGTAATATATACATCTTGGGGCTATTTCGGGTGTGACTGTTAATTGGAACAAATCTCAAATATTCTCTCATACTAACAACATAGTAAGCTGTATGCAGGACTTCCCCATTGAGTCGTGTGATGGATGCCTAGAATGCCAGGGCATCTGGATCTGACGTGACATAGATAACGCTAAGTGGGATAGTTATGATGTGGCAGTTCATAAGGAGCACTGAGCCGGTCACGTACTTGTCATCTCTGCCATTGTCACTAGCTGGCAGGATAGGACTAATGAAGATGGTAATCCTCCCCAAACTACATTATGTATTTGGGAACCTACCCTTACCCCTCACCATTTTTTTTGTCTCGAATGCTCTGAACCTAATTACACAGATTGGCGTGGGCTGGCAAGCACCTCAGCAGAAAGTGGGATACATTAACTTTGTCTTTCCATAGCTGCGGGTTTGGGGAACCTGATCTGGAGCTATAATACCTGTGCGTTAATGCACAATTCGCTCACTTTTGTTTTCTGTCATCTCCATGTATTGCAAACCTTGCAATTAATTCAAAATAATTGACACATCGCCTTCCCACCATACCGGGTCTTTAGCCACTACTACATGACTATTTAGAGCCTGGGACAGGCTGAATAGAAAGGCAGGTCTCGATATACTGCCCCTATTCTTTCAGCCACTGTTACCTGTGACAGATGAAGTTAATGCAATGTCTCAATTGCCCAACAGTGGCCTGTTGCACTGGGAAAGTCAATATAACAAATGGTTCCTCCGTCATTACAGTCTTAGACTTTAAGAGAGACTATCCTTATACCCCTCTTATGCCCCACCCCTAAGATATATTTTTTATTATTGACCATGGGGTATAAGCAAGGTGGCTATTTTTACCTTTCCCTCAGAACCCAGCTCCTTCCAAACACTGGAGAAGCTTCTAGCTGCTACCAGTTTTAAACATCTGATCTCTAATTTATATCTCTCCGATCAGGAGGAGAGGCCCACAGCATCCCAGGCTGCCTGGATTGGGAGGTGGAGGAGTTGTGGAAGTTTTGTTGTACCCAAAGTAGCATGATTTCCTAAAGTAGTAGGCTGCATATTATCCACTTTACATTTCTTCAAAGGGCTTATCATACCACTATGGGTCTTTGGAAATTTACCCTTAGAAAGGACTCAAACTGTGTTAGATGTGGCACACCAGAGGTACACTTTCTGCACTTGGTATGGTCATGCAGCGGTGTACAGACATTGTTTCCAATGTATCTGCCATGCATGACTGTGAGATGCCCCTGGACCCTTGGATTGCATTGCACTCCTGGGCTGGTTGGAGGACATTCCCACTACTCATAAGAATTGGTTTGCCTTAGCACTTCTGTTGGCTAAGAGAAGAGTGGCTTGTTGTTGGGGTAGGGAAAGGTTGCTGAAGGTTAACCAATGACTTGACTCACTTGTGTACTGTAATAAACAGTTGGAAATGTATGCCAAAATAATGCCACCTTCACCTAGACCTAGAAATATTTGGGGCCTACTAAAAACCTATTCACTGACCTGAGTCCTATCCTGTAACAAACCTGTCTGCTTGCAGCAAAATGGATTTATATAGCACTGCTAATCACCCGATAGGGTATCCAAGCGTTTGCAGGTTGTAGGGGCTCATTCGAACAGCCTGGTTTTGAGTGCTTTTCCTCACCGAATCAACATCTCACCTCTCCTCCGGGAGCTCCACTGGCTGCCACTCACAAGCGCAGCTAATTTAAACTCCTCACACACACCTACAAAGCCCTACACAACATGGGACCCGCATAGCTTAATAGCTGCATACACATTCACAACCCATCAAGACACCTATGCCTTGCCATCAAGACACCTATGCAATGCACTCACTCGCACACACCCCAGCATTCAAAAAGACAAAACAGGAGGACGCTCGTTCTCTTGCATAACACCCAAACCATGGAATGACCTCCCACAACACATCAGAGCCTCCTCCTTGCTACTTGAGTTTCGCAAGGAACGGAAGACCTGGCTCTTCGAGGATAATTTGCAGCTTAAACAGTGTACTGGTTGATCTTGTGTGGGACAGCAAGAGGCACAAATGCTCCCTTGGCAAGGTCTAATTGCTGGTTATAGAAAGAGGTTTGGGGGTGCCAGATTCTGAGCTGTACTATGTTACGGTTCAACTGCAGTGGCTGGCCCAGTGAGCCACATATGCTACAAATGGAAAACAAATATATTTAGGGGATAAATACGAAATTCTGCGGCCGCATATGCCCCCGAACTACAGTTGGTTCTCAAGTTGGCCAAATGAACTGATGCAAAGACTTTGGAGAGAGGTGTAGTAACTTGCTTGGTAAAACTTGTTAACGGATGCGAAGTCCTGCAAACTTCAGACTCTGACTCAGAGATTCCAGCTTCCGGCTGGTCAGTTTCAAACCTATAATGCGATAGTCTGGCTGCTACAGAAGACTTGGGAACTGCACCCAGAGGCGCCAGAGACACATGGAGTATAATCTGCATATAAACAACGGGCAATTGTAAAACAGTTGTGGCTCGTATGTATAAAATGGTGTTTGCTAAAACAAAGGTGTCACTGTCAACACTCAGAGAACCGTAGGCTCATTACTTGGGGATGAAATTACTGGATAATGAATGGAAGTGTGTCACAGGCTATCCAAAGTCGATATCGAGAAACATGAAATTCCAACTGAGAGAATATCACATACTGCATCGTTCGGATGTGACAGCTGGTAGGTTACAAAGAATGTTGCCGGATGCAGTGGTTTAGGTGTCCCCAGTGTGCAGGTGAGAATATTGATCTTGTATACATGATGTGGCCGTGCCAGCGTTATCACCTTATTGTCCAAGTGCACAAAGACACATGAACAAAGTAAGGGCTGGAAATAAAGGGGGAACCCAGGTTCTGCTTATTAGGAATAATGAAAAGGTCTAGAAAGCACAAGGAAGCGGCCGACTTCACTCACCAGGCTTGATACAGGTTGCCATGTTATGGAAAAGTAATAGCTCCACCCCCATTACACAAATGGAGAGTTAAGCTTGTAAGGTGGACTGACAAAAAGGCAACAACCCTGACAGGTGAGCACGACAAGTTGGTCGATCTCACTAGTCAGAGAATGAGACACATTTCTCTCCAATATAGAGTGTGTTACACTAAGGATTATGTTACACCACCAAGACACAGCGGTGTGCTGGAGAATCGAGAAGGGGCGTCAGAGTGATGGTTACGATGAGTGTGAGTGTGGCTGTGACCTCTGTTTGTGTGTTGGACAGAATTGCAGGAATGCCTTGTAGTAGCAATTCCCACAACCCTGAATGAGTACAGGAATCACTGTCCCAATCTTTACAAAGCTAAAAAACAAGTGGGGGACAATTTCAGCACGTGACACATGCTATGAATGCCCGAGGCCCGTTTTGATATCTACTATTTTGTAATGACTTCGACCCCAATTCATACATTTTGGGATTCTTAATTAGATATGTGAATATTGTGTTAGCATATGCGCACACAACAGTGCCCAATAGATATGCTGCATGTGCATGTGCTGTTAAAAGCTAAATATAATTAATTAAAGACAAACTACTTATTAGAATAACGTGTAACTTTTTTGAACTAAAGATTTTTTTGGAAAAGCAGTATACTGCTATATAACCAGACTCCTCGAATTGCCAGACTCATCGGAAAAAAAAACTTTTATAGTTTTTTCCAAAACAATCTAAAATCTACAAGCACGGACGTCAATTCACCAAACTAGTGTAAGTAAAATTCACACCTCTGTGGTCCCCAACAGTTTTGGAATAAAAGGGCAACAAATTGGATATCTGCTCCAGCAGCTATTATTCAGCAGATGGAGGATCCGTCTGGCCCCTCTAAAATATGCTGAATTTGTCCGTGTGTAATTTGCCAACACCGGGACACAATTCTGCAACACCCGCAACGCGAAGGAGGTGAAGGGGCTTTTTAGGTCTCGGCCTAGAGTTGCACAGCGCAGCAGTGTTCGCGCAGCCGAGATTTAATGTTTACAGTATTGGGGGCTTAAACCCACCCCTCTTCTCCATTGGCTGGCCTCGTAAATGCTGGCCAGCCATTGGAGGAGAGGGGCGTCACTCCATTTAAGCCCCGTCTTTTTGGGACAGAGGGGTGTCTTTTTGCTCTTCGTTCTCTTCCTGACGTCATCGGGAGAGAGCACGCCCCTCATCACGCTGCCTGCACGCGCCAGTCGGCCCTCTGATTGGTGTTCCTTATTAACTAATCAGAGGGCCGACTGGCACGTGTAGGCAGCGTGAGCAGACTCTGCCTCGCTTTTCTTGCCGCCGCCATCAATCACCCAAGCGGTTGAAGTGCCGCTTGTTTTTCTTTTTTGTCGTATTTTGGATTTTCTTGTTCGCTACCTTTTTAAACCACGTGGATAATATAAACATCAACAAAGTGAAAAGACAACTTTCTTTTGCGTATAAGTTGAATTTGGAGCTTGGCACTCGTGGACGAGATGGCGACGTTATGAGTCTTTGGTTTGACGTTTCTCTCCTTGGTTTTGCAACAGGTAAATAAATGAGCGGTGGAGGCAGGCGTCGCGGAGGCCTGGGTGCTGGGTGGGGGGCAGGCAGTCAGGTCTGACGTGGGTGTCTCTCTTCTGTGCAGGTGTCCTGCTCGGGGGTCTTCCAGCTGCAGGACTTTGTGAACGGCGACAGTCTCCTAGAGTACGGGCGCTCCTGCTGGCCCGACTGCCGAACTTTCTTCAGGGTCTGCCTGATGCACTTCCAGAAGGTGCCCTCCCCAGAGGCCTGCACCTTCGGCAGCCTCGTCACCCCGGTCCTGGGGGCCAACTCTTTCGCCATCACCAAGGTCCCGGGGTTCAGCAACCCCATCAGGCTGCCCTTTAACTTCACCTGGCTGGTGAGACTGCGGGATGAGTGCAACGAGATCGGGGTGTGTGTGTGTATGGGAAGGAGGCGGGGGCGCAGGGGGACATCAGAGCATTGTTTGCGAGACTAGGGTGGTTTGCGGCGTATGACTGGGGGGCTGCAGGGATCATGCGTGTGAATGGGGAGGCTCAGGTTAATCAGGATAGCTGTGTGTGTGTTTGTGTGTTTGTGGCTTTGCCAGTGAGGTGCATGCTAGGATGGATCGGATGACAGAGGGAAGCTTTTGCATGTGAATGAAGATGTCCCGGTGTGTGCAATTAACACAAACTGTATGCGTGTAAAAGTCTGAGGGGCTCTGCTGTGTATGGTTGAGTGACCGGAGACACTGTTGTATGTATGCCCAAGCAGAGAGAATAGCGAGAGTGTGTGTGTGTGTGCGTGTGCGAGCGCGTGTGTGTGCATTGCTGTAACCCCCTGAAACAAAGACCTAAGCTAAAGTAATAGAAACTACTGATGACATAAAAAACAAATGCATCAGTGGAAACTTACCAAATAATGGTGGAAAGGGTTGGATTGTGTCAGACATGAACAGGATGGACTGGAGGATGATGTCTATCATTAATATAATTACACGTTTAAATGTACATTATTTAAATAGCTTTTTGTTAATAGTGTCTACAAACGAGCACTTACAGGAACCCCTCAATTTTACACGTAATCTACTGACAGAAATGTAATAAACACGCAATTACATTGCAACCTAAAATATACATATTCGAACAATATGTGTTTTCCCAAATATTTTATTAAGCAAAAAAAAAAAGAAACTGATATTTTAATTCATAGGCAAAGAGGGGTGGAGTGGGTTTAGACAGGCATCACAAAAGGTGCCGTTATAGAAAATATGCCTGAGTGCAGAGTGAGTGTGACTGCAGTGTGAGTGCAGAGTGAGAGTGAGTGCAGAGTGAGTGCAGAGTGCAATGAGTGTGAGTGCAGAGTGAGTGCAGAGTGAGTGTGCTTGCAGAGTGAGTGTGAATGCAGAGTGACTGAAGAGTGAGAGTGACTGAAGAGTGAGAGTGACTGAAGAGTGAGAGTGACTCAGCAGTGTGAGTGTTCCAGAGAGAGCAGGGTATGCTTGTGCGCTTACACGGTGCACTGACACACAGGAGCTAAAACAAAGAACAGCTGAACACATGTCTTGGGAGGGGGGCTCTGTGTGTGTTTGGGGGGCTGTGTGTGTGTGTGTGTGTGTGTGTGTGTCGCTCTGTGTGTGTGTGTGGCTGTGTGTGGCTCTGTGTGGCTGTGTGTGGCTCTGTGTGTGTGTGTGTGGCTCTGTGTGTGTGTGGCTCTGTGTGTGTGTGTGTGTGTGTGGCTCTGTGTGTGTGTGTGTGTGTGGCTCTGTGTGTGTGTGGCTTGGTGGGTGTGTGTGTGGTGCTCTGGGTGTGGGTGTGGGTGCAAATGCAATAGGTCTCGCATTTGCGAGAGAGTACGCTATTGACATTGTAAATGACAATGCCATTTATTTATCTGTTTTCAAAACCAACACATAAATAACAATTTTGTCATTTACAATGCCAATAGCTCTAACTTTGGCAAAGGCGAGACCGTTGCATTGTAAATGCTTGTTATTTTCTCTACCAGCTTGTGCCCTAAACAAACAAAACAATGGGCGAATTTAAAGAGCCACCAGTCCTCCTTTTGTTCTATTATCATTCTGGCTGGCAGCTGTCTGCAGCCCAACACCTAATTGTCAATGCAATGGGGAAACAAAGGTGCACAGCTTGCTATCACTTCACAAGTACTTAAGAGATTTGGAGGCAGAATTTTTACTTTTTGCAGCTCCTATACGCAAGAGATATGCATGCCCTGTAAAAATGTCACATGTATCAGTGTGTATGAGTATTTACACGAATAACAATTTAAATAGCCCTTGCTAATTTTATTTTATACTATTATAGCACTACTCATCACACTGTAAGGAGTCAGAACGCTTTACATCACATGCACACATATACATTGACAATAAATCATACAACTGTCTAGCATAAAACAATGTGCAGGATGTTACAGAAGATAGGTGTAGGAATCACACATTGTCTTGGACTTTATACTAAGATTGCATGGCCAAGAGAAACGCAGAGTCAGGATTTAAAACATTATGCAGTGCTTGGTGTTGTCCTTTATTACTACCCAAAGAAGCCCTTTTAGCAGCCTTATAATAACAGATTGAGAAAAATCAATAAGGTTTTTTACCAATGTCTTGCAGTTTGCATGCCGGTTCATAGCTTACTGCGTATATTAGAAGGATTGCCATTTATGAACCGCAAGTCATAAATGGATGTGTGTCAAAAGCGGTAACCCACGTACTGATCTACATAAAATATAATCTTTCATCTCTGCATGTTGCACGATGTGCTTTGTTGAAGACATATTAACCCTCTATACTACTTAATGAGTCAAAACTGTGACTAAACACAACACAGATATAGCCAGCAAGTCCTTTAATCAACAGATTATCCTACCTTTATTGTGTTTCCCTGAGATTTACTGGGCACAAAAACTCTATGCAGCAGGTGCTTTAACCCCAGAAGATATTTTGAAATGCAGCCTTTGCAACCAATTAAGCCAAGAAAAGTTTTACTGTCACATTTCTCCTTTGCACCAATTTCTTTGTGCCATAATCTTTATTAAATGTACACATTTTTTTTATAAATGTACAAGTTGACTTTCAGAATGCATTTCATGACTCAGCACTCTTTTGTTGCCCACCTTGACCCCCAATTTATGGTTTCCCAGGGTAAAGTGTTTCCAATTCCAACACAGGTCCCCAAAGATATCACGTACTCGACTCCTTCCACACCCACACTAAGCACCTAAACATCTTTCCATTTTTTGCTGTAGCACTTTTCCCTGAGTGTCAAGTAAGGGACTCACAACTGACTCTGTGGTTAGCTATTAAGTTCAACGTATTAACTCATTGTGCCATAAATTCCTTTATTTTCTGCTTACCTTCAAACCTTTTTCTTCTTTATTGTACACATATGCAAACTCACTACCATTACACAGGTAGATCGTTGACTGCTGGCACAGTATGCGACTGTTACCTACAGTTAGAACCTTTCTTGGGCAGCGAAATTCAGCCAAGTAGGAGACCTTCTGGCAAGACTCTGCCATGTTCAGAGCAGCACCATATGTTCTCAGCTCCACCTGCCTGCAATGAATAGGACATATAATAGCTTATTTGTAACCCAGGTCTCAGCATTTACTTTTCACATATTATGCAATACAACCAGTATGAAGGCAATAAACAGAAAATGTTTATAGGTTCCACTAACCACGCATTTTACTATCACACATTGTGTAATACAATCGAAGTGAATGCATCAAAGACATCTTGATATTTCTCGTTTTCAGCTTTTTAGCAAACTAGTATTCATTTTTTGCATAGTGACTACGCAGAGATGGCGCTGTATACGAATGTACTTAGATTGTTCGTCTATATAAAGGAAGGACATGTTTATTCATTTGATAGCTGTTGAGGATTACCTATGGTGATTGAATCATCTCAACAAGATCACATATTTTTGACTCTTTTGGCAAAAAACGGAAACGGAAACAGCACAAAATAACTCTTACTAATGCAGTAAATCACTAATTTGATTAGAATGGTTCTGGTACTTCCGTAAACAGAAGATCAGAACCAGAGTATTTATTCAAAGGACATTCTCTTGAGAATCCCAGTTACATTATATCTTGTAGTGACCCACATCCTGTTCCAAAGGACAAAATAAAATGTTTTGCCTACCATTTTATCTCCTGCCATTTATTTCTTCCGACGTTTTTCCACGTCTGTAATTTATTAGTGGAAAAATATGTGTCCTCATTTGTTCCCTTGTTTTCATTTTCTCGAATTTTGACGTAAGCCTTTTTGTAAATTATTTACGAACAATTTACAGTACTCACCATAACTGTAACTTTTATCTTTGTTCAATATTACATTTCACTTCAGTATTTCAAATCAATGTAAATGCATTTAATGGTTTGTCCTAAACCTGACTCAAACACGTCTTACATTTAAATTGATTTTATTATTGTTCATTTGTTATTCATTTAATGTAATTATTTTTTTATTTCGGATTTGAATCATTTCTAATTAATGATGTCATTAATTTATATGTATGTTAACTGTTCCTATTATTTCATTTTTAAGGTAATACATTTATGTATTTAATTAATTAATTTCTTAAATAAATAAATCAATTATATGAACATCCTTTCTATATCAGAGAGGGATGAGGACCCATTGCAGGGATGATTTTTACTGAAGCACCCTTTTTTTTTTCTTTTTAATGATTTGCCCAGAATCACAGGATGTTGAGCGTCGTTGCCCAGACTCGAACAGGGTTCCCCAGCTTTGAGGTCGACAGCTCTAACCGCAAGGCTACATCCTCTCCCCTGCAAGTATTTTCTTTGACTATCAGATGCTTTCACCACAGTTCATCGTGACACTCTATTCCACGAAGCCAGCATAGAGGGGACTCCTCTCGACAGAATCATTGGTCTCGATTGGACTGGAAATGTCACTCATACTCCTTTCTCATCTAAACCCTTCATCATAAAAGCAGGGGTCCCTCAAGGCTCCATCATCTCACCTATGCTTTTCAACATCAGCATGAAGACATTACCAGCAATGATCAATGAATTTCAGCTCACATGCTGAAATACAACGCAGAGGACACACAAATAGTTATTAAAACTAGAAAGCCCCAAAGACATTGGAACTTTAAAATCTTCATTTGCCTCTGAGCCGTTAATCATTGGATGGCATGGAGCCATTTCAAATTGAATGTGTCTAAAACTAAAATACATGTGGCGATTGGAAAAATCATGCCCCACTCAGTGCCTGGACTGATGATCTGGGATCACCTCTTAAAGCATTCAAGGCAGTAAGAAACCTTTGAATTGCCATGAACTCCAACTTATCAATAAATGTCAAAGTGGATAAGTTAGCAAGATCAAGCTTCATTACCATGAAAACTCACCGATGTTTCCTTCCCCATCTAGGATTTCCAGACAAGGTCCAAGCCACTATCACTCTTGTACTGTCTAAACTTGACACCTATAGCATTTGTAATGCAATATGTGTTGTATTTACGTGACTTGGGTGTATTGATCTTACAAATAACAATGGCTTTTATTTTTTTAAAATAATTAATACTTAAATGAAAGTTATTGTAATTTATAATGGCAAGAGCTTAAACTTTTGTAAATAAGTTGTGTGATGTGAGGGCGATAGATAGAGTGAGGGAGATGGAGTGAGGGTGATAGATAGAGCGAGGGCGATAGATAGAGCGAGGGCGATAGATAGAGCGAGGGCGATAGATAGAGCGAGGGCGATAGATAGAGCGAGGGCGATAGATAGAGCGAGGGCGATAGATTGGGCGAGGGCGATAGATTGGGCGAGGGCGATAGATAGGGCGAGGGTGATAGATAGGGCGAGGGTGATAGATAGGGCGAGGGTGATAGATAGAGCGAGGGCGATAGATAGAGCGAGGGCGATAGATAGAGCGAGGGCGATAGAGCGAGGGCGATAGATAGGGCGAGGGCGATAGATAGGGCGAGGGCGATAGATAGGGCGAGGGCGATAGATAGGGCGAGGGCGATAGATAGGGCGAGGGTGATAGATAGAGCGAGGGCGATAGATAGAGCGAGGGCGATAGATAGAGCGAGGGCGATAGAGCGAGGGCGATAGATAGGGCGAGGGCGATAGATAGGGCGAGGGCGATAGATAGGGCGAGGGCGATAGATAGGGCGAGGGCGATAGATAGGGCGAGGAAGATAGATAGAGGACGATAGAGAGAGGGTGATAGATAGAGCGAGGGCGATAGATAGAGCGAGGGCGATAGATAGAGCGAGGGCGATAGATAGGGCGAGGGCGAGGGCGATAGATAGGGCAAGGGCGATAGATAGGGCGAGGGCGATAGATAGGGCGAGGGCGATAGATAGGGCGAGGGCGATAGATAGGGCGAGGGGGATAGATAGGGCGAGGGCGATAGATAGGGCGAGGACGATAGATAGGGCGAGGACGATAGATAGGGCGAGGACGATAGATAGGGCGAGGACGATAGATAGGGCGAGGACGATAGATAGGGCGAGGACGATAGATAGGGCGAGGACGATAGATAGGGCGAGGGCGATAGATAGGGCGAGGGCGATAGATAGGGCGAGGGCGATAGATAGGGCGAGGGCGATAGATAGGGCGAGGGCGATAGATAGGGCGAGACGATAGATAGGGCGAGGACGATAGATAGGGTGAGGACGGTAGATGGATAGATGGAGTAAGGGCGGTAGATGGATAGATGGAGTGAGGGCGGTAGATGGATAGATGGAGTGAGGGCGGTAGATGGAGTGAGGGCGGTAGATGGATAGATGGAGTGAGGGCGGTAGATGGATAGATGGAGTGAGGGCGGTAGATGGATAGATGGAGTGAGGGCGGTAGATGGAGTGAGGGCGGTAGATGGATAGATGGAGTGAGGGCGGTAGATGGAGAGATGGAGTGAGGGCGGTAGATGGATAGATGGAGTGAGGGCGGTAGATGGATAGATGGAGTGAGGGCGGTAGATGGATTGATGGAGTGAGGGAGGTAGATGGATAGATGGAGTGAGGGCGGTAGATAGATAGATGGAGTGAGGGCGGTAGATAGATAGAGTGAATCTGTTTGTCACAAATTAAGCACTAGGAAAGCAGCACCAATTCCAAAGGCCACACAAGAAATTCTGTAAAGACACAAACCGTGAGCAAAAGGCAGGACTAAGAAAATAAAAGTCACATTGAGCGAACAAATGTACCTGTTTCCCCCCCGCCTCCCCAACACCACCTTAGGAAGGATGCTGTAGGCGGTTATATGTAGATGGCAGCACTATTGCCTTATATTTCCACAGCATAAGCCTGTGTGGGCACCACAGAGAAGCACCGCAAACAGCGGATACAACTGTGTTCTGTTAGTGGCATGGTGAGCGTTAAAACGGGTGTGTTCATACAGCGAGAGTAACGCTTGCCCAAAAGGATATAGTTTTAAAAACGGAAATTGATAATTTGGTGGGGAAACTGGGTCACTAGCACCACTGCAGTCCTTTATTAACTACTACACATGCCTGTCTTCATAAACACATTACTTACCTGTAACCTGCCCCATAAATCTATATTTACATTCACATGTAAATCTATGTGGCAGTGTGTGTCCGGAGAGCACCCAAAAATGTTGCTGGGTTGACGAAATTATGTGCCCCAAAAAGTCAAATTTACTGAAAACAGCTGCCGCTAAAATCCTATTAAAGTTTAGTCCATATACTCTTCTTTCAGGTACGTTCCCCCCCCCCCCCCCCCCAAAAAAAATCATATTGTGAAGCTGCTGCCTCATGAAACACCGCCACTTCATTATTTGCAAATTAAGCATTACGAAGGCAGCAGTAGCTACGTGTTTACTGAGCAATGTAACTAAAAGGTTTACGAAACTAAAAGCCACATATCAAGTTTAAAGGGCACGCCTAAAACATTAAAAGCAGATATCGTGAACAAAGGCACAATACACAGTGAAGTGTAAAAGCCAAACGTTACGTCCAAAAGACTCGTATATAGGTAAAGAAGGTTTGTGTGGCCTGAAAAGTACACATTCGGATTCCAAAGAATGCACAAGAAGCACTTTAAAAGCACAAATGGTGAGCATAAAGCACATATAAGACAAAAAAAACTCACATATAGCAAAGAAAAGTACATGTTTGGCCTCCCCACTTTAGGATGCAGTAGGCTGTTAGGTGTACATGGCAAGCCCTATTACCCTTATATCTCCACAGCATAAGCCCTGTGGGCACCACAAGGAAGCACAAAGTACAGCCGCTGAGTAGAAAGCAAATACAAGGACTGTGGTCTGTTTCTGGGATGGCGAGCTTTAGGCAGGGTGTGTACATACAGCATGACTAGCATCTGACCAAAAGGTTGTTGGAGAAAACTCTGTACACGGTTAATGCGGTGGGGGGACCGGGTCACTAGCACCATTGCACTCCTACTTCATTAACTACTCCACATGCCTGTCTTCAAAAGCACATTACTTACCTGTAACAGTAGCTTTGCAACATAAATCCTGATGTCCATTTGTGTATATTCCAAACATCAATATATCTGTAAAGCCACTGAAATTATATGGCTGACGACCACCCAAATATATGGTCGGGTTGACTAAATTATGCACATTAAAAATTACAAATTTACGGTGCCTTGTCTGTATGCTAAAGATCGCAATGCAAAACCCGTAAACACATATCGTTTTCAAAGTATAAGTTGTGCATAAACCATTCACAAGCACTAACAGGGCGGCAATAGCTAATTATTCCCATCTACATACAAAATAATTTCATAGCATAGCACCACTTGCGTTCAAATGTATTTATTACATGTATCAAAATTAACAGTACTTCGTCCACAATAAAAGATGAATAACTACAACTAAACAATAAAACATATTTGCCAAACTCGTACGGTGCCACTTTGACCGTTTAACAACATCCCACCCTTATTTCTACAGTTTATATGCTTTATGTTGTGCAAGCTAAACAGAAAACACCCTGTGTGAAGCTACCGCATAATTAAAACGCATGCATCTCTTCTCTTAGAAATTAAAGTGTTAAAGCGGCAGTAGCGGAGGCCCTATTAAAATTCAGATGATCAACTCTGTGTAACGCAAGTTACAAATTAACCAGTACCAAAACGGCTATACCTACATGTTTGCAGCTACACACCAACAATGTTTGTAGCTTTAAATTGAAACAGAATCAATTTGTTAAATTAAACTTAAAACTTCGGTTTTTTTTTTACAAAATTGCTTTCACGAGGTTTGTAACTGTGTTAATTACATAAAATACATAAACATATGTTATGGGGAAGAGAGCAGGCTCAAAGTCTGCTGTAGTGTAAGTTTCGGTGTAAAATTCTACACTTCAGAAAGGATTCCAGCACACGCTAATAAAGCGTAAACAAGCCGAGCAAGACATTTTGAAAGTAAAGATAAGAGAAAACTAGCCAGAGTCCACGAAAGTCTCTAGTTACAGACACAGGCTACAGCGTGGGAAACAAGCACCGTTTGTGAAGCATCACCATACAAAACCTGACGGCGATAATGCATTCCATTCAGACTTGCATAATCACGGTTTCACTCCCTCAGTCCTAAACGCCAAACGGATTGCAATAAGCCTTCGGTGACATTTACTCAAACACACGCAGTCAGCAGGTGGCGCTGTAACTCCTTCATTGCCGCTTCAGGAATTTGCAAGCGCAGATTAACAAACAAGTACGGGAAATGCAAGCGGGGGGGGGGGGGGGGGGGGGGAGTAGCTCATGGCCAAATTAGCAGTTTCATGAGGATCGAAGAGAACAATAACAAAAATCCGTAAGAAGTGTCACAAACTCACAGGACAAGACCAGAACTGCAGTAGACCAGGATGCGAAGACAGCACCAGTTCACGGGCCCAACAAGGGAGCCCTGGACGAAAGTGAGGCCTGGAGCGCAAAGGGGGCGGGGCAAGAAGAAACAACGAGCACCCGCGAGAGCAGCAGCCGCAGCCATCTGAAGAGCCCCGGTAAGGATCGTCAAAGTCCCTCTCTCTCGCTCATTGTGAGCCTGGGACTGCTGCGTGGGCCCCTGGGGGCGAGGAGATGCGGCTGTAGACCCTTCGGCCGGAAGACTGTTACCAAATAGACCTGCCTGGGCGAGGAGCCCCCTTAAATTACCAGTGGGACACTGAGGGGCACACAGCTGGAATTGAAAGTGCCGTAACCGAGATGCACACCGGCAGAAGCACCCGGCTGTAATGAAGAGTGCAGCGAGATGCGCGTCAGGGGGGGCTAAATAAGGAGGTAGGCCCAGCGCGCCTGTTAGGGGGGTGGGGGGGTAGAGGGCGGCGGCGGCGTGTGCATGCGTGCGTGTCTGTGTGTGTGCAGGGGGGTGGGGGCGGCAGCGTGTGTATGTGTGTGCGTGCATGCAGAGGGGTGGGGGCTGGCTGTGTCTGTCTTTGTATATGCGCGCGCATGTGCACGGCGCGGGACGGAACGTGCGCACCCAAATCCAAGCTCGTAACACCCTTTTGTCCCTCATTCCCCCGAGTCAGGCAACTAAAAGGCTCCAGCTGGACGCATCCTTCGGATGCAGTACCAGCGAGCCCTAAAAAAGACATGGGCGGTACATCTTTCTCTGTTCAAGCAGACAAACTATGGAATTCATTAACCCCAAACATAAGATCTACAGATAACTATAGTATCTTCAGAAGACTACTCTGGCTCTTTTCTACATGACCACCATACTCAAAAACAAATGTACAGTATATGCATGTTTATGTACAGTTTATGATTGTGTATGTAAACATGTATTATTGGATTTTCTGTATGTATTGAGATATGTGCATTGCTTTGTACAAATATATATATATATATTATGCTTAATCTGTATATGGGTCACTTCACAGTTTACATATAAGTTATTTAATTATATGTGTATGGGTCTCTTGTTTTCTTAACAATCACAATGTAAATATGATCATAACGGCTTCACTATTGAAATGTTGGGGAAAATATAAATAAATATAAACAATTTAAAAAAAACTAAATTACAATTAATTAATATAAATAAATAAGAATTTCTTTACGTACAGCAACACTTGAAAGTCTGCGTTTCTCAATATTTATCCATGCATGTACATATGGGACTCATAATACATGTTTTTAACTCTTTAACATGTTCCATATACATGTATATATTTTATGGAGTTATGCATCTATATATTTATTTCTTTACTCCCACAGTAGAAAACAAAATCATCACCTCTCTCCAATACATTACTCTCTCATCCTATACCTCTTTCTATATATAGCCTCTTCCTCCACTCTCTGACTCATCCCAAATCTAATTTTACTACTCTTCTCCCACTTTATCCTATTCTATCCAACTAACAGATTCACGAGACTACCACTCCACTTACCTTGTATATCCCTATACTGATCCACAATAAATCCTTTGAGTTCCGGAGAAGCATTATATAAATGTAATTACAAGTTACTATTCAATTCTTATAAGAATTGAGCCATATCAAATTTCACATTTTATATAAAATGTACACTTTTTACCAATAAAATCTGATAAAACCCAATCAATGGTAAATCATGGAAGACGAGTAAAAATCCTTTCCAAATAGCGCTGCTAATGTCTGCAGTTACGTTGATACGTCAGTGAGCCAAAGCACTGGAAGTGCGGGAAGCTAATGGTTTAAGTTTATCTAGTCTGCTACATTTTATTGCTTCATTCCAAGAAGGAACTGCACTGATGGGAACGGCTTACTGGCTGGATTGTGGCACTTTAAATCGCCAACCCAGTGTAATATCAATATCAGGACATGTAAAACACACAATCATATGTCCTACCTTTCACATACACTGTAACTTGCCCATGGGGGTACCCTAGGCCTACCTGAGGGGTGTATTACATATAAAAAAATAAGGAGAACGGTAGTGCCTGGCAAGTGGGTGAACTTGCCAGGTCGACAGGGTCCATTAAAACTGTGAGCGCAGACATTGCACTGGCAGGTCTGAGACACCCTTAAAAGGCTACTGGTGTGGGTAGCACAATCAGTGGTGCAGGCCCACTAGTTGGATATGATTTACAGGCCCTGGGCACACACAGTGCACTTTACTAGGGACTTACCAGTAAATCAGATATGCCAATCATGGAGAACCAATCATAATCACACTTTACACAGAGAGCATATGCACTTTAGCTCTGATCAACAGTGGTAAAGGGCCCACAGTCCTATTGCCAACAAAAACAGGGTCAGAAAAATAGGAGGCAAAAGGTAAAAAGTTTGGGGATAAACCTACAAAAAGGGAATGGTTTAACACCATCCCAATGTAAGATGCTGCATGGCAACTAGACACTCAATGACATTCAAAGATCGTTCCTTGGCATACACTAGGTCCTGCACCAGGTGTTCTTTTTGTATTTGTTACTCTAACATTTCTCTGATCACCATTAATCTTACACCTCAAGATTACTTTCTTTACCTTGCTGATGGGCTCTTCATAGAAGGCAATTCCAGGGATTATCATTGCCGCTTGAAGAGCAGCTATGGAAGTCATTATCTCCTACTCCCTGGAGTTCACAGAATGCCTAGGGGATCTTACAGAATATGTTTGGCATAGGCTGTTAAATTCCTGACATCTTGAGTAAAACAATTTAATTCAGTCTCCCCGCAACTATGGTGAGATGGTACACATGGGTGTGGAATTTAATAAAAATATCTACTTCTCCGTGAGACAGATTGCGTCACAAATCTACTTCTCCTGTAACAAAATCCACTTGTCCCTTTAGTGCCATGTACTGCAGCAGCAGATTATGGCAGCAATCTCATTATATAAGAGCTCTGTTAATAGCCTCTATGACTATGCCAGCGCTCATATCATAGTAGGGTTTTAATACTAACACTTCATTTAATTTGCCACCTTTCCGCAGATCTACATAATGTGGATGGAGGTAGCGATAAGCAATATTTCCCCATGGTTGGAATGCCCTTTAAAGTCTGTGCAAACCTACTAGCATGTTTTATGGGGGTTTTTATCAGCTCGTCTCAAATATTTTACCATACAGAGAAAGGCTGGATATTTACTCCTGTCAAGGGCAGAAATAAAACTTCCAGTGTTGGGGGGGAAAAGTGGGTGGAGGGAAAGTGAACTTGTTACTGCTCAACAGATTTTCGCATGAGCAAATCTACATTTGGTTGGGCTAAAATACAGTCCACAAGTATTTTCTAGGAGTACGATTTCCTGACCTACTCCTATAAATTCTTTAATGAAAGCCATAAATCTGCACTAATGCATGGACATATACCAATAATGCATTTTTGTGACTTTAAGAAGTGGGCCTATATTTAGGTCTGGCGTTAACCAATACCTTTTGTTTTTATTAAAATCTTTCTCTCTATATCAACTGGCTGGCTTCACTGTCAGTGACAGCATTCTGCTCTTTCACAAGGAGCATATCGGCACACAAAGTATTTAGCTCAGTGCCAGGAACTAATGTGTGGTTTAGGAGACCCAAAATATTTTAGATTTTGCCAATGTTTTTTATAATGATAGGGCCCGGCTGGTCCTACAGCAATAACGTTGTACAAAAACCATGTGAAAACAAGACACGCATTAACAAAACCAAAAGAATGACCATCAATGTCCTACCTGTTGGCTTTGCCAATGCTTGTTTATTGTTATGTTTCCTGTAATATTACCTTAACTGCAGATAATGCCCTTGCCTGTTCCATAATGTGGTACTGTAATCTGGCACTCAAAGGGTTTGTGCTTCAAGTGGGTTGGGCATACTTGTTCCGAGGACAAAATAAACATGAAAACTTGTTGTCTTTGACCTCAAACAATAGCTCCTGGTTGTGTTCTTCTACTATAGGGAATATGGACAATACGGCATCCAGAGCCTGTGGGATGAGGAAGTTTACTGGACACTCTGAAATGGGACCACTGGTCAAAGTCCACACTTATAAGGTTAGAGCTTGAGCGGAGAGGAGGAACATGGTGGCAGGCTGACGTCTGCCGTGAGAGCTCCGGACTGGAGGTGGTTTCTCCGTGTTAAGGCTGAGCCACAGGCTCCGAAATGGTGAGAGAACATATGCAGGCTTTCCTTTTAATAGCGTGCCTGTTCTGATGACCTTTCTCCTTTATTTGTTTTTGATGTTAATTGCCGAGAGTCAACTGCATCGCGGCCGCGTCCTGGGCATCCCCGCACTTGACGAGCGTTAGGACCCTGCAGAGGCGGGTAGGACGAGGCGTGGCAAGCGAGTGACGCAAGCACCCGGGCTATGGGTTGGTGCAGATACTCTTCCTGGAGCACGGCGGAACGGGACCCGGATCAGGCGGCTGGAGAGGCAGCAGATGATTGTCCAGACGACTTAAGGAGGGGATATACCGGTGTATCAGCGAGGCACACAGGAGACCGGGCCAGTATCTGGCGGCGCTCTAGGCAGCTGTTGGCGAGAATCAGCCTCAGCTCTCCCTTAACCAGCAGTCGACATCCAGCACGGTCAGTCAAGGGGACACAGGTTTTTTTCCAGGATTGAACTGCCAAACTGTGGGGGTAGCTGGCTCGGAGCTCTTTGGAAGGGAGCCACAGAGGGCTGATACAATACATTCTGTGGATTCTGTGAAGTGTGCCCCTCTTTTCCTAACCCTGACGCAGCGTGAGGGCATGGACTCAGGTATAACCCCCGACACAGAGTGTTTGTACCCCCCCAGATAATAGTAACTGACAAAGCTTCCTCGATTAGCCCCTCTAAGTGCAGCCTGGGTGGGGAGGGGTGCAAATCCAAGAGTAAGGGCAAGGGCAAGGAGCCTCCGCTCGTTCCCCTCGCTCCCCTGACCAGGAATAGATACCAGCTAAGGTCTAGATTAGAACTTCAGAAGATTGTGGCTGGGTGCCTGGGTACCTCGAGGGTAGAGACTGCACCGTTAACCCCCAAAGAAAAGAGGAGGGAAAGAAGGGGGAACGTCGCAAGATTTGGTGAGGTTAAGAAGCCGAAATCCCCGAAAGTGTGCTTACCTTTTCCGAAGCCTACACCCTCTCTAAAATCCTATTTCAAAATCATGGAGAAGGTGGTTGGTCCTAAGGAGGGGGGCCTATCACCCCGACCTCGGAATCTAGTATAGGCAAGGGAGTTACGGCTAGTATCTCCAGTACTTTAGGCATGCTCAGTATCAATATTCCCAGCCCACAGCTGGCTGATGGTCTGAATGGGACAGATTCGTCTAACCTTCAAAGCCCTCCAATCCACAGCTCACCCAGTGTACCAGATATGCTTAGTATGCCCGCACCAGTACCTCTCAAAAATAGATACACTGTTCTGGCAGAAATAAATAACGTAGAGGGGTTGGTTGAACGGGCAGAACAAACAGAAATGGAAGGGGAAGGGGCAGAAGGGGCGCTTCAAAGTCAGACCTTCCCGCAGGCAGATCAAGTGGATCCCTTTATCCCTGCGATTAAACCAGCGATTGTAACCGGGAGCGATAAAACTACAACAATTCCATCAGGGACAGCAGAAGTGGGCATATCGCGGTAGAGACTCGTCTTCTTAGCCTGAGGGAGGACCTTCTGTCAAAACTAGACAAAAAATGTGATACATCCGAAGCAAACCAACAAAAAAAGCAAAAAAATAAAATAATCCTCATATACAAAAAAAATTTGGGGGGAGCTGGTTAATGAATTATTCTGTGGATTTATCTTAATTCGGCCAATATGACATGTAAATTAAAATTCATTAGTTGGAATGTCAATGGGCTGAGGGACAACAAGAAAGCCCGCAGGATAATTGATTATCTGTATAACTCGGGAGCACATATTTGTCTACTGGAGGACACTCATTTAGAGAAGGAAGAATTTAAGCAAGTTTTTAAAAAATGCAGGTGGATCCAGGATGTTGTGTGCTCAGAGCAAACGGGCAGCACGAGAGGGGTGGCTATAATAATTAGAGCAAATGTAGGGATAAGGCTTACGAAACATGAGACAGATCACTCTGGGAGATGGTTGGTGACATCTCTAATGTTTGGGCACACCCATTTCACATGTGCAGTTTACTATGGTCCGAATCTGGAGGCTCTAGGAGCATTTTTGAAACTTAAAAGCAGCTTAATTGAGACAGATGGTCCTATAATTCTGGGGGGCGATTTTAACCTAATTTTTGATAAAGATCTGGATCGTACCTCTAGAGTGAGATTTACTCCCCCCAAAAAAACTAGATTGGAGCTGAAAAACATCATGCGGGATTTTAATCTAATAGATATTTGGAGACTTAAAAACGCAGGGAAAAGGGACTACTCCTTCTACAGCAGAAGGTACGGCCACCATTCCAGAATAGATTTTTTTCTATTGGATAAACCTCTTTCCTCGACAGTGGACTCTATAATTTATATACCAGCCATTTTGTCCGATCATTCAGTTGTGGAAATGGAGATTCAGCTGCGGCAAAAAGTACAGCAAAGGAGGTGGACCTTAGACCGGCCACTATTACTTGATGAGGGAGTCAGACAGGACCTGGTGACTCAGTCGGAGGAGTTTTTTAGGGTCAACAACGAGCCAGAAAGTAAACAAACTGTTTGGGAGACATACAAAGCTTTTACCCGTGGTCTTCTAACCACCCTGATGATAAGGAAGAACAGAATGGGGAAGAAGAAAAGGGAAGCACGTCTACTGAAAATTAAAGCAAAAGAACTTGAACTGCAGAGAGCATCAGCAGAGCAGTCTCATAGCAGGCTCCCCCTCCAAAGGGAACTAGATATTCTGCGAGTGGAATACCAAGCAGAGCAGGATAAAGACCTAAAGGACAAATGGGACGTGAGCAAACTACAACAGTTTGCGTATGGGGAGAAATGTGGGCGCCTTCTCGCGTGGAAAGCCCGAGCAGACAGGACGAGGAATCAGATTGATAACCTACTATTGTCAAGCACGGGGGAAACCACGAATGAAGATGATTCCATCAGAAATGAGGCCAAGAGGTACATGCAGTCCCTATACGGTCCTAACACTTCTCTGATCAGGGAGCAGGCAGAAACCTGGTTACATAACATACAGATCCCAGAGTTGTCAGACACAGAAAAGTCTTTTCTTAGCTCTGAAATAAGGGAAGGAGAGCTCAGAACTCAATTATCAAAAAATGGTTAAAGGCAAGGCAGCAGGCCCGGATGGGCTCCCTGTGGAACTCTACAAGATAGTATTGGAACAAATAGCTATAGTCCTGACATTATTATTTAATGAAATTTTACTTCAAGGGGGGCAGGCTCCAAGGTCATGGGCTGAGGCCATAGTCACACTACTACTGAAGCCGAATAAAGATCCAAGTAGGATAGAGTCATACAGATCCATCTCTCTATTAAATGTCGATTATATGGTGTTTGCGGAGGTATTGGCAACTAGGCTGGCCAAGATAGTAAAGTCTGTCGTGCATTGTGACCAAAGGGGTTTTATCCCAGATAGACAATTTAACGAACTGACCTTTCAAGTAGTCGCGGCAATAGATGTTGCTCAAGAGAAAAAGCTACCCCTGACCATCGTGGCAGTCCACGCCGCCAAGGCTTTCGATCAAGTAGATTGGGAATACCTCTGGATGGCGATGGCCAAATTTGGCCTCCCAAATAATTTTATTACAGCCACAAAGTCACTATATTCTGTTCCAACAGCAAAAATCCTAGTAAACGGCTCCCTCACGGATCAGATCTCTATTGCACGAGGCACTCGACAGGGCTGCCCCCTGTCGCCCCTTTTGTTTAATTTATATATTGAGCCTTTTGTTTGTTTGTTAAGATCAGACCCCCTAATTAAACCATTTAAGATCGCGGACTTAGAGCTGAAATTTGCATTATATGCAGATGATCTGTTGATGTATACTTCAAACCCGGAAGAAGCCATACCTAGACTCATACATCTCGCAGAAGGCTTCGGTGAGATCTCAGGGTACACAATTAACAAAGAGAAAACGGAAATAATGGAATGGAATCAGCAGGTAGACACGCTAGGGAGTAAAAACAAAATGAGGTACTTAGGAGTCCAGCTAGCCAAAAAAATTGAAGAAATCCCAAAAATTAATTTAGACAGAGTAAGGACACAAATGCCTTACTACAACGATGGTCCTCCCTCCCCTTAAATATCTATGGGAGGGTGAACCTTCTGAAGATGATTATCCTCCCCAAAATCACATTTCTATTCAATTCTATTCCTTTATCATTTCCATTATCTTTAATTAAAAAGCTGCAAGGGAAATTGGGATAATTTATCTGGAATTCGAAAGCCCCGCAAATCTCTTGGAAAAAACTCAGAAGAAGCCTAAAAACAGGAGGGCTGGCTTTTCCAGACCACCTCCATTATTGCCAGGCATTCCATTTCAAACATTTTAGATTAATGGCTGGCCAGGTGGATCAATCATCTATGGGGCTGTTATTCTCCGCCTTATTACAGGACGTCCCACTATGATCAGACTATTTTCTTTTTAAATTTGGGGACCCGAAAATTTTTTTTAAAAGTAAGGCTGAAGATCCTGGGGACAGCCCTGAAAAATTGGGTATTCGTGAGGAACAAGCTGAATATTCCTTACTATGCGCTACAGGCCCCTATATGGGATTCACCAGGCCTCCCAGCATGCCTAAACGACCACCTGTCACTGCCATTAAAACAGGTGGGGCTGATCTGTTGGGGAGATCTGCAGGAGGAAGGATGGCTTTTGAGTTGGGATAGGTTTTTCAATCTGACAAGGGGAACCCTCACCAGATTTAAATACTATCAATTATCTGGGTGGTGGGCAACCAGGCCAATAAGACCTACAGAAAGTAAAATTCCTAATCCTAAATTTGATGAGGTGATGAGAGGCGGCAGGTGGAAGAGCCAAGTATCGTTTTGGTATTTAGCGCTGCTAGAGGGTGAGGAAGTGACAGAAGTGGAGGTAAACAAACTATGGTGCAACACCATAACAATGGGCAGTGGGACCTTTATGGACTTTTGGTATGACTCTTTGAGCATTTTAAACGCAACAATCAAGCCAGCAGCATTAAAGAGAAATCATTTGTACACAATGTATAGGGTGTACATAACTCCAAAGAAACTGGCTAAATATTCTAACTTAGCTCACCACTGCCAGAGATGTGGATATCCAAACGCAGATGACGCCCACATGTTTGCTGAATGTCCAGAACTAAAAGAATATTGGGGCAAAATTAGTGAATTTCTGGAAATTGTTCTTTCTATGCCCATTACAATCTCTACCTTCACTATACTAACAGGGCTTATTTCGGCTTATAAGGTAAACGATCTCTCCACAAAATTTGCATTTTATGTTATCTTACTCGCAAGGCGTGAGATTTGTAGAGCCTGGAAGGACCCAATTCCCCCCACCTTTCCAACTTGCTTACAGCACATTATGATAACTAGTAAGTCAGACATGGCTTGTGATCCTGTGAGTCAGGTTAATGTTTGGGCGGCCTTGGAGGCATGGCAACTTCGATGATTGGTTTTCCAATGATTTATCTGGAGCCCTGCTGGTTCCCTGGACTCCTAAGTAGCCTGGGCGCCCACAGGTTGGTGAAAAGGAGTTAGGATGGGAAGGCAGCGGCCACTTGAGGGTGCAGGTTTACTATCTTGCTTTTTGCCGATTCCAACAAGGGCCGGATCAGTACGACCAAAGTGCATTGAGGCGCCAGTCTCCCGTCAAGAGTTCCAATCAATGGTATATGAGGATTACCAACAAAAAAAAAATCCACACTTATAAGAATCTGCTTTACCTAAAATTGATAGACCATGCAACACTGCATGTGATTAGGATGCTTTAAGATTCTTAATACGCACTTGAGAGCTAGTTATAAAATGACATTTTTCCTACCCTTTGTGCGCAGAAACCTATGACATTTTATAAACACAGAGGCATGTATTATAGTTTTCAGAAAAAAACTCCACTATGTATGGAATGAGAAAAAAAATGTATAATGTGCACCCACTGTGGGACAGATAAGGTATATGATATTTTCCAGTGGTACGAAGTTCATTCTAATAAAATACATTTGTTTTTACATGTTTTAAACAGTATGCATAATACTCTTTTCTTTCGTTTCTATAGAAGTTCAGGCACCTTCGAGATGCTGGTGGAAATCACCAATATGAAAGAACCTATAGTTTGTATGGAAAATCCTCGATTTCATGACTTAATGATTGCCAAAATCGAAGAAAGCTTGTCTGAGGATAATTTGCACCAGAAAGGTATCAAGGCAATCGTTTTTGTAAAGGGGTCTTTATTTTCTTCAGCACAAAGCTTTATAACCTAAAAGATTTGATAAACATTATACTGCTGTATGATCTGCTTTTTTGACATCTCTGGAGCAATCATAAAGAGCTGTATACACAATCAGGGCCATTGGAATTCTGCGATTCTGCTGCTGCATTTTCACCATAATCATGGATTTGGCACACAATCCAACTTATGCTGCATAATCTGCATATTTCACAAAATAAATTGGTTTCTAGCTCAAGCAGATCAAAAGTTACAAAATAAAAAGCCCCATTTGTGTTTCTACGCATTGGCAGATCTTTTCCAAAGATTAATGGATTAACTTTCAGTTGCCAATTACTGTTATCATGTAATAAATAAATTGGAACAAATGAGGTGCTAGCTGTTAGAATGCCAAATAATAGACTACTGCTTCACAGTGTGCAACATTGTGCCACATTATTTTCCTTGACTTGACGGATAATTTTGTCAGCTTTGCAGCATAACATTGTCCTCCTCTTCTGAATAATTCTAGCATATAACACAGGCAACAGAAAACAACTAGCTCAGAAGAATGCATACCTGTGGTCTGCTGGTACTTCAGGCCTCCATTCTATTCACCAGACATAGCTATCCTCTACATGAAATGTGTCAATGTAATCCAAGCTGATGAGACCATCAGGCTCCACCAACATGCTTATCCATTGACAACATCAACCACCTGAAAGATTTGAACTCCACATTCAAGCTTAGATGTCAAAGGACAACCGGAAATAAAATCCCATGCAAATAACATTCTTCTTCAAGGGGAAAAACAAGAAGCATAAATGTTACAACGATTACCGGCTATGAATATGGACAGATTCACACCCCATCATAAATAGACACCAAACCAGTTGGCTACTACATTGACGGCAAACTCAGATGCAAAGCCTGCATATCTAAGATGGCAGTAGTAACTCTAGTTCATACTTCCGTTCAGACGATTTATTTATTTAGTTTTTTAAAGTGCTAGACCTTGCCTAAGTCAATCCAGAATGATAGAGGAAAACTAAAGCAAAGCGGTATGAATGAGAAAAATTGAGCTGCAATGGAGTCTAGCTGCATGCTTTGGGAGGTTGTGATTCCAAATAATTCCCTTGCTGAAGTTGAGCACTGAACATAACAGCAGTTTGAAAAGTTACGTTTTTTCCTGTCTAAATGTAGTGAAAACTCACACTGATTAGAGGACTAAGGGTATTAGATAGTTTCCTGCTCTCCAACCTGGCAGATCTTCCTTCGTGCTTTAGTTTCTTGAAGAGGCTTTCTTGGATCTGATGAATTGAGGAGGTCGTACTTCTGGATGTTACACAGTGGCATCCTAGATTGTGGAGGTAGCCACAACCCTTGCTCCAATACGCTTTGACAGACAAAATTGAGATTTCGCAACACATGTAGCCTTCACATTGTCAGGCTAGAGACCAAGAAGTGCAAGGACAAGAACACCAGAAGAACAGCCTCCTCCTGCTATGCATTAGAGATCTGAAAGAAGCTGCCCAGCAAAAATAGGACTAGCAATATTACTGCTTCAATCCAAGAAGGAACTTAAAATCCACCTCTTCAACAATTAGCTCACCCACAACAGTTAACACTTCCTACATTCCAATTACCGAACATGGTTTGAAGACCAGCCACTTCACTTGTGCTCCAAAGGAGAAATGTAATCCCTCATATCATGTGTAATACTCATTTACATTATAGCCTGGTCTGTGTTCTGCAAGTAGCATACATTTAAGCCTGCTTATGATTAGTAAAATCTAGTTTTTAGATATACATATACTAGAAAATCACTGTGAGACTGGAATGACATCGTGTTCCAGGTGCAAGCATGTTTAGATCAGCCTCCAAAGGTCACCTTGACCTTTACCCTTGAGGACATTGTACACAGTGCAGAGAAGTTTGAATTCCATATTTTACTTATCCCCAGGCCTATTGAATACCTTTCAGGTGGATTTTGTGTGCTCTTAATTTTTCATGTTGAAGAAATCAAACCTCTTCATTGTTGTTGCTCTTTAATTTTTGTTTTGCGTGAGTTTATTGTTGAAGCCTGTTGGGACAGGAATGTCACCTGCATAGTTTAGTGTGTGTGCTCCCTGCCCTCAGTTACCCAACAGCAAGTCTTTCCGGTATGTTGATATTTTTGTGGCCCCACACAGTGGAAATGATGAATATGCATGGTGAATTAGGCCTAGTAAATGGACTGAAGACCAGGAGAAAAGCTCTTTGGTCTGGAAGGGTGCATCAAGTGTATCTTTCTTAGACAGAGGACTACTGTCCTCCTGCCATCTGACATAGGTTTGGCAGTGCAGGTAGGGTATTTTTAATCATATATTACTTAATAAGCATTTTCCTTATTCTCTGCACTAATTAGTGGCCTAGCAGCCTTGCACCTTAAGTTCTGCGCAAGTTATATAGCGGAGTCCTTTTGCTATTTTCCATGTGTTTGACTAGTACATGAATAAGTGGATGGTAGTGTGAGCTAGTCATGTGTGTAGCCTGTATCGGTATTAGTCACAGGGATCATTTTTGGATTGTCACTAACTGAAAGCTGTACAAGATGAAGGTTGACGGTAGCCTGTTAGACTAGCATTGTGTATTGCTGGCATAATGAGGCTTTTGTGAAGCAACAAACTTTGAAGCATGGGAAGCGGAAAAAGAGTTCCCTGTAGAAATGCAGAAGTAACCATTTGGTGGGGTTCTAACTTTTGTATCTTCCTCGAGTGCTCTCATTACTCTGGATGGAGGGTTTCAGGAGGAAGACAGTAGCCACCCAAGCCTCTAAGAGAGAACTTACCAAACCAGACAGTTTTTTATGAATAAGGAGGAACTGCATTATCCTCCAAAACAAGAAGGAACAAGCATCTCCCCTAGCATACAAATTGAGAGACATGAATTATCCCTAAAAGACCATACAGAAAGAGTTGAAGATGGCAAAGAAAAACAACAGGGAAGCACTCTTGGAAAGCACAATAAGAGAGATTAATGACGACAGATTAAGGTGTGCAACTACATGCAATGTGGCTTCCAAGCATATCAAGAAAAAAAAACAATCATAAAGACTAGCAAATACTTAATACTGATCACCTTAATTTTGAGAAACTCATGTTCTCTCACAAAAGAGGCTAGAGCTTAAAATACATTTTGGTTAACACAAGACCTCGCAGGGTTGAACCCGAACCAACGAACTTGACCAATATGTGGGATCTCCCTAGTATGGTTGGTCATATTCCTTGTGGCAAGTGTATGTTCCCTCACAGTACCAACTAAGACATTGAACTTGGGCCTAGGGAAACCTTGGATCCTGCAAAGACTTACCAATTGTAACTCAGCATAGGTTATATCTATATATGATAACCTGTCCCTGTGGACCGAGATACACTGGAATGACTTGCAGAAAAATAAGAACATATTTCTGTGAGCGCTGCATCAATTTACGATGCAAGAGGAACACAAATGAAATATAACATTGGGTGATCTTAAAGAGAAGGTGGTCAACTGCACAAGTAATGCTGAACAAGTCATATGAGAAAGAACAACGGTGGGTGTACAGGTTAGCCACGGATAAGGCTAGATTTAATGACGACATCCCTTTGGCCCACTTTTACAAATGACAAGTGACCCCGCCACTTTAGATAGATGGGATTCACTCCTGTTTTCAGCAACCATACGGGCATGGGCATAAATGGCAACTCGCTATTTACCCTATCACTCCTCCCCGTTTTTTATCAGTAGCACACAGTGGAACATAATACACATGGCATCAATACAGTTCATACTAGCAATGCATTTGAATTATTACATGAACCAGTATGGTCAGCTGAGTTAACAATGGGAAATGAGTATATGAAACATTATAGAGTAGTTTACAATGATAATGATATAGCACTTAGCCACCGATGCGGAGTATTGGGTATTTTCTGACATCATTTGAAAATGGACTCTTTGTTAGACACACAGCCAGAGAAATGTATATACGTGTACAGGTTATCAAAGAAACAGCCCAAAACGACCGAAAGAGAAACATAAGGGGGCTTGGTAGGATTATGCATCATGTGACGCAGTCACACGACAGAAGCACCCAGTAGTTAATTGAAAAGGCACCTTTTCCTTCTACCCGGTTCCCCATTCAAGGGCTGGAGAAGGTACCTCGGTGCACCTGAGAACATTTGATTAGGTGAGTAGAGACAAGCATGTGGTGGTTCCCTTTACAGAACTTGATGTTTCTTACTAGATGCACTCATTAGATCTTGTCTATCTATTTATCTGATTATTCAACAGTGTGTGATTACAAGGGATGCCCCTTCCTGTACTTTATGGGTCATGGGAGTTATACCGATCTCGTAAGTGTACTATATTTGTTTCTATTTATATCTGGGGGAGAGTGTGAGTATAATACAGGTCTGCCTGACTAAAAATTATTTTTTTAAAACACCAGTATTGATCTCTTGAAGTGTGCACCAACACAGTCACTGTCACTAAGGAGGCTAACAAACTACATGAATGATTTGGAAGTAATGAGGGGAGTGGGTTGGGTGTATACAATGTCCTCTGGACATGCATGATTGTCTGGTTCGGACACTGGAATGAATGCACACATTGCAAAAGTGAAAAAGTACACATCAAAAATAAAACACAAGTATGAGAACTATATATACATTGCTCATTTGCATCATTTCTCCCTATTTCTACCTACAGAATACTGAGGAGTCCTCCAGGATTGGTGTGTATGAATGTTTTGTTTGAATGAGACTGGGCGAAATGTGCTCTGTGGAATAGATTACAATTATAAGAATCTGAGTATTTTAGGGATCTGATTAGTTTCTGATGAAAGTCACGTGATCATTTTTTGGCTGTGAGGGCCACACTTCCGCTCTCGGTGACGGGCCGCATCTCCTTACTTAAAATGATAGCGCTACCGCGGCCCCTCTACTACTTCCGCACGATGCCGGTGTGGATACATGGCTCCATTTTCCGGCAGTTGAGATCACTGGTAATAGCCTTTCTGTGGGGAACAGGCAGACGCAGGGTGGCGCTCGACACGTTGCTTCGACCAAAGGACGAGGGGGGCATGGCAGTGCCTGACTTTGAGTACTACTACCTGGCGGCTCAGTTGCAGGTCTTCACACAAGAGGTAGCGAAGGTGTATCGAGGCCCGGAATAGAGAGAGACGGGGGCACCCCACGGCATGTGCTTGCTGACATCACCCTGCAGCAGAAGCTCCTCGTCAGAGACCTATCCCTAGAGGAGCAGACCTTCCGGCTCTGTTGGAATTGAATGCGGCAGAGAGCAGGGGTACGTCGAATGTACGCACCGGAGATACCGCTGGGCATGGTGACGGCACTCCCCCACGGCGAAGAATGGTCACGACTGCAGGGGTGGGAGGATGCAGGGCTACAGATGCTAGGTGATTTGTTTGAGGACGGGGTGCTACTCCCATACCAAACCCTGCAGGAACGCTTTGACCTGCCGAGAGGGGACTATTTGTTGCATGCAGCTGTGACTAGAGCCATGCAGGCCCACTGGGGGGAGGGGTTGCAGGAACCCGCCACGTCCATGGCCTGCCAGTACACAATGATGGCAGCTGGCACTTATAAGGCCGTGACCTGCCTTTATTCTCGAATGATACGAGAAACGTTGAAACCACTGTTGACACTAAAGGCCAAGTGGGAACTAGATCTTCAGATGGAGATTCCTGACACCACCTGGGCGCAACTGGTACAGCGAGCGAGGAAAAGCACGAGAAATGCACGGTTTCAATTGATACATTTCTATATCCTTCATAGGGCCTACCTCACTCCGGGGAAACTTGGGAAGTACTTTGGGGCGGAAAACGCAGCTTGCCCCAGGTGTAACACAGCAGAGGCGGATTTGGGGCATATGTTATGGGATTGTCCGCAATTACGGGATTACTGGCGGGAGATTGGAGAGGCACTGAATAATGCTACGGACAGGGAGCTCCACTACACTAAAGCGGTAGGAGTGCTGCATTGGTTTCCGCACACACCCAAGAATAAGGTTACCAGTGAGTTCATAGATATGGGACTAATACTAGCCAAACGAGAAATTACTAGGAACTGGAAATCAAGAAAGGGACCCTCATACAAGCGATGGTATACTGAAAGTCTTCGATGGGCGGCGAGCGAAAGTACATTGAGGTATCAACTAGCCCGACGCACTGCTGATGATAGGGCGCTCGAAAGGGCGACTGCATGGGAGGCGCTAGTGCAAGCGCTCTGAGCTGGTACGGGGGAGGTGGAAGGAGGGCACACTGACTCAGAAATTGAAGACCCTGCTAGCGCGCCAGGAACACACCCTTAGCGAATAGTACATTCCTCCTGGCAATGACCGGCCACGTACACCACTTGAGAGCGCAGGCACAGGCATTGGGAGGGGGGGGGGGGAGTTGGGGTACTGGGATAGGTGAGAAGTTTGGAGGGAGGGGGAGGGGTGGAAAATGTAAAAGCAGACTGCTAATGTACTGGCACTGAGACTAAGAAAACTCGGGGGCTACTAGAACGAGTGCATAATTGACTAACGCCGCCCGACCCCTGGGTTGTGGGCTCATTGGCTGTGTAGACTGATCGCCCGAGGCAATATTTAGTACTGTTGTCAGTATTGTGAAGTGCTCATAACTGTATGATATACGTGTGATTTGGCTCTGCAATTAAAATGTTTTTTTAAAAAAAATCATTTTTTGGCTGTGAGGGTGGCTGAAACATGTAGACCAAAGTAGATGCTCGAGTTACTGAAATTAGGGCATCATCGCCTGTTTTCAATCTTGCCACACGGGCCCATATTGAAACAAGCATTGGCATAGCCAATAGGTCTCGCATTTGGGACCTTATAAGTGGTTAGCCATGCAACAGTTGGTGTTGTTGCACCAAGGATATTCTGCTGCCTAACTAAATACTTATAGGCAGACCCCCCGGGATATAGCGGCATGGATTAGCAAATTTAGCGGCACAAATATGGAAATTTAGCTGCATTTATGCTGCACTTTAGTTTACTCATAATCATTCATTTTCAGCTTCAAAACAAAGGAAACTGTTTTAGCAGAGTATTCCACTTTGAAATAGGCCCTGATGTGATGTAATTTCCTTTGATGTCCCTTCCACTACCCCTAGCATTTTAGCGAATTGACGCCCATGCTCTAGTTAACCATGTAACTCCCTCACCTTCCATGTCCAATGTGCCTGTATTTAAAATATATCTTGATGCATTGAGACAACCCATACTTTCATATATTAGAGCAACTTCTGAATTAGAAAGGTTTTTCGGTCCTACATGGAGAGACGGGCGGCTAAGCTTGGGGTCGCCTTACTGGATGTGGCCGAAATGGGATTACTGAAATGACAGTAAAACCCTGTATCTTGTTTTTAACTACACAACAAACAGCTGCCTTTTGACTCGGGTTGGTGGATTTTCCACCCCCCATGCTGGCAGACTTACTCCCTCTGATAAGGCAGCTGTTGAAAATTCACCTTATGAAGGATTAACCAGCAGTGCACAGGAGGGTTGTCCACCAAAGTTGCAGCATCCGCCATGGGAAGAAATACTTTGGTGGGTTTCGGCCCTAATACTTCTGCAAACATTCCACTCATCATCTTCTGTTGATATATTACTAATAGGAGACACATTTTTCCATTTATGAACTTTCCTCTTACAGACATCCTTAGTCCAACTGGTTACAATGAAGTTGGCCAATACTACACATCCACTAATATATTAGGCTGCTAAATTAACACCCACCACGGAACAGACTCTATTAAATGACAGAGCCAATGGAAAGGTTTTAAAATGCACAATGTCAAGCATTAATGGCAATGAAGTGCAACAGGAAACTCAGAGTGCGGAGACAAACTCATCTCTGCACCTATTGAATTGGTCTGCGAAGCCACACAGCACAGTGCTCGATTATTCCCATCATCACCTCGGTCTGTCATCGAGCTTCACTGGTACAAGAAATACCAAATGCAAACCCAGACGGAGACCGCTCGCGCCCTCGAATATCCAGCTCCCACTGAGACAGAGCTCGCCTGTAACTTTAGCCAAGGCCTGGCTGCTCTGCTGACCTTCAAGCGCTGGGTCTTGTGCTCGAGGTGGTGCATCCAGTGAAATGCTGCAGCTGGAGGGGGGACACCTGAGGGGGTACACCAGTGACAGGAGCTGCGGTTAGACGCTGCACAGCCCGACTTCCAGTGACTTTGCTCCCAGGAGGCTGGGGCCTGGATCGAAGAGCTACTAAAGCGGTGAGCTAGGCGGTATTAGCAGATACCCTTGGGGACATTAACTGGCACAAAGGAAAGCGCCCCCTGAATTGATGTGCTGGGGCCTTCTTGGGCCCATGAACTCGCCCCACCTTGAGTCTGAACTGACCCACAGTGACATCAGAAGTGACCTTCCTGGGATACCTCTTCCCTGGCCTAAATATTGAGCTGAATCGCGCTGGTTGTTTGGGGTGTGGCATGCTCCCCTCCACCTCTCCTTGATTGCTTTTATGGGGCACTTTTGTAACAATCGCTGCATTTTTACAAAAGTGCCGATTTCGCAGGCACTTTTGTAAAAATCAGGGCAAAATGAGAAAAAGCCTGGTGCAGGCGCAATTTACAAGTGTGGAGTGAGTGAGCCCCAGGCAGCACGACTCACTCACACAGGAGTTCATGCACTGCACCTGCATACTCAGCATGGTTTAAAGAAACTCGACCCACTCCCTCCCAGGAATCTAACACATATTTAACAAGAAACTCTGAGAAGAGCCTGCCTGCTGCACTGACGGCTGGTGGTGTGTGTGCCTGGTGAATGCGTGCACTGACGGCTGGTGGTGTGTGTGCCCGGTGAAAGCGTGCACTGACGGCTGGTGGTGTGTGTGCCTGGTTGAAGCGTGCACTGACGGCTGGTGGTGTGTGTGCCTGGTGGAAGCGTGCACTGACGCCTGGTGGTGTGTGTGCCTGGTAGAAGCGTGCACTGATGGCTGGTGGTGTGTGTGCCTGCTGGAAGCATGCACTGATGTCTGGTGGTGTGTGTGCCTGGTGAAAGCGTGCACTGACGGCTGGTGGTGTGTGTGCCTGGTGGAAGCGTGCACAGACGGCTGTTGGCGTGTGTGTGCCTGGTGGAAGCGTGCACCGACGGCTGGTGATGTGCGCCTGGTGGAAGCGTGCACCGACGGCTGGTAGTGGGTGTGCCTGGTGGAAGCGTGCACTGACGGCTGGTGGTGTGTGCCTGGTGGAAGCGTGCACTGGCAGCTGGTGGTGTGTGCCTGGTGGAAGCACGTGCACTGAAGGCTGGTGGTGTGTGTACCTGATGGAAGCGTGCACTGACGGCTGGTGGTGTGTGTGCCTGGTGGAAGCGTGCACTGACGGCTGGTGGTGTGTGTGCCTGGTGGAAGCGTGCACTGATGGCTGGTGGTGTGTGCCCCTGGTGGAGAAGCGTGCACTGACCGCTGGTGGTGTGTGTGCCTGGTGGAAAAGCGTGCACTGAAGGCTGGTGGTGTGTGTGCCTGGTGGAGAAGCGTGCACTGACGGCTGGTGGTGTGTGTGCCTGGTGGAGAAGCGTGCACCGACGGCTGGTGGTGTGTGATCCTGGTGGAGAAGCGTGCACCGGCGGCTGGTGGTGTGTGTGCCTGGTGGAAAATCGTGCACCGACGGCTGGTGGTGTTTGTGCCTGGTGGAAGCGTGCACTGACGGCTGGTGGGGTGTGTGTCTGGTGGAAGCGTGCATTGATGGCTGGTGGTGTGTGTGCCTGGTAGTAGCGTGCACTGACTGCTGTGTGTGTGTGTATGCCTGGTGGAAGCGTGCACTGACGGCTGTGGGTGTGTGTGCCTGGTGGAAGCGTGCACTGACGGCTGTGGGTGTGTGTGCCTGGTGGAAGCGTGCACTGACGGCTGTGGGTGTGTGTGCCTGGTGCAAGCATGCACTGAAAGCTGGTGGTGTGTGTGCCTGGTGGAAGCGTGCACTGAAGGCTGGTGGTGTGTATGCCTGGTGGAAGCGTGCACTGACGGCTGTGTGTGTGTGTGTATGCCTGGTGGAAGCGTGCACTGACGGCTGTGTGTGTGTATGCCTGGTGGAAGCGTACACTGACGGCTGATGGTGTGTGTGCCTGGTGAAAGCGTGCACTGACGACTGATGGTGTGTGTGCCTGGTGGAAGCAGGAGCATTCACAGCAATAGAAGACACAAATGAAACTGACGAAGAGGGAGGGGGAGAAGGGAGGGGGGAGTGCGAGCAGAGGAGCATGATTCACAGTGATAGAAAAAACAAATGAAACTGAGGAAGAGGGAGGGGGAGAAGGGAGGGGGAAGTGCAAGCAGAGGAATAAATAAATAAATAAATATCCACATTTGTAAAGCGCACAATCACCCGTTAGGGTCTCTAGGCGCTGGGGGCCGTCGGGAAGATTAAGCAAGCTATTGCCCAGAGTCACATGGTGCTGGGCTAATCTGCCGCCGGTGCCGGGGATCGAACCGTGATCCCCAGAGTCCGGAGTCAGTCGCCCTGGCCGCGGCGCCACACCTCAGACTGATTACAGCAATAAAAACACAGATGGCAGCTGTGCACGTGCTCGTGAATGCAAGCTGAAGGCCAGCAAAAGCCTCTGGTGACACTTTTAAAAGCCACTTACTAAATTTCTCGAAGAGACAGCATGAGCTGTCTCAGGTGAGACCTAAAAAGAGATCAAGGTACAGTGTAGACAATTTTACATTTCAAGATCCCCACCCATTACACCAGTGCTACCTTGAGGGTCTAGGTAAGAAGCACTCCCCGCTACACCTAGTATCATATAGCACAATGAGCGACCCAATATACCCTTGAGGGTTTTGGCAAAGAGATGAAAGGGTAAAGACACCTTCAAGGGATTTTGATTGTAAGATTTTAAATAGTTTTAATGATTTTAACCTAAGACCCACATGAATGATAGTTTGTAAATAAATTCAGCAATTTTAGTAAAACCAATTTTGATATGGTCACACTGTGTGATCCAAACATAGAAAACAGAAGAACACGGGTGTATGTCAAAAATATATTTTATATGTATTCTTAATCGTATAAAGGGTACAGAAAGTATAACAGAGATACAAGAAGTGCATATATTAGACATCAAACAACTTCATTGTAACCGTTGTACACGCTTTTCCTATATATTTAAGTTTGATAATTAAATTCCAAGAGGAAAGAGCGTAGGTCGACGTTTCGGTCTCTATAAACAAATTGCCGAGACCATCTTCAGGACAGAAAAGATATACAAGATGACCCCTGTATAGTATGTAGCAGATAGATGTCCAATAAAAGAAACAGGTATCCAACAGATCCTTTAAGTGAGATGCCAGACAGAGCTGATGGAAGATTACGAATGGGTGTCCTCCTCAACGATTTAATAACCAGAAAGAATACTGAAATAATTTCTGTGGACTCCTATAGTTGATCAAATTCTTGCCAGCAGTTCTGTGTCTGTAATTCATGAAAGTCAGTTTGTCACGTTTTTCCAAGTTCAATAAACACTCGGGAGCACGGTTGTGAAATCAATCTGCTTCAAAAGAGTAACCTTACTCTTTTGAAGCAGATTGATTTCACAACTGTGCTCCCGATTAAGGAGGTGGTGCGAGCGTTTATTGTTCTTCTGTTTTCTATGTTTGGATCACACAGTGTGACCATATCAAAATTGGTTTTACTAAAATTGCTGAATTTATTTACAGACTATCATTCATGTGGGTCTTAGATTAAAATCATTAAAACTATTCAAAATCTTACAATCAAAATCCCTTGAAGGTATCTTTACCCTTTCACACCTTGTATCAGGCAGGACTTTGATGAAGCATTCCAATATAACTACCAGTGGGGGAGAGTTACTTTACAGAAAGGTCCATGGTGGACTTAGGGTGTTCTCACTGCCTGAATTAGTGGGCTGACTCTCCCTTGATTTCTCACTTACACGGGGAAGCTGAATTAACTCTTGTGCATTGCTTCTCAACTCCCTCATATTAATTATGGTTGGACAAAGGTCACTTTTATAGGACTGGATGAACCATTCAGGGTAGGGCCTACTTTTCGCTCCTCCATAGGTGCTGCTCACAAAACGCTGATGGCTGTGAGGCGTGAGAGCTTAACTTCTTTGTGCTAGTGTTATGGGTGCATTTGTAGATCCACTTTTTAGCACCCTGCTGCTACATCAGCACCTGAAAACACAGACTGTCTGCTCTGATTTTTAATTGACCAGAGTAGGTGGCACTCTGGTCAATTAAAAAGTCACAAAAATGCCACTAGACCGTCAGGTAGACCGATAGTGTCATCCAGGGGTAGCACATTGGAAAATGTATCAAAGTATGTAGATTATTTTCTACAGCCATATGTGCAGAACCTACCGGGCTACATAAAAGATACAGGAGACTTTTTAAACAAAATCAAGGGGATAAAGTGGCAAGAAGATTACCTGCTCCTTAGTATGGATGTTAGTAAAAAGTCACAAAAATGCCACTAGACCGTCAGGTAGACCGATAGTGTCATCCAGGGGTAGCACATTGGAAAATGTATCAAAGTATGTAGATTATTTTCTACAGCCATATGTGCAGAACCTACCGGGCTACATAAAAGATACAGGAGACTTTTTAAACAAAATCAAGGGGATAAAGTGGCAAGAAGATTACCTGCTCCTTAGTATGGATGTTAGTAGTCTTTACACGAGCATTCCACAGAATGCTGGAGTTGATGCTTGCAGACACTTTTTAAAGCAAAGATCTTTGTCATATTTGGTCCACACAGAGATGGTACTGGATATGATTTCATTGCGCTTGAAAAATAACTTTTTCATTTTTGATAAAATTCTGTACAGGCAAACCCAGGGGACGGCAATGGGGACCTGCTTCGCCCCCAGCTTTGCAGGTCTTTACCTCGGCTGGTGGGAGAAGCAGGTGGTCCGGAACATCAGATTGTACCAAGACCATGTCGTCCTCTGGGCCAGGTACATAGATGACATATTTTGTATTTGGAATGGAGATCAAATGAAAACAGATTAATTCCTCCAAATACTGAATGTGAATAGCTACAATCTCCAGTTCACCAGCCAGAGCAGTAAAGAAAAAAATGTTTTCTTGGATCTAGAAATCTTTATTGAGACAAATTCGATACACAGCAGACTACACAGGAAGGAGACAGCTGGTAATAGTCTGTTACTCTCACAAAGCTGTCACCCCAGAAATCTTGTTGCGAGTATCCCGTTCGGAGAACTTTTGCGTGCTAAACGCAACTGTAGCTCGATAGAGGACTATAATAAAGAAGAGGAAAGAATGTGCAACAGATTCAGAGATAGAGGGTACAGAGAAGACACCATTTTAGCATCGGTTGAAAAAGTGAAGAAGCTTAACAGAGATGAGCTTTTGAACAAATCTAAAGAAATTAAGGAACCAGATAAAAAACTCAGGTTCATAACAACTTACCACACCCAGGCTTGGGAGGTACGAAAAAGTTTAAACAAATTTTGGGAAGTATTGAGAACAGATGAGGACCTTAAGGAACATGTAGGACTATACCCATCTGTCACTTTCAAACGTTGTAAGTCACTAAAAGATAGCCTTACAAGCAGCTTAATAAAGGAAAAGAAAAGATTGAACCCTGTTGAAGGCTTTTTCACCTGCATGAGATGCAAGGCATGCAAGTACAGTCAGAATTGCAAAACTGTAAAACTTAGTAAAGATAAATCAGCATTCAGAATTGCTAGACATTTCTCCTGTGATACTGAGTTTGCTGTGTACGCGTTGAGATGCCCTTGTGATCTCTATTACATAGGGAGCACTACCAAGAAAGCGAAATTACGAGTTCTGGAACACCTCAGAGCAAATTCCAATAACGATAGGCAATATCCAGTTGCACGCCATTTCCATGAAGTACATAATCAGAATCCAAATCTCCTCAAATTCTGTGTGCTAGATTCAGTGCCCCAAAGGGAAAGAGGGGGAAATCGCACGATTGAGTTAAGAAAACTCGAGTCCAAGATGATTATAAGGTTTAACACCATGATCCCTACAGGGTTAAACTTTGACGAAGAATTGGCAATTCATTTGAGATAGGAATTCAAGTATCACTTTTGTTTGTGTCTGTACCTTTGCGTCTATTTGCACTTTGATGATTTTTTAAACTGATTGATTTTAATTTTTTATGAGAGAGTTCCTTGGCACTAAATTAGAAATTATATGTTGTTTCCATTACAGAAAGAATTATTTGACAGATTTGAAGATCAGGATTATGAATTGACTTATGCTCACTTGAGCGGGACTTTATTTTTCAAAAGAAACTTGGAAAACCGATAGCAATTGCTATTACAGTTTGTAATATGGTGCAATGTTTGGTCTGTTTGGTATTAAGCCCACTGGGGCAAAACTACATTCTTATTATTATGTATTAATTTTTTGAATCAGGCCTAATTATGCATCGCCCACCTGGGCTTAATATCCTTCATTAATATCATTTGCAGTGGTATGCTTATTAAATGCTCTATCATATTTACATTTAAATTTTAAATTCACGGAACTTCACTGTTTAAGATTGCTTTAAACTGATAATGGAGTCTTTTCACTATTTCTATCGATTGTAGACGGAACTAGTCTCTTTCCCTTTAAATGAAACATTGTATCGGTAAATCTCCACCAGTGAACAAGCTGTGACTGCAACAGCGAAACGCGTTGGGCACCCGTTGCAAAACTTAATAAAAGCGTTTGTGAATAGAGGCCACGGCACCAGTGTGAGTTTATTCGCAGCAAACTGGATGTGTTTGGATATTGTGAGTGGCGTCCCTGCCGTGTTGCCCGCCGCCATTGAGGCTTAGCGTCTGCCGGAAACTTGATGTTGGGATATGTATATATATATATATATATATATATTCTCCCTCTCACACTAACTCACTCTCCTTTTGCTTGAAACACGTGTTTTCACAGTTCCCCAAACATGCATTCACAAAAAAGAAGAAAATTGTCTAAGACCCTACATGGGAGAATTTTGGAGAATATCAAGTTGACGATTCGAGTGACTGACGTCAGGTGTTAGCAGATCAACCTCTTATTTCATTTTCCATTCCACTCCAGGACTTAAAATGTGATGCTGTCATCATAAACAGAAAACTAAATCTAACTTCTACTACAGTTAGTGCAGTGCATACACATATACCGGCCCATGGTGTTGAGGATACTTGACTATTGCAATATTCTCTATGCCTGTGCCAGAAAGAAAATTACAAACATTCCAAACCAAACATCCAGACTTTGTGCCTGTCAGACCCCCTTTCTGAGAGCCAGGGACAAGCAGGAGTTACTGGGCCCAAAAGTGGAGGGCCTCCTATTGCTGATATCCCGGGGCCCGACCTACAAGGGATCTTGAGCAACTGGACCACGTACCCCTTCAGCACTTGACCCACAAGAATAGCGTATTTATAGAGAAGTATTTTTATTTTACTGCTAACACCACCAAGTGAAATACGACATTTACAGACTAATCAGTCCACTGAGGTCAGAGCTTTAGTGTTTCGTAGAAAGTTCCCTGTGTCCCAAGCCCTGCTCACTATAGCGATTGTGTTTATTCCCCATTCACTTTAGTCAACATCCAGAGTAGGCCCACTACTAGTCCAAAACTCAAAAGTTCACTCCGACTATGTATCAAAGTCAAAAGTGGTCCAACGCTGCAGCGCTATCTAGCTAGCAAGTTCCCCCTAGGGCCAACTGGACTGAATTCATTCTTATCCGCACCTACAGGATCGGAGCTTTCAGAGTATCGGAGCGGCAGCAGCTGGTTCAGGTGAGTTCACTGCATGCAACAATCCCAGAGTTCCTCACTCATGGTAGCTCCCCCACAGTAACCAGAGTATCCTCGCAGCTGCACGTGGCAGGCTAAATCTTTGGCCCATCCCACAGGAGGAGTGTACGGGAGGGAGAGATGGTGTAATGCTGATCCCTCATCCCGGTGTGCCTACCTCCTCTAGTGACTCTCTAGGCCAGCGCACACCTCTTGCTAGGTCCGGTGACCCCATCTTGCATATGGGGTCACTGTATATTTACCGTACACGGATACTGACCCGATCGGCCAGGTAGATGCCCACACGGCAGCCAAACATGGTATATGGGCTCACTGACTTCACCACGCATGGGCTACGGCCCGCTCCACATGGCAATCCATCCACAGCAGCAGCTCCTGGCATACAGGGTTGCCATTCCCTCACTGCATAAGGGCTTCGGCCCAAACTGTACAGCGATGATTACAGTTACTTTGCAGCTGACCCTCCTGGCATACAGGTTGCGACCTCCTCACCACACATGAGCTCCGGCAGATCAGCACAGAACTATCCAAGGCTCACTACATGGTGACCCTCCTCTGGCAAACAGGGGTCACCAACATAGTCCTACATATGGGCAATGACCAGATCGGTGCAGCAGCCGTTTCCACCTCACTCAGGGAGTCCACTCGTTAGGATTTCCCACTGGACCTCCCTCCCGCCGCCACTCTCCTCTCCCCCACAGAGCACACTTGCCTTGGCAAGCAGGCAGGCGCTGGTGCTCCAGGGCAGGAGGTCTTGGATTCCCTGGATGATATACCCTCACCCAGCAGGGAGACTAGCAAGCCTTGGACCCTAGTCCCAGTCACAGACAGAAATCTTGCATAGCTTCTCCTCCTCACACAGCCCGTCTGGCTGCTTGACAGTTGACAATGTTTGGGGTTTCACGCTCCACTATTTTAGTCCATTTCCACACACCAAAAGTGATTTAGGATCAGAGTCATTGAAGGTTATGTAGGGGGTCTGCTTTCTTTTGAAGTAACCACTCATCTGTCATCTCTTACTCTTGAAAGGAGTCTGTCACAGTGAGAGCGACTCCAAAGCTGATAGACCCACATCACAGACCATGGGAGTGAATTGAGTTCACACCTGGATTTCAGCCACAGTGACATGTGTATCAAAAGGTTTGCTCAAGGCCCCAACATTATTCTTTGTGATCTCTCTCTGAATCAAATAGCACCCTTTGAAGTATATGGGAGAAGCCTGGTGCTCCTGTCTCAAGCTTGTCCCACCAAGCTTACAGGAATTTAGCAGAATACAGCAATACACACCTCATGTTTGCCATGCAGTTCTGGGTCCCATAAAATGGAACTCATAGCCTGCCATGTATTGTACCAATCACAGGTACACGTACACTCAGCCCAGATGCACTACTCATAAGCTGTATAGCACCCCACATCAGACTGATGTAGGCCAATGAGTGAGGTAAGCACACAGCAGCGGAACTTTGAATGAGTAGGCCTGTTGGCCTCCCTCCAGTGACACAGGTTGAAGAGGACCTGTTCACTCCTGCTAATCACTACACGGCATGCTGCCACCACCGTGCTTGTGCTGCTTAACTCCTGAAAAAAAGCAGCAGCCTTTCACTACTAAGAAAGTAGTGCTTTGGTCGCCCCTTCTGGCATAAGACGGCAAACCATGAGACACACCTATGTCGTGGCGCATACGCATGATCCGTTTCTGCTAATGACAATAAAAATCAACATTAGATCCAGACATCAGTACAGTTGCCACTTAAAGCAGGGGTGCATGTCCGTTACCATGCAGAGGTGTTTTCTGTCCCAACAGTGTCACTTTAAAGAGATTGGCTCAAATCTTTGCCACCCTTGAAACCTATCATTGGCTACAAGGAGCATGCAGAGTAAAACTAAAACTGCTCTGTATTGCTTTCAAAGCCCAGATGGGTCTCGAACCTATTTACAGGTTAGTTTTCCACCTTGAACACCCAAACTTAACCTGCAAACAAGCAAAGCACAGATGTCTAAACAAAGTAGATTGCAGTGCAGAAGTAGGAAGGAAGATCAAATAGGGAGCTGGGGCGCAACTTTCCCCTCCCCAAAGCCCAACGAAATGGCCTAACCCAGGTTCTGAGGGTTACTGGGTTACCCCATTACTTCTAATGGCTACTTTATATTGGTGACGAGTGGACTTACCTGCGCTGTAACCACAAAATTGGTTGGAACTTTCTCTGTATCCCTGCAATGTTCTTCGCAAGGCTGTGCCTCTTTGTGGGGCCGCAGTGGTGCTTGTTCTACCACTGAGGCTGAAAACTGCTGACTAGGGTTTCTTGGAGTACATTTGTGTCATTGGGATATGCTAAAAATCAGACATGGATCTAGCGCTCCAGGAAAGACTATGGAGAACCCTGGAGTAGAGAGTTGCAGACTGTAGTGGCGTAGAGTGCAGTGGAATTGAGTGCAGTGGAATTGAGTACAGTGGCGCTGAATTCAGCGTCATACAATGCAGCATCGTAGAAAACGGTGGCGTACATTAGAGTAATGCATAATAGGGTTGGAATGTCGCGTACATTAGAGTAATGCATAATAGGGTTGGAATGTCGCAGAGTGCAGTGGCTTACAGTAAAGTGGCGAAGAGCAGTGTGGAGTAGAGTTGAGTGATGTAGAGGACAGTGGTGTAGAGTGCAGTGGCGTAGAGTTGAGTGGGTGCTGTAGAGTACAGTGGCATAGAGTGAAGTAATGCAGAGTGGAGTAGTACACAGAGTGGTGGAAAGTGCAGTGCTGCAGAGTAGAGTGTCAGTGCAGTGACTTAGAGAGCAGTGACGCAGAGTAGAGTGCAGTGGTTAAGAGCAGAGTGGCATCAAGTGCAGTAGCATAGAGTAGGGTGGCGCAGAGTGACGTAGAGTGCTGTGGCATAGAGTAGACTGCTTCAGAGTTGAGTGAAGGTGCATAGAGTGGAGTGGTGCAGGATAGAGTGCAGTTGCGTACAGCAGCATAGAGTGTAATGGCATAGAATAAAGTGGTATAGAGTGCAGTGGTACAGAGTAGATTAGAGATGCTGGTGTGCAGTGGATTGGCGTAGAGTGCAGGGGCATAGAGTTGAATGTTACAGAGTAAAGTGCATTGGTGAACATTGTATTCGCATAAAGTGAAGCGGCGTAGAGTGCACTATTGCAGAGTGGCATAGAGTGGAGTTGTGCAGAGAAGATTGGTGTGACCTAGATTGGAGTGGTGTCGAATGCAGGTGTACAGTAGAGAGGTATAGAGTGAAGTAGTGCAGATGCGTGATGTAAATTGGAGTGGTGCAGAATAGAGTGGAGGGGTGCAGATTAGAGTGGCATATACACGGTGTGGTAGGACACAGCCGTTACAGACAACGTATTTTCAATTGATATGACCATTATATTGAAATCCAGTATTTGTAAAGCACAAACAATTACCTGAGTGTGTCAAGGCACTGGGGAGAAGATTAAGCAAGATATTGCCCAGAGCCACATGGTGCTGGGCTTACCTGCCACCGGCACAGGGGATCGAACCGTGAGCCCCCGTGGACCGGAGTCAGGCGCCCTGGCTGCTACGCCACACCTCTTCCTATTTACACAGACGTACTGTTTCACTAATAAAAGCATACAGTGCACAGACGAAAATGTGTGCAAATTGCATCACATAGTGTAATGATTTGTTTTAATCATATTAAAGTATGTGTTCCCAACAAACTTCAGATATAACAAAAAATGTGCCTTAGTTGTGTTCGTAATTCTGATATACACTGAAATACAACACAGTTCATTTAAATGTTGTCATGTGCTAAAAAAACTCTTTCCTGCCCCCATTATCCAGCAAGATTATCACAGAAATCCTCTCATTTTGAAGTCAGGGAAAGAAAAGGAAAAAAGCACCCTCAGATTACAGCACCTAAAATTTGCCCTCGGTTTACAGAAAGGGAGCGCTCAGAACAATACTGTTAATTGGATTTAATCAAAGGAAGGTCCGAACTCAAGCTGGACAGCCTAAAACAAATAGAGCCAGCAAATGGAAAGCAAGAAAACGTGAGTTACAAACCACAAAGCCAATGCCAAGCAACGGGAAGAATACATTTCTAGGTCAACTTTCTGAATGTCCCCAAGATGTCTTTAGCAAGTAGCTTATGACCTAAAAAGGTAGAGCTATCTAAGAGGTGTGCTAAGTCTGCCATTAGGAATAATGCACTCAGTTCGTCGCCAGCTGAGGGTAGTTCAATTGTATTCAAGATTTCGTCCAGGAACTAAGACATTACCTAAGAGAAGCTGCCAAGAATTTCCGGTCCAAAAATGTGTTTGTACATTCTATATTGTGTTAAAAGAGGGGGGGGGGGGAAGAAAGTGTGGCAAGTTGTAGGAGACAATGGAAGGATAGAATGCGGGGGTGGAAGTGGCTACAGTGCTAGGATAGCAAACGGAACGCTTCGGGCACAGACGCTTCTCCCGCAAACCACCGCTGCTGCTTGAAAACACCAGCTGCCTGGGGTTTCCTTATATATCTGACAAATGTCCCTGTATCACACGTGCAGTCGCCAGTCACGTCACGCTGTACTGTTAACCACATATTGCATTGATTCTGGAACTTTCACTTTCTTGTCACGAATAGCACGAAGGGCTTACAAACCCTGGCATGCACAATATTGCTGCCTACAAAAGCTAAATCCATCTGAACACGTCACGGTACGTCCTGGGCAACTAGCAAGCGTTACATTACAGCATTTTATCAACAACAACGAAGAGAAGTGTTTTTAGCTAAAAGTGAACTCCCTAAAAGTGTCCCTTCCCATCTTCAGTCATAACCAGCCTATGTTGTTTACTACACGGCCAGGAAACCCGCACAACTTAAGAATTACTTGCAACCTTTCCTCGTTTAACACGCACTCCTGCGGAATCGAAAATAGCTAATATTACCTGCACAAATGGCGCCTTTGCTTTGCTCAGAGGACAGCGAAAGCCCTGATTGGTTGCAGCACGTCTACGCCCACTGGTTACAAGTAAATGAGGGCCTGTCTGGACCTAGGGAAGTGGTGGGAGGAGTCTTCGCAACTCAGCCAAAGCCAGGGGGAGGGATTTCCGTGTTACTAGGAGAACTTTCAGTTTCACTTTTTCGCTCCGACCTAATAGCAAGCCCTGAGGTTTACCTGCACACGTTCGTAAATACAATTAGAAAGGAAGGTCAGCTCCTGGGCTGGAGTGCAGGCTGGGAGAGAAAAGAAGCATTGGCAAAGCAAGTAGATCTCGCATTTGGGACCTATTAGATTTTCCAATAGCGTTTAACCATGCTGTGCAACGTCCCCAGTGCTGTGCAGCATGGCGTAATATAACAAGCATTTGCGATGCAATAGGTCTCGCACTTGCGAGAGTTTAAGCTATTGGCATTGTAAATGACAATGCCTTTTATTTATGTGTTTAATTATCAAACCAGATAAATAAAAGGCATTGTCGTTTACAATTCCAATCGCTTAAACTCTCGCACATGCGAGACCCTTTTGACAATGCAAAAAGCACCCCTTTTTTTAGACGTGCGGTGTCTAAAGAAAGGTGCTTGGCCAACATTAAAGTGAAAGCGCGTTATGGGGCGCGTATACTTAAAAAAAAAAAGCATTTGTCAAGTTGACAAATTGTTTTTTTGTGTAAAAGCACCCCATGCTGTGCTTTCACTTTAATGGCAGTCACGCCCCTTTCTTTAGGCGCGGCTTGTCTAAAGAAAGATGCGCAGCTGCCATTGAAGTGAAATCACGGTATGGGGCGCTTTTCCAAAAAGAAAGCACTTTATGAAGTTGGCCCAATAAAAATGTAAAAGTGGGCGCCGTACTGAAACCGTATTGCGGCGCCTGCAGGCAAAGCAGGCACCCTTGCAGGAAAGCACTTTGTGTCTGCAATGGGCGGAAAATGATTAAAGAAAATAGTGCTCACAGACTAGATAAAACAGGCCGTGTAACAACACAAGTAAAAAGTCCAGTCCTTATGGGAGGTTACAAATGCAGACAAGGCGGTACTAAAGAGGGACTACTAAGTCTATTCATGAATCAAAAGCAACCATTTAGAAACGACAGTAACAGGAGCCAATTGAAAAGATGGATGGAAAATGGGCAGAGCTACAAGCCAATACCTAAATACAGCATGCCCCGCAGAGCAGCACATGTGCTGCCCAGTCTCGATCTAAAAAGCCTATCCCATTATTTTGTAGGTGCACTCAAATAAATGATAAAATGGGCAATAACGACCTGTGTGTTTTTTGAAAATTGATGGGTCAAACAACATGAGTGCTAAGCGGGTGGGGGAAGCAACAGGGGGTTTGGGGTAACAGTGTGAGAGGGGCAAATGGGTGAGAGGGAGTGTAGAGCATGGTGTGGAAAACAAATTAGCTAGAGCACAATGTGGATCTGGAAGGGGAGCAGCACATAGGCAAGAAAGCAACACCGGAATGGGATCACACAAAGTTGAGAGCATGTGGGAGTCGAGGGGGGAGAGAACCACATGGGTGAAAGAGCAGTGGGGACAGGGGTAGATAAGCATGCTAGGGAGACAGCTGGAAAACACCTGCATTCTCATGGAGTGCTAAAACAAAAAGAAAAAAGTTGCAACTGAAAAAGTGGGCATTGTAAGGACACTATAATGCATTCATGATCCAGTTGACGGGCAAATAAGAGAAAGGAAAGACCACACATCCTAAGATATACTCCAGGATATTCAACAAATTTCAAGGTTCCTTCTGAATATTCTAAAATATTTGTCTTTCCATGTGTGCTGATCCAAAGTATATCATGGGTCAACAATGCACATGAACTCTTTTTAGGTCGAGGGACCTATAAGCTGCGAAGCAGCTTCCAGTCCGGAGATTTAATGTTACTTAGTAGGGCTTCAGAACCCGCCTCCCTGCCCTGTCTCTCCACCATTGGCTGGCTTCCTAAATGGAGGCCAGCCATTGGAGGAGAGAGCCGTCCCTCCAAAGAAGCTCTGTCTTTTTCGGATTTGGGGGCGTAAGTTTTGCTGTTCTTTAGACAGTGACGTTGCCTGTCACTCAAAACAGCAAAACACGCCCCCGAATCTGAAAAATTTCAGAAGTTTGAGGCCGCCATTTTGTTTCCTTCGCAGTGAAGGTGAGCTGTTCCTCGCTGTCCTCTAGCCTTCTTCCCCCTGATTGCACTCGTGTTTTTCTTTCTTGTCTTGCCTTCTGCCCCGCTATCCGTGTATGTTTCCCGCCCCCCTCCCGCTGTCCGTGTCTTTTTCCCGCCCCCCCTCCCGCTGTCCATGTCTCCTTTCCCGCCCCCCCTCCCGCTGTCCGTGTCTCCTTTCCCACCTCCCCCCACCCGCTGTCCGTGTCTCCTTTCCCGCCCCCCCTCCCGCTGTCCGTGTCTCCTTTCCCGCCCCCCCTCCCGCTGTCCGTGACTCCTTTTGTCAGTCCGGTATTTTTATTTTCTTCTCCTTTTTGTTAGGGAAGATATGCCGTCAAAACCTGAATCACCGAAAGGTATTATCAGCCGAAACTGGGTCACTGTGACTGCACGAGGAATCATACCCGCCGCCGTCTGCATCGCATTTCCACTCAACTGTGATAAAAAAAACTTAACAAGAAAAAATACAGCACGCACATTCCAGTCATTCTGCACTCAGCAGAATGCCGTGGTTGTTTGGGCCTCATCAGCAAGTTCGCACACTACTGCAGCAGTCAGGTAGGAATGAGCCTCTGGCCGGGCCGGCTACTTTCTTTTGCTAATGCCACCATTACACAATAAGTTATGCTGCCGCGCTGCTGCTTGCGGTCTAATGCCGGCCAGCAGCAGCGGCCAGGTGAGCGTGAAAATTATGCCCGCTCCACTCTCAAATCCTATATCTATCAGAGCCTGTCATCAGAGGCCCTGATGTATCAAAAGCGCAACAAAAAATATGTACATAATTTGGGCCGGGTTTCGGGTGAGGAGGGGCGGCTGATGCACTGTAATTGGAAATTATTTTCCTGATCGCGCTTTTAATAACATTTACCACAATATTCCCCTCATTGCCATATGTTCTAGGCTGTGGTCGCTTTTAGTGGGCCGGCCTCATGCAGCTGCAGTAAGATGGCGCCAGTACGATAGCTCAGAGGGTTAAAGCATCTGCTGCAGAGAGACGGTGCAAGTAAGGATGCAATATTACACCGGCACAGCAAATGCTATTTACAACCAGTAATGTAATAAAAGAGCAGAACAAAATCAGCAATGTTTTCGGGGTGGGTCCCACAGGTTTCCTCACCCAGGGTGCATCTATCATTAGTAATGCGGGGGGAGGGGGTGGTTGTGGAGGCATCAGGCCGAGGTATGTGTGCCCCCCACTTCACCCAAATCATGACTTTGGTTTACTTCCCAACAGGGGGCACAGACTCCACAGTTCTTCTTTGCATTGGAGAGCTTGTCTTGCTTCCAGCGCCACTGTCCTAGACAGGTTCTGAAGTGTACAGGACGATAATCAAAGCCTGCACTTTATACCACCCCAGCATCCCACTCGACTCAAAGAGAGGCGCAGTGTAACCCCTGGACACCGTGGGAGCCACAGCATGGTAACAGGACCTCTGTCTCTGGGGCGTTGCAGGGGGTCGTGCTTGGCATCTGGTGAGCTCCCAAGCATCACGGCGCGCGCAGGGGAGGTGGGATCGGGGGCGCTTACAAGGACAGTGCTGATCCGGAAGGGAGAGCACCACTGCATGCAAATGAGTTGCTATATTATTCATTAAAGGTCACGGAGCAATCCGCGTCTTTGTGCATCAAAACGCCTGACTCCGCACACAGGAGAAGGTGGCAGTGATTTATGTATGTCTCAGAGCAACCCGCTTGCATTAAAAAATAAAAAATAAAATATGCATGTGTGAGAAGTTGGCCTGATATATAATGTTCACTATTCTAGTGAGCACTTTGTATCAGTCCAAACAACCCTTATTGATGATTGGTTGTAAGTCAACCTTATAGACCAGCTATCCTAGTAGCATGGATACGAGCAGTCTAAGGCTAAGACTCTAGAGGGCGTGTTAAGCCAGCTGTTTTACCATCACATTACCCCTTGAACACCAAGTGAAAGGACACCACACAAGTTGTTATGAAAATAAACAGATATTTATTTATAACAAGACTACCCTGAACTCTTTATGAGTCAGGGAGCTAAGCACATAACAAAACTCTTAAGAAAATACTTTAAGTCGCACAATTTACACAAATGCCCTAGGGGCACGAAAAACCATATATTACAAAAGTGGAATGCGAATTACTAGCAGGTAAGTAACTATTCTCATAGACTTAGGAATCGCTTGGCCTACAATTCTAAACACTTAGATTAGATGCAGGGGGCCTGTGGACGTCGTGTGCAGAGTGGGAACTCTCACGCGTAAGGCGGGAAAAAGTCTATGGAGGCTAGCAGTTGCAAAGTTACTGTTCTCGGGCAAACCCGACTAGGTGGGTCGAAAACAAGAGTGGATCCGAACACTTAGAGTGTTGGACTATGCTGAAGCACCGGAGTACTTGGTTTACCTAGCCCAGGGGCTGCTGCTGCATAGGGTTGAAGTTACGTCGGAAACCCTCGTTGAAGAACCAGGAGCCTGAAGAAAGAAGTTGCTGGCAGGCGGCCAGTGAAGAAGGTTCGTGGTGATCCAAGCCTGGATCAGGGAAGAAGAAGACCTGAAAGCAGAGGGGACCAAGTTCTGAATCACTAGCCAGTGATTTAGGTGGGCACCAGAGTGGCACCGGACGAAGTCACCTCGACCAGGTGAGTGGGCGCTGCTGGGCTCTGCAGTCTCTCGGACCAGGAGGCGTTGTCGGCGACCAGGATGGAGGTGCGAGCTGTCCCACGAAGGTATCTGCTTCTGACGTCGCTGGACCCAGGATTGGGCAACAAGTCTTGGCAAATGCAAGGCCCATGCGGTGGACCTAAAATGGCGTCTTGAGTGGACCAGGAGGGTCCAGGGTGCTCCTCTGTTGGAGGGGAGCAAGGGCTAGTCTGGAGCAACCAGACCAGCAGTGTTTGTCGTCGTGGAGCGTCGTGAAAGGGCCACTAGCCAACGGGCAAGCGACCTGGACAATGCGGTGAGCAGCAAAAAGCAGAAGGGCCCCACGCAGATCTCGTGGATGCAGGGGGGCTGAACTTCGGTGCTGGAGCTGCTCAGGGTCGGGGCTTCTTTTACCCCAAAGCACTCAGTCGAGGGTCACTCGGGAGTCGTGCTGGACAAGCGTCGTGCAGTCTTTAAAGATGGCCGGTCCCTCGAGGTCTCGTCACACCCACGGATCACAGCTGGGCTGATGATGCAGGTTGAGGTCAGAGGTGCCAGGGAAGCCGGTTCTCGTCGTGCTGGGCAGTCTTGATCCGGAGGAGAGACTTACAGCAGACCGCGATGCTTGGGTGGTGCCTGCTGCTGCAGGGTGACTACTCCTTAGTCACAAGGGAGAAATCTTAGGAAGAGTCTTGAGTTCCTCTCGTAGAAAGTCGGTTCAGGATTCAAAGATTGATCTAATTTGGAAGGGGGCGAGTTCCTACCTTTATCCTGAAAAAGGGGGCTGGCACGCGACTAAGTCCTGCCCTATGGGTGGGACTAGGAGGGGGGTGGTTACACCCCTCTCCTTTGGCGTGCTTTTCCCCAGAGCAGGGGCTGGAGTGCCCCTAGAACTGGTTCAAGCCGGCCTATGCACAGTGAGCACCGGGGTGCCACTTGCAGTCACCTTCCTCTAAAGCCCTGCCTACCTAGGATACACAAAATCCTGTCTGGGACGGTGCTGGCACCGCCCCTGACAGGAAACCCTTTGTCCTTGCCTCCTGCTTTGGGAGGACTCCCAGCAGCAGGAGGGCAGACTTGTGTCTCGGTGGCAGCATCCATTTTGTGGAGCTAAGGCTATGTCTGACTTTAACCGGGGTTACAGGTTACATACATGTTGTGTCCCTCTAGAAGGGTGGAATGCTAACCCCGTCGCCAGAATTGGCGAGGGGTTAGTATTCCAATTCGTATGACACCTTACTCGACATGTTTTGATAAAGCGATACCATAGTTGGCATATAACCGCGAGGATTATAATGCACTTAAGAGTATATGGTATGCGTTATCATGGAACAGCTATTAGGACTTGGTTCCGCAAGCTGCAAACGGGCTCAGCTCATGCCAGAGCACCATTTCACATTATTCCAAGCACTCTGCCTTCAGGATTCTTAAGGCCTGCCATAGGAGTGACTGATAGGAATACATGTGTCCATTTTAGGGTTAGATATAGGTATACTATATCTAAAGCAAAGGGTGATTACACCACCTTGCCCCAGCTGTCGAGCAGCCAGTTGTGTCAGATTTGGATGGCCAGCCAGGGGTGGCATAATACATGGTGCAGCCCCTGGTAGGCCCTGGGTACACCTATGCCCTGGGTACCTAAGGTACACTGTACAGGGACTGATAAGGTGACTCAGTATCCAATTAGATATGTACCTAAGGTACATGGAATCCATTTTACAGAGAGAGCAGTGGGCCTTGGGTCCTGAATAGCAGGTCCCCAGGTCAACTAAGTCAGAAAACCAGCAAAACACCAGGCAAAAAAGTTGGGGGCAACCATAGTCAGGGATCTACCTTCCTACATAACCCCCCCCCCCAAACGAAAGGAGATAAGGCTATCCTTGACAGGTAAGCCTATATTGCCTAAGTGGCCATATAAGGAAGTACCAGCACTGGCATGGTTACCCCCTATCTCATGGTCCACTAAGCAATCCCTCACCCTAAGGGTGTCTGAGGGTCTCCACCATAGGGAATCTCTACCTGTGGTGTGTTTTGGCAAAGTACAAGGCTGGTGCTGAGATGGAGTACTGAAGTGAGGCTCCACTAATTTTGGGCTCAGCTTCCTCCAATCATTATCCACCATAGAGGCCTTTCTTTCCAAGACTGAGTTGTGTTGAGCTCTCAGGGTCAACCTCTGGCTACCTAAAGCTGGAGGCTGAGTCCCTCTGTTTGGCTTACTGGAGGGACAGGTCAGGTTTGGGGCCCTCAGGTCCCAGGTTTGGCTGTGCCCAACAGTGTCCATCTGTGGGAGGTCCCTAACTAAATTTAAGGGGGATCCCTCAGGAGTTTGTTTTATTTTCACTTGGCTAGGACTACTAGCTTCAGTGCCCTTAATCTGCTGATTGGGGGGTTCTTTTGGACAGGGGGCCCTTTGGGGTCCAACACTGGCCTCCCTGACCTCTACAGTCCTGGGCTGACTGAGGCAGGGTAGAGAGGGGCAGGTTACCTGCTCCAGACTGGGTCCCACCTTGGAAGGGTCCACTGACATCAGGGGTTCTGCCAAGCTAGGCCTGACTACCTCTGGGGCAATTTCTTCACAAGGGGTCAGATCAGTTCCCTGAGGAGGCTGATCCTTTCCTAAAGTCTGGTGGGAGGGAGATTTCTCTTCCTCCTCAATACTCTCTGTCTGCGTGGAGTGATCCATAGTTTCAGGCTTCACAACACTATTATCTGTCTGAGTTTGAGCTGTGGCCATCACAACTCCACCAACCTTTTCAGGAGGGGACTCAGTTTGGGTATGGGCTATTACCATCACAGCCCTGCTAACCTTTTCTGGGAAGGAAGCTGTCTGAGATTGGGCTGTGACTGGCACAGCCCTCCTGACCTGCTCAGGGAGGACATCTTGGACTGGGGCTGTGGCTATCACTGTCCCACTAACCTTACCATGGAGGTTCACCATTTTAAAATGGGTTTCTTGCTCTACCTCAGCCCAGGCTGAGAGCTCTAAATCATTCCCCAGTAGGCAATCTACAGGCAAGTTTGGTGACACTGCCACTCTCTTGTGGCCAGTGACACCTCCCCAGCTGAGATTTACCACTGCCATGGGATGATTTCTTTGTACTCCATCAATATTGGTCACCTGGTATGTGGCACCAGGTAAAAGTTGCCTTGAGGGGACTAGACTCTCAGTCACCATGGTGATGCTAGCCCCTGCATCTCTATAGGCCTCAACTTTTATACCATTGATGAGGGGCTCCTGTCTGTACTTGCTCAAAGTGTTGGGACAAGTAGTGAAGTTGGCAAACCCCATGCCATTTTCACAGACAAAAGTATCTAAGTCAGGGGACCTGGTTATGCCAGAGTCCCCAGGAACTCCCAAAGCAAATGCACCCAAATTCTTGGGGGCACTCCCACCACCTGGGGGATTACTACTAGTAGTAACAGGAGGTTTGGGAATGTTACTTGGGGGTATGTTCTCCTTATTGTTGTTCTTTGGGCAACTGCTGTCAGTTTTCAAATGACCCACCTGTTTACAGGGATAACAATAAGGTTTCTTCTGGGCATTGGAAGGATTCTGGGACCCACCCCCCTCAGAGGATTTTTGGGGCCCTGATGTGGTTTGATCTGCAGATTTATTTCCACCCTTCTCCTGAGGCTTGGTTGATTCCTTTTTCTGGTCACCACCTTGGTTCTTAGGCCTAATCCTGGTTCTGACCCATTTGTCTGCCCTCTTACCCAATTCTTGTGGAGAGGTCAGATCAGAGTCTACCAGGTGCTGGTGTAATAACTGGTTCTGACAATTATTTAAGACTTGCTCTCTCATAATAAGATTATACAATCCTGTGAAGTCAGTAACCTTGCTACCCAGTAGCCAGCCTTCCAAAGCCTTAGTGGCACAATCAACAAAGTCAGCCCAATCCTGAGACTGAGTTTTCTGGGTATCCCTGAACAGCAACCTGTACTGCTCAGTGGTTAAGCCAAACCCATCAACCAGTGTATTTTTCAGGACTTGGTAATTGTTAGCATCCTCAACTCTAGTAGTGAGGAGCTTATCTCTACCTTTGCCATCAAAGGAGAGCCACAGTATAGCTGCCCACTGACTTTGGGGAATGCACTGCACAGTGCAGGCCCTCTCCAAAGCAGCCATCCATTTCTGGATGTCATCCCCTTGCTTAAAGGGGGGCACTATCTTTGTCAGGTGTTTAGTATCTAAACCCTTCTCCTTTTCTCTTGGGAGATTGCTGCCACCAGTGGGAACTGTCCCACTCATCTGCTGCTCTCTAGCAAAGGCAAGCTTTTCTTTGGCCAGGGCAAGTTCTTCCCTTTCAATCCTCAGATTAGCCTGCTTCATCCTTGCTTCATGCTCTCTTCTCTGAGGGGAAGTCAATCTCCTCTGGGGAGAAATCCTTCTCCTCTGAGAAGAGGCATTAGAGTGAAGAGATATACTGGAGTCCCTAGAAGGAGATCTACCTCTTCTAACTCCAAGGTTAGGCCTCATTAGGGTCAGTACTGGGGGTCCCCCAGATCCTTGCCCAAGTAGGTCTAAGTTGGCCCTAGTGAGTCTGCTGACTAACTCAGGACCCTTTTCTGCCTCACCCCCAGAGAGTCTCTCTTGATCCTCCTCCTCAACTGCATTCTCAGTGTCAAAGAGGTCTGGATCACCACTGGTACCCTCTAAGGCTGGCATATTCCCATCTAACTGAGAAACTTTTCTCGCATCATATGTCTCTAAGAGACCTATCAGAAAGGGAATGGTGGGGTTAGACCCCTGTTTCAGTTTCCTGGAGGTACACACTTGTCTCATCTCCTGGAAACTGAGTGCTGCATATCTTGATTTGACCTGTGGAGGGTCAATGGCCACAAGGGGAGTCTCTGAAGACTCTCCATGGGTAGACATGCTTTTCTAGTGAGGTGTAAGTGGTGCACTTACCTACACTATATGTTTGCCTACTGATCCCTTGCTAGAGTTGTAGTTTAGGGTGTGCTAGGCCCTAGGAGCTACAACAGCTGGTTCAGTAGAACTCAGAGTATTCTAAGCTAAGTTATATGTACCTTAGTACTTATGTGATCTTTCAAATGATATTCTTAGGATATGTGTGGTAAAACAACAGCAAGCTCAAATCCCAACCGCTGCCCACCAATGTGAGAAGTTGGCCTGATATATAATGTTCACTATTCTAGTGAGCACTTTGTATCAGTCCAAACAACCCTTATTGATGATTGGTTGTAAGTCAACCTTATAGACCAGCTATCCTAGTAGCATGGATACGAGCAGTCTAAGGCTAAGACTCTAGAGGGCGTGTTAAGCCAGCTGTTTTACCATCACATTACCCCTTGAACACCAAGTGAAAGGACACCACACAAGTTGTTATGAAAATAAACAGATATTTATTTATAACAAGACTACCCTGAACTCTTTATGAGTCAGGGAGCTAAGCACATAACAAAACTCTTAAGAAAATACTTTAAGTCGCACAATTTACACAAATGCCCTAGGGGCACGAAAAACCATATATTACAAAAGTGGAATGCGAATTACTAGCAGGTAAGTAACTATTCTCATAGACTTAGGAATCGCTTGGCCTACAATTCTAAACACTTAGATTAGATGCAGGGGGCCTGTGGACGTCGTGTGCAGAGTGGGAACTCTCACGCGTAAGGCGGGAAAAAGTCTATGGAGGCTAGCAGTTGCAAAGTTACTGTTCTCGGGCAAACCCGACTAGGTGGGTCGAAAACAAGAGTGGATCCGAACACTTAGAGTGTTGGACTATGCTGAAGCACCGGAGTACTTGGTTTACCTAGCCCAGGGGCTGCTGCTGCATAGGGTTGAAGTTACGTCGGAAACCCTCGTTGAAGAACCAGGAGCCTGAAGAAAGAAGTTGCTGGCAGGCGGCCAGTGAAGAAGGTTCGTGGTGATCCAAGCCTGGATCAGGGAAGAAGAAGACCTGAAAGCAGAGGGGACCAAGTTCTGAATCACTAGCCAGTGATTTAGGTGGGCACCAGAGTGGCACCGGACGAAGTCACCTCGACCAGGTGAGTGGGCGCTGCTGGGCTCTGCAGTCTCTCGGACCAGGAGGCGTTGTCGGCGACCAGAATGGAGGTGCGAGCTGTCCCACGAAGGTATCTGCTTCTGACGTCGCTGGACCCAGGATTGGGCAACAAGTCTTGGCAAATGCAAGGCCCATGCGGTGGACCTAAAATGGCATCTTGAGTGGACCAGGAGGGTCCAGGGTGCTCCTCTGTTGGAGGGGAGCAAGGGCTAGTCTGGAGCAACCAGACCAGCAGTGTTTGTCGTCGTGGAGCGTCGTGAAAGGGCCACTAGCCAACGGGCAAGCGACCTGGACAATGCGGTGAGCAGCAAAGAGCAGAAGGGCCCCACGCAGATCTCGTGGATGCAGGGGGGCTGAACTTCGGTGCTGGAGCTGCTCAGGGTCGGGGCTTCTCTTACCCCAAAGCACTCAGTCGAGGGTCACTCGGGAGTCGTGCTGGACAAGCGTCGTGCAGTCTTTAAAGATGGCCGGTCCCTCGAGGTCTCGTCACACCCACGGATCACAGCTGGGCTGATGATGCAGGTTGAGGTCAGAGGTGCCAGGGAAGCCGGTTCTCGTCGTGCTGGGCAGTCTTGATCCGGAGGAGAGACTTACAGCAGACCGCGATGCTTGGGTGGTGCCTGCTGCTGCAGGGTGACTACTCCTTAGTCACAAGGGAGAAATCTTAGGAAGAGTCTTGAGTTCCTCTCGTAGAAAGTCGGTTCAGGATTCAAAGATTGATCTAATTTGGAAGGGGGCCAGTTCCTACCTTTATCCTGAAAAAGGGGGCTGGCACGCGACTAAGTCCTGCCCTATGGGTGGGACTAGGAGGGGGGTGGTTACACCCCTCTCCTTTGGCGGGCTTTTCCCCAGAGCAGGGACTGGAGTGCCCCTAGAACTGGTTCAAGCCGGCCTATGCACAGTAGTACCGGGGTGCCACTTGCAGTCACCTTCCTCTAAAGCCCTGCCTACCTAGGATACACAAAATCCTGTCTGGGACGGTGCTGGCACCGCCCCTGACAGGAAACCCTTTGTCCTTGCCTCCTGCTCTGGGAGGACTCCCAGCAGCAGGAGGGCAGACTTGTGTCTCGGTGGCAGCATCCATTTTGTGGAGCTAAGGCTATGTCTGACTTTAACCGGGGTTACAGGTTACATACATGTCGTGTCCCTCTAGAAGGGTGGAATGCTAACCCCGTCGCCAGAATTGACGAGGGGTTAGTATTCCAATTCGTATGACACCTTACTCGACATGTTTTGATAAAGCGATACCATAGTTGGCATATAACCGCGAGGATTATAATGCACTTAAGAGTATATGGTATGCGTTATCATGGAACAGCTATTAGGACTTGGTTCCGCAAGCTGCAAACGGGCTCAGCTCATGCCAGAGCACCATTTCACATTATTCCAAGCACTCTGCCTTCAGGATTGTTAAGGCCTGCCATAGGAGTGACTGATAGGAATACATGTGTCCATTTTAGGGTTAGATATAGGTATACTATATCTAAAGCAAAGGGTGATTACACCACCTTGCCCCAGCTGTCGAGCAGCCAGTTGTGTCAGATTTGGATGGCCAGCCAGGGGTGGCATAATACATGGTGCAGCCCCTGGTAGGCCCTGGGTACACCTATGCCCTGGGTACCTAAGGTACACTGTACAGGGACTGATAAGGTGACTCAGTATCCAATTAGATATGTACCTAAGGTACATGGAATCCATTTTACAGAGAGAGCAGTGGGCCTGGGGTCCTGAATAGCAGGGCCCCAGGTCAACTAAGTCAGAAAACCAGCAAAACACCAGGCAAAAAAGTTGGGGGCAACCATAGTCAGGGATCTACCTTCCTACAGCATGTTTACCAGCATTTTGTGTGCGGGGGAGGATTTGGTGTTTTTGAACGCATTTAACTAGAATCTAATTGATAAAGTCAATAGGTCTGCTGTGTGTTTACAGTGACATCATTTTGGGATAACTGTTTTAAGGTGTGCTTTAAGTGTATAAGATTATGTTTGTGGAAGGGAGGTATTTTCAAACAACATCATTGATAAAAACGAATTGCCAAAGCCTGTAGGTTTGCATTTAATGTGCTAACGTATACAGAAAACCACCTTAAAACAAGACAAAATTTAGAAATGAAAACCAGTCCCTATTGAAAGCACTCTTGAATTCAGATCAATCCTGTTTTTATTTCTATGTAGTCAAATAAAGGTTGGGAGGAAAGAAAAGTCAGACAGCGAGCTATCGGCATCAACATGGAATTTAATTTTCTGTAATTTCTCATTGGTCCACTACATTGCGCTTTCAGTTAGGTGTCACTGGAGGTTTCACAATGTGTGCATTCACGTCACCAAGGGGCCATGTACCCTGAAATACAATACAATACAATGAGTATTTACAGTTACCTGCTACCAAGCCTCGACTGTTTACAGTATCTCCAACACGCTGCAAAACACCAACAAATGTACGAATTCAACTGTCCTATTTGCAAGTGTGGGACCCTATTTAGCTTTCGGGTGCTCCAGGTGCACGTGCCTTTTTCTGTCCCAGCCTCACCCCGCCTAACAGTGGGCATGCAAGATACTGTCACAGCACCCTGGCTGCGCTTGCTCTCCTGCCCCCTGGCTGTGCTTGCTCTCCTGCCTCCTGCCCCCTGGCTGTGCTTGCTCTCCTGCCCCCTGGCTGTGCTTGCTCTCCTGCCCCCTGGCTGTGGTTGCTCCCCTTCCCCCTGGCTGTGCTTGCTCTCCTGCCCGTGCTTGCTTCCCTGCCCCCTCGCTGTGCTTGCTTCCCTGCCCCCTCGCTGTGCTTGCTCTCCTGCCCCCTCGCTGTGCTTGCTCTCCTGCCCCCTCGCTGTGCTTGCTCTCCTGCCCCCTGGCTGTGCTTGCTCTCCTGCCCCCTGGCTGTGCTTGCTCTCCTGCCCCCTGGCTGTGCTTGCTCTCCTGTCCCCGGGCTGTGCTTGCTCTCCTGCCCCCTGGCTGTGCTTGCTCTCCTGCCCCCTGGCTGTGCTTGCTCTCCTGCCCCCTGGCTGTGCTTGCTCCCCTGCCCCCTGGCTGTGTTTGCTCTCCTGCCCCCTGGCTGTGCTTCCTCTCCTGCCCCCTGGCTGTGCTTGCTCTCCTGCCCCCTGGCTGCGCTTGCTTCCCTGTCCCCTGGCTGTGCTTGCTTCCCTGCCTCCTGGCTGTGCTTGCTTCCCTGCCCCCTGGCTGTGCTTGCTCCCCTGACCCCTGGTTCCCCTGCCCCCTTGCTGTGCTTGCTTCCCTGCACCCTCGCTGTGCTTGCTCCCCTCGCTGTGCTTGCTTCCCTGCCCCCTCACTGTGCTTGCTCCCCTACCCCCTCGCTGTGCTTGCTGTCCTGTGTGTGGCTCTGTGTGTGTGCGTGTGGCTCTGTGTGTGTGTGTGTGGCTCTGTATGTTTGTGTGTGAGGGGGGCTCTGGGTGTGTGTGTGTGTGGGGGGGGCTCTGAGTGTGTGTGTGTGTGGGGCTCTGGGTGTGTGTGTGGGGCTCTGGGTGTGTGTGTGTGTGTATGTGGGGCTCTGTGTGTGTGTGTGTGTGTGTGTGGGGCTCTGGGTGTGTGTGTGTGTGGAGCTCTGGGTGTGTGTGGAGCTCTGGGTGGGTGTGTGTGTGTGTGTGTGTGTGTGGCTCTGTGTGTATGTGGGGCTCTGCGTGGGTGGCTCTGTATGTGTGTGTGGTTGGCTTTGTGTGTGTGGCTCTGTGCGGGTGTAAATGCAATAGGTCATGCATTTGCTTGCTATTAAGCTATTGGCATTGTAAATGACAATGCCATTTATTTAACGATTAAGCTATTGGCAATGTAAATGACAATGCCATTTATTTAACGATTAAGCTATTGGCAATGTAAATGACATTGCCATTTATTTATGATTAAAAAACAAAAAAAAAAAACATGAGCAATGCCAATAGCTCTACCTTTAATAATGCCGAGACCATTGCATTGTAAATGCTTGTTTTCCTTAAATTTGGGCTTTGTTTCGTCAGATGTCTTTCTTCCTTTCTGTGTTTCCAGGCTGCGTCTAGAATTAGATAACGTAGCGCACCACTGAGTGTATTGTAAGAAGCTTTTATCAACTGTATACTTCATGTAGCTTAACTACAAGACCCAATGTAGTGATTATAACCCATTGTACTGATTACATACGCAAGTGTAATATATATTTTTATATGTACATAAATGTTTTATATCTTTTATGATTTTAATGAAATCGAATAAAGTATTTTGACTGACTCCTAATTCTTTAACTTTGTAACTTTACGCACCCATTGACTTCTATGTGTGCACGCGTGCGCAATTAGACACTGCACACGCATCCCGTGGGCCTCCTGCTCCCTAACAACTGTAAGTCCAGTGTAGCCCCAGCGATTCTCAAGGCCCTAGGCCTTACCATTGTTCGTGATGTGGTTCTTATAATACTATTTTAGTATATGGTTTAGCGGGCCACCAGGGCCTATCCATATTTGTGCAACTTATTGTATGTTATATTAAGTTACTTGTTATGCGCTTGTGCCTCTGCCCTCATAGAGAATTCAGAGGATTGACTTAGAAATAAACACATATATATTTTGAATATATAACCTGTGTGGTGTACTTTCATTTGGTATTAAAGGGATTGCATATGGTAAAACAGCTGGCTTCACATGCCCTCTTGAGTTTAGCATAAGACTGCTTTTGTCCATGCTACCACTAGGATAGCTGGTCTATAAGATTGACTTTACAACCAGCACCATAAGGGTTGTTTGGACTGGTGCAAGGTGCTCACTAGAATAGTGAACATCATATACCAGGCCAACTTCTCACATTGGTGTGCAGCGGTTGGGATTTGAGCTTTACTGTTGTTTTACTAATTGTAATCTTTGAGATATCATTTGAAAGATCACATTAGGTACCACAGGTACATATAACAAGACTTAGAATACATAAGTTCTACTGAACTTAGTTGTCGTAGACCAAAGGGCTTAGCACACCCTGACTACAACTCCTAGAGAGGTTCTAGTAGGAAACATATAGTGTAGGTAAGTGCACACACCACACCTCACTAGAATCATGTCTAACACAGGCCAGCCAAGTATGACTCGTCCTGTGGGAGGTGACCCTCCCAGGGCACCCTCTAGATATGAAATGCTCAATTTCCAAGAGATGAGACACTTGTGTACCTCAAGGAGATTGAAACAGGGTTCCAACCCTACCATTCCCCACCTATAGAACTCTTAGAGAGGGCTGATGCTGAGAAGGCCTCTAAATAAGGTCCCTCAGTTCATGCAGAAGAGGTCTTACCCTCTACAGATGATGCATCAGATCCCACTATCATAGGTGAAGAAGGGGATGAACCAGAGGAAGAATCTGAAGAAGAGGTTTTCCAAGATAGCCAGGTCCAAGTTGGGAGACTTAGCCAGGCTAACCTAAGCCTACATGGGGCTGAACATGGGCTAGCCCCATACTGACCTATTAGGAGACTTAACCAGGGGTATGAGAGGAGGAGGTCTCACTCAGGTGACTCTCACCACTCTCAGGCCTCTAGGGGATCTAATACCCTTGCTCAGAGAGGGATGACCTCTCCTGAAAGGAGAGAACATCAGGCTAGGATGAGGGAAGATAATCTGAGGATTGGGAGGCAAGAACTAGAAGTTGCCCTTGCCAAAGAGAAGCTTGCCCTAGCTAGAGAGCAGAAATTGAGTGGGTCACAACCCACTGGTCTCAGCAATATCCCTAAGGATAAAGACAGGTCCCAAGAGAATACCAGGCACCTGAGTAAGATAGTGCCCCCCTACAAAGTTGGGGATGACATCCACAAATGGATAACTGCTTTGGAAAGGGCCTGCATGGTCCAGCAGGTCCCCCAGAGTCAGTGGGAAGCTATCTTGTGGCTCTCCTTTGAAGAAAAAGGCAGAGATAAGCTCCTCACAGTTAGTGATGCGGATGCTAACAACTACCCTGTCCTGAAGAGTGCTCTAATTGATGGGTTTGGCCTAAGCACTGAATAGTACAGGTTGATGTTCAGAGATACCCAGAAGACACAGACTCAGGACTGGACTGATTTTGTTGATTGTGCCACTAAGGCTCTGGAAGGTTGGTTACTAGGATGTAAAGTTAAGGACTATACAGGATTGTATCATTTGATCATGAGAGAGCAAATCCTTAATAATTGTCAGAACCAGTTGTTGCACCAACACCTGATTGACTCAGATCTGACCTCTCCCCAAGAATTGGGAAAGAAGGCAGACAAATGGGTTAGAACCAGGGTTAAGCAGAAGCCCCAGAACCAAGGTGGTGATCAGAAAAAGGCAGACCAAAAGGGTGGGGATCAGAAACAAAAAGACCAGAAGTCTTCATCAGGCCCCCAAAATTCTAATGAAAGGGGGTCCCAAAATTCTAAGAAGAAGAAGAAAGAAGGTCCAAAGGAACCTTGGTGTAATTATTGTAAATCTGCCTCTCACTGGTTTAGTGAGTGCACCAAGAAAGGTACAGCCCCTACCACTGCAACCCCTAAGGCAACTGCACCCCCTATTACAGTCAGCAGTGGTAGTTCCCAACCCAAGGCTATAGTGGGGTTAACCATGGGTACTGATGTGGATTCTGGCCTAGTCAGGATTCCTACTCAGGCTGTTCTGATCTGTAATATGGACATGGCTATGTCCACTACTGTGAGTCCCAATACTTTGGGCAAGTACAGACAGACACCTTTGATCAATGATAAAGTGGCTCAGGCCTACAGGGACACATGTGCCAGTGTCACTATGGTGACACCTAACTTTGTGGACCCTGGACAGATTGTACTGGATGATAATTACCTGGTGACCAATGCTAGCAATGTCACTACTACACATAGTGTGGCAGTTGTTAATTTCTGCTGGGGAGGGGTAACTGGCCTCAAAAGAGTTGTGGTAAGTGCAGACCTCCCAGTTGAATGTCTTTTGGGCAATGATCTTGAAAACTCAGTATGGTCAGAAGTGGAGTATAGGACTCATGCAGAGATGTTAGGCATATCAGCTCATCTCCTTGCTGTGACCAGGTCACAGGCCAAACAGTGCCAAACTGAACAGGCCTTGGATCCTGAAACTAAGGACCAAGTGCCATCCAAGAGAAAGAATAGTAGGGTTAAGGCAGTACCTTCCCCCCTGACCTCAAGTGAGGATCAGCCTTCTCAGGAAGCTGATTCTGAGACTCCTGAATGAACTGTCCTGGAAGAGCTTGAACCTGAACAGGTTGAGTTTCTGGAGACAGGGGGAGCTTCCAGGGCAGACTTGAGGCAGGCTCAGTTAGACTGCCCCTCTCTTGAACCCCTCAGACAGCAAGCTGCTGCTGAGGCTGCTGGGAATGCTCAAGGTACCCATAAAGTGTATTGGGATTATGGGCTCCTTTATTCAGAGGCTATAGACCCCAAGCCCGGTGCTTCCAGGAGGTTGGTTATACCTCTGCAATTTAGGGGCTTCCTTCTTACCTTGGCCCATGATATTCCCTTAGCAGGACATCTAAGCCAGAACAAGACTTGGACAGGCTTGTCCCTCACTTTCACTGGCCCCATATGTCAGAAGATACCTAGGAGTTTTGTCGCTCCTGTGTGGCCTGCCAAGCAGTGGCAAATGAGGCGCCACAACAAAGGCCCCCCTCATACCACTACCTGTGGTGGGGGTACCCTTTTAAAGAGTTGGGATTGACATTGTTGGACCAATGGATCCCCAAACAGCCTCTGGGCACAGATTTATACTGGTGGTAGTGGATCATGCCACCAGGTATCCAGAAGCTATTCCCCTAAGGACCACAACAGCACCTGGGAGTTTTCTCAAGAGTGGGCTTTCCAAAGGAGGTTGTCTCAGACAGAGGTGCAAACTTCATGTCTGGGTACTTGACTGCTATGTGGAAGGAGTGTGGTGTTAATTACAAATTCACTACACCTATCATTCACAGTGCAATGGGCTTGTTGAAAGATTCAACAAGACCCTCAAGGGTATGATCAAGGGTTTACCTGAAAAGCTTAGGCGAAGATGGGACATCCTTCTACCCTGACTTCTGTTTACTTACAGAGAGGTCCCACAAAAGAGGGTTGGCTACAGCCCTTTTGAGCTTTTGTTTGGGCATCCTGTAAGGGGTCCCCTATGTCTGGTGAAGGAAGGATGGGAGTTACCTCTCAAAAAGCCTAAACAAGATATAGTGGACTATGTACTTGGTCTCCGCTCCAGGATGGCTGAGTATATGAAGAAGGCTTCTAAAACTGAGGCTAGCCAAGAACTTCAAAAAGCTTGGCATGACCAAAAGGCTGTGCTGACTGAGTACCAGCCAGGACAGAAGGTGTGGGTGTTGGAGCCAGTTGCCCCAGCAGCACTCCAGGACAAATGGTCTGGACCCCACACCATTGTTGAGAAAAAGGGAGAGGTCACCTACTTGGTGGACCTTGGAACCCCTAGGAGCCCCCACAGGGTGCTCCATGTCAACAGACTCAAAGCATATGTTGACAGGGCAGACATGGGCTTGCTCATGTCTACAGATGAGGGACAGGAGGAAGAGAGTGACCCTCTCCCAGACCTGTTGAACCCTGATGATGGTTCAGTTGATGGTGTGGCCTTAGCTGGCAGCCTCACTGACCAGCAGCAACAGGACTGCAGACAAGTTCTACAGACCTATAGACATATGTTTTCATGGACCCCTAGTCAGACTAACTGGTGCACCCATGAGGTGGACACTGGTGACAGTCTGCCTGTGAAGAGTAAGATCTACAGGCAACCTGACCATGTCAGGGACTGTATAAAGACTGAGGTACAGAAAATGCTTGAGTTGGGAGTAATTGAGCCATCAGAGAGCCCCTGGGCCAGCCCAGTAGTCCTTGTACCAAAACCTCACACCCAAGATGGTAAGAGAGAGATGAGGTTATGTGTGGACTATAGAGGTCTCAACGCTGTCACTAGGACAGATGCTCACCCAATTCCAAGAGCAGATGAGCTCATTGATAGATTGGCTTCTGCCAAGTTTCTGAGCACATTTGATTTGACAGCTGGCTATTGGCAAATCAGGTTAGCTGAGGATGCCAAGGCCAAAACTGCTTTCTCAACCCCAGGAGGTCATTATCAATTTGTGGTAATGCCCTTTGGCTTGAAGAATGCACCTGCCACTTTCCAAAGGTTGGTGAACCAAGTCCTCACTGTGTTGGATGACATTTGTGCAGCTTATCTTGATGATATTGCTGTCTTCAGCTCCACCTGGGAGGATCACCTGATCCACCTGAAAAAGGTTTTAGAGGCCCTGCAAAAGGCAGGCCTAACTATCAAGGCCACAAAGTGCCAGATAGGGCAGAGTAAGGTTGTGTACCTGGGCCACCTTGTAGGTGGAGGTCAGGTTCAACCACTGGAGAGTAAGATCCAGACCATCAAGGACTGGGCTCCTCCAACCACCCAGACACAGGTCAGAGCTTTCTTGGGCCTGTCTGGTTACTACAGAAAGTTTGTTAAGAACTATGGGTCCATTGTGACACCACTTAATGACTTGACTTCTAAGAAGATGCCAATAAAGGTTCAGTGGACAGTTAGCTGTCAAAAGGCATTTGATGACCTGAAGAAGGCCATGTGCTCTGCACCTATCTTAAAGAGTCCTGACTACTCCAAAGAGTTTATTGTCCAAACAGATGCTTCTGAGTTGGGGGTGGGAGCTGTGCTTTCACAACTTAATGTAGATGGTCAAGACCAGCCCATTGCTTTTATTAGCAGAAGGCTGACCCCTAGAGAGAAACGTTGGTCAGCTATTGAGAGGGAGGCCTGTGCTGTGGTTTGGGCCCTGAAGAAGTTGAGACCATACTTGTTTGGCACTCACTTCAAAATTCAGACAGACCATAAGCCCCTCTTGTGGCTAAATCAGATGAAGGGTGAGAATCCCAAACTGCTCGGGTGGTCCATTTCCCTACAGGGGATGGACTTTACAGTGGAGCACAGACCAGGGACTGACCATGGCAATGCAGATGGTCTCTCCAGGTATTTCCACTTAGAACACTAAGACACAACTGGTCAAGGTTAGTCTAATGTCCCTGCGTTTGGGGGGGTTATGTAGGAGAGAAGGGTCTGATTTCCTATGGTCACCCCATTTTTTTGCTTTTTGCTTCACTGGTTTTCGACTTAATGTGGCTGTGGGCCTGCTAATCAGACCCACAGCCCTGCTGTTCTCTCTCTAAATTCACACCATGTACTTTAGGTACATCACCAATTGGGATTTGGGTCACTCTTATGAGTCCCTGTGCGGTGTACTATAGGTACCCAGGGCATAGGTGCACCCAAGGCCTACCAGGGGCTGCAGCATATCTTTTGCCACCCCTGGCTGGCCATCCAAACTGACACAACTGGCTGATCACTCAGCTGGGGCAAGGCCGTGTAAACACCCCTTGCTTAGATATAGTATTCCTATGTCTAACCTTATATCTGGACACATATACACCTATAAGTCACTCCTATGGCAGGCCTTACCAATCCTGAAGGCAGAGTGCTCGGTTTTATGTGAGATGGTGCTCTAGCATGAGCTGAGCCTGTCTGCAGCTTTTGGAACCATATCCTTATAGCTGTTCTAGGATAATGCCATACCATATACTCTTAAGTGCATTATGAACCTCACGGTTAAATGTTATCTTTGGTTTGGCTTTATCAAAACATGTCGTGTCATACGCTTTGGAATACTACCCCCTCTCCATTTCTGGCGACCGGGGTAGCATTCCACCCTTCTAGAGGGAGAAGACATGTTACTTCCCTTAATCCCGGTTAAAGTTAACCAGAGCCTCAGCATCACAAAATGGATGCTGCTGCCACAGACACAAGTCTGACCTCCTGCTGCTGGGAGCCCTTCCAGCGAGGGAGGCTTGGACAATAGGTTTCCTGTCACAGGGAAGTGCTAGCACCACCCCAGACAGGCTATAGTGTATTGGGGCAGGGAGGGCTGAATGAAAGGAGACACTGCCTGGGGCACACAAGGTGTCCAATGCATACTCCAGTTCAAACCGGTGCTGGGGCACGCCAGCCCCAGCTCTGGCACGAAACTGGACAAGGGAAAGGGGTGTAACCACCCCCTTCCTGGGTCCCACCCATAGGAGGGACGTAGCAGGTAATCCAGCCCCTAAATTTGGTATATAGGTAGGAGCTGTGTCCTTAGACTTTAGATATATCCTGACTGAAACTCTGATACGAAACTCTGGACCTTCGACATCCTACTCAACGTAGAAGACTGAAGAATCTCCCTTGTGGTCAAGGAGTGACCACCCTGTGCAAGCAGGCACCATCAAGCGCTCAACGGTTTGCTTTGTTGTTGCTCCTGCCGGAGTCGAACACAGAGCCTGACAAGACCCAAACTTTCAGACATCCAACAGCCCGATCCACAGCCACAGCAAAGCTGAGACTCGTGGAGGCGACAAGAGATGTGGGACCAGCCATCTTGGAAAGCCAGCGAATTGCTTTCCGTGCAACTTCTGAGGCGCCCTCGAAGTTGTGCATTGGGGATTGAGAAGCCCCAGCCCCGAGCACCAACTGCACTGAAGATCACCTCTCCACACTCACCGAGTGCTGCGTGGGGCCCTTTTGCATTTTCCTGCTCAACACGTCTGTCTGGTCACTTGCCCGTTGGCTAGTGGCCTCTGTGACGACGAAACCTGAAATCTACACTGCTGGTCTGGTTGCTCCAGATTGGCCCTTGCTTCCCTGTGAAGGAGAAGCCCCTCAGTCCTTGCTGGCCTGAGTAAGAAGCCATCTTCAATTCCTGCATGGGTTGCATTTTCCAAGGCCTGTTGACTCTGAATCGAGCACCGACACCGCCAACAGCGAGAGCCTTTGTGGGACAGTCCATATCCAGCTCCTGGTTGTCGTCGACACCTCCTGGTCCACGTGGCTGCAGAGACAAGCTTCATGACATCACCTGTTTGCTTCCCGACATCGCCAGGTTCCTTCCTGGTCACTGGCTAGTGACCCAGACTCTGTCCCCTCTGCTTTCAAGTACTCTTCATCCTCGATCCACCCTTGGATCCAACCGGACTCTTCTCTCCTGGTCACCTGCAGCATCTTTTCTCTAAGGCTCCATAGTACTCCACGACGAAACCCGACACACTTTGGGACCTATGCACCCGCTTCCTGTGGGTGAGGTAACGCGAGTACTGCGGTGCTCCTGTGAAGATTAACTCTCCTAGTGTCCTAGTTTCAAGTGGTTAGCTTCTAGTCCAGTCAGAAGACTCCTAATTCTTTAACTTTGTAACTTTACGCACCCTTTGACTTCTATGTGTGCACGCGTGCGCAATTAGACTGTGGGCCTCCTGCTCCCTAACAACTGTTAGTCCAGTGTAGCCCCAGCAATTCTCAAGGCCCTAGGCCTTACCATTGTTCGTGACGTGGTTCTTATACCACTATTTTAGTATATGGTTTAGCGGGCCACCAGGGCCTATCCATATTTGTGCAACTTATTGTATGTTATATTAAGTTACTTGTTATGCGCTTGTGCCTCTGCCCTCATAAAGAGTTCAGAGGATTGATTTAGAAATAAACACATATATATTTTGAATATATAACCTGTGTGGTGTCCTTTCATTTGGTATTAAAGGGATTGCATATGGTAAAACAGCTGGCTTCACATGCCCTCTTGAGTTTAGCATAAGACTGCTTTTGTCCATGCTACCACTAGGATAGCTGGTCTATAAGGTTGACTTTACAACCATCACCATAAGGGTTGTTTGGACTGGTGCAAGGTGCTCATTAGAATAGTGAACATCATATACCAGGCCAGCTTCTCACAAGATATATGTGCAAACATGTATATAATATGATATGCATTACCAGTGTAGAGTGTCGCCTCTAAATAAATAGTATATGACACTGTACATCTTCATATATGGTATATGATATGCTGTTTTTCATATGTAGTAAGAACTTTTAGCAAAACGTTAAGTAAGAACTTTAAGGAACGTTTTCGCAGTGAGAAACTTATATGAACATTTCCTAAGTACTATTAGCTGGATCGTTTTTCTTTGAACAGTATTTGTAATATGCAATCTGTTTAGCAGTTAACAGTCTTGTCTCACATCAGTAAAATGATATTTGACCTTTGCACTGTAGGAATAAAGTTATGAATGTATGTTTATTAATATACTTGCTCTAAATAACGTCTGATTGGACCACCACCCACTGTACTGTTCTTTTGATAATGCTTTTTGGTGTTACTGTGCTGCCGCTGATTAGGTGTTTTGGGCATTGTTGTCAGAGCATGATATGTTGTGTGCATCGATAACCTTAAGTGGTGTATTTTAGTCATTTTAGGCATTTGAGCCTGAACGATAACTCGGTTATTAACTGGGATTTATTTCAGTTAATTTTATTGTTTTGAAACATAATTTACTTTAGTCCCACCTCTTTTCAGTCAGATGTATTGGTTTTTGGGCGTTGGGACAACCAAGCACCTGCACAGAACCCTGCTGCAGGTGCCCAACCCCCCACTGCAGGGTTGGGTTCAAGATCCTCTTAAAGACTTCACATGACCTGCAATTTGAAATAAAAAGGCTGACAAGTATGCATTAGACACTGACAAGACAACTTCAGTCATCCGTAGTTTGGTAATATCTACCTCACATTCCTGAAAGGAACACAATGGCATATAATCTTAGAATCATATTTACAACCAGAGTGTGGTCAAACTATCTCTAAGTGGGTCACCAATCTCAATAAAGTGAATAGAAATCCAACTTGAGCAGCTATCCCCAAACTATAAGCTCAGGTTAATCCACTTCAAATTCCTCAATCAATATATATTTTTTTGGTTTTGTTTGTATGGATAAATTCCTCAATCAATATTGCAGAACGCCCATGCAATTGTTCCGTATGGACATCAGGCCCAACGTGGAGTGCTGGAGATGTCATACAGACCAGGCAACTTTCCTGCATCTGGCCTGGGACTGCCCCCAGACAGCGGCATACTGGAAAGAGATCTTTAAAAAAATAAGTTGAATACTCATGGTACTCATAGAGCCCAGGGCGCTGATGGGTCTACTGGGATACTTCAAGGATACTCCAGTGGGGATCCGCAGACTACTAGCTATGTTGCGACTATTAGCAAAATGTAGGATTGCCATGAAATGGGGCAGATCGTACCCTTTCCTGCTTAAAGATTGGATTCTGGATGTTACGTTTTGTCAAGAAAAACTCACTGCCTTGTGGGAATTAATGCCTGTTGCATCCAGACCAAAGGACATTTGGGGTCCGTCTTTAAACTGGCTGAGGGCGACGGGCCATGATGCACCAGAACCCAGTGCAGCGTTCACGATACCTAAACTGCCTTCCTGTTGCATATGACTGGCCCTTACACACTCGAACTGATACTGTACCAATATGATTGCTCCCCATGAAGACCTTATGTATGAGCACTGTGTTATTTATGTAACACTTATGTTAATTGATAGCCATCTTTCAGTTATAACTGTATCACTTGTACCCTAATGTGTCTTAAAAATGCTGTGAATGCGAAATTGTGTGAATCTTGAACTGCTAATAAAAACAAGTTTAAAAAAAAGTGAATAGAACTCAAAATATGTTCAAAGTTTAAAAAGTGAGTGACCCCCATTAATGTCTATGGAAGCATTTTATTTCTTAGGTCGGTGAACATCAGTAACAAGATATTAGCATCCACCAAATGTGAGTGAGCTGGTAGATATGATATGTGTTCAGTATGTGGACAAAGATTATGTACATTATCACTTGATGATTGATATAGAATTAGGCACAGGTGTAGCTTGTTGCGTACTTGAAGTCCAGAGGTGAATAGGACACTTTAACAATGATTGTATGATGTCATCATGTCATCAGTTGTCATTTGAGATGTCCCCAATGATGTAAATCAACATATCAGTGATGTAATATGTGATGTCATAAACATTGCAAAACGAGGGCAAGTTCTAATTAGTTCACTAAACTATAACAAGTGAATGTCCATTGTTTTTCAGTTTTGAAATGTTAGCTCTTATCTCTTTTCAACACCTAACTATGATGTCACCTTACCCTTGTGTTTTTTAGTGAGTGTTTTTTTAACATAAGCTTAGACCTTATTACCATAGCGATCTAACGCCACTTTAACATCGTTTTTTTCAAGTGAATTTCTATGCTTTGTTTTTGATCATTTTCTAAGTTGAGTATACAACCAACCTGCACCCAACATCCCTAGAAGCACCCAACATCCCTAGAAGCACCCAACATCCCTAGAAGCAGCCAACACACACTGCTTTGAATGTATGGATTATCAGACAGCTCAAAGTATCGCACTTCTACGCTAGTCGAGTGCAAAGAGGTACGTTTTGGCTACAGATCACAACAAGAACCCCACGCAAGCCTTGGTAGAGCTTCTCCGTCCATCAGGCAATTTGAATCTGAAGGCTCCTTCAGCTGTTCTATTTGAAAACTTCTTAGAAAGCTCTTAATTTATCTTGTAAACAGCTGAGGGCTCTAGAAGAAGCCCACTGAAATTCTACTGAATAAAAATCCAGGAGAAACCAGCCATCCATTTATAGAGGTCTGCACAGTTTTCCGGGAAAGGCACAGACTTTTAGATTTATTTGTAGAGTTTGTAGAGTTTTATAAAAGCGCGAACAAGATCATGGCAGATATCAGAGCGCTATGCAGACAGTAAGTGTTACATATACAAGCCATAAGAAATAGATCAACACAGCAATACAAAGAATATAAAAAGAGAAACAATATAGTTATATTTGGCATCATTAAGTGTCTTATGGTTGAGAGCTTAACTGTCTTTCGTCCTATTGATTCAACAGATCAAACCCATGTGTATTTGGCCATAAGGATGGATTTAACCTCCTTTTTAAAAGCAATAGTGGACGGGTTAAGTCTGATTTCAGGGGGTAAGGCATTCCAAATTCTGGGTGCCATCCCGAAGAAGGATCTATTAAAGGTTTTTTTCTTATGGAACTTTTGTGGTTTCAGGAGTAATTTTTTTGCATTTCTTGAGGGTCTGGTGCCCCCAGAGATCGTGAGTTTCTGTGCCAGGTAACTGGGGGTCTTTTGATGTAAGGCTCTGTGCGTCATGCATGCAATTTTCAGTTGAATTCTCGCATCTAGGGGTAACCAGTTCAGGGATTGAAGGTCCGGGGATATGTGGGAAAAACGTTTAGATCCTGTTATGAGTCTTGCTGCAGCGTTGATTGCGGCTCTAAGGGGTGCAGTTGATGCTTTGGGCAATCCACAAAGGGTGACGCAACCGTATTCCACTCTGGGTATAACCAGAGCTTGTATTGCCTGCTTAAAGTCATTGTGTGGAAGGAAGGGTTTTAGTTTCCTCAATGTGTTTATCTGAAGGTTGGCTCCCTTTGTAGCATTACTGATGTTTTTGCATGTTGAGGTTACTGTCCAAAGTTATTCCAAGTGACTTCGCTGAATCCACAATGATCGGTTGTACATTGAACGCCGTAATATGTTTGATCCAGTCTTGCAATTTCGGGATTTGGGCCTGTGGGGCTATTAGAAGAAATTCAGTTTTTAGGGCATTCAATTTAAGATGATTTTCTGCCAGCCACGTTTGTGTGTTACTGAGAGCTGTGTTGAGTAGTTTGACATCCTCTAAGGTGTGTATTTTGAGGTATAGCTGTGTATCGTCTGCATACATGTGATATTGCACATTAGAGGTTTGTAGAATTTCCGTTAGAGGTTCCAGGAAGAGATTAAACAGTGTTGGAGAAAGTGCTGATCCTTGAGGTACCCCCAAGGTCACTGGGACTGGCTTGGATAGGGTATTCTTGATTTTGAATTGTTGTGTCCGGTTTTGGAGAAATGAGGGGAACCAATTTAGCGCTGCCCCAGATAAGCCCATTCTGTGTTTCAGGAGGTCTAACAGGTTCTCGTGTTTAACTGTATCAAAGGCTGAAGATAGGTCAAGTAGGATGAGTAAACATGAACCATTTTAGTCTAGTATTTGCAGCGCATCATCCATGATGTGTGTCATGGCTGATTCTGTGCCATGGCCAGCGCGGAAACCTGATTGGTGTTGGTTGAGTAGGTCAAAATGATCAATGTGTTTCGTTAGCTGTAGACATTTTTCCAGCAACTTTGCTAGGGTGGGGATATTGGAGATTGGGCGATAGTTGCTTAGGTCCGTGGGGTCAGCCGTAGGCTTCTTTAGAATGGATGAGACCTGGCCTATTTTGAGGGTGTCTGGGATGCATCCTTGTTGGAGGGAACTGTTTATGATCTTCGACCAGAGAGGTAGAAGTAATGGGGTGAGGTCTTTGACTGCGTTTGCCGGAAGCGGGTCGGCGGAGTGGTTGTCTGGGTTCAGTGCATTGAGAATTTTGCATAGGGCCACTTCGGAGTAGGAGGAAAATGATGACCAGCTTGCATTATTTTTAGGATTCTCTTTTGATAGGTGTTGACCTGGCGTGGTCATGGGAGTAGGAGAAGTTAGTGTATTCGTTCTCGCGTATAATGTTAGGTCCTTTAGGAGGTCTTTCTTGATGGTGTCGGTCTTGAGGGAGAAGAAGGTGGAGAATTCTTCACAATTTGGCTTCGAGCATTCAGAGTCTTGTGGGCACTGAGGTGCCTCCTTAGATTGAGATTTGATCAACTCAAAGAATTTTTTGGATGGTTTCTTGCCTGGTCTAACTGGAGGCTAAAGTAATCAGCTTTGGTGCATTTGATCTTGCGTAAATATGCATTTCTCTTTGACCTAAGGATCATAAGGTGGTTGGAAGACGGTGATGACCTCCAGATCCGTTCTGCAGTTCTGAGGGAGCGCCTCTCATCGTTGAGTAAACCATTACACCAGGGTTTGGAGTCTTTCAGAGAGACTCTTTTTAGCTGTAGAGGTGCTACCTCGTCAACTATTGATGTCATGGTCGAGATGTAGTGGTTGGTGAGCTCGTGTACTGTAGTAGATCCTGCGGGAGGCAGCAATAAGTTAGTACAGGAGGACGGTAAGGAGTTGAGTTTAAGTTTTTTTAGGTCTCTTTTCCACACCAGATTAATATGCAAGATGTAGAGCCTCTGAATAAAGCGGAACAGCCTCAACACTAAAGTTATTTTTGTGAGAATTAGACTTGTTTATTGCAGTAATCGGAAAAATCAGTTAGAAATTAAATCTGTCCTATATGAAACTGGATTATTATGTGGGATGGACGACTACCAGCTTCAAGGAATAATCACAACTCTGATCAAGGTGAAATCATCAAAGATACTAAATTAACCTGAACTCAAACCCTGACAGCTATGACATAGAGCAAACACAAAGCAGAGAGGCTTTACTTAGAGCAATATGTAAAAACAATAATAAAGCAAAATGTAAAGCAATAAAAATCTTAAACTGAATTAGAATATTAGAGTAACATTTAATAATCACAATGATTGAAAAGTTTGGGGGCGTGGCCAACCTAGACAGCTGACTGGACGCAATCCATGAGTGCTCAGCTGCAAGCCAAGGGCAAAGTCTCAGCATAAGCACCTTTTTCGACTCCTTACACGGTGATATGTGAGGGCAAGAGTGGGGGAAACCATCCAGAAAACATGATAACAACCCCCCCCCCCCCCCGGGACAGATGAATGATGCCAGATTGTAGGCAGGCCTGGCGGTGAGTGGCGCAATTTTGGAGGCCTTGCAGGGGGCCTGCAGACTCTAGATCCAGTAGCAGTGATTGTACTGCAGAGGTGCCCAACCTGGATGACCCATGGAGAAGCAAGGGTGAAGCAACGCATTGAGGGGCTCCAAAGGAGCTATAATAAGGGCAGTGGAACTTGGTGGCGCAATGTTGGTGGGATGGCGGTGCAGAACTTACGAGTGAGTGACCAGTGAAGCGACAATGCCACAGCTACAGGCCTTGGGGGCCCCATGGCCACAGTGACGTGGAACAAGTTGCAGTGAACAATTGCTGTACCAGAATGATTTGGGGCAGCTCTGGCGGGGAAAACGTCTGCCTGATCTTAAAATGGTGGTGCCCCGCTAAAGAATCTGATGATGCAAATAAGTTCTGCAGGATCCAGTGAGTAGAATCCCTGAGCCCTACTTACAACAGGTAAGAGGTGGTGGACATGCGGGGAATGTGGCTTAGGGAAAGTCCATGCTCCATGCTGCACACAACTTCGCCCAAAACGGCTGCCTGGCGCAACATGGTGGCACTGCACTGCAGAGTATCATAAGGCTGACATGTCCTGAAGCACGCAGTGAGTGACACCCCTGGGCCTATGCAAGACAAGGGAGCAATGGCTGACTGGCAGGGAACGCTGCCCAGAAAAAGTGCATGACCCAAAACTAACTGCTACCAACTGCCGCTTTCCCTGATCTGAGCTAGGTTCTGTGGAGGATTGTATGGAGACTTGTAGGAGCGGGATCCTCCCAGCATACAACACCATGAAGTACACTTCTGAGTGGGGAACCCCCAAGACTTTGAATCTCTTTATGTGAAGCTCTATGCAATTAGCCTCCCTGGGAGGGGACCCGAGAGTATCTGACAGCATCTGTGGTGCTTTTGTCTTTTGCTATTCGCCCTTAGTATTGAGTCTCTAGTTGATAAAATACATATGACAGCCTCTATTCGAGGCATTCCTTTTGGTACGGAGGAGCATGATTTCCCTCTTTGCTGATGATGTGCTGATGACTCTTACCTCCCCAAAGACTTCCCTGGAAGCACTGCAGGTAGGACTACGACAGTTCGAACAAGTGTTTGGTTTCCGCATCAACTTAACTAAATTCTTCTTGCTCAATCTAAACCTGCCTCCACATGACATAGAATCAGTGATGACATCTACCCCCTTCCAATGGGCTACAAATAGACATCACTTACCTTTGCATCAAAATTACCGCAAAATCTCGAACCTTCTTCAACAATTAATATCAGATCTCCGAAGGTGGATGCCAATGAATATCTATCTCCTGGTTTGGTGGTATACACACCATTAAAATGACTGTCTTATCTAAGCTCACGTATCTTTGTCAGGGGCTCTGTGTCAAGTTGGACGGGGTTTCTGGATGGGGGTTCTTGCCCACCGTACGTACGCTCAATGGTCATACGTTTCATTTGGCAATATCGAATACTTTCATAGAAACAACTCCAACTCCCGAAGATTTCTGGGGGGGTAGCATTGCCAGATTTCAATCTTTGTCATAAGGCAGCTGATCTGATGGCGATTTCTGAATGGTCACACAGGAGTCGAATAAACACTGGTTTTACACGGACAGGGTGGTGTTGGGAAGAAACATTTGGGATCTCCTGTGGAAACCCAAAGCGGAACACCAGCTGAATGCTTATCTCAGCACTCCCACGAAGACTACTCTTAGAGTTTGGGACGAGGTCAATAGGGCATATCCTTGGACCACATTACCATCCCCATTTACACTGATTCATTATAACCCCGTATTTCCCTCAGCCCTACAATCGGGACCCTATGACGCATGGAGGGAAGGGGGATGCCTTACCATTTTGGATCATCTCCATAACTGAGATATCCTAACTTTCGAAAATTGCCAAAGGAACTTTCACCTACCAGTGTCGGAAGGCTATCACTACGCGCAACTTAGACACTGAGTCCTTAGCCATGGCATTAGAGTGTCTGCCACCAGAGACCTCATCCACATTGAACACTATGTTAGAAGCGGGGTGGATCCAAGGGTTATAACTCCTTTCTTTATTCCTTATTGCTTTCTAACCTCATGATCCCTCAGCCATGACACATAGCTTTCTGGGAGTGGACACTAGGTAAGGCAATCTCAGATACACACTGGAGCAAACTTTGGAGAGACATTCCTAGGTTCAATGACTCGATGGGGATACGTGAGGCCCACTATAAAGTACTATTTGATGGGTACCTCTACCCTACCAAATTTTAAAAAAAATCCCCACTCCTCAGAGTTCTGTTGGAGGGGATGTTGCATGCTGGGTGATTTCTGACACATTTGGTGGGACTGCCCAAACATTTTCCTATTCTGGTCTGAAATTCTGGCCCAGATCAAAGACATTCTGAGCTGCCTGATACCGGATGGCCTGGGATTTTTACTCTTGGGTCTTCGCGATGACTCCCTCAAGCACTAGACCATAGGAGACCGGCCAATACTATGGGCTATGTTTAGGTGCTGCGAAGCTGTCGGAGGCTTCGGCTTGGAAAGGAAAAGAGGCTTCTACATTGATGCAATGGCAAGCCCGACTGTGGCAGGCTCTCACATGAAGCGCATAGCAGATATTCTCCCCAATACTTTAAAAAACTTTGAGTACATTTGGGGTCCCCTAGTGACCTATCTTTCCCTGGGTCTTCCTTTATGTGCTTTGCCAAATCGAACAAGGGCACTTCACCTCTTTAAATTCTAACCGGTTACTCCTTACTGAGTCAAGGGGGCAGAGGAGACCCCTTCTGCCAACACACTATCAGCTTTTTCTTGATACATACAGCGTACACCAGTCTCTCCTTCAGCCTGCAGGTGATATCCCCATGTACCTTTAGTTTGTGGGTTACTGGCTAGGGGGTGGAGAAGGGGACGGGGGTAACATTTGCTTAAAGTTATGTCTACCGAGAGTGCCATATGTCGACATTGTGTCATGTAAAGAGACAATCCTAAGTGCAGTAGCAACTTTTAATAGATATTTTATTCTATAATATAAGGATTATAAAAGCATGCACTGTACTGGTGTGAACTGTGGAAAAACCATCACACCAAGGACCGGAGATATGATTTTTTAAAGTTTAAGTAAAAAGAGCACCAGAAAGCACAAAGCGCCACTGATAGTCAATGATCATGGTAGACCCGGACCTAGGCACAATTTGAGGCTGACCATGATGGAGCGCTGGTTGGATATACTAACCAGGTTCATCCTGGTCAAAGATTTTATCTTCTGACTTATGGCCCCATTTAGATTTATCCGGACAGAATATTACCCATCAGCATGATGGCGGAGTATATTTACAAGTGCCAAGCATCGGGTACTCCATGCACTGTATTTAGATATGTACCTCAAGCCAACTGACATATTTAGCACTTCCAAGAACTGCTGTGACACATTGAAAGTTTCACGTATGGCTATGTCAACATGATTGAGCCGTACATCAAACTTTCAAGTTTTTCTTATTTTCAAAAATAAAACCCCAAAGCGGGATTTGGTTTTTTAAAATAAAAGAAACAGTGCCTACCTTGCCATGGGACTTATTTATGGTAGTTAGCAGTTTTTAATGCCTTTTGTGCCAGGCTTTTCCTGGCAGTGAAGGGCAGTGAAACCTGGCCTCTACATTCGCCCATCTAAAATAGGAGTGATGATATATACAATTCAGCCTCTGACAGCACGTATTCAGATGGAGGAGTGTAACCACGTGGAGATGGAGTAGTCTCTGCCGTGGTTACACCAAAGGCCCAACAGCATTTAAATCGAGCATGCGGACCATTGTGTTGGCAGGAAGGGTACTGCAAGGCCATTGCGACTCAGTACATTTACGCCAACATGAAATCGTGCCCTTAGTGTTTTAAATCCCAATCCACCACAGGAGTACACTTCAAAAGCCCCCATGACCTCAAAGGAGAGATTTAGAGACTCACGGGTTGTCAGATAGAAGCCAACAGTACGGTCCAGTTCAGGTCCAATTGCCATTGGTCAGCTGGGTATTTGCAGGAAAAGGCCACTTGCAGCTTGTCTTACTGTAGTCATAGAGAAGGTCAGGCAATTGACCCTTGGAGTCAATTTCTTTGTCTTGGTTGCAAGAGAGAGCAGGGCCAGTCCACCAGGGCTCCTCTCAGGTTACAGACAGCATGTCCAACCTTCTTCTGATCTTCCACAAGGCCAGAAAATGTTCTGAAGCGATTTCCTGTACATGCCACATTTATTGTTGGCACAAGCTAGTAGGTTGGGGTGACATCATACTTCTCCCTAACCAATGAGGTAACAGTTCCCACACCCAGCCTTACCTACTTTTGCAGTAGTTTCTGTATGCATTACTACAAACACGGCCAAAATGGAATGTTTCAGGAGAAATCCAAGATGACAAAGGTTTTCATCCACACTTATCTTGGGCTCTGAGGCTTGGGGTGTGTGTGGGAGTGGACTATGGTAATTCTAGTGTCCTCCTACATCTAACACTAAAATCCAGTTTGGGACAGGCACTGTACCCACAAGAAACACAGATGCTGAAGTCTGCTTGAACAAAAGCAAGATTCTTCTTCAGCCAGACAGGGGATTCATGCAAATTGTTGTGGCATCCTGTTCTCTCCCTTTCATGTATGCCCCAAGTGTTTCATGTGGGTAAACCTAACTGTCAAGCAGGATTTGACACTGTAGTGCCAAAAATGATTCTCTCTGCATATTTTGTGGAGTTCTGAGGAAACATCTCTGCCATATGGGTCAGCCTATTCTTTGTTCCTGGGAGAAATGTCACACATTTTTCATCCCTATTCAAGGCTGAATTCACGTTGAGAGCTGGCAAAGCTGTATGCTAATTAGCCTTCGGACAGTTCAAGCAGGTAAAGTGTATGTTCTTAAAAGTTAATTTTCCTTAATATTTATTAAAAATATGGCTTAACATTGAATTGGCTTTTTAATAACTAATATAAATAGTGGTTTAATTATTTTTCTATCAGGTCCCAAAATACAGTGTTAGTATTTTAATCTGTACTCTGGCTTTCTACATAGGACAGCTAATAAGAAATACATGCAAAGAGGGAATGGACTTTGAGTCAGTCCCCATCTGCCATTGGATTCTTTGTGTTTTTCTTGGTTTGTCACTGCTTTGATGGGCTGTAGATTAAAGGCATAGCATTTCTTGGACAGTTACTCTGTCCCATTTGCATTTCCCTTTTGGTGATAGATCTCAATTAGTCCTTTTGTTAGAATAGAACCTGTGTGCCCTCTATGGTGTATTCACTGTGCTGACACAATAACATGTTATTTGATGGTTTATGATTTGTTGTGTCTTAAGTGTTAGTCACTAATGCTTGTGCTACTTTAATATTATGATAATGTGTTCACAAAGTAGAGATATGTGTGCACATATGCTTCCTTATAGATGCAATCAAAATACTGACGCTTTGTTAAAATTATATGCTGAGCAGTAGTTTGCTGTGTATACCCTTTAAGTTCATAATACACTAACACTGACTGCCTAAAATGAAATGAAACAAAGGAATTGTGGGTCTAGAGATCCCACTCTTTCAGAATGAGAGTAAAGGTGGTGTGGTTATTCATGTCTTTTAACTTCCCCTCCCCACTACCCTGGCATACATTACTATACATTGAGTGGCATCATTCTTCATCCCATCATTTGTAACAGAAGAATATCCCCCAAACAGCTCCCAATCAATCAACTGGGTAGTAACTGTCACTGGAATCTTTCCTGGTGAAAAAGAGGGCCCCAAGGATGAAGCATGCCATGGGATAGGTCTGAAATAGTGGGATCTCCAGACTGCCAATTCCTTTGTTTGATTTCCTCCTAGGCAGTCCGTTTTAGCGTGGTATGTACTTTAATTAGGAGGTAGTACTGGCCGGTCCTACTAAGTCCTCCTGACCCGGACGTGTGTGATGATTCCTTTTAAGTTCACCACTTACAGCACCAACTCCTTCTTCTGACTGCTTTTCATTTTTTTTATAACACATGTTTATTGATTTTCCATACATCCAAAAAGGGGGTTCAGGTTGCATACCCCAGACAGTTAGCAAAGTCACAGTTTACATCAGGTTATTTGAGGAACAATTAAGGCGCCATATGATGTCCATGCCAACTATTTGGGCACATCATACAATCACCACAATAAGTATTTTTAACCATTGTAAATTCCCTTCCCCAAGTATCCCCCCACCCTACCTCCCTCACCACCCCCCAGGCATGTCAGTTAGGTGCGGGCTGCTAGAGGCCAGTAGAACTGTTATCTCAGTGGGGTGCCATATTTGAAGGGGAGGCAGCTGCAGCTGAGTGTTATCTGGTTAAAGATCGTGGTGGTCTTAGAGCTACCTATGTGTTAGACCATGGCCACCACAGGGTCACCTATAGATGCATCATCCGCATCATCTTCGGGGGAGTTGAGTGCTACAACAAGTGCTTACATTTCTCTTGCCCTGTCCAGGGCCTTTTCACGCCCCATTCGTTTCGCTATTTGTAACCTAATCACTCCTTCACACTCGGCCCATTTTAGGAATTCTGCTTTCCACTTTGTTATGCTGGGGCCCTGTTTCACCTTCCAATGTGTGGTGATGTTTCTCTTTACCAGGAGCAGACTCAAATCTAAAAATGTACTAGTAATTTTGTTCTTTGACCTGTGGGGGAACAAGTGTAAAATACAGTGAGCCAGGGTTGGTTCTAGCTCCCTGTCAGTGAGGTCTGACAGTATTGTCGTTATATCCTCCCAATAACTGTCGAGGAACAGGCATTCCCATAACATGTGTTTAAAATCTGCGCTTTCTGCATTACATCTCAGCGATGCCGCTGTTTGAGCCGGGAAATATTTGTGGAGTTTTGTCGGGGTAAAGTATGCTCTATGTAAAATTTGGATGTGCACTAACTGAAACCTTGCATTCCTAGTGCTCTTCCAGGCTCTCTCCATTAGCTCTCCCCACGCCTTATCCAGGATGGCCTCCCCTATATCAGCTTCACATTTGAGCTTCAGGGCAGACAGGGGGAATAGGTATTCTAGCTTCATGCATCTATAAAGGCATGTCACTGCTTTAAAAGTCCCTGCTGCCATCACCAGGTATTGGTAGCCCAGGGAAGTTGGTGGTTCTGTAAGTCCCTCACCACAGTGCTTCCTGATAGCTGCGGTGAGGGCCGTGTACTGTAGGAAATCATCCGGGGCTCCCTCCTCATAGAGGTTCCCCATGGTATTCAGACCTCATTCCGCCCAGGTCTCCAATCTCTGCCAGTTGCCACTGTGTGGCACGGCCCTGCAGATCATCAATGGTGTTTCTGGTGCGTAAGGGAACTTAATAGAGGCTCTCCGCAAATATCTGTTCCCGCATTATTGTGCCGTGTTAAGTTCCAGGATGAGGGTTGTCGTGTTGACCGGGAGCCATAGAATAATGCGGGACAACAACAATAGGGGCCACAAGTCCTCACTGCGCTCTTCCTCCCCCCTAGTGGCGCTCCCCACCCATTGTGTGAGCCATTTAAATTGTGCTGCCAAGTAATAAGTCTCATGGTCTGGGAACGCTAGGCCTCCCCCCAGCTCTTGGTCTCATGAGTGTACTGAGCGCCACTCAGCTTCTGCCCGTGCCCCATAGGAAGGCTGTGAGCATTGATCAGAGCTGCTTGAAGTACTTTGCCGGGATCCAAATCGATATGGTCCCAAAGTAATAAAAGAGCCTCAGGAGGGTTACCATTTTAAGTAGGGCTACACGGCTACTAACAACGGCAAGGAACCCCAGAATTTGAAGTTAGCTTTTGCCCCTCTGATGGCCTTTCCAATATTACCCTCAAGAATGACCTACTGTTTGTGGTAGATATGTGTGCCCAGGTAGGGTAGTCATCTGTATTCCCAGGCCACACCCTCTTTGTGCTGTGGACCTGTTCTATCTCCACGCACCGGAAAAAGGCAAGATTTCGACCAGTTCACTTTTAATCCCGCTACTCTGCCGTGAGCGTGGAGCAGGATTTCGCCCCAAGAGTCCTGCTCCCGAGTCAGTGAGGAAAAGCGAAAAGTAGTCAGCTTATAATTCAATATGATGGACCTGTCCATTTACATCGAGTCCTCGGTATGCCTGCCCCAATCTGGCCTGTGCTGCTATCATCGCCAGAGCAAACAACAGTGGGGAGAGGGGGCACCCATGCCGCGTACCGCGCCCCACTCCACAAGCATCTGAGATTATCCCCCCAGTTTTAATTCTGGCAGTGGCGCCAGCGTATAAGAGAACCGTCCAGCTCACAATGCCAGATCTGAGTCCCATTTTCCACATCACATGGAATAGGAAAGCCCACTCCAGACTGTCAAGGGCTTTTTCTATGTCCACTGCAAATATCGTAGCAACATCTACGCGGTAAGTATCCGCTTCTAGGATTCGCATGAGTCTCCGGATATTGAGCGCTGTGTTTCTAGTGGGGATGAACCTGGATTGGTTGTTGTGTATCAGGGTGGTCATGTGAGGGAGCAATCGTGAGGCTAAAATTTTACTTAGTATTTTATAGTCGAGATTGAGCATGGATAAGGGGCGATACGCAGCCTTATCCCATGCCTGTTTGCCCGGCTTTAGCCAAGGAATGATGATCGCTTCTCTAGTGTAGGTAGGTAGTTTTCCAAGTCTCTTGGCGTTATTATATAATTGCACGAGTTTGGGAGGCAGGAGGTCGATATATGTGAGGTAAAATTCAGGAGCCCATCAGTCCCTGGGGTTTTATTGCGGGCCATAATCTTGATAGCTCAATGTACCTCCCTTATTTCGATCTCTCGCCCCAATGAGATTGCTGTATCCTCATCTAGAGCAGGTAGATCGACCCCCCCACCACACATGAATTCCTGCAGTTCCTCATCTGCTTGGGACATCTGACTCCAATAGAGCTCAGTATAATATGCTAAATAATAGGTAGTTGATCCCCTGTTGGTCATATCTAGCTACCCCATTTTGGTCTCTAATCTCTAGTATGACTGACCCACGTCTGGCCAGGTTTGCCAACCAAGCCAGAAGGGCTCCTGATTTATCTCTCTCCAAGTGTGCCTGAGTTATGTAATTTTTGTAATCGAAGCAGCACAGGCGCTCTACCTGTGTGGCTACTGCCTCTCTAGCCTCTATTAACTCGTGCTGCTTGCCCCGGTTTTCGGGTCTGTCTTTTTCCAGGGTGCGCAAGGGCTCGTCATCCCTCTTTATATCCCGGAGGATAACCTTCCAAAGCCCAACCAACTCAGATATACACCTCCCCCTAAGGACTGCTTTACAGGCGTCCCACTCCACGAGTGAGGATATGACTGTACCCCCATTGTCTTGGAAGTAGTTAGTGATGGCTGACCCTATAGCAGTGCGGAAAGCGTAGTCGTCTAAGGCCTCTGGGCACAAGCGCCAGGTGGGGATTTTTGGGCGCGTGTGTGATCATTGTAATGGCACCAGAACAGGGTTATGGTCGGAGAGTGTCCTGGTGAGGTATTCGCTGCAACCAACCCCCTCATGGACATCAGGTGAGCACAGAATGGCATCCAGTCTAACATGTAATTCGTGGAGGGCCAAGAAGAAGGAGTAATCTTGTTTCCTGGGGTGTTGCTCCCTCCAGGTGTCGATTAAGCCCCATTTCTGTTGCCAATTACGGCGTGATTCTGCCTGTTTGTGTGCAGATGAATTAAGGAGTGGGGGTGAGAGCGGTCAAGGGTTACGTCAGAGGTGCAATTGAGGTCGCCCCCAGTAATATCGACCATGTGAGGACAGTCGCCAACCTTCCTGATAGTAGGGAGAAGAAGGCCAGTTGGCTGGGTTGGGCGCATATATACTACCCAGTGTGAGGTCCCTGCCATCCAGTCTCCCAGGCACCACCACATATCTACCCTCTGGGTCAATCAATTGTGTTGTGCATTGGAATGAAACACTTGCCCTTATCCATATCAATACTTCTCTCGCAAAAGCGGAGTATGTAGTATAATAAGCCTGATCCCTCCAGCGGCGTTGCAACGCCTTCCCTTTCTTTGCCAGCACATGGGTTTCTTGGAGGAATGCGCTCTGAATGCCTCTGGAATCAAATAGGAGTGTATCTTATGTCGCCTGATCATAGAGTGCATCCCCCTCACATTCCACAAGAGACAAGACAAGCCTTATGGGGGTCCCATTGTTGTAGCCTATGTTTGTGACCCTTAAAAAACGTTTGCCCTGTGACACACCTGGATCCCCTTAAAAAAAACAACTATAGAAATAACCCCAACTCGCCCTCCCCAGGACAGATACCCAAGAAAGAATCCAGTCCAAACCGCATTAGAACATACCATCGTCCAGTGATAGTGGAAGGATTGGTCACCTGCCAAGAACCTTTCTAATTTCCCCATAGCGCCGCCTCCCCCATAACTGATCTAGACATCAAGCCCCAGTTCAACTGGATGTTACTCAAAATTCAAAGTGGGAAAGCCACAATTTCACTGAAACTGCACCAGTATCATAGGGATGGTAGGCCCCGGGAAATCTTCATGGTTGATGTCACAACATGGCCTTCACATGAGATCATCAGCCGTTTGGGGCGTAACCTGTGCCATGTCCGTTCCTAGGCTGTCGTTGTCGTTGCGTTCCTTCTGACTGCTTTTTATAACACTCTTCTTTGAGCATACAGCTTAGCTTTGATAACACAGTCTGTTTAGGTAAAGGAGCCTATTCCAAGGTTCCATATCCCCAGATGTTTCTTCAGTATAAGGTTTTTTCTAGGACTGCTGGGGGCAACACACAAAGTCACACATTCTATTACCAGTTCTCTTTACGAATGCTTGTATACAATTGCTGCTGGAGTTTTCGTCTATTGCACTCTTGGTATTTCACATTAGGATTTCATAAAAAGATTTAAAAAGCTAAGCAGCTCCCAGGAGAGAGCAAGGACTTGCACTCTGCAAATGTCGGATTCACAGAGTCAAGATGTAGCAAAGTGGAAGCATTAAGCCATTTATTCAGTTATTATTAAAGTTTGTGGAATTAGCGAGCCTTCTCCTTACTTTAGGAGCATGTTTAAGGACAGAAAAAGCCTGAAACTGCAGATCTGAAAGAGGGACAGATAGTGGGAAATTGAATAAAAAATTGATGAGATGGAAGATAGTGTATGTATTGATTCTTAGACCAGGTGCCGTTCACTGTTGTATCTGTGTAGATTGAATGAATTCATATTGAATTGGACTCCAATCAATGGAATCAAAAATCACTTTCATTTCCTGCAGCTTCAGATGTTTAGGTTCATTCTCAAATAATTACGATCATGTTCATGGATCATCCACACATGTTAAATCCTTATTGATTGGTATTATGTTTTTAAAAGAACATTTGATTGTTTGTTTTTTCTACAAAACTAGAAATAATCCGCAACCATTGCAAGTCCCTGCAGGGAACCCTCATCAGACAGCCATATAAATCCTTATGCATTGCTGTCCCCCGCTATCCCCCTTAATCACAATCCCCGCCCAGTCCATAGTACTTTCCCCATACCGTAGCATGGGGCACCCTTGTGATATGTAAATAGGTTACTCCTGCATTGCACAGTGATCTATGCCCTCCCTCCATTCTTATAGGAGAATAGTATTTCTGCTCTTGCTTGGGCTTATCATACAACAGAAAACTCTGCTACTGATGAGGTTCCTGTGTACATGATAAGAGGTAGGAAACCCGTTTCATAACTCTGTCCTTCATGGATGCGTGTTGTGATTGAAGGAAAAGATGCAGGGGCTAGCGGTCTTCACCCGGTTGGCATTGTGAACTTGAGGATTGTTTCTGGTGATTGGGTCAAAATCAAGTCTGGTAGAGGAAAAAAAGGGTTTAGTAGTTTCTGTGGTCCTTTTCATGTGAAGAAGGTTTACAGATGGAATGTGGTGTTATGCAATAGTGAACGGTGAAACTTGAGAAGAGTGGCCAAGTATGGTATTCAAGAGTGTTTTGGAGTGAGTGATAATGGTGAGGGCTTCAGCGGCTTTATGCTCATGAAAGATGGAATGAGAACTCTCAGGACACCCATGAGGTTGATGTCCCCAACAGGCCTAAGAATACACTGCAACACATCCCCTTCCATTAATATACAAGAAAGAGTTCTCGTAAACCATGTGAAACATAATCAGGGCAAAATACAGGATAATGGGTAGAATATAGTGCAACAAATATAACATTAAAGGTGAAAATACCAAGAGGCCCAAGCATACATTACAACATCAATGTTGCCTTGACTTTCATTCCATCCCAAACCCAGGAATCCCCATTTGCATTTACAATACTAAATCTTTGTACAACATTCTGGGGTAATATAATCACTTGCTATTGAGTTTATGCCAGGTGAAAAATGAGCACCTACAAAAGCGAATTGCTTTAAACAAAAGATGGTAACATAACTTTATTGGTAAGTACAAAAATAGGCAACAAATTAGACTAGTGAATTTTCATAGGTATAATACGTGCATGTTTTATAAAAAGAGCAGAAGTATCAAGACATTATAAAAGAAAGCCCTGGAAACTTTAACAAGTCAATAATCATAGAGAAAAACTGGGCAGACATAAAAATTCTCCTTTTGTAGTTTACACTATTTTGTGTACAAATCACAAATGTAAGTATGGGTGTGAGTTGTGCTGATTATAGGTTACTCAAAACTTATTTCTAACATGGTAGATTTGAATCAAGGAATGAGAGACTTGAAGACACAGTAGCTTGTGGTAAATTGGGTGATTTCTCCATTTCAAAGTATGCCTCTTTTAAATGCCGTTGGGCTGAAGAAGAGTTAGTTCCATGTTAGCCTGTATCTGGCTGGTGTTGATGTTGTAAGCCTTTACTATGTACTTGCTGCTCTCATTAGCCTGTACTTTAACCTTGCAGATGTCAACAGCATGCATTTTGTAATTGAGAATGTCAGTGGCCTATGATTTTCTTATATTTGTCACTAGCCTATAATCTACACTTGTTGTCATCTATGTGTATTTGCAAATTTTGTGCAACCAATGTCATGCATTTTGTGGTTGGTGATGCCATCAGACTACATTTTGCACTTCCTCGTGTCATCAGAATGTTCTTAGCACAAAGTGACTTGCCGGTATTTTTCACCTGCTGATTTCATCAGTTTTGCCAGTTTAGGTTTCATCAGTGTATCTTGTAAACAAACTAACTCTAGCAGCCCTATTAGGCTATCGCAGTTATCAGAACATATTTTGCACTTTTTAGTATCCTCATCTTGCATTTTGCTCTCACCATTGTCATCATTCAGTATTTTGTTCTTGAAGTTGACATAATCTTCCCCTTTGACTTGCTTTAGTCATCAGCCTGTAATATGTCGTTGTTGATAACCCTGATCTTTCATCAGCCTGTTTTTTCCAAGTTATTATTCTTGGTGTTACCAGCCTGTATTTTATACTAGCCAACTTCACTTCATGTGCTTTTGTTTTGTGCTTGTTACTGCCAGCAAACTTTGGAGCTAATTTAGAGTTTGTAGGTAGTTAACAATCATTTGAATTCTGAAGAAAGTGCTATAGCCAGAGTTAGATCCACTAGTGGAATTACCCAGTTGATTCCAACGTTAAAGAAAATTCCGCCAGCGGAGAAGCTTTAAAGAATGGGAAATGTGAGCAATTCCCATAGGGCCCCACCTTCGAAAGCACCCCAGGGGAAAAATAACGTTCTCTCTATCTATTTCTGTATCTCGCCCTCTCTGCTGACTGCCTATCTGTACCCATGAGCCTGTTTCTCTTTGCCCAGTTCCATCTTAAGAAATTGTGGGGGCCCTGTAAAGTCACATTGCAACTGCGTTTGTGTGAACTGTGTTTATGAAAGTTTGTTTGACATCATGTGGGCTTATCAGAAAATAGATAATAAAATGTAAACTTGTTGTGGACATGGACACCCAAAATATGCCTTACCAGGCCCCCCAAAATATGCCTTACCAGGGGCCCCAACATTCTTTACAACGACACTGTCCACCAGTTGATTCTCGTCTGGATTTAGACATTTATCCAGAAGATTTTCAGTTATCAGCAAACTTTAAAGCATGCCCAGTATTTGAAACTCTAGATGCCACCTTGGGTAAACATATGCAAACAGAGAAATGCTTTCTAGGGTTACTAGAAAAATGCTTTTTTTCACTTTCTGTGGTACCACACCTATAGTAGGACGATGGAATGTCTCCGATGGAATGTCTCCATCACGGAATGGGCCTTTAAGCACTTCACTGCTTAAGTTCTTGGTATGAGAAAGTCCAAAAAATAGAGCAGTGACTATACTTCCCTTCCTTGTGTGTAATTAAGGAATCCACTTAATCCAGTGAGTACTGTTTTGCATGGCTAACCATACACTATCTTGTGCATGCAGTTCTTAAATTATGACGTTAATGTAACAAATGTATAATCATCGCCTAATGTGTGTATTTTGGGGGCATATGGAGAAGGGACACAAGGCTTATAAATTAAATTATTCTTGCCCCATGTGATCACTCAACAGTGAAAATAAACGTGACAAACTGGTTGTTGGTACATGTATTTGATATGTGCTACAGATTCCTAGGTTATGCATCTGAATATTAATATACCTCTTGAGGATAGATTGTCGGGCCAAAATGATACCATCTGCCCTTTGCACAGTCCCTCAGCCTTCTGTGTGGCATGTGTATCCTTCCACAGCAACAGTACAGAGGGAAGAATAGAGACCCAACCCTTGCGTCTATAGGTATATACAAATATTCCACCTTGGTGCCAAGCTCTGCCTTGAAATGGGAAATGGTGGAGTGGGCCCTATGGTGATTCTGCAGCCTGACTTTCAGTATTTTTTTTGCTCTTGCGGACAAGGACCCTCCTCTTTGTGGGGGACACAGGCTGCGATGATTCCCTTTCCACATGCGGATGAACTGCTGTTCCAGATGGTCGTTGATGTCGCCCGGCCTTCATCTCATCCACAAAAGCCTCTACACCATCGAACTTTGTTGTCAGCTCTCCCAGCCGCTCCTTTAGATGGTTGAACTCTCTATATAGGTCATCCAGGGCTTCAGATAGAGACTTGATTCTGAAATGAGCCAAATGAAAACACTTAGAATCTAATACTTGTACCCCAGACATGTAGGAAAACCATTCATCTGATTAAGTTTCCCTTAACAAATGCATTTGCTACTAATAGGTTTACTGCAATAAAACTCACTGACATAATTTGAGAACTGACATGCTAGGTACAATGAGTTTTGATATGTTCTTAAGTTATTTAGGAGTGAGTGAGAGGGAAAATCTTAACCTTCTGTGTAATGATGCAAACCTGAATGTGGTAATAAATATGAAGCACTGCACACTACTATTTACCAAGAGATGGTTGCTTGAAATATGACAGTTAATAAGCATAGGGATATGTTTAGGACACAAACATGCACAGTTTGGCATTGTGATTCACTATCAGAAGCTCATATCTTTTTAATTCAATGTTCTCCGGGGAGCTTAAAACTTGCTTTGATTACAAGGAATTAAATGTCATAATGGTCAAGAAACAATCCCTCCTTCCTTCAGCTCGGTCCTCAGGCATCATTTATGGATTACCGTTGTGTTCAAGACTCGTGATAATTAAATGCCTTTGCAAATATAGGATAAGGAGAGCAATTGTAATTAACAAGTTAACTTTGTGTGGAAAATTTGTGTACACTGCTTTTCATTCTGGTCATCATTTGACACAGAAGTGTTGTAAATAACATAAACCTTATATCTGTCATTGTAGGTTGTCTTGTGGGTGACATTTTGGAGTTATCAGATACACGGAAAGAATATCATTCCCACATGAAAGAAGTCTTTATCTTGACATTACTTTTAAACAGTAGAGGGATTGTTCTTTTGATAACCTGTGGTGCTTTCCCTGGGGATCGCTGTTTAAGCAGAAGGGGATGGTCAGCTCTATGGTCCTGTCAGTTTTAAAATGACCAATACCAACCACTGTGAAATGCATAGAACAGCAGTCTGTAGAGGATTTATTTGCTATCCTTCTGAACCCTGATCTCAGTCACAGGGAAAGGAATTACGTTCAAGTGATTAGGGGAGCAAGAACAAACCACCGCAACTCTTAAAGGGACAATTACTATTCTTACACCTGTATTTTAAACCACTTTCTTTTGTACAGATGGATGTTACGGATCCCACTGTTGGTTCCATAATGTATCAAACAGATCCAGCCACACAGGAATGTGCACCTCATTGCATTGCTCCTTATAAGTTTGACTCACTCCCCAAAGTTTGCACCATCCATAATCATATTCTGTTGGCAAATAGATAACCCGTTGCTATATACAATTATTATTTCAAGGAGGCCTCAAATCTGGTTACTGTTGATCCAACTGTTCACAAGCAAGTTTTCGAAAACAAGGAAATTCATTTTCTTAGGCATACATGTTGAATATTTGTCTTCTTCCTTTAATTTCATGTTTCACCAGGGAAAAGCCTCGCAGAGAAAGAGAGCAAAAGAAAGAGAAAGGGAGAGCATGAAAGAGAGCGATGTTTGTGTGTGGGTGAGGGGGGGTTTGGGGAGGGCTGGTCGGTTGTGCATCGACATTGTGTCTCTTAAGCAAGGGGCTCCCACTTCCGTGCCGCCCACCTTTTAGCCATTATGAAGGGGTCAAATCTGCTCCATGCCGTTCCATCAGAAATCGTGGAATGACAGCAAAGGTTCTGTGCTGTGTCTTCCACATATCACAAGCTCAAGCTCAATAAGTAATCAGGCAGAGGTGCTTTTGGGCCAAGAGTACATGGTCCTCATGGGGGATAGGGGGCAAACTAGGCAGAAAAGGGTGACATCTTGGGCCGTTGAAGCTTTGTTAATGTTATCCTGTGCTAGGGAACTGCTAGGTCTGAGCTTAAGTTCTCTGTGGAGAACCCCTGACACCTGCATCATCACAGAGGTCCCAATACCTCGTCAAACAAAAGGGATCATACACTTTAAGTCCCTCCTCAGCTATTAGCCCACAGATACATGAATTGATTGGTGTGGGCTGGGTGAGGAAGTATTAAAAGAGTCTCTGTAGGCACTGGAGGTGGTTAGCAGATGTCTCTGTTTTCCAAGGATCATGTCGCATTATCCATCCTAACAGTGCCTCATGAGTTCAATCTATCCATCAGGCTCCAGTTCCTTTTATCAACATCCCTGCTTCAAATTTCTATAACATGCTCCACTATTTCCCTCTCCTGATGTTCTTTGCTCTCCCATGCCATCTTAACGCCTCCTCCTTCCCTACCAGCTAACTAGACAGATAAAGGTAACTACCCGCGATGTTCTCCTGCCACTCGAACTTGCCTCAATCATGATAATCCTGTACCTATGGGTGGTGGACTTATGAATAATGCCGATTAGATTGGATTTATATTTACTGTACTTTATACGGCTGCACTCCAGTACCATCTCATGATTCAGCTTCTGCCTTGGGGATTACCCGTCTATTTCTCGCCATATGTTTGTATAATTGTTGTTCATTCCGTGATGTAAGACACCAGCTGTTGATTTTTCTTGTGTTCTTAATTAATAAAAAGATTTATTAAAAAAAAAATAATAAAAATAAAAAGGTAACTGCCCGCAAGGCACCAAGACTCCTCTGGTGAAGATAATTAATTTTTTATTAATTTTACTTATTTGTAGACTGAAATTATAACCGAAGGCACAACAGCGCTAGGACAAACAGGGACATGAAGAAAAGGGGAAAACAGGATTAACAAAGAAAATGGGTCTTCTGTTGTTTACAGGGCGCCATATGGGATAGGGTTGCAACTTCAAATTCAGATTGTTCCAGAAAGAGGGAACCAGAACTAAAGGATCTCAGGCAGGAGCAAAAGTACCAGCTTGATCTGACGGATCTACCAGGGTACGTGTATCATCAGAGATGAGATGTGCTTTGAGCAGGTATTGTAGAAGGCTCTATGCATCAGGCAAAGTGCTTCGAAATGGATTCTTTGTTAAACTCGCCAACCAATGAAACATGCGCTGTGTTTCAAAGACATGATCAAATTTGTGTAGTCCAGTGGCAAGCTGTACAGTTGTGAACGCGTTTTTAAAGTCTACATTTGTGTGCAACAAATAATAATGAGTGTTAATTAATTTAATGTCAGATCCAATATGCAAATGAGGAATTTGTATGATTACACTTGAAGCAAGTTTAATAGGAGATTTAGAAGTGTGTTTATTAACATGAATTAGTAGTTATGTCACATTTAGATGGAAACTCCACTTTGGATAAAATGGATGCTGCTTCTGCCTTTTCACTCCTGTGTTCAACCCCCCTCCCATCAGGTTTCTCTGTGCATCTTCTTTTCTCGCATGCTCTGCAAGAGCAAAGACTGCTGAAGTAATGTTTTTCTTACTGTTATGAATACACAGCTTATTAATTAAACGTTTAATGTTTTAGATATGTTGTCTCACTAAGGTCTTTCCACTGTAGTTGTAGGGATAAACGAGCCCTATTCATTTGTATAAACTGGTATTATTAAAATGTTTCAGATTTTGTACAAACCATTCTGGATGGCAGTGGCACGGAAGAAGTTGGGTGCTTTTTGTGAATGGATAGTGCTAAAGTATAAAGATGTTGATGTTATTACTTCCGATTTGCTAAATAGTGGACACCTGTGATCATGCTAAAATGAATCTGGAGTATTCAATAATTTGTCATGCAAGAATTGTGTATAAAAACTCTGCGATTCAGGGAGTGAGCCAGATTTTTCCTGCAGATTTTCCTGTTCTAGTAGGGATGCTGTCCGACCATTATCTGGTTGCGAGAGGAACTGGAGAGGTGGTACTAAGAGGTTCACAGGTTGATAAACATATTTAAGTGCTGTGGACTAATTTGATTTCATTATTTGAGATTGTAGTCCCTATTGATTTGTGGGGAGAATGTAAGGCAGTGGGTGCCTGGCCAACTGACGAAATAGCTAGGGTTGTGCCTAATAATACGCTTTCTGAGAAAGTAGCTAATAAATATCAACAAGTAATTAAGCAATTGAAGAAAACAGGGCCTGAAAAGGATATTAATTGGGTACAATTTTTGAGAAGCTCACTGGAACCGAAGGAATCAATTTAACCCGCCATCACCCTTGCCTTACCGGAGGGTTACAGCATTATCTGTGCCAATAGACCCAATGGTAAATCGGGAGGTGGTGTCGCCTTAATCCATAAATCCATATGGACGGCTACCCTCCCCCCATTCGACCAAATCGAATGTATAGAAGGCTTGCCTTTCAGTATTCAAATTTCCCCGTCCTCCTCCTGTTCAGGAATACTTATTTATCGCCCCCCTCATTCTAAAACTTCACATCTTCCGGCTCTGGCGGACTATGTTATTCAGCTTAGCACACGATACGCTAATTTCACCGTTTTAGGAGACTTTAACCTCCACGTCAACAACGAATCTTGTTCGCACAGCAATTACTTCATCTCCACGCTTGCGGCCTGTAATCTAGCCCAAATAATAACCCTAACCACGGACAAAGCGGGTCACACACTGGACCTGATCTGCTCCAACTTACCATCTATTCGGGCGGCCCCCCCCATTCCGGTCATTTGGTCGGATTATTTCCTCATCCCCTTCGAGATTGGCATTCCCTGCCTCATCGGACCCTCTATCACCCCTAAAACATCAGGTAGAAATTGGAGCCGTATCACCCCTGAAACGCTCCTGGAACACCTAAAAAATACCCAACCCTGCCCATCCTCTGAACCCGACCAGGAGATCGACCACCTGGACGCATGGATCGGTCAGGCCTTAGATGCCCTGGCCCCCCTTAAACCCATCAAAACCCACAGGGCCGTACCTTCAGCTCCTTGGTACTCTGACGAGCTCCGGCAGAAAAAGGCCTTCTGTAAATCTCTCGAGCGCCTCTGGAGACAGAACTATTCCCCGGATAGTAAAATCACCTATAAAACAGCCCTCAAAGAATACCGGAGAATGATTGAGGAGCATAAACGAGATTTTCTAGCCTCTAGAATCAAACTTGCCAGCAATGGCGCCAGGGAGATTTTCAATATAGTTAGATCTTTCACAGACCTAAACGCATTGACTCGAACTCAGCCCGCCTCACAGTCACTATGCGATAAACTCTCACAATTTTTCGAGGACAAAATCGAGACTATCTACTCCTCCTTTCCTACCCCTAACAGAGAAGGACAGGAAGAGGAATCCATCTCTCCCTCACCACCGCTGTCCACTCTGTCCGAATTTGCAGCCATCTCGGAAGCCGACTCCATGGCAGAACTACTCAAATGCAAATCAGGCTCCCCAAATGACCCCTGGCCAGCCAAGCAATATAAAAAACTGGCACCCCTACTCAATCCCTACCTGAACCACATTTGGAACGACTCCCTGAGAACGGGCAGTTTCCCTGCTAAATGGAAACATGCTTCTCTGGTCCCCATTTTGAAGAAGCCCAATCTGGACCCTGACCTCCCCAGCAATTATAGGCCTATATCTCTCCTGCCTGCCCCAGCCAAGATCCTGGAAAAGCTGATACACTCTCAGTTGGCGAATTACATCGAAGCCAATGGGCTTCTTCATGACTCCCAGCACGGCTTCAGGTCGGGCCACAGCACGGAGTCAGCCCTTATAGAAATGGCTGACTCGGTGAGGTGGACGCTTGACGGGGGGTCGAGGGCGGTGTTAGTGCTGCTAGATCTCTCAGCAGCATTTGACACCGTCTCTCATAAGATCTTGCTGAGAAGGCTGGAGGAATTAGGTTTGGGCGGCACCGTGTTGAAATGGCTTTCATCTTATCTTTATGACCGCTCTCAGCAGGTCTTGACCCCTCCCTATACTTCTTCTGCCAGACCACTTAAATGGGGAGTCCCACAGGGTTCCTCCCTAAGCCCACTTTTGTTTAATGTTTATTTTACCCCCTTGGCTAAGCTGATTGCTCAGACTGGGATTAAATCCACTTCCTATGCTGACGACATTCAGCTACTCTTTACCTTCGATACCCCCTCCGCTTCTGCCTTCGACCCGCTGAAATCTTGCCTTAGGGACATCTCTAGCTGGATGGATGCCAACTCCCTCCGACTCAATGCAGGAAAAACAGAGATCCTGTTTTTCAACTCACCATCTCCTCTAGATTCTAGTCTGTGGTGGCCAGAAGATCTGAGCCAAGCCCCCACGCCCAAAGACTCGGTGAGAAACCTAGGAGTTCGTTGGGACAACCACCTCAGTTTTAACATTCAGGTACAAACAGTAGCAGCCTCCTGTTTCGCAAAGATCAGGACCATCAAACGGCTAATCAATTACCTGCCAGCGGACTGCCGTAAGACTGTGATCCAGGCATTAATAACATCCCATCTTGACTATGCCAATGCCCTTTACCTTGGCATCATAGCTGGCCTATGTCATAAACTTCAGACGGTCCAAAACGCCGCTGCTCGGCTGGTGGAGAGAATCCCTGTTAGACATCATATCTCTCCCCATCTCCGTAAATTGCATTGGCTACCCATTGCTAAAAGACGCGTTTTCAAGGCAATGACGCTGGCTTTCCGAGCGTCAAAAGGCAACGGGTCGGCCCATCTGAAAAATACCCTGCGACCGTACGTCTACTCCAGGGCACTACGCTCCAATTCCCTATTTTTTCTGGAAACTCCACGATTTCAACGATCTCGTGCAGGAGGAAAAACCTTTGAGGTCTGTGCCACCCAGCGTTGGAACAAGCTCCCGGTAGCCTTACGCACCTGCCAAACAGAATCAGCATTCCGTAAGTCCTTGAAGACCCACCTCTTCTCCTCTTAAATCTGGCTTCCCGATCCTTTGCCCTCTGGTTCTAGAGTTCTCAGCGCCGGGACGCCCCGTTGGGGCAGCTGTGCGCTTTATAAAATACACAAATAAAATAAATGTCTTTTATGAAAGGCTCAAGCAGATTTGTCAAGAAACACATCTAAGTTGATGATCCAGAAAAAGATGGTGTCAGTGGTTTCGTTTCTGGTTTTGTTATAGGTGTGCGACCAGAGCTTAGTAATTATATACAGCAGAGTATAGTAGTGGTTACTTTGATGCAATGCAGAAATAGATCAAAGAAAAGTTGATGACTGCTCAGACAAACGAATTTGAGAGAGACTCCTGGAACCAAATGGGTTCAAATATAATTTTGTTTAGTCTGGAATAAATGGAATGAACCAAATCCAGGTTGCAGCAATGGGAAATGGTGTGATGTGAATACAATTTGTTGGAAGAGGAATGAAAAATGTGAATGTTGAAATGATGAAAAGAAATGCTATTTGTTACATCTGTGGGAAAATCGGACACGGAAAATGTGAGTGTCGCCAGAACGCAAAAAGAATTCAGGGTGATGTTTTTCAAATGCAGATAAATATGATGGCCCCAACTGTCCCAAATCCTAAACAGGGTGTACAGAAACAGAAATCCTTTCTAATGTTGATGCCTTTAGTACGAATGATGCAGTAAAATATGAGAAATAGTATGCCATATAGTGCAGGTACCAACAAGGATCTATTGTATCTGAATGATGATTCATGAGATAACCATTCACAATAATGGTGTCTGAGGGGAGAGGAGGATAGTTTACTTGGAGCAGTCATAGAGGTAGCCCAAAGTGGCCAATATGTTGATGAAGAAGCCAATGCCACCCTGTTTCATTCTTGAATGATACAGGGGCTACCCGTTCTACAGTTGTTCTGTGGAAGTCCCAAACCTACCCCTCTTGGGAAGAGAAGTCCACGTTTTAGGGATTAGTTATAATCAAATTATTAATCAGATTAAAGCAGATGTCTCAGTTAAAATTGGTCAAATGGAAAATAAACCATGTTCATTTTGTGTGATTCAAGTTCTGCGTATCTAATGGGCAGAGACTTGTGCAAAATGAATTTTGTAATGTATTGTACACTTTATGGTGTCATGATTGAAACCCAAGATAAAGATTCAGTGTTAAACTAAAATCACAAGAATCTAGGGTTCAATTATTCCTGGTTGGTTTTAACAAGGGAAGACCTGCCTCTGAATTTAAGACATACTGTCACAGGTGAGGGATGGGATTTCTCTAGAAAAGAGATTGGATTAATAAAGAGTGCTGTGTTAGTTAAAATAAACGTGAAAATCAAAGAAGGACAATCAGGTGAAAAAGTGGCTACCTCCGAGGGGAAATGGGATCCGAGTTGGGGGAAGATGGCGGCTGAGTGAAGAGGTCAATCGTGAGCTCCTTGCCTGAGGGAGCTGTATTGCCGAAAATGCCCACCGGAGGTGACTACTAACTAATTATTACAGAACGCCATGAAAAACTAATATGCCTGACTTTCTGCCTCCTAGAGCTACTAACTAACATAAGTACAATGGCGGAACAGAAATAGAAGTAGCAAAAGCTTCAAGGAAATACCTGTTTTTTTTGTCTCCTGCGGCCAGATTCTGAGGTTGTGTGGCTACTCACTTCCACCCTGTATCACCCTGTATCACGTCGACGGCAGCACCAGCATCGGAGCATCGGAGCAGTGCCTGTATCCACTTCTGCATCTACCTCAGCACTGCACCCTGCATCCGCACCTACAGGAGCCTGAGTTTTGTGCCGGTGAGTGCCCATGAGCTGCCTGCAAACAGGAGGGAGGTCCCTGAGGCTGGGGGAGTGACCGGTTGAGGTTTAAGGGTGCATCCGCGAGCACAGGGTCACCGCGCGGTCACAGGGTCACGGGGCAGCTGGCTGTGGTCTCACTTCTCCTTTTTCGCCGAGATTGTGCCTGTTTGCCTGTGCGTGGAGCACAGCAACCCATGGTCCTGGTGATCGGCACTCTCTGTTCTCTCTAGCCTATGTCCTTATAGCTCAGGGCTCTGCATAGGTGACTGCGGCAGGAGAACGCAAAAACACCGAAGGCCTACTTGAGGAGCCGGTGCAGACGCAGTCTGAAGGTCCGATCGGGAAACTTGGTTGCCTGGATTAAAGTGGTATGGAGGTTGGAGGATCTCGACAGTGAGACTTTTTGGTTTTTGTTTTGGATATGGAGGCTTTTTGAATACCTGTTGTGAGACAGACTGTGAATGCTGTGAAACCGGGAATATAAATCCTGCCTGGAGGCGATCCGAGAGGCCTGTGTAGTGCCTGCCTTCGTCCAGCCTGGTCCAGCCTGTATCCTTTACTCTGCTACTCCTGCTCTGCTCTACTCTGTTAGTCGGTACTCTGGGCGCTGCACCCATTGGCTTGCTCTCCTGGCTCTCCTGTCATTTGCGCTGCTTTGTCCCTATTTGCTCTGTTTTGTCACTATTTCTGACACTAAACAGCCATTTTAACAGTCATTGTAAAAACTACGGTACCCTGTCCTGTTGAGCTAAATTGAGTCACACGACCCATACGACCTACATGAGTACCATATGAGCCATACAATCCAGACCAAAATAAGCCGGGAGCAGCGAGAGGGGAAGGATAAGATAAAACAGGCATACAAAAAAAGGGGGTTAAGGAGTAGTATCAGCAGCAAGCAGTAGTGGACTGGACCGGGGGAGACAAGAGACCTCGCTGTACACACCCAGTGTATCCCCCTGACCCCCCTGAGATTTGGGGCAGAAACTGAAAAACAGAAAAAGAAGCAGAGACAGGGATAGGCTCAGTTCCAGTAGACTCAAAGAGGCATATAAAAAAAAAAGGCTGACAGAGGACGCCAAAGAAGGAAAGGAGTCTAGAAATAAGACGCTTTGTCAGAAATATACCCAGAAGGGTAGAAACAAAAAGTAGGATAAGACAAGGGATCTCCAAGGCTTACACCTCTTGCACCTCTCCCAAACCTGAAAACGCTACTCAAGAAAGACGGAGCCTTCCACAGAAGCAGCTCCCCACTCACTCGGAGTGTAGGCAGAAGCAGTGAAGTCGTGCCGCGCCAACAGAAAGGTAGGACGCAGACTATCCTTTCGAAGTAAGGAAGTGGCAGCTGAGGTAGAAATAAGCGATAGCAGGGGCTGTGCAGTACAAGGGCGACAAGTGGTGCATGACGGCACAGAGAGCCAAACTGCACAGAAGCCGCAACAATATCTATTTAACTCAGCAAGACAACAACCTTCTACTATCAACCCACAACAGAGCAATACTTATAGGGAGCCAGCCAGTCCCAGAAGGCATCAAAACAACTGTGCTAACAGTTCGATCTTCACATAAACTAGAACCTACTGAGGCCCCCAAGAGCCCGCAATCTCTCAACAGAGACAGAGAAGAGACAGCGCAAGAGAGAAAGGGGTACAGATTAAGAAGTAACATTTCAGAGATAAAAGCCAGTACTTCACTCAAAGGAAAAAAAAAGACCTATCGCCAGCCAGTGCCCTTTCCAGAGAGGAAAAAAGGAATAACAAAAAACACGCCTCAGGGCAACCGCAAGCGCCCCAATCCAGAGCAAGCCTGAAATCCACAGGTCGCAACGCCTTAAAAATCATCCCCTCACTCAGATCTTACTTAAAGGTTCAGGATAAGGACAAGAACTGTACCCCTTTGAAAGCCTTGGACTCGGAAAAGACTCATAAAGACCCACCCAACACAGGCAGGACCCAGGACCTCAAAATGGCGGAGAACAAGAAACAGTGTAAACAAAGTGAAGGAATACTCGACCTAACAGTCAGTAATAAATATCAGGCCCTCTCTTGTTGACGAAATAGAAACAGAAGCAGTAAGAGAAACTGAGCCTCTGCCTGAAGCAACAAAGACGTTTCTGGAAAAAAGCCAAGAGGGTCGCTCACAAACACCGCCGGCAGCACTTACACCAACCACAAACGATATGGTCACGGATACGATTACCCCAGAAGCTACAGTTGCCAAGAGTGTCACCATCCCTGAGAATACTCTAGAAGAGATGATGAAGGAGCTTCAAACTAAATTTGCTATCTCCGAAAAAAAAACAGTCCAAAATACAAGAAGTATGCGAAGTCTTGGATCAGAAAATAAACACTCTCATTGACAGGGTGACACATGTCGAAGGTGAAATTAAAGTACTAAACAAGAAAACTGAGGCAAACCACAATGAAATAACGAAACTAAAGACCAGGGAAGCTGAGATCAGTAATAGAATGGAGTCCCTGGAAAACCACGCCAGGAGAAACAACCTTAAAATTTTGAATATCCCGGAGGGACTTGAGGGAGAAGACATCAAAGGCTTCATAATTCAGCTACTAGAGGAAAAAATCCCTTGGGCTAAATCGGTAAATTTAAATGAAGATATCCAAAGGGTACACCGAGACCCATTTAGGAAGGGGAAGTTAAAAAAAAAAAACAGAGGAAAGTTCTAATCACCTTCATGACCTACTCATTGAAGGAGTGAATACTTAGCGAAGGCCTTAAAGAGGTCCTGTAAAATCAGATCTGATCTATCTAAAACAACCCAAGATAGACAATGGGAGCTCGGCCAACTTATGCCCCAATTGAGGGCACTTGGAGCGAATGTCCAGATGCGCTTCCCAGCCCTTCTCAAAATCATGTGGAACAATAAAATGTTCAACATAAGAGATCCAAAAGAAGTGGAAGGGCTAATCGAACAAATCAAGACCCACCAGGAAGATCACACTTTATCAAAACAGTAAATAAAGTACGCACCACCATAAAAGAGTGAAAGAAACGAAAAAAAAAGGGAAAGAATTAACATGGCCCAAATACCGGTGGGAAAAGAAAAGTAAAGTTAAACTCAAACATCCAAAGGCAAAGAGCTCGAAAAGGGCAGCCCTAATGCCCAGAAGGAAGAAGAAAAGGGAGGCTTCTCCAGGGTGGGGGGAAGGAAACCATACACAAGCTAGAAAAAAAAAGAAAAAAAATAAAGCACACGGTGGGGAGCAAAATGGGGGAAAAAGAAAAAACAAATTAAAGTCCTAATAGCATTATCAGAGGAGTACAAAGGCCAAGTCGGGAGAGACAAAGACAAGACCAACGACGATGGCCATAAATAAAAGCAAAGAAAAGGAACTTAAAATATTAACATGGAATACGAACGGAATGAGAATTAAATCACGGAGAAGGAAAATATTGGAGTACATGAAAGACTGTAATAGCGAAGTAATCCTAATCCAGGAATCACACCTAACAAAGGAGGAGTGGGAACCAATATGTAAAACCAAGAGATGGATAGAGCACTGTATTTGTACGAATCAAAACTGTAACATAAAAGGAGTCGCAATCATTTTTAAAAAATCTTTGAAAGCAGTGATCGAAAAAACAGAAATTGACAGAAAAGGCAGATGGGCCATCGTGACGGCAAGAATCTACAACAGCGTATATACCCTGGTGGGCTATTAAGGCCCAAATTGTGACGACCCGGAACCACTAAAGAAGCTATATGCCAACCTCCTAGCAACCAACTCCCCAATAATAATGGGAGGAGATTTTAATATTATATTAAACCCCTCTGAAGACAAGATACCCTGCAAAGAACCTCCACAACTTGCCAAACATGAGAGAATGGGTGGGGCGATATATGAAAGACCAAGGCCTGGTCGATGTATGGAAAGAAAAAGGAAATAAAAAACACGATTCACGTATAAAAACAAAAGACTAGGGCACGCTTCCAGAATAGATTTTTTTCTTATTAGTAGGAGTCTGGTAGAACAAACGGAAAAGGTCGAACCGTTCCCAGCCCACATCTCTCACCACTGAGCTGTACAACTTATACTGATGCTTAAAACTTCACCTATTCCCCAGAGGTGGGCTGTAGATAGGAGCATTTTCCTAGTGGAGACCTATAATGAAAAACTAGCAGAAGAAACAAAACTGTTCTTTGATCTTAACAAGGCCGGAACTACAAAACAAACTGCCTGGGATGCTTACAAAGCAGTTATCAGAGGGAAAATCATAGGCATATCATTGCACAGGAATAAAGAAAAGATGAGATTTGTCAAACAGATTGAAAAAGACCTACTATCGCTAGATGTGGACCTCAGAACTGCTAGTTGCTCCAAGTCAATTTTTGAAATAGAAGAAAACATAAGAAATAAGAAAACAGAGCTCCATGACTTCCTGGAAAGAAGAGTAAGAGACAAATGGGAATCCAGTGAACTTTCTCATTATGACTATGGAGAAGGATGCGGGAGGATCCTAGCCTGGAAAGCAAAAACTGAGAAAACTAAAAATAGAATTACAAAGATACAAAGATGAGAAAATACAGGACATACCGCAGTAAGTAGTACAATTAGACAAGAATGTAAAAGCTTCTTTGAGGATCTGTACACGGAGGGCCTAATTTGCTCTGAGGAACAAATACAACATATTCTAACAAATATAACTAATCCGGTGCCGTCATAGGAACAGAAGCTTGCTCTCAATCAAGAAATATCGAAAGAGGAAGTCAGAGCTGCAATTAAGTCGGAAAGCCGCCGGTCCAGACTCCCTACCAAATGAATTATTTTTACATCTCCAAGAAACACTGTTAACACCACTTACGGAACTTTTAAACTGTATATTCCAAGATAACCAAAAACTCCCAAACTCCTGGAACGACGCAATCATTCATATTATCCTAAAACCAGGGAAGGTCCCAACAAAATGTGAATCATACAGACCCATCTCCCTCTTGAACACGGACTACAAAATATATACACAGATCCTGGCTAAAAGAATAGGGGCAGTGGCAGGGTCCCTAATTCACTCAGACCAAAAGGGTTTCATTAGAGGCAGGCAAATACACGAATTGTCCCACAAACTCATTGCTGACATTGGCATTGCATCTCAAGATACTGCTCCTCTATCGGTAATAACTTTTGACGCAGCAAAAGCTTTCGATCGAGTTAGTTGGCCTTTCCTTAACGCTACCCTAAGGAAATTTAATCTAGGTGATAAAATCGAAAGTGCTATATCTAATATCTACTCAAGCACAAAAGCAAGAATTTTAGTAAATGATGCTCTTACTGACCACGTACTCATTAAAAGAGGCACTAGGCAAGGTTGCCCCTTGTCTCCCCTCCTATTTAATTTTTACATTGAACCTCTGGCTATCTTATTAAGAGGTGAAGAAGAGATCCAAACATTCAAATATCAGGGATGGGAGAAAAAGGTAGCATTATATGCCGACGACCTGATGATTTTTACTGGGAATCTAGAGACTACACTTCCAATAATAGAGGATACCATAGCCCAGTTCGGAGCAGTATCAGGCTATCAGGTTAATCAAACCAAGACAGAAATCCTTGAGTGGAACACAGCCTCAGGAAACCCCCTTATCAAAGATCTAACGAACCTGAACTTCTCTAGGATATACAAAGAAATAAGACAACTACACAAGGCCTGGTCAGGCCTACAGTTATCATTCCTAGGAAAATCTAACTTAATTAAAATGACCATTTTACCGAAATGTACATACTTATTTAACTCCATCCCTCTGAGTTTTAGTACGGAACAAATCAAAAAACTTCAGGGAGAGCTATCTAATTTCATTTGGGCCACTAAGGGTGTCAGAATCGGCTGGAAAAAACTTAGTAGAAACAAAGCACAAGGAGGAATCGCCAGCCCGGACATACTCGAATATTGTAGATCTTTTCAGTTCAAGAACAGTAGGATTCTACTGACCAAATGGGATAACTGGCCCACTTACCTAAAGGCACTCATAGGCTCCAAAGAAGACCACTATTTATACAAATTTGGCCATCCGAAATTCTTCAAAAAAATAAAACTTAAGACGATAAAGGCCGCAGCTAGATCTTGGCTGGAGACAAGAAGAATACTAAAAACACCATATTTCAGCAAACATGCGCCAATCTGGGAATAACCAGGCACCCCTGAATGTTTAAAAGATGCACTATCAATCCCTTTAAGAAAGCACAACATAAACCACTTAGGACAGCTCCTAGAAAACAACCGGATTGTGAAATGGGAAACTTTATACGAAGAAACTCAGGGGTCGATATCAAGATTCAAATTCTACCAACTAAACAGCTGGGTGAACACTTTAAAAGAAAAACTGCAAGGTGATGAGATCATTGAACAAAAACTCCTGAACCCAGCTACCTTCAAAAAGGAGGTTTCTTACTGGTACTGGGCCCTTATAAGAGCAGGGGAGGAAGAGTACAAAATGACACAAGAAATTTGGGAGAAAGACATGCCCGGCATGGATCACTCAAACCTTTGGCTTTCCTCAAACGCTATCATGGGCCGGGTAGTAAAATCCACCCCCTGAAGGAAAACCATCTATTCACGATCCACAGATCATACTGGTCCCCAAAAAGGCTTTCTAAAATGACCAGTAATGAACAACAAAGAAAATGCCCGAAATGTGGAGAAGAAAGGGCAGATGATCTACATATGTACCAGGGCTGCACAGTGCTTAACAACTACGGTGACCAGATCAGTAAGATCCTCTCTGACGTAGTAGAGTGTCATATAAAGGTAAGCGCAGAAACTGTTATTTTTGGGATACTATGCAGTGAAACACCCCTGTCTCTAACTAAGGATCAAGAGAATATTCTATTTATCTTGATTCTCCTGGCCAGAAAAGAGATTTGTATATATTGGGTTAAACCACCCCCCCCAAAACACACAGATTGGCTAAATTCCATACTAAGGATATATAACCTTGAGACTCAAAAGAAACGCACAAAAAAAACCAGATTCAGGAATTTGTGGGAAAAGTATAATTTGCGACAATTCAGACGGTCCAATGATTAAAGCAAATGAAACAACGATTTCAAGCTAACCACTTGACCAGAGTAGTCATAATGACTAGCTCCCCCACTGCCGAAAATCGTGTGCCTTTTGGTTCGGACAAAAGAAGGCCCCAATAAAAGGACAAGGCTAGAAAAAGTGTCTTTCAGGAGAATTTCGGGCCCCCCACACCAAAACTCTGAATGAACATTGGGGCCTCCTTACCTTAAGATTATTTGCTCGATGAGGACAAAAAAATAAATAAATAAATAAACTGGCAACCAATGAAACATGCGCTATGTTTCAAAGACATGATCAAATGTGTGTAGTCCAGTGGCAAGCTGTACAGTTGTGAAAGCGTTTTTAAAGTTACATTTTTGTGCAACAAATAATAATAAGTCTTAATTAACTTAATGTCAGATCAGTGTGTTTATTAACATGAATTAGTTATGTCACATTTAGATGGAAACTCCACTTTAGATAAATGGATGCTGCTTCTGCCTTTTCACTCCTGTGTTCAACCCCCCTCCCATCATATTTCTCTGTGCATCTTCTTTTCTCGCATGCTCTGCAAGAGCAAAGACTGCTGAAGTAATGTTTTTCTTACTGTTATGAATACACAGCTTATTAATTAAACTTTTAATGTTTTAGATATGTTGCTCACTAAGGTCTTTCAACTGTAGTTTTGTGGGATAAACGAGCCCTATTCATTTGTATAAACTGGTATTATTAAAATGTTTCAGATTTTGTTCAAACATTTCTGGATGGCCGTGGCACAGAAGAAGTTGGGTGCTTTTTGTGAATGGATAGTGCTAATGTATAAAGATGTTTATGTTATTACTTCTGATTTGCTAAATAGTGGACACATGTGAACATGCTAAAATGAATCTGGAGTATTCGATAATTTGTCATGCAAGAATTGTGCATAAAAACTCCGTGATTCAGGGAGTGAGCCAGATTTTTCCTGCAGATTTTCCTGTTCTAGTAGGGATGCTGTCCGACCCTTAGCTAATTGCGAGAGGAACTGGAGAGGTGGTACTAAGAGGTTCACAGGTTGATAAACATATTTAAGTGCTGTGGACTAATTTGAATTCATTATTTGAGATTGTAGTCCCTATTGATTTGTGGGGAGAATGTAAGGCAGTGGGTGCCTGGCCAACTGACGAAATAGCTAGGGTTGTGCCTAATAATACCCTTTCTGAGAAAGTAGCTAATAAATATCAACAGGTAATTAAGCAATTGAAGAAAACAGGCCCTGAAAAGGATATTAATTGGGTACAATTTTTGAGAAGCTCACTGGAACCGAAGGAGTCAATATATGTCTTTTATGAAAGGCTCAAGCAGATTTTGAAGTTGATGATCCAGAAAAAGATGGTGTCAGTGTTTTGGTTTCTGGTTTTGTTATAGGTGTGCGACCAGAGCTTAGTAATTAAATACAGCAGAGTAATTTGTGCTGGCAGACAACAAGTATAGATGAGATTCCGAAGCTTGCAGAGTATAGTAGTGGTTATTATGATGCAATGCAGAAAAAGATCAAAGAAAAGTTGATGACTGCTCAGACAAACGAATTTGAGAGAGACTCCTGGAACCAAATGGGTTCAAATATAATTTTGTTTAGTCTGGAATAAATGGAATGAACCAAATCCAGGGTGCAGCAGCAGCAATGGGAAATGGTGCGATGTGAATACAATTTGTTGGAAGAGGAATGATAATTGTGAATGTTGAAATGATGAAAAGAAATGCTACTTGGGGGAAATCGGGCACGGAAAATGTGTCGCCAGAAACAAAAAGAATTCAGGGTGATGTTTTTCAAATGCAGATAAATATGATGGCCCCAACTGTCCCAAATCCTAAACAGGGTGTACAGAAATAGAAATCCTTTCTAATGTTGATGCCTTTAGCACGAGTGATGCAGTAAAATATGAGAAATAGTATGCCATATAGTGCAGGTACCAACAAGAATCTATTGAATCAGAATGATGATTCATGAGATAACCATTCACAATATTGGTGTCTGAGGGGAGAGGAGGATAGTTTACTTGGAGCAGTCATAGAGGTGGCCAATATGTTGATGAAGAAGCCAATGCCACCCTGTTTCATTCTTGAATGATACAGGGGCTACCCGTTCTACAGTTGTTCTGTGGAAGTCCCAAACTTCTTTCCTCTTGGGAAGAGAAGTCCACGTTTTAGGGATTAGTTATAATCAAATTGTTAATCAGATTAAAGCAGATGTCTCAGTTAAAATTGGTCAAATGGAAAATAAACCGTGTTCATTTTGTGTGATTCAAGTCCTGCGTATCTAATGGGCAGAGACTTGTGCAAAATGAATTTTGTAATGTATTGCACACTTTATGGTGTCATGATTGAAACCCAAGATAAAGATTCAGTGTTAAACTAAAATCACAAGAATCTAGGGTTCAATTATTCCTGGCTTTAACAAGGGAAGACCTGCCTCTGAATTTAATACATACTGTCACAGGTGAGGGATGGGATTTCTCTAGAAAAGAGATTGGATTAATAAAGAGTGCTGTGTTAGTTAAAATAAACGTGAGACAAGATGCAATTTTCCCAAGAACTAAACAGTATAGGCTTTCAAAAGAAGTAGAGGTAGGAATAAAGCAGGTGACTGAAAAAATGATTGAGCAGGAAACCCTCCTGGAGGTACTTGCTACTCCTTGAAACCCTCCTGTGATGGGGATAAAGAAACTTAGTGGAAAATGGAGAATTGTTTGGGATTTGCAAAAGATAAACAGCATTGTCATCACATGTTGTCCTGCGGCACCGAATCCAGCAGTTGTATTTTGTTTAAAATTCCATCAGATGCAGAATGATATACAGTCATCGACTTATGCCAAGCATTTTTCTTTAACCCTTTGCTTGAAGAGAGCCAGTTTCTCTTTGCATTTTAATTCTAGAATAAAGTTCTTATGTGGTGTAAGATTCCACATGGGTATAAGGAAAGCCCTTCAATCTTTAGTCAAATACTGATGAAGAATTTGAAAATTTGAGGCTACCTTCTAACTCAGTCCTAGTGCAGCATGGAGATGATTTGTTAGTTACATTAAAAAATAAAAGAGGACTGCAAGCTTGATACAATTGTCCCGTTAAATCGTCTAGCTGACAGTGGACACACGGTCTCCCCAACAACAATGCAGTACAGTAAAAGAGAAATAATCTATCTTGGACACCATTTTGAACAGGGTGTGAGAAAAGTCTCACAAGAATACGTTTCTGCAATTTTAAAAATAAGCCCACCAGCCACCAAGAGAAAGATTCTGATGTTTCTCGGCATTTTTGGCTACTGTTTGTCAGTAGATTCTAAACTATATCCAGTACCATTTGACAAAGAATTCTCTGAAGCATTTAAAGAATTGAGAGAATCTGTGTTGTGTACCAGCACTCGGAATGCCAGACTATAATTTAACTATTTTCCTGTTTTGTCAGGAGAGAGGTGGATGTGTTTTATTAATCCTGGCACAGAAGCATGTTGGGTTAATGCACACAGCTGCATATCTATCAGCCATATTAGATCCTGTGGCTGTAAGGCTTCCAGGATGTTTGAAATCAGTTGCAGCTGTTTGTGTTGCCATTGAATAAAGTGAAGGAATAGTGATGGGTCATACTTTAATTATATATGCCCCTCATGCAGTTTTGTGACACGAGCATGAACATATAGCAAATTACAAATAGTATGCTGACTCATAATGAGCAAGTCATCCTTGCAACAGAGAATATTTTTATTAAAAGGTGCAATTTACTGGCTCCAGCAACACTACTTATTTCAGACAGAAGTTGTGTAGACAGGGAAGGTAATGAAATAATGAGTCTGATGATGAACTAGAACATAATTGTAGTTACTAAGTGATGTACCAAACAAAGATCAGATATCAAAGAAACTCCTTTAGAAATGTCTGAGATACCAATGTGGAACATTGGGAGCTGCCTGTGCAAAATCTTTCATTTCTGAGACCCTGTAAGCATCCTTAAGCCGAATGTAACCTCATCACAGGTGACATAATTTGTAGCATTAACAAGAGCTTGCTGCTTATCAGAAAATTAAAAAGCGATATTCTACACAGACAGCAAGTATGGATTTGGAGTTGATCCTGAGCAGTCAGATATGGTCATGGAGGTGCTTTATGACATCTTCGAGAGCTCCCATAAAAAATAGTGCTTACATATTGAATTTAATGAAAGCAATGCAACAGCCAAAGGAAATTGTGGTGGTCAAGTGTGTCACCCATAAGGCTAGCAAGCAGCTAGTTCACCTGGCAAAAATTATGCAGACCAGAAGTCAAAGTACTGTGCATTACAAGATGAGACAGTGGTGCAGGAAAATTAAAAAGATAAGTCAACAATAAGTACCAAACAAAAATTCTGAAAATGTAAATAGTTTCTTTATGAGTTTAATTCAGCTCCTTTGAGTGAGTTGAGAGACTTGCAGGAGAAAGCCACAGATGATGAGAAAAAGAAATGGGAAAGATTGGGTTACAAGAAAAATTATCAAGACCTTTATGTTAATACCGAGAACAAATACAGCCTCCCAGACGTAATACTGTATCCAATAGCAAAATAACAGCAAAAACTAAATCCACGCAGGCAATGATAGCATGATGAGTATATTTAGGAAATAGTGGGAAAATACAAGATTCAGAAATGTACCTGAGGACATAAAATATGTGTTTGGTGTGTCAGAGAAATAATCAAGGAAAAAGGGCCTTAACGGTGATGAACCACAATGGTAAATCAGAAAGCCCATTTCACGACTTCGAGCAGATTTTTTAGAGTTGCCACCATACAATGGCTATAAGTACATCTTGGTCATTGTCTACTTATTCTCGAATTGAAAAACATGAAAAGCCTAATGCCCACTTTCAAAGCTGGATTAAGAGTGAAGAACTGTTGCCATGTAAGAAACAAAAGAATGAGTGACAGCAAGAAGAAGTATTCTCTGATCCCAACAATGAGAAGTTGCAGTTGAAAATGTAAGTCACTCAAACCCCCAGAGGAAGAAAGCAGTTTGCAGTAAATTGTACTTACAAAGCTGATCAAAGTTCAAGTGCAAGTTCAAGCTCTTCAGAGACTAAAGAAGCTCGTACAAAGACTGTTGGTGACACAAGTAACGTTGAAGAAGCTATTCCAAGGAAAATAACTTGTAAGAGGATGTTTTGTGAACCAGAGAAGTTTGAAAGACCATTAGATTCTGATACCAGTGGAAATGAATCACCTGTTGCCAAAAGATCAACAAAGAGAAGAGTTACAAGTCCTTCACCTAAATGGGTATTTCTAGCTACAGTGTCAGAAGAAGAAGAGCCAAAGTTAAAAAGTTCCAATCCAGTGATTCATTGTCAGAAGAAAAACCACTTTGAAATAGTGAAACAAGACTGTTGAGAAAGAATTAGATTAAGAAACAGTTGTAGAATGAGAAAAGAATTAAACACAGAACTGAAATTAACTTTTGAGAACAGAAACAAAGAAGATTATTTAGAATTTTTGTTTTGATTGTTTTACAGAAAAAAGAAGAAATACATTATTGTTTAAAGAAAAATGTTGTTACCATTGGATTTTTGAAGTATCAAGATCATTTTTTGACTCAACTAGAAGATGGAGAATAGCAAATGCTGTAACATTTTAGGGTTAGTGATTATCTTAACAATATGATGCGTCTTAGTGGGACTATTGTTGTGCTTATTGGCTCCGGTGGGATAAGCTTCTGTGAATGTCGAATTAACCACTGTTAGGAATTAATTGAAACATATTAGACTAGAACATAAAGGGAATTTAGTTAGTAGGTTTCAAGGTAAGATCTATACTAAAATTATCAATGAATGTATAAATATTATGAAGATCAAGGGATACACTTTCCTTCCTACGTCTGCTAGTGAGGGCTCAACAAGTTTACAGCTTCCGATCTCATTTGCTCTATCACGCAATGTGCATGTTGATATAGTTAATAATTATGCATTTCTTGTTCCTATCTAACAGATTTCAATGTGTCTTTCGAAGATTTACCTAGACCAGAAGAAAACATAGCTATTAAATATGAAACATTCTTAAGGGTGATGGTACAAAATAAGCATGAAACTAAAATTACTAAGCAGGGTTATGTATGCGCTTTGAACAGTAAAGCCCATCGTTTTATTGGAAAATATAATGAGATGGGAGTAAAGACTGTAAGAATTTGGGAAGAAGAAAAGGTTATAATGGAGCAGATTAAAGAAGAGGAAGAATTTAATTTGTTGATTTTGCATCATAAGTTGATGATGGAGCATGAACGAAAGAGTAAATTATGCATAGTACGGCATAGTCCTTTGAAAGGGGGTGAGGTTGAATATGATAAAGTGAGTGTGAAAGAATTTATGAAGAAAGTGAAAAATATTTGTTAATTAGAGAGCCAATACTGAGAGAAATTCATTATGTTTGTGGGAAAACTGCTCATTTGAATTTGGCACATACCTGGTTGGGGTCTTTTTATTTGCTTTTAGTGTTCCCTAGAGTTCATCATATGAGTGAAATGGATAGTGAAATTGGTATGAGAAGAGTGAAACTCAGTTTTGGACAAGTAGTTTTAGATCTATTACGTGCTATAATTTCTTCTGTAGGCATGGCAATTTATGATGTAAAAATCAGAAATCTCCTTTTTGTACATAAGCTTTCAGTAGATATAGAAAGAACATTGAAGCAGGTAAATGCAAAGATGCTGGCTATTAGGGCTATGGTTATGCAGAATTATTAGCATTTTTATTTATTTATTTATTTTCTCGCAGAATTTGTAAGGTATAAAAGGCCAAGAGGTGTTGTCCATAGATACCAGTTAATAGTAAAGTTATTAATTCCTATATCACTAATATTACTAGCATGTCGCATAAAATTCAATCTTTCAAAGAGCATGTCTTACGGGAAATTATAGATTCCTGGTTTAGTGGAATAAGAAAATGTTTTAGCAAACTTGGTCAAAGGTTAGATAGACTGGGAAAGAGCACTCTACAACTAATCCGAACACTTGTAAAATTTATAATGGTCTGTGCAATTGTCCTGTTCCTTTTCATTAAATGTTCTTAGTGTCTGTTGAAAAAAAGAAGAAAAGAAAAGCAGTAGTTTAAAGAGGAAAAGACCAGAGGAGTATGAGATGGATAACATCAAGGACTGTGTCTACAACCTACTACAAATGACAGACGAGAATTCTAGAAAGAAGTAGAAAGGGATACAGACTGAATGAATTTCAGACTAATAAAGTTATTAATAGGTTTTTAGTGATTGTATAGAATAATCGGAGGGAGGAAACTTTGAAAGCGTTTTTAAAGTCTACATTTTTGTGCAACAAATAATAATGAGTATTAATGATTTTTAGGTAGAATCACGTACACAAAGGATGAATGATAATGATTGCAGTTGAAACAAGTTTAATATGAGGCTTAGAAGTGTGTTTATTAACATGAATTAGATATGCCACATCGATCATAACGAACACAGTTCAACTATTTGCGAGACTATCAGGGCTAGGTATCAATTGGGGGAAATCTTGCATATTCTCCTTTGCCGCTGACACAGCTGCCCCCCTTCTGGTTGTTGATGGCGCATCAGTGACTTGACAGCCGGTCATGTTTCGCTACTTGGGAATAAGGATATATCATACAGATCGGGATATCTTAGATGGCAATCCAACCAGAGCAGTCATGCCTCTGAAGTCACAAATAGAATTCTGGAAAACACTCAGTCTCTCGGTTGCAGGCAGGGTGGCGCTCATAAAGATGGTGATGCTCCCTCGCCTGTTGTACTATTTTACTAACCTCCCACTCTACCTACCAGCGTCCTTTTTTGCTCCTTGGAAGGTACACTGAGAGATCTCATATGGTGCAACACACAATGCAAGGTGGCCCTCGCAAAGCTATATTTGCCCCAGTCGCAGGGAGGGCTAACACTAACGAACATGGAACACTATTATCTGGCATCCCAGATACAATGGGTGGCAGGCTGGGTGGCGGAACTACACCTAGCCGACACAGCGGGTTGTGGTCCCCCATGCATGGTAGATAGACTTTTGAATATTTTCCATCCATACACTGGGCCACACAAATCACTTTCCTTATTGGTACAGGTAGCTCAGAAGTGTTTCCGTCAAGCTTTATACCTCACTAGACACATCACACCTTATGCACCAGCCATCCCGTTGCTGGGTATGCTAAGGGATGGAGGCACGGTCAGAATGGCAGAGCTCACAGCTTGGCATGAGGCAGAGATCTGCACGCTGGGAGACCTTTATACAGATGGTGCTATATGGTCATTTGCTGATTTGACTGGTGAAGAGGGAGTTCCTCCTGGACTCTTCTTAAACCATGCTTCTTGGATAAGCACCCTGGGCACCACCGAGGCAACATCTCACAGGAACCACAAACACATTTATTGATGCAATACATACAATTGATGGGCACGGGACGGCACCTTATTAAATGGTTTGCGGAATCGATTCGTGAATACTTTGTAACTGATTTGGGACCCCTGCGGAACGATGGGAGTTAGACTTGGCCCGACAGTGCACACCTAAAGAATGATGCTAGAGAGCCCCAGACAGATTCCTCGAAATGCCAGGTTTCACCTGATTCAATTTTATAGAGTCCACAGAGCATACTTATCCCCAGACAAAATTAACAGGTATTTTAACAGAGCAGATGCATGCCCTAAGCTACACAACTATTGAAGAGGAGTGATACTCCTTTTGTCCACAAGCACTGACAGGGCACTCCCAAATATGTGGGAAGCCTGCGTCACAGGGATATTTGCCAGGGGAAGATTCCACAGACACCCCAGCACCGACTGACTTGAATCACACGCAGGCTGACATCATAGTCATCATACAGTGTGGTCTGGAGTGGTCCGGAGTGCGCAGTACATGTTAACCACAATAGACTTGAGTGCAGGACCATGTAAAGAGGCCTAACCAATTTAACCTGCAAAAGGGTCACGGTGGTCGCGGCCACGCACTTCCTTCCCCCGCCTTGGCCCAGCCCAATTCCTCCCCACACTATTTGTTGTTATGAGTTTTGGGATTATATATATATAGCTGTTTGATCAATAACCTTGATGATACAGCATAGTTGCAAAGAGTCACTAGCAGCGACCCTATCAAACATGCGCACATGCAGGTGGGCACCTCTCGTATGTATATAAATTGATCTGTTACAGTTATATGCTATCATGATGTGCGAGCTCTGTTTGTTGCAAGACTTAATGCTGTATGGACATAAATGGGCACATATGTTATCTGCCAACATACCAGTGTATCGCCAGAGATAATATGTTTTTGAATGTAACTGATGCTTTTGTAAGTAACATGTAAGCTTGCAATATGCATAATCAATCTTAAAAAACCTAATAAAACAGATCAAACAAAAAAAAATGAATTAGATATGCCACATTTAGGTGAAAACTCAATTTTGGATAAAAAGGATGCTGCTTCTGTCATGCGCTTCTGTGTTTACCCCTCTCCACATCAGGCTCCCATGTGCATCTTCTCTTCACAAAGGCTCTGTATGAGCGAATACAGTTGATGTTATGTTTTTCTCACTCTTATACATATAAGACTTATTCATTAAACTTATAGGGGCAGATTTACAAGCCCTTTGCACCACTTTTGCGTCACTTTTCCCATGTTAAAAGTGGCGCAAAAGTGGTGCAAGGGGCTTGCAAATCTGCCCCATAATGCTCCAGATATGTTGACACACTCACAGTCTTTCTGCTGTAGTTCCGTTGGATAAACGAGTCCTATTCATTTATGTGACCTGATATTAATAAAGTGTTCCATCTTTTGTTCGAACATCTCCAATCACAGTGACATGGAAGATGTTGGGGGCTTTCTTAGAATGTAATAGTGCTAAAGTATAAAGATGCTGACGTTATTCCTTATGATTTGCTAAAGGGTTGATACATGCAATAATGCTATGCTGAATCTGCAGTTTTTGCGGTGTAAACACTGTTTGTAATACCCCTTGTTACTGGGGATGAGTCAGATTTTTCTTGCTGACTTACCTTTTCTATTGGGTATGATGGATGACCCTTTTCTGGTTTTGCTGCTTACTTGAGACTTAGAATAATTTTTGAGTTTTGACTACTCTGTAATAACTTTGAGATCGAGCCTTCGTAGTATTCATTCTGTACTGCTAGATTTTTGTAATGAAATCCTTTAACTTTTCCTTCTGATCTAAAAATCAATTCTTGAATTGCCCAGTTACTTATTTCATGGCAAGGCCCGGAGGCCAATATTATGCATAGTTGCTTTACTGCACTCATACACAACCGCAACAAAGAACACCACCTTAGAATCAGAACACTCTACATTCCAGAACATTCTTGAACATGCATAAATATTCAGCCATCTTCCTTCCTTGTTGCTGCTCATACACACAGATAAGTACTTCCATTGAGTTACTGTATGTATGACAGGGAATATTGAGTGAATTACAGCTTGTAAGGTTTTGCTTGATTATTAAGGATTTGCTTGTTGGTGGATATATATTGTTATTTTATTAAGATTTACATTTTGGGGTATGTTTAAGGAATCAAGTGTGTATGAATGGTGATTTTATACAACTGAATTAAATTGTTTTCGAGGTAAAGTAGCAATTGACTTACATTTTAACAAGGTCAGCGTGAGACAGAGATAAGTCGTGTGACAGTTCTCTGGGGTTGGCGCGCATATCCGCTTGAGACTCAGTTCTTTTGCTTTGAAGCGGTGTTCACGGCAAACGCAGCGCGAGTCAATTGTGGGCAATAGAGAGGCAGGGACGTAGCAGAATGCTGCGCGCCTCGTAAAGAAGGTATCTTTTGACTGTTTGGAGTCGCCATACACACGCAATTAATGTGCATGCCATGGCCATTTTGAAGTTTTGGGAAGTAGTAATAAGAGAATAAGGAGAAAAGGAAGGCAATGCTTTAGGAATTAATAAGGATTTGGAATGTGAAATAACTGGCAGGTGAGGAGAAACTTGTGTCAATGCTTAGGGATACTAAAACATTTTTGAGAAGCTGGAAATAACATTTTGGGAAGAATGACTAAATCTGTAGAGTATCTGGAGCTGGACAAAAAAATGAGGAGTTATGTGAATAAGGCCTTTGGGGATTTATTAGGAGAAACTTATGGATAAGGGAGGAAGATCAGAGGATGTGATGGAGAATGATAGATATTGGTCAGGTGAGGAGATGGATTCAAGGGAAGGAAGTTTGGTGTGGTAGGTCAAGAGAGAGCACAAAAAAGCACAATGAGGTGCAAAAAGCTAAAAATGTAAAAGGTACTACGCGAATAAAGGATAACGCTATATTGGCAAAGAAAATGGGTCACAAATAGGTGGCTTGTGACAGGTGTTCTAATAGTGGAGATGTGGACCAAAGTTGTTCATCAGATTTGTATGATATGGATGAGGAATATATTAAGCCTAAGAGATGTAAGGTTGTATAGGTGTTTAAGAAAAGATAGTTTTTAGATCCCTTGGGAGAAGAAATGTTTGATCGGCTTTTAATACAACATCCACTATCACCACAATGGACCCTGTGAAAAATGTGGCAAGGTATATTGAGTACTGAATAAGGGCGAGAAATGCCTAAGGATACGGAAAGGTCTAAGATCAGAGTGTCCAAGACATACGTTCGAGTTTAAAGTGGTTTATACTCCTGAGTTAGCTTCAAAGATGTTGATGTTTTTAAAAAAAGGTCTATCTATGATCCAAGGAAAGGACTGGATAAAGGACTCAAAGGATGTCACAATAGGCTTTTGGACGTGTTGGTCTCATTGACTAGTGTGTTTGATATATGTGAGAAGGCTTATTTGAATAATATCGGTGTTAATGTTGTGGAAATGTGTCAGTGGATTCAGATGGCAGTTTGTCTATAGGGAAACACAAATGTAGCCCTTTGTATTGAATGACGGAAAAGTATTTTAATTAAAATTGATCCTAAGTTGTCTGATCTGGCCAGCAAGAAATTTGGATCAAATTGTAATGGAATGCTGTTTGGAGAAGAGTTTGTTAGAGATATGTCTAGCTATGCAGTCACATTTAATACAACCCAAAAAGGAAAAAAATATATAAGGAAGGTTTTTGGAAGGTTTTTGGAAGGGCCATGAAAATGCGGTGTCGATTTCTCAGTTGTGGACAAGGAATTACTTGTGTGTTTTTCACACGTGGATATAGACCCTTCAGCTATCAATCAGAAATGCAGAATGTTTATCTGCTTAAACCTTCCACCCATCTATGCCCCCTGTTCCATACCACTCATCATCCTTTAAAGGCATGAAAACCCCTGCTCTCTGGTTGTCAGTGGGTTATAGCAATAGGTGGCTGCTATCCCACCTTTCCCAGGCGCCTCCTCCTCTATTCTACGTTCACATACTTACAAGAAAATGGATGCAGCCCGAGATCAAGAAACACATTCATTGTAAGTGTCTCCACCTTTAAACCTTACCTAGGGTGCTGCTCTTCTGTCGGTACACATTACTGTTTTCCTGTTTTGACTTCACTGGCTTCCTGAACTGTATTATTTTTCCTTTCACAACCTAAATTCGTATCTAAAAGTCTGAACTCTCTGCTGTCAGGCTTGATTACTTTTTGTAATTGTGGAACAGAATGCACTACCATCCCAAAATTCTGATATCAAATGGTAGCTAATAGCTTGCATGATTGGCTAAATGGCAGCTTCCATGACCGCGTCTATTATACTTAAGCGCCCTATCCCTCGCTCCTTTTCACTTCAAATAAATGCTTTGAAGAAGTGAGAAAACCCCCTACTCTGATCTTCAGGAATGGCATCTACACTTCCCAAAAAATGGCATATGAGAGACACCGACTCCCATCCATAGTTCTCCCACGGAGTAGAGTGCTACAAAAGAGATTAAGGGCCATATGTATCATGCAAATTCGCAATCGCAAAGGCCGAAATTCGCAGAATTTCGGCCTTTGCGAATGCGAATTTACTAAATGGAATGTATGAAGAGAAACTGGTGCAAAATAAGGAATTGCAAAATTTGCGATTCCTTATTTTGCAATTGCATTTAAGGAATCGCTATTTGAGAATCGCAAATGGGTATCTTGATACATATGGCCCAATGTGCCTTGTCGGGTTAAAAAGAAAAAAGCTGTATATATATGCAATTACATTGACCAATTGGCTTGTACTCTCCACTAAACCTCCATTGATTTTCACTCATGTCCTTGTATACCTCTTCCCTCTTCAGTGTTTTAGATGTTCTTAATATGTTCTCTAACATTCTGGAAATCCTTGTGAGATTTGTTTATCTGCTCTGTGATGTTGCTTAAACCCGGCCTGAAATATAATTTTCTCTTTACCATATTTTCAGTCTAACCATGACTCTTGGATTTCTATGGCTATTTTAAAAATTAAAACTTACGTATGTACCATACATTGTCCATTTTGTTCTATATTAAAAGTATTTTAGATAAACGTCAATAACTTTACTAACTGTAGCTAAACTAATGATATATACACATATATATATATATATATATATATATATATATATATATATATATATATATACTGTTATTTACACTAACAAAACATGTATACTAAGAATCGAATGTTCCTATCTGCACCTGCACTAAATGAAAAACTATGCTAAAACAACAAGCATGCTAACTTTTAATATTGCAACCCTCATATGTAAATATATTATGTATCTTTATTAAAAGTATAACTTTATTACTTGTGTAACTTTACTGGGTACTAGTTACGATACTGGAGGAAGTATACTAAAATGCAAACACAGTAACTTTGCATTATCTGCGTCTCTGTTCTTTAAATGTAATGTTACAATAATTGGGAAATTGAACTGTGTAACATGTGCTATATGTATTAATTTTAAACTGTGTTGAGTTATTTATGTTTACTACTAGAGAACCTGAGAGACAGTGTGAAGTCGCCATTAAATGCCAATAACCTATTCTACTTCTGTCTGATAGTGTAGTGTCAATTTCCTACACTTTGTTAAGTACCTGTACAGCATGGCCATATTGATTAAGTAGCTTTATTTACACAATATCAACACTAAAAGTCTGTTTTGATGATGTCAGGTGTGGTCTTTGTTCGTGGTAGATGTGCAGAATTCCGGATCAGAGGTAGAATGGGATGTATGAAATCAACAGGGTGTCACAGCGGGCGAGTTGGTCTAAATGGACTGGGACAAAGTCAAATCACATGTCAGGTGAACAGTGTCCAAAGTATCTCACCTTCCATAGTCTGGGAGCACCATATGATGATCATATAAGAGCAGATTTTTGAACTGGGTCATGATTGCGAATTTCCAATTGTCCAGCACCATGGTCAGGTTGGCGCATCCCTTTAAGTTGACTTTCTCCGCTTTAAAAAATAAAAAGAAGCATATTAGTTACTGTACGTTTAGGTTGTTACAATGCAAGATTCGTGTGAACAAGAGGAACACTTCACTCTTCCCAAATCAAGAATTTGTTTTACATGCAAGAACCCATTGCATGTAGAACATAGGTGTAGTCAAAAAGTGAAAGTAGTTACTCATATAAGGCACAGCATATAGAGAGAGGTAGGTTCCAGGAAAATCCAGGCAGTTTATGGCAAGAGCCACTAATGGGTGATTTAAAGCCAGTGACACATACTTAGGCTTCTGGAAGCCGCTCCAGGCTCACCCTGTCTCATGTGTTTTTCATACATCCTGCTGGCAGGATCAGTACCAAGACGTTTGTTGGTCAGCCAAAATAGATTTTACATGCTGGAGAATTTCCATACGCTGATAAGGGCAATTTTCAGACCTTTTTCTTTTAGTAATTTGCAATCACCAATAGGTTGCTCCCTTATGGGGGCTAATACTCGGGCTTTTAGATAAGGTTTATTTTCTCATGCACCCACCACGAGCTCCAGTAAATGTTCCCATCTGCAAGAAACGGAGGACTATGGATGCTCCAACACCGCTGTTTTTAGCTGCACACCTGAACACCCCTATAAGCACGAAGGGCAGGAGGTGCATGGATCCTCATGGAGATGCAGTTTCATGTTTTTCAGGCGAGTGACTGCAGAACATAGAAAATAGCAGAATGCATGGGAGTACCAATGTCAAATATGTCTTTGATATTTAATATGGTTTCATCTGGACATCACTTTTAATTTTCTTTCCGTCCTTATAATCTCCGAGGATTGGGCCTAAGAAATATCTGTCATTCTTTAGAACAGGGCTCCAATCCAAATCACACGTTTAGAACATATCAGGATTCCAGGAGGAGTGCCTGAATGTTATCTGTTGAGTGGGAGGGGGGGAGGGGGGAGGGTGCCCTGTCTGTCAATCCATTGGCATTCTACTCTATCTTTCCAACCTGACATGTGTTGATGGAATTCTGGTCTTGAACAAGTTAATTCAACACAGCAGTCATTACACAACATCTCACTCTGAGACCATGCGAGGCGACTAAGAAGTTGGAGGAGCGCTCACTCCCGTCCTACCGTCTGCTCTGTAGTCCCACTCCGAGGGCTGGCGCGTCTGTTTCACGGCGAGGCTCAGGGCCGCCCCAAGGAGCAGCAGGAACACTGTCCTCTCCATTCGAAGGCTGTACCTGCAAAAAGTGAACGTTTTACAAAACGTTAGCTCATGTGAGAACTCTAATCCTCCATCTGGAGCGCATCTGGACGACATCTGGAACAAGTACAGAACAGGTTCACATGCTCCTCCATGACGCACACACATTCATGCTTCACGGATTACACACTTCCGCCTTTGAGTTGAGTTAAAAAAAAGATGTGCTTGAGAAATATAAGAGATAGGGTGAGAGAATCCAGACTGCTCACAAGGAACCTATTCTTTTTTTTCTTAAAAAGATATTTCTTCTAATTACTACAATATCTTATTGTGCTTGCTATTTCTACAATGTATATATTATCGTCTGCATCACAGCCAGTGAGTTGAAAGGTCACAGTGTACACCAGTGTCCTGGTGTATCCTGAGAGGAGTCCCTTGGGTGCATCGTTCACCTTTGTGTATTTTGGGACGCAGGAACCCTCATAAGGAAACAGCCTGTGTTTGCATGTTGTGTGTGTATATATATATTTATATATGGGATTAACAGTGCATTCATTTGGCAGCACGCACTACGCAATTAACATCGTAAAGACTACATCTACAATAATGTAAAGCGAGTATAAGCCGAGAGGGGCGTGTATTTAAAAAGGCGCAGGTGTGCTTTGAACTATTGCTGCTTTGTGAATCTGCCTACGCCAGTGATCAAAGGCAATGCTGCTCGAAACATGTTTGGAAATGTGGAAATGAGGCAAGCTGAATAAATATGCCTGAAAGGATACTGTCTGCAAACCTTTCTTTCTGCCAACAGATGGAAATTCGACAACGTATGAGGCCCTCGAATGCAGAGATTTTCATACACAGGGTTTTAATGAAGTTTTTATAAATATCTTATAAATATTTTATGAATATTTTGTAAGTAATTTTATAAATACATTATTGTCCATATATCATCAAAGTATTCAAATACCCCAATGTTTTAACAACTACTGGTAGAACCCCAAGAATTTTACCATTTTACCACTTATGGGCTACCATCTTCTTCTTCTAAACACATCGCCAAAATATGTAAACATATATTCATACGTGTGAACTAGAAAGCACAGGCCTGCTATAACAAGGATCACCACTCCATCCGGGGATAACAAGAGTACTTTACTGTGAAAATTGCCAACACCACTCTAAATTTTGACAACATGATTAAAATTGTACTTAATGAATGCTTTTAGAAAATGGCAGCTATTGATTGCCTTTTCACAAATGTTTTTAAGTGGGTGAGTGGTCTAGTCTATTTTATTAGAAACAAACAAGGGATCAATTGCACTTGTCACTTTAAATAGACTTCCTAGACGGTAGGACTCTATGGTCCAGTTGAAGGCATCAGCCAAAACGCGTTGACCGTCCTTTTGTGCTGCACATGGTGTGAGAGAATAAAAATAAAGTTACCTTGAAGGAAAACTGCCGTGCTGTGGACATTCTCTGTGCTGTGGATACTCCGTGGGGCTCTGCTGAGTTGTTCTGCTAATATATATAGCTATGTTGAGCTACGTTAAAATTGTCAAAAATTACCTGCAGTCAACCAGCGAACTGAATATGTGGCAGGCGTAATCTCTTGAAAAAGTTTCCAGCAGAAACGAAACATGTCGACAAAACGCTGTGTCCTGTTCACCCTGCACGAATAAATGGTCAAAGGCAAGGTTGTGGCGACTCATCTTTCTCCCGTGGGAGACACCCTGTTGCATAAAACATCAGCGTGATTTACCTGAAGAGGTACGCACAACCTAAACGCAAGGCAAAATTGTGGTGATTTGATTTTCTCCCGTCGGAGATATCTTGTTGCAAATAATATCAGCGTGGTTCACCTGAAGAGGATGCCTACGGAACGAAGCGCCATGCAGCCCCGCACCTGAACCTCCCTTGTTTGAACCGTTACTCGGACTAGGGGTCTGCGGTGCTCCCGGGGACTGGACTCCGGTATCCGGCCCCCATTCAATCCGAAAAGGGGATTGACAGAAGGGGGAACCAGCATCATGACATCGGAGCAGAGGTTTTAAAAGTGGCAGGCACCACAACAGGACAATCATCCATCACCCACTGAAAAAAACATTTTACAAATCGGACGCTGACCATACTACAGGTACCAGAATGCCATCTACAAACGGAAGTGATTCTTAAGGGGCGGAGCTATGTTGAGCTACGTTAAAATTGTCAAAAATTACCTGCAGTCAACCAGCGAACTGAATATGTGGCAGGCGTAATCTCTTGAAAAAGTTTCCAGCAGAAACGAAACATGTCGACAAAACGCTGTGTCCTGTTCACCCTGCACGAATAAATGGTCAAAGGCAAGGTTGTGGCGACTCATCTTTCTCCCGTGGGAGACACCCTGTTGCATAAAACATCAGCGTGATTTACCTGAAGAGGTACGCACAACCTAAACGCAAGGCAAAATTGTGGTGATTTGATTTTCTCCCGTCGGAGATATCTTGTTGCAATTAATATCAGCGTGGTTCACCTGAAGAGGACGCCTACGGAACGAAGCGCCATGCAGCCCCGCACCTGAACCTCCCTTGTTTGAACCGTTACTCGGACTAGGGGTCTGCGGTGCTCCCGGGGACTGGACTCCGGTATCCGGCCCCCATTCAATCCGAAAAGGGGATTGACAGAAGGGGGAACCAGCATCATGACATCGGAGCAGAGGTTTTAAAAGTGGCAGGCACCACAACAGGACAATCATCCATCACCCACTGAAAAAAACATTTTACAAATCGGACGCCGACCATACTACAGGTACCAGAATGCCTTCTACAAACGGAAGTGATTCTTAAGGGGCGGAGCTATGTTGAGCTACGTTAAAATTGTCAAAAATTACCTGCAGTCAACCAGCGAACTGAATATGTGGCAGGCGTAATCTCTTGAAAAAGTTTCCAGCAGAAACGAAACATGTCGACAAAACGCTGTGTCCTGTTCACCCTGCACGAATAAATGGTCAAAGGCAAGGTTGTGGCGACTCATCTTTCTCCCGTGGGAGACACCCTGTTGCATAAAACATCAGCGTGATTTACCTGAAGAGGTACGCACAACCTAAACGCAAGGCAAAATTGTGGTGATTTGATTTTCTCCCGTCGGAGATATCTTGTTGCAATTAATATCAGCGTGGTTCACCTGAAGAGGACGCCTACGGAACGAAGCGCCATGCAGCCCCGCACCTGAACCTCCCTTGTTTGAACCGTTACTCGGACTAGGGGTCTGCGGTGCTCCCGGGGACTGGACTCCGGTATCCGGCCCCCATTCAATCCGAAAAGGGGATTGACAGAAGGGGGAACCAGCATCATGACATCGGAGCAGAGGTTTTAAAAGTGGCAGGCACCACAACAGGACAATCATCCATCACCCACTGAAAAAAACATTTTACAAATCGGACGCTGACCATACTACAGGTACCAGAATGCCATCTACAAACGGAAGTGATTCTTAAGGGGCGGAGCTATGTTGAGCTACGTTAAAATTGTCAAAAATTACCTGCAGTCAACCAGCGAACTGAATATGTGGCAGGCGTAATCTCTTGAAAAAGTTTCCAGCAGAAACGAAACATGTCGACAAAACGCTGTGTCCTGTTCACCCTGCACGAATAAATGGTCAAAGGCAAGGTTGTGGCGACTCATCTTTCTCCCGTGGGAGACACCCTGTTGCATAAAACATCAGCGCGATTTACCTGAAGAGATACGCACAACCTAAACGCAAGGCAAAATTGTGGTGATTTGATTTTCTCCCGTCGGAGATATCTTGTTGCAATATATATATATATATATATATATATATATATATATTCCAACACCACGTCTCAGCAGCGGAAAGCAGCTCCCGCCCCCGCTGCAAGAAACCTCTCTCTCGCTCTCTCTATCTATATATATATATCACCTACTGGCGGTCGCCAGTAGGTAGTTATAGTTAGGATCTACTTTCCATAGAAAATCCGCAACATTCTATTGGGAATAACTTTGGCGCCGGTGGACGAATCTTTGCGAAGTTCTCTAAGAAGTTGGCTCGCTCCGCTCTGCTCCTTCCCTGAAAGTTTGGGGGGGATTCGTCAAGCGGGGGCTGAGATAAAAGGGGGGTCCCAAAACGTGTTTTCCCCATGTTAATTTCCATAGGGCGGTTGGACTTCTTTTTAGCACGAACGGCTGAATGGATTTCCACCAAACTTGGCAAAGTTGTAGGGACTGGTAGCCCGATGTGCCTTTGCTATGTCTGAAGATATGTGCTCCATTGGATTTTGAGTAATTTAGGTTAAAAAAAATATATATATCTATAAGCGCGCCCCGGTACGCGCACCGGGGCGCGCACCGGGGCGCGTACCAGCGCGCTACGCGAGTGGAAAGCTGATTGGCTCTCGGGTGTCTGTCAACATTCCAAACAGTCCGGAGCGGCCGCCATCTTGTGTCTCGGTAGGATCGAGACACAAGAGGTGGCAAAAACAAAGGGGGAAATGACCAAAAGGGGGCAGGGTAGACCCCCCTGACCCCATAGTTTTGATGTGGGGGCCATAAAAGGGCTTCGCGGGTCAAAAAAAAAATATTTTTTTTTCGATTTTCGCGGGGGGAGCGCCTGGTACGCGTACCGGTGCGCGTACCGGTACGCGTACCCTGGAGAAAAAAGAATGACAGAGTTTTTTTAAAATGTAGCATTTTTTATAAATTAGAGGTAGTTCTAAAAAGAACTGTTTTTTTTATTCTTTTTGTTGTTTTATATTTTTTTATTGTTTTTTTTAACATTTTTTACTTTTTTTGGCTTTTATGAAGAATTTTATATTTTTTTGTATTTTTTATGGGGACAAACAAAAAACAGGGAATTGTAAATGGCTCAACTGGAGCAAAAAAAAACAGGAAAAAATTAAGGTTTCTTTGGGCACTTGTGGTTGTCACCAGCAAGGTTGATGAGATTAATACTTTGCTCACCATACGTAATTGTTTTTCCACAAAATATACAAACGATTTTGCATCCACCAAACTTGGTTTGTATGTTTGGGACCATCTCCCTTGCCTCTGGACCCGATGGAGTGGGTTCTTTGCTTGTTGAGGTTCTGGAAGACGATTGGGGAAGATTTCTGCACAGTTCTCTCACCTCTGCTGCAGAATAGTTATTGGGGTGCAATCGTTGCATGTGGCGAATCATTGTGTGATTCCCAAATGAATATTTTTTGGCAGGGTTCCCCTGGATAGTACAGTGCCACAGATGAGACAGGTCACTTTTGCAGCGTTTACCTTCTTTGCACCCCTTGGGATTTTAAAAAACTCCCATATAAAGTGCTCCTTAGGTTTATATGGGGGATTGTCTTCAGGCAGGAACTGCCTTCTCTCATCCTCCTCCTCCTCCTCTTCTTGTTCACCACCAATGTGATGTTGTGGTGGTCCTTGTGGTGGTGGTGGTGGTGCAGATGCTCCAGCTGCTGCTGCTACTGTAGCCATTTCTCTATCAATAGAAGCAGGTCTTCCTCACTCAAAGAACAAAGTGAGAATGAGGAAAAAAGGTGGGGGCTTTCATCATTTGGAAAACAAAACTGTTCTGAACCAATGAAAAGTGTTATTTTCAGGTCACATGACCCGGGCTTTCATCATTTGGAAACCAAAACTGTTCTGAACCAATGAAAAGTGTTATTTTCAGGTCACATGACCCGACGCGCTTACGCTACGCGCCCCGGTGCACGCCCTGGGGCGCTCCCGGCGGCGCTTACGTTGCGCGATCGTATGTGCTCGGGCGCTTCCGGGTGCGCTTACGCCGTACGTCATAAAACGCATCACGTGGCTACGCGATTCGTCACGATGATGTTTTCGTTCGCGGCAATGGCGCTAACGGGACGCTCACCGGTACGCACACCGGGGCGCACCATAACACTGCGCTTACCCGTGCGTTCACCGGTACGCGCACCGGGAGCACACCAAGGCAAAAAAAAATTTTTTTTAAAAAGGGAAAAATATAAATAAAACAAATAGTATTACATAAATATACAATATAGGATTTATTATAAAAAATATTATATTTCATAGCTATAGAAATTAGCTATTAAAAAACCTATGAAATTCACTGAAAAAGCATAGGTTTGAGGCCCTATATATAGTTAGGAATTAGCATTTACAAAACCTATGAAATTCACTGAAAAAACCATAGGTTTCACACCAGTTATAGTTAGGAATTAGCATTTAAAAAACCTATGAAATTCACTGAAAAAACCATAGGTTTCACACCAGTTATAGTTAGGAATTAGCATTTAAAAAACCTATTAAATTCACTGAAAAAACCATAGGTTTCACACCAGTTATAGTTAGCTGGAAATTTTACTCGCATAAAACCATTGAAATTCCCACGTTATAGTTAGTTGGACTCACTATAACTTGCGCGTGCAATGCACTGCTGATGACGTCACATATTACATCACTCATGACATGGTCAGTGACATCACTCATGACATCATTGATGACACCATCCAGTGAATGTGTGTCTTTTTAAAAAATAAATATGTGTTATATATGTATATGTAAAAGTTGATGGAAGAATAAATGTTTAAATAAGTGTTTACATGGATTTTTTGTTGTTGAAAAAATTGATTGGTTAACTGGTTTATTAAGTGTATCTATGGATGTGATTTATGGAATACAAACATAGTTCTAACGCAACTCAGTGCTGTACAAGGAGACATTAGAGAGAAGGTGAAGGTAAGTGGAATAGAGGGAAGCTGAGCAAGTGCTTTTAGGTGCATAGCGCCATAAATAGCAGGCGACATTGTCATCCAGGTAAACGGGGCTTTTTAAATCGACGTCCGATCGATGAAAGACTGCATTGGCCTATATGGTAATGCAGCTGTTGGCCTACAACTTGTCTGAGGTCTCTTAGCTATCACACACTGAACTATCCTTGCAACTCACCCACCTGGTACTTGGGAACTATTCCACAGCCAAATGTTCTTCATTTGCCACTACCAGGTGTAGAGTAACAATCCAATGTACAAAGTAATTGTCCTCATTGGAAGTGGGCATTGCTGGCCATGTTCTTCATCCTAATTCAGGAATCTTTAGATGGTTGAGGTTAGGCTTTTGTAAAGCACAGACATGTTTGGCCAATTAGAAAAAAAAAGAGAGAGAGAGAGAGAGAGAGAGAGAGAGAGATACCTCTTTACACCATGTGTACTCAACAATTCAATTAATAAATAATAATTTCTTTCCTTCATACTTAATCCTCTAGCTACCTCATTCTTGAGAAAGCTAACAGAGGTCTTTAAATTACTAGATTCTTTCCAGTACCAACGAACTACTGGTAGTTATAATGTTTCTTCTTGCTCCTTCCCCAGTGATGCATATCCTGGGAACCATGTTCTTGTGTAGTGAATGCATGAAATCATTTGTCTAAAGTCCTATAAAAGGACCTGCTTTTTCACTGTTAGGGAGGCCACCTTTTCCCCACTTTAGAATTCAAATCAATGGATTTTCTATTGAACTTTGTTGAGATCCTTGTACTTTTGATTTAAGGACTATTATGCTAACTGATTGATGGTCCAGATGATATAGTTCTGCTTTTATATTCCCTAAGTAAATTCTTAAAATTTAGCCTGTGTCTGCCATTCTTATTAAGAAGGTTACAGCCTTATTCTGATATGTAAGATCTAACATATGAGAGACGGGTCTAGTTGGGGAGCACCAAAGTCCATGGAGGGACAACACCACTCCTGGTTCGAGTTGTTAGTACGCATTGGGGAAGTAAAGGTGGTGGTGGGGGGTAGAGTTGCATGCCGACACCTGCCATGGAGGGTTGTAGCTCTCATTGGTACAGCACGTTCATTCAGTAGCTTGGGAGACTAGGCATATTAGAGCCCGACTGTTTCTCCATTATGTAGAACAAAAAAGGTTTTGGATCCTACATCTACCCAGCCCGGATCTCCACAACAAAGTAAACAGAACAGAATGGCTGGATAGGGAAAGTTAGTATCGTGAGTATCAGTCACGCAGTCAATATGTACTACGTAACCCAGGTCTTCTGTACCAAAACAAATTTATTTAATTTTTTATCTGTTTTTTCAGATTTTTCAAAACGCATGGGCAAACCAAAGACTGTCACGACAGTGAATACATGAATACAGTATTTACATTTATACACACATACCAATGTACATTATTTACAAGGTGAAAGAAACACAATTAAATAAAGACAGTTGTAAATGACACACCAAAAAAGCAATAACGTTATTCAATATTCAAACATTAATTGCATTTATATACAATGAGAAAATTCATGCAAAGAGCAAGGGTACAACCAGTCCATGGGGATGTAAAACCAAGGGACAGGCGGGGACAGATGGAGTAGTACGCCTGCCTGCCTGACAACACTGTGGTTCAATATTTGTATTGGGTTGCACCACTAGGGTCCCAGGTGGTATATACTTTCTCTTCCTAGGTGCACCCTTTTGAATGACCACAGGGTGAGAATGTCGACGCGTTTCGAACCGGATTATTGACGGTTCTCTTCAGGACGGGGACTGGGAACAATGAGTCTGCACGTGGCAAAGAATGTGCCTTGGTGTCGGTAAATCGCCGGGGAAGGGGTCGATTCTGTGGTTAGCCGGTTCGGATTCTTTAAGATTCGGTTGTCCGCCGCGCGGTACAAACACATGAGTGGAACTGCTTACATATTGACTATGTTTCGTTGTGCAAGCTGAATAGGTAGCTTGTGAGACGTGTAGCGTTTGATGTCAAAAATCACTTCAGGGCTGGTATGTAAGTGAGCCGCGACTTTGTCAGTAGGATTCAATCACTCGGAGTGTCTCAAACTGGAACACGCACAGTCGGTCTGTATGTTTCGTGTGAAATCTGATGCCATTTGTTGTCTGGAGGTGCATGTTGCAGCATCTCTATGTGATTGTCACCATATTTGTGCCTGTGATCTGACAGACTGTGCGTGTTCCAGTTTGAGACACTCCGAGTGATTGAATCCTACTGACAAAGTCGCGGCTCACTTACATACCAGCCCTGAAGTGATTTTTGACATCAAACGCTACACGTCTCACAAGCTACCTATTCAGCTTGCACAACGAAACATAGTCAATATGTAAGCAGTTCCACTCATGTGTTTGTACCGCGCGGCGGACAACCGAATCTTAAAGAATCCGAACCGGCTAACCACAGAATCGACCCCTTCCCCGGCGATTTACCGACACCAAGGCACATTCTTTGCCACGTGCAGACTCATTGTTCCCAGTCCCCGTCCTGAAGAGAACCGTCAATAATCCGGTTCGAAACGCGTCGACATACTCACCCTGTGGTCATTCAAAAGGGTGCACCTAGGAAGAGAAAGTATATACCACCTGGGACCCTAGTGGTGCAACCCAATACAAATATTGAACCACAGTGTTGTCAGGCAGGCAGGCGTACTACTCCATCTGTCCCCGCCTGTCCCTTGGTTTTACATCCCCATGGACTGGTTGTACCCTTGCTCTTTGCATGAATTTTCTCATTGTATATAAATGCAATTAATGTTTGAATATTGAATAACGTTATTGCTTTTTTGGTGTGTCATTTACAACTGTCTTTATTTAATTGTGTTTCTTTCACCTTGTAAATAATGTACAATGGTATGTGTGTATAAATGTAAATACTGTATTCATGTATTCACTGTCGTGACAGTCTTTGGCTTGCCCATGCGTTTTGAAAAATCTGAAAAAACAGATAAAAAATTAAATAAATTTGTTTTGGTACAGAAGACCTGGGTTACGTAGTACATATTGACTGCGTGACTGATACTCACGATACTAACTTTCCCTATCCAGCCATTCTGTTCTGTTTACTTTGTTTCTCCATTATGGCAGTCTTTTCCTACCCAGCCATGGATGTTTCATTGCTCCCCTTGCTATGCCACTGCAGCACCAAGTCAGTTCTCATAGCAGCTGCAAGTTATATTCATATGCTTTTAGACGGAGTCATATTTAATTCTCATTTGTCCTTCAAGGCCGACTTTAACAAGCTGTTGTTGGTTTGTTTTCGTTTGATTTAAAATTCTAATTAACATTTTGACCTTTCTCATTGTTTCTCTTGCAGCAAAGGCTTGGTCCAGGCCACAACAATCTTCCACATGGACTATTGCAAATCTCTGCTGCTAGGCCCTATCGCATGTCTGCTTTTAAAAGTACATAGAATACAGAATGCTGCTGTCCGGCTAATTCTGGGTATAAAAAAACAGGCTCATATCAATAAGCATCTCAGATCCATACACTGGTACGGATTCAGATGCATTCTTTGCTCATGGCATTGATCCATTTCTCATTCAGCTATCTTAAGGCACTCTTTACCATCTCTTCAGCCAGCACCAAACTGAGCTCTTCAGCAGCTTATTTCCTTACTGTGCCGTGATTTCGCCATTCAAGACTTGGGTGTAGGGCCTTTTTGGTGGTCATTGCCAAGGAATGCAACAGCCTCCATCTATATTTAAGAATGAGAATTGAAATCACCACATTTTGTAAACGACTAAAACTTCCTTTTTGTTCATCGTAGAATTCCTTGGGCATCTGGTTTCTCAGTAACAGAGTGCTATATAACCTTTTAAACAAAATTCAGCCAGACACCATATCTCCATATGGTGAGAAGAACACATTAATATAAAATAAAATATCACACCTTCAAGGACTATAAATATAACAATTTCGAAAAAGGTTTTGTTCAGCATTACATCTTACAGTTAACGACACCTATATTTTTCAACAATAGAACATGAGGAATAACTGTGGGCATGTGGCACATATGGATAATAAAATACAATTAATCAATCAAGAATTGATTGAAAGGAAACAGAGATCACGTAGATACAAAGTTTCAAAGAGACATATATTTTGGGGCACAAATAACAAGGTGGCAAATTGACCACAGATGTTCACACTCAATTTTACTATAATGAATATTTAGTTAGGCCATTAGGTTCATGTAATCTACATGTACACTTCCAATATTTCTTGACCCACATCTTCTGAGGTTTGATTGACTTGTTAATGGTCATATATTTGGATGGCATTCTGATCCGTTACTTTTATAAAAGATGCATCTCATGTTATTGGATTTTACACGGATTATGCAGCAATGCATTTCACATCAAATTAACTAGATGAGAATTGTAATTGTGTGATAATTGTATCTGTGATAGATGGTATGGACTTAACTACCACATTTTTCCAAAAAGGCAAAATATTATTAAAATAAAAATGTTCAACGAAGTATAATAAACATATTTATTTTTTTAGCATAGAGACTTCTCATGTGGTGATGGGCTTCTCCTCACACACACATTAAATAAAACAGAGTCTAAATATTAGGGAAATATAATAAATTAAGTCCCTTTTTATAAATACTGGGTAATTAATTGGCCTATTAACATATTCTTATAATGCCTTTGATAGTTTTATATTCAAAAGGTTTACTCTTATGGTACGAAAAACAACATTGTGGGATTGCTAGTTAGAACCCATTTTCAAATGTTGACATTTTGGTGTGGGAAATGTTATAGGGAAATAAAGGTAATTTAATTAAATTTTTTTCTTGTGGTTAAGATATGGGTAGATTGTTTGAGTGATGAGGTTAGGGGGAGATTTTGGCTAAAAAGTAGGCCTTGGCAGACTTCCCAGAGTTGTGTTACATAGAGCTCCGCGAAGTTCCTTATAAATCACAAGAAGCGCTTGAGGGTGCTGCTTCTCTCTGCTGCTTGAGTGGATTTTCTACTCGAGCGGCAGCTTCCTCAAAGCAAGTGGCAGGTTTCTCAATATGAGCAGTAGCAAAATGCTGCAACCGCCTGCATATAGAAATCTTATTGGGAGGTGGCCTAGCGCACAATTTCTGTCGCTCGCACTTGCCAACTTCACAAAACAAACTCTGCTCTGCGTCACTTCACAGAGTTTTATGGAATTCAGCGCAGAGTGGGTAAAACTCCGCCGGCTTTTACAGCTAGGCATCCTCATTTGGAAGAGATTTTGCATCCAATAGACATTTACCTTTGTCATAGGAACTTCTCCTTTTTCAGAGCTGCGGGTGGCATCAGTCAGCAACAAAACTGATTGGCAGTCTTTTCTAATTTGTGGGAAAGTGCATGCATAGCTGTTACAATTCTGATTAATTGGCACATGTTTACATAGCCTTCTAAATAGAATACCCTGGCAGACTCTCCTTTCCACTTACAAAAGTGATACGTGATGTGGGAGACATGACTGACATATATTTTTGCAGTAGGCCATCTAATTTTTTTCCAACAACCAGCAAAATGAACTGTAAAAATTGACTACTTTTCCCTAGAGGAAAACTGTTGATACCCCATCTGGGTTTGCAACAGATACCACACCGGTGTACTAATTTACAAGCGACTAATTACACTGCAATCACCAAAACATAAAGAATTATTAAGAAATTCGTCATGTAGGAAGACTTATGGGAAGAAGACCTCTGAAGATATACTTTTTGGAGACATAATAAAAACTTCCAATTATCATGAGTATTTGTATTTATTGAGAAGTATCTAGTCACAAAGGTTCTCTACATAACAATACATGGTACATAATACATTTCCCAGTTGTGGATTCTACATATTGGATATGTGATGCATGATGAATATTAGACACAAAACAGAAAGAGTAGGACAATCATTTTAATTATATGGTAGTTCGCAAAGGCACATAATATTTACAGTAATTACATAATCTATGGTATTATATGAGAGGGAGTTAGATTTTTCGTTGTTGAATAAGTGTGGTTTGGATGCAAGGAGGCTAAAGGTAAAATTGGTGGGCGCAGAGAACCCTGAAAGTTTGACACCCCAAATCTTTACCTCAGCAGAACGCCAGTGGACTGATGAATCTGACACAGTGTTAAACCTCAACTTCAGAAGGCAATGTAATCTGGAGGTAAGGCACCTCCCAACACATAAAAAATGCAATTAATTAAGCAAGGGCTCACTTAATTATTGAGTTGTGCATCAGTAGAATAACTTTAAAAGATTTATTAGAAGACTCAAAAAGGATTGTGATACAGTCAGCAGAAGGTCTTTGCCATGAAGGCTCTCAGCATATAGAACATTACAGAGTAGTGCAAAATCTAAAATATTTTAAGACCCAAGTAGGCAGCAAAATCAATAAAGATACAGACAACATCCCTAGTAGAATCGGAACATCTTTTAGCTCACTCCCAAATAAATTATATAAGAAATATCTTCTCATAGAAGTGCAGATTCATCATGGTGTGAGCACATATATAAAATTATTAGAAAATCAGTGCACAGTTTAAACGCCATATTGCCTTAGCATGTAAGAACTTTCCCACAGCATGAATATCGATTCAGCCTTTTCTATACTAATGTCATCCAGAGATGGTACAACAAACTAGATACGCAAACAACAGCAAATTATTATGAATGGATAGGCCACAGTGTGTTAGCGGAAGATCGTTGAAATGTTGCTTAATGTACTCGGGCTGGAATATTTCAGCAAGAACAGCAAGAACAACGTCAAAAGAAATAAACAAACATGACTGTGCTGCAGAAAGAACAAACAGTGAAATGTGCAGGAAAAGACGTCCATTTTTAAAAAAGATGGCTAGCGGCCCAAATTGAGGCCTAGTTAACAAGAGTCAGGAAAGCACACTTCTATGTGTCATAGGATATTAATTTAAAAGGCAATAGCACAATATACGTGAATAAATGTATAATCAGGAGTAAAACTACATTTTTCACGTTATTAATGATGCTCAAAAATATAAAGGCACAATTATTAACAGACTCTAGTTTTATTGATCTACGGTAACAAATCTGGCAACGTGATCATGGAGAATGAGAATTGAGGAGAAGTGAATGTGGCGGGCAAAGGTAAGGAGATTTGATACCAACGTGAGAAGGAGCAATGAAATATACAATATCCAGACTGCATTGGTTGTAAACGGTTGGGTGGGAATAGGTAAACAAGCATTGGAAATGCAATAGGTCTCGCATTAGAAAAGTTGGAGCTATTGGTCTTGTAAATTTTTTTTTTTTATTTATGTGTTGTTTTTGAAAATAGCTAAATTAATAGCTTTGTCATTTACAATGCCAATAGTTATAACTTTTGCAAATGTGACACCTATAGCATTTGTAATGCAACATGTTTTGTATTTACGTGACTTAGATGTATTGATATTACAAATAACAATGGCTTTTAATTTTTGCAAATAATTAATACTTAAATAATTTATTTAATTTATAATGGCAATAGCTTAAACGTTTGTAAATAACTTTTGTGAAGATTATGTTCAGTGTATTTTATTGTGACAAAAATCCAAGAACATTGCATTTGCACCTACACACACACAGAGCCACACACATATAGATGTGGTGGTGGTGGATCTGGGGGATATGGTGGTGGTGGATGTGGTGGTGGTGGTGATGGTGGATGTGGTGGTGGATGTGGTGGTGATGTGGTGGATGTGGTGGTCGTGGATGTGGTGAAAGTGGTGGTGGATGTGGTGGTGGAAGTGCTGGTGGTGGGTGTGGTGGATGTGGTGGTGGTGGATGCGGTGGTGGATGAGGTGGCGGATGTGCTGGTGGATGTGGTGGTGGTGGATGCGGTGGTGGATGTTGTGGTGGTGGTGGATGCGGTGGTGGATGCGGTGGTGGATGTGGTGGTGGATGTGGTGGTGGATGTGGATGCAGTGGTGGATGCGGTGGTGAATGTGGTGGTGGATGTGGATGCGGTGGATGTGGTGGTGGTGGATGCGGTGGTGGATGAGGTGGCGGATGTGCTGGTGGATGTGGTGGTGGTGGATGCGGTGGTGGATGTGGTGGTGGTGGTGGATGCGGTGGTGGATGCGGTGGTGGATGTGGTGGTGGATGTGGATGCGGTGGATGTGGTGGTGGATGTGGTGGTGGTGGATGTGGTGGTGGATGTGGCGGTGGTGGATGTGGTGGTGGTGGATGTGGTGGATGTGGCGGTGGTGGATGTGGTGGTGGTGGATGTGGTGGTGGATGCGGTGGTGGATGTGGCGGTGGATATCATGGTGGATGTGGATGTGATGGTGGATGTGGTGGTGGTGGATGCGGTGGTGAAGTGGTGTTGGATGTGGTGGTGATGGTGGATGTGGTGTTGGATGTGGTGGTGGTGGTGGTGGTGGTGGATGTGGTGGTGGTGGATGTGGCGGTGGTGGATGTGGTGGTGGTGGATGTGGTGGATGTGGCGGTGGTGGATGTGGTGGTGGATGCGGTGGTGGTGGATGCGGTGGTGGTGGTGGATGTGGTGGATGTGGTGGTGGGGAGAGAGTGGGCAGGGCTTCAAGTCCATACTCCAATACAGCACACCTTGCATAGCAGTGCATGGGCTGACCAGGCTCGACCTATTAAATGAAATTAGAAGAGAGAAGTACGTTGGGAGTAGATAACAAAGGAGTAAAGGGAAGAAAAGTCGGGAGAAAGAATGAGTTACGGAGAAGGAGGGCAACATAATGATTCAAAATTAAAAGTACGGAGGATATGGAATGTGGAGGTGACAGCTGGCAGGAACGAGAGGAAAGTGAGAGATGTCTCTTTCTTTATAAATAACTTTTCGAGCTGTGGATAGAAGCATCACAGAATTTGAGTGAACGCAAACGTTGTCTATTTTTTCAGCTCTTAGAGCGTGCACTCTTTCTCGACATTAAAGCCTTGCGGACCCTAGTGAGAGTGACTTGTTTTGAGTTTCGTTCAAAGCCACTTTGCCGCTGTCTGCATTGGCTTCACAGTACATATAGCTCAACTTTAACAACTCTGGCTAGTCCCCCAAAAATATGGCTGGTGTGCTGAAGAGTGAAGAAGGTGACGTTGTTCGTGTGCCAGCAGGAGAGGTCCGCAGTTGTGCGTCTCCTCCCTCATCATCTGGCTCCTGGAGGAGGGTTAGCGGCTCTCGTGATGTCCTCGGGCAAAGGGAGGAGGGTGGGAAGAAGCCGGGGGGAGGGAAGGAAGGGGGAGGAGAGGCGGGATGTATTTTCAAGCTTTAAACAAGGGGCGGAGCGAGGGGGAGGTGTGCTGGGAGAGAGAGTGGGGAGGGGAAGAGCTGCTGGCGGAGCATCCTTGTTATGGGCGATGTGTTGCTGTAAAGTGGATTATAGGCTGATCGACTAAGAGTCGGCAGGCTGGGGAACAGATGCTGCTGGGGAACAGCTGAGGGGAGGTGCTGGCGGCTGGGGAGGCAGGGGGCGGAGAGCAAGGGGCGGAGCGGGAAGAGCTGCAGAACAAAATAGTGTCTAACTTTCTTTCTTTAGCGAGCAGTTTATGCAATCTCTACAAGTTGCGATATAAGATTCTGGGGAATTTTCCGCATGTCCAGCTGATGCCTGAATTCCGTGCTGTATGCTAGAGTGCTGGGGGGGAGGTGGCGGAGCGGGAAGAGCGTCGTGAGGGGAGAGAGAGTGGGGAGAGGGCGGAGCAGGAAGAGCTGCTCTCGGCAGGCTGTGTCAGTGTGGAATGCTGGCGGCTGGGGAGGCAGGGGGCGGAGCGAGGGGGAGGTGTGCTGGGAGAGAGAGTGGGGAGGGGAAGAGCTGCTGGCGGAGCATCCTTGTTATGGGCGCCCTCGGAAACATGCCCCGTTCTGTGAGAGGAATCGGTGTGGAGAGCAGAGGCTTCCGCCAACAGATGGGTAGGAGAGACTGAAAGCTATCGGGCAGGGGCTGTGCTGGAGGCGACTTGCAACCAAAGAAGCCGCACTGTAAGCGGTGATGCATAGGTGTATGACACAAGAGGCAAGCTGCGTCTTGAGCCTCCTTCCGCTCGAGGCAGAACAGACAGTTTCACGGAAGACAAGCAGTAAAGTGGATTATAGGCTGATCGACTAAGAGTCGGCAGGCTGGGGAACAGATGCTGCTGGGGAACGGATGAGGGGAGGTGCTGGCGGCTGGGGAGGCAGGGGGCGGAGAGCAAGGGGCGGAGCGGGAAGAGCTGCAGAACAAAATAGTGTCTAACTTTCTTTCTTTAGCGAGCAGTTTATGCAATCTCTACAAGTTGCGATATAAGAATCTGGGGAATTTTCCGCATGTCCAGCTGATGCCTGAATTCCGTGCTGTATGCTGGAGGGGGAGGTGTGCTGGGAGAGAGAGTGGGGAGAGGGCGGAGCGGGAGGAGTGTCGTGAGGGGAGAGAGAGTGGGGAGAGGGCGGAGCAGGAAGAGCTGCTCTCGGCAGGCTGGGGAACAGATGCTGCTGGGGAACTGATGAGGGGAGGTGCCCTGAAGAAATGCGACACGGCAGGCAGGGGAGGGGGCGGAGCGGGGGTGTGGGAGGAGTGCGGCTGAGGGAAAAGACATGCAAGGCAGGCGGCTGGGGGCATGTGCACACGCTTTTAATGTCAATGCGCATGCGCATTGAGCTTGAATTTCACGGGCACTGCAAGGAATCGCCATCGATTCCTTGCAAGTTGGTTAAAGTCTGTTTAAGCCCCCATAGTCTCACAAGCTCAATGCGCATGCGCATTGACAGGCGAGACCTAAAAAGGAGATGACTGAATATAGTGTGGCCTGTTTTCTTCTTAGAAAAATATATTTGAGATACTTGTTATAGTTGGAGGGGGGGATCTACATTCTTACATGTTCTTGTGGCTCAGTTAGCAAGTGTGCTCCAGGGCTGCCAATGAAGGCCAGAGGGATGGAGGTGGGGGTGGATTATTGGGATCTGAATGTTGAATCAGTGTAGCCATGGGTGGGGGGCAGGTGCGGCGTTCCAGGGAGGGAAGGGCGTGGTCACGAGAGAAGGGGTGGTAACACGTGGAGGGGGAGTTTAAATAATGAGAATAAAAATGTATAAAAAGTGCCTTTCTCGAGTCCCGTGTCTTCTGCTCGGTTTGCTCCTGCTTTCCTGCCTCCACAGGAAGCAGGGAGCCTCCCTCCCCTCAACTAAGCCAATCACAACGCTGCAATGGTGATTGGTTGGGACGCCGACCACACAGACATCTATGGGGAGGCCATTTTTTCCATGTAGGCTGCATGCAGCCTACATGGAGAAAAGGGAGAGTGCGAATGACTGGTTTGGGCTTCCTCAGTGGGCCGACCAAATAGTCAGGGCCTGAAACATTGGGCTAGCCACTCCTCCCCTGCCCTCGAGCAGGACTGCCCACTCGCCTGCCCCCAACCAAACCCTACTGCTTTCTCGCGGTTCAAGAAGCGGAAACATAAAATGCTATTCATAATACCATTTTATGTTTCCGCTTCTCGCATTGCGAGAAAGCAGTGTGCCAACCCTCTTCTGCCCTCATGGAGGAGCCGCCCCTGAGTTTGGCATGGAAAAGGTCTAAAGAGGTGGGAAGGTGGACAGGCAGGCTATTGGTGACTTGGCTGAGGCAATCTGGATTTGAGTTCCGATGTGTTCTACATTTCGAAATGTGGGTCATGGGAGATAGAACAGAGGGTATTAATATGTGTACCAAAATGTGCTAAAATGAGTGGTCAGACGGGGAGCGGTGGGTGGTGGATTTAGAATGGGAGAATGATTTATAGACAAAAAATAGAGTGGATTATCATGGAATGAGTGGGAAGCTGGTGTGTTTTGGAGAGTGAGTGGTCAGACTGTTGTTGATTAAAAGGAGTGGGATGTTACTAGTTGTCCAGATCCAGGTTGAAGCCATAAGATCATAAGAAGAATCTATGCTGGAGCTTTTTGTACGTTTTTTATTTATTTGGTTCAGCCCTGGGCCATACAAAACATACTAATCGGACAGAATTAAAACATTATAGTAAACAGTGGAAATGTAGCAGAAATAAAAACACAAAGCATTGGTGCAAGCATTCCATTTAGTGTCAATAGGCTCTACAACGCTCTAGCATGTGCGTCTGTTTTTAAAGGGGCAGTCAGGTCTCGTCAATTTCCATGCCTGGAAGATGTCAAGGGTCACCTTCCTAAACAAAGGTTCTGTATCAGTTCGAAGGAAAAGGAGTAATGACCCACTGACGTACTGTCTGTAAATTACAATCTATTGATGTTTCGGGCAGTTTACAACCACAAAAGGAAGCCGAAACTGAGTGTTGATTGTTACAGTACTCAAGCTGGGTTAGCCAACCTTTAAGTGGTAGAAGAAAGAGGAGAAAGAAATCCTAGCTGTAAACCTAAACTTAAACCAAACCCTAACCCCCATCTCTTACACTAACCCTTGCACTACCTCTTTTATACAACACATTCACCCCTTTATTTTACTGTTTACATTGCTTTTTCATTCATAAAAAAAATATTTGTAATGCTATTTTTTGTTTGGCAAATCTAAAAGTACTATTTGTTATACACTTTTCTTCTTAATTTGTTTGTAGGTGACTGATTAAATGGTTCTTCTTAGCAACATTATTGCATAGAGTACCTTTCATGCAGTTACACATCCAACTCACGTAAGATCACCACATTCCATGAGGTTACTGTAAGCACCTACAGTGGCGGCTCCTCGGCTATGGTGGAGGAGCGTCGCCTCACTGAAAAAAAGGAAAACTAAAATAATAATAACTATTGTTATTATCATTTTCGTTTTCCATTGAAGTCAGTGGCTTGCGGGGTGGGGCGGGGCTTTGCACACATTAAGTGGGTATGACTGCTCGACCGGCCCTCTTGGGCTGGCCAAACAGTCATGTGCACTTTGCATCTTCCCTGTGAGAAGTTGGCCTGGCATATGCTGTCCACTATTCTAGTGGGCACCTTGCACCAGTTCAAACGACCCTTATTGATGGTAGGTTTAAAGACAACCTATATAGAAAGGTATCCTAGTGATAGCTGTGGAAAGCAGCCTAAGGAGGAATGTAAAGCAGCTTGTTTTACCAGTCTATAATCTCATGAATGACCAAATGAAATGAGAACCACACCAGGTATATATATAAAATAAATGTATTTGTTCTAAACACATCCCTCTAGCCTCTTTATGAGGATAGAGGCAAAAGTACATTCAGTAAACTTATTTAGCACACAGTAAATTAGCACAATATACGTTGAGCCCTAGGGCGTACCAAACCATATATTAAGAAAGTGTAGAACCACGACTGACCTAGATACAAGGCATAGAGCCTTTAGGACCGCTGGGGCCACCAGGAACCACCCAAGGTAGTGATACAGGGGACCCATGGGGGGACGCGTGCAGTGTCTAAACACAGCCGCGAATCACCATTAACTTCTACGGGGAATTTTGCGGTTGGAAAATTACAGATTAAGGACACTTAGAAGAGGACTTGGAGCAAACCCCTTTAGAACTAGGCAATTCTAGAGTCAACACCCACGGGAGCACCGGAGTACTCAAGTTACCTCACCCAGGGAAGCTGGGTGCATAGGTGTCTTTTCGTGTCGGGTTTTGTTGTTGATTTCAATGCGAGCTGCTGAAAAGTGCTGCAGGCGACTAAGTGGAAAGTGTCTGGGAGGAGCCAAGAGTGGACCGGAGATGTGAAGAACCTGAAAGCAGAGGGGACAGAGTCTGGGTCACTTGCCAGTGACCAGGAAGGCGATGAGAAGATGCCAACCGATGTCGGGTGATTTCAGGTGAAGAAGGTGAAGCTTGACTCTTCAGCCACGAGGACCAGGAGGCGTCAACGATGACCAAGAGGTGGATTCGAGCTGTCCCATGAAGGATGTCGAGTGCTGCGGTGTCAGATTCCAGATGGGACCCAACAAGCCTTGGCAACAGCAACCTATGCAGAAAGCAGAGATTGGCTTAGGTGCAGACCTGCAAGGTCTGAGGGACTCACCCTTTGGAGGGGAGTCAGGGCACATCTGGCGCAATCAAGAAAGTCCAAGAAACAGAAGAGTTATCTTCGTGGGGGCCCATCAGCTGACGGACCAGGGATCGCAAAGGGTCCTCAAGCAGAAATGCTAGAAGCAGGCTCACGGAACACTCGTGGAGTGTAGGCCCACAATCGTCGGTGCACATGGTGCTTGGGGCTTGCACTACAAGTAGCCCAATGCACAACTTCGGGAAAGCTCGGGTAGTGGATGCACTAGCAAATGTGCATGGTGTCCAGGAGTTCCGGTTCCACGTCACTCGTGAGGGCTGCGGGTCTCAGCTTTGCTGGGATCTCGTGTCGGCCACTGAGAAGTCTGGAAGTCTGTGTCCTGAGTCACAAATCCTTCGGGTTCTTGCTGGAGCCTTGGAAATGCAGACCGGCAAGATGCTTCTTTGGTGCCTGTTTGAACAGGGGAGTCACTCCTTGACCCCAAGGGAGATTCTTCCGTCTTCTAGTCGTTGTAGAAAGTCGAAGTTCCAGGATATATGTTGCAGAGTTTCGTCCAGGTGTAATCTGAAGTCCTAAGGACAGGGTTCCCATACTTATACTAAGTAAGGGGGGTTGGACATATTCTGGGGAGCCACCTATGGGAGGATCCAAGGAGGGGGGTGGCTACACCCCTTGCCCTTTGTCCAGGTTCACGCCAGAGCAGGGGCTGAGTGCCCCTGCAACCAGTTTGAACTGGGATATGCAAAGGGACACCAATATTGGCCCCCTGTAACAAAATTGGCTAAATCAACTTGAGCAAACAGCTCGGCCGCACCCCCACTCCACCCTCAGGGGGCCCGGCCAAGAAGTTTGCCAGGGCTGGTTTCGGTGCCCAGTCCGGCCCTGGTGACACAGAGTAAGGAGCAGGGGAGTCTATTCTGACACAGTGCCTTCACAGTGGATCCAGACTGGGGAAACAAAAACAACCCTGGCAAAAAAGCTCAAACCAGCCCCGCTCTCTTAGGCTTCTTGTGCTATTTCTCTTTCCATTCACCCATTCTCTCTCTCTTCTCCCTCTGTGATTGCGATTGCTTTTATCTCTACCTCCTTATCCCCTCCATCTCTTACTCTCTTTCTTGACGCCATCAGGTGTCTGCTGCAATTAACCTCGAGGAACTGTGGAAAGTGACAGAGGCACCAGGGGAGGCCCTGGGCCTTCAAAACTGGCCTCCAAGGGCCCCAGTATATGAGGGAAATACCTGGTGGAATAAAATGCCTATGGGGCCCTGCTTCACATAAAGGCCAGTAAACGGTTAATAAAAGTGACATCATAGAATGTGTGAGACATCTGGAAGGCGCTTGTGCCACGCTGCGCCTCCCTGAATATTAAAGACAGTACCATGGTATACAAAATATTGATATCAAAGTATTGAAAGGTAAGTATAGATGTTTTTTTATACGTAACTCAACACATATTTATCTTGACGATCAAGGGTGCAGCTTCAGGAGGGGGGGGGGTGTTTAGGGTGTTACATCCCCCTTATAAATATATTCTATAGAACAAAGTTGGCCACAGGTGCTTTGAGTCGGGTATGGTGAGGTGTTTGTCGGATTTCACTTGGAATTTTTACATACACATGCAAATACACACAAACACACACACACAATTGTCTCTGTTTTACAGGTCTTGATTATTTTACAAAATATTGATTTTTAAGTACTCCTAACAATCCGCCCTCTTCTTTCTTGCTACTGCTCATAAGCTCCCCTCATGCCCTGCTTCTCTTATCATGTATTTTATTCAGCGTGATTGTAGGAAAATATGAGGCTCACACCCACCAACCTTGCTGCCCAAGCTACGCCCTTTTAGCAACCTGCCACGTTATGTGTTTACACGAGACGCCAAGATAGCTTAAGTGTAATTTACCAACTTTTGAAAATTGACCAGAGACAGTGGATAAATTAAGTACAAATTACTACATTTCGTAGGTTTAATCTAGTGGAAGTGTTTTGTTTATTCATCATGAAATGTGGAAGGTGTAAGCTTGTGTGAGGAGTGTCTTTTGGAATCAGTTTGTATGTTTATACTTCTATCAATAAATCCCAGTTATCTCTTGTACTTTACTTGTCCAAGTGCTGCACACCCCCAGACAGACGGTTTTGTTCCCTTTACAAGGGAACTGGAGATGCCTTGATGTGAGGCGGTTTCTGCGTGGCTCCCACTAGGTCAACATCCTATATGCCATTGTTCTTAACCATTCCGATGTTGAGATTTTTGTGTGACCTGCAGGATGTCAAAGGTGGCCTTCTTCATAGTCAGATGAAGGCCATGAGCTCTTGGAATGGAGGTGGAAACCTATCTTATAAATAGTCCTTTCCATGATGGTGGTGTGTCCATTGGAGAATGTCCGAGTTTCCCAATTCAAGATACTGAGTATTTTCCTGTTATGTCAGTTTCTGTATGCAGCTCATATACATATACAGGAGGCTTTATGAGAGGAACATGTATTGCAGCGCATATTGCTCCCTGATTATTTGTCATGATTTTTGCCCCTTTGCTACTATTTTATGTCCCTGATTTTTGCTACTAAAAGAATAAATCAATCTCTTTCTGGATTCTACTCCTGGCATAACCTGGTTCTTTTCTCGTTCCTCATCTCAGGAGGAGTTTGGAGTTTTGCAGACTCGTTCAGGGCTGTCTTCATCTTCAATCATGAATTACAAGATTATCAAAGGAGGGTTTTCTCTTCTTCTAATGGTGATTCTCTAAAGGAGACACTTGACACATTTTACATATATTCTATGTAGGGTGCATTGTGGCTACTGAGGGGAGTTGCCATGTCCTGAGGCAATCTATAAGGGTATGCAACAGACCTTTTCTGTGCCAAGCTCTTGAAAGCACCTTAAGTTCCTTGAACACCCTGGCACACTCATACAATTAATGTTATCAGTGAATTCCCATGTTCTGACGGTCACACAGCCATGCTGGCCAAGGTGTACACCCTCAACAGAACAACACACTGGGTCCTTGAAAGGACTACCCATCCAAAAGCAATTAGACGAAATTCATTTGATTACCACCTGTACTTGTACGTGATCAAGGACCACTACATTCTGCCCCATTTCTGGAATGAGTTTCATTGCTTAGTAGGGTTCGAGGATCTGCTGACTTTCTGTTATCATCATCTTCAAAGTGATATCCAAACGCAGTACCTGAGTCAATGCCTGCTGCATGGGGGGCATTAACAGAAACCTCAGAAGCTCGAACACCCTACTACTCATCCCCATGAAAACCCGGAAACAAAAAACCGCTACACGCTCGTTTGCCGGCAACGCCCCAAAAATCTGGAACTCCATCCCAGTTGACATCAGGACTACGACCTCCTTTCAAGATTTCAAGAGACGCCTCAAAATCCTCTACCTCAACCGTGCATTCCCGAACTCTACCTCAGTAGCTCACCCTGCAACTATGACTACCTCTAACCCACTACCTCAAACTCGCCCCTCAGGCGCCAATTAAAAATGTTAATCCTTGAACTTGTAGGAATCTCTCTTTCTTGATATACTGTTATGCACCCGTTCCCTCCAGCTCGATTGTAAAGCGCTCCGATACCCTCGGGTCTGGCCAGCGCTATAGAAAACTCCAAAAATAAATAAATAAATAAATTAAAACCTTTATGGTCCTGCCCAGGACTGGATTTCATGCTCTAAACTTTCTCAACTTGTGTTCTTCCTGGAGGGTTGCCTGCCCTGATGGCTGCCTGTTACCCAGGGGAGGATCCTGCTGTTCTTCTTGTTACCATAGCCTAGTATCATTATGATTACGTTTTCTTAATCACACATATGAGGGTCTCAAGGAGCTGTAGTGGGTTCCAAAGGGTAATTGTTAACGGAGGGTGAGAAGAAAAAAGACAAAAACATTTAAACAAACTAGATTTTAAGCTTTTTTCTGATTGGTTTGTGGTCTATAATAGTTCGAAGTTGCATTGGTAGCTCATTCCAGAAGAGAGGTGCTAAGTGGGAAAAGGAGTTGCCCCCATTTCTGGCAGCACGGACCCTAAGAGGGGTAAGTAAAAGTTTTATTCCTGACCTATGATTCCTTTTCAGTATATGCCAATTAAGTTTCTTGGCCAGGTAACTCGGCCCATTTCCATACACAGTCTTATGTACCAGGCAGATGATTTTGAAACGAACAAGTTTCCTGATTGGAAGCAATGCAAAGCTTTTAAACTGGGAGCATATGGAGCCCGCTAGGGAAGATTCAACTCCAGTCTGGCAGCTGTGTTCTGCAACACCTGGAGTCTGGTATATAGCTCTTCATTAATAGAAGCCATCAGTGCATTTCCATAGTCTAGGCGTCTGATTATCAAACCCTGAACAAGCGATTTCCTTGATTTCAGAGGAATCCATTGGAAGATTTTAGGTAGGGTTCACAGAATGCCATAGCATGTGCACAGAACATGATTTATTTGGTCCTTCATGGACAATTTGTCGCCTATTTTTACTCCAAGGTTACGTACCATGGGCAGTGTCCAAGGCTCGCAAGCCACCAGTCATTTGACCAGAGTTCATGTGCTTTTCCAAATAATATTACTAGATATGAAACTCTTTATTACTACATGCCTTGGAGCTGCATGGTTTGATATGAAGCAGCAACTTGCTCCGGTCAGTGCCTTGTGTGGCAGGGCTGAAGTTAACACCAGTATCTCCCCACCAGTTGTACATCTAGCTTCTGAGTGCTCATTATTGATTTGTACAGCACCATCTTCCATGGTTGCTGCTTCGCATCCTGAAAGCATGTTGGGAGAAGGGGCGGCTGCAGGACGGTGGGAGTGTGGGGTAGCAATTCACAGGGTTCAACTTGGCATATTCTGCTAAAGGCATTGGCAGCTGAGCTGTAGACCTCCACCAAAAACTCATGGACTTTAATTAATGTTCACCAGAGGTGGCAGTAGCTATCCCTGGCTTGTCCTCTGGTACCCAGGTACAGTAGTCCCAGGTGTATTCCAAACAAGACTGTATGCAGTGAGAAATCCATAGTGAGCAGAAAGAGGCAACATTGGCAAAAGTATCCTTTTCTTTCTCACGTTAAAACCAGATATCAGCCAAACATTATTCTTCATGTTGGGCAGAGCTGTGTTCTATTTTAGTATGCCAGAGTGAATGTGGAAATAAGTTCTTCTCTGTAAACCTCGGACATCTTAACACTTCTTTGCAACAAAATATCTTCTATTTATTCAATTTGCTGTTCTGTAACTTTATATTGATTGTTGCTGTTGAGCTTACCTTCCAGTTAGGTGCTTAGAAAGTTGGAAACATGATTTCCAAACACATGTGCAACCAATTACTATGTATGACCAGCAAGTTGTACATGATTGTAGGAATCTTTTTTTTTACTTATGTTGCTGGAGTGACATTATAGTTTTATGGTATATAATAATCATTCTACTGCTCATGGGCATGGCAAAAGAAAGATCTTCAAGTGGCTACCAGAGAACATTAGGAAAATAGTTACACAGGCCCTGATTACCAGCAAACTTGACTATGGTAATGCACTCTAAGCAGGAATCACCAAGAAGCGCCTGAACAGACTCCAAACCAACCAAAAAGCTGCAGCAAAACTCATCCTCAACCCACCTCGCCACACACACATAACCACACACCTCAGAGAATTTCACTGACTCCTCAAACACAAATGTGCTCAGTTTGAACTTTTCACACACACATACAAAGCACTACACAACCCTCAACAGTTGTGTACACTTCCTACCTCCCAGACACCTCGGCTCAGCTGAACTCTCATTAGCACACATACCCTGCATCCACAAAATGAAAGCTAGAGGTCACACTTTTTCTTACACCTCCCCCAAAGCTTTGAATGACCTTCCAGATCACATCATAGCTTCCTAGTTGCTTCTTGAATTCTGAAAGAAACTGAAGGCTAGGCTCTTCGAATCAACTCGCAAGGGAGATAATGCTTACCAACCAGCAAAGTGCCTGGATACCTTAGGGGTGATTAGCATGCTATTCAAATAAAGCTAGCACAACATAACCTAACTCTATCTTCACAAATAATCCCTAATAAAGCCCTGAACGTGTTCCACAAACAATCCGCAATTGATGTACCTTTATTGAAATACAATCTTTAAGTACGTTGCCAAGGCTCATGTGATGTTACTTCCGTTATGCATCAGGGGCAAATGTCGCCTGACATTGCTTAGGGAGCTTAATAAACAAAATAGAACGGCCAGGAACGGAACGTGTCTGACATATGTGGAGTGATAGCACCTCTAAAGGTTATTAGTAAAACCCTCACACACCAACCTGGTTGGTGTCATGCTTCATCATCGTGTCCCAGCCAGGCGGCCGAATGCCACCTGGCTGTGCTTCAACACCTGGTTACAGTGGAGCTGGTTCTTTTGAGGTGATGTGATGTGTGACTAAGTGTGTGAATTAACAATCAAAAATACCTCCAGAATACTTGTTTATTAATATATTACTTGGAAAGCGGACGGCTGTCTGGTAGTCCTTACTCTCTACTTTGTTTTCAAAATTGCTTAGGGAGCTGTCATCATGGACAAAGTTCACATGATGTCACTTCCTGTGATATCAATGGAGAGATAAGGGAGTACAATGTTAGTTCCACTACCCCTGTCGCGATGGTATATCGACATTCATGCAAACACTGCAGCATATAGGACCTTTTTGCAATTTTCCACACTTGACTCTATCACTCAAGTAAACTCACAACCACTTACCTCAGCTTTCACGAGAAATCAGATAGCGACCTGCAAAGTCGAAATCAAACAGACAGTAAATATTTCACTTAAACACACCAACTGCAGAAATACATGTTCATTGCCTTTGATGGCCTAATAACTTTTGGGTGTTAAATGGATAACATTATTTCAAAGTGAAGAAAAAAAAGTCAACATGGATTATAAAAAAACCACCATCAGCAGCCGAAAGTAGAATTACGGTTTGTGTGAAGCACCTTTGAGATTACCAACCATCCTATGCCTTTGAGAGATCTTTTCCTCGCAACACTTTTTACAGACTCACATTACCCACACCCAAAGGTGTCCTTCGTGTTACATAGATTTTGTATGCGCTCAGAAAATTCGGCGATTCTATGTGCCGTCCTCATATCTAAGCTATCGTGATTGAAAAAAAAGGCCTTGAACCATCAATTCAACAACAATGTTATTCCTCAGGTCACCACTAATTCAAAGGTTCGCGCACAGGCTACAGAGCTCCCCCTGGAGTTACCCAGGATTCACAGGCTTAGTGCTAAGGCACCAGAGCTATCTCCTCAGTTAACACAGATTTCAACTTCATGAGCCTTAAACTGCTAGGAAGCCTCTCAGATCAACAAGAAATAAAGGTTTAGGATTTAAACAGCAGAGCTACCCCTCAGGTATTTCATATTTTAAACCTATGGTTAAAATGGACTACCTCTGGTCATCTGAGTTTGACTTCACTGCCTTGCCCCTTATTCAGCAGGCTGTAGAAAGAATGGCGCTTATATTTTAATCCATAAAAATAAAGGGTCTCATTTAATACAAGCATTTGCAATGCAATAGGTCTCGCATTTGCGCGTGTGTAAGCAATTGGCATTGTAAATGACTATGTAAATGTAAAAGTTTTTGAGCTTGTAAAGCGCACTGCTACCCGTCCATAGGTCTCCTGGCGCTGTATAACTCTGGGGAACCCGTCCTGGCTTTCCCTGTCGGATGGTCCCTTGCTGGGAGTCCCCAAGGTGGAGCCAGGCATCCCCGGAATTGGTGGGGCCGTTGTGGAGATTAGGCAAGCTAATGCCCAGAGTTGCCGAGTGGAACCCCTGATTAGATTAAGCACCGAAGCGAGAATTATCGAGTCCGCTGACCAAGGTCCACGACCCTGCCGCGTCGGGAATTGAACACTGGTCCCGGGCCGACTTCTATAACTATAACTTCTATTTATCTGTTTTGCTAATAAACACAAATAAAAGGCATTGTCATTCACAATGTCAATAGCTCAAACTCTTGTACATGTGAGACCTATTCAAAGAAGTGGACAACATTGTCCCAGGCTACTTTGAAAGTGAAAGCATGCATGTCGCGCTAAATGTTGCAGGAAAGCATGTTGTGTCTGCAGCAGGAGAAACTCTTTAAAGAAAATAGTGCTTACAGACTAGAAAAGATGTACCATGTAACAACCAAAGTAAAAGGGCCAGTCCTCATGGGAGATTACAAATAAAGGAGGGACTAACAAGCCTGTTAATGAATCAGAAGCCAGCATTAACGAAGGACAATGACACAAGCCTATGACAAATATGGGAGGAGAGCGGGCGGGGCTTCTATTCATACTCCAATACAGCATGATGCAGAGCAGCGAATGCACTGTCCAGGTTAGACCTGAAAAAATGAAATTTAGGGAGTGCACGTCTCAGGTTAAATGTAAGGAGTGTGCACCTAACGTAAAATGTCTCACAAGATTACAGCAAGAGACTGGCTTGAGCAGAAAAGGTTTTTTGACAATATATTTTCTGTGCAAAACAGTGTCCCTCTGGTACCTTGCAAGACTTTTTATGAGAAATGTGCGCTTGTCGCAAAAAAAGTTATGTGGATTTTACATAATGCAAACTTTTGGGAAATGTTCATGTTACTGGAAATTCAGACATTTCGAACACTCCCCTATTTTTATAAAAAAAATTGCCCCAGCCTCCTTATAGTCATTGTTCATGGTGCGTCCTACTGCACATTTGCAGCATTGTAAATGTTGAGTACAGATATAATTTTATATCAGTCTCAGAAAGATGAAAAGCTGAGATGTTTCTGCTTAAATTCAAATCTGTGTCTGCAGGTGTTAGATCCCTGTAGAAGGCATATACACTTACCTCTATACCGACATCATTTTTTGCATGTTTTGCAACAGTACGTTAACATTCAAGTAAGGGAAACAATTAGGCATAGTGTGGTGGGAGGAGCTCCTTAAGTTATTAAACATTGAAAATCTAACATCCAACTTAAAGGTCCTTCGGAAGACAATATAAATATATATCAATGCGTGTAACCTACAAGTAGGGTTAACAACCCCTGCTCAGCCAGTCCAGCCCACTGATGTGGGGGAACTAAAGCCCGCTAAGCTAAATAGGCATTGAGTGTCTGTGTGTCCGTGATTATCGTGTTTACCTTACTTTTAGTATAACTGCAAAGGAACACCACTTAACTTCTACCTTATTATTTTTAAAAAGTATTTAATGCCAGTCATTACAACACTTGCACCACTTCCTATTTATTCTCACTCTACATAAAAAAGTTAAAAGATACAAGGCAGCCCAATGGACATGGGGTAAGGTGATTACCTGACAGAGGGCGATGATTCTCTTCACAAAGTGTTACACTTTCAGGGTGAAGTCCTCCCCAAAATCAAAAGAAGTAGCTTCCTTGCTGTGACAGGAAGAACAATGAGGCTCTAAGGGGATGGGAAACAGCACCTACCTTCTAACACACATGCCCTGATCACGAGACACTAATCGCCAGGGCTGGTGGGAACAGACCCCCAGAATCCCTACAAAGCACACAAACAAAACTAAGCAGATACTACTCCCCATCATGAGCTATTGGTGTATTTTTACTGAGTATGCTCAAAAAGCGAAGCCTTTCTAAACTGAAAACTGGACCCCCCTGTATGCCCGTTGTTGGAATGCCTGCTATCTCGCTCTCCTGTTGGCCAAGTAAAGCAGCAGCAGGGTCCACCTCAAGGATCCAGTTCCCCACCTCACTGAGCTAATAACTCAGCTCATGGCGAGCAGTGCTGCCTGTGGCGCTGCGGTGGGGGCAGTGAAGTGACACAGAGAAGTGAGAGCAGCGGAAATACAACACTCCTCATCTAGCCGCCAATATAGAAAATTGATTTTCATTGCTTGCTCTCTGCCATGGAAAGTGACGGATGCAAAAACAACAGTTGATGAACAGAATGCAGAGCAATGTCATACATTCACCCCAGTACCGAGATCTGGGCCTAAATCCATCGGTTTTTTGCACTCCACACCACCCCAGCTCAGACATGGCCATATGTAAATCAGCCGTGACCCTGTGCCTCATGGGAACAGTCCAGCCAGAACTGCCGAGCCATGTCTTGCCTGGACCGGAATCAAGCATCCTAGGACCGGTTTCTGGCTATCAGCCGTCTTCAGCCAGGATAGCTTGACTCCAGTGGTGTGGAGAGCATGGGACTCACGTCTGAGCATACCCATCCTGACGGAGTAGAAAAGTAAAACCGGAATACCTTTAGATGGACAAGTACCGGAGTTTTAAAAATAATCCTGTGTCCAGCAGCGTGGCATTTATATTGCAAACGCTGGGAAATGCTGTGTTTGTGTTAGAGGGTGGTCGGAAGCAGCATTGGGTCTAAAGCAATGTTTTTTAAAAAAAGTTCTGAAAACAAAAGACGAAGAAAGTATGCGTAAGGAGACCGTGCTTGGCTGGTGCTCCTTAGCCTTGACTGGAATTGATGCATCTGCTGTCTCAACGACTTAAGAGGCAGCTAAGAAGAGAGATGGAGGAGGGAACCAATGGTAAGTAGCAGGCGGTAATAAAGTGGTTTTATTGACTACAAGAGGTCTTGCAGACAGCGCATGCACGCTGATGCCCGACCTAAAACAATTACGCAGTGTGGTGCCGCAAGCCATTTTGCTGTGCCGAGCAGCGTCATTTTAAAAGCACAGGGATGCGTCATATTAACAACAATGCGATACCATCATCAGGGCCGGCTCTAGGCTCACGGAGGCTCTGAGCAGGAAGTGTAGGTAGGGGGCCCGAGGCCGCCAAATCCCTGCCAGGGGCCGCCACGCAAATATGTATCTAAGGATATATATTGGCGTGGCGGCCCCTGGGGTTTGGCGGCCCTGTGCAGGTGCACAGCCTGCACATGCCTTAGGCCGGCCCTGCCATCATCCCAAAGGTAATACCTTTAACTTCCAATTCAAATCTAGGTTCAACACTTGACGTGCTCCTAGGCGAGTCAGGAGTTGTCTCAAAACTTTACGGCCCTCCTTTTATGCAATTTTTGTAAATCCGGAATTTCAGAAAATAGATTTTGCCCTATTGTTGCGCCTTCTAATTTAAAGGACAGAACAAAACAGTTGGTAAATGTTTTTATGGGGTGGATGATGCAAAACTGAATGTATTTCACGTCTCAGATGAGAAGGTGCATTTCCTACATTGCTTATTTTGGAAGCATCAGATATTGGACAATGTGTGTGCTCAGATACAAAACTATGCACAATGTAGGCCCCAGCATCTTACAATCTAACATATGAACACCAAGCAGCTCTGTAAGATCAGAAAAAGGCTTTTGAGAATTTAGTCAGTTATCAGGTAAAGCTGATGCCCCGTGTCTCACCACAGTTCAATTACCACAGGGGTAGATGTCTGAGGCTTGGGACTCATGGGGTAGAGTGTGAGGAGACTAGCACCCTTGTGTGGGGAGACATGAAGAGGCAGGGGTGAGCATACTGACAGGCGTGTGTAGTGCATGAGGCATGTGGACAGACAGGTTAAAGCATCTGAGGCACATGGACAGACAGGTTAAGGAGAATAAGCCACAGGGACCAGTAGGCAGAAGAAAATAGGATACATATACAGAGGGTGTTAGGAACTAAGGGCAGACAGCAAAATGGAAGAAAGAGGTTAGAGCCCTAGGGCTGACAGTGTGAGGAGCGAAGTATACATGGACAGCAGTGTGAGGAGCTTATGGCACAGGGCAGTAGCAGAACCTGTGCATTTGTAAATGGCACGCTCACCCAGAAGGGTATTTTGGTGCTGAATAACAGATGTTTATTGTTACCCAACAGTACTCATTTTATCGACCTCAGAAGGATGAAAGGCTGAGTGGACCCACCAGGATTTGGACCTTTGACCATGAGATCAAACACAGGCCTCTACAGTGGACCCATTAGTCCACTGAGCCATCAGACCCGGCACCACAGTAGAAGGCATTAGGATAGAGACAGACAGGCAGTAGTTGTGAGGCACTTGTATTTATTGGGGAAGACTATTTCAGGAGCTTGGGCTGATGGCCAGGCAAGGGGAGGAGCTGAGGGCAGATGGAGAGACAGTGGCAGGTAGCTTTGCCACATGGACAGCGTGAGACGTGCTGGTCACATAGGCGGAGGACCCTAGAGGACACATACTCTGATAGCTTTGGACACATACAGTATGAGGAGTTGAGGCACATGGACAGAATGTGGAGCTCATGGCATATGGACAGCGTAGAGAATATGTAGCCCATGTACCAGGTGAGGTAAGTGTGCTTATTTACAGATAGTGCAACGGATGCTCAAAGAGGCCGGTGCTGCTCGATGTCGGAGGGGATAGCGCTCAGTGCTCCTTAGGGTGCCAGGCTGCTGTTCGGGTGTCAGGAGTGGTACACATCACTTATTAAAAAGGTGTATGCCACCAACATTAATGTTATTTTTTAGCTGACAGATGATGCCAGTTACCACATTTCTATGTCAGCTTCCATATGGCTTTCTTAAATCCCATAATGTTTCTATTGTAGGAAGGGGAGAGAGATTTGTAATAGGATACCGTCTCCCTGACTATTATAATCACTCAAAGGTATCCCATAACCCTTTGTATGCGGTCACTGTCTTGAGACACTCCGCCTCCAAGGAGAGACCTGGATAATATTTGATGACCCTAACACAACCTATTGGTGTCATGTTTCATCATCATGTCTCATCCTTGCCCCTATAAACTAGGATGGGCTCAACCATCTTCACGTGAGCACTTGTGATATTATATCTGATGGGGTCCGCTGAAGAAAGAGAGTAGGTTTGTGCGGAAGTACCAACAGTAGAGTGGAGTAATGTGCCTCTGCTTGGTGATTTTGTCAGACTTAGTGGGCTGCGGATTTGAAGGATAAGGCTGCAGTTAGATGGGTGCTGTAGAAACAGACGTTTCCTTTTTTAGTTCTGACCTAACAGGGTGCATGCGCTGTTGCTGCATGGGGTGTTGTATACAGTAAAGGGCTTGGAGCCCGCCCATTTCTTACCTTTTGCTGACCTATTTATCATTCTTTTTAAGTGCTTCTTAAATGGCCACCATATGCCTCATGCCACTTCCTTTTATTTCCCCAAAGCATGGACCAAGTACTAATTGATTTCATTTGATTAGTGTCCTTCCGCTGCTGGCTCTGTGATTCAAAATACTTTCTTTTTCATTTTTTTGTCCATTATTTCCACTTCCATGCTACACCTTCGAGTTGCTTTTACTTTTCGTCCTTCAGGTTTGTTTTTTATTCCCTCACATTGTTTTGGAATTTGGCGCTTCCTTTTACAGCACCAAAGAAATGGCATGGACTATTAAAGCAGTTTGTGTCTTTGTTTTACAGTTCGGCGCGTCCTCATATAGCACCAAACTAATAGCTCTGAATATTAAAGCAGTCTGTGTGACTGCATGTGTTTGTAGGCTGCGCCTCTTTGCGCATGCAAAGTATGGGACTGTTTAAAATGTACACTAGTCTGAAACCAGACTCCCATATTCTTTGCAAACAAGCATTTCAGCCACATGCTTCAGGCCAGCCTGGCACTAAGCAACAGAAACATTTTGTACACATCGGTGCCTTTTCAATCTCAAAGTATGTGGCTTTTAAAAATGCATCAATGTTGGGCACGGCTGCAGTTAATCCCTTGCTCCATAAACTTGCATCCTCGATATCATATGTATTCCGCCTCTTCTATGTGCATACAAAGTATGTGTCTGTTTAAAGTACTTCCCTTTTGTGCAGCACAGCAGCTACTCCATTTCTCCTTAAAATCTGTGCCTAGGTCCTCATTTTCATATGTATTCCACCGAAAACGCCTTCAGGCGCCCATTATTCATATGCACTTAGGTGCAAGAGATGTAGCTTAAAGGCCAAAAATACACTGAACTCTATTCCAATCAACCCAACTCAACTCCACTCCAATCCAATCTACCCCAATCTATCCCACTTCCATCTACCCCATCCCGCTCCGCTCTAGTCCAGTCTACCCGACTCCACTCCACTGTGCCACAATCTATCCCACTCCATCCCAATCCACCCAACTCCAATCTGCCCCACCCCACTCTAATATACCCCAATCTACCATACTCTACTCAAATCTACCCCACTCCACTCCAATGTATCCACTCCAATCCAATCTACCCCAATGTACCCTACTCCACTCTACCCCCACTGCACTGCAATCTACCACACTCCAATTCAATCTACCCCTCCAATTTACCCCCGCTCCCATCTACTTCACTCCCTCACCCAATCAACCCAAATCTACCCCATTCCACCCCAATATATCCCACTGCAATCCACTGCCACTCAACCCCAATCTACCCTAATTTACCCCACTCTTATCTGCCCCACTCCATCCCAATCTATCCCACTCCACTCCAATCCAATGTACCCCACATTAGCGCTGGGAGGCCTCCTGGTAGTCATGCGCATTAGAAATGCAAATTCATTCATTCATTCATTCACTTTACCCCACTCCAATCTTCCACATTCCACCACAGTCTACCCCACTCCAATCTACCTCCCTTCAGCTCACCCCATTTTAAGCTATCCTACTCTACCCCAATCTCCCCCTCTCAACTCCAATCTACCTCACCCTACTCCACCTAACCCCATTTTAACCTACCCTACTCTACCCCAATGCCACCCTCTCAGCTCCAATCTACCCCACTCTGCTCCAATCTACCCAACTCCACTTTACTACAATCTACCCAATTCCAGTCTACCCCAATCTACCCAATCCCAATCTAACCCACACTACTCCAATCAACTCCAATCTACCTCACTCTAATCTACCCAACTCTACTCCACTACAATATATCCCAGCCTACCCCACTCCAATCTACTCAACTCTACCCCACTCCAACATACCCTACTCTACCCCACTCCACCCCAATCTACTCTACCACACACCAATCTACTCCATTCCAATTTAACTTCAATTTACCCCACTCCAATCTACCCCAATCAACCGAGCTCCACTCTAAGCCCAACAGCAGCCACACTGGTGTACACCTTGGCTAAAACACACTGCCAAAGCCAATAGCGCTAGTATAGGTGAGACCTATTAACTTTGCCAATGTTTGTTTCTCTGAAAATCTCTACTCGTGCCCTGCGGGAGGACCACCCTCCACAGCCTTCTTCACGGTCACCCTCACGTCCCATGCACACCTGCGTGGAACTGTTGCACAGACTGCTTGTTCTAAGGCCCCAGATATGAAGCACCTGACGGGAGGTCACTGGAAAGGGGCCGCCTCTAGAACAGATAGATACATCTGCACTGTCGGTGCTGAATCATAGCAGACCATCCACCCCTGAAGCTGGCCCCTCAACTGCGGCCCACTGTGGACACTCTCCAGGGCCCAGCTGGCACTGTGGAGGTGCCCGGAGGTTTGCTAGCGAACACACTTTTGAAATCTGGCTCACTAGGACAACAAGCATTTACAATACAATGGTCTCTGCATTATTAAAGGTAGAGCTATTGACTTTGCTCATGACATTTTTTTTTTTTTTAAATCATAAATAAATGGCATAGTCATTTACATTGTCAATAGCTTAATCGTTAAATAAATGGCATTGTCATTTACAATGCCAATAGCTTAATCGCTCGCAAATGCATTACCTATTGCGTTTTCACCCACACAGAGCCACACACACAAAGCCACCCACACACACATACAGAGCCACCCACACAGAGCCACACACACACACATAGAGTCAGACACACACAGAGACACACACACAGAGCCACACACACAGAGCCCCACACAGAGCCCCACACAGATCCCCCCCCCACACACACACAGAGACACACACAAGTCAAGTCAAGTCAAGTCAGAGAATTTATATAGCGCACTACATACCCAGAGGGTCTCAAGGCGCTTAGGGGGGGGAGGAGGATTACTTGTCAAATATCCACGTTTTAAGTTGCTTTCTGAATGCTAGGTGGTTCTGGGTAAGGCGAAGGTAAGTGGGGAGTGAGTTCCATGTTTTAGCAGCCAGGTAAGAGAAGGATCTGCCTCCCATGGTGGTCTTGTTGATGCGAGGTACAGTGGCGAGGGCTTGGCTGGAAGAACGTAGTTGGCGGGGGGGGGTGTAGAAGGACAGTCGTGAGTTGAGGCATTCTGGTCCGATGTCGTAGAGTGATTTGTGTGCGTGGGTTAGCAGTCGGAAAGTGATCCTCTTATTGACGGGTAGCCAGTGGAGGTCTTTCAGGTGACCAGAGATGTGTTCGTTGCGCGGGATGTCTAATATGATCCTGGCTGAGGCGTTTTGGATTCGTTGGAGTTTCTTCTGGAGTTTAGCGGTAGTACCTGCGTAGAGGGTGTTTCCGTAGTCCAGTCGGCTCGTGACCAGAGCATGGGTGACTGTTTTTCTGGTTTCGGTGGGGATCCAGCGAAATGTTTTTTTGAGCATGCGAAGAATGTTGAAGCAGGATGAGGATACGGCGCTGACTTGTCTGTTCATTGAAAGTGAAGAATCCAGGATAACGCCTAGGTTCCGTGCGTGGTCTGTCGGGATGGGTGCTTTTCCAAGGGCTTCCGGCCACCAAGAGTCGTCCCATGCAGAGGGGGATGTACCTAAGATGAGGACTTCTGTTTTATCTGAGTTCAGTTTCAGACGGCTGTGTTTCATCCATTCGGCAACTTCTTTCATTCCTTCGTGTAGGTTAGTTTTGGCGGTGCTGGGGTCATTGGTGAGAGAAAGGATCAGTTGAGTGTCATCCGCGTAAGAGATGATGTTGAGGTTGTGTTGGCGGGCGATGGCCGCGAGGGGGCTCATGTATACGTTGAAGAGGGTGGGACTGAGTGAGGATCCTTGTGGTACGCCACAAATGACTTCAGTGGCCTCGGACTTGAATGGTGGAAGGCGGACTCTCTGGGTTCTTCCGGTGAGGAACGAGGTGATCCATTCAAGTGCTTTTCCTTGTATTCCGATGTTTCTGAGGCGTTGTAAAAGGGTGCTGTGGCAGACTGTGTCGAAGGCTGCAGAGAGGTCGAGGAGGATGAGGGCGACTGTGTCTCCATTGTCCAGTAGAGTTCGAATGTCGTCTGTTGCTGCGATGAGGGCGGTCTCAGTGCTGTGTTTTGCTCGGAAGCCAGATTGTGAGGAGTCGAGGGATTTGTTGGCTTCGAGGAAAGCGGCGAGCTGGTTGTTGACAGCTTTCTCGATTACTTTGGCCGGGAATGGAAGGAGCGAAATGGGGCGGTAATTTTTGAGTTCGGTGGGGTCCGCTGTGGGTTTTTTCAGAAGGGCGGTGAGTTCAGCGTGTTTCCAGCTTTCCGGGAAGGTGGCAGAGTTGAAGGAGCAGTTGATGACGTCTCGAAGGTGCGGTGCTATGACGGAGTCTGCTTTGTTGAAGATGTGGTGAGGACATGGGTCTGTGGGGGATCCTGAGTGGATGGAGTTCATCAGGCGGATGGTGTCCTCAGTGGAGATTGGGTTCCAGTCGTTAAGGGTGTTCAAGGGGGGAGAATGTTCAGCATATGGTTGGGTGGGTTGGTCTCCGGGTTGGTTGTCGAAGCTGTTGTGGATGTCTGCGATTTTGTTGTGGAAGAATGAAGCTAGGGAGTCGCAGAGGGCTTGAGAGGGGGTGATGTCGTTGGAGTTGGCCGAGGGATTGGTAAATTCCTTGACGATGTTGAAAAGTTCCTTGCTGTTGTGGGCGTTGTTGTCAAGTCGATCCTTGAATGCTGTTTTCTTGGCCTTTCGGATTAGTTGGTGGTGTGTGCGGATGGCGTTTTTGAAGGCGTCCTTGGTGCTAGTGGTTGGGTCTTTTTTCCAGGCCTTTTCAAGGGAGCGGCAGAGTTTCTTGGACTTCTTAAGATCATCGTTGAACCATGAGGCCTTCTTGCTGCCAGGTTTGCTTTGACGTTTTTTCAGTGGTGCTACACACACACACACAGAGCCACACACACACAGAGCCACACACACACACACAGAGCCACACACACACGCCCAGAGCCACATACACACACAGGAGAGCAAGCACAGCGAGGGGACAGGAAAGCAAGCACAGCCAGGGGGCAGGGGAGCAAGCACAGCCAGGGGGCAGGGGAGCAAGCACAGCCAGGGGGCAGGGAAGCAAGCACAGCCAGGGGGCAGGGAAGCAAGCACAGCCAGGGGGCAGGAAAGCAAGCACAGCGAGGGGGCAGGGAAGCAAGCACAGCGAGGGGGCAGGGAAGCAAGCACAGCCAGGGGGCAGGGAAGCAAGCACAGCCAGGGGGCAGGGAAGCAAGCACAGCCAGGGGGCAGGGAAGCAAGCACAGCCAGGGGGCATGGAAGCAAGCACAGCCAGGGGGCAGGGAAGCAAGCACAGCCAGGGGGCAGGGGAGCGAGCACAGCCAGGGGGCAGGGGAGCGAGCACAGCCAGGGGGCAGGGGAGCAAGCACAGCCAGGGGGCAGGGGAGCAAGCACAGCCAGGGGGCAGGGGAGCAAGCACAGCTGCACTGGTACTGGAGGGGCTCCGTGTCAGTGCTGAAGTACAACCTTTGAGGCCTGCACTGGTGCTAGAGGGGCTTCATGTCAGAGCTGGAGTACAACCTCTGAGGCCTGCACTGGTGCAGGAGCCGCTACGTGTCAGAGCTGGAGTACAACCGCTGAGGCCTGCGCTGGTACTGGAGGGGCTCCATGTCAGCGCTGGAGTATAAACTCTGAGGCCTGCACTGGTGCTGGAGGGGCTCCATGTCAGAGCTGGAGTATAAACTCTGAGCCCTGCACTCGTGCTGGAGGGGCTCCATGTCAGAGCTGGAGTACAACCTCTGAGGCCTGCACTCGTGCTGGAGGGGCTCCATGTCAGAGCTGGAGTATAAACTCTTTTTGTAGCACCCCTGCTATGCCCACAGTATTTTGCAAGGTGAATTAGACAAGGTTGTAGTTGTTTTAATGTAATATTTTCATATATATTGTTGTGCTTTGTAAATGCTGTCTTAGCTTTGATCAGCACACCTCGTGGTGGCGAAGAAATGAAATCAGTTGTGTGCACCACACTGCAGGTGGTGAGACCACCGAACGCCACAACGTGTGCCATAATTGGGCTTGGCAGGAAGTATGTGGGGATCATCCCTGGTGAACAAGGCAGCTCTTACGGTTGTGTCCGAGGGTCGGCTGTCGAGGCGTATGCACTCCCCTCGTTGCCGTTATCACGAGGAATGCCCGCCTCGGGGGCGATGCCATGCCTGGATGCTGAAGCAGAGCCTTGGGTCTAGTCGTCGGTAAGTGGTGGGGCGGAGACTGAGGGGAGGGCACGCGTGGAGCTCGTATGAGAGTGGAGCAACATCCCAATCCCGGGTCCTTAGGAGCGTGGTGGAGCTCAGGGGCCAGTGATGGGCCCGACTCAAAAGGATGGGTCCCCTGGAGACGGGTGAAGATCCGGGGGATTGGGCAGGTTTGCTAGGCCAGGTCACCTAGTGGCATAGTAAGGGTGCTCTGGTGGCCCCTCGTGCAAGAAAGGGAAATGGCCCAGGCAGTGCTTCATTTGAGCCGGTGGTTGCCAACACTGGCACTTGACAGCTGCCACATGGTGCGGCTGTTGTTTTGTAATTTAAAGATGAACTGAACAACAGTTGCGGACTAATTTAATATACCTGCCACCCAAAATCGTTCTTATAACAGTGGAGGCCTCAAACAGTATGAATTGCCACACTTGTAGCGGTGTGATGGTTAGTAGTTGTGTTGATACTGTCACTGGCAGCACTTATAGAGGCGACGGATGGTGCAAACCGTGCTGGCCTCCTGACGAGGGTCCCGGCACTTTTTAATTTTTTTACAAATTAGTGGGTGGGTGAAAACTACAATAAGTACGATTCCCTCGGCCCCCAGTCCCACTGCACCTGCTGCACCCTTGACAGCTAAGCCCCTGGGGTCGCTGCGGGGTCACGCTCGCAGGGGTGAGGGGGAGCACTGTGCCGCTATGCCTTGGTGAAGGAGCCCCTAGGCTGGCTCCTCAGGTTCGGGTGGGGTTTTGGGGCAGGAGCCACTTGGCCTCATCACGGGATGAGGCTCGAGGAGGGTACGGGGCAGTAGCACTAGGCCACGTGGCCATTAATGGATAGGCCTTAGGCTGGGGCTTCAGTGGACGGGACCGGCTTTAAGTGGGGCGGGTCCTTCCTGGTCGTAAAAACTTGGCATTGAAACAATCCTGCCTCACAGCGATGCCTCACTTCAGTCACAAGAGCCGTCCTATTCTTGGTGACCTGTGAACATAGCGCCGAGAGCTGTGGTGACACGGATCCACGCCCACAGCGCATATGCAGAAAAGAGCGTCCTGTGCAAACAAGGCGCTGGTCACTGTCCAGAGTACATTAGAGTGGGCATTGTGGGATGGAATTTTGTAAATATCTGGAGACCCGCAGATGCCATGCGGAGAGAGTGCAGGCCACTCGCTGAGGCGCTATGCAGCGGCGCTAGCAACGTGAAATGGAGCGCGGTGGGGGGGCGGTTGGCTGGACATACTGCGCCTTATGTGTAAAGGGGGCTGTATAAGGAGGGTGCTTGGCGTGTAAGGTCTTATGTAGAGCGGTATGGGCACACAGGGTACCACACACAGGGCAACAGTCTCTATCTACAGGGCGCTGGGCACTGCTCAGATGCCCCGGGGTGCGAGTGCCGAGGCACACCATGGAAGTTACCTAACGGCTAGTGTGGTGGATGTCAGATCTGGGGAACTGTGTTCGAGTCTCGGCAATGATGCTGAACCTCCCTGAATCCCGAGATATAGCCATATGTGGTTAATCCGCAGGTTTCTTTTTGTAGCACCCCTGCTATGCCCACAGTATTTTGCAAGGGGGGCCTGGACTACCACAGATCACTAAAGCCTGCTCACAGTCCCGGTGTGCTTCCTTCTGCCCGCTGAACTACAGGCCGATGACAGGCCTCACTGCCACTCAAGCGCAGTAGGCCACGGGCACCAGGCCTCAGCCGACGCTCTGTACAAGTACCGCCAAGGGCATCCCCACGCCCTCCACTGCTGCGGTGAAAGCGCTAGGCTCACATGCCCCCACTGCAACCAGGGCTAGAGGCTGAGCTCTATTCTGCAGTTTCCGTTCCCGCCTCATGCTTCCAGCCGCAGCAGGCACCTGTACGCTAGGTCCAAAAGGGGGGTGAGACTCGCAGGAGCAGACAGCCCCCACCTCCCTCCCGCAAGCAGAGTCACGCCGTCCGCCGATACGTGGACCGAGACAACCACAGCCAGCAGCGCACGGCCCGCTACTCCTCACCTCTACCGCTCCAGGGAGGCGGCAATTTCACCGGGCAGGGGGCCACAGGACTTCTCTAGCTGCCGGGCTGATCCAGATGGCCCCGTGCTTCCACGTTTTGTCTTGGTGCCCACAGCCCTCCGGTGACAGCAGCGCCGCAGTTCACTTGGCCGCTCTCGGCCGTGCAGAGAGACGCCGCCTTGCCACCACTTTTGGGGGAGCGCACCATGCTGGGAGAGATACAGGCAAAAGGGAGGAAATGTACACACGGAGAGGAAACCGCAGCAGCGGGCGGGCGAGAGAAAAGGCAACAGCGAAGGAGAACAAGCACAATAAACGGCACAATCAAAATGGCGGCCGCAAGTCCGAAAATTTCGGATTTAGGGCGTGTTTTGGCATTCTGAGTGACGGGTGACGTCACAGGTGGAAAGAACGCCAAAAACACGACCCCGAATCCGAAAGAGACGGGGCTTGATTAGAGTGCCGCCAGTCTCCTCCAATGGCTGGCCTCCGTCTCCAATGGCTGGCCTCCGTTTAGGAAGCCAGCCAATGGAGGAGAGATGGATGAGAGAGGCGGGTTCAAACCCCGTACTCAAAACATTAAATCTCCGACCGGAGACTGCGCAAGAGCAGCCTTTAGGTCCTCGACCTAAAAAGTGCGAGACGTGTGGGGCAAACAGACAATTGGTGCGGGTGCATGGATACCTTGGATAGCATGTGAAGATTTTTGGGCCAGTGGATAGACAGTTTGCATTGCGTAAGAAACATGGAGGCGGTGCAAAGCGCTTGCTGCACACTGACAGGATGTAAGAAGAGCCTGCTGCAAATGGACAGGCAGTGAGAGGGGCTTGGTCCGCACGGACAGTCAGCGATATAAGTCTAGTCTATGTGAACAGGCAGAGAGAGGAGCTTTGTGCGCATGGACAGAAGTGAGAGGAGCTTAGTGAGCAGTGACCGAAGTAAGAGGAGCTTGGTGCTCACAGGCAGTGAGAGGAGCTGTATACAGGGACAGAATTGAGAGGAGCTTGGTGCGCAGGGACAATGAGTGGAGCTTTGTGCCCAGGGACAGGCAGTGAGAGGAGATGGGTGCACATGGACAGACGGTGAGAGCAGCTTTGCTGTGCAGGGACAGGCAGTGAGAGGAGCTGGGTGCGCAGAGACAGGCAGTGAGAGGGGCTGGGTGCACAGGGACAGGCAGTGAGAGGAGCTGGGTGCGCAGAGACAGGCAGTGAGAGGGGCTGGGTGCACAGAGACAGGCAGTGAGAGGAGCTTGGTGCGCAGGGACTGGCAGTGAGAGTAGCTGGGTGCGCAGGGACAAACGGTGGAAGGAGCTTGGTGAGGAGGGACAGGCGGTGAGAGGAGCTTGGTGCACAGGGACAAACTGTGAAATGAGCTGGGTGCCCTGGGACAGTCGGGGAGAGGAGCTTGGTGTGCAAAGACAGGCAGTGAGAGGGGCTGGGTGCACAGGGACAGGCTGTGAGAGGAGCTTGGTGCACAGGGACAGGCAGTGAGAGGAGCTTGGTGCGCAAGGACAGGCAGTGAGAGGAGCTGGGTGCGCAGGGACAGGCGGTGAGAGGAGCAGGGTGTGCAGGAACAGGCGGTGAGAGGAGCTTGGTGCGCAGGGACAGGCGGTGAGAGGAGCTTGGTGCGCAGGGACAGGCGGTGAGAGGAGCTTGGTGCGCAGGGACAGGCAGTGAGAGCAGCTGGGTGCACAAGGACAGGCAGTGAGAGGAACTGGGTGCACAAGGACAGGCAGTGAGAGGAGCTGGGTGCCCAGGGACTATCAGTGAGAGGAGCTTGGTGCGCAGGGACAGGCAGTGAAACGAGCTGGGTGCACAGGGACAGGTGGTGAGAGGAGCTGGGTGCGCAAGGACAGGCAGTGAGAGGAGCTGGGTGCACAAGGACAGGCAGTGAGAGAAGCTGGGTGCTCAAGGACAGGCAGGGAGAGGAGCTGGGTGCACAGGGACTGGCAGTGAGAGAAGCTGGGTGTGCAAGGACAGGCATTGAGAGTAGCTGGGTGCACAGGGACTGGCAGTGAGAGAAGCTGGGTGCGCAGGGACAGGCAGTGAGAGGAGCTTGGTGTGCAGGGAAAAGCGCTGAGAAGAGTTTGGTGCACAGGGACAGGCAGTGAGAGAAGCTGGGTGCACAGGGACGGGCAGTGGGAGGAGCTGGGTGCACAGGGATGGGCAGTAAGAGCAGGTGGGTGCGCAGGGACAGGCAGTGAGAGGGGCTGGGTGCACAAGGACAGGCATTGAGAGGAGCTGGGTGCGCAGGGACAGGCGGTGAGAGGAGCTGGGTGTGCAGGGACAGGCAGTGAGAGGAGCTTGGTTCGCAGGGACAGGCGGTGAGAGGAGCTTGGTGCGCAGAGACAGGCGGTGAGAGGAGCTTGGTGTGCAGGGACAGGCAGTGAGAGGAGCTGGGTGCGCAAGGACAGGCAGTGAGAGAAGCTGGGTGCACAAGGACAGGCAGTTAGAGAAGCTGGGTGCGCAAGGACAGGTAGTGAGAGGAGCTGGGTGCCCAGGCACTGCCAGTGAGAGGAGCTTGGTGCGCAGGGGCAGGCAATGAAAAGAGCTGGGCGCCCAGGGACAGGCGGTGAGAGGAGCTGGGTGCACAAGGACAGGCAGTGAGAGGAGCTGGGTGCGCAAGGTCAGGCAGTGAGAAGAGCTGGGTGCACAAGGACAGGCAGTGAGAGAAGCTGGGTGCGCAAGGACAAGCATTGAGAGGAGCTGGGTGCACAGGGACAGGCAGTGAGAGAAGCTGGGTGCGCAAGGACAGGCAAAAACACGGTGAGAGGAGCTGGTTGCGCAGGGACAGGCAGTGAGAGAAGCTGGGTGCGCAAGGACAGGCAGTGAGAGGAGCTGGGTGTGCAAGGACAGGCAATGAGAGGAGCTGGGTGCGTAAGGACAGGCATTGAGAGGAGATGGGTGCGCAGGGACAGGCAGTGAGAGGAGCTGGGTGAGGAGGGACAGGCAATGAGAGGAGCTGGGTGCGCAAGGACAGGCAGTGAGAGGAGCTGGGTGCACATGGACTGGCAGTGAGAGGAGCTTGGTGAGAAGGGACAGGCGGTGAGAGGAGCTGGGAGCGCAGGGACAGGCAGTGAAACGAGCTGGGTGCGCAAGGACAGGCGGTGAGGGGAGCTGGGTGCACAAGGACAGGCAGTGAGAGGAGCTGGGTGCACAGGGACAGGCAGTGAGAGGAGCTGGGTGCACAAGAACAGGCAGTGAGAGAAGCTGGGTGCGCAAGGACAGGCAGTGGGAGGAGCTGGGTGCGCAAGGACAGGCAATGAGAGGAGCTGCATGCACAGGGACTGGCAGTGAGAGAAGCTGGGTGCACAAGGACAGGCAGTGAGAGGAGCTTGGTGAGGAGGGACAAACGGTGAGAGGAGCTGGTTGTGCAGGGACAGGCAGTGAGAGAACCAGGGTGCGCAAGGACAGGCAGTGAGAGGAGCTGGGTGCGCAAGGACAGGCAAAGAGAGGAGCTGGGTGTGCAAGGACAGGCAGTGAGAGGAGCTGGGTGTGCAGGGACAGGCAGTGAGAGAAGCTGGGTGAGAAGGGACAGGCAATGAGAGGAGCTGGGTGCGCAAGGACAGGCAGTGAGAGGAGCTGGGTGCGCAGGGACAGGTAGTGAGAGAAGCTGGGTGCGCAAGGACAGGCAGTGAGAGGAGCATGGTGCACTGCAACAGGCAGTGAGAGGAGCTGGGTGCGCATGGACAGCCGGTGAGAGGAGCTGGTTGCGCAGGAACAGGCAGTGAGAGGAGCTGGGTGCACAGGGACAGGCAGTGAGAGGAGCTGGGTGAACAAGGACAGGCGGTGAGAGGAGCTGGGTGAGGAGGGACTGGCAGTGAGAGGAGCTGGGAGCGCAGGGACAGGCAGTGAGAGGAGCTGGGAGCGCAGGGACAGGCAGTGAGAGGAGCTGGGTGCGCAAGGACAGGCAGTGAAAGGAGCTGGGTGAGGAGGGACAGGCAGTGAGAGAAGCTGGGTGAGTAGGGACAAACGGTGAGAGGAGCTGGTTGCGCAGGGTCAGGCAGTGAGAGAAGCTGGGTGAGCAAGGACAGGCAGTGAGAGGAGCTGGGTGCGCAAGGACAGGCAGTGAGGGGAGCTGGGTACACAGGGCCTGGCAGTGAGAGGAGCTGGGTGAACAGGGACAGGCGGTGAGAGGAGCTGGGTGTGCAGGGAATGGCAGGGAGAGGAGCTTGGTGCGCAGGGACAGGCGGTGAGAGGAGCTGGGTGCACATGGACTGGCAGTGAGAGGAGCTTGGTGAGAAGGGACAGGCGGTGAGAGGAGCTGGGAGCGCAGGGACAGGCAGTGAAACGAGCTGGGTGCGCAAGGACAGGCGGTGAGGGGAGCTGGGTGCACAAGGACAGGCAGTGAGAGGAGCTGGGTGCACAGGGACAGGCAGTGAGAGGAGCTGGGTGCACAAGAACAGGCAGTGAGAGAAGCTGGGTGCGCAAGGACAGGCAGTGGGAGGAGCTGGGTGCGCAAGGACAGGCAATGAGAGGAGCTGCATGCACAGGGACTGGCAGTGAGAGAAGCTGGGTGCACAAGGACAGGCAGTGAGAGGAGCTTGGTGAGGAGGGACAAACGGTGAGAGGAGCTGGTTGTGCAGGGACAGGCAGTGAGAGAACCAGGGTGCGCAAGGACAGGCAGTGAGAGGAGCTGGGTGCGCAAGGACAGGCAAAGAGAGGAGCTGGGTGTGCAAGGACAGGCAGTGAGAGGAGCTGGGTGTGCAGGGACAGGCAGTGAGAGAAGCTGGGTGAGAAGGGACAGGCAATGAGAGGAGCTGGGTGCGCAAGGACAGGCAGTGAGAGGAGCTGGGTGCGCAGGGACAGGTAGTGAGAGAAGCTGGGTGCGCAAGGACAGGCAGTGAGAGGAGCATGGTGCACTGCAACAGGCAGTGAGAGGAGCTGGGTGCGCATGGACAGCCGGTGAGAGGAGCTGGTTGCGCAGGAACAGGCAGTGAGAGGAGCTGGGTGCACAGGGACAGGCAGTGAGAGGAGCTGGGTGAACAAGGACAGGCGGTGAGAGGAGCTGGGTGAGGAGGGACTGGCAGTGAGAGGAGCTGGGAGCGCAGGGACAGGCAGTGAGAGGAGCTGGGAGCGCAGGGACAGGCAGTGAGAGGAGCTGGGTGCGCAAGGACAGGCAGTGAAAGGAGCTGGGTGAGGAGGGACAGGCAGTGAGAGAAGCTGGGTGAGTAGGGACAAACGGTGAGAGGAGCTGGTTGCGCAGGGTCAGGCAGTGAGAGAAGCTGGGTGAGCAAGGACAGGCAGTGAGAGGAGCTGGGTGCGCAAGGACAGGCAGTGAGGGGAGCTGGGTACACAGGGCCTGGCAGTGAGAGGAGCTGGGTGAACAGGGACAGGCGGTGAGAGGAGCTGGGTGTGCAGGGAATGGCAGGGAGAGGAGCTTGGTGCGCAGGGACAGGCGGTGAGAGGAGCTGGGTGCGCAAGGACAAGCAGTGAGAGGAGCTGGGTGCGCAAGGACAGGCAATGAGAGGAGCTGGGTGCACAGGGACTGGCAGTGAGAGAAGCTGAGTGCGCAAGGACAGGCAGTGAGAGGAGCTGAGTGCGCAGCGACAGGCAGTGAGAGAAGCTGGGTGCACAAGGACAGGCAGTGAGAGGAGCCAGGTGCACAAGGACAGGCAGTGAGAGAAGCTGGGTGCGCAAGGACAAGCAGTGAGAGGAGCTGGGTGCGCAAGGACAGGCAGTGAGAGGAGCTGAGTGCGCAGGGACAGGCAGTGAGAGGAGCTGGGTGCGCAAGGACAGGCAACAAATGGTGAGAGGAGCTGGTTGCGCAGGGACAAGCAGTGAGAGAAGCTGGGTGTGCAAGGACAGGCAGTGAGAGGAGCTGGGTACGCAAGGACAGGCAACAAATGGTGAGAGGAGCTGGTTGCGCAGGGACAGGCAGTGAGAGAAGCTGGTTGCGCAAGGACAGGTTGTGAGAGGAGCTGGGTGCGCGACGACAGGCAATGAGAGGGGCTGGGTGCGTGAGAACAGGCAGTGAGAGGAGCTGGGTGCGCAGGGACAGGCAGTGAGAGGAGCTGAGTGAGAAGGGAGAGGCAATGAGAGGAGCTGGGTGCGCAAGGACAGGCAGTGAGAGGAGCTGGGTGCACAGGCACTGCCAGTGAGAGGAGCTTGGTGCACAGGGGCAGGCAATGAAAAGAGCTGGGCGCCCAGGGACAGGCGGTGAGAGGAGCTGGGTGCACAAGGACAGGCAGTGAGAGGATCTGGGTGCGCAAGGTCAGGCAGTGAGAAGAGCTGGGTGCACAAGGACAGGCAGTGAGAGAAGCTGGGTGCGCAAGGACAAGCATTGAGAGGAGCTGGGTGCACAGGGACAGGCAGTGAGAGAAGTTGGGTGCGCAAGGACAGGCAAAAAACGGTGAGAGGAGCTGGTTGCGCAGGGACAGGCAGTGAGAGAAGCTGGGTGCGCAAGGACAGGCAGTGAGAGGAGCTGGGTGTGCAAGGACAGGCAATGAGAGGAGCTGGGTGCGTAAGGACAGGCATTGAGAGAAGATGGGTGCGCAGGGACAGGCAGTGAGAGGAGCTGGGTGAGGAGGAACAGGCAATGAGAGGAGCTGGGTGCGCAAGGACAGGCAGTGAGAGGAGCTGGGTGCACATGGACTGGCAGTGAGAGGAGCTTGGTGAGAAGGGACAGGCGGTGAGAGGAGCTGGGAGCGCAGGGACAGGCAGTGAAACGAGCTGGGTGCGCAAGGACAGGCGGTGAGGGGAGCTGGGTGCACAAGGAAAGGCAGTGAGAGGAGCTGGGTGCACAGGGACAGGCAGTGAGAGGAGCTGGGTGCACAAGAACAGGCAGTGAGAAAAGCTGGGTGCGCAAGGACAGGCAGTGGGAGGAGCTGGATGCGCAAGGACAGGCAATGAGAGGAGCTGTATGCACAGGGACTGGCAGTGAGAGAAGCTGGGTGCACAAGGACAGGCAGTGAGAGGAGCTTGGTGAGGAGGGACAAACGGTGAGAGGAGCTGGTTGTGCAGGGACAGGCAGTGAGAGAACCAGGGTGCGCAAGGACAGGCAGTGAGAGGAGCTGGGTGCGCAAGGACAGGCAAAGAGAGGAGCTGGGTGCGCAAGGACAGGCAGTGAGAGGAGCTGGGTGTGCAGGGACAACCAGTGAGAGAAGCTGGGTGAGGAGGGACAGGCAATGAGAGGAGCTGGGTGCGCAAGGACAGGCAGTGAGAGGAGCTGGGTGCGCAGGGACAGGTAATGAGAGAAGATGGGTGCGCAAGGACAGGCAGTGAGAGGAGCATGGTGCACTGCAACAGGCAGTGAGAGGAGCTGGGTGCGCATGGACAGCCGGTGAGAGGAGCTGGGTGCGCAAGGACAGGCCGTGAGAGGAGCTAGGTGCGCAAGGACAGGCAGTGAGAGGAGCTGGGTGCACAGGGACTGGCAGTGAGAGGAGCTTGGTGAGGAGGGACAGGCGGTGAGAGGAGCTTGGTGTGCAGGGACTGGCAGGGAGAGGAGCTTGGTGCGCAGGGACAGGCGGTGAGAGGAGCTGGGTGCGCAAGGACAAGCAGTGAGAGGAGCTGGGTGCGCAAGGACAGGCAATAAGAGGAGCTGGGTGCACGGGGACTGGCAGTGAGAGAAGCTGAGTGCGCAAGGACAGGCAGTGAGAGGAGCTGAGTGCGCAGGGACAGGCAGTGAGTGAAGCTGGGTGCACAAGGATAGGCAGTGAGAGGAGCCAGGTGCACAAGGACAGGCAGTGAGAGAAGCTGGGTGCGCAAGGACAAGCAGTGAGAGGCGCTGGGTGCCCAAGGACAGGCAACAAATGGTGAGAGGAGCTGGTTGCGCAGGGACAGGCAGTGAGAGAAGCTGGGTGTGCAAGGACAGGCAATGAGAGGAGCTGGGTGCGCAAGGACAGGCAGTGAGAGGAGGTGGGTGTTGAGGGACAGGCAGTGAGAGGAGTTGGGTGAGGAGGGACAGAAAATGAGAGGAGCTGGGTGCGCAAGGACAGGCAGTGAGAGGAGCTGGGTGCGCAGAGACAGGCAGCGATAGAAGCTTGGTGCGCAAGGACAGGCAGTGAGAGGAGCATGGTGCACTGCAACAGGCAGTGAGAGGAGCTGGGTGCGCATGGACAGCCGGTGAGAGGAGCTGGGTGCGCAAGGACAGGCAGTGAGAGGAGCTGGTTGCGCAGGGACAGGCAGTGAGAGAAGCTGGGTGCGCAAGGACAGGCAGTGAGAGAAGTTGGGTGCGCAAGGACAGGCAAAAAACGGTGAGAGGAGCTGGTTGCGCAGGGACAGGCAGTGAGAGAAGCTGGGTGCGCAAGGACAGGCAGTGAGAGGAGCTGGGTGTGCAAGGACAGGCAATGAGAGGAGCTGGGTGCGTAAGGACAGGCATTGAGAGAAGATGGGTGCGCAGGGACAGGCAGTGAGAGGAGCTGGGTGAGGAGGAACAGGCAATGAGAGGAGCTGGGTGCGCAAGGACAGGCAGTGAGAGGAGCTGGGTGCACATGGACTGGCAGTGAGAGGAGCTTGGTGAGAAGGGACAGGCGGTGAGAGGAGCTGGGAGTGCAGGGACAGCAAGTGAAACGAGCTGGGTGCGCAAGGACAGGCGGTGAGGGGAGCTGGGTGCACAGGGACAGGCAGTGAGAGGAGCTGGGTGCACAAGAACAGGCAGTGAGAGAAGCTGGGTGCACAAGAACAGGCAGTGAGAGAAGCTGGGTGCGCAAGGACAGGCAGTGAGAGGAGCTGGGTGCGCAAGGACAGACAATGAGAGGAGCTGTATGCACAGGGACTGGCAGTGAGAGAAGCTGGGTGCACAAGGACAGGCAGTGAGAGGAGCTTGGTGAGGAGGGACAAACGGTGAGAGGAGCTGGTTGTGCAGGGACAGGCAGTGAGAGAACCAGGGTGCGCAAGGACAGGCAGTGAGAGGAGCTGGGTGCGCAAGGACAGGCAAAGAGTGGAGCTGGGTGCGCAAGGACAGGCAATGAGAGGAGCTGGGTGTGCAGGGACAGGCAGTGAGAGAAGCTGGGTGAGGAGGGACAGGCAATGAGAGGAGCTGGGTGCGCAAGGACAGGCAGTGAGAGGAGCTGGGTGCGCATGGACAGCCGGTGAGAGGAGCAGGGTGCGCAAGGACAGGCAGTGAGAGGAGCTAGGTGCGCAAGGACAGGCAGTGAGAGGAGCTGGGTGCACAGGGACTGGCAGTGAGAGGAGCTTGGTGCGCAGGGACAGGCGGTGAGAGGAGCTGGGTGCGCAAGGACAAGCAGTGAGAGGAGCTGGGTGCGCAAGGACAGGCAATGAGAGGAGCTGGGTGCACAGGGACTGGCAGTGAGAGAAGCTGAGTGCGCAAGGACAGGCAGTGAGAGGAGCTGAGTGCGCAGGGACAGGCAGTGAGAGAAGCTGGGTGCACAAGGATAGGCAGTGAGAGGAACCAGGTGCACAAGGACAGGCAGTGAGAGAAGCTGGGTGCGCAAGGACAAGCAGTGAGAGGCGCTGGGTGCCCAAGGACAGGCAACAAATGGTGAGAGGAGCTGGTTGCCCAGGGACAGGCAGTGAGAGAAGCTGGGTGTGCAAGGACAGGCAGTGAGAGGAGCTGGGTACGCAAGGACAGGCAACAAATGGTGAGAGGAGCTGGTTGCGCAGGGACAGGCAGTGAGAGAAGCTGGTTGCGCAAGGACAGGTTGTGAGAGGAGCTGGGTGCGCGACGACAGGCAATGAGAGGGGCTGGGTGCGTGAGAACAGGCAGTGAGAGGAGCTGGGTGCGCAGGGACAGGCAGTGAGAGGAGCTGAGTGAGAAGGGAGAGGCAATGAGAGGAGCTGGGTGCGCAAGAACAGGCAGTGAGAGGAGCTGGGTGCACAGGGACTGGCAGTGAGAGGAGCTTGGTGAGGAGGGACAGGTGGTGAGAGGAGCTGGGAGCGCAGGGACAGGCAGTGAAACGAGCTGGGTGCGCAGGGACAGGCGGTGAGAGGAGCTTGGTGCACAAGGACAGGCAGTGAGAGGAGCTGGGTGCACAAGGACAGGCAGTGAGAGGAGCTGGGTGCGCAAGGACAGGCAGTGAGAGAAGCTGGGTGCGCAAGGACAGGCAATGAGAGGAGCTGGGTGCACAGGGACCGGCAGTGAGAGAAGCTGGGTGCGCAAGGACAGGCAGTGAAATGAGCTGGGTGCACAGGGACTGGCAGTGAGAGAAGCTGGGTGCACAAGGAGAGGCAGTGAGAGGAGCTTGGTGAGGATGGACAAACGGTGAGAGGAGCTGGTTGCGCAGGGACAGGCAGTGAGAGAAGCAGGGTGCGCAAGGACAGGCAATGAGAGGAGCTGGTGCGCAAGGACAGGCAGTGAGAGGAGGTGGGTGCTGAGGGACAGGCAGTGAGAGGAGCTTGGTGAGGAGGGACAGGCAGTGAGAGGAGCTGGGAGCGCAGGGACAGGCAGTGAAACGAGCTGGGTGCGCAGGGACAGGCGGTGAGAGGAGCTTGTGCACAAGGACAGGCAGTGAGAGGAGCTGGGTGCACAAGAACAGGCAGTGAGAGGAGCTGGGTGCACAAGGACAGGCAGTGAGAGAAGCTGGGTGCACAAGGACAGGCAATGAGAGGAGCTGGGTGCACAGGGACTGGCAGTGGGAGAAGCTGGGTCCGCAAAGACAGGCAGTGAAATGAGCTGGGTGCACAGGGACTGGCAGTGAGAGAAGCTGGGTGCGCAAGGAGAGGCAGTGAGAGGAGCTTGGTGAGGAGGGACAAACGGTGAGAGGAGCTGGTTGCGCAGGGACAGGCAGTGAGAGAAGCAGGGTGAGCAAGGACAGGCAGTGAGAGGAGCTGGGTGCACAAGGACAGGCAATGAGAGGAGCTGGGTGCGCAAGGACAGGCAGTGAGAGGAGGTGGGTGTTGAGGGACAGGCAGTGAGAGGAGTTGGGTGAGGAGGGACAGAAAATGAGAGGAGCTGGGTGCGCAAGGACAGGCAGTGAGAGGAGCTGGGTGCGCAGGGACAGGCAGTGATAGAAGCTTGGTGCGCAAGGACAGGCAGTGAGAGGAGCATGGTGCACTGCAACAGGCAGTGAGAGGAGCTGGGTGCGCACGGACAGCCGGTGAGAGGAGCTGGGTGCGCAAGGACAGGCAGTGAGAGGAGCTGGGTGCGCAAGGACAGGCAGTGAGAGGAGCGAGGTGCGCAAGGACAGGCAGTGAGAGGAGCTGGGTGCTCAAGGACAGGCGGTGAAAGGAGCTTGGGGTGCAGGGACTGGCAGTGAGAGGAGCTGGGTGAACAAGGACAGGCGGTGAGAGGAGCTGGGTGAGGAGGGACAGGCAGTGAGAGGAGCTGGTTGCGCAGGGACAGGCAGTGAGAGGAGCTGGGTGCACAGGGCCTGGCAGTGAGAGGAGCTGGGTGCGCAAGGACAGGCAGTGAAATGAGCTGGGTGCACTGGGACTGGCAGTGAGAGGAGTTGGGAGCGCAGGGACAGGCAGTGAGAGGAGCTGGGAGCGCAGGGACAGGCAGTGAGAGGAGCTGGGAGCGCAGGGAGAGGCAGTGAGAGGTGCAGGGACTGGCAGGGAGAGGAGCTTGGTGCGCAGGGACAAGCAGTGAGAGGAGCTGGGTGCGCAAGGACAGGCAATGAGAGGAGCTGGGTGCACAGGGACTGGCAGTGAGAGAAGCTGAGTGTGCAAGGACAGGCAGTGAGAGGAGCTGGGTGCGCGACGACAGGCAATGAGAGGAGCTGGTTGCGCAGGGACAGGCAGTGAGAGAAGCTGGTTGCGCAAGGACAGGCAGTGAGAGGAGCTGGGTGCGCAGGGACAGGCAGTGAGAGAAGCTGGGTGCGCAAGGACAGGCAGTGAGAGGAGCCAGGTACACAAGGACAGGCAGTGAGAGAAGCTGGGTGCGCAAGGACAGGCAGTGAGAGGAGCTGAGTGCGCAGGGACAGGCGGTGAGAGGAGCTTGGTGCACAAGGACAGGCAGTGAGAGGAGCTGGGTGCACAAGGACAGGCAGTGAGAGGAGCTGGGTGCACAAGGACAGGCAGTGAGAGAAGCTGGGTGCGCAAGGAGAGGCAGTGAGAGGAGCTTGGTGAGGAGGGACAAACGGTGAGAGGAGCTGGTTGTGCAGGGACAGGCAGTGAGAGAAGCAGGGTGCGCAAGGACAGGCAGTGAGAGGAGCTGGGTGCGCAAGGACAGGCAACGAGAGGAGCTGGGTGCGCAAGGACAGGCAGTGAGAGGAGGTGGGTGCGCAAGGACAGGCAATGAGAGGAGCTGGGTGCACAGGAACAGGCAGGGAGAGAAGCTGGGTGAGAAGGGACAGGCAATGAGAGGAGCTGGGTGCGCAAGGACAGGCAGTGAGAGGAGCTGGGTGCGCAGGGACAGGCAGTGATAGAAGCTTGGTGCGCAAGGACAGGCAGTGAGAGGAGCATGGTGCACTGCAACAGGCAGTGAGAGGAGCTGGGTGCGCATGGACAGGCGGTGAGAGGAGCTGGGTGCGCAAGGACAGGCAGTGAGAGGAGCTGGGTGCGCAAGGACAGGCAGTGAGAGGAGCTGGGTGCACAGGGACAGGCGGTGAGAGGAGCTTGGTGCACAGGGACTGGCAGGGAGAGGAGCTGGGTGCACAGGGACAGGCGGTGAGAGGAGCTTGGTGCACAGGGACTGGCAGGGAGAGGAGCTGGGTGCACAGGAACAGGCAGGGAGAGGAGCTGGGTGCGCAGGGACAGGCAGTGATAGAAGCTTGGTGCGCAAGGACAGGCAGTGAGAGGAGCATGGTGCACTGCAACAGGCAGTGAGAGGAGCTGGGTGCGCATGGACAGGCGGTGAGAGGAGCTGGGTGCGCAAGGACAGGCAGTAAGAGGAGCTGGGTGCGCAAGGACAGGCAGTGAGAGGAGCTGGGTGCACAGGGACAGGCGGTGAGAGGAGCTTGGTGCACAGGGACTGGCAGGGAGAGGAGCTGGGAGTGCAGGGACAGGCAGTGAGAGGGGCTGGGTGCGCAGGGACAGGCAGTGAGAGGAGCTGGGTGCGCAGGGACAGGCAGTGAGACGGGCTTGGTCCGCATGGACAGGCGGTGAGATTAGCTGGGAGTGCAGGGACAGGCAGTGGGAGGAGCTGGGAGCGCAGGGACAGGCAGTGAGAGGAGCTGGGTGCACAAGGACAGGCAGTGAGAGAAGCTTGCTCAGCTTTGGACTTTGGCATACGGCACCAGTCCGTAACCTCTGAGCAGCAGTGTGCGCCACACACGAAAACTGCTCTCTGTTGTCTTCTGCTCGTTCATCCCAGGGTTTGAGTGGTCCGAAAAACCTCCCAAACATTAATATAAACCGTAGTAAAGTAATTAGTCTTTACACCGTGACCAGCAGCAAGAACTAGCGACTACTGCATACAGTGATGTAACACATCCGCGGCAAAGCCCTTAGAGCAACCTCAATGAACAGTTAATGTACTTTTCATCATACATCGTATCTTGTTATAAAGCTAAATACGAACCAGGACTGAAGCATTAGAACACCTACAGGGCCGAACATTAGTATTAAAATAAATATCAACATCATCTACACGGCACAGATTGCAAATGACCCTCACAAATTGGAGTCTGCCGTGACAGTTCTCCCGCCCCCGCTCCCCCCCAACGCCCCCTTCCATCCTCTGCTTAAGCAAACTGCAGAGACCAGCTTGCAGAATACAGACTTTTACCACTTTTCCAAATTTATGGACAATTAAAGAAGTTTGCCTTAAGTTTGTGACCGCTGTTGCTGTTCAAATCTATATATTTCACTGGCACATTCAAGCGTCAGACTACGGAATTCATAAACCCAAAAATACTTTCTTTTGACCCTCCCCAAATTGCCTCTGCGTCAATAGAAGTCAATGGGAGAAATAGATTCTACCTTTCTGTTTTTTTAAATCTTCCAATTTCCTCTTCTAAAATGTAGGCATGCACGCTCTGGCTAGGCCTGACACGGCGACCTGTTACAACATCCGTGCAGATATCTCTGCGCCTACCCTGCTGTGTCAAATATAAATCAGTGCGCTGCCATTTCCGATAAAAGCTTCTTTAAAGTTTGGTGATGCGACGTCGGATGGCGCTTGGAAATGTCAGTTTTGTCCTGAGCTAAGGCTGCAAACCGCACATTAATGGCGAAAGTATCCAAACAATTGTACGCCGTAATTAACCTTAGCATTTGTGAGGCTTGCAGATACAGAAACATGCGTGCGTTTCTTATTGAATAAGCTGGTTGCAAGATCTGAGACAAAACCTCTTACCGGCTGAGATGGAGGGCAGAGTCCAGGGCTGTTCTACCTGACGTGAAGCGCGCCTGCTGCAAGCACACCATGGGAGGCTCTCCCGGACCATTCCGATCCTCGGCCACCTCCGGCCCCACCCACACCCATCCCTAGCGCCCTCCCTCTCCCGTGTCCCTCCATCTGTGCTGAACAGCATCCACGCTCCACATGTTCCCCGGAATGACATGCATGGCTGATTACAGCCAGGCCTCGTCCGGGGGGCACTGAAGGGGGCTCGTGCACCCTGCAGCATCCCTCCCGCCGCCTTCCTTCTCCATTACAAGGTCGATTGAGCCTGCAGCCTCGGCACTCTGCAGCGAGGACCAAGGGTCCGGGCTTTGAGTGGTTAAAAACAAAACAAAGTTTTAGCAGAACAATTGGGATTACCAGGTGCGAGGCTCCCCTAAAGGAAGTCTGACAAAGATTGGAGAGAGAAACTCTGCCTTGAGAGGCTGCTCCCAATGACAGAATCTGGAATGTAAGGGGGAGACTGACATCCAAAGATGAGAGGATGCTCCAAAGGCATGACATTCATTCCCTCTGAGGAGACTGTGCTGAAAGGAGCGTTACCTGCAACCAATGAGTGGCACTGCGCGCCACGTTGTAACACTCACAGCCTTAGAGTGAGACTTTTCATCAAAGTGTGGGAACCTCAACTAGTGAATGAGAAGGTCTCTAAGGTATTAAAGTCACGGCCGAGTTAGATTGTGCTCCAGGGTATGAGATTGACACCCAGTGATCGAACCACAAACCTCATCACAGCCTCTCCTGTGTAGTAAGGCTCACAGGCAGTCTGGCGTTGGGTTTCTGTACATTTTGTGAAAGAGTTCAGTCAATGGGATGTGATCACAATGGCGGGTGATCGCTAGGGCTATGCACTTCACTTCCTAACTCCCCCCACTATAGCTAGCAGCCCCCTTCCTTCAGTGTGCTCACCAGTTTGTGACTCGATCTTGGAACCATAAGTATTTCCCTTGCTCTCAAAATTCGCCAAAGGAGCTGGTGACTCTCGAAGAGTGAAAAAGTGATTTTACTCCCTTTGCTTCTTGGTTGGCAGTACGGAAGGAGGTCAGGAGCCTATGTAACTCTGTAGGTGGCTGATGAAGAGACCACTCTGGTCCAGAAACACCTCCAGCACACTGCGACTCTCCTCCATGACATCAGCTTTACAATCAATGTTTAGAAGTGTCATCTCGCTCTCACACAGGGACCAAATGTTCTTGGGGCAGAGCTCGACATTACCCTTAGGAAAGTCTTCTCACCTTGGCAGAGGATTGTAGGTAGTCCTAAAGTTAGGAGTCCTATCTTTACTACTCCTAAACTGAGAAATATCCTATCTTTAAGACTTTCGGTATTCACAGAAGCCATTTAGGAGTCCTAAAGTTAGGACTCCTAAATGAGTAAGTGACTTCTGTGAATACCAAAATGAGCAAGTGCCTTTTGTGAATACCAAAATGGTAGTAAGTTTAGGATTTTGTCTTAAGTTAGTTCTGTGAATCGGGCCCTTAGTCAACATCCTTACCTCTAGTGGCCATGTGAAAGCCAACCCCTGCATTGCATAGATGACTCTTAGATTATTAGACTTTGTCTACGACGTAGAGTGTCTTCCGGGTAATAAGAACAAAGTGGCAGACTACTTAATTTATTCACCCATGCCCTTGGATAAAAATCTGCACAATGAATGGGATACTTACAACGCTGTATTCCCTGATCAGAAAGAGGATGTAATCAGCGCACAAGCATGGGAATCAGCCGACGACACTGACAATGTTCTTATGCAAGTGAAACATTTTGAAATGCATGGTTGGCCAGAGAAAATGAAGTTACCAAGTGAACACAGGATATTTTGGGAACTCAGAGACAAATTATCTATCAGTGAAGACGCCAAGTTCATCCTCAGAGAAGGCAAAGTAATTCCTCCTGAAAGCATTAGGAGCCGTATCCTCAACATAATGCATGAGGGAGGGACACTTGGGCACCGTAAAATCCAAAAGGAGACTGAAATCATCTTACTGGTGGCCCGGCATAGACAATGACATCAAAAAGAACTTAATATTATGTACATATTGCGCCAGTGCTAACAAGTCTTTAACAATGTTGAGACCTCCATTAGGAGAGTACAAGTGCCCAGACAATCTATGGGAGGAACTCTCTGTAGACATTCTAGGTCCCATTTTAGATTCATGGGGTGTACCTAAATACATTATTGTCTTAATTCACAGGTACTCTAAATGGCTGAGTTAGAAATATGTGGAAAAGCTGACTTGTCCTCCGTCATAGCTTTTTTAACCAACACTTTTTTGAGGGAGTGTATTCCCAGAACCCTAATTTGCGACAATGGTCCACAATTTATCTGGAACAAATGGAAAGCCTTCCTTAACAGGAATGGGATTGAAGGTAAACATACCCCAAATTACCACCCTGCGAGTAGCGGAACAGCAGAACATTTCAATCGAGTCATTATGGGCTCAGTCCAAGCTGCCATAAATGTAGGAAGTAATTGGGAGACAGAAGTTATCAAAAAGTTATAGGCTTATCGCATAACCACCACAGTCACGGAGTACAGTACCTTCAAGATCTTGCATGACAGAGAGACTTTTACCAGAGAAAACACAGTATGGATGAACCTCAAACTTCAAAGCAGATGGTCACCCTCGGTGGTGAAAAGCAATCTCATGAAAGCTTAGAAGATCTACAAGGAGTATTACAACAAAAAACATGGGGTGAAGGACACCAAGTTGGTCGTGGGTGATTGGGTCAGGGTAAAACTAGGCACGTTCTGCAAGAAAGGTAACAGCAAGTTCAGTGACCCTCTCTAAGTCAAAGAACTTGATTCTCGTTCCGCTTTGTTAAGCAACAACAGAATATGGTCTTTAGAAAGAATGGCCAAATGCAACAAAGTTCTATGGTGGAAACGTGACGAGAACTTGACGAAGGTAGATGATGGTTGGTTATGGTCTGAAATTGAAGCCTTTGACCATGCCTCAAAAAACAATAATGAACAGGTAATGGGTTCGGGTGGAGGTGTTACCGTCCAAAGTGAACCTAGAGACTTAAATTAGATTTGTGACCCAAATGATACACAGAGTGGAGCAACTGCTCTGGATGAGGAGGCACACATTCCTGCAGTTACTCAAGTGTCCACCCGTGCAGGCAGACCTGTCATTCTACTTAAAAAAATATGGTGAATTTGTGATGCAACCGCCTTGAATTATTCTATTTGCACTTTACCGTTTATACTGTTCAAGCATAGCATCATTATTTATTCTATTTATTTATGTATGCACTATTTATTGATCTCGGTATTAATACGTTTGTTCACATATATTTATAAAAACCTGTATTTTTCTCTCAGTTCACTTTTGTTGTTCTTTTATAATGTTGTAGAAGGGTAACTTGTGTGGTGTCGTCTAGCTTAGTCTAGAAGGTTTTGTATTGACACCTGTGATGTCACCTTCAGAATGTTGAGAGGTTATTGGATTGTGGGAGAAGTGTGTGAGGTAGTTGCTAGCAGCTGCGACGGGATGGCCTTGTGTCCCGCTCTCCTTCCTTTCACAATAAAGAATATAACTTACACCTGGCTCCAGAGTATCATTCACTACACATGCGGAGAGTATTCCCCTCAGTGAAGAGCTGTACCTGTGCTGTGGCTGGGGTGTTACCAACGAACCTCGTGTCAGCACATCGTCCTCCTGGTCATTCATTCTATGTTTCTACACTGGCGACAGAGGATGGGCTTGTGCTGAAGAAGACCCCAACAAGCCAGTATGGGCACCAGTTTGACTGAACCTGGAAGGTGATCGGGAGAAAGCGGGAGATCATTTGTGGCAGCTTTCCCTGTGAGGCTGTGCATGTCTTAACGTGTGTGCATTAATCTAAACTGTGCTTGTGGTACCTTCTAGCACTAGACGGAATTCGGCTGGTGAACAGTGCACTGTTTTCAGGAGGCAAGCTTTGAATAATGTCTATATCAAGCGTGTCTGGACCCCATCACCACTAGCGCTCCGTGTAACTCTCAGAGCTTTCCAGCCTTAATCCCACTCTCAAGCGCCCCAGCAATTTTTGACTGGACTAAAGGTATCATCTGTGCTCATTTATCTGTGCCTGAAATTGCTGTAGGAATTGCTGTGTGGGCCACCTTCTAGGTGGTTGACTATATTTGGTAGACAGCTACTTCAATGCACTCTCGTATCTGAAAGCGTAGTCTCTCCCAAGCCACTCCTTCAGCCCCTCTCCACAGTCAGCGCTCCCCTCACTATCGGCCCCAAAGCAGTACGGGCCTTTTAGGACATTCGTGCACGCTGAGGATTCCAGTCAGCCCTGACTGACTTGGCACGCCGAACGCGAGCTGGTGAACTTGACGCTGGCAGCGGTAAAGCTTGTGGCCTGCCTAACAGTTGTTGCTGCTGCCTTCACATAATCTTAAAGCTGGTTGTTACTTATGGTGGGCAGCAGCACTCATTTTGGGGGGCACCAACATATTTGTTTTCATCATCAGACTTTCAGCAAGAGAGAGAAAGACAGAAAGAGGACAAAGAACAAGGAAAACAATGATAGAAAAATAAAGACAAATATAGAAATGAGGAATAAAGAAGAACTGCAAGAGTTTGATAAATAGGCAGGGTAATATATGGTGGGTGAAGAAAAATACATGAGGTGTAATCAAGGCTAGGCAGCCTTGGAATTCAATCAGACCGACACTTGGCTTTGCCAGCAGCAGGCTTCTTGGAAAAATTATAAAAAGTGAAAAAAAAGAGAGAGAGAATCTGTGAAGGAAAAAAAATGTCAAGAATGGCGAAAAGAAGTAAAGGAGAAAAAAAGGAAAGGCTAATGTGTGGTTCAATGGAAGAGTGTTAGGACAGATGTCATGATGGATGGAAACGTGAAAGAATGGATGAATGAATGGAAAATTTGAACGGTGAAAGCCCAGAGGGATGCATGAAAGAAGAGATCGATTGAAGGGGGAGGTAATCAATGGGTGAACGGATGGATGGATAGATGGGTAAAAGGAAAGATAAATGGCCTGGAGTGTGTATGGATAGATAAATGTGCGAATGCGTGAACGGGTAGATGAATGGAAGGGTGGATGGGTGGGGGGAGGCAGAAAGGCTAGATGAATAAATTAAAGAAATGATAAAGGACGAGTGGGTGAATAGATGAATGCCTAAATGGATGACTGGATGGATAAATTAGTGAGTGAGTGATGGGTAGATAGAACTGCGCACCTATAGCTGTATAAAAGAGTGAAAGGATGAATAGGTAGGTGCACCACAAAGAATGGACGGATAGATCACTGGAAAGATGCAACTGTGAACGGAATTCTTCCGGTGTGGGTCGCATAGCAGGTATAGATCAAAGTGGGGAGTCACTTCGTTCTCTGCCTGCTCCCTTGGCTGTTGACCTTGTCTGGGACAATAAACTGAGGGAAGCCAGGCAGGAAGCTGCGGCAGTAATTGCTTGTGGATATTACTAACGCATTCGCCAAGCCCCAGGCAGTATGAGAGGAGAGATGGGGGATACATTTTGCTTCTGTTTAGCTCTTGGTTTTCTCGCTGCTGGGTATTAGTGTGAATTTTCCGTGCTCAGACTATGCTGAAAAATGCTTGAACTGAAGAACGCGGCGATTTAATTAACATTGAATCCCGGCGCGCACGAATCAACCAAACAGTGTGATCCTCTGCAAAATTCCGTAACTCTCTGTAGGCCCCCTTGTTTGCCAAAATATTGAGTGCTTAGAAATGAGCTAACCATATTGCAGCTGTGGGACACACTGGACGCTTACGTTTTTTTTATTTAGAGAGAAGTCCCAGTTTTAATGTTGTTAACCACTTTTTAAAACAAACAGATATCAATTCAATATTTACCATGTAAAACCTTCTCTTTAAAAAATAAATGGATCTGTAACCTAACGTGAAAAGCGGCAGATATCATCCGAGGGATGCCATCCAAGGGGACAAAGAACTGGTACGATAAGGTGATGAAAAGATCTAATGCGGTCATTAGTGAAAAAGAGAAATTATAAAGGCATGTAAATAGGATAAAAGCAAACCGTCAGTTCAGGCGAAAGAAAGACAAGTGGGGGCATTCCAGTATTACATTTTATTAGTAAACACAGTTTAGCTTTCTTGTGATCCATTGTTATTAATGCTGACGTGATTGTTAACTGCGGGGGAGCACGTAGGGGATCGTCTCTGCAGCAGCTGATATGAGGGACACCGCCTGCGGCCTGCGGCCAGATGACAGTGGATGGTCCACAGCGCGAGATAGTCTGCGGTGGGCCCTCCAGCAGCAAGCAGCACAGGGAAATCTGCAGGCGACGGCCCCAATGTAAGAGAAGGAGGGGGAAGCCTGCTGCCGTCGGCTGCGTTACCTGAAGGTGGGAAGTGCAGGGCTGGTCGAGGTCGCAGAAGCATGGGAGGCCCCCGGGTGACCAGTGATGAAAGAGAGACTGCCCCCGGGGCAGAGCAGGACTTCGGCAGCGGCCCAACTGGGAGGAGGCTATGTGGCCTTCCGGCCGAGTGTGAGAACCGGAGGCGGGACCACCTCTAAGTCTCGGGGGGCACGGTGGCCTGTGAAACAAGCATTGGCGAAATGAAATAATTAAAAACAAGCTCTCGGCATTGCGTGGCGGGAGGCGGGGGAGCAGGGGAGCGGCGAAGCGCGATAAAAAAATGTAGATTAACAAACTCTCGGCATTGCGTGGCGGGGAGCAGGGGAGCGGCGTTTCTTTGAAGTCGGTGGGAGGGAACGAGCATATGGGGTGTGAGGAGAAGTGAGGCCGAACGCGCACTGGGGAAGATTCACGCTTGAATGCCTGAAGTCGGAAGGGTGGGAGGGAACGAGCATATGGGGTGTGAGGAGAAGTGAGGCCCAGCGCGCGCTGGGGAAGCTTCACGCTTCAATTCCTCACATGCATTGGGGAGAATCCGCATGCCAAAACCCTCTTGGTAGGATTGCTGTTTAGCCTCTATATGTCTCGACAGCAATGCTGCACATTGGCAGTACGAGACCTAAAAAAAGTTACAAAGGGGCAGGAATGGAGTGTTATTGTGTCACCTGTTGGAGCCCAGTTCATTTTCGTGATTAATCTAGAATATATTCTCTCCTTTTCAACATCTACCTGACACGCTTATTAGACATCATTAGATCATTCAGACTCACCTGGCACACCTATGCAGATGCTATACACATCATTCTATAAATAGATGGCCTAGACGACCTCCACAAATTAAGACTTGACAACTGCCACCGTGCCTTGAATGTATGAATAATCACCTAAAGCTAGGCACTGTAAAGACACAGATCCTGGCCTGTGGACAATGGCATAAACACAGCCCTACCAATATATGGCCAAAAGAACTCGATGTCACGCCAACTACATCAAGAGAGGCAAGAAACCAGGGCTATCCATTGACTCAGATCTATACCTGATAGTACATGTCAACAAGTTCAAAAGGGCACATTCTACATAATGAAGCAACTGCAACGCCTCACCCCATCCTTTGGATACCAACAAAAGCTACATCTTCCCTTACACTCATAATCTGCAAGCTTGACTACACTAACACCCTCTACCTGAGCACCCCCACTTTGATCATACACAGATACAACAAATCTAAAACGCTTTTGCAAGTTTCATTCTCTGCCTTCACTCCAGAGAATGCATTATACTAATCCTGAAAGCACTCCTTAGGCTACCTATACCTACATGATCAATGTTTAAGGTACTTTGATTTGTCCATAGAATTCAAAGTAAAATGACCACTATACCTTCAAATTAAATGAAAGCAAGACAAACAGAATAGGACACTGTGTGAAACAAAAACCCAGGTGCACCACTTCTCAATACCCAGGGAAAGAAATTATACAATCAATTTCCCAATAACAGTGTTCTTCAAAAGTTTCCTTTATTAAAAAATCAACAGGTTTTATAAAAACAAGGTCATAAGCATCACTTGTTGAAAGTGGCACAGCTGACGCGTTTCGTCCTAGAAGCGGACTTCTTCAGGGCAATAGTTGCACCCCTTATCACGTAGGGTAACTATGTCAACAGATGTGTGGATCCAATTGCAAAAAGCAAAGATTCGAACCTCAAGTTCCCAATTAATGACGATCCACAGAGTAATCAACTGTATAATTATATCTAATATTGTCTGTTCATAATCCCAGATACAGTATTTCAGCCAATAAACACTTCCTTGGCACTCAACAATATGAGTGAAATCCCCCTGTATACACAGCAGTGGGAGCAACAAAATATCGATAACACCCGACCATGTCCCTCATACATTTTTTTTTTTTTTTTGTAAAATTTTTATTTTGCAATACACAGAGAAAAAACAGTAAACAAAGGTACCGCATCGGGTGCGTAGATGATCCCACACAGTGGGAAGCAATAAAGCAAGACGAGGCAATAATGCAATGCAAGAGAAGCAAGTAGAGTCCAAGCTCCAGCATCTGCAGGAGGGACGTAGTCTCTTAAGTAACCCCAATGCGGGGAATACTTCTGGTCCAGCCGGTAGAAATTCCAAAGTCCCAAAGCCATGTAACTAAGCCTCGTCCCAGCGGCACAAACGTCCCAACAGCGGAACCTAAACTCAACTTCCCTCCCACCTCCCCCCCCCTTCCCACCCGTGACGGTGCCTCATTCACCCCTCACTCATGCAACACTCATACTTAGAACTGAAACAAATGTAGGGTCCTCAACGATGCCGGGCACACTGCCGAGGGTAAACCAGCAGAAAGGAAGGACACCAGGGGACCCCATATGTGCTTAAAGTTTTTGTAGTTGCCTAGGAAGATGTCCGCCATTCTCTCAAGACTCAGGAGCCTCCATAGCCTAGCGTGCCAAAGTGAGATCGCCGGTGCCTCCTTGCGTTTCCAGGCCGCCGCCAGTGTGAGCTTGGCAGCGCCAAGGCAAAGCCATAGAATCTTCTTGTCCGCGCGAGTCTGATGCTCGAGGCCAGGATCCCTCAGGCCCAGGAGTACGAAAGCCAAAGAATTATCGATGGGATACTGCAAAATATCTTTGATATGGGATAAAATCTCGTCCCAAAAAGGTTTGATGATCGGGCAATCCCACCAAATATGGCGGAAGTCCCCCAGTAGCCCACACCCCCTCCAACATCTATCCGAAACGGCCGGGTAGATACGCCGAAGTCGGGCGGGGACCATATACCAGTGCGTGAGCGTCTTCAAATGAGCCTCCCGCAGGAGAATTGAGTGGTTAAATTGCGTCATGTCCTTCCACAACGCCGTCCATTCTCCGTCGGTAATGTCCCTCCCCACCATCTCCTCCCATTGTTCCATGTAGCGCGGTCTAGGGGAAAGGGCTGATCGAAGCAACAAACGGTATAGAAAGGAGATAGCCCCCTTCATGGTAGATGTTTTCAGCAGAAAGGCCTCAAATTCAGAAGGAGGCCTCGTGGCAGCCTCCCGAACTCCCGGCGATGTGGCCCAGTGGAGCAGCTGTAAATGCCTATATTTTTCGGTTGGCAGCACTTGGTAGTCTCGCATGCAATTCTCAAATGTCAGGGGTTCAGAGCCGTGGAACAGATGGAGCAGTGCTCGGCACCCCCCCTCCCTCCATGCGTCAAAGGGGCCCTCGGCTAGTGCCGGCGGGAACGCCGGGTTAAGGTGTAACGGAGTGAATGGAGACGGAAAGGTCGTCCATCGCTCGTCCCCCGCCAGGGAATCCCATACTTTCAGTGTGGTCCCTGTGGGCGTACTAATGTACGCGTTCACCGGGCGATCGCGCCTGGGTTTCCAGGCCAGATCCCAAATGGACCGGCCAGTCACGCTCCGGTCCATATGCAACCAATGTTTGTCGGAAAATTGCTGTGACCATTCTACCATGACTCTCAATTGGGCAGCTTTATAGTAGAGATGTAGATCGGGGAGGCCGACCCCCCCGTCATCTCGCAGCCGTCGCAAGAGTGTAAACGACAGCCGAGCCCGACCTCCCTGCCAGATAAATTTCAAGATCAATGTCCGGAGCTGTCTAAAAAATGAAGTGCTCAATGGAATCGGTAGGCCCTGAAAAAGATACAAGTATTTGGGGAGAAGGACCATTTTAATGGCATGTACCCTACCGAGCCACGACAGGAATTTGGGCTTCCACTTCTCCAATTCAGCCCGCGTCTTGGCCAGCAGGGGTGGGAAGTTGGCTGCAAATAAGCCCCCCACCGTAGGAGTGAGGTGGATTCCTAAGTAAAGTATCGAGCCCGAGGCCCAGGCCAGTGGCGTCGATGTTGTAACCTGGGCAACGTCGGCTTGTGATAAGGTTAAATTCAGGACGTAAGATTTGCCGTAGTTCACCTTAAAGCCGGCCACTCCCTCGAAGGCCAGCAATATATCCCGTACGCATGGGAGAGAATTAGCGGGGTCAGCCACCGATAGTAGAACATCATCTGCAAAGAGAGAGATCTTGTGCTGCTCCCCAGTGAATGGAATGCCCTTCACCCCCTCATGCTCCCGAACCGCCATCGCCAAGGGTTCAATGCTGAGCGCAAACAATAAGGGAGAGAGGGGGCACCCCTGTCTGGTACCTCGTGAGTGCTGGAAGAATGCCGACAGGTGTCCGTTCACCGCCACCCTCGATCGGGGGCTACAGAAATTAGCCCTCACCATAGTGAGGAATCTGTTGGAGAACCCAAACGCCTGCATCGTGTGAAAGAGAAAGCTCCAGTCGACACGATCGAAGGCCTTCTCCGCATCCAGGCCCACCAATACCGCAGGAATGCGGAACCTGTTCGCCTTCTCGATGAGATGAATCACCCTGCGCGTATTGTCGTGCGTCTGGCGGCCTTTGATAAATCCGGACTGATCCGGATGAACAATCGCCGGTAACAAGTCCTGAAGACGACCTGCTAGGATCGCTGAATACAACTTCGCGTCGATATTAAGTAAGGCTATGGGGCGAAAGGATGAACAGAGCTCAGGATCCTTCCCTGGTTTCGGCAGGACCGTTATCACCGCCTCCGCCAAAGTCGCGGCACTCACTCCGGACGCAGCCATGTCGTTGAAGAGGGCCACTAAAAAATCACACACCTCAGTCGCGAAGGTTTTATAGAAGACAGCAGTGTACCCATCCGGGCCGGGGGCTTTATGCAATTTCAGCTTTTGGATGGCTGAGAGGACTTCCTCCCTCGTGATCGGAGCCTCTAACAAATCATTCCACTCCCTGGAGACTTGCGGAAGCGGTAAGCGCTGCAAGAACTCCCGCTGTGCTGTCGCATCCAGCTCCTCGCCCTTATACAGTTCGGCATAAAAGCGGCCAAATATGTCCGCCTACGCCCCGTCACTATGACAAAGAGCACCTGTGGAGTCTCTGATCCCCCCTACGTATTCCCGTTCCCTCTTGTCCCGCAATTGCCGGGCTAAGTGTCTGCCAACCTTGTTGCCACTAGAGTACGAATGCCGCCCTAGGCGCAAGAGAGTAAGTTCGGCCCTATTCGCATAATGAGCCTTGAGTTTGCCCCTAACCGCCGTAAGTGGACGTAGGGTCACCCTCGAGGGATTGAGCTTATGAGCCCTCTCGAGTTCAAGCACCTCGGCTTCCAGTGCGTCCCGTTCCTTTCTACGCAGGGTATTAAGTTGTGAATTGAGGCCCAAGCACGTTCCCCTGATCGTCGCCTTAAAGGCGTCCCACGTAGTCGTCAGAGAGGTATCCGACGGTGGATTGCAGTCGAAAAATTCGCGGATGGCCAGGCGCAAGGCCTGGTTAGAAACCTCGTCCCTAACCACCGACGCCGGGAAGTACCACTTCCGGTTCGCGGTGTCGGGTGGCGACCAACGAAGAGTGAGCACCAAGAGACCGTGGTCCGACACCGAGATCGGGAGAATGGCGGCATCCAGTATGTTCCCCCGTAGAGACTGGCTAAGAAAAATGTAATCCAAGCGGGAGTAAGAGTGGTGTACGTGTGAAAAGAATGTGTAGTCTTTCATGGAAGGGTGGAAAAAGCGCCATCCGTCTGCTAGACCCAACTCCCCCACCCCCTGCTGCGTGGCCTCCGAAAAGACCCCCGTGTCCGCCCTACGACCCCCTGAGCTATCGAGGTCCCTGTCCCACACCAGATTAAAGTCTCCCAGCACGAATAAGTGTCCCCCCGCAAAGTCCCCAACCTTCACCAGCAATTCTTGCAAATACCTGTTCTGACCCGCATTGGGCATATACACCACCACAAACGTACACAGCCTGCCCTGAATGTGCCCCTTAACCATCAGCCAACGGCCCTCCTTGTCGTGTCGGACCTCTACCGGTTGAAACTGCAACGAAGCTCTGAACAGAAGCGCCACCCCCCGGTGCTTCGTAGCTGCGGAGGACCTGTACACAATGGGGTATGCCCTATGGCGGAGCCTCAACTCATCCTTCCGAGCCAAGTGGGTTTCTTGCAGTCCAACCACATCAAGTTGATGATCCATCACATACTTCAGTACTCTCTGCCGTTTCTGTGGCGAATTCAAGCCCTTAACATTCCACGTCCCTATACTAAGCGGCATGACGGAAATACACCCCAGAAGTCGCTCTCAGTGTGCCAAGTGCCATCCATCCCTCGTTCAGCCCTGCCCTCAGGCAACAGACACCTAGCAGTTTCCCGATCATTCGCAGCACAATAGTTCCAACAGTAGAGTACGCACTTAGCCGCAGACACACCACAAACATCCCCTTCAGCCCCCCGTCACGGGTCCCCCCCCATCGACCCCAACAACCCCCAGCCCAACCCCACCCCAACAGACAAGTAAACCAAGCATAGCGCAAGTCACGGAGCCTCCCCGCCCCCGAACCCCCATCCTCCCCAACACCAAACCTTACCCATAAGGAAGGGAACAACAAACAACAGGATTGGAAATCATAAAGGAGAAACAGAATACTCATCAAGTCCAGTAGTCCAAGGTTCCGGAGAGGTCTTCCCAACTGGAAGCGGAGCAGGGGTGCCAAAGGATCAACCCCTTCGGCCATGGTCCGGGGTGTCTCCCCAAAAAGTACATCCATACCCCAGACCGAACTCCGAAGTCCCTCCGGCGCCGAACCTGGTCAATGCAAAACCGTGGTGGATCATGCCGCTCCAGAGCCGAGTTGCGGATCCGCCAGCGTGGCTGAGGCCACCGAAGCCACTGCGTCGACCCTTTCCTGCTGACTAGAAGCGCTGTCCGGCCGCCGCCGGTCTGGGGAGGCTCCCACCCTATGCCAGGAGGACGAGCGATGACGTCTCCGAGCCGGCGAAGCAGTCGCTCCCTGTGAAGGAGGGTCATCCTGGAGACCCAAAAGGTCCTTTGCTACCTGCAGAGTGTTAATCTGTACCAGCCGATTCTGCCATCGGAAGATGATCCTGAAAGGGTGGCCCCACGAATAGGAGATGTTGCGTTCTCTCAAGAAGGAAGTCACCGGGCGGAACTCCCTCCTCTTCCGCAGGGTGGAGGCTGCCAAGTCCTGGTATAGCTGAGGGGCATGGCCCCTGAATTGCAAAGACGAGATGACCCTGGCCTTGCGGAGAATACGTTCTTTGAGTTGGAAGTCATGAACACAGACGAGGATGTCAGGAGGGGGACCCCCACCGCGCCTAGGCAGACCAACTCTGTGTACTCTGTCCATCTCGATCTCCGTCACTTCCTCCTCATCCAAAATCTGTAAAAACAAGTCCCGGACGTAGCCACGCAGGTCTCCCGCCTCGCCATCCCATGGCACCGCCCGGATGCGGATGTTGTTCCTCCTGGAACGATTTTCCAAGTCCTCCGTATGCAACTGCAGGTCCAGATTCTGTTCAGTGAGGCGGATGATATCTTGTTGCAGCAGGTGCACATCGTTAGCCATGCTCAGATCATGGTCTTCCAGGGTCGCCACTCTCTCGCCAATGCCGTCCACGTCCCTGCGCACTTCCCTCAGGTCAGAAGCCAATTGAGCCCGGAGCTCAGAAATATCCTCCTTGATGGATGTAAACAGTTCGGTCATGAAGGCCTTAGTAGCTGGCGCCTCGTCGTCCGATACCTTCTGCGAGCTACTGGCCCCCGGGGATGCCGGCTGCTGAGAGGACTTGGAGGCACCCTCCTTACCCTGACGACCCCCCTTTCGCGACACGTTGGCCATCTCGGCTGGTGGCACGCAGACCGGGAGGACAGACCACCCCAATCCGACAGGTAGCAGACGCTATGGGAGCCTGCGGGGCCCGCGAGCCGCAACGCTTCCCCCCAGACAGCTCAAACGATGCCCCCTCACTGTCCAGGGCTCAACGGAAGGCAGATCCAAGGCAGGCGGCCCACACGTGGGGGGGTTAGGGGTCCCCACAACTAACTGCGCGTGATTAGGAGGTAGGGCTAGGTAGGGCAATGCAGGCACACTCCACTCCGCTAACTGCGCGTGATTAGGAGGTAGGGCTAGGTAGGGCAATGCAGGCACACTCCACTCCGCAATCAGCGCCGTCCACGTCGTGGCCTCCAGGAAGGGAACTATAATGGGACCGCGTCAGGCTCTGATGTACCCAGACGTTCCCAAGTGCAAGAGTGCAGCAGTCCGGCCCCAGCAATCCGTCCCCCTGGCGGGGTCCGCGGTCCAGACGGCCCTCCACCACCTACACTGGCCGTGGATCGCGATGCAGGTCGCCGTGGCACCACGCGGCAAATTCAAACGGCCAGCCAGCCCACGCCTATCCGCCAAGAGTAGCGCCGCAGCTGTTGTATGTAGCGCCAGGTCCCGTCGTCCCAGGCAGTATGGCCGCTCCCGCCCTTCCTGGGGAGGCACTCACCCCGCCGACACCGCTGCTGGGCCCCGTCCTCGTCCCTGCACCGCTCGTTCCACCAGCAGTACTGGGCCCCGTGTAGCTCCACTCCTCTCCGCCGGCCCCGCACTGCGCCACCCGCCGGTGGCCTGCCGTGTCCGGATGCTCCGCGGCGCTCTCACCGCTCCTCCTCCGTCCTGCCACCGGAGTCACCGCTACTTCCCGGCTGTCCTCGCCGCCCTCTGCGACAAGGCTCCAAAGCCCAGGCACGTTTCCCTGCCGGCAGGAGCTCCGCTCCCACCGCCGGCAGGCGCTGGATGTGTTCCGGCGGCGCCTCGCCAAGCACCGCGAGTGCCGCATTCACCAAGCCGGCTCCCCGATCACGGGAGGCCGGTGCTTCTTAGGCCCCAAAGGCTAGGGATCCCGGTAGGCGTTCCCAGCGTCACACCGCTCCTCTAGCGGCACCGCTGCACTCCGCTGTGCTGGGGGCACTTCCGCCACCCTTCAGGACCCGGGCAGCTACACCAGGATCGTGCTGTAAGTAGCTTTGTTCGGCTCGGCGCCGGAGAGACCCGAGAAAGCGTCTTACTCGGACGCCATCCTGGCCACGCCCCGTCCCTCATACATTTTAAGGCTATGTGTCGTCAATAGTTAGTCTGCATCCTATAGTCTACTCTCAGGCATATCTTCCGGGGTTCATCAAAATACCAGGCATAGTCACCAGGAAACAGGGGCAGGAAGCAAAAGTGACGAGTTCACAACAACAAGCCACAATTCACCAACAGGTCAGGTATAGAGTAACTAAAGAGATCTGCTACACACTGCTGGTCACCAGAGGACTTTAAGCCCAGCTTTGCAGACCCAGACTAACTACATACTATGACCGATTATTGACATATATCAATCAATCAATCATAGCATTTATAAAGCGTGTTACATACCCGTGAGGGTCTCAAGGCGCTAGGGAGGGGGAAGCTGCTACCGTTCAAAGAGCCAGGTCTTGAGAAGTCTCCTGAAGGTTAGAAGGTTTTCGGTTTGCCGCATGCGGTTGGGGAGGGGGTTCCATGTCTTGGCGGCAAGGTGGGAGAATGATCTGCAGCTGGCAGTCTCTCTCCCGATGCGGGGGACGGTGGTGAGGGCGCGGTCTGCGGAGCAGAGCTGGTGGGGGGTGTAGAGGCTGAGTCGGCTTTTTAGGTACGCTGGTCCGGTGTTGTGGAGTACCTTGTGTGCGTGGGTGAGGAGTTTGAAGGTTATCCTCTTGTTGATGGGGAGCCCAAGCAGGTCTCTCAAGTAGGGTGTGATGTGGCTGCGGCGAGGGATGTCAAGGATCAGGCGTGCAGAGGCGTTCTGGATGTGTTAGAGCCGTTTCAGGAGTTTGTCCGGGGCTCCTGCGTAGAGTGCATTTCCGTAGTCCCGTCTACTGCTGACCAGGGCCTGGGTGACCATCTGTCATGTTTCGGTGGGGATTCGCTTGAAGGTCCTGAAAAGCATGCAGAGGGTGTTGAAGCAGGAGGAGGAGACGGCATTGACCTGCTTTCTCATGGACAGGGTGGAGTTGAGGATGACCCCTAGGTTGCATGCGTGGTCGGTGGGTGTAGGGGGTGCTCCTAGTGCAGTCGGCCACCAGGAGTCGTCCCATGCCGAAGGGGTAGATCCAAGGATGAGGACCTCCGTCTTGTCCGAGTTTAGCTTTAGTCGGCTGTTTCTCATCCAGTTGGTGACGGCCTTCATTCCTTCATGGAGGTTGGTTTTGGTGGTGTGGGGGTCTTTGGTGAGGGAGAGGATCCGCTGGGTGTCGTCGGCATAGGAGATGATGTTGTGGTTGTGCCGTCGTGCGATGCGGGCGAGCGGTGCCATGTAGACGTTGAACAGCGTTGGGCTGAGGGATGAGCTTTGGGGTATGCCGCAGATGATCTCGGTGGCTTCGGAGCGGAAGGGGGGGAGGTAGTCGCTCTGTGATCAGCTGGAGAGGAAGGAGGTGGTCCAGTCCAGGGCCTTCTCTTGGATTCCAGCGTCATTGAGGCGTGATCATAGTGTGCGGTGGCAGACCGTGTCGAAGGATGCTGACAGGTCAAGGAGGATGAGGGCTGTGGTTTCTCCGTTGTCAAGCAGGGTCCTGATGTCATCGGTGGCGGCAATGAGGGCAGTTTCGGTGCTGTGGTTGCTACGGAACCCAGACTGGGACGGATCCAGGATGTTGTTCTCCTCGAGGAAGCTGGTCAGTTGTTTGTTGACAGCCTTTTCGATGACCTTTGCCGGGAACGGGAGCAGGGAGATGGGTCGGAAGTTCTTGAGCTCCTTGGGGTCCGCCTTGGGTTTCTTGAGTAAGGCGTTAATCTCTGCGTGCTTCCAGCTCTCCGGGAAGGTCGCTGTCTCGAAGGAGATATTGATGGTTTTCCAGAGATGGGGTGCGATGGTGTTGCTGGCTTTGTTGAAGATGTGGTGTGGGCAGGGGTCTTCCGGGAATCCGAAGTGGATGGTGTTCAGGTTCTTGATGGTGTCGTCGTTGATGTTGGTCCAGGCGAGCAGGCGGTTGGTGTGGGTGGTGGTCGTGGGAGCAGGGTTCTCAGCAGTTGCCGGGGTGGTGACGGCGTCGAAGCTGTCGTGGATGTCTGCTATCTTGCGATGGAAGAAGGTGGCCAGCGAGTCGCACAAGTCTTGTGCCGGTGGGATGTTGTTGGTGTTAGAGCTGGGTTTGGAGAGTTCCTTCACGATGTTGAAGAGTTCTTTGCTATTGTGTGTGTTGTTGTACAGGTGGTCTTTTAAGGAGGTCCTTTTGGCGGATCTAATGAGGTGGTGGTGTCTGCGGGTGGCGTTCTTGTGGGCTGTGTAGCTTTCTGGGGTTTGTTCACGGATCCACTTTTTTGAGTTTTCGGCAGGTTTGCTTGGAGGCCTGGAGCTCTCTTGCTGATGTGGGTGTTGGAGGGTTTCTTGAGAGGGGTGAGGGTGTTGGCACAGTCGTTAATCCACTGTCTGAGGTTACAGGCTGCGGCGTCGGGGTCAGTCGGGTCTGCGGGTGGGCTCTGGGCGAGAGCGGTGGTTAGCTGGTCCTTGGTGACTTTGTTCCAGCGGCGGTGAGCCATCTGCTGTTGCGGTGGTGTGTGGTAGGTTTCTGGAAGGTGAAGTGGATGCATCGGGGGTCAGTCCAGTGGAGTTCAGTGATGCGGTTGAAGAAGACGTGGGAGCTTGCTGAGAAGATGGGGTTCAGCGTGTGGCCGGCGGAGTGGGTGGGTGTTGTGACGAGTTGTCTGAGTCTGAGGTTGGCAAGGTTGTCGATCAGGGTGGAAGAGTTGGGGTCATTGTTGTTCTCGAGGTGGACGTTCAGGTGCCCGAGGAGGATGTAGTCCGTGGAGGCGAGGGCTTGTGTGCTGATGAAGTCGGCAATGGAGTCGCTGAACTGCGGTCGGGGTCTGGGGGGGTCTGTAGACGAGGGTTCCTCTGAGAGTGGTGTTGGGGTCAGTGTGGATCTGGAAGTGCAGGTGTTCGGCGGTGCTGAGGGCGTCGTTGGTGTCTGTTGAGATTTTGAGAGTGTTCCTGTGGACGATGGCGATTCCTCCTCCTACTCCGTTGGTGCGGTCCTTGCGGGTGATCTTGTAGCCTTCCGGGATGGCTATGGCGATGTCGGGTGCCGAGGAGGGGTTCAGCCAGGTCTCCGTCAGGAAGGCAACGTCTGGGGAGTTGGTGTTGAGTAGGTCCCAGAGTTTGACAGCGTGTTTGTGGGCGGAGCGGGTGTTGAGCAGGATGCATCTGAGGAAGTTGGGTTCTTCGGTTGGTGGTTTGGCGGGCTGGATGCTGGTCAAGCTGCAGTTCCGGCAGGAGAAGGGTCCTTGGGTGAGCTTCGGGGCGGCCAGGCAGCAGGTGCGTGATCGCCCGGTGTTGAGTGCGTAGAGGGTGGTGGAGTCGTAACGGAGACGTGCATTGTGGCTTTTGTGGGGACCAGGGGTTCTGGCGCTGGGCGCGGTCCAGGCGCAGACGGGCTTGCCTTGGGCGTGCCGCCATATCAGGGGATGTGGGAGGGAGGAGCAGCTGGGAGGGGGGATCGGAGTGGAAAATGGGAGAGCGATGGGGTGAGGCCACAGGGAGGGAGCGGGGGGAAGAGACAGGGATTACAGAAGGCAAGAGGGAACGGGGGAAGAGGCACCACAATACGTATGACAAGGGGCAACAAGTGAATAAACAAAAACGGCACAATGCAGTCTAAACAGAGAAAACAGTCTAAACAGTGACAGTAGAATAAAGCGGCACAATACAGTTACCAGGTCAGTACAAGGGAGAACAGCGTGAGCAGGGAAATGCAGGCGAGGGAAGGGGAGCGGCGAACTCACGAAGCAGCAGCAGGGGACACAGAGGCAGGCACCCACAAGCAGAGCTGTCCGGTGAGGGGGGCAATCTAACCTGCAGGCATAGTCACATCAGGGCCACAAGGACCCCCCGCCCCAACATTGCCCAAACCGCAAATAACACACAGACACAAGTGTTATGTTTGGGAAAAATTTGCTGCAGGTTTATTACATACAACATATGTAATGATGGTGGGTTATCTTACGGGCGATCAAAGGGCAGGCCGCATTCTCGCCACCTGCCCGCCTGTTGAGCCAATCAGCACAGTGGCGAACCACCCAACTGCTGCACACTTATTATAATAATACTACTCACGCCCCTTACGGGGCGTGTCTAGGCAAACCCCCGGTTGCACAGGCCCACAACCGCCCGAAGGACTACTGGGGCGCCGACACGAGTTCCTGCACCTCCCATGAGGTTACAGGTTAGGCTCTGGCACCCCTATGTGCCCGCTGAAGTACAGTGTTTGCACCTCTCTTCTTCCGGATCGCCCAGTAACTCCGCCTGCAATGAAAAAAGGAACACATTAAAGCTCCCCAAGAGCCCCCCTCAATCAGACACTCTGGGTTCGAGGAAGGGCGGGGAAAGAGTGTCCTGAAGCTGTAACGCGACGACGTCCGGAGCAGCAAAGAGGCCTCCACAATGGAGCAAGGGAGTAATGTACCCCTTGAGGCTCCTCCCAGCCGCCCCGGACGTGCGTCAGCAACCGCCTACCTCCTACCGGGCGATGCCTGCCCTGGTGAGGAGTGGTTGGCCACAAGGTGGGCGGGGGCAGCCCTCCGTGACTAGGGGCCCGCCCTCCTGATGGCCACTGCGTGGCCTCGGGCAAGCGCATAGTCACATCAGGGCCACAAGGACCCCCCGCCCCAACATTGCCCAAACCGCAAATAACACACAGACACAAGTGTTAAGTTTGGGAAAAATTTGCTGCAGGTTTATTACATACAACATATGTAATGATGGTGGGTTATCTTACGGGCGATCAAAGGGCAGGCCGCATTCTCGCCACCTGCCCGCCTGTTGAGCCAATCAGCACAGTGGCGAACCACCCAACTGCTGCACACTTATTATAATAATACTACTCACGCCCCTTGCGGGGCGTGTCTAGGCAAACCCCCGGTTGCATAGGCCCACAACCGCCTGAAGGACTACTGGGGCGCCGACACGAGTTCCTGCACCTCCCATGAGGTTACAGGTTAGGCTCTGGCACCCCTATGTGCCCGCTGAAGTACAGTGTTTGCACCTCTCTTCTTCCGGATCGCCCAGTAACTCCGCCACAGCCCGTGCGGTGGTACCCGCTGCCGCACGGGCCCCCCACCACTGCAACTACTCTTTACCTGCAACCTTTGCTAAGAAGTGCTTCCTTTAGATCGAGGAGGAACAGGTCTAAGCCCACAGGCGTGAGATGAACACCATCTGCCACAAATAGCCTCTGACCTACAACCCTAGCTCTGCAGAGCTTCTCGTCAGACCAAGGAACAAGACCAAACGACAGGAGAGGACCCTTTCCACCTCAAAGAGACCTTAGCTCCTCACATGAACATTACCTGTCTGAAGGAACCAAGGCCCCTCTGCCACTAATCTGCAGATCCCCCCGGGTCCTTGAATCTTTACCACATTAGAGTAACCATCCCCGGTTTGTGAGGCCATACTACCAGGAAAAGACCAAGGGTGAAGAGGGGCCTCTACCGCTGAATGCCCCTCGTATCATAAATAGGCTGTCCAGCACAAGCCACTGGAACTCAACCACACACCTCACACAAAGCGTTAGAAGACTACACCCAGGTGAAGGTACAGCCATTGCTGCAACGCCATCCTCTGCATAATCTTTGAGAAAGTGTGCTTACGTTGAACGCTTGTGCTGCTAAACACAGAAGAGCACAGGGGCATTGGAGGGATCAATACAAATATACTATATAACTTGGGCGATGTCCCATCATATGCTAAATACAGGATTTAAAAGGTATTACAGCAGGCATCCCCTGCCTCTTGCTTAGGCCAGGCTACCACTAAGATAGCTAGTCTATAAGATGACTTGCGACCACCACCAAGGGATTGCTGTGACTGAAACCAAGTGGCCCCTAAAGATCCTGACCTGCATAATGACGTGCCTGTAGAAACCAATGCCCCTCCGACACTAATCCGCATATACCCAAGGGGACAATCCCCCTACAGCAATAGTGTAGACTATCCCAGGTTTGTGAGGTCATACCTCTGGTGAGAGACCAGGAGATGAGAGGGCCTCCCCTGCTGGTATCCCTCCCTAATCATACAATAGGGGAACCAGAGCATGTCACTGAGACACACTAAACACCTTCACACAAAGCATCAGCAAACTACACCCAATGATGTACGACTTCTGCCGAAGCGCAGTTCTCAAAATTCAACTGTAAACTGTGCTTTGTTTACGCTGGTGCAACTATACTCATGAAGAATACAGAGGGGTATGTCAGTGTGCAATGTATGAATTGGTAAATAACTTGCTAGGTGGACTTACATTAAATATACAGGATTGCCAAGGAAACAGCTGGAATCACATGCCCCCCAGTTTAGCCTGGAGGCTGTTAAGTCCATGCTACCTCGAGGATAGCTTGTCCTTAAGGTTGACTTACGACCCCCCTAAGGGATATATTAAACCGAACCAAGGGGCCCCCAAGATTGGTGCCATCAAACGTCAGGCCAGCTTCTCACTTTGGGAGGGGCATGAAGGAATCGAAAGGTTACTCAGGTTCATTCACGCGGCTGTTCAGCGCAAGCCAAGGTAGCCCCACCATACAAACCGTGATAGAGAAGCCGTGTGTCCACCCTGATAGGAGCCCAACGTGCAAAGCCACCACCCATAATAGTGACAACGAGCAACGAGGTGTTAAGATACCCGATAGATCATTGTATATAGAGTCTTCTAGGGGCCCACATCTTAGGTATTATTGGCAGTCCAGGCTCAGGCTGTGGTTGCAACCTTTGCTCCACTTGTACGTGAAATGGGGGTAACACTGCAGGCTGTATACCCTACATACTACTGAGAGGCAGCAGGAGCTCCCGAACTTATGGCGCAGCGGGTGGGCTGCCTTCAGATTCCAGATTCTTGGATGAACAGACAGGTAACAGCAATATTATGGAAGGGTGAAATGACCATTGTCATGTGACCTTGCCTTCTCATGGTAAAATTAACACAGTACAGGTCCCAGGATTGTACATGTAACAGGACTATCTACACCTCTTGGTGAAGGCCCCAGGAGATGTTATGCGCCAGGGGTTATCATGATCCTAATAGCTTAGGGCTAGGGCTAGAACTTGCTAATTCCTACTTTTAGCACATCCTAGACGGTCTTCCAAACAGACAACCTAGCCATGACAAACAGTCAGCTAACCCAGAAGTGAGGGCCCCTCCCAAATGAGCGCCACAGGAGTAAGCACAGCAGCAAAACTGTAATATGTATGATATTGAGGTGCCAATAAAAATTTCCCCGCGGCCATTAAAGAGTCACATGACGCGGCTCGGGCTCCCCATAGCACACTAGACGTGTAATTCATGGAGTGCCTGTTCTACTGTATTAGAACAGACCCAAAGGCCGCCAAATACATGACGAGTGACTGGAAATTACACCTTTTGCACACTGATTCCACACTGTAGTGGTCTACATACATACTGTTCTGACAGTCGCAGCACAAACTTGCTTTGAGATAATGTTAGCTGGAGTCCTGACAGCGCTCAAATGGCCTACAAATGCGCAAGAGAAGGTGTCCCTTCACATACATGTACACTGAGCGCAAACGACCCGCCTCTCCTGGACCGAGCAATCATTCATAAGTCTGCTGTGCACACATGACCCATAGCTCGGCACCTCACTTGTGGGAGACAGGCGCTCATTCCCATGCACGCTGCGCGCCACATCCCCTGTACACCAGCAATCGGTTGTGTGTACATATTGTCCACACTATGCAGTAGCATTTGCTTGGCTGATGTCGCATATGTCCTATAACTGGAAACTCGGTCACCTGTACATACTGATCGCCTCACGCATAGTTGGCTTAAAGCTTGTCTGAAACACAAATCTCTAACATGGGCACACAGTTACACGTACGCATAGTCACCTCATACCGTTCTAGCTTGCTGCCTGCCAGATGTATCACACCTCATGCGCAGGGGCAGCCAGTCACACTTGCACATTGGCGGCCTCATGCAGCGCACACTAGCTGAAGGCCTGGTGTACCGCGCCCTAAATGCAGGCACTCAAACCCGTAAGTATACTGAGTATATCAACTCAACTCATATGCAGGCACCCAGAGATATGTACTTGCTGAGTAAATCATGCAGTGTCGACTTGCTGCTAGCCTCACGCGCACTGAAGCACTTCCAATTCAGGTGTACCTTCCTAAGCAACTGAGAAGTTTCTGTCTAATATCGGATTATTAGCCCCGGGGGATGTAGTGAAACTGATTCTCATAATATGCTCTGACACCTATGGGCAAAAGCCGCGCTATGTAAAACAGGAGGAACAGAGAGAGCTACCACTCCTGCCCCACAGCATGATGGAAGCATTAACCATGCTTGTAATAATTGAACATGGTTCTACTATGCGGCGCTCTGACACCTAACCAATGTTCGCGCCCGAGCCTGGCACGATTGTATAACATGCGCACGCCACTCTTATCTTAAAAGACAGCTTGTAAACTGTGCACTTGAAAGCTTCTCCTCCTGTGTCATTACTGCTCGTAATGAGACGCGCCCTGCCGCCCATATGACACATTGTTGGGGCAGAAGCGCACCGGAGTTGCTGCAAGTCCTCCCACAATGTATCAATTGCCTCCTACAGTACAGAGGTAATCGCATACTGCATTACTGTATTATTAACGCATCTTGCCTGACATCGGGAGGGGGGGGGGAGGGTCCACGGGCAATGGCTCGCTTCCCATGTACACCAAACAACTGACATAGGCAGAATTAACGCCAGGCGACGCCTGTGCCAACAGGCCTAGAGTTTCCGATGCAAGGAGGGGCAGACGCCAAGAAATGCAAAGCCTGGCTACAAGGTGCTCATTTTATAGACCTCAAATGGATAAAAGGCTGAGTGGCCCCAACGGGATATAACCTGTGACCAAGAGGTTGAACACAGGCCACTTTCGTGGCTGCTTTGGTCCACTGAGCCACCCGACCCGGCGGCACCCCTCGGCCCCGAGTGCCACAGTGTAAACTGCCAGTCGAAGTGAAACGCCACGACAGGAAGGAACCCGGTTCAGACGAACCTGCAACTGAGGAGAAAACTCGCAATAACGGACTCCTTTCCCGCGACAAGCAATGACGCAGATGACCCTATATTACGGGAACCGACGCGACCTAAAGGTTATGAGTAGATCTAAAACTCCTTCTGAAAAACTACGCCCTCGTGAAAACGGACAAGAGATAGAATTTGGAATCGCAACATCTGTTAGTCCCTACAGATCTGGGCCGCAAGCAAGCATCACTTAACAGTACCCCCCTCCCTTCACATAAACGCATATCATTGTATAATTGTAACCACAAGGGTTGCTCCTGTCTCGATGGCTAGCGCATCGTCTACCGCAGCCTGATGAGATAGCCAGGGATCAGTCAGTGACGCAGAACGCCCATAGTACGGGTCATCCTGAGGGCCTAAACGTGCGAGCATAGGTGCCCAACAAATGGCACGCCACATGCCTCGAGGTACTATGGCCTAAAGATACTCCGCACCGTATTTACATAAGGGCGCAAACAAACAACCAGCGCACGTGATCAGCTTACCCTGCTTGCTGAGGTATGCAAGGCCACGTATAAAATAATTCATCACTCGATTGGGCCCAGCGCTACCATGGCCCCATGATGCTATACACCAATTGAAGATACGAACACAAAGCAAAGTCGCGGCCGTAATGGCTTACCTCTCTCGCAGAAATATGCGTCGCCACGTGTTCGAACGGAATAAGTCCCTCGATTGTGCCTCGCGATACTATTGTCCAAAGACACTATGTATTTTTGTCACTACGGACACCATCAACACCACTGCGCACGGATTAGGCTATGTCATCGCACTGCACAAGCAATACCCAGTGAAAAGATGAACGAGTCACTCAATTGGGCCTCCAGGTAATATGGCCCAATGCTACTATACCCTTTATGAATACAGACTCCAGCAACAATTTCGCACACAAAATAGACTTACCGATCTCGCAGCAATAAGCAATGGCACATGTTAACTCACTCCCCGAGGCCCGAAGCCGGAGACGAGGCAAGAACTGCATGGGAAAAGATAAATTTAAGCATGGTAACAATACCCACGACTGCCGGATAACCGGTTATATGTACACGCGCCACAAAACGCCCTGAAGCAGGGGCGCAGGAGGGGCGCGAAGGCAACTGCCATATGGCAACCCAGAACCCAGCCCCCGCCAAAGGGAGGCCTCGAACTTTTGGCAAGATTCACCACACACACGGCTCCTTCCTGAGCCAGCCCCCCACGCTTTGACGATACATACCTCGCAACTAGTAGCTGAAGCTGTGAGACACCGCGCCGCACCAGGGAGTGCGAATAAGGGGGGGGATGCGAATAGGGCCTGCAACGGGAGGAAAATACACAGTTAGAATTGGGGCCCCCCGCTTACTCAGCAACGTGGGACCTGGAGCAGCGCATCATGCCCCTGAGCCGTCCCACGCGACCCGCTACAGAACTGTCCAACACCCGTCCGCGTGCTGCAACAAGACGCCAGACACACAGCCCTATCAGTGGCGCTTAAACAATTATACACCCCATGCTAAACACATCATCTAGTAATGTTGGACACGGAGATATGGCACCGGGGCACCAGGGTGAGGGGCGTGGTGGTAGGGGTAGGGGGGGTTGGTAAAGGCTGGTGAATGAACCATAAAGGATGAGGAGGATGAAGGAGAGCACCGTTGCTGCGGGCCGAGTGCCCCCCGGAAACCATACATCCCCCTGCCGAGTCATGTGCCAATGGCATGCAACCCTGACATGGCGGCCCCCGAAGGCATGCCCCCCAAAATGGCGGCATCCACTAAAATGGCGGCATCCCCACCACGTGGCATTGCATAGAAAAGCATTAGGCATCAAAGAAATTGCTCGGGGGCCTTCGCTCTACTCATGCCGTAACAGAAATGCCACGTTAAATACACTGCAGCCCCGCACTTGCATATCGACCATCCCATCTGATACTGCTAACAATGGATACAGTGATAACCTACTATACATTCGTAGAACAGAATAAGCGATAGTATAACTGACACTTCCGGACATGTTGCACTATTCAAACTGGCGATAAACGCATAAAACCACCCCAACACAGCAGAAGAGAACAGCGGAATTGTGAAGCGTTTGCATGGTGAACGATAATATAAATAAACTTCCCGACAGGTTGCACTATTAACGAAGGCGGACACTACACATGATACTCCCCCCAACACAAAGAATGCAGAGAACGGAAGTATGAAGCGTTAGAATGCACGATACTCCCCCCAACACAACAAAATGCAGAGAACGGAAGTGTGAAGCGTTAGAATGCACGATACTCCCCCCAACACAACGAAATGCAGAGAACGGAAGTGTGAAGCGTTTGAATGCCAACGGGCGCTCACTAATTGATGCCCGGAAACCCCCTTTAGCAAAGCCTGTCCCCAGCCCAACTGTGATGCACAGAAGCAAGACATGCATAATACATATTACTCGATACTCGACACCGACAAGGGCTAAACTCCAGCAGCCCCGCATCGGCATACAAAGAAAAGAGCCGCCGAAGACGCCAGACTCACCTCGGAGAGGGAATAGGGGGACAGGGGGGGTTTGGAAACACGCAATCACGATGCCGAGAGCAACCCCCACCTCCGCTCGCCCAGTCGTGCCTACCAACTTCCTATTCCATCTTCGCACAATGACACAGAAAGGCGCACACTAGGTGAAACAACCTCACGCTGGGGCATAGCTAACGAGATCACCCCATAAAATCAAGCACATAAGAATTAGACACGTGGGGATCCGTTTTTTGTGATCTGTATGCAAGGCGGGCAATACTGAAAGATAAGCAACGCTCACTGATCCGCAGTAAACATAGCATATATTTACAGATAACTGCCGAGTGCCTCTAAAACGCTCATCCGTAAATGATATCAATAACTCACAACCCCGGCATTGCTCATTGCAAGTACTGCGAGAAAACGGACGGGCACCCAAATGCCCCCAATGCCACTGAAGCGCAAAGAACGGCTCACATTTACCCAAAAAGACCGTACAACACCGGCCCACTCCCCCCATGTCCCCAAGAACGGGGGACGACGGGAGGAGGCTGGGATGCCCCGCCACTCACCACGTGCACGAGACAGACCAGGGACCCGACGTCCTATATCACGGCAACTCCTCGACGCGACCTACCAAGCCAGAAAGACGAGGACGAAAGAGTGTCCCGAAGCTGTAACGCGACGACGTCCGGAGCGGCAAAGAGGCCTCCACAATGGACCAAGGGAGTAATGTACCCCTTGAGGCTCCTCCCAGCCGCCCCGGACGTGCGTCAGCGACCGCCTACCTCCTACCGGGCGATGCCTGCCCTGGTGAGGAGTGGTTGGCCACAAGGTGGGCGGGGGCAGCCCTCCGTGACTAGGGGCCCGCCCTCCTGATGGCCACTGCGTGGCCTCGGGCAAGCGCAGGGTCAAGGGTCGCTCCCTCTACTGAGCAGCAGGCGCCATATAAGGGGGTGTGGGAGGGAGGAGCAGCTGGGAGGCAGGAGCGGGGAGGCGAATGGGAGAGCGAGGGGCCAGGGCTACAGGGAGGCAGCGGCGGGAAGAGACGGGGATTACAGAAGGCAAGAGAGAACGGGGGAAGGGGCACCACAATACTATGACAAGGGGCAACACGTGAATAAACAAAAACGTCACAATGCAGTCTAAACAGAGAAAACAGTCTAAACAGTGACAGTTGAATAAAGCGGCACAATACAGTTACCAGGTCAGTACAAGCGAGAACAGCGTGAGCAGGGAAATGCAGGCGAGGGAAGGGTAGCGGCGAACTCACGAAGCGGCAGCAGCTGACACAGAGGCAGGCACACACAAGCGGAGAGGGGGGCGACCTAACCTGCAGGCAGGGTCAAGGGTCGCAATGACAAGCATAAATGGGATAACTTTAATAAAGTTAGATAATATTGTTTCTCTGTGCACACTTGAAGTAATCTGAAGTTTTTCTCACTATTCAGTTTTCATTTAGTGCCTCTCCATTCGTTGCACTGCGTCAGTCAGTGCCTACTAATATTGCGAAAGTGATCAGGTCAGGCGTACCATTCCGTGGTGAATGTGCGAAGTTTTTTAATTGAAACCTGAGAGGTTCCTTACCCAGATAAATAACACGGGTACATCAATAGATCCGGCTGTAAACCATGTTTCTCCATTCTTTACAATGTCTTTATTTTCAAAAAATATATATTTACTTGTACTTCTTCAATCAGAAACAATACATTGAACATCCAGTTCTATTCAGTCCATAGATTTCACAACCCAATGGATTTCGGGTCACTGCGTGAACCCTTCTTCAGGGGCCTAAAAACAATAAAATGAAATAAAACAAGATTCTAATCAGTCCTTCCTCCTATATCAAAGCGTCAAGCATGAATATTTACAATGCGATAATTGCAAGTCGTAACCACATTTGAATCTCAGCAAATTTCATGAAACATAATGAGTGCAAACCAAGGCGTTCTTTAATGCATATCGTTAAAGTTTAAACATCAGGACTAAACTACTCATATAACCTCTCTTTTTTAGCCTGGTAAAATATGTGATACACAGATCTGCCGAATGCTCTCTAAACCCAAGAACTGAATGTTAAAATAGCGTGGTGTCATACATCATGGTCTTGGACTGCCGGCCACCTCCCCCCTTGAACACCGACTGAATTACCCAATTCAACCAGTCAACACATGGGGGTCTTTGGAAGTCAAGGGGGGGTACGGGGCCCCCCCCTGGCCGTATTTATTAAAATATAAAAACAAATCAAAAATTTTAATCAAATAAACATTTCTGACAATTATTAAAATGCACACTTTTCAGAATATTAGATTGACATCCGTTTCGACATGGTATGATGGGCTAACCTTAACAAATAGCTAGTACAGCGTGTCTCCTAACGTAATCTAATCATCCTGAAAATTAAACTGCATTCTAATATTTTTAATATTTTTAATAATTTTAATAAAGTCCTACGGCAAGGTCGCCAACCGGTGTCAGATCCTTTTACAGCTGCGCTCTCACGTTGAAGATGCGCATGCGCAACCCAGGGCACGTTACACCCACGTGCGCTCCCCGAACTCCATTTAACCATAACAGGAGGGCCCAGACACTCGCGCACCTTAGTGACGTCATAGTGTTGTGAGGGGTGGCTACCAGCCTGAGGAAAGCGTAGACTCCCTCCCCCGCACCCTTTAAAACGGGATATCATATCCTGCCCCTGAAGTTCTGAGAGAGACCAATCGCCCCTCCCGCGGGCGGCCCCTTTCGTGAATGGGTCCGCCCCCCCGTAAGGACCTAAAAATGCTGCTCACCGATTAATGACCTTACCGCCAGACACACATAATAAATACGACATTGCTATTCTAAAAGGAAAAAAGGCCTAAGGAGAAAATTGTTAATACACAGCAAAGCACAAAACATATACATATACAGATACTCCTGTAAGCGGGAAAAAAGGCCTAAGGAGAGAATTAGTTAAATATCACGGCACTGCACAAAATATTTACATCTGTTCTACCTTCCAGTAAACGGGAAATTCAAGGCCTACTGGATCAAACCCCCTAAACCTATAGTCCGCACATTGACAAACCTGATTCTTACCATTTGCCAGGCCCCAAGGTCTGCTAACAAGGGATGGAGGGTGGGGAAAATTACACGGCCCCACGGTGGGGCGGCGAGGAGCGAGCCTGGGAGCGCGGGCACAAAGAGGCCGCTTCCCGCGCTCCCCAGGCTTTTAACCCTTTCGCTGCCGCGACCCCGCCCCCTCGCCCCGGAAGCACACCAGTACTTCCGGGGCGAGGGGGCGGGGCAAGCGGCCCCGAAAGGGACGGGGTGTGGGAGGGACCGGGCCCCGCCATGCTTGCGTGGGGGCCTATTGGCCCCCCCTTGTATCATGGTCTTGGACTGCCGGCCACCTCCCCCCTTGAACACCGACTGAATTACCCAATTCAACCAGTCAACACATGGGGGTCTTTGGAAGTCAAGGGGGGGTACGGGGCCCCCCCCCTGGCCGTATTTATTAAAATATAAAAACAAATCAAAAATTTTAATCAAATAAACATTTCTGACAATTATTAAAATGCACACTTTTCAGAATATTAGATTGACATCCGTTTCGACATGGTATGATGGGCTAACCTTAACAAATAGCTAGTACAGCGTGTCTCCTAACGTAATCTAATCATCCTGAAAATTAAACTGCATTCTAATATTTTTAATATTTTTAATAATTTTAATAAAGTCCTACGGCAAGGTCGCCAACCGGTGTCAGATCCTTTTACAGCTGCGCTCTCACGTTGAAGATGCGCATGCGCAACCCAGGGCACGTTACACCCACGTGCGCTCCCCGAACTCCATTTAACCATAACAGGAGGGCCCAGACACTCGCGCACCTTAGTGACGTCATAGTGTTGTGAGGGGTGGCTACCAGCCTGAGGAAAGCGTAGACTCCCTCCCCCGCACCCTTTAAAACGGGATATCATATCCTGCCCCTGAAGTTCTGAGAGAGACCAATGGCCCCTCCCGCGGGCGGCCCCTTTCGTGAATGGGTCCGCCCCCCCGTAAGGACCTTAAAATGCTGCTCACCGATTAATGACCTTACCGCCACAGGCCAGGTAGTTAACCGACTATCTGGCCCCCCCCCCAACCGCCTACACTGAAAGGTCATAACTTCCTAATCCAAAACCCTCTACCCCTGTTATTTTGTTCCCTACCCCTATGGCATCCCTGACTCTGTCCACTGGACCCCCCACCCTGTGAGTAGAGCCTCTAATAAACGTCCACTCCTCATTATCAGCCGACTGGTAAACTACTTGGTCCTAAGATGACCCCCTGAGGGACATTCTGTCATTAATGTGTATGAAATAGTTTCTCCAACCAAGTGTAGATCCTCTTTATCGAGTGATTCTTCACCGAGTGACTCCTTGCACTCGCCTAATTCCCCCCCCCCCCCTTTTACGTGCATCCGGGGGAAAATGCAGCCCCCCATGGTGCAATCTGGGTCCTATCATTGTTACCTCATGTGCTAAAATGACGAGGGTGTGGGGGCACGCCTCTCGAGGGTCCCTGCAGATGCTGTGACCTGGGGTATCCTGGTACTCCCATTCTACTCTTCCCACTGGCCTACTGTACAGTCTGCTAAGCATCCACACCTAGCCACTACGCTCTGGAAAGTGTTCAGTGTATGGTACTACTTTCACCATGGAAGTCCCCACTTCCTGAACCGGGGAAATGAGGCGTTGCATAGGCCTATCATTCCTGGTGCTGCCGAAGCTAGGAATGCACACCCTTGTGTACTGTCCCCTCTCTACCGTTGTCACTTACCATTTGATGATCTATGCATATCATGCTGACACTGGTGGCCCTGCGTGCACAGGCGCCGTTACTGTAGGTATACATTTCCTTTCACGGCAAATACTGCCATTTTGTGAAACCACATCCTGCTACATAACTGCCGCCGGCCCAATATAAGGGCTTACACACCGAAACAGTCAACTCTGTGCTGGCACCTCCTGCGTTTTTGATCGCTCGCCCATCGCACTTGCGTTGTTGTTTGCCATCCTCTACCTGACGTCAGCATCCCTTGGGCTGTCCACCTGTAGCAGCTTTGTGATGCGGAGCACTCCAGATATCCACCATGGACCCGGCCATACATAAATGAAAAAGATAAACACAAACCATTAGTGTTTCTAGCGATAACTGCAGTACATGTGCTAGTCTTACATTGCCATCCCTTGCCACGTTTGAGATACGATTAGCATCAGATGCCTACTCCTAAACACTTCCGACTAAGTGTTGAGCATAGCCTCAGTTTGTGTCCCCTGTAGCGTGACTGTATTAGTGTTATGAAGAGTACCCTGTAAAAATGGCCTTCGAGAACAAATACTACCCAGTGTGTAGTGCATTGACACAAAGCATGGAGTCCCCAGTGCATACCATAACGCCCTCATGACTCCTTAAGGATGATTAGGATATCCGTTAAAAAGGAACAGTTCGTTTGTATTGGCACCCACCCAATCACAACTTGATGAGATATACGTGTTCTAAGTATCGAACCCCTTGCGCCTGACTGTTGACTTGGATCGTGGCTGACAGTGATAACGCGTAATATAACTAAGGGGCAACCATAACCTATATATATTATTCTCATGATCCCAGACTGAGCCTCATTCCCTTAACAAGTTGCAAGTAGCAGGTGGCCCTCCCGCTGCCACACATGATTGTCCAATCAATTCATAGTATACCGCCACCTATTGTAAATCATGATGCAACATTAGTTTCCACAGATCAGGGTTTAATGTGTTACCGTTCATCAACCCATTCTGCCTCCCCCAGTTCCGCCCTGTTCATATGCAAATCTGTCTGACCCTTCTGCCCATTTAAGAGCACCAGCAGTATCAGAGATGGGACTTAGGCATTGTTACGACCATCCTCTTTCGATCCAATCCACTATAGTGAGTCCTTTGCGTGCTCTATGTCCTCTGATAAATTACCTGAAATAGGCCTACTATGGAATGGCAATTTCCTGACTGATATTTGATACGGCTGACTTACTTAGGCCATAAAACAGGAGGGGAAGAATCAAGTGCCCAATGCTGTTAAGTAAACACGCAAGTGCACACAGGTGACCCAGAACTAGTATTGTCAATATTCCCGATAGATATATCCCTTACGTAGACGCTTTATCATGTTACCGATGGTAAGTAGAATTACCTTGGTCCGGGGGCGTCAAAGGTTTTATACCCGGGGTCAGTGCAAGGAGGGTGTTAGACAGGGATCAGATTGCAGTGCCCGCCCACCCAATATGGTAACATTGTCTAATTACCACATAAATTGCTACCACGACTGTCTTGTTGCTGATTCATAAAGGAACAAGGGCACCGTAATTGTCATCCTAATTGCACAGCATTTAACCTCAAGTGGCCAGCTTTTCATGTTCCCTGCACTCAACCAATCTGACAAATGATCGTTTGCAGTGTTCTTGCCTCAATGTAGGTATACAATGGGCGGCATCTCTGAGATTTAGAATTACATATGAAATGCCTTTAGATACAGAGCCTCTAAATATACCATATTTTAAAGCGTGTTGGTTATCCTGCAAATCTGTCAGCCCTCCTGTGCCTACATTGGACCTTCTTGATTTAAAGAAAAAGATAAAGATCTTCCCTTTACCGCAGGCAATTATTTATGGCCCTGACCCCTCCTTTTGAGTAACCTGTGAGCTGAAGTGCCCCATTCCAATATTGTTATCCCCAGTAGCCGGTGGTCACCCTAGCCAACTATGTACTGCACCAACTTGTTTGTAAGCAGGTGTGGTAGGATGTGGGATAGTGCGTTGAGTACTGCATGAAGTCCAAAGAGTTGTATGTTCAAGAGATAACCACGTGCCGCACCCCACATGCTAATTAGGGTATTTGAATGACGGTCCCATCCATCAACATCATAGTATAAGTCTGCCCTACCTCCTAACACCCGCATGAGGAAGGAGGGGAACTTAACATTTCATTGGTCTTCCTTGACTCAGTCTATTATAACCTCGGTGATATCACATACCAAAGCGCTACAGGATTTCAATAGTAAAAGTGGAAGAAACCTGGAAATGTAAGGACACCGCTAAAAGATGACATTAAACGTAACACTGTGCATTTCTCATCAGGGCTATAGGCAGTGCTTTTGCGTCACCCTCTATGCGCATTAAGTGGATGCAGGATGTTTATCATTGGCCTACCAGTTGACACTCTACAGGCTAATTGTTTTATTTTGTATAACCCACTGTGGTAGCCACTCGCGTCTTAAGAGAGCAAAAAAGGCACCCTCTTGTCGTATTATTTTAAATTGCGTATTTTTGTACCGGATCCTGTTCTGTAATTTATACGCCCGCATAGGAACACCCCTACCTATGTAACAGCAGTATTAACTGTTCAGAGGGATTCTGACAACTTTTTGACTTGGCGCCACTGCACCATTCAACTCAGGACACTGTCGTCTGCAAGATACCCGTATTTGTAACTGCATGTTCAGTAGCCAACTAAAGCAATATTAGGTGTTTAGAGGGGTTCCTAGAACTTTGGGCCCCTGTGCCACTGCACCTGTTGCACCATTTGCCATTAAAAACCTTTGTCTCCGTCAGCAAGTGCAGCACAGCCATTTCGAGTTAACTCTTCCCCATTTTAGTGTTTGTTTACTCATTCCTCTGCTCACTTGGCAGTGTGCTTTCCCCGCATGGCGCTCTCTAATAAACTGCCCATGAAATACGTATTGCCACATTATCTCTAAATACACCGTCTGTCACGTCCCTGCTTTTGCCACCATGTGTCCCTGCATCATCATTTCTTTTCAAAACGCCTCCCCCTGGCGGATGAGCTAGTTATATATTCACGCCATCATGGACAATTGGCAAAGCATGTGCAGTCTATTCCAACAGTTTCATGCTTAATGTCTTTTAGATAATTAAAACAACTATGCAGGCAAGCGAATTGCTCCAAGTCTAAATGCGGATGACATTAGGATGAGAGGAATGACTAGTGATAATGCATGGGCTAAGCTTATTAATTCTCCACCTAAACCTTAAACCTAAATATAACGAGAAAAGTTCTCTTTAGCGGGCAGCTAAATCTTTCTGGAAACCGAAACCATGTACGAGCCACCAGGAGGAAGGACAACCTCTACTGGCCTCGGGTGGCCAGTTACCAACATGACTCGTACTAATGGAAAACCCTGTTTCGAGACCAGTACTTTACTTTTGCGAGCTGTTGAATCATATTACCGACAATCACACTGGTTGCAGTGTGAGAACATTACTACAACTCCCAGAATGCACCGATTGGGCCCCTGTGTCACATCACCTGTTGCGTCATTGACAGCATGCACCTAGTGCTGTAAAGAAACTGCAATTTATATTGCCTATTCAGTAGTTAACTATATCGATACATAGTTTCAGAGCTATTCTGCCAACTTTTGGACCCGTCTGCCCCTAAACAAAACATGTGTGTGTTACCCACCGCATGACAAACTAGATCAACCTGCCATCACTGCCTTTAAAAACGGCTTGCTCATGCACACTATATGAAGAATAATTATACAAATCCCGTCGGGGCAGACAGTGCTGGTATTACCCAGACTCATTTTGGCATCAGCTTACAAGCCTCCGGTTTTTTAACCTCCCAGCTAAATAAGCTCAACAAGAGCGGCCATTTCTTATTAACACTAAACCTACAGCTGTCTGCATCCCTGTGCGGGGCATCTGTGAAATGTCATTCCATAAGCATGCTCACTCGGAGAGTAGTTAGGGAAAATAAGAGCGTCTGGGATTTCTCCAGAGCAAGGTCTAATCATTTACAGAAACCACCCTTCAGAGGGAACATGAAATGTTGTTTAGACAACACCCTGGGTTTAGGTCATGCACACAGCGGTCCGAAGGCATGCAAATGAATTATGCGACTGTCGAGCCCGTGGAAGTAAAGTCATACTTTCCCATATTTACCCTATTACACTAACTTGTGCATCCTACTACCTAAGGACATTTTTCGTGTATTTGTAAAGTTATCCATCATCTGCCTGGACCCTCGTCTTTCTTTATCTTGTCAAACATACCTTTTGCTTATAACAAACACAGGGGCGCCGAATACTAATTGCCACCCACTAAGTTGAAAATATAATTCAGTGATTAAAAACCGGTCATTTATGGCACAATGTCTTAAATAAAACAGTGATTCGGCGATGCCAGTTATTGAGCTCGTGGCCCTATGGATTCACATCACACGCCCAACCTCTGAGCTAAATCCATCAATTACCATCACTGCGCATTCTGTGCGCGACGCCACACCCTGAAACAGCATGCTCCACAAATCCGTCCCGGGGCATCTTGTACACTTACCCTTCCGGTGCCGATCCCGAGAGACTGCAGAATTCGGCGTCGGTCCAGATCCAATACCCCCAGCCGGCCCTCATGATGACAGCAGCAGTCCTGGCTTGCACGACCTCGGGAGTACACTGTTGCTGCCCCGAGCATTGTGCTCTCACGTGCACCGGCCATGCACATCTGCAGCTCCTTGCCAGTCCGACGGAGCACCTCTGAAAACACCATTTCTTCCTCGGGCATGGACCTTTAAACTCGTTCCCGCTTCGGCCTGCGAAAAACAAAAACAACATTAAAGGACAGCCTCCTAGCGAGGCTGACGTGACCTAAAAAACTCTGCTTGCACTGCGCCCCCGAAGATCGCCACAGCTGGTCACCCGCTCTTTTGCCTCCGCAATTCCCGGTCCGTTGATCAACCGCAGTGAACTACGCCAGCGCCGCAGTACCTGCAAAGGGCGAAAGAAAAGAAAATTACACGGCCCCACGGTGGGGCGGCGAGGAGCGAGCCTGGGAGCGCGGGCACAAAGAGGCCGCTTCCCGCGCTCCCCAGGCTTTTAACCCTTTCGCTGCCGTGACCCCGCCCCCTCGCCCCGGAAGCACACCAGTACTTCCGGGGCGAGGGGGCGGGGCAAGCGGCCCCGAAAGGGACGGGGTGTGGGAGGGACCGGGCCCCGCCATGCTTGCGTGGGGGCCTATTGGCCCCCCCTTGTATTTCTTGGGCGCATGGGATCGTTCAAAGTTCTTTGCTTTGAAACTAACCCGGTGATAGAATCCTGTTTCACGAAGTAAGTGCATGCGGTAGTGCTCAGATTGGAGTAATTGGCAATAACCGTTTACCTGCTAGGCTCAAGTAATATAATGAGATTTGGCTGCGTTCGCTGTTAATATTGGTCAACACACGGCTGCAGCCGCTACGCGGGGAGACTTGCTATGTTGTTTGAACGATTCCATGCACCCAAGAAATGTATGACACCACGCTATAGGGGTAGTAATTCAACACAGGGGTATTAAGCTCCACATCATTGTTACAATACAATAATGATGCACCAGACTTGCAGTAAGCCACGCAGGTTTAGAAACATTTGCAAAAAATGGTCTGAGTACAATTTTACATATATTGTGACCCCACCATACATATATTTTAGAGTACTGGTGTGTAACTGTACAACATACACTGCAACAAATACAGCCATACCAATGGGCAAAAGAGAAGTTGTAAAAGGTGCAGCTTTGTATTTTTTTGCAGGGAGTTTGTTGGGACAATATCTGACATCATTTAAAGCATGGATCCCAACAGGACGCACCGCAGCTCTTTGAGTACCACTATACGGAACTCTCCATCACACAGACTTGATTCACAACAGCATCCGTCAATTGGCTGTCAACTATATCCACAGTAACCCAGACCACAAGTCACACTAATCAGTTTTTAGGTTTATATAGCATGGCTTATCTCCGTGAGGGTATCCAGGTGCTGTCCATGGGGATGGGGGAGATTGGCTGATTTGCCCAGAATCATGGGCTGTTGAGCCAGCAGCTCTGCCCGCATTGCCACATCTTCTCCCAAGTGAACACCACCTCCGTCCACACTGCACGGACATCCACCGTACATATAAACACAAAATGCCATCTCGCAAACTCCATTCACTTCTCCACGTACAATGATCTGGAAGTACAAAACTAGTTTCTTCAACCTGTCACCCTATTATAGACTATATAAACAAAGGAATGAGTATCACCACTGGACCTAACAAGGTCCTAATGGAGTGTAGGGAGAGGGAGACTCACTAACCTAGTTGGTGACATGCTTCATCATCGGGGTCCCACCCGTACAGCCGAGTGCCATCCGGGTGTGCTGCGACACCTGACTACAGTGAAGCGGGTAGTTTTTTATGAGTGTGGTGTGAAAGAGTAAGTTAGAAATTGGCCAAGTATAACTTCATAGTAAACAACTTTATTCTGAAGCTACTGGACAATGTTAAAAGCAATTATTCGATACTTGCGTTGGTTAGGTTGACCGACAGTATCTATGTGAGTGTAAAAAGGTCTACATGTTTCAACCTGTTGTGGAAATTGACAGGTTTTCGTCAGGACCAAGTGATGGGAGACCTGGGCGGTATGCGGTACAAAAGGGGGAGGTGATGGACGGAGCATCTGAACCAATTAAACACTCACACCCAGTCAAAAGATCTGGGTTTGATCCATCACCGTTCTTTAGCCCACTCTGCCACCCCAGTTCAGACATGGCTATATGCAAATAAGTCTGACCCTGTGCCTCATGGGAACAGTCCAGCCCGAACTGTCAAGCCATGCCTTCCCTGGACCGGAAACAAGCTTCCGAGGACCGGTTTCTGGCATTCCAGCCGTCTTCAGTCCGGCTTGCTTGAATCCAGTGGCAAAGTGAGCAAGGGACTCACGTCTGAGCATACCCTGCCACACTTATGGCGGCCAAAGCGGTACAAAAGGGGGTGGTGATGGACGGAGCATCTGAACCAATCAAACACTCACACCCAGTCAAAAGATCTGGGTTTGATCCATCACCGTTCTTTAGCCCACTCTGCCACCCCAGTTCAGACATGGCTATTTGCAAATCAGTCTGACCCTGTGCCTCATGGGAACAGTCCAGCCCGAACTGCCAAGCCATGCCTTCCCTGGACCGGAAACAAGCTTCCGAGGACCGGTTTCTGGCATTTCAGCCGTCTTCAGCCCGGCTTGCTTGAATCCAGTGGCAAAGTGAGCAAGGGACTCACGTCTGAGCATACCCTGCCACACTTATGGCGGCCAAAGCGGTACAAAAGGGGGTGGTGATGGACGGAGCATCTGAACCAATCAAACACTCACACCCTGGGCGGTATACACACGCTAAGGTGTATCCAATCCTCGGCCCCAGTGACCTAACTGCGTATTTACAGTCGGTGTCCTTGCGTCCAAAAATGGAGAAAGGAAAAAGGAAAAACCTGTGGAAACAAAAGTACAATCACAAACATACATAATACGTGCCTGCAACGTAGTTTCTCAGTGGTTAGGTGCTCCATGCTCTCCCCATCATGCGTGTAACTTGAGCGAGTTCAATGCATACTATATAGGTGGTGGCTATAATGCTAGCGCGAGCTAGCAGAGTGCTCTAGGTATGCATCTATAACAGTCCTGTAATTGAATATTTTACAGGAGCATTCGAATCCAGACTATGGGTTCTGTTATAAGGGCTAGATAAGCCATGACACTGCAGTGTCAGTCATACTCACACGGTATCAATATTAGTGCGCCGGTGAGTATATATTTTACGCACCACTTTCATACATCTTTAAAAGTGGTTGTAAACGCTCACGTAACCTTGTGCGAGCGTAATTGAATGCATGCATGTCATCTGATTGAAAAGTCGGCATGTGAGGCATCGTAAGCTCAGGGGGGGGTTAAAAGAAGGGTGATGCTTACTCGAGTATCGAGTGATTAGTGCATCATGGGAGTCAGGGTCATGCTGCTACTCCTGAAACACTATCTGTATGTAATGAAAAGAAAAGAAAAAGGACATTGAATTCCCCAGGTCTGGGAATAATACCGCGGTGTAGGGGAATGACGGGCGGAAAAAGTCCTTAGCAGAGGCTAAGTCTCCCGCTTTTCTGCTCCTGTTTTTTACTCACTGTACCAGGGTTGTAGGATTGGCCCTTCTGCCTAAACGCCGACCTCCGCTCCCCGTGGGTAGTGAAGAGGAGTCGCAACGGTGCTAAATGGAGGACTCTTCCGGGTAGATACCATAAGTCAGTTCTGGCCTCTAACACCAAGGCAAGCATCCATCATGGCCACATCCAACACACCAAATGACGATGTCAGCCTGCACATCAAGCTAACTAGCTCCACAACTCCAACTAACACAGAGCCATTAACCTCACGCAACTAATCCATCCACTTCTGAAACACTGCAAGCCAATAGCTCCTCCAAGCACCATACCCTATCACCTCAAGCCATACAAATCTAAACAGTATCATATTCTCACAAGCCCATGCAGCCGCAACACGCTACATCAAAGCATAACAACATCAGTTGTCCATCAGTACCATCCATATAACCCTAGCATGCTTTACACCACCACCCATTCAACTACTGCACAATTCAACCACCTGTAAACAGAACACAAACACCACCTCAATGGCATAAACATAGCTCAGAATACCAGACCGCTGTATACAACCACCCCTTCAGATCACCACAATCATCATCATAGCACAGCAAGGTTGGCCATAATTCAAAGTTCCTCCTGGCCCCATTCTGTATATGACATTACACCCCACCAGAAAGCCATTAGGTTACTGTACTACACTACACATCAATTCACTCCAAAACTTGCTGAGATGCACAATCCCACACGCACCACTCAATCCCATATAGCAAGTTACACCCGTTCAACCTTTAATATTATTTACTTCTTGCATTATTGGGACCCAAAACCTACTACACAGGTAAGCAATTGCACAGGACACACTTCATAACTTAAATGACACACCAACCTTGACAGAATATCACACCTCTAGCTACCCCTAATTCAGCAAAACAACTTAACCTTGACTGTACGCTTCACTGTTTATCACGTCCCATCTTACTTTCATCACATGACAGTAATAACGTTTGATAGTAGGACATCAGAGTCCTGCAAAATTACAAAAACTTGAGATGCACAAATACGCAGTGTAAACACTGACAACTTACGAAGTCTTATCAAGTCTCATGCAAATAAACTACCAGACCATGCTAATAAACTATCAGACCAGCCAAAAGATACCACGGACACACTAATCCCACAATATTGCAAAGACCATGTCAGGGACACCTCAGACCATCCACCTCCATCCCAAAGAACTACTATACACTAGAACAGTAGTTCTCAACCTTTTGACTTCTGAGGACCCCCACTGAATCATTATTAGAATCTGGGACGCCCCACTGAGTCATTACTGGAAGCTGGGTACCCCGGCCTAAGCATTATTAATGATTTGAACTGCAAAACAATGCACAAATATGCATAAAAAAGCATTCATCAAACAAATAGACAAATTACACATTTTATCTTATTAGGAAACACATATAAATAAAAAAAAAGAAAATTTTAATTGAAAGGTTGGAGCTTTTCTAAATTCAATTGAGGCCACTCATAATCCATACTATATTCTGTTTCATGCATCTGCCCTGCTCCCACAAATCTATCTGAGAATAATAATTTAATTTTGAGCCTCTAATTTCAAATTCCTTCACATTTGCAGTACGGTGTAAAATTTTTCAATTGTACATTTCCCTTCTTTAGTTATATTCACTTTATTAATCTGTTAATATTATTTAATTTTCTAAGTAGTCACAGACCCCGCTTTGCGGAACCCCAGGGGTTCCTAGACCACAGGTTGGGAACCACTGCACTAGAAAATAAAATCTCAAACACCTCCTCAGACATATATCACCACCTACTGTGCCAAGATACAAATCCACAGGATATTATAGCTCCTTCGTGCTAGATATCTTATAACTTTGGTCCTACAGCTAATACTATCGTATGAGGCATAGTTCAGATTGGTTAATGGACATTCCAAAGAGCACTAGTATCTGGTCTTTAGCAAGATCTTTTCTCTATTAAAGGAGTGCAAAATGCAGTAGAGGTTATACACACAGGGACATGAGACAGCCTTGAATACAACTCAGTGGGCTGAAGACTCTACAGCTTGGTTTCCAGTCCCAAAGGTAACAAGCATTTACAATGAAATGGTCTCGGCATTATTAAAGGTAGAGCTATTGGCATTGCTCATGACATTTTTTTTTATTTTTTTAAAACCATAAATAAATGGCATTGTCATTTACAATGCCAATAGCTTAATCGCTCGCAAATGCGAGACCTATTGCATTTGCACCCACACACAGAGTAAGTAGTAGAGTAGTAGAGTGAGTAGTTGATAGTCAGTAGGAGAGAGTGATTAGTAAAGAGAGTATTAGAGAGCGAGTAGTAAAGTGAAAGAGTGAGTATTGAGTGAAAGCGTGAGTAGTAAAGAGCCCATAGAGCCACACACATTTACATGCACAGCAACACCCTTACGTATACTAAGTGTATTTTTAGTTGATTGCACGCTTTGGCGAGTACTCGGGCCTCAGAGTCAATTGGCACAAGTCACAATTGTTTCCTCTCACCCCCGCCACGGTGCGATGGCCCTGCTCCCTCCCGCTGGAGTGGTGTGAAGAAGCTGTCAAATACCTGGGGATACATATACATCTTGACACCGTGTCTATTATCCGCTTGAACTACGGGCAGGCCCTCGACTTTCTGGAGGATAATACCGACAGGTGGCTCCGTCTCCCTTTGTCAATGGCTGGGCGCATCGCCATTGTTAAGATGGTGGTCCTCCCCCGGTTTTTGTATCTTTTCAATAATATTCCGATTCCTCTTACCAAGGTTTTCTTTACACAATTGCGCACTGCCCTGCTGAGATTGGTGTGGGGGGGAAAACGCCCAAGACTAGCTTGGCGCACGCTGACTCTACCGTACGAGAGGGGTGGCTTTGGGGTCCCGGATTTCTACCTTTACTACCTGGTCGCCCAGTGCTCATACGCACACCCTTGGTATCATCCTGACGCCAGAATTCCACATTTGAGGCCTGAGGCTGACGCGGCGCTCCCAGTGAACCTCGCAACAGTTCTTCCCAAGGGTCTCCCCAGAGACCCGCATGACATACTCCCACTCACCACGACGACTTGGGCCTGGGACAAGCTCAGGCGCTTGCTACACGTTGACATGCTGTACTCTTCTGCCCTCCCTCTGCCCAATTCCCACTGGCTCCCTATAACAGGCAAAATGGTGATACGCAGATCGTTATCGAAATTCCAGCTGCACACGATTGGCGACCTGTTCCCCAATGGCCATGCCTTTACTATAACTGAAGACCCCCGCTTCACTGATCGTTCATTTATGGATACATTTGTACTTACTAGAGTGCGGGCGCTTTTGAGAGCTACTTTCACGACATTCCCTCTCCCGCCTGATGATAATCCGGCCCTTACACACATCATACAGAACACATCAGGGGCTCACGTGGTGTCCAAACTCTACAAGTTGTGCTTGTTTTCACTTCCCTCGTCTGATGAAGCGGTCCGCTCCGCGTGGGAACTTGATATAGGCACACAGATCTCGGACAATCAATGGGAGGCGTGCTGTGTCATGACCCGGGAGATCTCCATGAATAGCAGGCACAAACTCATACATTTTAAATTCCTTCGGAGGCTATACCACACACCGGCGCTTGCACATAGAATTGACCCCTGCAGACCCCACACCTGCCCTAAATGCAACGCCCCTCAGGCTGACTTTGCGCACCTTTCCTGGACATGCCCGAGATTGCACGCCTATTGGGTTGAGGTACACAGAATTCTAGGTGAAATACTGGATCAATCATTGACTGTCACGCCTGAGATTGCCCTGCTGGGTTATGTGACCAATTTTCCTCGCAAACTGGCGTCTCTTTGCTTCCTGCTGGCCAAAAGAGAGGTGGCGCTGCTTTGGTGTTCGCGGCGCGCGCCCACGGTCATCTCATGGCTTGGAAGTGTGGCGTACTGTAATGTAAACAGCGTGGAATATTCGGAAATGCTCCCAACCTCCTCCCGTCCAGTAGACATCTGGGGTCCATATCGCCGATATCTTGCCGGAAAGGCGAGGGAGGCGCCCTCTCAATCCCTACATCCCAGCACTCCGACCGGGGTGGGTTAGATTATGGAGATCTCCTTCTTTGAACCCGCTTTGGTGTTGACTTCGTAGCGGCACGCTTATTCCCCAGGTGAGCTGTGGCCTGGTGCTTGTGGGCTGGGGTCTCCTCACCTCTCCTGACGCTGGGGGCTTTTTTTCCCTGTGGCTGCTAGCTGTTGTGCTGTGCTGGGTCCATCCCGCGGAACCTTCTGTCATCAAACACATGTGTTTGCTCTGGTTCATTGCACGTATCCTTGAAGGGTGGTACAGGACATCATCTGACTTAGCTCTAATGAGGTTGTTGTCAATAGTAATGCTCTTTGTCACACTAGCTGAATTGCTGTGTTATTCTCGCAAGATAACAAATATGATTTCTGTTTCTTTTATCTTCCTTTTACTTTCTGTGCCCTTTGTTTTGGCATTTACTCATACCTGTTGCATTATCAGAAAAAGTTCACACTGCTACATGAACGATGTTCTAATATGCGATCCTACTGGACACTTACATGTGCACCTGGTTATGTTGACTGTGACACCTGCTCTTCCTATGTACATGGTATACATTTGTTTGCCGCTACTGCGGATTGCTTCAATGACCTCAATAAAGTGTTATACTTTTTTTTTTAAAGTGTATTTTTAGTTTCAGTAGTAAAGAATGAGCCATGAAACATTGCAGACAGTACACTAGGATGGCAAACCAGGTCAGGCTTGTTCTCTAAATTTTGCTGACCAAGAAAAGAGCGTACACATTTCAGAGGTACTATGGCAAAGACTCCATAAGTCTCTGTCCAATAATAACAATGATAAGGCCACTATATAATTCTTGATTCGCCAACAGCAGCTAACCAGAAGAAAATACTGGGCAATTTAGGCCGCTCGACCTCCCAGGTACCTTAAATAGCACGCCTGTACAAACTCCCTGCTGGAAAAAGTTTCTGGGGATCATTGGCAGAGTGTATTTAAAGGGTGGAGAGCCTGCAGTGCTTCTACACCAAGTAGTGCTTTGCACTGTTCTGAATTATCCATTATCCACAGGGCTTAATAAGCTGCACAACAGTTTTTCTACTCAGCATCGACGGAGTGGTGGGTATCCTTTAGTGACATTACTTACCACTGGACTGAAAGGGAAAGATGGGACACAGGAACAACAACCACAAGCAACGAGGGGGCAGGAGAGCAAGCACAAGCAACGAGGGGGCAGGAGAGCAAGCACAAGCAACGAGGGGGGGCAGGAGAGCAAGCACAACCAACGAGGGGGGCAGGAGAGCAAATACAACCAACGGGGGGGGGGCAGGAGAGCAAGCACAATCAATGGGGGGCAGGAGAGCAAGCACAACCAACGAGGGGGGGCAGGAGAGCAAGCACAACCAACGAGGGGGGAACAGGAGAGCAAGCACAACCAACAAGGGGGGGGCAGGAGAGCAAGCACGACCAACGAGGGGGGGCAGGAGAGCAAGCACAACTAATGAGGGGGGGCAGGAGAGCGAGCACTCAACAAGGGGGCACGGGGTGGAGGGAGAGCTTACCTGCGTCATCCAAGCTGCGGGCCGCTACCAGGAGAGACTCAGAGCTGGTTCGGGCCCTGCAGGGCAGAGGTGCTGCACTCGCTGCTCTTCACTCCCCTCATGGTGGTGCTGTCTACACATAACTACAGGGCAGGAGAGAAAGCACAACCAACGAGGGGGCAGGGGGCAGGAGAGCAAGCACAACCAACGAGGGGGGGCAGGAGAGCAAGCACAACCAACGAGGGGGCAGGGGCAGGAGAGCAAGCACAACCAACGAGGGGGGGCAGGAGAGCAAGCACAAGCAGCGAGGGGGGCAGGAGAGCAAGCACAACCAGCGAGGGGGGGGCAGGAGAGCAAGCACAAGCAGCGAGGGGAAGCAGGAGAGCAAGCACAACCAGCAAGGGGGGGCAGGAGAGCAAGCACAACCAGCGAGGGGGGGGCAGGAGAGCAAGCACAACCAGCGAGGGGGGGCAGGAGAGCAAGCACAACCAACGAGGGGGGGGGCCGGAGAGCAAGCACAAGCAACGAGGGGGGCAGGACAGCAAGCACAAGCAACGAGGGGGGGCAGGACAGCAAGCACAAGCAACGAGGGGGGGCAGGACTGCAAGCACAAGCAACGAGGGGGCAGGGGGGCACAGAGGCACAAAAAACAGATGTTAAGCACTCGTATCGAGAATCATAAAAGAAGTCAATCTGCAATGGCTAGTTTCCTGGGCCTTTCTCGAACTGCGAGTAAGTGCTAAACAGTTGATGACGAGATGTTTAAATGCGATAACCTGCGCAATGAAAAAAGCACACAAACACACCTCTGAATAAACATTGCTAAATTACATCCTGCTGGTGCAAGGGCAGACAGTAGTACGAATAGAAGTTATAGTACAAAAATATTCGCCAAGTCACTGTGGTTTAAGAGGCCAGGTCCTGAATGCGTGTGGGTGTCTCTGCGGTGAGCACGGCAAGGGCACAGCGTTAGAAGCTGTGATTAACTAGTCCTGCGGTTAGTATGAACAGAACACTGACACCGGGAGGTGGATTGTAACTCCTACAGTTTCACACCGCGGAACACGTTCCTACATGCAGGGTAGTCAATAGAGGTGCATTCCTTAAAGGAGGCGTAATCAGAACGAAAAAAAACGAGGCTGGGCAAGTTATCTTGAGTAACGGGAACTATAGTCAAAGGACGAAAGACAAGAGGAACTAAGGACTGAAATGAGTGGGGACGGTAGGGGTGCGATTCTTAGTAGCAGTGGGTCTTTAAGTTAGAAACTAGTGTGTCCAAAGTGAGGAGAAAGCGGGCTTACCGGGAGTATTGAGACTTGAGATTACCAACTGCTGGATACGTACCTTCATGCAGGGTAGCTGAGGGTTATAAGGGGCTGCAACCAGTGTGTGGCATAAAGTTAAGGCTTGGGATTTAAAAGTACTAGTCACACATAGGGTGATAAGCATGATAGTTGAGTGACTAAATTCAGAGGAGGGGGTGCGGTGATCCAATTCTAAGTGAAGTGTGAGGCCTTAAGTTTAGCACGACGTGGGCATAGCGACTAATGCAGTTTCTAACCACTAGATTTCCATCCATATAAACGGTAACTTATTAAAAGTGCTGCACCAAATGTACGGATAAACTATATGGATGGGGCAAGGCTGGAAAATCAGACATATAAAAAAGACCCAAGCTGAAAGACAGTTTCTCGGGGCAGAAAGTTCAAGTGAGGTTGGGCTGAAAGTATGACAGTAGTTCCCACCGGCTGACACTTACCCAATGCTCTGGCAGCTGAAACAAAAGGTTGGTTATTTGGATAAAGGTACAGTAGGCTCTCACTTTAGCTGGTCACGTACCTGCAACACGAGCGGCTCGGGGTTGAATGCCAGGGTGAGTAGCAACTGCATGCGCTCGCTGTCCTTGAGGTTGCGGAGCAGGAAGCTTCCCGAGTCCTTGGTTTCGGCGTACCTGTGCACCAGGCGGTCGAGCAGACCCTGAGAGGGGCAATGCACCAGGGCAGACCAACCTTCCACGGCCTGCGGGGTCAACAGCCGCACGTCACCGTTAAGCCTTGCGAACTCGGTGCGGGGCATGGCCTTGATCAGGTCGCAGCGCATTCGACTGCCGGTGGCGTGCCGGCAGACGTCGCGATCCAGCTAGGCCAGCTCGCGCGCAGAGCCCAGGCTGCCCTCTCGTGGCTCTCCGTAGCGCGCAAAGTACACGTTCTTGACGTTAAAGAGGTTGAGCGCGCGGAGCCGGCCCCAGGACTCGAACGTAAGCTGTCCGTTGAGGAACTTACGGCACCAACTGGTGCCGAAGCACGCAGGGCACTTGTTGAGCGCCTAGAAGCGACGGTCGGTCAGCTCATTCCACTGAAAAGAGGCTAGGAGCGAGTGCGTGTTGAGTAACATGACGAGTAGCACAGCCGCCAGCAGCGCCAGCTTCAATTGCCAGCACAGCCGACCCTGCTTCACTGGGAGCGGCCGCAGCATGCTGCTGGCCCCCGCTGGGCGGCCAGCTTCCCCCTCCGAGGCTCTGTGCAGTAGCCTCGGTGCCTCACCTCTCTCACTGTCCGAGCACCAGCACCACTGCTGCCAGGAAATCCAACTTCCACTTCACTCTGGGGCGACGGAGCGCCCCGAGGGCGGCCCTCCCTGATCCTCCCACCAGTGCTAGAACAGACGCAAATGGTGGGAGGGCCGAGTGGGATGTAACTCTTCTCTAAACGTCTCCAGTGCGAGGCGGGTCCAATATTCTATTGAACACTAGACTGCTCATGAAAACAAGCCTCCTCATCAAAAGTAGACGTGGATGAGCCGAGCCAAGGGTCTGGGAGCAGAGTCTGCTCACGCTGCCTGCACGTGCGAGTCGGCCCTCTGATTGGTTAATAAGGAACACCAATCAGAGAGCTGACTTGAGCGTGCAGGCAGCGTGATGAGGGGCGTGTTCTCTCAGGGAGAGAAAGAAGAGAAAAAAACGCCCCCAAATCGGAAAAAAGACTGGGCTTAAAGGGAGCGACGCACCTCACCTCCAATGGCTGGCCAGCATTTACGAGGCCAGCCAATGGAGAAGAGGGGCGGGTTCAAGCCCCTATACTAAGAAACATTAAATCTCTGACTGAGACTGCGCAAGTGCAGCCTACGGTCCTCGACCTAAAAACTCTCACCCAAAAATGTATTCTAATAACCCAACAAGCAAACAAGAAGGGTCCCACCCAGATATTTCAATGGGGCTCTTTCCAAGATCAATCAGTATGAATGGTGGCACTGGGTCTGGTCTCAGGTGTGTTAATTGTTAGGGACTAGGAGCCTGATGTAAGACGTGTTTGCAAGTCACACACCATTTGCAGACTCGTTTGCAACTGCAAGATCAGCAAATATATATATATGAACCACAAAAACATATGCATTCACAAAGATAGCCCAAAATCGGGAATAGGTATCATTATTTTGTGATATGTGTTTTGCAATTTTCAAAATACAAGTAACAAATAAAAACTCATCATTGTATGGTTTTAAAGTGACAAAATTCAACCTGCAAAATACCATCAATTGGAAGCAGGTGATCACCAGGTACAAACTACGAAATGGAGACCAAAAGTGTATTGCATATATTCTATGCACTATGCAGAGGCAAGGAGGCTGTCCATATTAACAACCCAGAAAAGGAGAAGGAATGAGGTTGGAGATGATATTTTGACAAAGGATGACATACACCATCTGAACAAGCAGTAAGAGAGATGTATGACCTGCATAGGTTTAGCAGGCAGATAATATTTGACCTGATAGATGAGCTGCAAGCAGGGGTGTAGCTCTGGGGAATGGGAGGGGTGTTTGGGGAGTTACAGCCCCCCAAAATAATTATTCTATAGTAAATAGTTGCGTACACGTGCTTTCAGTCGGGTATTGTGAAATGTCTTTCGGATTTCACATGGGATTATTATATGCCCACACTGACAAAATCACACACTCTCTTTCTCTCATCTATGTACTGGAGGAATATGTTGATTAGTTTGAAAAATATTGCGCTTTAAGTACTACTATCAATTGCAATCCTCTCTCTTTCCACTGCCCCTTATGCCCCTCTTGTGACCGGCTTCTCATATAATGTGTTTTAACAAGACGTGCCAGCGTGATTGTTGGGATCCCGAATCTTACCCCCAAACCCCCCCCTCCAAACATCATATTGACACAGCTACGCCCCTGGCTGCCAGCTATGCTAGTCAGGTACACCAGCACAGACAGACTGTCCCTTCCATGCTACGTTCAGATACTATTCAGCCTATACTTACTAGCAACAGGAAGCTACCAGGAGATTGCAGCAGTTGCAGGTGACATTTCTATGTCAATGGGCATGAAACCTTCCCTTGATGCTGAATTGCTGGAAATACAACTGTCCAATGTTATACCACTTTATGCAAAGAAGGGGTTTGGCCCAAAAGAGTAAAGGAGGGCAGGTAGGGCCTATTAACGAGAAAAAACTAAATGTGTACCCTCTCCTCCAATTTTTTAGAGAAATGTTACTAATGTGAGGAAGTAAACGAAAATGAATGCGTTTATCCTAGCCATCAATTTTGGCTGATTAGTTTTAATTATTCTTCATACTACATTAAATTCCAAAAAAGAACACATAATCTACTAAACAGACAGTCTCATTCTATACAATCTCATAAACAATATATACAATGATGCAACAAACATTTACCAAAAAAATACATTTACAATAATAAAAAGAAAGCAAGTCTAATGATAATAAATCACAAAAATTACAAAAACAAACAGTTGTGATATGTGACTTGAAATCACATATTACGCATTTAAACGACACATAATGTTCCTGAAGTAAAATGATGAATTCATACAAAGACTCCTAATGCCCAAGGATCAAACTACGCTTATTATAGTAGCCGACGCGTTTCGAGTCCTGGTTTTTTGTATTGCCGGACTCTCATCAGGGCTGGATGAGTCTTTTCAAAAAAGCCAACTGTTTATGATAAAAAACAAAAAATGAATTGTAATGCGCTTCCCCATAGATCTCAAAATTGATTTCGTATTTACCTAAACAAAAGCCAACATACCTGGCATTCACCAGCGCAGTTTAAAGGCTTGTGATGTCAATTCATGCAGTGCTCGCCACTCTGCAACAAAATAGCAGAAATTGAGTGGTCTTGTATGTTAGCTAACATAACCCTTGTGTTTTTCTTTCTCAAAATGGAAAAATTTACCTTGAAAGTGCTCTTGTAAGGCGTAATAGTCTAAAGACTTCAAGTTCAATGTGAGAGGTCGTGGCGCTTGAGTTCATAAAATCTAAACGGGTAAAAGTGGTTCAAAACAACCATCAGTCACTTGTACCCTTCATGTTGCACAAACGCCAACCGGCGTTCGCATTAATTGTACTTACGCAAAGGTCGATTTCAGTTCAGGCAGCAAGCCACGACTTTTAAGTGTTCAAATCCGTTCCAATTCAAATTCTGAAAAGGAGAAAAGATACAATGCGTTGACGGCAATGGACCCAGCCTTTTTTAAACTAATGTGTGTGCGCGAACCTCTCTTAAAAAAACGGAGTCACGCTCACCTTTTATCAAAGCCTCATGGTCGTTAAAAGTGATTCACTCGTACTCGACCTCTCACATTGAACTTGAAGTCTTTAGACTATTACGCCTTACAAGAGCACTTTCAAGGTAAATGTTTCCATTTTGAGAAACAAAAACACAAGGGTTATGTTAGCTTGGAGGTTCCTTGGTAAGTCAATGCAACAGAACACCTTATTGAAACAGATATAGGGTCTTGGCAAGTGGACAATTTACAATTTTGCAGGAGGCAGTGCCCATGGCTTGTAAATGGATCATAATACAATATGTAATTCCCCCACACCAAATTAGCAGAGGGATAATGCTGCCCACAAGGAACCACAATTGTTTTTGAACAGGACTATTTTCAATAACATTGCATTCATAAAAGTGTTCCCAAATGAACCGATCAATGATGATTATAGTTTATAGTATATAAAGTGCCAGAATCACCCCGAAGGGGTATCTCTGTGCTGTTGTAAGCAGAATAGCAGACCAGCAGAATTAGTTGCAGAAGAGTTCAGTTTTAAGATGTTTCCTGAAAAGAGAGAGATCCGCACACTTCTGGAGGTGCGGGGTAGGTGATGCCAGAACAGGGGGCCAGGTGGGATTTTCTATAACGTGGAGTAATAAGGAGGTATTTCTCCTCAAAACATAAGGACCTGCTCTGCTGATAAGGGATACGTTTTTCAGTTAATTAACTGGGTCCTTTGCCATTTGAAGAGTTGTGTACTATGCAGCAGATATTAAACTTGATTCTCTGGTGTATGGTGAGCCAGTGAAGTAGTTGCAGAAAGGGGAACAGAAGCTGTTCTGCCTGGCATGTTCTAGACGAGACGAGCAGCTGTGTTCTGAACCACCTGAAGTTTATTCAATAATCATTCATTTGCTGCAGCCAAAAGTGCGTTAGAATAGTCCAGACGACTAATAACCAGTAAACAACAACAAATGTCGCCGGTCTATACGTGGACATGGGCGCAAAAAACAGTAAACTCGGTGATTACCCAAAATGTGTTTGCAAAGAAAAGAGAAATGAATCCCATCATCCCACCCAATGGCAGAGCTTCATCATCTGGGATTACTGAGAAGATGGTCCAGATTTTGGGCAACACACCCGATGGTATTGTGTGTTGCTCCAATCCAAAGGAACCACCAGCGATGGATCATACCATAAGATATATATGTGTTTCTGTGGTGTGGGATAGAATGTGCAGTTTCAAAATAATGTGTAGAAATAATCAAAAAGTGAAATATAAAATTGACTACCTTGACGTAAGGAGAACTTTTATTAGGGAGAAATCACGGTGCCAAAGTTTAAAAACAGAGTGCTGGACAGTTTGAAATAATAACTGCCTTTTATAAGTTGTTAACGGTCGAAATGTTTCAGCCCTCGTAGGAAATCATAACCTACGAGGGCTGAAACATGTCGACCGTTAACAACTGCACATCACCGAGTTTACTGTTTTTTGCGCCCATGTTCACGTATAGACAAGCGACATTTGTTGTTGTTTAGTGATATAGAATTATGGGTATAGTGTTCCCTGGTCTTTAAATACCTGTTCCCCTCTGACCCTCTTCCCAAACCGTATTTATTGACTAATAACCAGTGCCTGGACATGATTCAGGCGATGGAGGAACATTACTTGTATGCAAAAGGATAAACAAAGAGGAATATGACCTAACCCGTAAAGTGCGCCCGTCGGTAGTGCTGCGCACGTCCGTTGGCCGTCGCGCCCAGCCCGCGCAATAGAACGCCCGCACAAAGGCGCAATTGCCGCCGCAGTAAACAGGTTAAGAAGATTTAACAATATACAACTGTTTATTCACAGGTCATGGTGATCAACATGTAGAATTTCAAAAGATGAATCCAGTCGGTTGATTTAACAGACAGCTAGCGAGACAATGAATGTTGAATGCAAAATAAAAGTCAAAAATAAATTGCGAAAAATGCTTTGGTTAATCATTAGTACATTTGTCTGTTGAGAGTAGGTCTGGTTCCAGGGTGCTCTGCAACACTGCTCTCCCACTCCGCACTGTGGCTTCTCCTGTGTTTTGCAGTCCATGCCTTAAAACACACAGACACACTACTAACACTTGTGGCCACTCCTCTCTCAATTGGACCTGTGGTAGACCTTGTGGCTGCATTTCCTCAAGAGTAGTTGTGATTTGACCCAGGCTTCTGGGTATATTTTTGCTATGGAGCATAAACTCGACTTGCATGTTTAGAGTCCACCTGCACATGGTTGTTGTTGCAGAGATCTGCCGTTCTACAGAGCACCTTGGTCCCTGAAGGCAGTTGTCAGAGGGAATTTGCCCATGCTTCCCTGCATCCAAGTAAGCAGCTGTGACTAAGCACATTTGAAGTCAATTCTGATATGCCTGATGTGATGCTTTATGTTAATCAGACATGATTTTCTTGTGCTCTTCCACCCAGCTACTAAATTCACGCATGGCCGTAAGCTGTTTGTGTTGTATCATGGAGCACTGAGCATAATGGTTCCTCTGGTACCATCTGATGAGCACCTTGCCTAGAGGGCATGCCATGTCAGAGTACTATAGGATATATTGCACTGTCTCTGGATTTTGTTTTGCAGAGTGAGGAGTTATAGAAGGCATAACTGTGGTTGGAGGAGTTGCAGTTAGGGTGACAGCTCCCAACACAGTCTATGTTGGTTGTGACATTAGTAGTTCTCCAGTTGCAGCAGTTCTACTATGGTCATGGATTATATTTCCCATAATTAATTTTGTGAGTTGTGCATACCATCTAACATGGTCTGCTGTGATCTTAGCTACTTGTTAAAAATTAAAATACAATACGTTGGAATGCCCAAATTTTATTTTGCATTTAATGCAAAATTGTAAGAAGCACAGCAAAACAATTAAAGACAATTGTCATTTCATCTAATCAGGCTCTCTCTAGAAAAGGATCTGATGGAGCATATGTCTTAAATACATAGGGGTAGATTTACAAGCCCCTTGGGCTGCCAGTGCGTCACTTTTTGTGACGCACCGCCAGCGCATTTTTCTGCCTCATATTTACAAGGACAGGAAAAGCCCCCCTGCGTGGCTTTATCTGTCCTTGTAAATACGGCCCCTTTGCAAGCAGCACTTTGCGTGAAAGGGGCGTTGCATGGGTGTTGCTGTGGGTGTTCCTACGCAACAGCCATGGAACCAGACAAATTTCCAGTTGTACAATCTGGAAATCTGGAAATGCTTTTCAATCCTACACCTCCCCAGGGGAGGCGTAGGGAGGTGCAACGAGTAGAAATTTATTAATTTCTCCTCCTTTTTCTTCCTCTTTTTTGCATGCTGCATTCTACAGCACACAGAGAACGAGGAAATGACCTCTAGTGATTGTTTATGTACAGTAAGGTGTCCCTTCCTGTACATAAACAATCCTTCAAATCAATGACGTTTTACAAGTTCTATGTGTGCTAATGCAGCAGACATAGAAGTTGTAAAACGCCATTTCTAATTGTTTATGTGCAGGAAGGGAACTCTGTTACTTGTTACTTTTAGCAAAACGTATACAATAAACAGGTGGCAGGCCATTATCTAAGCGAAAGCACAAAGATATCCTTGAGGAGAAGATATAATTCATAAATACAGTACTGAGGTCATTATTCGCCTAAAATCCCACTTCCAGTTGCCAGGTTTGAAAGCAAGGTTACACTTTGCTCAAATGCGCAAATGTACAACCTTGAATAATATGGCTTACGGGCAGTGCTTTAAATGGAAAAATAGAAGTGCAAGTACTCTGTACCAGAGTACCTGTTTCTTTCTGAGAAGTGCAGGTACTCTCCAATTAAAAGTATTACATCACTCTTGAGAAGTGCCGGTACCCTCTCTCTCTCTCTCAAAGTAAAAAAGTGCCAGTACTCTGTACCAGATAGTACCGGTCCATTTAAAGCACTGCTCCCAGGCCTACTAGAACCATGACATTCAGAAGGCATATTTAAAGCTAATGACAACTGCAATCCAACATGAAACAACATCCATATTTACTAATAAAACATTGTCACAGGTGGAAGCTCAAAATTAGGATGTGCAACAAACTACTCTGTTGGTAGCCTCTAGGTCAGACACAGTGCAGACATTGCTTTTATGCAAGATGTTTCGCTCTCACAGCAGCTAGTAACAATGTTGGCTCCAAGTAGAAGTAGCTGGAACACTGGAGAAGTGTGGCTCAATGGTTAGAGCAGGCAGACCTTGATGCAGAGCTCTGGCCAGGGACCAGGCTTCTATTCCCGCCTCGGCGGGTCTCCGGCTCATTAATTCCCCTGACTGGATATTCTCGCCTCAGTGCCTGTTCTGATCATGGGTCCCACGCTGCAACTCTGGGCAATAGCTTGCTTAGTCTCCACAACGGGCCCAAAAGCGCTGGGATGCCTGGCTGCACCTGGGGGGTGCCCAGGAGTGGACATTTGCCAGGAAGGGTTCCTAAGCGGTATACGGACAGCGCCGGGACACCTCTGGTGGAGGTAGCTGTGCGCTTTACAAATTCCGACATTTTCATTTACAAGCACAATGATGTGTTGAGATTGTTCACCCAGCTGACATGAGCATCCCTGCTCTCAGGGAAAGACCAAAAGGCCAGTCCCTGCCTAAAAACTTTCTATCCCTAACAACAGACCGTATTCCCACCCCCCTCCATGAAGTAGATGGGAGTGTACTGCAAAGACTGACCAGCAAAATATGGGTGTTAATGTCAAGGTATCAGTTGGTGCCCTGCAAAATGGAGGGTGCTAGCACTTACAAATACGTGTGCATCCATGCTCAGTGCTAAGAGGAGATCAACCAAGGCCCTAATTGGAGGCCTCATCAGCTTTCACCTTAAGCACATGGATATTTCATCATGGCTTTCTCAAAGGTCTGTACTGCCAACATACACCAATTTCGAGGTACGTTGCAGAGATCCGGTTTCATGGCTTCATGCACTTGGAGAACTGACCTGGAGGAGTGCACTGTCCCCGCCGAGCAAAGCACCGACTGAGGCAATAAGGTTGGATCTGTCACTCATCTCCTGATGGAGCAGCCCCCTGGTGAGGAGACTATACAGTGTTTCTCCTGCAGCACCGGACGCTTTGCATTCCCTTATCGAGACAGAAAAAATGAATCCGCACGCGGAGTTATTGAAGTCAGGGACATGCAGAAACTTAAATGCTTTCTGGAAATAATGGAATCTGGAAGCAAACAGTTGTTAACCAGCAAACTACTCAAATCTATAATATGTTCCAACATTACCAGCATATACAGCTGTTTTAAAGAGTTGACGCACACGTGTGTCTGCGGCTCAGGTACAATAACCACCACTCCTTATTTGATGCTATGTTGACTTTTTACAGTCAGGTGTGCAGACATGATCATGTGGCTGCTTCACTGCCCGTCATTGAGATTACATGTGCATGGCTTGCATCAGCAGGGGTCGAAGGATCTGCCTCTCATCCATTCGCCCCTTTTAAGAAACGTTATATTTGATGACGTTTGTTCACACTTTTATATGGAATTGATTTTTACTTGTATAGGCATGTATATAGCTGGTTGTATGTTTTTGCAAACTGTTGCCAATCTTCCAATTTAAAAAAGTAATTCGTTTGGGCTGACCTCTGGTGACGTGCATTAGGCGCAGACAAAGTGAGCATCTGTTCCCGTTGCTATGGGAGATGGCAACAACGCAGGAAGCAGGGGTGGTGGGTTTCCCTCAGAGCTGGTGAAACCTACTTCGGACAAGGGAATCGGTTGCACTGCAGACGCCTCTTAATAGGTACCACAGGTTTGTGGGAGGATAGTGGGATTTTATATGGGCATAACAATCATTCACAAAGTAACCCACATCTTGTGCAGCATGCAGACAGGGTCGAAATGAATATCAATATTCACCAGGCCACATATGACCCGCATAGCCAAAAGACGCACACACACACATCCTTCATGCATGTCCCAGACATGATGCAGTAAGGGACCCAATTATGGGGACTAGGCACACATTTCACTAAACAGATCCGGTACACAGCACAAGTAAAAAGACCTTTTCTTCTGGCCCATGGATGTGAGGCCATCAGTGCCAGGCATTACACAGCCCGGGTTGAGGCAGCGGGACTGGCTCTCATTCTGTAAGGCGGTATACTTTGGGTGTCCCTCGGTCATCAGAGCATAGGTTTGATGAACACAACTAAAATGCCATGGTGCACCTCCAGTGGGCTCTCGTGGTTGTGGCATACCTTTTAGCAAGAAATTCACAAGACTTTTATCCCAACTTGATGCAATACCTATTATGCGCAACAATAGACAGCAGAATATTAAAGAGCCAAATAGGGCACCCTTCCAAGCAAACATCATACTTCACCAACCAACTACTACAAAAAACAGAATACACAACAACACATAGTATAACAATTGATAATGGCTAAGCTAAACACCCAACCACAAAAGAGATGCCACAAACAACACACCATTCTCTATTGCCTTACAACCATCCACAAAATAAAGAAGAGCAGCTACCTTAAGCAACAACACCACAAGGTATCACAACACAACATCCTACCTCCCAGCACATATGCAGCACCTCACTATACTTCTCACAGAGGTGTCCACCCACCAATAGTCAACCATGAGAGTACACAGCATAAGTCACTCATGATAGAACAGGATAGAACAAGCCACAAGCATTAAGGGGCATTCCATCATGTCCCATTCTCATCAAGATTCCTTAACATACTCGCCTCAACTCATCTCAAAATTTAACTCCAAACGACACTATGGACATCCCACCACAAGTAACAATACAGATCTGTCCACCCCTACACTTCGAGGATACACCAAAATCTCACTAAAAAAACATACCAACCAACACTGCACAGTACACCAGTGCTTAATTTGTAAAACGTAGTGCCGAGGCTCTCGACAGGAGGACACTAGAGCTTGCACAATCCAATGACAGCACCAACACACTACTAATCATCCCACTCTTAAAAGTGTGACCATTCATACTATACCAGGCCCCCAAAGCTATAAGAATGGCTTTGAAGGCAAATACTAATAATTGGAAATTGAAATAATAAACAGAAGTTGTTGTGCTCATACCTAAATTGGCAGACACCACTACCATGTAGCAGACAGTCATAAGCCCCAGTGCTGGCAATTTAGTGCCGGTGCTGAGCATCGGAAAGCACCTGCACAAATTAAGCACTGAGTACATCCCAACTTCATCCAATTATAGTATATGAACCTCTGTATTGTCATTTTTGACCAGTGTAACAGTTGTCATAGAACATCACTGATCCACATCATATTGCACGATCTGGCATCATTAAATTAACCCTGATTTAGAGTCTGGAGGACGGAGTAATGCCCGTCAGGGTAACAGAGTAAATTACTCTGTCGCCCTGATGGGCATCCCATCCTTCAAATTGAGAGATGTCTGCTGGCCCCACTGACTTTCCTATACATTGTCAGGAACTGCAGTATCAGAGGTTTCTGGTAATGCTGTAAAAGTTTGACCAAGTGCTCCATAGAACAAAAGCTTTACTTTTTTCAAAACAAACTCCCAAAGTGGGAGTTTGTTTTTGAAAAAAATTAAAATAATCATCCTCCACACCATGGGAATTTTCTTCTATGGTTTTGGGGGGGGGGGGGAGGGATTTTTAAATGTTTTACTGTGCCTCATCATTGACAGCAGAATAAAAAAAAGCCATCCCACCGCCCACTCTAAACTGGGTGACGGTTGGTTGGCTTACTTCCGATGGGTCATACTTCAACGGGTTGTCTTAGACGCATGTCGGCAAGGGAGCTGGAGTAGTCCCTCCTTCATCAATATACTATCGGTTCACTCACCTCTAAATCGGGCAGGTGGCCCGATAAGTTCAGCTGCACTATAAATCGGCCACTCAATGTTACACTAAACGTTCTGTTCCCGCATAATACTCCTTACTTTCCAGCCTTTCTGTTTTCTTCTGATTGCAGATTAATACTAACATGTTACATGTAACATTCTTCAGACTTATTTGATTGTGGTTTAATGTGTATATTACAGGAATGTAAGGGGAGCAAGCAATTGCTAAATAACATTTAGACAAAACAAGGAAGGTATCCATAGTAGGGTTGCATTGGTAGCTCTTAGACCCGCACTCTGATCTCTGGGATAAATCCTTTTCCGTTACAGAACGCTTCTGCTTTGTGTATAACTTCATCACCAGATTGCTAAGTGTTATGATACGCCCTTTAGGCCTTGGATGACTTTTATCTTGCTCTGCTGTTCTATGCTGCATAATTGACTGATGACCTGCTTGGTTTTTGGGGGCTCAGGGAGGTGGGTTGTTGCGGTACTTAGTTGTTCTTGTTTATGCCAAAAACTGAGACTGATTGTATCCTATATGATGGTACTACATGACATTCGTTATTACTGTTCACTTGGTGTGACATTATGCTGTTACTTACAGACATTTGTTCTGCAAGGTCGATTGACTGTGGATTTGGATTTAATTCGCGGCCGGCCCTTGCATCGGCTGGTAGGCCAAATGCTGTGTTTTGGTAATAAGGTACAATAAAAGTCTTTTAAAAAAAAACAAAAAAAAAACATTTAGACAAAACAGTGAACTGCATGGGTCAACTGGTCATTCATGTGTATACATCTTTTGTGGTGTTGTCTTGATTCATGGTCGAGATAAACTGAGATCCCCGGGATGGGTTCTGTCAGTAGGGGTTCTAGGAAGGAGACGTTGAAGGCAGGGGTGCGCTCGGGGCGGGGGGTTATGTTGGAGAGGATCCCAATCCTCTTGCAATGACTTCTAATAGGATTATACATTAGCCCGCCCAGACCCCTATCTCATGCTCATTCTCTTGTTACATTTAGTGGGATTATTTGTGATGATCCCTTCCTTCAGGTGAGGTAGTAAGATCCGATTATACCTGGATCATCACTGACCAATAGTTGATTTGTTCCAACGAAAATCAAAGTAGTACTTCATTCATCTCACAGTTTTTTTGTTTTTTTTAAACAGTTTTTATTACTTTGAAGTACAGGTACAGCATCACAATCACTGTTATTTGATGGTCCAACATAAAGCAGTCAACATAAAAATGTGTGTATTTCCTGTATTTATTAGGATATGTCAATGTATCTATTGAGTCCTTCCCTGGTGGTATGTGTAAGTTCCCTTTTGTGTTCCCCTTACTGAATCCTATGTCCTGTCTGGTGATGGTGTCTTTTACTCCCTCATGGGGAGTCCATAATATCACATCCAGGGGCCCCATATTTTAGAAAACTATCTTGTGCATCCTCGAGCCTTGTATATCGTCTTCTCAGCTGTCATATATAACTCCTTCCCCCCTCTACCCTCATGCATTGTGGGTGGTTCCCGTGCCCCCTAATGTCGTGCCACATCTCATCTACCCACTATCATACCTAGGTTTCCTAACAGTAGCCTGGCTCTAGAGAGATCTACTTCTGTAGGTATTCCCAATAGCAGGTACTTTGGATCCAGAGATACTGTCTCCCCAATTATTTCACTAAGTTCTTTCATTAGGGGGTTCCAGTACCCCTGTATCATTGGGCATTCCCACAATGTATGCAGGTAGGTTACCCTCTTCCTCTTACAGTAACGGCATTCACGTGTATCTACCCTCCTTATTTTGTGTATGCGGGCTCTATCATAGTATGCCCTATGGAGTATTTTAAATTGTCTTAAATGGAGGCGTGATTTGATAGCAACCTCACACAGGTGCAATAATGCCGCCCCCCAGTCAAGGTCATCTCTGGGTCCTAGTTGTGTTTCCCACTTTGCCTTTAGTCTTATGAGGGTGTCCGGATTGTTATTTATAAGTGTTTTGTAAGTCCATAAAACTGCCTATTCACTAATTTCCCACATGAGAAGTGTCCCCTACAGTGGTGCATATTAAGGAATTTCCTCCGTGTAGTATTGATTTGTGTGCATATCGTACTCTTTCTGCAGTGAGGCAAAAGGAATAAGCTCCCTGCCCTCTAGTAAATCTCCCACTTTTGAGATGCCCAGCATATTCCATATATTAAAGCCTCTTAGTTTCGCAAACTCCCACAATCTCGACCCTTCCACAGAGGAATTTCCTGTATTACTCTGTCATTCCATCACATCTGCCTTTCTGCCCTTTTCCAAGCATCTACGACCACCTGTGGTGCCGGTAACAGTTTCCTTACTCCCTTACCTCCGTAAAAATAGTGTGTGTGTGGACCAGGACTAAATTGGGTGCATTCCAGGGCTTATGTAGGGTGGTCTCCTGGCATGCGTTCCCAGTCATTGATAACAATCAGATGTGTTGCCCAGTAATAAGCTCTAATATCTGGAAGGGATATGCCCCCATTATATTGGTTTCCTTGCAGGGTGATGAGTGCCACTCTTGGTGCACTGCCGTTCCACAGGAATGTTCTAAGTGTCCCTTCTATCTTGGCAAAGACCTCTTTCGAGAATGAGTGGTATGTATTTAGGAGGACATACAGTAGCTTCGGCGTTGTTATCATTTTATACATTGCTGCTGTCCTGAGGAGTGTCAATGGTAGGGTTTTTCACCGCTCAACGTCCTCATTAAACTCTGAAATAAACCTGTAAATGTTGCGGTTAAGGCTCTCTATTTTATTTGTGGAGACATACATGCCCAAATATATTATTCCTTCCTTTTCTATTTTAAGTTGCCTGGTAATGTCACTTGCGTCAAAGCTTGGATTTACCGGGTATAGGTTGGATTTCTCCCAATTTATTTTGTAGCCCGTGTTCCCCATATTTCTCAAAAAGGTTAAAAATACATGTGAGGATATGTTGAGGGTTAGTAACATATAGGGGAACATCGTCAACATAGAGCGATATTAGTTCATCTTCTGCTCTTTGTGCTTCCTCTCAGAAGCCTGTTATCTCTGGGGGTGCATGAATTGCACATGCCAGGGGCTCTAATATCAGTGCAAATAGCAGCAGGGATAAAGGGCATCCCTGCCTGGTACCACAGCCAATAGGGAATTCTCTAGAGAATGCCCAATTAGCTCGCACCCAGGCAACTGGGTTTTTGTATAGTAGATCTATGCACACCGGAAATTTAGGTCCAAATCCTTATTTCTGGAGGGTTAGCTTCAGGAAGGACCAATGTACCTTGTCAAATGCTTTTTCATCATCTAACGACAGTATCAGATGTGGATCTTTTCTAAGTTTAGCCACTTCCAGCCAGTTATGCAGGTGGCGTGAGTTGAGTAAGTTGATGTGGATCTTTTCTAAGTTTAGCCACTTCCAGCCAGTTATGTAGGTGGCGTACGTTGAGTCTGGTTGACCTTTGAGGCATAGAGCCAGACTGGTCGTGGTGAACTAGAGCAGATATGATACTTGTTAGTCTATGGGCTAAAATGAGGGCCAGGATTTTTGTTTCGGTGTTTAGCAAAGATATGGGCTGATTTGAGCTACATTCAGTGGGTGGCCAACCCGGCTTGGGGATCACCATGATCATGGCGCTTCTAAGATCATGTGGGAGAGTGATCATTTCTCTAGCTTAACAGGTGTGTTCACAACCGAACCGCATTCTGCTTATAGAGTTCTGCTGGTATGCCTTTACGGCCTGAGGGTTTCCCGGGCTTCAAATCACCTACAGCTGCTCTTACTTCAGCTAGGGTAATCTCCTTCCCCAGTGTTTGCATGGTCATCTCACCTAAGGTAGGGGTGGAGATCTCTAAGCAGTAGCCCTCTATTTGTGAAGCACCTGCTAATGGGCGCGCTGCATAGAAGGCCTCATAATATCGGGCAAATATGTTGGCTATGACAGTAGGCGTATTATATTGATATCCCCCTCTGATTCTATACGTATTACCCCAGCGTTCTTCTGCTTCTTTTGTACTCAGCCACAACAGCAGTCTTCCTGCCTTGTCATAGAGGCGCCGGAGCGTGGCCTGAATTGGCGCCTGAGCTTTGCGCTGTGCTACAGCTTGGTATTCCTTGCGCAGGATCAGCATAGTTCATAATTGTGAGGTGTCTTTGGGTGTTTTTATCTGACTTTTAATTCGGAAGAGGCTTTCCTCTATTTCTTCCAACTCTTTCTTTTTTCTTTTTTTTTTTATAGGGTATTATGTTCTGTGCCCTGTCGTGGAGAACTGACTAATATGTCTCCAAGAGTATGGCTGCTGATGATACAGAGCCTATGTTCTCCTTAAAGCACAACTCCATATCTATTCTAATCTCCTGAGCTACCTTAGTGTCTCTGAGTTTCCAGGCATTGAGTCCCTAACCCAATTTAGCGGAATGGCTTCTCTTACCCAGGGAGGGCAATAAAGGACAGTGGTCCAAAAAGCCTGTAGCCAAATACTGTGCTTTATCTATTTCTACCACTTCCCACGCTGGGGCCAGGACATAATCTATCCTGGATAAGACTCTGTATGGGGGCACACAGAGTCTTGGGTGGTGCCTTCCCCAAAGATCTGTCAACCCCATTGGGTTGAGGAAGCGTCTTTTCTGGGTGTCTCTGTGCGTGCAAGTTACAGGAGTGGTAGGATCCAGCTGGGGGTCCGCCACGTCATTAAAGCCCCCCATCCCCACTAAGTGGATACAGGAAACTACTTCCAGGAGAATGTCGGTCAATTTTGTTAACATATATGGCTGTAGGCGTGGGGGTGAATAGACACTAAACAGCGTTATATCTCGTCTGTCCCAGATCCCCTTAACCGCTACACATGTCCCGGTTGGATCTATCATTCATCTCATTGTTGAGCAATGGGTTTCATCCATAGTCCCCTTGATTCTTCCTTCTGTAAGGACACACTTCTAGTGATCATTTTCGGAGAGTCCCAAGCGATTGATATTGGTCTTTTTTCTAGCATTGAAGTCACAACTTTAAATGTAATTACTGTTTTCTTAGCTTTTGGGTTGATAAGCAGCATAACAGGCACTGCATGGTCCTCTCAATAAAGGCCTTACGAAGTTCTCCTATCCAACCCCAGTATTCGCTCCCGTTGGGGCTGTCCCATACCATGTGGTAGATAGACGTCAGCATTTTCCGACGAACATCTAGGACATATCTTACTGATTATTGATTTTCCTGAGGCTTAGATATATGCTGTGTAGAAAATTGAACTGAGTGTGTGTGTGAAGGCCGTCCCCTCACTCTGTGTCGCAAATCAAGGTCTGCTTCTAATTTCATTTTCAAGTAGCATGAGTCTAGTTTTGTCTAGTAGAGCCACTTCACTAATTTCTTGCCCCCCTTGTGCATAAAAGTTCTCTATGGAATTTATTTCACTTTGCTACATATTGTAGTTTAGTTTAGTTTATTGATTTGTATAGCGCTGATTCGCCCCAAGGGGTATCTCTGCGCGTAGGACGGAAGATTACAGCCAGAGCAAAGAGCTCAGAAAAGGTGAGTTTTCAGAAGCTGGGAAAGGTTCTGACAGTTACGAAGATGGAGAGGCAGCTCATTCCAGAAGGCCGGGGCAAGGTAAGAGAAAGCTTTGCCTCCACTGCGTGCCATTTTAATTCTAGGGGTGCATATTAAGAGTTTAGAGCCTGATCTAAGCGGACGTGAGGGGGTGTGCATTGCTAGTTTGTTAGAGAGATAGGAAGGACCTAGTCCATTGAGGGCTTTAAAGATGGTGTTGCCTATTTTGAATTTTACCCGCTTTCTCACAGGGAGCCAATGTAGTTTATTGAGGAGGGGAACAGAGGGTGTTCTAGATGGGGCGTCAGCTACGAGACGGGCGGCCGTGTTCTGCACCACTTGTAGCTTATTAAGGGAGCCTTTGTTTGCTGAAAATAACAGGGTGTTACAATAATCTAGTCTACTTAGTACCAAGGCTTGCATTAATGTTTTTTTGGTGGAAGATGTTTGAAGGGGGAAGATCCTTCTAAGTAGACTAAGAATGTAGAAGCAAGAGCCAGCAGTGGTGTTTGCATGAGCGTCAAGAGTTAGGTTTTGGTTCCTAATGCCTAGGTTCTTGACCACTTCCTTGGGGGACGGGGCATTTCCCAGCTCCTCAGGCTACCAGTTGGGCGACCAGCATGTAGCTTCTCCTCTAAACAGCATGAATTCCGATTTTTCAGCATTTAATTGAAGGAAAATAATCCGCATCCAGGCAGCAATAGCCTTCATGCCTTCGGAGAAAATGAGCTGTATATCTGGTCTGTTTTTATCAAATGTGAGAAGAAGCTGGGTGTCATCTGCGTATGAAATGGGATTAAACCCTAAGGACCTCATGAGTTTAGCCAGGGGGGTAACATAAATGTTAAAAAGGGTGGGGCTCAGACACGAGCCCTGCGGGACCCCCTTGGTTACTTTGGTGGGCGTAGATTTGTGAGTCCCTAGAGTAACAGTCTGTGTTCTATCAGTTAGGAAGTCAGTCATCCACTTCAGGGCAAGCCCCTGAACACCGATGTCTCGAAGTCTCTCCAGTAGGATCGGATGTGAGATGGTGTCAAATGCTGCCGACAGGTCAAGCAGCACCAGGAGTGCTGCCTGACCATTGTCTTGTGCCATTCTGATGTTATCAGTTACCTCGATAAGAGCCGATTCAGTACTGTGCTTGGCCCGAAAACCTGACTGGGAGACGTCTAGGTGGTGAGAGGCTTCAATGAACTCAGACACATGTTTGTCAATGTGTCTTTCAATGGGTTTGGTCTGCAGAGGGAGCAAAGATATAGGACGGTAGTTAGTCAGCTCGGCGAGCGGAATCTTGAGGTTTTTACGTATGGGTACTACTTGAGCATTTTTCCATTCAGGAGGGAGTCTTCCTGAGCTAAGGGAGCTATTGAGAATGGAACAGATGGGTATGGCTAGCTGAGCAGCAAATCTGGAAGATATTTTAGCGGGGATGATATCAAGGAGAGAGCCTGATTTAGTTATGGCGAGAAGGGATATGACTTCTGCTGGACTGAGAGGAGGGAAACAGTATAATTGCGAGGAGGTGTTGTGGTGGCAGGTGTAACCTATTGTGGGAAGGGGAGAGACAGTATTAGCTGAGATGATATTCTGGTATATGTTTTCAATTTTTTGAGTAAGGAAGGAGGCAATGTTATTGCACAGAGACTGTGACGGAGATTCCACGGTATCGCAGGCTCTGGGATTCGTGTAGGATTTAAGGATTTGGAAGAGGGTTCTGGAATTGTTTCCAGCTTGCTCCAATTGTTGTGTGACATGGAGTTTGCGAGTGGTTTTGATATTTTTATAGTAGGAGGTTAAGGCGGTTTTGTATCTTGCTTTGTCATGTTTACTGTGAGAGAGTCGCCATAGCCATTCTAATTTTTTACACCGACTCTTTTCGGTATGTAAGGCAGGGGAATACCAATCAGAGGGAGTGAGTTTATGGGAGTGGGTTTGTGGCTTCATGGGGGGCTGCCTTATCTAAAGTGTTTAGGATGACGGAATTAAAATGAGATAATTGCTGTTCTACACTATAATTGGCAGTGTCGTTGTTCCAGGAAAGAAAAGGGGACAGGAGGTGGTCAGGCCTTAATTTATGACATGGTATGACATCGATTAGCGTGGGGTGTGGGGATGGTGGTGTATTAGGACTCATCAGACAAAAGTTAACCAGAGAGTGGTCAGACCAGATCAAAGGGTGTGTTTCCCCACATAGGATATTCTGGGAGTTGGATAGGATGATATCCAAGGTGTGCCCAGCTACATGAGTGAGTTTGTTATTGATTTTTAAGAGTCCAGAAGAGGCCAGGTCTTTTAGGCATACCGTAGCGTCATGGTTGAGGGCATCTTCACTATGAATGTTAAAGTCCCCTAAGAGCAGGAAATTGCGGGTGGCAATCACATGAGGAGAAATAAATTCTAACAATAGGCTGTTAAAACCTTGTAGCGGGCCCGGGGGTCTATACACAAGAGCCTCTTTCCAGCTACGTTGGGGGTGAAGGTCAAGCCTAAAGATGAGGCATTCGAATAGGTCAGGGCATAGCTGGTCTAGAATAGAGACGGATATAGATTCCTTGTGAATTAAGGCTATTCCACCACCAGCTCGTCCAGTCCTTTCAAGTTTTTGGATGTGGTATCCGTCCGGTAGAGCCAAAGCAATAGTCGGGGTAGAGGAGGGTTTAATTCAAGTCTCCATAAGGAACCCAATGTCCGGATTTTTATCAGGGAAGAGATCCCATATGTTGGTAGCATGCTTGGAGAGGGATCTAACATTAGCTAGGAGGCAGTTCCAGTTTGTAATATTGGGTGGGTTTAGGGCACAGCCATGGAGAGTATCCCTGAGCGGGCCGGAGCTCATACCGGGGCTTCCACCTGTGGCAAATGATTTAGGTATAGGTTTTGAATCGGGGGGAAATAACAGTCTGATATCTGTAGATTTTGCACAAAAAAGGGCCTTCAGGTAGGCAGCCAGAGTGTGCCATGAGCCCACAGGGGTTCTGTCTGATCCTTAGCAGTTTATCTCGCATATATAAGCACCGTGGACATACCGCTTTTAAAGTATCTGAGGACAAACCACCAGGGAACCTGGCTTCTGGCAACGGACAGGCTTGCCTTGGGCACGCCAGCGGCGCGCCCACTGTGCTTCTCGCCAGGCATTGATTTATAGAGGATCCGGCCACTAGACCACCACCCTCCTTTCTGGTCTCAGCCGGAAGTGCCCCAGGTCGCTCCCGTCAGCACGAACTCCCTCCACTCAACGGGCAATCCCGAGTTGGACCAAGCAGAAGTGCTTGGAAGGCAGCACAGGGTGAGTGATGGTTTTAAAAGCACAACCAGAAGCAGTTTAAAAAATGAGCACACCAAATGCAGTTAAAAAAGGAGATCGCTAAATGCAGGGTGGGGTATAGCTGCCAAAATGAAGGAGCATTCAAGAGTGTTGTCTGGCGTTAAGTAAGTAGAACTTCCCTCCTTCACAGGCCATCTCCCTCAATTAGTTCTCAAAGGGTTCTCAGAGCACCCAACTGATAACAGACACCACTATCAACAGTACTACCTCCTCCGGTTAAATCAGCTGTGCCATTGTGTGGAAGCCCCAGGGGACTTGGGAACCCACATAGGGGTAGGTTGGTTCTGCCCGACTTTTGAAGAGGTATCTGTTCTAACACCGCAGTGCAGTCTACAGAAATCCAGGCCATCACCTACCAGGTGGGAGTCTTGCCACCAACAGATAAGTTAATTTCCTGTTTTGGACATCATCATCAGAGAGTCCTGCCACCGATGCCTGGGTCCTATCAAACCATCTTGCGTTCCCTTGAAGCTTTGCAGGGTTGTGGCCAGATGGCACAGGTCAAAGTCAGGTGCTCCTAGGTATCCTTCTCGTCTTTGCAATTGCAACCGACTTAGTGCTAAATGAACCTTCCTGACCGGCAAATCAGATTTTACAGCCACATGTTCAGATCTTTGGAGAAGTGTTTGGGCGCCCAAACTGGCTAGGTGGTATCGTCATACAGTAGGTCAGGTGAGCATAACCATTTGACCATATGGCTTCTGAGCAATATGGGCAATGTTTTCCAGCAATCCATGCACTTTTTCAGGGCAGTCAATGATTTCCCCAAGTTCCCCTCGTCCAAGTCAATATTATTGTGGAAGACCTGTACTCTTAAATATTTAAACATTTGCTGTTCCCAAGCTATGCCCTGGCCTCCCATTACTACTATTTCAATTCAACAAAACAAGCCCAAATGGCAAAGTTCATATCTTTGCCCAGTTTGTGCCCAGTTTGTGCGAAAGCCTGATATTTGTCCAGATGTGGTGAAGATTCGAATTGTGTCATCTAGCTCTGTGCTGCCATCGCGTAGAAACAATATGTAATTCGGGTAAAGCAAGAGAACATGTATGCTATCTGTCAGACCCTTTAGACCCACACCTACTCCTCATCACCTCAACAAAAGATTCCATCACTAGGCTAAACATCATTGGGCAGAAGTGATTCCCCTGGCAATTGACACTTTGTACTTCCAATGATGGTAACATTAGTGCATCCTGCTAGTGAGGTGCTGGCATCTAGTAGAGATCTCTGGATGAGCATGTAATCACCCAGGCCCATCTGTTTGAGCCCCACAGAGAGGTTGTGCCCGGTCAATTTATGTGTGTCAAAGACTATTTCCAGATCAATTATTTGTACCACTGGGAACTCAAGATAGCGTGGCATTTCCACAATGATCTGAAAAAATCATTGCAGCCTTTCGTTCTGGTATAACCCGTTCTGGTCAGAGTGGATCAGCATCAGCAGCAGAGGATACAATATTTTTGCTAAGAGTTTACTAGGGAACTTGGAAGTTACCTTAAAAGGATCTATCAATAGGGTTGAGTCTGGCTTGTGAAGAGAGATAAGTGCTCCCTATCTGTAAATGGAAGTTGACCCCCATTTAAGTCAACTGTTTGCATTCGATTTTACGCAGTGCCGACATATAATCTATTCTTCCCTATTCTGATCGGACGGTATTGTGTTTCCAAGTCATCCTGCAAAACGCTCCTCAGAGTTATTTTGCCTAGGTATACGTTTTGTACCGCTTTGTTCGCCATAAGTTGGCAGGGTATGCTCAGACGTGAGTCCCTTGCTCACTTTGCCACTGGATTCAAGCAGGCCTGGCTGAAGACGGCTGTAATGCCAGAATCCGGTCCTAGGAAGCTTGAATCCGGTCCAGGGAAGGCATGGCTTGGCAGTAAAGGGCTGGACTGTTCCCATGAGGCACAGGGTCAGACTGATTTGCATATAGCCAAGTCTGAACTGGGGTGGCAGAGTGGGATAAAGAACGGTGATGGATTAAACCCAGATCTTTTGACTGGGTGTGAGCGTTTGATTGGTTCAGATGCTCCGTCCATCACCAACCCCTTTTGTACCGCTAGGTATAAGTTAATTACACTTTATCTGTCCCTTATACTATCCATCCAACTGTACTATGTGACCACACAAAAACATCTGTTAATGTAAGGCTAATGCACTTTCACTTTCCACAGTCTAGAACAAGCAACCCCAGCTGAAACACAAAATCTGCCAACATCATAACCTACCACAATGCAGCATCCAGAACAGAGTCAATATCATAAAATACAGGCAAAAAAAAAAAATGGTAATGTCACTACTAGATCTATTGGATTGGATCGGGATGGCAAGTAATGCCTACTCAGCCTCCTCCTCACATCATTTTTGTGACCATTCCTAGATGAAAGGTGACAGTCTTGAGAACTTACAACCAAGCGTCTCAGGCCAGCCAAACACACATGCACACTTAGGTTTCTTCAACCCAGCTGTACTGAACAGCCGGGTTGGAGAAACAGCACAAACTCCATGTCCTGAGCGGAGCGTCAAAGCAGGCCCCTCAGGCCAATCCCCACGCTACTCATAGCATAAGAGCAGCGCAGGGATTGGACAGGGAGTCTCTGATTCTACCAGGAGGAAACAACGAGGTGCCCTCCTGCGAACCCAACATGGCCCTCCCATGAGATACTGCAGTACTTCCACAAGAGTTGCCTCTTAAGTTTCCACCACTTGGTGCTGTGGTACAGTGCAAGCTTCGATTTGGAAGCTTGCATGGTACCACAGTACCATGGCGTGGAAGCTTGAGGGCCATGCACGTACCAGAACAGTACTGGAGTACCTGCAGAAATGTTAAAAAAAATAATTGGGTTGAGCTAGGTGTCTGCAGGGGTTTGGCTGCCTTTGGGAAGTTTCGGCCATGCAGAGTGGGGATTGATTGCCCAGGACACACATGAGGAAACGGTGGACTAAGGTGAGGTCCTACTGCACCAGAATGAAGGTAGCAAGGGGAAATACACAAGAAAGCCATTTTAAAAAACGCATCACAACATGTGATTTGCGTAAAGAGGGCTGATTAGGTAAAGTAAGAAAGTCCAAAAGCAGTGACAAATAACCTTAACAGTGCCCACGATAAAGCCTTGCCAGTCCAAAGTTAACACAAGCAAAAGGGAACCAGACAACTTAGCCTTTAACATTAAATCATTTTTATTGAAGGCATGACATGCAATAAACATACACAAAATATCAGTGACAGCCTCTGAGACTGCTCAAGCCAAAATGAAATACACCAGCTGGATGACGTCCGAGCCGCAACTGCGGACCACAACTTAGCCTTTAGAGAGTCAGCTTGCTTCTCCTTGCACCAGGCAATGAACTTGGGCCAACGGCCTGAGTAAATAGACTTTGTGGGAGGGAGGTAAGCAGCAAGAAGGATACCCACCACCTCCGACAGAAGATCAAAATCTCTCAGCTGGTTCCACTCAATCTACAAGAATGGATGTAAAGATTGTGGAGATTGACATGTAGTACTTTGACCTTGTTCCTGGACCCTTTGCAAGGGGAATCCAAGGACGAGGGAATAGGCTTGAGGGTCAGCAGTTTTTAATATCAGATCCTCCTGGCCAGTTCAGGACATCAAAATCAGCTGTGCTTGGTCCCGCTTGCTTTTCTTCCGGACCCACAGAATCAGCAGTAGAGATGGAAATGCAAATAGGATGTTGGAATCCCATTGAAAGCAGAATGCATCTTGTAGAAACTCACAAAGAGGAGCCTCTAGCATGAGAAACCTGGATATTGAGTGTTTTCGGAGGTAGTGTTTAGATCTTCTGAGGGTCAGACACATCGGACAAAGATACCTTGTTCCATTTCTGGGTGTAAATGCCACTCGTGATTGGCAACATGGCTCCTGCTGAATTTGTTGTTGAGGGATCCCGCCAGCTGATTGAAAGCTAGGGAGATCCTGTGAAGGTCCAGTCAGAGGGCAGGAAACCACACTCTGTCCTGCTTGTTGAAATACTACATGGCAGTTATGTTGTCCATCAGTACCTGGATCCACCTGCCCTTGATGGAAGCCAGAAAGGCCTTGAGGGTCAGACAGATGACCCTGTTCCATGGAAAGACCAGAGTTCTTTGATATTCACATTGTTCATGTGACCTCCCCAACCTAAAGTGTTCACGCATGTCTCTGCCAAGACCTTGAGAAGATGAGGGGAGAATGCCCTGAACATGTTAGGCCGGTATCTGATATACACCAGTAAATGTTCTCAGATGCCTTGTCAGATGAGAATCCTCTGTGAGGCATCCCCAAAGCTGGCCCACTGCAGATGAAGGTTCAAATTTAGGGCCCGCATGAGACAATGAGTGAGAGGCACGAGAAGGAAGCTAGAAGGCCAAGCAGATTCACAACCATCAAGGCTGGGGTAGTAGCTCACATTTCATTGATTGCAATGTTTGAAAAAACTTCTGAGTTGATTTATTTTGAATATCCCCCCAAACGGAAGCTGGGTCTTGGGATCTTTGATAGATAATCCCAGAGTAGGTAGTAACATCACTGCTGCCTCAAGGAGGTGAAAGAAGAACTGAGGTAAATCTGCATTCCGCAGCCAGTCGTCCAGGTGAGGGAATACATGGGTCTGACCTGTGAAGATGGGACCCTTGCCCTGAAATGGAATAGGTCCATGAATATCAGAAGACTATGCCACATGATAGGAAATATTCCAACATGTGTGTCACAGCAGGAGGCGATGATGGTTGACCTAGAAAAAGCATTTGATACACTAAGGTGGCAATATATATTTGCAAGATTGAAAGAGGGACATGCCAGGGTTGCCCACTGTCCTTACTAATACTAGCTGTGGCAATGGATCCCCTGGTGAACTTGATGTGGCAGAACGGACAGGTCAGTGGGTTATCCTACATACGGTTTCACTATATAAGAAAGATATGCTAATGATCCTGGAAGATGTCCATAAAGATATAAACACAACAGTTAATGACTTACAACAGTTTTGTGACGCTTCTGGACTGAGGGTGGACTGGGCTCAGCCATATGATCTGGAGTGAAATGACCAACCTCACCCCATGTCAAACTTTGGAACAATTAAATTGGAACCCTGCTTGTTTAAATATTTAAGGTCAGCAGATTTATCACTCAAAATCTGATTTATTTGTCAGCAATATCACAGCAGCACTATCCTCTCTCAGGTGTTGCATATATCGTTCTGGAAAACAGTACCACCATGTGTAATGGGTAGAGTGGCGCTGGCAAAAATGGTAATGCTTCCACGGTAACTATATTACTTTGCCAACATCCAGGGTGACTGGCTAATAAATGTTTCAAGGAGTTAGACTCTTTAGCCATAGATCTCATCTATGGCCAAGACAGATGCAGAGTGGCCCTTCCCAGACCCAAGCTCCATGTAGCTAAGTATGGTCTTAGGGTTCCTGACTGTGAGTAATGTTGCTTTGCCGTACTGCGTTAATGATTGCCTTGATGGCTCTACTACACACCGCCTGTGGAAAGAGAAACGCTGCCGGCTGCTGAACCCAAGGGAGGTCTAGGTCCTCAGAAAGGAGTGGCATTGGGATACACCTGCAAATGTGCTGCTGGAAAGTGGGTAACATTTATGCAGCAGCATTTCTTAGTGCATTAAGTGACATGGTGCATATCAATTACACAAGGACATTCTTGAATTACAGTAGAAATACACTGGATCTGGGAAACGGGCAATCAGGAACCAGCACAAGATCCAATATTGGGAGTAATGCTCAAACTGGCAGAGAACAGAAAAGCGAAAACACTACAACTGTTCAAGGAACGACAAAAGGGCATAAGGAGGCATGAGAGGACGGTAGCGTGAGATGAAGAATTGAAAGTCTTAGAAGAGAAGAAAGGAGATAAGAATCCACCTTTAACTTCCTGCAAATTCAAATATTCTAATGAGTGGGGGTAACTGCCAAGGAAGTCCCACAGAGGACATGAGGTGGAGACAACTAGGTAAAGTGGTACTCTGCAAGATGCTGGAGCTTAGCTCCAATAATAAATGGAGAGGCATGTCAGACCCACTAAAGGGATGTGATGGGAGGGAGCTGCAAACAGATGTTAACACTGACCTCGTTTAACCCACTTCGTTGCAGAACGTACACATGCACACACATCAGATCATTCATTTTACTGGATGCATGTGAAGAGAGTCCCAAAAGTTCAGAATGTTAATAATGTTTTTATTGGTTTCTTCAAAAACGAACAATGCTCTTATGCTGTTGTTATTCCCACAACATGAACACGTACGCTGTAAGGTTATTACAGCAACAACTGATCCGAACAATATGTGGAATGTCAATGATGTTTTAAATGGAAAAGCAATACAAATGTGAAAAAAACCATGATATTCATAAAGGCCGGCAGGACTGATGTCAGACCGAAGGGCAGGATGGAGAACTGGAAGTCGTTCAACCCCAAAAAGAGCAGAGATACTTCCAGCGGGACTACAGGACTTGCACATGAAGGTACACATTCTGCAACAACAGGGGCACCATTCAAGTCCTCGGGGTTAAAAGCCTGAGCCATTGTGAACATTTTATTGAAGAATGTGCTCAATATTCTGAGGTCCAGAATAGGTCTCAGGCCCCCACCCTTCTTGGGGACCGGGCAGTGCCCGCAGAAGCAACCCAGATCCCTCTTCAGCTTGGCTACAAGCTCAATTACTCCCTTGGGGAGTAACATCACTTTGGAAAGGATAGCAGCATGATCTGCTGACATCTGAACAAAAATTGGAGGAATGTGAGGGGGAGCAAAGAAAGAAAAAGGCATAACATTGCTAAACAATAAGAAGGACTTATTGGTCCGACATAATTGAGCACCAGTGGGGTAAAAAGTGCAAGAAATGGAGGAATAACTAAACTGACTTGGCGGTGACAGGTATAGAATAGGAGGAGGAAGACTTCTGCTGTTGATGACCTCTTCCCCTACCACCCACCAACCCCTACAGAAAGGAAAAGGTTGAACTAGCTGCTGGACGGGATGTGATGGCTGCTTCTGGCAATAGGGAAGGATCCTCAATTTTCTCAGAAACTTTACATATTGCTGATGGAATTAGATGAAGAAATAGCAAGGATTGAGCCATAGCTCTGCTAGCCTTAAAGCATTCTAACACAGGATCTGCCTTCTTGCCAAACAATGTAGCCCAACTAAAGGGCATGTCAAAGAGCAAGGATTCAACGTCCCCCAAAACACACACAGTGACATGCATCCAAGCAAGACATCGATGCAGACAGCCCGGTCCACACAATCCATGGTATCCAGGTCAGATCCTAAAATATACTTTACTCTGTGCAGGGCATCCTGGGAGAAGTAGTTTCGTAAGTCTTCAGGAAGAGCAGGCCAAACCTCGCTTGCTGTGTCCAAAGGGTGTGGATGTAGAGTACCAGGAGACAAACTCTGAGGATTGAAGAGGTCGCTGATGAAAAGACTCTCCTTCCCATAGTCTCAAATTTTTACAATTCTCTCCGGTGGATTAATGGCAAGAGGGTTTGGGTTGACTTTGCTCTTAGAAGCCTGTACTATAATGCTCTCAGGATTAGGATCCTGCTTTAGGAATGGTGGCTCACCTGGTACAGGTCTGTTTCATCTTGCAATAGGGTGACTCACTGGCAGAGTTGAGCGAGACCTAGCCCAGTCATTCATGAGGATCAGAGTCAGGACTTCATTAAATGGCAGTAAGGGACCTGCAGGTGAAGGCTCAGGCTGCAAAATATCAATCAGGAAGATGGTGCTAGCCTCTACTGGAGGTATTTGCAAATCTAGTACCGCCACAGCTATGGGAACCACGTTTGAAAAAGAAGAACTCCCTTCTGTTGAGAGACTGAAGGGAAAATCCTATTCAGGCTCTGATGATGTGTCTACACCACTAGCATCAAGGCCTTGAGCCTCCATCTTCCTGAATTAATATTTCTGAGGCAAAGGGACAGACGAAGAGTCTTCCTCAAGCTGATATTGGGCTTTTTTTAATTGTACAGTGTGACATGGGACACGCCATACCCACAGCTGGTTCCAAACTCGGAGTCTGATTGGGATTCAAAATTAGCACCTTTGGAGCAACCCTTGGAGCCTGTGGCAAAGAAGTCAAGACATGGCCTAGTGCCAGAGGTGGAGCAAAAAGAGTTTGTCTCGAGCCATTCCAGGGAGAGCATATCTGCTGAAACCTTACTAGAGGTCATTCAGCCTTCAGACATTATCAACTGGCCCTTAGACATCCCAGATACCAGCAGAAACACAGTCATCAATTGGCTAAAAATGACCTGCTCTTCCGTGACTGGGGAGACAGGCTGTCTTCTGGAGCTTTTCTAGCTATTCCATGCACACAGAAAAATCCCCATCTGGTCTTTCGTCAGAACGTCCCTTGGAGATAATATTGAAGAGAATGTGGAAAACCAAACTCCAGTCTGATTGAGGCCGCCTTCAACAGGAGATTTTTCAAGGATAGATAATAATGGATCTCATTCAGCTCTAGATAGAGCACTGATGGGCCAATATTTTTTAGAATCCTCTCTATGATGGAGCGAAGCTAAATGTCAGCATCATGTACTATACTAGTCAGTCAGTCAGAAATACTTTTATTTGATCTCGTTAAAAATCATAAAAGAGTGGAAGAAGTTCAATGATACAAACATGTTAAAAAATGCATAATTAGATAAATAAATGAGGGTTAAAAAGGTGCTAAGAAAATGAAAACACAAAGCTGTCATGACCTGGATAATCATCCATAGATAATACATTAGATAAAACTTTCATATTAAAATGAAATTTTGAACAGTGAGAGGCGGTACTGTACACAAGGGGCCAAGAAATAATGTTGGTACAGGAGAAGAACAAGGGTCCAAGCAGTCTTTTCGGAACCGCTCCAGTTCATTCTTGTTTGTTGTCTAATTCTTTGGCTGCCATTTTCCAAAGCATAATGGCTTTGCAAGAAAGTTCTATGGAGTGGCCTCCAAGACATTGTATGACTGCGGCTCTGCATGTCCGTAGCGGATTTTTAATCAGCAACTTGCGGAGGACCCTTTTCGGAATTTCTAGAAGTGTGGGGCAGATGCATAGGAGATGTAAGAGGCTCTCTTCTCCTTGTCCACAAAGCCGGCATTCTTTTGTTAACCATACTGGTTTCCATTTTGGGGTTAGGTCCTTCGTGGGGAATGACCCCAACCGTAACATAGTCAGATAATGCTTTTTGTGTTGTGAGAAGTGTTCTAACAAGTATGGTTGTGGTTTAAGCAACTGATGAGACCGAATCACTGCCCAAGCAAGTTTTTTCTTTGAGAATGCAGTTTTGTCCATTAGCTGTGAAATTTGTTTGGTTGCGCTGTTTACTGCCTTTTTGAAACCAGAGAAAGAAGTATTTGTGTGCCATGCCCCTTCGAGGTGTAAGTCCTTGAGTGAACCTTTTAGGACCGTGGCGATGGAATTATTTAGCCTCGCTTGCTTTTCGATTTCTTTCCAGCAGGAGTGGGCTAACTATACTAGTCTTGATCTTGCAGGATAGGCACATGCAAATAAGCCAGTCTCTAGAGAACGGCTTATTGTTCTGAATTACTGCTGGGACCAAGGGTACTTTCAGTATCTAGAACTTTTCTTCTTGAGGGATAGTGATTGGATGGAGAAAGGTCCTCTGCATGGCTCTGGCAGAGAGTGCACCTGCACAAGTTTATGATAGCAAACTATAGCTTTTTGACTTCCACACATGACAGACCATGGACTGGAGGTTTTTGTGTGACATGGACTGACATCCAGAGTGTGGCCCTGTGGTCTGGAATGGCACACCAGGAGTACCCTACTCTTACTATCAGCTAGTTTGGCTGAAGAGGACTGACAGCAGTTGAAACAATACAGTTTATATTGGCAGGGCATTATGGTTTTACCTGGGGCAGTCACATGCTGGCCTCTCCTACTTTTTGCACATTGATCTGCCAGTTGACTGATCTACTTCAGACAGTTCATTATGCAGACTGATGCCTCTGAATATGGTATAGGAGCTGTCTTATCCCCAACCAATGATGATGGCCTTGACCAGCCTGTTGCTTTTATAAGCAGGAGGCTAAGGGCCAGATGTAGGAGCCATTTACCGACCGGTAAATGGGTTTTTGGTATGTAGGGGGCATATTTTACAGATTCGGTAAATTTACCGAATCCGTAAAATACAGAATCGGTATTTTTACCGATTCAGAATCTTTCATATGTAGGTGGGACTCTTCAGAGTCCCAAAGCCATTACAGATTCGGTATTTTACCACCCAATCCAATTGGGTGGTAAAATACCGAATCCAGGTGTGCATGCACATGTGTGCCATGTGACAGACAGACATGCCCTAAGGGCATGTCTGTCTGTCACATGGCACACATGACAGTATTTGGGGTGCTAGAGGGTGTCAAAGTGACACCCCCTGCACCCTTGCAAAAATCGGTATTTACCGATTCGGTAATTACCGAATCGGTATTTCCCATTGATTCCTATGGGCTTCACAGCCCATAGGAATCAATAGGAAATACCGAATCTGTAATTTCAGAATCGGTAAATACCGAATCTTAACGATTCGGTATTTACAGAATCTGTAATACCTACATCTCCCCCCTTCATATTTACCGACTTTTAAATACCGAATCGGTAAAATTCAGTATTTAAGAGTCGGTAAATATGAATTACCTACATCTGGCCCCAAGTCCCTGAGAACAGCATTAATGTTCTTGGAGAGGGAAGCCTTTGCTGTGGTATGGTCCCTCAAGAAGCTGAGACCATACCTGTTTGGTACTCACTTCCTTATCCAAACAGACTATAAACCGCTAGGATAGCTGATGCAGATGAAAAGTGAAAACCCAAAACATTTGAGATGGTCCACATCCCTACAGGGAATGAACTTTATAGTGGAACACAGACCTGGGACTGGCCATGCCAATGCAGATAGCTTTTCCAGGTTCTTCCACTTATACAATGAAGACTCTCTTGGGAAAGGTTAGTCTCATCCTCTTTCGTTTGGGAGGTTGTGTATAAAAGTGTCCCTTTTGACATTGGCGGAGAGGGTTGATAGTGGCAGTGTCGCCCCTCTGCTTGACGACCACAGCGTGCTCCAGCTCAGGTACACAGTAACGTGCTTTCAAGTGCCTGAAATCAGGAATACTGAATACTTTTAATAACCTCACTGGTTGGTTGATTTTAAAACCACTCGAAATCCGGAAAACTGAATCATTTTAAAAACGTCATTGGTTGATTGAAAACCCTTGTTTCTGCCTCATACTGTAATATTCTGTCCTGCATGTTAATCAGTGTACTGGGGGTGATTTAGAAATTTACCTGCACTGGCAAGTCGGCGCTCGATGCTGTAGCCTGCCCGCCCTGGTCCGACTCGGCAATTATTGCCGTAGAGCCGAGGGCGGACAGGTAAGAGCCTGACGTATTACCTCACTTCCGCCAGCCCTTCGGTTAGCGGTCTAGCCTCCCACAAGGAGGGGCTATTTAGGCAGCGAGGAGCTGCGCGCTATCTGAGGAGAGGGTTGATAGTGGCAGTGTCACCCCTCTGCTTGACGACCACAGCGTGCTCCAGCTCAGGTACACAGTAACGTGCTTTCAAGTGCCTGAAATCAGGAATACTGAATACTTTTAATAACCTCACTGGTTGGTTGATTTTAAAACCACTCGAAATCCGGAAAACTGAATCATTTTAAAAACGTCATTGGTTGATTGAAAACCCTTGTTTCTGCCTCATACTGTAATATTCTGTCCTGCATGTTAATCAGTGTACTGGGGGTGATTTAGAAATTTACCTGCACTGGCAAGTCGGCGCTCGATGCTGTAGCCTGCCCGCCCTGGTCCGACTCGGCAATTATTGCCGTAGAGCGGAGGGCGGACAGGTAAGAGCCTGACGTATTACCTCACTTCCGCCAGCCCTTCGGTTAGCGGTCTAGCCTCCCACAAGGAGGGGCTATTTAGGCAGCGAGGAGCTGCGCGCTATCTGCGGAGAGGGTTGATAGTGGCAGTGTCGCCCCTCTGCTTGACGACCACAGCGTGCTCCAGCTCAGGTACACAGTAACGTGCTTTCAAGTGCCTGAAATCAGGAATACTGAATACTTTTAATAACCTCACTGGTTGGTTGATTTTAAAACCACTCGAAATCCGGAAAACTGAATCATTTTAAAAACGTCATTGGTTGATTGAAAACCCTTGTTTCTGCCTCATACTGTAATATTCTGTCCTGCATGTTAATCAGTGTACTGGGGGTGATTTAGAAATTTACCTGCACTGGCAAGTCGGCGCTCGATGCTGTAGCCTGCCCGCCCTGGTCCGACTCGGCAATTATCGCCGTAGAGCGGAGGGTGGACAGGTAAGAGCCTGACGTATTACCTCACTTCCGCCAGCCCTTCGGTTAGCGGTCTAGCCTCCCACAAGGAGGGGCTATTTAGGCAGCGAGGAGCTGCGCGCTATCTGCGGAGAGGGTTGATAGTGGCAGTGTCGCCCCTCTGCTTGACGACCACAGCGTGCTCCAGCTCAGGTACACAGTAACGTGCTTTCAAGTGCCTGAAATCAGGAATACTGAATACTTTTAATAACCTCACTGGTTGGTTGATTTTAAAACCACTCGAAATCCGGAAAACTGAATCATTTTAAAAACGTCATTGGTTGATTGAAAACCCTTGTTTCTGCCTCATACTGTAATATTCTGTCCTGCATGTTAATCAGTGTACTGGGGGTGATTTAGAAATTTACCTGCACTGGCAAGTCGGCGCTCGATGCTGTAGCCTGCCCGCCCTGGTCCGACTCGGCAATTATTGCCGTAGAGCGGAGGGCGGACAGGTAAGAGCCTGACGTATTACCTCACTTCCGCCAGCCCTTCGGTTAGCGGTCTAGCCTCCCACAAGGAGGGGCTATTTAGCCCCCTCATCGCCCTGAGCGCGCAGCGGTCGCGCGCAGGGGAGCGCCGGAGACAAGCCAGAGAGAAGCCCGTCTGTGCCCGTCCGTGCCAGGACGGGGCATGGGGCAGGAGACCATGGTTGTCCCGACCACCATCACGAGGACCCCTGATACTGTCCATCTAACATATTCATCACAGGTACTATGGGATCTACGTCCCAGTATAGGTTCTACATGTGATTACACTTTTCAGTCTAATTTAGAAGGCCCATTCACATGCTCTGATTGTCATGCATATTTTGGCCTTGAGGCAGTGGCCAACATTCCTTTGCAAGCTCCAATCAAAGCGCTAGGTTCCACATATAATACCGGCCCAGAAAAAACTACCAAGGATCCCACCCCTATAGGAAGCAAACATCTACTATGCAACGTGCGCTCATTACCAAAGCATGCATCACAGGTGTGGGACCTGATATCTACAGAGAAGCCTGATCTCTGCTTTTTAACTGAGACTTGGCTCAAGCCTCATTCAATCTCAGCTATTACTCTGGGCATTCCGATCGGCTATAAGGTCTCTAGACTGGACCGCCCACACAAAATAGGTGGTGGAATAGCCATTGTTTACAGGGAGGAACTAATTGTCTCAATATTGGAGGAAATCAGCACCCCTCTGATGGAACTCATGATTTTTAAAATCAGCTCCGCCTCTGGGGAGAATAGAAGGGGTGCGGTTTTATATCGACCCCCAGGTTCAAGCGTGGATTTCTCGATTTCACTCATGGAGGCCCTTGCGCCGTTTATTTCAACTGACCAGAATTTCTTATTAGTGGGAGACTTCAACTTCCACAGTGAATTAGAGACATGCTTGGAGGCCAGAACACTTCTTATGGATATGGAACACATAGGTCTTAAAAAGATGAATCAGGGACCCACACATAAGACAGGTCACACGTTGGATCTGGTGTTCTCCAACTCATCTTTAAATATGTGTACACCCTCCACTCAAGTAGAATGGACAGATCACTTTATTTTAAAATTCTACACTAAGCCCATGGGTAAATCAAAGGTAACGACCGCCCTAGCGACCAAGAGAAGACCTTGGCACAAACTAACACAGGACACCTTCCGAGAAGCTTATCAAGCCCCTATGATTAATGAGCATGAGGGAATGATGATGTCAACTGAGCTTAATCGGTTTACAAATGCTGTAAATAAAGCAATTGATGGCATTATTCCGCTGAAAGTGTATAAACCTCGTCAAGCAGCCAGACAAGAAGTCTGGTACTCGGATGACTTGAGACATATGAAGCAAAAGTCCAGGAAGCTAGAAAAGGTGTGGAGACAATCCCGGAGTCAAGAGGATAAACAATGCTACCTAACATCCCTTAGATCCTATCATAAAGCCATAAGGGTGGCCCGGAAAAATCACATAGCTATGCAACTTGCAGAGGCTGGGAAGGACTCTAAAGTTCTTTATCAAATCCTGCAAACTTTCACCAAGCCTGTAGCATGCGAGACGGTGGAGGTTGCCTCACAAGAATTATGTAATGAGATCTCACACTTTTTCATGAACAAAATCGATTCGATTTACGCAAAGATACTGGCCGCTAAATCGACTAAAGTAGCCGATCTTAATACCCCCCGCATAATAGTCCGCAGCGGAACACACAGGCCAATCAACTAAAAAACTTTCCCCCTATCTCCTTAGAGGAAGTCATCGCCCTCACAAAAATGATTAAGAGCGGTAGTCCGCAGGACACTGTTCCCGCCCGTATCATGCCCATGTTGGCCGAAACTCTTGGTCCTGGTATCCAAAAACTAATCAATCTATCGCTAAGCACAGGAGAAGTCCCAAGAGATTGGAAACGGGCACTGGTAAGACCGCTAAGGAAAAATACCACCATTCCTTGGACGGATCTTGCCAACCTACGTCCCATCTCTCTTCTCCCTTTTATGGGCAAGATGATAGAGAAATTTGTTAACGGACATCTGTCCAGGTTCGTTGAGGATACACACGGGCTGGACCCTTCCCAATCGGGCTTTAGGCCAAGCCATAGCACCAAGACCACCTTGCTGTCAGTCGCAGACGATCTACATATGTACCAGGATGGGGGCTACTCCGTCATCCTGGCTCTATTGGATCTGTCTGCGGCATTTGACACCGTGTCACATGACATCATGACTACCAGACTTGTGAACATCGGTCTGGAAGGTGGAGCTCTGGCTTGGTTAAGGAGTTTCCTGACTGACCGCACCCAGACAGTCATCCTGGGTCCACACCGGTCAGAGGAGTTGGAGATCTCAAAGGGGGTGCCACAGGGTTCTTGCTTAAGCCCGACCCTGTTTAATATCTATGTGGCCCCCCTGGCAAACATCATGAGATCTCATGGGTTCATCCCTATGTCATACGCGGATGACACCCAACTCCTCTTTCCATTTAAACACCTTACAGAGACGGTCAGAAACTCTTTCTCCTCTGGGATGAAGGCAGTGGCCCACTGGATGGCATCTAACTTCCTGCAATGCAACGTTGCAAAAACGGAAGTGATGCTGTTCGGTGAGGCAAAGCTCCTATGGTCCCCAGACTGGTGGCCGCAAGATCTAGGCCCAGTCCCAGAGCCAAAGCAGGTGGTAAAAAATCTTGGTGTGTGCCTGGACCAGGAGCTCTCCCTGAAACAATACAGCAATCAAGTGGTGAGCTCATGTTTCCATGTGATCGCCATGCTGAGGAAAGTTTTCCCTATGCTCCCTGACTCAACTAGGAGAACGTTAGTGCAGGCCCTAATACTGAGCCGTCTGGACTACTGCAACGGGATGCTCCTATCAGCAAACGAGGGAGTTATTGCGAGATTGCAAGTAGTCCAGAACACTGCGGCCCGTCTTGTACTAAATCAGCCCCCTCGCACACCATCGAAGCCTCTTTTGAACACCTTACATTGGCTACCCATTAAACAAAGGGTGAAGTACAAGATTGGATGTACTATACATAAATGCCTCCAGAATAGAGGGCCTGAGTATCTAAACAGCAGATTCTCCCTCTATAAACCGGTACGGTCCCTGAGATCTAGTGACCAAGTTCTACTACAGGTCCCAAGAGCCAGAAAGACCAGGCAAGGTGGAAGGGTGCTATCCATAGCCGGACCAAGGCTGTGGAACAGTTTCCCTCTCACTCTGAGACTCTGCCAGGACTATCTCCCGTTCAGGAAACAGTTAAAAACCTTCCTATTCTCCAACTAGTGATACCTGTGTACCTACTGCCACAAGCTGAAAGGTTTTTCAAAGGCGCGGAGATACTCCTTCGGGAGGTGATCCTAGCGCGGTACAAACCCGTAAATAAATAAATGTTAACCCCCACATTTTGCCTAGTATCTGGTGCAAATTTGACTGAAAGTGTACTGGGTTCCTGCTAAAAAGGTCCCCAGTACCAGCGTTCTTTCCCTAAACTGTGCCATTGTTCCACAACTTGCACACCTTTAGGATCCCTGTAAGTCCCTAGTAAGTGGTACCTAGGGCCTTGGACCTAAATATGGTCCCTAAAGGCTGCAGTACGACTTGTGCAATCCTAAGGGGCCCCTCACCAAGCTCATGCAAACTGCCATCACAGCTTGCGTATCTTGGTGCAGAGAAAACGGAAGAGTCGACATGGCACACAGCCCTGTGTCATTCGAATTGATGGTCAAAGGCACATCTAGTTGGCAAAGTAAACTTTTTTTTTTTTTATTATTATTTTTTTATTTTAACAGTAAGACAAGAGTAGGCATTACAAATATCAGGTGTCAAACAGTACAATGCGGGAAAGGGACAGGTGGGGGGAATTATACATACACGAATCATCATGAGGAACCCACGGTAAATCGCGATTATACACAACAGTTAGGAAGAATAAACAGTCTATCATACGATCGAAAACAACCCCGCCACATCCTCCCCCATCTGCAATGATACAGGATAATTAAAGCCAGTATAGACACCCGAGCAAGAAAGGATCCGTGAAGAATAAACAGCCTACTCCTCGTAAAAGGAAAAGGAAAGACAAAAGGGGCCATAGAACAAAACAAAGGAAAAATAAAAAACCCCTCCCCTAACCCCCCACCCTGCACCCCTGCAATGGCTACGGCCTAACCCCACTAGCAGCGTGCCTGTCGCCCAAGAGCTACCCTAAAAGAAGGGAAAGAGAGAAAAAGTGGAGGAGGAGAAACCAAACACACTCCCGGTCTCCCGTGCCCCCCGCCAACAGCGACCACCCCCAGACGCAATAAAGCCAGCATTCAACAGAATATACAAACCAGTCGGGGGAGTATAGTCAATAGCCACCCAATTCCCGTTACACTATAGGCACAACCCCGGCATTGCTGAAAACTATAATATCGGATCGAAGCAGTAAAGTTCAGCCCTGGCCAGTACGATCTTCCTTAAGAGTCTCCTTCTCTCGAGCCGCCATCTTGAGAAAAAAGGCAAAGCGTCCATGAAAGTTCTCGACAGTGCAGTAGAGTCGCATGCAGGATAAATGTTCACGAATAAAACAATGAAATGCTTCCAGGAACAGCACGTTTTCTAAACAGTCACTGAAGAACTTGTTACCACACTGGAGACCGTTCATAGATGTAGCATAAGGAAACAGAGTCGAACAGGAGACGCTGGCATTAAGCACAGGGTTGAGAGTCATTGATTCGGGACCGCCAAGGCTCAGGAAATCCGATATCGGCACAGGGACCTCGAGTCCAGACGTTCGGTGCACCGCTGGTACAACAGCCAGCGGAGAACTCAGCAAAGAGTCATCCTCCAGTTCCAGGATACCGTCCACTTTCACGATCAGTGTCCGGAACACAGCGCCAGTATGCGAATGGAGCGCCTCCATGGCGGCCATGACGGCCCGCAGCGATGGCGTGCCTTCCATCCGCTCCGTCCCCTCTCAGTAGGCGGCAGAGCCGGATTTGAACCCCGGAGGCCGGCTACTCCGGGGTAACAGGCCACGCAAGTCAGATATCAAACAGTGGGCGCTCCTCGTATAGTAGAACACACCTTTGCCATCAGCGAGGGCCCCGTTCCGTCGACCCCGGGTGGTCAGCAAGGTCTTCGGGCACCAGACCCCCACCACGGCATCCAGTGGAACACGCTGGTGTGTCCTCGGTGTAGATCAATCACAGGACCGTCACCAAAAAGCAACAATTCACGGCACACTTCGGGAGACCGGGCTCAGTCCAGGTCTCACGGCCGTTGTTGATCACTTCCAGACCGGATAGATTAGAAATCGAGGTCCCGGCTTCCATACGCTGTTAGGCCGAGAATGGAGACACGGCGTATCTTCGTCGACCGATAAGCTAGAAAACTCGGGATTGCACCGTTAGAAGCAGTAAAACTTCATAAACAGGGGAATCAGGCGTAAAGTCAGGATTGAAGGCAGGATATTCGAGCTGCTGGCGGAGGTCGGCGGAGCCGGGAGCTTACGCGGCCATCTTGGTTGCTAGCGTAGCTCCTCCCCAAGTAAACTTTTTTTAAATGCTCAAAGGCTAGATTTTGGCGTGCTAGATTCGGCTTGTGCCCTGTCCCAAAAACTTTAGGAGTTAGTCCGTGATCCAAATGGTGTGAAAACCCGAACTGCACAGCCTATATTATTAATGTAAAATTAGACCAAATAAATCAAAGTAATCCATTTGATTCCTCTTTGATTTAAATCTTAAGGACTGGAGAACTGCCCAGCCAAGCTTGTATACACAGTATGACGCTAATCACGCTACATCCTGGGTAACCATGAAGATATACACACAATGCATTTTGGGCTACTTGCCCTTCTTCAGGGGTAACTATAATGTAAGAAAATAGTCAATCAGCAACCCTTAATTTCACCATAAACTGAGCTTTGCATAAAACATTAAACACTATGTGCATGGGTTATGTTCGAGACTACCAACAGAACATGCTGCTAAAGTTTTTCACCATAAAGTGCATGTGTGCTTTCAACAACAGTGACTGCCTGCTTTGTGATGGAGGCATGTAGTGGGTGGGAAGGGGTCAGTGGGGGCGGGGCTAGTGGGGTAAAAAAAAAATCACCCCTTTTTCAAAACATTAATAGACAACGCTGTATTTCGAAATGTGATATATGTATGTATGTATGTACACCGAATTAATACAGTCAAGATTTTTTTTTTTAGTGGGATCTGTGTGTTTCTGATCATAGATTTCCATATTTGACAAGCACCCAGTTCCCTGCTCGTAGGCTCTCAGTTGCGCAGACACTTTATTTGTCTCTAAGAAGACACACTCATACCCCTATACCTCTAAAGTCGCTCCAAACAACCCTTAATGGGCCTGTTGAGAGTTTACAGTACCAAGCATCAAGATCATCAAGCAAAACCGAGAAGCGTACATGCAAAGTGCATTGACAGAGGTTGGTGTTCTGTCCTCTGTTCAGTCCGCCGTGCACACCTAAGCTCATGAAACTTACCACATGCATGTAACCCCAGGCAATACAAGCATCAGTGACAGCAGGCTGCCCTATTGTTAATAGACCTAGACAGCACATGCATAAATGGTCCCATGCTGTAATGTGCATGCATGGGCCCACACAATACATGCATTCATGTACTCAGGCTGTAATGCACATTCACAATGGCACAATCACTGGCATGATGGGCCAGAGACCTGCTCCCTTCTCACGCTGCCTTCTCCTAGTCAATGAGCTGGCCCCAACAATGCAGCAGAAGTATTTTAGTGTCATCTCTAAATTACTATCATCTCAGGCAGGTAGATGTCATTTCATAATAATGCATGTATCAGGCAGTACGACTACTACTAATCTTCCCTGAGCCCTACACTCAATGACTGCGCATAGTGTCGGCTGCTGAGCCCTACACTCAATGACTCTGCGCCTAGGGTCCGCTCCTGAGCCCAACACTCACTGACTCTGCTCCTAGGGTCTGCTCCTGAGCCCTACACTCAATGGGCTAGATGTAGGTAATTCTATTTTACCGACTCATAAATACCGAATTTTACCGATTCGGTATTTATGAATCAGTAAAATAGAAGGTGGGAGATGTAGGTAAATTCGGCAATTGAATTACCGAATCTGTAAAAATCGGTATTTACCGAATCGGTAAATACCGATTCGGTATTGCCCATTGATTCCTATGGGCCTTGAAGGTAAATACCGACTTCAGCAAAGGTGCAGGGGGTGTCACTTTGACACCCTCTAGCACCCCAAATACAGCATGTGTGCCATGTGGCACACAGACATGCCCTAGGGGCATGTCTGTCTGTCACATGGCATAGGTGTGCATGCACACATGTGCACGCACACCTGGATTCGGTATTTTACCACCCAATTGGATTGGGTGGTAAAATACCGAATCTGTAAGGCCTTTGGGACTCAGAAGAGTCCCACCTACATCTAGATTTTACCGAATCGGTAAAAATACCGATTCGGTATTTTACCGATTCGGTAAATTTACCAATTCGGTAATTTTACCGATTCGGTAAAATTGGCCCCCTACATGCCAATTCTTAAATACCGGTCGGTAACGGACGAAATCGTCCGTTACCGACCGGTATTTGGGCTCCTACATCTGGCCCAATGACTCTGCCCTTAGGGTCTGCTATACATTCACTCTGACCTGCGCTCTAACTCAGATCCTACCTTATGACTGCTTCATGCTTGTCATATTCCTCTACTTTACCCCCTCACCCTACCCACCACTTTTGCCATAATAATTAACTTTTTTCTGACCCATACCACAGCTTGGCACTCTGTCACAACTTTACTCTCCTCCTATTGTTTTACCCTCAATATACACCACTCATTAAACCTCGCCCCCGACTCTTGGTTCTATCCTTATCTCATAAATGCCTCTCACACTGTCCCTACCCCCACTTTCTATTACTATCATCTCAATCTGCTCCCAGTTCCTCTTTGCTTCCTCTGTATGACCCTCCACCCCTCTTCACTCTGCTTATACTCATTTCCTGGCCCTTCTAATTCACTATGCTCATTGCCTGTCATTTTGCACCTACTCTGGCCCCAAAATCTTAAACTTCTCACTTTCTCCACACCTTGACTTTTTAATGCTGCTCCTGCTCTTCCGCCCTCACACTCTACCCCTATCTGGTCACACACCTTTTTGGTGCCACACTTGTCTACTTTACTCAGCATTATTTCTCTCACTCTCCTCATAACCTATCAAACTGCCTACCCTCTCACTGTATCCTAACACCTCATACTACACCTAACCTCTCATTGCACCTTAATGCACCACTCTACGCCTCCCCTTTTTTTGCACCCGACTGAGTCATTCAGCGCCTACCCACTCATTGTGCCTGTACACCTTCCCTCTACTGAAGGTTTACTTTACTGATAACCAATCCCTTTGTCCATCCTGCAGTTCTGCTTTTCTCTTTACTGCTTCCCTTCACTCTGCTGCTAGCTCATGGCTGTTGCTTCCATTATTGTCCTACCCCTCACTATTTCCTTGCCCGTGTCCCTGACTAAGCACTCACCTTCCATATATATGACTCAATATAGTCCTTACGTGTAAAGCAGCCCAATCTTCCTGTACTTACTCTGCTCCTGCCCCCTCACGCCCCTCATAACCTGCAATACCCTTACTCTGTGCTCATATTTCACGTTGCTCCTACTCCCTTGCTCTTTTCTGTTAACCCCTAACCTTTCCATACCGCCTCACTGGCTTCTCATTCTGCTTTTATGCTTTACTCATTCGGAGTTGAACAGTCCCTCTGTTTTTCCTTTCTCCGCTTGTTCCCCTTACCTCTACCATTTCATTCTGCCTCTGCCCATTCATCTCTAAATACACACTGTGCCCCTGTCCCCTCAGCTCTGACTCTACCTAATGCGTGCCAAAACCAATAACTATTTGCAGTTCAATTCTGAAGCATAAAAGACCAGATGCTACATCTGTGCCATGACTCAGACAGGCAAGGGAGGAAAGGCCCAGGGCCCGGATGGGGTCCCAATTGATGTTTATAAAGCTGTACCAGCTCTATGGGGCCTTTACTAAATATTGTTTTTAATGCTGCGGTTACTGACAGAGTTCCACCTACATGGGGAGAATCAATTATTATTCCCATTTTCAAGAAGGGGGTTAAATTGGATGCCAAAAACTATTGCCCAATTTCCCTTCTAGATTTCTCCATTAAAATTATGAGTAGGATTTTGCTTGTCAGATTAGAAGAGTGGGTGGAGGATAATGGGATTTTAGCAAAAACACAATATGGTTTTAGGAAAGGGCGAGGAACGCTTGAACAGTGTATCAACCTAGATTTATTAATTGGAAAATACACTTGTGCCAAGCAAGGTTCCCTGTACCTATGCTTCGCTGACTTAAGCAGCGCCTTCGATTTAGTGGACCATTCCATTTTATGGCGAACCCTATTAGAGCTTGGAGCCCCTGAGCCTATAATTTATTTTTTGGCTAGGCTCTATGAAAGACTACAAACATCTGTACGGTATGGGCATAGGGAAGAATGTACTCCTAATTTCAATGTTAGATGTGGCATTCGACAGTGCTGCGTCCTTGCCCCTCTGCTTTTTACTCTTTTTATCAATGAGGTGGATGCAGTGCTCAAATTAGTAAAATCAGACGCACCACAGGCAAATGGCGAAGATGTGTCGGCACTGCTTTACGCAGACGACGCCGTGTTTTTATCAAGGACCCCAATTGGCCTTCAGCGGCTGATAGATAGGTTAGCTGATTTTATCACTATGAGGAAGTTGCAGATTAATAAGAGTAAAACATACACTATGGTATGTGGCCGAAGCCGAAAAAAGACTAATTTTTTTTTCATAGATGGGCAGAAAATCCAAACGGTGGACAAATGTTGTTATTTAGGGATTACCTTTGCCAGAGACGGAGCATGGTCACATGAGATGCTGAATGTCCGGGCAAAAATGGCAAAAAGTATCCACTGTGTTTTTAGATTTGCAGCGAAGCTGGGTGACCGACGAATCAGAGATATGACCCATATTTACCAGTCAAGATGCACCTCTATCGCACTTTATGGTGCAGGAGTTTGGGGTCATTACTCTGATAGTAGTTTACAAATAGTGGAAAATATGTTCCTCAAAAAATTGCTTTGTTTACCGTCCTCAGCACCCACAGAATTAATTCATAGGGAAATTGAGATTAGCTACCGCTCGGACTTAATACATTTAGGCCCTTACTGATCTGGAGATCCATATGGCAAAAGGAAGAGACTGCTTTTAACAGAACTATAATTAAAGATTGTCTCCGATTGGATAATTGTTTTAAGATTCCCTGGCTCAATTACATTATATATAGTTTTAAGGAAGTTTTAAACTAAACATTTTGGACGACCCTAATGCCATAGCAGAGCTGCCCAAAGCAGAAATAATGCACTTGTTTCTGTTACACAGAATAAAGAGGCGCTTGAGTAACAACGGGCAATTAACAACTTGCCAATTTTACAATTGCTATTCAGTCTATGAGGGTTTCCAAACATATTTGAGCCAGGTAACTAGAATCTCACATAGATATGTTCTTACTAGATTGAGATTCGGGCTTGTCCATCATTTGGTAGCTTTCCCACAAGTAAAACAGCACCCGGCTTCTTCTTGCCCCTGCGCCGGCCACACTAAACAAAGCACTCTGCACTTTCTTCTTATATGTGATTTATACATGAATTTTCGTATATGATTTTTAAAACCATTGTTTTTAAAATATGGTACTTTCACTACGGACGCAGCGATGAGGTTGTTCTTTACAATGCAGGAACCTGATGTATGTTTTTTTACTGCAACTTTTATCCTTAAATCTATCAATGCAAGGAAGAGCATGATGTTTTAATTGTATCAAATTTACTGGATTTTAATTATTTATTGTACAGGGATGTTTCCATATATATGTTGATGTACTTTTTATGTGCTTTTATGGTTGTCCTTTCTACAAACCGAATAAAGCTTATTGAATTGATTGACTCATACAGGTAGTGTTGGATGACTATACATTAATACACTTTTTTAAGCAATGCACAAAGCAAGCTGGATTGCCTGTAGTAAATGTTAGAAATATTGTCCTCAGAAGCGCACAATTTAATAAAGTGGGGAAGCTGGGATTTATACATAATTATCCCGCTGTGCAGCCTCCTAGGCATATAACATTGTGTATAAACTCTATCTCCCCCAATTCCACCTGTAAACTTTCTGTAGTACCACTGTTGTGAACGGAGAGCCTGTAGCATCCCATGTACTTAAAGTGAAGTCACGCCAAAAAACAAAAGGCTAGGCGCAGCCCAAGGATCCATGTGAGGACTTTGCTGGATCCTTATTTCATTGAATTTGTTCACACCACGTGCTAGCTCTGAGACCATGAGGAAGGAAAGTCCGGGCTCGCCTGAAACCCTAACCAGGGGCCTTAAAAACATACATGTAACTACACAGACAGCTCTGTTTTACCGGCACCAATTGAAAGAAATAAAGAGACCACTGCCCACACTATCAGTGAGCAGCACGAACTGGCAGCACAGCCAATACACTCAATGGCAGGGTGAGTAAGTAATGCCAGAGGCAGGTGAGGGCGGAGGGCTACGGGTGAGCAATGCATGCGAGATACTGGCTGTCATCGCATGCCCCTTTCATGCTTTTCACGGAAAATGCAGCCCGAGGAATTACAACAGGCAGAAATAGTGCCGATTCCACGCGTGCTAAGTTCCACGGGGGCAGCATGGAATGGCCTGGCGGGCCGCAAGTAGCCCGCGGACCTTACTTTTGAGTCCCGCCCTTACGGTATGCAGAGAAAACGAAACCCACCATAGATACCAACCGTCTGGTGTCACCGTCAATGTGTTAAACCTCATAAGAACGGGTTCTACCCCAGTGCAAGCTGATTCTCATCAAACGCTGTGTGTGAGCTACGAATGTAATACTTCCATTTAAAACCGGTTGTGCTTCCAAACGTAAAAACACGACCGCTAATCAAACCCCAAAAATAAAAGCAATACTTTACCCACTGAATCAAAACATGCAGTGCGTTTACAAAGAAAACACTTATATCAGTGCAAGCTGTCATATCTAAAACCCTCTAATAAATAATCTTCACTCCTTTAAAAATGTATAATGGCTGTGAATTAATGCTGTAGTTTCCTCCAGTTTTTTTCATTTACGTAAAATTCGTAAAATTGCCCGTTTCCCTACTACCGATGCCCTTACCGTGACCCTATTGGCTTTGGTCCTTTCTAGAATAGACTACGCCAACTCTCTTTATGTTGGTATTCCTGTCTATCAACTGAATCGACTACAGTTGGTCCAGAATCAGGCTGCACGGTTAATTTTCCACCAGCCCAGGCACCAGCATGTGCGTCCCCTGTTGAAGACCCTCCACTGGCTCCCTGTAGCAGAACGCTGCTATTTTAAACTAGGCTGCACCATCTTTAAAGCCCTAGCTTGCCTTGGCCCGTTATTCATCTCTTCTTTACTTCACCATTATGCTCCCTCCCGCAATCTTCGTTCCTCCCACTTAGCCCTACTTTATTTATTTATTTATTTTATTTAATTTCTTGTATCGCGCAGGACTCGACCCCGTAAGGGGTATCTCCGCGCTTTGTTCGCCGTGGATAACAGACTTCAGTGCTTCTGCGGGAAAGCTATAGAGGAATTATATTTCTTGAAACAGAAGTATTTTTAAGGTTTTCCTAAAGGAGAGGTGGTTGGTGATTTGTCTAAGACTGATGGGAAGTTTGTTCCACAGAGTCGGTCCTATAAATGATAGGGCACGACCCCCTTGTCTGGTCTTCTTAATTAATGGAGTTTCCAGTAGAAGTTGGTTGCTTGATCATAGAAGACGATACGGTTTGTATAAATGAAATTTTTGAGCAAGATATTTGGGGCCATCTCCAAAGAGGCATTTATGCACTGTACAACAAATTTTTAATTTAATACGTTGCCGTATTGGTAGCCAATGGAGCTCCCTCAGGAGGGGTTTAGACGGAGTTCTTGTGGGGGCATTAAGAATTAATCTAGCCGCCGTGTTTTGGACCACCTACAAACGGTTCAATGCATCCTCATTAGCTGATATTAAAAGGCCGTTGCAGTAATCTAACCGGCTTATCACCAAGGCCTGTACTAGGGTCTTTCTGTAGATGTCAGGTAGAAGAGGGAAGACTAGCCTCAACAGACCAATTGTACGAAAACATGCTCCTGTAATAAAATTTGCATGCTCCTTTAGGGTTAGATTCTGGTCGAGCTTCACTCCCAGGTTTTTGACTGACGGCTTTGGGCAGGGTACAGGTCCTAGATCTAAGGGCCACCAGTCGGGAGACCAGAGTATACTGGCTTTCCCAAAAAGCATTACCTCGGTCTTCCCGACATTGCACTGGAGGCAGTTGAAAGCCATCCAGTAGGACACTGCTCTCATGCCCTCGGCAAAGTTGTTCTTAACGTCAGAAGTAAGAGAGTGGAAAGGAAAGAGGAGTTGGGTGTCATCGGCGTATGACACCGGTGTGAACCCATACTCTCTCACAATCTCAGCAAGGGGGGCCACGTACACATTAAATAATGTGGGGCTTAGGCATGAGCCCTGTGGCACCCCATTAGTGAGCAACCTAGAGGTGGAGCGATAGGGGCCCAAGCTGACAGATTGTGAGCGGCCGGAGAGGAAGCTCTCTAGCCAGGACAGTGCCACAGGGAAACATCACTTACAACGCAACTTTTACCACACAATGCTTTTACATCGCAGCTTTTACAACGCAAACCATTACAACGCATTGCGCTGGGGGGCGCTCTAGGATAGGGAATATATTTAATTTACTATCCAACACCTTCCCTACTATCCACGGGGACTGGAGTTGGAATAGTAAATAAAATAATTCACTATCCAGCGCCCCAAAGCACTATGCGTTGTAATGGTATGCGTTGTAAAACTCGCGTTGTAAAAGCATGCGATGTAAAAGCATGCGTTGTAATGTCGTACATCCGTGCCACACCTCCAATACCCATCTTCTGCAAACGGCCAAGAAGAATGTCATGAGACACAGTATCAAAGGCGGCAGACAGGTCTAACAGCACCAAAATCATCGACCCTCCTCTATCCTGTGACATCTTGATGTTATCGGTCACGGAGAGGAGTGCAGATTCGGTGCTGTAGTTGGGCCGCCTGAACCCAGGTTGTGAAGGGTCCAGACCCCCTGTCGCCTCTATGAAACTGGAAACATGGATGTTTACATGCTTCTCGGCCAGCTTGCTCAGGAAAGGCAGCAAGGAGATGGGACGGAGGTTGGAAAGTTCTGTCCATGGCAGTGCCGAGTTTTTCCGTATGGGATTCACAACTACCTCCTTCCATTGTTGAGGAAGTTGCCCCTCTTTAAAGGAGAGGTTCAGAATCTTATGAATCATTGGACAAAGTGTCTTGCTCAGTGTGGCAGTCAGTTTGGCTGGGATCAGATCTAGGGGAGAACCCGTTTTCATATTATTTATTAGTGACAGAATATCACTATGGCTGGCTTCAGGAAAAACAAGTAGGGTGTCCCCTTGTGTCTCAAAGTGGATTATACTGGGGGCCTCAGTGTCCTTAGGGCATTTAGCTGAAGTAATTTTCTTGTAAATGGTTTCAATTTTGTCCTAAAAAAATAGGGAGATATTATTACACAGAATTTGGGAAAATTCATCTGGACTTTCACATGCCAATGGTTTTGTAAAAGTCTGCAAGATTTTATACAGCTCTCTAGTAGAGTTGCCAGCTTCAGCTAATTGTGATGTAAGACTATTCTTTCTTGCTTTCTTGATGTTTTTATAGTAGATGGACATGGCCTTTAGGTAGTTTGCCTTACTGTCGCTGGTGTGAGTTTTTCTCCAGAGTTTTTCCAATTTCCTACACCCTTGTTTTTCTAATTTTAGCGATTCGGTATACCATATCTCTCTCTTGACCACCGGGGGATGTTTAGTTATTTTTTGTGGGGCCAGAAGGTTAATTGTATCCAAGAGGGTGCCATTGAGTTTGGACAGAGCTGACTCCGCATCATCTGAGTCTAATATTACTGGCTCTTTCCAGACTTTCTCTAATGCATTCGAAGTAATCTTATGCCAAGATCTTCGCTTGATAGTCAGGGCAATAGGTTTATTAGGTTTGTCTAAGCCCTTAAGACTCCTGTTTTTAAACGTAAGAAACACGGAGGGCTCAGATTTTCCTTCCTTGCCCCGTCCTTCTGGAATGCACTCCCCCCAGAATTTAGGCTTACTGTTTCCTACACCCACTTTAGGTCTCTTCTTAAAACCCATCTGTTTCGCAAAGCACACAACTGAGTCCCCCCTGATCTGTTACTACATGCTCCCCCTTGCTCACAGCGCCAAGAAACCGTCAGGTGTTAGCTGCGCTTTACAAAAGCTTTTACATAACATAACATAACGTGAATATAAATTCCATGGTGCCCACCCAAATAAATTCCTTTCACAATAAAAATAATTAACGAGTTAACATATCTCAATCATGCTTTTCAACACTGAGTTTTAAATATTTAGCATGAATAGATGTCTGCCATATGCCGAAGTGTAAAGATGACTCTCACCGCTTAAAGTAAAATCATCCAAAGTTCCCAGTTGGCCTTCGATGTGATGTTGAGCTGTTATATTAAACTTGTGTCAGGGTGCAACCTTACCGGGCGGGACAGACATGAAGAGCCATTTGAATTGATGGTCAAATGCACACCTACTTATCACTGTAAACTTTTTTTTTTTAAATGCTCAAAGTTTAGATTTTGGCATGCTAGTTTCCGCTTGCGCTCTGTCCCCAAAACATGGGTAGGTAGTTCAGTTGGATCACAGACTACCTACACGTGTTTTGGCAAGCATAGCTGGCTAGAAATAAGGTAAGGGCAAGGGACACACCCCTTTTTAATTGTTTGAAGTGTCCAACTAAACAGCACGATACATCTAAGTTGACTCTGCCCATGGTACAATGTAGACATGACACTTTGCATGATATCAATTACAGGTGAGACAATATTATTCAAATTATAAACGCGAGAAGACAATGTATTAATACTATTATCAACAGCAAGCACTTTTTCCAAATTATCTTGATCAATTTGTCTTAAACGTACAGCAGTTTCCATTTGTGACAATTTTCAAATTCCATATATGTTGCATAATTAAATCTTTTAGAACACAGAGACTTAGTACCCAACAAGAAATCAGATAGGTCCATATCCTCCAATAGGAGAGAAAGATGCTGTTTTACACAATTTCCCCTGACTGCAGGGAATGGGAGTAAGAGGGGCAGTCCTGCTTGCTTGAATTTCCCATAATTCGCCCATGAGCGCACGTTTTATTTTCGAGGTCCTCCTTAAACACGTACTCCCCCGCCAACGGTGCCTATTACATGTCATCACCGGACAACGTCGGGACGGGCTGCTAGAATTCAATAAAAATATATATATATTTTTTATGTGTGCGTTGAACACTAGGTCAATGTAAATAGTGATGTGCATAATGATGGTAACAGAACATTTCACCATATTTAGCATAAGTACAGATCCTCTGATTTGAAAACAGTGTAATATTACAGCTAATGAGAGCATGGAGTTCACAGTTTCAACATCCCAATCATCAGAATGTAACCCAGGTAGAACTGCATCACCCATAGAAACCCTAAATACATGAGGTACATGCAGAATTTACGCAGGACCAAAAGTACCATAAGGAACTTTTTCCCAAACAATTCCATCAGTTACTGGAACAGTTGAAATGTTCACGAGGGACAAGGCTTTTTTTTTTTAATCTTACTTTGAGATGAGTGAGGCGTCAGCACCTCATCAACCAGTTCTGTGGCAGAGCCTTCTGGTAGGTAATGGTCATTAATGAGCAAGAAAGAAACAGTCACACATCCAAACCACAGAAATAGAAAAACCAAGGAAAGTGTTATCCAAACATATAACCAGGGGGAACCAGATAAGTCTGTTTCAACCATGAGAAGCCTATCAAGATCCGTGCAGGAGGAGTTTCTGAAACATGAGATGCCCAACTTGTGGAACCCAGCCAGAAGTTTCTAGTTCCTCCTTGATTCTTGCAGAGACAGACGTCTTTAACTGCACATGTGATTGGGTGTCAGGGAAGTTTTATAGATCCTGTAAGACAGCACAACGTTCATTGTCACAATGTCTTGACCGTCAAGGTCTGGAACATACATTTTGATGCCAAAGAAGACCTACTAACCAGAGATCTTTTAGAGAGATTATTCAGTGCTCGTTGTACCCTATATAGGAGATGGATCCACCACGTCCTGTGCCTAATACTCCAGCTGTTTAGGGCATCTTTAAATCATGGTTCATCCTCTCCACAACAGAGTTGCCCTCAGGCCGACATGGAAAAGAATAATGCACCTGTGCATCCAAGGAAGCCATAGTATCCTGGTTCGCTTTAGAAGTGAAAGCCAGGCCTTGGTCTGAGTGGAATGTACTGCATGCACGTGCCCAATAAAGACATGCATGTCTTTAATTACAGTGCGAGTGTCAGCTGAACACGTTGGCCAAACCCAGAGGAACCTTGAGCAAGAATCAACTGCAACTAGGATGAATTTAAACTAACCCTTGGTATAGTTCGCGAAGTAGCGCTACACTTACCTACGCGAAGTGCACTACGCGAACTGCGTAGTACGCTGTTTGCGATGATTGCGCAGTGCCGGATGCTTGTCCGCACTGTGCAATCATTGAAAACGGCATCTTGCACAGTGCGAGATGTCTTTTACTGCCGCTCGAGTAGATTTTTACTTGAGCGGCAGCTTTCTCAACGCGGACTGATAGTTTCTCATCGCGAGCGGTCGCGAGCATACGCGACCACTCGCAATGAGAAACCTGACCTCCCCGCGTTGAGAATCTCACCGGGAGATTTATTTTCCACACTCGCGATCGACAACTTGATGTTGCTGATCGCGAACGAGGCAAAAGTCTCGCTGGGATGTCATTTTGCTTGCTCGCGGTCTCCAACTTGATGTTGAGGACCGCGAGCAAGCATAAAATGACCGCAGCGCTACGCTATGCGTGTTTGCACTGTGCTACGTGCAGTTCACGTAGTGTGAAGTAACGCAAACTACACAAGCGTAGCGTAGTGCTTTGCCCAGGGTTAATTTAAACGCTCTATCCGAAATAAGAGGATCACAGTGGTCCAAATAAATGCAGCTGAAAGGTTTTTTAGAAATTAACAGGCGTGACTGCGGTGGATGAGCCACGGTGGAAGCTTCAATTTGTTGACAAATGTCTCAACAAAAGACGTATTTTCTGGCCTGTTGATATAAGACGTGCCACCAATAAGGTTGCTGTAGATGCAAAATTGTGGCCACCACACCGGCATGTGCAGAAGTAACACCTTCATGAGCAGCAGTCACTAAAGCTAGTCTGCCATCTTGGTTGAGAATCAAAGGATCACCAACTCCTGGAATAGTTACAAAAGGAATATTTTGTTCACTTAAGTGGTTTGTATATTTTGAAGGAAAGTCCTTAGGTAATGTGGTGCTGTTTTTATAAGCATTAACAGCAGCCAAAATATCTGAATCTATTCTCCTTTTAGAACAAGTAATTGTAGCAAAAGTAGCAGTTGCTACTGCAGATTTTGTTATATTCCAAAGTTAGGCCTATGTAGCGGAACACTTTATTTCTTACATTTTCCTAACAATAACATTTCTGCTGTGACCTTTTGCACATATTTGTGTGCATGACAATGTTGGATTATTTTCACTGAAACTAAACTTATTAACACATCTAGCTTCGCACAACATTATCATAAGGCGCAGGACATCATATACAAGGTCTCTTTTCGTATTATGTACAAATCTCATCTCTATCCTCATCCATGGGGCGACAGTGCTATCTACATATCCATAACATCATTAATCTACACTCCCACCACCAAAGGAATAGTGCAATTTTTCAAATGTATCGGCTCTGGACTAGTTAGCACATCTCCAATGATTTTTGGAGTTATACCATCTATTATACACTCTGAGTTGAAAAGTGTTTTTGGTTGGCTCCCGCTTGTCCTGCTACTTGTGGCAGGAGTCTGATTTTATTTTATCTGCTCTGCAATGGCTGTCCCAGTTCAACTCAGAATGGAGACAGCTCTGCTTGTGCTGCATTGTTGTGAGCACATGGTACACTGCTTCGGCACACCTCGGCTTCAAGATCTGAACGATCATTGGCTCTTATCTTTCAGGCTTGTCTGGCTTTTGTGCATACAACCTGTCTTCCGCGGTCTGCTTTGCTGCCATGAATGCAATCTGGATATGTGCCTCGGATCAGAATTTATTGAGCCAAAGTACACTGAAGTACTGATGGACCCTTTAAATACCCATGTGTACTGTAGTCCCCAGTGTATTCCATTGATGATGAATGCATTCTTCGATCCACCCTGGGATGCTTCAGCTCCTAGTGATGTGAAAAGCGGCTTTGCGGAAAACCTATGGGTTACAACGCCTCCCTCAGCGGCTGCTGTGGGAACTGGATGGAATCACCTCTGCTCCATTAACATGCACCTCTGGGAACGTCTGCGGTTGTGGGCAACATTGATGTGTCTACCACTCGGAACATAAACATTTGGCTTCTTCAGTGTGGGAGCAATTTGGCTTTTTTTATATTTATCAAAATGAACCAAAACAGCTTTTGCTTTCTTTTTTTAAGCACCATAGCTTTCTGAGTGTTTAGGACATCAAATGGTATATTAACTTAAAGGCTTTGAAATAAAGATTTTAAAGGAAAGCATGGTTTTAGATGCTTATGAGAGTAGTTTTTAAAAACATTTTTAAAACTGTGCTGGATTTTTAGATCACTTTTAGATATCAACCCTTCCTATGAGGAGTGGGTGTTATATTCCCAAGTTAGGCCCATGTAGCGAAGCAGTTTATTTCTTACATTTTCCTAACAATAACCTTTCAGCGGTGAGGTTTTGCACATATTTGTGTGCACGACAATGTTGGATAAGTTTCCCTGAAACTACGCTTGTTTGCACACCTAGCTTTGCACAACATTATCACAATGCCCTGAACATCATGTACAAGGTCTCTTTTTACACTGTGCACAAATGTCATTTCTATCTTCATCAATGGGGCGACAGTGCTATCTACATATCTAAACCATCATTAATGTATATGCACATCATGAGGCTTCTTTCTATTATAAAAGATGAGCATCCCAATAGATTAGTAGAGGAGGCACTTCCGCTGACAGAGAGGGTCGCTGCATGCTAAAACTTCACAATGCAGCGGTCTGACATCTCGTGAGGGGTGTCCAGTTTGTGACAAAGACGGGGTTCTTCATTCTATCCCATCAGGTAATGGGGTTGGATCGTCCCTTGGGGGGGATTTGTGGCTTTACACCTACACACACTCTAGGTACACTTAGAGTAGAGTTCGCATTGTACGAGTATGCTCGATTACTGCCTTGTTTTAAATGCCTGCATATATACATTGTTTTAGCACCATGGTAGAACCATATCTACTATTTATGCTTTTGGTGCTTATAATCACGTTTATCTGCTTCTGTCTATTAATCATTGCAGCGCACATATTTTATGCAAGAATTACATTGGTTTAATACATTTATTGAAAACGTCCCACTGTGTATACTTTTCAGAATAGGTGAGCATGAGTGACTGAGCAAAAGGCTCTGTACTGTTTCCACGATCCCTGAGGGGTCAACGTTGCCATGTTAATTGGTTGCCGGAAACCATTCGCTCCCTTGTAGGTTAGGGAGGGCTTATGGTGGCACTGTGAGATAGCTGGTCTATGGGCCAACATATCCTGCAGGGGCGTCCGGAATCAGTCCTGGCACCCATCTAAAATAGCAACAGGGCTTAAAATAAACGATAGCCTTATAAGGAGCTTCCATCTTAAAGCTTCTGAGAGGTGACGCAAGTGGTTTTGATTAAAAGTTCAAACTTTTGTTATGTTCTGCGGTCAAGCACCTGCCAAAATTAGATCTTGTGGTCAATGGTTTCTCATTTCAAATGTATAAATGCGCTACCTAGTGCAGTGTATTGTTTCTCACGACAATGGTGCTCCCGGTTAACGGTTTTATTTAGCATTTTGGTTGAGGTTCTAATGCTTCATTGTACTTTGATATTAATTTTCTCTCTCTTTTTCTTTGAATTGCTGTGATTTTAAATTTGACACTTGTTACTTGATAGAGTGCATGGTGTTAGTTTTGAATAATGATGTGTCTTTGACAATTATTCTCTAAATTGTTTGAATATATAGTGCCACTCGACTCAGTCACTGCATTTCACACGTGTCTTGTTATTTTAGATAGCACATTTCTACTCTAAATTAAGTGGTAAAAACCACCCTCTAACACAGAGCCTGCATATGTCAAGAGGCATGAGTCAGAAGCAGAGGTGGAGGAGACCATGAGGTCTGGCAGGCTCGGAGTCAGTGTCACCAAAATCCAGCATAGAGGGTGAAACATCGGTATCATAGCCAGAATATTCTTCGCTCACCATTCAGGAGGATAGGCCTGAAATGCACAGTGTCCGGAACAGCTATGATGAAAGGGAGTGTCTGAGACAGAGTCAGGTTTGATTTTGGCACGTTGATAGTGAACCCCTTTGAATGCAGGAAGTGTGCTGTAGTCTGGAGGTTAGCAACGACCACAAGGTGCAAGTCCACTTTCAATAACCAGTCCTCGAGATACAGGAAGACTGGCACTTCTGATCTCCACAGATAAGCTGCAAACACCGCCATCACCATGGTGAACACCCGAGGAGCACTGGTAAGGCCATAGGAGAGCACAGTGAACTGAAAGTGCTCGTGGCATACCGTGAATCGCAGGTAACGTCTGTGGGCAGGCAGACAGGGATGTGAAAGTATGCGTCCAGCATGTCTAATACTACCATCCAGTCTCATGGGTCCTTCTTGGGCACCACAAAGTAGCGGGAATAGTAACCATTACCTACTTCTGATGCCAGCACCCTCTCGAAAGGCTATCGCGGCCAAGAGAGCCTCCACTTTCTGGTGGAGTAAGGAGATATGTTTCTCCGTCAGACTGTTGCCGTGGGTGGCATGGGTAGAAAGGTAGTTACGAAGTGGAGGGAGTAGCCTCTTCAGACAATGTGTAGAACCTAGCGGTCAGATGTGATCGACCTCTAGTGTGGTGCAGGTATTCTGCCTCCCACTGGATGCCAATGATGGCCGTAGGGAGGTGGGGGGTGGACATGCCCGTCCTCTGGCTACCTGACCCACGATGTCTGTGGATACAGCACCCTCTGCCACCCAGGGTCTGGAAAGCTTGCATGCAGTGTTGGCTGGGTAGGTAGAAACTCATCTGGAAGACCCTACCGTGGCCAAGAAAGGAGCAAATGGCAGACCCAGGGTTGGCGAGGGGCTGTGGAACGGCCTAAGGCCATGGCCACAGCTCTGCTGTCTTTCAAGTGCTCTAGCGCAGTCTGCCCCATCTCAGAAGAGACGGGAGCCATAAAAGAGCATGTCCACAAGCAAGGCCTGGACATCCCTGAAAAGCTTGTGGTTCTCAAGGGATGGGGCCTGAAGGACACTGACGATTAAACTTCTCTGCATAGTGAGTGGGTCATATACAGCCCATTGCGTCTGGGAACTTAGCTGCATCTCTCCTATCAGCAGTGGCTTGGGAGCACCTGAAGCACAGAGTCCCAGAGTGAATGGAAGTAACAGCCCAATAGGCATGTGGTGTTCACTGAACGCAGTGCAGGCTGGTGGAAGAAAGAATCTTCTTTCTCAGAGTATTCAGCCTCTTGGATTCTCTGTCTGGTGGAGTGGTAGGGAATGCACCAGGATTTACTCTGGATGTTGAGGCTTTGACCATCAAGCTCTCCGGGGTGGAGTTTTGGGTGAGGAAATTGGGGTCCCCTCAGGTGGGGAGATTGCGGCAGGCAACTTTTCCTATTCTTGGGAGCCCCTGTGCAGGGCTTCGACCAGGCTCTGAGTAGGATGTCCATGAGGGCTTTGTTAAGCAGGAGCAGTTCAGAAGGGCTGACTCCTGTCTGAAGCATCTCTGTCAAGACGGTAGGATGATGCCTAGGTTCCACGCGTGGTCTGTCGGGGTGGGGGCTCCCGAGGGTGGAGGGCCATGTGTAGTCCAAGGCGGAGGTCGAGGGTCCCAGGATGAGGACCTCTGTTTTCTCAGTGCTGAGCTTCTGGCAGATGTCCTTCTTCCAGGCCACGACATCCTTCATTTCTTCCAGGAAGCTGATCCTGGTGACATCGGGATCTTTCGTGAGGGAGAGGATGAGCTGGGTGTCATCAGTGTAAGATACTATGTTAAGTCCGTGCTGTCTGATTATGGTGGCGAGGGGGGCCATGTAGATGTTGAACAGTGTTTGGGCTGAGCGATGATCCCTGTGGTACTCCGCAGTAGATCTCTGTGGGTTCGGAGATGAAGAGGGGAAGTCTGATCCTCTGGGTTCTGCTAAGGAGAAAGGAACGGATCCAGTTAAGGGCGAGTCCCTGTATCCCGGCACCGTGTAGTCAGACTGCGAGGGGGGGGGGGGTGAGATGGTGTTGAAAGCTGCGGAGAGGTGCCAGTAGGATGAGGGATGCGGTGTGTCCATGGTCGAGTAGCATGCAGATGTCGTCGGTGGCGGCGAGGGCGGTCTTGGTGCTGTGGTTGCTGCGGAATCCGGACTGGGAGGTGTCTAGGATGGCGTTTTCTTTGATGAACGCGGTCAGCTGGGCCTTCACGAGTCTTTTGGTGACTTTGGCGGTTAAAGGGAGCAAGGAGATGGGCCGGTAGTTCTTCAGGTCTGTGGGGGCGACCGTGGGTTTCTTGAGGAGGGGCTTGACGTCCGCTCGCTTCCAAATGTCGGGAAAGATGCCGGATTGGAGGGAGGCGTTGATGGTCAGTCGTAGTTCGGAGGCGGCCCTCTGGTAGATGTGTGGTTGTGGTGATGAGTTCAACCGTGGGGGGAGACCAGCTAGTGATGGCCGGCTGGTGGTCATCGGCGGGGGTAGGGGTGGTGAAGGCGTCTGGTCGCTGAAGTGGTTGTAGATGCCATTGATTTTCTGATGCAAGTAGGAGCTGAGCTTGTTGCAGAGTTCCTGGGAAGGTGTGATGTCTGTAGCCTCGCTGGGGGGTTGGGTGAATTGCTGTATGACGGTGAAGAGTTCCTTGGCGTTGGTTGTGTTTGCGTCGATTTTGCTCTTGATGAAGGTCAGTTTGGTGTCCCTTATGAGCTGGTGGTACTTCTTTAGGGTGTGTTAAGGTCTACTGTGGGTTACTGGCTTCGCCAGGTCTTCTCGAGGCGTCTGCAGGTGCGTCTGGCGACTTGGAGTTTGGTGGTGAACCAGGCGGCCTACGGGTTGCGTGGTTTGGCCAGGCGGCAGAGAGGGGCGATCTTGTCCGCGCATCTGGAGATCCTACTGTGGAGTTCGGTGGCTGCTGAGTTGGCGTCAGTCGCAGTGATGGGGGGGGGGGGGGGGTCAGGAGGAGGGTGGCGTTGAGGAGTTCTTCTGTAGTTTTGCTCCAGTTCCTTCGTGGTGGGCTGGGGCCAGTGTGAGTCCGGTGGTGGTGTTGAAGGTGAAGTGCACGCAGTGGTGGTCGGTCCAGGGCGGCTGCGTGGTGTGGTTGAAGTGTATATTTTATCCTCCTGCGAAGATGCGGTAGAGGGTGTGTCCTGCTCTGGGCGTGGAGGTGTTGACGAGCTGCTTCAGTTCGAGTTTGGAGAGGTTGTCGAGGAGGGTGGTGGAGTTGGGATTGCTGAGGTTGTCGAGGTGGAGATTCAGGTCTCCGGGTAGGATGTAGTCCGTGGAGGTGATGGCATGGGGTTCGACGAGGTCCGTGATGGCTGTTGTTGCCGGGGATCGGGGTCCCGGGATCTGTAGACGAGGGTGCCGCGTAGCGTGGTCCTGGGGAGATATGGATCTGGAAGTGGAGGTGTTCTGTGTTGGAGTGGGGGTTGCTTGTGTTGGAGTTGGAGGCAGGTCTTGTGTGCGATGGCGAGTCCTCCTCCTGGGCGGTTTGGGCGGTCCTTCCTCTGGTTTTTGTAGCCTTCGGGGATTGCGGTGGAGATGTCGGGCCGGAGTTGGTAGTCCAGGTTTCCGTGAAGAAGTCGAAGTTGGGTGTGAGGGTGTCGATCAGGTCCCAAATCTCTATGACATGTCTGTGGAGAGAGTGCACATTGAGGAGGATGCACATCAGGGCTTCGGTGGCCTAGGCGTCCCGTGAGCCTGCGGTGAACGTGGGGGCACTGTAGGTGGAGCAGGAGCGTTGGCAGTGTCTGCAGGAAAAAGGTCCGTGCGTGGTGTTTGGAGAGGAGCTCTGGCAGTCAGGGTGTCTTCCGGGGTTGAGAGCGAGGAGGGTGGCGGCGTCATATCGGCTGGCCAATGGGATCCAGGGTTCCTGGCGCTGGATGCGGTCATGGCCGGGCGCAGACGGGCTTGACTTTCGCGTGCCAGCGGCACTCCCACTGCGTGCGTCCGCTGCAGGGTAGGGATGCTCAGCTGGGATGCGGGAAAGGAGGCAGGGACAGTGAACAAAACAGTGTACAGTTAACCAATGAAAACCGTGCCACAAATTACAAAAAGGAATCGGGACACAATTGAAAAACAGAATTAAACAACAGAAATTGGGGCAGAATTAAACAACAGAAATCGGGGAGCAAGTAAGCAACGAAAAATGGTGCAGAGTAAAGCAGCCAAACGGGGCACAAATTAGCAACAAATATCGGAGCACAACTACACAAAATACCCAATCAAGGACAGCAGCCTCGGACACCCAGGCAGGGGGTTCAGCAGCAACGTCGGAGCATGGGAGCTGCCGGGGAGAGTGCAGGCCTGTGACCTCACCTTGTAATACACTTACTAAACCCTTTAGGACCAATAGGTTTGGTTTGCTAAACCCTCTAGCTCCACCCTGGGAAGCTTGGCTCTGAGCAGCAAGGTTCACACATAGGAACAAGTGTGAAGTATTTAAACAGCACCAAAACAAGAAGAAATACATGAGACACTCAAGAAACCTGACACAAATCTATAACCAGCATTGGCATAGCCAATAGGTCTCGCCTTTGGGACCTTATGTGTTTAGCCAGAACTTTTGGCTATGTTGTAGAGCATTGTGGCTGCTGTGCATTATGTTGATGTGTAATTATGTGGCACTGAGTGGTATTTGGAGTGTCCCCCAGGGCAGCAGAAACTCTTCTGTAAATCCCTCCTGGAATCAACTTCCTCTCTCTCCTGCTTGCTCCCTAATTTCACGATCCTAGGAGATTTAAACCTCCATTTCGACGACCCACTGGTGAACACAGCTTCAGAGTTAAAAAAAGACCTAGGCGCCCTCGATCTCCACTTGATAAATAGTCTGCCCACGCACTCCAAGGGCCACCTACTAGATCCATTTTTTACCAACATGGCGAGCCTAGCAGCGAGTACCCCCCTCCCGGTCCCCTGGTCTGACCACCTTGTGGTCCCGTTCAAGATGCTACTGCCATCGGAAACACCGGCTAAAGCTCCTCCCCAAGAACCAGCTCGACCGTGGCATAAACTCGACATAACTTCCTGGACTCAAGCACTCATCTCTACTACCCCGAGTCTTGACCCAGATCCTTCCAGAGCCGATACCCAACTCTGTGGTTGGATCAACCAATCCCTCGATAACATCCTCCCAGTCAAACACCTCCCCAGGAAAAAGGGTACTCCCAAGTCCCCCTGGTACACGCAGGAACTGCGTGGACTAAGAAAACGATGTAAAAAGCTTGAACGCCGCTGGAGAAGAGATTGGGCCACCGAAAGTAAGAACGAGTACAGGACTGCCCTCAGACAATATAAAACCTGCATAAAAGATACTCAGGCTTCTTTTTTTGAAAACAAAATCTTAGCGGCTGCCAACTCGGCGAAAGAAACGTATCACATAGCTCGCCTCCTGACCAAAACCCCAGTCCCCCCTCCCATGCCAGACCCGTCAGGCATGAGATGTAATCAGCTAGCTGAGTTTTTCTCCACAAAAATCCTTAACATTCTAAACTCACTCCCCCCGCCATCTCCCCTTTAACCCCTACCACCCCCCTCCCTGGTTCAATAGCCCCTTGCCTCCAAACCTTCGATCAGATTACCATCGAACTCTGCTCGTCCACTCTGCAGTCAGTTAAGAGTGGGGCTCCTTCGGACCCAGCCCCTACGAGCAAACTCAAACTGGTTGCTCCTACGATTGTCCCTTCCATCACCTCTCTCATCAACAACTCACTGGCAAAGGGCATAGTCCCAGACAACTGGAAAAAAGCCACAGTCAGGGCACTATTAAAAAACCCCCACCTGGATCCCCTGGACCCTTCAAACTTCAGACCCATCTCCCTCCTCCCCACCATCAGCAAGGTTGCCGAGCGTATCGTCAACCACCAACTGTCTCTCTTCTTAGAGTCCAACAATCTTCTGCGCCCCTCTCAGACAGGGTTCAGACCAGGACAGGGAACAGACACTGCCCTTCTCGCCGTGGTCGAGGAGGCAAGAACCATCATAGATCGAGGAGGATCAGTGGCAGTGATCCTCCTCGATCTGAGTGCTGCCTTCGATACGGTGGACCATGCGATCCTCATCCATCGGCTCAGCATGGTAGGGGTGTCCGGCACTGCCCTGTCCTGGATCAAGTCCTTCCTGGAAGGGAGAACATTCCAAGTGTCTGATGGCACAGTCCAGTCAAAAGCACTCCCGCTCCAGTGTGGGGTCCCCCAGGGCTCATCCCTGAGCCCCACACTTTTTAACGTATACATGTCCCCGCTAGAAGACATCACATCACCATTCTGCATAAAAACAGTTATGTATGCCGATGACACACAACTAGTGGTGTCCGTCAACCAATCAAAAAAATGCCTAGACAATCTAGCAGCCTGCCTGGAAAAAATCTCCCAGTGGATGTGCGATTCTCGCCTGAAGCTAAACGGGGAGAAGTCCGAGATCCTCCTCCTGGGCAACCCCCGTAATCTACCGGCCTCCCTCAACTGGCCAGACTGTATGGGCCCTTCTCCCACTCCTAAAACAGAAGTTAAGAGTCTTGGCATCTGGCTAGACCAAGACCTTAGCTTCAAATCTCAGGCCAGGAAAACGGCAGGTACATGCATTGGCCTCATCGAAACAGCGAGGAAGGTCTTCCATCTTCTCCCTTTCCAATCTAGGAAGCTGCTCATGCAAGGTCTAGTAAACTCCAGATTGGACTATGGGAACGCCCTCTACTTGGGAGCCCCCGCCTCGGTCACCCATAGACTACAATGTGCTCAAAACGCGGCGGCCAGAATCCTAACTGGGACCGAGTCAAAATGCTCTGCGAAACCAGCCCTTAAAAGCTTGCACTGGCTTCCAGTGAAACAAAGGATCATCTTCAAGACCCTCTGCATCTCACACAAGATAATGCACGGCAGAGGTCCACCGGTATTGAGCACTTTCGTCAAACCCCATCAGTCCAACAGGCAACTGAGATCAGACGCCCTCTCCCTGGCCAGTACCCCCAGAATCCACAAGACCCGTTCTGGAGGAAGATTGTTCTCCTACAACGCCCCAAAACTATGGAATTCCTTGCCAATCTCCCTCCGTAGAGAACCCAACCTACTGGCCTTCCGAAGACAACTCAAAACATGGCTATTCCCTTAGCTCTCCCCCCCTTTGGATACACAGGTCGAGCAACAGCGCTGGGATGCCCTAGGGTAGCTACGCGCTTTATAAATCCGCTAAATAAATAAATAAATAAATAAATATGTTGTATTGAGTGCAGTGTAATTATGTAGCATATAATTATGTGGCACTGAGTGGTATTGAGTAGAGTGTATGTTGCATTCAGTAGAGTGTAATTATGTGGCATTTAATTGTGTGACTAAGTGCTATTATTTGGAGTGTTTGTTGCATTAAGCGCAGTGTATTTATGTAGCATATAATTATGTGACACTGAGTGGTATTGTGTGGAGTGTATGTTCCATTCAGTAGAGTGTAATGCACTGTGTGAGGGGGTGAGAGCTTCCACCGTTCACCCCGGCGTGCTGCTCTGGGGCTCCGGGCAGGTGTGTCGTGTAAGGAGGCTGTGTGCAGGGAAGGAGTGTCACAGTCCCCGCGTCAGGGGCGGGGACATGGGGTCGTGGTGAACGGAAAGTGGCGGTTCTGTGATTTTCTCAATATTTTGAGGGTTTTTACTAAGCACCAATCACCACCTTTATATGGGTGGCTATTTAGATAGTACACATCAAACGGTCTTTTGGCGCTTACCATATTGATGTCACTATCGCACAAGTTACTACTTGTGTAATGATATATCTGTAAGAGACATTAGTTAGTGATACATTCCCTACTTTAGAATATCCCCAGGCATCAGACTGGATCCGGAAAGTTTCGCTTAGCAGTACCCCTGCGTGTCAGTAGGTGGAGTCGCGCGGCTCCGCGTCAGTCGCTGGCGTCGTATGCGCAGAGATGACTTCACGGAGACTTCTTAGGCGCCACCCATGAGCGCAGACGTCAGTTCGGTACACGACTTTCCGCGCCAAAACGCAGAGCCATGCAAGAAACCGACCATTGGTGCATAAAACTAGGGCCCTAAAAGGGGATGATCTTAACCCTAGTAATCAGTTCGCAGAACGGAGAGGATGGGCATGGCGGTAAGGAATCTATCACTAACTAATGTCTCTTACAGGTATATCATTACACAAGTAGTAACTTGTCCATCTGAAAGAGACACGTTAGTGATAGATTTCTTACCTTAGAATAGATACCCCAGCAATACCAACCCAGGTGGTGGGCCTGCGAACAAGATTACACCAGAAAGTCACAGAGCACTGAACGGCCAAAGATGCGGTCTCTCCGGACCCGACTGTCAAGGCAGTAGTGTTTGGTAAATGTGTGCAGCGAGGCCCACGTAGCTGCCTGACAAATGTCCTGCAAGGGAACGCTGTGTCCCAAGGCAGTAGTGGCTGCAGTTGCCCTGGTGGAATGGGCACGCAGCCCCACAGGAGGCCCCTTCTTGGCCAAGGAGTAACATGCTTTAATGCACAGAACGACCCACCGGGAGATGGTCCGTTTGTGCACAGCCCGACCTTTTTTGGCGCCCACGTAGCCAACAAAGAGCTGATCGTCCAACCGTAACTGCTGTGTATGCTGCAGATATAATGCTAGCGCACGTTTACGGTCCAGACTGTGGAGCCTCTCCTCTTCCCTGGAAGGATGCGGAGGCGGAAAGAAGATGGGCAAAGTGATGGTCTGCCCGATGTGAAAGGGCGTGACAACCTTTAGCAAGAAAGAAGGACGGGTCCTCAGAACCACCTTGTCCGGATGAACAGAAAGGAAAGGAGGGTTGGAAGAAAGAGCCTGGAGCTCACTCACTCTCCTGGCAGAGGTGATAGCTACTAGGAAAGCCGTCTTTAAGGTGAGAAGACGTAAGGGACATTTATGAAGGGGCTCAAAAGGAGCGCAAATCAGAAAGGTCAAGACAAGATTCAAGTCCCGCTTAGGCATTATGAAGGGCACAGGTGGGAACGTAGGCGTAATGCCTTTTAGGAAACGGTTAACAACCGGGGACTAAAAAAAATAGAAGGCTGATCTGGATGCCGCATAAAGGCGGAGATGGCAGAAAGATAACCTTTGATAGTGCCCAAAGCAGAGCCCTACTGGGCCAAAGAGAGAAGGAACAGAAGAACCTCAGAAAGAGGGGCAGAAGGGAGATCCACAGCCTTCGCTGTGCACCATGCCACAAACCTGTTCCACCTGCAGGCGTACACAGTCTTGGTGGAGGGACGTCTGGCAGCCAAAATGACATCACAGACTTCGGAGGGAAGATCAAAAGGTGTGTTAACTGTCGCAGCTCAATCTCCACGCATGGAGGTGGAGATTGGACAGGTTTGGGTGGAGGACCATCCCCTGCTGCTGCGACAGGAGATCCTCCCGAAGAGGCAGACGGATCGGGGGCTCGATGCTCATACTGAGTAGCTCGTGATACCATACCCTCCGAGCCCAGTCCAGAGCCACAAGAATGACCTGGGCCCAGTCTCTCCTGATCTTCTTCAGCACTCTGGGCAGAAGTGGAATAGGCGGAAAGGTGTACAACAGACTGCAACTCCACTCGCGACGAGCGAGAGCTGCCTTGGAAACTCCAACGCGCAGAACTGATGACATTGCACGTTCTCTTCGGTGGCGAATAGATCTAACCAAGGCTCCCCCCACTGCAGAAAGAGACCTTGCGCCACGTTCAAGTTCAGATGCCATTCGTGATCCATCATGCACCGGCAGCTGAGTTCGTCGGCGCAGGTGTTCAGAGAACCTGTAAGGTGTTAAACCACCAAGGTAATGCCTTGATGTTCCAGCCAAGTCCAGAGGCGCAGAGCCTCTTGACATAGGGTTCAGGACCCCACACCGCCCTGTTTGGTGCAATATCACATGGCGGTGGCGTTGTCCGTGAACACCTGCACTAAACTCACCCGGACAGAGGGAAGGAATGCCTTCAGTGCAAGTCGGATCGCCCGCAGCTCCAGAAGGTTGATATGGAGCCGGGACTCCGCCGGAGACCAGAGGCCTTTGATCTCTGCCTCTCCCAAGTGGCCTCCCCATCCCAGGAGGGATGCATCCGTCACCCCTGTGCGCTCCGGTTGGAGAAGGAGAGGGATCTGCCATTGACCTAATCGCGATTCGTGAGCCACCACTGCAATTGTTGTGCAGTGTCTTCCATTAATGGAGAACCCCAGCAAATGCAGGAGGTTGGCCATAGTCTGGAGGTGGGTGTCCACTGCCTGGGGCGATCCCGCCTTCAACAACCAGTCATCGGGGTAGGGGAGGACTGATACCCCTGACCTGCGCAAATGAGCTGCGACCACCGCCATCACTTTCGTGAACACCCAAGGGGCGCTGGTAAGGCCGAAGGGGAGCATGGCAAATTGAAAATGCTCCCGGCCTACCGTGAACCGCAGGTAGCGCCGGTGGGCTGGCACGACAGGAATATGAAAATAAGCGTCCTGCAAGTCCAACACCACCATCCAGTCTCCAGGGTCCAGGGCAGTCAGGACCAGAGTCAGCATCTTGAACTTCTCCTTCCGGAGGAAGCGATTGACGTCCCGGAGGTCCAAGATGGGGCGCAAGCCCAGGCGTTCAGAGAACCTGTAAGAAAGTAGGGGGAATACCAACCACTCCCTACTTCCTGACCGGGAACGTACTCGATGGCCCCCTTGGCCAGAAGGGCCGTGACTTCCTGACGGAGAAGAGCCAAATGATCCCCCGACATGCGGTGGTACCGAGGCAACATGGCTGGAGGGGAGGACAGAAAGGGGCGCGAGTAACAGTGGCAGATTATCTGCAGCACCCACTTGTCCGATGTAATTTCGCGCCAGTGGTGGAGGTGGTGGCTAGCACTGCCACCCACTGGCGTGGGGTGCTCCCTGAAGCACGGATTAGGAAGGCCTAGAGGCGGCAGCAGCGGGGGTAGAGATGGAGTGAGTCGCGCGCTGGTTGCCAGACTCGCCCCTGCAGAATCCACGGCCGCGCTGAGGCTGGTTCTGCACAGGCTTGTTGGAGGGGCGTGCCTGAATGCCCCTGCCCTGGCCACGAAAGGAACGAAACCCAGGCATGGTAGGGTTCTTGTAGAAAGACCCAACATCTTGGCCGTAGCCCGAGAGTCCTTAAAGCGCTCCAGGGCATGATCGGCCTTATCGCCAAAGAGGTGGGAGCCATCAAAGGGCATGTCCATGAGCAAGCCCTGGACATCGTGCGAGAACCCAGTTGAACGCAACCAGGCGTGGCGCCGCAACACCACCGTCCTGGAAACTGCCCTGCCCAGGGAATCAGCGGTATCCAAACCGCACCGATGGCAAATTTTGCCGCATCCTTACCTTCTGCAATCGCTTGAAAAACGACAGCCTGGACCTCCTCAGAACACTGAGGCAAGACCTGGGCCACAGAATCCCACACTGCGTGGGAGTAACAGCCCAACAAGCAGGCGGTGTTAACCGACCGCAGCCCCAAGCTGGCTGAGGAGAACAACCTCTTGCCAAATTGATCCAGCCTTTTAGAGTCCTTGTCCGGCAGAGCCGCGGGGAAGGCACTCTGTGACGTCGAAGCCTGAATGACCAGGCTCCCAGGCGTGGGGTGAGTGGTCAGGAAGCCGGGATCACCAGGCGCCGGGCGATAATGCCTAGCGACGTTTTTATCCACCAGCGCCCCCGTGGCCTGCCTCAACCGAGTGCCCAAGAGGACTTCGGTGAGGGCCTCATTGAAAGGGAGCAGCGGCTCTGACGACGCAGACGCCATCTGAAGCACCTCAGTAAGGAGGTTGGTCTTGAGGGCCACCATAGGGAGGTCGAGATGGAGAGCCTCCGCCGCCCGACGTAGCACCACGGTGTAGGAAACGCCCTCCTCCAGAGTAGGTGGAGAGGCAAAGACCCCAGACACATCCAGTTCGCCCGCATCTTCAAGGTCGTCCACTCAATCTTGCTTGGAGTGTCACTGCTGAGCAAGAGGGTCCTCGGACCCGTCCCAGTCTTCGTCCGGCTCCGTCATAGAGGGGGCCGGTCGAGGCAGCAGGGCAGGAGCCGGAGAAGGGACAAACGGCGCAGAGAACGGCGCCGGCCAGGGCCGGGCCAGAGCCGTTTCCCAATTCGGATCCCAGGCCGGAACAAAATGGTTCAGGAACCGGGGCAGGGGTGGGATGAACGGCACCCAGTGCGGCGCTGAGGGTGGCGCCGGGGGGCGGAGCTGAGGGTGGCGCCGGGGCCGGAGCTGGCGGCGCTACAGCTCGTTGTGTCTGGGCCAGAGCCAGTGGCGCAGGATCCTGTGGTGCCGGGGCCGGAGCTGGTGGCGGCGCCGCCTGGCCAGCAGGATCTGTACATGGGACCGTGGGTCCCGAAGGCGCTCCAGCGGGAGCCCGGGGTCTGTAAAGGCGGTCCAAGGCAGTAAGAAACTGTTGCATCTGTTCGGGAGTCACCGACGGACCCGGGTATAGCGGGTAGGCCGTGGGATTCCCCAGCTCCAGGGAGCTAAAAGGGCGGAGCCCCTGTCCCCCTCCGGGGAGCGACGGGGGGACGTCGGAGAGCAAACACGCTTCTTCGACTTCTTTTTATGACGTCGCTTACCGGAATCCGAAGTTGAAGACTTAGAGCCCTAGGAGCGACAGCTCCGGTCCCGCGAGCGGTCTCGTGAACGGCCCCTAGACTCTGAGCAGTGGTGAGAGGAATGCCGGGCCTCTAGCAACTTCCGGTGCCGCTCCCGCAGGGCCTTTGAGGCCATGTCTGAACAGTCTTGGGAGTCATAGCTAGGCAGAGGCACACATCGTGGGGGTCCGCCACCGACATGTTATGGTGACACAACCCACAAAACTTAAAGCCGGGCATCCCTATGTGCACCAGGAGACAGAAGAGGAAACAAAGCCTCAAAAGAGTAGTAAAAAAATGACCGAGGTATGTGCTCAATCCGGATATGCGCTTTTGGCGCGGAAAAAGAAAGAACTGACGTCAGCGCGCATGGGTGGCGCCTAAGTAGTCTCCGTAATGTAATCTCGGCGCATTCGACGCCAGCGACGGGCGCGGAGCCGCACGATACCACCTACGGATGCGCAGGGGTACTGCTAAGCAAAACTTTCCGGATCCAGTCTGACGCCTGGGGATATTCTAAGGTAAGGAATCTATCACTAATGTGTCTCTTTCAGATGACCATGTTACTGGTGTCAATTTTACCAAACACCTGAAAATAAAAGACTGAGTATGCCTGGCTGGCACAACCAGCTGAGCAACTTCAGTACGGTAAAATGACTAACACAAGAATCGGATGCATATAAGGAGCATTTATAGAATTTATCCATGTGTGATCTCCTATTCTGAGGGTGGGGTTTCTATGGAATGGGTGAGCTTGAAGGAGCACAGGAGATAGCAGCATGGTGCATGTGTTCAGCGTGTGTGGGGGGTGCGCGTGTATAGAGGGGCGTGGTGCATGCTGTGTGGGGGTTTGCAACCATGTGGGGGCATGGGGTTTCTCTGTAGAGACTGGCGAGACAATGTCTGTGTGCGCTGGGGGGACGCGGGGTGGTGTCTATTGTGGAGGTGTGAGGGTTGTTTGGGTGCAGGTGTGTGAAAGACATTATGTGTGGAGGTAGGAGTGATTTATGTGTTTTTGTAATAAGCTAGTCGTGAAGGAGGGCGGTTGTGCATGTTTCTGTGGGGGTATGCGAGAAGGATAGCTGTTGGGTTGGGTGCGATGGCCAGGTTGTGTGTGTATTTCTGTGTGAATACGCGTGCCATGTCTTTGCGAGTGGCAATCAGTATACGAGGAGGGACGTGTGACGTGTGTTATTGTGCAGGAGAAGGGGGGTGTGGGGTGGGTATGTTTCTGTGGGGATGGGGCAGATGTTTGTTGGGTTGCAGATGTGGGATGTGTGTGGGGTAAAGGAAGGTATGTGTGTGGGGTAAAGGAAGGTATGTGTGTGGGGTAAAGGAAGGTATGTGTGTGGGGTAAAAGAAGGTCTGTGTGTGTGTGTGTGTGTAGCACACACCCCCAACGTCTACTGAGTTGCTCTCAGGATCGCCTGAAGAATATATTTTATATATTATCTATATATATTATATCAAGTCTAATTTTGGAGCACGCGTTGTTTGCACCTCAGCCAACAATGACGAATCAATCGCTGCTTATTTCAATCTCTTCATATGTAGGCAATAAAACCAGCCAGGAAAGCGAAGTTGGTGAAAAGAGGCCGCAGCTGTTTCTCTCGGAGTGAGCAAGTGTGATTTAAACACCTGCGCCCTCTCGCCTGCACGTCACACATAGTGCACTGCTTGCCTGGGGTGATGGAGGGGGGCGACTTCTCTGCACAGCCCCAGATGGGGCCATGCTAGGCCGATAGGGCATGTGTATGTGGGTACAAGACTCGTCTGTCGGTGACCTTCAGGGAGGGTATGTGTAGCGAACCCTCAGTCCCCAAGTGGTCTGTGAGTTGAGGGCGCGTGGGCACACTGGGTGGGCCTGGCAGTCTTCACTCTGTGACTCAGCGCTCTGAAACTGTCTAATTCCGACATGTGGTGCTCTGTAACACTCCATAGCTGGAGACATGTACGGTACATACGCTAAGAACATGTATGGATGTATGTGCCAGTTCTTGAGTCTGTGAACACATTGCCCAGTGGATTCTATGCACAGGGCACCACAGACGTGCTGCGTTTGTTTGGGTACTTGGGGGGGCACAGCTCAAGTGGGGGGATCCCCACGCATCATTGGCTAGGACCCTGGGCTGCAGCCTGCTTTCAAGGTGCTGGCGGAGAGGTCCGAAGTAACATGGAACCCCCTAAACGTGCCCTCACACAAAACCCTGGGAGCGCGGCTCGGCTTCTCATTCACAGCAGCAGATACTGGGGAGGGGTGGAGGGCCGCGTGCTGTTGGTCAGGAGATATGGGGGCGAGGGCATGGCAGATGCAGGTCGGGGGGGGGGGATAGAGGGCTCCGGCTGGACGTGCATGGGGGGAAGGAAATGTGGTTGAATTGGAAACGGGAGAGACAGGTGCAGGCCCGAGAAGGGCTTTGTTCTATAATGAGTGGGTGGAATGGACAGAGGCTGGCCCTGGGCGGTGAGCCTGCCATAAATATTTTTTTTATTTGTTTGAGTTTTATATAGCGTTGGCTAGACCCGGAGGTCTCAGAGCGCTTACATAGGGTTCCACTAAGTTACAAAATTACATTAGTTACCAGTTACATCAGTTACTAGAATAACATTTCAAGAGCGTAAAGACTAGATAAATGGAGCTTATAAGGGAGAGGGGTAGGGTAAAGTGGTAGGAGGAAATAAGGTGGAGAGACTAGGGAGAGTCTGCCCAAAGTCCGGCTGGGTAGGTGACGGCTGAGGGGGAAGTCCACAGCCCATCTCCTCTATAGCTATCAGGTAGCTCCACCGGGCATCGGCCAAATAGCTAGGTCTCTCTCTGGATATTTCCCCTCCAATCTGGAATATTCCAACACATAATCCCGGTTTTCTCTTTATTTAATATCCTGAAAAAGCTCCATATTCCTCCGCTAATAGCTCCACCCTAGGAATTGTAACAGATGGTTCTGCTGTATAGATTATGAGGTCGTCCGCATATAACACAATTTTCTTTTTATATACTCCTGTACAGAAAGCTATAACCTGTTCATCCTGATGTAGGATCTGGGCAAATGGATATATATATATATATATATATATATACAGTAATCTTCTCGCCGAAAGGAAGAAGCAAGATCCCTGGGGAAACAGTTGAAGGCATTTATTCAGGAAATAGTGGCGGATGCATTTCTGGCTGTTGATATGCCGTCGTCAGCGCCTCCAGCCTTCACAAGTAATGCAGCACACCGTAGACTTGGGTCCGCCCTTTTGTAGGACTTGTTGTTGCAAGTCAGCTCCACCCCCTGATGATCCACGTAGCACACCTGTGCAGCAGTCCATATGTAAGTGATGGAGCGAGATAGAAAACAAAATTTTGTTTAAACTCGCAAAGTCACATTTCCATAACATGAATAATAATATTAATAATTTATGATGTATCGTGTTAATACAACCTAGATTAAACTTTACACATGGGGGGACTAACATGTGTGCTCATAAACGTGCATAAATGTTGCATCTTTTTGTTCGTGCAAAATAATAAAATAATTTGTTGTTTTCGTTTTTGTCATTACTAACTGCAGCAAACTTAAAAGAAGCATGTGCTTATTTTGCTTTTCCTTGTCTATGTGATGTCAATTCTACTATTCTAGGTGCACATAAGTCTCATGGATTAATGAAGACTGGTAGATATAAACGCTGCTTTATTTGTTTGCATTTGCTAGGTAACATTAGACTAATCGGGAGGGTTAATTAATTAGTAAACTTAGGGTGGATACAGAATCAACATTATTTCTTACATTAATACTTTTCTTGTGTTTGTTTTATACTAGAAAGCATAAATTGCCTGCTTTTGGGCCTAGTTTGCTCGAGTTTGCTAAAAGCTGAATTTTACTTCTGCACAAGTCACGAGAAGCCCATTCTGAAAAAGTGTTCGTCAAAGCTGCATTCACAAAGCAAAAAACTGATGTGCTGTCATCATTCTGTCGGACGTGGCCAAGGTCGGATATGTGATAAAGGACAATTTTGTCAGCTCTAACTTGGCATCCGCGGAAATAAAATGAACACTGTGAGAATATTGATTTACAATTGTTGCAAACCAAGGAAGCTCCTGGTTGCATTCGGAAAAGGACAATGGTCTTTAAGAAACGTGACCTAATGGAACTTTTGAAATGTGGGTGACATGTCACTTGTCACTCTCAGCCAATGGGACTTCGAGGATTTTTGAAAACTTTCCTTCGCTTAGTTTAGCTAGCATAGAAAGGTATAAAAAGTCATGCCCTTAGGGATGGGCTGGCTGCTGCTTTCTGACTTTCCGATGAGGGTGAACTACTGCTGGACTTTGCGTGGAGCACGTAAGAATCCTCATTGAACTTTACTTTATTTCCATTTATTTAGCTTAGCTAGGGACTTAGGTTTTAGAAATGCTAAACTGCTAAAATCATACTTAAACTTTGAGTTTCTAACTTAAACTGTAATTTTCTTATGAAGATTTTCAAACATGTTTACTTTAATGCTAATAAAAATGCATTTATAAAATTACAATTTGAAATACCATAATTTAGTAAATAAAATCTTACTTTTGACAAACAAGCTGGTCTTGGTTATTCAGAAGTGCAGGTTACTATTAGCTAGATCCCATTGCCAATGGTGGTCGTTTAAATGATTAGGATTTGTTCTAATGATAATATTCTTTCCGCAAATGTATATATTTGTATATAATTTGTAAATAAGGTGTACATAGATTTAATCTGACCACCTGATTCAGTAGGCCCAAATATGTCATATTTCTAAATGGGTCCATAAATTAGTATAGTATTTTGTTTATAGGCTATGAAGTAGGGTAGCGTTGTTTATGATATATTTTCTATAGGCCGCTGGATCAATTCTCTGGTAGCAGAGGATGGTAGCAGAAATTGATGGTTGCTAAGGGTAACCAAGGTAAAATGTTGGTTGCTAAGGGTTACTAAAGTGTTATGGTATGGAAATAGGATCGATGTTTTAACACATGTTGAGTTCGTTTTTCGTGCTATTTGTAAGCTATACCGGTATAGATTGTGTGGCGAGAAATTAGTCACGCAAGCCATCTGTTCTGTTTGCAGTGATATCGTCGAGTATCACAAGAGGTACCGCCGTGTACCATAGTGTTGTCGCCGCGCAGCACAGTGTTAGGGCTAGGTGTGAATCTCGTAAAGTGAGGGTTTTCTAAGAAATTAGAGCAGCATGAGAATAGGGACAAAGCGCCTTCCATAAAACTCACTGTGATAAGAGTATTAGTTATATCCGAGCTTGAGTGAAGGGCAGAGTAACGTCGGTGCATGATTATCTATAAACAGGTTAGAGTCCTGTAGGGGTACATGTTTTATATCTATAAACAGGTTAGAGTCCTGTACGGATAACGTCTTTATTTTGCTAACGGTGCATGATTTCTATAAACAGGTGAGAGTCCTGTACGGATTTCATGTGTGTTCGAAATTAGGGAATTTTCCGTGTGAAAGTGCGAATTTGAATTGTAATTTATGTTCAAGTGGAACTCTTAGAACTGTCACTTCGCGGTGCGTTCAGAGGAAAACGAGTTCATAATTTTACGTGTTAGAAGGGTGGGGTAAGAGTTACTCTACCGACGATTGAAAATTATCCTTAGTGTGAATAGCGCCGACTATTCCGAAGTGTGGATACTTGAATGTATGTAAACTATCCTAAATAGTGAAACGAACAGATGAGTCTTTATTGTCATTGTTTAAGAATTAATTTACACTGAAAAGTGCCCTTAAAATGGCGCTGTGAAAAGATTTTGTGAAGGAGGGGTAAGCGCTAGGAGTGAGAAGCGAGAAACCGCAGCTGCTGTGTACGTCACAGAGCCGCGCTGGGATTGGGTGACCTACGTCACAAGCTATACTCTGATTGGCTCTTGAGTCTCCGACGACCTGTAAGCTGATTGGTCCTTCAGAAAAACTCCATTTTTATTCGTTGAGCAGGAAATTGACATAGCTCAACTGTCATTGGCTTGTTGGTGTGTTTCGCGCACGGATTGGTTGCTTTGCGGAACATCCCGGAAATATTTTACGAACGATTTTGCGAATTAAATTTAACTTTTAAAAATGAGTTATCATTTTAAACATGTTGAAAAAAAGCCAACATTATTTCAGAAACTTAAAAATTTATTTTCACCCGACAAGAAAATTGAAACGCGAGGTGGTAAATTACTTCATAAGTATAAAACACCTGCAGCGTACATGGAAGGTGAATATGGATATCATACTGTTTTATGGTTTGATAGCTGGAAACGCTATACAAAGAACGACGGTGTTTTAACATGGCCTGATGATGGTTCATTTAATGTAAAAGTCTTGAGAAATTTACGAGAGAAAATGAATGCTCTTACTCCAAAACCGAGACCAACTCAATTTGAAGCTTTAGTTGAGTGGGAAGATGAGATGTATCAATTACAAAGAGAAGCTAGTGGAATTAAAAGACCTACTAAAACTCCACCTTGGAGAAGAGAAACTCATGAAGATAGATTGCGAATGTGGAGGCAGGGAAACATGAGTGAAGGATTGTATTTAATTCAGGAAATGGTCATGGGTACTCCTGCTGGGAAATCTATAGAAAGCAAATCTGAAGATGCAGTTATGGAGGAAATATACACTACAGCTAGAAAGAATCAACCTTTAAGACCTCCTAGATCATGGTCTACTCCGGTGGTTTCTACTGAAACTTCACCGAGTGCACCTCCAATTAGTGAAGCTCCAAAACTTTATCCAAATAATTGTGAAATTATCGAAACTCCAAGAAGACCAGAATTTGATAATGTTCGAAATGAAGGTAGATATTTTGCAATGACTCCAAGAGCAAGGGAAGCTCCAAAAGACTACACAAGGGAAACAAGAAACGTTGAGGCTGTTGATTCTGCTGAATATTTTAAATCTAAAGAAGAATTAATTAAACGAATGACAAAAAGCATGGAAGCTGTGACAGTTCCAGTAACGATTGGTCCTGTTCAGCCTGTATTCGACCAAAGAGAATCAAACAAAACAGGGTTAACTATTCCTTTAAATGCAGAAATTCAAAAGGCTGCTGAAAAATTTTACTCAGACATATCCGAAATAAACTCTTCGAGATCGAGAATGCCAGATTTAACCTTTAATGAGGATTTATCTCCAAAAACACCAATGGGTGCTATTTCAGATGTAGGGAGTCCTGAAGTTAGGGTAACTACTCCAAAACTTGATGTGGCTAAATTAAAAGCAAATATCGAAGAATTAATAATTGGAACAATTGGTCCAGATAGTTTAAACTATTACCGAGATGATGAACTACTGTTCATTTGTAAAAGTATACAGTGGAAAACTAAAAATAAATATGATCAATTAGAAGATCTAGCAGCGGAACTTGAAATCGATGTGAGTAAACAAAAGAATTTTGCAAAACATTACAGATTAGACTTTTCGGAAAGTGACATTGAGAGTTTGAACTCAATGGGAAGAATAGTGCATATAAAAGATTTGATTGTTTACATCAAAAAGCTGGGAGAACTGAATAAGTGGAGAGTAAAATGGACGAAAAAGAAGGAAGATGAAAGATTGGAAAAATTGTCAAAACAATTTCCAATGAGAGAGATTGCAGGTGGAGGATATGTTCATGTCCCTTGGTCAAGACAGGACATACTACTATTCACAAATGATTTTCCAAAATTGAGAGAAAAACCGGTAGAATGGTATAGACAAGTGGATAGATTTATCAAAGTGTCAAAAGTTCTGTGGATTGATTTAGATGGATTTTTCGACATTGTCGTACCATCAGATCTTTGGACAGAATGTAAAATATCAATAAGTTGGCCAAAAACAGAACCTGAACGAATCAAAGAAACAGGTGCCCCAAATCCTCTTGTAATGGATTTTTACGAAAAAGTGATCGTTTGGATGAAAAACAAAATTCCACCCAAAGAAGTTGATTGGGTTAAAATAGAAAGGACAAATCAGGAAACAAAAGAATCGGTTCATTCCTTTTATGAAAGGTTACTGTTAATATTTAAACAATACAGTGGCTATGAAAAATTAGATGAAAAGGACATGAGTCATTTTATCTATAGATTCGTTTATGGACTAAAACCTGAAATTGCAGACATGATCAGAAATAGCATTGTAGGATGGCAATCACTTTCTGTGGACGATATTCTGAGAAAAGCTAAGTATTGCAGTGATGAATTAGAGGTGAGACAAAAGAAGCTCAAGGAGAAAGCCATGTGGGCTCAGGTAAAGGTGGCTGAACAACAAATTGCCAGCATGGGTAATAAAAACACAAATTTTGTTCAAACTGGAAATACGAACCAGATACAAGGAAAGCTTAAAGGTAATATTTTTCCAAGAAAATTTAGCCCAAAGATTGAGGAGTTGAAACAAAGATTACCTTGTTTTAATTGTGGCGAAATTGGACATTGGAGAGACGAGTGTCCTAAACCTCCTAGAAACTTAAAGAATCCCTTATTAAATCCACAGATGCAGAATGGTGTTGACCTGCAGCAACAGCTACAGATACAACAAGGGTTAAACGAGTTAAACATTCAGCGACAGCAACAACAACAGGTGAATAACTGTCAGGATCAATTGCCACAACCACCATTTCCAAATTGTGGGGGAGTTCAAAAATATAATCCAAACGTGGGATTTCAGGGAAATGAACAGGTAATAAGACCGCAAAAACAGCAAAAGCAACAAAGGGTGCAAATGCAAAATGTTTCACAACAATTTTTGTTAACAGAAAGCCAAGACAGTGATTCTGATGATTATTGCTGACGGTGCCCGAGAGAGGAGGAAGAGTGTGTTGTTGGAGCCACTCTTGAGGTTGACCAGTCCGGTCCATTTGTAAACGGGAAAGTTAACGATGTAGACATCACTTTTCTAGTGGACACTGGTGCTACCCGTTCTACTGTTAGATCAGTGGAAATTGAAAACCTACCTCTCTCTGGGGATACCATCCAAGTTGTTGGAGTAAGCAATCAACAAATTAAAACGGATTTAACTGATCCAGTTCCAGTTGAAATTGGAAATTATAGAGACAAACACAGATTTGTGGTTTGTAATAGTAGTCCAGTAAATTTATTAGGCAGAGATATTCTGTGTAAAATGAATTGCAGAATATATTGTTCTCCTGATGGAGTTGAGTTACAAACAATGGAGGAAGATGGTTTATACAGAATGACAATGATGATGATGGAAGCAGAAGAAACAAAATTGTTTCCTGCATTTGAAGAGAAAGATTTGCCTGAAGAGCTCAAAGAAACAGTGAAAACTGATATATGGGATTTTACTGGGAACGAGATGGGTCTGATGAAAAACGTAGATCCAGTAAAAATTACATTGAAACAGGGAACAGAATTTCCTAACATTCCACAGTATAAAATGAAAGCAGAAACAATTGAAGGTATTACACCTATAATTGAAAAATTAATCAAACAAGGTGTATTAAAAGAAATGGAGAGTAGTCCTTGTAATTCACCAATTATGGGAGTTAAAAAGTCAAATGGAGCATTTAGAATCGTACAAGATTTGAGAAAGGTTAATCAAATCGTTGTTCCATGTTGTCCTGTGGTTCCAAATCCAGCAGTAATTCTGTACCAGATTCCACATGATGCTGAATGGTACACTGTCATTGATCTTTGCAATGCATTCTTTACTGTTCCCTTACACCCAGACAGTTATGAAATCTTTGCTTTCAGATTCCAAGGTAAGACCCTCGGATGGTCAAGAATCCCACAGGGCTATACAGAAAGTCCTTCAATCTTTAATGAGTTGTTAAAAAGATCTTTGGAAAACTTGGACTTACCAGGTAGGTCTACGTTAGTGCAGTATATTGACGATTTGTTGATAGCTGCAAAGACAAGAGAAAATTGTGTGACAGACACAATAATACTGTTAAATCGCCTTGCAGAAGAGGGACATAAAGTGTCTCCAGCAAAATTACAATTTTGCAAACAAGAAGTGAAATACCTTGGTCACAGAATTGCAAAGGGAAAAAGGCAAGTAACAGTTGAGAGAATTAAAATGATTCAAGCAATGCAACCTCCAAGAACACAAAGACAGGTCAGAATGTTCTTAGGAATGGTCGGTTACTGTCGACAATGGATAAGTGGATTTTCAGTAATTGCAAAACCACTACAGAGACTGACAAAGTCTGATGTAAAAGATCCAATTATTCTCAATGAAATTGAGATGGAATCTTTTGAGAATTTGAAAAAGAGCCTATGCCAAGCTCCTGCTTTAGGTATGCCGAATTATGAGAAAGATTTTGAACTGTATTGCAGCGAGAGAGAAGGATGTGCATTGTCTGTATTAATTCAGAGACATGGGAATTTAAAGAAACCTATTGCATACTTCTCTGCAGTTCTTGATCCCATTGCAAAAGCATTACCAGGTTGCTTAAAAGCAGTTGCAGCTACAAGTGTTAGTCTTGAACAGAGTGAAGGAATCATTATGGGATTTCCTGTGAAAGTTTTTGTGCCTCATTCAGTTGAAATATTGCTGACAAGAGGTAAAACTCAACATCTGACAAGCAGCAGATTGACAGAGTATGAGAAAATCATACTAGGAGCAGATAATGTTTCGATTTCAAGATGTTTGAATCTGAATCCTTCTACATTACTGCCTGATTCTGAGATCATTGATAACATCGAAACAGAACATGAATGTTTGGATGTTATGGAATTCTGCACGAAACCAAGACATGATATCAAAGATAGACCTCTATCTGAATCAGATTTTGTCTACTTTGTGGATGGCTCTTGTTTGAGATCAGAAGGAGGCGTCTTGAAAGCCTCATATTCAGTCTGTACAGTTAAAGAAGTTGAAGAAGCATCATGTCTTGAAGGAGTTCGATCAGCACAAGTGGCTGAATTGATTGCTTTAATTCGTGCTTGTGAAATATCAAAGGATATAAGAGTTACCATCATTACTGATAGTCAATATGGATATGGAGTTGTACATGATTATGGACAACTCTGGTCTCAGAGAGGCTATATGACATCAGCAGGATCTCCAATTAAAAATGCAATTTTCATTAGGAGATTAATTGAAGCAATACAATTGCCGAAAGAAATCGCAATTGTCAAGTGTGCAGCGCACACTAAAGGAGTTGATTATATTTCAAAAGGCAATGCATTTGCGGATGAAAAGGCAAAATACTGCGCAAGAAAAGGTTATTCATACAATCGGGAAAGAAGTAAAGAAACTGATTCAAATTCAATAATGCTAACAACAGTTGTAGAAACATGGAATGAGATTAGAGAATTACAAAATGAAGCAGATGATGAGGAAAAAGATCTGTGGTTAAGATCAGATTGTAGACCACGTGAAGAAGATGGAGTGTGGGTTTACAAAGATGGCAGAATAGTCTTACCAAATTGTTTAATTGCAGATATGGCCAGATTATATCATGGTCCAGCACATCTTGGAAGAGATTCTATGATTAGACTTTTCAGAGAAACTTGGTTCAATACTAAATTCAGAACAATTGCAGAATCTTTTTGTCAAAGGTGTTTATCTTGCCAACAAATGAATCCAAACAGAAAGTCATTGGTGGGGACAGGAATAATTGGTCGAGAGGGTGGTCCTTTTACCAGGTTACAGATGGATTTCATTGAAATGCCCTTACACAATTGCTTGAAATATGTTCTTGTAATCGTTTGTTTATTTTCAAGATGGGTAGAAGCATTTCCTACAAGACATTGTGATTCAATTACAGTAGCAAAACTACTGCTCAGAGAAATTATCCCAAGGTACGGTTTTCCAGTCACTATTGAGAGTGATGGAGGAAGCCATTTTGATAACAAACTAATGAAATTAATTTGTGAAGCTTTGAGCATTGAGCAGAAAATACACTGTGCATACAGACCAGAGGCATCTGGGGTAGTTGAACAGATTAATGGAACAATTAAAAACAGAATTGGAAAAATGTGTCTTGAAACAGGTGTAAAGTGGACAGATGCTCTTCCACTTGTTTTGATGTCATTAAGAAGTACACCAGATAAAAAGACAGGTTTGAGTCCTCATGAAATTTTAATGGGAAGAGTTATGAGGCAAGCTTTTGTACCTGTAGGTAAACTGTTGAGCATAAATGACAGTGCTATTTTGGATTACTGTAAAAGGTTATCTGATATAGTGACTTCTGTGTCTAATCAGGTGGGAACTGAAGCACAATCAAATGAGAAAGTTTTGACACATGACCTAAGACCTGGTGACTGGGTCAGAACGAAAGTACATCAGAGAAGAAATTGTCTGGCTCCTAGATGGCAGAAGCCTAGGCAAATAATTTTGATCACTACTAATGCTGTAAAATGCAAAGGATTGAAACGTTGGATTCATCCTAGTCATACTATTCCAGTACCAACTCCTGAAAGTTCTGATGTTGAAAGTGATACTACAGATGATTCTGATTCTGAAGCAGAAGATGAAATAAATCCAGATCCTGAAGATCGACAAGAAGGTCGACATCTGGAACCTGTATCTGTGAATGAAAATTCAACAAGAAAAAACTTGGAAATTATTGAAATAGATTCTGAAGGTGAAGAGAATCTGTTAAAAGGAAAGTTAACTGAGGATTCAGTTACTACTATTGAAGACAGAGAAGCGAAACAAAAAGAAGTTTCAGACCAGGAGAGTATCGAAAAGCAGAAAATAAACTCTGAAGTAAGGAATAGAAATCCAAAGTCTGGGAAGTTGGAGGTAATTGAAGAAGAAGAAGAAGACGAATTACCAAGTACCAGTATTGGAAAACAGAGAAGTGTTCCTGAAGGAGTAAAACTGCCGAATAGAGAAGTTCCTGAGTCAATTGAAATTTCAGACTACGAAACTGAAGAAAGTGACGTGGATGGTGCAAGTGAAAACAGAAAGAAAAGGGCTTGGAAGTCAGAATCAAATGTTTCTGAACCAAAGAAGAAATACGTGAGAAAAGCAGACTACTGGCCTGGTGGAAGATTGAGAGTCAGGTTGATCAAGAAACCTAAAGAGCAAGTTGAAGAAATCAGTAGTCAAAAGAGTCCTGGAAAGGAAGTGGGAGTTGGAAGGAAAATTGAAGTGGTGTCGAGAAAAGGAAAAAGAATAGTGAGACCAAACCAGAAATACAAGTCTCCTGAGTGGACTTATTTAGTAATTCCACCCGTTATTGACATTTATGGTAGTAGTGAAGAAGAAAACGAAATAGAGGAAATTAGTGACAATGATTGAAGTACAGAAATTTTAATTTGGCAAAAGGCTGAAGAAATTTTGTTAGCTGACATAAGGTCGAAGAAAAACTGTTTAGTTGAAGAAATCTTATGTATGACATAAGGTCGAAGAAAACTTGTTTAGGGTTTTAAAAATAAAATTATTTTAAAAGGGGGGTATAAATAGTTTAAGTCTTAGAAATTTTAAAATTAATTTTGTTTTTAATTTTGTGGCAAAACAAAAATTAACCAAAAATGCCTTATGTTAAGGAGAACACTTCAAAGTGTTCTGTTTTTAAGAGATGTTGTAAGATGACTCTGGTGTGTCTGCTCATTTTAATTCTGCTCTGGTTAGTTTTAGCTGTGATCATCCCATTAGAGATGAATAGAGAATTACACAAAGTTAACATGACAAGCAAAGCTTTAGTTAGTCAAACTAAACATAGTGCATCTGCTAAAGTTATTGATCATCAACCTAACTTTCATCAAGATAAATCTATTAGTGATTTTTCAAGTAATACATTCACAAAGCTTTTGAGTGAATATGTCAAGGTAATGGATGCAAAAGACTGCTATGTCTGCGTCAAGTTACCTGCTTCTGTTTCTGAGGGAGTGACATACAATATGCTTCCTCTCACATATGGTGTAACATGTAGTGTGTTAACTAGCTTATTTTATCAAACTGGACGCTTAGAATATTATTATTCAGATTTTGACGAGATTTTTGCGAATATAAAGATTGATGGTGCTTTAAATAAGCACAAGAAAGCGAAACAAATGAGAGAATTTTTCCTTGTTACTAACGAACTCACTTACGAGTATGCTTACAAGAATAATCTAACATGCAAATTGAGTGCTGAGGGAAAGAAATTTTTGAATATGGTTGAAGAGAGAAGAGCAATTTACAAAAGAAATGAATTAGTCAAGCAGACTAAATCAAAATTCTGGCAAAAAGAGGATGAGAAATTAAATGGCAAAATGCTTGAAAATGTTGCTATTCACATAGATAAACCAGTTAGTGGAAAGCTTTGCATTAGAAGAGATAATACACTTTTTGATAATTATTTTGTAGGTGCAAGTAACTGTGAAGATACTTATCAGATTTTGGGAGGTTGGGGATTCAAAGGTGGAAAAGATCCAATCTTCCCTGGGATTTATTTTGTTTGTGGTGACAAAGCCTACTACAACCTTCCAGACCATTGGTATGGAACTTGTTATGTGGGAATTGTTTTTCCTAAAGTGTTTCATGTTGATAGAGATTCAGAAGGATTGTTCAAAATTCATAATTATGTAAATAGAGTCAAAAGAGAAACTTTTACAGAAGTTCTGGGAGATATTTTTCAAGCTGTAATACCTTTTGTTGGTATAACCCTAAATGCAGGGAGAATTAGAAAATTGTCCACAATTGTTGACAGATTGTCAACAGACACAGCTGATGGATTCCAATTAGTGAATGTTGAAGTAGTTGCAATCAGATCTATGGTGATTCAAGATCGTCTTGCTTTAGACATACTCCTAGCAAAAGAGGGAGGAGTCTGTGGCATTTTACATGTACAACATTGTTGCACATATATACCTGATGAAAGTAAGAATATAGAGATGTACATTAAAAACATTACACAAATGCATTCAGAGATAATTCCTTTAGAAGAAGATGATTTTACAGAGAAACTTTCAAAAAGATTCCAAGCTATTAAAAATTGGTTTCATGATATTGGTAGTTCAATTCTTGGCAAGATTTTGGCACCATTGATTATAATAGTATTCATTTTTATTTTGACAAAAATAGGTTGTTTGTTGCATAAGAGAAAGAAGCAGTTGAAAGAAAAGAATCTATAAACTTAGAAAAGAAGAAGAAAGGGAGATCGAATTACAGGAGTTACATAGAGAGCGTTATGCTAATTCCAAAGATTATGCAGAAACAGATTTTTAGGATTATTGATACAATTGAATTTGAATCATTTTCTCGGAAATTTAAATTACAAAATTTTGGGTATTGGTGTGGTGATTTGTTAATCACCAGATGAGGGAGTTGATGGAGCGAGATAGAAAACAAAATTTTGTTTAAACTCGCAAAGTCACATTTCCATAACATGAATAATAATATTAATAATTTATGATGTATCGTGTTAATACAACCTAGATTAAACTTTACACATGGGGGGACTAACATGTGTGCTCATAAACGTGCATAAATGTTGCATCTTTTTGTTCGTGCAAAATAATAAAATAATTTGTTGTTTTCGTTTTTGTCATTACTAACTGCAGCAAACTTAAAAGAAGCATGTGCTTATTTTGCTTTTCCTTGTCTATGTGATGTCAATTCTACTATTCTAGGTGCACATAAGTCTCATGGATTAATGAAGACTGGTAGATATAAACGCTGCTTTATTTGTTTGCATTTGCTAGGTAACATTAGACTAATCGGGAGGGTTAATTAATTAGTAAACTTAGGGTGGATACAGAATCAACATTATTTCTTACATTAATACTTTTCTTGTGTTTGTTTTATACTAGAAAGCATAAATTGCCTGCTTTTGGGCCTAGTTTGCTCGAGTTTGCTAAAAGCTGAATTTTACTTCTGCACAAGTCACGAGAAGCCCATTCTGAAAAAGTGTTCGTCAAAGCTGCATTCACAAAGCAAAAAACTGATGTGCTGTCATCATTCTGTCGGACGTGGCCAAGGTCGGATATGTGATAAAGGACAATTTTGTCAGCTCTAACTTGGCATCCGCGGAAATAAAATGAACACTGTGAGAATATTGATTTACAATTGTTGCAAACCAAGGAAGCTCCTGGTTGCATTCGGAAAAGGACAATGGTCTTTAAGAAACGTGACCTAATGGAACTTTTGAAATGTGGGTGACATGTCACTTGTCACTCTCAGCCAATGGGACTTCGAGGATTTTTGAAAACTTTCCTTCGCTTAGTTTAGCTAGCATAGAAAGGTATAAAAAGTCATGCCCTTAGGGATGGGCTGGCTGCTGCTTTCTGACTTTCCGATGAGGGTGAACTACTGCTGGACTTTGCGTGGAGCACGTAAGAATCCTCATTGAACTTTACTTTATTTCCATTTATTTAGCTTAGCTAGGGACTTAGGTTTTAGAAATGCTAAACTGCTAAAATCATACTTAAACTTTGAGTTTCTAACTTAAACTGTAATTTTCTTATGAAGATTTTCAAACATGTTTACTTTAATGCTAATAAAAATGCATTTATAAAATTACAATTTGAAATACCATAATTTAGTAAATAAAATCTTACTTTTGACAAACAAGCTGGTCTTGGTTATTCAGAAGTGCAGGTTACTATTAGCTAGATCCCATTGCCAATGGTGGTCGTTTAAATGATTAGGATTTGTTCTAATGATAATATTCTTTCCGCAAATGTATATATTTGTATATAATTTGTAAATAAGGTGTACATAGATTTAATCTGACCACCTGATTCAGTAGGCCCAAATATGTCATATTTCTAAATGGGTCCATAAATTAGTATAGTATTTTGTTTATAGGCTATGAAGTAGGGTAGCGTTGTTTATGATATATTTTCTATAGGCCGCTGGATCATAAGGAAACTACACATCCCAGAATCCTTCATGTACGGGACACCGGGAGGGTTTCTACGGGGGGTTATGATGCCGGTAATCGCACCATCCAGCTAGAAGGTGCGGAAAGCCACAATGTGTCCATCATGCCTTGTTTTGTCAGCTGGAAAGTCCTGAACAAGGCCTCCTCTGCTCCCCTGTGACGCTTCAGCCTCAGGTGCCGGGTGTAAAATAACAGGGGCTGCTGCCCAGCGCGAGGTAAGTACCTAGCTACTGCTAATGTTAATCCCGGGTTCTGTGGCAGACTGCGGACTTTTCAAATACCTTTGAAACCGAAGAGAGAACTGGAACAGCTCTGCCAGTAAAGTCCAAGTCCAAAATTGAAGCGGGGATCTTGTGAAGGCGTCTCTGGCTGACGCGTGAATATGTGCAGTAATCTTCTCGCCGAAAGGAAGAAGCAAGATCCCTGGGGAAACAGTTGAAGGCATTTATTCAGGAAATAGTGGCGGATGCATTTCTGGCTGTTGATATGCCGTCGTCGGCGCCTCCAGCCTTCACAAGTAATGCAGCACACCGTAGACATGGGTCAGCCCTTTTGTAGGACTTGTTGTTGCAAGTCAGCTATATATCTCTATCGAATAATAGGAGGGAGGTGGGGCAACCCTATCTCGTCCCTCTAAGGATCAAAAAGCTCCTAGTGAGAGCACCATTAAGAAGAATCCTGGCTGTAGAGCGATGATATAGGGCTTTTAATGTAGTTATAAAAAGTGGCCCAAACCCATGATCTACAATATTGCCCACAGATACTTCTAGCAAACACGGTCAAAAGCTTTGGGTTCGTCCAATTTGACCGCCGCCAAGGGGACCGACCTTGAAATAGCTACGTTGATCCACACTATTATCTACTGGGTCACTTCATGCATTGACACCCCCGGATAAACCCCTTTTGATCTTCATGTATAAGCTGGGGGGCAATTCTGGACAACCTCCCTGCTAAAATGCAGACAAAGATCTTACAGTCTGCATTCAGCAGGGATATCGGCCGATACGACTGCTTTTGTCGGGTTCTTAGCAGGTTTCAATATCAAGACTATGGAGGCATCCCTCCTGTGTCATATATATATATATATATATATATATATATATATATATATATATATATATATATATTCCTCAAGATTGGGGATTGAACTAGAACTACAAATACCGGCATGCTCCAAAACTGGGGAGCGCATTTAAACAGTGACAATGTTTCCGGTCTTGTCAATTTCCTCCCATGAAGAAGGAGCACGTTTGCTCTGAAACGCGTTGGGAAAAGGGAAGATTTGTTTCGATATGTCAGCACCTGCTTTAATAAAAAGGTTTTGTTAAACCATCCTACTGCGGAGTAGCGTCCTTGGAGCTCTGGGCATTTCTTGAGGAATATATATATATATATATATATATATATATATATATATACATACATATATATATATATATATCATATTGAACAAACTTTCCCATATAGGCAATACTTCTTCTATTACCATTGTATTTACTTCTGAGGGGACAGCATCTTAACCTGCGGCCCTCACATTCTTAGCTTGTTTAATTGCCCCCCTAACCGCCTCTTGCGTGATTGGAGCTTTCAGCATTTTTTCCCCTTCCTCATTCATTACAGGGAGGCTAAGCCAGCTTCTTAACTTCTGGGAATCTGGAACTATATCCTCCTTATAGAGCTGTGAAAAAGTGCCACTACATGTTCCTGCATAGTATCCTATCAAGCACCTCCTCTGAATCTCCCCTCAGCTCATTTATCTCATTTCTTTACTTTACTTCACTTTAACACATGATTTAAAATTTTTGTTGGACCTCTTCTAACCTTCTTTCCAGCCTCTCCCTTTCCTCTTCCACGCTTATGGAATGCAAGGCCTCCACAAGGATCCCAACGTCCTTCTCATTATTCATTAGTTCTGTCCTGTCTTCTCTACTTTTTGTGCAGGTAAGGCTTTTCAGGACCCCTTGAATATATGCCTTGAAGGCATCCCATACCATTCCAGGGTAGGCAGTACCTTTATTGTTAACAAAGTATTCTGATGCCTCTTTTTCAGGGCTGTCTCAACCCCCCTTCAAGAAGAAGGGCACGCTTTAGGGTCCATCTCTTGAAAGGCTGCGGTCCTAGAGCTTGTAAAGTTATTATTATTTGCTAGTAATTCCCTTGTACAGTGCACTACATGTGTCCAGGGCCTGCAACTCAAATACTACTAGAGGGGCTGCAGCACTGATTGTGCCACCCACGAGTAGCCCTTCACACCTGTCTAATGCCTGACTCTGCAGAGTCTGTGGGTGTAGTTTTAATTGCCATGTCGACCTGGCAAGTACACCTACAGGGAACAAACCTTCCCTTTTGCTACATGTAAGGCACAACTAAGGTAGGCCCTAGGTAGCCCCAGGAACCGGATGCTATGCATTTAAAAGGTGGGACATGTGCTTTAAGTTTTTACATGTCCTGGTAGTGAAAAGCCGCAAAGGTATCAGAGCGCTTTACATAAGGTCAGCAAAGTTACAACAATAACAACAATTTCACGTTACATAAAAAAAATGACACAATAATGGGGGAGAAGGAGAGACAAGTAAAGAGGGAAGGGATAGAGGGGGATGAGAAGGGGAAGGACGAGGGGGAAGACTGAATAAGAGACAAAGGGAAAGTCAGCCCAAAGACCGAATGGGTAGGTGATGGCCATGGAGGTAGAACAAAGCCAGTCTCCCCTATAGCTCTCAAAGGACGCTCCAATGGGCGTCAGTCAGAAAGGTAGATAGAAAGGAGACTGGGCAAAGGCAGAGTGTCAGAAATACAATGAGGTGGGGATGGGTGAGACAGGGAGAAGGGGAGAAACTTGCCACAGGTCCGGCTGAGCAGGTGACGGTCAGGGGGTGAGCCAAGGCCGATCTCCTCATTAGCTGAACAGAGCAGCTCCACCGGGCGTCGGACATAATGCTGGGACTCCGCTGTAAGGATAGAGGACATGTGTACTCAGGGATAGTCAGAAGGGGGCGGGGAGCCATGGTCCGAAAGAATTCCAGACGTCCTCATGAGGGCAGGCGCAGTCCTGGACGGGTAGAGTAAGTCAAAGTTCAGCAAGGGTGGAAGAAGTCATCATTGTCAGCCATGATGGGGTCAGGCATCCCTGGACCCTGTTCCATACCAAGAGTGTGTCGAGTGAGACAGAGCTTTACAGGGAGGGAAAAGCAGACGCCCATTAGTTGTTAAAACAGGCCACAAAGAACACCCCCGGCGTCCTTAGGCGCTCGGGGCATAGCGCAGACCCTGTAGGCGCGCTCAGACATATCTCCCTTTACGGTGAGAGCCGCCATTTTGCCTTGTGCATGGGGGGAGGGGAGAGTGCTCACATTGCTCTTCCGCAACAGTAGCCTCTGGGCAGACTAGCCGGCATGTCCGCTGAAGCCTATGGATGCCTTTCACACGCAGCGGACGGGTCATACCGGCAGACGCTGGTGGGGCATCTCAGTTTAGCTCGGTCACGGAGCCGCACAGGTTAGCCATACAGTGTCCATGTGGTCTGTACTACGTGGGCAAAACAGAAAGATCTATGCGTACTCGCATAACTGAACATAAGAGTAGAATTAGGACCAGGGTAATGAGTTCACCACTAGCAAGCCATTAGGTTGAGCTCCACCATACTATCGCCCAGTTAAGATTTACCACATTGGAAACCATTAGGAGCTACACAAATAGTGATATGTCAAAATACATTATACAAAGAGAAACGTTTTGGATACGGTACTTGGATACTTTCACCCTAAGGGTCTTGATGATAAGCTGGAGTTATCCTGTTTTCTTTGAAGCAGCTTCACATGAACCAAACATTGAGCATACTATTTTAATACTGGAGAGGGCATTAATATACCAACCCCAGCATGTCAGTCAGGAGTTCGACACATCAGCAGCATATAGGTCAGTCAGAACACCTGCGTATATCCGGGGTAGAGGTCTTTTACACTTTTTACACTCTATGTCAGTCCTGTACAGTTTATCTAAATTAACAGGAGAGTTTTTAATGAGGTTTTAGAGAGCCAGACAGTATTTCATCAGATGTATTATAAGAACACAGTTTTTTTTCCCCCCCACAGACCGGTGATCTTTCGGCACTTTTTAGGTTCTCTTTTGGTGAATCAGTGTTATACAATGTACCTCGATGTATTCTCACGAAAAATGTTGTGGAAATCCGTTTTACTTCAATGTAATGTTGTTCTGACTAGTACATATTCAGTGGGTAAAGCATCGTGCAAGTATGTCACTGAGACTTGGAGTTGTTATTTGAGTGTGATTCTGTCAAGCATCTCTTTCAACTTACTGTACCTATTTCAAATGTCACTTTCACGATGACCGCAAATTTCACCTTCGATTTTTCTGCACTTTGAGTACTATTTCTATTTTGACTATTCGTCATTTGGCAGTCCGCGTAGCACGGGAGGGTAATGAACCGGATGTAACTTAAAACATCCAGTGGGGAGGTATTCTAGCCAGTGATTCAATACAGAGGGCAGCCATTACTGAGCGGTCTGTAGACGAGGGTACCTCAAAGGGTGGTGTTTTGATCGACGTGGATCTGGAAGTGTAGGTGTTTGGCCATGCTAAGGGCGTCTTCGGTGTTGGTTGAAATTTTGATGGTGTTCCTGTGGACGATGGCGATTCCTCCTCCTGGTTTCTTGTTTCGTCCCTGTGGGTGACCTTGTAGCCATCCGGGATGGCAATGTCCGGCGCCGAGGAGGCGTTCATCCAGGTCTCCATCAGGAAGGCGACGTCCGTGGAGGATGAATCAAGTAGGTCCCAGAGTTCAACAGCGTACTTGTGGACTGAGCGGGTGTTAAGTAGTATGCATCTGAGATGGTTGTGGTGTGCTTTGGTGGGATGAGCAGGATGTGCAGGTGTGCGCTGGCTGGTGTAGCTGCAGTTTCGGCAGGTGAAGGGTCCGTGGGTGAGCTTCGGGGTGGCCTGGAAGCAGGTGGAGGATCAGGCGGCGTTGAATGCGTGGAGGGTGTTAGCGTTGTAGCGGCATCAGGAGTTGTGGCGCTCATGGGGGCAGGGAGTCTGCCACTGGGCGCGGAGGGCGGGAGCAGAGGTAAGGGGGCAGGAGCGGGCCGGATTGGGCACTGGGCCACAGCAGCAGGAAAACAATGCACAGCACACAGGGAAGCTAAAGCGTCAGAAAAATATAAACTAACACAGAGTAACTAAATCCGGAAAATACAAGCAGGAACAGAATACAGGCATATGGGGCAACGAAGAGGGACGGGGGAACCTCTGACAAACCTCAGACAACCAAAAACGGATGAACTGCAGGGGTGGAATAGCGGCACAGGGACGGGCTGCTGGCTCGAACCCTGAGCGGAGGGCACCAGCTGGAGGCTGGAGACCGGCAGACAGGCCGAGCTGCTGGGGAGAGTGCTGGTCTTAAACCAGTGGTCAAGGTATCACACGCGCTCCCCGCAGCCACAGCTGTCGCCATATGAAGGGGAGGGGGGCGGGAGAAGAGGTAGGGGGGCGGGAGTGGGCTGGATCGGGGGCAGAGCTGCAGGGGCAGCAGCGACAGGAAAACAACGCACAGCACACAGGGGAGCTTAAGTGGCAGAAAAATAAAAACTAACACAGAGTAACTAAAGCAGGAAAATACAAGCAGGACCTGAATACAGGCACACAGGGCAACGAAGAGGGACAGGGGGGACCTCTGACTGCGATGGGAAACTGAAAGGCGTGGCAGTCTGTCCTACAAATACCTATGCAGCGCTCTGTTGGTATTCCAACAGGAAAACTTCCCCATCATGAAGTTAATTATGTCATTAGGCATAACGTGTGACCACCATCTTTAAATTGGGGCAATATACATTAACAAGCCCGGGAGTGGTGCATGCATGTTGCGCACGCCCTCTGCAGCCAAAAAACCAGTGCGACCAGCGGTGACCGCCATCGCACCTCTGTTTCCAATTAATGCGATAATTGGAAAAAGATGGCATTAATGCTCGCTCCCGAGCACCCTAGGCCAGGGAACAAAGAAGGCGGGACAATCACCCGCCTCGGACCAATTGAGTGCTGTCTTTTTAAAAAAGACGTATGCAGAGACCAATTGCGGGTTAATAAAAAAAAGCACACGCACAAGCATGTGTTCGGAGTTCAAAAGCCCTTACTAAATGCCTCGCAGAGCAGCGCATGCACGCTGGCTCAGGCGAGACCTAAAAATAGACCCCACAATGAAAAACAGCCACTGGAAGGCTTTGGAGATATACATTTTACAAGGTTAAATAAATATGCACTTTTTAACTTAACCGAGAAAAAGCATTAGCAAATTCAACAAATCTGACACTTGGAAACTTTTTCACTAAAAAGTTTAGGCTAGTTGTATTGCGGTGGGCTAGAGTTACTTGGGGGGACCAACTTTGGCCGGAAGCCAGTGAAAGGGACCAGCAAAGTCCACAGAAACACACAAACAGTTACCTCAGTGGGAGAAGCAGTCTTCAAGCAGTTCCAGGCACTTTTATCCCTTGGCTGAAGGTTACTATGGAAGTCATCCAGATGTATGGGATACAAGAAGCAGAACACGCTCAAGGATGGTGTTAATGCGATGCAGCAGTGGCGGACGATATTTAAAAGTGGGGGGGGGGGGGTGAAGGGGGCACGCAGGGGAATAATACATTGAAAAAAATCTTACCTCATGATGATGGCTGCCTCGTCTCTCGTGCTACTCTGCTCTGCTGCTCCCAGCAGTCCTTGGTGCAGCATCACAGACACCCTATCCAATCCCCGCCCTGCTCTAAAGCATGAGAGAACCGTGGAGGTTTGCCTGAGTGGACTGAAAAGACACTAGCTCAAGCATAGGGAGACTGTGCTGTTTCTCCAACCCGGCTGTACAATACAGTCGCGTTGGAGAAAGCAAAATACGCATGTCAGATTGGCCAGCCTAAGACAGCCGGCCAAACTGACATGCACACTTACAAATGCACATACCACTCCACCTCCCCCTTATGATTGCCCCCCACCCCTCCCTACTCATGCTGGCTCAGAGCCAGCAGCTAAAAAATAAAACAATGGTAAGATATAATTTTATCTTTCAGCTCCTGGCTCTGTGCCAATGGGGCGATGCTCCTCCAGGACTGAAGATGAGCCACCGCTGCGATGCAGTCGACTGGGATCTTCCTGTGGCTACTCCTTGAGCCACGAACTCGGTGAGTCTGTCCTGGTCACAGCAGCTGATGTCTCTTGAAGTCCTCTCTGTCTTGGTAGAAGTCCAGTCACCAGGTATCACGGTCCCAGCCAAATCCTGCCCTGGGCGATAACTCGTCTTCTGGTTGATCAAGTTGCACTTTGAAAACTCTCCCAGGTCCAGTAGACTTTTGTGAAACTTTGAGCATTGGCTCCTGGTCTATGGTGCTGTACGGCAGTGATGTGAAGATCTTGACTACCAAATTGCTGCAACAGGCTTCTTCACTTGTTGTAGCCCTGTGCTGAAAACAGGAGGTCAGGTGACTGACCCTGGGACTCTCTTACTTTGGGTGGTTTCTGGAGAAGACTTCTCCATTAGCAGGACACAGCAGGCACGGTTCCGTCTTTGCTAGCCACCAGGTTCAGCAAGTGCAGTTCATGCTGTTGCAGCCTCTCAGTCCAGTCGAGATCTGTGCTTGGAGAGCCATGGGGGGCCTTTTAACTCGCAGGGTAGGATGCAGTGATTGGAAAATGAGCTACCAGGTTCCCTCCATCCTGATGACCACTTTCTGTAGAATTTGGCATCTGGCTAACCACGGATGCACCATCCTGCCCAATTCCAACATGGCAGAATCCAGAAGTGTGGCTACTAATGGTGCTACAGGCCCCTAGAAAACTGGTTTGGTAACTGGTTTCCTCTTCCTTGTCCCTAGTGCCAGCCTGTCTATCTCTAGACCATGGAGAAGTCCCTCTCCCAAAGTGTTACCCATTTGCCATTCAAAGACGGCTTCTCCTTTGAAGCTTGACTTTTGGGCCAACACTGTGTGGCTTCCTGCAGGAGGAAGGTAACACCTCTCTCCAGTGCAGGCTTCTATTGTCTCCTTTTCTGGGAGTGGTTATCACATCTCCCCAGGAAGGCAGGTAGCTGCCTCGGGGACAGGCTCCTTGTGCAACTGTTAAGGGCACAGGAGACTAAAGGCAACAAAGAGGTATCTTTGTAAATGCTGCACAGGGCATATGTTACATTAATTTAGAATAAAGTTGAGCTTAAGGAAACAAGTTGTTTGATACTTTGGAGTATCAACTTTAGTCACACCGTTCAATTGTTAGCACAGCTGAAGGGTCCTCTGTATAACCCAACAGGGTGACCACGTTTTTCACAGTAAAAACAATAGTCTCACATTTTTAGTGTCAGAACATCTAAAATAAATATTCTGCCCATGAAATATGCTGCACCTTGCCTTAGGTTTCGGTAGGCCTGTCTTAAGGGGTGATTTACACATATTGCAGAGGGAGGTTTGGCTTTTCCGTTACTTTAAATGGCAATGTTGGGCTCACAGTTTGAAACTGCTCTTCCAGTCTGTAATGGCAGACCGGGAGACTAATTTACTTGTTTCACACCCAGTGTGGCCCAACCAGTGTAGTAATCTCTAGGGTGACTAACTTACATGAACTGGGTACCATATACTAGGGACTTATAATTAGGTAGCCTATGCCAATTGGGTATAGCCAATGTAACAAACATGTTTTGGGGTCAGGGTACTGGCCCTAAAGGTTTGTCAGCAGGCCTCTGTGCACTCTCACAATGGCAGAATGTGGAAAACCCTCTGCCGTTTCAGGCAGAGGAGCTTTATATGGTGAGGTGAAGCAGGGAGAAGGGTGGGGAGGAGGAACAAAAGGAGATGAGGCAAAGGTGGTGGTGGATGGGGTTGGGGAAGCAGAGGACTGGTTCCCCGATCGTGGTGTCTATTTATTTTGGCAGATGTCTCAGACTACAGGTTAAGAGCTTCCTCAAAAGTCAATTTTCTTTTAGAGGGATTGAGTCTTTGGTGGAGGGTGAGTAAGGATCCTGCCAGTTTGTGGGAGGATCAGGATTCACTTTTGCTGGGCATCAAGCTCTTCTTGAAGGTGTTGCAGGATAGGCTAGTCCTGGTCCTTGGGTGCGGTGGAGGATGGAGCTCTATGCACGGGGTGCTAAAGGTTGATTCTGACTTGCTGGCGCTGAAGTTGGTTTGGGCGCCGAAGGATTTTTCAGAGCCAAAAACGGCCTGGAAGGAGTCTTCAACGCCAGCGCTGAAGTAATTGTCTAAGTCTAGGGCGCTGTCAGCGCCAGAAGCCAGGGCTTCAGTATATGCTTCAACACCAGAAGCTGACTTGGCACTGGATCCAAAGCGTGTTTTTGGTGCTGACCTATGGCCTTCAGGCAGCGGCGGACCAGAAGCCAGAGACTGGGCTTCGTGCCCGACCCCCTCAGGGGTGGTTCTTGCCCTACGTTCGTTGAAAGGAATATGAGGCAGGAAGGGGTGTCATACTCACTGCAAATCTCTTCCTCATCTGAACCTCATCCGATTGGGAATAGGCCTCGGAACTAAAGAACAAGTTACTTACCTTCAGTAAAGACATATCTGTAAGAACCACTGGGGCATTACGAAGGGAATCTATTTACAGCAGGGGACTTGAAAAGAGAAGGCTGATCAGGAAGCCTAAGGAAGGCTGAAATGGCTGACAGGTAGCCTTTTAGTGTGCCCTGACCAGAGCCCTGCTGGGCCAAAGAAAGGACGAACAAGAGAACCTCAGAAAGAGGGGCAGAAAGGGGATCCACAGCCTTTGCTGTGCACCATGCCACAAATTTGTTCCATCTGTAGGCGTATACCGTCTTAGTGGAGGGACGCCTGGCTGTCAAGATAACATCGCAGACTTCGGGTGGCAGGTCAAACGACGTCAACTGTCGCCGCTCAATCTCCACATTAGGATGTGGAGGGTGGACAGGTTCGGGTTGAGTACCGTCCCCTGCTGCTGCGACAGAAGATCCTCCCGAAGAGGCAGTCGGATCGGAGGATCGATGGCCATGTTTAGCAGCTCGGGCTACCAGACTCTTTGTGCTCAATCCGGAGCCACAAGAATGACTTGGGCCCAGTCACGCTTGATCTTTTTCAGCACTCTGGGCCGAAGTGGTATAGATGGAAAGGCGTATAGAAGATCGCAACTACACTCGCGATGACAAGCGTTGACTAGCGAGTGCTGCCTTGGAAATTCCAACTCGCATAACTGCTGACATTGTCGTTCTGATCGGTGGTGAACAGATCTAACTAAGGCTCTCCACACTGCTGAAAGAGACCTTGCACCACCTCAGAGTGAAAACGCCATTCGTGATCCATCATGCACCTGCGGCTGGGTTCATCCTCCCTGATTTTCAGGGAACCTGCCAGGTGTTGTACCACCAGGGATATGCCCTGATGTTTCAGCCATGTCCAGAGGCAGAGGGCCTTGTGACAGAGTCCACTACCCCGCCCGCCTCGTTTGTTGCAGTACCGCATGGCGGTGGTGTTTTCTGTGAACACCAGCACCACTCTTTCCCGGACAGAGGGAAGGAATACTAAGACTATTCGCCCGAAGCTCCAGAAGGTTGATGTGGAGCCCGGACTCTGATCTACGCCTCCCCCATGTGGCCGCCCTATCCCAGAAGTGATGCATCGGTCACAACTGTGAAGGAACGGAGAGGGATCTGCTGTCGACCCAATCCTGGTTCGTAAGCCACCACTGCAATTGGTGTGCAGTGCCCTCTGAGATCTGGACTCAATTGGACAGATTCCCCTGATGTTGTGCCCACTGGAACTTCAGGTCCCACTCCAGAGCCCGCATATGCCATCTGGCATGGTCCACCAGCCAGATGCAGGAGGCCGTCAGACCCAGCAGCCTGAGGATCATCCTTACCAAAACCAGGGATAGAGGCTGAAAGATAGAAATCACAGCCCAAATATCCCAGACTCGCTGTTCGGGAGGATAAACCCGAAACTGGGTCATGTCCAGAACCGCTCCAATGAAGAGGAGCTTCTGAGAGGGGGTCAGGTGTTATTTTGGCACATTGATGGAGAACCCCAGCGACTGCAGGAGGTCGGCCGTAGTCTGGAGGTGGGAGACGACAGTCTGGGGTGAGCCCGCCTTCAACAGCCAGTCTCCGAGATAGGGGAAGACTGGAACCCCTGATCTGCGCCGATGAGCTGCGACTACTGCCATCACTTTAGTGAACAACCGAAGGGCGCTGGTAAGGCCAAAGGGGCGCAGAGTAAACTGAAAATGCTTGTGGCCTACAATGAACCGCAGGTAATGCCGGCGGGTCTGCAGGATGGGGATATGAAAGTAAGCGTCCTGCAAGTCAAACGCTACCTTCCAGTCTTCAGGGTCGAGGACAGACACGACCTGAGCGAGCGTCAACATTTTGAACTTCTCCATCCGGAGCAAGCAGTTGATGTTCCTGAGATCCAAGATAGGACGCAAGCCTTTGTCCTTCTTGGGCACCAGAAAGTAGTGGGAATAGCAACCACAACCTACTTCAGAGACAGGAGAGCTCTTAATGGCTCCTTTGGCCAAGAGTGCCGAAACTTCCTGAAGGAGAAGGGCAAAATGATCCTCTGACATGCGATGGTATGGCGGTGTCATGGAGGATGGGGTAGTCTCAGAGGGGCGGGAGTAGCCCTTTCGGACTATCTGCAAAACCCACCTGTCCGACATGATGATGCGCCAGTGGGGGAGGTGATGGCGAATCCTGCCGCCCACTGGCGTTTGGTGGCCCTGAAAAGTCAGACTAGGCGGTTTAGGAGGCTGCTGCAGAGGGGGCTGTGGTAGACTGGCCCCCAGAACCACGGAGCTTGGTTCCCAGGTACCCGGCCGCGCAGAGGTTGAACACCTTGTTCCGGCCTGTGGCTCTGGGCAGGACATGGCGGGGGCACCCCTTCCGTAGCCATGAACGGGGCGAAAGGCAGACTGCGCAGGGCGGGCGGTGGAGAGGCTCAAGGACCAGTGCAGAGCCCGAGAGTCCTTAAAACGCTCCAGCGCGTTGTCTGCCTTATCACCGAAAAGGCGATGGCGATCAAAGGGCATGTCCATAATAGTGGATTGGACATCCCTGGGAAAAAACAGCCGACCTCAACCAGGTGAAGCATCAAAGGGCTACTGACGTGGAAATTGTCCTTCCAAATGAATCGGCAGTATCCAGCCCACAGTGGATGGTAAACTTCGCTGCGTCTCACCCTCGGCAACTGCACGGGGGAGCATGGCCCGGGCCTCCTCCAGGCACTGCGGCAGCACCTGCGCTACCGTATCGTACACAGAGCGGGTGTAACGGCCCAACAGACATGCGGTGCTTAACGACCGCAATCCCAAGCTGGAGGAACAAAACATTTTCTTCCCAAGGTGGTCCAGCTTTTTGGATTCCCTATTGGGTGGTGCGTTAAGGAATGCGCCTTTGGAGGTGGAGGTTTGGACCACCAAGCTCTCGGGGTGGGGTGTTGAGAGAGTAAAGTGGAGTCGTCCAGGGCCGGGCAGTGGAGTCGGGCAATCATCCTGTCCACAGAAGCCCCTGTGTTGGGCCTGGACCAGGAGCCCAAAAGGATATCCGTGAGGGCTTCATTAAACGGCAGCAGGGGCTCAGAAGAGCTTGCTGTCGGTTGAAGCACCTCTGTCAGGTGGTTGGTCCTGACTGCCACCGCAGGTAGCTCGAGGTGGAGAGTTTCAGCCGCCCTACGCAACACCACTGCATAACACACGCAACATGCCATGGTCTGGGGAGGTATCCAGACCACTGGCTTCCCCAGTTACTCTATCCAGTCCGGTTCACAACATAACTGGTCGGCTAAAGGGTTCCCAGACCCCTCCCAGTCGTCCTCAACCTCCTCTGGCTGCCAATCTGGTCTCAAAGAGCCAAGGTAGAACAGGGGCACAAAAGTACCCATCGGTTTCGAATCCGTCCGGCTCCGTGTCAACCTCAAGCTGGAAATACAGACGCCGGCTGCGGACGTGGTGCCGGTGGAGGCGTACCAAGGTCGACCGGCACCGCTCCGATCCAGGCCTGGAACCAAGTGGACCCTGCGGCGCGGAAGCCGCCCTGCGCCAAAGGCCCAGGGCCCCCAGCCAAGTCAGAGGGCGTGCCGGCAGAGTCAGGCTGCCCAAAGATGGTGTGCATCGCTTTGTAAAACTAACAAAGCTGGGCAGGGGTCCAATCCGGTCCCAGGAAGGGGGGGGAACTCAGAGCTGACCCTTTGGGCTCTGCATGGGGAGCCGCAGGACGGGTACCACCCGCATTGCTCGTCGCGTCGGCCGACGGAAGGGGAGAAGTCAAAGAGCGACGATGATTCTGCGACTTGAATGAAGAATGGTGTTGGCTCCACGACCAGTCCCTCGACCTCCTACGTGACCAGGACCTCGAGGGACGCAGAGCCAGCTGCCGGGCCGCGAGTAGTTTTCGGGATTGCTCCCGCAAAGACTTCGGGGCCATGGTCCAGCAGTAGGAGCACAACTCGGAGTCGTGCTACAGGTAGTAGAGGTGCATGAGGCGCGGATCTGTCACCGACAACAATCGGTTACAGGAACTGAAAGCCTTCAAGCCGGGCATCCCTCGTGCATCAGGAGTCGATGGACTCAAAAAATGAAGTCGACAAAAGTCGAGAAAAAGTCAAAAAGTGACTGGAGCTGCCACTCTCACTGGATCAGCGCTTGCTGGCACGGAAAAAGAAAGCACTGACGTCAGCTCGAGAGGGCGGCGTCTATGTAGCTACTGCGACGACATTCTGGCGACCACGACGCCTAACACGTAGTCGACTGACGCCACCTTACGACGCGCAGGGGTACTGCTGACGAAAATCTTCCAGGATCTAGTCGGACGCCTGGGGGCTATTTCTAAGGTAAGGAATCTATAACTAACTGTTTCTTTCAGATATGTAATGGCTGGTTCGTTAAAGGTACTGGCTGCGGTTCTTGTTTGACATTTGGGTTCATGAAGAGATCAGGGCTGATGTCTACCAGCTGCTGCACCATTGGTTGTCTAGTGAGGGGTCGATCTTGGCATTAACACAGTGTTGGTAGAGGTCTGTCCAGGGATATTTGGCTCGACACTGTGGACAGTTCTGAAATGAAGTCCTTTCCACTACGGATTGGATATTTTCAGCGCAGAAGACGATGGAGTAAGGCCTGGATGGGGCCTTCAAATAGATCCTGATGGTTGTCAAGACATACAGGATAGCATGACGACTATGAAAGGGCAGTATGTGTGGTGATTGATTTGCCAGAGAGTCTGCAGAATCCAGACAGACAAGAAGACTATCATAGCGAGGCATCGACCCAGAGCACGGTTAGAGACCTAAGAAAAAGCCATCTAAAAATGAAGCTGATGCTCTTGCACATTACCAGCCATAAGTGGATTCACAATACCACGTGAATGGAAGACTTCTTCGAAGAAAAACAACTTGCACATGTCCAAGCACAACACTAAATGGCAAAAGTATGCACAGCATGTGTATCTACTGCTATATATGCCACAGCTTTATGTGTGTGTGTGTATGTATATATATATATATATATATATATATATATATATATATATATATATATATACACACACACATATATACACATACACATATATATCCGGAAGGAAGGTGTGCAACATCTGTCCCTTTAGATGGCAGAGAAAATGCATAACAGGGGGATTTATATTAAGTGGTTAGGACAATTGATTTCCTATACAACAATGGTACCACAACAGAACCCTGTAAGTGACCGTCACATACCACACTCAAGGGATTACAATGCAAAAAAATCGATAGGACGCAAATGTCTTTCAGTTGCTTTTTATTTGGTTTCACTTGCTTGTCTGGAACGAAAACATTCCAGCCCCAACACAGACATCTGCAAGCTGGAAGAAAGTAACCAAAAATGTGGGTAAAAGAATGGAAACGAGGACTGCTACACAAGGCATAACCACAGAAAGATAAAGAAATAGAAACAAGTTGTCATAAAACTTTCAAACGTCAAGGCAAAAATCCTTTCAACCCAGAATGAAAACCGCACTTTGCTGTAAAAAAGACTTCGAAATAGGAATTGATGGCCAATTAGTTGTGAACCAGCATGCAAAATTCTGAAAAGTCACATTCATTAAAAATAGAGCTGGGCAACGTAGACATTTTCTTCCATCACCAAAGAACGAACCTAATACTTTATCATGTAAACCTCACCGTGGACATTGTATTTGGTTTAGTCCAGTGACAAACAATAAATTAATCTTTCCAGACTACACACTTCATCTAGTCTAATACAGGAGCTATAGGATTTCTCTGGTTTACTCGCTTGCTCACAAACGTAATTCGCAAACGTTCTATAGGGTAGCATCACTATTCAAATTGGAATAGTGCTGTTCATTTTTTTTTTATTTAATAGCTTTGAGTGAGCCCAATATGGTCCTAGTGAATCTTAGGATGACAACGATGGTCCTATAAATTGGAGAGAATGTGGATTATTTGGGACTCCTTAAAACATCAGCAGTTGCCATTTAAGAACCCAGTCCAAAACATATCAAACATTAAGTAAACTTCATGCTTTGCCTGCTGTGGCCTTCTACCGTATGCACGCGAAGGAGCTATGACTGTACACCATCACCACTGTCCTGAAGAAAATACTTTTGTTTCAAGGAGTCAGAGCAGGAATGCTCAGAGTGGCTGCAATAGACATCCAGGAGCACACACCTTCCATTACTTATGTTGGAGGCAGGCTCCTTCAGCGCAATCCTGCTCATACCTCAAAGAGCATAAGAGATGAGAGCACAGTTAGGATGGACTTTTCAAACTGAATGTATATGTAAAAAAAATGGGCTAAAAACCTACTGAGAGGATGTGAAAATAGGAGGTTCAACTCAGGATATCCTTAATGGCGACCAAAGACCCATTTATTTATATTATGTCCCTGCTTAGTGCTGGGTACTTTGTCACCAGAGAGCTCAACTAGTGCTTCCACAGAGCTTGTTCACTAATCAGTGCTATGAAACGTTTGCCGAGGGGCTTTTGCATGTCATGTAAACAGCCGCATTACCAAGCTGTTTTTATAGAACAAACATCCCACTCCAGGATCTAGGCCAACTTGAGATGTTCAGTTTTGGCCCAGCACAAAGTGCCTACCCTGTTTTCATAAAAAGAGTGCTTAGCTGGAAACTTAAACTAGAATGTAAATGTAACACTTATGAATCTGGGCTGCTCAAACTGCACCACACACGGAGCGTTAATTTTCCGTTTTGTTCCACAGCACCATTTTATCCTATGCATTTTTCGAACAACACTAATGTCATTTTGAACTATATTAGCACAAATGTCTTAAATCTGTCATTGTTTAAATGTTAGTATTTATAACTGAAGAAAAGAAATTGGTATGCGCGTGGACTATGACTAAGGGCACTTTGAAATTCTGAAAAAGGAGCCTGAAGGTGGTTTGAATGATTCGGAAAGTTCGCTCCCATCAACCATCTCATGAGTGTTATGTTGAACCAATGACTGTTACACAGACCTGTAGCAATCAAAACCAGTAGAAGGCAACCCTGTCCTATTCCCGCAACTAAATCACTTGCTGTGTTTGCACAGTAAGAAAGAAGATTGAGCGCAATATTCAAAGTGGCAAATTGAATAATCGTGTGTGAAAACATTCGGAAAAAAAAATACTTTTGGTGTCATATTTCACAAAACAACAAAGTGAAGATTTCCCAGTGTAGGTGTGAACTGCTGCATGGAAGGCTTTTGGAGCAACAAATGCAGCCAGCTTTGAACTCAGACGTGCGATGAAGAGTACATGCTAAAATATAGCTCTACGGTCGCCCTCGTGTACATTTTTGCAATATTATTTGCTAACTGGAGAGTGAGCTAAAAGATGTGCCTCGCTCACTTTCAGCATTCGTTTCAACCACCACTAACTTGTTTTTTTTTAATGTAGTTTTGTAGAATTTTCTGTTTTCAAGGCTGAGGTGCACATGCCAATTAATGATCACAGCATTCAGTCAAGGCTTGGGTCAAATCTCATCAATAAATCATCTCAATTTGTTCCTGTGAATACTTGAACAAAGTATTTAATTTACATTATACTCAAATCAGCACTTTCCCTCCACACTCTCACCGTTACCATAGTGTGTTGCACTCCTGTACTCCTGGGTCAGGCTTGCATAATTATTGTGGGTATACCATGTCCATTCCAACACTGACATTATACATGAGTTAGCTTACCGAGCGACTTTCTAGTCTTGGATGACTAGCTCAACCAGTACCCAATTTGAATTTTCTTAAGCCATATCGCAAAACCGCTTTGGTGTGGCGGTGGACGGAGCAATCAGTTGGAAACACCACAAGGGTGATTCTCTTTACTCTGGGCCATAAAAGCAACTGTCTAAATGTATTTACTTGATTTCTGCTCACAGGCCAACAAAAAAGACATGGCCTGTTTCCTTGAGAGCAAGCTGCATCGCCCTGCTGAAAAGATTTCGTAGTTTATAAATGCTCTCAGTATCACAAGCAGCCAGAAAACTGCAGCCTGTCTCGACCTGAACCTAGCAGTCTGCGTGTTCTTAAGGTGTTGCTGGCACTACAACTATGCTACTGACAAGGAAGCGCGAGTAATCACCCGTCCAAGAATTTGCAAGGAAGGCTGAATGACAAGAATAGGTAATGAGACAAAGCAGGTTCTTTGTATGTTACAGGGTCATTTTTATGACTGAACCGAAAGTAATAATTGCTCCTTGCATATTGCAGTGCCACAGGCTACACTGAAAAGGGATGCAAATCCTGATTCTACACACCTTGAATGGGAGGTGTAGAAAAGGTTTCTACAAAAGATAGGGCAAGGTTCAAGTGCATGTCGAATGCTAAAGAACCACTACCAAAATCTTTGAAAATCATTATGTCCCTTGCAAAACTTATTATGATATAATGGTCCTAATTCTATCCAACATGAGCAGCTTTTATTACTGTGTATGAACACACAAACACGTCCCACTGATGTAGTTAAGAACAATCAGAACTACTCTCTATTTTTCATAAGTCACAGGGATGTGTTAAGAGGATATTCCAATAATTTGATGTTGGGGAGATACTGTTTGTAGTGCATGTACATTTGTTGCACAACCACTCCTCAAGGAAGACATTTAATCAGCAGCATTCAATTTAATGCAGCCACCTTACCTAACAAACACACAGCATAGGAGGTAGATGCAGTTATCACCTACCGTATATGGTATAGACCCCACCACAAAGTTATTGTATGTGCAGTGCCCCAGAAGAGTACTCAAACTATTTCATGAATCAAGGTTTTCGCGGAGCATAAGGCTTTCTAGTTGATTTAATTGCAGAAACTAAAAATAAAAAAATATTCTAGGTAGATCCAAGACCACTTAGTCCAGCAGGCTGTAGTAATTACATTATGGAGACACTGAAATTAGCTGTCTTTAACATACGTATCTCAAAGACCGTTTAGCAATTATACCCACCCCCTCCTCTACTATACCTCAAACGGTAAAGAGAAGCATAAAAACAGGGCGCTCAGATCAGCACCAGAGGCAGCTCGAAGCAAGTCACAAACCTTGACTTCAGGGTACCATAGCCAACAGAAAGCAGGATCCACCTTCCTATACTGTACAGCGCTGGGATCACCAAGCAATCAGCATTTCAACAGTATCAGTTTCCAACATGCTCACTCCTGGCAGTATAACACTGGCCTGTAATGCTGAAGTTTCGTTCTCTGGTTTTGGCTCTCCAGCCAGGAATTTAAGGAAGGCCAATGTAATAAAAGACAAGCTCTCAAGTCCATCACCACTTTAAGTGACGTCTTCGGCAGCCAATAATACCAAGTTTATAGCTTTCTGCACTTCGATAAGGACACAGACTAAAAAATGAGTATTTCACATCAAAACAGGAATTCACTTTTTGGAACGTGATAAATGAATCCTCATCCTCGAACGACAACAAAATTGTTGTACTGTACGACTGTTCATCTTAAAAACCTATAAACACCTCCCCTGAGGTCTACCAAGGTGATAACACTACCGTGTGGGTAGTCACTGGCATGGCACTGTCAAGAAACGCATGCAGGTCATCTGACTAGCTGTGCGAGGTAGATGGTCACAGCATTTTAAAAAGAACAGATCCTTCGCCCCTCATCAAAGTGAAGCACAGCATACTTCATTCCAAGCAAACTGCCAGCACACGGTTAGGAACGTTTCCCATTTCATAATTTCTTAAATAACTAGGCCTAGAAGCATTTGTGCTGTCAGGGAGTGAAATAACATTTGGCATGAATACGACAAGGCCACACAGTTTATAAAAACAAGACCAAATTGCTTAATAGGATAGCGATAATGGTCCAATGATTGAAGTGGTGCAGCTTTACTTAAAAGGTATGATGGAACTAAAGTGGGAGCCCATCTGCTCAAACTGGTGATGCGGCGCTGCTGAAGACCACCCATAGCTAAAGAAAAGATCACAGTGAGAGAGGAGCTGACACTGGTGTGCAGAGATCATGCAGAACAGGATGGATGAAATTTAGTGCCAAAAACGATTGATACAAATGAGATTATATTTGGTTGGACAATAAGTAACCAGGGTGAAGGAATCAGATTAGTCAGCAAATTTCAGATTGATTTGGACCCAACAAAGTGGCGGCATCTCAAAGGACTTGCACCTTGTGTATGTATGTGATAAAATGGTACGTAACCATGGATTACGAAGAGCGGGGTAGATAGAAAAAAAGACACTAACAGAACCATCAACTTGCAACAAAATAGTCTCTTGTTATAGGGTCCAGTCTTGTACACCATTGGGGTTTCATTTTTGGCTGGAATTCGGTTGCAACGAGATGGGCAGTAGCTACCAAAGCTGGGGAGCGTCCGCTGCAGTGTCCAGCAAAGCTTTATCAGACAAGCAGAAAAGTGGCTATGCCAACATTCTCCAAAACCAAGCTTGAGCAGCAGAAAGAATCCTTCTTCCAGGTACTATTTGCAAGTGTGTTAAGTCTGCTATACCCCAAAATAACAGATGAACAGGGGAAGCGGTGTTAGGCTCGCGGGAGCCGGCACATCTCACACTGGTCTGTCCCAGACTGGTTCATGAAGGTGCAGTGCAGACAGGCCCACATCGCAGATGGGGCCGGGTTTACAGACGTGCCCACAGCACCATATTCCTGAATACCGGAGGGCTGAATACCAACTGTGCCTATGGGAAATAAAGAAAAAAGGAAAGAAATGATCACCAATAAAAAATAAACTGAGATGTGGCAAAGACGTTAACTAAGAAGTGCCTAAGGATAGCTTAATGTGGATATGTATCTAATGTTAATATGTGTCTGATGTCGAAAAAACACAAGAATTTATTAACACAGGTTTCACATGGCACCAGTTCCTGCTCTTGCTGTAAGGGTGAGAATCACTGCACAGGATTGGTTGTGACAAGTTTCAAGGAACGAGATATAAAGATGAACAGGAAGTAATTATTGTGGAATTTCCAAAGTGTTATTTCCTTTATGGACCTCGCATCTTTTTAGCTCACCCACTATTCTCTATTCTTTTCCCAATTGACGTAATGTAGACATGTGTTGAGAACTATATGACTTGGGGAGGTTTATTAAAAACTGTGGAGGATTTCCCATCACACAACTTCAAATTACTTGGGAGCTTCTTCTTAATTGATTTAAGTACAGAAGAAGCAAGAAAGGGGTCGAAACTGTCTTCTAATGATGCTTTTAGAAAACTGGAGCTCTCTGTTAGAGGATGCTGGAATCAAGGATGACATCAGAGATCTGCGAGTGTATACCTGATGTGGGAAGAGGTATTCTGTAAGTAATCTCTAAATATATACTTAAACACTGTTTCTAAAGTGTAATCAAAACTGCAGAGTGTATTTAGGTTATAGAATTGCCTTGCATTTTTGTTAGCAACAATTATTTTGAGTTTGAATCAGCTGCAGCACAATGACCAAATCACAAACTCACATCAAGCACTTAATCGAATCGCCACACAGCTAGTACAAGATCCTTAAAGTGTGCGAAACTCCCTGAACAGTACGACACATCTGACAGAATAACAAACACGGCACCTCAATCTAGAATGCATACTCACACCCCCATTCCTAAGCAACACAGATCTCAGTTATGTAAATTGTCAAGTCTACATGTTGGATACTGCTGTACATATGAGTCCAAGATGCTACCCTACCTTATCAATCTAACATCCTCAAAACTCCTAATCTAGATGAACAGATGTTTTCCCTGTCTTCTCTGTCCATGTACTGAAGGACCAGCAGTCCACCAGCCAGGAAGTCTTTCTTTTCCTTATTGACTTGAGCAAACGACCTCGCTACATCCATTAACTCCTTGCCTTATGATAGTCACTTTTGCCACCAACAGCAATTTCAAGAAGAACTTCCATATTTTGGGTACAGATTTCCTCCCACTCAGGGAAACACAATCCTAAAACGGCAGTGGCTGTTCCACTTCTATTGTGAAGCCAATTAAGGCCTGTACAGATGCTAACGTCTCTTTCCAGGATATCCTTAAAACCAGGCAAGCCCACCACACAAAGGGGGCTCCCTTCCTTCCCCTTTATGTCCGGAGCCTTCAAAAGGGGATGTCATGTGAAAGTTCAACATGAGTACCTTCATGGCCAGGGGGTTCAATCAATAAGACAAAAAGCAGGGGTGACAGAGGACGCTCCTATCTAGTACCTATGCCAAGTTCCACAGATCCCGGGGCACCCTTGCCAGAACAGTGTCAATGAAAGTATTTTCAGGTCCGAACATCTGCATAACCTCAATCATCAAGGACTAAATCAACCTGTTGAAGGTTTCTCTGCGTTTAATGTAGTAAGGTGAGTCAAGCATCCTACTTGAGCCAGCTGCATAAAGGATGGGAGAAGATCTATTGCCTTGATATAGCTAATAACTGCTCCATCATTTACAAAATGAAAGTCCTCAGCAAGGATCAAAGAACCCTTAGTAAAGCTCAGTATTCAATGCAATTGTGTGGAAAAGGTACTGTTTTGACCCTGTGTTCCTCAAACACCCATGAAGAGATTCTGTTTAGCTTGTCGCACAATGAAAGGATTAGAACATTTCAGAAGACCCCCACCAGAACTGGTCTTAGGTACATTTGTCTGAGACTAGTGATGACAAAAGCCGTGGTGATTCGGGGCTGGCCAGAGGGGCTGGGGGTGTATTATTAATTGAAAGTGTAGAAGAAATTGAGCCAAACAGATGTCACAGTGAAAAGTGCAGCATAGTCGTGCAGTGAGGGTGGAATTATTGGCATTTGTTATGGTTAGTGACAATTTCATGCTATAGAAGGGGAAGTATAATCATAAACTGATGAGCTTTACATCCAACCACTCATCGGTATTTTAAAGGATCTATTTAAAGAGATAATCCCAAAGCATGTCAGCAAGACCCAGCATATTACTTACTGCAGAGCTGCTCGATTGTTGCCCACTGTTCTGACTTTTTCCAGGTCTGAGCTAGTTCTTCATTCTTCAATTTTACGGCATCCAGAAGCAAGCTGATGCTATCCTATTGGGTAAAGCAAAAGAAACCTACCATAAATAAACAAAATCCAATGACATTCTACAGGGGTAAGCCCTCAGAAAAAACAGCATAATTTTCAAAACAAGAAGCTTCCAAGTTTCACCGTCAAGATCCAGCTCAAATTATGTTAATTCTACAAATGTATTTAGCACAACACTGGAGAGGCAAAGCGTATCAGTACATATTTGTAGCTTTAAATGCCATACATATAAATCAACATAGATGACAGGAGTAATAGTTTTCCAATCGGTGACGTGATTTTCAAATGCTTTCATTGTGTGTCATAAAATCCACAGCCAAAATCCACAGCCTACGTGTTTCGCCCAACACGGGCTTCGTCAGGGCTTGGTATCGTATCTCGGTACTACACTGGCTCCATAAATGGGTGTTTCCATTAATGGGGTTCCAAAGACTGGCGAAAATGTCCCACTTCCTGAGACCACGCTTTGGTTAAATCAGGTATTGTCTCCTCGGTATTCTTTCCGGAAGTGTGCCCACACTTCCGGAAAGAATACCGAAGGAGAAGGGCTCTGACATAGGAGACAGTACACTGTGCCCTAATCGGCATGGTATAGCGATACGGCTAAATTTGAAGTTTTCACCTCATCCTCCGAAACAAGGAGTTTGATAGCATACAAAGGATCAGGAGCCCTGAAGAAGCCCGTGTTGGGCGAAACGCGTAGGCTGTGGATTTTGGCTGTGGATTTTATGACACACAATAAAAGCATTTGAAAATCACGTCACCGATTGGAAAACTATTACTCCTGTCATCTATGTTGATTTATATGTATGGCATTTAAAGCTACAAATATGTACTGATACGCTTTGCCTCTCCAGTGTTGTGGTAAATAAGTTTATATGTTAAGACCATTTCTGGTGGCTGGTCTTAGGAGGTGGGCAAGAGTGAAAAATGTAAACGCTTACCAAAGAACGGTTGTAACAACTGTCTGTTAGTGCAGCAATAGTACCTGCCACCATTTCTGTGTTGTAAACAATTCTACAAATGTATATATTTCTTTAATAGAGTACCTTCTTTGTGGCACTTCAGGGCTACGTTTTCCTTTTCAGCTTATCATTAACTAAATAGGTGGTTTCACAATAACAGTGAGTTAAGTGTGAGAAAACATTTAGTAGTCAATCAATAAATATATCTTTATTCGATTTTAAGAGATAGAATCATAAAAGTCAAAAGCAAAACAATACATTTCATTAAGAATATAAATCAGATAAAATACCATTATGTTGACTTCAATACACCAGAAAGAAAGCGAGATAAACAAGCATTGGCATAGCCAATAGGTCTCGCCTTTGGGGCCTAATAAGTGTTTAGGCAGAGCTATTGACTTTGCCAATGTGTTTAAGCTGTGCTGTAGAGAAGTGTGGATGCTGTGCAGCATGCTGAAAAGTTGTAATAAAAAAAGTGCCAGAAGCATTTTTGTTACCTTATATATGATCAAGAAGGCATTATGTCCAACAAAACGACCACATTAAAAAATGTATGTACAATAACATTTTCCTCATTTTTCTTTTGTTCTTGCAATGCTGACAACTTGTTTTTGCCTATTCCAATGGTTGTTTAAGATTTTTTTTGAGGGGGCATAAACAATTGGAGGTTGAAGGATGTTAACTAGTACCCGTATTAGAACACTAGCGGCGGCCAGATGCTAGTGGAGAATCAACAGACGGCAGATTCCGAGAGCAGGCTGAGGTGGTGTTGAGTGATGTTGAGGTGGTAGTGGTGGTGTTTGGGGCTGAGACGATGCTGGATGATACTTAGGTCTTGCTGAGTGATGATGTAGTGGTGTACTACTCAAAGACGATGCTGATTGATACTGATGTGGTGTTGAGTGATCTGGTGGTGCTGAGTGATGCGGCGGTGCGCTGAGTGATGCTGTGGTGGTGGTGCTGACTGATGCTGTGGTGTGCTGAGTGATATTGTTGTGGCCCTGAGTGATGCTGTTGTGGCCCTGAGTGATGCTGTGGTGGTGCGGAGTATTGCTGTGGTGGTGCGGAGTGTTGCTGTGGTGGCGCGGAGTGTTGCTGTGGTGGCGCGGAGTGTTGCTGTGGTGGCGCGGAGTGTTGCTGTGGTGGCGTGGAGTGATGCTGTGGTGGTGCGGAGTGATGCTGGAGTGATGTGGTGACGCTGAGCGATGCTGTGGTGACGCTGAGCAATGCTGTGGTGACGCTGAGCGATGCTGTGGTGACGCTGAGCGATGCTGTGGTGACGCTGAGCGATGCTGTGGTGACGCTGAGCGATGCTGTGGTGACGCTGAGCGATGCTGTGGTGACGCTGAGCGATGCTGTGGTGATGCTGAGCGATGCTGTGGTGACGCTGAGCGATGCTGTGGTGACGCTGAGCGATGCTGTGGTGACGCTGAGCGATGCTGTGGTGACGCTGAGCGATGCTGTGGTGACGCTGAGCGATGCTGTGGTGACGCTGAGCGATGCTGTGGTGACGCTGAGCGATGCTGTGGTGACGCTGAGCGATGCTGTGGTGACGCTGAGCGATGCTGTGGTGACGCTGAGCGATGCTGTGGTGACGCTGAGCGATGCTGTGGAGACGCTGAGCGATGCTGTGGAGACGCTGAGCGATGCTGTGGAGACGCTGAGCGATGCTGTGGTGGCGCTGAGCGATGCTGTGGTGGTGCTGAGCAATGCTGTGGTGGCGCTGAGCAATGCTGTGGTGGCGCTGAGCAATGCTGTGGTGGCGCTGAGTGATGCTGCTGTTGCGCTGAGTGATGCTGTGGTGGTGAGTGATGCTGCTGCGACACAGTGTCTTTGCTAGTTACAGTGGGTAGAAGAGGGGTAGAAGAGAGGTAGAGGAGTAGAAGAGTGGTAAAAATGGATAGAAGAGGGGTAGAAGAGGGGTAGAAGGGGTAGAAGAGGGGTAGAAGAGGGATAGAGGGGTATAAGGGTAGTAGAGGGGTATAAGGGTAGTAGAGGGGTAGAGAGGTAGTAGAAGGGTAGAGGGGTGGTAGAAGGGTAGAGGGGTGGTAGAAGGGTAGAGGGGTGGTAGAGGGTGGTAGAGGGGTGGTAGAGGGTGGTAGAGGGGTGGTAGAGGGTAGTAGAGGGGTGATAGAGGGGTGGTAGAAGGGTGGTAGAAGGGTAGTAGAGGAGTAGAAGAGGGGTAGAAGAGGGGTAGAAGGGTAGTAGAGTGGTAGTAGAAGGGTAGAGGGGTAGTAGAGGGTTAGTAGAGGGGTTGTAGAGGGATAGTAGAGTGGTAGAAGAGGGGTAGGGGTAGAAGAGGGGTAGAGGGGTAGCGGGGTAGAGGGGTAGCAGGGTAGAAGAGGGGTAGCAGGGTAGAAGAGGGGTAGAGTGATAGAAGAGGGGTGGTAGAGGGGTAGAAGAGGGGTAGACAGGTAGAAGAGGGGTAAAGGGGTAGTAGAAGGTTAGAGGGGTAGTAGAAGGGTGTAAGAGGGGTAGAAGAAAGGTATATGGGTAGAAGAGGGGTAGAAGAGGGGTAGTAGAGAGGTAGAGGGGTAGTAGAGAGGTAGAGGGGTAGTAGAGAGGAAGAGGTGATGTAGAGGGGTAATCAGGAGCTTCCCCTTGAAGACAGGAGCTGCCCCTTAAGATGCGGGAGGGAGGCAGGAGCTGCCCCTTGAAGGCATTGTCCTTTTTAAAGTATTCGTGAAATTGTTTTGTATATGTTTTAAACTATTTATTGTAATATGTATTATGTTGTTTGGAGACCAATGGTCTAATAAACGTACTTTTACTGACAAATAGAGGGGGGGTAGAGGGGTAGAAGAGGTGTAGAGGGGTAGAAAAGGTGTAGAGGGGTAGCAGGGTATAAGAGGTGTAGAGGGGTAGAAAAGGTGTAGAGGGGTAGCAGGGTATAAGAGGGGTAGAGGGGTAGAAGAGGGGTAGAGATATAGAGGGGTAGAAGAGGGATAGAGAGGTAGAGGGGTAGAAGAGAGGTAGAGGGATAGAAGAGAGGTAGAGTAGAGGTAGAGGGGTAGAAGAGAGGTAGAGTGGAAGAAGAGAGGTAGAGTAGAGGTAGAGGGGTAGAAGAGAGGTAGGGATATATAGGCAAATGAAAAGGAAGCTATTGACTTCAGGAATGTGAAAGAAAGCTCTATCTTGAAAGCTGATTACAAGGATCTCCTGAGAAACACAGCAAAACTTTCAAACTAGAGTCATTTGAAAGTTTTGCAGCGTTTCTCACCAGATGCTTGTAAACATGAATAACCTGATTCATTTAATTTAACAGTGGGATCCGCCCAGGATTGCTTAGTAACGCAAATGACAAGGAAGCTATCGACTTCAGGAATGTGAAAGAAAGCGCTCGTATCTTGAAAGTTGATGACCCATGACGAGAGAGGAAAGCCAGATGGCGCCTCTGCTAGTAAGCGCGCGCCCGAACGCGTAACCGCAAGCTCTAGGCCACAGTGGTAACATTTTCTGAAGCCCACTTACTAAAAGTCTCGCCAGAGCAACACATGCGCTAGCTCAGGCGAGACCTAAAAACAGCACACTGTGGGAGTGCTTAAGAACTGGAGAAACAGTAAAGCAGGTTTCACTTGGTTAAAATTCATTGTCTTCAAGAGTGGAAGTATATATTTAAAACGCAAATAGTTGTATTTCGAGAAGACCATAACTATGTGCAATGTATCATTAGTGGAAACATTGTCACAATCGCACACAGGGAACCTAGCATCATTAAAACAACCACGATTAAAAGGCACAAACCGCGGGAACAGATTAAGCCTGAAAAAAGTCAGCAGTCGTCGATGCGGACGTGGCATGTCCAAGACAAGGTACGGCTCCAAGCTGCTTACTGTTTTCACTATAAGTGCGTGAGGTGCTAGAAGCTTGATCTGGGCTAAGGCCTCCCGAACTTCTGTCATCTTATCTCTGAATGCTTCTTTGACACATCTTTTATCGGTCTGAACAATACCACTTGGATCATGACAAAGTTCTGGTCTCCCTAAACTTTTCATTGTGGAGGAAATACAGGCCAGTCAGGGGATCAGAGAAAAGTTACCCAGGTTCATGCACTCTTTTATGATCAATCTGTTGAACTTTTAGGTTTAGAAGCCTCAAAAGTCGAAGGAATACGCAGATCTTTACACTGCGTACTAGAACACTGAGAAGGGGGATCAGTCCTCCAGCATTATTTTGATGCTTAGTCCTACGATCCTGTGCTCGTAGTTTTGAGTTATTAGATAAATGCTGATTTAAAGATGTTTTGCAAAGTTATTTATTCAGCGCTTATACAGAGCCACAGCTGGTTCAGTGCATCGCAAGTCGGTATATTTTTGGTTAAAACTTAAGTGAAGCAAGCTTGTCATAATACATTTGAATATTAAAGATATAAGCACGAAACAGAGGTCCTTCCAGCCAGCGAGATGAGCAGGAAATGAAGTGGCAAAAAGGGGGGTAAGATTAAAATGTTAATAAAATAACGCAGGGAACGACACATCGTTCAAGGAAACAGAGGTTTAAAATGCCTACTATGCAGGACAGTGAGAGTGGGGTCGGTAAAAAGGAAACCGTGACTTAAGTAGGTTGTACAATGTCGCAACATCCTGCCTCCAGAGCTTATACTGTGATGTATGTCAGTAATCTGCACAGATAAGCAGGGGAACCAGGTTTCTCTGAAGAATGCTGCATTAAGATTGTATATGATGTCTGCTATGTACGGGCCATGCAGTATTGCGGAATGCCTACTGTGTCTTAGGAGTGAGAAGTGAATTTTGGCTTTGGAGTTGCAAGTGTTACGAGTACAAGTGTGGTGTGTGCGCCGGAATATTCTTCAATTTTGGAAATGTGTAGTTCAGACAGATCAATAGCAGTTGTCTCAAAGGTGTAGTTGGGTTTTCCTCCAAGGGGTCGCATTGCCTGAGCCCTAAAAGATCAGAGCAAGACAGAGGATGGAAAAGCAAATATGATTGTGCAAGTTCACCTGGTTCCATCAGAGGATCTTTTTGCAAGGCTTCCTGACAACAAGCTGTGCTTTGAGGACCTTTACTTTTGTAAAATGCAGTACTTACAGAATTTTTCATGTCCGCTAGCACACTTCTGTCAGTACCACAGTTGATGTGTGCGGCTCTTCTCCACCATGACCAGTATGCATGCGAAATAAAAATACTTTCTTAAACTGGATATACCTCTGGCTCCATAACCATTTTCAGTTGCACTCAGCTCCTTAACTAGAAGAAGAAGCCACTTACCTTTGGTTATCTGGCAGAGACTAGATCTAGTGGCAGATACCTTACCCTAGAATTTCCCCCGGTGTCAGACTGGATCCTGAAGGTTTTCCGTGAGCAGTACCCCTGCGTGCTTTTAGGTGGCATTGAACAGCTCCGCGTGCACCATCAGCACTGGATGTGACGTTGTGGTACCTATATAGGCGATGCCCAGGCGTGCGTCCGTCAGTTTTCCACACCATAAGCGCAGAGCAATGAATTACACTGACCACTGGTGTGAATTACTAGGGCATTAAAAGGGGTCAGCCCTGTCCTTAGGAATCCTTTCGCAGAGCGGGGAAGATCGGTGGGTTGGTAAGGAATCTGCGGCTAGATAGTCTCTACCAGATAAGACATTACCGAAGGTAAGTCACTTGTTCATTTGATAAAGACTTCTAGCCACAGATTCCTTAACTTAGGAGAGATACCCAAGCAATAGCATCCCTGGGGATGGGTCCGCAGACAAGTTTCATGCAAGGAAGACCTGCAGGACCGAAAAGGTTAAAATGTCCATCCTACAGACCTGACTGTCCAGGCTGAAGTGCTTCGTAAATGTGTGCAGAGATGCCCACGTTGCCACCTGACAGATGTCCAGGACTGGAACTCCACGTACTAACTCAGTGGTTGATGATTTAGCTCTGTTGGAATGAGCTTGCAAACCTTCAGGAGGTTGCTTCTTGGCCAATGCGTAGTAGATTTTGATGCGGAGTAGGACCCATCTATAGATGGTTCGCTTCTGCACCGCTGACCTTTCTTTGTACCAACATACCCCACGAAGAGTTGGTCGTCCACCCAGAATTCTTTCATGCGTTCAAGGTAGAATGAGAATGCTCTTTTTGGGTTAAGTCGGTGGAGACGCTCCTTTTCTTTAGAGGGATGTGGAGGAGTGTAAAAAGTATACAGGGTGATGATGGATAGGCCCCCATGAAATGGGGTTACCACTTTTTGGCAGAAAGGAGGCTCTTGTGCTATGGAGGTAAGACGGCTTAGGTGATATGGCCTGCAATTCACTCGCTCTGCGGGCATATGCAATTGCCACAAGAAATGCTATTTTCAATGTGAGAAGCCTGAGGAGACAATAGTGAAGAGGCTCGAAAGAAGCACACATTAAAAATGTCAGAGCTAGATTTAGGTCCCACTGAGACCTAATAAATACTGAATGTGGAAGGAGATTAACTAGACCTTTCAAGAACCTACCCGTAATAGGGTACTTGAACAATGAAAGTTGGTCAGGCAGCCGCAAGAAGGCAGAAAGAGCAGACAGATAGCCCTTGAGGGTGCCCAGAGCAGAGCTCTGCTGGGCAAGGGAAAGAATGAAGAATAAGACTTCAGAAAAGGGTGCAGAAAGGGGATCGTCATGTTTTTCAGCACACCATGTCACAAATTTCTTCCAACGCCAGGCGTATACCGTCTTGTTAGAGGGACACCTGGCTGCCAAGATAACAGTACAGAGTTTTCAAGGAAAGTTGAAAGCTGTCAACTGTCACTGCTCAATCTCCACACAAGCAGGCAGGAGAGGACAGGTTTGGGTGGACAGAAAATCCTCCCGAAGGGGCTGCCTGATCAGAGGATCAATAGCCATGCTTAGTAACTCAGAATACCAGACTCTCTGTGCCCCGTCCGGAGCCACAAGGATGACTTAGGCCCAGTTGCTCTTTATCTTCTTGTGAACTCTGGGTAGTAGTGGTATGTGGAGAAATGTGTACAGGAGGCCTGAGCTCCACTCGAGACAAAAAGTTTCTCTGAGCAAGTGCCGCCTTGGAAACTCCAGCACACAACACTGCTGACATTGTGCATTCCAGTGGTGGCGAACAAATCTAACCAAGGCTGTCCCCACTGCTGAAAGAGACCTTGCACCACCTCTGAATGGAGAGGCCATTCGTGATCCGCCAAGTATCTTCGTCTGAGTTTGTCCGCTCTGGCGTTCATAAATCTCGCCAGATGTTGAACCAACAGAGATATGGTCTGGCATTCCAGCCATGTACGGAGATGCAGGGCCTCATCACCAAGGGTCCAAGACTCCACCCACCCTGTTTGCTGCAGTACCACATGGCGGTGGTGTTGTCCGTGAACACCTGAACCAGCCTTTCCTGAATGGAGGGCAGAAAGGCTTTCAATGCCAGTCGGATCGCTCGGAGCTCCAGCATATTGATGTGGAGACCGCTTTCTGCCGGAAACCAGAGTCCTCTGATCTCCATCTCTCCAAGATGGCTGTCCCTTCCCAGGAGTGACTCATCTGTCACTACTGTCAGATCTGGTAGGAGAAAGGGGAGGGATCTGTTGCCACGGTCAAATTAAAGGGGATTTGCAGTAGGAGTTGATGTTTGGGTAGAAACATACCATGGATGCTGTTAGCTGGATGCCCGGCCTGGTCCTTGAAAGGGCTGGGAAGCCTGTTGTTGCCAAAGCTCATATTGACACTGTCTCGGCTGGTAACCCCTTCCAAAGCCTTGAAAAGGGGTGGTGCTGTTGGGGGAACTTCCAAATCAGCTGAATGGGGCCTAGAAAACCGGCGGTGGAATTGCTCTCTTTAAAATATTTTAAGGCGGAGACAAGTTTTGTTCTAAACAGCCTAGAGATGTCAAAGGGCATGCCCATTACAGATTGTTGGACACTGGAGGAGAAGCATGCTGGTTCACAATGCCCTACCTAGACAGTCAGTAGCTTTGTAACAGATCAAATAGAAAGTTTTGCCATATTGTGTCCATCCAAAATGAGGCCTTGAAGGACTAGAGTAAGTTCTTCTGGGAGAGCCGGCAATATGTCCGCTATCTTATCCTGTTGTGCTTGTTAATATTGGCCCAGAAGGCACAGTGTGTTAACCAACCTTAGATGTGTTTACCAGCCTTGGGACTACGCTAGTCAAGAGGACACCTCTCTTGAAGAATGTTTCTATGCGCTTTGAGTCCCTGTCAGATGACACGGTAGAGAATGCGTTAGGGTCCAGCCGACTCTTATAGGTTTGAACAACCAGACTTTCCAGAGTGGGATGCTGGAGAATAAAGTCTGGATCTCCCTGGGGGTAGGTCCATGTCATCATGCCATCTATCACCTGAACGGTAGGCAATACCCTGGTATGGCCCATGTGCCCATCAGGATATCAGTGAAGAAGTCACTGAATGTTAATAGGGGTTCTTGGCTTAGTTGACCGGGGTTCTGTCCAGTGGGGACATGGGCGTCTTCCCTAAGTTAGCATGAGCACGCTGCAAACTGTCCACTGCTTTGCACACGTTACTACATAAGCTTATTTTACACATGCTTCTTTTTCTATTTTCAAATGAGAACCCACTGCTGTGTTCACGCTTTACAGGTTCCAGGGATTTAGTCTGAATATTGCGAACAAGGTTGAATAACGATGCCCCTTGATATTCTGTTCTGGTCAGGCCCTAGCACCTAGACAAAACATACAGATGCAGCTGTTTGGGAATACATACTTCGGTCTTATTGGAATACACAGATAGGTAGCACACACTTAGAGAAGAAACTTTAAAGGGAGCAGAGCGTGACAACACCTATGATGTAGAACTACAATCTATAGGCTGAGGTACGGGGTCTGCATATAACACCCAGAGATTTTCTAATATGTAATCATGCTGCGTCTGTCAAGGGGAGGGAGGTTAGGCTAATCTGTCTCTTACTAGGACAGCTCCTTTTATGATCTACGGATTACTTGCTATGCTCACCGTATTTGTGTTATACATTTTTCTGCTCATTGTGGCACGTATACTGCATATCGGATCATGTTAGTTAAAATAAATATTTTAAACTTGTTTGTGTGTCCCTGTCAGATTTTATTGTGGACAAGTACAGTTCAGTTCAAAAACTTTATTCGGTTTATAGGCATAAAAGCACTAAGTAAAAACATTTATAATCAGAAGATACCTAACAATCCATGATTTACATACAAAATACGTCTTCTTCATAAAGATTCCCCAAAACAATTGTGGTTTGACAGCATAGTATCATCTCTTAGAGACTGGCAAAAGGTCTATATAGGGGGTCTAAAGGTCATTACTAATCGCATGGCTTCAAACCCTACCCAGTATTTATTCACAATAGATGATAAAATTCATATTATACAATCTAACTAGGGGATACAAGTTTACTCTGATATCTCATAGGTTAGAGCCTCCAGTTGTGCTAATTCTTTCCTTCTTCCTATGGCCATTGTAATAAATGATATAACGGATAAACAAATATCTCTATTTTCCAAGGTACATAACTAATTAAAAGCATCCTGATAATGGAAATATTTACCAATTTAAAAAAGGGGGGTTAAAAAACGTATCCTAAGATCCTAATAAAAAACGCAAAATTAAATAAAGTGCATTGTGCAAGTACAAGAGTGTGAGAGAAAGGGTGTGTCTTGTAACAGCGATTCCTGAGAGTCGGGAGTGTTGTGTTCTGGGGTGTCTAATCACTTGTTCCTCTGTGAGTGAGTAGGAGGGCATGTGATCACTATAGCTAGTCGGTCATGGGCACTAAGGTAGTAGGATGACTCAGTCCCTACATACTAAGGTCCCCTAATCCTAGGCATAGCACTGGGTTTGTTCAGAATCCCTGCCACATGGCGCCCCAAAGTTTGGTCTGGTACTTATTCATGGGACCCTGAGTAGCGCTTGTGCTCGTCCACAATACCCTTTTGCAGCTGCCCGGGGACGCACGAGGCGGAAGGGCTTAGCCTTCTACAGTTGTAAGTTACACCGTTTCTGTGGGTTTTTCAAGCTGAATTCTAAAAGGATTCTTTGACCTGTTTTGCGCTGAAGTTTTCTTTGACTTTCCATTATATAAGGCACAACTAGTTGTGATTCCGGCACATAGCCGGGCGGCGGTTACAAATTATTTGAATCCGCACGGGGTCCCCAATGCATGGGCTACCTTTATTTTCGTAGTAGAAGCGGATCCAGCATATGCTTTGAAGTATTTTATTCTTGGGTTACATTTCCTGCGGTTGATGCTAATGATAATTTTTTTCATACTTGCTCGGTTGCTGCTCCTCTGGCAGCGTACTGTCCTTAGGCGTTGATAGAAGTTTCATTGACATCCTGGGAGCATACCATTTGTTTAATAGTGCCCTGCCTCACCCAGGCTCTTTTGTTCGAATGGGCCCCTTGTCTAATGATGGGGCTACTTGACCTGTTTTGGCCGGTTTTACACCACATCACAATTATCTTAATGATACTATATACACAATTAGTACGAATTATACAGTTTATGTCTTGTGCACTTTTGGTAGCAACAGCTGGAGCTGCTCCTCCGGCCCTGGTTCAGGGTGGAGGTCTTGTGATTAGTCCCGTCATGATTAACTCAGTGATGGGCAAACGTCCTCAGAATCGTGAGGACCTTCCTTTTTAGATAGCACAGAAAACTGAACAGATTTAAGCTCTTTTTCCACATCTGAGCCCTATGGAGAAACACAAGATCCATCTAGCAGCCACTTCTTGTTTATCATTGTTGTGTATATTGTTTGAGATTTGCTTCTATGAAAAAATATCTGTTGTCTGTACTTTTTGTGTAAGTAGCAACTTTTTCTATTTTGCTCAACTGTCCTAAAACGTTTTTAACTAATTTGAATTAAAGAAATTAATTTTTAAACATTACGTGCGTTTACACTGAGTTTAAATATATCATGTTGTTAGCTGCCATGGTCTGTTGATTGTTATAGAACTTTAGTTGACTAGGGGTTTTTCTTCAATTGCATATTTGTCCTGCGATAGGAATTTCAAGTTCCAGCAGGGGGTCCTTGTTATTTACATTGAAACACAAGATCCTTACTATGTGTTTCCCAAGTGGTTTGACTCCCCCTCTAGCGGATTGCATCACCTGGGGGACAGTGTTTGCAGTAGTGTATACACTGTTCTTAGGCACCCCCTCCATGAGCGTACTGCTGAGCGTTATTAAACGAGTACAGGATGAACAGGGGCTGGCCCAATCCTGGACCCGGGGATGAGATTAGTGGGAACGTCCCTATTGTCTCTGATATGATTCTAGCTAATATTAAAAGTGAAGCAGTTTGCTTGCAGGTGCGCCAAATCCTAGCGACGGTGGCAGATGCTTACTGGGAGCGACAGTTGCCGATTATTATTGCAGATGTCTATACATCCCTAGGCCGCAATAATTTGGGAGTCAGACTTTTTACACAAGTACAAGTGAAACCCCCGCCGGACAAGGATGGTCGTCCAGTCTTTCCCAAGAAGGACTGGAACAAAAATTGGCAGCAACAGAAGCGTAGGGTCCCATGCGGGTTCGCCTTCACTGGACGCTTCTGAGGTTAGCTATGATTTATGTAACCGCTCTAAAATTAAGACACCTGAGAGGTTTCAGGTTCCTGATCCCCGTTCTCCTTGTTCCTTTCAGGACTCAACAGATCAACAATATGGCAAATGGGATAACAGGATCACATAAAGGGCAAGTCCACGCAGCAAAGACAAGACCCGCAGCACCAGTTTGCCATGATGGTCAAATGGGAGGAACCACCTTAGTATCGTGCCCACTTTCAGAAGAAAAAAGTTGCCTGTTTGACAGCAAAGTATGCCCCAGATGGTGAGAATCCTCCAGGAGTTGGGTGGTAACTCTCCTCGACATCGCAGCGGAAGTTACCATAGTTCGGCAGACACTTCACCAGCGTCTGAAGGCGAAAGCGACACTTATAACAGTTGAAACCACGGACACACGCGTAGCTTCCCCTGATAGTTTACCACATTGAACTTCAAATTAAAGGTGATATTACACGTATCCTAAATGCAGTCTTTTGGGACAATTTGACTTCTTCTTATGACATTTTTCTGGCAGAGGTTTGTCCTCGCGTCCTCTAGGGGCTAGGATGTTATTACCATGTTTCTCTTAATATGTCCCAGAGGAGACAAAACAGGCTTATGCTTCGGAGTGGGCTCTGACCTTAGCTCCTCCTTTATATCGCAATCAGGCGGGTTGGGATAGGGATTCACCTGTGCATGTAATTCCTTTGCGTTCTACACCTAAGTCTCAAATGTAATATCCCATTAAACGTAATGCTAAAGTGTCTGTTAGTGACATTCTGACATAGTTGGAATATCAGGGTGTTATTGAGCCCTGTGTTACATCAATGAATAATCCTCTTTTTCAGATGTTGTAACCAGACGGTTCATATGATATAGTTTTAGACTACAGACATTTGAATAGTCATGTTCTTACCTTTGCAGTACAGAACACACAGCTCTGCACTAGTGAATAACATAGTTAGTTAGAAATTCAAAACTACGCTACATATTTCCAATGGATTTTTCAGCCACACTTTGGCTCCTGAGAGCCATGACTTGACTGCATTCATCGCTCTCGGCAATCAGAGACGCTATGCCAGATTGCCTATGAGGTATAAGAATAGCCCCGGGTTTTTGCTGCACGCATAGTGTCGATTTTACATGAAATTGAGCGGCATGCATTTTTTTATGTCGACGATATTAAATTGACAGAAGATGAAATATATCAGCTTATGCATGTGGATCGCATAATTACACATTTTTCGACATTGGGATACAAATTCGTTTTTGCAAAATCCCATATTGCCTTCTTGGCAGTTATTTTTCTCGGTTATGAGTTGAATAATGAGGGTAGGGGTTTGGCACCCCACTTTTTGGAGAAATGCGTTCAATTGCAACCTCTGTCTACCCTTAAGAAGTTACAGCCTTTGCTGGGTGTCTTGAATTTTGACAGAGCTTACATTCCAGATTATGCCCAGCATCTCAAACCGCTATATGCATTGATACAATCTTCTTTCTCGTCTTCCAGAACACACCGCAGTACCATGGTCTTTGCAGTAGGATCGGCTTGCTACTCGGGTTTTGTTGACACGTGATAATACTACGAATTTGCTCATAAGGATTGTACCAGGAACATTAGATTTCACCTAAGTGACTTTTGATGAAGGGGACACAGTTCCCATTGCCTATAAATCACATTTATATAATCCTGCTGAAAAGCGTTTTTCTGCTACCAAAAATCTTTTGACAGGGGTGCAGATGGCAATTCTTAAAGAACGCTCTCTGGCTCAGGGCAAACGTATTTTTATGGTCTCGCCTGTGCTCCCTTTGGAAGTGGTCACTAAGACAAGCATGCCCAATTCTAAAGCTCTGCATTCCCGTTGGATAGAATACGCTAGTTCATTGACGTTGGCTGATGTCAATTTCATCTTTGATCCTTCTTTGCAGACACAAGAGTTTTTACAGTATAAACATGTTCATCCTCTTCCTATTATCCCTACTCCCTCTTGATCAGTATGAATGTATCATTTACCCTGATGGGTCTGCACAGTCAGCTATAGGTTGTTCTAAACATGCTTAGTCTGCAGCATGGCTATTGTGGCAGGCACCATAGTGGACAGTGATTTCAAATCCTCCTTGGTTCACACACAATCCCTTGAGGATTGTACAGTGCAATTGGCCGAATTACGTGCTTTACTATTAGACCTTGAGTTTGCTGATCCTGAAGGGCCTACTCTTGTAGTGTGTGATTCTTTCTCCAGTGTACAATCCTTTAATGACAACCTATTCTTTTGGAAACAGAATGATTTTCGCAATTCTAAAGGTAGCACAATTAAGCATAAAACGCTTTGGGTCCAGGTGGTCGCTTTTAAGGAACGTTTGCCACTCACACATGTAATCCATACTTTAGGCCATCAATGTGTGGTAGCACATGCTGTTGGTAATTCTATGGCTGATGAAGCAGCCAAATCTGCAGTAGCCACTTGCAAGGTAGCAGCTGTTACAAGGTCTATGACTAAAATTGATGAAGATAATTTGGATGCTATTACTGCGACGAAGGAGGGGACACCTTTTCGCCAGGGTTTCCCCGCTCATTATAGCTATCATTTAACTACTGATCAGGTTCCATTTCTAACTATCCTTTCAGTTGGTGATCACTTGATTCCCAACGAGGACAGCAGGGTTTCCCTTATTATGGCTACCCATGAAGGAATGGCTTCTGTGCATGCAGGAGTGACAGCCACAATTTCTCTTTTACAGCAATGTTATTGGTGGCGCGGATTATATAAACAAGCCGCAAATATGTACTTTCCTGTGACATTTGTCAATAGATTAAAGCTTCTACTGTCTCGTGTACGCCACACACACAACTCTTTATTTCTAATCAGCCATTCAATTGTATTTATCTTGAACACTGCAGTCCCTTGTCCTCTGACAATAATTTCAAATACATTTTGGCTGCAGTGGATTCATGCACTAGATTCCTCTGGGTTTGGCCGCAGCGCTGTGCGGACGCTCGTACTGTTATAACAAATTTGCATGTCTTTGTAAGGACATATGCCGGTGGCACCTTCTGTAGTGTAGTTCCTATAGTCCCAATAGGCTCTGCGCATTGGAATAATATATTCAGCAGTGTAGACGTAGGACTGAGTTCAACTAGGTCTCTATTGACTATATTAGACTTAAGTTTTTGCCAGCTAGCTCAGAGGTCACTAGAAACTTTCTCGAATAAGCGAGGAGGAGTTTAACCTCCCTGGATAGACAAGAAGGGATTAGCTTCTGACAACCATATAACATGACAACTTTGCTCTCTCAGAATAAGAGTGTATCTCTAGAGTCGTGTGAAAACAATAGACAGCTATTTCACTCAGTCAAGTGTGCATACTTAGTTTCACCAGAGTGCAGAGAAAAGAGAGACGGGCGTTTTCAATAAAAGGTGTAATCTTCTTTCTCATACAAGAGAAATGAATTGCCACAATTGCAATACTCATAGTAAAGTAAAGTGCGTACAGTAAAAGGAGGATTAAGAAATAATACTGTAAAAGCATTGATATGGTTTCTTAGCCATAAGATACTTTAAAATAGATAAAATATATACATACTTATATACATTGACTAACGTACTCAACTGGTGCTTCTAAATACGCCTACCCCGGTGTACCTGACCTAAGCCTAATAGGAGTAAGTAGCAGTTTAAGTTGAGTTTGTTTTGCCAAGAATCTGACTCAAGAATTCTCTCTAAGGTTTTAGTCAGCTCCGTACCTGGGTATTAGAAAGCAGGAGGTCTGGTATCTCTCTCTCAGGACTCGATATCCCAGTAACCCGCGAAGGTATCTGGAAACACCGGAGCTGGATTTCTCGGCAGGAGAAAAGACAGCGTCTCTCTCAGTGTGTCAAAAGAGGAGGGGCAGCGCGCGTGGGCTCTCGCATCAGCTGGGCTCTCTGGCAAGTAGTTAGCTGCTCTGCTCCAAAATCACCACCGTGTGTTTGCTTAAGGCAACGTTGGTATATTTATATCTGAAAGGTTTGACGTCAGGTTGGACATAAGACGTCAATAAAGATGTCACTAAGAACTGGCCGTTCTTACAGTGCTTTACAGGAGTTCTTGGATGAAATCAAAACAAAAGCAAGGGGGATTTCCCAGGTTGCTGGAGGTTTGGATTTGTTTAGAGAACTCGTTGTGCTTTCTAGGGGGCCGGGGAAGTAGCCTTGCTTAATGTGACAGCATGTGCTACGACTGAATATGGATATGATTTCTATGCCGTTATAGGGATATTATTGATTATAACCGAACAAGGGCATAAAATAGTAATATCGATTTAGGCTCCTGGATAAAAACACAATACCCACTCCACGATCTAATGTCCATCATTACTAAAACTAAGCAATAGTAAACATGTATAGGTGTATAGGTGCATGTGTATTCCATCCCACCCCAAAATAATTTTTTTTGCATTTGAAATGGTGTATACGAAATACAATAATTTTGCTTTCAGTGGGAGAAAATAGTCCAAATATTTTCAGTAGCTTTTGTTTATCAAAGCTGAAGGCCGAATTCAGAGTTCAGGGAACGCTGTGTGCTCGTTTGCTTAAAAGTTATTCTTTTTGTTCAGGGGAGAACATCATTTCAGACAGACTCGCAAAAAAGTTGTCTATGGCTTCAGGTGAAAGGTCGATTAAGTTCGAAAATGCCGCAACTGAGCAGTCTCGAGCATGATTGCGATCATCGATGTCCGGATCAGCAATGCTCACAGAAGGTCGTACCAGGGTGATGCCGCTCTCACCTCGTATTTCACTACCCCCTAATCGTAGTGGTGAAGTCTCAACGAATGCCGTCATCAGAATGGGTAGCCGCTGGGGACAACACGATGCATGAGCCGTTACAGGACTTAGCAAAGTATCTGTGTCCAATGGTACTGCTGATGGTAGTGTAAGACAGACGTCCAACACGCATTCTTCTCCGCAAAGCATACATCGAAGCACAGGTAAGATGCAATTCTGCCAGATGGGTCTGAATGAAAGAAACCAGGTCATATTCAGATCTCTTAGCCGGGCTAATCCAAGGACTTTAGTTATGCGGTCCCGATAGCGTATAGCTAGGATCGTTTCTTCCATCGTTGCTGGAGTCTTGTCTGCGACTTGGCTTGCCATATCGAAGCAGAAGTATCAAAAATAAAATGCCTGCTACGAGTCCCAACAGAAGTGGTAGGCGGCCAAAGACAGAATGGAAAAAATTAGGAAAAATGCCCAGAACTGTTTCGAAGGGTGTTAACAGTCCCGAAAAAATTGTCTTAAATATATGTGGGATACCACTGGTATCAGACATATTTAGGATTTGGCTTAGCATTTCTGCGAAATGCACGGGGCAATTTGTTGATAAAAGGGTATGTATCTCTGCCGTTGTCCTTGCAACTTGCAGATCATACGTTTCTTTTGATGACGTCAAGGGCACCGTTGTCTGTAAAAGGACAGACTTTATTCTGCTTAAAGTATCAATTCGAATAGAAGAGATATTCAAAGAAGGCCACATTTTTGCCTCCATGTCTGGAGTGCTGTTTGGATACAATACTTGCATACAGCAAGTGACCATGGAACTCCCGCTCACGAGATAGGCTTTTCCTGGTACCATGCCACAACAGCTGTGGTCCACTATTAGAATGTAACTCCTGTTAGAAAGTCGTCTAAAGAATGGCTCTATTCGTGTTGCAGGTGTGCCATGCTGGTGACATGAAAGGTTATTTGAATTCCCCTCACAGGTCCCATGCAAGTTAATATCTTGACACAGAAGTATACCGCTTAGTGATTGTTTGCAATTTTTTCCACTAAGAAATACATTGTTTCTTTTCACTGTAACATGTGTGTGTAGAAGGTAATTTCCATGATGACTTAATGTACCCTTTACCCAACCTTTCATACTGGCCCGCTGGTATATACTCTTGACAGTATTTAAATTGGAAAGTTGTTATCGGAATTGCGATTATTCCATGTATTATCCATTCAATGACAGGTCTTTCCGACATTGTCAATGGTAATCTCTCAAGTTTTTCAATGCTCAGAATCGTATATTCTGCTCCTTTCTGTGCCAAACTGATTTGAGTATCAGTATGGTTAAAGATAGAGAATAATGACGTTGTGTTGATTAAACGCCAGGGCGCGTAGCCTGAACGCAGATTTTGCAACGTCCAGCCAAGCTGTACAATAGAACGTAATTGGGACTGACCGTGTTGTAACATTAGTAAGTGTTGTTCTATGATATCAATAGCAGAGGATACAATACTGTCCAGTGAATATATTCTGGAGGACAGAGTCATTAACCCATTGTCCACAACAGAAAATGATTTTTCCAAATTAATACGATCAATTTCTCGTATTTTTTCTGCTGTTTTAATTTGCATCACTTTCCAAGCCTCGTTGTAAGTAGAGTATATACCGGCCGCTATAAAACGTTTTTGATGCTGTTTGCGTGGTCCCATTATGAAATCACGCAAGTCAGCACCGTCTTTAAGTAAAGTCAAGTGCTGCTTAATTTCTGCCAGTGTGGATGTCTGTAACCATTCGAGGCAGAGTTTTCCTACACTGTATGTTGTAACTATCCCTGGATGTTGTCTCTGGGAGTATCTAGGGTCTGGCCTGTTCATTTTTAACCCCTGTATTTTGTTCAGGAATCTATCTTGACAGTTATTTGTGTCTGTGGGCCAGATCAACCATTTTTCCCAATCAGGATGTGTTCTGTTCTGGTTAAAAATATGGGATACGTCTATCTCAACATCTGTAGTGCTATTACTGTCAGGTGTTGGTTTTGGAATAGACGGTTTGTTTAAGTCTTTAATTTTGGCTAGGCCAAGACAGGTTGTCTGTTGAATTGTGTCATTCAAGAATATAATTTGTTCAGGGATCATGCAGGCTCTAAATAATGATTCTAAACCTTGGACCTGCCATTCCTTTGTACCCCAGATCGTTTTTGTCTCAATGTTATGTTTCCAAAAATCAAAACCAAATGTAGTCATTTTTTCAAAAAATGTTTCCGAATAGATCAATTTAGTGTTTGTCAGCATTGTTTTCATCCCTGTCTTATTTAACAGTTTGAAATAAAATGTTTCTGCATCACTTGTGTTAAACCCTGAGAAGTATGGGAATTTCTCATAAAATGTTTTTGAACTGCCCTTTGGTGGAGTTGCACAATGTTCCCATTGATTATAATTAAAAACATTTCTAGGTTGAGCAGATTTATGCAAGTAATGATGTGCATAGTGGTTGTAGCAGTATATTTCTTCATAATTTGATGAACCCTGTAAATAATCATGTTCTGTAAATTTCGCTGACATAACTAAATCTGACATCATATCATTAATACTTTCAAAGTCCCAATCATCAGAGAATGTACTCGGTTTTACAAAGTCACTTAATGAAACCTTAACTTGGTGTGGATATTTCAAGAGCTCGACCGGGCCATAGATTTCGTAATCCGTTTTGTCCCATGCTACCCCGCCGGGTATAGGATTGGCTGTGACATTCACTGGTGATAGTTCTCTTTTCTCGATGCGAGATGACTTGTGAGGCTTTAGGACCAAGTTGATGTTCTGACTTGCTGTGTCCATTGTACTGTATTTTCCTTCAATAAAATTTCCCAAACAAAGAACCATGATGAGTCCAAAGCAGGAGGAAAAGTACACCTAACACAATTCAAAATTCTATCCATGGAGAAATCAGATAGGTTTCTTTGAGTTGATGAAAGAGTTCAGTTACTTTGTCTTTAAAAGTTTTTATTGTTGGCGTTTCTTCAGGTTCGCTTGGATCCTCAGAAAAGTTATCGAAATTGATGAAGTAGCCTGATGCAGTTCTGTCGATTGTTGGAATCGCTTCCGGATTTTTATTTGCTTTTGCATTTTTTGTTTCATTAGCATAGTCCGAGGCTACATCGTTGTAGACAGGTGTTTCTTGACGAACTGTTGCAATTTGGGTTTCAAGAGGCACAAGTTCCATGGCATTGTTGCATAGTCCTTTTTTTATTCACTGCAGGTTTATCAAATATGATTAGTCTCTCAGTTTGAACCTCTTGTATTGTAGAAAGTTTTGGTGGTGTGCTACATCTTGGGAGTCCACTGGGCCTACTACTTATTATTGGCCACATGATTGTGGTTTTACCAGGTCGATTGATACAACTCGGTTCTCCTTTTTACCAGCAAGGGGCGGTAGTACAACTGATCTTGTTCCGCTGACAGCTAAGACAGGTACTGCTTTTCTGTAAGAAGGCCCAAATTCCTTCTTCACCGCGATCTTCTCTCTGACCAGATACCCAATTTTTGGAATCCAGACAGGCCTTGCTGGGACAGGTGGTTTATCTTCAGTGGCTGTTGGCTGCTGTTTTAGCTTTACGTTGCTCAGGTCTTTTCTTGTTTCATTTAAGTCCTGTAAAATAGCCAAACGATCTTTGATATCAAAGCATTTTTCTTCTACCACTGAAGTCTGACTATCTAAGTCCTGAATATGCATTCTAGTCCCAAACAATAGTTCGTACGGGCTGAAACCTTTCAGAGAATTTCTTGGCAGATTATTAAGACTACGTTTGACACTTGTTAAATGTTGGACCCAACCATCACCCGAACCTAATACCCTCGCCGTTATAGATTGCTTTATGTCTCGGTTTTTTCTTTCCACAATCCCATTTCCCTCAGGATGGAAGGGACAAGAGTACCGCAATGCAATGCCCATGCTGGTCATGGCCTCCTTATAAGCTCTAGAGCTAAAAGCAGGACCCTGGTCAGAATGTAGCATGCCAATTGCGTATGTGCCGATAAAGACTCGCAAATCTTTTATAACAGTTCTGGCGTCAGCCGAGCGCTGGGGCCACATTTTAAGTGAATTTAGTCTTAAATAATATACAATGGGATGCATTTTTCCTGTTTGATTATGCGTATAGATCGCCTTATGCTCTCTAATTGGGGTCCTGGCACTACTTCGGCCGGTTCGCCACTGCGATCTCTGTTGCAGTTTTGACAGCTCATTACAAATTTGTAATGTTGCAGGCTCATCCCCGGCCACCAATATTCTGATTGTAATTCTTTCAGAGATTCCTTGATCTCTCGGTGCCCTAGACCTTCACCCATGTGTGCGTCTGCTATTAACAAGACTCTCCTGTTCGTGTTTGGAATTACTCTATCCCCACTCCAGGGATTCGAGCAAAAGGAACGGAGTTTGCATCTATTATGTATGTATAATTGAGTGGATAGTTCACGGGTAGTGCTGCGCAGTCGCTTTTTGAAGAGGTTTTTACCGCCAGCATGGTTTCCCCGTCTATGTATTTTTCTGAAGCTTTTTTGTGGCTACGGAAGCCGGTTGAGTTGCTTCCGCTGTGGCTTTGTGAGCCAATGAATTCCCTGCAGCGTGAACGCCATCACGCTGATGACTCAGTGTATGTATCACGTGAGTCTTTTGTAGTTCTTTTCGTAAAAGAACTATTTGTTCCCAAAGCGTTTTTTGCTTGATTGTGGCACCTTTTGCATCTTTGAAACAGTTTTGAACCCAGTTCTGGAAGTATTCATTGTAAGACTGAACGCAGTAATATGAATCGCACACTATAAGTGTGGGGAATTCGCGATCGGTATTTTCAAGCGCCATCTTAAATGCTAGTAGTTCAGCTCGCAGAGCTGTACAATCTCCTAGAGATTGGGTTTTAGTGACCAGTGGTCTAAATTTTCCTTCGTGCCAACGACCTTTAACAATCGCGCACGCAGCACTGTAAGCTTGTTTACCCCCAACTGCGGGTTGTGCTGATCCGTCTGTATATATTATACAGCCGTAGTGTTCTAGAGGCAGGATTTCGGTCGGCAGAGGACATTCATATTCGTATTGTAGAAATTCTTGTGTTTTCAAATTAGGATCAAATTCGTATACTACGTCTGTTGCAGCAAAAGAATGAACCCATTCTATACATCTCGGATGTAGTGCTTTAGCATTTGGAATGCTTGCTTTTGTTACCGATTCTAGGGCTGGCATTGGTGTAACGATTATTATTCGTTTACCTTGTGCTAGGGCTCTTTCTTTTGCTACAGCAGTCTGAACCGTAGTTAGAATTTTTTCAGTAGAACTCAATTTCAGCTTGTGTACACAAATGTGATTTGTAAGCTATTGGTACCTTTTCTCCCTCATTAGAGGTCAGGTACGTGAATCCGCATCTTCCTGGGATGACTCGGATTACAAGGTTGCGTGTGTTATCGCGAGTTTGCAATTTTGTTTTAGCTAACATGTCTGTTTGCAATGATCTCAAAATTTCTGTGTGTTTTTGAGTCCAATTGATTTGTTTAAAATCAGGTTTTATCAATTCATAGAGAGGTTTAACCCTCTCTGCATAATTTAGAATGTAAGTTCTTCCGAAATTCAGGAAACCTAGTATTGATTGTAAGTTCTTCAGCGTTTTTGGTGCTTGGAGGACAGCGCATTTCTCTAAGAAAGTGTCCGCTAGGCTTTTGCCTTCACTTGATAATTCATATCCTAAAAACAGGACAGTTGGATGGGCAATTCGTGACTTTTTAAAGTTGAATTTGTAACCCTCTGCTGCGAACCCAAGTATTATGGTGTTCACTCTTTTCAAGTGAGTGTCCAAGTCATCATCTGTCAGATAGATGTCATCAACATAAGATAATGCCTCATCATCATATATTTGTAGTAACTCTGTTACTCTTGCTGAGAATAATCCTGGGCTATTCTTGAATCCCTGTGGGAGTCGACAGATATTTTCTGTGACCCCATTATTGAGAAAGCGGTCAAATACCTGCTTTCAGGTGCTATGTTTTGACAAAAGAATCCATTAGAGATGTCTAATGTTGTTTTGTATTTTTTGCGCACAATGTTATTCATTAGTGCAGCACTGTGTGAGTTTTGTACTGCAAATGTTTTGCAACATGAATTAAGGTGTCTGTAGTCCAAAACTAGACGATATGAATCATCTGGCTTGGAGACAGGAAACAAAGGATTGTTCATTTGAGAGGTGCATGTTTCAATCACCCCTTGGTATTCTAGTTGATCTAAGATCTCCCTGACTTTCTTTTTAGCTTCTTGCTTAATTGGGTACTGCCTTTGTGCAGTTGGTTGCCATTTTAACTGGATTTTGTGAGGAGAGTCCTCATCCCATCCAACATGATTTTTGTATAATGCAGGAGCTTGGGCTACTGCCCATTTTCTTGCATATGTATATTTTCTATGAATTGGAATATGATTTGAGAAGGCAGGCATAATCATTTCTTCGCCATGAGGCACTCCCTGACAAACTCTGGTGGCCAGTCTTTCTCAGCTAAAAGGATGTCATAGCCTTTGGAAAGGTTATCCCAAAATAGACCCCTTACTTTCCTAGTCTTATCTCCCTCTATACGTAATGTTATCTCGTATATTTTATGAGGTTTGCTAACTCTGGTATCCGCAGTTTCCACCTGAATGTATTAATTCGGGCCCACTCTCCGTTTTTCAGTTGTGTCCTCAGTATCCTCAGCATGTTTGATTATTTTAATACTGGCTACCTTCTTTTTTGGAAATTGTAATTTTTTACTTTGATGAGCAGGTTCCTTGTCTTTGGACTTGACGTGCTCTTCCCTGTGTTCTGACCGTCCTCTTCTTTCCGATTTCTGCGAGGAAGTCTGAAAAGATCGAGAGGGACGTGTATCAATATCTTGATATCTATCAGGTTTTTTCAGATTATCCCTATTTCTAAGGTTGTATCTTTTCTCAGAGGGCTCCCTCTGGGGAGACTTGTGTCCTTGGTCCGGAGATCTTTCTCTCCGCCGAGGAGACCTTCCTCTGGACTGGAATCTTTTTTCTTTGGGAGTGGATTGTTTATTTCCATCCCAGCTCTTTTTTGGAGTGTTTAAATTATTTTTAATAAATATTTTTTCTGGATTTTCAATTAGTTGGGGTTTTACTGGTTTCCCACCCAAACTATCCGACTATTCCACCTCACGGTGTTAGTCCGTTTTCTATAAGTTTAAGAGTTATAGTTTTCCTTATGTTGACCGGAATGAGTATAACACTCGGGTCATTTTCTTGGAGACTTGTGTCATCCGCTAGGAGTCGAGCTGCTATTCTAGCTGCCTCCCTTTCGTCTTCACTTTCTGACATTTTTACTGACAGAAAGGTTTTTGTTGCAGATCAGGTTTCAAGGAAACAAAGATTAGGTGCACAATATTTTGGAACACTGTATCCTTCAACGTTGACTATACCAAAAACTATACATGCCAGCTAGCTCAGAGGTCACTAGAAACTTTCTCGAATAAGCGAGGAGGAGTTTAACCTCCCTGGATAGACAAGAAGGGATTAGCTTCTGACAACCATATAACATGACAACTTTGCTCTCTCAGAATAAGAGTGTATCTCTAGAGTCGTGTGAAAACAATAGACAGCTATTTCACTCAGTCAAGTGTGCATACTTAGTTTCACCAGAGTGCAGAGAAAAGAGACGGGCGTTTTCAATAAAAGGTGTAATTTATTGAGCAGTCTTCTTTCTCATACAAGAGAAATGAATTGCCACAATTGCAATACTCATAGTAAAGTAAAGTGCGTACAGTAAAAGGAGGATTAAGAAATAATACTGTAAAAGCATTGATATGGTTTCTTAGCCATAAGATACTTTAAAATAGATAAAATATATACCTACTTGTATACATTGACTAACGTACTCAACTGGTGCTTCTAAATACGCCTACCCCGGTGTACCTGACCTAAGCCTAATACGTGGGAAGGAGTAAGTAAGTAGCAGTTTAAGTTAAGTTTGTTTTGCCAAGAATCTGACTCAAGAATTCTCTCTAAGGTTTTAGTCAGCTCCGTACCTGGGTATTAGAAAGCAGGAGGTCTGGTAACTCTCTCTCAGGACTCGATATCCCAGTAACCCGCGAAGGTATCTGGAAACACCGTAGCTGGATTTCTCGGCAGGAGAAAAGACAGCGTCTCTCTCAGTGCGTCAAAAGAGGAGGGGCAGCGTCTGTGGGCTCTCGCATCAGCTGGGCTCTCGGGCAAGTAGTTAGCTGCTCTGCTCCAAAATCACCACCGTGTGTTTGCTTAAGGCAACGTTGGTATATTTATACCTGAAAGGTGCCGGGTTTGACGTAAGGTTGGACATAAGACGTCAATAAAGATGTCACTAAGAACTGGCCGTTCTTACAGTGCTTTACAGGAGTTCTTGGATGAAATCAAAACAAAAGCAAGGGGGATTTCCCAGGTTGCTGGAGGTTTGGATTTGTTTAGAGAACTCGTTGTGCTTTCTAGGGGGCAGGGGAAGTAGCCTTGCTTAATGTGACAGCATGTGCTACGACTGGATATGGATATGATTTCTATGCCGTTATAGGGATATTATTGATTATAACCGAACAAGGGCATAAAATAGTAATATCGATTTAGGGTCTTGGATAAAAACACAATACTTCCACTCAGATCAAGGTCCGGCTTTTGCCTCCAAGGCTTGCTGTGATTTGATGAAGTCTGTTTGGGTGCAAGTGCATTTCTCGTCTCCATATCAGCCTCAGGGCAATTCAGTTGTCGAGCGGATGAACCGTAACTTAAAGCAATCTTTAACAGCAAGGATATTAGGTACAGGCCGGGGCTGGTTAACTCATCTATATGGGGTTCAAAGTGCACTCAATTTCCCTCAAAGGTCTCTGGGTGGACAGACCCCGTAGAAAATGCTCTTTGGCATTAAGTTGTCTGTGCCTGATCTTGATGGTCTAGACGTTGTGGCGGCTGCCATAACATTCGACGTAGATAAACATTGTACAATGTTACAGGATCTACAAAAGAATTGAGATGCTCTAGCAAAATCATATTTGCCCTCACTGACGGATACAGCAGACTTAGTTCCGGTTTCTGGCTGGCTTCTTAAAGTTGGCGATCTGGTCCGTGAAAAAGAGGCAAACAAGAAAGAGTTTGTACCATCCTACAGTGCTCCAGTCCTGGGTTTGAGGGGCACTCGAAGTATAATTTTGCCTCCACTGCCTGGATGCAAGAATAACCATTTTATTTCCATAGAACATGTCAAACTACATCAAATGGCAGATTATCAACAGCATGCCAAGAAACTTTCCAAGTCGGAATGTGCCACTGCAGCAGATGAACGCTGTTTCTCCTGAATCTCTCCGAAACACTGAAGGGGAGCTGGAGTCTTCAATTGATTTAGTGTCTGTTTTGCCTTCAATGACTGAGTCACCGGAAAATGAGTAGACTACCTCGCCAAATGTACATACGGTTGATATTCCTGACACTGTACTACATTTGAATACTAATGGTGAACAAGCTCCACTATTCCAGCTCAGTTCCAGCGGTTACTATCTTGACCAGGATAACTTTTCTTCGCATACATCTTCGTTGTCTTTGTCTATTGCTGTGCCTCCAACACGGATTTGTTTCGTGACTGTCTTCTTTCTTTTGATCAATGGACACTATTTACCTGAACGCTCTGCTGTGGAACTAGTTAATGGAGTACTGGCCCTGCATACTTCTTTGCATAAAATGAAGAGACCAAACATTAGTTAATATTTTAGCAGTCACAAATCGCTGATGGAATTGTGTGGGACAAAGTACCTTTCGTTGTATATGGTCGGACGTAGACATTGTAAATTCCGTATATGTCCTGTGTCTCTTTGGGGGATGCTATTTTACCTGGAATGCATTCAGATGATTGGGATGTCAGTGCTGTTAATTCTTTGTTTTCTGATGTGCAATACTAAATTGTTTTTGATCTGTATTTGAATTTGGCAAATTATGCAGATCTATTTTTCTACCAACATTATGGCCATCATTTCCTTCATAAATCCAGTACTCAAAGACCCACTTTTCAATTACACATAATGGGAACATTGTCTGAGCCCATCTCAAATAAGTTCCGTTACACAGAAAAATAAATGTACATATTCTTAGGTTACAATTTATCTGATCCAGCATCATAGTATTTTTAATTGAATGTCCCTAGATTGAACAAATATATGCTTACGCAGACTCATCTAATTTATTCTTCATCTTTCATAGATGTCAATGAAGGGTTATGATTTTTGGAAGGACACCGTTGACTTAAAATCTATTTGGGGCATTGAAGATTGGCAAGTAAAGGGGAATGAATCCTTGCAACGTGCGTGTTTAATACCTTATCAAATATTATTTTTGAATCAAATGGTGCAACAAGCTACCTGATTTGATTTGGCCACTACAAAATGTTTTAATTCTCCTTCTATTCCATCTTTGGCTTAATACGAATCGTGGCGCGTACACACCAATTATACTATTGATCATTTAACTCAAATGATACAGAATGGCTCTTAACTCAACTATGATAAATCCGGAAAGGCTGGGTACTGAGGCCTTCAAACACCAATGCTTGTCATTTAATTTTTTGAATGTTACTTAGGGCTTTACCCAACTTTGACTTGATCCTTGTTACCCAAATTTACATACAGTTACCACTTATTCTGTTGGAAAATTATATTAACAGTGATTGGAACATTCCACATTAGCATCTATGAAACACCATCTTTCCCTTTTGTCAGATGACATTGGTCTTTCAGATTTTCGTTGGGCTCAAAATCGCCTCGCACTAAACGTATTGTGTATGCAGCCTATAATGAATTTTGGAAGCTTTCACAAACGGAGGCGGCACTGCGCTTACGCCAAATTGATCAGGATAATTTGGAAAGGTTCTTGCAGTGGCTTATAACAGCATAAACAACAGCATAGACAATATTGTCTCATCTATTATTGATATTGTTCAGAATGAAGTTTCTACCTTGTATCATGTGCAAAGTCAGTTATGTTCTGTTATGCAATTTGGTTGGACTTTACAGACACTTAAATTGAAGAGTACCATAGGATTACCTTAATGCTTTGTGCTGTTTTTACCATTTAATTTGACAAACAGAAAATTATGTCTATGAAAAAAGCAACCTACCCTATGTTACACATTAAGAAACTAGAACAGTTACCATTCACTGTAGCAGAAACAGTCGGCATTGTGTTTAATACAAGGGGTTATTTCATTGCCAATCTCACTTTTTCAGTTCACAGCTTGCATGAAACATTATAATGTCGGTAGATATGAACCACTCGAGAGTAGCTACAGGGATGTGGAATTCCTTTAGCCCGACACCCGGGACATATTGTTTGGGGTCAAGGGCAACAAGTTTTCATGTGTATTCTGTCCTTGGGACAAGTAGGCCCAACCCCCTACATCACAAACCCTTTGACTGCCAGTTTACAGTACCACATTATGGATCAGGGAAAGGCACTGCCTGCAGTTAAGGTAATATTTGTTTCAGTGTGCTAATGCTCTTCAAACTTGCATTTAGCAATATGGGGCTATGTATACTGCTTCCAGAAAGCTCTCTGATTTGAAGCAAATAAATGCAGAAGCTTGAAAACAAGATTGATGATTCTTTGCTTTCAAAATAAAGTGTGCTAAACTACTGTTACATTTTAGGTACCTTTTTTGCAGCATCATTTAGTAAAATGTGTTGATGTATGCTAGTATTTGTCAAAAATATTAACAGAAAATCAGTGTGATTTTAATAAGATTATGAGCAACATGAAAATAAACCAGCATTGGTAAAGCCTACAGGTTTGAAATTGTTGGTCAGCCTTTTGGTTTTGTAAGGGTGTGACTTGTTTTGGCATGGTTTTTGTAAAACCTTATTGGTGTGGGAGCTTCCGGGCCCTCATCATTATAACAAACATTGGCAAAAGCAAACATTGTTTTGGTCTCAAAAAGCACACATGCCACAGTAGTTACTGGCACTGAACAAAACGACTGTGTGTTGATTATTCTCCTTGTGAAAGAACAGACCTGTCAATCACAGTAAAGCTAGCAGATAGACAGAGAGAGACAGAATATTAATAGACACAAAAGGTCATGGTTAACGCCAGACCTAATTAGGGGCCATCTTATTAAATAAAGTCTCAAAAGTGCACTCATGTCCTTGCATTAAGTGCAGATTTTTGTGCATTCACAAGACTTTACAGAAGTAGCCCAAGAAATAGTAATTTTATAAAATATTTGTGAACGGCATTTTAGCATGAGCACATATGCAGGTGTAGATTTGCTCATGCGATAATCTGAGTGTTTGCCAGTTCACTTTGCCTTTAACCACTTTTTTCCCAACCCTGGAAGAAATGTTATGTCTGCCATTGTCAGGACTACATTTCCAACCTTTCTCAGTATGGGAAAAGATTAGCGAAGAGTTGGTGAAAACCCTTAAAACATGCAAGTTAGTAGGTTTGCACAGACTCAAAAGGACATTCCAACCCTGGAACTGTTGCTTACCATTACCTTCGGCGCCAGTATGTAGATTTGCGGAAATGTGGCAACACAAGGGAATTGCTAGTATTCAAACCCTACTATGGAAGGAGCCCTGATTATGATCAGAGAGGCCTTTCGGAGCTCTTATATAATGAGTTTAGTGCCATAATTTGTCACTGCATTACATGGCACACAAGGGACAAGTGGATTTTGTTACAGGAGAAGTAGATTTATGAAGCAACTTGCCCCATGGACAAGTAGATATTTTATTGAAGTCCACACCCCTGAGCTTCATACATGAATTGTGGTCATTGGCATTCGCTTTCCGTTGTAAGTTTTCCTTACAGGGGAGGATTGTGACTCTACTGTCGGACACTCCCTTGTCTGTAAACAAGTAAAACTCCACAGCGCTTGCAATGTTTTGGCACCTAATTTACCTTGTTTTTTAAAAGGTACACCAGTCCCTGCTATTATTCAAACTCTCACTTTGCTTTCTAATGGCAGGTAGCTCGTTCTTAATAATCAGAACTGCTGCGGTTTATGGGCAGGCATCCCGTTACATAGTAACAGTTTCACAACGCGTTACGTGTTGCAGCAATGTCCTGTTTCCCCCCCACACAGTGGAGTGTAGACAGTTCACTGTGGCCTTCCATTTCAACTTTGAAAACAGATTTCAGTAAGGTAAGCAGACTCAAAGCGCTGTTGTTTCAACAAGAAGTCGCTCGCACGTCTGCTCGTCAGACCTTCGAATTGCAGGTGGCGAGAACATCTAGTGAAAGACAATCTTTATTAAACACGAATCTCCCCCTACACTTCGGGGAATTCATTAATCAAATTTTTTATGCGTTTGATACGGCAGGCCTCGCACACTTTTTTAAAGTTGTGGGATCTGGCCTTGTTACATCGTTACAGACTATGTTTGGAGTAATACCTGCTTTTATTCAATCTATTTTTTTCCAGCACATTGGAAGTGTTTCCCCTGCTGCTCTTCCTGGTTTGTGGCGTGCTGGTACTTCTTTTGCTGTTCCACAATAGGTGCTAGATCTGTGGTACTGCGCAGTCAGGCACAGTTGCAACGTGATTGGAGGAGACAGCTTTTTAGCTTGATGCCGCTGGGAGCTCTTGACATCGGCTATTGGCTAACATTTAGTTATGCCTACTTCACCTGTGTGCAACCGGTGTTCTATTGCATCCGATGCCCTTTTCAATGGGCCCTGGACTTCTGCCTTTCCACAACGTCACCCGCTGCCCTGGATTATAATCTGTTGATGGGTCCTTTGAGGGCCCATAGGCAGGGCTATTTCGTGGGTACACAGCTTGTGTACGATTCTTCACTGAGGCTGAGGGCCGAAGTGATTACCTGTGCACGTCATTGAGGCAGATACAGGTTGTCCTGGTATGCTCCTTGCCGCTTCGGGATATGAACAGCACGTCTGTTCTTAGGAAATACTTAATTGGATGGCATCGCTTTTTACTATTCAACAAGTCTAACACCTTAATGGAGCTCATGGCATTCCACTTATCTTGCAAAGTTTTTGGCCCGGAGGATACCCTGCAATTGGGTATATGCTCTTTGATTACTAGCTTTGTTTTATCAATTTGACTTTCCATTATGGCACACTATTGTCTTTGTGGATCATACTGGTCACCTGCCAGAGAGGCTTTGGTTCTGCTTACTTGTGACTTCTATATTAGTCTAGGGCCAACGTCCTGACCAAAGGGAGGTTGTCACGTAGCCCGTGGGGACATTGTTGTCTTCTCTAAGTTACCATGAGCACACTGCAGACTGTCCGCTGCTCTGCACATGTTACTACATGAGCTTATTTTGAAAATGCTTCTTTTGGAATTTTCACATGAGTACCCACTGCTGTGTTCACACTTCACAGGTTCCTGGGATTTAGTCAGAACATTGTGAACAAGGTTGAACAGCAATGCCTGGTGTAATTCTGTTCTAGTCAGGCCCCCGCACCTAGACAAAACATACGGATGCAACTGTTTGGGAATACAAACTTTGGTCTTATTGGAATACATGGATAGTTAGCACACACTTGGAGAGGGACCTTTCCGGAGAGCAGAGCATGAGAGCAACTATGATGTAGAACTACCATCTACAAACGAGGTACGGGGTCTGGAGATAACACCCACATAACTTCTAATATATAATCATTCAGCGTCTGCGGAAGGGAGGTTAGGCTAATCTATCTCTCACTATGACAGCTCTTTTATGATCTACGGATTACTTGCTATGCGGACGGTATTTGTGTTATGCATTTTTCTGCTTATTGTGGCACATTTACTGCATATTAGAGAACGTTAGTTAAAATAAATATTTTAAACTTGTTTGTGCCTCTGTCCGATCTTATTGTGGACAAGTACCGGAGTGTGAGCGAAAGGGTGTATCTTGTGATTCCTGAGAGAGTCAGGAGTGTTGCGTTCTGGGGTGTCTAATCACTTGATCCTCTATAAGTGAGCAGGAGGGCATGTGAGACACTATAGCTAGTCGGTCCTGGGCTCACGGGTACTAAGGAGGACTCAGTCCCTATATTGTAAGGTCCCATAATACTACACATCGTTCTGTGCTTGCCCAGAAATAATGCAACAGTTCAGAATCTCTGAAAGTACGTTGGGCTTTCATTCATGGGTGGGTTGAGTCAAGGTGAGGACCTTTGCTGCCCTCCTTATGACAGTAGCAAAGGAGGCAGATTCTCAGAGACTTTTCTTAGGCTGGGTAAGGAGAGACCAGTAGCAGGGAAAGCATCCAGGCCACTTGCATTGTGAAGATCAAATAGGTTGTTATCGTAGTAGTATTTCTACCCAAAATAGTGATAGGTGTCAAGTTCCGAGTGGGCATATTGGTGAAGTCCGCGGGATTGGAGCATGACCCTCGGAGTCAGTATGAGTTACTGAACACTGAAAGAGAATTAATTAGGCCTATTAATTCATTTGGGAGTTATTTAATGAGTAGCCTGTCTCCTGCTTTAGAGCACTGAGCTACACAGAAAGAAAATAGTTAAAAGCAGAAACAGTATGCTGACTATGTCTAGAGTCTAGCAGGATGCAGTAATATCACTAAATGATATTCTTCGATCACAGATCCAGGTAACAAGACTTCAGACAACTGATCTCTTAGGAAGTGGTGTGTGGGTAGCTTAAGAGGTTTCCTCTGTTTAGCTCAGGTCTGAGGTAGTGGGCAAGGGGGCGGGGTTCCAAAGTTTAGGACCCAGCAATCTCAAAGAGCGAACACTGGTTGTGTCAGGTAAAGGGGCATTCAGGCAAAGAATGCTAAGCTGCTGAATTCTTGCATTCTTGTGTTGTGAAGGCACATTTTTGAAACATGACAGGCTTTTGGTCAAAAAGGATTCATTGATAATACAGTCCTGAATAGGATCCTGGCATCCTTGGGAGTCAGTGGACAGCTTTCAGAGCTGGCTTAGCATGGTCATGCTTTCATATGCTCAAGCATATTCTGGTAGGCTTTTTAGTCTGAACACTGCAGTAGTCTAGATGCTCCATGACCAGACAAGAACCCAATAGGAGGTTGCAGGAGGAGGAACATTTTACGAAGCTTGGACAGTTGTATATTTACACTCTTGAAAGATTAAAATTGAAGAGAATCCCCAAGTTTATAACTTTCTGAGGGATGGCTCAGTGAGCCCTATACCAGAGGTCAAATTAAATGGAAGGGGTGCTTTCTTTAGCTCTCCACATTTTTAGCTCCATTCAGACAAAAGAAACTTTCGTTAGAAGCACAGGGAAAGCAGGGACACGCAGAAGTTGAGGAAAAGTAGTGAGAAGGATAGACTTTGGTATTCATTAATTGCCGAGGATTCTGTAGCTCTAACGCGTGTTTGCTTACACAAAAGAACAAGTCCAGGTTTGTGCATTCCTAAATAACACAAAGCATAAATTGCTTACCCGCAATTCTAGTTCTCTTCCAGGGGAATCCTCATCAATGTCATAAGCACTGAATAGTCCAATCCATGTGCAGAGACCTCGGAACACATATTAAATATGATATATGTTTATATTCCACTCGCACTCCTTCTCCGTATTTCCAAGGAAACAGCCACACCAACGTGGTATTAGTTTTACGGGTGCCTTATTGGCAAACTAAACAGATGTGTTTATATCCTGCGATCTTTCTCACATATTTATATATACATATATATGCATAACACCATTAATATATATATATATATATATTACTGCACACTCCTCCTTTCATCGGTTGTTCGGCAAGGAAAAGAAAACGGCTGGCATTCAGGTATCCGTTTCACAGATTTATTCCACCAAACCCCCCTCACCCCAAACAGACGCGTTTCACCTTTGCAGGCTTCGTCAGTGTTACGTTTGTGCCACATTCACGTCACCATTTTAAACCATTAGCCCTTCTGGCATTGTCATTAACATAAAAGACGGCTACTGGCATTCAAAAAGATGGTGGCCATCTTGTAACATGCAATTTGCATTGAGTTATACACGGTTTCAAAAAGGTGACATTAAATAAAGTGCATAGTGCTCATTTAAAAAAACATGTAACACAAAACTTTCTTTTGAAAAAAGTATTGTAAACACAGTATAGTTTGTAAGTGCAACCGATTCCATTATTTTTTATGTTTTTTATAAAAATCCTATTTTTCTGGCATCTTTCATAGATATTTACCAGAACGGTGCAAAATTGATAGGCTAATTCATTCCTATGATGCCTTACATTAGTTATGCAGCCCTGAATGGGCAATTCTATTGCAGCACAAATTTCCAACATAATTCATAATTGAGCAGTAGAGCACTGTCATAGTCCCTAGGGAGTGTTAGATGAATACATTTTACTCTAGTACTACATGTGACAGACTATGTACAAATTAAAGATGAACCCATAACTCTTCATTGTTATTCAGGCCCCACGGAGTCATGGTTTTAAGACTGATAATATACTTTGACTCCAAAATGCGTAGGGCCTTGTTTCTGTCCCCTCCCCGTTCCAATTTTGGGGCCTGATCAATGCAGTAGAAACTCAGTTTCTCCCAATTGCCTTGATGATACTCGGCAAAGTGGCGAGCAACAGGATACGTCCTGTCGTTGTTCGTAATTGCTCGCATGTGCTCCAGGACTCTTAATTTGGCAGGTTTCACAGTGCTGCAAATGTATCGCAGCTTACAGGGGCAGGTTAAACAGTAAACCGTGTATTCCGAGTTACAGTTTAACAACTGTTTGATTTTTATGTTGGGTTTCTTTTCACCTAAGTGAGTAGGATAGTCTGCCATTTTACTGCTGAATCTACATGCCTTACATTTTAAGCATGGAAAAAAGCCAGTTACTTTTGACAGTTTGATGGGTTGAGCCATTGTTCTAAAATGGCTGCGGACTAGATGGTCGGCCAGAGACGGACATCTTTTATATGTAATTAGTGGTCTCTGTGTTATGTGATTTTTCAACGTTTTGTCTGTGGTAAGTATGTGCCAGTGCTTTTTAAAGATATTTACAATTTCCCCCGATTTGGTGTTAAATTTGGTAATCATTCTTACTTCATTAGGTATCTCTGTTTTCAATTTCGGTGTCAGGAGAGCCCTCCTGTTGATACCTGAAGCTTTTGCACTGGCCTGTTGTAAAATATTTACATTGTATCCTCTTATCTGAAACCTCTCTTTAGCATCCTCATTGGCCTGTATATAATCTTGTTCTAAGGAACAATTCCTCTTAAGGCGAAGAAATTCGCCATAGGGCACATTTTTCACCCAAAAAATAATAATATATATATATATATATATATATATATATATATATATATATATATATACATATATACATATATGCGGAAAAAGCCCCTCCGTGCAAGAAGGACTCAGAAGCCAAAGGGGTTTTCAGGAAAAGCAGCACGCTTTATTTCATCCGTTACCGTGGCGGCGAATGCATTTCGGCACTCCAGCCTTCATCAGCGCCCAACACTGTCAAATGTCCTTCACCTGTAAGTTTCCACCTGTGTAAAGTACTTTCCAACACTCGATGCTCCTCCCCCTAATGAAATCGTCACACCCATAGTAGTTCAGTGTCCATGAATGAACTACAACTCCCAGAAGGCTCTGTGTCGGCCAGTCCGGGGGGTGGTGTGGAGGAGTGAAGCCAAACGATGGGTTAGTGCTGGTCTGCAGGCGGGTTGTGAAGTGTTCAACCCAGAGGAAATATCACTGCCGTCTTCCTTGGTCCCCTCGTACTACAACAGCCAGCCTCACAGAGCAACAGACAGGGCAGGGGCAGTCAATGTGGACTCAGCTCCAAATACAGGTAAAATACCTCAATTTTCCCATATTGTTCCGTGATTGCTGGCGGTCACCGGAAATGTCGATACCTCGACCCCTTGAAGCTGTAAACAGCTAGTTGCCAGTATTTCTTCCCGGGACCATTGGTGTTGCAGGGCCATCTGTTCTGCGTCCCTGGCAGGCGCAGTATTTGATGCGGAAAAAGCCCCTCCATGCAAGAAGGACTCAGAAGCCAAAGGGGTTTTCAGGAAAAGCAGCACGCTTTATTTCATCCGTTACAGTGGTGGCGAATGCATTTCGGCACTCCAGCCTTCATCAGCGCCCAACACTGTCAAATGTCCTTCACCTGTAAGTTCCCACCTGTGTAAAGTACTTTCCAACACTCGATGCTCCTCCCCCTAATGAAATCGTCACACCCATAGTAGTTCAGTGTCCATGAATGAACTACAACTCCCAGAAGGCTCTGTGTCGGCCAGTCCGGGGGTTGGTGTGGAGGAGTGAAGCCAAACGATGGGTTAGTGCTGGTCTGCAGGCGGATTGTGAAGTGTTCAACCCAGAGGAAATATCACTGCCGTCTTCCTTGGTCCCCTCGTACTACAACAGCCAGCCTCACAGAGATAGATAGATAGATAGATAGATAGATAGATAGAGATAGATAGATAGATATATATATCCTGCTGGCGATAGCCAGTAGGTATATATAGTTAGGACCTAGCTACCATAGGAAATCCGCAACATTCTATTGGGAATAACTTTGGCGCCGGTTGAGGAATTTGCGTGTAATTTTCCAAAATTTTGGCCAGCTCCGCTGCGCTCCTTCCCTGAAAGTTTCGGGGGGATTCGTGAAGTGGGGGCTGAGAAAAAAGGGGGGTCCCAAAACGTGTATTCCCCATGTGAATTTCCATAGGACTTTCTGACAAGGCTACAGCCCGATCCGCTGAACGGAATTACACCAAACTTGGCAACATTGTAGGGACTGGTATGCAGTAGTGCCTTTGCTATATTTGGTGAAAATTGCTCCAGTGGTTTTTATGAAAATTAACTTCAAAAATACATATATATCTGGGCGGAGCCTAACCACACATCTCATCGTGAGATATGATTGGCTGTCAGCACTTCATCCAAGAAGTGTTGCCAGCCATCTTGAGACCAATATACATGATAGCACCTCATTAAAAAGCATTGTAGTTAATAGAGGGTTTTAGAACTTTAGTTACATTATAAATCATTTCTTGAAGGTACCATACTCATTTTAGGAATTGTGGTGTGTTCTAAGGTGATTTTACCATGTGAAAAAGCCTTCTGCTGGGATATCATGAATCATGTTTGAAAGAAAACTATTATCTCATGCTTTTCCCACAGTGATTTGGAAGGGGATCTATAAGCTAAAGTGAAAGCATATTTTCTGTAAATTCACATTATCTTTCTCAGTCATGTGTGAATGAAGTCTGATATTCTCAGTAAAACGTACATCCAACAAGGACAGAGACTGTCAGTTGATTCCTTTGTGTTCTACTGCAGCCTCCTAGAGTGTTCTAAAGAACAACTAGAGCGCTAACAGTCCTACTTATTACAAAGGTATGGCACACCTGAACCCATCTTGATTGGAATAAAGTGGTAACTCTTAAAACACTTAATTTAAAAAGGAACAAAATGAGGGGGTATATTTTGCCATAGAAAGTAGGATTAGTGCTGCAGAAAGAAAAATGAGGGCACATTTTGAGTGACTTCCCAAATCCTCTTCTATTTCATTAAAAAATTCTGACATGCAGTCTCCCAAGATGGCCACCAGAGACAAAAGAGCCCAAATATCACCCAGATGTAGCCCAAGTATAGCCCAATGACAGAATGTCCCAGAGTGTTTTAAAGAACAACTAGAGCGCTAACAGTCTTACTTATGACAAAAGTATGGCACACCAGAAGTCATCTTGATTGGAATGAAGTGGTAAGTCTGAAAACATTTAATTTAAAAAGGAACAAAATGAGGGGGTTCATTTTGCCATAGAAAGTATGATTAGCAGCAGACTTCCCTGGTGAACAGTAGCTTTACTACAGTGATCTAATGAGCAATTAGAGTGCTAACATTCAGAATTTATGGCAAATGTGTGACACATCTGAATGCCTTCTTGATGGAACCAAAGTAAACAAGCATTGAAAATGCAATAGATCTCGCCCTCGTTTAAGTTAAAGCCATTCTGTTTGTAATGAGGTAGCTTTGCTTTTATTAGTGTTTTTAAAACTTTCATGTAAATAACATGCATATGAATGTATGTATATGTATGCATGCATTTATATTTGTATTTATATAGATATGCAGATTATATATGTTTATATATGTGTGTGTGTATATATATATATATATATATATATATATATATACATACATAAATGCATATGCATATATATGCATATATATATATGTGCGTGTAGAGAGGTACAGAGGTAGAGGTAGAGAGGTAGAGACTAGTAGAGATAGGAGTAGAGAGGTAGAGAGAAGAGAATGAGTAAGAGTAGAGAGTGAGTAGTAGAGAGTAGTAGAGAGCAGTAGAGAGTAGCAGAGAGTGAGTAGTAGAGAGTAGTAGAGTGAATAGTAGAGTGAGTAGTAGAGAGTGAGTAGTAGAGAGTGAGTAGTAGAGAGTGAGTAGTAGAGAGTGAGTAGTAGAGAGTGAGTAGTAGAGAGCGAGTAGTAGAGAGCGAGTAGTAGAGAGTGAGTAGTAGAGAGTGAGTAGTAGAGAGCAGTAGAGAGTGAGTAGTAGAGAGTAGTAGAAAGTGAGTAGTAGAGAGTGAGAAGTAGAGAGTGAGTAGTAGATAGTGAGTAGTAGATAGTGAGTAGTAAAGAGTGAGTAGTAGAGAGGAGTAGTAGAGAGTGAGTAGTAGAGAGTGAGTAGTAGAGAGTAGAGAGTAGTAGTGAGTGAGTAGTAGAGAGTAGTAGATAGTGAGTAGTAGGGAGTGAGTAGTAGAGAGAGAGTAGTAGAAAATGAGTAGTAGAGAGTGAGTATTAGAGAGTAGTGGAGTAGTAGAGAATAAGTAGTAGAGAGTAGTGGAGAATATTCCAAAGTTTGGCACAGCACCACTTGCACAATAAGTCCAATCAAATCATATCACTTAGAGTCCTTATTGAAGCGCTGAATCTTGGTATATATTCAAATGCTTTTAATTTTCCTTAAGTTTATATACCACAGCCAGCTGACGCGTTTCATTCTGTACAACAGAACTTCTTCAGGGCGTTCTTATTTCCTTCAAGTTATGTCGGTATCCTGTTGTCATATAACTAGATATTTCTTCCAAATGTTAGACGAGACGTAAGTACATTCTTATTCAAAGTGACTAGGTATCAATTTTACCCACACAATTCGGGCAGACTTGAGTAATTTATAGCATTCTCAAAGTCAGTCTTTCAAAAATTCCAAAGTATAGGACATGATAATCCAAATCCAAATGTTTCTCAAGAAAAGTCATTTTCAATCGTTCGGAATTTCGGCGTTTGGGCAGATATGACCCAGTGACCCCCAGTATGCAAGGGGAATTAGTCCCCCCTCTGCAAACGCTCCAGTGGCCTGCGTTGCAAAGAGGTGTAAAAAGAGGCATAGCCTCATTACACCTCTCTGCAATGCAGCCCCCTGACGCATACTGGAGGCTCCTGGTGGGCTAGTTGGCCCCCAGGTACCCCCAGTATGCAAGGGGAATTAGTTCCCCCTCTGCAAACACGCAGTTAGGAATTAGCATTTAAAAAACCTTGCAAATTCACTGAAAAAACCATAGGTTTCAGGCCTTATATAGTTAGGAATTAGCATTTAAAAAACCTTTGAAATTCACTGAAAAAACCATAGGTTTCAGGCCTTATATAGTTAGGAATTCGCATTTAAAAAACCTTTAAAATTCACTCAAAAAACTATAAGTTTTAGGGGTGTTATAGTTAGCTGGACATTTCACTCATACAAAACCATTGAAATTGCTCCTATATAGTTAGTTGTACTAACTATATTTCGCACACCCGCAATCCACTGCTGATGATGTCACATATTACATCATTCATGACATGGTCAGTGACATCACTGATGACATCATCCACGTGACAATCACATACACCTTTTCATACACTAGTAAAATCTTTCATCACTCTTTGTAAAATACAGAGTTTCATATTTGAATCCATTGTTACAGCAATACAAGTATCTAAAAACCCACTCAGTGATTCATGGATGTATACACACATCTAATCACTTACCTGTAGATTCACTCATACATGCTGTCAATGAACAATAGAACACTATCAAAAATACTTATACACCTAAATCGACATTACACACCAGCACACATCCTATTCACATATGAAGTCATCCTACTCACTTATGCAAACAATGGATCATACTTACATATTTACTTAGCTACACACTTATACAAACACAACTTCATCTATTCATTTAGATAGTAAGTCATACTTAGTGAATTATAAAATCATTATTACAAGTATAAAGTTATCCATACAGTCACTCACACAATCATTGAGTCTTATGTATACTTATTAATATACAACAACTGACACATACACTGCCTTTTATTTTTCTAGTTTGTTGGACATGTACCATTGAGAGATATATTTGCTCATCACCACGCCCATAAAGATATTCACTCACCCAAACAACTGTTAGAAGGAATATGCTACTTACCAGTATGCATCTGTTCTTGGCATGTAGGGCTGCTGATATTCACATCTTATGCATAGATCGCCGCCTACTGTTGGGTCCGGATGATTGCACATTGTTGTCCTGGAAGAGTCTTCGAAGTATCACGAGATAGGTGGCTCCTCCCCTGGACTACAGTGCGCATGGGCATCCTCTCCATCCTCAGATTGTTTTTCGCCATTGTGGCAGGGATGGAGTATGATACAGTAAGTGATGTCCATGCTAGAGATTAATATTGAGTGCTACAGCTGCGACAGGCACCGGGGAGGAGGGAGGGCGATGTGAATATCAGCAGCCCTACATGCCAAGAACAGATGCATACTGGTAAGTAGCATATTCCGTTCGAGGCATGTGGGCTGCTGAATTCACATCCTATGCATAGAATGTATAGCAGTTTCCTCCTAGCGGCGGTTGCCCGTGCCAGCTGCAGCAGTCTGAAAAAGAGTTTTGAGTACAGCCTGCCCTACAGCTGCTTGCTGTTTGGAGTGTACATCTACGCAGTAGTGTTTGGTAAATGTATGTATGGTAGTCCATGTGGCTGCCTTACATATGTCTTCTTGAGGAATGTTTCCTAGGAAAGCCATGGATGCCCCTAACTTGCGTGTTGAATACGCTCTTGGGGGAACTGTTAATGTGCGTTTACCTTTTTGATAACAGATTTGTATGCACTTAACAATTTATCTGGCTATACCTGATTTGGAAATGGGGTTGCCTTTGTGCTGTGGTGAAAACAGTTGCTTAGTCTTTCTGAAAAGTTTTGTTCTGTCTATGTAGTACAGGAGAGCTCTTTTAACGTCTAGGGTATGTAGAGCTCTTTTTCTATAGCTTGATTGATGTGAAACTGGGACACCACCTTTGGCATAAATTTAGGGTTAGTTCGCAGCACTACCCTATTTGCGTGAATTTGTATGAATGGCTCCTGAATAGTTAGGGCTTGCAGCTCACTAGCTCTTCTGAGCGAGGTAATTGCCACTAGAAAAGCCACTTTCCACGTTAGGAATTGTATCTCACAGGAGTGTAGAGGTTGAAAAGGTGGTCCCATTAGTCTGGTTAGAACCACGTTGAGGTTCCAGACAGGTGAAGGTGGGTGTTCGGGGGGAATGATTCGTTTGAGTCCCTCTAGGAAAGCTTTAATAGCAGGTACTCTGAAGAGTGAAAGGTGTTGCCTGTTTTGGAGATAAGCTGCCACCGCAGCTAAATGGATACGGATGGAACTGTAAGCCAAATTGCATCTGTGTAAATGTAAGAGGTAACATATGATGTTTTGAGTAGATGCATCTAGCGGATTTATGTAATTATTGTTACAATAGATGACAAACCGTTTCCACTTCGCCGCGTAGCATGCTCTGGTTGTAGGTCTCCTTGCCTCCTTGATAATATTCATACAGTCGGGAGGCAAGTTTAGGTAACCAAACTATGACCTCAGGAGCCAGATCGCAAGGTTCAACTGTTGCGGATCTGGCTGCTGAATGTCGCCATGGCTCTGCGTTAAAAGACTGGGTGTTAATCGCAGCCTTTGATGAGGAACCACGGAAAGTTCTAGGAACGTGGTGTACCATGGTTGCCGCGCCCATATTGGAGCAACTAGGATCAGTGTCATTGAGTGTTGTCGCAGTTTGCGTGCCACTAGTGGTATGAGCGGGGCTAGGGGAAAAGCGTACGCAAACCTGCCTGACCAGTTCATCCATATCGCATTGCCCTGAGACTGCGGATGTGGAAACCTGGCAGCGAAGCTTTGGCATTTTGCGTTTTCCCTTGTGGCGAACAGGTCTATTTCTGGGTGACCCCACCTTTGGAAATACGGTTGCAGCACTGAGGGATGTATCTCCCACTCGTGCATCTGGTGGCTGTGTCTGCTGAGCAGGTCCGCCATCTGGTTGTCCCTGCCTGGGAGGTGTTCCGCCATGAGGAAGATGTTTTTCTGAATGGCCCACTTCCACATGCTTTGCGCTAGATGGGACAGCTGTGGAGAGTGTGTCCCCCCCCTGCTTCTGTATGTAGTACATGGCAGTCATGTTGTCCTTCCGGATCAACACGACTTTGTTGCACAAGTGTACCTTGAAAGCCTTCAGTGCCATAAAGATTGCCATCAGTTCCAGCAGGTTGATGTGCATCCTTTTTTGCTGTGATGTCCATAGTCCCTGCACTGTGTAATGGAGGACATGAGCTCCCCATCCTAGGAGAGATGCGTCCGTCGTCAGCACTATTTGTGGTACAGGCTCTTGGAACGGTCGTCCCTTGCAAAGGTTTTGTGGGTTCCACCAATGCAGAGAGCTGTATGCACGACCGGTAACCAACACTAGGTCTTTCAATTGCCCCTGAGCCTGGTTCCACTGACGTGCTAAGCACTCCTGAAGCGGACGCATGTGTAGTCTTGCGTGAGGGACTATGAAGATGCAGGAGGCCATCATGCCTATCAACTGCATAAACACCCGTGCTGTGAGCGAGTGTTGGGGTCTGAATTTCTGAATGAGTAACAGAATGCTGTTGATTCTTGCTGAGTTTGGCTGCGCCCCTGCCGCCAGAGTGTCTATTGTTGCTCCCAGGTACTGTTGTACGTGGGCAGGCTGAAGATGAGATTTTGGGTAGTTTAATGAGAATCCGAGGCTGTGTAGGAGGTGAATAGTGCGGGACGCGTGATTGGCACATTCCTGGCTGACTTTGCTTGGATGAGCCAGTCGTCCAGATAGGGGTAGACGTGAATATGGTTTCGCCGTAGGTGTGCAGCCACTGTCGCTAGGCACTTGGTAAACACCCTGGGGGCTGTAGTCACCCCGAAAGGCAGTACCTTGAACTGGTAGTGCTGATTTTGGATGGTAAACCTGAGATACTTCCTGTGTGCTGGATGTATTGGTATGTGGAAATACGCATCCTTTAGATCTAGTGTTGCGAGGAAATCTCCCTGACTGAGTAATGGTAGGACTTGCTGTAAAGTGAGCATTTGAAAGTATTCTGACAAGATGTATTGGTTTAGGGGCCTGAGGTCTAGTATTGGCCTGAGAGACCCGTCCTTTTTGGGGATTAAGAAGTACAGAGAGTACACCCCTGTACCCTGTTCCTGTATAGGGACGAGTTCTATGGCCCCTTTTTGCAGCATGCTGATAACTTCTTGCTGCAATAAGTCTATGTTCTCTGTGGACATAGGACGGTGTTTTGGGGGTATGTTGGGTGGGGTTGAGGTTAGCTCTAGACAATAACCGTACTGAATACGTTGTTTCACCCACCTGTCTGTGGTAATGCCTTCCCAGACTGGCAGGAACTGTTGTAATCTGCCCCCGACCGGTGTTACATGGTCCGGGGGCAGCGACAAGGCGTCACTGTTTAGTATTGGCGGAGGATCTGGTGTTGTTATTCCCTCGTCCTCTGCCTTTACTGCTGTTGCCACGGTATCCACCTCTGCTTGTTTTATTATAGGTGGTTTGCATGTTCCCTTTATTGTATTGAGTTTGCTGGGACGCCTGGCCTCTTGTAGCCCCTCTGTTACTGGAGCGACGAAAGGAACCTCCTCTGAATTGTTGGGACTGCAAGGCCCCCATAGATTTGGCTGTCTCCGTGTCTTTTTTAATCTTTTCTAAGATTGTGTCCACATCAGGACCAAATAAAAAAATCAGGGTTTACAGGTTGATTTAATAATGTGGTTTGAATCTCTAGTTTGAACCCTGAGATGCGCAACCAAGCATGCCTTCTGAGCATGACACTTGTGTTGATGGCCCTGGCTGCAGTGTCTGTTTGAGTGTCTTTTTGGGGCCCAGTACCCACTGCTGGGCCTTGTTCATCACTCGAGTCGTCATCGACAGCTCCGATGGGGGACACGTCGTCCCTTACCTCTTCGACGTTTTCTTCTTCATCGACGCGTTCTTCATTGTCTTCATAGTAGTTGGAGTCGTGCTCCGAACCTGGATCCGACGTCTGTTCCGGATCCTCAGTCTTGACGACCTCATCGTCGTCTTCATCGAAGATATTCACCGGGTCGGGCGCTGGCTTCGTCATTGTTTGTCTTGCTGCACGTCGGAGCCTAAGCGTCTTCTTCGACCGGAATCGAGCACAAACTAGACAGTTGTCCTCGTTGTGGTCTGGTGATAAGCACTTGTTGCACACCGGGTGTACAACGATGTGTGGGTATTTAGAGCTACCAAGGGGACATCGCTTGAACGGGCTCCGTTCCATCGACGATCGGACCTCTGGTGTCGAAAAGGCCACGCGGCTCTCTTCGACGTCCTGCTTCGAAAAGAACTGGAACAAGAACTCGGCACCGATCGAAATAACAATACCGACGACCCCGAAGGCCTTTTGGCCTTGTAGAAAAGTTTCCGAACTTGAGTAAAGAAAAGTACATCCGAACCCAATGGCGGAAAAAAACAATCTGAGGATGGAGAGGATGCCCATGCGCACTGTAGTCCAGGGGAGGAGCCACCTATCTCGTGATACTTCGAAGACTCTTCCAGGACAACAATGTGCAATCATCCGGACCCAACACTAGGCGGCGATCTATGCATAAGATGTGAATTCAGCAGCACACATGCCTCGAACCATGTAGTTTTAACTTCATATATCTAGTGAATCAACTATTCACACATCTTTGAGCAGTCACCCCCCCCCCCACCGAACCACACACACATTCACTCTCCCATACAAATACTAAGTTAACTAATCAATAACTAATACAGACTTTGACATAGCTAGTAACCAACTGGAGAACCAGTTTACACAACAACTGACAAAGTGATACAGATATTCAAACAGTTTAGTCACTATCCACTATATTTAGTGAGACACTATAAATTGGTCAAGTAAACAGTCAATGACACTGCTACTAAATCCTCCATCCAAATATTTATTTTTATATATCCACTCATTCTTCAATGCAAATTGCTATATATATAATGCATATTTAAATAACGAAGCAAACCACATTCACTGGATGATGTCATCAGTGATGTCATTTGAGATGTCATCAGTGATGTCACTGACCATGTCATGAATGATGTAATATGTGACATCATCAGCAGTGGATTGCGGGTGCGCAAAATATAGTTAGTACAACTAACTATATAGGAGCAATTTCAATGGTTTTGTATGAGTGAAATGTCCAGCTAACTATAACACCCCTAAAACTTATAGTTTTTTGAGTGAATTTTAAAGGTTTTTTTTAAATGCTAATTACTAACTATATAAGGCCTGAAACCTATGGTTTTTTCAGTGAATATATATATATATATATATATATATATATATATATATACACACACACACAAACATGCTCACATTAGAGAGTTTTCATTTACAAACAGCACAATTATCAAACATTTCTGTAAAAATGAAAAAGACTATAAAGTGTAATCACAGCTTTTATTTGAAAGGAAACTGCAAGGGAATGAGAGGCATTGTTAGCCAATAGGCTGCATTTAAAGCATAACCGAGAAAACTGGCACTGTGCCCTTAAAAAATCACAGTCCCTCCAGTATCCCATCATGACCCACAGGTGACAGATAGGTCAGGTCTTTTGTTATGGTGACATGAAAAACTGGATAAAGGATGTATAAACTGCTGCATGACAGATTCGTTCAAGGAGGAGGGAGGGTTGCTTATTACTTTGATGAGGATTCCCCTGGAAGAGAACTAGGATTACAGGTAAGCAATTTATCCTTCTCTTTCAAGGGACCCTCATCAATAGTAATAAGCATTAAATAGAATAGCTACCCCATCCCACACACCTGCGGACAAATCCAGAACATTCAAAAGCAACAGTTACAGTTATTGAAAAAGAGGCCTGCTCTACTTGAGTATCTGTTCGAGTCTTGACAGTAATGTTTGGCAAAAGGGTGTACTGATTTCCAAGTTTCAGCTTTGCAAATTTCGGAAATGGGTATATTTTTCAGTAGGGCAGCTATGACCGCCTTGCTCCTAGTAGAATGGCCCTTAGGCCTGCCCGGTAGGTGCTGTTGGCTAACTAGTAGGAAAACACTATACAGGATACTATCCTCTTAGAGATAGTCTGCTTGGAGGAAGCTATGGCTATTCTTATTGGACCATAGTTGGCAAATAGATGGCCAGATTGTCTGATATCTTTGGTTTGTTCTAAGTAAAACATGAGTACTCGTTTGATATCTAAGAAATGCAAACCCTCTCCGCAGGGGTGGAGTGATTAGGAAAGAACATTGGTAAAGAAATGGTTTGGTTTATGTGAAAATCAGAAATCACTTTGTGGAGGAAACTAGGATGCGTTCTCATGACCACCAGCATGAAACACTGTAGAGGGCGCTTTAGCACATAGAGACTGTATCACACAGACTCTGCGTGCTCAAAAGATCTGCACTAGAAAACCTGCGATCTATGTGAGGTGTTGTAAAAAGGCCTTATGTAAAGTTTTAAAAGGCGGGCCAATGAGCTTTGAGCAAACAATATTAAGTTCCCACAGAGGATAAGGTGAGCTCACGGGGGGAATACCTTCTTTTAGCCTTTCTAAGAAATTCTTAAACACAGGCTTCTGAAAAAAGAAATCTGTGTGGGAGATTTTCTGTAAGCTGTAATGGCTGTACCTTTATGGAGGAAAACTGCAGGATAGACTACTCTAAATAAAGGAGGTAAGGTAAAATCCCTTTCTATTGACCCAAAACTGGATGATGATCATTTTGGGGACACCACAAGTATAACTGCTTCCATTTGCAGGCATATGATTTTCTGGGAGATTGTCTTTTGGACTCTCTGAAGATGTCCATACAACCCTGTGTGAGGCCGATTGGCCCATACTGGAGGAATTCTGTAGACATGCAGTCAAGATCAGTGAAGGCAGGCTGGGATAGAAAATCTGCCCTCCGAGCTTGTACAGGAGATCCTGTCTGTATGCAACCTCTTGTGTGGTCTTTCCGATAGGTATGGCAAATCCGGAAACCACCACTGGCAAGCCCATTATGGAGCTATGAGGATCATTCTGGTCCTGGACTGGTACAGGTTGTTGATCACTGTAGGAATTAGTGGAGTTAGGGGATACGCGTGAAGAAATTTCCCTGACCAGTCTATCAAAAGGACATTAGCTTTCGACTCTGGTTGGGGAAACATAGATGCGTAGTCTATACATTTTGTGTTAGCATAAAGTCAATTTGAGGATGCCCCCATTATCAAAAGATGTCTTGCACGACGTTGGCATGTAGAATCCAGTCATTTTCAGATAAGTTGCATCTGAGAGTCCACTTGAGTTTTTTGGTCTCCTGGCAGGTGAGTGGCTGAGTTTATTAAGTTCCTGGCTATTAGCCAGCTCCAAATTGGCCAGCGCTTCCAGAGATAGGGGACAAGTCAACCCTTGTTTGTTTAAGTAATGCATTGTGGTCGTATTGTCCATTTGGATCAGGAAAGTGCTTGTCGTTATGGATGGATAAAAGGACTTGAGGGCTAGATGGACCGCCCACAGCTCCAGCATGTTGATGTAATACTACTGTTCTTCATCCAACCACAGTCCTTGAGTTTGCAGGGACCCATGTGAGCGTCGCATCCCTGGAGGGAGGCATCTGTGATGAGCATCTGTGTGGGAGAGCCCTGGTGGAAGGGCACTCCTACCAGTAGGTTTTGATGCCGAGACAACCACAGTAGTGATTGCATCGCATCTTGTGAGAGAGTCAGCGTGTCGTCCCAGAGGTCTGAGAATCCTGATCTGCCAGAGTTTGCCGTAAAGGTCTCTTGGGCAACCTGGCATTGAGGACTATGAAAATGCAAGAGGCCATTGATCCCAGAAGAGACGTCACCTGTCTGGCAAATGAAAGTCAAGGTGCAGGAGACTAACACTTCAAACTGATTGAGGATACTCTCTTGCGTCTAGAGTTGCCCCTAGGTAGTGTAGCTTTGAGCTGGTTTTTGTATAGATTTATTGAAACTGATCTGGAGAACTGGAATTTGCAAGGTCTTGAGGCAGATCTGATAATGGCTTTCTGTTTGTGAAGGGGCGGAGGTTTGTATGAGCCAGTCATCTAAGTAGGGGTAGACAAATATTCTCTCCCGCCTTAAGGATGCTTCCACTACAGCCATGCATTTCGAGAATATGCGAGTGGTTGACTATTAATGAGGATCCCCTGAAAGAGAATCACGTTTTGACTCTGGAAAACTAAATGTTATAGTGAAATGCGTTGTAAAATTCCCAAAGATAAAGGAGAACCAAAGAAGCTTACTGGCCTTTGGCAAGCATAAGGAGGAGCACCTCTGAGATGACAGCCAGGGCTGATTCCATCCTTTTCACAGGTCTGAATGGATTGAGCGCTCAAAAAAGCTGTTAAAGATAATTTTCAAGTTGATCCTATTCAACCCGTACCATAATAATGCTGCAGCACGGTAGACTGTCCACAGGTCAGTAACTGGTCTCTTCTAGTTTTATATATGAGTAGGGAGTTCATTGTGTATTTCTATTGGCTGCAGACTACATCAGCTTGCACAAAGAAGTTTATTACTGTGGCCATGTTAGTTGCCAAGGAACACAACGGATTCATGAAAAGTGCAGGATAAGTTTCAGATGCTTTTATCTTTAAACCTGGCGTATCTCCTCCACGACAACTGGTATGAAAGTGGTAAAGGATTATGAACTAGATCAGGATAAAAGGTGGATATGGAGAAGAGTGAGGACTGCTTCGAATACCAAACCTCAAACACACATGAGCTATCAGGAAAAAACATCAAGGGTTTCGCACATGGATGATATTTTGTTCCCACCTCACTCCACCTCCAATGAAAATAACAGAAGCCATAAGAATATAACTCAAAGGCAAAAATCTATTCTTGAAGCAGAACACTCGCATTTCTACCTCACTCAGACAAATGCAAAGCCAGGGATATAGTAAGCCCAAGTCCCTGATTAATTTTTTATCCAAAATAAGTTTGGCATGTGAATGTCAGAATGTCAACATTCATAAAGCCATTCCTAATATTGTCTCAAAGGCAATTCTAAAATTGCCTCAAATGCCAATGAGGTTAGAGGTTAGCAGCCTAGTTGCTAACAATGTCGCATCATAAAAAGTCGATGCCAATGCAGATGCGCTGCAAGACACAGGTAAGCAGTGACACAGCATGGTACTTCCGGCACTTTGTAAACTTAAAGTTTTGTTTTAGATTCTGTTGTACCTTGATTTTCATTTGCACTGGATGCTATCCTGTCTGCCGCCGTCCTAGACCGATTGTGCGGGAAAGCATTTTAGAACTGCCCCACTTACTGGTTATAGGCGATGCTCGTCAAGTAAGCCATTTTGAAGGTTAGCAGCCTAGTTGCTAACAATATCTCATCAAAAAAAGTGGATGCCAACGTGGATGCGAGAAGGCACGCTATGGCAAGTCCGACTGCGCCTGAACATTGCCAGGATGCCTGCTCCTTTCACTACAGAGGTCAGTCACCACACTAGAACCATCGCTCATTTTCCATCTTGGGCTTACATTTTACATTTGTTATCTAATGCACAAACCTTTATATTAGCAGCCACTTCTTCGTTCTGACTGCTTTACCGGATCGTCTCACTGGATCAGAGGCTTAATACCGCTGTCTTAGGTCAGTTGCACAAAAAAGTTTGTCTTTCCTATCTGTCGGTCTACACCTTTCTAATCACAGAGCTCCATGGCTTTTGACCTTATGATGAATTGTTTCCTCACGAACGTATACACACAGGGCTAATGCTCTCTCCCGTCTGCTTTTATCTATAATCACCCACTTGTTGGTTAAAATTACTAGTTGGATTGTCAACGCATATGCGCAAGAAGATGTTGAATGTAACCAATTCTTCCACCAGTTTTTTGCATGATGTGCACAGAGGTGAACTACGAACCATCTAAACTGGCATGCGAATTGAAGTTCCACATTCTTTCCTTCCTAACCCAAGTTTACAGTACATGTAAAGCACACTATTTAAAACACAAATGCTAAGTAAAATCGAGATTGCCTCGTTTTTATAATATTCAAATCGTCTTTTGATATGTTTGCATGTATCTATCTATATTGAATATGCTACTTACCAGTATGCATCTGTTCTTGGCATGTAGGGCTGCTAACATTCATATCTTAGCATTAGATCGCCGCCTAGTGTTGGGCTCGGATGATTGCACATTGTTGTCCTGGAAGAGTCTTCGAAGTATCCTGAGATAGGTGGCTCCTCCCCTGGACTACAGTGCGCATGGGCATCGGCTCCATCCCCAGATTGTTTTTCGCCATTGTGGCAGAAGATGGAGTGAAAAGTGTAAAGGATGTCCATGCTAATGAATAAATACAATAGTATATCTGCAGCTGCGACAGGCACCGGGGAGGAGGGCGGGCGATATGAATGTTAGCAGCCCTACATGCCAAGAACAGATGCATACTGGTAAGTAGCATATTCAGTTCGAGGCATGTGGGCTGCTAAATTCATATCTTAGCATAGAATACATAGCAGTCCCTCCATCAGCGGCGGTTGCCCGTGCCAGCTGCAGAAACCTGAAAAAGTGTCTTGAGAACAGCCTGTCCTACAGCTGCTTGCTGCTTGGAATGCACATCAACACAGTAGTGTTTTGTGAAGGTATGTGGTGTGACCCACGTGGCTGCTCTGCAAATATCCTCTAAAGGAATGTTCCCTAGGAAAGCCATGGATGCCCCCAGTTTGCGTGTGGAGTGCGCTCTGGGGGGTATTGTTAAAGTGCGCTTGGCTTTTTGATAACATATCTGGATGCACTTAACAATCCACCTGGCTATCCCTGCTTTGGAAATTGGGTTGCCTTTGTGTTGTGGTGCGAAGGCAACAAAGAGTTGTTTTGTCTTTCTAAAGGGTTGTGTTCTGTCTATGTAGTACATCAACGCCCTCCGTACATCTAAGGTATGGAGCATTCTTTCCGCCACCGTTTGCGGGTTTTGAAAGAATGCTGGTAAGTCAATAGTTTGGTTTAGATGAAACTGTGACACCACCTTCGGAAGGAATTTGGGGTTAGTGCGTAGCACTACCCTATTTGGATGAATTTGAATGAATGGCTCTTGGATTGTGAGCGCCTGCAGCTCACTGACACGCCTCAGAGACGTAATAGCTATAAGGAAAGCTACTTTCCACGTAAGGAACTGGAGTTCACACGAGTGCAGTGGCTCAAATGGTGGTCCCATCAGTCTGGTGAGGACGACATTGAGGTTCCACACTGGAGCTGGCGGTGTCCTTGGGGGAATGACTCTTTTCAGACCTTCAAGGAAGGCTTTAATGGCGGGCACTCTGAAGACAGAGAGGTGCTGCCTGTTCTGAAGATAAGCCGCTATGGCGGATAGATGTATCCGAATGGAAGTGTACGCCAGATTGCACTTGTAAAGATGCAACAGATAGCAGATGATGTTGGGGATAGATGCATCAAGCGGGTTGATGTCATTGGCTGTACAGTAGATGACAAAACGCTTCCACTTTGCAGCATAGCATGCTCTAGTAGTTGGTTTCCTCGCCTCCTTGATGATGCTCATGCATTCTGGAGGCAGGTTAAGGTACCCAAACTCTAGGACCTCAGGAGCCAGATCGCCAGGTTGAGCTGTTGCGGATCTGGATGCTGAATTTCTCCATGGTTCTGCGTCAAAAGACTGGGCGTGAGACGCAGTCTTTGATGCGGCACCACTGAGAGTTCGAGGAACGTGGTGTACCATGCTTGGCGCGCCCACGTTGGAGCAACTAGGATGAGAGTCATCTCGTGCTGCCTTAGCTTTCTTGCGACCAGCGGTATTAGAGGGGCTGGCGGAAAAGCGTACGCAAATTTGCCTGACCAGTTCATCCATATCGCATTCCCCTGCGACTGTGGGTGAGGGAACCTGGCGGCAAAGTGTTGGCATTTTGCGTTCTCTTTTGTGGCAAACAGGTCTATCTCCGGATGACCCCACTGCTGGAAGTACGGGTGGAGGACAGATGGGTGTAACTCCCACTCGTGCATTTGATGGCTGTACCTGCTGAGCAGATCCGCCATCTGATTGTCCTTTCCTGGGAGGTGTTCTGCCATGAGGAAAATGTTCCTCTGAATGGCCCACTTCCACATGCTCTGAGCCAGATGAGACAGCTGTGGCGAGTGGGTGCCTCCCTGCTTTTGAATGTAGTACATCGCGGTCATGTTGTCCGTCCGGACTAGCACGACCTTGTTGCACAGATGTACAATGAAGGACTTGAGCGCCATGAAGATTGCCATCAGTTCCAGATAGTTGATGTGCATCTTCTGTTGCTGCGTTGACCATAGTCCCTGCACTGTGTAAGTGAGCACATGAGCTCCCCATCCCTGGAGAGATGCGTCCGTTGTCAGGACAATCTGCGGCACAGGCTCTTGGAACAGTCGGCCCTTGCAAAGGTTGTGTGGAGTCCACCAATGCAGAGAGTCGTATGCCCGACTGGTAACCAACACTAGGTCTGTCAATTGTCCACGAGCCTGTGTCCACTGATTCGCTAAGCACTCCTGGAGCGGGCGCATGTGTAGCCGTGCGTGAGGGACTATGAAGATGCAGGAGGCCATCATGCCTATCAACTGCATGAACACTCTCGCTGGAAGCGAGTGTTGTGGCCTGAACCTTTGGATCAGGGCCTGCATGCTGTCTATCCTGACTTGGTTTGGCTGAGCCATGGCCGTCAGGGTGTTGATCGTTGCACCTAGGAACTGCCGGACATGTGCCGGCTGAAGATGCGATTTTGGGTAGTTTAGGGAGAAACCCAGATCGTGAAGAAGGTGAATTGTAGTTGACATGTCCGCGGCGCACTGCTGCTCTGACTTGGCTTGTACGAGCCAGTCGTCTAGGTAGGGGTAGACATGGATGTTCTGCCTCCTGAGGTGCGCCGCTACTGTCGCCAGACACTTGGTGAACACCCTCGGGGCTGTTGTGACTCCGAAGGGTAGGACCTTGAACTGGTAGTGCCTGCCTTGAATAGTGAACCTGAGGTATTTCCTGTGTGACGGGTGTAGTGGAATGTGGAAATACGCATCCTTGAGATCTAAGGTTGCTAAGAAGTCTCCTTGGTTTAGCAAGGGAAGAATCTGTTGCAGTGTAAGCATGTGGAAATGTTCCGATAGTATGTACAGGTTGAGGGGGCGTAGATCTAGAATGGGTCTGAGAGATCCGTCCTTCTTTGGAATAAGGAAGTACAGGGAATATACCCCTGTGCCTTCCTCTCCCACCGGCACTTGCTCGATTGCTCCCTTTTGCAGCATCACCACTACTTCCTGCTGCAATAAGAGCAAGTGCTCTGCGGACATAGGCCTTTGCCTTGGCGGGATGTTGGGTGGAGTGGACTTCAATTCTAGGCAATAACCATACTGGACTAGTTGTCGCACCCACCTGTCTGTGGTGATGTTTTTCCAGACGGGCAGGAACTGCTGCAGTCTCCCCCCGACAGGTGTTAGGTGGTCGGGGGGCAGTGACAGAGAGTCACTGTTTGCTAGGAGTAGAGGAGCGGGGGTTGTTGTTTCCTCTGCCGCGACATCTGTTGCTGTTATTCCTGTAACCTCCCTTGTTCTGTTTCGTGAACGAGGATTGTGCCCCACCTTTTGAGAACTGGGATTGTTGACCCATTTGTCCTCTGGTGACCCCACGTGCACCTGAGCGACGAAAATTGCTGCCACGAAACTGTTGAGACTGCAGGGCCCCCATGGATTTAGCAGTTTCCGTGTCCTTTTTTATTTTCTCTAGGGTGGTGTCAACATCTGGACCAAACAGACTATCAGGATTGACCGGTTGATTAAGAATTGTTGTCTGAATATCCGGTTTAAAGCCTGAGATGCGTAGCCACGCCTGTCGTCTCAGCATAACGCTAGTGTTGACAGCCCTAGCAGCTGTATCTGCAGCGTCAAGCGCACACTTGATGGCTGCGTTTGAGATTAGCTTCCCTTCGTTAATGAGCAGTTGTGTAGCTTCTTGGAACTGTGGAGGCAGGTGTTGTACAACCTGTTCTAGGGTATCGTAGTGTGCCCTATCGTAACGCGCCAAGAGCGCCTGTGTATTGGCGATGCGCCAAAAGTTTGATGCCTGTGCAGCTACTCTTTTGCCCCCTGCCTCTAGCACTTTGGACTCCTTATCCGGGGGAGGAGCTTCACCCGTTGTCTGGGAGTTGGCACGTTTCCTGGCATTGGCGACCACAAGAGAGTCCAGTGGCAATTGTCCCCGGATGTAGGCGGGGTCCGCAGGTGCAGGCCTGTACTTCTTTTCAATGCGAGGGTTGACCACTCTCGCTCTTGTAGGCTCCTTAAAAATGTCCCCAGCATGTTTGAGGACTCCTTTTAGCATAGGAAGTGTCTTTACTGTCCTTTCAGAGACTGAAAAGGTGTCGAAAAGGAAGTCTTCCTCAACCGGGTCGGCATGCATGTCCACATCATGATTGGCTGCCGCCCTTTCAAGTAGTGCATGAAAGCCTGCTGAGTCCTCAGTCGGGGATGCACGTGCATTAAAGAGCTGCGGGTCCTGTCCCACACCCTGGGTGTTCTGGTCACCAGTGTCATCGTATGAATCCGGTTGTGCATCAGGTTCATCGATAGGGAAATTGTACTGCTCGTCCTCATCATACCCCTCATTCGCAGAGTGTTCTGTGGAGGGAGTAGGGCTCCGTCTTGGAGGAGGCTGGATTGGCTCCGTGAGGCCTGAGGCGTCAAGGGGCACCCTCTTCTTTTTCAGTGGGATGACATAGGAGTCCACTGGCTCCGAAGTGATTTTCCTCTTATAGAGGGTCAGCTTGCCTGTGTCAGCGTCGATGAAATGCTCTGAATCGTCTTCTGATTCGAGTACCCGACGTGGAAGCGGGCCAGCCGGCGAAGAAACTTGTTTCGGAGCCGATTTGGTTGAAAACGCTTTCGGCGCCTCCTTAGGTGGCAAAAGAAAGAGAAGTTTCCCAGAAGGCTTTGCCGGAGTGTCCTTTTGCGGCTGCGGCGATGGTATCGGAGCCGACGGGGCAAAGGCTTTCTCCCTGATTCTTTGCAGTGAGTCTGCAATGAGGGACGTCTCACTCACAGTGGGTTTCGTCGCTGACGAGGATGGTCTGATCGGTCCCTCGGATCCGACGTCCTTGTGGGCCTTGTGCGCTTTGGGCGCGGAACCCGTCTTCAGCGCCTCCGATTCCTGAGTCCGGGGCGCAGACTTCTTGTGCGTAGCCTCCTTGGAGCCGACTTTGGCGGGCTTGGACGGCGTCGTAGCCGCTGACCCGTGCCGACCATCTTTCTTGGAGGACCCCTCCTCAGGCGTCGGTTTCGATTTTGCAGCATCGGAATCGACGGACTTCTTCGGCTTCTGCGGACCGGAGGTCGACGGAGCCGATGGGGTAGCGGGCACCGTCTTTTTCACCGGCACGGCAGCCATCTTAGGGACACTCGAGTCCTTAAGTTTCGGTTTCGTTTTCGGGTCGGCCATTTTAGGTGTCGTCGATCCCGATGGTTTCAGTTTCGAAACAGTCTGCTCAGCAAGTGAGTCCGTAGCCGGGCCCGAAGGCGGGGCTGTGGCTTGCGGCAACGGGTCTTGGGTAAGGCCGACAGGCGATCCCGTGTCCCGGTCGGTATCTTCGTAACCTTCGGGGCAGAGCTCGTCCCCCGAGCTGTCTGCCGCGGCCCCATAAATCTCATCGTCGTCTCCTACCTCTTCGACGTATTCAAGGCCTTGACCCGCGACTCCGTCGTCGTCTCCCGGATCCGCCTCGACCTCCGTCTCTGGTGGGGAGATTTGTAGATGGTGACCCTGGACCTCTTCGTCCTGGTCGCCGAAGATGTTCTCCGGATCCGGGGCCGCTTGCTTAGCTTCCAAGCGCACCGCGCGCCGAAGCTTGAGAGTTTTCTTTGAGCGGAACTGCGCACACAATTTGCACTTTCCGTCGTCGTGGTCAGGCGAAAGGCACTTGTTACAGACGGGGTGTAGATCGATGTGTGGGTACTTGGACCCACAGAGCGGGCAGTACTTAAACGGGCTCCGCTCCATGTCCGAAAAAGGCTTGCAGTCGTGTCGCGATGAGAAGGCCTCAAAGTTCAGAGAGCGAAGAAAACTCCGCTTATTCCGGCTCCAAGAGACGGAAGACTCGAGACCGTGCGCAGACAATACCGACGCAATAAAATCGAGGCCTTTTGGCCGCTAAAAGTTAGTTTTACTTGGTTCCGACAGGAAGACGTCGAGACCACATCCGAACCCAATGGCGGAAAAAAACAATCTGGGGATGGAGCCGATGCCCATGCGCACTGTAGTCCAGGGGAGGAGCCACCTATCTCAGGATACTTCGAAGACTCTTCCAGGACAACAATGTGCAATCATCCGAGCCCAACACTAGGCGGCGATCTAATGCTAAGATATGAATTTAGCAGCCCACATGCCTCGAACATATATATATTACAAGCATGAAAAAGTCACAGGCGTGACGAAACACGTGTCGGCTGAACTTTCCAGACTGGCTTTTTTGCATCAGCAGAAATGCCAACCTTCAATGAAAAACATTTGATTCCATGTTCTTGATTTTTTTTGTACTAAATGACTACAGTAAATTTGTACATTACTGCATATGGAATGTTGTAAGGAGTGCTATGGTATTTGTCTTTCACCACACTAGAATTTGCTACTCTTCAACAGCTGTATGCGATTTTGGAGACCTGTTTATGTCTCTCACAACTCTGACCAAACACTGTACTAGTTGTTTCCTGCAATGTTCAGTTTGTACTTTTACCTGTATCTGTGATACTCCTAGAGTTAACAACCAGGGATTAAGATCTGCTGACAACACCACTTGTGTGGCTGGGGATACAATACTAGTGAAACCTGGAGCAGTCATACATTCCTCACGTGGCAAGGGTTTTTTTACTGTCCAAATAGCTCCTATGTAATGTAAGATCCTTACCGAAACACACAACACATTTCTGGGATCTCATCTTATCTTTGTCACCAAATGTCTGTTTTTTTAACGAAAACCTGGTGGTCCACTACTTTACCTTCTATTATATTGGCGATGGCATTGCCATCGTTTTCCAAGACACAATCAAAGTCTCTCTTAGTGACACTTTAATAAAAGGCTGGGTAGAACTATGCATTTTTAAAACTGAGTTCTCTTCTGAAGATTGTTGGAAAGGAGAAATTGTATATCGCTGTATTAGAGCCTCTAGACACTGGCGCTGAGTTTCCTCTGACTCTTTTGCCAAAGCTTCTGAGTTCCTAGCGGCTTCCCAGGATATAGATATTATCCAAGCTCTAGCAGAATATCATAAGTCTGTAAATTCTGCATTTGACTGCATCAGACCTCTAAAAACAGGATCTAAAATTCTCTTTACATCTCATGCTCCTTGATAATCTACTGAGTTGAGACGGGAGAAATAATCTTGAAAACAGTTAGCGAGAAGATGGCGTTAGACAAAAAAATCAAAGTGACAAATCTACATATAAATCTATTCTTTCCTCATAGCATCGGAAAATTAAATTAGCAGCAGAACTTACATCATCAATGAAGATGATCAAGCAGGCAATTCATCAGAAGAATCATTTAAGGGATTTTGTCAAACCTAACGCTTGCTCTCAAGATATTCCGGGCTCTCAAGAATTATGCAAGTCTCTTCCAGATTGATTTGAGGATAAAATAAATCTACTTTATCAGATATTACCTAGCCCTCCTGACCAGTCTGATGAAGTGTCAAACAACAACTCTTACTACCACAATTGAGTTTGGTGTCTGGAAAAGTTTGGATCTTTTTCACTAGAGCACATTCAGAAGACATTAGAAAAAGTCAAATCTGGCTCTCCCTTGGATCCATACCATCCAAGGATTACAGCTCAACTCAAACCAGACTACACCTGCTATCTGGCCATTGTTTAATTTATCAGTATCCACTGGGAAAATCCCTCAGGACTGGAAATCAGCACAGATCTCATCTATGCAAAAGAAGGCCAATGTGGAGCCTAAGAACGTAATGATGACATGCTTTCTTGCTGCTTCTGCTTCTGGGTAAGCTGCTAGAAGCCCTAATAAACAAACAACTTTCAGCCTATCTCAAGGAGAAGAAGATTCTGCACCCATCGCAATCAGGGTTCAGATCCTCCCATAGTACAGAGACTGCCTTGGTTGTGGTAACTGAATCCATAAGATGCTCTCTTGATAATTTTACTCCATCGACGCGTGTAATGCTGGACTTGTCTGCAGCTTTTGACACTGTGTCACACACCAGGTTGAGTTGAAGGATGCATGAGATTGACATTTTTGGGACAGCTCTACAGTGGTCACAAGACGTCCTAGAAAACAGGACACAATCAATTTCTCTAGGCGCATTCTAGTCTCGTACCATGTGGCTTGACAGGGATCTTGCTTAAGCCTCACATTGTTTAACATTAATGTGGTCTCTTTTGCAAAGATTGGTAAATCCTTTGGATTTGAAATACTATCATATGCAGACAACACTAAGCTTGTTATCTTTTGAAAAAACCTTAATCAAGATAACACTGTAATTTCAAGGGCATGAAAGTGATTGCAGAAGGGATTACAACAAACAGCTTACAGTCAAACGCTGATAAAACAGATCAAGTTGTTTGGTAAGGTCCAACAACACTGGTATCCTGAATGGTGGTCTCCAGAATTAGGTACTCCCACCTCCAGGCAGGCAGTTAAGAATTTTGGTGTTAAAATGAATCAATCTTGATCTATGAAAGAATATGTTGTATTTATTAGTGATACCTGTTTCAATACAACGCATCATTATGAATGTGTCCTTTTGAGCAGTGTCATTCTGAGAACAGTCTTAAGGGGTGAACAGACATACCGTTACAGGAAGGAAGGCGAGCATTTGAAACTGAAATAACTGTCAATGTTCAGGCCGTCCCATTACAGGTATTGTATTGGAACAGACAGCAGTTGTATGCGAGAAAAGAGTAAGACAAGGAAGGAGTAGGTCCTTAATGGTACTTTTAAGGTTTCCATAATGAGAGATAGTTCTTAAGATTCAATGCTATTATTGAGCTCTTAGAGAATGGGTCCCAGTACAAGTTCCTTAAATGAAAAAAGGGGTTGAGGAAAATACAAAGAACCAAATGCATAGATCCAGTGTTGTTTAATCACAATGAATCATATGGATATTATTCAATTAAACAATCCGTTCAAAAAACGACAAAAAGAAGTGCCCCAGGGTGGGAGGGGTGGAAAAAGGGGAGTGGGATAAGTGCAAATTTGAGTGCCAACATCCACCAATCTTTGAACATAATCTTTTCTAGTAACTAGGCTTAATTGATACAAGGCTACTAAGGACATAAATGTGCTTGCCACTTAGTCACAAAAGTACATCTTGCTGCACAAGATTTCCACCTTTTATTTGACTGGTTACGTACCTGGAGAGGCATCACATCGTTGCTGACCAAGAAAAGCAGCAAATGGAAATCTGAGATGATGTCAAGAAAAACGGAGGACGTGTTCTGGGATAGATAGGTGGACAGGCTGTGGAAGTCCTTCAGAAAAACAAGATAAATTAGACAGTACATTCTGTTGATTAAAATGTTCACAACTGGCACAAATTCATAAAAACAGATCTCAGTATTCACAGCTCTCAAAGTTTGGTGAAAACATTTGGCGCGAAATAACAAGTTACTTACCTTCGGTAATGCTTTTTCTGGGGGATACAGTATCTGCCTGTGGATTCCTCACCTTTTGAATTACCCCTGCACCAGCATTCCACAGAAAGTTTTTCTAGCTCTCCAGCACCGACGAGGACGTCACAAAGGAATGGCTCCACACGTGACGTCATCGGAGCCATAAGAAGACCTCGTCGGCGTGCTGAAGTCAGTTCCACCAAATTTTTCCATGCCCTCAAAGCAAACGGGTGGACCAACAACATAATACAAGTATACACATTATACAACATTTATATACACAAATACATATAGCTTATAGGTTAAGAGAAAAAGCTAAAAATCAGAGCATTTCCTAACAACAAACTGTATGGCAGGCAGGCAAATAACACGAAAAACAACAATGTCAAAAAACAAGAACTTTTTTTGGTACATGCACCTGGACAACGGGGAGGCGGGTGGGTTAGCGAGGAATCCACAAGCATACACTGTATCCATCAGAAAAAGCAGTACCGAAGGTAAGTAACTTTTCTTCTGATGAATACATATGTCTGTTGATTCCTCACCTTATGAATTGAGTCCCCAAGCTGTGTCCACCTACCTATACCAAAAATTCCTGCAGCACAGAACGTGCAAAATGGTCATCCCTCCTAACCTTCGAATCTAAGCAGTCATGCTTCGTGAAAGTTTGGAGGGAGGCCCAAGTTGCCACCTTGCAGATATCTACAGGACAGACACCTCTAGCCAAAGCAGAAGATGACTTAGCTCTGGTGGAATGAGCTAGAATACCTTCAGGCGGCTCCTTCTTGGCCAAGGGGTAGCAGATCTTGATGCACAAGATGATGCATCTGGAGAGTGTTAATCTGTGGATAGCTTTGCCCTTCATACTTCCCATATAACCAATAAATAGCTGGTCGTCAAGCCTTAAGACCTTAGTTCTGTCCAGATAGAAGTTGACTGCCCTTCTAGGGTCCAGGCGGTGAAGTCTCTCCTCCTCCTTGGAAGGGTGAGGGGGAGGATAGAAGGTAGGTAAGACAATAGACTGTCCAAGATGAAAAGGAGTGACCACCTCAGGTAGAAAAGCAGCCCTGGTCCTGAGAACCATTTTATCTGCATATATGGTTAAAAAAGGGAGTTTAAAACCAAGAGCCTGAAGCTCACTTACCCTCCTGGTGGGGGAAATAGCAATCAGAAAAAAATTCTTGACATTAAGACGCCTCAAAGGGCAACTATGAAGAGGCTCAAAAGGAGACCCCATCAGAAATGTAAGAACTAAATTCAACTCCCACTGAGGCATAATAAAGGGAGTGGGAGGGGCCCTTAATGAACCACATGACAATGGGGGACTTAAAGACTGCTGGTCCGGCAAACAAAGGAAAGCCGACAAGTAACTCTTAACCGTAGCCATAGCACAACCCTGCTGGGCCAAGGAAAGTGAAAAACCAAGTACATCAGATAAATGGGATTTCAAAGGATCAATGGATCTCTCTCCACACCACTTCTCAAATTCGGACCATCTAGAGGAATAAACAGATTTGGTGGAGTGTCTCCTCGATGATATATTAACATCCACCCCATCCGGTGGGAGAGACAAAGAACTCAGATTTCCCCGTTCAATCTCCAGGTATGAAGGTGCAGGCTCTGGAGGTGGGGGTGTAAAACCTGCCCCTGCAAGAGGAGGTCTGCTCTGAGAGGGAGACGGAGCGGAGGGTGCGATGAGAGATGAAGAAGGTCTGTGTACCACACCCTTCTTGGCCAATACTGGGTGATCAATATGACTTGGGTCGTGTCTTGGTGAATCTTCCTCAGAACTCGAGGAAACAAGGATATGGGTCAGGAATGCGTAAAGGAGTTGTGAGCCCCAATCAAATTGAAACGCACCCCCCAACGGTCCCTGCATCGGATACTGAAGACTGCAGGACGACAGGCAGTGCGCATTCTCTTGAGTGGCAAAAAGGTCCAACCGAGGAAACCCCCAAATCCCGAAGATGTGATGGCCCACCTCCGGATGAAGCCGCCACTTGTGATCGGCAGAGTATCGCTGACTGAGACTATCCGCACGCACATTTAGCACCCTGGCCAGATGATTTGCAATTACACAAATCTGATGGCCCAGGACCAGAGTCGCAGAGCCTCCCTGCAGAGACGATACGACCCTACACCTCCCTGTTTATGTACCATGCGGTAGTGTTGCTTGTTAGGACTTGAACTGACTGACCGCGAAGAGAGGGAAGAAACGCCTTGAGAGCCAAACATATTTGTGGAGAAAACTTTCCTCTAGAGACCAACAACTCTTGATCTCCAGAGCCCTTAGATGAGCACCCCACCCTAGAGTAGAGACATCCGTGATCACCGTGGCCACTGGTGGAGGAAATTGAAAAGGCTTCCCTCGAGACAGGTTGCCCAGCACACTCCACCAAGACAGCTCCATTGCAGTCTCTCTGGTAATTCTGACCATCTCCCTGAGATCGCCATTGCACTGATAACTCTGCCTGAGGAGGCACCACAGGAGTGCCCTCATGTGCCAGCGGGCATATTTGACCAACAGTATTCAGGATGCGAACAAACCGAGCAGGCGTGGGACCTTCAGGACTGGAACAATCGCTCCATCGTGAAACAAAGGAATCATCACATGAATGTCGAGAATCCTCTGCGGAGGCGGGAAAGCTCAACACACAGTAGTGTCCAGTACTGCCCCTAAAACAGGCTCTGCTGAGAGGGCACCAGGTGAGATTTTGGGTACATTTATTGAAAAGCCCAAGTCAAACAACAGCTGTATTGTTACCTGCAGATGACGAAGCACCATCTCTGGCAACTTTACTTTGAGCAGCCAGTCGTCCAGCTAGGGGAAAACAGGAATCCCGACCTTCTGAGATGAGCTGCCATCACCTTTGTGAACACCCGAGGTGCAGAAGTAAGGTCGACCGGGAGGACCACAAACTATTAGTGGTGCTGAAACCCTACCGTAAAACGGAGATACTTCCGATGAGACTTCAGGATGGGAATGTGAAAATACGCATCTTGTAAATCGATCAACACCATCCAGTTTTCTTGCTGCAGCCCCAGAAGAACCTGAGCTAGGGTCAACATCTTGAATTTCTTTTGCTTGAGGTAAAAATTCAAGACCCTGAGGACTAGAATTGGTCTTAAACTGCTGTCCTTCTTATGGATCAGGAAATAACGGGAGTAACATCCCTGACCCTTTTCCTGCTCCAGAACCACCTCTATCGCAGCTTTCTGCAGTAAGGCAAGAACCTGCTGCTGCAGGAGCAGCAAATTGTTCTGTGAACATCAGCCCTGGCGGGGAGGGTTAGGAGTTGGAAACTCTTGGAAGGGTAGGGCAAGACTACAAGATTCAATACCCAAAGGTCTGATGTAATAGATTTCCAATTTTGTCGAAAATGGGACACCCGACCCCATACAGGACCAACATGCTCCAAGATGGGAGATCTAGAGTTGTTTGCCTGTGGTATCAGTGGTGGGGAAAGGGGAGGAAGAAGAGGACTGTTGCCAGGAGGCCCCCCGCAGATGGCCTCTACCCTTTCCTCTGTACGATTTGGACAGAGAGGTTCTGCTGCTGCTAACGGCCTCGAATGGAAGCAGTCCTCCAAAAACCTCGGTACCTGCTATATCCAAAACCCCTTGGTTGGGACTGCAGTCATAAGGATTTTGCAGTAGCTCTACTGTCCTTCAAACATTGTAGCGCCGAACACGCCTTTTGCACCAAAGAGTCTGGACCCATCAAAAGGCAGATCAAGAAAAGTAGCCTGCACATCTGGAGAGAACACTTAAGACCTGAGCCAGGCATGCCTCCTGATAGCTACGGAGGAACCCATCATCCTGGCTACAGAATATGTAGTATCCAGGCCAACTGGATTACCTGAAGGGCTACAGCCTGAGTGTCTGCAAAAACTTCCAAAAAGGAACCACCGGCATCCTCTGGTAACTTAGGTGCCAACTGTTTAGCCTAGTCTATTAAGGCATGGATATACCCCTCCTCAACGAGCACGTGGCATTAGCTGACTTCAACGCCATACTTGCAGAGGAGGAAACCTTCTTGGCAGACTGCTCCAATTTCTTTGAGTTCCTGTTCCCTGGAGTGGTGGGGAAAGACCCAGCCAACTGCTTGGAACAAGAAGCCTATACTACCAAGCTTTCCAGCAAAGGATGGGCAGTAAGGAAAGCAGGATCACCAGGAGCAGGCTTAAATTGTCTTGCAACAATCCTTGAAACAGCAGGGGCAGATAAGGGTTTCTGCCACACCTCTAGAACTGGCTCCGTCAACGCCTCATTGAAAGGCAACAGAGGTTCCATAACAGAAGATGCAACACCTCAGTAAGTATATTTGACCTGGTCTCACCCATGGGCAGTTGAAGGTCCAAAAGGTCAGCAGCCATTCTGATGACCGCATGGTATGGTGCAAGATACTGCGAAGGTTTTCGGGGATGAAAGCTCCCACTCCGTGGAAGTTTCTAAGCCACTGGTCTCCCAAAAGCCCTCAAATTCATCAACCTAGTCAAGGATTTCTCCTTCTTCCGCCTGAACCTACTGTGGCTCCTCTTTCTCCAGAAGCCTTGGGGCTTCTCTCCCCGAGCACATTTTTCGAATCGGGGTCAGCGGCACTGAAACCAGTGGTTTCGAAAAAGGACCCTCTGAAGCGGGCAATGGCGCCGCTTGAAGCCAAGAAGGTGTCGGTCCAACACCAGATGGTACCGGCGACTGTGGTATCGGCATCGAAAATCTTGGACCCGGAAACTACCATGACGGCGCAGTCGGCATAAAGGGCGCGAAGGGTGCCTGGGCATATTGTAGAGAGATGCCCAAATTATAGGCAGGCGGACCCACGGGGGCCAGACGGTGCACCAGTAGGGTAGGATGCTTTGGCAAACATGGCAAACATTGCATTGAGAAAATGCGACAGATCTGACCCTGGACCTGGAAATGGTGGAGAAGGATCTGGAACCACTGGGTCTGGATCCAATTGAGGCCGCGTGGAGGGCTGCAATACCGGGGACATCGGATCCGCTACAGGCGAAGTCTCAGGAACAGGAGAAGACTCCCTGGGTGCCAGAGAAACCCTGGGCGCCGGTGAACCCCTCAGCGTCAGCGAATGGGTCAGAGTTGCCTGTGGAGAAGGATAAGGGGATGGTGAGACAACATCCTTAGCATGATGTTGCAGAGCCAGAGAAGTAGCCCTCGATGCCATACCCTTCGAAGATCGACGTCGAGATCCATGCCTTCGCTTCTTCTTGTGCTTCCTCGACTTCGAGGTATGCGAGGTTGACGACTTCGATTTAGATCTCTTGCGACCCCTCTTCTCCTTTTTTGCCCGTACCATGGAAAGCTTTGCCTCATGCTCTTACAGCGCCTTCAGGTTCATCTTCAATCTGCTAGAACATTCTTCGACGTCGTGGTCCGACGATAAGCACCGAAAACAGTCGTCTTGGGGATCAATGATGGACATATTTTCCCCACACTCCCTGCAAGGCTTAAATTCAGACTTCTTCAAAGTAACACACTGGTACGCCAAGAGTGAAGTAGAAACAGAGTAATACGAAACCAATTGGAGAGTCCCAGAAAACTGTTACACGTCGAAGGTGCGGAAAAAAGGGAACTGCCGTCAGCACGCAGACGAGGTCTTCTTATGGCTCTGATGATGTAACGCAGAGTCGTGTGCGGGGCCGTTCTATTGTGACGTCCTCGGCGACGTGGGAGAGCTAGAAAGAATTTCCGTGGAATGCTGGCGCAGTGGTAATTCAAAAGGTTAGGAATCCACAGGCAGATTTATCCATCAGAAAAGAACAATGCTGCCTCCTGCCGATTCTCAGTCCTTGACGAATACACAGACCGTGACCAAATACGGACTAGCGCCTCCCTTCGGAATACCGTCCTACCTCTTCATGAAATCGGGGGCCTTATCTGAAGTTAATTATATGTAAACTGTTTCATATGTGTCCACTTAACTATTGTGATTCCTTGCCTATTGTACACTGCTATGTTTCCCTTGTAAAGCGCTCTGATACCCTAGGGTCAAGTTCGCACTCCATAAAACAATAAAAACAAAACAAACAAAACAAAACAACAAAGTCTGAAACGCAATATTTAGTTCTCCTGGAATGTAAATACACATAAGCAGGCATTAAACAATCAGTATACTTTGGAAGCAATCTCAATGTTCTTTATTTACACAGGTTTGTAATGTATTGGAATTCTCAATGTCATTTTATAAAGGATCAATTGTTTTTAATCAAGTGATTAGGTTAACTATAAGGAATGTTCGATAATTACACATGAACTGATATATGTACTGTATTGGTGTTAAGGTCCACCAGAAGAACTGTTGAGATCTTTCCATATGATGTGTGTTAATGTTAATTTCCATCCACAATATACAGTTTGTGTTTGGTCTTCCATCTAGAATTGGGTATCTTAAGGTTAGGATGTAAAAATGGTCTTGAATATTTTGTATAGTATGTGGTATTTATAATAAATGTAAGTAATTGTTATCATGTCATGTTTTGTTTTCAGCCCTGACGAAGTAACAACACGTAACGAAACGCGTTGGCTGTGTATGTCTCTCTTGGTATGATTACCCGAATAAAGAAAAGAAAACCTAAAACTACAAGTACCTGCGTAATTCCTTTGAGTGCGCCTTCCATTCTGTTTTCATATCTTTTTGCTGCTTGTGCCCAGGGACAAGGGGCACGGGAAGTGTGCTGCACCACCCTCATTCCTATCTAGACTAGTGTTTTGGTTGTGCTGAACCTTGGTCTTGTTGTCCTGTTGCTTCTGTTAACATTTCACAGGTTTGTAACATATTAAGATTGCGATATAGTCAATACATCTAACACTGGCTCACAGACTGTCACTGTAAGGGCATCAAACTGCTACAGGTCAGTTTATCAATTGCTGGATTTCATGCATTAAGTCGCTGAATATCCAGCACTAGAGCATTCTTTATATCAGACAGGGAGCATATTTAGCCAGAGGAAGATTAAGACGAGTGCCACATGTTTTCCTTTTCCTTAACCCCCTATTCCCAAGGATTGTAGAATGTGTATACCACAAGTAGGAAACTCTGGAGCCCATTTTTTGCTGAGCATGAAAGATTTTAAAAAATGCAAGCCGATAAGTATGTACTGATGCATCATAGCTGAATATCACAGACTTTTTTTACACACACAGATACACACACACGAATGCCACAATAGTATTTGAAAGCAAGAGTATTTATTGTCATCACTTTTTACTGTTTTACTGTTTTTACTGTTTCTCTGCATTTTCATTCCTTCCTCCAGAAATGTTTCCAAATCTCCTGACTGGAAGTGGTGATGTACAAGACAATAAATGTTCTTAGCTGAATAGGTACTATAACATGACTTGGTCGGAATGAGTATCATTTGAGCTGGAGCCACAATCAAGGGCAGTACAAAACACATCTGGAGTGGCTCAAGTAGCTGCTTTGTTGACCAGATCAACCAGTTAGTGGCTTGGACTACTACAACTAGAGTGGCTCTTTGTTTGGATGAAGAGTTAACCTGCATAGCTCTGGAGAGTGTGCGCCTCTGCTCTGCTTTACCCTGCTAATGAAGACACTGACTGAATCTTTAGATTTTTTTTTTCTTTAGTGAACACAACAATCACACTTGTTTACGGAGGTTTCCCATGCAATGGTTTGAGACACCAGAGAGCGGCTACTCACTAGGTACAGATCTTTTCATTGCGTAAAGTCAGTGTTATATTGCCTGATATTATATATTTATATACTAGCTTACCCGTCGCGCGTTGCTGCGATCTCAGAAGAAAGGAAATTCAAGGAAACGTGTTATGATAACATTCAATTTACATTGTGTCATTTTTATTGAAACGTATTCATTTTAATATGGTAAACATTTCAAAGTGTCGTTTTAATTCTATTTATTTATTTGAGTGCTTGTGGATACATGATATTTTTTGTTTTTCCGTCTGGTGCGTACACAAATAAATCAGAAGGTTTTCCGACGCGTGAGCTGGCCATATACAGTTGTCCATGTGAGAAGCACGGATTCTCCAAATGGAGTCCACCACTTGCAGCGATTGTCCTTGTGCTTTGTTGATGGTCATTGCAAAAGCGAGTCGCACCGGAAACTGTAAACGTTTGCATTCAAATGGCATATTTGTTGGGGTCATTGGAATACGTGGCAACAGTACATCTTCCCCCTTGAATTTCCCATTCAAAATTGTAGCTTCGATGACATTGTTAATTATCTTTTTCACCGAAAGTCTTGTACCGTTGCAAAGTCGTGGTGGATTGATGTTTCGGAGAAGAATGATAGGCACGCCAATTTTCAATGTCAAAATGTGCGGTGGCATACCGGGCAAATCCAGTGAATTCTAGAATTCCTTTGGGTAATTGACAACTTCGTCTTGATTCATCACAGTATCGATGGACTTCTACTTTGTCGCTTCGTCTGGTATTCCGTTTTGAATGCTGAAATTGATGGCATTTACATCGTTGTTCGTAGCTGCTAATATAGCACGTGCACTGAGCCACTGATGATTTTTGTAATTCCGTGTGATATTCGAAAGATTATGAGGGCCCTGGGGGGGCGATATTTTAAAAAAAATTATGCCAGAAACCTTCGCGGGAGTGTACTCAACAACTTCCCAAAGTTTCATGGCGATCGGATGAATGGTGTAGTAATGCATAAAGGACATACATACATTCGTTTTTATAAATATAGTCACTGAAAAAAAACAAAGGTTAAAGTAACATTACAGTAAGGTGAATTTGTCAATGACAAACTTAAACATTTTGAACAAAAACAAATACACAGAAATTCACCAGTTACAGTTAGCAGCACTAACTAGAACTTGTGCCCCCGCCATTCACTGCTTATGAACTCACATATGACATCACTCATGACATGTTCTATGACATCATTACGGACATCATCCAAGCTTCGTTTTCCAGCATATTGCTCTGTAAATTACTATGGCATTAGTGGCCTGACAGTAAGTACAGAACGAATCAGGAAAATATCAGCGATCATTACTGCCATCACAGACACAACTCCCTTAGGTGTAGAAATCATGCAGTATGTGCAGCACTAACCCTGTAATATACACTTTATAGCTAGTATAGTTCATGGTAACAATCGACCACCACCACCAGTGCGGGCAGGGAAACCGATCCAAAATCTGCTCCCAGCCAGCTGGAGCATTTTCAAAGCTACCGCCAGTTGGGGGCAGACTATGTTTGTGCCCGTATGGTGGGAGTTTTGAAAAAAAAAAAAACAATCAGGCAGGAGAAAACACACATTTCCCCTTTTGCGCCACTGGGGGAAGGCAAACTGCAATGTTCTGGTTGTGGGATCCCAGAGACATAGCCTGTGAGCCGGCCCTGGGGAATAGGGTCTCCAAGGTCATTAAATGCTCACTGGGGAGGAGAGGGGGAGTGAGCGGTGGGATGGGCACGCTACTTGTTTCAGTGTTTTTGCAGCCCTGGGGGATGGGGTCTCTGTGGACTAAATCGGCACATGGACGTGGGGCTGCAGGCCCCTCTCCCCAATGAAATTGAGCAGTGTCCCATGGTCGAAATCGGCCTGAGGAGGGGGTCTGGGTGGCCCCCTCCTCCAGGAAATTTCGCTGGTCCCCAGGGATGCGGTCTCTAGGGCCGAAATTGGTCTGGGCACGGTGGGCACACACACCAACCTCCCTCTAAAAATGAACAACATTTTCCCCTAGGACCTGGCCTTGCCCACCCCAAGGGGCTTAAAAAACACGTACGGGAGACTGTGCTTGTTGTTTTTATTTATTTACTTGTAATTTTGCTGCAGATTCTCAGCTACTCCATGGATTTGCGGATCTGCCACAAACTTGCGGCATCATTTAAAATAAAAACAAACAAGTTTTTGCTTCCAGGCCGGGTCCCTCCAGGACCCCACCACCATGCCTACCCTGCACTCTTGGGTTCTTTCTATTTTAGGACTCTGGACAGAGTCTAACGATGGCTGCCATCACTTCCTGGTTGAGGTAGTGGCAGCCATTCGGACCTCAAGTTTGAGATCTGTTGGGATGAGCGGAGCCTCCGGGTCCCTAGATATACAAAGAGTGTGTGCATTAATATCTGAACACCTACTGAACGGATGGGGTCCCCGTGGCCCTTAATAGCTCAGGGAGGTTGCACCCTTAAAGGAATCGGCCCCGGGGTGTGCATCGCAGGAAGTTTTATGGCTCCGGGAGGTGGTTGCAGGGCCCTCCTCCCTATTTTCAGAATTTTCGGCCCAATGCCTTTTGAGGCACGGGGAGAGAGGATGCCCAGCCCCTTCGCCATTTACACAAATTTCGGCCCAGGGGTGGTTTCCATGGGGCTGTTGTAGGCCCCATATGCGGTAATTTTGGCCAAGGGGTTGGGCGGCTTAGGGAGAAGAGCCATGCAACTCCCCACCCCTTTAAGAACATAGCCCTGGGACGATGCTCTCAGGGGCTTAAAATAAAATAATGCGGTCTGCCAGCCATTTCGTTTTGCTTTTTGCCGATTTCGCAAGAGTATTGCAGGATTGCGGCATTTTTTGCAGTTAATTTTCCATCTTGGCCCCAAGAGAGTCCTTCTGGGTCCCCATCCCCATGGGACACCTAGGGGTCAAAGTATCCCTTACCCTGCCCCCTTATATTATATATATATATATTGCTGTGGCTCCCCTCTGACGAAGGTCGAGCTGCAACCGAAATGCATTACGAAAGAAAATGTCACTTTGAAAATTCACCCGAAAACGGACCATCTTTGGGGAAGTGGAAACACGTAGGGTGTTTGGTGCCACCAAGGAATGGACTTTGGTTCGGGCCCCCGGGAATGTTGAAAGTACAATTATCTTGGGATTCCGGTGTGGTATAATGGAGCACAAACATCAAAAGCAGCGCCCACTGGAGTGTTAACAATAGGAGGTGACAGCGCACTACATGGTCCAGCATGCCTAAAAATTAGCCTAACGAGGCACCCACCAGGGGTCAAAACACTGAACATTATAAAGGCAATTGTCGTGTTGGTGGGTTGTTTGCGCCTCGGTTTGCTGTGGCTCCCCTCTGACAAAGGTCGAGATGCGACCAAAATGCATTAGGAACGAAAATGGCACTTTGAAAATTAAAGCATTCAACCAACCGGGAGGAGTGCGGCTCAATCCTGGTAGAGGTAGAGGTAGAGATATATATATATATATATTCGGCAGGAAGAAGAACAAGCCACACAGGTACCAGGACCAGCACACTTTAATTGGTTTTCACGGCATGACGCGTTTCGTAGTCAAACTTTTTCAAATGCATTCCATTGTTAAAAACTCACAAATGTCCACCTTTTAACCAGGTTATTTCGCTACAATTGGTTGAAGATTTCTGGCAGGTACTAGGGAGTGTCTCAAAACTCGGCGCTCAGAGTCTCCAGTAAGGCAGGCAAACATCGTTTGTACTACCCCAGTGGGCGGTGCCTGCCCCTTCTCCCCTAGCACCTGGGTCTTCCAAGTGGGCAAGCGGCTGTCCTGGACCTTACACCCCCCCAACAAAGCGCAATCGCTACCTCGGAGCGTCTCAGCAGTGCAAGGAACTCCCTCGTGTAATCACGGTCCCTCATGGGTAGGTTACATCTGCGAATTGTGGTGGTTCAGCGTTTCCCCAGTCCGTGAGGTTTTCCAAAGTGTTTGCCACTGCTAACGCTGAACAACTTGTGGGGTGAGGGCTCAAGGAACGAAAATGCCACTCTGAAAATTAAAGCTTTCAACGAACCGGGAGGAGTGCGGCTCAATCCTTTTTCCTGTAGAGAGGTGTGTATGTATATGTATATGTATATGTATGTATATATATATATATATATATATATATATATATATATATATTTCCGCACTTGTACTCCTGCTGCCACGCCACGCCATCAATCCTCGGCTGACAAACGAGCAAGAACACGGAAGACCCAGAGTGCTAGTGAGTTTTTTATTTAACAGCACACCACGGCATATATATATATATATATAGAACTTGGGACATTTCGACATGAAATCTCACCCTGCTCAACGAGTTCCTTCGGCATTTTTTAACATCCCCCCCCCAAGATCTTACTCACCATCCTGGGCTACCTGTATCACAAGGCATCCTGGGAGATGTAGTCCGGAGAATGATGAACGAACTGCACCTGTTGACTTGTATTTACAAGGGGGAGGGGCGAACTCGTGTCCATCATGTAAATGGAAGCAGGGAGGAATCGTGAGTCATGCTGGTGTTGGGCGCTGACGAAGGCACACGCCGAAATGCATTCGCCGCCATCAGAAATTTGACCGGGTGACTAAAGGCTGCCTTTCCTTTTCTCCTCTGGGCTTCCGCTTCTTCTTTTCTGGGTTGGAGCACTTTTGGACATAAACTGTGCAGTTTCCAGTAACGCACTTTGGAAAGCCCCTGCCACGCTTTGGGTCCGGACTTTAACTGGTCTGCTTCGCGGCATTTCGTTTGTTCCAGGGATGGAATAAGTCCGGTTCCCGCCACCAGCACTGAATGATAGGAGCAGTGGAGGTATTTACCTCTCTCGTGGGCACTCTGCATCCGCAGTTTAGCCCCTGCACTATTGACTTTTGGTTTGGAAGGCTGTGGCAGTCTGAGGAGACCCGAGGGGAGCCTGAGTGAACTTGGGACATTTCGACATGACATCTCACCCTGCTCAACGAGTTCCTTCGGAATTTTTTAACATAACCCCCCACAAGCTCTTACTCACCATCCTGGGTTACCTGTATCACAAGGCATCCTGGGAGATGTAGTCCGGAGAATGATGAACGAACTGCACCTGTTGAGTTGTATTTACAAGGGGGAGGGGCGAACTCGTGTCCACCATGTAAATGGAAGCAGGGAGGAATCATGAGTCATGCTGGTGTTGGGCGCTGACGAAGGCACACGCCGAAATGCATTCGCCGCCATCAGAAATTTGACCTGGTGAATAAAGGCTGTCTTTCCTGTTCTCCTCTGGGCTTCCGCTTCTTCTTTTCTGGGTTGGAGCACTTTTGGACATATATACATATATATATATATATATATATATATATATATATACACACACACACACACACATACATACATACATACATATATATATATATATATATATATACACACACACTTCAGGACAGGGGACAAAGTCCCCAAGGCCTGTTATGGCTGCCAGCACCATCTTTTTCATTTTGCTGCTCCTTGGGCCAACTGTACAGATAGCTATATATTTTTACCCTTCATTCCTGAACAACTATGGACAGGATTACACAAAAAACCCAATCTGCGGACCAAGATCTAGCTTTCTGCCGAATTTGGAGTAATTCGGTTCAGCAGTTTTTGCTGTAGCCCATTTTAAAGATGTCTATAAAAAATGCATGGGGGAGTTTGCGTTTTGGGACCCCCTTTTTCTTTCAGGCCCAGCTTGACAGATCACCCCAAAACTTTCCAGGAAGAAGCTGAGGTGGATGATCTTTTACTGTGGAACGTTTTGTGAAGATTTGTTAATGGGGCCAAAGTTATAAGCAAACCAAAAAACACTTTCTATGGAAAAGAAGACTCAACTAGAACTACCTACTGGCGAAACCCAAGGTTAGAGGGACGTTATAGTTAGGAAATAGCATTAAAAAACCACAGAAATTCACGTGGAAAAAAAAAAGGTTACAAGGACATTATAGTTAGGTTCAGACTTTACACACAAACCATACGTATGCGCGACCCCGCCTCCCAAATATATATTTTGTTCCCCCCCAGAGAGTTGACCCACAAAGCGTGCATAAAAAAGTGCCTTTGTTTTTTAATTACATTTTGCATCCGACGTTCCAAAAATTCACAGCAAAAAAAAATGTTTTTGGCCGCAGGTGGGGTGCCTGTGTCCTAACTCTAGCTACCTACTGGCAACTGCCAGGGGGTACTATACAGTTATTAGCTATTGGCAGTAACCAGTAGATATTTATAGTTAGGACCTACTTTCCATAAGAAAAGTATTTTTTATTTTGCCAATAACTTTGGTGTCATTTGATGAATATTCACAAAATGTTCAAAATTAGTATGCCACTCAGTTCAGCTGCTGTGTTGAAAGTCGTGGGATAAATCTTCAGCGGGGCCAAGAAATTAGGGGGGCATCCCCAAAACACTTTTATCCGGTGCAATTTCCCACAGAATTACACCAATTTGGCAGACCGGTTTTTCAACCAGCAAGAGCCCTTTTTGTAATCTGTTTTCTTGATGCAGAGAAATACAAGGACATCACCACCAAACAAAGAAGCCCTTACTTCATAAAGGTAAGAGGAAATACACTTGTTTGGTGGACATTCCACGATTTGTAATCTTGTCCTCTTCATTAGCAAGGATTTATCTTATCATACATTTGTGGATTAAGAACTCAAGGAACAATCACACTTCAGAAATTACATCCACACAACGTCACTGGGGACATTTCCTCACGGTCCATCACACAGCCGTAGTGTAGATTATGCACTAAACATTTACAAAACGAGATAGCACTTACTAATTAGCAATACAAAGTGTTCCAGTTGGGTAGACATTTTGTGCAAAACGGTGGACGTTTGTAGGATAAAGGGGCAGGTGAGGTTCTGTTCTGACCCAGTCACACAGCTACTAACATACCCACACACCCACACACACTTCCGCACCCATTCAGATGCTTATTGGGTAAGTAACATTATCCATTCGAGGCATGTGAGCTATAGATCAAATGCTTTGCATAGACTATACCGCAGTATTCTGCCAAAGCGGTGGTTAACCTGTAGCTGTTGCAGTTGTCTGGAAGAATGTTCTAAGTACTGCCTGGCCTACAATAGCTTGTTATCTCGCTAACACATACACAATAGTGCTTGATGAATGTGTGCAGTGTAGACCAGGCTGCGGCTTTATAGATGCCAGCTATGGGATGTTTCCTAAGAAAGCAATAGTATCCCCTATTTTGCGTGTGGAATGCGCCCTAGGGGGTATTGGTGAAGTCCTCTTTGCTTTTGCATAGCATGTTTTAATACATTTCACTATCCACCAAGCAATACCCTATTTAGAAATAGGATTGCCTTTGAGTGTTGGAGCAAAAGCACAAAGAGCGGTTGTGTTTTATGAAATGATTTTGTTGTTTCTATGTAATACAATAATGCTCGTTTAACATCTAATGTGTGTAGAGCTCGTTCTGCCACTGAATCTGGTTAAGGAAAGAAAAAAACAAGTTACTTACTTGTAACTACAGTTATCTAGTATTGATTTCTTTCATAGATTCACATGCCTGAATCATTCCCCGTTGCTGAGATGGGAGTCCCACAGTAAAATACAAAAGTAGTGCCATATGAAATGAATAGGCTAAAAAGGGCAAATCTTAGTAACCTATCTATGTCCTTTTTCAAAAAGGAACAAAAGTTGGTTCCAGCCAATAAGCTGCGAGCACCCTCTAGAACACTGCCAGATTTTCCAAGCACAATTGAGAAGTAAGTATACCCAAAATCAAAGAGAACTGACTCCATGGGGAGGAGGGTGGGTTGCATGTGAATCTATGAAAGACATCAAAACTGGATAACAGTAGTTACAGGTAAGTAACTTGTTTTCTTATCCAGTATTGGGGTATCTTTCATAAATTCACATGCCTGAATCAGAATAGCAAGCAATACCCTAATTGTACTGTCGTTAGTGGAAGGTGGGAGACGTGTAATTTCAAACTCCCAATAGTTATCCACTACCTTTACACAACACATGTACTAAGCATTATACTCAATAGCAATGTTGAAAAAGATCACATCAATATAACCATTAATGTATTCATATAGATACACATAGCTCATAAATCATGAGAAATCAATCGTCAAATACATTTGTACAATCACTAAATGCACTTAAAATTAGACAAAGCAAGCAACAAAAGTGTTCCTTATGAAACTTTAAAAAGCCTGACCTAGTTAAAAAGATGACGCAACACAGCCTGTCCAACCGCTGCATCTTCCTTTTGCGCAGACTGGAGGCAGTAGTATCTTGTGAACATGTGGACATCTTCCATGTCGCAGCATGGCATATCTTGTCCAATGTCACTCCAGCAAATAAAGCTGTAGAAGCAGCAACAGTTCTTGTGCAGTGAGCTTTAGCTCTCACTGTTAGAGGTTTATTTGCTTTTTCGCGGCAGAATTGTATCGCAGAAGCCACCCATCTGGTGATTGTGGCTTTCGTTACTGCGGTTCCAAGTTTCCTTTGACCGTAGGCCACCAGAAGCTGATCTGTTTTCCTTATCTCCTTTGTTTTGTGAAGATAACATTTCAAACATCTTTTGATATCCTTGATATCCAATGTATCTAGAGTCCGTTCGGCTGGGCTATATGGGTTTGGAAAGAAAGTTTGCAGTATTACCGGTTCATTTAGGTGAAATTGTGATGGCACTTTCGGAATAAACCTTGGATTTGTCCGAAGGGCTACCTAGTTTTCTGTAAATTGTAAGAAAGGTTCCTTTATTGTAAACGCTTGCAATTCACTCACTCTTCTCGCCGAAGAGCCAGCAAGAGAGATACCTTCCAAGTGAGAAATTTAAGTCCTGCTTTATGAATTAGTTTGAATGGCCGTCTCATCAATTGCGTTAAAACCACATTGAGCTTCTGAAGTGCGCTTACTGGAGGAAAAGCGCGGAAAAGACCCCATATGAATTGTTTTATGAGAGTAGATGAGGAGGAGTCTGAGGAGATTTCCTGTACCGGGAAATTGCTGCCTGGTGAAACTTAACTGATGAGAAAGTGAGGTCCGACTTAGCTAGCGACAGTAAGTAAGGTACAATCAGCTCAGCAGGGGTTTTAACTGGATGAACTTTTTTCCTCTCGCACCAGCAACAGAATCTCTTCCACTTCAGACGATATGTTTTGATAGTGCTTTCAGCACGTGATTTGGCCAATATTTCTCTACAGTCTTGTGAAATATTGAGATCCTTGAACTCTAGGAATTCAGGAGCCATGCGTGCAAATGAAGAGAATGTGGATCTTGATGGATCACTTGTACCTTGTTCCTCGATAACATCGTTGATGATGGAAGAAGACGAATGGGTTTGTCCTGCGGCAACAGAAGTAATTCTGGGTACCAATACGGTCTTGGCCAACGCGGAGCAATCAAGATTAGGCAACAGCCTTCTGACTTTATCTTGATTAGAACCCTGGGGATCAATGGGATGGGAGGAAAGGCATAGGCATAGATCCCTGACCATCGCATTAAAAGGGCATTCCCCATTGACCCCGGTTGTGAGAACCTGCTGGTGTGAAACTGGTATTTTGTGTTCTCATTCGTTGCAAACAGGTCCAGAGTTGGCTTCCCCCATTTGAGGAAGATCCTATTCACTTGCGTCTGTTCTAGCTCCCACTCGTGGCAGCTGGACTGGGACCTGCTTAGTGTATCTACCAGTTTTATTAGTTGTATTATGAAGACCTCTGACATGTTCGGCCCTCAAAGAGATTCCGTGGAACGTTGTCCTGTTCCATAATTCCTGGTCCTCCTGAAATAGTGTTATGGATTTCATTCCTCCTTGTTTGTTTATGTAGTACATGCTGGTCGTATTGTCCGTACGGACCAGCACTGAGGAACCTCTTATCCTTGGAAGGAACGCATGGAGAGATAAGAATACCGCCTTGAGTTCTAAGCTGTTGAGGTGTTGTCTTTTCTGCATTAACGACCACTTCCCTTGGATTTGTAAATCCTGCAGATGACCTCCCCATCCCTCCATGGAGGCGTCTGTTGTCAAAATGCAATCCGGGATACTTTAGAGAAAGGTTAAACCTTGAGAAAGGTTTGCCGTCTGAGACCACCATTGAAGTGCCTCCACCATCCTTGTTGTGATTCGAATTACATCTTCGAAGGATCCTACAATTTGTTGCCACTGTTTCTGCTGTTCCTCCTGCAAAGGTGTCATCTTTAGCCTCTCTAAAGGTACTAAGTTTATCGCTGACAAACACATCCCTAGCAGCGACTTCAATATTCGAACAGAAACTGACCTTTTTTAAATGGACCTTGCCATCCTTTGGAGTCGTCTCTGTCTCTCGTGAGACAAGAATGCTTTGCATTTTAAATACACTTACCCTCTGTGCTCGCGCTCTTTCATGGAGCTCCAGGGGCTTTAGGACTCACTTTGCAAACTCTGTGCTCTGTGTTGCAGCCTGCCCGCCCTGGTCCGACTCGGTATCCAATACCGTTGAGCGGAGGGCGGGACAGGTACGAGCCAGAGAGACACGCCCACACACTTCCTGTTTGGCGAGTCGAGCGGTCAGCGCTCTAGCCTTCCTGCACTAAGGACTATTAAGGCTGTGAGGAGGCAAAGCAGATCGCGGTAAGGTTGACAGTGGCAGTGTCTTCCGACCCCGCTTTGTGGCGCCAGGTAATTACTCGCAGAGCAGTAATACTCTGCTGGCTTTGTGGATACGAACTGTGAATTCTATGTCCCAGTGTTAAATTGATTTTAAATTGATTGCGAATTTGAAATTCTTTTACAGTGTTATAAATTGATTGCTAATTTTAAATACACTTACCCTCTGTGCTTGCGCTCTTTCACGGAGCTCCAGGGGCTTTAGGACTCACTTTGCAAACTCTGTGCTCTGTGTTGCAGCCTGCCCGCCCGGGTCCGACTCGGTATCCAATACCGTTGAGCGGAGGGCGGGACTGGTACGAGCCAGAGAGACACGCCCACACACTTCCTGTTTGGCGAGTCGAGCGGTCAGCGCTCTAGCCTTCCTGCACTAAGGACTATTTAGGCTGCGCAGAGGCAAAGCAGATCGCGGTAAGGTTGACAGTGGCAGTGTCTTCCGACCCTGCTTTGTGGCGCCAGGTAATTACTCGCAGAGCAGTAATACTCTGCTGGCTTTGTGGATACGAACTGTGAATTCTATGTCCCAGTGTTAAATTGATTTTAAATTGATTGCAAATTTGAAATTCTTTTACAGTGTTATAAATTGATTGCTAATTTTAAATACACTTACCCTCTGTGCTCGTGCTCTTTCACGGAGCTCCAGGGGCTTTAGGACTCACTTTGCAAACTCTGTGCTCTGTGTTGCAGCCTGCCCGCCCTGGTCCGACTCGGTATCCAATACCGTTGAGCGGAGGGCGGGACAGGTACGAGCCAGAGAGACACGCCCACACACTTCCTGTTTGGCGAGTCGAGCGGTCAGCGCTCTACCTTCCTGCACTAAGGACTATTTAGCCACTCGTCTGCACTAGCGCGCAGCGGTTGCGCGCAGGGGGGCGCCCTCTTACGTGCCGAAGACGAGCCAAAGACCTGCCCGTCTGCGCCCGTCCGCGACTGGACGGGACCAGGGGCCTTGGAGGCTGTAATATTCGTACCCCTAACATAGCCCATGGAAAGGATAAGATATACCTCACAGGTACTATTAGGACTCAATGCTGTTCCAGCATTAGGACTCAGATGTGGCAACTTACCTGAGGTCGAAGGCCCTTTTTCATGCCACTATTGCCATGCCGAGTTTTCCACGCATTGGAGGAAGACCAATACTATAAGATGTTCTAACACCCTGACTCCTACTACTATTAAGGCTGCCGAGAATCAACTTTCTCCCTTGGGGAGTAAAAACATTCTATGTAATATCAGGTCACTTTCCAAACACTCCGTCGAGGTTTGGGATCTAATTTCGTCTACACTTCCAGATATATGTTATCTTACTGAAACAATGCTCAAACCGCACTCTACCCCTGCCATAACTCTGGGAATTCCGAGCAACTACAAAATAGTTAGACTAGACCGTCCCATGAAACTAGGTGGCGGGATTGCTATTGTGCACAAACAGGAAATCAACATCATGGTCCTAGAAGAATTAAGTACCCCTGTAGTTGAGCTCCTAATTTTCAAAATAAATCGGTCTCCAAAAGATAGTCAGAAAGGTGCTCTAGTCTATCGCCCTCCTGGTCCCTGTAATAACTTCTCCACCACACTGATAAGAGTTATTAGCTCCACATGTTAATAATGACAGTGATTTCATATTAGTTGGAGACTTTAATGTACATAGTGAGAAGTCAGATTGTAGTGAGGCACAATCCTTACTAACTGACCTATCCTGTCTAGGACTAATACAGAGAAATAGTGGGCCCACCCATCAGGCAGGACATACCCTAGACCTGATATTTTCCAATGTCCCACTTGTTTCCTGTCCTCCTGCAATACAGGTTAATTGGACGGACCACTTTATAGTCTAATTTACCACCCCTCACTGTGCACCTACCTCTTCACGTTCAACACTACTGCCAAATGTCCGTAGACAGTGGCATAAAGTCACTGACACCACTTTCAAGAAAGAATTCGATCCCCCCATTTTCGCACCTCAAGACAATATTGAAACTGCCCTCTACAAATTCGAAGAGGAAATTAAGGAAGTCATAGATCAAATTGCCCCTTTTAAACAGTTCAAACCCAGACCGGCTAAAAAACAAGAAATCTGGTTCTCTGAGCACTTAAGGACGCTGAAACTAAATGCCAGAAAACTAGAAAAAAGGCGGAGAACCTCCCATCTACAAGAGGACAAGGCAAAATATTGGGTTGCACTATCTATTTACCATAAAGCCATTCGCGTAGCACGCAAAACCCATATTGCAGCACAAATAAATGATGCAGGGAACTCGCCTAGGGTACTCTATCAAATCTTGCAAACTTTTGTCAAACCAACTGCATGTGAATCCTCCGAAATAACATCTCAACAGTTATGTGACTCGCTCCTTCCTCACGGGCTGAGGGGTCGCTCCCAGTGTCCCTCCAGACATCTGGTATCCCAGCGTTTCTTGCCCTCTAACTGTTTGCGTTGCTCTGTGCTTGTGCTCACTTTATTGATTGCATTGGCGCTCTGTGGCTGTGCTCGCTCGCTGCCTGTTATCTGATTGCATTGGCGCTCTGTATTTGTGCTTATTTTACTGATTGCATTGGCGCACTGTGCTCATTTTACTGATTGCTTTGGCGCTCTGTGTCTGTACTTCATTCGCTGCCTTTTAATTTCAGTCCGCCTGCTCGTGGTGTCATTGTGTCCGCTTCCCTAGCCTTACCAGCGCGTTTACCTGTAGCGATCCGCTGTGCCTCCCCCCTCCGACTCCATTTTGTTTGTTGTTCTCGTCGTCCTCGTGTGCCCGCCCCGCCTCCCAGCTGAGACGCCCTCCCACTATCATCAAATACCTCTTCTCCCCCTACAAGCGCCGTGACTCGCTCCTTCCTCACGGGCTGAGGGGTCGCTCCCAGTGTCCCTCCAGACATCTGGTATCCCAGCGTTTCTTGCCCTCTAACTGTTTGCGTTGCTCTGTGCTTGTGCTCACTTTATTGATTGCATTGGCGCTCTGTGGCTGTGCTCGCTCGCTGCCTGTTATCTGATTGCATTGGCGCTCTGTATTTGTGCTTATTTTACTGATTGCATTGGCGCACTGTGCTCATTTTACTGATTGCTTTGGCGCTCTGTGTCTGTACTTCATTCGCTGCCTTTTAATTTCAGTCCGCCTGCTCGTGGTGTCATTGTGTCCGCTTCCCTAGCCTTACCAGCGCGTTTACCTGTAGCGATCCGCTGTGCCTCCCCCCTCCGACTCCATTTTGTTTGCTGTTCTCGTCGTCCTCGTGTGCCCGCCCCGCCTCCCAGCTGAGACGCCCTCCCACTATCATCAAATACCTCTTCTCCCCCTACAAGCGCCGTGACTCGCTCCTTCCTCACGGGCTGAGGGGTCGCTCCCAGTGTCCCTCCAGACATCTGGTATCCCAGCGTTTCTTGCCCTCTAACTGTTTGCGTTGCTCTGTGCTTGTGCTCACTTTATTGATTGCATTGGCGCTCTGTGGCTGTGCTCGCTCGCTGCCTGTTATCTGATTGCATTGGCGCTCTGTATTTGTGCTTATTTTACTGATTGCATTGGCGCACTGTGCTCATTTTACTGATTGCTTTGGCGCTCTGTGTCTGTACTTCATTCGCTGCCTTTTAATTTCAGTCCGCCTGCTCGTGGTGTCATTGTGTCCGCTTCCCTAGCCTTACCAGCGCGTTTACCTGTAGCGATCCGCTGTGCCTCCCCCCTCCGACTCCATTTTGTTTGTTGTTCTCGTCGTCCTCGTGTGCCCGCCCCGCCTCCCAGCTGAGACGCCCTCGCCCCTCCCCTTCCACCATCCATATATGACAGCTGTTCCCGCGCGCAGCGATCACGCGCAGCGACCGCGCCCAATCTGCGCCGAAGGTGCGCCAAAGGTAAGCCCGTCTACGCCCGTCCGCGCCTGGACCGCGCCCAGCGCCAGACCCCCTGCCCCTCGCGCTGGCCAGCCCCCCCGCATTACCTACGATACCGCCACCCTCCTAACCCTTAACCCCGGTCGCGCCCCCAACTGCGTCCAAGCCGCTCCTGGACGCACCCATGGACCGTTCTCCTGCCTCTCCTGCAAATTTAGCGGCACCAACAACATCTCCGCTACGACCACACCACAGATTCCCGACCCCAACCACCTACAATGCATCCTGCTCAACACCCGCTCGGTCCACAGACACGCCATCGACCTATGGAACCTACTAGACACCATCTCTCCAGACATCGCCTTCCTAACGGAAACATGGATGAACGCCTCCTCCGCCCCTGACATCGCCATCGCTATCCCTGATGACTATAAGATCACACGCAAGGACCGCACCGACCATACAGGAGGAGGAATCGCTATCGTCCATAAGAAATCCATCCGCATCTCTACCAGCTCCGACGCCAACCTCGCTAACTCCGAACACCTCCACTTCCAGATCCACATCGACCCCAAGACAACTCTCAGAGGCACTCTCCTCTACAGACCACCAGGACCCCGCGCAAAATTCAGTGAAGACATCACGGACTTCATCACCCCTCACGCGCTCCCCTCCAAAGACTACATCCTTCTGGGAGACCTCAACTTCCACCTTGAAAAGATCAACGACCGCAACACCGCCACCCTCTTAGACAACCTCGCACTTAAACAACTGGTCACTTCCCCCACCCACATCGCAGGTCACACACTCGACCCCATTTTCACCTCCAGCAACCATGTCTCCTTCAGCCACACTACTGATCTCATCTGGACTGACCACAGCTGCGTTCACTTCACCTACAACAAGCCGAAACCCATCATCCACCTCCAACCAACTCTGCAAAGAAACTGGAACAAAATCACCACGGATCAGATCTCCACATCGCTCCTTCAAACCTCCCCAGCCCTCTCTTCTAACGCCAACGAAGCCGCCTCCAACCTCACCCTTTGGCTATCCAACACCGCCAACACCTTAGCACCACTGAAAAAACGTCAACACAAACTTGGCAACAAGAAGGCCTCATGGTTCAACGATGATCTCAAGAAGTCCAAGAAACTCTGCCGCTCCCTTGAAAAGGCCTGGAAAAAAGACCCATCCACCAGCAACAAGGACGCCTTCAAAAGCGCCACCCGTACACACCACCAACTGATCCGAAAAGCCAAGAAAACAGCATTCAAGGATCGACTCGACAACAACGCCCACAACAGCAAGGAACTCTTCAACATCGTCAAGGAATTTTCCAACCCCTCGGCCAACTCCAACGACATCACCCCCTCTCAAACCCTCTGCGACTCCCTAGCCTCTTTTTTCCACAACAAGATTGCTGACATCCACAACAGCTTTGACAACCAACCCGGAAGCCAACCCACCCTACCATCTGCTGACCATCTTCCCCCCGTAAACACCCTTAACGCCTGGAACCCAATCTCCACGGAGGACACCATCCGCCTGATGAACTCCATCCACTCAGGATCCCCCACAGACCCATGCCCTCACCACATCTTCAACAAAGCAGACTCTGTCATAGCTCCGCACCTCCGAGACGTCATCAACTGCTCCCTCAACTCCGCCACCTTCCCGGAAGACTGGAAACACGCTGAACTCACCGCCCTTCTGAAAAAACCAACAGCAGACCCCACCGAACTCAAAAACTACCGCCCCATCTCGCTTCTTCCATTCCCGGCCAAAGTCATCGAAAAAGCCGTCAACAACCAGCTCGCCACCTTCCTCGAAGCCAACAAATCACTCGACCCCTCACAATCTGGCTTCCGAGCCAAACACAGCACTGAGACCGCCCTCATCGCAGCAACAGACGACATTCAAACTCTACTGGACAATGGAGACACAGTCGCCCTCATCCTCCTCGACCTCTCTGCAGCCTTCGACACAGTCTGCCACAGCACCCTTTTACAACGCCTCAGAAACATCGGAATTCAAGGAAAGGCACTGGAATGGATCACCTCGTTCCTCACAGGAAGAACCCAGAGAGTCCGCCTCCCACCATTCAAGTCCGAAGCCTCTGAAATCATCTGCGGCGTACCTCAAGGATCCTCACTCAGTCCCACCCTTTTCAACGTATACATGAGCCCCCTCGCGACCATCGCCCGCCAACACAACCTCAACATCATCTCTTACGCGGATGACACTCAACTAATCCTTTCTCTCACCAAGGACCCCAGCACTGCCAAAACTAACTTACACGAAGGAATGAAAGAAGTCGCCGAATGGATGAAACAAAGCCGTCTGAAACTGAACTCAGACAAAACAGAAGTGCTCATCTTAGGTTCATCCCCCTCTGCATGGGACGACTCCTGGTGGCCGGAAGCCCTCGGAAAAGCACCCATCCCGACAGACCACGCACGGAACCTTGGCGTCATCCTGGATTCTTCACTCTCAATGAACAGACAAGTCAACGCCGTATCCTCTTCCTGCTTTAACATTCTTCGCATGCTCAGAAAAACATTTCGCTGGATCCCCTCCGAGACAAGGAAAACAGTCACCCACGCTCTAGTCACGAGCCGACTGGACTACGGAAACACCCTCTACGCAGGTACCACCGCTAAACTCCAGAAGAAACTACAACGAATCCAAAACGCCTCAGCCAGGCTCATATTAGACATCCCACGAAACGAACACATCTCTGGTCACCTTAAAGACCTCCACTGGCTACCCGTCAATAAGAGGATCACTTTCCGACTGCTTACCCACGCACACAAATCACTCTACGACATCGGTCCAGATTGCCTCAACTCTCGACTGTCCTTCTACACCCCCTCCCGCCAACTTCGCTCTTCCAGCCAAGCCTTCGCCACTGTACCTCGCATCAACAAGACCACCATGGGAGGCAGATCCTTTTCATACTTGGCTGCCAAAACATGGAACTCACTCCCCGCCTACCTTCGCCTCACCCAGAATCACCTAGCGTTCAGAAAGCAGCTTAAAACGTGGATATTTGACAAATAATCCTCCTCCCCTTCCTAAGCGCCTTGAAACCCTCTGGGTATGTAGTGCGCTATACAAATTTTATGACTTGACTTGACTTGACATGTGACAAGATCTCCTGCTTTTTCACTGGTAAGATTGACAACATTTACGATAAGATAGTTTGTGCCAACATGATGATCCCCACAAATCTGACTACTTCCCAGATAGACACTAAACCTGAACTCAATGTACATTCATTGGGTACCTTACCCCCCATCTCCTTATAGGAAACCTCATCACTAATACGACAGATTAAGAGTGGGAGCCCAAATGATATCATCCCTGCCAGGCTAATGCCTATCCTAGCTGAACAACTTAGCCCAAAAATTGAAAAACTAGTGAATCTCTCTCTTAGTTCAGGCGTTGTCCCTAAAGAATGGAAACGAGCCCTAGTCAGACCCATAAGGAAAAATACCACTACTCCATGGTCTGACTTAGCTAATCTTAGGCCTATTTCCTTATTACCATTCTTGGGGAAACTGATTGAAAAACATGTTAATCTGCACCTCTCCAGATACATTGAACTTGTCGTGGGCCCTGGACTACTCCCAGTCTGGGTTCCGGCCTAAGTATAGTACAGAATCCACCCTTCTGTCTGTCACTGATAACCCACACATGTTCCAGGACAAGGGCATATCAGTCATCATTGTTCTATTAGATCTTTCGGCAGCGTTCGACACTGTGTCTCACACCATCTTAACGGAACGGTTGTCGAACGCTGGCATCAAGAACATAGCCCTTGACTGGTTGAAGAGCTTTCTATCTGATCGCACCCAGAGAGTCACCATGGGTGCGTATCGTTCAACGGAAGTAGAGATCTCAAAAGGGGTGCCACAGGGCTCTTGTTTAAGCCCAACCCTTTTTAATATCTACGTGGCACCCCTGGCAAGAGTAATGCGCAGATACGGATTCATCCCCATATCGTACGCAGATGACACACAGCTCCTCTTCCCTTTTAAGACTCTCTCCGCTGATGTTAGAAACTCTTTTTCTTCAGGCATGAAAGCAGTGGCAAACTGGATGTCCTCCAATTGCCTTCAGTGTAACGTTAGCAAAACTGAGGTAATCCTATTTGGGGAGGCTAAAATGTTATGGACTCCAGAATGGTGGCCACAAGACTTGGGTGCAGTACCGGAACCTAAACAGGTCGTGAAAAATCTGGGGATCCGATTTGACCAGGATCTGTCACTCAAACAACACACAAACTATATTTCAGGAATATGCTTCAATACCATCAGCCTCTTACGCAAAGTTTTCCCTCTGCTGCCTGATTCTTCAAGAAAAACCCTTGTTCAAGCATTGATTCTAAGTCGGATCGACTATTGTAATGGCCTGTTGCTTTCTGCCAACGATGGGGTACTGGTGAAGTTACAGGTCATTCAAAACACGGCGGCTCGCCTTGTTCTCAATGCTCCCCCGAGAACTGCCTCCAAACCCCTCCTGGAGCAGCTGCACTGGCTCTCAATAAGACAGAGAACCAAATTTAAAATATGCTGTCTTATCCACAAATGTTTGAACGGACAAGGGCCAGCCTATTTAGAGCAAAAGTTTGTCCCTTATGTCCCAACTCGAACTCTTAGGTCCGGTAACAATCTAGTGGTCCCCCGTGCCAAAAAAAACAGACATGGCTGTAAAGCTCTTTCTATTGCTGGACCCACTCTATGGAACAAACTCCCCCTATCTCTAAGACAATGTAAAGACCACCTTAAATTTAGGAAACTCCTGAAAACTGTACTATTCACAAGTAAGATCTAGTCTCCCTCATCCATCCACCACCTCTGTCATTACAGGCCTCAAAAGCACAGAGATACTCCAGTTTGGAGTCGATTCAAGCGCTATACAAACCAGCAAATAAATAAATAAATTGGACTGTGTCCAGTGATGCCCCCAGAAACGAAATTACTTGGTTTTGGATGCAATTTTGACTTTTCCCTGTTTAAAGTGAGTCCCAATGTATTGAAAAGGTGGAGACAAGCTGTCGTTGTCCAATCGGCTTCCTGGTTTGATGTGGCTTTGAGCAGCCAATCATCAAGGTATGGAAAAACTTGATACTCCTGAGATCGCAAGGCTGCAGTTACTGGTGCTAGGCACTTGGTGAAGATCCGTGGTGCTGACCAATTCATGAAATCTCCTTTGTTTAAGCATCCCAGAATATCGGAAAGTGTCACCATTCTGAACGTCTGTTTTTTGAGAAACTTGTAGAGTTTTCTTAGGTCCAGAATGAGTCGCCATTCTCCCAACATCTTTTTTATTAGGAGGAAACGAGAATAGAATCCTCTTCCTTTCTGATTGGATGGTACTTCCTCTATAGCTTCCTTGAGGAGCATAATCAAGACTTCTCTCTGTAGTAAGTGAAGACGAGGGGGAGGAGGACCCCTGGACGGAGTAATAGGTGGTTTTTTAAATAAATTCGAGGGTGTGGCCCTTGGTGACTAGGTCCAACACCCAGCAGTCTGAAGTGATCTTGCACCGGGAAAATTGACTGGTACCCTGCAGCATTCATTGCTTTCTGCCAGAGTCAATGCCCTGTTGAGGTGTACGCGTGCGACCTCCCTGGAGAAAGAAACCAGCTGTTGAGGATTGGCGATACGGTGGTGGGTTGTAAGATTGACGACATTGAGGTTGATATTGATAGTTTTAATTTCTTTGAAATCCTCCTTTGTAGGTGGTGAATCCTCGCCCTCTGGTGCCTTTAAATGGTACTCTTCCATACTGCAGAACCCCTAATGACTTTGCGGTATCTGTATCATTCTTTATAGCCAGAAGAGCGTCATCAATATGCTTACCAAAAAGCTACTCTCCATCATAAGCCTTGTCCTGGATTTTAACCTGAACCTCAGGTCTGAAGGTAGTAGCTTTCAGCCACCCCTGGCATCGAAGTACTGCCGCTCCTGCCAACTGCCTAAAACTTGTGTTTGCTACGTCTAAGGCGCAATCAATAGTCTCAGAGGCAGCCCTTTCGCCTTCCAATAAAATCTTTCGAGCATGCTGTTTGTTTTCTTCCTGGATGAGGTCTATCATCCCGCCATATCTGACGACATTTGACAGTCATAACAGGCGATAATGGCTAAGGCATTTGCTGCCTGAACTGATGCTGCTGCCATTGCCGAGAACTTCTTCCCCATGAGGTCCATCCTACGTCCCTCTCTGTCTGGAGGAGTAGTAATTGGTTTTGCCTGATTCTTCGACCGTCTCTGTGCGGCCTGAGAAATAACGGAATCTGGCCTTGGGTGACCTACAAGGTAAGATGGACTATCTTCAGGAGCTTTAGATTTTTTTCTCAACATATGGCAGCACCGCTGGTATAGATGCTGGAGTCTTCATGATCTTCACACCCTCCTGCCAAATATAGTCGATAATCGGAATTGACCGTACAATCCTTCTGGTGTCCTCTTTAAAATCATGCAGAAAACAATGTCTGCTTCACTGGGATAGGTAAGTGGAACCTATTGGCTGCCCTCTGCATTAAATTGTGAAACCTCCGATCTCCCTTGGGGGAGAATCTGAAGGTAGGTGCGGAGTGCGGAGTGTCGGAATTTTATAATCATCCCAAGGATCTGGAACAGCAGATGGATCCGGTAAGTCTCCTTCTTTCACTTCCTCTTCCGAAGAGGAAGTGTTGGGAATGTCAGGGTCAGCTGAAACTGGACTTGTTGCATTCACCTGTGTACTGGATATTTGAGGCTCAGGTGCTGCCACCGGTACCTCCTGTGAAACTGGAGCTTGTGGTGGAATTTGTTGAGGAGGGAACCTCTGTCGATAATCTGCCAACATGGCCGGCAGATCCTGAATCACCGACAGAGGTAGATGAGCCATTTCTCTGTGGCGAGCTTCCTGTCGAGGAATAAACTGATAAGCATGACAAGGAACCATGTATTGCTCCTGATAATAATGCGCCTCATGATAATCTTCCACATCGTTGTCATCTAGGCATTTCACATGTAGCTCCGATGGACTATGAGCTATTCCATAGAGACCATCCTCATCCTCCTCTTTATCATCCTCAATATAACCCTCCAAAAGGTGAGATGATGGCAAAGGTGACACCTTGCTATAGTCTTACAAAGGCGGAGAATGAAAAGCCTTTGAAACAGTCATAGTATGAGAAATCCTCGTAGACGGTCCAGAAATTACTATTGAAGGAATCCCCATATAAGACAGAACTGTTGTCAATGGTGTAGCAATAGACATCTGAGATGTTTTAGACTAAAGCACCGTTGGCGACGAAGGCACCGCCGACGACGATATCTTTTCTGATGGTTTCGTCGATGATGAGTCGTCGATGGGTGAAACTAATGGAGGTCTTGTCACAATAGAGATCTTAGTCGATGAAATAGGAGACTGAATCTCCGTCGTCGTGGCGGTTGCAGTCGACTATGGCGTCGACTAAGTCACACATATCCTCGATGATGAAAGGGAAATCGTTGTCGACACAGATTTCTTCACATGTTTTCAACTCACAGAGTCAGTAGAAGAAAATCTTAGACGTTCTCTTTCTTTTTTGACAGGTGTAGAGGTGACAGAGTTGGCTCAGAGGAGTGTTTGGAGCTCCTCTCTTTACTCACAGGTTTTTCCTGGGAAGACTTGAGATGTTTCCTTCCCACAACTGAAGATCTTTCCTGTGATCTAGCCCTCTTGTGAGAAATTGAAGGCAATCCTTCCTCTTCTGAAGAGCGAGCCTGTTCTTTTGTGGATTGAAGCCACCAAAGTAATCTTCCCTCTCTGTCCTTGAGGGTCTTATTTGAAAAGGTGCGACAGATTTTACAGTCTTTAACCTCATGCCTTGGATAAAGGATAAAGGCAATAAATACAGTCTTTATGTAGATCATCTACATGGACCCTCTTCTTCCCACAGGTCTTGCAAGGGCGGAAGAGGCCTTTCTTATCTGACATTTTCATCAGAAGAGCTGAATATAAGGAAAGAACTGAGTAACACTCAGGGAGACTCCCTTCCACACGACGTGTGGTTAAGATCCGAGGAGAACTTGCCTCTGCTGGGAGTGTTCTGGAGGGTGCTGGCAGCTTATGGTCAGGACCCAACGTTTGGTCCTTTTTGACAAAAGACATAGATAGGCTACTAAGATATGGCATTTGGCCTTTTTAGCCTATTTATTTCTTATGGCATTGCTTTTGTATTTTACCGTGGGACTCCCATCTCGGCGACTGGGAATGATTCAGGCATGTGAATCCATGAAAGATATCCCAATACTGGATAACACCGGCAACTTAACAGATTGATTGATGTGAAAGGCAGCTACCACTTTGGGTAGGAATTTGGGGTTAGTGCGAAGGACCACTTTGTTTTGGTGGACTTGACAAAATGCTTCCTCTATGGTTAGTGCCTGAAGCTCACCCACTCTCTTCAGCGATGTAATAGCAATGAGGAAGCAACTTTCCAAGTGAGAAATTGCAGTTCACATTTGTGCCATGGCTCAAAGGGTGGACCCGTTAGTCTGGTAAGGACAATGTTAAGATTCAACACTGGAGCAGGTGGAAGTCTTGGTGGAATAATTCTTGAGTCCTACCATAAAAGCCTTGATAAACGGGTATTCTGAAAAGGGACAGATGCGGTCTATTTTGAAGGCATGTAGCTATTGATGCGACATGTAAGCGTATGGATGTGTAAGTTAATCCTGACTGCAGCAAGTGTAGTAAATAACAAATGATATTTTGAATGGAAGCATTTAGCGGCTTGGTATGGTTATTAAAATATAAAACAAATCGCTTCCATTTAGATGCATAGCAAGCCCATGTAGTAGGCCTTCTTGCCTCTTTAATGATGTTCATACAGTCTGGTGGAAGGTTCGGACAGCCAAACTCTATGATTTCAGGTGCCAGACTGCTAGGTTGAGTCTTTGGGAAGTGGATGTCTTATCTCTCCATGGCTCTGTGTGAGGAGACTGGGTGTGAGATGTAGTTTTTGATGAGGAACTACTGAGAGCTCCAACAGGGTAGTGAACCAAGGTTGACAGGCCCATGTGGGAGCTATTAGGATCAGTGTGAGGGAAGTTGGTCTGAGCTTTCGAATATCTAGAGGAATGAGTGGGAGAGACTGAAAAGCGTAGGCAAATATCCCTGACCAGTTCATCCATAGTGCATTGCCTTTGGACAATGGGTGTGGATACCTGGAGGCGAAGTTTGGGATTTTGCATTTTGGTGTGTTGCGAACAGATCTATCTGTGGAAAACCCCACATTTGAAAGAATGGGAGGAGAACTTGAGGGTGAAGTTCCCACTCGTGAATCTGTTGTGTCTACCTGCTGAGAAGATCTGCGATCTGATTGTTTACTCCTGGGAGGTGTTCTGCCAGGAGATTGATTGTGTGATGTATGGCCCACCTCTAAGTGCAAGGCTTGACAGCTGGAGAGTGTGTGTCCCCCTGTATACATGGCTGTCATGTTTTGCCTGCAAGGTGAGTCTGGAAGGCTTTGAGCGCTAGAAATACTGCTGGCAGCTCCAGACGATTTATATGAAGTTACTTTTGACTCCACAAAACTTAAATTGTGTGAGTCCGGAGATGAGCTCCCCAACCAGTGAGCGATGCGTCCGCGGTTAGAACTGTCTGTGGAACTGGGTCGATGATGGGTCGCCCGTTGGATAGGTTTTGAGGATTCCACCACTGCAGAGAGTGATGGGTGTGGCCGTATACCAACACTAGATCTGACCATTGACCTTGCGATTGATTCCATGGACGTGCTAAGCATTCATGAAGAGGATGCATTTGAAGTCTTGTATGGGTAATTATCATGATGCAAGACGCCATCATTCTCAGTAGTTGCATATATACTCGAGCTAGTAATGACTGGTTGGGCTGAAACTGAAATTAGAGCCTGAATACTGCAAATGCTGGCTGAATTGGGACAGGTTAGAGCTTTTTGAGTACAGAGAGTGGCTCCTAAGTCTGTTTGCGTTTTGGAGATATATATATTTTTTAAATTTATTTTAAAGGTTTTATATAGCGCTGGCTAGACCCGGAGGTATCAGAACGCTTTAGTATCAGGTCAAAGTTACAAGTTACATCGATTACAAAGGTTACAAAGTTATAAGAGCATGGCAACATAGTTACTTGTAAGGTCGAGATCAACAATAAGCACAAACAGGTAAGGGGAAAAGCAGGCAAGGGGAGGGATTCAGGGGAGGGGGGTAGGAGCAGGGGAAGTAGACAGATACTGAAGGCGGGAAAGAGGAGGGGAGGGTGAGAGACTCTGCATGGAAAGAGGAGGGGAAGGGCTCCGGGGACACAAACCGGTAGACGAGTCAAAGCAACGTCCAGTAAGCTGTGATCCCAGGGAAAGTGGTATCACTTCCCTATCTCTGTTGTGAGAGGTTCCCATTACGCAGTGGACTCTCTCAGAGGGGTCTCTGAGACTCCAAGACCTATATACTGGATCCTTCCCCAAAAAGGGGAGAGGGAGTGCTTTGGCAAGGGGTGCCATACCATACCTCAGCTGCGAGTGGCTCCCTTGGCGCAGTGGACTCTCTCAACAGGTGCGCTGAGACTCCAGAGTATAAATATTTGATCTTTCCCCAACAAGGGGAGAAGGAGTGCTTAGTCAAGGGGCACAAAGGACAGGGGGCTGGGCAGAGTAGCAGGCAAGGGGGGAGATTCAGGGGAGAGGGGATAAGAGCTAGGGAAGTAGACAAAGAGGGAAAGAGTACTAAATGGGAAACATTTTAATTAATGAGTTATTATATAGCAGTGGCTAGACCCGAAGGAATCAGAGCGCTTTACATGAGGAGTGGAGCAAGGAAGGGTAAGCGGATAGGGTAAAAGGGTAGGAGAAAGATAGGACGTAGAGAAGAGGGTAGAATCTGCCAAGGCTACGGGCGGGTAGGTGATGGCGGGTGGAGATGGGGGGTGCGGGAGAGAGACCACAACCCATCTCCTCTTTAACTATCTGGTAGCTCCCCCAGGCATCAGCCAAATCACTTGTTCTCAACAGTCACCCGAGATCGTGCAGTAACTGTACTGTATGGGAAGACATGAATATGTTGTCTTCGCAGGTGAGCAGTGACTATTGCAAGGCATTTGGTGAATACTCTGGGAGCAGTGGTGACTCCGAATGGAAGCACTTTGAACTGGTAGTGTTGTCCCACTAATACAAACCTGAGATATCTGCAATGAGCGGGATGTACTGGAATATCGAAGTATGCGTCCTTTAAGTCTAGAGTAGACATAAATCCGCCTTGCTGTAGGAGTGGGAGCACTTGCTGAAGTGTCACCATGTGAAAATTATCTGAGTGAATATAATGATTTAACTCCCTAAGGTCCAGTGTAGGACTAAGAGAGCCATCCTTTTTGGGTATTAGAAAGTTTAGGGATTACACGCCGGATCCTTGATATTGTAAATGTACGGGCTCTATAGCTCTATTTTGCAGAAGAGAGTGAACCTCCTGCTTGAGGAGGTGTAGATGCTCTGGTGACATTTTATGTGAACGTGGAGGAATGTTTGGGGGATTGTTGGTAAGGTCCAGGCAATAAGTAGATTGGATAATTCCTAGGACCCATCTGTCTGAAGTTATTGTATGCCAGACAGGGAGGAATTGAGAGAGACGTACCCCGACAGGTGTGGAATGATCGGGGGAAGAGGAGGCAAGTCACTGTGTTTGTTGAGGGAGAGGTGCGGGGGTGGAACCTTTACCTCTTTCCTTACCATTATTACCTCTAAATCCGTCTGAATGTAACCTCTCGAAGAGGGTGACTGACTGTTGCCTTTATATGATGTTGAGGTGTTGTCTGTAAATATGCTTTTGGAGCCCCCCTGTAGAAGGAACAACAAAAAGAATCCTTATTGGATGGGGACTGTAGGGCTCCCATATATTTTGCAACGTTTATGTCTTTCTTCATCTTCTCTAAGGAAGGGACTACCAAAGGACCAAAGAGATGCTCTTTAACAAATGGTAGATTTAAGATAGAAGCCTGGACTTCCGATTTAAACCCTGAAATCCTAAGCCAGGCATGCCTTCTTAGCAAGACACTGGTGTTGATTGCATGAGCGGCAGAGTCAGCTGCATCTAAAGCGTATCTAATAGAAGTGTTTGAAATTAATTTCCCTTCCTTCATTTCCCTTTCTTAATTAGGTTCTGTGCCTTAGCCTTATGTTCATCAAGTAGAAAATGGAGCTATTGTTCCAATTCATTGTAGTGCACTCTGTCGTATCTAGCTAAGAGAGCCTGGGTATTGGCAGTATATGCCAGTGATTGGCTGCCTGTGCAGCTACTCTTTTTCCAGAGGCATCTATTAGTTTAGATTCCTTGTCTGGAGGAGGGGCATCCCCGGAGGTTTGTGAGTTTTCCCTTTTATAGGCATTAGAAACCTATAGGGAATCTAATTGTAATTGACTCATGATATAAACTGGATCTGTTGGTGCAGATTTATACTTTTATCTACCCTTGGTGTAAGAATTCTTGAACAAACAGGATCTTTAAAAATGTTGTCCGCATGTTTTAGCATGGCCTAAAGCATAGGCATTCTATTAGTGGACCTCTGGGAAGAGCTTGGTGTTTGAAAGAGAAAATCCTCCTCATTTGACTCTTTATGAAGCTGAACTCCATGATATTCAGCAGCTCTATTTATTAACTCTATGTAACCTACATTATCATCAGGTGGAGAGGGTTTTGTAGGGTATAAGTTTGGATAGTTATCTGCGTTTGGATCTGTATTATAATCGTCCCATGGATCAGGACTATTCTAGTCTACCCCATCCCCATCATTCTGGTAGTCAGGCGATTGTGGTGGTGGAAAATTTGTGGGTGTTATTATTAAATTAGGGTTAGGTGAGGAAGGAGGTGATGGAGGAGGAGGAGAAGGATTAGTACCAACATGTTTTCTCTTAAGAGGAATGTGGCAAGTGTCCTCTGTTTCTAGTTTGCGTTCTAATGGCTATTTTGCGAGAATATGTCCAGTTTTGGGATTGATGACCAGTTCCCTTTGTTTCGGCTCCGGGTTTGAAGGCGGGATGTCGAAACGATGCTCCTTTGATGGATGGAGTAGGATCGTTTTTTTGTTTCGGTGGCAATATTTTTGGAGACAATGTTTTCGGCGTCAAAGTGTTCGGATCAGAAGAGGATTTCGGTTTCGGTAGCGAAGGGATTGTAACCAAAACGCGCTTCGGTGACGATTGTTTCTGCTCAGTGCTCAAGTGCGGCCGACTCGATCACGAGCCTGAAGGCTTTAATATTTGTTTTCGTGGCAGGGCATTGGAAACATGGTCTCTGTGTCGACCATGGCCCGAAGAAAGAGGAGGGACCGGAGCCTTTTTTTGGGCGGAGGTAGAGTTTGGGGAAGGGGTGGATCGGTTCTCACGGTACGCTGACCCTGCGGGATGTCTTCGTCCATGTCGGAGTCGGCTTCTGACAGGGAAATGTGTTCTTCCTCGGCTCCTTGAGTGTCGAAGACATTGTTTTCGGAATCTTCTCCGAAGGGATCTGGAGCGGAGCCAATGTGGTGGTGTTGCATTTCGTAACGTCAAGCCCGATGGTCACGGAGCGTCTTCTTGGATCGGAAGGATCTGCACGCTTCGCAGTCTTGATTGTTGTGCTCTGGGGAGAGTCACAAGTTGCACACTTCATGCGAGCCAGTGCACGGGTAGTTGGCATGGCACAGAGGACAGAATTTAAATGGAGTCTGTTTCATCGACTGCGAGTTGGCCCGACGCGGCTAGGCCTGACGGCCTTCCACGAAATTTCCGACGGAAAGAGAGTTTTCTGAACTATTTGATACGCGGAGAATGGAAACCGGGATCAAATAACAATACCGTAGAGGATAAGTGGATTACACACCGAGGGGAACCCGAGAAACAGTTTCAAACCGGAGCACAGCAATTAACATCCGAACCCGATGGTGAAAAGAAAAACAATCTAACCATGGGGGTCAATGTCCATGAGCACTATCACCGAAAGGAGGAGTCAGCTACTTCGTGACTGGAAAGACTTATTCGAAGATAAACACAGTAAAAACATCCGGACCCAACACTAGATGACAGCAGAATGAAAAGCAAGTCATCTACAGCTCACGTCTCGAACATAAACGTGGGGTTGCCCTTGCTTCAGTGGAAGCTCACAGACAGAGTTGCGCAGACCTGCCATCAGCCCAAAGCTTCTGTACACCCCACCCCGCCCCCTAGTTGTGCCATTCCCAGAGAGGGTGTTGGAGATGTTGGACCGAGCCTCACGCCACTGTGGAAAGTCAAGTTCCAGGGGGAGTAGAAGGGCCTCACTCTATTGCTTTATACAGACTTGTTAGTTTCCTATTAGTGCCTTTAATTAGCTGCATTGGCATTGATTTAAGACTGTGTGTTTCATCGTCACTGTGCTAGCATTGACTGTAAATGTAAATACATATATTAGATGTGACCATTTTGCTATTGTTAGCTGAAAGGTTGTCTATGTTTCACCATCACTGCACCAGCATGGTACTGCCTACTATTGTTAGTTGAAAGGTTAGCCTCTCCTGCACTACAGAATTACTCTTGGGCTTTTGGTTTACTGCATCTGTCTCTTATTTGCACCATTACATTATGAATGCCCATGCAACTATTTTGCGGAGGTGTGTTGCCATTAATCTAATAGCATTATGCAGTATGTACATATATAGTTCTGCAATTGCTTTGCCCTCATTAAGCTATTAAGGTAAGCACCAGGGGTGGATGGCTAGACTTTCCTGTGCAACTCACAGTTATAAAAATTACTTCAGAGCTTAGACACACTGCATAGTGAGTGATCTCAGTGTGTTTCTTTCTTGCTCTATTATTGTATTGCATTGGGAATTTATAGAGCACAGTGTGACCCTACGGGTATCCTGGCGCTTGAGCACGTGGGATCAGTTATCCTAAAGTGTAATGACGGCTCCCGAAGAAGAGAAGCCCAAACTATACCTTGGAAAAAGCCAGGTCTTGAGCCTCTTTCTAAATAGCAATAGGTCTTCTATCTGTCTGAGTTCAGTTGGGAGTTGGTTCCACATCGAGGCTGCTGCGATGCTGAAGGCTCTCCCGCCCGACCTAACTCTTCTGAACTTAGGTACACTCGCCAATTTGGCTGAGGAAGAACAAAGATTGCACAGGGGGCATACCATTCAAATCTGCTCTGCAAAGGCCTGGTTCCAATGCCATGCAGAGCTTTGAAAACTAAACACATGGATTTGAATTTCACCCTCTGCGCTACTGGGAGCCAATGGAGCTCAGCCAGGGCCTGGGATGATGTAGACTGGGGAATCTCATAAGTGTCAGTTTGGCTGCCAAAGACTGAATTCTCTGGAGTTTCACCATCAAATATTTACGGGATTCCAGTAACAAAGCGTTACAGTAATCCAGTCGGCTGAGAATAACGAATAGTTTCTTACCTGTCGGTGTAGTTTTGCAGCTTGAAGATCTTTCTGGATTCCCTATGCTGTGCATTATTCCGCGGTCTAGTGGTTGGGTCCGGAATCGTAGTCTTTTCTTTTTTTTCGTAGCCCAGGTGGGCATCGACGACCCACCTTTTGGTGTACTTCCTGTGACGTCGGCACGCTTCCTGCGGAAGCTCCCACCTTTGGGAGCCATCTTCGGATTCTTTTTTTCTTGTTTTTGTGTTCGGTTTGTGAATCCTGTGGCAATGTTTTCTATTTCTTTTTCACGTAAATGATTTTTCAGCTTTGTCCTTTAAGGTGTCTGTTTCTAGATTGTCCTTGTATTACCACCTTCTTCTCCTCTACATCTTTCTGGCGGAGGTGGGTGGGTTCGCTAGTGAATCCAGAAAGATCTTCAAGCTGCAAAAGTACACCGACAGGCAAGAAACTATTCGTTTTGCAGCGTGAATCTTTCTGGATTCACTATGCTGTGCATAAACTTGGTAGCAGTTTGTTATGTTTGTGGCGGCTGGGTGGAAGATGAGCGTTGGTTGTTATGTTGAAGCACCTTCTGTCCTACTTGTGCTTCCTTGTTCATTTGTACATCCACACAGTAGTACTTAGTAAACGTGGGCACTGAAGCCCGTGTTGCCGCCAGGCATATGTCTTGAATGGGTGTGTTAACCAGGAAGGCTATTGTTGCTCCTTTTTTCCTGGTAGAGTGGGCTCGTGCCCCTTCTGCTAGTTCTTGGCCTGCCTGTCTGTGGCAGAATTGTATAGTTTGTGCGATCCATCGTGCGATGGTTTCCTTTGTTACTGGTCTACCCAGGAAACTGCTTGCGAAGGACACAAAGAACTGCTTTGTTTTCCTGTGCTCTTTAGTTCCTTCTATTAAGTGCATTACTGCCCTTCTAGCGTCCAGAGTGTGCAGTGCCCTCTCTGCGCTTGTGGATGGTTTCTGAAAGAAGCTTGGTATTTGTACAGTCTGGTTGATGTGGAACCTTGACACCACCTTTGGCATAAAGTGTGGGTCAGTTCTCATCACCACCCTCTCATTGTGTATTTGGATGTAGGGTTCTTGTAGCGTTAGCGCCTGTAGTTTGCTTACCCTACGCAGCGAGGTGATTGCCACCAGGAAGGCTGTTTTCATTGTCCGCATTTGTAGGGAGGTCTTATGAATGGGTTTAAAGGGCGCTTTCATGAGCTCTGTTAGGACTGAATTAAGGTTCCATGCCGGTGGCGGCATCCTCTTTGGTGGTGCGGTCCTCTTTGCCCCTTCCAGGAATCTCTTTACTATCTGTGATGTAAAGAAGCTCTTCCCTGTTTCTCCTCTTGTGTAGGATACTATTGCTGCAAGGTGTACTCTTAGCGAGGATGAACTTAGTTTTGCTTTCAGCAGGTGCGCGAGATATCTTAGCACGTTGATTCCCTTGTCATCTTCTTGTGTAGCTTCTCCTTGCTGCACCATTGTGTGAACCTCTTCCATTTTCCACATAGCACCTTCGTGTGCTAGGTCTCCTTGCCTCTTCTAGCACCCGCAGAGTGCTCTCAGGTAACTTTAGGTGTGCAAACTATGTCTTCAGGAGCCATGCTGCTAGGCTGAGGCTCTCTGGCTCTGGGTGTAGTACTTCACCGTTTTGCCTGGAGAGTAAGTTCCTTTTCCCGAACTTGTGGGGTGCACCCTGTGCCATTTCCATTATCTGTGAGTACCAGGTCTGCCTGGCCCACTGGGGTGCCACCAGGATCAGTGTCATGTTGTTGGTTCTGCACTTGTTGAGTACTCTGTATCAGTGGTATCGGGGGGAAAAACGTAGGCAAATGTTTTCGACCAGCTTACCAATAGGGCATTCCCCTGGGATCGCTCATCTGGTTGCCTGGATGCGAAGTGTCGGCATTTTGCATTCTGGTGTGTTGCAAATAGGTCTATTGTCGGTGTTCCCCACCTCCTGAATAGCTTTTGCGTTTTCTGTGCATTGAGCTCCCACTCGTGGGATGCTGAAGTCTGTCTGCTGAGCCAATCTGCTTCCACATTGTCCTTCCCTGGTAGGTGTATGGCTAGCAGGTCTATTTTGAGTGGGATGGCCCATCTCCATATTTCCTGCACTAGGTTGGACAGTGCGACAGATTGTGTTCCTCCCGGTTTGTTGATGTAGAACATGGGTACTCACAAACTTTCTCTCTGGGCCAAATTTACAGTGTGGCTTGTGGCCGAGGGCCGCACTGGTGGGGGTGGGGTCAGTAGGGAGGGGCGGGACTAGAGCAGCAGCAAAAAAAAAAAAAAAAACTGACCATGAGGTTGAACACAGGCCTCTGCAACAAACGCCTTCCTCTACTGAGCCACCATACCTGGCATACACATGGCATACACCACACACACACGCCTCTGTCTGCCTCTGTCAGCCTCTGCCTGCCTCTGCCAGCCTCCGTCTGCCTCTGCCAGTCTCTGCCCCTGCCCCCATCTGCCCCTGCCCCCATCTGCCCCTATCTGTCTCTGCCCCCATCTGTCTCTGCCCCCATCTGTCTCTGCCCCCATCTGCCTCTGCCCCCATCTGCCTCTGCCCCCATCTGCCTCTGCCCCCATCTGTCTCTGCCCCCATCTGCCCCTGCCCCCATCTGCCCCTGCCCCCATCTGCCCCTGCCCCCATCTGCCCCTGCCCCCATCTGCCCCTGCCCCCATCTGCCCCTGCCCCCATCTGCCTCTGCCCCCATCTGCCTCTGCCCCATCTGTCTCTGCCCCCATCTGTCTCTGCCCCCATCTGTCTCTGCCCCCATCTGTCTCTGCCCCCATCTGTCTCTGCCCCCATCTGTCTCTGCCCCCATCTGTCTCTGCCCCCATCTGTCTCTGCCCCCATCTGTCTCTGCCCCCATCTGTCTCTGCCCCATCTGTCTCTGCCCCCATCTGTCTCTGCCCCCATCTGTCTCTGCCCCCATCTGTCTCTGCCCCCATCTGTCTCTGCCCCCATCTGTCTCTGCCCCCATCTGTCTCTGCCCCCATCTGTCTCTGCCTCTATCTGTCTCTGCCTTTGTCAGTCTGTCCATGACTCTGCCCCTATCTGTCTCTGCCCCTACCTCTGTTTGCCTGCCCCTATCTGTCTCTGCCTCTGTCTCTGCCTCTATCTGTCTATGCCACTCTGCCCCTGCGCATGTCTGTCTCTGCGCATGTCTGTCTCTGCGCATGTCTGTCTCTGCGCATGTCTGTCTCTGCGCATGTCTGTCTCTGCGCATGTCTGTCTCTGCGCATGTCTGTCTCTGCGCATGTCTGTCTCTGCGCATGTCTGTCTCTGCGCATGTCTGTCTCTGCGCATGTCTGTCTCTCGGGCAGTGCACACATACTGAGTCTACATGTCCCCGTCACCAGCCCAGAGACAGCCCCCTCCCCATGTAAAAGCCAGCTCGTTCTCTTTCAGAATGTGCTGCTTTGTAGGGTTTGTGTCCCACCACTTGGTCTGGGGGTCACAGCTGTCACGGCACCCCCCAGCAGTCAGATCAAAGCCCCCTTGGCGCCAGTCACCGGAGTACTTCACAGGTATTTAAAAGACCCTATTAATTGTTAATGAGAGCCTTGTTGTATTTGACCTCTTCTTAGCGCCCCTGCATCTCCACTCTATGCCCGAAATCACCCGGCCCCCATAAATTCACAACCAGCGGTGCTTGCAGACACTTTACAAAAAATAAAAATAACACAGGTACATGTCTACACGGTCCGTGGGCCGCACAGGAAGGCTTGCCGGTCCGCTGATGGCCCGCGGGCCGAAGTACGAGTACCCGTGATGTAGAACATCGTTGTTGTGTCTGTTTGTATCAACACTCTCTGGTTCTACCGTTTTTTCTGGAATGCCTTCAGGGCAAGGAACACGGTCTTCAGTTCCAGGTAGTTGATGTGTCTGACCGCATCTGCTGGAGTCCACAGACCCCTCACTTTGAGTTTGTTCATGTGTGCTCCCCATCCCAGCTGGGATGCGTCTGTGGTGATGGTCACCGTTGGGCTTGATGGTGTTAAGGGCTTCCCCCTGGTTATGTTCTCCTGTTCCACCATGTAATCTCCTCCTGCACTACGTGCGTTACAACCACTAGATCTTCCCAACTTCCTGTAGCCTGTGACCATTGCTGTTGCAGCCATTCCTGGAATGGTCTCATGTGGAGCCATATATTGGGGACCAGGTGTATGCAGGACGCCATCATCCCCATGATCTTGCTTGCTGTCCTCACGGTCAGAGCTCGCCCCTTCTGGTAGCGGCGTGTCTCCTTCAGCAGGGCAAGTGTTCTTTTGTTGCTGGGGAACACCTTGCTCTGTATGGTGTTGATCTGTACTCCTAGGAAGATCTTCTCTTGCTCTGGTTCCATTGAGGATTTTCCCCAGTTTATGGAGAATCCCAGGCCTGTCAGTTTCTCTGTGACCCGCTGTGCGTGTTCCTTGCATGTCCTGTGTGAACTTGCTAGCCAGTCGTCGAGGTAAGGGTACATGTGAATCCCTTCTCTGCCCAGGTACGCTGCCACGGCTGCGAGGTATTTGGTTAACACCCTTGGTGCGGACTTTAGTCCTAAGGCTAGGGCCGTGAACTGGAGTGTTCTTTGGTGATAGTAAATCTTAGTAGATGTTTGTGCTGCCTGTTCATGGGGATGTGCAGGTAGGCATCTTTGAGCTCTACGGTGGACACGAAGTCTCCGTCCCTTATCTGAGGAATGACCTCTGGGGGGGATGTCATTTTGAACTTTTGTGTCTTTATGGTTTTTTTTTAGGAACCTTAGGTCCAGGATGCATCTTAGTGTTTCGTCCACTTTTGGAACTAGGAAATAGTTTGAGTACACTCCCTTGTTCCTTTCTCTGAATGGAACTGGTTCGATGGCCACCTTCCGGAGAGGTTCTTGTGATTCCTCTAGGAGTAGCGCTAGTTCTTTTCCTGAATGCGCCTTCCTTTTCGGTTTTCTGTTTGGTGGTTTCTTTTCCAGCTCTATGCAGTATCCGAACTGTATGATGTTGAGTATCCATTTGTCTGTAGTTATCTTCTTCCACTACTGGAAGAAGTGTCTTAGTCTGCCTCCTACTAGTGTTACATGTTCGTCGATGTTTGGTCCGTGTAACACCCCCATGTTGGTCTTATTGTGCTCCACCCTCGGAGGGGTTGTGTGGGTGGGCACGCTTCACGTGACGGAGTCACTTAGAGATGGGCTGTGGCACCCTCTTTTTGTCTGCCCTCATCCATTTGCCTTCCCGCAAAAGGACTAGCCCCGAGGCTGGTACTGCCAGGTTGCTTTTGCTGCCCCTGCTGGGATTGGTTGTCGCTCTGGTGCGCCTGCTGGAATGTCTGGTGTGATGTTTCCGGCTGGTTTCCTCCCCTTCCGTTTGGTCTCCGTGTCGGGGTACCCCTTCTCATCCCTCTGAATTGCAAGGCCCCCATGGACCTTGCAGTTTCATTTTCTTTCTTGAGCTGGGTGAGTTTCTCATCCACCGGTGCCCCGAACAGTGTCTCTCCATTGAATGGAGTGCTTAGAATGTTGTGTTGCACTTCTGGCTTGTAGCCAGAGATCCTATGCCAGGCCTGCCTTGTTTCTGTGATTCCCATCATCATAAGTCTGCTGGATGTGTTAGCCCCATCCAAGGCTGTTTTCAGGCAAGCATTTGCTATATTTTTCCCCTCTTCCACCAGGTGTGATGCCCTTTGCTGGTATTCCTCTGGGAGGTGCTTGAGCAGTTGCCCCATCTCGTCCCAATGCTGGTACTGGTTTCTGTTCAGTAGGGCATTCGAGTTTGCCATGCGCCAGTGTACTGCTGCATTTCTCTCTATTTTTCTCCCAGTCAGGTCCATTCTCCTATTTCTTAGTCTGGTGGTGGGCCTGATGATGTTGGGACTTTAGCCCTCTTTCTGGCTGTTGCCGCAATAATGGAGTCCGCTGTGACAGATCCCTGGATGTAGGGAGGATCCTGAGAAGAGTGTATTTATTTTTTCTCAGTCCTCTGTGTCACAGACCTGCAGGTTGCCGGGTCCTTGAATGCCTCCCTCCCTTGGTCCATGACACTCGGAAGCATGGGGAGGAACTGACTCTTTGTTTGAGTGGGGAGCAGGGTCTCCAAACGTTAACATGCCTTTGGCTTTTCCTCCTCCAATTTGACTCCAAAGGCCGCTGCCGCGTTCTTGATGACCATGTTATAGGCCCCAATGTCATCTGGTGGCGAAGGCCTCGAAGGATAAGTCTCCATGTGCTGTACCGGATTTTCGGAATCTATGTCCTGCCATTCCAGGTCTTGTGTCATGGAGGATGCTGAGCCGAAAGTTGTTCGCTGGTCATCGTCGCCTTCTTCCTCATAGTATAGGCCCTTTTCATCGAGGTGTTCCTGGGGTTCGGGAGTTTTTGGCGGCCCTTCGGAGTCGAACTCCTCTTCCTCTTCTATTTCGACGATTGTCGTCGGCGCCTTCAACGGAATCGTGAACCTTTTCATTTTCTCGTCGAACTCTTTCTTTCTTTGCAGGATGTTCTCCATTTCGGCCTCGAGCCTTCTCATTTTTCTCTCCATCTCGGCGGCATGCTCGGCGTCGAGCGTTTCGGCCGATCTCTTCGACTTAGTCGTCGACGGCGAAGCAACCTTCGGGTCCTTCTCCTTCGTAGTCGAGCGGTCCATTTCGGGGACGTGCTTCAACAACCTTGGCTTTTCGCCGGTCTTCGCCGTCTGGGAGTCCTTCTCGAAGGATCCGCCGGGCTGTTTGTCCTTGGATGCAGCTGCGGCCGTCGAGGTTTTCGGCGCCAGTGCTCCCTTCGAGGTGTTACTCTGTTTTTCGAGAGTCCTGATCGGGCTTTCGAGAGTCTGTTGGGGGTTTAGGGGTCGACGTCTCTCCTACCTCTTTAGATGCCTTCGTATCGGTCTCGACGACCGTGATGTCATCTGGTCCCTCGACGATGTTGTTCTCTTCGTCACTGGAGAGGCCCTGTCCAGAAGCGACGGAGGTTGGCCTTTGCCTTGCATGTTGTAGTTGGCTCTCCTCTGTCTCTCTCTAACCCTGAGTGTCTTCAGGGTGAAGGCGGAGCAGGCGTTGCAATCCTTGCTCTCGTGGTCGACTGGTAAGCAGAGGTTGCAGACCGGGTGCTGGTCCTTCTGCGCGTATTTTTGGTGGCAGTTACGGCAGAATTTAAAGGGTGTTTTGTCCATTCCTGCGCTCAGGGGACCCCCTGTATGCGCATTCTCTGTTGGACGTCAAAGATCTCGAAGTTCTCCTCCTTCTTCGTCGTCCCGGCTTGGTGACCTTGTTCTTTGGTATCTTCTCTAATCTTTTCTGTGAAAGTTTTGCCTTTTTCCTCTTCTTTTCTCCAAAAAACTCTGGAGCCTCTCGGTGATGATCCAGACCCAATGGCGAAAAAAAGAATCTGAAGATGGCGCCCAAAGGTGGGAGCTTCCGCAGGAAGCATGCCGACGTCACAGAAAGTACACCAAAAGGTGGGACGTCGACGGCCACCTGGGCAACGGAAAAAAAGAAGAAGAAAATACTATGATTCCGGATCCAACCACTAGACCGCGGAATAATGCACAGCATAATTAATCCAGAAAGATTCACGCTGCAAAATACTCCTTACTATCAGCGGACTGGTCTGTTAAGGGATCATTGGGAGAATTCTGCGAAGCACTCATCAGAGCAAAACAATTCCCGGCTGTCTGATTTACTTGGGGCTCCAGGCTCAATTTGCAATCAAAACTGATTCCTAGGTTACGGACTACCTTTGACGGGATCAGAGGGGCTGTCACCGGTAGTGGCCAAGACCCAGTTTGTAATGGATATGGAACCTTCCCCACTGAGCAGCACAGGATATCAGTTTTCCCCCAATTAAATTGCAAATAGTTGTTTTGGAGTCAAAGCGTCGTATCTTGCATACAGTTGTGAAATTTGTCCAGTGACAGTGCTTGATGGCCTTCCAGAGATAAAATCAGCTGGGTCTCATCAGCATAGTTTACTAAACTAATATAATGTGACTTGATGACGGCCACCAGGGGCCTCATGTAGATATTAAAGAGAAGGGGACTGATTGCAGTTCTCTGTTGTACCCCATGGTGGACCTCCCTAAACTTAGATTGATACGGGAGAGAGCAACCGCCTATGCCCTATCTGAAAGATAGGATTGGAACCACTTATTGTATTGATGTTGCATTATAAATATGTATAACTAGTCTGCCAATGTACAACTATAATTGCTTTTACATGTATTCACATTAATACTTTATTAAAGCTAAATTGTATTTGCTTTTTGTGTGTGTTGCTCCTTACTGAGTGTCCTTATTTGTACTTGATTGACATTGCTTGGGTTGGTTGCCAGCAGCCAGTCCAATAGAGCTAGTGAGCCCATGTAGGTGCGATTAGAATGAGAGTCATTCAAGTCTGTCTGAGTTTCCAGACTACATAAGGTAGTAGTGGGAGAGGAGGAAAAGCATACGCAAATATCCCAGACCAATTCATCCATAGAGCATTGCCCTTGGATTGTGGGTGTGGATGCCTTTGATGTGAAGCGTTGGCATTTTGCATTTTCCTTTGTTGCAAACAGGTCTATTGTGGGAATTTCCCACCTTTGGAAGTATGTTTGTGATAATGGACTGTGCATCTCCAATTCGTGCACCTGCTGGTGTGTTCTTCTGAGGAGACCTGCCATGCTGTTCTCCTCTACTAGTTGGTATTGCGCAAGGAGACGAATCTTGCGATTGTATGCTCATTTCCATTTGTATATGTCAACTGGGACAATTGCATTGAATTCCCCCCCGTTTCTGTATGTAATACATTACAGTCATATTGTCTGTGCGTAGAAGGACAGTCTTTCCTGTTATGTTTGTAAGAAAAGCTTTGAGAGCCATAGAATGGCTAACAGTTCCAACATTATGATGAGTAGCAACTGTTGTTGTGGTGTCCAGTGGCCCTGAACCACCATGCCCTTCATATGAGGTCCCCATCCCACAAGTGATGCATCTGTTGTGATTGTTATTTGCGGGATCGTATCCTTGAAGGCTCTCCCTGCTAAAATATTGTGATTGTTTCACCATGCTATAGCCTGATGAACCGTTGCTGAAACCAACATTAAATCTTACAGATTTCCTCCCACTTTTGACCATTGAGATGCTAAACACTCCAAGAGGGGTCTCATGTATAGGCAAGAAAGCGAGATTGCTATGCAAGAAGCCATCATTCCTAAAAGTCTCATTATTGTTTTCACTAGTAGGTGATGATGTGGCTGAAAAAGAGACAGTTGGTTCTGGAGATTAAGAACTCTTTGGCGATTGGGGTAAACTGTCCCCAAAATGGTATTTTCAATTGACCCAGATAAGGTTTAATGTGAGATGGTCGGAGATGTGATTGTGTCGCTTTTTTTTTTTTTTTTTTAGTTTTATATAGCGTGAACTAGTCCCGAGACATCGGGTATCAGAGCGCTTTACATGAGCACCAGTTTCGTTACAGATGGACGCATTCATTTTTGGTAGGCACGGGGAGATTAAGTGATTTGGCCATAATCGAACTCGGTTACCCAGCTTCAAGGTCGACCACTCTACCCATAAGGCTACATCCTCTCCCACATTGATTGAGAAACCCAAATGATGCAGTAAATGTATTTTCTTTTGGGTGTCTGCGACACATTTGTGTTTGTCTGGACTCATGATCATGCAATCGACTAGATAAGGAACACATGAATATTTTCTCTTCTTAATCTTGCTAACTACTGTTAAACATTTTGTGAAAAACCTTGGGGCAGTCGTTACGCCAAAGGGAAGTACGTTGAATTGATAATGATGTCCACTTACCACAAATCTTAGAAACTTTGTGTGTGCAGGATTAATTGGAATATGGAAGCAAGAGTCCTTCAGGTCTAATGCAGCCATGAAGTCACCTTTTTGCAGTATTGGTATTACATCATGTAGTGTTACCATGTGAAAATGTTCTGACAGTATGTAGCGATTTAGTGGCCGCAGATCCAGAATGGGTCTTAGGGTTCGGTCTTTCTTTGACAATCTTTTTAATCTTTTCTAGCTGATCATCTACTTCAGGCCCAAAAAGATGTTCTCCATCAAAAGGTACATTTAAGATAAGTTGTTGTACCTCAGGTTTGAAGCCAGAAAGGCGTAACCATGCATGCCTTCTAGAGAATTATATAAGCATCTCCATCTAAGGCACATTTAATGGTAGAATTTGAAATGATCTTCCCTTCATTAACGAGATCTTTCTCCTTCTTCCGGTATTCCTCTGGAAGATGTTGCATGAGCTCCTGTATCTCGTCCCAGGTAGCTCTGTTATAGTGTGATTCTCCAATGGTTTACATGGCCTGTAACAACTCTTTTTGCTGCAGTGTCTATTCTTTTGCTTTCTTTATCTGGAGGAGGTGCTTCTCCAGTGCCTTGTGCAGCAGTTCTCTTCTTTGCAGTGGTGCCATATAGTGAATCTGCAGGTGGATGACCTTTGATATATACTGGGTCATTTGGTGAGGCTTTATATTTCTTTTCAATATGTGATGTTAGGCTCTTGATTTTACACGGTAATTGAACACCTCTTTAGCCACATTTAGAATGGATCCAATCATGGGTAAATATTGGACAGTTCTTTCCGTGATTGACAGTGCTTCAACCACACAAAAAAAAAAAACACTTTCCTCATCTATAGAATGCATGGGGTGCTTAAGATACACAGCAGCTCTTTGTATGACACTGTGATAGGAGGAAGTGTCACCAGTGGGAGAATGTTTTGTAGGCACAGGTGGGTCTATGTCATAATCTGGTAGCACCACATCATAATCTTCCCATGAGCCAGGTGCGTCATCAGTATTGTGTGTACCCTGGGAATCAGCATCCTGTATTTCTCCCTCTTCTTCTCCTTGTGGAGATGGGGAACGAGTTTGAGATGAAGCGGGTACACTAAAAACTATAGGGCTTGTGCCTCAACCTCCTTGGAGTATAATCTTTTGAGGAGGCTCAGAAAGTTGTCCCTCTTCTGGTTTTCTTTTTGTAGCCTCCTTACTCTTTTTTTAGCATGAACTGTTTTAGTCCTTCAAACACTACCCCTTGATCTTCAGTGGGTTTAGTTCTTTGTGTTTTATGTTTTTGTGTGGAGTTGTTGTACTTTTAGAAACAGACTATGCCTTATAAGTACTGGCCTCAAAAAGAACGATTGATGGACAGAATGTTGAACAATGCCAAACATTCACCCCAATACAGAGATCTGGGCTGTCCATCTGAACTTTTTGCTTTTGTCGCTTTAAGTGGGAGGGTATGCCCAGATGTGGGTCCCATGCTCACTGCACCACTGGATTCAGGCTAGCCTGGCTGATGAGGAAAGATACCCCGAAGCCAGGATGCTCATTTATTTATTTATTTATTTATTGTAGTGTTTTGTATAGCGCGAACAAGACCCGTGGGTATCAGAGCGCTTAACATCGAGGTCGGTTACAAATTGGCAATACAATATTCATTATAAAAACAAACAGCTTTGAGGTAGAAGAAACTATGGCTATGAGGGGGTGCCTAATTATATAAATTCCAAACACATGTGCAATTAGCAATAAAGGTAAGTAAGGCTTAGCTTATATCCCTGTCCATATCGACAAATAAGATGAGGTAGAGGTTATATAGTTTGGCTTTAAAAACAGTTATAAGTTCACATAGGACTGTGGTAGTGATAAGGACAAAGTCAAGGCTTATGGGTGGAGTCAGTCACTTATCAATGATAATTTTCTTGTAGAGGGCCGCCCTTCAGCTGATGTAAATATTCGTATTAGCGATCCGTCAGCTTCCCTATTCTAGGTATTTACTCAACATAAGGCTTTTCGATTCCCGTTTGAATGTTACGATATTTTGAATCTTCCTGACGCTTGGAGGGAGTGAATTCCAGACTCCGGGGGCAGCTCCAGAGAATGCTCGGTCATAAGACTTTTTCTTTCGGAAGATGGCTGGCCGCAACAGCAGCTCCTTGGCGCTTCTAGTTGGTCTGTTTCCTCCCGAAAGCTTGATTTTCTTGGCTAGGTACCTTGGCGTGTTATAGTGCACCGCTTTGTGGGTAATGCATGCTATCTTCATTTGAATTCTAGCCTCATAAGGTAGCCAGTTTAGTGCTTTCAAGTGAGGAGATATGTGATCAAATTTCCTAGATCCATGATGAGTCTTGCCGCTGCGTTTAGACAAGCTTTTAGTGGTGCTGTGGATGTTTTAGGTAGGCCGGCTAATGTGGAGCAACCATATTCGATCCTCGATATAACTAGGGATTGTATAGCCAGTTTTAGATCTGCCTCCGAGATGAATGGTTTTAATTTCCTTAAGTAGCTCAGATGGAAGCGGGCACTTTTCGCCATTGAATTAATGTGGGCTTTCATGTCGAGATTCTCATCTAATGTGATTCCTAGTGATTTAGCTGAGTTGACTAGGGTTGTTTCTGGTCCAGGGAGGAACTGGCTTGGCAGTTCAGGTAGGACTGTTTTCCATGAGGAGCAGGTTCAAGACTGATTTGCATATGGCTGGGTCCAAATTGGGGTGGCGTGGTGGAAAAAAAAAACCCAATGGATTAAACCCAGATCTATTGACTGGGGGTGAATGTTTGCATTGTTCAGCATTCCGTTCATCATCTGTTCTTTTTGCATTTGTCAGACCGAATTGGACAGATATACCTGGACATCGGTCCCGCGCTCTCCATGCCACTGGAGTCAAGCAAACCTGGCTGATTCGGGGTGAAACCACAAAACCGGTCCCAGGATGTTTATTTCTGATCCATGGAGGACCAGGCTTGGCAGTTCAGGATGGACTGTTCCTATGAGGAGAAGGGTCAAGACTGATTTACATATGGCTGGATCCAAACAGGGGTGGCGTGCTGGGCAAAGAACTGATGGATTAAACCCAGGTGTGTTGACTGAGGGTGAATGTTCGTATTGTTCAGCATTCCATCCATTAGCTGTCCTTGTTGCTTTTGTCGCTCTAAGTCGGAGGGTATGCCCAGACGTGGGTCCCATGCTCACTGCGCCACTGGACTCAAGCTAGCCTGGCTGATGAGCGGCGATACCCCTAAACCAGACAAAAGAAGCTTGTTTCCGATCCAGGGAGGACCTGGCTTGGCAGTTAGAGCTTGACTGTTCCCATGAGAAGCAGGACCAAGACTGATTTGCATATGGCTGGGTCCAAACTGGGGCGGCGTGGTGGGCACAAAAACGATGGATTAAACCGAGGTCTGTTGACTGGAGGTGTATGTTTGCATTGTTCAGCATTACGTCCATCATTTGTTCTTTTTGCTTCTAAGTCCTGAAATCATGGCTTTTCTTCTGTATAGAAGAGTGTCCCTAGTGTTTGAGAACTCGGTTCCTAAGTTTTAGACATCATTCCGCTTGACTCCGAATGCTTTTTCGGCTCCCATGTGTGTATCTTGGAGCTCTTTGGTGGAAATGTATTTATCAGTTCAGATTGATGCCTTGGCGTTGAAGGTTTGGTCTGAGTCGATGTGGTCTTCGGTGCCATAATAGTTTCTGAACTGTCTCCTTTTTGATGTCTGGCCTTTCTTGGTTCTGAGGCTTGGTCACGGTATCGGCCTGAACTGGAAGGTTGTGGTGCACCATGTCGGGGTATCGGTGGTGGTGAATGTATAATTATTTTATGGGGGTAGTTATGTTATATGCAGTTTTGAAGCGCGCTCAATTACTACCAGAGTATCCTGGCACGGATAAATGCAAAGGGCCATAACAAAAGAAATAGAACAGACTAAAAAGCAAGTTTGAACAGATACGTTTTCAGAGCTTTTTTAAAGAGAGCAAAATTCGAATTAGACCGAAGGGTCAAAGGAAGCGAATTCCAAACAATTGCAGCTTTAACTGCAATTGACTGGCCCCCAGCCGAGAGCGCCGGAAACATAGAATCGGTACAAAAGGGGGTGGTGCTTGGCAGTTCGGGCTGGACTGTTCCCATGAGGCACAGGGTCAGACTGATTTGCATATGGCCATGTCTGAACTGGGGTGGCAGACTGGGCTAAGGAATGGTGATGGAGATCATTTGACTGGGGTGAGTGTTTGATTTGCTCAAACGCTCCGTCCATCACCACCCCCTTTTGTACCGCTTTGGCCACCATAAGTGTGGCAGGGTATGCTCAGACGTGAGTCCCTTGCTCACTTTGCCACTGGATTCAAGCAAGCCGGGCTGAAGACGGCTGTAATGCCATAAACCGGTCCTCGGAAGCTTGTTTCCGGTCCAGGGAAGGCATGGCTTGGCAGTTCGGGCTGGACTGTTCCCATGAGGCACAGGGTCAGACTGATTTGCATATGGCCATGTCTGAACTGGGGTGGCAGACTGGGCTAAAGAATGGTGATGGATTAAACCGAGATCATTTGACTGGGGTGAGTGTTTGATTTGCTCAAACGCTCCGTCCATCACCACCCCCTTTTGTACCGCTTTGGCCACCATAAGTGTGGCAGGGTATGCTCAGACGTGAGTCCCTTGCTCACTTTGCCACTGGATTCAAGCAAGCCGGGCTGAAGACGGCTGTAATGCCAGAAACCGGTCCTCGGAAGCTTGTTTCCTCGGAAGCTTGTTTCCGGTCCAGGGAAGGCATCCTTGGCAGTTCGGGCTGGACTGTTCCCATGAGGCACAGGGTCAGACTGATTTGCATATGGCCATGTCTGAACTGGGGTGGCAGAGTGGGCTAAAGAACGGTGATGGATTAAACCCAGATCATTTGACTGGGGTGAGTGTTTGATTTGCTAAAACGCTTCGTCCATCACTACCCCCCTTTTGTACCGGAAACATGGTATCAGCAGCAAATTCTGGGAGGCAGAACGCAGAGGCCGATTGGGAAGATAACGGGTAAACCGTTTCATCAGATAAGTAGGGCCTTGGCCATAGACGGCTTTATGAGCAAAAGTGAGCATTTTAAAGATGATACGCTGCGTCACTGGAAGCCAATGCAGGTTCCGCAGGTGGCCCCGGACACTCGTTCGCCTGGAGATGTTACATAAAAGTCTGGCTGTTGCATTTGAATAGTGATACTCACGTACGTGGTTTTGTTTTGGTCCTTGGACTCAAGACTGTGGTCAGCGTCAGGGATTTGAGTTTTACTGGAGCTAGTTCTTCCCCAGAAGATAATTCGGACGTGGAGTAGTGTGGGCTGGCTATTACCGTCCCGCCTCCTGTGGGGGTGCTTGGTTTGCTGTCTTGGCAGAACTCAGCCTTAGTTGCATGCTCCTTATTATGTGTGAGACATCAATACCATTGTGATCAAAGAGTCATTTTATTTTTAAACAATGCGCAGGTGGCGCACTGTTCTTTTTTGTGCTTCGGAGAGAGTCACAAGTTACAGACGTCATGTGTGTCAGAGTATGCGTACTTGGCTCTGCACAGAGGACACAGTCTGAAGAGTTCTTTCTTTGCCTCCATCACCCAAAGACTATCATTGTTGATGGTTGAGTGTATTCGGAATCCAGGAAGTCCTTCCCAGGTGTAGAAATAGATTCTGGTGATGACTTTTTTACCGCAGGCCCTGTGGCGCCGAATCTTTAACAGCTTCGCGTGATCAGTCAGAGTCCGAAGGCAGAAAAAAACGTTCTGAGGAACAAACACTGACATGCGCAATGCCATCCCGGGGGAGGAGAATCGACACATGGCGCCAATCATAAAGCTTCCTCGACAAAAACAACTTGGAAAGTTCGGGCCCAACACTAGATGGAAGGAGTATGCATAGCATGCGTATCTGCAGCCAACACATTCTACGAATATAAAGGTTATTTAATATTTTATGCATTTGCCTCTGGCAAATCAAGGAATAAAAGTTCAGTGGGGGAGATGAATATCATCAGAAATAAATTAAACTAAGACGTTTATTGTTGGATGCTACTGGAATTGATGCTGTACATAAACTATACAAGGTAATTGCTCGATTACAAGATGCCAACTGGTGTGCGTGCATCGTCTGCACGCTAAACCATCTCTGTATTGAACAGTCCGTGGATGTGCTGGTTCCTATTATTCTATCTCAACATGGGGAAATGAGCTGTGCATATCGACGTTCTTTGTATTGCAATATGTAACTCTGTACTGTAGATCCAAATACTGCTTCATCATTGCCTGGTACTTTTGCTTTTATTATTTCAATAAAAATTGTTTAAAAAATAAAACAAAAATAAATTAAACTTTTCCACAGATGAAGTATGTTCTTAGGATTCCACACTGAAAGGGAATCCGAGAGTGAGCAATAGTGCAGATGTTAGGACTGCCCAAGCATTCTAGCAGTCACCGGCACTCCTTGAAGGTGGTGGCTAGCACTATATATGTCAACCAAGCACCATGAATCAGGAAATCTCAAACAAAAATATCAGTAAATCAATATCATAAAAGTACAAAATAAAAATATTAGCATACAGTTTTCATGTATACTGAGCATTCACATGCCCAATTTCATTAAGCAGAGAGAACAGTCTTGACATGAAATCCTGAGGGTATATTGTTGGTGAGACATTTGTGCATCTCTAGTTTACTCTCCTTCTATGCTGGGCAAACTTTCTGCAATGCCTCCTACTGGCGAAGGGGGACCGATGGGGAAGTATTACTTACACACTCTATATTCAATTCTGGGGCACATTTACTGACACACAATTAGCACACTAAATGCTGTGATGAACTCCTTATAATAAGGTCAGTATATTCAGTAACAGAACTCAATCACTAGTACACAACCAGTATGTAGAGTTCAAAATCACCCGCTCTGTCCGCACCTATATCTACTTTTTGCCTACACTGTTACCATCGAGAGTCCCAAAAAATCAGTTTCCTAAAAAGGGAGATGAATAAAACACGGAGGTAAACCTGTCTTCTGATAATGTATTATCAGCAAATGTGTTCAAAGACTTCTGATGCTCTATCAGATGTTCAAACGTGAAACTTCTCATTTGTGCACCTACCTGAGTCTCTCCCAATACATCACGGTTCTCGATGGGGAATGGATTTGCAGAAATAGAAAATGTGTACACTGGATCTTTGGGGAAGGTGGTGGGGATCTAAGAGTAAAACAAAACAACAAAGTCAGTGCAACAGAAACCTAAAATGAAAGTGAATGGTCTTGTTCCGAGGTAAGCTCTTGAACCCGCGCTGGGGTAGGGCACCTGACATCACCATTCTTACATTGCATTTTTCAAGGGGCCCTTCTAGTTACTGTAAGAGGTCTCTTTCTATTCAAAATAAAAAATGCTATGCACATGCGATCCAGAGGGAAGTTGCACTCGGTCATTTGAATGTGACATATGACTTGCATTCGCCTGCTACGGGAGTTCGGGTGCATTCCCTGCTAAAAACCAACAAAGAAAGTACGGGGGAAAACAAACAGCACAGAAAGGTACCAGAAGGAATGGCCAGCCATACATGTAAGTGTGCAAAATACACAAAGGTTAAGATCACTTATCGAGAAACCCTAAAAGAAGAGCAGGCTACACGGCCATGCCTAGAAGACAAACGTGGGAACATAAAAAACAACACCAAAAAAGAGGGGCTTGTCTTTACATACAGACCTAGAGGATACTCATGGATGGAGATCGCAGATTTAACCACTCACAAAAAAAAGGCCATACAAGTTGATCTAGCACCAAATCTGTGCAGGTCAAGTATATATCATCGGTGAATAAAACATATCCAGGCCACCCGAAAGAGTCAAAGCCCAGACTCATATAGAGCATAGGTCAGGCGGAGGAGAAGGGATCCCTGTATTTGCACAAAACCCCAGTTTCACACATTTTAGCAGTACTCACATCTATGATGAGATACTCCACAGGCAGAGGGCGAGCTAACTGTGTGATCTCATTGCCAAACTTGTCTATGTCCTGAAAGGAGAGAAGCAGGTGGTTAATATTACAAATCCAAGTGAAATTGACTCTACATCCTTACTGAACATTTCAAGCGAGGATATTTCCATTGAAAATGTTACGGTTTATTGTAGGAACATAACTAAGATGACACTTGAGTGGACCCATAGGCAACAACTAAATGTAACATTCTCACTTCCGGGCCCACTGCCTAAGCCAGACAATAAACTGCTTCAATGATCAGACAGTAATTGGTAAATGCCAGTCTATAATATAAAAATCAATGTTGGGGGAGGGGAGGAATACGTGATCCATTCAGTTTCCTGTATTGATATATATTCTGATCAGAAAGGAAGGATCACTTGTCCTGCATAACATCGGGTATGCGGGAATGGTTCTTACTAGTCCCAATAAAAAACACTCATGCACGTGTTGGTAAATTACGGTTTCGAGCGGTATATCTTGGTTCTCCGCTGTCCCTCACACGTGTTTGCATAATCATAGGGTTTAGTGGTTTATGCAACCTCCGACTGGGTGGCAATAATCTCAGTTAAAAACAGTAGTGATCAGTAATTGTGGTTGTGACGTGATAAAGTGAAAAAGTAATAAAAAGGCTCTCTCTTCCAGACAATTATTTTAATAGTTCTGGTCTCTGGAGGCGAATTTAAAATTAGTGTAGGTGTCTGCTGAGTAGAACACACTCTGCAATTCGGGACTTCGCGAGTACAGGAAGCACTGGGAACAGCTCTATGAGGCCTCAGAGAAAAGCAAAGGCAACCTGGGGGCACTAGGTATCCTTTTACTGACACACAGACAAAAACTATAAAATACATTTAAGACAGACTTGTATTTCTCTGAAACGCTCCCACACAGGTACCGATTGTTTGCCATCCAGATAACCTTCTCCGCTCCTTTCTAAGAACTGACATTTAATTAGCCAATACTCCATCATCCTTATTAACTTAAGTTTCTGTAGTAGATGCCTACAAATTTCTTTCATCCCAATCGCACTCGCCGCAGGAATCCCAGCCAAACACCTACGATGACTACAACGCATCAAAAACGTCTCCGCCTGACTGATCGTCAACGTCTCCTGCCGCAGCCACATCACCCCCCCACCTGACTGACCTACACTGGCTCCCCGTCGACAAGAGGATCACCTTCAAGCTCCTCACCCACGCACACAAAGCACTCCACAACGCCGGACCAGCCTACCTGAACAGCAGACTCAGCTTGCCAGCTCCACTCCGCCAGCCTCGCCCTCGCCGCTGTTCCCCTAATCCAACGAACAACCTCCGGCGGCAGACCCTTCTCCTACCTCGCCGCCAAGACCTGGAACACCCTCCCTACCCACCTACGGCAGACCCAAGACCTACTCGCCTTCAGAAGACTACTCAAGACCTGGCTCCTCGAGCAGTAGCAGCACCCCCTCCCCTCAGCGCCTTGAGAGCCTCATGGGTAAGTAGCGCGCTTTACAAGTACTCTGATTGATTGATAAATGGTGACTTTTATCTTCAGCAACAGATCTTACGCCCAGTTCTGGACACATATTGTAGGGACAGTATACGGAGGTAACTATGGGCCTGAGCATTCAGTGTGCTTTGTAGACTGGGTAGAGGTGTTTAAATGTCAGGATCTCTTTTAGTTGGTGCTAGTTGGAAAAGGAAAAGGCTGCAAAGCATGATCCAACTTTCTACGGTCTGGCATAATTTTACTGCTCTATTCTGTACCAGAGAGGAGTTATATTTGTAATTTTTAGGGGAGGGCTAAATAGTGTGTTTTTCAAAGGCCCAGTTCACTTAACCCTATAGTTGTAACTAACTCAATCTCATGACGGAGAATCACAAAGGATAAAAAGATTTTTTTAAATCTGAAAAGTTAGAGGTTTGCTGCCACAGCTGCTCCTTTTGGCTAGCACCACACCACGGTATCATTCAATTAATGAACTCCATATGTTCCCTGTCTGATGATCAAGTTACTTTGGTACATGCCACACCAGGACTCCGAGTACCTCAACAACTCACTTAGAGTTCTTTAAGAATGCTTTAAGTGCATATCATGGATCATGTTTTCTATTCATCTGTGCATGCCTGCTAGTATGACTAATGCAGCAGATGGATGGTGAACCAGGAATCTTGTTTTTGAACTGCAAGACCACATTTGAAGGAATGCATATGGTAAAGGTGACCTGTACCTGCGCATTAGGCACCAAAGGGATTCCTGCCCAGTCAGTGGTAAACGTCTGTAATTTATAAACAGGCTTTGAAAAACAAATCCAGAGAGTAGCGGACCTAATCTGTTCCACTGAGTTTAATGAAGGAATGTGGATATCTAATTAAGAAGAAATATTCTGCTTCTAGTCAGTGATCAGTAAAAGACACACAATTGATGGATGGAATGCAGAACAAATCAAAACATTCACTCCCAGTCAAGAGATCTGGGTTAAATCTATCATTCTTTTTCTCACCATGCCACCCCAGTTTAGACCTGGCCATATGCAAATCAGTCTTGACCCTGTGCCTCATGGGAACAGTCTAGTCCGAACTGCCAAGCCAGGTCCTCCCATGGTGACCAAAAAAATTATGGATTTAGACCCAGATCTCTGTACTGGGGTGAAAGTATGACATTGTTCTGCATTATGTCCATCAATTGTTCTTTTTGTATTTGTCACCCCGAGTGGGATGGGTATACCCAGACGTGGGTCCCGTGCTCTCCATGCCACTGGAGTCGAGCTATCCTGGCTGATGAAGGGTGAAACCCTGAAACCGGTCCTAGGATGCTTGTTTCCAGTTTAAGGAGGACCTGGCCTGGCAGTTCGGGCTGGACTGTTCCCATTGGGCGCAGGGTCAAGACTGATTTGCATATGGCTGGGTTCAAACTGGAATGGCATGGTGAGCAAAAGAATAATGGATATAGACCCAGAACTCTGTACTGGGTTGAATGTATGAGATTGTTCTGCATTCTCTCCATCAATTGTTCGTTTTGCTCTAGATCAGCAAAAGCTAATTACATCGGATTTATGATAAGCTTGCTGTCCAGTTCACTGCCACAAAACATGTTTTTTTAATTTATTTTTTTACTAGAATTGTTTTTAGAGACCTAGACATTTTCAGTCTCCATTTTCAGCAATGGCAGTTACTAATGGTTGTTCAACAATTTTTCCTGTTTTCTGGGATCCTCCTGTGCCCACAAATCAGCAAAGCAGAGTCATCTAAACCAGAATAGCAGCCTATTAAAATATAGCTTTCCACCATGGATGCAATATAGTACTCACCCTGACCATCAACCAAACCAGCAACAACCCTTTTCAAAGCCACAGCAACTGCTCTTCCACCTCTGCATTTACTGTACCCCATATAGGCAATCCTCGACTCACTCCAGAGCCCTCACACCTTCAATTCGGATTATTTCATCGCAGGATACTCTTCCACGATAATACATAGCAACTCCATCTATTCATTACTCAAAGTCCTCGAATCCCTAGAGTGCCCCGTGTTTCCCATCCCACAAAGTGCACGATTCCAACTTATTATTGCCTAGTATTCTCACATCCACAACGGAATTGTCCAAAATTACCTGAGACACTCCTAGAGACACACTCTCAGCTCCCACATTTAGCTTAGTTCACTGTTAACCCTCTCCCAGCCCAGCATTACCCCCACTGCCCCTCACACCTGAACCTGCCTTTATTTTATCCATTTCAACTTCTAACTTGACCACCCCTATTTCTCTCCTCTCACTCAGCCTCCACATCATAATAGTCCCTGTCCAAACCTGAACCCGCCACTTCTCATTATCAACCACACAAGTTAATTCCCGTTTCCCTAAACCATCACCTGAGTAAACACCTTTCATTCAGCCCAGGATCCTTGGGAAAAGGTAGCTTGCTTTTAAAAATTCTCTGACTTCACCGATGCCTTCCTTGTATTCGGGAGGTGCCTGCCTCCCATCGCTTAGCAGCACCATCTCGCAAGAACAACGCCCTACGTTTAGACAGATTGGTCATTTGTATTCCGTTTATGCTTTGTACTGTTACTCCCTATTCAGTTAATTATTGTTTATTTTACCAGTAGCTGCTTTCAAGCAGGGGAGCCTGCGATAGGTAACAAAGGGATTGCTGGACATCCTTTTTGTATTTTTTTCCTCCCTCACCACGCCCCCTTCACCTTGCAGCTCAAAATGACGACTGCGCCGCTGACGTGCCTTCGGCAAGCCAGTCTGCGCCCATCAGGGTTCGGCACGCAACCAGCTCCCCTGTTCGTTTCACATCAGATCCTATTATAAAATACTCCTACACAAGAGAAGCGTTGCTGTTTTTCAACCAGTAAGTAAGTTGCCATACTGTAGTATAGTGCAGCTGGGTGATAACTAACAATAAGGCTAGCAAGACTTGCAAACTCACCCTTTGTAATGAAAAAATAAAGGATAAAGCTCAGCTCTACAAAGGGTTTGTCAATAAACAACCAGCCAAATCTATAAAATGCGCACTCATTAACACCAGATCGCTAGTGAAAAACAGCATGGAGTTTAAAATTCTTATCGAGCAGCATCAAATCTTTTTAACGGAAACCTGGCTAAACCGAGCGGCAGGTCCAGATATTAACCTGACCATGCCTTCTGAATACTCCATACTTAGGCTAGCCAGACCTGTGAGCAGAGGAGGAGGCGGCATCACAGTTACCTTTAAGGAAACCTATTCCATTAACTGCACACCCTTCCCCTATAACAAGGACTACGAAGCATTTACGTTTAAACTAAACTTAAATGCAAAAAAAACTTTTAATGGAATCCTCGTCTACCGTCCTCCAACAAACAAAACCCAACTTTTAAAATTCATTAGTGTAGGAAGCTGGCTTTGTATATACAATACCAAAATGAGGTATTATGTGCACAGAGTCCAGTAGAATCACAACGGTACTCTCTATCTGTGGTAGTGCGGTCGAGCAGTAAGGCTTTATCAGGGGTTAGTGTTGAGCATTTGTTGTACACACTCAGGCAGCAAATGATGTCAGACACTTTAAGACTGAACTCACACCAATTTGTTTGTATAAAAAATATTATTTAGTTATATTTATTTTCTAGAACCATGAAAGCCTGGTACATGTAAGTGTAAATGGTACTTATCAATGCAGGTTGAATAATACAAGAAGCTGAATGAAAATGTCTTTGTTACAGGTTTGTAAATCTTTTCAATACAGTGGAATTTACTGTTAGATCACTTTTGATTACTTTGCAGATTACTTTATGGATTACTTTTTCTAATCAGTGTGATATGCCTAGATATCACACTGGGACATTTCCCAGAGGAAAGGTAAGTAAAGTAGTTTTCAATATTTGCAGTTTTTCAAGTTCTCATACTAAACCAACTCAACAGAACATTTTCAAGGAAAAACAGTCAATGTATTCCTAAGGAGAATTTGTGGTTCTCGGTTAACAGGTAAGAACTTGGTTGTTGGAGTTGGTAGTGGTTAGAAGTAGGGTTCCCCGGGGTCAAGGATGCACTCTCAAAGCATCATCGGCTGCACTAGGGTGGCCGGGTGCAGAGTGCTGAGGCCCAATATTATCTAATGGGGGTTAAGGGGCCTCCGGTTGGTGGCTGCTCACGAGTAGGTCACAAGGTTGTGGGAGCCAGGGCAAAGGGGGATCCGGTTTAACATACAAAGAGCACCCACTGCGCCACTGGGGCGGCCGGGTGCAGGGTGCTGTTTTGGCGTCGGATGCCCTGCTGTTTTCAATGGGGACAGCCAATTTTGTTTTTTAGCTGCAGGCTCATTCCAGGAAGACTACCAGGAGGAACCAATAGCTGGGCAGGTAAGTTGGCGGGCTCAGAGACATAGGTGCACCTCGGGTTCTTTTCTCCAGGGCGCAGAGCGGCTGGATGCAGGGGAGTCTTTTGAGGTGTCTTTTGAGGTGCAGGGGAGTCTTTTGAGGTCGGATTTCAACTTACTGTGCCCACTCACGGTTGAGGGGTCTCAGTGCAGAGGCTGCAGGTAATGTCGGGGAGTCCTGGAGGGGTCAACTCACGGTGGACTCAGACTCTGGAACGCTGGGGGACCTAGCTGGGACCTGTGGGCCACTTGGACTCGGGCTGAAGGCGTTGGGTGCAGTGGTGGTTCCAGGCATTGGGTTTTTCTGTCCTCAGCAGGCTCGGAGTCTTTCTTGGCTGTTTCTTTTGAACAGAGCTGCTGTTCACAGGAGATCCGGTCGATGTTGTCAGTCCTCCAAGGGGTTCTGGAGGTCGCTGGCTGCAGTACAAGGTGACTTTTGGCGCAGGATCTCTGGATACTGCAGACGGGCCGGAAGGGCTGGGGCCAAGTCAGTTCTTCTCTGCTGTCTCCTCTGATGGGCGTCTTCTTTCGTTCTTCTTCGTAGGTTGCAGGAACCAGACTTCTTGGTTGAGGCTGCCCCAAAATACTGTATTTAGGGGGCGTTTTAGGGGTCTAGAGGCGAGTAGCCAATGGGCTACTGACCTTAGGGTGACTACATGTGGGAGTGTGCACAATCCCCAATCCTGATTGGAGAGGGCCTGCTATCTGCAAGATGAAAGGCACTGAAAAGTAGGCTTCCCCTTGCCTCCTTCACATGAGGAGTGGGGTTGGCAGACATGGGCACAACTTTCCACGTGTTTTCCCGCCGAAAAGGCAGGGAGACAGGAAGGGGGCCTGCTCTTGAAAGCAGGAGCTACTATAAAAAACAAAGGTCCTAGTAGTAAGGAAGAAACAATTATGTACAATATATTTATAGACTAGAGTCAGCACTATAAACTCAGTTCACTCTGTGTACCCAGCCGGGCCACAGGTGTTTATTTTACAAAAGATGAGATAATAACAATTGACATACAAACAAGTGATAGGGCACAGTCCTGTACCTATCATTCAAAGTGACAAAGAATAAAGTAAAGGAAAAAATAACAGGCAAAAAGAAGTGGAGCCAATTTTGTGACTTGTAAACCGTTACTTATCATTGCAAGCTCACAATTACAGTTACTACACGCATTTAAACACAATGGTCATATATGTAGTGCTGTATTTAAAAAGGTTGACGTTTCGATCCCCTTGCTCCTAATAAACCGGGATCATCATCAGGACTATTGTGATTAGTTGCCTGGTGTGGTTCCAACCTGTTAATAAAGGGGGAAAAAAGGGGAAGTGCAAGGAAAAGATCAGGAAAGTATCCTTAGGACAGAAAATTAAGGTTTAACAATAAGGTTGGGCAGCATGTCATTACAACTTGTACAAAAAACTTTAGGTGCATTTATGACCGTGTAAACCATAAGTCAATTAAAACTGCTTGGAAGAGCGTGTACAAACGGACTCATGCAGAATAAAAGGTGAGTCAAATTTTCGAAAGTTGCGGCGCAGTGCAAAATTAACTAACGAAATTTAAACAACGGCGTTGTGACAGATAGATCCAATTCGGTGCTCGGCGTCGGATTTATGACACGCGATAGCAAACAGTGATCTCTATTGTGCATAACATTGTTCGTGAAGAGGAAGTGCATAGTGGCGACGTATGTGGTTTAAAAGTGGCTGAACCGGCTAGCTGTGCAAGGACTCATGTGTAGTCAGACTTGAATCTACTACCAAGTCCGATTTTAATGCGGCTGCTGGTGTGGGGAGCCGCAAGGCTTGGCGGGGGTTCAGGGTATTATGGACGGTTGCAAGGTGCAGGAATAACCTATTGAAGGAAGTTTTACAATTGAATTGGTAAAGTGAATAATAGTCGGTAGAGTGGCTGGTAATTTCAGAGTAAGGCATACCTGAATGAGAAATGATACAAGTACAGCCGTACTTTTAAAAAAGATTATTGGCGGACTCCGTAAGGGCTCAATGAGGTCGGGGAGCCGCGGTCCGTTTCGTGAATCATATGGAGCCGCGAGGAGGTGCCGAGTGCGTGCTCTTGTGATGGTGGGCGTCCCACGGTGGGGAATGGGCCCTGTGGGAGAAGGGGAGTCGGATGAAAAATGAAACCGAGCCAAAATCGGGGATCAGGCTAGGGACTGTAATCAGTTCCAATTATTGCTTACCTTCGAGGATTCGCAAGGTGATGGCTTGATGGTCTCAACCTTTTGGCAGCAGTGCTGGATACCGACTAAGTGGCCTGACGTGCAGGCTAGTGATAACACGAACTAGATATAAAGGACGGACTTCAAGAACTCTTAAAGAATGGCGGCCATTTTGAACCATAGGGGCAAAGTCGCGCCATCTTGGAGTGGTGTACAAAGTGCAGTGAATCTAAGCTAGTTGACGCCGTGGGGGTGCACATAAAGTAGCATGCAATGGAATACTAGGTGACAGAATAGTAAAAATACATGTCTACAATTGTAGTAACTTCATTATAGTTATCATATTTAAATTTTCATTGACATTAAGTTCCATCTGTGCATTCATCAATCCATTTGCAGGGATAATTATTGTACAGTGGACTCTGTTTGGACTTACAACAAACTGAAGCAGAGAAAGTGAGGAAATGTCTTGTACCAGATTTAGGGCAATCAGAGCAAGGTGGTCCAATCTTCCGCCCTGTTCAGACCATTGTGCATTGCATCAAACAGAATAATACTTTTAAGTTCCTCCTTGTTCAGTATGCTAGCCATGTTGCCACCTCTTGGTGGTAGAGTCAATACTTTTAAAACTGTCCATCTGATGTCGTCCTCATTGTGGTTTGCAAAGTATTGTCTCTACCACCAAGAGGTGGCAACATGGCTAGCTTACTGAACAAGGAGGAACTTAAAAGTATTATTCTGTTTGATGCAATGCACAATGGTCTGAACAGGGCGGAAGATTGGACCTCCTTGCTCTGATTGCTCTAAATCTGGTACAAGACATTTCCTCACTTTCTCTGCTTCAGTTTGTTGTAAGTCCAAACAGAGTCCACTGTACAATAATTATCCCTGCAAATGGATTGATGAATGCACAGATGGAACTTAATGTCAATGAAAATTTAAATATGATAACTATAATGAAGTTACTACAATTGTAGACATGTATTTTTACTATTCTGTCACCTAGTATTCCATTGCATGCTACTTTATGTGCACCCCCACGGCATCAACTAACATAGATTCACTGCACTTTGTACACCACTCCAAGATGGCGCGACCTTGCCCCTATGGTCCAAAATGGCAGCCATTCTTTAAGAGTTTTTGAAGTCTGTCCTTTATATCTAGTTCGTGTTATCACTAGCCTGCACGTCAGGCCACTTAGTCGGTATCCAGCACTGCTGCCAAAAGGTTGAGACCATCGAGCCATCACCTTGCGAATCCTCGAATGTAAGCATTTTGCGTTACAATTTACAACACGGCAGCCTGGCCGTGGAGGGAGCACCATCGCCGGCCAACCGGAACTAACGAGCGGCTGGATGAAGCTCATGTCTCCAAACTACTTGGAAGCAGTATGAGCGCAGGACTCGTTATGATACATGCAGCGCACCAAAACACACAGGCAGCCTACTATAGGTAATAATTGAAAGCAAGATGGATCCCAGACCCTCGACTTCACTAAAAAGTCTACACAAATATGTGCATCATCACAGTGACTACAAGTCCCACAATGCTGGGTATGACGCAAGATGATAAAACACGCCTACCTTGAGACTTGTGATAACAAAAGGTCAAGAAAACAAATGATGCACCTTCGGGCGTCTGATGGAAGCAGCCCCTGAGGAGGGGGGGAGGTTCCCCCAGAAACGCGTCGGGCAAGAAACAATATGCAGTGTGAAGACGTGTGCTGGAACGAACAAGCCCGTAAGGCAGAGCCCCGCAGTGTGCCCCTTAAATGCTCAGGCATTTTGCGTTACAATTTACAACACGGCAGCCTGGCCGTGGAGGGAGCACCATCGCCGGCCAACCGGAACTAACGAGCGGCTGGATGAAGCTCGTGTCTCCAAACTACTTGGAAGCAGTATGAGCGCAGGACTCGTTATGATACATGCAGCGCACCAAAACACACAGGCAGCCTACTATAGGTAATAATTGAAAGCAAGATGGATCCCAGACCCTCGACTTCACTAAAAAGTCTACACAAATATGTGCATCATCACAGTGACTACAAGTCCCACAATGCTGGGTATGACGCAAGATGATAAAACACGCCTACCTTGAGACTTGTGATAACAAAAGGTCAAGAAAACAAATGATGCACCTTCGGGCGTCTGATGGAAGCAGCCCCTGAGGAGGGGGGGAGGTTCCCCCAGAAACGCGTCGGGCAAGAAACAATATGCAGTGTGAAGACGTGTGCTGGAACGAACAAGCCCGCAAGGTAGAGTCCCGCAGTGTGCCCCTTAAATGCTCAGGCATTTTGCGTTACAATATATATATATATATATATATATATATATATATATATATTCCAGCCTAAGTTTTGGCGCCAAGCTGTAGTGGCCTCTTGCAGCGGCGGGCCGAGGACGGGATCGCCAATCCCTTCACATACCAACACACTCGTTCACGATTCACAAGAACGGAGTCCAGGCCACCAATAGTTTTCAAATTCCGGATTTAATCACAGCCTTACTCGACGCGTTTCGGGAATTGTCTTCCCTTTCTCACGAGTACAAGAGTCTGTTTGCATCCGACTTTTAAAGTAAATCACGTGATTGTGTTTGAAAAAATAATAATAAACATAGCCAACAGACTACCAAAACATCATACGTCTGGAGCTATGTAATACATTCATCTATAAGCAACGTGTGGCATTTCATTGTATCGGCATTTTACACATTGTTTGTCTACCTGTATATACTTTAAGCACAAAGAAAATTAGAACTCATTCTATTAGAGCGGTATTCTGGCATAATTGTTTCGAAGCCTCGAAAATTCAAACTGATTTTGAATACACGTAACATTCTTAGTGAAATACATTCTCATCTTTTGATTTAAGGTAACGACTTTGCAGGTTTATTCATTGTGATACCTAACACTGCGGAAAAGAAAAAATTTAAATTAAATGAAACGAGTGACGATACAATCTACTCAAAGCCTCGAACTCTTAATCACAGAGTTCATGTCTACCCGCCTTGATCGTCCATTTGTTAGAGCTATCCCGCTAACTCTCGTTCCGTAGCTGTAAATATCAACCAGTTATATTACAACAGCTGCATGCTAAGGACTGATCGCATCTTTAGTCAAAAGGACCGCTTGTGTTCCATTGTCCTGGTTGATCTTTTACTTTCATTTAACCTACACCATACTGGTGCTCGAAGTTCTGCCCAAGTGGGCCAGGGGTTATTCGCTCAAAAGTCCGTTTAATGTCAAAACCAGATCATGACTTACACCAGAACACACCTTTTATTGTGCCATTGCCCAGCGTGGTTTCTGCAACTCGATACATACTGCCACACACTTTCTGATTGTGCTGTATTTTCATACTCTCCCACATTCAATGGCACCTGTGACAAATGATAAAATACAGTGATTAAATAACCTGCCCAATTCGTGCCTATAGTTCATTCATTCAAAATTAAAATCAAGATCAGAGGACAGATCAGCAGAAACCATTGTTGCACACAAATAATTCAATTCATCCAAGATGTACACCTAGAGCTTCATCACAGTTGTGCCCCTGGGGCTGTAAGGTATGATATTTGATTATAAATCTTGACTCCAGGCGTCTAAGCTCTTGAAGTCTGTTTCCGCCTCTTTCTCTTATGGGTACTTGGTCTAGTACCACATATGAGAGGAGGCTGTTGTTGCTTCTGTGGTGGGATGCAAAGTGTCTAGCCATGGGATACTGTTTATCCTGATTTTTTATGGCTCTTAGGTGCTGTAAGATCCTGTCTTTGGCCGGTTTAATTGTACTGCCCACATAGAATTTGTTGCATGGGCATTTGAGTGCATATACCACATACTCTGTGTGGCACGTCAGATGTTTGGTAATTTTGAAAGGCATACACAGATGTGATAATTTCACCTCTTTGACATTGTGGCTGAATTTGCACGCTTTACACCGGCCACAAACATAGAATCCCTGGATTGGATTAGTTCTCTTTTTGTTGACTATCATGGTTTGGCATACTTTGTCTTTTAGACATGTGGGTTTTCTGTACGTAATTTGGGGGTAGTCCCTGAGGCTTGGTTGAATGTCTTTATCGGTCTTGAGGGCATTCCAATATTTATTGATTGCTCCTCTGACTTCTTTGGTTTGGGAGTGGTAATCAGTGATGAATCTCACTCCTTCTTTTACACTTTCTTTTTCAGTGGCTAAGGGTTGGTTCATATCCCTCTCTTCCACTTTTCGTACCGCCTCTGCGATACATTTTTTATTGTATCCTCTGGACTTAAACCTGTCACACATGATGTCTCTTTCTTTCTCATAATCCAACTGTCTGGTACAGTTTCTTCTGGCTCTCAGTAGTTCACCATACGGAATTGAGTTTATCAGATTTCGGGGGTGGCAGCTTTGTGCATGGAGGAGACTGTTTCCTGCAGTCTCCTTTCTGTACAATGTTGTCACTAGATTCGTTTCTCCTGTGGTAATTTTTAGGTCTAAGAAATCAACAGTTTTCTTGTCAATGTGGCTTGTGAATGACAAATTAAATTCATTCACATTAAGGACAGCCACAAATTCTTCAGCTTCCTCTTTGGTGCCTTCCCAAATTATAAAAATGTCATCAATGTACCGGAGCCATGTGCGTACTCCGGTACAGTATTGATCTAACTTTCTGACAATGAGTTCTTCCCACCACCCTAGGTATATTCCAGCAAAGCTCGGGGCAAAACAAGTGCCCATAGAAGTGCCAAGTAGTTGGTGGTAGATGGCACCATTGAACAAGAAATAGTTCTGGGTAAGACATGTATAAATCATGTCTAACACCATTTCAGTATGAAACAGGTATGAGATTGATCTTGTGCTTAGAAAATGTTTGCATGCTTTTATACCCATTTCGTGGGGGATATTGGTGTACAGGCTGTTCACATCCAGTGTCATAAGAAGACAGCCTGCATCAACTTTGACATTAGATATTTTTTCTAAGAAATCACCTGAATCCCTCAGATATGAGCGAAGGCCCTGCACGATTGGCTGCAGAAAATGATCTACATATCTTGATGTATTTTCTAGGTTGCTATTTCTAGAAGATACTATTGGCCTGCCTGGAGGGTTGATGGGGTCTTTGTGCAATTTCGGGAGTAGGTACAGTGCCGGTATTTTGGGGAATTTACATTTTAAAAAATTAAACTCCTCTGTTTTTAAGAGTTTTTGATTCCTCCATTCACACAGTTTTTCATGATATGCTTGATTCTTACTCTCATACTTTTCTATTGCTTTTCTCATACTTTGTAGTATCACTGAGTTGCTTCATACCCTCTTGTATATACATTTCTTTTGACATTACCACAATATTTCTCCCTTTGTCCGATTTCTTTATCACAATGTTATGGTCATTACTTAAACTTTCAATGGCTAATCTTTGCTTTTGACTCAGATTATTTCTTCCGCAATTTTTGTTATTGGCTAGTTTTTTTAATTCTGTGATAACTCCCTTCTCAAACACATCAATTGCTTCATTATTAATCATAGGCAAAAAAATAGATTTTGGTTTAAATCCACTTTTGCTACTCAAATCCAGCCTGATATTTTCATTAATTAGATTGAGGGTGGGGTTCTCAATTACATCGGGATTTCCTTCTAGTTCATGCATTACTTGTATCATATCCGCATCTCCAATTTGTAATGTACTTGGAGTCTCAGAACTTGTACCTGGTTCACTGTTAATTCTGGTGGCGAACCATTTCCTCAGTCTGAGTTTCCTAGTAAATTGGAAAAGGTCTATGCGGCTCTGGGTATAGTTAAAGTTAGAAGTAGGGCAAAATGATAATCCAAAGGATAGTACCTCTCTTTCAGTAGTGTTGAGGCTCCTGTCGGAGAGGTTAATTAAGAGTTATTAAGAGCCGCAAAGACCTTTTCCAATTTACTAGGAAACTCAGACTGAGGAAATGGTTCGCCACCAGAATTAACAGTGAACCAGGTACAAGTTCTGAGACTCCAAGTACATTACAAATTGGAGATGCGGATATGATACAAGTAATGCATGAACTAGAAGGAAATCCCGATGTAATTGAGAACCCCACCCTCAATCTAATTAATGAAAATATCAGGCTGGATTTGAGTAGCAAAAGTGGATTTAAACCAAAATCTATTTTTTTGCCTATGATTAATAATGAAGCAATTGATGTGTTTGAGAAGGGAGTTATCACAGAATTAAAAAAACTAGCCAATAACAAAAATTGCGGAAGAAATAATCTGAGTCAAAAGCAAAGATTAGCCATTGAAAGTTTAAGTAATGACCATAACATTGTGATAAAGAAATCGGACAAAGGGGGAAATATTGTGGTAATGTCAAAAGAAATGTATATACAAGAGGGTATGAAGCAACTCAGTGATACTACAAAGTATGAGAAAAGCAATAGAAAAGTATATGAGAGTAAGAATCAAGCATATCATGAAAAACTGTGTGAATGGAGGAATCAAAAACTCTTAGAAACAGAGGAGTTTAATTTTTTAAAATGTAAATTCCCCAAAATACCGGCACTGTACCTACTCCCGAAATTGCACAAAGACCCCATCAACCCTCCAGGCAGGCCAATAGTATCTTCTAGAAATAGCAACCTAGAAAATACATCAAGATATGTAGATCATTTTCTGCAGCCAATCGTGCAGGGCCTTCCCTCATATCTGAGGGATTCAGGTGATTTCTTAGAAAAAATATCTAATGTCAAAGTTGATGCAGGCTGTCTTCTTATGACACTGGATGTGAACAGCCTGTACACCAATATCCCCCACGAAATGGGTATAAAAGCATGCAAACATTTTCTAAGCACAAGATCAATCTCATACCTGTTTCATACTGAAATGGTGTTAGACATGATTTATACATGTCTTACCCAGAACTATTTCTTGTTCAATGGTGCCATCTACCACCAACTACTTGGCACTTCTATGGGCACTTGTTTTGCCCCGAGCTTTGCTGGAATATACCTAGGGTGGTGGGAAGAACTCATTGTCAGAAAGTTAGATCAATACTGTACCGGAGTACGCACATGGCTCCGGTACATTGATGAAATTTTTATAATTTGGGAAGGCACCAAAGAGGAAGCTGAAGAATTTGTGGCTGTCCTTAATGTGAATGAATTTAATTTGTCATTCACAAGCCACATTGACAAGAAAACTGTTGATTTCTTAGACCTAAAAATTACCACAGGAGAAACAAATCTAGTGACAACATTGTACAGAAAGGAGACTGCAGGAAACAGTCTCCTCCATGCACAAAGCTGCCACCCCCGAAATCTGATAAACTCAATTCCGTATGGTGAACTACTGAGAGCCAGAAGAAACTGTACCAGACAGTTGGATTATGAAAAAGAAAGAGACATCATGTGTGACAGGTTTAAGTCCAGAGGATACAATAAAAAATGTATCGCAGAGGCGGTACGAAAAGTGGAAGAGAGGGATATGAACCAACCCTTAGCCACTGAAAAAAAGAAGGAGTGAGATTCATCACTGATTACCACTCCCAAACCAAAGAAGTCAGAGGAGCAATCAATAAATATTGGAATGCCCTCAAGACCGATAAAGACATTCAACCAAGCCTCAGGGACTACCCCCAAATTACGTACAGAAAACCCACATGTCTAAAAGACAAAGTATGCCAAACCATGATAGTCAATAAAAAGAGAACTAATCCAATACAGGGATTCTATGTTTGTGGCCGGTGTAAAGCGTGCAAATTCAGCCACAATGTCAAAGAGGTGAAATTATCACATCTGTGTATGCCTTTCAAAATTACCAAACATCTGACGTGCCACACAGAGTATGTGGTATATGCACTCAAATGCCCATGCAACAAATTCTATGTGGGCAGTACAATTAAACCGGCCAAAGACAGGATCTTACAGCACCTAAGAGCCATAAAAAATCAGGATAAACAGTATCCCATGGCTAGACACTTTGCATCCCACCACAGAAGCAACAACAGCCTCCTCTCATATGTGGTACTAGACCAAGTACCCATAAGAGAAAGAGGCGGAAACAGACTTCAAGAGCTTAGACGCCTGGAGTCAAGATTTATAATCAAATATCATACCTTACAGCCCCAGGGGCACAACTGTGATGAAGCTCTAGGTGTACATCTTGGATGAATTGAATTATTTGTGTGCAACAATGGTTTCTGCTGATCTGTCCTCTGATCTTGATTTTAATTTTGAATGAATGAACTATAGGCACGAATTGGGCAGGTTATTTAATCACTGTATTTTATCATTTGTCACAGGTGCCATTGAATGTGGGAGAGTATGAAAATACAGCACAATCAGAAAGTGTGTGGCAGTATGTATCGAGTTGCAGAAACCACGCTGGGCAATGGCACAATAAAAGGTGTGTTCTGGTGTAAGTCATGATCTGGTTTTGACATTAAACGGACTTTTGAGCGAATAACCCCTGGCCCACTTGGGCAGAACTTCGAGCACCAGTATGGTGTAGGTTAAATGAAAGTAAAAGATCAACCAGGACAATGGAACACAAACGGTCCTTTTGACTAAAGATGCGATCAGTCCTTCGCATGCAGCTGTTGTAATATAACTGGTTGATATTTACAGCTACGGAACGAGAGTTAGCGGGATAGCTCTAACAAATGGACGATCAAGGCGGGTAGACATGAACTCTGTGATTAAGAGTTCGAGGCTTTGAGTAGATTGCATCGTCACTCGTTTCATTTAATTTAAATTTTTTCTTTTCCGCAGTGTTAGGTATCACAATGAATAAACCTGCAAAGTCGTTACCTTAAATCAAAAGATGAGAATGTATTTCACTAAGAATGTTACCGTGTATTCAAAATCAGTTTGAATTTTCGAGGCTTCGAAACAATTATGCCAGAATACCGCTCTAATAGAATGAGTTCTAATTTTCTTTGTGCTTAAAGTATATACAGGTAGACAAACAATGTGTAAAATGCCGATACAATGAAATGCCACACGTTGCTTAAAGATGAATGTATTACATAGCTCCAGACGTATGATGTTTTGGTAGTCTGTTGGCTATGTTTATTATTATTTTTTCAAACACAAATCACGTGATTTACTTTAAAAGTCGGATGCAAACAGACTCTTGTACTCGTGAGAAAGGGAAGACAATTCCCGAAACGCGTCGAGTAAGGCTGTGATTAAATCCGGAATTTGAAAACTATTGGTGGCCTGGACTACGTTCTTGTGAATTGGGATCGATATATATATATAGAATTGGGATGGATATATATATATATATATATATATATATATATATATATATATATATATATATATATATATATATATATATATATATATATATATATGTATATATATATCTATATCAGCTCCTGTTGCACCAAACGGCGGGAGTCACTCTGCGGGCGGGTGCCGTGTTGCGGTGGTGCCCCGCAAAAATATAAACGCTTCACAATCCTTTTACCCATTAAAAAGGAAGACAGCGCTCTCAGGGCTTCGTTTAGCTGTGTTTAAATCTCGCTATCGACAGACGCGTTTCGGAAGCAGTTCCTTCGTCAGTGTCAACAAGCGGCACATAACGCAACACCATTTTTAAAGTATGAAAACATTTCATATGAAACAAACAAGGGCTGGCCTGAACGCTGCATCGCGCGCGCCATCTTGAAAGTATATACTTTACACGCATTATAAACACATTCACAGTTGAAATTTACATGGTATAAAATTAACCAAAGTCGAATGTATACATGATTTACACACACATCAACCGTGAATTAATTGTTAATGATCTCGCCATGGATCGGCAATTGCAACCTCTCGCGGGAGGTTGCTTTAATCCCCTGCCATAGTTTCATCTTTGATATAGCCGTGTATTGACGTACCATGAAATGACTTCTATTCTAGAATAACAGAACCATACAAATTGAGTAATATCTACAGACATTCATCTTAACATGAAAATCATTGATTGAAGGGATGAAAGAGAGTTAGTTCCCCAAATGAACGGCCAATTCTTCCCCACTATTTAGTCCATTGGGGGACTTAGTGTGCAAATCTACAATATAGCGAGACTCCAATCTCCTTTGTTTCAATACTCTATCACCTCCTTGTATACTCTGCGGTACACAGTCTAGGCAAAAAAACTGCAACAGGTCCCTGTTGCTATTATGTTTGATTGCGAAGTGTCGTGCCACAGGATAATTAAAATCCTTTTTCACAATGGCCCGCATGTGTTCAATATCCTCAGTTTTACATTGTTTATCGTGCTCCCTATGTATCTAAGTCCACAGGGGCATTTGAGGCAATACACCGCTTATGGGGTCTGACAGGACATGAACTTGTTAATGATTTTACCTTCCTTCATTCCCTTAACCTCATAGGATAATACTCTCCTGCTGATGGCACACGCCCTGCACCTTCCTTCTGTGATATGCTTGCGTTAACCTTTCAGTCGAAAGTGTTAAATATCTTCTCGGCTTTCACCTCTGGGACGCCAAGCACAACTGAGGTCATAAGTCAAAGTCATCCAACTAAAATTCTAAATTCATTTTCTCCACTTACCACTCAAAAAGTACTCCCTCTAATTCTTAGTAGCAAATCTGGGTCACCTGATGACCCCCTATCCTCCAACAATTCTCCATTAAGTCGCAGAGACAATTACTAACCAGCTGACTCCCATTTACAATGAAATTATCAATCCTGGAATATTTCCCAATCCTGGAACAAAGACTTTGGCCAGATGTAAGACCATGACAATTTGCAACCCGCAAATCACGCTCAATTGTGAGTCGCAAAATGCCATGTACAACAGTGTCTGAGACACGGTTTGCGATTCCCAATGGTGTAGCAAATAGTATGCCTCCTCAATATTTATGAGGCACTCGCAATTTGCGACCCCATTGGGAATGGCTGGCCCTCCCAGGGATGGTGGCCTGCTGGGCTCAGTAGACCATGTATGGAACTGCTTTTAAATAAAGCAGTTTAAAAAAAAAAAAAAATGCAGCGCGTTTTCCTTAAAGGAAAACAAGATGCATTAAAAAAAAAAAAAATTAAACGTTTTAGTTTCATTTTTTTAGGGGAGGTAGTGGTCCCTGGGACAACTGCCTGCCCCTTAAAAATATTTTCCCCTGCATTCAGAAAGGGAAAGAGGTACCCTAGGGACCCCTTCACTTTTGCGAGTGATTTACCACCCTCTTGAAGAGGGCGGTATATTGTGAGTGTTTAGCGACCACAATTGCGGTCGCAAAACATTCTTACATAGGGTAGCAAGTCGCAATTAGGAAGGGACGCCCTTGGAATGGCCCTTCCTAACAGCGAGTCGCAAATCCTATTCACAAATAAATCGCTAAACAGGGTTTGTACATGGCCCAATAATATTTTGCATGCGTGAATGGGTCGCAAACCCGTCTGAGCATGCAAAATAGGGTCATACATCTGGCCCTCAGTCTTGCCTCTGATAAAAGAAAAACTGTCCTCCTCAGATCCGAAAAATTATCGCCCTATCTTGAACTTGCCCCTCGCGCCAAAGTCTTGGATAAAGCATTAAACCTTGAGTTATCGGACGGTATTAACGCAAACAATCTACTCAATGCTGACCAATTCGGTTTTCGTAAAGAGCAATGCACTGAAACAGCTCTCATAATGGCAGCTGAGAACATAAGAACAATCTTTGATCAAGGTGATAATGCGGCTTTAATTTTACTGGATCTGTCTGCAGGTTTCGACAATGTCAGTCATAAGATCCTCACAAATTGCCTTCACGATCTGGGCATCACAGACACTGCTCTATCCCTCCTAGCCACCTTCTTGTCAAATGTTTTTTATCACAATCGTCGTCCCCCAGGGTGCATCTCTTGTCCCTCACTTTTTAACCTCTAGATTATCCCCTTAATCAAACTTATTATGAATTTTGGTTTCATAGTGGCGTTGTACGCTGACACCTAAATCATCGTATCCGTGTCAGGCAACCATGCCCTAACAGCTGAAACATTTTGCAACTGTATGAAAAACATTAGGGCATTGATGAGCGACAATTGTCGGAGCCTTAATTAAGGCAAAACTGAGGTCTTGTTTTTCGGCAAAAACTTGGCTCTCCCCAAACACCAGTAGAAAAAGTTAGGAATCTTGGAGTAATCTTTGATAAAAGCAAACACAAGGAGATGATGGACGGAGCGCTGAAACTTTTCAGACACTCACCTCCAGTCACAGATCTGGGTTGAATCCATCATCGTTCTTTAGCTCACTGCGCCAGCCCAGTTAAAACACAGCTATATACAAATCAGTCTTGACCCTGTGCCTCATGGGAACAGTCCAGCCGGAACTGCCAAGCCATGTCGTTCCTGGTCTGGAAACAAGCTCACGGTGCAGTCTGCCATCTACTTGCTGATGCGCCTCTTCCTTTCTAGTTGCCAGCAGTTGCATTTGTTGGAGTGCAATTCCTCAGTGAGCCAGCTTGTTCTTTTGATTGGTCCTTTGACCTTGGCTGTCTTGGCGAGGGTGATTGTGTTTGGCGCATTTTGTGATCCACTGGGAGAAGTTTTTAGATGCTTTTTCTGGTCGTGACTAGTGTCTGGGAGATGGGAGTAGAGAGCGTTATTCCACTGGTCTTCTGATAACTTTTTCCAATCTCTGTGTGTGGATCTGGGGGGCATGGTACATCATAGGTGGGTTCTGAGATAGTAAAGTGGACGCTGTTGTGGTAGAACCTGATGAGTTGTGTTGCTTGGTTGCACCTGACTCGGTCGCTGGAGGCAAAGACTGGGTCAAGCGTGTTTCCTGTAATGTGGGAATGGTCGGTGACAAGCTGCTTGAGGCCGATGTAGCTCACGCTCTCCCGGAAGTCGGTGGTGGTGGCATCGCTGGGGTCGGCGAGGTGGAAGTTGAGGTCGCCAAAGTAGATGTAGTGTTGGGAGTCAATTCCAAACTGGGTGACGAGGTCTGTGCGTGGTCCTTGGGGGCTGAACGCAAGGGTGCCTCTGTTGGTGCTTTTTCCATCTGTGTGTAGTTGGAAGTTGAGGTGTGCCGTTTTCGGGGTCTGGTCATCTGGGGATGTCGTGCAGTGGATGGTGTCCTTGTGAATTATGGTGATTCCACCTCAGTGCTTGTTGGTTGGGTCCTGGTGTGTTTTAATGTAGCCTTTGGGTATGACAATGACGATGTCTGCTGCAGAGGCCAATCCACAGAAGATGTGCTTGTGATCGATACTTCTAACTGAAGATTCCTCACCTTAGAATAGGTAACAATAGAGTACCTCTCAAAAGGTGTATAATCTGAGGAGTGGATGTGAGATAGGGAAAACCTGCAAAGGATGAAATGGCTCTTCCTGTGAGCCCGAGATTCAAGGTATTAATGCTTGCTGAAGGTATAGAAGGACACCAAAGTAGATCCGGGCAGATGTCCTGCACCAGAACACCCTAGGACAAGGACATAGTGTCAGCCTTAGCTGAGGGCGAGTGAGTCTAAAGGTCCTCAAGGCTTCTTTTTGGCCAAGACACAGCACAGGTTGATATAGAGAATGATCCATCTGGATAAGGTCCAATTCTGGACTGCCATTCCAAGGCTTACCACAAGAGAGCACCACATGATCCATTTGGATCACCAACTTGCAATGCAATCTCTCTACTTCCTTAAAAATGTGGCAGAGAGCAAAAAACAGGGAGTGTGATGGTCTGTCCCACATGGAAAGACAACACCATCTTTGGCAGAAATGAAGTCGGACTCTAATGCATCCGCTTGCCAGACAAAAAGATGGTATATGGTTCATGTACATGGAAAGCAGAAGTAATAGCAATGAGAAAGTCAGAATCAAGGCGCAACCCTGCTGAGGCTTGATAGGCATGCACATCAAAAAGAAAGATCCAATTTAAGGTCCCACTGTGGTATAACAAAAGGTGCAAGAGTATGTATGAAAACTGTTACAAAAACAAGATCATACACTGTGACTTAAACAAGGTGGGTTTAAAAGGGCCCATGCTGGACTAGAGACAAGACACACAAATATACATTGAACGTGTACGGAATCAACCAGATGATTCTGCCCCAGGCCACAAGCATTGCCTATCATCCAGAGTAGACTGATTTTGTGGACCGGCAGTGACAGGCCAAGGTGACATCCACGATGACATCAACCACATGCTCAAGCAACACTGTTGGTAACTGCAGTTCTAACTCCTCTGCTGGCTGTGTAACACCACAACAAAGTAAGCAATTTCCTCAGTGGGGGCCCAAAAGGGGAGTCTAATTTTGTCTATGGAGAGGTATCAAGCCCACAGGCATTTTGGTGGGTTACGGTTCAGAACAAATTGCCTACCATCTAATCCTTCAATGGCATCAAGTGGAACATTCTGAGGGTCCTGCATGGCATCTGAGTCAGAGCCAAAAAAGGCCTCAAGTAGACTAAGCAACTGACGCCGAGGCAAAAGCACATCTGGAGAGTCTTCCAACATAACTGGCTAAGCCTTTATAATCTCACAACAAAACAACATTTGAGATCTAGCCCAATTTGGTTTTAGATCAGTGACCAAAGCTGGGGACGGGTCTGGGGCCAGGAACAGCTGGAACAAAAACTGGAGCCATTCCGGTGTCTAGCAAAGAAGTGAAGGCCTGGCCAGGGCTAGTGAAGGGCTGGAGGTGGTCTAATAGGGTATAAAGCACTGGGGCAGAACCTGCTTGGCAAAGTCTGACTGGGTGGTCCAGTGGCACTCCAGAGGGTACAGATTCATCCTGAAATGCTAAAGAATTGCCTCCTTCAAGGCCTCCAGATTGAGCCCGAGGACGGGCAAGGAATTTCAAGGTGCCCCCGCTTCAGGTGTGGAATAGGGTCGGAATAGAACGACCAGCACAGAGTAAGGCCTTTAGATTGTCAACTGTGCGATCTCTACCTGGAACAGGAGCGATAAAGACTTGTCTGAGGAACGGGACTCAGACCAGGAAAGGTAAAGTTGCTTGTGCTCTGCAACATACTTCACTTCAATTTATTTATAAGATATAGATCTGCAATGAGATCTACATTGCATAGCTTACAAATTACATAATCAATACAAATCTAAAAAAACATTTTAAAAAAGGTAAACATTTTAAAACACATTTCATTTACTGGAATACATAAAAGTTGCAAAGCTTCTTTTGAGGAGTAAACTCTGGTTCAAAAATAATGGTTTCAACATGTGTCGACTATTATTATGCAATGCTTTAAGGTTTGTGTGGAGATTACACAATCTAAACTCCGGAACCACGCCCAATCATACATCTGTATTAATATTTAACAGTAAAATATGAATTCAAAACTAATAAATATATATATATATATATATATATATATATATATATATATATATATATATATATATATATATATATATATATATATATATATATATATATGCAAAAAAGAAGGAGAGAACTCTGGGTAGGTCTCAGTTTAGGTGGAAAGCAGCTCCTGTTAGAGCACTCTCAACACCAGCAACACTCTAGATCTGCTCACCTCAAATGTCTGTTTTTCTATCAAAGTTTTTAAGCATAGGATTAGACAGTGCTATCCATGCCGAGATAGAAAATGACAAAGTCTTTCGCCATTTAAACAGCAAAGTCTTTAAGCATAGGACTAGTACAGTGCAGTCCTTGCCGAGCTGTCAAATAACAAAAGCCATTTATCACTCCAGGCACAATATTACAGCTTTGAATTGGTAAAATACCAACTCAAGCCAACCTGAAATGAATAAAGCAACCCCTGACACAGTGTTTCGCTCTAATTAGAGCTCTTCAGAGAGGTATAGCTTTGTCCAGACACAAGGGAGCACCCAGTATTAAGTCAAAACAAAACCCTTTCAGGCATAGAGTGACGCATAAATTATGCAAAAAAGAAGGAGAGAACTCTGGGTAGGTCTCAGTTTAGGTGGAAAGCAGCTCCTGTTAGAGCACAAAGTATTTCGCCATTTAAACAGCAAAGTCTTTAAGCATAGGACTAGTAAAGTGCATGTACTAGTCCTATGCTTAAAGACTTTGCTGTTTAAATGGCGAAAGACTGTCATTTTCTATCTCGGCATGGATAGCACTGTCTAATCCTATGCTTAAAAACTTTGATAGAAAAACAGACATTTGAGGTGAGCAGATCTAGAGTGTCGCTGGTGTTGAGAGTGCTCTAACAGGAGCTGCTTTCCACCTAAACTGAGACCTACCCAGAGTTCTCTCCTTCTTTTTTGCATAATTTATGCGTCACTCTATGCCTGAAAGGGTTTTGTTTTGACTTAATACTGGGTGCTCCCTTGTGTCTGGACAAAGCTATACCTCTCTGAAGAGCTCTAATTAGAGCGAAACACTGTGTCAGGGGTTGCTTTATTCATTTCAGGTTGGCTTGAGTTGGTATTTTACCAATTCAAAGCTGTAATATTGTGCCTGGAGTGATAAATGGCTTTTGTTATTTGACAGCTCGGCAAGGACTGCACTGTACTAGTCCTATGCTTAAAGACTTTGCTGTTTAAATGGCGAAAGACTTTGTCATTTTCTATCTCGGCATGGATAGCACTGTCTAATCCTATGCTTAAAAACTTTGATAGAAAAACAGACATTTGAGGTGAGCAGATCTAGAGTGTCGCTGGTGTTGAGAGTGCTCTAACAGGAGCTGCTTTCCACCTAAACTGAGACCTACCCAGAGTTCTCTCCTTTTTTGCATAATTTATGCGTCACTCTATGCCTGAAAGGGTTTTGTTTTGATATATATATATATATATATATATATATATATATATATATATATTTTTTTTTTTAACGAATACCAAGTTCTAAATTCCACATAAAATATGGTTGAGTGTGAAGTTGAGAACATGTGAAAACTATTTCCCCTTTTCCCTACATGAAATCATATCTTGTTCCCTTGAAGTAATCATGATGCTATGTTTTAAAACATACTTAAGTGCAAACCATAACATTGCCGTAAGCTCAGCCCTGTTCAAACCAAAGTGCATTATTAACATTCTTAAGCAGGGTGTTGGCCATACTGCATTTGCCAAATGTTTTTAACTTCTAAAGGAATTCTTTTAGCTAAGCAAACGCCTGTGACCACATCGAAAGATGGTGGCCAGCTCTTTAACATAAGTGGTTGGGAGCTCCATTTCTAAGTGTTAAACTTCAACAGGAGCAAGGGTATTTATATTGCTAATTTTACTAAATATTTTCCCTCCATTCCATGACGAAAGTTCCTATATTTCAGATCCAAATTTCAAAGGAGCGAGTATAGCTGAGAAGATTTTTACATTAGACACAGAGAGTAAGTTGGTGTCTGCGGCCTACAGCCTGGTAAAGTGATGACCGAATTGGCATGTGCCATAGCTTTAGCGGATAAATGCTAAATATGCTCTTTCACAGAAAGATTGGCAGAGAATATGTAGCCCAAATAAGAATATGCATTGACATATTCTTACTCCTGGGTTCCCAATCACCACTTTAAATTTCTCAGCTTTGTTCGTCCCTTAGCATTAAAGGTCATCACTTTCCTCTTCAGACAATTCTAGCATCTCTATAGCCCCTTAGGAGTTCAGTCCAAAATCACATTATCGTCCGCATAAAGCAATGAAGCTATATTGCAGTGAACTAATTTTGGGGCATCCCCTTCCTGGACATCTTTGTTTTCCCCTCCGTGAGAGGGTTTCGAATCATGCTTTGACAGAGCTCACAAAGGACTGTTACCAAAATCTGCTTCCTGCGGGAGTGACATGGTTTGAAGCCTAGTGTCTACCGGGGCCATATCTCTAGCACACTATCACAAAAACAAGTTGCATTGAAAGTCAGTAAGCACAGACAATACATTAGGAACAGAGCACTAACAATACTTCAGGAGAAGAACGCTTGACTCATGCTGACCGACACAGACAGCAAGAGGTGGTGCCTATATACAGCTCCACAATGTCACTTTCAGAGGCGGGATGAAGCTAACACGGAGTCTGATGGTACCACACAGGTGCAATTATTAAAATGTTAGCAGAATCAGTTTGAAATTTAGGGCTATTCGGATGCTGATAAATCTACTGTTACAAATGCAGGCACGGGTACGGCAGTTAGGGTATATGCAACCCCTCAATTTCATTACCTGCACACAACACAAAACCCAGTAAACAACCAACACATTGCATGCTCTGCAAAGAATTTCCTAGTCTTTGGACAACAAAGGTTGATCTAAATCACAGGTAACCTCTCCTCTTAGCCCCTAAATGCTGTCTAAACAACAAGGGATGCCACTCACTCTAGCACTGGCTTTGCTCCTTGGAAACTCTGGCAACAAAACATGTATCTAACTTTTGGAATGCAGGAAATCAGCTCAAGGCCATCATTCTGGTAGTTGTAGCTAGTATTCTCCCCATCAACACTGCAAGACCTTCCTCCATAACACATGCACATCACACTAATAATGCCACTGGGTAACCATCTCCAACATTCCTGTCATTTAGGGGTTGCAGCCGCAACCTCTGGCTTGCCCCTTATGATCCCAGGCACTGCCTTTGCGACCCATGGCCTCAGAGGTGGCATAATCAGTGCCAGAAACAGCTCCTTCTTATGGAGGTCAGTTGGGGCTCCACTTTCCTTGCTTTCTGTCAATTTTGTATTACATTAATAGTGAACAATAGTTTATTATTCAATCTTAAAACGAATGGATTACAATTAGCAGATATGACCCGTTGGCAGTGGAGGTAAATAAAAGTTATGTTGAATGTATGTTGTGTGTGTGCTTGCAGGTTAGAGTGTTTTGTGAGAGCAAGTTTGTGAATCTGTGTGTATATTTGTAAGCATGCGGTGTGGGTGAAAGAAAAGTAGTGATGTGTAACTTCCGCTACCCATAGCATTTTGGTGAGTTGACGTTCAGGTCTCCCACCTGAACAACCACAATGGATTCCAATTCTACTCATTGCCAATCACAGTCTCGTAACTAAAGACTAACAAAATCTGATGGATGTGAGTGCATAAAGTGGTCTTAACGTACGAGTTACATACCTTCGGTAACGATGTATCTGGTAGAGACGATACTAGCCGCAGATTCCTTAATGTAGAATTATCCCCAGGAGTAAGACTGGATCCGGAAATTTTTCTTTGCCACAGCATCTCTCCGCGCCGGGAGGCGGTACCATGTGACTTTGCCCTGACGTCGTCCGCGGGCGTGACGGCAGCGAGGTCACATAAGCCCCTCCCCGGCTTGCCAACGTCAGTTTTTTTGGGAGAACTTTTCCGCGCCACAATGCGGAGCCATCACAAACAAAAACTGCGAGAATATACAAACAGTGTGCGAAAAAATCAGATAAACAGAAAGGGAAAAACAAATAGTGAGGAACAGCACCATTCGGGAGAGTGCCAGGCACTGTGGCACCTAAAGTCATTGAAGGGAAGAGCAGAGCACAGCTACTGCGAAGCAACCCTCAAGCAAATACGACATCCTCCCTGGGGGCAGAAAAGTATGTGAAAAATGTCACAGCAGACGAAGAGGCCTGCAACCACAGTCCATAAACAGTGAAGGACAACAAGGCCAGAACAGAAGGGTAAAGACAAATTACCCCGAGACACCACCAGCAGGGAGAGGCGCATCCCCTGTAAGAGCTATGGGCTGAGGCACAGCCAAGAGGCCCCAACTCAGAGGACTGCAGAGGAGTCGGAAAGTTCAAGCAATGAAAAGGAAGAAGGGCAGGAAAAGGCCACACACTTGTTGACCAGGGTGCAGGGACACCGAAGTACCCATGACATCATCAAGAGAGCAGTGAATCAACAAACAAAACGCAGCATCCCACTAGGAAGGCAGTGAGAGAAGACACTCACAGACAAACCCACCTGGAGGCAGGCAAGTGCAGAAGACCAAGCTAGAGGTCCTCACAGAACGGGGAGGAAGGGCGGGTCGTGAAGGAATCTGCGGCTCGAATCGGCTCTACCAGATACATTGTTACCGAAAGTAAGTAACTCGTACATCCGATAGAGACTACTAGCCGCAGATTCCTTAATGTAGAATAGGTACCCTAGCCGTACCCAGAAGGGAGGAGGGCCAGCGAGAGAACCTCCCAGCAGGAAGGAACACAGGCCACAGCAGGGGACATGTACTGGGGACAAGAAGGGCAGCTCTCCCCCCCCCCCACCAAACAGAAGGAAGCAAGGGCGAGTGGAGGCCAGGACACCCCCACGCCCAGCCAAGGTACTAGGAGCATCCACAAGAAAGCCCCGGAGGGACAGCCAACGGCAGAGGAGTACAGAGGAAGAAAAGAATCACCTCAAAACTCCAAGGAGAAGAGGTAGAAGTGGAGGCAAGCCCTTCACAGGAAAATACCCATGCACAGTGAAAGGGACAGCGGAACCAGCCACAGCCCCAAGGAAGCAGACAAGGCTGGAACGGCTCCATAGTTGAGAAAGGCAGGCATGAGAAGAAAGACGTAGTCTCGCAAGGCTCCAGCAGACCAAGAGGCAGGAGCACAAGGGTCCACCCCAAGGTCCCAGGCCGTGGACCAGAAAGAACAGGTGTGCGCAGCCGGCAGCTGGCAAGTACTATGAAGCCGAGCGCCCAGACTAAGCCGAGCGCAAGATGAAGGCAAAGGCCAGGGAAATCCAAAACAGCCCCAAAAGGGAGGTCATTGCGGACATAAACCTGACCCACACAAGAGTGGAACCAGTCAAAAGAGAAGAGGAGGGGAAATACGTAGGACTGACAAAGACCGTCCACCAGAACCCAGGAAATTCTATCCCCCCCTGAAACACCAGACAGAAGACCAGGCCCAAACTCCGGACAAAAAGGGCAGAATACCACGGCACAACGCCGCAAACGGCATGCCAAAGCTGGTCCAGCAACGCAGCAGATACTGAAACAACAGACCCTGATTCCGACAAGAACAAAGAACCGCATCAGCGGCATACAGCGACGCCAGGATAAGTGAGGAGCCCACAAGGGGAGTTCACACAACCCCAGCGTGGAACAGAGCTATACAATAGCTACAAGTACCCCACTAAGGGTATGACACGTCCCAAAGAAAACATGGGAACCACTCTTAGGGAAAAAATCCCGCGTCAGAGGACAAGACCATACGACCTGCGGTAGGAACCACAGACGGCTTAGCAATCAGCCAAAAAATACACACTTGAAAAAAGGGCTGGACCAGCAGCCAACAAAAGAGAGGGACCAACCAAGGGACCCCGAAGGCACGTCAAACCACACAAAGCAAAGAAATGGGCCACTCAAAACACCAGAGCCCAGGAGCAGGTGGGATAACACCTCCCATCAAGCCCCAAGTATCAACAAGCCAGTCTACGGAGAGGGAGGAGGATGGAGCCTCGCAAGGAGACACTGAATGGCGGAGTCCGCATGACTGTAAAACAAAAGGACCCTATCAAAGGGCAGGTCAACGAGATGCTCCCTAATATTCTCCGGAAAAAACGCATCCCGCAGCCAAGCATGGCAATGGAGAGCCACATCAGTGGCCATAGCACGGCCGAGAGCATCAGCAACATCCAAGGCTGCGCGGAGAATAAACACGGCCAACTCCCTACCATCCAACACATGGGGCCGCAGATCAGCACGGGCACCCTCATGGGAGACATGAGAAAGAAGGGACTCTACAGCATCCCACAGGCTGGAAGTAGCCCTAGCCAACACACAGAGTGTTGAGTGCCCGCAAGGCAGCACTGGAAGAAGCGAAGATGTTACGCCCCCATGAAGCTAACCGCCGGGCCTCCCGAGACGGAGGAAACAACACCACAGGCAAAGCCGGAAAGGCAGTTTGCAGAAGAGAGCCATGAGTAGAAGGGTGGTAGGAAAGGCAGACTGGGTCGTGCAGAGCAGGACGATGTAGGAGAGGTTGACACACCGCATCACCTGTGGCAGGACGCCCCCAAGTCCCCAGAAGAGAATTGTGGAGCGACGCTTCAAAAGGAAGCAACAGCTCCCGTCCACTAGAGCCCTGGTGAAGGACTACCAAGAGGTTATCAGTAGGGAATGGGGTGACAGGTTCACCCATCCTCAAAATGCCAGCGGCCGTGGAAATAGCCCGAACAAAGGCAACACTGGCCTCCGTAGGGCGCCATGGGGGAGAAAGCAACTCCTCCGTGGGCGACGGCTGCAAGGTGAATCGCCGTCCCAAAGTCCAGCTATAGGGGGAAGTGGCCCGCCCCGGAATGGTGGAGGATCCACGGACGAGTGGGGGACCTGAGTGGCCCCTGGGGAAGGTGGAGAAGCCGGTGGAAAAACAAAACGCGAGCTGCAGCAAGAGGGGTCCGAGGATTTAGGCCACGGGGACGGCAAGGAGCCCTCCCTGGAAGACGCTGGTGAAAAGGCGACAATGCGGCGTCCCGTCTCCGGAGAGGAAGAGACCAACAGATGACAAACATCCGGAGAGGAAGTAGCCTCAGGAGACGGCACAGTGCCGTGGAGTCCGCCACAGGTGCCTGCTCAACACCGACCGGCACCAGAGTGGGCATCGGCGGCGCAGAGTCGACCTCCTCAACCACGTGCTCCCTAGGAGAATGGGGCGGGGGCGGGGTAGTAGCCGGTTCGGCTAAGGAACGGTGTTCAAAAGGCGCCGGCTTGACCTTGCACGGGGCAGGGCACACATAGAGGACTGAGAGGGGCTCGTGAAAGCACCCCCGGCCTCCATCCGTGGCCCCGCCGGGGCAGGGGAGGAAAGCCGTCAGTGCCGAAACAGTGCCGGCTCGGCCTCTGGTGAGGCAGCCGCCTGCTCAGAGGGCCGAGGGGAACTCTGGGACAAGCCCTGAGTCCTGGCGACTTCCTGCAACGCCACAGGGAGCCCCGTAGGGATTTGAGGTGAGGCAGGGATGCCACGGGTCGAAGAGCGGAGCCCCCAAGGACTACCCCTCGATGACACCACCCTCCTACAACCTGAAGCCGAAACCTTCGGTGGCCATCAGCGACTCCGCGGAAGGCCCCGCTTGAGGCAAGGGATCCGCGGACGTATCAGGAGGTGGAGGAGGGGCCAAAGAAGCCAGCAGCGCTGCAGCGTAGGTTATCATTTGGGCCCTAGTTGCCCCGCACCGGGAAATGGTGGGTAGGGTGGCGACTGACGAGGGCACACGTCCCGAGGGGAACCCGCACCCTCTGCCAAACGAGGACAAGACCTCAGAGACAAGCTACAGGACCTACAAGCTGGCAAGCGATGCCCTTGGAGCCATGGCGCAGGGCGATGCCGCAGGCGGAATCGGCGGTTCCTGGAGTCCGAGGTAGGGGACGCACGCTGGTACGACACCGACCTAGACAAGCAGGCCGACAGCAATTTTATCCGGCGCTTCTGCCGGGACTTCGGTTTGAGGTGCTGACAAACTTCGCAGTCTGTCGATTCATGGTGCTCGTCCAAAGACCACATACATATAGGGTGAGGGTCGGTCGCCGACATCTGGCGTGCACAATCAGAACACGTCTTGAAGCCCGAAGGCATTCGCACTCTGTTCCTCGAAGCAAAGCGTGAAAAGGAGGCCAGGACACGATCGGGATTTGCGTTGCACGTGGAAAAGAGAAAAAACTGACGGCGCACCTGGGTGGGGCTTATGTGACCTCGCTGTCACACCCGCGGATGACGTCAGGGCGGAGTCACTTGGTACCGCCCCTTGGCGAGCAGAGATGCTGTGGCAAAGAAATTTTCCAGATCCAGTCTTACGCCTGGGGATAATTCTACGTTAAGGAATCTGCGGCTAGTAGTCTCTATCAGATATAAATATTTATACATCATACTGATGCAAACTTAACCACTGAAATGTGATTTATTCTCAACTATTATACTTCATGTAACACATGCTGGGTACCTTAAACTTATTGCATTACATGAGAAATGTCAAAAATAATTGGTAATGCAACAGAGTCACTGGCCATTTATATCTGATAAAAAGGTATGTGAACTGGTTATGTCATGCTTGGTCTGCATTAGAGTAAGAAGCAGAGAATCACCAAGTGTACAATAAATGAAGGTTAAAGAGAACATACACTTATAAAGCAGACACCAGAATAAGTAGGAAAACAAAAGCCTGACATTTTTTTGAAAAACATTCCTGTACTTAACAGCACTCCAAAGCGTCTCAAGCAAGATGGGGCCTGCAACAAGGAATTCATCCACTCTTCAAAGATTTATCATGCAGAAATATTTGTAACACCCATCTAACTCCATGTCTCTTCTCATTAGTGAAACATCAGAAGTCTTCAAATTAAAAGATTTTGACAGCAAAGAACAAGAAGTCAAATCTGTTATGTTCCCTGCTCCAAAACAATTGTGCATTAAAGGAATGAGGAGTTGCTAAACTTTCCCTAAGCCACTTGCCTCTGTCCAACAGAGATCGAGGCATGCATCTTCAATGCACCCCCTAAAATAAGGAGTAGATTTAACAGCCTCTGTTATTACACAATTGCAGTCTGGTGTTATGTCGCGTTTTTACAAATCATACAAGAGGTGTATAAGGAAAATGTTCCTTGCCATGGAACCAGCTGTGTGTAAAGCGTAATGCTGTAGATACACATGTACTGCATACTCCTTCCATCTAGTTTTGGGCCTGGATATTTGGAACTTTATTTTATTGAAAGTTGTTTAAAGTCAAAAGAACTGCTGTGCCTCCTCCCTTGGTCTATAATGCACCAGGACTTGTTTTCCCACACAGTGGGGATTAGTGTAGTGTTGAAAGCAAGTTGTCTGTGGGATGGAGCATCCGTGCACTGCTACAGCTCCTTTGAGCACATTAATCTGACAAGCCTGAAAACCATGGTTTGCCACAAATCAACAAGAGGAAGCCAGCAGCGACAGAAGCAACTGCAGTGAGACGTGGAGAGCCACTAGCAGCACCAGACTGGTGGTGCTTGATATGTGCGGCCTGCAGCAGTCTACCTGAAATGCTGATTTGCCAACAGCAAGTGCTGGCTCTGAAATGTGGATCAGCCTGCGAGGAGTTCTGACCAGATGGGCACTTAATGAGGGACACAGCCCTCGGGATGGGACAAGAGGCCCAGGAAGGATCGGGGCGGTGCTTCTGCTGGCGCTCATTCAGGGCTTTGACCTGATGTTGGTGAGCGACACTGGAGGGCCACTTCATAAACAACACCACGATCCCTGGCAGGTCTTCACACATTTCACAAAGATTTGGCATGAGAATGCACGGAGGTGCAGGCTGGCTGTGGGCCACGCGGCTTGAACCTGGTGCAGGCTGACTGTCTGGTAGGGCAGCTTCTCGTGATCATACATGGCCTTGACATGTGGCAGGTTGGGACATGCTCCGAGGAGGTGCGCCAGCCAACATATTAAGTAAAATACTCAAAAAGTGCAGATTCTACAAACCGTAAGACACCACCAACTACCTATGCTTTTTGCTGAATGACCCGCTCTCTGTATACATAAAGACAGTGGGCAAATTAGATAACAAGGATACAAAATTGGTATTTGACTAGAAGGGATCCACCAGAAGCAGGGACGAAGAAGGAGAACTTGAGAGGGACCCTGAACTGCTTCAGGAGGATGGCACCACAGACCATATTAGATCTTTTTTTCAAGATATGTGGCACAATCTGCAGAACATAGATAGCTAGGCAGATGCCCTTTCATATAGAATTCATAGAATGCAGACAAACTTGCAGAGCGAATGGACATGGTGGAGAGGCGATTTAACTGAAGGTGAAAATCTGACTAATAAGAAACTGCAGTCCAAGAGAGAAAAAGCACTAGCTGTGGTACAAAACAAAAATTACGTTTTTTTTTGTTTGAATTCTTTTTTTTGTTTGAATTCTTTTTATTGAAGTTTTCAGTTATTGCATACACAACAATAACACCAATGGAAATGTAACCAACTGTGCAATATCTGGTTGCTGTTCAAATCCTGTACATCTAGCCAACATCTTTCACACCCCCATACATTTGGCTGTGGTAAACGATCATTCGTAACAAGGGCATGCACGTACAATATTCTCTGATCTCACGTGGCTTGTCCTGTGATATGCTGCACCAATGAGAAATTAGTAGTACGTATAATTGCCTGCTACCGAATGGTATGGCATAGGTGTCTCTAATACAGTATTGTGCAGAAGTGTGCATATCATTCCAAGTGGCGCAGATGGGTATATTAACCAAACGGTGCAGCACAGTGTAAAACTGTGGGTTTAGCCTCAACCGCAGTGTCTTCTGTCTGGTTTAGGAGGTAGGCTTGTAAAGGATCCCATATGTCTTTGCGCTTAGACTTTAGGGGCAATAGCTCTGCATACGTGGTCATTTGGTCCCGACAGTAATTATATCTTTCAGGCAGTCTGTAAATTTCGAGCCCCTTCCCTGTCCCCACCTACAGGCGACTGTTTTGCTAACTGAAGACTCAGTGCTATGTACTTCAGATTGCCTTCCTCCACTCCTCCGATATGTCCCAATATGAGCAGGGTAAGGGTACAATTTTGTCTGATCATGAGAGAGAGTGCTGTTCTAATCTCATTCCAATATGTTTGTATTGGGGTGTATGACCAAGCTAGATGGAGAAAGTCAGTCCCCACAATGCCACACCATGCACAATTATCATCAGCACATAGGTAGAATCGGTGCATTTTGACAGGTGTATAGTATATTCTGTCACGGAATTTATAATATAATATGCATATTCTACTGTTGGGGGCTATCCGTTCTGTCTGTATACAGCAGTACTGCCACTGTTCCTTTGATACAGTCATTTCCACTTCTCACTATTTGTGTGCCCACCCCTCTGTCTATGGAGCCTCCTGTTGAGCAGTGTGATATAAGATTGATACAAGGTGTCTCTGATTCGTATCTTTGAGTAAATATGTAAAGTGTCTATAGTAGGGGAATCCTGAGGGAAATATGTAGTGGCAGCTACATTATGTTGTATGCATATATATATAGGAACATTTCTAAATGAGTCAGTTTTCTCCCCTCTCCCCTCAAATAATGCCTCCCGGGTAACAACGGTACCTTCACGGTAGAGATCTCCCCACGTAGTGACCCTGTATTTTTGTAGCATTTGCCTGCAAGTTGCTTCATGAGTAACTGGGAATGACGGGTGATAGGGCAGTGGCATAAGTGGAGTTTGCACCACGCCGATGATGTGAACACGACTATGGAGTCCGCTGAGGAGGAATAGGTCATTATTGATCATAAGTAGGAAGGAGGTATAGGGGCCATATAGCCTTGTTTAATTGCCAGGTGGGGTAAATAAAGGGTGGGTTTATACCAAGTGGATGGCGTAGTGTGCTTGGGCACACAAATGGTAAAGCTCCATATCCCGTGCTTTGAAGCCTCCTTTAGAGAATGAACTTGTGAGGGTGTCCCACTGCAGGCAATGTTGCCCACCCACACATGCTAGGCGGATCATTTGTGTTTTTAGTGCTTTAACCCGTTGCGTGCTCGCGCCGGCCGTTGGCCGATGCAAGCACTACCTCTGGGGTGCTGCGCACGACCAACGGCAGACGCAGCTCCGCCCAATCCGTGGAAAGCCCACATTCCGCCGTGGTAAATGGGTTAAGGAAGCGTCACCCCGGGGAATGAGGGATATTGAAAAATAAATATAAGAATTTGGGCAGGATAATCTTTTTAATGAGTGAGATGCTCCCTGCCAAGAAAGCAAAATCCAGCACATAACACTATCTGTTGAAAGAGCGACAACATAATTAGCTCTTATAACTTCTTCCAAGTCTCTGGACACTTTCACTCCCAGATAACGCAGTTCAGTGTTGCACCACTGTAAGGGGGAATCTGGAGTGAACTGTTCTGTGGCCGGTGTGAGAGAAAAAAGTTGAGACTTACCCCAATTAATCTTGACGCCTGACAATCCTCAAAAAGTGAGAGCATTTAATTTAAACTATGCAGCCAGTGGCTCTACTGCCAAGGCAAAGAGTGAAGGCACTCCTGCAGGATGTCCCTGAAGATTACAAATGACCTTGAGTCTGCACCATTAATTCTGACCTTCGCCGTAGGTTTTGAATTGAGGAGGGCTATTCATGTCATAAAAGGAGGGAATCCCATCCGACGAAGTACAACAAATAATCCCATTTCAACTAATCAATAATCAAAAGACTTGGTGGTGTCCAGAAAAGCCACCACCGCAGCAATATCCAGATCAATACCTTGCAAGAGTGCAAATAGTGTCCGCAAATTATGTGATGTAGACTGTCTGGGAATGAATCATGACTGAGCTGGTCTGACCAGAAATTACATAAGGAGGGAAAGATGATTAGTTAGTATTTTTGTGAGAATCTTGATATCGCAGTTTATGAGTGATGGGGACCTGTAAGATTCACAATGGTCAGGGGATTTCCCGTGCTTAAGCAGAGCATGTGAGAAAGTGCCCTCCTTCTTGCATGGTATGCCCCCACGTTTTGCTCTATTGCTGATGTGCTTTGACTGAGTGTGCTCTGGGCTCCTGCCAATCAGGTACCCAGGGCCTGTGTTCCTTCCCTAAAACTGCGTTGAAGCCTAAACCCAACTGGCATCTCTGGCCACAGGTAAGCCCCTAGTAAATGGTACCACAGGTACCCAAGGCACTGTGACCAGAGAAGGCCCCTAAGGGCTGAAGCACTTATTGTGCCACCCTTAGGGGCCCTGTACCCTGACACACACACACTGCCTTTGCAGGCTGCGTGTCTTGGTGCAGAACAAAGTGAAGAGTCGACATGGCACACATCCATGTGTGCCATGCCGACAAACCGTTGCCCTGGCGTCCATCAGTCACCCCTCTAGCTGGGAGCCCTATGCCAGTGGTGTGGGTACAGGTGCATGAGCCCTGTACCCCTACTGTACCCAGGTCCATTCCTGGGCACTAAGTGCAGTGCTGCCATTAAGAGTTTATGGTGCTGGGAGTTTGTCATTACGAACTCCACAGCACCATAATGGCTGCACTGAAGACTGAGAAGTTTGGTATCAAACTTCTCAGCACAATAAACCGACACTGATGCCAGTGTGGGATTTAATGTAAAATGCACGACAGAGGGCATCTTAGAGATGCCCCCTGAAACCCGACCAACTCCCAGTGACCTGACTGAGTGGCTGCCGAGGCTGCCACCCCCAGACAAGTTTCTGGACCTCTGGGTCGAGAGCTTGCCGCTCTCGGGGGCCTGAAACAATACACGAGACGAGGTGCCAAGCCTCCTCCCCCAGGATGGGCAGGGTTCACGAAGGAGAAGCTTCAAAGGCATACCGCCTTTGTGAGCCTCTCCAGACCACTTGCTGTACTCAGCACCTGGTCCCCACTGGTTCTACCCTCCACTTTGGGCGGGAGACCCGGCGGAAAAAACAAAGTGAGGAAGAGAGGTGTGCCCACCTCTGCCAACTCCATCTCTAAGGTGGGGGAGGCGAGGTGAAGCACAACCTCGAGTCCCCGCCATCTTGAGGATGGGGGTGGGAGCCAGCCAACCAGGGACAGGCTCCTGCCCCTCTCCCACTGGAGAGTGGCAAAATAGGGGGTGTACCCACCCCAGGGAAGGGACCCATTGGTCCCTGACCTTTACCTACCTATAACGCCCCTAAATTTAGTATTTAGGGGTATCCTGAACCTTCCTTCCTCAGATCCAGCTACAAAAAGAAGGACGAGAAGCCGTGCAGAGCTAACAAGAGGACAACGCCCACTGACTTGGCCCCAGCCCTACAGGCCTGTCTCCCCTCGAACCTGCTCCTGCGAAACCCCAGCGTGTCCAGCAGCCAGCAACCGCAAAAACCACGGAGGACCTGCCTGCATTCACTTTCCAAGCTGTTTCTCCCATGAACACCGGATGTGTTTAAACTGCAGCTACTGGTGCCAGCATGAAACTGCGAATCCAGCACACTCTGCACCCGCCGAGCCCGGCCCGTGTTTGAGTGAACAAACACCACGAGGAAGTCCCCCTGGCAATCATGACCTGAGATCCGGCGACCCCTGACCTGCCTCAATCCTCCAGACGACGCCTGCAGCCTCAATCCATTGGAGCCTCCCTACTGCGACCAGAGCGGGTAAGAAAATCCGACGTCCAAAGGCATCCCTGCACCAGACGCCCCACGGCCTTGTGTGCACAACCCAGCGGTGCCTAACCATCCCTCTACTTCCCAACTTACCCCTCAAAGTGGTGGTCACTCCTGGAAGATCCTCGTCCCTGTGCCTGCAGTATTTCTTTGTCCCGGAGAATCTCCATTGAAATCAACAGGGCACCCAACCTCAAAACAGCACCATGCACCCGGCTGCACTAGCGCCGCCGAGGGTGCCCTTTGGTGCTAACTTGGTCCCCAACTTGCCCTGAGCTTAACCCTAGGAGCTTTGCTCCCGCAACCCTGCGGCCTGCTTGCCAGCCGCCACCAATCGGAGTCCCGCTATACCCCATAGGATAACACTGGGCCGTAACACTCTGCACCCGGTCGCCCCAGTGCCGCTGAGGGTGCAACAACAGTACATTACTGACCCTGGGAGACCCCTGAGTCTAACCCCAGAACCCTAACTCAAAAGACCGATTACTTACCTTGAAACCGATAACTCATTTTTTCTCATAGGATAACATTGACACTTTTTCTCCCAAAAAGTTTTGAAGTGTCGACTTTTGAAAACTACAAATATTCATTAAAAATCAGCCGAATAACCAAAATGCATTTTATCAACTGTTTTCAGTAAATGTCCCAGTGCTGAATCCAGGATTCAGCACTGAGTAAGAAAAAGTAACGATAACCTAACTTACCTGCTAAGTAAATTTCCTCCCATAGGATAACATTGGTGATTCTATGTGAAAAAGTTTCTAAGTATCAACTTTTGAAATGCAATAATATTCCTTAAAAATCGTACCTTTAACCAAAACGCATTTACTCACCTGTTTTCAGGAAATGTCCCAGGGCTGAATCTAGGATCCAGTCCTGTGTTAGCAAAAGTAATCTGAAAAGTAATTAACTGCTTTTTACTTAAAAAAAACATTCAATTGCATGTACTATACCTGCAATGTGTTGCAAACTGCTTTCTTAAAACTGTAAAAAACACCAGTACAAGTTACACTGCTATTTTGATTGTGTTCATACTGAAAAGTATTTTCAAGCTTGCCTACACCAGGCTCGCTTGGTTCTAGAAATAAAACAGTATATTTTTTTTAAACAAAACAATTTGCCTAGAGTTCAGTTCTTGAGTGTGTGAGACCATTTGCTGACTGTGTACATCAAATGCTTTACAGTGTCCTCTGATACTGCCTTACTGCTCAACCAAGCTACCACTTTAGAGAGTCAGGTTCTATCTAACTTTAGCCTCTGCCAAACCTCTGGAGACCCTTGGACTCTATACGCACTGTACCTCACTTTGGTGCAGTATATGTAGAACCAGTTTCTTACAGAGCGATAATAATGGCCTAACGCATAGAGGGTGGAAGGAGGCCTAACTCCTTTGCCCCCTGATATACAGACCTCATGACTGATAGTAACGTGCCAATATATGTTTTTATAAAACTCTGCAGGCAGTCTGTCTGGCCCAGGGGCCTTGACAGACTCCAGTTGCATTATGGCCTCCTTGATCTCAAAATCTACAAATTCTGCAGCCAAGAATTGATCTATGTGCATCATTTAGCTATCCCAGCGCTACATCTTCAAGATAAGCATCAATGTTTGTGTTCTTTGTTCTGCAAGATATATACAGTATGCTGTAGAATGTAGTAAATGTGTTCAATATATCCTATGTATCCGGAACCAGTGAGCCACCCACATCCCTTATCTCCAGGATCTCATTAGTAAAGGATGGTTTATGTGTCATGGTTGCCAAAGTATGACCTGGGCATTCACCTTCACCATACGCTCAAGCCAGCGCATATGTTCCACAATAAAGGCATTCGCTCTCCGACATCTCCTGATACTCAGACAGGGTGAGGCGGATTTATTTAGATAGCACAGAATCCTCAGAGTTACCCAACCGAGCTTCAGGTGACTTCAAGTGTCTCTACAGTTTGCTGAGCTGATCTCGCATTGATCACAATATCCCTTCACCCTTGGCCAGGCAGGCACCACGTATAGTGACTTTAAAAGTCTCCCATATTATGCCTATTGCTGGGACAGAGTCTTTGTTCCTATCGAAAAAAAATCAGTCATCACTTATCTTAGTTCCTCTCTGAAAGGAGCATCTAGTAGAAGGGTAGGGGATAACCTCCATTTCATTCTTGAGGGAGAAAGAGCAGGGGGCATAGTTCCATTAAGAAAAGGGAGTGGCCAGAGTATGTGCATGCTAGGTGAGTGACCTTGTGCATCCAGCTACCCAATCCCTTGGAAACCAGCCAATAGTCTAATCGTGACCAACTATTGTGTACCGCGGAATAGAAAGTACCTTCTTTAACAGAAGGGTGAAGTGTCCTCCATGCATATATTAGTTTGTGTTCTTCCATAAAGTCTCTAATATGCCAGACTGCAATATTAGGGTGTGTGAAATATCCAATACCTTGTTTTGTTAACATTAAAGCCTCCACCCCATAGGACGTGTGTGGAGTCAATGTCCGTAATCGGCTCCCAGAGCCTATCAAAGAAGGCAGAGTCATCACTATTAGGCCCATAACATTTAACAATGGTGACTGATAATGGGGCCAGCCGAACCCACATCAATGTGTATCGACCATGATCATCAATAAATGCCCAGTGGCGTGTACAGCACTTCTTTACAGATGAGGGTGATAGTTCCTCATGCGTAGGAGGAAAATGTAGAAAACTGCCAGTGGGATGCCCAAAGTGCAGAAAATGTTGTGTGGGCTGAGTCTTTTAGATGAGATTCCTGTAATAGGGTGATATGGACATTTTGCTTCTCTAAACAGGCAATTATTTGTCTATGTTTACTTGACATTCTAGGATAAGCAGTTGTACTTTATGGGTGTGGTATTAGGCTTATCATCGACAGTCCTAATCTTCTCAATGCGGATGGTAAGGTATGTATGGGACAAGCCATAGGTGGAGGAGCAAGTCAGTGGGATATGAGCAATGTGGCGTCACCAGTAGTAGATTATGTGCACATATTAATAGTTTCCCTGTGCCCCCTCCTCCCACACGGACAGCCCAATCCAGTCAGGTATATGCATTGCTCCCCAAAAAACCTTCACATAGTAACGGCATATCAGTGATGAATATGCCTCTTCACTCCGCATACCATAATCCTGCATGCTTTCACAACGCAGTCGTAACAACGACTGCATTGTGACAACGCATACCATTACCCCGCAAGTCGTTACAACCACTTGCAGATGGGGTCGCTGGATGTTGGAATAGTTAAATTTACTATTCCAACTCTAGTCTGTGGGACTGTAGGGAAGGTGTTGGATTTTAAATCCAACACCTTCTCCCCCCTCCGCAAGTCGTTGTAACGACCTTTGGGTAATGGTATGCATTGTCACAACGCGGTCATTGTTATGACCGCGTTGTGACACATGCGGGGTCACGGATGCGGGGTGAAGGTTGTTTACCATCGGTGATATCACCAGTGCATTAAGAGAGAAAGGTGAAAGAAACCAAGAAAACCAAGATGAAAGGTGGGGAGTGAGAGAGAGGAGGGGTAGAGTAGGGTGATACAGAGAGAACTCTAGACACCTAGTAAGTAACTAGATCAGGATGTTAAAGCGATGGGGGTTTTTTAAATGCTGGAAAACCATTTGCTTCTGTAGAGTGGGAATATATATTTGCTCTGCCTGAAAAAGTTGGAGACATTCATATGACTAATCCGGTTAGTATACAGCAACCCTACAGCTCATAAAACAGTTATTAATGGAACCACAATAATATCCATTAAGGTTGGCAGGGGCACTTGGCAGGAATGCCCCCTGTATCCCCTCTTATACACCCTAATGGTGGAACAACTTTTGTGTGTACTTAAACAGCAATAAAGAAACACGGGTCTACGATTTCCTGGCGCAGCTGATGATTTTGGGATCTGCAGAGATTCTATTAATATGTGAGAGACCCTAAACACCATAAAGTACCCATAGTGGCATACTATGCATTAACTGGGGCAAATCACTCATGTTTCCCCTCAATGCAGTACACACTGGAATTTCCACTAAGCTGGATGGAGGAGCATTCTAGATGGAATATGTTACTTACCCTGTAAACATCTGGTCATGGCAGGTAGTGATGTAGATTCACATGCTCTGCATACTTCCGCCATCTAGTGTTGGGTCCGGATGTGTGCAAGTTGTTTTTCTTTGAAGAAGTCTTTCAAGTCACGAGACAAAGTGACTCCTCCTCTTCGTGATAATGCGCATGGGCATAGACTCCATTGCTAGATTGTTTTCCTGCAGGAGGTGAGAATGGAGTGAGAGTAAGTGTCAGTAAAGAGATGTCCATGCAAATGAAATAGTGGAAAGGAACTACAATGGCCACAGGTGTCTGGAGAGGAGGGTGGGCGCTTGTGAATCTACAGCACTACAAGACACGAACAGATCCTTACAGGTGAGTAACATTCTGTTCGAGGCATGTGTGGCTGCAGATACACATGCTCCTCATAGACTGTAAAGCAGTCTCTCTCCAAAAGCTGTGGCTAGTCCATGGGGGGTGTTGCAGTTGTTTGAAAGAGTGCATACATTGGCTTGTTGGCGTGCTAAAATATACACACAATAATGTTTGGTGAAAGTTTGTGGTGCAGACCATGTAGCTGCCTTACAAATATCGGCTATTTAGATATTGCCCAGGAAGGCCATGAAGCATCTATTTTACGAGTAGAGTGTGCCCTAGGGGGTGTACGCAAAGTCCTTTTAGCTTTGGTATAATATGCCTGAATGCATTTAATTATCCATCTACAAATAGCTGTCTTAGAATACTGGCTTTCCTGTGTGAGGTCGAAAAAGCAACAAAGCTGTTTAGTTTAACAACATTCTTTCATTCTGTCAACATAATACATTAGAGCTCATTGGAAATCTTTTTTTAAAACTTTGTTTATTGATTTTTACACAGAGGTTTAATGCAAGAAAAGTACATGGATGCCAAAGGCAGCAAATCAAAGCATAATGAGAAACAACACCAGCACAATAGTAACAATATGTAGATGGACACAACCATAGCAATTACATTTGGGCCTCTAGGTGCCGCTGTACTTAGCCTGAAACAAAGTCAGCATAAAATTGTTTACATGACAAACCAACCCCGCATAACTCAAACGCAATGGCACAAGATACCAAGCCAGATATCAACATGATCTGAACAAGAGGCCTCTGCCAGCGACCCACCAAGATCAGGGTGAGGGCTACGGTCTGGAGTTACAATGGTAGGAGGCATATTAATGTGGATTTCCAGTCTCCACTGGGTGCTCCGAGAGATATCTTTAAAGTGGGTCCCAAATATCTCGAGGTCTAGACGAAATTGGGAGCAGCTCGGCATAAATGGTTGCCTGGTCCTGCCAGAGTATTAAATCGTTAATCCACTCCTTGAATTTGGGTGCACGACTGCGGCCCCAGCAGCAGGCCACCCATCGTCTGGCAAGAAGAAGAGTAAAGGATACAAACTTGCGGTGTGCCACTGGTATCTCCTCTGTGTGCCCCAGGTTTCCAAGGAGAGGGGAAGCTGGGAGTTGCAGTGAGGTCCTTAATTCCAGCGCATTGAGCACTTGCTGCCAGTATGTAGAAACGGTGTACAGCTCCACGCGAGATGCAAAAAATCAGCAGTCTCCGTCTTGCATCTGTCACATTGATCTGTGTCGCACAGTTTGTATTCGTGCAGTTTGACTGGGGTATAATAGATGCGGTGCAGGAATTTGTAGTGTGTAATAGCTGCTGGAAGATACTTGTTCGGTTTGCCTTCAGCAGTACAGCCACTGGTCGTCTGTGACTTCATGGCAGAGTTCAGCGGCCCACTTATTTCAGGATGTGCAAGGAGTGTAAGTTGCCTCTGTGTACAAGCTATGGTAGAGTGTGGACGCCAGATAGGATGGATTGTCAGTACGCAGTAGGTGGTATAAGGGTGAAACAGTAGGGGATTCTTAAGGCTTGGACGGTTTATACTCCTTGAAACCTTGCCTCAGGCGAATATAAAGAAAGAGATCCATGGGAGAAGGTGGCGTGACTTTAAATAACTGCTGCAAGGTGCGGAACTTGCCATTGAGATAGAGGTCACCCCGGCAATTAACATTATGTTTAGCTTTAGCCTTGATGAAGACACCTTCCTGTAGTACAGGCATCTTTGAGTGGTATGTGAGTGGGAGGAGCAGAGAATATAATATGGGATGTTGTAAGTGACAAGCAATGCGGTGCCACGCCAGTATTGTGCAATCAACAGATAACGGGCATGGCTTCCAAGGTGTGACTACAGTCATTATGGCCACGCTGAGTGGAATAGGGTCTGTCAACTAGTGCTCACTCGTGACATGAGGTGTATATCTGAGGGTGTGGAACCAATAATGGGCATAATGTGCCTGGGCACAAAGATAATATAGTTCTAAATTAGGCACATCAAACCCCCCCTGAGAATAGGGACGTGTGAGTGGATCCCACTGCAAGCCCGGTTGCTTGCCTCCCCATACTAATCTTATTAGCACCGTGCGGAGCTGAGAAAAGAACAGTCTGCCCGGATCATACAGTATATTTAAAAATAGGTATAAGAGCTTGGAGAGAACAACCATTTTGATGAGCGAGATCCGTCCTGCCATAGTAAGGGGGGAGGGCATTCCACCTTGTGATACTGCTAGTGATGTGATCTAGTGCGCGCCCATAATTGACTCATTAATTCCTTGCGATCTACGGGGACATGTATCCCCAAATATTTCACCTATGGGGCAAACCACTCTACAGAGAAATCAGTAGGAAATTGCCCCGCGGCTGTTGTGAGCGGAAATTTTTGTGATTTGGACCAATTGATATTGATTCCAGAGAGACCTCAGAATCAAAAATTCACGGAGGATCGGATTGAGATTCTGCTAGGGTTTTTTTTTTTATATACAGGGTAATATCATCTGCATAAAGTGAAATAAGGATCAGGCGGAGATAACAGCGAAGGGCCTTTTCCTGGTGATGCTGTTTAATTTTTGCCGCTAGGAGTTCTATGGCAAGGGCAAACAGGAGGGGAGAAAGTGGACAGCCCTGCTAAGTGCCATGAGTGAGGCGGAAGGAAGGGGAAACATGGTCATTATTTAAAATCTTCGCCTTGGGAGAGGCATAAAGCAGCAGAATCCATGCTAAGAAACTTATGGGGAGCCTCATGCATTGAAGGATAGTAAAAAGATAGTCCCATTCCACCAAATCAAAGGCCTTTGTGGCGTCTAAAAAAACGGCCACTAGTGCCAACTTAGGGTCCACAGTCTGCAGGACGGAGAAAAGAGTACGGAGGTTATGGGAGGTCATTCTACCGGGGATAAATCCCGCCTGGTCAGGCAGTACCAGCTTATCCATCAATAAACTGAGGCGATTGGCTAGAAGCTTCGCAAGGATTATCCCATCCGTATTGATGAGGGATAGGCGTCTATAGGAGTCACAGCGGTCGGCTGGTTTGCCAGGCTTTAGGAGGGAAACAATAAGCGCCTCTCGCATTGAACCAGGGAGAATCTGGGCTTGATGTGCTTCCATAAATACCTCCCGCAACACCGGGATCAATTGTTCAAGATAAGGCTTATAAAAATCAATGGGGAGGCCATCAGAGCCTAGGGGCCTTGCCCGATTTCATCTGCATGATGGCTGTTCTGAACTAGTTGTCTTCAAACGGGGCCACCAAGAATTCCCTTTATCGCCTAACCACACTAAGGAGATAGTTTCAAGAAAGGGAGCAAAGTCTGGGGGTTCGGCCCATCGGGAGCTGTAAAGGTTAGTGTGAAATTCTGTGAAGGTATGTAATATTGCAAGATTGTCTCTATGGCCTGTCCCCGAGTGATCCTCCAAGCATCCAGAATATAGTTGGAGAAGCGGGGTAGTCGGATCTCCGTTGCCAGCGCCCTGCCGGGCCGTTCCCCCTCCCCATATCTGCAAGCAGTGAAGTATTTGCCACGAAAGCGGACCTCTCGCACAGCTGTGTGTGTATAATCAGTGAGCTTATCTCTAAGTGTGACTTTCTGAGCCCCTATGCGATCCCGCCACATATCTGTTTCCAGTTGCTTTAGTTCCCCTTCGAGGCAACGTAATCTGCAATGGATATCTCTGAGGACTCCAAAGCATTTTGCTATCCAAAAACCACGCACAGTTACTTTAAAAGCTTTCCAAAGGGTGCTCATGTGAGTGACGGAGCCTTTATTTCGAATGAAGAAGTCGGATATCTCCTCCCCAAGTTTTGCCTTGAAGGCAGTGTCCAATAGTGCTTTTGGCACTAACCGCCAGCTACGTGGGGGACGCTATTGTCATACTCACTGGGGCGTGGTCTGAATGAGTTCTGGCCATGTGTTCCACCCAAGGAGCCACCCCTCAGGATACTATCCAATAATCAAGTCTTGACCAGGAGGCATGTGCTGTAGTGCAGTATATGCCTTGTCTCGCATCTGGGTGTACATGTTGTCAGGCATCTATCAGCCCATGCTCAGAAAGCAAACAGGCAATCGTTTCATGTGTTTTTGTGTAGTGATGAAGGAGAGGATTGGACCCGTCAGCAGCAGGGCAAAGAGCAGTATTAAAATCTACACCCCCAAATGACGTGCGCAGATCCCACTTTAAGAATGTTTCCCCATAGAGTAGTACAATAGTCCTGATCATCAGTATTGGGCCCGTAACAGACAAGTGTAACTGACTGTGTGCCCAGTGTGCCCCCAGAGCATGCAACTCCTACCAGAAGGGTCACCGAAAGTGCCCCCCAGAACAAAAGGTGTCTTCTTTTAGACTAAAATTAGAGTACCGCAGGAGTAGGTAGAATAAGAAGAAAATATCCGCTCCGCAGCCCATCGACTACCAAACTGAGGAGGGAAATGTAAGTCGACATGTGTCTCTTGAAGCAAAGCGATATGTATCTGATACCCATCTAGATATGGGAGAATTTTCCTACATTTAGGGGGGGTCACAAGGGCCTCTGATATTCCAGGTAAGTAATTTTAAACGAAGCAGCTCAGGAGGGGTAATCGTCATTCTGGGAAGAAGGAGTGATCGCTTATAGCATCATGATGGTGTGTGCTATAGGTGTCTACATCCATGTACGCTGGCATAATTATCTGTTTATTCATAACCAACGGAACAGAAAGGAACAACAATGATCCCCATCCCACCCGACCCACAACAGTACCCCCAATCATGCCGGTAAGATATCGCCCATCCCACTTCCCAGGAACTTGTGACATTATAGTCCAGGTCGAACTAGTCCAACAAACACAGAAGTCCAATAGATTAGGGGGGGGATCTCCCATAGAGGGGGGTCACCGATGGGTCACGGAATCCTCCGGTCTCTCATGAGCTGCTAGGCAGCTACCTACTGGAGTGGGGATGTAATTAGAGAGAACAGGAGGGTACTCGGCATATTTCAGGACTAACACTCTAACCAGATATGAAAGCCATTTATCCAACATGTTGAGTTCGCAAAGAGAAAACTGCACTTATCTGCCCAATAGGCGCTGGAGCTGTTCAGGATCTTCGGAGATGTGTTAGATGATTGGAGTCCCCGGAGGCATCCCCAATAGCGCCACAGAGTCCGAGTTGCTAGTTACAACTATCATGGCAGAGGATGTGAGATCCAGAAGAGATACAGCAGGACACAGTGACCTTCCAGGGATCATTCCTCAGCGGGAGATGAAGCTCTGGATTTGCGGGTGTCAGAGGTGTTTCTCTGCGATCTTCGGTTGACGGAATTAAGGAAGTACTCTGCTTGCTGTGGATTGGAGCAAATGGTGTGCTTGACCCGGTAGGATATCCACAGGCGTGCCGGGTACAATAGGGCATATTCTATCTACCCTTTTCGAAGTTTCTACTTGACAACCAGAAATGTGTGCCTCGCTTCCTGTACAGCCACAGTGAAGTCTGAAAAGATTGTGTACTCTAATCCCTCGTGCCGCAGCGATCTGTTCTCTTGGGCCAGTCGAAGCGCAGCGATACGATCCCTGTAATTAAGGAGGTGAGCCACAATGGGTCAGGGCGCACCACCCGGTGGGGGGCGAGGGCCCAAGGAGCTATGCGCCCGTTCCACAACAAGCTGCAAAGAGAAGGCTCCATCACTGCATGATCCCTTCAGAAGACGTTTCACATAGTCCTCCATGAGGCCTGTATTTGTACTTTCTGCAATGCCCATGATCCATACGTTGTTACGGCAGCTGCAAACCGCCAAATCCTCGTTCTTCACAGCAATAACTTTGAGCAACCTATCCGTCTGCGACACTTGAAGCTGTAATTGTGAGGTGGTGTCTTCGGTATCTGATATGTGACATTCCACTTTTTTGATTTGTTCGTCATGTTTGTCTACATTCTGAATTAAGAAGTCTAAACGACTGTTCATAGTGTCCATTTTCCCAGATAGGTCGGTGAGGCTGTGCTGCATAGCGAGGAGTAATGGTTTGACCTCCACCTCAAGCGAGGGAGATTGTATCTGCGCCAGTTCACCGCTGGATTGGACAGGTTCCTCTGGGTTGGATCGTGTGACCACCTTCTTGGCATCAAAAACCAGCTTGGGCTGGCGACCGTCTGTCTTGCCCTTTCTATCAGACTCCGCAATCTCGGCCGTCAAGGGTCCAACACCACTGTCTCTGCAGAGTATGGAGGAGCAAATGAAGGCCGCCGAAGTAAAGTACATTTGTGTACATCTAAGGAGTCTTCAGTGGATTGAAGGAGAGTTCCTTAGAAGAGAATTCCAGGCACACAGTGGACTCCAGCCCGCCGCACGACCACCTACCCGAGGCCCAGGCTTAGGAGCAATTGCAGTGGTGGGATCTGGCTGGCTTTGCAGATAGTGGCTCAGAAATACGCAGGCATAGAAGCGATTTTTCAGACAGCAGTGTGGCACGATAAAGCAAATCCCCCACAAGGAGGAAACTGTGCACTCCAAACCGTGTCCACAACACTGTAGGGCGTAGGACTGCAATCGCCTCTCCGCAGGAAGGCATCAATTGAGGCTATCAGTGAGGCCGCAAAGGGAATTCGCTCTCAAATGGCCAGCAGCAGAGGGAGCCTACCCCCCAGCCGTGGCGTCAGAAGGTCTTAATCATGGTGCAGGCTTGGAGGTTAATGCCGCATACAGGAGAGCTGTAGTAATTTGTAATTTATTTTCATCTGTAAAGCGTGAACTGCCGCTCCGAAAGGAGCATCCTGGCGCTAGGGAGAATGAGTAGATGAGGAAGATGACGTGTTAGATTGCTGCTAGTACCACTGCATCTGTTGCATTAAAAATCCACGTTTTCAGTGACTTTCTGAAATGCGTTTCAGAATTATGTAATCGAAGTGTATAGGGGAGGGCGTTCCAGGCCTTGGATGCTAGGAAGCTGAGTGATTTGCCACCCCTGGTCTTGTAATTAATTTTTGGTATATTAATTACGTTTTTACCAGCCGATCTTAAAACTCTATTTGGCTGGTAGAGTGTGAATTTTTTCGAAAGATATTTAGGGCCGATATTATTTAGTGCTCTGAAGGCGATTAAAAGAATTTAAAAAAGAATCCTTTTGTGGAAGGGGAGCCAATGCAGTGTTCTAAGGGCCGCCGAGGCAGAGGATTTGCGGGGGAGTTTTAAAACAAGTCGTGCTGCAGCATGTTGGAGACACTGCAGTTTTTTTTAGCGTTTGTTTCTTTATTCCAGCCATCAGGCTGTTACAATAGTCGAGTTTTGAGAGTATCAGGGCCACCGTCAACGATTTCCTATAATTTGTTGGGAGGAAGTCAAAAAATGTCTTTAGAGATTTTATGACGCTGAAGCAGCTTCCTGCTAGGCTCCTTGCATGATGGTCAAAGGCAAGTGATGAGTCAAAATAAACTCAGAGATTTCTTGCAACCTCTACTGTATCCAGGGTAGGGATAGTTCCCTCTTGCCACCAGTCGCTGGGGATAATTTAGTGTTTTTGCCGATTGGTAATATTTCGGTTTTGCTCAAATTACATTTAAAGTGGTTATCTTTCATCCATTGAAAGACAATGGACAGGCAGACACGGAAATTCTGTTCTGCTTCTGTAGAGTTTTTTCCAGGCTTACAATCAATTGGGTGTCATCGGCATAAGATGTAACCTCGATGCCGTATGACTCAATGAGTGAAATAAGAGGGGCCATATAAATATTAAAAAGCAAAGGGCTTAGAGTTGAGCCCTGAGGTACTCCAGTAGTGATTTTCTTGTCCATGGAGTTAAAAGAAACAAGTGATATCGTTTGGGTGCGGTCGGAGAGAAAGGACTTGATCCAATTGAGGGCAGTGTCTGTTATCCCACTCTCTCTCACCTTTCTATGAGGATATTATGAGAAATGGTGTCAAGCGCCGCCGAGAGATCGAGTAGAATCAAGACGGCGTTTTTTCCCTTATCTTGTGTAGTTTTAATAGAATCTGTGAGTTCTATTAATGTTGTTTCTGTGGAGTGCTTTGGTCGAAAACCAGATTGTTGGTGGTGAAGGACATTATGTGTTTCCACATAATTTGTTAGGTCTAAATCCACCATTCGTTCTGTTATTTTTCCTAACACTGGTAACAGATTAGAAATTTCAGTGGGGTCTTGATTTAGTTTTTTCATTAAAGGTTTCACTGAGGCTCTTTTTCATTCCTGAGGAACTGTGCCTGAACTAAGGGAAGCATTGACTATATTATTAACAATGGGGTTCACAATATCCACAATTTGGTGTAGGATAAGAGGAGGACAGGCATCTGAGGGGGATCCTGATTTGCATGACAAGATAGCCTCACGTGTCTGTGCAAGGGTAGCCTGTTTAAAGGTACTAAGAGAATTACCAAGGGTAGCTGTGGAAGCATCTCTTATGTTATTCCTGACCAAGGAGTCATCCGATGAGAAGTCCTTCTGTATGAGTTTTATTTTGTCCTCAAAATAATCTGCTATATGATCACAGAGAATTTGGGAGGGGAAAATCTCTGTTTGCAGAGCTTTAGGGTGAGTAAAAGATTTTACTATAGAAATTGTCTTGTGGCTTTGTTGGGCATCAATAATTTTTTTTTTAAAGTAATCCTTCTTAGTGGTTTTTATGTGAGAATGATATGAATTCCTAAGCTTTATTTAAAGTAATTTAGCGTTCGGGTCATATTCTTTCCTCCATTTTCAACGCCGTTTTTACATAGGAGACGGGATTCTGAAAGGGCCGGCGTGTACCAAGGGGCACTTATCTTTTTTGGATTAAACCTCTTATCTTTCTTTGTCAGTTCAGTAGGGGCAAGAGCGCTAGTTACTGATTGCATCCACGTGTGAAAGGTTTGAGAGTCTTGTGACACCTCTCCGGTAAGAGTTGGGAGCTGAGAGTGGCTAATTGGCTGAGATGGGTGTTTTTAGCAATTTGTGGCCAGTTAAGTCTGGGTGTCAAGTGTAGGCTCAGCTTTCCAGTCTTGGTAGGGGGAGGGGAATGTATGTTAAAAGGAATGAAGAAATGATCGGTCCAAATTTGAGGAATGGGCTTCAGAGTTTCCAAATGAGAAAAATTGGAACAGACCCCATCCAGGGTATGTCCAGCTTGGTGAGTTGCAGTACCTATTGTTTGGGTCAGGCCAAACATCTCTATGGTTTGGAGGAAGTTATTCACGTGAGATTCTTCCATGGATTCTAAGTGCAAGTTAAAATCGCCTAGGAGCGTGAAGTGAGCATATCTAAGCAGGTACTGTACTAGAGATTCTCCTAGGGATTCTAAAAACTTCATTGGGCAACCTGGTGGGTGGTAGATTAGGCCTCCTGTAAAGGTATGGAGGCATTTAAGGAGATGCAAAATTCTATATTTTGGGCCCCTTTAAGTTGTTCAAGATTAAAAGTGGAGCAGTGTAAAGAGTCTCTAACTATTATTGCGACCCCTCCTCCTCTTCCCTCTTTCCTGTCGACTCGGTGTATGACATAATTGTGGGGTACCGCGACTGCAAGATCTGGGTTACTCCATTCTTTGAGCCATGTCTCGGTTACGAGCAGGAAATCTAGGTTATGATCTAGGATTAGCTCTTTAATATCCTGGTTATGGCTGCCCATGGAACGGGCATTTAAAAGCTCTCCTTTAAAACTTACTTGTGCCTTGGATATTTGATCCAGAGTTTCGGGCTTGTGTTGGGGCATGGTCCAAGAGCAAAGTCTGCATGAGACAGGCCCCCATATGTGATCTGTGGGGATTCTACAACTACAGTGAGGATGTACATTAAGTTATTTAAGAGTATTAGCCTGGTAAACAATACTAGGGTGGTTTTGGGTAGCGTGGCCTGCGCCTGCCGCGGTCTTGGCGCGGACGGGCGCAGACAGGCTTTCCTTTGGCACGCACGCGTCCGCTGCGCGACCGGCCCAGCGTGTGGTTTAAATAGCTGGCTGGACGCGGGAACCAGGTGTGTGTGGGGCCCGGATGTCAGGCAGTGTCTGACAACAGGAAGTCAGGCCAATGTCAATATCTGTGCAACGCGCAAGATTAAAACTGCCAAGTCAGCAAGGGAAGGGCGAGTCAATAAGTTGTGTAGGCCCCACGTGTATTAGGCTGCCTTGTAGTTTGTGCCAGTATTGCCTGACAGCATAAAGAAGTCACCATAGTGGAGCCGACACCCCGCCAGCAGTCAATCATGCGCGATGAAATGGAAGATGGGGGCTGCTTATAGTGCTGCGGCTGGGCAGTATTGAAGAGTATCTCCCCCACTCACCGTCCCGCACCGTAACAGCAGAGATGAAAGTAATAGTGGAGGCTTGCCAGTGCAGGAAGTATCAGGTGGTCAGCAGGGCTCCGGAGGATGTCCAGAGATGCAGGAGTGCAGTCAGCAGCTGGGATTACCAACTCCGCCTTGTCCGTCCGAAGGATTGTACCGGTGGTGCAGATGATGGCAGGAAGGCAGCCCGCCTCAGTATTTGCAGAGTGCAGGCATGAGCCGGGAGGAAGCAGCAAGGAGATGGCTGCGGCCAGGCCTACAGACACATGGAATCCCCGGGCTTGCGGAGGGGAGGGGTCCGCACAGGTCCACAGGCAGAGCAGCTCCCGCGCCTCGCTCCCAACTAGACCCGCTCCAGAGAGCTCAGTTCAGGGTCGCAGTGCGGTGATTTTCACACCGGAGTGAGCACAGCTCCGGAAGGAAAAGCGGCAACGCATTTTTAGCAAAGTATATATATATATATATATATATATATATATATATATATTACCTACTGGCGGTCGCCAGTAGGTAGTTATAGTTAGGATTGATTTCCATAGGGAAATCGCAACATTCTATTGGGAATAACTTTGGCGCCGGTTGAGGAATCTGCCTGAATTTTTCAGCAACTTTGCCTCGCGGCGCTCCGCTCCTTCTCTGAAAGTTTGGGGGGGATTCGTCAAGCGGGGGCCGAGATAAAAGGGGGGTCCCAAAACGTGTTTTCCCCATGTTAATTTCCATAGGGCGGTCGGTTGCACTTTTAGCTCGAGCGGCTGAATGGATTTTCACCAAACTTGGCAAAATTGTAGGGACTGGTAGCCCGATGTGCCTTTGCTATGTCTCAAGATATGTGCTCCAGAGGATTTTGAGTAATTTAGGTTAAAAGAAAAATTATATATCTATGGCAGCGCCCCGGTACGCGCACCAGGGAGCGCTCCGGGCGCGCCACGCGACTTGCGCACGGAAAGCTGATTGGCTCTCGGATGTCTGTAAACATTCGAAACAGTCCGCAGCGGCCGCCATCTTGTGTCTCGGTAGGATCGGGACACAAGAGGTGGCAAAAAACAAAAAGGGGAAATGACCAAAAGGGGGCAGTGTACACCCCCCCCCCCCCCCCCCCCCCCGACCCCCTAGGTTTGATGTGGGGGCCATAAAAGGGTCCCGCGGGACAAAACATTTTTTAAATTTTTTTTCGATTTTCGCGGGGGAAGCGCCCGGTACACGCACCAGGGAGCGTACCATGGGGGAAAAAGAATGACAGAGGTTTTAAAAAATGTAGTATTTTTTTATAAATTAGAGGTAGTTCTAAAAAGATGATTAAATCAACTGGGAGGGTTGAGGAAACTGTGTACCCTTTTATTTCCCCATGGTAAGAGTAGTAATTTATCAAAAGAAAAAGGGACACTTGTAACACTTCAAAACCGTTGGTTTCGGAAAAAGTGATTGGAAACCCTCAAAGAAAACAATGTTAATTCGGGGAGTGCGGTATATGTGTTTCATCCGCCCCACATTGAAGTCATGGCAGTTATCATTGGGTATTCCAAAGGGTGGTAGGTGCCGACCTCAACCAGAGGTACCTCCAGTCTCAAAGTGCAGTGTCAGAGATAGAGGATTTGTTCCCACAAAAAAGTGTGTAAAACAAACTTTGCAAAAAAGGAAAAAATCTTTAAAAATTGAGGAAAAAACACCCAAAAAGTTTAATGGTGGTGAGCTCCCTCAAATTAAAATATATTCATACTTGAAAAAGATCGAGTTACTGGATCTATTGGTATTAAAAAATTGTCGACATGTTTCAGCTCCTATGGCCCTAGGGGTCTATGAAGCTTTCGTCAGGACTAACAAACAAATACTAATACTCACACGATTTGTGCGGTATGCTGCAATTGGTCAGTCTTTACCAATCGTGATACTAAGATCAGCGTTTTCTGAAAGAAAGTGGTAAATAGACACACAACAAATCATATTTATCAATACAGTATGTTTGTGCTGCAGGGAAAATTGTCTGCATGTTCATATCTTTGTGGGACAATAATTGATTCAATAACATTTTTATTTCCAATTCTTAATTGCTAAGCTTTTGCGCTTGTGAGTTGGACTAATAGAGTAAAAGCAAGTGACATTTAGGAACATTAGCAGTAGCACATTGCAGGGTTTATGGGAGGCATTACCTGCTTTTTCATGATAAGGAATATTATTATTCTCGTTTTCTTTAATGACTCGCTATACCACTTAAAATTGCGAGAAATGGTCTCATAGGCAAAGGTGCGTGTATTTAGGAGAATGACAGTTGTTTGAAATTTACCCCCAGACGCTAGGTTGATAATTCGCTCTAAGCGTGTGGCGTGGGCAAGCAATGTTTCATGCACAATGAGTACCTGCAGCTAGCCTGCATCCCACTCTGAAAGTAAACAATGGCCGCTATGTAAGAATCGCGCCTCATGTTTGGGCTGAAAAACGAGGCACTCGCGTTAGTATGCCAAAATATATTCTATGTAACGCGCAGTATTAGAGCTACGATATGCTTGGAACGAGAAGAAAAATAGAAGAAAAACTGGTCCTACCTGTTTAGTATGGACGCTTCTCCTCAGCGGGGTTACAGCTTAAATAAGCGCAGTGCTGGAGGAGAGGGAGACCCGATTAGAAAGTGGCTCGCGCCCCTTACCCGTAACAGTTCATAAGCTGGAGACTCCATTACCCGCAGCAAGGCTTTTCCTTCGGCTTGTGCTGGCTCTGCCCCCGGATGTCAGAGGGACGGCAGAGGCTTCGTATATTTAAAGGCGTAAGCCTCATTTAGTGGTCCAATTATTTAAAAGGACATGGGAAATTATTTCTTACTGTGTGTTCTTTCGGGAAAGTGTTATTTTAGCAGGAAGTAGGTTCCGAGCCACTGGTTAATGACATATTGAGGTGTTGATAATGAAAAATTAATAAATAATTAAAGAAATTCAATGAAAATTCGGGGTAATGCCACCAAAGCACCAGAAAAAGAATTCGTTGGTGTTTTATATATATATATATTTTTTTTTTTTGCGCACAGTTTGATGGTGTTCTATTCTTTCATTTTTTAGCAAACTGGTGCCATGGAACGGAATCGTTGAGGCCATTCTCATGGGTGGCAAGTCGGTCCACCCACCTTTGTTCCTTCTCATGTAGTGTTTTTTCCGGGTTGCGTGACTTGTCCGAGAGCATTTCGATCACTGTCCATCGCAATTCATCGCAAGTGTGATTCTGTTCTATGAAGTGTGAACAAAGCTTCGTTGTATTCTTTTTTAGTCTGATGTTACTCCTGTGCTCCCCAATTCTGGTTTTCACTTTTCGGCAGGTCATCCCTATATATTTCTTGTTACAGGGGCAGGCAATCATGTAGACAACATGGGACGAGTTGCAGTTTGTAAATTGCCTCTGTGTCCAGACCAATGTTTCCAATAGTAGCAATGTTTTCGTGGCTGTTGTTGTTTTGCACGAGACACATGTACCGCAAGGATAGTGCCCTGTGAGTGGTGTCATCCTCGCATCTCTCATTATAGGTATGCTTGGTTTTTTGATCGGCCGGGTATGTACTAGGACATCCTTTAAATTCTTGGTTCTCCTGTTAGCAAATCTGGGTTTTGGCCAGTCAAATCTGCCAGTGTTTAGAATATGCCAATTCTTTCTCACCATTTTTTGTACCTCATAGGTGGCTGGGCCGAAAGTGGTGACACAAGTAGTAAGGTCTGGAATTGGTTCTTTCTGATGGATTTGCAATAAACAGTCTCTGGGCTGATTGTTGGCTCTTTTCTTACACCTCTGGATAGTTTTTGCACTGTAATTTCTGTCCTTCAGTTTTGTACTGAGTTCTCGTGCTTGAATTCTATAATCTTCATTTTTTGAGCAGTTCCTCTTGATCCTCAAAAATTGACTATACGGGAGATTGTCCCTCAGCGGTTTCGGGTGGAAACTGTTGTATGAAAGTAAGCTATTCTTGGCTGTTGGCTTAGTGAAGGTCTTGGTATGCAAGGTGTTGTTTTCCGTGAATATTGTGAGATCCAGAAAATCCAGTTGGCTGTTATTGGACGTATGTGTAAATTTGAGCCAGGGGTCTAGTTCATTGAGCCAGACTGTGAATTGCTCAAGATCTTGTTCTATGCTCCAAATCAACAGGATATCGTTAATATATCTCTTCCAGTATAAAATACTGGAAGAGAAAGGATTTGATTCGTGTAGGACGAATTTGCTCTCAAACTGGCTCACATACAGCCCTGCTACCGAAGGAGCAAAGACGATATCCTGTTGATTTGGAGCATAGAACAAGATCTTGAGCAATTCACAGTCTGGCTCAATGAACTAGACCCCTGGCTCAAATTTACACATACGTCCAATAACAGCCAACTGGATTTTCTGGATCTCACAATATTCACGGAAACAACACCTTGCATACCAAGACCTTCACTAAGCCAACAGCCAAGAATAGCTTACTTTCATACAACAGTTTCCACCCGAAACCGCTGAGGGACAATCTCCCGTATAGTCAATTTTTGAGGATCAAGAGGAACTGCTCAAAAAATGAAGATTATAGAATTCAAGCACGAGAACTCAATACAAAACTGAAGGACAGAAATTACAGTGAAAAAACTATCCAGAGGTGTAAGAAAAGAGCCAACAATCAGCCCAGAGACTGTTTATTGCAAATCCATCAGAAAGAACCAATTCCAGACCTTACTACTTGTGTCACCACTTTCGGCCCAGCCACCTATGAGGTACAAAAAATGGTGAGAAAGAATTGGCATATTCTAAACACTGGCAGATTTGACTGGCCAAAACCCAGATTTGCTAACAGGAGAACCAAGAATTTAAAGGATGTCCTAGTACATACCCGGCCGATCAAAAAACCAAGCATACCTATAATGAGAGATGCGAGGATGACACCACTCACAGGGCACTATCCTTGCGGTACATGTGTCTCGTGCAAAACAACAACAGCCACGAAAACATTGCTACTATTGGAAACATTGGTCTGGACACAGAGGCAATTTACAAACTGCAACTCGTCCCATGTTGTCTACATGATTGCCTGCCCCTGTAACAAAAAATATATAGGGATGACCTGCCGAAAAGTGAAAACCAGAATTGGGGAGCACAGGAGTAACATCCGACTAAAAAAGAATACAACGAAGCTTTGTTCACACTTCATAGAACAGAATCACACTTGCGATGAATTGCGATGGACAGTGATCGAAATGCTCTCGGACAAGTCACGCAACCCGGAAAAAACACTACATGAGAAGGAACAAAGGTGGGTGGACCGACTTGCCACCCATGAGAATGGCCTCAACGATTCCGTTCCATGGCACCAGTTTGCTAAAAAATGAAAGAATAGAACACCATCAAACTGTGCGCAAAAAAAAAAAAATATATATATATATAAAACACCAACGAATTCTTTTTCTGGTGCTTTGGTGGCATTACCCCGAATATTCATTGAATTTCTTTAATTATTTATTAATTTTTCATTATCAACACCTCAATATGTCATTAACCAGTGGCTCGGAACCTACTTCCTGCTAAAATAACACTTTCCCGAAAGAACACACAGTAAGAAATAATTTCCCATGTCCTTTTAAATAATTGGACCACTAAATGAGGCTTACGCCTTTAAATATACGAAGCCTCTGCCGTCCCTCTGACATCCGGGGGCAGAGCCAGCACAAGCCGAAGGAAAAGCCTCGCTGCGGGTAATGGAGTCTCCAGCTTATGAACTGTTACGGGTAAGGGGCGCGAGCCACTTTCTAATCGGGTCTCCCTCTCCTCCAGCACTGCGCTTATTTAAGCTGTAACCCCGCTGAGGAGAAGCGTCCATACTAAACAGGTAGGACCAGTTTTTCTTCTATTTTTCTTCTCGTTCCAAGCATATCGTAGCTCTAATACTGCGCGTTACATAGAATATATTTTGGCATACTAACGCGAGTGCCTCGTTTTTCAGCCCAAACATGAGGCGCGATTCTTACATAGCGGCCATTGTTTACTTTCAGAGTGGGATGCAGGCTAGCTGCAGGTACTCATTGCGCATGAAACATTGCTTGCCCACGCCACACGCTTAGAGCGAATTATCAACCTAGCGTCTGGGGGTAAATTTCAAACAACTGTCATTCTCCTAAATACACGCACCTTTGCCTATGAGACCATTTCTCGCAATTTTAAGTGGTATAGCGAGTCATTAAAGAAAACGAGAATAATAATATTCCTTATCATGAAAAAGCAGGTAATGCCTCCCATAAACCCTGCAATGTGCTACTGCTAATGTTCCTAAATGTCACTTGCTTTTACTCTATTAGTCCAACTCACAAGCGCAAAAGCTTAGCAATTAAGAATTGGAAATAAAAATGTTATTGAATCAATTATTGTCCCACAAAGATATGAACATGCAGACAATTTTCCCTGCAGCACAAACATACTGTATTGATAAATATGATTTGTTGTGTGTCTATTTACCACTTTTTCAGAAAACGCTGATCTTAGTATCACGATTGGTAAAGACTGACCAATTGCAGCATACCGCACAAATCGTGTGAGTATTAGTATTTGTTTGTTAGTCCTGACGAAAGCTTCATAGACCCCTAGGGCCATAGGAGCTGAAACATGTCGACAATTTTTTAATACCAATAGATCCAGTAACTCTATCTTTTTCAAGTATGAATATATTTTAATTTGAGGGAGCTCACCACCATTAAACTTTTTGGGTGTTTTTTCCTCAATTTTTAAAGATTTTTTCCTTTTTTGCAAAGTTTGTTTTACACACTTTTTTGTGGGAACAAATCCTCTATCTCTGACACTGCACTTTGAGACTGGAGGTACCTCTGGTTGAGGTCGGCACCTACCACCCTTTGGAATACCCAATGATAACTGCCATGACTTCAATGTGGGGCGGATGAAACACATATACCGCACTCCCCGAATTAACATTGTTTTCTTTGAGGGTTTCCAATCACTTTTTCCAAAACCAACGGTTTCGTAGTTCTAAAAAGAACTGTTTTTTTATTTTTGTTGTTTTATTTTTTTATTGTTTTTTTGAACATTTATTATTTTTTTGGCTTTTCTGAACAATTTTATATTTTTTTTAGTTTTTCTGGGGTCAAACAAAACACAGGGAATTGCAAACAGCTCAACTGGAGCAAAAAAAAATAGAAAAAAATTAAAGTTGCTTGCTGCAGTGATGGTTGTCTGCAGCTTGATTGAGTAAAGTGATGCTTTGCTCACCATATGAAATTGTTTTGTTGCAATATATGCAAACAAATTTAAATTTTGCAAACTTGATTTGTACATTAGGGACCATCTCCCTAGCCTCTTCATCCGATGGAGTGGGTTGATTGGAGGCGCTTAAAGAAAGATGGGGAGGGTTCCTGGTCAGTTCCCTGACCTCTGCTGCCGAATAATTGATCGGGTGCTTCCTCTGCATATGTCGGATCATAGTGTGGTTCCCAAAAGAGTACTTCTTCTTTGGGTTCCCTCTTGACAGTTCTGCGCCACAGATGAGGCAAGTCAACTTAGCTGCATTCACTTTTTTTGCACCCCTTGGCATCTTGTAAAACTGCCAAATAAAATGTTCCTTGGGTCTGTATGGGGGATTGTCCTCACGCAGAAAGTGCCTCTCCTCCTCCTCCTCTTCGTCCTCCTCTTCTTCTTGACCACCAATGTACTCTTGTGGTGGTCCTTGTGGTGGTGGTGGAGGTGGTGGTGGTGCAGATGCACCTGCAGCTGCTACTAGTGAAGCCATTTCTCACAGAATGAATGCAGGTCTTCTTCACTCAAACAACAAAGTGAGAATAAGGAAAAAGGAGGGGTCTTTCATCATTTGGAAAACAAAACTCTTGTGAACCAATCAAAAGTGTTATTTTGAGGTCACATGACCCGACGCGCTTATGCTACGCGCCCCGGGGCGCGCCCGAGGGCGCGTCGCGTAAGCGCGTCAGGACGTTGCGCGATCCTATGCTTCCGGGTGCGCTTACGCAGTGCGTCATATGATGCATCACGCGTTTACGCGAAACGTCACAATGTTGTTTTCGTTCGCGAGAATAGCGCTAACTGAATTGGTTGTAAGTGGTATGGCTATCTCCATTTTTTTGTAAATTTTAGTTTCTATTTTTGAATATTTGTTTCAAGGGTTACATTACAGTGAAAGGAGGTCTGTCACTCTGTCACAAGGATGGTGTCATCAGTGATGTCATGAGTGATGTCACTGACCATGTCATGAGTGATGTAATATGTGACGTCATCAGCAGTGCATTGCACGCGCAAGTTATAGTGAGTACAACAAACTATAACGTGGGAATTTCAATGGTTTTATGCGAGTAAAATTTCCAGCTAACTATAACTGGTGTAAAACCTATGGTTTTTTCAGTGAATATATATATATATATATATCAATGCGTTCAGTCCTATCTGAGAGTTTGTGCTAAGTGCTAAGCATTAAAACAGTTTTTAAACATGTTCTGCTGTTGTTTTTCCCTGTTTCTAATGTATTCTTTATCATACAATGGGAAGTGTGTGTTAGGCTGCATTTGCTCTTTTATTATTTATATATATATATATATTATACCTCTCTGAAGAGCTCTAATTAGAGCGAAACACTGTCAGGGGTTGCTTTTATTCATTTCAGGTTGGCTTGAGTTGGTATTTTACCAATTCAAAGCTGTAATATTGTGCCTGGAGTGATAAATGGCTTTTGTTATTTGACAGCTCGGCAAGGACTGCACTGTACTAGTCCTATGCTTAAAGACTTTGCTGTTTAAATGGCGAAAGACTTTGTCATTTTCTATCTCGGCATGGATAGCACTGTCTAATCCTATGCTTAAAAACTTTGATAGAAAAACAGACATTTGAGGTGAGCAGATCTAGAGTGTCGCTGGTGTTGAGAGTGCTCCAACAGGAGCTGCTTTCCACCTAAACTGAGACCTACCCAGAGTTCTCTCCTTCTTTTTTGCATAATTTATGCGTCACTCTATGCCTGAAAGGGTTTTGTTTTGATATATATATATATATATATATAAAATAAAAGAGCAGCCTACAGAGCAGAACAGTTTTTAAACATGTTCTGCTGTTTTTCCCTGTTTCTAATGTATTCTTTATCATAATGGGAAGTCCTTACAGCATTATTCAGCTATAGTGTATGTTAGGCTATATATATATATATAATAAAAGAGCAAATGCAGCCTAACACACACTATAGCTGAATAATGCTGTAAGGACTTCCCATTATATGATAAAGAATACATTAGAAACAGGGAAAAACAACAGCAGAACAGGTTTAAAAACTGTTTTAATGCTTAGCACTTAGCACAAACTCTCAGATAGGACTGACCGCATTGACAGCTCCCAGGCTGCATTGCAGAAAACATAGCCTAAAAAGGCTGAAAAGCTAACTCTTAGCAACATAGCAATAAACGGGCAACGTGCCTTTAAGGCAGTCATGACCCCCAGCTTCCCATCATGCCTCAGGGGTGACAGTTAGGTCAGTAGTTCTTCTCTTCCAGGGCATCCTCATCAATGGTCAAAAACACTAGACTAGAATAGCGAGCCTCACCTCATCCCCCTGCAGGCAAAGGAAGCAGAACGGTAAATTAACCAACCAGCTCAGATAACTAAGCTCGAATAGATATCTCACTATCCGAATAGATTCCTCAAGGAGGCCAGGCCTACTTGAGTATGCGCCCTGGAATCGGATTCTAGACAATAATGCCTTGTGAAAGTGTGGACCGATCTCCAGGTTGCTGCCTTGCAAATCTCCGCCATTGGAACATCATGCAAGAAAGCTACTGTGGCCGCCTTTCCCCTAGTGGAATGTGCTTTAGGAGACAACAAAAGGGGTTTATTTGCCAACTGGTAGGCCAATTTTATACAGGACACTATCCATCTTGAAATGGATCTCTTGGAGGCTAGAAAGTCTGTTCTCATGGCACTATAATTCAAAAACAACTGATCCGATTTCCTTATACCCTTCATACCCTCCAAATAGAATTTGAGCACTCTTTTAAGGTCTAAGGAGTGGAGAGGCCTCTCCGCAGGAGTTGCAGGATTGGGAAAAAAGGACGGTAGGGAGATTGACTGATTAATATGGAAATCAGATATAACCTTTGGCAAAAAAGCAGGGTGAGCCCATAACACTACCCTGTTGTGGGGATACAGTATATGGCTCTTTAGCACCCAGCGCTTGGATCTCACTTACTCTGCGCGATGACGTTATTGCCACCAGGAAAGCGGTCTTCCATGTCAGGTGCTGCAATGTGGCTTTATGAATGGGCTCGAAAGGAGGACCCATCAATCTAGACAGCACCAGATTCAATTCCCAAGGAGGAGAAGGAGTTTGAACCGGGGATACACTTTCTTCAGCCCCTGTAGGAAATCCTTAACCACCTGTAATTGGAAAAAAGAAGGTTGGTTGGGGGATTTTCTGTATGCCGTAATGGCTGACAAGTGAACCCTGATCGAGGAATATTTCAAACCCGCTTTGGCTAAAAAAGAAGGTAAGGAAGAATGACCTCCTCCTGCCTCTTTGTAGGATCAAAATGATTATGAACACACCATAGGTAGAATTTCTTCCACTTAAAAGCGTACGACGCTCTCGTGGAAGGCCTCTTAGCCTCTTTCAGGATGTGCATGCAGTCCTGCGGCAGATTCAAGTGTCCATATTGCAGGACCTCAGGAGCCATGCTGCCAAGTTCTGCAGAAGGTCTGGGTACCACCACTGACGCAGCCAGTCTGGAGCTATCAGAATCATCTTCATGTTGGATCTGATGAGCTTGGACACCACCTTCGGGATCAGAGGCAGAGGAGGAAAGGCGTATGCAAATGTCTCTGACCAATCCATCAAAAGTGCATTCTCCCTTGTCCCTGGATGGTGGAATCTGGATGCGAAGGTGTGGCATTTTTTGATTTTGTCGTCTGCAAACAAATCTATTGCCGGACGACCCCATTGTTGGAAAATATCTGCCACCACCTTGTCGTGTAGCACCCAGTCTGGCTGATCTTCGAAGTGCAGACTGAGCGCGTCTGCTCGCACGTTTTGCTCCCCTGGAGGTGCACTGCCACGATGGAGAGGTTCAGAGCCAGAAGCCAGTGCCAGATCACTTGAGCCTCCAGGGATAGAAGGCGAGAGCGCGTACCACCCTGTTTGTTTAGATAATTCATGGTGGTCCTGTTGTCTGTTTGGAACAGGATCGAGTTGGACGTGATCGATGGCCAAAAAGCTTTCAGAGCAAGATGACTGCTCGTAGCTTCAACATGTTCATATGGTAGGACTGCTCTTTTGTGGACCACCAGCCATGCATCTGAAGGCACCCCATGTGTGCCCCCCATCCTTGCAGAGGTGCATCCCCTATCAACAATTGCACTGGAACTGGTTGATGGAAAGGGACTGCCACCAATAGGTTCTGCGGCCGAGTCCACCACATGATGGACGAACTTGCTGCTTGAGAGAACACAATCCGGTCCTCCCAGCGACCCGTTGCTTGGTCCCACTTGTCCTCTAGATCTTGCTGCAACGGTCTGATTCTCAGCCTGGCGTTGGGAATGAGAAATATGCAAGAGGCCATTGATCCCAGCAGAGATGCCACTTGCCCGACTGCCGGGCGGTCTGTCTGGAGCACAGCTTTGCACTTCTGCTGCATTGAATAAAGTCTCTCCTCCGAAGGAAACGCTCTTCCTTTGTTTGAATCCGGAGTTGAGCCCAAATAATGGACTGTCTGGGTGGGCTGGTGAACAGACTCCTCCAAGTTCACATGAAGCCCCAGTCTGTGGAGCAGATTCAGACAGACTTGAAAATCGTTCCTTACTTTTTGAGGAGATGGCCCTTTAAGGAACCAATAGTCCAAGTAAGAGTAGACAAACAGACCGTTTCTGTGTAGGGCCGCCGCCACCACTGCCATGCACTTGGTAAAGACTCGTGGAGCAGATTTCAGCCTGAAGGGTAAGACTTTGAACTGATAATGATTGCTGCCGACCACGAATAAAAGGTATTTGCGATGACGAAGAATGATAGGTATATGGAAGTACACATCTTGGAGGTCCACCGAACACATCCAATCTCTTGCTTGTAGATGTGGATATATTTGATGAAGGGCCAATATGAGAAACTTTTCCTTCACAATGAATTTGTTTAGCAAGCAAAGGTCCAGGATAGGTCTGAATTTGTGCTACTGATCTCTTATGGGCACAAGAAAGTACCTGGAGTAAACTCCCTTCCCTTGCTGCGCGGAAGAAACCTCTTCTATGGCCTTTTTTCGCAGACGGGTAATCACTTCCTGCCGAAGCAACTTTAACTGGCGAGGACGAGATCTTTTCGGACGAATGTTCTTTGGAGGCACACGAAAACGTAGTGCGTATCCATTGCGCAGTATACTGAGCACCCAACGATCTTTTGTTATGCTGCACCACTCTTCCAGATGATGTGAAGCACTTCCTCCCACTGGAGTTGGCAACGGTGCCAGAGGAAGCTCCTACTCATTGCTTCCCTGCCGATCTGGCCGTGTTAGAGGACTGTTGTTGATGACCTCCTCTACCTCTGTTGGACTTACGGCCTTGATACTGAGATTTCCCTTGGTTTTTATTCTGGGACCATTGAGGGGTTTGAACCCTCTGTTGGTAGCCCTTGCGTTGGTTGGGTCTGTATCGCCGTTTAAATTCTTTTTTCTTCTCCAATCCAACTGCTTTGAGGGTATCAAGCTCGGCTTTCATTCTACCCATTTCCTCATCTGTATGGGTATCAAACAGGGAGGAGCCGGAAAAAGGGAGATTTACGATCCTCTGTTGAGCATCTGGCTTGAGAGCTGTTAACCTCAACCAGGAGGATCTCCTGGCGCAAATTCCATGCGCATATGAGTGCGCCAACAGCGTAGCATCATCCGCTGCTGTGCTAATCACTTGGATCGGTGCAAAAGGGGGTGGTGATGGACGGAGCATCTTAACCAATCAAACACTCACACCCAGTCAAAAGATCTGGGTTTAATCCATCACCGTTCTTTAGCCCACTCTAATCACTTGGATGACAAGCGACCCTTCCTTGATGACCTCCTCAAAATCCCTTTGATCTTCCTTTGGTAATTTTTCTTTGAAGCGGTCCAAGGAGTCCCATAAGGCTCTGTCATAGCGACCTAATAAGGCTGCTGCACTAGAGACCTTGAGCGATGATGCTGCAGACCCGCAAATATTCCGTCCCCAAGAGTCCTGGGACCATCTTTCTTTATCTGGAGGGACTGACGAAGACACTGCTACTGCATGAGTTTTCCTCGCTGCCGCAGTTATAACAGAGTCCGCCGGTGGATCTGATTTTAAGAACACAGGGTCCGTTGCTGCCGGCTTGTATTTCGTTTGAATCCTCGCCGGTGCAGCCTTAATCGTAGCTGGTGTGAGAAAAATGTCCATCACCGGTTCCAGAAGACCGGGAACCAGAGGAAGCAACGGACGAGAAGCTGCTCTCTGATGTAGAGTCTCGAAAATAACAGTTGTTGCCACCTGAGGAGTAGACATTTCGATGTTCAGCTTCTGAGCCCCTCTCTGAAGCACATCTTGATATGTGTTAATGTCATCTATCGGTGATACTCTTGACAAAGGGCTATCAGATAGAGTCGGTGAATAGTCCCTCTTCGAGGACCGAGTGGAAGAGGAGGACCACGTAGGTGACCTTCTCCTTTTGCGATGTGAACTATGTCTGCGCTCCCGTGACCTGCCCGCACGTTCTTCACGTCTGGGCGAGGTCGATCTATCCACTTCCTGCACCAATCTTTGCAGAGGTGATCTATGAAGAGTACTGGCGTATTCTTGAACACGTTGGCATGCTCCTGTATCTTTACTCCAATGATGGAGGGGAAGGAACCACCTTGGGGACAAATGAACAGCAGGGGAAGCCTCCCTGTGCTACGAAGGAGATCTAGGACTTGGTCTGCCTGAATGCCTTTCTGGTGAGGCAGATGAAGAATGTCCCGCTGAAGGATGTCTTGAAGAGTGAGAAGATGAGTGTTGTGACGCTGATTCTGTCACTAGAACCACAGATTCTTCTCCAGACCTCACTGATGTGGGTCGTGACGTCGGGCTTGTGACCTGCTCTGACTGAGCCCATCTCGACGCCGACCTGGACCTCCTTCTCGACGTCTTTGTCCGGCCTGGTGTGGGAACCCGTCTCGACGTTGACTCTCTGTCCCTCGACGTCAAGTGCCTTACAGACTACGACGGAGCATCCCTTTGTCTCGACGTCGAACGTCGGTGAGCAGACAACGACGGAGGGGTTCTGCTCCTCAACGCCGAATGTCGCCGTGCTGACGTAGACTTAGGGCCTCTGCTCCTCGACGCCGATCGTCGCCTTGTGGACGACGGTGGAGGGATCTTCTTCCTCGATGCCGATCGTCGCCTATATGACAGCGTAGGGCTTCCTATCCTCAACGCCGATCATCGTCAAGACGACGGCGGAGGGCTTCCAATCCTTAACGTCTATCGTCGCTAGGTTGACGATGGCGGAAGACTCCTGACCCTCGACGTCGATCGCCGATGGACTGACAACGATGGAGGGGTACCCGCCCTCGACGCCGAATGTCGAGCTGACAACGGCGGGGGACTTCTGCTCCTTGATGCCGATTGTCGCCGGGTTGACGACGGCGGAGGGCTTCTGCTCCTCGATGCCGATCGTCGCCGGGTTGACGACGGCGGAGGATCACGATTCTTCGACGTTGACGTACCTGAATGACGATGTCTTCTCGACGGCGGGTCTTTTCTTGGACAAATGACCCACCGGTGATAGATTTTTCAGCGCCAAGCTTGACGCTGAAGCAGAAGAGCGAGGAACTTTGCTTCTGGATAGAGATCTCGCCCTCTTGGAGCCCTTCCTCACTGGTGCCCTGCCTCTGGAAGATGGCTTTTCTGCCAGCCCATAAAGACGGATCCTTTCTCTGTCTTTTAGAGTCCTTTTGGATAGGGACTGGCAATGAGAACAAGTCTTGGGGACATGGTCCTTAGGTAAACAAAGAATACAGACCTCATGAGAGCCTGACCTGGCCTTTTTTCCACAAGAAGAGCAGGGGTCAAAAAGAGATGGCATTTTGAGTGGACAAAATGCCCAAAACTGTAAAAAAACAACAGAACCTTACTTCAAAAGAATAAAGACGTCGAAGTAAGTCAAAAATTTCCAAAAACTAAAGATTAATTCTGACTAAAATCAGAAAGAAGTGGAGCTGTGTAACCAGGATCCTTCCTGAAGGAGCCGGAAAGAACAAATGACCTAACTGTCACCCCTGATGCATGATGGGAAGCTGGGGGTCATGACTGTCTTAAAGGCACGGTGCCAGTTTATTGCTATGTTGCTATGAGTTCGCTTTTTTCAGTCTTTTTAGGCTATGTTTTCTGCAATGCAGCCTGGGAGCTGTCAATGCTTTTAGTCCTATCTGAGAGTTTGTGCCAAGTGCTAACCATTAAAACAGTTTTTAAACATGTTCTGCTGTTGTTTTTCCCTGTTTCTGGTGTATTCTTTATGATATAATGCGAAGTCCTTACAGCATTAATCAGCTCTAGTGTGCGTAAGGCTGCATTTGCTTTGTTATTATATATATTTATATATATATTCCGCGCTTAAGCGGAGGTATTGCAATATTTACCGGCATTGGATTGCTGCCGGTTCGTGGACCCCCTCCCAGGAAGAAGGCGTCACTGCAAGCAGTCCGTTCTGCACCTGTGGCCTCTGTCAGCGCCACTGTGGGCGCGTGGTGGTGCATTGGCGGGGACCATGGGGGCACTGTTGAAGTTCGGCAAGGAAACGGGTGAGGCCCCCCGGAAACAGCCCAACCATTGGAAGAACAAGTGTGGTGACTAGCGTGGCGGAACACAGCAAGAGCGGTGATACTGCCTGATGTTTTGAGTACCGCTCGGCTGAGCAGGTACGAGACCGAGGCGGCAACCGGGACCTCTGTAAATGCGGTAAGAACGCTGCAATACAAGGACTGTGGCTGTACGGGTCTAGGAGGTGTGCGCGCAGTATATAAGCGGTGGAAACAATTGGGCTATTGTTTTTTTACTAGAGGGGGAAATTAGGATAACAAGCTCACTAAAACTGCTGATACTGTGTAAAAAACAGCCTATTTTCAAATTTTCCGAAACAATGTCAGGTGAAGTGCGTAGAGCCCGTGAGCTCGCCGCAGAAGAGATGTTCTCTGATGCCTTGGAGAACGAAGTGACTGCCAATAAAGAAGTTAGTATTGAGATTGGAGCAGATTCTGTTAGTTTAAAGGCAAGCAGCTAGAAAAATACAAAAGACAAGAACAGTCTAAATGGTGGGAGGCGCGCTCGTTAAAAAGATACCTTGATGTAGGGAGTATCCCTAGGGGGCTGCGCATTATGTAAGCCCCCAGTTACGAGGCGCCTAACCCCCTAATGATGGCGGAATGGGGTGAATGTAACCTCGAATCCTCACGACGTTTAGTACAGATTTTTGGTAAAGTATGCCGAGATTGATGGGGCAGATCTTCAAACAAAAATAGATGCCCTGGAAGAGAGTATAAAACAGTTAGTAGGTGGAGGTGATTCACGCCAAGAAACCAAGATGAGGGAAGATATGACAAGCAGATTGGCGAAAGAGGAAGAAAAAATAAAAATGCGCAAAATCTATACATTTAAAAGAGATCGGGATGATTATGCCAATGGGCAGATTTTCACGTTCGTGCGCCGCTTTGATACTCTGGGAGCGGCAAGGTAACAAGGGGACAGAAAAACATCCAATAGAGCTTTCTTCAATATCTAGTTCAGCACCTGAGAGTGAATCGGACAACGAAGGTGCCAGGACACACAGACCGCGGTTCCAAGGCGCAGTGGCAAAACAAAATGCCAGATGAGAAGGGGGAGACGCCAGGCCCGCAAACAGTGGAGAATCAAAGAAGCGGGGCCGAGGGCGTGCCCGGAGAAATCAGCAACCATAAATGAAAATGAGTGTTTCTGGTAGTGTGCCTGAACCTCAGGAATTAAAATCTATAAACAACCTGGGTATCCTTGATCTGTCAACAGCGGAAAAACAATTGCTAAGTTTGGGCTGAAGCTTTTGCCCCGAGTCAAGTTTCAATTATACCAGAACGAGGGCGGATATTTACCAATTTATCCGGAAACTAAAACTAAAGAAATTGCACCTACAAAAATGAGCTACAGAACATATACCGGACTCAGCAGTAGGAAATGAACCAACGGGATTATTGGTTTCTGATCTGAATTTATATCAGGATCTGTGTCAACTGGCGATTGGAGATGGAACAATCTCACAAGGAGCATTAACTATGAGTGGGCAGTAGAAAGCAGTTACCCCATTCAAATTAAAGTCAAAGTTTGTCCCTCTAGCAGCGCATGATGGCTTGGATACCTTCAGCGAACATGTAGTGGCACAAATCAAAAAGCTGGAGGATTGAAAAAAACAAGGACCCCCTGAACAATAGTCGCAACTCCTAGGGCAGGGATAACAATGTGTGATTATAAATTCCTAGGCACTTGAGGTATTGAAAAACAAGTGACTTAAAATGACAGCAAAAGGAAAATTAAGAAACATATAAAAACAACCATAGTTTTAATGAACATAGTTAAAAATCATATAGAATACTGCACATCAGACACTATATGATGAAAATACAGTGAATTAAAAATTCATACAGTTTATACACAAAGTTACTCATAAAACAGAAACACACTGAGAAAAAACAGATTTTTCTACAGTTGTCTTGGGTATTCAAAAGCAGTGGCGAAATGAACTTGACGCGCGTTTCGGCGTAGAAAAAACGCCTTCTTCAGGAGCCACACATTCAAATTGTTTGATGGTGATCACACGATATGTATCAATATGCGCAGAATCAGCAAATTGATATTAACAGTAACACACTTGCAAAATGATCTACCGCAACAGATATCGGGTCCCTGTTAAAGAATTACCACTGCCCAACTTGAAGGTTCGTATTAAGGTGAAAACAAGCCCCTTTGTCCTTAAGGGGGAAAATTTCAAGTGCTAACGCACTTTTGAATGATCCAAACGACGCTACCCTTTATATACTGAAAGGAAGAGTCTGTCGTACGACCCCTAGGAAACCTTAAGATATATTACGGTCTATGCCATTTGATACAGTAGAGGAGGGACCTGTCTTACCTTCTGTGTGAACACTTTTTTATCTCAGGCTTAAATCTTTTGCAAGTGTGTTACTGTTAATATCAATTTGCTGATCCTGCACATTTTGATACATATCGTGTGATCACCATCAAACAATTTGAATGTGTGGCTCCTGAAGAAGGCGTTTTTTCTACGCCGAAACGCGCGTCGAGTTCATTTCGCCACTGCTTTTGAATACCCAAAACAACTGTAGAAAAATCTGTTTTTTCTCAGTGTGTTTCTGTTTTATGAGTAACTTTGTGTATAAACTGTATGAATTTTTAATTCACTGTATTTTCATCATATAGTGTCTGATGTCCAGTATTCTATATGATTTTTAACTATGTTCATTAAAACTATGGTTGTTTTTATATGTTTCATAATTTTTCTTTCGCTGTCATTTTAAGTCACTTGTTTTTCAATACCTCAACTGCCTAGGAATTTATACTCACACAAATCAAAAAGCTGACACACGCAAGCAATAGAAGGAGGAAAACATATTCAAATCAGGAAAGAGAATATAATCAATTGATTGTTAAATTGCAGAAGGAAGACTTGATAATTTGAAATTCAGATAAGGGCGGAAACATCGTCTTATGGCCATTATTGGACTATCTAAAGGAAGCATATAGCCAATTGAACAATATCCAATGTTACAGAAAGTCCACTCCATTGAAATACAAGGCAATACAGGACACATTGTTTAAAAGTCTGTTAGCGTGGAAAGGTTTGGGTCTACTGAGAGGGAATGAATACAAATTCATCAAAAAAGAACATCCACTGGTACCTTATATTTATTTTATACCTAAGGTCCACAAGAATTTAACTACACCACCGGGTAGACCCATTATTGCAGCATGTGAAGGGCCGCTGGAAAACCTTTCTAAATACATTGATTATTTTTTACAGACACATATAAAGAAATTGGAGTCCTATGTCCAAGATACTAGGGATTTTCTGGGTAAAACCAAGGACATTACATGGAGCTCTGATTTATTGTTGGTAACATTGGACGTAAGCTCTCTTTATACATGTATAATAAGGCATAGAGATGGGCTATGGGCAGCTGAATATTTTCTTAGCACTAGACCAATGGAATTTGCACATCATACGAAAATGTTACTAGATAGGTTGTCTTTTTGCTTAAAAAATAATCACTTTCTTTTTAATGGCCAATTTTACCAGCAGGTGCAGGGTATAGCCATGGGCGCCAGTTTCTCCCCCAGTTACGCCTGTTTGTTTATGGGTTGGTGGGAGGAACTGGTCCTCAGGCGCAAGTTCGAACATAACTGCACCCAAAATATAGTTTCCTGGATGCGATTTATAGAGGACCTTTTTATTGTTTGGCGTGGTACTGAGGAGTGTGTTGAAATTTATAGATGAAATCAATGTGAATGATTTTAACTTAAATTTTACATTTAATATCAGTAAACACTCGGTGACATTTTTAGATGTGCAGGTTTTTATAAAAACATCTTAACAACTACCCTTTTTAGAAAACCAACGGCGGGCAATACACTGCAACAAGTAACAAGTGCTCATCTCCCACATCTGATAAAAAGTATACCATATGGGGAGATGCTTCGCATCCGACTTATATGTAGTGACCCTATTGATGCGAAGGAAAAGCAAGTGGAGAGCCTCGCCAGATTCCTAGATAGAGGTTACCGCTATAGAGTGGTAGAGGCCACTATGAAGAAATTACAAGCGAAGCCGAGAGAAGAACTCCTTGAATATAAAGCAAAAATCATACAGGGAGTTGAAAGAAATAAGTCTGATCCTGTCCGACTGATTTTAACATACTCAAAACAAGAAAAGGAATTGAGGAGCATTATTAGACATAATTGGCACTTTATCCAGGACGATCCTGTGATTGGTGGCCTAATGCCCTCAAACTCATATATAGCCTTTCAAAGATCAAAGAGTATGGGTAATATGTTAGCTAAAAACAGTCAGGGGAGCTTTAAGAAAGACAATTGGCTACCATCTAGAAGTTTTTTTTATAGATGCCTAACTTGTAAGGCCTTTTAGTTTGGAACAAATACTAAAACCTATACAACAGCGTTCTCCGGGAGTAGAAAACAAATTAAGCAACACCTAACTTGTAAAACAGAATACCGTGCCAATGTCCTGGAATGCGAGTGTCATTTAAAATATATAGGTAGTACCAAACTACAGGTGCACAAAGGAATCTTACAACATCTGGTGGAGAAGTGTGGCTCAATTGTTAGAGCAGCAGACCCTGATGCAGCGGTCTAGCCCGGGACCAGGGTTCAATTTCCCGCCTCGGCGGGTCTCGGGCTCAAAATTCCACGGACCTGATAATTCTCGCCCCGGTGCCTATTCCAAACATGGAGCCCCACTCTGCAACTCTGGGCAATAGCTTGCTTAATCTCCACAACGGCCCCCACAACGCTAAGGATGCCTGGCCTCCACCTTGGGGGTGCCCAGGAGTGGACACCTCACAGGGAAAGCCAGGATGGGTTCCACAGCGGTATTCGTACAAGCGCCTTGAGACCCTTGCGGGTGAGTAGTGCGCTATACAAGTATCAATTTACAATTTACATTTAACATTTAAGGGCAATCACAAATAAGGACCAGAATAATCCTGTTGCCAGACATTTTTAGGCTGTTCATAACAGCAACCCCAAATGTCTTAGATACTATGCAATAGAATCCATCCCACTGACAAAGAGAGGATGGGATAGGGAAGCCTGCCTTAGACGAACAGAGACCAGGTACATCTTGGAGTTCGATTCTAAATGGCCAGGGGGGTTAAATGCAACAGAAGATCTTCATACATTTTTGTGATTGATTTTAAGTCTCAGTATTGATTCAAACTTTTATCAATGATCCCGAAAGTGTAGAAATCTCCCAGTAAAGATCAGTCGAAAATCTCTGAAAATGATTTTTATAAAAAAAATACCATTCCTAGCTGCTATATAGAGGAGTTAAAATATAAAACAAGACTTGGATGCCCTGTAGGAGGTGTTTTTTTAGGATTGATTTTAAGACATTTTGGGTAGTTTTTATCTATATGTCTTTTTATTAATTGTTTTAGGCATGTAGCAGGGCGTTATATATTGTGGTTTTAATAGAGGTTTTGCAAGTTTTGCACACTCATTACTCAACAATATATCTGATTATCAGTATGTATATTTAAACTTATGCATTTTCCTTTTTCTTCTTTGAACTCCTAAACAATCATATATGCACTTTATTGGCGTTAGTCACTTTAATCGTTCGCACTGAGGCACAGGTCACTTTTTGACTATAGTACTGTAGCACCATGGCACTTTCCTCGTTTAGAGATTTATGAATTAAATAATTCTTTATCAGTACGGTTGGATTATACAGACTGTGCTTAATTTGGGAAGGATATTTAAATGTGTCTGTGTAGGTAATGGAGTAGAATTACCCAGTAACAATTTGGTGTGACAGAGTTAAAAAGCATTGAAGACCTTGTAAATCGTACTAAACTTTGGCTGATTTTAATTGATTTAGGACTTGACCCTGCCTTGGTAAACTTTTTAGCTGATTTACACTCTGGTCTCTTGGCCTCTGTCAGGGTGAATGCTGAGGGGCGTTGTTCTAGTCATTTTAAATCAGAAAGAGGGGTCAGGCAGGGATGCATTATGGCCCCACTTCTGTTTACAGTTTATATAAACGCCCTTGAACCCGTGCTTAGGGAGGCCGCGTCCGACATACCGCATATAGGGGAACTTGGTATACCAGTCCTCCTGTATGCGGATGACGCTGTCCTCCTAGCGCGGACTGGCGTGGGCCTTCAACGTATGTTGGATGCTTTTGGCCTTTTTATGAACTCCCTGGACCTTAAAATAAATGTAAAAAAAACTCAAATTATGATTATGGGAAGGGGCAAAAGAAACACAACCAGAAAACATTCTTCTGTTGTGGGGAAGAACTTAGTAGAGTCCCTACATTACTGTATCTGGGGATCACCTTCGAGGAGAAGGGGAACTGGGGACCGCAGATTAAAAACAGAAATGCGGCCTTCGCTAGAACCTCCTCTGCAATCATGGGTTTTAGTAGAAAACTGGGGGCTAGGCCCATAAAGGCCTTGTTGAATATTTATAAAGCAAAATGTTTGTCGGTAGCAACATATGGGTGTTCAATATGGGGGTATAGTGTAATAGACTGTTTACAAATCACTGAAAATAAATTTATGAGAACTATTTTATCAGTGCCACAGTCTACCCCATCCTATACGATTCACTCAGAGCTAGGGGCCGGTTTTATCACAGATACGATAAGAGTGGCCCCCGTAGTATCTTGGTTGAAGACCTGGCTGAATGATGAACTCTCATTGAATCATGTCATTATTAAAGATTGCCTCTTACTATACAATGTAAATAAAATTAAGTGGTTATCTGATGTTAAACATTGGCTTTATAAATTAGGGAGACCTGAGCTCTTTCTCTCCCCTGACAAAATAACCCGTAAGGACATAGCACTAATAAAGGAGGCTATGCTACAAATACTGATGTTGAACAGAGAGGAAGTTGAGCTTAGAAAACCAACTGTTAGGGCCAATCTTATTGTTGCTAATCCCCCTGGACCTGAACTTTACCTTGTTTTAGTTAATCGTCCGTTCCACAGGTTTCTTTTAACACGTTTTCGTTTTAATATTATTCATTTGAATCTAGGTCACTTTTCTGAATGGAGTAGGCCTGATCAGGCACCACTGTGTTCCTGCGATAATTTTTCTACGCAGGACACAATGCATTTTTTAATGTTTTGTGGTCATTACACGGCAATAAGGACCAAGTTTCTCGTTCCTATCCTTAAAGATGCAGGGTTCATTCAAGTCAAACCCGCCCTCCTATATCTTCAATTACTTAACAGCCCCAGGATTATTTTTCATGTCACTAGCTATTTGGTGGGTGCTGTTAGGGTTAGGAACAAGAGACTGATAAACTGTAAGTAATTGAACTTTTTTGTACTGTATATATTGGTCTTTTATTATAACATGTAAATAATGGTAGTTATATTTATGTAAAATGTTTTCCTTAACAATTTTATGAATCCTGTTGGGATAATTTTTTGTAAATATATGAATTGAAATTGTTTTTAATGTGTATTTGATTGTATAGTATGCTTCACCATCTTTTTATGATATTGAATTATCGAAATAAAGTATTTGACTGACTGACATTGAAGATTAGTTGTTGGGATAATTTTTTGTAAATATATGAATTGAAATTGTTTTTAATGTGTATTTGATTGTATAGTATGCTTCACCATCTTTTTATGATGTTGAATTATCGAAATAAAGTATTTGACTGACTGACTGACATTGAAGATTAGTTGTTGGAAAAGAATACAACTAAGTGAATGGAGAGAACTGTTCCTCTTCTCTTTTTTTGAACACATACATACATAAAAAAATGTGTTTAAGGTACACTTTTTTCTAATTTTACTTCACGTTTAGGTGAGCACTTAAGAGCACAAGTTTATATATTGAATCGTATTAGTTTGACAATGATGATAAACACATTTCTAGGCATTTATGCAGTGAAAAATGAACCGGTATGGTTTTTACAGTTTGTGAATCTTTAATCTGAATTGTTCTAAATATAAGCATTTATGTAGGTTTTTTTACATTTATGACATTCCTTATTGAAAAATAATGTAAAAAAAATTTCTGGTGATGTATTTAAACATGAAAGTATTTTTTCCATGTCAATTGTAATATCGATGCACTTGCACTTTAAAATGGGGCTGGTCAGAACGCACAGTCAGGTGATCAAGGCCGCTTGGACGGTCGAAACGCGCCTTGACTTGCAACGGAAAATAAAATAATGCTGGCACAATAAGTTGGTCCCGCTCGTGATTCTGCGCGTAAGCGGTGTTTTTTGTTGCAAGGTATTTCTATCTATCTATCTATCTATCTATATATATGGGTCACATATATAATTGTGTTTCCGGGGTCCCTCGCATGGGTGGGAATATTCTAGAGCTTATGACTATTGATGAGGATCCCCTGGAAGAGAATGTTTTGCACGGTTGCATCAGTTGAATTAATTTATTTACTGCAACAGTAGAAAACAAATCTTTTCCACTTTGCTGCGTAACATGCTCTAGATGTAGGCCTACAAGCTTCTTTAAGAAAGGTCATACATTCAGGTGGAAGATTAACGTGACTGAATTCTATGACCTCAGGAGCCAAATCTCAAGGTTGAGCTTCTTTGGATTTGGGTGCCCGATTTCTCCATTGTTCCGAGCGAGAAGGTCCGGGTTGAGTAGAAGTTTCTCACAGGGAATGTAGGAAGGTGGCTACCTGACTATGGTTACCCCAGATTTTTTGCCTGTGTTTAGCTGGTTTTTTGACTTAGTTGACCTGGTTCCCTGCTAATCAGGGCCCCAGGCCATCTGCTCTCTCTGTAAAATGGATTCCATGTACCCTAGGTACATACCACAATTGGAAATGGACTCCTTGTCAGCCCCTGTAGAATGCACTATAGGTGCACAGGGCACAGGAGCCACTAAGGCCTACCAGGGGCTGCAGCATATCTTTTGCCACCCCTGGCTGGTTCTTAAATTGACACAACTGGCTGATCACTCAGCTGGGGTAAGGTGGTGTACACACCCCTTGCTTAGATATAGTATACCTATGTCTAAACCTATATCTGGACACATGTAAACCTGTGAGCCACTCCTATAGACAGGCCTCACCAATCCTGGAGGCTGGGTGCATGGTTTTTATGTGAGATGGAGCTCTAGCATGAGCTGAGCCTGTCTGCAGCCGTCGGGAACAAATCCCTAAGCTGTTTCAGGATAATGCCATACCATATACTATTAAGTGCCTTATAATCCTCGCGGTTATTTAGCAACTCTGGTTTGGCTTTATCAAAACATGTCGTGTAAGGTGTCATACGCTTTGGAATACCATCCCCTCGCCAGTTCTGGCGACGGGGATGGCATTCCACCCCTCTAGAGGGGTAAGACATGTTACTTTACTTTAATGCGGTTGATTTCTCCAAAGACCTTAAGATCCCCAAAATGGATGCCTCTGCCACAGACAAATGTCTGGACCCCTGGAGCTGACCGAAACCCAGTCAAGGGGGTCCTGGACAAAGGGTTTCCTGTCACAGGAGGGTGTCACCGCCCTCCAGACAGGAGATAGTGTATTGTAGCAGGGAGGTTTGAAAGAAACCAGACACTGCCTGGGGCGCACAAGGCTGCCCCTTGCATAATCCGGCCAAACCGGTTCTGGGGCACTCCAGCCCTCGTGCCAGGGCGGCCTGGATCAAAGGAAGGGGGTGTATCCACCCACTTCCTGGGTCCCACCCATAGGAGGGGACCTAGCAGGTAATCACGCCCACCAGATTCGAATAAGAGTGGGAGCAGTGCCAATGCACATCAGATTTCCTGGAAGAAACATTTGAAACGATATTCTGGACCCTTCGCCCTCCATCTCAACGTGGAAGCCCGAAGAATCTCCCTTGTGGTCAAGGAGTGACCACCCTGCAGCAGCAGGCACCATCCAGCCCTCGACGTCTACTTAGTTGCAGTTCCCGCCGGAACTCGAGCGACTGAGATCGACGAGATCAAGCCTGCCCAGCTTCTAACAGCCCGATCCACAGTCCCTGCAAAGCTGAGACCCGTGGAGGCGACCGGAAGCGTGGGGCACGCCATCTTGAAGTGACCACGAGACGCTGACCGTGCAGCCCACGAGTGACCCTCGAAGCTGTACACCGGGGTTTGAGAAGCCCCCACCCTGAGCTACTCCTGAGCCGAAGTTCAGCCCTCCACACTCGACGAGTGCTGCGTGGGGCCCTTTGGCACGATTTGGCTCAACGCGTTGGCCCGGTCACTTGCCAGCTGGCTTGTGGTCCCTGTGCCGACGAACTACAAAAGAAGACTCGTGATTCTGGTTGCTCCAGATCCACACCAGCTCCCCTGAAAGGGAGCCCCGACTCTGACCTTCCTGGTCCGAGTGAGACGCCATCTTCCAATCCCGCGTGGATTGCTCTTACCAAGGCTTGTTTGCTCCAAACCGGAAGCCGACTGCACCGACGGTGAGAGCCTGCGTGGGACAGATCGTGACCTGCTCCTGGACGTCGCAGATGCCCCAGAGCCCACGTGACAGCGAAGAGAAGCGCCTCGACGACCACCTGATTGCGCCCGACATTGCCTGGTTCCGTCCTGGTTCCACCCTGGTCACTGCTGAGTGACCCAGACTCTGTCCCCTCTGCTTTCAGGTACTCTACAACTTGAGTCCACCCTTGGACTCCACCGGACACTTCGTCTTCACCCTGCCTGCAGCCCTTTCAGCTTCAAGCACCAAGAGCCTGCGTGTCAAAACCCGACGCCACTTCGACCCTGTGCACCCACTTCCTGTGGGTGAGGTAACTTTGCTCCGCCGGTGTTCCCACACTGGTGCACACCTCTAGGGTCTGTGTGTTAAGTTTTGTTCCTCTAGGTTCAGCGGAAGTGTCCTTAAACTTTAACTATTTGACTTTTACGCACCATTGGTTAACATTGGTGCATGCGTGCGCTTTCCGCACATCTCCCGAATCCCGAGGGCCTTTCCCGACTTCAGCATTGCTTGTCCTGACTGCTCCCAGCGATTCCCTAGGCCCTAGGCCTAACCACTGTTCGAGTGGCCTCTCTTATACCACTTGTTTAGTATATGGTTTGAGTGGCCCCCTGCCCTCATCCATAATTGTGCAACTTTGTATGTTTAAACAGTGCTTTTGATTTAACGCTTGTGCCCCTTTATTCATAAAGAATACTGGGGATTGTTTTTAGTAATAAACACATATATTTTTATAATATATACTTGTGTGGTGTCCTTTCATTTGGTATTACAGGATTGTATGTGGTAAAACAGCTCGCTTAACACGACCTCTTAAGTTAAGCCTTTAGGCTGCTTAGTCCATGCTACCACTAGGATAGCTTGTCTAATAAGGTTGACTTACAACCAGACACCATAAGGGGATTGTTTGGTCAGGTAGTAGGTGGTTCCAGAATTGGAAACATCCCCTACCAGGCCAACTTCTCACATTGGTGAGCAGCGGTGCGGATTTGAGCTTGCTGTTGTTTTACCATTGCAATCTTTATATCAAATTGAAAGATCACATCAAGTACCTCTAGGTACATATAAAATCAAAAGCTTAGCATATTAAGTTCTACTGAACTTAGTAGTTGTAGGTTGAAGGGAGTAGCACACCCCTGACTACAACTCACTAGCAAGGTCCAGTAGGAAAACACTTAGTGTAGGTAAGTGCACCACTTACACCTCACTAGTAACCATGTCCGACACAGGAAAGGCCTCAGGGTCTAGTCCTGTGACAGTTGACCCTACCCAGGCAACTTCTGGATATGACAAACTAACCCGCAGAGACTTGATTGTCTTGTGCAAAGCAAGAGGGTTAAAAAGGGGCAGAAGCCCCACCTGCCTAATCCTGATAGGACTCCTAGAACAGGATGACTTAGAGAGGGCAAAAGCAGCTTCCCTAGATACAGGAACTGAAGGGAACCCCCCTGCAGTTGATCCCCCTGAAGAGGAGGATGATGATGACTTGGATGAGGACTCAGAGGTTGAGGACTTAGAAGTACAGGATCAGGGTAGCCAGGTTCCAGTTGGTAGGCTTAGCCAGGCCAACTTGGACCTACTGGGGAATGGAGAGGGCCAGCACCTCCCCAGAACCCAACATATGATTCCCCCAGGCAACAGAAGAGTGAGATCTCCCTCAGGAGACTCTCATCTTTCTAGTGCCTCCAGGGAATCACAGAGAGGCATGAATGCTTCTCAAAAGTTAGAGCATAGGGCCAGAATGAGGGCTGTCAAACTCCAGATAGAGAGGGAGGAGGTAGCCTTGGCTCAAGCTAAACTTGCCTTGGCAAGAGAGCAGAAATTGTGTGGCTTAGATGCCACTGGTGGCAGCAATATTCCTAAAGAGAAACCCAGGTCCTATGATAGTAGAAACCTGACAAAGATTGTGCCCCCCTTCAAAGAAGGGGATGACATCCACAAATGGATGACTGCTCTTGAGAGAGCCTGCATGGTACAGCAGGTTCCTGAGGAACAGTGGGCAGCAATCTTATGGTACTCCTTTTCAGAGAAAGGGAGGGACAAGCTCCTCACTGTCAGACATGAGGATGCAAACAATTACAAAGTCCTGAAGAGTGTTCTGATAGATGGGTTTGGCTTAACCACTGAACAGTACAGGTTCAAGTTCAGAGACACCCAGAAGACACAGACTCAGGACTGGACTGATTTTGTAGATTGTGCTACTAAGGCTCTGGAGGGTTGGCTACATGGCAGCAAAGTACATGACTTTACAGGATTGTATAATTTGATTATGAGGGAGCAGATCCTAAGTAATTGTCAGAACCAGCTCTTACACCAGCACCTGGTAGACTCTGATCTGACCTCTCCCCAAGAATTGGGAAAGAAGGCAGACAAATGGGTCAGAACCAGGATTAGGCCTAAGAATCAGGACAGTAACCAGAAGAAGGAGTCTACCAAGCCTCAAGATAAGGGTGGGGATAAAAGTAAAGAAAAGACTTCCCCAGGGCCCCAAAACTCCAAGGATGGGGGTGGGTCCCAAGACACTTCTTCAACTGAGAAAAAGCCTTATTGTTATGCCTGTAAACAGGTGGGGCATTACAAAACAGACAACTGTTGTCCCAAGAATAACAATAAAGAAAATATACCTCCAAAGCCAGCTTCAACACCTCCTGTTACTGTCAGCAGTAATCCCCCAGGAAGTGGAAGCACACCCAGGAATCTGGGTGGGTTTACTTTTGGAAATCAGGGGGACCCTGGCCTATCCAGGTCCCCATCACCCAATGATCTTGTTTATGAGGTTGGCATGGGGTTTGCCAACTTCTCTGCTTGCCCAAATACTTTGAGCAAGTATAGACAAGAACCCATCATCAATGGTTTGAAAGTTGAGGCTTTTAGAGACACAGGGGCTAGCATCACCATGGTGGCTGATGGCCTAGTCCCCTCTAAGCAACTTTTACCTGGGGCCACATACCAGGTTACAAACATTGATGGAATCCAAACAAATCATCCCATGGCAGTAGTAAGTCTCAGCTGGGGAGGTGTCATTGGCCCAAAGAGAGTGGCAGTGTCACCAAACTTGCCTGTAGACTGCCTACTTGGTAATGATTTGGAGATCTCAGCCTGGGCTGAGGTTGAGCAGGAAACCCATTCTAGAATGGTGAATTCCAATGGAAAGGTTAGTGGGGCTGTAATGGCTACAGCCCCAATTCAAGATGTCCTTCCTGAAAAGGTTGGTAGGGCGGAGATACTCCCTGCCCCATCTTTAGCAAAAGCTCTTCCTGAACAGAATAGCAAAGCTGTTATGATAACAGCAGAAACCCAAACTGAGTCTCCTCCTGAAAAGGTTGGTGGGGCTGTGATGGCCACAGCCCAAACTCAAACTGACACGTGTGTTGTGAAACCTGAAATGATGGATAACTCCACACAAACTGAGAGCATGGAGGAGGAAGAGAAATCTCCCCCTCACCAGACTTTAGGACAGGATCAGCCTCCTCAGGGAACTGATCTTACCCCTGATGAAGGAGCTGCCCCAGAGGTGGTTGGGCCTAGCCTGACAGAACCTCTGATGTCAGTGGACCCTTCTCAGGTGGGACCCAGTCTGGAGCAGGTAACCTGCCCCTCTCTACCTTGCCTTAGCCAGCCCAGGGCTGCAGAGGACAAGAAGGACAGTGAGACCCAGAGGGCCCCCTGTCAAATAAAGCACCCCCATCAAAAGATTAGGTGCACCAAAACTAGTAGCCCTAGTAAGGTGAAAACTTTAAAAACTCCTGAGGGAGCCCCCTTAAAAACAGTTAGGGACCTCCCACAGATGGATTCTGTTGGGCACAGCCAAACCTGGGACCCAAGGGGCCCAAACCTGAACTGTCCCTCCAGCAAGCCAAACAGAGGGACCCAGCCTCCAGCTTTAGGTAGCCAGAGGTTGACCCTGAGAGCACAGTGCAACTCAGTTAAAGAGAGAAAGGCACACATGGTGGAAGATAATTGGAGGAAGCTAAGCCCTAAATTAGTAGAGCCTCGCTTCAATACTCCATATCCAAACCAGCCTTTAACTTTGCATAAACACACCCAAGGTAGTGATTCCCTATGGTGGAGACCCTCTAATACCCAAAGGGTGAGGGACTGCTTAGTGGACCATGAGACAGGGGGTACCCATGCTAGTGCAGGTACTTCCTTATATGGCCACTCAGGCAATATAGGCTTACCTGGCCAAGGATAGCCTTATCTCCTTTCGTTTGGGGGGGGGTTATGTAGGAAGGTGGCTACCTGACTATGGTTACCCCAGATTTTTTGCCTGTGTTTAGCTGGTTTTTTGACTTAGTTGACCTGGTTCCCTGCTAATCAGGGCCCCAGGCCATCTGCTCTCTCTGTAAAATGGATTCCATGTACCCTAGGTACATACCACAATTGGAAATGGACTCCTTGTCAGCCCCTGTAGAATGCACTATAGGTGCACAGGGCACAGGAGCCACTAAGGCCTACCAGGGGCTGCAGCATATCTTTTGCCACCCCTGGCTGGTTCTTAAATTGACACAACTGGCTGATCACTCAGCTGGGGTAAGGTGGTGTACACACCCCTTGCTTAGATATAGTATACCTATGTCTAAACCTATATCTGGACACATGTAAACCTGTGAGCCACTCCTATAGACAGGCCTCACCAATCCTGGAGGCTGGGTGCATGGTTTTTATGTGAGATGGAGCTCTAGCATGAGCTGAGCCTGTCTGCAGCCGTCGGGAACAAATCCCTAAGCTGTTTCAGGATAATGCCATACCATATACTATTAAGTGCCTTATAATCCTCGCGGTTATTTAGCAACTCTGGTTTGGCTTTATCAAAACATGTCGTGTAAGGTGTCATACGCTTTGGAATACCATCCCCTCGCCAGTTCTGGCGACGGGGATGGCATTCCACCCCTCTAGAGGGGTAAGACATGTTACTTTACTTTAATGCGGTTGATTTCTCCAAAGACCTTAAGATCCCCAAAATGGATGCCTCTGCCACAGACAAATGTCTGGACCCCTGGAGCTGACCGAAACCCAGTCAAGGGGGTCCTGGACAAAGGGTTTCCTGTCACAGGAGGGTGTCACCGCCCTCCAGACAGGAGATAGTGTATTGTAGCAGGGAGGTTTGAAAGAAACCAGACACTGCCTGGGGCGCACAAGGCTGCCCCTTGCATAATCCGGCCAAACCGGTTCTGGGGCACTCCAGCCCTCGTGCCAGGGCGGCCTGGATCAAAGGAAGGGGGTGTATCCACCCACTTCCTGGGTCCCACCCATAGGAGGGGACCTAGCAGGTAATCACGCCCACCAGATTCGAATAAGAGTGGGAGCAGTGCCAATGCACATCAGATTTCCTGGAAGAAACATTTGAAACGATATTCTGGACCCTTCGCCCTCCATCTCAACGTGGAAGCCCGAAGAATCTCCCTTGTGGTCAAGGAGTGACCACCCTGCAGCAGCAGGCACCATCCAGCCCTCGACGTCTACTTAGTTGCAGTTCCCGCCGGAACTCGAGCGACTGAGATCGACGAGATCAAGCCTGCCCAGCTTCTAACAGCCCGATCCACAGTCCCTGCAAAGCTGAGACCCGTGGAGGCGACCGGAAGCGTGGGGCACGCCATCTTGAAGTGACCACGAGACGCTGACCGTGCAGCCCACGAGTGACCCTCGAAGCTGTACACCGGGGTTTGAGAAGCCCCCACCCTGAGCTACTCCTGAGCCGAAGTTCAGCCCTCCACACTCGACGAGTGCTGCGTGGGGCCCTTTGGCACGATTTGGCTCAACGCGTTGGCCCGGTCACTTGCCAGCTGGCTTGTGGTCCCTGTGCCGACGAACTACAAAAGAAGACTCGTGATTCTGGTTGCTCCAGATCCACACCAGCTCCCCTGAAAGGGAGCCCCGACTCTGACCTTCCTGGTCCGAGTGAGACGCCATCTTCCAATCCCGCGTGGATTGCTCTTACCAAGGCTTGTTTGCTCCAAACCGGAAGCCGACTGCACCGACGGTGAGAGCCTGCGTGGGACAGATCATGACCTGCTCCTGGACGTCGCAGATGCCCCAGAGCCCACGTGACAGCGAAGAGAAGCGCCTCGACGACCACCTGATTGCGCCCGACATTGCCTGGTTCCGTCCTGGTTCCACCCTGGTCACTGCTGAGTGACCCAGACTCTGTCCCCTCTGCTTTCAGGTACTCTACAACTTGAGTCCACCCTTGGACTCCACCGGACACTTCGTCTTCACCCTGCCTGCAGCCCTTTCAGCTTCAAGCACCAAGAGCCTGCGTGTCAAAACCCGACGCCACTTCGACCCTGTGCACCCACTTCCTGTGGGTGAGGTAACTTTGCTCCGCCGGTGTTCCCACACTGGTGCACACCTCTAGGGTCTGTGTGTTAAGTTTTGTTCCTCTAGGTTCAGCGGAAGTGTCCTTAAACTTTAACTATTTGACTTTTACGCACCATTGGTTAACATTGGTGCATGCGTGCGCTTTCCGCACATCTCCCGAATCCCGAGGGCCTTTCCCGACTTCAGCATTGCTTGTCCTGACTGCTCCCAGCGATTCCCTAGGCCCTAGGCCTAACCACTGTTCGAGTGGCCTCTCTTATACCACTTGTTTAGTATATGGTTTGAGTGGCCCCCTGCCCTCATCCATAATTGTGCAACTTTGTATGTTTAAACAGTGCTTTTGATTTAACGCTTGTGCCCCTTTATTCATAAAGAATACTGGGGATTGTTTTTAGTAATAAACACATATATTTTTATAATATATACTTGTGTGGTGTCCTTTCATTTGGTATTACAGGATTGTATGTGGTAAAACAGCTCGCTTAACACGACCTCTTAAGTTAAGCCTTTAGGCTGCTTAGTCCATGCTACCACTAGGATAGCTTGTCTAATAAGGTTGACTTACAACCAGACACCATAAGGGGATTGTTTGGTCAGGTAGTAGGTGGTTCCAGAATTGGAAACATCCCCTACCAGGCCAACTTCTCACAGGGAACTACTGAGAGTTCAAGCTGTGCAGTGAATCATGGTTGGCGAGCCGAAGTGGGAGCTACTAGAATGAGGGTGACAGATGTTAGCCTGAGCCTCCAAACCACAAACGGAAGAAGAGGGAGAGGCAGAAAAGCGTAGGCAAATATCCCTGACCAGTTCATCCATATTGTATGCCTTTGGATTGTGGGTATCGGAACCTAGAGGTGAAGTCTGGGCATTCTGGTTGTCTGCAGTTACAAACAGGTCAATCTGGGGAAAACCCCACTTGTGAAAGTATGGGAAAAGGACTTGTGGGTGGAATTCCCACTGGTGAACTTGTTGCCGTATTCTGCTGAGGAGGTCAGCAAAGTGATTGCCCATCCCCAGGAGCTGTTCCACCAGCAGGTGGATGTTGTTACGTATTACCTAATGCCAAATCATCTGAGATAGGCATGATAACTGTAGAGAGTGAGCCTCCCTCCCCAGTGTTTGTAAATAGTACATGGTTGTCATGTTTTCCATCCGGACCAGGATAACCTTGCTTGCCAGGTGAGTTAGAAATGCTTTCAATGTTAGGTGAAAGGTAGTTGATCTGGAGACATCGGTGATTGGTATTCCAGAGACCCCGAACTGTGAGATCCTGTGTGTGAACATTCCATCCTGTAAAGGATGCATCCGCTGTAAGAATGATCTGGGGAACAGTGTTGCGAAATTTGCACTCCTTTGACAGGTTTTTTGTGCTCTTCTACTGCAGTGAGCGATTAGTGTGACTTTCCACCAACACGAGAACTTGTAGCTTACCCTGTGATTGAGACCACTGCAACGCCAGACATTCTTGCAGCAGACGCATATCCAGACATTCTTGCAGCAGACGCATATGTGGTACTACTGCGATGCAAGATGCTATCATGACTAAGAGTCGCATAGTTGTTTCGACTGGTATATATTGGTTGGGTTGAAACTGCTGTAGTCGTGTTTGGATATTTTGAATCCTGGCCACATTTGGGTATGCCAACCCAACTGTGGGTTGAGCATGGCGCCCCATATAACAGCTGAATTTGAAAAGGTTTGAAGGTGTGATTTCTGTATTCTGATAGTAAACCCCAGTAGATGGAGAAGATGTAGAGTTGTTTGTGTGCGTTGTTTAAACATGAGATGCGTACTGGCTTTGATGAGCCAGTCATCCAGATATGGGAAGGCATGAATGTTCTGTCTGTGCAGATGTGCTGCTACTACCGATAGGCATTTGGTGAACACACGGGGTGCGGTAGTGACTCTGAATGGGAGCACTTTTAACTAGCAATACCTTCCAGCTATAAAACATCTGAGGTATTTGTGATAAGCTGGATGGATTGGGATATGGAAGTAAGCGTCCTTTAAGTCTAGTGCTGACAAAGTCACTTTGTGAAGCAGTGGGATCACATCCTGAAGAGTGACAATATGGAAGTGTCTCATAGCATGTAATGATTTAAGGGTCTGAGATCGAAGATGGGCCGGAGTGAACAGAATTAGAAAGTATAGGAAGTGCACTCCAGAACCTTGATGTTGAAGAGGGACCAGGCTCTATGCCTCCTATGAGCAACAGAGCCTCCACTTCTTGTTTTAGCAGGTTTTAATGTTGTATGAAGAGATTGTGTCTGCAAAGTAGAATGTTTGGAGGTGTGGTTATGAGATCCAGACAATAAAAATGTTGCATAATGTCCCGCACCCACTGATCTGATGTCATAGTTCTCCAAGTGGGGAAGAAATGTTGTAGTCAGCACCGACAGCTGTTAAATAGTTGATGGAAATAAGATGAGAGTCACTACTTTCAGGTGGAGGGTGCAGAGTGTGCTGAGACGCTCCTACAGCGCCCCTTGTAATTATTTTCTTCATATGTGCCTCTGAAGAACCCCCTTGAGGGGGAGGTTTGTTGCTGCCTATATGAGGTGGTGTAGTTTTGTCACCCAGTTTGCATGAGAGATGTCGAAAAGGAGCCACGCAAAGCAGGGGTTTGGAGCACCCCAATTGGTTTAGCTACTTTGGTGTCCTTTTTCATTTTCTCCAATGCATGGCCCACCTGGGGACCAAAGAGATGCTCTTTATTAAAAGGAATATTTAACAGTGTTTGTTGCACCTCTGGCTTCAAGTCAGAGCTATGTAGCCAAGCATGTCTACGCAACAATACACTTGTATTGATGCCCCTGTCTGCTGTGTCCACTCAGTCTAGGGCACACCTGATTGAATTGTTGGAGATTCATTTTCCATCTGTCACAATATATATTGTCCCTTTTATTCTACTCCTCAGGAAGGTTTTGGAGGAGCTCCTCTATTTTGACCCCGATGTCTCCTGTTGTATCTTGCGAACAAAGCTTGGGTGTTAGCAATCTGCCAGAAATTGGAGGATTATGCTACCACCCGCTTTCTTGAAGCATAGATAAGTCTGGACTCCTTGTCAGATGGAGGAGCATCTGCGGATGGCTGTGAATTGACCCTTTTATGGATATTTTGATACAACCAGGGAGTCTGTGGAAAGTTGACCCTTGAGTAAATAGGATCTGAGGGTGCTGGTTTATATATCTTGTCGACCATGGATGTAATTATATGTGGCCGCATTGGGTCCTTAAAAACTTTGTCAGAGTGTTGCAGCAACCCCTTGAGCATAGGAAGATATTGGCAGGATCTGTGTGTGCTGGACAATGTTTCAAAAACAAAATTGTCCTCAATAGAGTATTTGTGTAAGGGGACCAGGTGATATGCTGCTGCCCTAGTAATGAGGTTTCGAAGAGATGAAGCATCATCATGGGGTGATGGTCTGGCTGTGTAGAGATCTGGGTCAGTATCACCTGGGGGATCAGTGTCATAATTATCCCAAGGATCTGTGGGCTGTGGATATGAATCATCGCCGCCACTGCCCTCTTCTTTTTAGCAGGCACTGGTACAGCTAAGGCCTCTTCAAAAGAAAGCTGATGGTTTGGATGCTGAGTGCACAGTCAGAGCTAAAATACAGTCAGTGTTAGGCTGTATAAGTTGGAAAGTGAAAGAGGGGCCTGAGTACTCATGGTACACTGGCCCCAAGGAAGATCCTGTACCTGGAGAACGATGTCTAGGTCGGAGTCCAGGATGGAAAAGGCCTCTTCCTCAGCCGCAGAGGCCTTAGAAGGTCTTTCTGTTCCTGCTGGACGGAAGATGTTGAGTGTTCCGTCTAGATCTCTGCAACACGCTTGATGGTCCTGCAATGTCTTTTTCGATAGAAGGGATCAACAAGCCTCACAGTTCGCTTCCTGATGGTTTAGAGGCAGACATAAGTTGCAAACCTGATGGAGGTCGGTTCTCGGATACTTCCCGTGGCACCTGGAACAGAAGTGAAATGGAGTTTGTTCCACTAGCAGCGCATTCTTGGTCGAAGCTGGTGATATAAAGAGTAGGCCTAAACGGATGCGGGCAAAAAAACACGATTGGAGAGCGTCAGATCGACGGGCTAAAGGTTTCTGGTTTTCAGCGCGCTAACGATGGAAAACGCAACCGAAACAATACTGAGGGTTGAAATGAAGAACGAACATTAGAGACCCCGAGCAGTGTCGAACCAGAGCGCTACATAACACGTCCGAACCTGACGGCAAGATAATCTAACAAAGGAGTCGATGCACAGGAGCATTATCACCAAGAGGAGGAGAAACTTTGTCATGTGACTCGGAAGACTTCTTCTTAGAAATACAACTTGCACACATCCAGAACCAACACTAGATAGCGGAAGTATGCACAGCATGTGTATCTGCAGCCACACGTGCCTCGAACACCTGGGCATTAAGGAGCACACAAAGCGCTTAAAAGTGATATCCAGCAACTACCACACATCGGTTCACAAACTCGCAGAAAATATAGACAAATGGCCTAGATTGCTGCTGTCACTGGTGGGCGGAATAGCTATACTGAAAATGGTGGTGGTGCTGAGGCTTCTGAATTTGCTTTTGAATATCCCATTACAACAACGCTTTGAAAATTAATATTAACCTTTATATGGCCAGGGAAACAACCGCAATTTAAAAGGAAAATACACTCCTTGCAAGAAAGGCGGCCTGAAGACCCAAGACCTTGAAACATTGTAGAACAGCGCAGGGATTATTGAATGCATAACTCTAAATGCTTGCTGCATGTCTTGCTAGAGAAGGCCAATGAAAGACCATTGTCTCTAGAAGCCATATTGTTTAGCACCTGCACCCTCAAATGTAACACCATAGAACGGGTTGGCTCTACACTGCATGCCTGGAAATGGCCACTTAAGTGGGATCTGAGGAGACTTGTGTACACCTCAGTGATGTAAACGGAATGATATGCATGGATACCGGTATGCTTGGATAAGATTTTGGAGAATGTATATAGACCCAATGGGAGACCTTTTTAGTGATAACGTGCTACTGAGGGTAAACAAATTGTTGAAAAAGCCACAGACCTCACCAAACAAGGCATTTTTCATTATTACAGACTTTGTCATGCCCTCAGGAGTACTATAGACAATTCCCTAATGAAACTGCATCTTTAGACATGCTAACATGCCTAATAAAAGTATGACAACTAAACATTATCTCAGAGCTGTATAGGAGTGGCTCCAATTTGCACCCCCCTGTGCCCTGAAATAGTCACCAAGAGTAGGAAGCGGATGTACATCAAGAAATAACAGATAAGCAGCAACAGTTTGGATACCCAAAATGTTACACTGAACAGCAGGTATAAAGTATTGCATGAAAGTATATCCAAAGGTACTTTTACACCCCAGTTCGATAGGAACTACAGGGGACATCAGAGTGTACTAGGTTCAGGGCACCCCGTTGATGACTTTAAACAGGTTTCATGAGACTACCTGGGTGTGTTGGCACAATACTGTGCTACATGTTCTTGCTTCCTGGGGGTAGCTGCTCTGGACACACTACTTCGTGGTACTTACCAACGCTAGGGTCAGGGCTGGTCCCATTTCAGGAGGCAGTTTTGTCCTGAGTGCAAGTACCTCTGGTCAGACTCATTCCCCCCCCCCCCCCTCCCCCCTCTGCGAATGGATTTGTAGGGTCAGGGCTGGTCCCATTTCAGGAGCCAGTTTTGTCCTGAGTGCAAGTACCTCTGGTCAGACTATCACAGCACCCTTTGGGAGGGGGGATCCCCTAAACTGATTGGGTTGAATCCTTCCATTCAAGATGTAGGATTTCCAAAGGAGGGGTTTACCTTGGTCCAGGGCACATTAGGGATGGTCACAGCACATAGACAGGCCAACCGAAACACGAGGCCCAGAGAGAAAGATGGGATAAACGCCTCCCATCAGACACCTGAGGACTGACAAGCTGAAGCTTACGGAGGGGGAGGAGGACGGAGCCCCGCAAGGAGTCGTTGAATAGCAGAGTCCGCGTGGGTGTTAAATTAAAGAACCCCATCAAAAGGCAGGTCAACAAGACGCTCCCGAATATTCTCCGGAAAGACGCTATCCCGCAACCAAGCATGCCGGCGGAGGGCCACAGAACTCGCAATAGCGCAGGAGAGAATCAGAGACATCCAAGGCTGAACGGAGAATAAATACAGCTAACTCCCGACCATCCATCACATGGTGCCGCAGATCAGCGCGGACACCCTTGTGGGAGATGCGAGACAGAAGGGACTGCGCTGAATCCCATAGGCAGCCCTGGCCAACACACAAAGCGTGTTGAGTGCACGCAGCGCAGCACTAGTAGACGCAAAAATGTTACGCCCCCTGGAGTCCAACCACCGGGCCTCCCGTGACGGAGGGAGCAATACTTAAGGCAAGGAAGGAAAAGCAGTCTGCAGGACAGGGCCCTGGGGAAATGGGTGGGAAAAAAGACAGATCGGATTGTGCGGGGCAGGGTGGTGGCGGAGCGGCTGGGGCACCTGGGGGCCTTGGGGCATAGCAGGACGCCCCAAGGCCCCCAGAAGAGAGTTCTGGAGCAAAGCTTCAAATGGAAGAAGCGGCTCCCCTCCACCAGAACCCTGGTGGAGAACCTCCAAGAAGTGGTCCGTTGGAATAGGAACGACCGAGTTGACCATCTGCAAAATGCTGGTGGCCATGGAAATGGCCTGGACAAAGGCCACACTCGCCTCCATAGGGCATCGTGGGGGCGAGAGCAGCTCTTCCGTGGGTGAAGGCTGCAAACGACGCGGCGTCCAGTCTCCGGTGAAGAGGAGACAAGGAGACGACAATCCTCCGTAGAGAAAGGAACCTCGGGAGAGTCGACGATCCAATGTCGGGACGGCACCGGAGAATCCGCAATGGGCACCGGCGCGTTCCGTTTCGGAGCCAAAGTGTCCACCATGGCTGCCGAGTCGGCCTCCACCACCACCACGTGCCTCATAGGCGAAAGGAGCAGGGTCGGTGCGAATTGGCCAATGAACTTCGCCGAAAAGGCGCCGGCTCGACCTCCGATGAGGCAGCCTCCTGCGCAGAGGACCGAGAGGGACACAGGGAGGCGCCCCGGCCTCCACCCGTGGCGCCGCCAGGGCAGGGGAGGAAAGGCCCCACGCATGGCGAGGGATCCGCGGACGTCTCACGAAGATGAGGGGGGCCCAAAGAAGCCTGTAGAGCCGTAGCATAGGCCTTCATTTAGGCCCTTGTCGCCCTAAGGCCAGGAAACTGCCGGTAGGGTGCGATTGGCAGGGGCACACGCCCCGAGAGGAACCTGTGCCTTCTGCAGAATGAGGACAGGGCCTCGGTGACGAGCTGCAGGACTTACCGGCGGGCGAGCGACGCCCAAGGGGTGAAAGACTATGCCGCAGCCGGAAATGGCGTCTCTTGGACCCCTCCGAGGTAGGGGACGGATGCTGTGACTAGACTGATCTGGACAAATGGGCCGAAAGCAATTTCATCCGCCGCTCCCACCGGGACTGCGGCTTGAGATGCTGACAAGCGCCGCAGTCTGTAGAATCATGGTGCTCGCCCAGACACCACATACAAATAGGGTGGGGGTCCGTCGCTGACATCCGACGCATACAAGAAGTACACGCTTTGAAACCCGAAGGCATTGCACTCTGTTCCCAACGCAAAAGCGTTAATAGAGGCCTGAACACAGGTCAAGGGAACACACTCGAATCTGCGTTGCACGCGGAAAAGAAGGAAACTGATGTCAGAGCTCCGGGGGGAGGCTTATGTGACCTCGCTGATGTCACGTCCGCGGACGACGTCAGGGCGGGGTCGCGTGGCACTGCCCCCGGCGCACAGGGATGCTGTGGCAAGAAGTTTTCCAGATCCAGTCTCATGCCTGCGGAAAATGCTACATTAAGGAATCTGCGGCTAGTAGTCTCCATCAGATGTTTCTTTATGTAATGGCACCCCTTGATACTCTGCCGCTCTAGCCACTGCTCATTAGCTGTTGAAGAGCCATATTATCATCTGGATGGGATTGCTTTGCTGGGTAAAGGTCTGGCTCATTGTCTACTGGAGGGTCAATGGTGTAATCTATCAATGGATCAGAAGGCAAATGAGTATCATCATCACCATGATCCACATCTGGATCTGTATGTGGAGATCCCTGATGTGTTATGTGTAAGGGATCTTCAATTATTAACTTTGGAGAAGAAGGTGGATATGGAGAGGGTTGGGGGACAGGATAAACAGGCTGTTAGCCATGTTCCTTTTAAAGGGAATCTTATCAGTAGCGTCCTCTGCAGGAAGCATGTGTTTTGCTGGAGTTTTAGCCAAAATGTGTCTAGTATCAGGATTAATATAACGTTTTCTCTGTTTGGGATCCAATTTGGCCTTAAAGACGTCTAAAATAGGTTCTGGAGGCTCTGGAACACTGTCATCGATTTCAGCGTAGAAATCAACTTGTATTTGGCAGTGGACTGCTTCGGCTCCAAAGCGTGTTTGTTTTTCGGAGCGGAGGGTTTCGGCTCCAAATCAGATTTGCCCTTGGAGCCCAGAGATTTCGGATCCGAAGATAGGAAGCCGGAAGGCTTAGCGGTTTGTTTTGGTGCTGAGCCAGGAGGCGGGCGTCAGAAACATTGTCTCTGTGCCGACCTTGGCCAGAAGGCACAGGTGGTGCCGTAGCCTTACATGTTTTGGAAGAGGATTTAGGGGAAAGGGGTCTTCGGTACTCACGGCACCCTGTCCAGGAGGCTCATCTTCAGATCGATCTCAGAATCGGACTCTGGAACGGAGAGGCCTACTTCTTCTGCGTCAGACACTTCAATCTCTCCTTGGTCTGATTCCCAAAGATATCCGGAGTGTGTTGGATGCTTTGGTGTTGCATCTCTCATCGTCGAGCTCAACGATCGCGAGGTGTCTTCTTGGACCGAAAAGACTTACAAGCGTTGCAGCCTTCCTCCTTGTGCTCCGGAGGGAGGTACAAGTTACAAACTTGATGTAGGTTGGTGTGATGATATCTGGCATAGCACCGAGGACAGAATTGGAATGGAGTCCGTTCCATCGGCAGAAGGCTGGACCAGCGTGGCTATGCCAGACGGCACAACACAAGGTTTTCGACCGAAAATGGAGAGTTTGTCGAGCAATTTGATACGCGGAGAACAGGAAAACGCGTACGGAAATAATACCATCAAGGGTAGAGTGGATTGCGCACGAGGGGAACCCAAAGAGCGATTTTCGAACCGGAGCGCAGCAATACACGTCCGAACCAGATGGCGGAAAAAAAAAACAATCTAAGAATGGAGTCGATGCCCATGCGCACTATCACCGAAAGGAGGAGTCACCTTACATTGTGACTGGAAAGACTTCTTCAAAGAAAAATAACTTGCAAACATCCAGACCCAACACTAGATGGCAGGGGTATGCAAAGCATGTGTATCTACAGCACACATGCCTTGAACAAATGATTACGTTGGCAGTAGCCCAAGAATCTGGGGGACGACCCCCATTTCTAATGCCCCTGAATATCCCCACCAGTTCACCTAAAAGTTCTAATACAAAACCTTTATAAAATTCCATCGGTATTGAATCAGTTCCAACCGCCTTCCAAGAGTGGAGGTCCTGTACGGTTGACTGAACTTCCTCCAAAGAGCTCTGCGTCTAAAAGTGACCGCTCTTCCTGGGATGCTTTATTTAATATCGATGATGCTAGGTATTGCTCTAGGTCTTCGAGCCTGGCTATTACTGGAGCTTTATATAAATACTCAAAAAGTTTCTCATCTCATCCAGTTCAGTTACTGTTCTGCCCTGCTCATTTCTAATTTTGTTAATATACCCAGCAGCCTGCTTTTGCCTCAATAACTGCCCCACCCGTTCATTATATTCGTAGCACTTCTGAGTTCTGGCCACATGTTTCCCAGCAATCTTCTTAGCCATAAATTAATTCAGGCGTGATCTAATTATGACCTAGCACAGTGGAAAGCTCTTGTCCAGATAAAACGGCTGCAATCAACTCTGCCTCGCCAAGTTCTCTAATCTGAGTCTTGGAGTGCCTCTGTCTAGCAATACTAAACCTGAGGGTTTCCCCTCTTAAGCCGACTTTGAAGGTTTTCCAGACTATCACAGGGGAGGCGCTAGCCTTTATTGTCTTTAAAAAAACACCTGGGATCCACCCCATCATATGTCTTATATACTATGGACTACTCTCGAAAGTCCATCTTCTGGGCACCCTCCCAGTCCCTCAAGAGGAAGCTCTAAGACAATAGGGATTTGATCCAACATTAATCTTGGAAAAAGTTATACCTGAACCCCATTAACCAGTGATCACCAAAAAGTAATCCAATCTTGCAAAGGTGCCATGGGGGGCCGAATAGTAAGTGTTCTCAGCATCGAGCGCTTTCAAAGTGACCCAGATATCTACTAGCCCTATTTTTTTTCTTCAATTTTTTTAACCTTTATTTAAACATTATCCGTACATACAGTAAGGACTTTGAAGTGTTGTTACAGACATAAAAAATACATCAGCATTTCTTCCAGATATGGCTATCTGCAGCAAGGCAAGATTTGAAAGAGCAGGAGTATCTATATACAATTATGAAAACTCTTTTTTTTGGTGTGATATGTTGATTGCAGGTGCCCCCCAGGTGCTAAGCGCACACATCCCCTGAGCCAGGTTTAATTACCTTCCCCCGGAGCTTTGTGACCGTCAGGGGCTGGCCCGGCGTGAAAGTAATTGGCGGGGATGATGCAAAAACATCATTTTGCCTCAAATATGTCACCAGAAGTTCCCATATGTCTACCAGGCGACATCTAGGGGGCATAAGGTCCCATTAGGAGGTTAATTGTGCTTGACATTGCGCTGCATCATGCAGCCAGGTACGGATCGCGGGTGCTGGTTTCCGCCCCCAGTGTATTGCTACCCTGCGCTTAGCCAGCAGCAGTGTAATCAGTTTTCGGTATGCATCCTGGGTGTCTTTTACGAAACAGGCATCATTTGGGTGCCAATGAGAAGGGGTCCCTAATCACATCAGCGATTACTGCACCTATGTCTCGCCAACCCCGGGCACGACTAGGCCAGATGGTAAAGTAAGCAGGTCTCGCAGAGCAGCGACCGCAAGCCGCATCATCTCTGGCCTATTTCTTTTACAAGATGCTTAAAAGATCTAAAAGACTGCGGTTTGCGTCCCGTATAGCGCACTTACTGGTCTCCTTGCCTTCCTCTAGAGACATTTAGATTAAAATCCCCACATAATATGTATGGGCCGGCCATGACGATAGCTCTACTGCTAAAAAATTAAGCAGAACAGTGCCATACGCTACAGGGGCGTATATCGAGAAAAGCATAAAAAACCCAGTACCACATTTACACTCCACCATTGCCCTTCTCCCATACTTATCCACAACCGGAACAACAATGTTTCCTTTTAACTAATATAGCCACCCCCTTAGTTCTAGTGCCCTGTGCGGTACAGCAAAGAACATTCAGGAGTCTAATAAAGCACTATCGGTCCAGGCAATATGGGTCTCTTGCAGACAGTAAATATCAGCTCTTAAAATGTATAGACCCTCTTGTATTCTTCTCCTGTTGAAATTGTCATTCAGCCCACAGATGATAACAGTTGTGATATGGAGCTTAGCCATGCCCCTTGTACAACACCCAGCCAAAATGATTAATTCCTGTGTATATTTTACACCCGTAATAGGGCATCTGCGAAGTACTTTTTGTACCTTGGCTGTTTTGACCCACCACTACATTTGACCCCATATTGTTACATTTTTCCCCACCACCATTTCCCCCCCCCTAACATTTTGCGGACTTCCATGATCATACTTGCTGCTTTTTTACCACTCTCCCCCGACCCCGCTCACTTAACCCACCCTCATACGCTAACCCAACCCCAGCCACTTCTCACCCCCCCAATCTAATCAAGGCAGCCAGACCACCCGGGGTCTGTGTGATTACTAGTGTGAAGATGCAGTCGGCCCCCCATTCCCCACCACACCCAAAAAGAACATGAATTCCTGGCCATTATATAGTCCAAATGCCTGACAATTGTGCCAGGCAAAGGCAGGTAAAGAACGCCTCAGGGCTGAGGATTACAGCCAAAGGCCTATAGCTTATACAATTTCCTAAACAGCCGTCAAGCCACACAAGTATTCTTTAGCTTGAATCTCAGAAGTAAAAAACTGCAGGCAGACATGTGGAATTCTGATCGAGGCACTACATAACTAGGTGATCAACTGAGAACTTCATGCATTATCAGGCTTCCATCTTAGCATTAGGTATGGATGTTATCAACCTCACTCTGAATGAGGTGCTCAACAAGTCTTTAACCACTGCCACATTAGCTTATGCTGGAAGAGAATCAAAATCGTCCCTCTACTAAAAAAGCCAAGTGCAGATTCGGATGTTCCAGGTAATTATAGGCCTATCTCCCTCCTTCTTGCGCTTGCTAAGTTAGCTGAAAAATCTGTGAATCATCAGCTCTATAATTATTTAGAGGTCAATAGGCTTCTTCATCCGAGCCAATCAGAATTCAGACTTAGGAATAATACTGAGACTGCCTTGATGAAGGTCTCAGATATTATCAGAAGTACAGTTGATGCGGTGGTAGGGCAGTCTTGGTATTGTTGGACCAGTCTGCAGTCTTCGACACGGCCCCACATGCCAGGCTGCTTGCACTCTTCCTTGAGATGGGCATTAGAGAAAATGCCTGGAAACGGTGGATGTCCTTCCTTGAGGATAGGAGTCAAGAAGTCTGGCAATCTCCTTATTCCTCTGTCAGCCGAAGGGTTTCGGTTGGAGTCCCTCAGGGCTCAGCACTTAGTTCCACTACGTTCAATATCTATATGACCCCCCCTAGCCAAGGAGGTGGAGTCATTTGGGGTGCAGATTATTTCTTATGCGGATGACACCGATATCTTCTTTGCATTTAGCAAAGGGGTGCCTACTGATCTAAAGTCAAAGTCAGAGGAACTTATTAAGCGAACATATCACCATAAAGGTCTCATGGCACATGCCGAAAACTCCAATGGACTGATGGTCATATCCAGACAGCGTTATTTCTGATCAAATAGCCACGTTTTTAATTCCTTCCAAAAGCGCATGTTATCAGCAATGGAGGAAAGATGAGTCGGAAGCTTATTCCAGAGGTAGGGGGCAAGAAAAGAGAAAGATCGTCCCCCGTTTCTTACAGTGCGGACTCGCAGTGGGGTAAGAAGAGATTTTGAACTGGATCTCAACATTCTTACTGGCTGGTATCTTTTGAGCTTTTTCTCTAAATAACTGGGCCCAGTACCATATATGATCTTATGGGTGAGGCATAGGATTTTAAAATGGCCTCTCTTTCTTACTGGAAGCCAGTGGAGGGACCTCAGACTGGGGGCTGAGGGGGATCTAGGTGGAAGATTTAGGATAAGTCTGGCAGCAGTGTTCTGCAGGATCTGCAATTTGAAAAAGAGATCTTCATTTAGGGAAGCTATTAAGGCATTCCCATAGTCCAGACGACTTACAATTAGACCTTCTATCAGAGGGTTCTTGGCTTCAATAGGTAACCATTTGAAGATTTTACGTAGCTTCTGCAGGATCCCATAACAAGTGCCCAGCACAAGATTTACATGATTTTTCATGGACAGTTTGTTGTCAATAGTTATTCCAAGATTACGGACTGCTTGTTTAGGGGATGGGCATGGGCCCAATGCCTGGGGCCACCAATTGATAGACCAATGCTCTTCGGCCCTGCCAAACAGAATGATCTCTGTCTTGCTACCATTGAGCTGCAGTTTGTTATTGCCCATCCAGTTGTTAATATGGATCATACAGTTTTTAAACCAGATCACTGTGTCTGTAACGTCAGGATGGAATGTAATCAACAGCTGAGTGTCATCAGCGTATGACACGGCCTCAAAACCATAGGACCTGATTATCCTGCCCAAAGGCGTTACATAGAGGTTGAAAAGCATAGGGCTCAGGATTGATCCCTAGGGAACTCCTATGCTTACTGGCCTAATGCATGAGGCAAGGGTATCTATATGTACAGTGGTTGAACGGACCTTTGGTAGTTTTTGAACCAGTCCAGGGTTTCACCGGCGTCTCCTCCTCCTGCTTCAACACTCTCCGAATGCTTCGCAGGATATTCAAATGGATCCCCATAGAAACTAGAAGAACAGTCACCCAGGCCCTCTTCCACAGCAGATTGGACTACGGAACCGCCCTCTACGCAGGAACGTCGGCCAAACTCCTGAGACAACTGCAACGCATCCAGAAAGCCTTGGCATGTCTGATCCTCGACATCCCCCGCCGCAGCCACATCACACCCACCTGAGAAACCTGCACTGGCTCCCCGTCAACAAGAGGATAACCTTCAAGTTCCTTATCCACGCACACATAGCTCTCCACAACACGGGCCCAGCATACCTCAACAGACGACTCAGCTTCTCCATCCCCTCTTGCAATCTCCGCTCCGCCGACACCGCCCTCGACACAGTCCCCCGCGTCCGAAGAACGCCGGCCGGCGGCAGATCCTTCTCCCACCTCGCTGCCAAGACCTGAACACCCTCCCCACCAACCTACGGCAGGCCCAAGACCTACAAGCCTTCAGAAGACTCCTCAAGACCTGACTCTTCGATCAGCAGCAGCACTGACCGCCCCCCTCCGCCCCCCCTCCCCAACCTCCCCCCCGGAGCCTTGAGACCCTCACTGGTATGTAGTGCGCTTTAGAACTGTCCTGATTGATTGATTCACCCTGACTCCCACTTCCCAGAGCAGCTGTTCTAAAATGCAGTGAGAGATGGTGTCGAAAGCGGCTGACAGGTCCAAAAGAACCAGCATAGCGAATTCTTTTTTTATCCAAGGTCAGCCTAATGTTATCAACCATCTCTAATACTGCTGTTTCGGTACTGTGTGCGGAACAAAACCCTGATTGCGATGAATCAAGAAGTCTGTGGCTTTCCAGATGGACGGTAAATTGTTTATTTACCAAGGATTCAAGCGCCTTCACGCATTAAGACAGCAGAGAGATGGGACGGTAATTGGCTGGTACCCTGGGATCTGCAGATGGCTTTTTCAAAATGGGCTTAACTTGAGCTGTTTTCCATTTGGTCGGGACCATAGCTTGGTCTAATGACATATTAAAATTCTCTGTTAGATTTGTTATTAACAGAGGTGCTAATTTCATGAAAAAACGAGGTAGGAGAGGGCCTGCTGGAGAGCCTGATTTAATCATTGCTTCGGCTTCTGATACTTGTTCACAGGTCACAGCTTTAAATTCTGCCAGCAGAGGCAACAAGGGATGGCTATTAACAACTGGGTGAAGATCAGCGTTATTAATGTTGTATTGAGGGAAGGATCTATATATAACTTTGACCTTTTCATCAAATAAGGAGGAAACTGTGTCGACCCAATCCTGTGTGGGGGAAGGGTGAGAGCTGGTCAACATGGAGGGTAGTAAACTCGTTCCAAATTTTGTATAACTCTTTGTTGGAGTTTGCGGCATTGTTGATCCTATCAGTTATGTACAACTTTTTGGCCTGTTTAATGTTATTTAAATAGGTGCAATGGATCAGTTTATATCTTGTTCGATCTTCAATAGTTTTAGTTTTCCTCCCTTGCCATTCAGCAGTCCTGCTGGAGAGGTTCTCAATTTTTAGTACTGACGTGAACCAAGGAGATGCTTTGACTTGATCTGGATGCCATTCAACCCTGTCTCACGGCTGTCTTACAATAGATGTCTCAAAACCATTTGAAGTGTAACACTGAGAAGATGGGGTGCTTAGCTTTGGGCATAGCTTTGCTTTGAACTTGGATGTTTACTGGCCTGCAGGGGAGCCCCAATCAGACACCAAAGCTGATTCTGTAAAAAATGTAGGGTTTAAATTTGATAATAAAATGTCATTCCACAATCAAATCATCTCGGTGGTTGGTGTTTTTTTTGCCATTCCACGCTTGGGAAAGAGAATTCTGCACTTCCTCTCATTTCCAACAAGATAACAGTGGTATTGGCCCTGGTCATATTTAGAATGGACTACGCCAACGCATTATATGCAGGCCTGACATAGTATCTGTTCAGAATGCGGCAGCTCAGTTGGTTCTTTGTCTCATAAGACGTGAACACATCTCTAGGCATTTGCACAATCTGCGCTGGCTCCCCACTGAAAAAGTAATTATTTTTAAATCCGCTCTCTTAATGCATAGAGCGCTCCGTCAGTTGGGACCTGATTATATCTCTTACAGGATTGCCTTCTACAGCCCAGCGAGAATGCTACGTTCATCCAATAATTATCGGGCCAAAATTCCTAGAGCTCGCCTGGCTACAGCAGGCGGTCGCTCATTCACTTTTTGGTGCCCAGTTGATTGGAACAAGCTCCCTTTAGACTTTTGTCAAACTAAGGCTGAAGCTATTTTTAAGAAAAAGCTCAAGACCGGTCTCTTTTCACAGTAATTGTAATCTTCCTCCGTTTCTTGCTTTGACTGTAAAGCACCAGTACACTCATGAGTAGCTGAGCGCTCTATAAATCTCATCACTAACATCTGCAACTGAGCATCAAGTTTGGAAGTTTTGGAGGAGATATCTGATCTAGTCGCTGTCTAATGCTGAGGAAGTTCATTGGTGAAATACAGAAACAGAGATCCAGACCAGCATGGATGTGGCTCAGAAATAAAGGAGCCGACACCAGAGCTCTGTTTGGCACCTAATAAGGTCTGATGTTGTTGATTCTGAAGGCGGAGCTGCGGCTAGCGCCACATGATACCACCAGGCAGCGCTACTGATTGAGAAATGTTTTTGTGCCTGGAAGATTAATTCATAAGGTGAGTAATTTGGGGGGGAAGATATTTCTTAATTTGGGGGAAGATATTTCTATCAGAATAACACTTCAAGCATGGCATAAAAAGCAATCCTTGCTGGGTTATATTTGAAGCTACTATTTGCATGTAGGTGTGAATGGCCTAGGGAGTCTATTAGCTGTGGAGGTGCTCCTTCTACCATTCTGTCGAGGAAAGACCTGCAGCTCTTCCGTTAGCTTAAACGACTGGAGAAGATAAATGGCTTGGACCAGTTTGCTCTACTGAAAAAAGTGATACTGTTCCACCCATAAGTCAACTTTAGAACTGCTGTTCAAACTATCATACTCTCACATCTGGATGGTTGAAACACCCTGCTCCATGGCCTCCGAAGTCTCCGTACTGCCTCACCCTATTTTTAAGGGCATCCACACATTACCCCCCAACCTGATGGAGACTTTTTGGCTACACAAATCCAGCTGCACCAATTATAAAGCCATCGCGACCTGCACCCCACCCTATCTCTGAATACACCAGCTGTAAAGAAACATGCTGAATACACGAGTTATAACGAAACTTTGATTCAAGCATTGACATTCTTCCGTGTCAAACAGCCTGCAACACAAAATCTTTGCACTGCATACCTTCATGAAATGTTTAAATGGGCACTGTCCCAATAAACTGCCTCCCCGGGGACTCATCATGACAATGATGGCACTGATTCAGTGGGCAGCACTGAGCTTTGTTGCTCACCTTGTAAAAAACATCAGGCACATACTGCTCACTGCTGGATTCCTTGGCGTAGCCCAGCTCTGGCACATCACGACAGGGCAGCAAACACTCATCCCGCACTAATGCCATGCACTGGTTGGAGACTTGGTAACCCTCAAAATGCACCTGATTATCTGGTCCACCTGAGAAGCAAAAGAAATTGTTAAACTAGTTGCAAAAACAACTTGCATTGCAGCCTCTCTATCATGATTATATCTGCATGTCTTCTCTTTAATTCTTTATACAGTCCATCAAATGCTCTATGTACAAGCCTCTGCTTTCATTACCGGTCATTATAAAATACATTCAACCAAGAACTCCATATTGTACCACAGAGATCCTGCTAATTGTTTTCAGAGTGAAATAAAAGGATTGAAATGTGTTTTTTTTTTCTTGCAGACCTAAGAATTAATTAATAAATACGTTTATTGGTCAATTGATTCAAACTTTTACAATTTAACAACATGTACAGCTTCTCCTTCAGCTAAAAACCGCTATTGAGTTAATTGTTCTTTAAGAGTACCATTGTTACATCACAAGTTATTGACATCAAAACATGTTTTTCGGCGAAAGACAATGCAAACAATAAAAGGACGTCTTAAAAACAAGTCATGAGCATTCAACATTCAGTACATCAAATACTAGTAACGACGAATTACGTTTATTGACACAACAGTGTGAACAGCAGATGCGTTGGTGTTAAACAAAACCTGTACAAATATGCTATGAGATGACACAGAAGTACCAGATTTCAAAAGATTTTAAAAGTGCTTGCAGTTTTTAAGTGCTTATTATGACTAAAAAAGTGCAATTTCACAAGAGTAACTACAAGTGTGAGCCTTCTAAAATTGAGTTGCGCCTATTTTCAAAGTTAAAAAGAAACCACAGTGCTAATTGGGCACAAGAAACAACAAGTTATGTGCTAAGAAAGTTTAAGTTACATCTTTTTCTTCCTCAAGCCTTGAGACCCTAAAGGGTGAGTAGCGCGCTTTATAAAACCCTGATTGATTGATTGAAGTTCGCCTGTTCAAATGGGTACAAAAATAAGGCACAAAAATTGCAACACAAGCACCTGCATTTACACCGTCACATGTCCTTGTAACCTACGCTACATAGGTATGACCACTAGGATGGCCAAGACACGAATAATGGAACATTGGAGCAACATTTGTTGTCACAAGCGCAACACTAAGCTTTGTTCACAATTTTCAGAGGAGGGCCATACACCAGACAGTCTTAAATGGACTATCATAGAGACACACCCACACATGAGCAAAAAAACCCTCTTCAGGAAGGAACAATACTGGATTTTTCACCTTTCCTGTGACAAAATGGTCTGAATGAAGATATCCTCTAGAACGAAGATAATCGATAGTACACCATCTACACTTTTGTACTACCAGGAGCCAGGGTGTCAAAACCCTCATTCATAACACCCCCAACTGTTTGTCTGAATGGAGTCTGCCCCAACTTTGGCCACCACGAATGATGTATCTCACACACGCATGGGACCATGGACAATAATATTTTGATCCAGTAACACCTTAGAGGTTAGGATAACACTTGCTAGAGAGGGATCTAGTTGTCCCCTGCCTCTCGTTCGCATTGCCTCTCCCTACCTGTCCCCTGTGGTTAATGTTGTACAAACTGCAATGAAGGACATGATACCACTCTTAGTCTGACCTACTGAATTCCCTTATGTCACCTCCTTATGTGCAACCTCCTATTTTACACCGACACTCTTCATTCTCCCGGTGACCATTACCTAGTACCCATGGCCACTCGCTATGAACACCTTCTCCATGGGTTTTATTCCAGGTTTGCACGCCTGGAGAGCCGTCTCCTGGTTTTTTTTTTTTGCAGAGTTTTATATAGCGCGAACTAGAACCGAACCAAATCAGTTATCAGAGCGCTTTACATAGCACCAGTTAAGTTACATGAGGACACACTTTCATTTTAGGCACGGGGAGATTAAGTGATTTGCCCAGAATCACAGGGGTTTTTTGGCGTCGTTACCGAGACTCGAACCCAGATCCCCAGGTCCGAGGTCGAGCGCCTTAGCCGTTAGACCAACCCCTCTCCCCTCTGTTGCATGCAGTCATGTGACCCCTCTACTGAGATTGCGCCACTTTGGCTAGTCCCTGGCAAGGTGATACTCCCTGCCATTGCAGACCTGCAGGTCCAGATGTAGCACACCTCAGGTATCAACTTTGCATGTGCAACCCTCCCTCATAGATTCCGCTGAGTCTATCCATGATTGCCACGATCCTCCATTCCCATCGTGTTTTAATCAGGCACTTAGGAGGTCGGCCATACTACCTGTGAGCCACCTCCTATCGCACTTATTCTACATACCCCTCAACCAAGATGGCGCCTGGTGTTCGCCTACAATGACTTTGGAGATACTCACTGACATTGCTAGCTCACTGCTGCCCCTTTTGCGGGCAGGAAGCTTCCGGCACACCTTGGCCCACCTGGAGGCTGTGCCGGCGCAACATACTTATTTCGCCAATTCCTCCCTCTCCACACTCTTCCGAGCTGGCGGAGTGAGGGGTAGGTCTTTCGGCAATCCAGCCACTGCTGAACCGTGAGTACCCTAGCAACTGACACACCACGTGGATGCCTCTTGGCGCACCCTTGCTTTTTTCCTACGTAGGTACTATACCACTTGGAAACCCTGTTGCCTTTAACAACATTACGATGTAACTTTATGCCAATTTAGGACGTTAATAATATTAATGTACCCTCCGCCAGCCTTTCGAAGGAGCTAGTGAGCCTCCCAAATTGGGTGAGTTATTGCTGCAAATTAACCACAGTGTTTGCTTAACCACATTTATTTCAGTCCTTAGATGTGCCACAGGTTTGCCACTTTGTTTCTTCCTTTCCACAGCGCTTGTCACTTATGAGTTTTGCTAACTACCTGAGCATGTAACTTATGCATGTTGTCTCCCCAGAAGCTGCTTTTAATATTGTTCCTTATGATTTCTTTTATTGGTCATCAGATTTGGTCAGACATAACCTTTTATTAAATATATTGTACCTGAGGCAAAACAAAAAAGGAAAACTAAGGAAAAGGGAGCATGAAAAAGAACACAATCAATACAGACGAGGACTAAAAGAACCCATGGGTAGAAGAAAAAGAAAAACACATGCAGCGGAATTCATATGAGGGAAGTAGGCTAGAGACCGTCTTTTCTTATAAAGAAGAAACCAAAGTGTTATAATTTGGTTCACTATTACAAGTTTGTGTTAAGGTGGGGGTCCACCTGAATCTATTCCATATCCTTTCAAATTTTCTCAGAGAGGTGATACCTCTGGCCTTAGCCAAGGCCAGCCCCGCCTCATAAATATGACACACAAGGACCTTCCATTCTATGGCCTTATTAACATCTGAGGAGATCATGTCCTGGCTATACTTAGCCGTGCACACACCAGCATGATTGTTACCAAATATTGAGTACCTCCCTCACAATCATATTTGACCCCCATCATTTTTTCCTTGATTGTTAAAGCACTCAAGTGGCCCAGGCCAGATATCTTTGCCTGGCTCACCCCAGACCAGAATTCTTGAAGAACATGACAGAGTGCAAACTTATGTATTATGTCAGCAGCCAGAAGTTTACATTTTTGGTATTTGGTTTTATCCATAACACCAATTGTTCCCCATTTAAGTATTTTGTCTGGGGTATAATATAACAGATATATGGTGCGTAGTTGCTGCAGTTTTAGACTTACTGAGTATACAGAATGATCTGATATTTCAAAGGAGAATGGATCTCTGAAACCGTGGTTTCTACTGAAAGCAGTTGACTCCATTTTGCTGACAGTGTCATAGTATCATCTACATTTAGGCAGGAGAGTTCCCGGTAGGTGGTGCTAATTGATGGGTTAATACCTGATTTAACATAGTGTAGCGATAGTTCAGAGCCCTCAATATCCTTTGTTTATTGGCAGCCTGAATATAGTCTCTCACTTGCAAGTATTTAAAGAAAAGATGTTGTGGAAACCCATATATTTCCTGCAACCTCAAAAAGGACCTAAGGCCATTTGCATTATAGAGCTGACCCATTGTTACAACACCGCTCAGCGCCCAAGCCCTGCAAGTTGCATCCTGAGTGGAACGCTGGATTATTCCAGAGTGGTGTCTTTGTTTATAGAGGCTATAGAGTATTTAGAACATATCTCCTTCCATATATATATGTCCCTCAAGACCTTAAACGGCACCCTCTTGTAGTAGTTGGGGTCTCCTAGTTGATATTGATAAAGCCTGCACTTAGGCGTTGAACCAGGACACTCAGGACGCAGCCCAAAAATATAGCTTAAAATCTGGGAGTGAGAGTCCCCCCCTATGGAAGCTTCGAAAGAGCCTATGCTCTCCTTGCACGCATATACTCCCATAAGAAGTAGCCGATAATCCCCTCCAGGCGCTGAGAAAAAAAAAAAAAAGAGAAAAAAAAAAAAAAGAGTCCGGGACACTTTGCGTGCGGAGAGCCCCCGGCATAGTCCTAAATCACCCGCACCGCAGCAGAATTCGCACCGCGGTCAGCGGGTTAAAGGGATGGCCCTGAACAAATAAAGGAATTTAGGGAGAATATTCATCTTAGTAATATTGGTTTGTCGCATAATTGGCAGAGGGATTTGTTCCATGATTTTAATTTAGAGTTAACCATAGACAGCAGAGGTTCGTAAATCAGTCTGATAACGTGTACTTCTGAGCATAGCTTGATGCTCAAATAAACCATAGTATTAGTTAATCCTGGGGTAGCAGAATCTGGTTTAAAATTCAAAACAAGCTCAGTTTTAGATATATTGAGTCTATATCCTGCAACTTCAACAAACCTGACTGCCTCTTTAAAAACTTGTTGAATAGCCACTAGGGGATTGGAAGAGAAGACGGCCACGTCGTCAGCAAATGCAGTTAATTTCAGCCGTTGATCTTCAACAGTAAAAGGTTGAATATCTACATTCCTGCATAAGGACTGCAAATATGGCTCTATATAAAGGGAAAATAGAAGAGGGTAAATACGGCTATTTAAGCACTCTTAGTGTGGTTAAAACTATCAATTGATGTATAACACAGTCCAATTAAACAGGTAGAGTGTTTAGTTCTTGTATTTTGCATTAACTGGAACTGCAGTAAGATCTTTTTAAAATGTTGAATCCTGGCTACATTGAGAGAGGCCAGAGCTGTATGAGTGTTGGCGATACTCCTAGCCTTGTTTGCAGTTGTGAGGGTTGAAGATGGGATTGTTGAGCATTGACTGTGAATCCGAATTGATGAATAAGGTTTAATATAGATTGAGTGTGTTGTAAACACCATCTCTGCGTTTTGGCTTTGATGAGCCAATCGTCCAGGTATGGGAAGACATTTGTTGTTGTCTGAGGGAAGGGTGGAAACAAAATCTAGGAGGCCGAATGAGATGCCCAATTCTAGCTTTTATTAAGTCATACCAGAGTGAACCCGTTTTACATAGTTGTTTTTCTTTTTCGGCTTTTCTCTGTTTTTTCTGATTCTATGATGTTTCTAGACTGTTCTGTTTCCTCTGGCGTCCCGACGAAATTTGGCTCTGTCGTTTATGCACTTTTTCATCTCTATTTCTTGTCTTTCACACGTGCTTGCGCTGAAGGTGGACATACCCCAGGAGGCTCGGAAGAAAGGAGAGAAGGCGGTGAGTACCCAGGGGCTTCCTTTAGATTTATCAAGATAGGCCTCCACCACACCGAGAATGTGCACAAAAATAAACTATTTATTGGGAGCGAGGGGAGTAGGAAAATTATGATGAAAAGAAAAAAAAACTACTGCGTATACACAGGGCTCCTTTTCCTCTCTTTTCTTCTGTTATTGCTTTTCCAATATGATACACTTCTATTTAAGTCATTGGCACACCAAAAAATATATATATATGCAGAAGGAAAATAAACAATGTCTTCCCCCAGTGATCTATAAGTGGAGGACGTTTCTCCACTCCAAAACAAATGAGGAAAAACTCTTCTCCTAGAGTTTGTCACAGTCATTAAGTCGGGCCTAATTGTCACAGAGAGAGGGATCTGGTGTTTGTACCCATTTCTATCCACCATCATCTTCCCTCATCCGGTCACTCACCGCGATAGCCGCAACTCTCCTGATTTGCGGCGGCGATGTACCGGCTCTCCTGAGGGGTCCACCACTCCTCCGACCAACTCTCGGACGTGTTGTCTTCGGTGACTCCTCCCTCCTGGAACCGACGGACGGATTCTTCCTTCTCCCTGGTTCCCGGTGTCCTGCTCCCGTCTCTGTGTTGTTCGTGGGCGTTCTTTCGGACTTCCTGCTTCTCCCCGACGTCTTCATGGAACCGCCGGATGTCTTCATGGATCCGTCCCCGTTCTTCGCATGGGCCTTTCTCTTCTAGGCCACCCAAGATGTTTGATTGCATCTCCAGTCGGGAGGGCTGGTCATAAACCTGCACAGGGGAGGTCAAAGGTTTAACCCTTTGGATACCTCTCTCTTCCTTTCTACGTCATCACTTCACCGCAGCTTTGAGGAAATCGGCACCAGGCAGGTGTTGATGCGCCTCTCTCCCACAATTGACTTCTCCGATGAGCTGCTGCTACTACTACTACTGCCAGACTTTTTGTGAATACTCTAGGTGCAGTTGTCACTCTAAATGGAAGTACACTGAATTGGTAATGCTTTCCCGCTATCCAAACCTGGGGTATTTGCGATGCGCTGGATGAATAGGAATAAGAAAGCATACGAACTTCAGGTCTAGGGTAGACATAAAGTCACCTTGCTGTATCAATGGAAGCATTTGTTGGAGAGTAACCATATGAAAGTGCTCTGATAGTATGTACAAATTTAGGGGCCTTAAAGTACAAGTTACTTACCTTTGGTAACGATGTATCTGGTAGAGACGATTCTAGCAGCAGATTCGTCAATGCAGAATTATCCCCAGGTGTGAGACTGGATCCGGCGTGACGCGGACGTGACGCCAGTGAGGTTACGTAAGTCCCACCCCGGCGCGCTGGCGCCACATCGCATAGCCATCACAAACAAAACTGTGAGAATACGGGAACAGTGGGCGAAAAAGCAGGTAAACAAAGTGAAGAAGCGAATGGTGAGGAACAGCACCATTCGGGAAAGTGCCAGCCACTGTGTTACTGAAAGTCCCGAAAAGGAAAGAGCAGAGCACCGCTCTGAGAAGCAACCTTGCAAAGCGAAGGCGATATCCTCCCTGGAGGCAAGAAAACATGGAAAAAAGTCATAGCAGACAACAGAGTCTGCAACCACAATCTATAATAGTGAAGGGCAAAAAGTCCTGAACAGATGAGTAACGACAAATTACCCCAAGACAACACCATCAAGGAGGGTCGCATCTCCTGTAAAGAGCTAAGGCTGAGGCACAGCCAAGAGACCCCCAACTCAGAGGACTGCAGAGGAGTCAGAAACCACAAGCAATGAAAAGGTGAGAAGAATGTGAGACGGCCCCACACTGGAATTACCAGGGTGTAGGGATGCAGAAGCACAAATGAACCTACCGTCCAATTACCTGAAAGGAAGGAGTGGAACAAATAAACAGAACAAAGCATCCCGCCAGGGAGGAAGTGAAAGAGGGCAGCCGCAGAAGACAAAACCACCCGGAGGGAGGCAAGTGCAGAAGACCAAGCTGAAGGTCCTCGCAGAACGGGGAGGAAGGGCGGGTCGTGAAGGAATCTGCGGCTAGAATCGTCTCTACCAGATACATCGTTACCAAAGGTAAGTAACTTGTACATCTGATAGAGACTACTAGCCGCAGATTCCTTAACTTCGAATAGATACCCTAGCCATATCCAGAGGGGAGGAGGGTCTGCGAGAGAAAACTCACTAGCTTGGAAGAACACATGGCCCCAACAGGGGATGTGTAATTCGAGACAAGAAGGACGGCCCAGTCCCCACCAAGCAGAAGTGAGCAAGAACAAGAAGAAGGGAAGGCCAGGATACCACAAGCCTACCAAGGGGCAAAGGGCATCTGCCAGAAAACCCAGAGGGACAGCCGGCACCAAGAGAGTACCAAGGAACGAAAAGAACCACCAGCAAAATCCAAGGACAAGAGGTGGAAACGGAGGCAGAGCTCCCTCAGGAGAACACACCCAACGAAGGAGATAGCTGAATGAGCATCAGCCCCTAGACAGGAGACAAGGCAGGAATGGCCCCACGGACGAGAAGCGCATACGTGAGAAGGAAGACACAGTCGTGCAAAGCTCCAGCAGAACAAGGGACAGGAGCACCGGGGTACACACCAAGGCCCAAGGAGGTGGACCATAACGACCAGGCATGCGCAGCAGGCAGCTGGTAAATTCTACGAAGGAGTGTGCCCCGAACAGCGACCCCCGGGAAGCAAGAATATTTAGCACAGACCTAAAGCCATCAACCAGAACACTGGAGATCACCAGAAATATCCTAGTCCCCCTGGAACACAAGGCAGCGGATCAGGCTGAAATATTGGACAATAAGGCGGAAACACCACAACACAACGACGTAGACGGCATGACAAAAGTCGGTCTGGCGATCCAAAGGCTGAAAGGCAAACGCACAGAAGCCAATATCCCGCAGGAACAAGGGGCAAATTGTGCGACAGGCAAGCCCTGTTGAAAAAGGATAGAAAAACCATCGGATACTGAGCAGGACAGAACCTGGGGTAGCGCAAGCTGTGCTAAGGTGGAAGAAAAAAGAACCGCACCAACCAGTATACAGTGACGCCAGGAAACGCGAGGAACCCGAGAGGGTATCCACACCCGCCCAGCTTAGGACGGAGCTATACAATAGCTAACAAGTACCCCACCTAGGGTATGACACGTCCCACAACAAAACAGGGGAGCACCTCTTAGGGAAGCCCGCAGCAGAGGTTCAAGAACATAAAAAAGACCCGTGGGTATCACCACAGGCGGCTTACCAATCAGCCAAAAAATACACAGATGGTCCAACCTGAGGAGCTATACGGCTTTATTCACAGCCTAAAACACACACTACAAAAACTGAAGGGCTGTACCCGCAGCCTAAAGTACAGAAGGGCCAACGGAAGAACCCTGAAGGGATTCCAAGCCGGACACAGCACACAGACGGGTCAACCGAAACACTAGGCCCAGAGAGAAAGGTGGTATAAACGCCTCCCATAAGACACCTGAGGACCAACAAGCCGAAGCCTACGGAGGGGGAGGAGGACGTAGCCCCGCAAGGAGCCGCTGAGTAGCGGAGTCCGCGTGGGTGTTAAATAAAAGAATCCCATCAAAAGGCAGGTCAACAAGACGCTCCCGAATATTCCTGAATATTCTCCGGAAACACGCCATCCCGCAACCAAGCATGGCGGCGCCGGGACACAGAACTCGCCACAGCGCGGGCGAGCGAATCAGAGACATCCAAGGCCGAGCGGAGAATAAATGCAGCTAACTCCTGACCATCCAGCACATGGTGTCGCAGATCAACGCGGACACCTTCGTGGGAGGGGCACGACACAAGGGACTCTGCGCAATCCCAAAGGCCGGAGGTAGCCCTGGCCAACACACAAAGTGGAAGCAAAAATTTTACACCCCCCCCCCCCCCCAGAGTCCAACCACCGGGCCTCTTGTGACTGAGGGAGCAACACCGAAGGCAAGGAAGGAAAAGCAGTCTGCAGGACAGGGCCCTGGGTGGGGAAAAGGCAGACTGGATCGTGCGGGGCAGGGCGATGGAGGGCCAGGGCGGTGGCAGTAGAGGAGGGGCTGAGACACCGGATCGCCCATGGCAGAACGCCCCCAGAAGAGAGTTGTGGAGCAAAGCTACAAATGGAAGAAGAGGCTCCCCTCCACCAGAGCCCTGGTGGAGAACCTCCAACAAGTGGTCCGCTGGGAATGGAGCAACCGGGTTGCCCATTTGCAAAATGCCAGAGACCGTGGAAATGGCCCGGACAGAGGCCACACTCGCCTTTGAAGGGCGTCGCGGGGAGAGAGCAACTCTTCCATGGGTGAAGGCTGCAAACTAAGCCGCCTGTCCCTATGCCCTGCTGGAGGAAGAAACGGCCACACCCTGTAGGATGGAAGACCCATGGACGAGTGAGGGGCCCGAGGCGTCTCCGGAGAAGCCATCAGGCCACCAACTACGAGGTGCAGAAGAGCGGGTCTGGGGGCTGTGGACGCAGAGACACTGTAGAACCCCCCAGGATGTCGCCGGGGAAAAGGCAATGACGCAGCGTCCAGTCTCCGGTAAAGAGGAGACAAGGAAACGACAATCCACTGGAGAGGAAGGAACATCCGGAGAAGAGTCGGCGACCCGACGTCGGGATGGCGGCGGGGAGTCTGCCGTGGGCACCGGTGCGACCTCGAACGGCGCCGAAGTGTCCACCAGGGGTGTCGAGTCGGCCTCCACCACCACGTGCTTCACAGGAGAAATGGATGGGGTCGTCACCGAAGCGGGCGCCGGCTCGCCGCCTGCCCAGAGGACCGAGGGGGACTCGTGGATGAATCGCGAGTCCCGGCGACCTCCTGCGACACCACAGGGAACCCCGCGGAGGGGCGCCCCCGGGTCCCGGCCTCCACACACGGCGCCAACAGGGCCGGGGAGGAAAGCAGTCGGCACCAGAAAGGAGTCGGCTCGGCCTTCATTAAGGCCCCGCACAGGGCGAGGGATTCGCAGACGTCTAGGGAAGAGGAGGGGAGCACAGAAAAGCCCGCAGCGCCGAAGGGTAGGCCTTCATTTAGGTCCTCGCCGCTCCAAGGCTAGGAAACGGTGGATAGGGTGGCAAAGGGCGAGGGCGCACGTCCCGAGAGGAACCCATGCCCTCTGCAGAACGAAGACAGGGCCTCGGTGACAAACTGCAGGACTTATAGGGTGAGCGATTCCCGTGGGGCCTCGGAGAAGGACGATGCCGCAGCCGGAATTGCCAGCTCCTGGACCCTTCCGAGGTAGGGGACTGACACTGTGCTGAGGCCGATCTGGACAAGCGAGTCGAAAGCAATGTCATCCGGCGCTCCCTACGGACAAGCGTTGCAGTCCGTAGAATCTTGGTGCTTGCCCAGACACCACATACAAATAGGGTGAGGGTCCGTCACCAACATCTGACACGTACAAGAAGTACACGCCTTGAAACCAGAAGGAATTTGCACACTGTTCCCAACACAAAGAGGCATGAAAATAGGTCAAGAGAACTCATTCCGAATCCGCGTTTCACGCGGAAAAGAAGGAAACTGCCGTCAGCACGCCGGGGTGGGACTTCTGTGACCTTGCTGACGTCACGTCCGCGGACAACGCCAGGGTGGAGTCACACCGGTGCCCCCCCCCGGCGCACAGAGATGCTGTGGCAAAAAAATTCCGGATCCAGACTCACGCCTGGGGATAATTCTACGTTAAGGAATCTGTGGCTAGTAGTCCCTATCAGATTTCAATATTGGTCTTAGAGACCCGTCCTTTTTGGAAATTGGGAAATACAGTGAACATACTCCTAACCCTTGATATTGCATTGGAACAGGTTCTATAGCTCCTTTTGCTAATAGGGCTTGTACCTCTTGTTTGAGTAGCTGTGAGTGTTGTAATGACATCTGATTGCGAGGTGGAATACTGTGAGGATCGCTGGTGAGTTCTAGGCAAAAACCATGTTGGATAATGTCTACTACCCATTTGTCCGTGGTTATTGCTTGCCAAACGGGAAGAGAGTGGTGTAGTCTTCACCCAACAGGTGTAATATGATTGGGGGGAATGGTAGGTAAGTCACTGCTTAGTAGGAGATGGAGAGGAACGTGGTGATGTACCCCTTCCTCTACCCTTGGGAGTTGTTCCCTCTGCAGCCTCCCCTATAGCAACACTTGGGTGAAGAGGATAGCGTGTTTGTTTTATAGGAGGAAGTATTGGGATTTGAGGTATTGGTTTTAGATCCTCCTCTGTAAAATAAGCGACAAAAGGAGCCTCTGCTGGATGGTGACTGCAGGGCTCCAATAGATTTTGCCACTTCTGAGTCCTTCTTCCTTTTCTCAAGTGACACATCTACTTGAGGTCCAAAAAGGTTTTCCTCATCAAAAAGAACATTTAAAATAGATTGTTGAAATTCTGGCTTAAATCCAAAAATCCTAAGCCATGCATGCCTACGGAGGAGAATGCTGGTATTAGCTGCATCTAGTGCACATCGAATAGAAGAATTCAATATTAAATTCCCTTCCTGCACTAGCTCTTGTCCCATTTTTCTATGCTCTTCTGGGAGGTACTCTAGAATTACCTCTCTTTCATCCGAGTCGGCTCTATCTTATCTTGCTAAAACAGCCTGTGTATTAGCAATGGGCCATAGGTTGGTAGATTGCGCTGCTTTCCTTTTGCCTGATGTGTCAATTAATTTAGACTCCTTGTCTGGAGGAGGCGCATCTGCTGTTTGTGAATTAGCTCTTTCGTGAACATTTGACACTACCAGAGAGTCTAAAGGAAGCTGCCCCTTTGATATAAATTGGGTCAGATGGTGGAGGTTTGTACTTTTTATCGACTAGGGGTGTTAGAACACGGGCGCGTACTCGGTTTTTAAAAATGTCATCTGTACGTCTTAACGTACTCTTTAACATAGGCTAGCTTTGTGTGGTTCTATGTGTGGAACCTAATGTCTCAAACAGGAAATCTTCCTCTAAAGATTCTTTATATAGAGCAACTCCATGGTAAGAAGCTGCTCTTGAAATCAACTCCTGCTAAGCATGGTTATCATCATAAGGTGAAGGCCTGGTAGGATATAGATCAGGATCATTATCTACTGGTTGACTGTAATCAATCCATGGATCTACTGGTGGAGGACTATTATCATCTCCATCCTCAAAGTCATGTTGTGTATGAGGAGAACCTTATGGTGTTATCTGAAGAGGATTTGACCCTGGTGATGGTAAAAGTAGTGGACGAGATTGAAAAAGAGGAAAGCTAGGGCTTGTAGCCATGTCCTTCTTTTTCTTTAAAGGAGTAGTAGGACTTTTATCCTAAGTAGCATTTATTTTCTTGGATGGTGCATCATCCTTGGCTACAATGTATTCAGTCTCTGGATTAATAGGAGACGTTTCTGTTTGGGGTCCAACTTTTCCTTCATAATGTCCAAACTTGCTTCTGGAGGTTTTGAAAGGGGATCTTTATCTTTCGGAGCTGAACCGGACCAATGCTTTTTGTCTTTGGAAGTTGAAGGTTCCAGCTCCAAAGGGGTCTTGTCTCGACACCGAACCGAAAGGCTTGACTTGTTGTTCAGTGCAGGGCTTGAAGGCGGGGCATTTAAAACAGTCTGTAGCTGTCGACCGTGGCCCGAAGTCAGTGGTGGCCCTGAAGCCTCTGGGTTTACTAAGAACAGGTTTGATGGGCAAAAGGGCTTTTTTACTCACGAGCCCTTGTCCCGCAGGAAGTTCTTCGGACTGTAGGTCGATCTTGAGCTCGGAGCCAGAAACATAAATGGACAGGACTTCTTGTTCGGTATCTTCTAAGAAGATATCCGGTGAGTACTCTATGTTCTGTCTCTACATGTTCCTTCGTCAAGCCAAACGATCCAGCAAAGTCTTATTCTATAGAAAAGATCGGAAAGCGTCACAATCTTCCTCCTTTTCCTCTGGTGATAGGTACAATTTGCAGACTTTGTGCAGGTCTGTACGCGGATACTTGGTGCGACACCGGGGACAGAACTGAAATGGAGTCTGTTCCATCAGTGGTAGACTTGACGGGTACGATGGTGTAAGTCGAAGAAACGGCAAGGCCCGAGGCCGCTCACAACATCTTCTGGATCAACAATGGAGTTTTCTCACTTTTTTCGACAAGCAGGAATGAAGGAGCATGTACGAAAACAATACCGGCGAAGGTACAGTGGGTTTCGCACCGAGGGGATCCTGAAGAACAGTCTCGAACCGGAGCACTACAAACCACGTCCGAACCCGATGGAGGAAAGAAAACAATTTAACAATGGAGCCGATGCCTGACGACCGAGAGGCAAGATGGCGGCTGCGTAGGAGGTCGTTAGCGGTGCTAGCTGGCTGTGGCAGAGTTCCAGGAGAGACGGCAGGATTGAGACTGTCCGGGCAGATTAAAGCACTGTGATACCGCCCCCCCCGCCCCCGATAGCCCAACGCAATCCCCTCGCAGCAGAAGCAGATTAAAACAAACGGAGCTGTACCTGATTAGGCGCCTCATCAAGCAGTACTTGCTGCAGTTTCTGGTGCAACTAGCGAAAGACTGCTTGTCGATGGCACTGAAGGTGGTGGCAAATTCCGCGAAGGTGACGGCGGCAGCAGTATCTCGAAAGACCCACTTGGAGGTTGCGTCGGAAGCCGCGATATTGGAAGGCTCTCCCGGCCGGCCGCCACAGATCCACTCCCCAAAACCCGCCAGCGCTTAGGAGAGGAAGGGGCGGAGCAATCACCAAAAATCACCCAGCGGGTCCTTCGGTAGCGGATTTGCTCCGTCGGACGAAGGACACGCAAGGTGAAGCAGGGGCGGGATCATTCGTCAGCTCTGCCACTTTCCGGCACGCTACCTGGAAAATTGCCACTGGTGGAATTGGAGGGGGCTCCCGCACTGGATACAATCCATCAAGCCATACTTGGGCACAGGCAACACAGTAGGAAAACCCAGGCGGGGATAAGAAAGATGCAGGGGGTTATGAGGAAACTGTCTAAAGTATGCACAAGTATGGGGGATAGGGTAACAAACTTGGAAGAAAGAATCGTGGCGATGGAACTGGATGCAACAAATGCGGTGGCCCAGGTAGAGTCACAGGGGGCACAAATAAAGGATATCCAATGGAAACTTGAAGAGTTCGAAAATCGACAGAAGAAATAACCTCAGGGTGTTGGGGATCCAGGAGGGGTTGGAGGGGTCCGACACCAGATGGTATATAATTGATCTCTTCAAGGAAGCTTTCCCAGAACTTAATGGGTGGAACTGGTCAAAAGAGATACAAAGGGCCCACCATATGCCGTTCAAATTACGAACACCTGCAAATGAAGGTGATAAATCCCAGGCTATACTTGTGTTCTTTGGGAACTTCGCTCTACGCCAAGCAATATCTGATAAAGCAAGACCGGAATCTAAAAGAACCAGTCGAGGGGTTTCATTCTTTGTACGGCCCGATTTTTGCCACTCTACAGTGGAAAGGCGCTGGAGATTGAGGCAATTTTTTAAGCCCCTTCAAGAGAAAGGTGTTCAAGTGTATTTTATTTATCCAGCCCAGCTTAAGATTATCAATCAGGGAAATACGATCTGTTTTGCGTCAGAGATAAAAGCAAAAGAGTATCTGGACTCTCTTGATAAATGAAGCTGGAGGGGTTAAGTAGTTAAATACTGTTGCTCCGCTGTAAGATTTAAGGAAGAGGGAGTTGTGGGGGGGAGAGGGGTCAAGGGGGTAAGGGGGTGAAGGTGTTATTGTTTTAGTGTGTTTGATTGTTAGGATACTCACTTAAGAGGCTTTTATTTGGTCTTGTTAGGGTTTATTTGTTCTTTGAAAATAATGCCCAGACCCTAGTACAGTGCGCATCACATGCGCAGACCTAGGTCTGAGCGCCGCGATGGGGTGGTTGGAGGCTGGAGTGTGGGGTGGGATAGGTTGTTGGGGGGGGGGGGCTTTTCACTGGGAAAGGGAAAAAAGGGGAAAAAATGGAAGTACCTGGTACAATACTTTGTGCAGTTGGACTCAAGAAATGTTTTGGAGGTATTTGAATTGGCAGAAAGTAAGGACAGGGGATAAATTACAAAGATATAATGGGGAAGCTTAAGATCTGCTCTATTAATATTGGGGGCCTGAACGATTGGGGTAAAAGACAGAGGATGGGCTGTTTTGTTAGATCGAATCAAACTGACGTGGCCTGTATACAAGAGACCCACCTACCATGGGCCAAGAAGCATCTGCTTAATATAAGAGGGTATTATTTGTTGGCATGCTCCACACAAACATCTAATATTAGAGTAGTGGCTATAATGGCCAAGTCGTGTTGGGGGGGCAGATGTCATCTGGCAGATATACATGGTCGGTGGGTATTGGTTGAACTTGAGCTGGGTTTTACACTATGCACTATATATGGATCCATTAGGATGACCCGGAAATCTTTGATGATATGGAGCTAGAACTAATGAATTGGCCAAGCCTCCTTGTAGTCTGTGGGGATTTTAATATTGCAGCAGATTTTACAGAGGTGGGTATGAACACCCCATATCAGGGCCGCAAGACTAGGGTATTTCGAGCTGTGAGCTCATTGATTAAAACTCACGGGCTATTGGATGTGTGGGGGAAAAAGGAGCCTAACAACCCTGGGTTTACGTATTTCTCTTGTCCCTTTAAAAAATTCTCCAAATTGGATTTTTTTTTTATTTCAGTTATGGAGGCAAGCAGAACAGGAATTGGAAAGCTACCAAAAGTCATCTCTGACCACAATCCATTAATCCTACAATATGATATTGTTATTGTACCTAGGCCTCCTTTAAGGTGGACCTTTGAGAGAAGACTGCTAGCCGACAGCAAATTCATCGAACATTTAAAGAGTTGGGCTCAAAACTTTTTAGATACTAATCGCTACAGCACATCCCGAAATATGGTATGGGACTCGTTCAAAGCAACTTTGAGAGCAGAGGTAATTAGCTATTCCACCAGGCTGAGGAGAGAAGCTAAGGCCCAGAATGAAAACCTCCTGACTCAACTGGCAGAGGCAGAATAATTACATGTTAGGGCTATAGCTGGGGGGCGGGAGGTCGTTGAGAGCCAGCAGAAAGTTTTGGTTATTAAAGCTGAGTTAAACAAACTGATAGCTCAAAGAGCAGCTGATGAATATCAAATACATAGGGGAATGATGTATGAAACTGGGGAGCAGGCGGGGAAACTTTTGGCTTTAAGGATTAAGCAGGAGGGTAGCAGGAATGCTATTAAAAGTATTCATGAGGGGGGCCAGGACTATTCAGATCCAGAGGAGATTCGAAATGTTTTTAAAAATTATTATCAGGCTCTATATAAAGAGGAGGCTAGGACAGACTTTTCTAGCTCAATGTGTGACGATCTGGGTCCTAAATTGGCTGAGCATGACAGACTGGCGCTAGATGAAGATCTCTCATGGGAGGAAGTAGTTGAAGCAATAGGCTCTAGCGTCAGGGAAAGCCGTAGGACCAGATGGTATACCACTTGAACTATATAAGTGTCTCCAGGATATTATAGCACCCATGATGGTAGATTTATTCAACGGCATACAGGACACTCTGAACTCATGGAAAGAGACAAACATAATTGTGTTTCACAAAAAGGCCAAGCCTAAGGAGGACCCCGGAGCTTACCGGCCAATATCCCTCATACATTCTGATACTAAGATATATCCTAAGGTCTTGGCCAAAAGGCTAGGGGGGGGGGTCATTGCCGGGTTGGTCTCACCGTGGCAGCATGGGTTTATCCCAGGTCGGGGAACACAGATCATATTAGACGGGTCCTCACTCTATTTGATGTGCATGCTGCTGCGGGGAGACGGATGGCAATGATCTTTCTAGATGCCGAGAAGGCCTTTGATCGCGTAACGTGGACATTTTTATGGGGGATATTGGAACGGAGGGGCTTTGGCCCCAAGATAAAGAGCCGTTATAGCTATGTATGCCGAACCCAGGGCTAGGATTCAGTTGATGGGGGCAGCACAGAAGAATGAATATGCTACTTACCAGTATGCATCTGTTCTTGGCATGTAGGGCTGCTAACATTCATATCTTAGCATTAGATCGCCGCCTAGTGTTGGGCTCGGATGATTGCACATTGTTGTCCTGGAAGAGTCTTCGAAGTATCCTGAGATAGGTGGCTCCTCCCCTGGACTACAGTGCGCATGGGCATCGGCTCCATCCCCAGATTGTTTTTCGCCATTGTGGCAGGAGATGGAGTGAAAGTGTAAAGGATGTCCATGCTAATGAATAAATACAATAGTATATCTGCAGCTGCGACAGGCACCGGGGAGGAGGGCGGGCGATATGAATGTTAGCAGCCCTACATGCCAAGAACAGATGCATACTGGTAAGTAGCATATTCAGTTCGAGGCATGTGGGCTGCTAAATTCATATCTTAGCATAGAATACATAGCAGTCCCTCCATCAGCGGCGGTTGCCCGTGCCAGCTGCAGAAACCTGAAAAAGTGTCTTTAGAACAGCCTGTCCTACAGCTGCTTGCTGCTTGGAATGCACATCAACACAGTAGTGTTTTGTGAAGGTATGTGGTGTGACCCACGTGGCTGCTCTGCAAATATCCTCTAAAGGAATGTTCCCTAGGAAAGCCATGGATGCCCCCAGTTTGCGTGTGGAGTGCGCTCTGGGGGGTATTGTTAAAGTGCGCTTGGCTTTTTGATAACATATCTGGATGCACTTAACAATCCACCTGGCTATCCCTGCTTTGGAAATTGGGTTGCCTTTGTGTTGTGGTGCGAAGGCAACAAAGAGTTGTTTCGTCTTTCTAAAGGGTTGTGTTCTGTCTATGTAGTACATCAACGCCCTCCGTACATCTAAGGTATGGAGCATTCTTTCCGCCACCGTTTGCGGGTTTTGAAAGAATGCTGGCAAGTCAATAGTTTGATTAAGATGAAACTGTGACACCACCTTAGGAAGGAATTTAGGGTTAGTGCGTAGCACCACCCTATTTGGGTGAATTTGAATGAACGGCTCTTGTATGGTGAGCGCTTGCAGCTCACTGACACGCCTCAGAGACGTAATAGCTATCAGAAAGGCCACTTTCCACGTAAGGAATTGGAGCTCACACGAGTGCAGTGGCTCAAATGGTGGCCCCATCAGTCTGGTGAGAACGACGTTGAGGTTCCACACCGGAGCTGGTGGAGTTCTTGGGGGAATGACTCTCTTCAGACCTTCAAGGAAGGCTTTAATGGCGGGCACCCTGAAGACAGAGAGGTGCTGCCTGTTCTGAAGATAAGCCGCTATGGCTGAGAGATGTATCCTAATGGAAGTGTACGCCAGATTGCACTTGTAGAGATGTAACAGATAACAGATGATGTTGGGAATAGATGCATCTAGCGGGTTGATGTCATTGGACGTACAGTAGATGACAAAACGCTTCCACTTAGCAGCATAGCATGCTCTAGTAGTAGGTTTCCTCGCCTCCTTGATGATACTCATGCATTCTGGAGGTAGGTTAAGGTATCCAAACTCTAGGACTTCAGGAGCCAGATCGCCAGGTTGAGCTGTCGTGGATCTGGATGCTGAATGTCTCCATGGTTCTGCGTCAAAAGACTGGGTGTGAGGCGCAGTCTTTGATGCGGCACCACCGAGAGTTCGAGGAACGTGGTGTACCAAGCCTGGCGCGCCCACGTTGGAGCAACCAGGACGAGTGTCATGGAGTGCTGCCTTAGCTTTCTTGCGACCAGCGGTATTAGAGGGGCTGGCGGAAAAGCGTATGCAAATTTGCCTGACCAGTTCATCCATATCGCATTCCCCTGCGACTGTGGAAGAGGGAACCTGGCGGCAAAGAGTCGGCATTTTGCGTTCTCCTTTGTTGCGAACAGGTCTATCTCCGGATGACCCCACTGTTGGAAGAACGGGTGGAGAACAGAAGGGTGTATCTCCCACTCGTGCATCTGATGGCTGTATCTGCTGAGCAGATCCGCCATCTGATTGTCCTTGCCCGGGAGGTGTTCTGCCATGAGGAAGATGTTCCTCTGAATGGCCCACTTCCACATGCTCTGAGCCAGATGAGACAGCTGTGGCGAGTGGGTGCCTCCCTGCTTTTGAATGTAGTACATCGCGGTCATGTTGTCCGTCCGGACTAGCACGACCTTGTTGCTCAGATGTACAATGAAGGACTTGAGCGCCATGAAGATTGCCATCAGTTCCAGATAGTTGATGTGCATCTTCTGTTGCTGCGTCGTCCATAGTCCCTGCACTGTGTAAGTGAGCACATGAGCTCCCCATCCCTGGAGAGACGCGTCCGTTGTCAGGATAATCTGCGGCACAGGCTCTTGGAACAGTCGGCCCTTGCAAAGGTTGTGTGGAGTCCACCAATGCAGAGAGTCGTATGCCCGACTGGTAACCAACACTAGGTCTGTCAATTGCCCACGAGCCTGTGTCCACTGATTCGCTAAGCACTCCTGGAGCGGGCGCATATGCAACCGTGCGTGAGGGACTATGAAGATGCAGGAGGCCATCATGCCTATCAACTGCATGAACACTCTCGCTGGCAGGGAGTGTCGTGGTCTGAATCGTTGGATCAGCGACTGAATGCTGTCGATTCTGACTTGGTTTGGCTGAGCCATGGCTGTCAGGGTGTTGATCGTAGCACCCAGGAACTGCCGGACATGTGCCGGCTGAAGATGCGATTTTGGGTAGTTCAGGGAGAAACCCAGATCGTGAAGCAGGCGAATTGTAGTCGACATGTCTGCGGCGCACTGTTGCTCCGACTTGGCTTGTACGAGCCAGTCGTCTAGGTAGGGGTAGACATGGATATTCTGCCTCCTGAGGTGCGCCGCCACTGTCGCTAGACACTTGGTGAACACCCTCGGGGCTGTTGTGACTCCGAAGGGTAGGACTTTGAACTGGTAGTGCCTGCCTTGAATAGTGAACCTGAGATATTTCCGGTGTGACGGGTGTAGTGGAATATGGAAATAAGCATCCTTGAGATCTAAGGTTGCTAAGAAGTCTCCCTGGTTTAGCAAGGGAAGAATCTGCTGCAGTGTAAGCATGTGGAAATGTTCCGATAGTATGTACAGGTTGAGGGGACGTAGATCGAGAATGGGCCTGAGAGAACCGTCCTTCTTTGGAATAAGGAAGTACAGGGAATATACCCCTGTGCCTTCCTCCCCCACCGGCACGAGCTCGATTGCGCCTTTTTGCAGCATCGCCACTACTTCCTGCTGCAATAAGTGCAAGTGCTCTGCGGACATAGGCCTTTGCCTTGGTGGGATGTTGGGTGGAGTGGATTTCAACTCTAGGCAATAACCATACTGAACTAATTGTCGCACCCACCTGTCTGTGGTGATGTTTCTCCAGACGGGCAGGAACTGCTGCAGTCTCCCCCCGACAGGTGTTAGGTGGTCGGGGGGCAGTGACAGAGAGTCACTGTTTGCTTGGAGTAGAGGTGCGGGAGCTGTTGTTTCCTCTGCCGCGACCTCTGTTGCTGTTGTTCCTATAACCTCCCTTGTTCTGCTTAGTGAACGAGGCTTGCGCCCCACCTTTGGAGAACTGGGATTGTTGACCCATCTGTCCTCTGGTGACTCCACGTGCACCTGAGCGACGAAAATTGCCGCCACGAAACTGTTGGGACTGCAGGGCCCCCATAGATTTAGCAGTTTCCGTGTCCTTCTTTATCTTCTCTAAGGTGGTGTCAACATCCGGACCAAACAGACTATCAGGATTGACTGGCTGATTCAGAATTGTCGTCTGAATATCCTGCTTGAACCCTGAGATGCGGAGCCAGGCTTGTCTTCTCAGCATAACGCTAGTGTTGATAGCCCTAGCAGCTGTGTCCGCAGCGTCAAGTGCACACTTGATGGCTGCGTTTGATATTAGCTTTCCTTCCTCAATAAGCATCTTGGTGCCTTCTTGGAACTGTGGGGGCAGGTGTTGTATAACCTGTTCTAGGGTGTCGTAGTGCGCCCTATCATAACGCGCCAGGAGCGCCTGTGTATTTGCGATGCGCCAAAAGTTTGCCGCCTGTGCAGCCACTCTTTTGCCTCCTGCCTCAAGCACTTTGGACTCCTTGTCCGGGGGAGGAGCTTCACCCGTTGTCTGGGAGTTGGCACGTTTCCTGGCATTGGCAACCACAAGAGAGTCCAGTGGCAACTGTCCCCGGATGTAGACGGGGTCCGCAGGAGCAGGCCTGTACTTCTTTTCAATGCGAGGGTTGACCACTCTAGCCCTCGTAGGCTCCTTAAAAATGTCTCCAGCATGTTTGAGAACACCTTTCAGCATAGGAAGTGTCTTTACTGTCCTCTCAGATATGGCAAAGGTGTCAAAAAGGAAGTCTTCCTCAACCGGGTCGGCATGCATGTCCACATCATGATTGGCCGCCGCCCGTTCAATTAGTGCATGAAATCCTGCTGAGTCCTCAGTCGGGGATGCACGTGCATTAAAGGTTTGCGGGTCTTGGCCCGCACCCTGGGTGTTTTGGTCACCAGAGTCGTCGTATGAATCTGGTTGTACATCAGGGTCATCGATGGGGAAATTGTACTGTTCATCCTCATCATCTTCCTCACCCACAGAGTGTTCTGGGGAGGGAGTAGGGCTCCGTCTAGGAGGAGGCTGAATCGGCTCCGTGAGGCCTAAGGCGTCAAGGGGCACCCTCTTCTTCTTCAACGGGATGACGTAGGGGTCCACCGGCTCCGAAGTGATCTTCCGTTTATAGAGGGTCAGCTTGCCGGTGGCAGCATCGATGAAATGCTCTGAATCGTCCACCGAGTCGAGTACACGACGTGGAAGAGGGTCTGGCAGTGAGGAAACCTGCTTCGGAGCCGATTTCGTCGAAAACGCTTTCGGCGCCTCCTTAGGTGGCAAGAGAAAAAGGAGTTTCCCCGAAGGCTTAGCCGGAGCGTCCTTTTGCGGCTGCGGTGATGGCATCGGAGCCGATGGAGCAAGGGCCTTCTCCCTGATTCTCTGCAGTGACTCCGCAATGGGGGACGGTACACTGCCAGTGGGTTTCGTCGCCGACAAGGATGCTTTGAGCGGTCCCTCGGATCCGACGTCCTCGCGGGCCTTGTGCGGTTTGGGCGCGGAAACCTTCTTCGGGTCCTCCGAATCTTGAGGCCGGGGCGCCGACTTCTTGGGCGTAGCCTCTTTGGAGCCGACCTTGGCGGGCTTGGACGGCGCCGGAGCCGTTGATCCGAGCCGACCATCTTTCTTGGGGGCCCTTTCCTCGGGCGTCGGCTTCGATTTCGGAGCATCGGAATCGACCGACTTCCTCGGCTTCTGCGGACCGGAGGTCGACGGAGCCGACGGGGTGACGGGCACCGACTTCTTCACAGGCACGGCAGCCATTTTAGGAACACTCGAGTCCTTTGGTTTCAGTTTCGATTTCGGGTCGGCCATTTTAGGTGTTGACGACCCCGACGGTTTCAGTTTCGGTTTCGAAACATCGTGCCCAGCAAGTGAGTCCGAAGCCGGGCCCGAAGGCGGGGCTGTGGCTTGCGGCAACGGGTCCAGGGTAAGGCCGACAGGCGATCCCGTGTCCCGGTCGTCCTCGAAACTTTCGGGGCAGAGCTCGTCCGCAGAGCTGTCCGCCGCGGCCCCATAAATTTCATCGTCGTCTCCTACCTCTTCGACGTATTCGAGGACCTGACCCGCGACTCCGTCGTCGTCTCCCGGATCCGCCTCGACCTCCGACCGTGAGGGGGAGATTTGTAGAAGGTGACCCTGGACCTCTTCTTCCGGGTCGCCGAAGATGTTCTCCGGATCCGGGGCCGCTTGCCTAGCTTCCAAGCGCACCGCGCGCCGAAGCTTGAGAGTTTTCTTGGAGCGGAACTGTGCACAGGCCTTGCACTTGCCGTCGTCGTGGTCCGGTGAAAGGCACTTGTTACACACAGGGTGTAGATCGATGTGTGGGTACTTAGACCCACAGAGCGGGCAGTACTTGAACGGGCTCCGCTCCATGTCCGTAAAGGCTTGCTGTCGTGTCGCGATGAGAAGGCCTCAAAGTTTAGAAAGCGAAGAAAACTCCGCTTATTCCGGCTTCAAGAGACGGAAGACTCGAGACCGAGCGCAGACAATACCGACGCAAGAAAATCGAGGCCTTTTGGCCGGTAAAAGATAGTTTTACTTGGTTCCGACAGTAAGACGTCGAAACCACATCCGAACCCAATGGCGGAAAAAAACAATCTGGGGATGGAGCCGATGCCCATGCGCACTGTAGTCCAGGGGAGGAGCCACCTATCTCAGGATACTTCGAAGACTCTTCCAGGACAACAATGTGCAATCATCCGAGCCCAACACTAGGCGGCGATCTAATGCTAAGATATGAATTTAGCAGCCCACATGCCTCGAACTTTTAATTACTGTGGGACTCGGCAGGGCTGCCCCTGTTCTCCAATTCTTTTTGCCCTCTACATCGATCCGCTGATTCGTAGGATTTTAGGCTGCAAGGCTATCAAACCAGTAGTGTGTAAGGGCCATGAGACTAAACTTTTGGCCTATGCTGATGATCTGGCCATAATCACCACAGATCCAGCTGCGGCAATGATAGCTCTCACGCGTATGGCTAGGGATTGTGGTAGTTATTCGGGATATCGCCTGAATGAAAATAAAACCCAAATAGTTTGCACCGATAATGTGGAAAGACAATATGGGAGTTATTTTGACTCGGCAATCTATTTAGGGGTCAGGATAACACCGGTAATCAATCTAATTATTGAAGAGAATTTTGCTCCGCTGGTTGCGTTTATTGTGCAGGAGTTAGAAAGAGTAGATACAATCCATCTATCTATAATAGGTTGAGCCAATGTTTTGAAGATGACTATGCTCCCTAAAATTCTATATCTCTTTCGTTCGATCCCTCTTGTGGAAGGAGAGGGTTGGATAAAGAATATAGAATCAGTATTTGCGAATTTTATCTGGCACTACGGTAAAATCAGAAGATTTATGAGGTATCTATCGCTTCCACAAGAAAGAGGAGGGCTAGCAGTCCATACCATTAGATTTTAGCATTGGGCCGGTTTACTGAGCCAGATGGCGATATTATTTGATTCTGCTGTTAATCCCGCCGAGTCTCCACATGGGAGGGGTAATCCTCCATCCATTTTTGAACTGCTCGTTGGTAGAGATGCTTATGGTCTTTTGCTACGTACAACAGAGAGATAGTACTACAGGAAAACTCGGTATAGGATATTGGATGGAATCTGGAGAATATGGAAAGCTGCCCAGAAAGTATTGGTAATTCCGAAAATTAATTAATATTCGCCATTGTGGAATTCTAGCATTTTCCCGCAGTTTAGTAATGATAGGATGGGGAATGTTTGGGAGCAACGAGGAATTAGAAGAGAAGGTGATATTTTTGATATGGATAATCTAATGAGTTTCACCGCTATCCAATGTAAATTTGGTGTTCCATCCAATCATGGGTTTAAATACCTCCAGATTTACCAAACACTTTTGGGCATTAGACCTCGTATCCACCCAGGGGGGCAGAATAAATGTGATTGACTATCTATAAGAAGGTGGAGCTAGAATTAAAGTGATTTATAAATCCTTAATCGATCTGGTACAAGATGATATGGATAAATGTGAGACTTCTTGGATGGGGAAAATGGGGGATCCTGATCTTGATTTAGATAAAGCTTTACAACTTGCGGGCAAATTGTTTCGCTCCACAAATTTAAGAGCACAACAATATAAAGTTCTCTTTAATCTGTACCTTACCCCTGCTAAGTTATTCCAATGGGGTAAAAGGGAGGATGACAAATGCCCAAGATGCCAGGAGGAGCCGGCTAACCTGATCCACATGTTTTATCACTGCGAAAAATTAAAGGGAATCTGTGCTGATATCGAGATGTTCTGTGTGGGGCTGCTAGGTACCAAGATCATCCTATCCCCTACCCGTCCGATAGTAATCTAGCCCTTGACAGTGATAAGGAGGCCTTTGTGTTCACATGTATGGCCGTCCTTAGGATCTTGGTGGCGGCAGGATGGAAGGACAGTGCAGCACCTACCTTCCAGATGCGGCTAGCCAGGCTTATGGGTATTCATAACATTGAGTCCTCTCATTATAATCGGAGAGGTAGGAGGATCAGGGAGATGGGCTTAAGCATCTGGGCTCCCCTTGCTGTCTGGAGGGAGTCCTCCAGGTAGTGTACCCTAGTGTATATATATGAATTTGTTCCCCTGATTTTATCTTACCATATTAATCAAATATTTATATATTATGTATTTCTGCTGACTCTCTAATGATTAAGTATGTTGTACCACTGTATCGATTATATGACATTTTGTATTGTATTGATGTGTCTATTGTAATGTACCAGGTAAAAGAATAAAATAAATAAATACATTTTTAAAAAAAGGAGTAGATGCCCATGCCCATGCGCAGTATCATCGTAAGTAAGAGTTACTTTACCTAGTGACAAGGAAAGACTTCTTCGAAGAAAAACAACTTCCAAACATCCAGACCCAACACTAGATGGCAGAAGTATGCAGAGCATGTGTATCTACAGCACATATGCCTCGAACAGACAGTTTTGATGGTCAAGAGTCTAGATGGAAAATTGTGCAGCAGCTCAAAGGGTGCACGTCAAGAAAATGAGAACCACGTTTTTTAAGGGCGCCCAATCTAGGGCCATCTCATCAGCTGTTGTGGTTCATAGGGACAAAGGCCAAACAGCAGCACTGTACTGGGTCGAATTTAGGGGTAACTCACCTGAAGTCCATATAGGTGTTCAAGAAAACAACTGTATAAGATCGTTGAGTAATCTCCCCCAAAGAACCCCTTTAACCCCACGCGTGCGGCGCATTTTCCCGCTGTGCGCTGACTTTTGCGAAAACCCGCGGTTCATGACGAGCTCAGCTCGTCATGAGCGTACGAGAGGCGTAACTCATGACGAGCTGAGCTCGTCATGAGCGTCGAAGGGGTTAATACCACTATTTATGGACATCCCTCTCAAACGCATTGAGTTCTGTGCTTGGTCCTAGACCATCAATGGGACAACCCCTGTACAATCACGCAGAGTTCCTAAGAAATTGTTGAAGCAGCATTCGGGGAATAGGTCCATCTTGTCCCGCATTGAAGCATTTCCTTTGGCTCCTTCCCCAATAGGTTCACCTTTCATAAGCCATTTTCTATGTATGAAGCATATCTAGATTCTATTCAACCACCATTGACTAGGCCCCTGTTCATGAAGCTCTGTTGAGGAGTCCTTAATATCAATATGCATATTTACAAGTGGGTCAATGACTCATAAAATGCATCTTTATTCGATCTGTGCATTAATTATGCTGTTGAATACATTGAATAGGTCTTATTTTTCAGTCCAAATTATATAAAACCCAGACACATGGATAAGGCCTCTGTGCCTTACCTTGTGTTTTTGCACTTTCCAGCAGATCTCTGATTATTTTTAACCGATATGTCACCAGTTATTGTATTTGGCCTGAGCAGATTTTTGCACTTTGTATATTTAATTAGAAAGATGAGGTATAGAGTTTTAATATAGCCTTTGAGCCTGTCATAGCGGGCTCTACCGGCCATTAAAGGCAAGCTCTAGCGAAAAGGCCCAAGCCCAAGGCATTTAACAAGTGAGCGAGCCTTTAATAGCTGGTAGAGTCCGCTACGGAGGGCTCTAAGGCTGTTAGAACGTCCTGCCCGTAGAGGGCAGAATGTTCTAATTTCTAAAACAAAGACCCTATGGATCCAGAGGAGGTTGAAATCCCCTCGGGCTCTGTGAGGCCTTTATTAAACATTGGAATCTTGATGCTCCAGGCTTCAATCACCAATTAAAAACAGGGAGCACTCCATTGTTTTCAATGGAGCTCCCAACATTCAAATGTTCTAATTCGTTTTAGCATATGCTGAGGTCTTTGAATTGATATTTTATTGAAAGTAATTAAACTATCTTTTAATATGTACATATCAATATATATATATATATATATATATATATATATATCCATATTACTTTATATAACGAATGCACCTTGTGATATTTTTTATTGTATGTTAATTGTTTCAGTTGTGCTGTGTACAGTTTGTTGCATTATTACCGATCGATCGTCACACACTCCTGTTGGGTATGAGGGGGGTATTCTTTATGACATCAGGTCCATAAGTTCTACCAATAGATCTTTAGCATAGTCCAATAACAACGTAGACTGTTTTCTAGGTTTTTGTCATTGGCCTATGCTTGATTCAAAATCTCTGCTTTTTCCTCCTGTCCTCCATTGCTATGATGCACTGTGCTGCTATTATGACAATAAATTGTGTGATACAGAATTTTTTTTATTTATGTACAGCTTTTTAAAGATTTTATTCGAAATAAAGTAATTTGAGAGAGATAGAACCAGATTCAGATCCCACTGTGGGATGACGGATTGCCAGGGGGAAACGTGCTGCAAGCCTTCAAGAAACCTAGACACTAACAGGTGACTTAAAGAACAGAGGCTTGTCCAGCAACCGCAAAACAAGTCAAAATGGCTGAAAGATGACCTTTACCTTTGTCCAGTGCACAGCCCGACTGGGGTAAAAAGAAAGGGCAAATAGAAGCTCCTGAGATAAAGGTGCGGAAAGGGGGAATGATATTGTAGGAATCACGTCACAAACATATCCCAATGGCAGGCATATATCAACTTGGTGGTGCGACGCTTGGCTGCCAGAATAACATCAGAGACTTCAGGAGGAAGGTTGAAAGCTGACAAATTTCACCGCTCAACCGCCGTGCGTGAAGGGTGCACAGGTTAAGGTGCAAACCCCTCCCCTGTTGCTACGACAGTTTAGGATACCAGACTCTGTGCCCAAACCGAAGCCACAAGAATAACTTGGGTTTGGTCGTTCCTGATCTCTTTGAGAACACTGGGCAGAACTGGTATGGGCAGAAAGGTGTACAGGAGGCCAGATCTCCACTCAAGACGAAAAGAGTCTCTGAGCGAGTCGCTTTGGAAACTCCGGCGTGCAAAACTGCACACATTGCGTGTTCTTGGCAGTGGCAAAACGATCTTGCCAAGGCCCTCCCCACTGCTGAAAGAGTCCTTGCACCACCTGCAGATGGAGATACCATTCGTGCTCCGTTAGGCATTTTAGGGTGAGTTTGTCTGCCCTGTCATTCAGATAGTCTGCCAGGTGTTGAACCACCAGGGAAATGCCCTGGTGTTCCAGCCATGTCGAGAGACGCATATCATCTTGACAAATGTTCCACAACCCCATCTAGCCCTGTTTATTATTGTAATACCACAAAGCAGTGGTGTTGTCCATGTATGACGGCACCAGCCTCCCCTTGATCGAAGGAAGAAAGACTTTCACTGCCAAGCAAATTGCCTGGAGCTCCATAAGTTGCTGCAGAGCCTGGACACCACCAAATACCAGTCCTCTGATCTCCACCTCTCCACCGCTCCATCCCAGGCGTGACACATCTGTCCTCACAGTTGTCTCTGGTTAGGGAAGGGAGAGGTGTTTTCCACATGCCCAATCATAGTTCATCAGCCACTACTTCAGACCTTCACAGTTCCCTCTGAAATCTGGACCATGTCTAAGAGCTTCATGTGGTGCTTCTGCAGGTCCGTACTTTCATTCAGGGCTTACCTGTTGCCACCACAGACACAAATTTAGATCCGAAGTTGCCATCAGGTGAGAGCCGGCAGAAGTTTGGGTGCTTATTTTGCAAATATCCTGCAGTTATGCACTCTTCAGCACTGAGGAAATAGGCATCCTGGAAGAAAGAAAGGATTAATAAATGTAAGAAGCATTCAGATTAAAAGATCACAACTCATCTTTAAGGAATACTGATCATACTAATCGGACTAAAAAGTGAACATGTGGAATGTAATATATAGTTCTCATTATTGCTCTAATAACCTATCAAAATCAACTATTAAGAGCATCAGAATTTTTCTTTGGGATACTCAATAGCACAGGCACACAGTACACTGAGAACCTATTACAAATACACATAATTGCACAACACATATCAGATTAGATACGCTTCAGAGGGCTCAATAGTAATTAGTATCAGTGTATTCTTTGCGGAGAACATCAGACTGAACTCTGTACAAACAACAGCACAAACAGGCCATATAGTTGGGAGTCAATGTCATCATCATCATCATATATCTTTATTCGGTCATTTGTAAGAACCATCAAAGTTTACAGAGTATAAAACAAATATATCTACACTTAAAATAGTACTAAACCATTACAATCGCGAATACAAATGACATATTCCTAGCTGTCACTATACTCGTGCCTGCGCTATTGCGGCTTGGGTGCTGAGCTGCTGTTAAATTTTAACTAGTGCCTCGTTTGATATTTCATTTTGCATTTCGTTCTTTTCCCCTGTTTTTAAAACGCGCCTGGCCCTTACCTGCACTATAATTTTGGGACATCCACCGCTGTTGGGCGGGTCCGCTTCCCGGCGTCTTCCCCTACAGCTGCGCCATCTTGAGTCTAGTCGTGCCGTTTTTCGGCGCATTCTGGCAGCCTACACGCTCTAGTCGTCAGAAGGACGCTAGGCGTGTATAAAAGAGAGGTAAATCTTGAACTCTCCCTTCCTAGCTGTCACTATACTCGTGCCTGCGCTATTGCGGCTTGGGTGCTGAGCTGCTGTTAAATTTTAACTAGTGCCTCGTTTGATATTTTATTTTGCATTTCGTTCTTTTCCCCTGTTTTTAAAACGCGCCTGGCCCTTACCTGCACTATAATTTTGGGACATCCACCGCTGTTGGGCGGGTCCGCTTCCCGGCGTCTTCCCCTACAGCTGCGCCATCTTGAGTCTAGTCGTGCCGTTTTTCGGCGCATTCTGGCAGCCTACACGCTCTAGTCGTCAGAAGGACGCTAGGCGTGTATAAAAGAGAGCCATGCAGACGCGCAGCGGTTACGCGCTGCGGGGACGCCTGATTGACGCCGGAGTTACGCCAGAGTTCAGCCCATCTGCGCCCGTCCGCGCTGAGGACGGGCTGCAGGACGGGCTGGACCCTGGGACTCTGGATAGGCCCATCTCTTTGCCCCGGGAAAACCTGTTACACTACCTACTGTCTTTTAGACCTCCCGTGCTTCCATGCCATCATCGGTTCCTTCCTGAGACCCTGCGTCTGGCACCGGTATGTCCTTCGTGTAAATCTTGTTTTAAATTTACTACACAGGCTGGCAGGAAACCTGCTTCCCCTTCTCTCGGTGGATGGGGGACCTCTCAATCCAGACAGGGCTTTTTGATTAATGCACGATCCCTCATTAAACATAACAGAGTTTCATGATTTTGTAAGTGCGAGGCAACCTGATTGGGTCTTTGTGACCGAGACATGGGCCTCTGAATCCTCTGGCCATGACCTTCTTTTGGCTATACCCGAAGGATATGCAATTCACAGGTTGGATAGAGTGCGACGCAGGGGAGGTGGATTGGCAGTTCTCTATAAAACCACCCTCTCCTGTACTGTAAAATCTTTATCAGTCCCCTCGGATCCCTTTGAGGCCCTATACTTCTGTATTGTATGTGCTCCGTCGATCTCCTTCACTGGAATTCTTGTATATAGACCCCCGGGACCTAGAGCCAACTTTTGCCCTGAACTTTTTAGAATTATGGAACCCTATTTTGGGAGATCCTCTTTTACCATTCTTGGGGATATGAATTTTCATTTAGATGATCTGGCATCTACAGATACATCCTCATTGGTTAATGCACTGGACGCAGGTGATTTTGCCCTAAGGGTGTCCTTTCCGACGCATAAGGCTGGCCATACCCTGGATGGGGTGTTTCCCAACGACTCCAGGCTAACAGTCGGCGTTCCCCTGCCGATAGTATGGTCTGATCATCTAGCAGTTCCATTATATTTAAATACGCCCAATATGGAGGGTAATTTGGCTATCACTAAGAACCGTCTCAAAAGAAATTTTAGGAGTATTACTAATGAGACGCTGGCCCCTTTTATTCATAACGTTAATATTACATCTCAGTTGGTGGTAGAAGAGGCAGCACAAGAGCTTGCCGACTCTATCTCTAAAGCAGTGGATGAGCTAGCCCCCGCTTCATCTAAATATGTAGCGCGACAAAAACCGACAGCCCCCTGGTTCACGGAAACTCTGAGGCTTCTTAGACAAAAATGTAGAAGGAAGGAAAGATGTTGGCGTAAATCCTGGGATCCGACTGACCGGGAATTGTACAGGTGCCAGATACGAGAGTATAAAAGCAGAGTTATTAAGGAGAAACAGGATTATTTCACCAACCTGACTAGTTCTCTTACATCTTCTAAAGAGCTCTTTAAGATCGTGAGCTCTCTCTGCTCTCTTCAGTCCCCTGACCCCGTGGTAGTCTGACAGGAGTTATGTAACAACATCTCGGACTTCTTTTTAAAAAAAATAGATGATATCTATTTGGCTCTACAATCTCAGAGGAGCTTCCTGAGTGAAGAGGACTCCGCCCGAGTTAAACATTTGGAATCTTGGGTTGTTGACTCTCCCCAGGTTTTCAATCATTTTCCTGCACTTTCTATGGAGGGATTAAACCTTCTGCTGGATAGAATGAAGTCTGCCTCTCCCTTAGACCCGGTTCCTTTGAAAGTACTAAAGGACTGTAGGGATACTATTCTTCCTCCCATGTTGAAAATTATGAATGAAGCGATGGAACATGGTATCTTTCCTGTAGTTTGGAAGAAAGCCATTGTGAAACCGCTGCTTAAAAAGCCCACTCTGGATCCAGGGATCCTGCAGAATTTTAGACCTATATCTCTTATGCCGGCCCCTGCTAAGATGCTCGAAGCCCACCTGAACTGCCATCTCTCTCGCTTTCTGGATGCTTCAGGGTTCTTGGATGGGTCCCAACATGGCTTTAGAAAGCTTCATAGCACGGAGTCTGCTTTGACTATGGTCACGGATAACATACGCCGGAAAGTTGACCTGGGTCAAACTACCGTGCTAGTATTGCTAGACCTTACAGCAGCGTTCGACACCCTGTCTCCCCTTACGTTAACATCTAGGTTAAGGGAGGCAGGGGTAACAGGACCGGCCCTTAGTATCCTGAGTTCTTTCCTACAACAAAGAGAGCAGCGTGTAATGCTTGGAGATCTCCTCTCCCCTGCTAAGTCTTTGCAATGTGGGGTGCCACAGGGGTCGGCATTGAGTCCGACCCTGTTTAATATCTACGTGGCCCCCCTTGCTAGACTAGTAAGATCTCAGGGGATGGAGGTAGTGTCGTACGCTGATGACACGCAGATTATGGTGTCCCTGACCCACTCTGTGAGTGTCACCGCTTCCAACTTTAGATCCTGCATGCAACTTGTTGCAGAATGGATGATTTTCAATTCTCTAAAGGTTGAACGGTGACAAAACAGAGGTCCTGGTCTTTGGCAAAGACCAGGACATGTGGTCAGGTGAATGGTGGCCTCCATCTTTAGGCAACTGCCCCACTCCCACACAATCTGCTAGGAATCTAGGGGTCATTTTTGACACTCGGCTATCTATGGAAGCCCAGGTCAATAAAACTGTGGCCACCTGCTGGGGTGTTATTAGGACTCTGAAAAGAATCCTTCACTATCTTTCCCCGCAGGCACGCAAGCAGGTTGTGATCGCTCTTGTTGGCTCAAGGCTTGATTATTGTAACTCATTGTATGCCGGAGCCAACAAAGGCGTTCTACAACGCCTGCAGGTCGTACAGAATGCGGCGGCACGATTTGTCTTGGCCCTGCCCTGGCTGTCCTCAGCGACCATGGCAAGGAAGAGTCTTCAATGGCTTCCCATCATCTCAAGAGTATCTTTTAAACTCCTTTGCCTTACATATCGTGCCCTCATGGCCGGCCCAGCTGATGCGCTTGGATCCCGGCTCACTCGATATGTTCCGAGTAGATGCCTACGCTCCTTAGAGCTTAATCAACTGGTAGTTCCGCGCTCCAGGAAGGTTAGATGGGGAAGTAAGGCCTTTTCCATCTTGGCACCCCAACTATGGAACTCACTTCCCCTCGAGATTAAATCACAACCCTCACTGGAGCTCTTTAGGAAGGCTCTGAAAACTTGGTGCTTTGTTAATGCGTATCAGTAAGCTCTACTCATCTAGTGCCTCAGCTAGTTTGGTGTTAGGCGCCTTGACGCCCATGGGGCTAAGTCGCGCATGTGTAAATCCCGCTTCATTCATTCATTCATTCATTCATTCATTCATTCATTCACATATCAAATCAATTTAAGAACCATCAATCTGATCATGCTTAGGGAGGGGAGCAATGCAACCAACAGATAAAACCATATAAATCAGTTTAGGGAAAAAAAATACATGTATTTCATGAAAAAATAAAACAAGTAAGATTAGAAAAGTGTCATAACTAACACAGGAAATTATCAGAATAATATCGTAACTATCAAAGCAATTTTTTATGAATAATCCAAAAAGATAACAGAAAACGGCTAAGGGAAAAAACTATTGGTCCAGAAGTGTCTGCTTTAAAAATTCGAAACGCGATCTGGTACTTCCCCGACACCCATATTTTAGGCAAATAGGTTTAATCCATCTCCTGCGTAGCTGCCTGTACTTGGGGCAGGCGAACATTATGTGTTCTTCAGTTTCGTCAGCTTTGCAGCATACAGGCGAGGTGTCTATTACTAAACCCCTCTCCTCTTTCCCCAGAAATTTAAGTAACAGGTTACCATACCTAAACCTGACATATAGGCTTTTAGCAAGAGAAGGCGAGATCAAGTCAAGGAAAGATTTAAATGAGGAACAGGATTTTATAATTAAAAGATTTGCCGTTAGCTGTCCGCTAGCTGAATTATTAATGTAGTGCTCCCCCACCACCTTCAACGATATATTTCAAGGGCCGGGGAGAGGGTTTGGGTGTGGGATTGTTTAAAAAAAATCTTAATACTGATTTAGATCTTTGGCATAAAGTTAAGTAGCTCTTCCTCAACTGATAATCCCAGCTAAGCGACTCACTTAAGCCTATGCCCAAGTAATCAAACTCTTTTACACGTTCCAGAGGTTCATGTAAGATCTTAACTTCTCGAATACCACCCCTTGTTTTACCAAACACCATAAATTTAGTTTTTGTGGTGTTCAGTTCCAGTTTCCTATCCTCACAAAAACTCAGGAATTTGTTCAATAAGACTTGTAAACCTATGGGGGTAGTGGATATTAATAGCGAATCTTCCGCGAAGAGTAAGAAAGGTACTTTTGCGCTGTTCAACGAGGGGGCATAATTTTTGCAATCCATTAAACAGCTCACCGCATCATTAATGTACAGAGAGAACAATGTGGGAGCGAGGACGCACCCTTGGCGCACCCCGCGTTCTATCGGAATCCTCTCCATCAGTTTCCCATTTACCCCCACATAACCTGAGCATATGTATCCTTATGCAACCTGGCAATCAGTCACCAAATCAGCCGGGGCGCCTTGGTCAAGCATAGTTTTCCACAGCAGATTGCGTGGCACCAAGTCGAACGTAGCTCGCAGGTCCACAAAGGCCACACAAAGCCGCTGTTTCCCAAGTAGCACGTACTTCCAAGCCAACAGAGAAAATCTGAAGGCTTGATCGCACGTGCTAATTTTTCTGCGAAAACCCGCTTGAGCTGAGGACAATATCTTGTTCTCATCCATCCAATCTTGGAGTTAATACAAAACTTGTCTAGCAAATGTGTTTGCAGTAGCACTTACTACTAAATAACGTACAGAATCCTACAAGACAATACAACAAATGCTAAACACTGAACAGATGCACCACTTTCATAGCTACGCATATGCTGACATCACTCGCCCAGACCTGTATGCAATAGAACAATTAACACAATTCTTAACAAAATCCATAAAAGGAAGTAGATCGATATCAGGGTTCTGCTGTACTTGCCAATATCTTCAGTTGATATACATAAACACAGACGCAAGCAAAATGACTCTGTTAACACCACAACTCAACCTCTGGTAATAGCTCTGGTAATACCCAACAAACTTAAAACTCCTATAACTATCAACAAAAAAGATATCTTTGCAGTAAATCGTCCAGATTACATCTCACCAAGGTGAGAAGACAGAACCATTTGTCACTGGTCGGCTATATCGATGAATGTTGACAAGCCACTCATTAATGGGCTCTCAAAAAGAGATCACATGTGAATATTCTAAGCCCTACTCTCAAACCAGAAGATGTAAACGTGAACGTGGCTGTATATTTGCTGGAGTCCCTAAAACCTTCCGTCTCATAAATATTAGTGAGGCAGGAGGTATTTTGAGACCTATGGCAAACTGGCTGCGAATGCAGGTATGGGGGCCTGTAAGGACAGCGGACCACCACCCCACCACCCCATCGTTTAGACTGTCTGTCTGAAAACATTTCAGGCATAGAGGATTGTTTAAAAAAATCTTTCCAGGCATAGAAAATATTGGGAGAGCATTCAATGGATCACACTTGCTACCCCGAGGCCAACCTCAACTACATACAGTCTACTACAGATAAATGGTTTGTGTCCACAATCAATGAACTGTAGCTGCAAACCACTTATACATACCATCATTACTTTCAAATAGGACGAATACAGGATTTACAACTGATCCTATCTGTGATTCAGAACTGGTCACAAAATGACTTATGATTCATAAACTGACTTTTGTTTATTGCAAAAAAGATATGCTAATGGTAAGCTATACCAGAATTGTATAAGTAACAGTTAAATATTGAAAAATGCATTTTCTGAAGCATGAAGTGGGTGAATACTTCTAGAATTGCGTGGAGTAGCACAGAATTTCCACATCATACATTTTTAGTTTCATTATGGCCATACACTCCGCAGTTTAAGGTACCCAAATCTTGGGATTTCAACTGTGAAATTGAGCCACTATTGTTTGGGACGTAAGTTATTGCCTGCTTGTTGGTCAAGCAACCTGAAGCGCAGGTGGAATGTTGAGATGGAAAAATCCTCCGCATGGTAAAGTACGTGCAACCCTAATACTAATTTTTGTTGTCTTAGGCAAATACAGATCATAGGCTTGCCTCAACGATTGTAGCCTTGTTGGACAGGGAGTGGTGCCCAAAACACTACCTTTTTTTATTTTATTTTTATTAATTTGAATAGTTTTATACAGCGCTGGCTAGACCCAGAGGTATCAAAGCGCTTTACATGAGGAAGAGCATTGTTTCAGAGCATAGTTACCAGTTACATAGTTACAAGTTACACAGTTTCAGAGCATAGTTAAAAATTGCTGGAGCGTAGTTACATGTGTTAACAAGCATTAGAAATGCAATCGGGCTCGGATTTATTTCAGTTTGAGCTAATGGCATTGTAAATGCCAATGTCTTTTTGCCATGTGTTATGGAGTGTGTGCATGTGGTGTGTAGTGGAAGTATCTTGGTTGAATTGTAATTTTACCAATGGTGGCATGCTGTGCTTTATATGAATATGTTTAAAAGTATACTGCGATTGCTTGGTGGAAAAGTGCACTGCCGGCTGGAGGTGTGTGTGCCTGGTGGAAGGGTGCACTGACGGCTGGTGGGTGTGTGCTTGGTAAAAGCGTGCACAGATGGATGATGGTTGTTGGTGTTTGTGCATGGTGAAAGCATTCATTGACGGCTGGGGGTGTGTTGTTGTGTGTGTTGTTTTCTGTGTGCTGGTGAGTGTGTGGTGGTGAGTCTGTGGGGGTGAGCCTGGGGAGTGAGTGTGGTGGTGAGTGTGTTGTGTTGAGTGGTGACAAGTGTGTGGTGTTGAGAGACTGAGGTGTGTGGTTTGTGTGTGCGTTATGTGTGTGTGGTGTATGTGTGTGTGGTGTATGTGTGTGTGGTGTTTTCTGCACACTCACACACTGCCCCTACACATTCACACACTGCTCACCCGCACACTCCCAATGTGACCCTGCACACTCACACAATGTGCACCCTGACACACTGTCTCTGCCCTCACTCTGCCCTCACTCTGCTCTCACTCTGCCCTCACTCTGCTCTCACTCTGCCCTCTACAGTCACTCTGCCCTCTACAGTCACTCTGCCCTCTACAGTCACTCTGCCCTCTACAGTCACTCTGCCCTCTACAGTCACTCTGCCCTCTACAGTCACTCTGCCCTCTACAGTCACTCTGCCCTCACTCTGCCCTCTACAGTCACTCTGCCCTCACTCTGCCCTCTACAGTCACTCTGCCCTCACTCTGCCCTCTGCCCTCACTCTGCCCTCACTCTGCCCTCTGCCCTCACTCTGCCCTCTGCCCTCACTCTGCCCTCACTCTGCCCTCTGCCCTCACTCTGCCCTCTGCCCTCACTCTGCCCTCACTCTGCCCTCTGCCCTCACTCTGCCCTCTGCCCTCACTCTGCCCTCACTCTGCCCTCTGCCCTCACTCTGCCCTCACTCTGCCCTCTGCCCTCACTCTGCCCTCTGCCCTCACTCTGCCCTCACTCTGCCCTCACTCTGCCCTCACTCTGCCCTCTGCCCTCACTCTGCCCTCACTCTGCCCTCTGCCCTCACTCTGCCCTCACTCTGCCCTCTGCCCTCACTCTGCCCTCTGCCCTCACTCTGCCCTCTGCCCTCACTCTGCCCTCACTCTGCCCTCTGCCCTCACTCTGCCCTCTGCCCTCACTCTGCCCTCACTCTGCCGTCACTCTGCCGTCACTCTGCACTCTGCCGTCACTCTGCACTCTGCCGTCACTCTGCACTCTGCCGTCACTCTGCACTCTGCCGTCACTCTGCACTCTGCCGTCACTCTGCACTCTGCCGTCACTCTGCACTCTGCCGTCACTCTGCACTCTGCCGTCACTCTGCACTCTGCCGTCACTCTGCACTCTGCCGTCACTCTGCACTCTGCCGTCACTCTGCACTCTGCCGTCACTCTGCACTCTGCCGTCACTCTGCACTCTGCCGTCACTCTGCACTCTGCCGTCACTCGTCACTCTGCCGTCACTCTGCCGTCACTCTGCCGTCACTCTGCCGTCACTCTGCTGTCACTCTGCTGTCACTCTGCTGTCACTCTGCTGTCACTCTGCTGTCACTCTGCTGTCACTCTGCTGTCACTCTGCACTCGCTGTCACTCTGCTCTCGCTGTCACTCTGCACTCGCTGTCACTCTGCACTCGCTGTCACTCTGCACTCGCTGTCACTCTGCACTCGCTGTCACTCTGCACTCGCTGTCACTCTGCTGTCACTCTGCTGTCACTCTGCTGTCACTCTGCTGTCACTCTGCTGTCACTCTGCTGTCACTCTGCACTCGCTGTCACTCTGCTGTCACTCTGCACTCACTGTCACTCTGCTGTCACTCTGCTGTCACTCTGCTGTCACTCTGCTGTCACTCTGCTGTCACTCTGCTGTCACTCTGCTGTCACTCTGCTGTCACTCTGCACTCGCTGTCACTCTGCACTCGCTGTCACTCTGCACTCGCTGTCACTCTGCACTCGCTGTCACTCTGCACTCGCTGTCACTCTGCACTCGCTGTCACTCTGCACTCGCTGTCACTCTGCACTCGCTGTCACTCTGCTGTCACTCTGCTGTCACTCTGCTGTCACTCTGCACTCGCTGTCACTCTGCTGTCACTCTGCTGTCACTCTGCACTCGCTGTCACTCTGCACTCGCTGTCACTCTGCACTCGCTGTCACTCTGCACTCGCTGTCACTCTGCACTCGCTGTCACTCTGCACTCGCTGTCACTCTGCACTCGCTGTCACTCTGCACTCGCTGTCACTCTGCACTCGCTGTCACTCTGCACTCGCTGTCACTCTGCACTCGCTGTCACTCTGCACTCGCTGTCACTCTGCACTCTGCTGTCACTCTGCACTCTGCTGTCACTCTGCACTCTGCTGTCACTCTGCACTCTGCTGTCACTCTGCACTCTGCTGTCACTCTGCACTCTGCTGTCACTCTGCACTCTGCTGTCACTCTGCACTCTGCTGTCACTCTGCACTCGCTGTCACTCTGCACTCGCTGTCACTCTGCACTCGCTGTCACTCTGCACTCGCTGTCACTCTGCACTCGCTGTCACTCTGCACTCGCTGTCACTCTGCACTCGCTGTCACTCTGCACTCGCTGTCACTCTGCACTCGCTGTCACTCTGCACTCGCTGTCACTCTGCACTCGCTGTCACTCTGCACTCGCTGTCACTCTGCACTCGCTGTCACTCTGCACTCGCTGTCACTCTGCAGTCACTCTGCACTCTGCTGTCACTCTGCACTCTGCTGTCACTCTGCACTCGCTGTCACTCTGCACTCGCTGTCACTCTGCACTCGCTGTCACTCTGCACTCGCTGTCACTCTGCACTCGCTGTCACTCTGCACTCGCTGTCACTCTGCACTCGCTGTCACTCTGCACTCGCTGTCACTCTGCACTCGCTGTCACTCTGCACTCGCTGTCACTCTGCACTCGCTGTCACTCTGCACTCGCTGTCACTCTGCACTCGCTGTCACTCTGCACTCGCTGTCACTCTGCACTCGCTGTCACTCTGCACTCGCTGTCACTCTGCACTCGCTGTCACTCTGCACTCGCTGTCACTCTGCACTCGCTGTCACTCTGCACTCGCTGTCACTCTGCACTCGCTGTCACTCTGCACTCGCTGTCACTCTGCACTCGCTGTCACTCTGCACTCGCTGTCACTCTGCACTCGCTGTCACTCTGCACTCGCTGTCACTCTGCACTCGCTGTCACTCTGCACTCGCTGTCACTCTGCACTCGCTGTCACTCTGCACTCGCTGTCACTCTGCACTCGCTGTCACTCTGCACTCGCTGTCACTCTGCACTCGCTGTCACTCTGCACTCGCTGTCACTCTGCACTCGCTGTCACTCTGCACTCGCTGTCACTCTGCACTCGCTGTCACTCTGCCCTCGCTGTCACTCTGCCCTCGCTGTCACTCTGCCCTCGCTGTCACTCTGCCCTCGCTGTCACTCTGCCCTCGCTGTCACTCTGCCCTCGCTGTCACTCTGCCCTCGCTGTCACTCTGCCCTCGCTGTCACTCTGCCCTCGCTGTCACTCTGCCCTCGCTGTCACTCTGCCCTCGCTGTCACTCTGCCCTCGCTGTCACTCTGCCCTCGCTGTCACTCTGCCCTCGCTGTCACTCTGCACTCGCTGTCACTCTGCACTCGCTGTCACTCTGCACTCGCTGTCACTCTGCACTCGCTGTCACTCTGCACTCGCTGTCACTCTGCACTCGCTGTCACTCTGCACTCGCTGTCACTCTGCACTCGCTGTCACTCTGCACTCGCTGTCACTCTGCACTCGCTGTCACTCTGCACTCGCTGTCACTCTGCACTCGCTGTCACTCTGCACTCGCTGTCACTCTGCACTCGCTGTCACTCTGCACTCTGCTGTCACTCTGCACTCTGCTGTCACTCTGCACTCTGCTGTCACTCTGCACTCTGCTGTCACTCTGCACTCTGCTGTCACTCTGCTGTCACTCTGCACTCGCTGTCACTCTGCACTCTGCTGTCACTCTGCACTCTGCTGTCACTCTGCACTCTGCTGTCACTCTGCACTCTGCTGTCACTCTGCACTCTGCTGTCACTCTGCACTCTGCTGTCACTCTGCACTCGCTGTCACTCTGCACTCGCTGTCACTCTGCTGTCACTCTGCACTCACTGTCACTCTGCTGTCACTGTCACTCTGCTGTCACTGTCACTCTGCACTCACTGTCACTCTGCACTCACTGTCACTCTGCACTCACTGTCACTCTGCTGTCACTGTCACTCTGCTGTCACTCTGCACTCGCTGTCACTCTGCTGTCACTCTGCTGTCACTCTGCACTCGCTGTCACTCTGCTGTCACTCTGCTGTCGCTGTCACTCTGCTGTCACTCTGCTGTCGCTGTCACTCTGCTGTCACTCTGCACTCGCTGTCACTCTGCTGTCACTCTGCTCTCGCTGTCACTCTGCTCTCGCTGTCACTCTGCACTCGCTGTCACTCTGCACTCGCTGTCACTCTGCACTCGCTGTCACTCTGCACTCGCTGTCACTCTGCACTCGCTGTCACTCTGCACTCGCTGTCACTCTGCACTCGCTGTCACTCTGCACTCGCTGTCACTCTGCACTCGCTGTCACTCTGCACTCGCTGTCACTCTGCACTCGCTGTCACTCTGCACTCGCTGTCACTCTGCACTCGCTGTCACTCTGCACTCGCTGTCACTCTGCACTCGCTGTCACTCTGCACTCTGCTGTCACTCTGCACTCTGCTGTCACTCTGCACTCTGCTGTCACTCTGCACTCTGCTGTCACTCTGCACTCTGCTGTCACTCTGCACTCTGCTGTCACTCTGCACTCTGCTGTCACTCTGCACTCTGCTGTCACTCTGCACTCTGCTGTCACTCTGCACTCTGCTGTCACTCTGCACTCGCTGTCACTCTGCACTCGCTGTCACTCTGCACTCGCTGTCACTCTGCACTCGCTGTCACTCTGCACTCGCTGTCACTCTGCACTCGCTGTCACTCTGCTGTCACTCTGCACTCGCTGTCACTCTGCACTCGCTGTCACTCTGCTGTCACTCTGCACTCGCTGTCACTCTGCACTCGCTGTCACTCTGCTGTCACTCTGCACTCGCTGTCACTCTGCACTCGCTGTCACTCTGCTGTCACTCTGCACTCGCTGTCACTCTGCACTCGCTGTCACTCTGCTGTCACTCTGCACTCGCTGTCACTCTGCTGTCACTCTGCACTCACTGTCACTCTGCTGTCACTGTCACTCTGCTGTCACTCTGCACTCTGCTGTCACTCTGCACTCGCTGTCACTCTGCTGTCACTCTGCTGTCACTCTGCACTCGCTGTCACTCTGCTGTCACTCTGCTGTCGCTGTCACTCTGCTGTCACTCTGCACTCGCTGTCACTCTGCTGTCACTCTGCTGTCGCTGTCACTCTGCTGTCACTCTGCTGTCACTGTCACTCTGCTGTCACTCTGCACTCGCTGTCACTCTGCACTCGCTGTCACTCTGCTGTCACTCTGCACTCGCTGTCAGTCTGCTGTCACTCTGCTGTCACTCTGCACTCGCTGTCAGTCTGCTGTCACTCTGCTGTCACTCTGCACTCGCTGTCAGTCTGCTGTCACTCTGCTGTCACTCTGCACTCGCTGTCACTCTGCTGTCACTCTGCACTCGCTGTCACTCTGCTGTCACTCTGCACTCGCTGTCACTCTGCTGTCACTCTGCACTCGCTGTCACTCTGCTGTCACTCTGCTGTCACTGTCACTCTGCTGTCACTCTGCACTCGCTGTCACTCTGCACTCACTCTGCACTCGCTGTCACTCTGCACTCGCTGTCACTCTGCACTCGCTGTCACTCTGCACTCGCTGTCACTCTGCACTCGCTGTCACTCTGCACTCGCTGTCACTCTGCACTCGCTGTCACTCTGCACTCGCTGTCAGTCTGCTGTCACTCTGCTGTCACTCTGCACTCGCTGTCAGTCTGCTGTCACTCTGCTGTCACTCTGCACTCGCTGTCACTCTGCTGTCACTCTGCTGTCACTCTGCACTCGCTGTCACTCTGCTGTCACTCTGCACTCGCTGTCACTCTGCACTCGCTGTCACTCTGCACTCGCTGTCACTCTGCTGTCACTGTCACTCTGCTGTCACTCTGCACTCGCTGTCACTCTGCACTCGCTGTCACTCTGCTGTCACTGTCACTCTGCTGTCACTCTGCACTCGCTGTCACTCTGCACTCGCTGTCACTCTGCACTCGCTGTCACTCTGCACTCGCTGTCACTCTGCACTCGCTGTCACTCTGCACTCGCTGTCACTCTGCACTCGCTGTCACTCTGCACTCGCTGTCACTCTGCACTCGCTGTCACTCTGCACTCGCTGTCACTCTGCACTCGCTGTCACTCTGCACTCGCTGTCACTCTGCACTCGCTGTCACTCTGCACTCGCTGTCACTCTGCACTCGCTGTCACTCTGCACTCGCTGTCACTCTGCACTCGCTGTCACTCTGCACTCGCTGTCACTCTGCACTCGCTGTCACTCTGCACTCGCTGTCACTCTGCACTCGCTGTCACTCTGCACTCGCTGTCACTCTGCACTCGCTGTCACTCTGCACTCGCTGTCACTCTGCACTCGCTGTCACTCTGCACTCGCTGTCACTCTGCACTCGCTGTCACTCTGCACTCGCTGTCACTCTGCACTCACTCTGCCCTCGCTGTCACTCTGCTGTCACTCTGCACTCGCTGTCACTCTGCACTCGCTGTCACTCTGCACTCGCTGTCACTCTGCACTCGCTGTCACTCTGCACTCTGCTGTCACTCTGCACTCTGCTGTCACTCTGCACTCTGCTGTCACTCTGCACTCTGCTGTCACTCTGCACTCTGCTGTCACTCTGCACTCTGCTGTCACTCTGCACTCTGCTGTCACTCTGCACTCTGCTGTCACTCTGCACTCTGCTGTCACTCTGCACTCTGCTGTCACTCTGCACTCGCTGTCACTCTGCTGTCACTCTGCACTCGCTGTCACTCTGCTGTCACTCTGCACTCGCTGTCACTCTGCTGTCACTCTGCACTCGCTGTCACTCTGCACTCACTGTCACTCTGCACTCGCTGTCACTCTGCACTCACTGTCACTCTGCACTCGCTGTCACTCTGCACTCACTGTCACTCTGCACTCGCTGTCACTCTGCTGTCACTCTGCACTCGCTGTCACTCTGCACTCGCTGTCACTCTGCACTCGCTGTCACTCTGCTGTCACTCTGCACTCGCTGTCACTCTGCTGTCACTCTGCACTCGCTGTCACTCTGCTGTCACTCTGCACTCACTGTCACTCTGCTGTCACTCTGCACTCTGCTGTCACTCTGCACTCGCTGTCACTCTGCTGTCACTCTGCACTCGCTGTCACTCTGCTGTCACTCTGCACTCGCTGTCACTCTGCTGTCACTCTGCACTCGCTGTCACTCTGCACTCGCTGTCACTCTGCACTCGCTGTCACTCTGCTGTCACTCTGCACTCACTGTCACTCTGCACTCACTGTCACTCTGCACTCACTGTCACTCTGCTGTCACTCTGCACTCACTGTCACTCTGCTGTCACTCTGCACTCACTGTCACTCTGCTGTCACTCTGCACTCACTGTCACTCTGCTGTCACTCTGCACTCACTGTCACTCTGCTGTCACTCTGCACTCACTGTCACTCTGCTGTCACTCTGCACTCACTGTCACTCTGCTGTCACTCTGCACTCACTGTCACTCTGCTGTCACTCTGCACTCTGCTGTCACTCTGCACTCTGCTGTCACTCTGCACTCTGCTGTCACTCTGCACTCTGCTGTCACTCTGCACTCGCTGTCACTCTGCACTCTGCTGTCACTCTGCTGTCACTCTGCACTCACTGTCACTCTGCTGTCACTCTGCACTCTGCTGTCACTCTGCACTCTGCTGTCACTCTGCACTCGCTGTCACTCTGCTGTCACTCTGCACTCGCTGTCACTCTGCTGTCACTCTGCACTCGCTGTCACTCTGCTGTCACTCTGCTGTCACTCTGCACTCGCTGTCACTCTGCTGTCACTCTGCACTCGCTGTCACTCTGCTGTCACTCTGCACTCGCTGTCACTCTGCTGTCACTCTGCTGTCACTGTCACTCTGCTGTCACTCTGCACTCGCTGTCACTCTGCACTCACTCTGCACTCACTCTGCTGTCACTCTGCACTCGCTGTCACTCTGCACTCGCTGTCACTCTGCACTCGCTGTCACTCTGCACTCGCTGTCACTCTGCACTCTGCTGTCACTCTGCACTCTGCTGTCACTCTGCACTCTGCTGTCACTCTGCACTCTGCTGTCACTCTGCACTCGCTGTCACTCTGCACTCGCTGTCACTCTGCACTCGCTGTCACTCTGCACTCGCTGTCACTCTGCACTCGCTGTCACTCTGCACTCGCTGTCACTCTGCACTCGCTGTCACTCTGCACTCGCTGTCACTCTGCTGTCACTCTGCTGTCACTCTGCTGTCACTCTGCTGTCACTCTGCTGTCACTCTGCTGTCACTCTGCTGTCACTCTGCACTCGCTGTCACTCTGCACTCGCTGTCACTCTGCACTCGCTGTCACTCTGCACTCGCTGTCACTCTGCACTCGCTGTCACTCTGCACTCGCTGTCACTCTGCACTCGCTGTCACTCTGCACTCGCTGTCACTCTGCACTCGCTGTCACTCTGCACTCGCTGTCACTCTGCACTCGCTGTCACTCTGCACTCGCTGTCACTCTGCACTCGCTGTCACTCTGCACTCGCTGTCACTCTGCACTCTGCTGTCACTCTGCTGTCACTCTGCACTCTGCTGTCACTCTGCACTCTGCTGTCACTCTGCTGTCACTCTGCACTCTGCTGTCACTCTGCACTCTGCTGTCACTCTGCACTCTACTGTCACTCTGCTGTCACTCTGCACTCTGCTGTCACTCTGCACTCACTCTGCTGTCACTCTGCTGTCACTCTGCTGTCACTCTGCTGTCACTCTGCTGTCACTCTGCTGTCACTCTGCTGTCACTCTGCACTCGCTGTCACTCTGCACTCGCTGTCACTCTGCTGTCACTCTGCTGTCACTCTGCACTCGCTGTCACTCTGCTGTCACTCTGCTGTCACTCTGCACTCTGCTGTCACTCACTGTCACTCGCTGTCACTCTGCACTCTACTGTCACTCTGCACTCTACTGTCACTCTGCACTCTACTGTCACTCTGCACTCTACTGTCACTCTGCACTCTACTGTCACTCTGCACTCTACTGTCACTCTGCACTCTACTGTCACTCTGCACTCTACTGTCACTCTGCACTCTACTGTCACTCTGCACTCTACTGTCACTCTGCACTCTACTGTCACTCTGCACTCTACTGTCACTCTGCACTCTACTGTCACTCTGCACTCTACTGTCACTCTGCACTCCACTGTCACTCTGCACTCCACTGTCACTCTGCACTCCACTGTCACTCTGCACTCCACTGTCACTCTGCACTCCACTGTCACTCTGCACTCCACTGTCACTCTGCACTCCACTGTCACTCTGCACTCCACTGTCACTCTGCACTCCACTGTCACTCTGCACTCACTGTCACTCTGCACTCACTGTCACTCTGCACTCACTGTCACTCTGCACTCACTGTCACTCTGCACTCACTGTCACTCTGCACTCACTGTCACTCTGCACTCACTGTCACTCTGCACTCACTGTCACTCACTGTCACTCTGCACTCACTGTCACTCTGCACTCACTGTCACTCACTGTCACTCACTGTCACTCACTGTCACTCTGCACTCACTGTCACTCTGCACTCACTGTCACTCTGCACTCACTGTCACTCTGCACTCACTGTCACTCTGCACTCACTGTCACTCTGCACTCACTGTCACTCACTGTCACTCTGCACTCACTGTCACTCTGCACTCACTGTCACTCTGCACTCACTGTCACTCACTGTCACTCTGCACTCACTGTCACTCACTGTCACTCTGCACTCACTGTCACTCACTGTCACTCTGCACTCACGCTCGCTTGTAAGTATGTTAAGTTGCATGTGGCTGCTTTGAAACGGGCATCTTTTACCCAATTCGAAGCGCTCCATCTAGCCAGCTCCTAGGCACTCTTTATTGCATCTGTCCTGTTTCGCCGATACACATGAGGGAGGGGGCCTGTCTCAGCGCCGGATGAGTGAGGCTAATGAAGCCCTTTCCCGGCCTGGCATGCAGCAGCTGCGCGCTGAGCGCTGCTGAATGGTGAACGCGCCCGGCCATCTGGATTCACTTACGGAGGCACCCTGACAGCTCCTAATTATAATTAATGTACTTCTTTGCGCGCACACGAACGAAAAATGCCCAACATGGCGGACGGAAACTACATTTATCCTATCACTTCAAGCCTATTAAAACGACACCACAACGAAGACGAATCACTGGCCAGATGACAGAACACACTAAGGAATGTGTGGAATTTGTCTCGCCAAAGCCCTAGGAGATACTTTTTTTTTCTCTTCTTTAACATTAGGATCTCGAAACTCCTCCCACTTACGTGGGCGGAGGCCTCGCCCTAAAAACATATACGTAAGGTAAAAAGCAGGCAAGGGGAGAGATTCAGGGGACAGGATAGGAGCAGGGGAGGTAGACAAAGAATGAAACAGGGAAAGAGGTGGGAGAGGGTGAAGGAAACCTAACCGGGAGAGGAGGAAAAAACATGGAAATGGTGTCATTCCCACACCTCTGCTGTGTGTGGCTCCCTTTACGCTGTGGATTCTCTCAGAGTGGTCTCTGAGACTCCAGGGCATAAATACTGTTCCCCTCCCCAACAAGGGGAGAGGGAGTGCCTGGCAAGGGGCGCCATTCCCACACATCCACTGTGCGTGGCTCCCTTGACGCTGTGGACTCTCTCAGGGGGGGTCTGAGACTCCAGGGTATAAATTCTGGATCGCTCCCCAACAATGGGAGAAGGAGTGCTTTGGTAAAGGGCACACACCATGGTGGTAACTTTAGGGATAATGGTGAATTGCTTGGTAAAACAGTTTCAGAATGAGCCCATGGGGCATAGTCAGAGGTCAATCAGGAGATTCCATCCTCGTGGGGGAAGGTTATTTGATTGTGTGCTCTAAGTTGATTCCGCCTCCAACACCAGATCACATCGAGGACTTTGTGTCAAGGTTAAAACACAAGGGTGGTGGCCATCTTGAGGACATAATTTCTCCTGCGTCTGGACTTCAGAGCCTAATGTTGTGCACTACAAGCACTAACTCTCAGAGTTACAGGTCACAATTTCCTACTTTGTCTTCTTGTGCCTTTGGACGTTGTTATCTAGCAGCTGACCAGTAATTGCACCAAATGACCGAACAACAAAATCAGCTAGAAATATTCTCCAGTCTGTGCTTGTTAAACTTATTCAAGTGTGTTGTGTTTATCATTAATCACCGTAGTTAGCTGAAAATCCTTCCCACAACACTTCCAAATCCACTACAAAGGTATGGTTTCGCCACCGTTTCTGTTTGTGTAGTGCACTTGAATGGCTTTTCCCATAAGTGGGTTCGCTGATGATTTCTTAATGTTGAAGGGGCACTAAAACTACTTTCACATTCAGCACGCACGGTGGTTGCAGCATACCGTGTAGTGATCAATAGGAGTGAACAGGTCCTTTGTAAACTGTGTCACTGGAGTGAGGCCTAGCGGCTCACTCATTCAAGTTCTGGAGTACATGCATACTAAATGCATGCGCTGGGTGTGTGTGTGCCTGTGAATTGTATAGTACATGAAGGATATAGTGCTGTGCAGTGTGTGAATATTAAATGCATGTACTATTTGTATGAATGCCTGTGAATGATACAACACATGGCAGGATATGGGTTCCTTTTTTGGAAAGATAAGGAGAATCATAAAGAGTATGGCTGGGGCCCTGGGCTAACCTTTTGATAAATAAATCGAGGAGATGCTGTTCATAATAGAGAGAGAGAGAGAGAGAGAAAAGGAAGGAAGGTTAGAACCTAGAGGAATCCTTAAGATTATTACTTGGTTCCCTCACACATCCAAATGGATATCATGCTCTATCTATCATAGGGCGTGCTCTTCGTCGGGCCGATGCTGCAATGCCCTATGGGCCCCGCAAGAGGGCTCTTTATCGGAAATCTTTTTTTCATTTTCCACTGTAATAACGAGAGTGTATATGAGGGAGAGAGGAGGGTAGGATGGAGTGAGTGTGGCTACAGTGAAACATAAGCTATATTAAAACAGTTTAAGGGATACCAAAAAGTTTTTATATGATGGTACCACTGGCAGAGATGAAAACAAGAAATAAGGCGGCTATCATAAGGGCTCAATGGACCAAGATATCCTAATGTGTAGATGCGGTCGACATGTTTAACGCCTAGTTGTCCAGCTGGGTCTGTGGAATTTCGTCAGGACCTAAAAGATCCCTACCCTACACTTTAGGAGGAGTGTGTAATGTGATGGAACTCCCCAACTAGGAAATTACCTCAATGTTTGATTGTTCAACCTAGATGGAAAGCAGAAAACATAATAAAAGAGGTGTATTTAGAATTAGTAGATATGCATTGCTTAATGTGGTGCACTGCTCCAGTAGCCTCATGGTAGACATACTCATGCTTAAAGAGGGGGCTGAAAGTGGTCTTAAAATGATAAGTATGCACACATACAGAAGGCAAGTAAAAACATACAACATGAAGAAGACTTACTGTTGTGTGTTTCTTGTACGGCCTAATTTTCCTTTGAACACATTTACTTTATGATCACCTTTGGTTTTGTGCCACATTGCACTTTCACACGGAACTTGTATAGGTTTTCACGTTCTGTTCTTTTCCTGGGATTTAGTCTGAACACCATAGACCAGGTCAAACAACAATGTCCCTTGTTATTCTTTCTGACCAGGCACTAGCACTTAGACATCATACAAGAATGCAGCTGATGTTTGTGTGTCCACGTGCCCTATCATATAAATGAGCACATGAGCAAAAAGGATAAGTTACTTACCTGTAATCCTAGTTCTCTTCCAGGGGAAAACTCATCAAAGTCATAAGCACTAAATAGTCACGCCCACGTGCGGGATCCTGGAGCAATAGCCAATAATATGCATATATCTACATATATACACATATAAATACCCATATATATATATATATAGATAATATGCATATGCCTATACATATGCAGCCTGAAAAACACCATATTAGGCTCCAAAACTGCCATTATTGCATGTAAAACTTTTACATTTGACCAAATATAGACATATAAATCACCATATACGATATATGTAAAGAAGAAAACTGCCCTGAGTTTCTCTGAAACACACAACCTTTATTTTCAAAGGTAAAAACAGGCAGGATCATAGAGGCAGGTTTAACCTAGAGACAGGCTGCATAGGAAACCACTGGAAAATTGGCGCTGTACCTTTAAGACCCCCAGGCTCCCATCATGCACCACAGGTGACAGTTAAGTCAGTTCTTTTGGACGGCGTATAACAATGTAATCACAGCATGGGTAACCGGTACATATATAGGTCTGGCATTCGTCGGGGAGGAGGGAGGGTTGCTTATGACTTTGGTGAGTATACCCCTGGAGGGGAACTAGGATTACAGGTAAGTAACTTATCCTTCTCTTCCAGGGGATACTCATCAATAGTCATAAGCACTGAATAGATTAGCAAGCCCATCCCCATACCCTGGGGGCAAATACCAGCCTACCAAAACATTTCACCAACAGACATTACCCAACAAACTCCTCAAGGATGCTTGACCAAACTGAGCATCCGCCTGAGTGTCAGAATCAAGGCAGTAATGGCATGCAAAGGTATGAACCGAACGCCATGTGGCCGCCTTACAAATTTTATGAATTGGTACATTCCTAATCATTGCTATTGTAGCAGCTTTACCTCTTTTAGAATGAGCTCTCGGCTTGCCCGGTAGCTACTTTTGTGCCAACTGATAAGATAAAAAAAATGCATGACACTATCCATCTGGAAATGGACCTTTTAGAAGCAGGGAAACTTGTATTCAACGGACCATAATTTACAAACAATTGGTCAGACTTTCGTACACTCTTTGTTTTATCAAGGTAGAATTTCAACACTCGTTTTAAATCCAAAGAGTGCAGAGCTCTATCAGCCGGAGTGTCCGGATTGGCAAAAAACGTGGGAAGAGTGACTGACTGGTTAGTGTGAAAATCCAAGACCACCTTAGGGAGGAACCTCGGGTGAGTACGTAACACCACTTTATTCGCATGAAAAACAAGATAGGCCCTTTAGTTTAGATAGGGCCACTTTTAGCTCCCAGGGCGGAGAAGGGGCCCTAACAAGAGGATAGACGTTCTTGAGGCCCTTCAGGAAATCCTTAACAACTGGCATTTGAAAGAAAGAAGCCTGAGTGGGAGACTTTCTATATGCTGTTATCGCTGCCAGGTGAACTTTTATGGAGGAATACTGTATACCTGCTTTGGCCAAAGACAGTAAGTATGGCAACAGTACCTGTTCTTGACCTCAAATAGGGTGACCCTCAGCAGTACACCACATGAAAAAGCGCTTCCACTTAAAAGCATAAGACTTCCTTGTAGAAGCTCTACTGGCCTCTTTTAAAATCTGCATTCTGTCCTGTGCATGAGGCCTAAATGTCCGTATTCGATGAACTCAGGAGCCATGCTGCTAACCCCAGGGACGGGAGGTTGGGGTGGAACACTGTGAGAAAGTGCCATCTTTCTTGCCTTGGTATGCCCCCACTTTTTTCTGAACTGCTGATGTGCTTTGACTGAGTGTGCCCTGGGTTCCTGCCAACCAGGTACCCAGGGCCTGTGTTTCTTCCCTAAAACTGCGTTGAAACTAAAACCCAATTGGCATCTCTGGCCACCTATCAGCCCCTAGTAAATGGTACCCTAGGTACCCAGGGCCTGGTGACCAGAGAAGACCCCTGAGGACTGCAGCACTTATTGTGCCACCCTCAGAGGCCCTATACCCTGACACCCACACATTGCCTTTGCAGGCTGAGTGTCGAAGTACAGAACTAAACAAAGAGGGGACATAGCACACATCCCTGTGTGCCGTGCCCACAGAACCCACTGCCCTGGCATACGTCAGTCACCCCTCTAGCTGGGTGCCCTATGCCAGAGGTGTGGGCACAGGTGCATGAGCCCTGTGCCCCTACAGTACCCAGGGCCATTCCAGGGCACTGTAAGTGCAGTGATGCCCTTGAGAGTATATGGTGCTGAGAGGTTGTCATTACGAACTCCACAGCACCATAATGGCTACACTGAAGACTGACAAGTTTAGTACCAAACTTCTCAGCACATTAAACCCGCACTGGTGCCAGTGTGTGGGATTTAATGTAAAATGCACCAGAGGGCATCTTAGAGATGCCCCCTGAAAACCTAACCTACAATCCACGTGTGGGCTGAGAGGCTGCCACACAGCAGACATGTTGCTGGACCCCTGGGTGGAGAGCCCCCCGCTCTCCTGGGCCTGTAACAATGCACATCCTGGGTGAGGTCTCCTCCCCCAGGATGGGCAAGGGGAAGCTACAAAGGCATGCCGCCTCTGTGAGCTTCTCCAGACCATTTGCTGTGCCCAGCAACTGACCCCCACCAGTTCTGACCCCCACTCTGGCAGGAAGACTGGCGGGAAAAACTACGTCAGGAGGGGGGTGTGCCAGCCTATGCCAACCCCACCCCTTAGGTGGGGGGAGACGAGGTGAAGCACGACCCCGGGCTCCGGCCATCTTGAAGATGGGGAGCCCTGCCCAATCACAGCTAGGCTCCTGCCCCCCTCCCACAGGAGAGGAGCAGGCTAGGTGGTTTACCCACCCCAGGACAGGGAGCTATTGGTCCCTGCCCTTGCCCTACCTGTAACGCCCCTAAATTCGGTATTTAGGGGCTCCCTGAACCTTCCTTCCTCAGATCCCGATACCAAAAGAAGAAAGAAGATCAAGAAGAAGAAGACCCGCCGAGCAGCTGCTAACAACAGGACGACAACAACTGACTTGGCCCCAGCCCCACCAGCCTGTCGATCCTGGAACCTGCTCCTGCCTAAATCCTGGCGACTCCTGCAGACAGCAACCTTGGGACACCCAGAGGACCTGACTGCCTTGACCCTCTTAAAAACTGGGACTCCCATCAGCAGAGGCTCTGCTGCAACAACCGCCCCTGGTGCCAGCCAGGAAGCTCCGGACCAGCCTACTCTGCACCCCCCGAGCCCTGCCCCTGCCCGAGTGATCCAAGACCACGAACACGTCCCCCCGGCGACTGGGACCCGAAGTCCAGGGCCCAAAGACCCTCCTCGACGAACCAGACGACGCCTGCAGACTCAGAACCAGGGCCCCTCCTCCAACCGCGACCAGCTGAGGGTAAGCTTTTCTGACACCCAAAGACACCCCTGCACCCGGCGCCCTACAGCCCCCTGTGCCTCCCTTTGGGGTACCTACCTGTGCTCCAAGATCCCAACTTACCTCTCGACGTGCTGGTCGCCCCTGGAGAGTCTCCGCCCCTGAGCCTGCAGCCTTTGTTCCTTCCTTACCTTTTCCATTGGATAACATTGAGCGCCCAACGGCACAAAAGTACCCTGCACCCAGCCACCCGAGTGCCACTGGCTGTGTCACCTTTGTCCTATCCTGCTTCCACCTTTGTCCTAAGCAAAAGATCAGGAGCCCAGCTCCCACAGCCGCGTGGCCTGCTAGCCAGCAGCCACCAACCGGAGGCCCCCTGTCCCCCATTGGATAACATTGGACCTAACTACCTCTGCACCCGGCCGTCCCTGCGCCACTGAGGGTGAACCAACTGTACCTACCTGACACTGGGGGACTCCTGAGTCTATGCCCAGAACCACAACTTCACCAGTCGAGTACTCACCAGGAAACCGGTAACTCACTTAAATGCCATTGAATAACTGACTTGTTTGACTCGAAAAATCTTCTGTCTACTTTTGAAAAAGTAAAATATTCATATAAAATCATTCGAATTCCGAATTTCGTTATACTCACCTGTGATCAGGAGAGGAGCCAGCACTGTACCCTGTAGCCCAGTACTGAATCGCAAAAGTAATCCCTAGCGGGTTTACTAGTAACTTGTATTTTCTCCATAGGAATCCATTGTCTGGTTTTCTATGAAATTTCTTCTGTCTACTTTTGAAAACTAGAAATATTCTTTAAAAATCATACGAAATACTGAAACATAATTACTTACCCGTTTTAAGTTGAGACCCCAGTGCTGGCCCCAGGAGCCCAGTACTGGATTACAAAAGTAACGAGATCGTACTTTGCCTGCAACCTAAATTTTCTCCCATTGGATAACATTGCCAGGTTTCTGTTGAAAAGTTTCTAAGTGTGAACTTTTAAAATAGCTTTTTATTCCTGAAAAATCACTACAATACCTAAACCGTTTTTGCTAAACTGTTTTCAGCTTAGACCCCAGGACTGAACCTAGGAGCCAGTCCTGGAATTACCAAAGCAATCTACAAAGTAATCAACTGTATTTATATAAGGAAATCCATTGAGCTCAATGCTAAATTGTGTGTAGAATTGTGTTGCCTACTGCAACCCCTGGACCTATTGTATTTACAAAGTTAATTGCCTTTCTGCAAAGTATTCATCTGAAACCTCTCATAAGGAGAACAGTACATTTTGATACCTGTTGGTTCTAGAAATAAAACAACTATATCTCTTGATATAAAAACAATTGGCCTGGAGTTCAGTCTTTGAGAGGGTGAAACTTTTTGCTTACTGACTGTGTGCAACAAATGCTTTACACTATCCTCTGGTATTGCCTTACTGCTCGACCAGGCTACCACTTTAGAGAGTAAGGTCACACCTGGCTTTAACCTCTGTTATACCTTTGGGGTTTGTGGACTCTATACACACTGTACCTTATTCTGGTCCAGAGTATATAAAGCCACTTTCTCACAAACACCTTGCCGGTCGCCCTGGTCAGCAGATTGGGATGACATGGCAGCCTCCTGTGTGATACTTTGGATAGATGAAGAAGGTCCTGATACCACCACTGGCGAGGCAAATCTGGAGCAACCAGGATCATGTCTGTCTTGGCCTCGTACAGCTTCCTGATCACCAAGGGAATGAGTGGAATCGGTGGAAAAGCGTAGAGTAATGTCTCTGACCAGTCTATCTACAGAGCATTCCCCTTGGACCCTGGTTGCGGGTACCTGGAGGCGAAGATACAGCATTTTGCGTTTTCTGCGTCCGCAAAAAGATCTATGTCTGGTGTTCCCCATTTGTGAAAGATGTCTTGCACCACTTCTTGCTTTAACACCCAGTCGTGTGCTTCTGCGAAGTGCCTGCTTAGGTCATCCACTTGAACATTGAGGACGACCGCAAGTGGACTGCAGATATTCTCATATCTCGTGCCAGTAGCCATTTTCAGATTGTCTGTGCTTCCAGAGACAGGGGTCTGGATCTTGTTCCGCCCTGCTTGTTCAGGTAGTACATCGTTGTTGTGTTGTCTGTCTGAACAAGCAGAGAGGTCTATGTTATTGACGGGAAGAACGCTTTGAGAGCTAGATGTACAGCTCTGAGCTCCAGCATGTTTATGTGGTATAATTGCTCTTTCTCTGACTACATTCCATGGATCTGCAATGATCCCAAATGAGCGCCCCATCCCTGAAGGGACGCATCCGTCACCAGAGTCTGTCGAGGCCTGTCCTCTTTATCAGACAGACTCTGGTGACGGATGCGTCACCAGAGTCCAGGATGATGAGATGAAGCCGCCGCATCCACCATCTGATGGAGAGTCGGACTGACAGAGGTATAGACAACCTGTCCTCCCAGCGATTGGAGATCTGGGACCACTGATCTTCCAGAGTCTGCTGCAGAGGTCTCATGTGAAGCCTGGCGTTTGGAACAAGAAATATGCACGAGGCCATGGACCCCAGTAGGGAGGAAATCTGTCTGGCCGTAGGCTGAGGTGTCTTCAAGAGAGTTCGACACTTGAGGAGAATGGATGATAGTCTCTCCTCCGAAGGATACGCTCTTGCTTTGACTGAGTCCAGAGTTGTGCCTAAATAGTGTATCCTCTGTGTTGGATTGAGGATGGACTTCTTGAAGTTTACATGTAGACCGAGCCGATGCAACTGATGAATACATTGCTCGAGATGTTGTTGCAGAAGAGTGTGAGACGCACTCTTGAGAAGCCAGTCGTCTAGGTAAGGATAGACAAATATGTGCTGTTTCCTCAAGAAAGCCGCTACTACTGCCATGCACTTTGAGAAAGTGCAGGGAGCCGACTTGAGCCCGAAAGGCAGGACTGTGAATTGGAAGTGGTTTGATTGGATGCGAAACCGTAGTAATGTCCGATGCTTTGGAGAGATTGGTATGAGGAAATAGGCATCTTGAAGATCTATGGAACACATCCAGTCCCCTTGATGCAGAAGCGGTATTATTTGATGTAATGTCAGCATTCTGAACTTTACTCGGAGTATGAATCTGTTGCGACGTCTGAGATCTAGTATAGGCCTGAACTCCTTGTTTGGACCTTTCTTTGGGACCAAAAAATATCGGGAGTAGATCCCTGGACGACGTTGTTGCCATGGGACCTCCTCAATGGCGTTCTTTAGGAGTAGAGCAGACACCTCTTCCCTCAAAAGATTTATACGATGGGGGACAGTCTTTTGAGGAGGAATGGAAGGTGGCGGGGACTTGAATTTGATGGTGTACCCATTCTTTACAATATTCAGCACCCACCTGTCTAACGTGATTTTTGTCCACTCTTCCAGATGAAACCGTACACTTCCCCCCACCGAAATGGGTAACGGAGATAGGGGAAGCAAGTGCTCACTTTTGTTGCTGTTGCTTGGCAGCAGGTGTGGACTGTCTTGAATTGCCACCTCTTCCTCTACCAGGACGACGCTGGGAGAATTGTGGCCTTCCTTGGTTTTGTTGCGAGGACCATTGAGGGGTTTGAACCCTCTGTTGGTTTTGTCGTCGGTCGTAAGGACGGTTCTATCGCCTGAATTCCTTCCTCTTTTCGAAACCCACAGCTTTAACAGTATCAAGCTCAGTTTTGATTCGAGACATCCCATCATTGGCATGAGACCCAAAGAGTGATGACCCATTGAACGGAAGGTTAAGAATCCGATGCTGTGCTTCAGGTTTCAGTCCTGTGAGCCTCAGCTACGCTCAGCATCGAGCACAGATTCCATGCGAGTAGCCATGTGTAGCGAGATCTGACGCGAGCGCCGATGCAGGATTTCAAGAAAATCTTGTTTGTCCTCTTTAGGGAGCTTCTCTGTAAAGCGTGACAGTGAGTCACATAATGAACAATCATATCGACCCAGCAGGGCCGAGGCACTGGCTACTTTCATGTAGGAAGCCGAGGTAGTACACATTCTCTTCCCTACAGAGTCCATTGCCTTACTGTCTTTATCAGGGGGCACAGATGATGATGCTGCCCCTGTCTGATTCTTTCGTGCCGCCGACACAATAACAGAGTCCGGTGGAGGGTCAACCCTCAGGAAGAAGGGGTCATTATCCGGAGCCTTATATTTCTTTGAGATTTTAGATGGTACAGCCCCCACTGCTGCTGGAGTAAGAAACTTGTGCAACGCAGGCTCCAGCAATCCAGGCACTAGAGGAAGCATAGGTCTCGAGGAGGACTTTTGGTGCAGGGTTTCAAATATCACTGATGTCTTGGTGGTAGAGACCGGCATTTCAATGTGAAGTTTAGCAGCCCTACAGCAGAGAACCTCATTAAAGGTAAGAACATCATCGATGGGTGATATTCTGTTTGGAGGAGATGAGGAAAGAGTCGGAGAATAGTCTGCCTTGAAATCAGACGACCCTGTGGAAGACCTATGGCACAGGAGGGCAGCAGACACGGAGATACTAGAATCCTAACTTACCAATGTTTGCGCCACCGATGCAGCCATTCAGCTTCTGGCCACAGCAATTTTACCCCCCCATTGTTCGGGTCCCACCAAGGACAGCAGCCTTTTTTTATTCCGAGGCCAAGGCAGAGGAAGAGCCAGAAAGAAACCGATCCAATGGGAAGATGAAGCGTCAACCAGCGGCGCAGTGACACAGAGCAGGAGCAGAGGCTCAACATTAACATCGACCAGGGAACAACCGATGTTGCTAACCCGAGTACACATAACCTCAACATAGAAGAAGAAGCGGTTCTAGCGAAAGGCTTGGGTTTTGTCCCCACTCCAAATAACAACCCTTCCTTCCTCAACACTGAATTAGCCCAGTTCTTCAGAAAGATCAAGCTGAAAGATTATTTTGGTGAAAACGAAACACTGGGGAGTGACCGGACCAGTACTGGACTACGGAAGAAGTCCACTTTCTCTCCCCCGAACCAGAACATATCCTGCAACGTCCTGGCATTTGAACAAGTGGTCCTCACAGAAGTGGAAAAAATCGACTTCAACAATATGAGGGGATTCCAAAATATGACCAAAGGAGAGAGAACGGCTCTGGAGAAATTGAACAACAACCATGAGATAATCATCAAACCGGCAGATAAGGGGGGTGCCATAGTCCTGATGGACTATACTATGTACAAAGAGGAATGCTTACGCTTGCTATCCGACACCTCGAGCTATGAGGTACACCGGGAAGATCCAACACCCCGCTTCATGACCAGTATCAAGAACAGGGTCAACGAAGCAGAAACCCAGGACTGGATTACCAAAAATGAGGCTGAGTTTATAGTGAATTTGGAACCAAGGACACCTAGGTTCTATACTCTTCTTAAAATTAAAACAAAACATCCCCACCGGGCAGACCGATAGTATCTGGTATTGGGTAAGCTCTGGAACCACTCTCTCAGTTCTGCGACTGGTTCTTGAAGCCAATTGTACAGAAATCACGATCCTACCTGAGAGACACCAAAGATGTACTTTGCCATCTTCGAGACCTGGACATAGATGCAAGCGAAGGCATGTTCATAACCATAGACATTGAAGCGCTCTATACTAGCATCCCCCAGAGGCGTACTCTGGAGGTGGTGGAACAGATTCTACTGGACCAGGATTGGACATATGTGACACCCACGCACTTCATCATGGAGTGCGCCGAATTAGCACTTACGGAGAATTTCTTCGAGTTTGAAGATACCCTGTACCATCAAGTGGGCGGTACATCCATGGGCAGCACTTTCGCGCCGAGCATGGCGTGTCTGTACGTACACCGCTTTGAGAAGGACCACATCTTTAACCCCTTGAACCCCTTCACACCTCAGATGAAGACATGGAAACGGTACATAGATGACATTTTTGTCATCTGGCGGGGTACCAAGGGTGAGGCAACACGCTTCGTGGACTGGGTCAACGGCATTGACCCCCACCTCAGGTTCACACATACCATCGACAATAATCTGGCTGTTTCCTTGGATCTGGATATAACCTTAACATCAGAAGGAATATCCACGAAAGTCCACACTGAACCAACAGACAAGAACAGTTTATTAATGTATGACAGCAACCACCCGAGGGCTCTCCGTGAGAACCTTCCTGTAGGCCAAATCCTGAGGGTTTTAAGGAACTGTTCTGAGATAGATACATTCCAGATACAGGCAGAACAACTAGAGACGAAACTCCTGGAGAGACATTACCTCAAGAAGATGGTTAAACGGGCAAAGAAAAAGGCGAGGAATGCCCTTTTGGAGACAACACAAAAAGAAAAGAAAGACCGCCTGGTCTGCGTTACTACATACACGTCCATGTCGAACAGAATCTAAAACATTAAAAAGAAAAAATGGGCCATCGTAAACAGCGGGAACAAGAAGTGGGAACCCCCACTATTAGCATACAAACGGAGTAGGAACTTGAGGGACACCTTGGTACACTCCAAAACTCCCAATGCTCAAATTGAGAATCAGATGACTCTGTGGAGTCAACAGAGCCCAACAGGCCACTACTCATGCGGCAACTGTGTGTGTTGCCGGCTGACCAGAAAAGAAGTTGACATAGGTACCGAGAGACCCTGGAAGCTAAAATATTTTAGCAACTGCAATACAGAAGGTGTGGTGTACCTCCGATCCTGTCCATGTAACCTGAAGTATGTCAGGATGACCACCAGGAAGGTGAAGACACGGATCAGCGAACACCGGAGTACGATCAGGTGCAGGAAGACTAACACTAAACTGACGAAACATTTCACGGAGAAAGGCCACAACGACCTGGACCTCAGATGGGTGGTGCTTGAGGTTATGAATAAACAAAAGACCGATATCCCTAGACAACTCCACATCCGAGAACAGCGCTGGGTATACAGACTTCGCATCAATGATAAAGGCTTAAATGATGAGATACCATGGCTACAACTTGCGAAATAGAAAATATATAGAATTAACCATGTACACCTTTAGTCAACAACCAACTCCAAGAAAGCTGGCCTAATAGAGCAGGGTCTATTCTCTATTACTACCCTCCTGGTCTACATTATTTTAAGTGGTTAACTAACAGCAGGTCCTTTGTTATTTTCGCAAGAGAAGTTCAAACAGATCAAGCTGTCATGGGGAACACATGGGTGTGTGTATACCATGTTACCAAACACAGACACCAGCTATAGTAATTACCACCTCTGACTATCATTAGTGTACACATCACACATATAACAAGTGAGGTATCAATGGCCCATAATCCCAATATACACACCCTCCACCAGGTGGCCAGGCTCACGCAAAGAGGGACACAGGAAACAAACCCTCGAGCCCATTTGTAACTTTATAAACGGCCAGAGTAGTGTTGGAGGCAGGTTTTTACCAATCAGGTAGGGCGATTTACAGTCACGCCTTCCACCAGGCGGTCAGGCAGCCCAGTAGAGGGACACAGGAAACGCACTTAACAGGCCCAATTAACACTGATTAGTTCACTAATTAGTCACTGCTCTTTAGTATAAAAACCCTCCGTTTCTCACCATTCACCATCAGCGGGGAGACAAAGGACACCTCCGGGAAGAATGGCTGGAAGCACTGAAACTAGACAGTAAGAGTATGCCTGAAGGAATGCTGGTGTGAACTTGAATGAATAGGTGGTCCATTAGTTCTGGATTTCACCTTGTTATGTTTGCTTTAACTAGGGACCTTGGTCCTGGTTCTTTCTGCATACTGGTGACTCACCCTTAGCTACCAGTAGTGATTTTTTAATTTTTTTTCCCTACAGAAAGTCTAAGTAGGTCCTTCCACCTCAGCCCTCCCATGGAGCATTTAGGGTAGAAATATAGGGTAAGAGCTGGCTTAGAACCATTTTTTAACGGTAAGAGTACACGTTGCACCGGCCACGTGTCTCAAAGACCTCTTCACACCACCACGCGCGCTATAGGTATGGCGCGGGATGGAGGATGTTTATAAACTATTTGTTTACATACTCACAAATTTTGGTTTGTATGCTTTGTTTTTATTTTATTTTCTCTACAGAGTTACTCTTAGTGGTACTACACCAAGAGGCAAATATCAATCAATCAATCAATCAGGTCATTTGTAGAGCGCACTACTCACCCGTAGGGTCTCAAGGCGCTGGGGGGGGGGGGGGGGGGTGCCGCTACTGCTCGAACAGCCAGGTCTTGAGCTTCTTCCTGAAGGCGAGGTGGTCTTGGGTCAGGCGCAGGTCGGTCGGGAGGGAGTTCCAGGTCTTGGCGGCCAGGTGGGAGAAGGATCTTCCTCCTGTTGTCGCTCTTCGGATGCGGGGGACGGCGGCGAGGGCGTGGTTGGCTGATCTGAGGAGGCGCTTGGGAGTGTAGAAGTTGATCCGGTTGTTGAGGTAGCTCGGGCCTTGGTCGTGTAGGGCTTTGTGCGCGTGGGTGAGGAGACGGAAGGTGATTCTCTTGTTGACCGGGAGCCAGTGTAGATCTCTCAGGTGTCCGGAGATGTGGCTGCGTCGGGGGATGTCGAGGATGAGTCTCGCCGAGGCGTTCTGGATCGTTCCTGGATATCCATTTACATAGTGTTTTTAACCACAAACTCCTCCCCTGATCTAGCGACAGGATTTTCCTTCCATTTTCACTAGTTAAAAGGAAGTGGACACAGAGGGTATACACCCCTTTCCACCCCTCCTTTTTTTAGTTCCTGAAGAATGCTACGTACCCTTCGGGGACACCTCAGCATAAACATGTTGACCACATTTAATAGGTGAAGGGAGAATAATATCCCATACCACCGTCGACTTAGTTTTTAACCACCATACATTTACCATTTGAATAAACCTAGCACATGGACTAATGTAATTGTTTTTAAATCACTTATCGCTCCCCCAAGGCCATCACTTGGATTTAGAAGTGCATCCCTGTCTCCAAGTGTATGCCCGCCCTCTATCAAACCAAGTTTTTAGAGGGCGAGGACAGCCGATGATGAAACATGACACCGGGTGGTGTGTGAGGCCAGTCCGTAACTTTTTATGAGATACCCCCGCTGGTAGTGCATCTCTACAGAACTCTGTAGAAACACATAGGAATTGATTCAAGGGGCAGCCCACTTTTATGTATTCATGAGATAGTGGAGGCTGGCTCGCCCTTTGGCCCGCGACTCTGGTTCCCACCCACAGCAACATTGCAGGGGTTAGTGTGTGTAGACCTATGGCTCCGCCTTCTAGAAGATCTGTGGCATGATGATCTACTCCTAGGAGAGCGTGATGATCTCCTCCTCACCGATGGGGACCTTCTCGGCGTGGCCTGCTCACGTCTCCCCGAAGAATGCACCTACTGTTTCAAAGGTGAACTTGACCTTGAAGAAGCCCGTGGTAGGTTAATCCTGCAGGTCTTCCACTCTCTGATATCTCCTAGCCATCTTGTCGAGATATTGGTCGGTCAGGCTTTAGACGGTGCTGGTGAGGGCTCTGGAGATAATTGTACGATCTGAAGCCCTGGAGAAGAAGAAGAACTCCCTGAAGACACCACTGGGGAGTCACAAGTCGAACGGTCCTTAGACTGCGCCCTAGGTCACCTCGCTGGAGGAGAAGCCGATTTAGATCTCCTCGACGGCGACCTCCTCGACGTCGTCCTCCTCGATGTCGACCTGGATCTCGATCTCCTAGACCCAGTAGGCCCTTTTCTTGATCTCGACGGCGATCTCTTCGACGTCGATCTTTTTAATGGTGACGGCATGTCTCGACGTCGAGTGACTGGTTCTCTTTGACGTCGAAGCCATTGGTGTTAGGCTCGACGTCTATGCCAGTGGACCTCCAGCCATCGACGGCGATCTCGACGTCGGTCCAGAGCCTCTCGGCGGCAAACTTCGATCTCGATGGGTCGACGTCGAGTCCCGACCTCTTGCCGTCATAGGCGAGCCAGACTTGGACCGCCTACGTGTGGATGGAGACCTCATCCTCTGTCTCTTCTCACCTTGTCTCGACGGCGAGGGATGTCTCGACGACGACGGATGCTTCAACGGCGAGGGATGTTTCGGCTTCGAAGGCGAGGGATGGTTTCGACGTCGACGGACGTCTCGACGGCGATTTCGACGCAAACTTTGAGCACAGAGGTACTTTGAATGAAGATCTGTCCCTCAACGGAGGAGACCAATGTCTTCTTTTTTCACCTCTTTCTTTGCGCTCTTTAGGATGAGAAGAGGGCTTTCTGGAATTATGCTCTTCTCGCCCACTCACTGTTTCTCCTCTCTCATGAAGGGAATGACTGGGATTCTAACGTATCCAGGCATATTAGCTATTCGGCCCAGTTATTGCTAGATTTACGGGCTACCCCTTTGCAGGGCTGTGCCAGGGAGACCTGGCCATGTCCAGAAGGTCCGTTTTCATGCCGGCACTGTCAGTTTCAGGCCTCATATGTCAATCAATCTTTAATGTCCCCCCAGGCTGCCAAACACTCACCAAAGGGGTGGAAGAACCCTGCCAAAACATCATACTGAGATTTGGGATCTTATTTCCACTGCACAGCCTGAGCTGTGCTTTCTGACGTAGACGTGGCTGAAGCCCCACTCTGTCCCTGCAATCGCCATGGGTATCCCAGAACGATATAAAATGGTGAGGCTGGACAGACCTACAAAAACCGGCGGCGGTATCGCCATAGTTTATAAAAGTGAGATAACCGTCTCCATATTGGACCACAGTTGCATCGCCAACATGGAACTAATGATCTTCAGGATCAATACCCCCTCAAAGGCTGGTTGGAAAGGGGCCTTAGTCCACCGCCCACCAGGCCCATGTACGACGTTTGCCATCTCTTTAGTCGAAGCATTGGCCCCGCACATTAAATCCGGCACTGATTTTCTACTGCTGGAGGACTTTAATGTACATAGTGATTTAGCGGATAACGCTGAGCCCCAGTCCCTTCTAGCCGATTTATCCTTACTAGGACTAATACAGCACAATAAGGGCCCTACCCATCTAGCGGGCCATACATTAGATATGGTTCTGTCCAATTCCCTCAAGATTGTGTGTAACCCCCCCACACAGGTCAATTGGATTGACCATTTTGTTATTCAATTTGCTATGTTTAATACAGCCAAACCCAGCAATCGACCTGCCCCCCACCCTTGCTGCGCAGACAGTGGCACAAAATAGCTCACAAAGTTTTTCAGGAGACACTCATTGAACCCCGAATTACAGCCTCGGGCAACATAGAGATGGCAATGTCTAAATACAACCATGCCATTCTCACTGCGGTGGACGCCATAGCTCCTATAAAATTATGTAAGCTGCGTCCCGCACAACGGCAGGAAGTTTGGTTTTCTGACCAACTACGCTCTCATAAAAAGGCTTGCAGAAAGTTAGAAAAGAGCTGGAGATCATCCCGCTCTGAGGACGATAAAAACTGCTATTACACTGCCTTGGCCTTATATCATAAGAATATCAGACTGGCCAGAAAGAACCATATCGCCTCGCAACTTGCTGAGGCGGGCAACGCTCCCAAGGTGTTGTATCGGATTCTTCAATCCTTTACTAAACCCACTGCTTGTGAGAGTCTAGATTTATCATCACAACAATTATGTGATGACATCTCTCTATACTTCACCAACAAAATAGAGATGATTTATGATAAAATCATTAGCACTAGTCTCTCCTCGAGTTGCCCTTTGTCATCATCTCAGAAGAGTGGGGCCTCTAACTCTTCCTCATTTTCTGTGTTCCCGGCTGTCTCCCTAGGTGAGGTAGAGGCTCTCATGGGTCAAATTAAGAGTGGATCCCCTCTAGATCTTATCCCGGCTAGAGTTGTGCCATCATTAGGCAAGTCGCTCGGTCCCATGATCCAGTCTTTAGTCAACCTCTCTCTTTCCGAGGGTAGAGTACATCAGGAGTGGAAGATGCCTCAGGTTAGACCCATCCGTAAAAACTCCGCCATCCCCTGGACGGAAATGTCCAACCTTCGTCCCATTTCTCTCCTCCCGTTTGAGCAAATTAATTGAAAAGCACGTCAATACTCATCTTTCCAGCTTTATCGAACAAACTGGAGGCCTGGATTACTCCCAGTCCGGCTTCAGGCCAAATCATAGCACCGAATCAGCTCTCCTCTCAGTGACAGATGACATCCGAATGTCCCAGGATAAGGGGAACTCGATGATTCTGGTGCTATTGGACCTGTCAGCAGCGTTCGATACGATATCCCATGACATTCTGCTTAGCCGCTTGGAAGAGGTGGGGCTTGAAGGTCGGGCACTGTCCTGGATGAGGAGCTTTCTATCGGGCCGTACAGTGTGTTAGCATGGGCTCATTTCGATCTGCTTCTGTTGAGCTAACTAAGGGGGTGCCGCAGGGCTCTTGTTTGAGCCCAACTCTTTTTAACATCTACGTGGCCCCCCTAGCTGGCCATATGAGAACATACGGATTCATCCCAGTGTCATACGCTGATGACACTCAGCTTCTCTTCCCTTTTAAGACACTTAGCGCCACGGTCAAACAGTCCTTCTCATGAACGTGGCAGTCTACCACTGGACCAGCGCCTGGCCTCAATAGCAGTCATCCATAAACCCAACAAGCCACCCACTGACTGTGGCTTTTATAGGCCGATTTCTCTCATTAACGCCGAGGTCAAGATCCTGGCCAAACTCCTGGCCACTAGACTCCTTACAGTCTTCCCCTCTCTAGTACATGACGATCAATCAGGATTCCTTCTGGCCCGGAACACTGCTTCAAACCTCCGCAGACTGCATAACGTACTGGGCAGGCAGCCCTGCATACAGGAGGATGCCGCAATTCTGTCCCTCGATGCCACCCTAGCATTTGATTCCATAGAATGGTCCTACCTCTTTGAGGTCTTGAAACGTCTTGGATTCGGCCCGGTTTTCATCCAATGGGTCCAATTGCTTTACACCGACTTGTTAGGACAGGTACGAGTCAACGCCCATACTTCCAGACAATTCCAATTGCATAGAGGAACCAGGCAGGGATGTCCCCTCTCCCCCCTCTTATTTGCACTCACATTGGAACCCCTAGCCCACTGGATCCGTATGGATGCCTCCATTAAAGGGTTAAGATGGAATGAAGACCCGATTGATAAAATATCCCTATATGCGGATGATATTCTTGTATAGGTCTCCTCTCCCAGGTCCTCCATCAACAGTCTATTTCATGTCATTAGAAACTTCGGGAAATACTCTGGTTTTTCAATTAACTGGTCCAAGTCTGCCCTGCTCTGTTTTCATGGCCCTCCACCCATTCTCCCGAGAGGTTTCTCCATTACAGTGGCTAACGACGGCTTCAAATATCTGGGCATTTTCGCTACTCCAGATCCCAAACTCTTCTACGAGCATAATCTAAAGGGCCCACTTCGGAGGCTCCACAGTGACATTTCCCACTGGCGTACCCTGCCCCTAACCCTCCCTGGCAGAGCAGCTCTCTTCAAAATGTTAGCACTCCCGCGCTTTTTGTATGTCCTTCAAAACTGTCCATACCCAATTGCTGACTCCTTCTTCCGTGCATTGGAGGGTGACTTGCGGCTCCTCCTATGGGATGGTAGGGCACCTCGGATTGCTCTGAATAAACTGACTTGAGGATGGTACGATGGGGGTATCGCCTTGCCAAACATGCGCCTCTATTATTGGGCCTCCCAACTGGTGGCCACCAACTCCTGGATCCACGGATCACCTACTAACCCGGCCTTTCATTTAGAACGTTATCAGACGGGACGGGAGGGGTATTTAGGCGCCCTATATGGCAAATTCCCTCGAAATCGCTATTTGGGACCCATGACACAAACTTTTGCTATTTTGCACCGGGCTACCAAGAGCCTGGGTTGGGCTGGTGTATTTACTCAAGCTACCCCGCTCTGGGCGTCACAAAAGCTGGGTTCCCTTTGCCACCTTAAGGGATTTGACAGATGGGACACGATTGGCATCTCCACTCTAGGTGACTTGCTCCACAAGGGGAAACTATTGACTTTTGCCGAACTCAAACAGAAACACGATCGTGCTCAATCCGAAGCATTCAGGTACCTGCAAATCACACATGCTATCACCACAAATGTGGCAGACCTCTCCTCCCTTCCGGAGGACTCTCCCCTAGAAGATAGGCTGCTTTCAGAGCCACTTCAGACAAAGGCGATATCGTGCACCTATCGTAAACTATGCAACAATATGCCCGACTCCTTCCAGGCCCTGAGAGATAAGTGGCAGGGGGATGTGGGAGACATAGACGATGAGGACTGGAGAGCAGCACTGATGTCCCCCAGGGAGACGGTGATAAATCACCACTTCAGACTGATCCAATTAAAATTTTTACACAGAACATACTTGTCTGCCCCCCTCCTGGCCAAACTAGGAAGACGCCCGGATGAGATGTGTCTCCGCGGCTGTGGCCTCCCTGGCACCTTTTACCATGTCCTGTGGGAATGACCAGTTATCCAACAGTTCTGGGATAGGGCGGCTCGTAAAATGACGGGCGCGGTGGGAAAGCCCATTCCTCTTTCCCGTAAAGTAGGGATTCTTAATATATGGGGTGCTACAGACCTCACAGAGATAGAGCTTCAGTGGGTGGCCCTGGGTTTCCGGTTAGTGAAGCGCGCTGTAGTAATGCAGTGGGGTGCCCCCCGGAGGCCTCTCCTGGTGGGTTGGGTGGCAGAAATGGACAGATTCATGCTGGCTGAAAAATCTGTATTCAAGGTCAGGGGATGCCCCAAGAAGTGGGATAAAAAGTGGGGACCTTGGAATGTGTATAGAGGCGAGATCTGTACATCCCCCTCTGTGGAAATGGCATTGGATAAGGCTGGATCGAGACGATGTAATGATCTTTAAAATGATTTATTTCTGTATATGCCCGATATATTTGATTCTGTATTGCATTGCTTGATTACTAGATGATGACTGTGCTGTTGTTGGTTTTTTCTTTTCAATAAAATATTAAAACAAAAAAAAAAACAGTCCTTCTCAGAAGGTATGAAGGCCGCATCGAAATTGATGGCCTCAAATTTCCTACAGCGTAATGTGGGAAAGACCGAGGTGATGCTCTTCGGGCAAGCCACATTATTGTGGACTCCGGACTGGTAGCCTTCAGACCTAGGTTCCATCCCCAGCCCTAAGCAGGTTGTGAAGAATCTTGGTGTGCGGATAGACCAGGGTCTTTCTCTAAAGGAACACGTAAATCAAACAGCTGGGTCCTGTTTTCACGTAATGGGACTTCTTCGTAGAGTGTTTTCTCTTTTACCAGATGCAGCTAGAAAGACCCTTGTTCACGCCCTGGTGCTCAGCCGCCTGGATTATTGCAACCGACTGTTGCTTTCAGCTAATGATAGCCTACTTAGTAGGCTTCAGGTGGTACAAAATACTGCCGCTAGGTTAGTTTTAAACGCACCGCCTAGATCCCCCTCACGCCCATTACTGGAAAAAGTCCATTGGCTGTCGATCTGTCAACGGATCAAATTTAAGATCTGCTGTGTTGTTCACAAGGGCCTAGACGGTCTGGGCCCTGCGTATCTGGCTGGTAGGTTGGCCCCCTACAACCCAGTACGCAACCTTCGTTCCAGTAACCAGTCCCTTCTTCAAATTCCAACTATTAGAAGGGCTAGACAGGGTGGAAAAGCACTCTCCTATCTGGGCCCATGCCTTTGGAATAAACTCCCTGACTCCCTTAGGCAGTGCACCCATCATTTGATATTCAGGAAACTGTTAAAAACTTTCTTATTTCAACCTTAGCACCTCCCTTAGTTCTCCAGTTCTTCCATCTCTGAGCTGTTTTTTGCCTTGGCGCAGAGATACTCCTTCGGGAGTCGATTCCAGCGCGGTAAAAACTCATAAATAAATAAATGGAGCTTGATTTTCTCCCTCTCTCTAAGGGTCCTCTTCGAAAACTTGCTGCAGTGGTAACATTGGTCTGGCTTGTGGGATGAAGGCAAACAAGCAATACAGACCGAATGAGGGTCTGACTTGGCCATCTTTTTACTACATGCCGGACACTTATTAAATCAGGCCGGCATTTTGACAGGAAAAAATAGGCAAAAGTCAGAAAAAAATGCTGAATTAGTCACATAGAGACTAAAGACATCGAGTGAAGTAAAAAAAAATAATTTTCTACCAGAAAAAAGTGATAAAATATCACCAACTGGCAAGCTCAATGCTCCAGGATCCTCACAGAAAGAGCCGGAAAAAGAACTGACCTAACTGTCACCTGTGGTGCATGATGGGAGCCTGGGGGTTCCTGGAGGTCTTAAAGGCACGGTGCCAATTTTCCAATGGTTTCCTATTCAGCCTGTCTAGGCTAAACCTGCCTGTTTTTAACTTTGAAAATAAAGGTTATGTGTTTCAAAGAAACTCAGGGCAGTTTTCCTCTGTACATATATCATATATGGTGATTTATATGTCTTTATTTGGTCAAATATAAAAGTTTCACATGCAATAATGGCAGTTTTGGAGCCTAAAATGGTGTTTTTCAGGCTGCATATGTATATGCATATTATCTATATATATGGGTATTTATATGTGTATATATGTAGATATATGCATATTATTGGCTAATGCTCCGGGATCCCACACATGGGTGGGACTATTCAGTGCTTATGACTATTGATGAGTATCCCCTGGAAGAGAACCAGACACATCGAACGAGAGTTCTGAGACAAGAGCACTGCGTCTTCTGAGATGTAGAACATCCATCTGTGTATGCTAAGGTATGGGGTCTTCCAGTAATCTTGGATATATAATTATTTAGCTTCATTAGCAAGGGAGGGGGGGTTTAAGTTAGTCTGTCTTATAAAAATACAGGGCTTTTCATGATATATGGATTATTAATAACCTAACTATTTTTAGTATTGTTTTGTTTTCTCGTTGTGGCACGTATAGGGCATTTAAGAGCACGATAGTTTAAATATTCGAAACTTTCTTTGTGTCTCCTGGTTATGTTATTGTGAACAGTACGAATGAGACGGTGAAAGGGTGTGTCCTTTTACCACGATCCCTGTGAGGTTCGAGTGTGTTGTTTTCTGAGGTGCCGATTCAATGGGTAGGTTAGGAGGGAAAGTGTCGCACTGTAGTCAGACTCATGGATACTGAGGTTGTTTAGTGACCCAGTCCCTACATACTTTTGTTTTATGGTCCCAAGCATAATTTTGTTCCAGAGCAGAATTCCTGCAACAGTACAACATGAAAAGTAAATAAATATGGGACAGTGAAATCCCCATAGGTGAGAGTAGGGTTCTTACCCATAGGAATTAATCTGTAGACCCTTAGGTCAAACGCAGAAGGTAGCACTCTGCTGTTATACAACTGAAAGGCTCAGTAAGGAAGTCCCAACATGTAGGTATGGGAGGAACCTCGGTAAAATGGAAAAGCACATCTTTAAAAAGTACAAAATTAGTGGCTGTACTCATGTGACCTACCCTTCACCTACTCACCTGCAATGGGAATAAAGCAGGTGAGCGAGAAGTATAGAAGGCTGAGCCAATTCACACAGTCAACGTAAGCTGGTTCAAGTAATGACCCTGACAAATGCTGTCAGATGGATGACGAGCGTCATAACCTGGACCAAACATTGTCCTCTAATACAATGATACAAGAGGAGCTCGGTCATTGCATGTGTAGATATGTGCATGTGGTCTGAAAGTACTTGCAATTGGACCACCATTTTAGACTTGCCGGGTGCTATAAGTCCAGCGGTCTAAGACTCACTGAGAGGGAAAATTCACAACGGAAATGCAAGTGGTTCCTCTGAAAAAGAAAAAAAACTTCAACAGAATCAGGACCCAAATTGTGCTTATGTGGGGGAATGGTGGCAGGGTCTCGTGTTTGACAGCAGAGATATGCGAGATTAATTTTGTGAACTGGTGCAGTGGCCCAGATTCCGGTTGTGGTGGAAGCTCGGGGTATGGTGGTTCAGGTAACTGGAGTGATTGATGCAATAGGTCATCTAATCAGGCAGTAATACCTTATTGGTCAATGGGTATATCCCATGTAAGTACCCTGAAACATATTGAGAAATGAACACAAAGGTCCGGATACTGCCACCATATTGGAGAGGACAGGAAGGTGCAACACACAGTCTGGTGGGTGACATTTCAAAATGATGCATATTCAGAGCTAAGGTATGCCCAAGGCAGCTGTAAGGGAAGGCTCACAAGTATGTGTATGTTCTCCGAGTATTATCTGAAGATGTTGCACTAATATCATCCAAAATACATTTTAGTGAGAAAGGGGTGCAGTACTGATGAATGTTAATGGGGCGATAATCAGTAGGCCAAAACCTCTTCTGAGGGATGGTTTGTAGATGTAAACGATTTACACATAGTTACACTTCGCACCATGGTAGATCATCGTTCAGACCTATGGTGTTCGTGGACAGTCGGAACACCCACTGTTGCTCTTTTCTAAAATGTGTTGTGTTACTCCATAAATTGTTAGCATAGAAAATGGTCCGCCTCAAGTCATCAGGTGTGTGACAGAGATCCCAAAATTGGGCAGACACTTTTGTGCTATCGCGCTTACAGCGGATATTGCTGCGGTGTTTCATTATCCTACTTTTAACTGGTCTCGTAGTCATGCACACATATTGTAGGTCACATGAGCATGTTACAAGATGGACACAATTTTGCGTATTGTAGTTAGTGTGGAACCTTTGCGTCCAAGGCAGTCCTTGGTTCAGCTGGATCTCGTTGGTACACTTGGTCAAATGGCAAACCCCACAGGTATCACACGGTTAATGACACGTGACAGGGGGTAAAGTCCAGAGAGTTTTGTTTTGGTATCAACTGAATTCTGGGTCTAGTGTTTACCATGAGGTCCCTCGGGGTATGGGTATGCTTGTATGCAAAGCATGGGTTGCCCAAGGTGCTCGAGGACAGGATAGCATAGTGTTTCACAATAATGCATTGTGTTAGATAAGAGGTGGGTGTTAAGGTGGTTACAAGGTTAGGACATCCCCCGTGGGTCGGATATTTGTCTCGGGTAAGGCTTCACAGTGGTTATTCCAAGCCCTCTTGGAAGCCTGGGCAATGGTTTTGGAGGGGTTTTTTCAGAGTCGCAATGTTGCTCAATTCTTTTGCCTGGGTGTCAAAGTCCCTTATGGTGCTACAATTTCTCTGGAGACGGAAATACTGTCCGTATGGTAGATTTTCCCATAAGATTTGGGATGAGGAGATAGCTGTTACAATTTGTATTTTGGTTGAAGGTAGTGGTGAATATGATTCCTTAATTTCTAGGAATCAGAAGATCCAGGAAAGACAATTATCTGTTAGAGACCGAGTGGATACATTTCAAAAATGTGTTCAAAGAATTGATCAAAAGACAAAATTCCTGGCACACAGTAGTATTGCCTTTGCAGAAGATGAGAATATTGTCAACGTAGCATCACCATGACAGGATGTTTGCCTTGCTTACACTTCTGTCTGTGTACATGTGGTCTCCTTCAAAACTAGCCATACACAGACAGGCTAGACTTGGGGAAAAGGTGCTTCCCATGGACGTCCCTTAAAACTGATGGTAGAGTTGACTTTTGAACTTGAAGAAATGCACATTTGACGATTAAGTCAATGGGGGTGTCTGAAGTCCAAACCTCAGCTCGTAAGCTTGCCTCAATGACCTCAATGGTGACGTCTTTGGGTATGTTGGTTTAGAGAGCCTCCACGTCAAGTGTGACAAATAGTTTGATGTCTTATTGACGGTTGGTATCTGTAATCAGGTATGACACATCCCTCGGGTCTTTCAAGAAGGATGTAGTCTTATTGACCAATGGCTGTAAGAAGAATCTGCTTATTGGCTCCAATAGGGGGCCTAGCACAGCCATAATAGGTTTCCTGGGGAAGGGGAGGGGTGGGGGGGGGTGGTTTGAACCCCCTTGTATATCTTGGGTAAGACATAAAAGTAAGGTATCCGTGGAAATGGATTAACCAATAAGTCTGCTTCATGTTTGGTGATACAGTCCAGGGCTTCCACAGCTATCACTAGTGATCGGATCCTAGATGAGTTTCTCTGCAGCGTTGGATTCAATTGGGTGGTAGGATCTTCCATACGCCAACTGTCAAAGGCATTCTTGTTCATAGCCTGTAGAGTTTATGAGCGCAATGCCCCGCCTTTATCTGCTGGTTTGATAGTCACCTTAAAGTCTTCATTGAGGGCCCTAAGTTTGGTGCTGTCTGAATAACATGTCATAGGTTTGAGGGGTCCATAATGTGTGGCACATCTTTCAGCATGGCTTTTTCAAAAGTGAGAACTTCACTCAGAGTCATTGCCATGGTTGGTGTGAACTTGGATAGATTGCGTAATCCGGAAACTTTATGATCAGGGGTGGTTTTGTCTTGAAAAAAAGCTTGTAGCCGGATTTTGCTATAGAACTGGGGAATTTCACTGCTCAAACAAAAGGTGTCTTCAAGTTAGGCAGTTACAAATCCCAGGCCTTTCTGCAGAAACTACTTTTCATCCTTGGTCAGGGTCCTAGTGGAGAGGTTAACAACTAGTTTTAGATCAGTACATGAAGGATACAGTGCTGTGCACCTTTTGATACATGTACCACTGTGGCTGACATCCAGGTGTGACTTTATTCTCTCCCATGGCCTGTGTTGTGGGGCTATCAGCTTTGGGGTCACTCCTTCTGTGACAGATTGCTTTCAAGAGGAAGAGAGGGTAGAGGAGTGGAACCTTCAAAAGGAAGCAGACTCCCAACATAAACTTCAAAGACTCTGACTCTAAATCACATTTGGTGTCTGAAATTGGACATTAAGAAGGGGAGCATGAGACCTCAAAAACTGTCAACTGTCAAGTAGCCAGTCAGACTATGCGAGGAAGAGAAGCTCTGCAAGACTTCCGTGTCTGTGACCAGGAATGGGGGTCTAATGCCTGCTAGTCTCCCTGGTGCGTGAAGTGACATCACTCAGGAAATCAAAGGGCATCAGTCCTGGAGCTTGGAGCACCAGCGTCTCTCTGCTTGCCAGGACCAGTGTGCCATGTGAAGAGGAGAGCGTTTAAGGGGCGAGGTCAAGTGGGGAATCCTGTAGGGCGGATTCTTAGAGCGAGGTGTTAGGAACAGTTGCTGCACCTATTGGGTCGTTGCCTGTGTACAGAACACATTTGTGGACCTCTGTATGCCAGTGGAGGTCCGCCGTGAAGTGAGCCATGGACTTTGTAATACCGATCGGGCCAGAGCCATGTGGAGTGAGGAGTCGGCGAGCCGTTATGCCAGGAAGGGCCACCGCAAAGTATCCCTGTCCTGATCGGCCTGGAGCCCATGTGCTGTGAGGGTTCAGTGACCCCGTATGCCTAGAGAAGTTACTAAGGATGGATTGCTGAATTGAGTGGGCTGTAGCCATATGCAGTGAACACCCTGCGTCCCTGTAGTCCAGGAGGGGCTGCTGTGCATGTCGGTGCCCGTGTCCAATATAGGTAGGGTGACCCCATATGCCAGAGTGCATCATCAGAACTAGCAAGAAGTGCAACCTGACTGGGAGAGTCGCCGGAGAAGTGAGACAGTTGTGGGATCCCACACGCACCTACATTGGGCAGCAGGGTCAGCATCAGGAAGTTTGCGCCATCTTCTCTCCATCAAGGGAGAAACTAAAAGACTTACCCTATCAGGAGGGGCTACAAGGAACTTCTGGTTGTTGTGGGAGTGCAAACAGGTTTGAGCTACTCAGGGATCGCAGAGTGCAGCCTGCCTGGGCAATGTGGAGTGAACTCACATGAACCAGCCGCTGCTGTTCCAGAGTCTGCAGAGGGGACGAGATCTGGAACACCAAACACTCATATCCTGCAGGTGCGAGAAAGACTGAATTCGGACCGATCGGCCCTGGGGAACTTGCTTGCTAGACAGCACTGTGGTGCAGCAACACTTCTGACTTTAAGATAAAGTCGGAGCGACACTCTGATTACTAGTGGGGCTTGCCCTCGATGTTGCCTATAGTGAATGGGGAATAACTACTATCGCTAGAGCAAGGAGGGAGTGGGACACAGGAAATAACCTATGAAACACTAGAGCTCAGGGGGACTGTGTAGTTGTTTTTGAATGTCGCATTTCCATTTGTGCTGAACGATGTAAAATAAAATACTTCTTTTACCATCAAAGTGAGTATTTGGCTGGACAATAATTTACTGCTGCTGAACGTATTTTGAGTTGTGAGTCTGTGTTCATTCCCCTGTATCCATCTCTTCCCGAGGGGTCTTGGACTGTTTGGACCATGCCTTTCCTAAGAGTCAAGTGCTGAAGGGGTTCTTGGCTCAGTTGCTCAGGACCTATAGTAGGACAGGTCCCGGGACATCAGGAGTAAAATGCCTCAACCCCCACTGTTGGGCTCAGTAGCTCCTGCTTGCCCAGTGGCTTTCGGCATAGGGTTCTGACAGGGAGTTTTCTGAAGTGTTAGACATTTTCATTAGAAGTGCTGTGCCCATCATGATAAGCATTAGGAAATCCATACACAAACTTCACTAAACAATGTACCTATAGCACATCTGCATGAGACACCTGGAGGTGAAGCTCTGGCATTTTGCAGTTTTTCTTATGACAAACAGATGTATAGATGGAGTGCTACACATGTTGATGTACCTCTTTAAAGCGAGAGTCATCTTTCACCAATGCATAACAGTGATTTCTGCCTACTATATCTGCCAACCTCCACTCTGATAGGATATACAAGTATTTTACATAGAATTCGGAGGCAAATGTTCAAAACTCTCTGACACCTGGGCAGACAACAGACTGTCACCATAATGCTTGTGCAAATCAATCTTGTGTAATGCCTATTATACTGCCAGCATCAATGGCAATCACCTTGAAGACACTCTTTATAGATGAGTGTGCACATGAACGCTCCAAAAATGGGGGATTCGTGTCTATTATGGTCACGTAACAGTGGGTCATCAAACAGTCTGTTCAACAAGAAGTAGTGACTGTTCAGCTATTTGCGCAGAACCGTGCGTATTATTATCACTAGTTCCTTCCAAGACCAATTTCTGCAGCTGGTGCAGCCACTGCAGGAGGACTGACTGTAGTTTTTGCAGAGGGAACCTGTACCCACACATGGTGACATTATAGCCAATAGTCCCACTCCTCACGGTCAGAGACTCGCTCATGTGTGGGGTAAGCTTTCAAACAACATGCCTAAATATCTTTCTCTGAATAAAGGAGAGTTACCTTGGTCTCAATGCTAACAAGACTGAAATCTTCATAACTGGCAAGTGGCTGCATAACATTCAAATGGACGGAAGAATGTGCCACAAAACTCTTTGTGTAGATCCGAGGAACCAAGAAGACCCAGAAGTTTTCAAAATATAACTGAAAACCAGCCTCTACATGGAGGCCTTCTTTTCCCTCCCTGACTGACATCTATGGGAGCACATCCCACAAGTCCAAAGAGGTAGAAGACTGCCACAATAAATGCAGTTCAACATTTTCTGAAGCCAGAATATTAGGATATAAAGAATCCTTGCACTAGTTCTTTCTCCAGCATCTGATGCTCTGGGAAAGACTTATAAGGTGGACTAATCACTACAAAGTTTCTCCTGGGAATAAGCCATCATGGTTCAAAACCATGAAATAAATACCTTGGAATTCAGGGTCCCATTGAGAAAAATACACTGGCAATAAAAAACTATGTTTGCCTTGGTTTAAACCTGGAACCAATGGAATGTGTTCCACGTCACCAACCAATCTTTCAAACATGGGTGCAAATGAATAGACTGGCAACAAAGTGGTGGACACATCAAAAAGGCTTTGGTGAAAATTTTCAGAGCCAACTTGGTCCCACAAGGGAGGTCGGACAATTGACAATATTTCACACAAACCCCAAACCTCAGGTGCGTCTGATGCATAAACAGCAGCAGAATCCTCAATATAATGCAGCACAGCAAAGTCAAATCACCTGTCAATGTGTGCTTGGCTGTGAGGCAGCAATGTTTATCAAAGGATGCAAAGGGGAAAAACAGATTTTAACTATCAGAAAACTCTGGTAAGAGTAGTGGAAGCCGTATGGTCTAGATCGAAGGGGCATGATGGAAGATGTTTCATGGCCAATATACAGTAGATCTTGGTACAGAGAATAACCAAACACAAAATGGTGCATTTCGTCCCCACCTTGCCCTTCTTGGCTTTGGCGAATACCACAAAGAGATGTTCGGTCATTCTGTGTTGTTGAGTGCAATTGAGGAAATTAGCCGTTTCTCTTCCTTGATGAGACGGAGAGGTGGGAAGAAAGATGGAAGAGTTAACGCCTGCCTACAATGAATAGTGAACAAACTGAGAGGGACTGAAGTTCTGACACTGAGCTGAAGTCATAGGAACCAACAACAGTCGTAAGAGTGGGATGAAACAAATACAGTAGACCTTTTAGAAAAAGCACCACTACTGGTGACTTAAACAGAGAACACAAGTCAGGAAGAAACAAAGGTGGAGAGAGTGGTTAAATAACCATGACAATTTGCCACTGCTAGCCCTGCTGGGTTACATGCAGTGCAAAAAGCAAAACATCAGAAAGGTGATTAAATTTGTTCCTGCAACCCATAGAGGGCTCCAGTACCATTTGGCGTTCCGTAAAGCCTTAAAGGCCTGGCTTTTCCAGGCTTAATTTTATCTCTGTCCGGACGGTTTCGAGTTACTTGTATCTTGGGTAGCACTGAGACGCCCTGTTGCTGGGGCAGGTATGCAGTGTATAAATCTAATCTAATAAGTGGATTTTATGCCCGTTGTTTTGTCAGGAAAGATTAGATCTACCACTTCAGATGCCAAGAAGGAGGACTCCAGTTGCCAACGCCTACTCTCAGTGCATGCAGCAGCATTTGTGGATGAATAGGGGGCTGAATGCAGATTGGCACACAATCAACATATCAAATCCTCCTAGCCCAGACTGGGGGAATCCCAATCAGCTGTGAAAGCAGGAACTCATTCAAAGGGAAGTGTATGGCACACAACTGAGGACACATCCTGTTCTGGGACATGACAAAGAGATCCACACAAGGTCACAATCTGAGAAGACGGAGGAGGATCAAAGCATCCACTCTCACTTTGACTAAGCGTAAAATGTGTTCCGCCATTTGGAAAATCCCTAGTCGCTGAGCCCACTTTACAACACTGGGTCCCCAACCCAACACTGAACCGTCTACTGATGTGCTAGACAATGGTGACAAAACCTGCAATACATAAGAACGGTTAACAGACTGACAGTCCTGTGAGAGTCTTGGGCAGGATGAGCGTGAGAAGGACAGAAAAGATGTGCCATTGGAAGGTTATGTAGATAGTCTAGTAGAACATTTTGTCTGGGCGGTTGGTTTCAGTGAAAGGCCATTTTTCATCCCTTCATATGCTACAGGGTTAACAAACTCTGCTTTTCTGAGGATGCAAGGAAGAAATACATTTTTCTTTTTTTACTAAGAAGTTCTATATGGTATGACACTACAGATCAGTACAATAAAATCCTTTGCTTACCTTGTTTCTGCTGTATTTAACAGTACCTATTCGAGTATCTTCTGAGACAAGATCCGTAAATATCCAACCAACCTGTGCAAACAAATCGAAAAAGACTTTATTATAAGGAGTACATTTCACATTGCCAGCAGCTTTAATGCATCAAAACACTGAATACGATTCAAACTGAATGTAGGCAAAAAGCCACAATACAACAGGACCAATGGAAATATTGCATGCTTTCTGAACATATTCACACATGCTACAGACAGAAGGCAAAAGACCAAGAAGGAAAGCTTTGGCATTTTATTAGACATCAGTTATGTTCAAATGTTAAGTAAAGGGAAGAGCACAGAGAAAGTACGGGCTAATAGGATGAATACAAATATCTGACAGAGGATTAATATTCACTACCAAACCAGAAGAAGGTTGCCGATACATTTCTGTGCCAAAAAACAACAATGGCAAAAATCGAAATGGGTTAACCATGGACAACTTCAATTGTGTAAACATATGATGGAAACAACTATCAGTTCAAAGATACACAAACATTTGTTAAGTGCATGAAGAACAAATTCTAGGATTGAAATGTAGAGAACGTGACAAGCGCGATACTGTTTTAGATCTTTCACAAAAAAATACAATTACATGTTTACAAAAGATAGGCTAATAGGGATCTGTGTTCATGTATTAGTTAAAAGCTCCTTACATAAATTAATAATGCTCTATTAAGTACTTTCCTCAGATTCATAACCTCAGAGTAATTATCGATCTACAGACTGGACCATAGAAACACCTTATTTTTAACTGTTTCTGTATTTAAAATGGTAGCATCCTATGTCTTGAGTGCCTATGCCTCTAAAAAGATTTATTTCTACTAGTTATGGTTTGCTCCCGTGGTCTGAAATCAGGACAGCTGGGAAACTGTTTAAATAAATTCTTCTTTGCTTAGTATGCAATTATATAGTGAACATCTAAAGAAGGGAGAGTCAATTCTGTATATGGAAAGGATACCCTTATTGGAGTACTATTGTTTTGAGGCAATAAACTACATTTGCTCAATTTGTTTTCAACTCCGGAGCGCATCAAAGGTAGGAGTGGAGCTAAGAACTATACTATGACCCATGCCCTGCATTCAAGTATAGGACGTTTCGCTAGTAAGAGACCTGGGACTCACAGAACAACAATGGCATCAATGTGGCCAATCAGACTATCCTTATCTGATCAGTAGTACTGCAACCAACAAGACTGGAAAAACAGTCTGACTGATCACCCTTCCACCAATCAGAAATGTCCCCTATGTGCAAGCAAGGAAGACATAAAGACTGCCTTCCTTGTTCAGGGAAGTGATGGCCGTTTCATGAAGAGAAAGGCAGGGATTTCCAGTGGGGCTAACATTTAGAGTACACTTAAATGCATTAAATAGCTTAAACTCTCAGAGGATACCTTAATCTCAAAAAGTTCCCTGAACTGTTAATTCTTTTAAACTCGACCATGAAATATATTAATGCTTTTGTGTTAGTCTAACAAGTATTTTAAAATAATCATCCTGGAGATGTAGAGAAACCATAAAATTACCTCCATTCAAGAAAGAAACTGGAAGAAAACACTTTCCACAATAATTCGTCTAAATACATCAAGGTGGCTCTTTTATGAAGGTCTGATCCATTCTGGTTTACACGAATGAGGCAGCAGAAAACCCTGAGATGGGGTGTAACAGGAGTTCTGTGAGGGAGATGGAGGATGAGCTTGGCTGCCGAGTTCTGGCTAGTTTGTGGTCTTCTAGTGAGTTGCTTGGTGAGTCTGGCATAGAGGGTGTACCCATAGTCTTACTTGCTGGCGACCAGTGAGTTTTTCTAATGTTGTTTGGAAGCCTGCTTAAAATCTCCCTCCGCATCTTCAGGATGTGGTAACAGGATGCAGTGACATCGTTGACTTGTGCGGTCATGTCTTGTTTGCGACCTATAATTATTCAGAGGCCCCTGGCATGGATACTGTGTGTGAGTTTGGCTAGCCACCAGCTGGAGTTCCATGGAGGGATGTTCTTGCAGAAATCACTACTTCTGGCTTGTCGATGTTGAGATTGAGAGAGTTAGCTTTCATTATTATTATTGTTATTATTATTATTAATTAATTCTTGTTAAGCGCATGGCTACCCTCAGGCATCCCAGCGCTGTCATGCGATAGACAGGACAGAGGAGATCTAGATCTAGAATGCGATCTGGAATAGCCAAATCTTAAGTTGTTTCCTGAAAGTTATTTGGTTGGGATTTGATCTGAGCTTGATCGGGAGAGAGTTCCATAGCAAGGCAGCGTTATATGAGAACATACATCCACCTGCTCTTACTCTTTTAGTTATGGGTACCTTGGATTGGAAAAGGCTGGCCGATCTAAGGTTACGTGATGGGCGGTGAAAGGTAAGGAGGGATTTGTTTATTTGCAGGCCTGTATTCCAGAGAGTTTTATGGGAAATACATAGTGCTTTGAATTTTATACGCTCAGCAATGGGTAGCCAGTGTAGGGCCATCAGCGTAGGTTTCGTTGATTGTCTGCTAGGGATGTTGTGGAGTAATCTGGCTGCTGCGTTTTGTACTATTTGTAATTTCCTGATCGTAGTTTATGGGGTTGAGAAAGAGTCAGATAGAGTGAGTTACAGTAGTCTAACTGTGGGAGAATCAAAGATTGTACCATGGTTCTACGTGCAGTGTCCGGGAGAAGTGGAAGAATCTTTCTAAGTTGTTTTAGGATGCCAAAGCAGGTGGCTGCTGCGGTGACTGCTTGATGGCCAAGTTTGAGTTCCTTATCTAGCCATTTTCCCAAACTTTTGATCTTCTCTTTGGGCTGGGGGTTTGGGCTGAGCCTGCTAGGCCAGTCTATATTAGTGTGTCTCCGCCTTGTTTCCCAGAATCATAATCTCCGTCTTGTCTCCATTGAGCTTTAGGAATGAGTGTGCAATCTATGTGGCAACCTGTTCCAGACAGGATTTAAGATCAATGGGGTCTTCCTTCGCATGCTCCAGAGCTACAACCAGCTGAGTATCATCTGCGTATGTGATTATGGTCACACCATATGGCTGTACTATCTCTTCTAGTGGTTTTAGGTACACATTAAAAAGGGTGGGGCTAAGCAAGGAGCCCTGTGGGACTCCCCACATAAGAGGAATCTCTCTCGATTTGTGCCTGTCTTTGAACACTTGGAAGGTTCTGTTTGATAGGAAGAATTTCAGCCAGTCTTGGGCACTTCTTCTGATTCCTATTTCTCTGAGTCTATCTACTAGAATCTTATGGTTAACCGTATCAAACGCGGCCATAAGATCTAATAGAATAACTGCCACTAATCCTCCGTGATCCAGTGCTTTCCTGGCTTCCTCCATTACTGTTAAGAGTGCTGTGTCAGTCCCATGGTTAGGGCGAAAGCCTGTCTGGGTCCTGTGCAGGATGTCCTTTGATTCTAGATAGTTGGACAGTATTGTGTTGACGTGTTTCTCTATTACCTTACTGACAAATGGTAAAAGTGATACTGGTCTGTAGTTCCCTTAATTATCCAATTATCATTCAGTTAGCAACTTTGGTCATGCAGGAGGTGAACTTGTTTCTTGTGTTGGGATTCTTGATTGGGAGGGAGCGTATGAGTTGCGTGTCATCTGTGTAGGAGAGGATGTTGATTTGGTTGTGTGTGTGGATGATGCTGGCCAGTGAGATCATGTATGCGTTGAGAAGGGTGGAACTGAGCGATGAGCCTCGAGACACTCTGCAGATGTGTTTGCGGGCTTCCGAGGAGTAGGTGACAGGATGACAGCTTGTGTTCTATCCGTTAAGAAGGAGCAGATCTAGCAGAGAGCAGATGCCAATCTTGTGCAGGTGCCTGATGAGGATGGGGTCTGAGACGGTGTCAAATGCTGCAGAGATCCAGGAGAATGAGGGCTGCCGTGTCTCCACTGTAAAGGATCATGCGGAATTAGTCTGTGGCAGTGAGGAGTGCTTTTTTTGTACTGTGATTGGGCATGAATCCAGGCTGCGTAGCATAGAGGTGGTTGCTGAGGTGGTCCATGAGGTGTCATCACATTTACATATAGTACCTGTCTAGAGCGCCAGGACGCCCCTTTGCTGGGGCATCTGTGCGCTATAAAAATACAGATAACATAACATAACATTTGCATCTCTAAGAACTTTGCAAGGTATGGTAGGAGGGAGATGGGTCTGTAGTTGGAAAGCACGCTGGGTCAGCGGATGGTTTCTTGAGCAGGAGCATGATGATGGCATATTTCCAGGAATGTGTCTGAGTTGAAGGAGGGGCTGAGGACGGGTGATGGTGCTTCACTGATTAATAGGAGTACTTTGGTGAAGGCGTGGTAGGGGCAAAGTAAGAAAGAGCCCCCGGGGTGGATGGTCTTCACGTTAGCAGAGATTTCAACTTTTATGACAACTGCAGGTTGCACCACTTTACAATATAGTCCATATAAGAATACATATAGGAATGTCCGTCCAGTATTGAGATGTCACAAAAGTTTCTTTATTCTTCTTTTACAATGATGACAGGTATACAGCAAAACAGCCACAACAGCCAACACGTTTCGTTCTATGACTAGAACTTCATCAGGGCATGTGTAATAGGTGGCTCCAAATAGTTGACCTGAAAAAAGCATACATAATTCACTGGTGTACTCCACTAGATATTCACCGTGGACCACCGTTTTTCTTTTATAAATGCTGCAGGCAAAAAGCCAAGTAAGTCAAATTATGCCTATTGCCACGATCGCATCCAGCCCAAATCCGGCTCGGAAGCTTTGATGTAACAAATGCTGGTGTGCCAGAAAGGTCCGATCCTGCGCGATGTTATCGACAGCTAGTTCGTAAAAGAGCGCTCTGTATGCTTTTTTCGGGTCAACTATTTGGAACTATTTGTAAAAGAAGAATAAAAAAACTTTTGTGACATCTCAATACTGGACAGACATCCGTATATGTATTCTTATATGGACTATTTTGTAAAGTTGTGCAACCTGCAGTTGTCATAATTGTATTTTTGTTTTTTCTAACCGCCCCTATAGGAACAGCAGGGGCAGTAGTTTTGCACACAATGCAAGCACTGGGCTAGGTTTAAATTACTGGGGAGGAGATATAAGGAAGAAGGTGCATCACAAAAACCAGGGAGTTTTTGCAATAGGTTAGCTGTTTCCTTGTTGCTCTAGAGAGATTTCAACTTTGGTGATGGCAGGCCATGAGGCCAGGGTTCATTCATCGACCGTTATGGGAACTTGAGTTGCCATGGTGACTAGGTCCGGTAGAGGGTCGAAGTTGCTTATATGATGGTGATTTTCTTACAGAAGAATTATGAGAGCTTGTTGCAAAGGTCTTGTGAGGGGTGATGTTGCTGGAGGAGGCGTAGTGAAATCTGTGATGACGGCGACGTTTTACTTGCTGCTGGTAGTACTGAGGTCATTGCGATCTCAAAGAGCTTCATGCTTGGTGTTACATATATGCTGGTGATAGCGTTTTAGGGCTTATTTGAAGACTTGTTCTCTTTTTGCGCTCCAGTTGCTTGCAGTGGCATTCTGTTAGCCGGCGTTCCTCTGTGTACTAGTTAGCCTGTGGTCAAGCTCGTGCCATTAGGTTGCACTTGAGGGAGCCAGAGTGTCGGCGCATGAGGTGATCCAGCTGTTGAGGTTTTTGATGGCTTTGAAAAACTTGCAAGGGTGCTCGGGATGCTGATCGGAGAGGGAAAAAGCCCACTCCTCTTCTGAGATGCTTTTCCAGCTGTGGCAGGTGGTTCCATTGATGGTAGATCTGAGATGGTGCTGCATGGATATGCTGAAACTGACAAGGCGTGGTCTGTCCAGATCATAGTTGCTGGCTTGGCAGCCGTGATGCTATTGATTAAGGAGAAAATCAGGTCTAATAAGTGTCCAGCGGTGTGGGTGGGTTCGGTAACCTGCTGTTAAAGGCCATGGTTTAATTTGTTTTCAAGAAGGGCCATGGAGTTTTGGGTTGGTGCGGTCTTTTAGGTGAAACCTAAGGTCTCCAAGGAGGATGATGGTGCTGGCGATGAGCGGTGCAAAGAAGTCAGCGAGGTCACTGACAGAAATGGTATGGGGTCCTCGTGGTCTGTATGTATACAAGGGAGATGTTGGCTTTGATGCGTATTTTGCATGTGAGGTGTTCCATGTAGCTGATGGGCATGTTCGTGTAGGTGGTGAACTGATTGTATCTTTAAATATGATGGTGATTCGACTAACGGGATTGTGCTTAAGGTCTTGTCTAACCATCTAGTAAGTTGTAATTAGCCAGGTTTCCATGAGAAAGAGGTCTGCAGCAGGTTTCCTTATGGAAATAGCCTCCTCATTTTACATATGTTCTATATAAGAGCAGGCTTTATTGACTAGAAGTGTTCACAGAGAAAGCAATGTTTAGGGGTGTATTGTTATTTTGAGATCTCTAGAGCCCAATATCCTTTTTCATCAAATTGCAAATGATATTGAGCCAACGGGTGGCATATTCCAAGACTGGCTTTGTGGTCAACAAATGTTTACTGAACAAACCACCTCTCAACATTATCAGAAATCCCTGCATTGCATTGTATTGTAATTGTTTAGCGCTTACTACCCCATACAAGGCGTCTAAGCGCTTTTTCGGCGAGTAGCACACTGCTCAGGGACCCATAGCGAATTAGTGTTGAATTAGTATAGTGAAACATGCAAGTACATTTTAAGTGGTGGATATGTTAGTCCGTTATTTGGATTCGGAAGGATAGCAGAAGGATAGAGGAGGAAAAAAGGTTTGTATTTCTACAACGCTTGTTACCCCTGATGGGGTGTTGAAGCACGCTACTCCGGAAACCTATAAAGGATTAGTGGTGAATTAGTATGGTGAAATATTAAAGTAATTGGATATTAGTCAGTTATTTGGAGTGAGAATGATAGTGGAGGGATAGAAGGAGAAGAATGGTTTGCATTCATATAGCACCTGTTACCCCTGATGGATTTTGAAGCGCTTTTTTGGCAAGTAGCACGCTACCCTGGAACCCATAAGGATTAGTGTAGAATTAGTATGGTGAAACATGAAATTTGTTTGAGTGGTAGATATGTTAGTCGGTTATTTGGATTGAGAAGGGTTCTGGAAGGGTAGAAAAGGGAAAAAGGTTTGCATTTATATAGCGCTTGTAACCGTGATGGGGTGTTGAAATGCTTTACTGGCAAGTAGCACGCTACTCTGGAACCCATAAAGGATTAGTGGTGAATTAGTATAGTGGAATATGGAATTTAAGAAGTGAACATGCAAGTCTGTTATTTTGATTGAAAAGGATAGTGGAGGGATAGAAGAGTGTAGGATTTGGTTGCTTATTTATCTTTATTTTTTTAAGGTCATAGCAGTAGGAAAAGGCTATTGGATGAGTAAAATGAGTTTTTGGAGGGGAAGAGTCAGAGGGAAGATTTTAGAAAGGTTTGTTTTGGGGGATCAGTATAGTAAAAGAGGTGTCAGATGATGCAAGGAGGGGTAGAGTAGGAGAGAGTCTAGAAAGGGTTATTTTGGGGGTCATAGTAGTGGTATGGGGTTTAGGATACATGAGAGAGTGGATGTAGAGGATATATTGATAGATTTATAGGGTGAGAGATAGGGTAGTGCTTTGGAAAGAGTATCAGAAATAAGTTTGAGATGAGTCAGAAAGATGGGCTAGACGAAATATTGATAGAGGTACAGGGTAAGAAATAGGGTACTGCATTGGATATGCTTTTTCAGGAGAAAAGTAACAGACACACAGATGCAAGTACATGGAGGTACATAACTGCACAATGGAAGCAAGTACACGTAGACCAAAGATGATTATTTTTTTGAACAACTATTATTCTACATGTATATGCAAAGCAATACTCAAAGATAGGTACATATCTATAGTGAAAATAAATACTTATATACAGAGGGATATGCTGTCATTTTCTGTTTGCATATGGTGCTTATGTGGGGAAGAGCCAATTCTGGGGTCGTTTTCTGAAAATAAGGTGGTTGTCTGTGGATCTTATGTTGGCTGCTTTAACAGAGAAGGATGTGCCACCCATGTTTTTTTTCTTGTATCTTGGGATTTTGGGGCGAGATGCCCCTCTAGAGTGGAGATTCCTTTGTTGAATGTGTTTGGTGGTTTTATTCCTGATGAAGAGTGGTTCCATTCCAAGTATTGCTTTGTGAGTGATACAAAGTAGCTTGAACGTGGATCTTCTGGCCACCGGTAACCAATGCAGGGCTTTCAAGGCAGGTGAGATGTGGTCTCATGGTTTGATAGGCAAGAGTAGTCTGGCAGCTGAGTTCTGAATTCTTTGTGGTCTTTTCATGGTCGTTCAAGGTGATCCGTGGTAGAGGCTATTGGCGTAATCGAGTTTGGACAGAACAAGGGAGATGGTAGCTTGGACTTTGTGTTGAAATCCCAAAGGAGGGAAAATTAGTTGTAGTGTTTTTATAGTGACAAAGCTTGAGCTTGCTAGTTTGTCCACTTGAGCATTCATCGACAGCTTGTAGTCCATGGTCATTCAGAGGTTTCTTACTTCCTTCGATACTTTAGGTGGTGATCCCAGTTCATCATGGCAGGCGGCAAGCAGGTCATAATGTTGCTAATCGCCACACGTGAGAATTTCCGTTTTGAAAGCATTTAATTTGAGATGGCGCCAAGTCATCCACTGATCCACGGCTCTGAGACAACTGAAAAGTGAAGATTTTCCAATGTCTTTGGGGCATTGCTGTTGAAAGAGTATTTGCGTGTCATCTGTATAGTTATAGCTCGTGAGGAGAAATTGATTGATCAGTTCTGGTAATGACTTCATGTAGATGTTGAAACACATGGGCGAGATGATAGAGCCTTGAGGTACCCCTGCTTTTGTGGAGAATAGTTTGGACGAGAAAGGTGGTGTATGGATAAAATTAGTTCTGTTTCGAAGGTAGTATGCGATCCAGTCTAGAGCAGTGCCCTCTATGCCGGCTTCATGGGGTCTTTGTTTCAGAGAGTCATGGTCAACCGTGTCAAAGGCAGCCGAGAGGTCCAAGAGGAGTAGAGCTGCAACCCTGTTGAGGTCTACAGTATTCTTCAGGTCATCCCTTTTGGCAAGGAGGGTAGATTCAGTGCCTCTTCCAGGACTGAATCCTGTTTGGATGACTGAAAGTACGTCATTCTCTTCAATGAATTGTGACATCTGGGCGAACGCTGCTCTTTCTATCAGTTTGCTCAGGAAAGGTCCATTTGTAATGGGTCTATAATTGTCAGGGTTCAGCGGGTCCAAATTTGTTATCTTCAGTAAAGGGTGTATGTGTGACTCTTTGAGTTCTTCTGGAAATATTCCTGTAGTTAAGGAATCATTGATGATTTTTCTTACTGGAGTGGCAGCAGCGGCTGTTAAACGAATGGTCTTGAAGGTTTGTGGTGGTCAGAAGGGCTGCCGGCAGGCCCGCTTGCTTTGAGCAGTTTCATAAATTCATCGTGTGAGATGTGGTGGAAGGAATGGAGAGGCTGAGTTAGAGTATTCTTGGATTGTTGTTTTGTACAAGGGTAAGTGTTGGTGCTTTGTTTCTGTTTTAAGTACAAGTCCAATGTGTCTGCTTTGTCCGTGTAATGATTTGCAAGTTTGTCAGTGGAATCTTGAGTAAAAGGATGAGTTCCTTTAGCATTTTGAATTCTGTCTGAATAGTGCCTTTTCTTAGCTTTTTTGATAGCCGACTTGTATAATCTGTTAATTTTCTGAGATGAAGTTTGTCTGGTTTGGCGTTTGTTTTGAGCCAGGTACGTTGCAGCTTTCTAACTTGTTGTTTTATGTCTTATTTCTCTGTTTCTCCAAGGTGTTTTTTTTTCTTTTGTTCTGTTGTGTGGTTTTAAGTGGTATCAGGATGTCAAAAGCTTCCTGTAGCCACTCATATAGATTTTTAACATAATTTATTGTTTCAAGATTTGTACTAGATGTTAGTTATGTTTCTAAGTGTTCCAAATTGATTTTGTTCCCCGGCATTAGAGAAATTAAAATCTCTCAGCATGAAGGGGGGGAGGGGGAGGAGGTTTGCGAGGATTAGGGTCAGGTTGCTTATTCAATAATACACACCTCTTTTTTTCAAAGAAATTGTTCTCCTTAGTGGAGGTCATTGCATAGTCCAAGATGACAACTCCATAAAACTCTATACTGGCAGCAACAGGAACCTTGGTGCCAAAAAAAGATCACTGGGTAGGAAAGCAGAACTGAGAAGATGCTAAGTCACAACAACAATCTGACAAAGGTGTGGAGACCGTACCCAAGATAGCACATGCCGGGAAAAGATAACCCAGAGGCAACTTTCTACTGGGATTATTCATACTACATAATTCCCAGTTCAGGCAAAGACGACCTGGGCTTAGATGATGGCTACGAGTTCTACAATGTTAGCACAGAACAGTTTTAACTAGTGTTCTCTTATGGTTCAGGGTCTCGTCTTCAGATTTACCTGAAATCTTAGAAAGTAATTCTTAACTCAAGGGTTCAGCTGTAATACCCATCTCGACAACTCAAACAAGAACATCTATTAAATAGAAATCTAAAGGATCAAAACATGATGTGAAAACATGAGATGGCATTCAAGGGTCTCTTTCTGACTGGTGTGAAACAATTCCTTTGGGATTATACTCTTTGAGCCAAGGCAAGTCCATTTAACCATACCAATAGACTATTTTTTCTCCAGTTTTTGCAAAAAACTGGTAATCTGGTAATCTCAAACACAACATTTAAACTGTTAAGCAACAGCAACAACATCACCACAGAATCTGGCAACATCTGGATCAGTGACAATGTCAAGCTTAACAACTGAAAGGGCATGACGGAGAAGGTGAGATGAGAGCCTTTCACCATGAATCTCAAATGACATCCCCACACAGATCCAGCAGACTCACATTTCCTCCAGTTCAGGAGGAAATGAATATGCTACTTACCAGTATGCATCTGTTCTTGGCATGTAGGGCTGCTGACATTCATATCTATAGCATAGATCGCCGCCTAGTGTTGGGTCCGGATGATTGCACATTGTTGTCCTGGAAGAGTCTTCGAAGTATCACGAGATAGGTGGCTCCTCCCCTGGACTACAGTGCGCATGGGCATCGACTCCATCCTCAGATTGTTTTTAGCCATTGCGGCAAAGATGGAGTGCAATAGTGTAAACGATGACCATGCCTAAGAGTAAGTGTAAGAAGAAGTCTGCAACTGCTACGGGCGCCGGGGAGGAGGGCGGGCGATATGAATGTCAGCAGCCCTACATGCCAAGAACAGATGCATACTGGTAAGTAGCATATTCAGTTCGAGGCATGTGGGCTGCTGAATTCATATCTATAGCATAGAATACATAGCAGTCCCTCCACTAACGGCGGCTGCCCGTGCCAGTTGCAGAAGTTTGAAAAAGTGTTCTGAGAACAGCCTGTCCTACAGCTGCCTGCTGTTTGGAATGCACATCTACACAGTAATGTTTAGTGAACGTATGGGGTGTAGACCATGTGGCTGCTCTACAAATGTCTTACAAAGGAATATTGCCTAGGAACGCCATGGAGGCCCCCAACTTGCGTGTGGAGTGGGCCCTGGGGGGGACCGGTTAAGTGCGCTTAGCTTTGTGATAGCAAATTTGAATGCACTTAACGATCCACCTGGCTATTCCTGCTTTGGAAATGGGGTTGCCTTTGTGCTGGGCTGAGAAGGCAACAAAGAGCTGTTGTGTCTTTCTGAAATCTTTAGTCCTGTCAATGTAGTACATTAACGCCCGTTTGACATCAAGTGTGTGAAGCATTCTCTCGGCTACTGTTTTAGGGTTTGGAAAGAATGCGGGCAGTTCAATGGTTCGATTAACATGAAACTGCGACACCACCTTCGGAAGAAACTTAGGGTTAGTGCGCAGCACTACCCTGTTGGAATGAATTTGAATAAATGGCTCTTGTACAGTGAGTGCCTGCAGCTCACTAACACGCCGTAGAGAAGTAATGGCAATGAGAAAAGCTACTTTCCATGTTAAGAATTGAATCTCACAGGAATGGAGAGGCTCAAAAGGTGGGCCCATCAACCTGGTGAGGACCAAGTTGAGGTTCCACACAGGAGCTGGCGGGGTCCTGGGAGGGATGACGCTCTTCAGCCCTTCCAGGAAGGCTTTAATGGCAGGCACCCTGAAAACAGAGAGATGCTGCCTGTTTTGAAGATAAGCCGCTATGGCGGATAAGTGTATCCGAATGGAAGCATATGCTAGATTGCATTTGTAAAGATGTAACAAATAGCAGATGATATTAGGAATGGATGCATCTAGCGGGTTGATATTGTGTTCAGTACAGTAAATGACAAACCGCTTCCATTTTGCTGCATAGCAAGCTCGGGTAGTGGGCTTTCTGGCCTCCCGGATGATGTCCATGCATTCAGGAGGCAGATTAAGGTAGCCAAACTCTAAGACCTCAGGAGCCAGATCGCCAGATTGAGCTGTTGCGGATCTGGGTGCTGAATGTCGCCATGGTTCTGCGTCAAGAGCCTGGGTGTGAGGAGCAGCCTTTGATGCGGCACCACGGAGAGTTCTAGAAACGTGGTGTACCATGGTTGGCGTGCCCACGTTGGAGCAACCAGGATGAGCGTCATCGAGTGTTGCTTGAGCTTTCTTGCCACCAGCGGGATGAGAGGTGCTGGTGGAAAAGCGTACGCAAATCTGCCTGACCAGTTCATCCATATCGCATTGCCCTGCGACTGTGGGTGAGGGAACCTGGCGGCAAAGCTTTGGCATTTTGCGTTTTCCTTTGTGGCAAACAGGTCTATCTCTGGAAGACCCCTCTGTTGGAAGTACGGGCGGAGTACTGATGGATGTAACTCCCACTCGTGCATCTGATGGCTGTACCTGCTGAGCAGATCCGCCATCAGATTGTCCTTGCCGGGGAGGTGTTCCGCCATGAGGAAGATGTTCCTCTGAATGGCCCATTTCCACATGCTCTGAACCAGATGAGACAACTGTGGAGAGTGTGTACCTCCCTGCTTCTGGATGTAGTACATGGCCGTCATGTTGTCCGTCCGGATCAACACGACTTTGTTGCACAGATGTACTTTGAATGACTTGAGTGCCATGAAGATTGCCAACAGTTCTAGGTAGTTGATGTGCATCTTCTTTTGCTGCGTCGTCCATAGTCCCTGCACCGTGTAGTGGAGCACATGAGCTCCCCACCCTTGGAGAGATGCGTCCGTCGTCAGGATAATCTGTGGCACAGGCTCTTGAAACGGTCGGCCCTTGCAAAGGTTGTGTGGATTCCACCAATGCAGAGAGCTGTATGCCCGACCGGTCACCAACACTAGGTCTTTCAATTGCCCTTGAGCCTGATTCCACGGACGTGCCAAGCACTCTTGAAGCGGACGCATATGCAGTCTCGCGTGAGGGATTATGGAGATGCAGGAGGCCATCATGCCTATCAACTGCATGAACACTCTCGCAGGAAGGGAGTGTTGTGGTCTGAACTTTAGGATTAGCGACTGGATGTTGCCTATCCTCACTGGGTTTGGCTGAGCTGTAGCCGCCAAAGTGTCTATCGTCGCGCCCAAATACTGCCGCACGTGGGCTGGCTGGAGGTGCGACTTTGGATAGTTTAGTGAAAACCCCAGACTGTGAAGAAGGTGAATGGTGTGGGACATGTCGGTCGCGCACTGCTGGGCTGACTTTGCTTGAACAAGCCAGTCGTCCAGGTAAGGGTAGACACGGACGTTCTGTCTCCTGAGGTGCGCCGCCACTGTCGCTAGACATTTGGTGAACACTCTGGGGGCTGCGGTCACCCCGAAAGGAAGGACCTTGAATTGGTAATGCCTGTTTTGGATGGTGAACCTGAGGTATTTCCTGTGGGAGGGGTGGAGTGGGATGTGAAAGTAAGCATCTTTGAGGTCTAAGGTTGCGAGGAAGTCTCCCTGGTTTAGCAATGGAAGAACCTGTTGCAGTGTTAGCATGTGGAAGTGTTCTGAAAGAATGTACTGGTTCAGGGGCCGTAGGTCCAGAATTGGTCTGAGTGACCCGTCCTTTTTCGGGATTAAGAAGTACAGAGAATATACTCCTGTGCCTTCTTCTTCCACTGGCACGAGCTCTATCGCGCCTTTTTGCAGCATGGCAAGTACCTCCTGCTGCAATAAGTGCAAATTCTCTTGTGACATAGGACGGTGTTTTGGGGGCATGTTGGGTGGAGTGGCTGTTAGCTCTAAACAATAGCCGAACTGGATAAGTTGCCTGACCCACCTGTCTGTGGTGATGGACCTCCACACTGACAGGAACCGCTGGAGTCTCCCCCCGACAGGTGTGGGATGGTCGGGGGGCAGTGACAGGGAGTCACTGTTTGTTGGTGGCAGAGGAACGGGAACTGTTGTTGCCTCTGCCTCTGCCCTTGGAGCTGTTTCCCCGGTAACCTCCTCTACTCTGCTAGGGGTACGTTGATTGCGCCCCACCTTTGTTGAACAGCGTCTGCTGTGACATGTGGCCTCTGGTAACACCTCTATTGCCTGAGCGACGAAAAGTGCTCCCTCGAAACTGCTGGGACTGGAGAGCCCCCATGGACTTGGCAGTCAGTGTCTTTTTTAATCTTTTCCAGGGTGGTATCTACCTCTGGACCAAATAACCTGTCTGGGTTCACCGGCTGGTTGAGGATGGTAGTTTGTATCTCAGGCTTGAACCCGGAAATTCGGAGCCAAGCCTGACGCCTCAACATCACGCTAGTGTTGATTGCCCTTGCTGCTGTATCAGCAACGTCTAGTGCACACTTTATAGCAGCGTTGGAAATGAGCTTCCCCTCCTGGACAAGCATCTCGGCTCCCTCCTTGAACTGATCTGGCAGGTGTTGCAACAGGGTCTCTAGGGTGTCATAGTGTGCCCTGTCGTATCTGCCCAATAGCGCCTGCGTGTTTGAGATACGCCAGATGTTGGCTGCCTGAGCTGCTACTCTCTTCCCTGATGCCTCCAGCACTTTTGACTCTTTGTCTGGGGGAGGAGCTTCACCCGTGGTTTGCGAGTTCGCCCGTTTTCGGGCATTAGAGACCACCAAAGAGTCCAACGGCAACTGGCCCCTTATGTACGTTGGATCGCCAGGTGCCGGTCTGTATTTCTTCTCAATCCGAGGGTTAACGACCCTTGACCTTGTGGGCTCCTTGAAAATGTCCGCAGCATGCCTGAGGACCCCCTTTAGCATGGGAAGAGTTTTCACAGTTTTTTCAGCAGTGGAGAAAGTGTCAAAAAGGAAATCAGCCTCCACAGGGTCAGCATGCATATCAACATCATGGTTCTTAGCTGCCCTCTCAATTAAAGCATGAAATGCTGTTGAATCCTCAGTGGGAGACGTCTTGATGTTGAACACCTGAGGGTCAAGGGCTGCCTGCTGATCCCCTTGATCACCTGGCTCCACCCACGAGTCCTTTTGCTCATGAGGCTCCGTGGTGGTAGGAAAATTGTACACTTCATCCTGCTCCTCCCCATCCTCTCCATCAGAATAGGTGGGTGACGGTGTTGCACTTCTCATGGTCTGTGGAACTATTGGCTCAACTAAGACAGGTGTGTCCTCTGCAGGCTTTTTGCGCTTTAGAGGAATCCGAAATGACTCCAAGGGCTGTGATGCCGTAATCTTCCTCTTGTAAAGCGACAGCTTCCCGGTGCCGGCATCGATAAACTGCTCCGAGTGTTCCGACAAAGACTGTGGTCGATGCTTTAAGCCCCCAGCCGGGGGAGTCGTCTTCGACACCACCGAGTCCGTGGGCACCGACCGTGGAGCAAAGGCCTTCGGCGCCACCTTAGGTGGCAGCGTGAAGAGGATCGGCGTCAAAGCCTGTGGCGTGTGGACAGCTTGCTTCGTTGCGGAAGGTGTCTTCGGTTCCGACGCAGAAGCCTTGTCCGTAAGTCGTTTGAGGGAGTCCGAGACCTGCTTCGTAAAGGAAGCGGAGGGTTTCGTCAACCCGACCGATGGCCCGGTCCGCTTGCAGGGGAAGACCCGAGCGTCGACGCCTTCTGTTTCTCCGATCGAGGCGCAGGAGCATCCGTCACTGGTGCGCTGAGATCTTTGACCACGGCCTCCGACGTTGACGCCGACGGCTTCGGAGCGGCAGCCTTGACCTTTGGCGTTGGGGTCCCAGACTTCGGCTCCCCGCCCTTGGTAGACTTAGTGTCGACAGGCCTCTTGGCTTGCGGCTGGACGGCCTTGTCCTGAGCGGCCTCGATTGCCTTCTTGGGCTTCGGGCCGACTGCCTTGCTCGACACCGATTCAACGGCCTTTCGTGAGCTGGGCTCCCCTGACCACTTTTGGCGCCGTAGATGGTCCGACATCTTTCTTTGGCTTCGAGGCCTCCGAAGACGACTGCGTGGATGGGGGAGCAGACGTTTTCGGTTTCGATGGCGTGTCGACCATCTTTGTTTTCGTCGAGACCGTTGGTTTCAGTTTGGTTTCGATTTAGATAATGGCGGCTCCGCTGAAGTGTCCGTAGCCGGGCCGGAAGGCGGGGCTGTGGATCGCGGTGTAAGGTCTTGGGTAAGGCCATGTGGCGATCCCTCGACCTGAGCCTTAGTAAAAGTACGAACGGGGTATAGCTCTTCCTCCGAGCTATCTTCCATAGCCCCGTAGGCCTCGTCGTCGTCCCCTACCTCGTCGACGACTTCCTCCATGTCTTGGCCTTCTGCGTCCGCTTCGTAGTCGGACTCGACGACCACCGATGGAGGTGAAACTTGAAGTTGAACTTGCTGCTCGTCCGCTTCTTCATTGACGAAGATATCCACTGGTGCTGGAGCAGATCGCCGGGCCTCGCGGCGCGCCGCGCGCCGAAGCTTGATGGTTTTCTTTGAACGAAACCTGGAACAGGCCATACAGTTGGCCTCGTCGTGGTCCGGCGACAGGCATTTGTTGCAGACCGGGTGGACGTCGATGTGTGGGTACTTGGATCCACACACGGGACAGCGCTTGAACGGACTCCGCTCCATGCCGTCGAAAGTCTTGCTGCGTCGACTGGGCCTCGATCCCCGAAGAGTCACACGACTCCCCGGATATCCGACTCGAAGAGTTGCAGTAAGTCGGGCACCGAACGCAAACAATACCGACGGTTCGAAGAAGGCCTTTTGGCCTGAAAAAAGTTGGTTTGATCGATTCCGAACCGGAGTTAACGAAATCACATCCGAACCCAATGGCGGAAAAAAACAATCTGAGGATGGAGTCGATGCCCATGCGCACTGTAGTCCAGGGGAGGAGCCACCTATCTCGTGATACTTCGAAGACTCTTCCAGGACAACAATGTGCAATCATCCGGACCCAACACTAGGCGGCGATCTATGCTATAGATATGAATTCAGCAGCCCACATGCCTCGAACCTGAAAACAACTAGCTTTTGGCATGACCCCATAATTGTGTGGCCTTTTGGCTACCATCTCCCCAATTAAGAAAATATCGCCCTTCTATTCCTTTTCACCAGTACCAGCCAATTAACCATTCCTTCCTGCCAGCCGATAACCACTTCTCTCTATATTTTTATCTCACTCTGCTTTTATGGTCCCTCTCACTATTGTAACCCTTTTGCATTCCCTCCGTTACTTTGTAGCAATATATAAGGTACACCCAAATTTTGAACAGAGTTAAAAAATAGAGAAATAATGAAATATTTTGACGATGAGATCAGTGGGCAGGCAAGATTATGAAGTTTGGAGTCAGCCATGGATGTCCTCTATCCCCTTTTCTTTTTAACTTAGCTTTGCAACATTTTCTGCCTAGAATCCGTCCAAACCAATCTATAACAGGGTTTTTTTCTGGTTCTCAGCAGATTAAATTATTACCCTTGACAAATAAACTTTTAAGGACGACTTCAAGACGTCTAATTTCCTTGGAACTCTAAACACATAAAAATACCTTGGCATATGGTTCTCTCCCATTGTAAAGACATCTGTTTCTTTAAATTTGGATAAATGCATTGGTAAGCTTATAACAATGACTGCAAAGTGGCACCCCTTCATCTTTCTTGGTGGGGTCGTTTGGACACAATTAAAATGATGCTCACTCCTATAACTCTGTTCATTATATCCAATATACAATTATGCATTCCAGCTAAATTCTTTCACAGGATCAACTCTATTTTGTTATCTTTCTTATGGAATGCTAAAAAACCAAGAATGGCGTTATAGAAACTGACCAGGCAAGAGTCAGAAGGTGGCGTAAATTTTCCCCATTTCTCTAATTATAGAGCTTTTCCATTACGACAACTATCGAACTGGGTTATTGATCAACCAACCGATAAACCTCTATGGGTTGATCTTGAGACCCCATTTAAAGCCCCTTTTTCATTCCAGGAATATCTGACATTCACTCGTACGCCACCAAAACTTTCCACCCAGTAATCAAGCAATCCTGTAAATTATAAGTCGCCACACCTCATCTAGTCGCGCAGGACCTGGATACATTTCTGAAGTCCACAATTTGGCATCATAAACTAATCCTTCTCAACAATAAACCTGTATACTGGAAGGTATGGAGAAATAAGGGTTTACTTTTGGTCCATCAACTATTATATCTAGGCGCACTTATCCAATTTAAACAGTTTCAAACCCTTTATCACTTGCCTTCCTCTTTTCAACATAAATTTCAGCTCTACGAAACGCAATATTTGATGCATATGCTAAACTTCCAACTACACCTATAGAATCCACTTATAAGGGCAGGGAACGATGGTAGTGGTTAGTCAGTCCGTTTTTTAGGTGCAATTTGTAGAGGATGGCAGGAGGGGGCTCATTGGAGATGCTCATTATCCGAATATTTGCCACGTGGCCATGCCTTTAGACTTGTTTGACATTTCAACCCAAAAGTGTTTGCGTGCATGTAGTTTAAACGTACAGGCCTCGTATCGTATCATTAGTCTGAACTTCATTGACTAGGGGGGTATAGCTAAATGTATAAAATAGAAGAGTAGCTCTAATGTAGTACCTTTGTGTTTTAACAATCAGACCTGCATAGATTAGAAGAATAGTGGCACTTATCGTAAAATGCAATGATATCTGATTTATTAGTCAATACAAATTGTATTATTTACTGATCTGTACTTAGATGTTGGACTTCTAGAAAGTGGCTTTTACTTCTGTGAAATCATCCAGAATCTTCGGCTGTCTGAGCCACATACACTGCCTGCCTGATAATGCGCTGCTAAGGCTGTTGCCTCCTGGGCAAAAATATCCCAAACCCCTCTTAGTGGGGTGACAGTTTTCCCCCATGTGATACGCCATTGCACCTCACTCTCATATGTATGACTGGCCTGTAGGTGGGGTGGCAGGCTACTCCCTACTAGTAATGCCATTGCACATCAAATTCTGACAGAGTTGAAAAACCATGGATTTCATGAGAATAGCAGAGCCAGGGGTCTGGCATATTTTAAGACCACATGCCCAAGCTGAGCTAGCAAGCTAAAACGTAATTTCAAAGCTGAAATACATCAGATATCTGCCACATAATATAGCAAAGGCAAAAGTGGTGCAGATAAGCCTGATAATGCTTAAATCCATGAGGGGACAGCACCCCGGATAATGTACTGCACAACTAACCACTTATAAGGTCCCAAAGATGAGACCTATTGGCTATGCCAATGCTTGTTGATCAGGCAAGTGACTTAATTGTGATAAGAGGCACCATTATGACAAGACATACATACATACATATATAGATAACAACCATCAACCAAATCCATATTGTATCCTAGCCAAGACTCAGGTAGAGATCTTAAGCTGTTGGTGTCTTGGTAAATGCACCTTAGATCAAGGCAGAGAACCACATCTAAACGGCAGTTCAATCTACAAATACAAACCGGCTTGAATAGTTAAACAGGCCTCTTTCACTCTTTTCTTTAGGACCAGCAACCCTACTTTTGTACGTTTATTTCTAGATAGGTGCACAGGTCCTGGACCGTGAATGGCTCATAGTCTGCTCTTCTTTTGATTGTTTGAACAGTTCATGTGCCCAAATTTTTGGAGCACAAGAAACTTTCTTCATGAGTGTAGTTCCACAATACCTGACTCTTTTACTGATTCACATGCTCTGAATAGTTCTAATCAGGCTATTTTAACAAGCATCTACAACTCAAACCCAGACACTTAATTGTCTTTGCTGTGAATAGGCTTCAAGTTTCAGACCTGAAGGATTTGTCAAATTTCAAAAGCAAAATGCATATTAGTCTAATTAGTGTTTACCTCACTTGTATGACAGATGGGGTGAATGTTAATCAATTAAAGATACCGTAGACTGACAATTAAAGTTACTGCTAACTTCTGTGTGGCCTCTGTTTGATCCTTCAGAGATTTACATGGTATAGAAAACGTACAAGTCCATGGTTACACCATGGGAAAGTTGATTGCAACGCTTTATCGAAAGACAAACTTCAGCCTATCTGCGTTTCTGCTCTTATAACCATTAAGAGATGAACAGGCTTCGCAGTCAAGTGTGACCTCTTCGACAATTCAGCATTAAAAACTTGAAGAAATTTAGTTGGGTGTCAGGTCAGATTGCAGCTGCTGCGCTGTGCCTCTGGAAAAGTCATCTGTGACTGCTAAAAGTTTGTTCGCTATTTGGTAGCATATTTAGTTTTGCCATTTAATATCTAAATTATCTTTTCACATACAAAGGATGGCAAATGTTTTACTGCAGCTGTTGCAGGGCTCATAAAGAACACAGATGCCGCCTACTTCATGTGAATATCTGGTGCTTCCCCCCAGGAGCATTATGAATTCTGGGCGAGTCCCCAGAACCACTGTATATTTGAAAAACGTTGTGATTGACCTGACGCAATTAAACCACTGTATCTCACTCGTCCTTTAGACAGATGTAATGGTGATGAAAAAGGCTTACCATGATAATTTAACTCAACTGTTCAAGTGGTACATATAAGAACTATGACTAAAAAGTGATTGTCTAAACTGAGGATATTGTTTAGCACATTGAAGTCTGTCAAATCTTATCAAATAAACCTTTAAAGTGGGTGGTGAAAAAAGAGAAGATTTTAATTCAATATCTGGTAGCAACAGGGAGTATAAGGATTTTTATACAACTGACTTGAAGGCAAGGCTCCTAAATGCATGGCATATTCAACAACGAGTATTAGACCTGGCCCTTTTTGCAGGTTTATCTCTTAACTTTTTGCCTGCTATTTTTCTGACCCACTTTTTGTTGGCTATAGGACTTTGGCACTTTACCACAGATGTTCAGTGCTGAAGTGAATAAGCTTTATGTGTACATTTGTGATTATAATAGGTTATCCAAGATTGGCATATTTGATGGACTGGTAACTCCCTCCTAAAGTGCACTGAGTGTGCCAGGGTCTGTAAATCAAATGCTACTAGTGGGCTTGCAGAACTGGTTGTGCCACCCACATATATAGCCTTAAATGTGTCTCATACCTGCCACTGCAGTGTCTGTGTGCGCAGTTTTAAACCCACTTACCAGGCCTTAACCTTCCCTTTTCTTTACATGCAAGGCACACCTCATGCAGACCCAAGGTACCCCCATGGGCAGGGTGCAGTGTACGTGAAACGTAGGACATGGTCTGGTGTCTCTTACATGTTTGGATAGGGAAATACTGTGTATTTTGCTTTCAATGTTGAAAGGCTGTCTGTCCCATAGATTAACATTGGAGCTGCCTTGTAACATCTTACAAGTGTAACTTTCCATTGGGACAAGATGAAAAAATTGAGTTTAGGCTCTCTGAGCTCAGAATTTAATAAGAGATCATTTCAGTAAAGGTGGTTTTTAAATTGTTTGTTTGAAAAGGCCACTTCTAGAGAGTGTGCATGTTCTTGCTTTACCATTCTGTATGCTTCTGCCTGTTTGTGTATTCACCGTATGGTTTTGGAGTGATAGGAGCTGCAGATGTGCATTCACTCTAGACCGTTACTGAGGGGTGTCCTGCCTTACCTGGGTGACTCATCACTAGGCTAAATAGACTTGGTCTGCATTTAGAGTGGTGGGAGGTGTTTCGCTAGGACCTGAATAGGCTGGGTCTCCTTTGCACAATGCTGTCTTCACCACTTGGGGTCAAGCAGGACAGAACTAGTTTGTACTGAGCTCAGAAGCAAAGAGAACAATGAGAGAATGGGGTAGAAAGAGCAGTATTATAGATCAAATCTGGAAACAAGAGGACCCTGCCAAGAAGAAGAGCTGAAGAGTTGTGTGAGGAGCACTACTTTTCTGTGTGAGGTGTGGGTTGGCCTGCAGTTGCTGCTTCTGTCTGTGGGAGAGGAAAAAGACTGTTTCATTTTGCCCTGCTGTAGTATCCTTCTTGTGAGAATCTCCAAGGGCTTGTGTGTCCTTGCCTCCTGTTTAGGAAGACTCAGGGATATCAAAGTCTTTAATGTGCTTCATTTCTTGGGAACTTTCATATGTCTGGAAGTTTTGGTGTGCCTTGCTTGCTAAAAAATGTATCCTCCATGACCAAAGTGCTGGGTCGGTTTTCCCTGCTGGCTGTGTGCAGAGCCTGAAGCACTACCACCCCGTGCCGTGTCGTGAGACCCAAGGTAGGGGAAGATCTCAGATCATCAGTGTGGCCGTTCATCAGCAGATATATATGAATAACAAAGGAGGGAGGGAGAGAAACAGTGGATTCAGTCTCCCTAAACGTACTTGCTAAACAGAATAGATCCACTTGGGAGGTGGTGGTGGTCCCTACAATGGTGGGGAGCACACAGTGTTGTATAAATACCCCTCACACACCAACAGACAACCTTGGTGTCATGCTTCATCATCGGGGTCTTCGCACCCCTCTACGGGATGCGGCGTGCTACGACCGACGACTATGTGGGAGCACTTTCTGTGGACTATGTGTGAATGCGTGGGGGTACTTAAATGTGAGTGGTGGAGTGGTGAAAGTGATACTTAAAAAATACCTGGCTCGTGGGTTAAAAAAGACTTTAATTAAGCCCCCGGCTGGTATTATTAACAAGCATTTTCAATGCAATGGTTTCGCCTTTGGAAAAGTTTGAGCTATTGGCATTGTTAATGACAACATTTTTATTTATGTGTTGGTTTTGAAAACAGATAAATAAATGGCATTGTCACTTACATTGTTATTAGCTTAATCTCTGGAGTCTCTAGAACTCCATAGCACTCCCTAGCACTGTGCACTTCCTAGCTTCCCTAGTCCCTCCGCACCTCTTAGCATTGTGCACTCCCTAGCTTCCCTAGTCCCTCCGCACCTCTTAGCATTGTGCACTCCCTAGCTTCCCTAGTCCCTCCGCGCCTCTTAGCATTGTGCACGCCCTAGCACTCTCTAGTCATTTCCTAGCACTCCTTAGTCACTCCCTAGTCACTCTGCACTCCCTAGTCACTCTGCACTCCCTAGTCACACATGCACACTTAGAGCCACACCCCCCCAAAGCCACACACTCCTCCCAGAGCTACACACACACCACCCCAGAGCCACACACACACCACCCCAGAGCCACACACACACCACCCCAGAGCCACACACCACCCCAGAGCCACACACACATACACACTTTGAGCTACACATATATAGCCAGAGCCACACACATACACACTGATTACAAACACACCCAGATGCACACACAGAGCTACACATACATACCCAGAGTCACACACATAGAGTTATACATACACCCAGAGTTACACACACATATACACACACATACAGAGCCACACACACATACACACCTAGAGCCACATACACACACCCAGAGCCACACAAAGACATACACACACAGAGCCACACGCACACACACACATCCTGAGCCACACACACTCAGATCCACACACACAGAGCTCCACACACACACACCTAGAGACACACATACACCTAGAGCTACACGCCGCTTGCAAGCTGTCTAGGCTCGACCTAAAAATCAGAGTGGAGAAAATAAGAGTGGCAAAGTGTTTTGTTTCTAATAGATAGATTACTGTTGTGTGGCAAAGTTCGTAAACAAACTGGGGAATTTTCATCTGGGATTTGTATACACTAGGGTACTGCAATCTACAAGTCAATATGCTAAGCGTAATTACTGGCAAATGTAAAACATTGGCTTTATCAGTCATGTGACAGTACCAAAACTTATCCTAGTAGAAACCACCTTTCACAGAATGCAGAGTTAAAATGATTCATTTTTTACAAAACTGGTAGCGACAGAAGTACGATGTTGAGATTCAGCACCGTGTTGGTTGCTGCTACTGGGCACATGCATTAGTCGTAAAGCTAACATTAATTTAGAGGCTTTATACCTGCCAACAATTATGCCGACATCGCCGCAAAAAGCCGCAAAACAATGTCACTGAAGCCAAGCATGCATGCTTAGATAGCTGCAGTACCTTTTTTAGTACAGTAAATTGATCAAACATCCTGGCCATTTACAATTAAGAGTGGAAGTACGGATAGATAGATTTTTTTTTTTTTGTTTTAAACAACGAGATAGAAACAATTACTTTCATATGTAATAATTGGATTTACGATATTAAGAGGCATGGGAAACATGCACAGATGGGCAAATGTTCTATATCTGTGATTTAAAAAACTCTTTCTTCAGCAACACCAAATCCCTGCATTTTTTAATATTAATTAAGAAGCCTCCTTTTCAAAAAAATGTGTGCCCCAAGGCCAAGGGATTCCTGAAACCCGTCCTTCACATCTGACTTGGGCATTTCAGACGAATAGGCCTCCAAGCCCCCCGAGGTCTGGCTCCTTTTACAAGATGTGCAGAAAACAGGGGCTAATGGGGCTTTGCTGAATGCACGGCTCTGCATGTCTCCTCCTGGGAGGCGGCCGAGCAGATGTGATATGGTAGGGAAGCAGCATTACTGATGGCGTGCAGCCCAAGGAAACTGCCAACCCCGTACACAGAAAGGACACGCCCCTGCAATGTGTTTGCCACCTACATCTACCACCAAAATAGAGGCCAGTTTAATATATCATTACCACAAAAAATGCATATGCAAATAATGTCTGCTGGATTCCAAGAGTCTTTGAAACATTCACTGGCACGCTGAAATATGAGTCAACTCGCCTAGCTTTTAATGGAAAGGGTACAAGGCTGACTAAAATGTGTAACTGACCATGGTCAGGTGCATGACGGGAATATGACTATATGTATCCACTTGTAATAAGTGGGCACCAGACTTAAGCAGTGGCTACAATGATGTTGACTGTGCACGTCAGAAAAACATCCAAGGGTCGCAGTGCACACAAAGCGCCTTGCAGATGCCTGCAGTGTGTAACGCACACGTTTCTCAAGTAACTCAATGCACAGGAGCTCGTGGAACACACAAGCCAAAGATTGTTGTAGGGACCGGATATGATGCCCCTGAGCTCCTCATAGATGCTCTCTGTAATTACATTTACTTTGATAGAGTTTGCACAGCGCTGTGCATGGCAGATATAGCTGTTAATCAATAGGATTCGTTGTTGAGACTCGTGAAGGATGAAAGGCTGATTTAACCCGGGTTAAATGTGAAGACTTGACCTGGTGATTAAACACGGACCTCAACACTGATTAGTTCATTTTAATAAGTTATATTACAGAAGAGCTACAAGTTATCTTGCCAAATGCAAAATTATTTTTCAAAGGCGAGTTCAAAATTAATAAACCTACTGGTCAGTAATGCCAAAAAAAAATGGAAAATGCATGTGAAGGGCAAGCTATAAATCAATGCACAACTGCTACAACATAATCCATATTTTACAGGTGTGCTCGTCTTTATGCAGACATACATAGCCATGGCCCTTTTTAAATCGCATATGATATCCTCCCAGTGATGCTCGGCGTAAAAACACTACTCACAGTCGCTTCCACCCCCATGTTTTGGCAGCAGTCGCTTTTCCGTGATCTTCACGATGAGTACTTGAAAGTAACCACTCCACGCACAAAAAATACTCACTCGGCGCGAGAGAAGAGTGGTCGTGGTCAAATGAGGACAAATTTATGCTAATCTTTGATAAACATTCACAAACAAACATTTATTTCGCTTTCGACACGTTGGCCCCGTTTGAAAGCATGGAGGCGAAGCCAGGATGATGTGTGTGTGTGGGGGGAAAGAGGGGGGGGGCCTAACATAAAGATGCAAAGGACAGCTTAGAGGCTGCCACAGAGCATAAATATTCAGAGAGAAGATTATAGGATTCGTGCAGAAATTGCCGCGCTCCTCGTCCACATGACACCGCTCAGCTATCACGCCCAGCTGCCCTGCCTCTCGTGCCTCCCAGCAGCGCTTACCGGCCACAGAAATTGCCGCGCTCCTCGTCCACATGACACCGCTCAGCTATCACGCCCAGCTGCCCTGCCTCTCGTGCCTCCCAGCAGCGCTTACCGGCCACAGAAATTGCCGCGCTCCTCGTCCACATGACACCGCTCAGCTATCACGCCCAGCTGCCCTGCCTCTCGTGCCTCCCAGCAGCGCTGTCTCAGGATTCGCAGGACGTCTGGTCTCAGAGCAACGGCCGACGCCCCGCAGCGGTGCTCCTCCACTCCAATGGCTGCCAGGCACTTTTCGAGCCCTCCATCTCGGGCCTCGGTGCCTCCGCCTGCCGGCAGTCTCCACGGTTTCATCCGCGGCCCCGTATACGGAGGAAAAAGACACTCAGCAACACGGGAGGGGGCGGAGATGTTCCTAATGCCGTGGTTGAACCCGGGAGGGGCGGGAGAGTACACGAACGGCGGGAGGGGGGCGGGAGAGTACACGAACGGCGGGAGGGGGGCGGGAGAGGACGAGGGAGGCGGGAGAGTACACGAACGGCGGGAGGGGGGCGGGAGAGGACGAGGGAGGCGGGAGAGGGGCAGCTAGGAACAAATAAGGAGACCCGTCCCGAGCAGCAAGGGAGGTGCCGGCAATGCCGGAACAGACTCTGGGGGCGTTCCCGGCGTCGCGTGACGTCGGCAAAAGGAAAAGAATCTCGGGAACGCCCCCGTGTCTGGTCCGGCATTGATGGACAGGCCCCTCGTCCAATGGCTAGGCTCCATTTATGGAGCCAGCCAATGAATGACGAGGGCCGACCCAAAGCCACACTACAGTTCTCATAAGATTTCTCCTGCGCAAAAGCTGCTTGCGCAGCTTTTTGCAGTCGAAACCTAAAAAGGGTGCAGTGTGAGGTTACTGGTGTATAATTATGTACATTAACCTCTTTTGTGCGTCGACATGAACATGTTTCGGAGTGTGAAACTCCTTTTTCAGGACAGGAAATGAACAAAGATCCCCACCTTACTCACATGGATGTAGATGTAAAAGTGTATTATACAAAAATTGTGACGTGAACTATAGGTATTATGTACCTAAATTGTAGTTCAACACGTAGTCTCTGCGCCCATTTGGCGTTTTTATCAAGACTTAGTGTTTTAGGTTACATTGCCTCATGAGCCATTAGCGCATTATTGGGGGTTCCATCATGCTAAGTTCAGTGATGGTTTGCCCTCTTCCCCTCAACGCGGCTCCGATGGTTGATCAGCAGAGCCAGTGAGTAGACCCTGGCGTTGCCAGGTAACCAACTCAGCAACTCAAGAGTTCCCGGCGTTGCCCGGCAACGACCCCAGAAGCCGCAAAGGTCCAGCAGTGTCCTGGGAGAAGAGGCAGAGTCCGCAGCGGACCCGCACAGAAGGAATCCAGCCCACCGAAGCCCCAGTGCGAGACGGAGCGGGGACGCTTCCCGTGTGCAGCAGCCTCGCCTCTACCCGCGCCTCAGCACCAGCCGCACCAGATCACCGTGCCTCTGTGCACAAAAGAAGGAGTGGTGCCTCGTGAGGCAGCTCGTGGTCGGCCATGACCTGAGGGGGAGCCGAGTGAGCCCCTTCATCCCCCTCTTTGGAATACTGTTGGGGGCATTTTGTTTGGTTTGGCCACACTTGCTGTGATCAACGAGCTGGCGGCTGGATGACATGCTAAATCATCAGAGCACAGGAACGCGGTGCTCAGAAGTCTTTGGAGAAAAGGGACCTATACATGTGGTAATCCTGGTCCTTCCCCTTCAATGCAAGCTGTACTTGATTGTGATGAATGTCGTTTTTACTTCCTTTTCAAGACAGTAACAAGTTTCCTTCTTGTTTTAGGACATAGGCAAACAAAGTGTTTACTATAATGCTCTGTGATGATTATGACGATTGCCTAGTTGATTCTGATTTATGTGCTTGTGGTCTATTGGTTTTATATACAATATAAGAGATGTTTTATATAATACTGTGTGGATTGTACTTTGTGGTGTATTTAGTGTGTCACTGATGTGTGTGCTGCGCAAACGTTTTACACATTGCCTCTGGGATAAGCCTGACTGCTCTGCCAAGCTACCAAGGGGGTGAGCAAGGGTTATCTTGGGTGTATAACTCCCTTACCCTAACTAGAGTGGTGGGTTCTGCCTGGCTTAGGTGCTTATCCTAGCCTACCAGATACCCCAGTTCTAACAGTGATAAAATTAACAGTTGATGATAATTCTCAAAACTATCCCTGTAGAATTTTTCCTGGAATGTCATAAGACTTCAGCACCCTTCTGGAAACTGAAAGGGACCCTCAAACGTGATAGATTCTAATAAACAATTTCACTGCTGTTCCGGGCAGCCATCTGTTATGAGTTTGATGAGGTTTGGAAGGCTAGGTGTAACAACGCTGGATACAAGACCTACCTGGGCCATGTTGATGCTTAAAGAATTTGTTGCGTTGATCAATTCAGGGATCAGTAAAAAGGAAGGAATATGTAAAGAAATTTACTGGACCTGGAAACTTTTCAATGCTTCCTCAATAATCCTTAATTGGAGACAGAATTCAAGTATTTCTGAATTCAGCCTGGCAGTAAAACGGAATAGTAAGGTCCTTTTGAGTAGAAAATGTAAATCTCCTATTAGTGGTAACCCTGAAGATCCAGACTCAAAGCATATGCTACTTTGTCATTCTGAGTTGGTGGGTGTCAAGTAAGAATTTGGACCCTGCTCCAGATAGCACTTAATTCTACAATCTCTGAACTCCTAGTTTACATAAACATGCCCTGTCTAGATCATTGCAGTTTTCCTTGGTTTACCAGCATGAACAATTGACAGGCTACCATAAACTGCAGAGAAATGATACACAAGTATGTTTGTGTTTTGACTAACTACCTTTTAATGTGAGGACCGTCTGATGGGCTCACATTTCAATCAACACTGTTGTGTCACTGCAGAGTGACAGGAGGGGCATATATACGAACATCTGGTCACTAGAGGAGATGCCTTTTGCATTTGTATGTCTACTGAAGGAAAACAAAAAGGTACCTACCTGTATCAACAGTACTGCAATATGAACATATTCTAAATCTAGTTGCTTTGCATTATCCTTCAATTTAATGGCAGTGCTACTAAAAGCATTTTTGTACTTGAATGAGGTTTTTGGGAGTGTGTTTACTCGTCAATTTGTCATGGACATGAAACTCACTATGCCCGAAATTGTTGATGGCACTGCCACCTTTGTGCTGTAGTTATCAAAGTAGTGCAAATGCATGACTTTTACATTATCAGAAAGAGGTTCAGACTTTGCATCTCTCTAGATTAACGTAGTATAACCCTGACTTGAAAATGTGTCAAATTTATGATTCTCTTTCTTCTTTAAAAGGATAAAACATCTTTATAAGTTTTGCTAGAAATGTCACCATTCTACAATCTCTGCATTACAAGGGGATAACATTTGCTCTTCATATCAGACTTGTGTCTACTTGTGTCTATGTACACCTAAACAACAGTGAGTTGTTCAGCTGGGGACTTAACACTGGCTTTGTGACTGGAACCAGGTTAAAGTGAACTCTGTGAGGCTCAGCAACATAAATGGGCATGAAAGAAGCAAGGTTTGCTGAGACTCACAGAAATGCATTACCTTTCACCTCTATGAAGACTCACAACTACACTATAACACCACTACAAGACTAATTTCTAGGAGCAAATGCTCCTCTCGATGAACTGGCAAAAACGAGTCTGAGACACCGAGTCAAAATACTGTTGCAAAAAGCACCAAAACAAGCCACTTGGCTGAAAAATGAACCTTGTCACAGAAAAATATCAGCCTGCAACCATCAATGATGTCAAACAAATATCAAGATATTTCAGAAGCAAATAAATTGTAAGCTTCTCAAAAAGTATTTTAAGCAGCTATAGGCTCATTCATCATTTCTAAGAAATGCAACCAAAATCGAACACAGGAGGAGTGTACAACCACTTACAATCAATCTCATACTCCTTTATCACTAAAGGGAGGGGGCAAAGTACAGTATTAAAATAGTTTGTGTGACTGATATTACACACTAGTGCAGCAACAGTCACATGACATGCAAGATGATGAGTATGATGTTAATAAAAGATGTGAGAAATGTACAAGGAAAATTCCTTAAAGCGGAGTACACAGTGTGTCTATGATCACCAGACAAAATAAGATCAATGCAATGCAATCTTGCACCGGGAGGCTGCATTTCATTGGGTGAAATGAGAGGAAAAAAAATAGTGGTACAAAAGGGGGTGTGGCAGGGTATGCTCAGACGTGAGTCCCTTGCTCACTTTGCCACTGGATTCAAGCAAGCCGGGCTGAAGACGGCTGGAATGTCAGAAACCGGCCCTCAGGAGTTTGTTTCCGGTCCAGGGAAGGCATGGCTTGGCAGTTCCGGCTGGACTGTTCCCATGAGGCACAGGGTCAGACTGATTTGCATATAGCCATGTCTGAACTAGGGTGGCAGAGTGGGCTAAAGAACGGTGATGGATTAAACCCAGATCTTTTGACTGGGTGTGAGTGTTTGATTGATTCAGATGCTCCGTCCATCACCACCCCCTTTTGTACCGCTTTTGGCCGCCATAAGTGTGGCAGGGTATGTTCAGACGTGAGTCCCTTGCTCACTTTGCCACTGGATTCAAGCAAGCCGGGCTGAAGACGGCTGGAATGCCAGAAATCGGCCCTCGGAAGCTTGTTTCCGGTCCAGGGAAGGCATGGCTTGGCAGTTCGGGCTGGACTGTTCCCATGAGGCACAGGGTCAGACTGGTTTGCATATAGCCATGTCTGAACTGGGGTGGCAGAGTGGGCTAAAGAACGGTGATGGATTAAACCCAGATCTTTTGACTGGGTGTGAGTGTTTGATTGATTTAGATGCTCCGTCCATCACCACCCCCTTTTGTACCGCTTTTGGCCGCCATAAGTGTGGCAGGGTATGCTCAGACGTGAGTCCCTTGCTCACTTTGCCACTGGATTCAAGCAAGCCGGGCTGAAGACGGCTGGAATGCCAGAAACCGGTACTCGGAAGGAATATGCTACTTACCAGTATGCATCTGTTCTTGGCATGTAGGGCTGCTGACATTTATATTGGTGCATAGATCGCCGCCTAGTGTTGGGTCCGAATGATTGCACATTGTTGTCCTGGAAGAGTCTTCGAAGTATATAGAGATAGGTGGCTCCTCCCTCGGACTACAGTGCGCATGGGCATCCTCTCCATCCCCAGATTGTTTTTCACCATTGTGGCAGAGATGGAGTATAGTACAGTAGTTTTCGCTTGTGGCAAACAGATCTATTTCAGGATGTCCCCACTTCCGGAAGAATGGTTGGAGCACTTTGGGGTGAATTTCCCATTCGTGCATCTGTTGGCTGTGCCTGCTTAGGAGGTCGGCCACTTGGTTGTCCTTGCCTCGGAGGTGTTCTGCCATGAGAAAAATGTTCCTTTGAATGGCCCATTTCCATATTGCTTGAGCTTGGTGCGACAGCTGTGGCGAGTGTGTTCCTCCCTGTTTCTGAATGTAATACATAGCTGTCATGCTGTCCGTCTGGATCAACACAGCTTTGTTGCGTAAGTGTGTCGCGAAAGCTTTTAGGGCTAGAAAGATGGCCATCAACTCCAGGAGGTTGATATGCATTTTCTTTTGCTGTACAGTCCAGAGTCCCTGCACTGTGTAGTGTAGGACATGGGCTCCCCATCCTAGTAGGGATGCGTCCGCTGTTAACACTATTTGTGGGACAGGCTCTTGGAACAGTCGACCTTTGCAAAGGTTTTGTGGATTCCACCAATGCAGAGAGTTGTATGCCCGACTGGTCACCAACACTAGGTCTTTTAATTGCCCGTGAGCCTGGTTCCACTGCCTTGCTAGGCATTCTTGTAGCGGACGCATATGTAGTCTGGCGTGAGGGACTATGAATATGCACGAGGCCATCATGCCTATTAGCTGCATAAACACTCGAGCTGGTAGTGAGTGTTGGGGTCTGAACTTTTGTATCAGCGTCTGCATTCCCTGGACTCATGCGGTGTTGGGATATGCTTTTGCTGACAGTGTAACTATTGTCGCTCCCAGGTACTGTTGGACGTGGGAGGGTTGTATGTGTGACTTTGGGTAGTTTAGTGAGAATCCTAAACTGTGCAGTAGGTGTATGGTCTTTGACATGTTGTCGGCACATCGCTGGGCTGTTGGCGCGTGTATTAGCCAGTCGTCCAGATAAGGGTACACATGTATGTGTTGCCTTCTGAGATGTGCTGCTACTGTAGCTAGACATTTGGTGAACACTCTTGGAGCTGTTGTCACCCCAAATGGCAGGACCTTGAATTGGTAGTGTTGCCCTTGAATGGTGAACCTCAAATACTTTCTGTGAGCAGGGTCTATTGGTATATGAAAATATGCATCTTTGAGGTCTAAAGTTGCTAGGAAGTCTCCCTGGCGAAGCAATGGTAAGACTTGCTGGAGAGTGAGCATGTGAAAATGCTCTGACAGAATGTAGAGGTTGAGGGGCCTGAGGTACAATATTGGTCTGAGAGACCCGTCCTTCTTTGGGATTAGAAGTATAGGGAGTATACTCCTGTTCCTTGATGTTGCAGTGGGACTGGTTCTATGGCCCCCTTTTGCAGCATACTGATGACCTGTTGCTGAAGTAATGTTATATGTTCCTGTGACATAGGGCGGTTCACGGGTGGTATGTTGGGTGGAGTTGAGGTGAGCTCTAGGCAATAGCCATGTTGAATAATTTGCCTGACCCACTTGTCTGTGGTGATATTTAACCAGACTTGTCGAAATTGTTGTATTCTTCCCCCGACTGGTGTTATGTGGTCTGGGGGAGTGTCAAGAAGTCACTGCTTTGTGTTAGAGGAGGATCTATTTGCATTGCCTCCACAACCTCTTCCCTTGGTATTGTTTCCTCTATAACCACCCCTGCTGGTGTTTTTGTTATATGTGGATTGTGTGTTACTCTTGTAGTTGGAGGATTGCTGTGATGTTCCTCGCGCTCCTCCCCTATAATTGGAGCGACGAAAGGAGCCCTGGTGTTGTTGGGACTGAAGAGCTCCCATAGATTTTGCAGTTTCTGCATCCTTTTTCATTTTGTCCAGAATTGAATCAACTGCTGGACCAAATAAAAAGTCTGGGTTGATTGGCTGATTAAAGCCTGATATACGAAGCCACGCGTGTCTCCTTATGAGCACGCTGGTATTGATGGATCTGGCAGCTGTGTCTGATGCGTCTATTGCACACTTAATGGATGCATTGGTGATGAGCTTTCCCTCTTGTATAAGTTCATCTGCCTGCTGTTTGTAGGGATCAGGTAAGTGTTGGAGAATTTCTTCCAAACTGGCGTAGTGCGCCCTATCATATCTGGCTAGCAAGGCCTGTGTATTGGCTATTCTCCAGGAGTTTGCTGCCTGAGCCGCCACTCTTTTGCCTGATGCCTCAAATATCTTAGATTCCTTGTCTGGAGGTGCAGCCTCACCAGTAGTCTGTGAGTTTGCACGCTTACGTGCGTTTGATACCACTAAGGAATCTAGGGGTAGCTGTCCTTTGATGTATGTAGGATCTATAGGTGCAGATTTTGGAAAAGGGGGTGGTGATGGACAGAGTTTCTGAATGATGCAGAATACTCTTACCAAGTCAATAGATTATGGTTTTAATCCATCACCGTTTTTTAGCTCACTGCACCATCCCAGCTCAGAACCTGGCTATATGCAAATTAGTCTCTTCCTGTCCCAGTGCATGATGGGAACAGGGCAAACCAAACTACCAAGCCAATTCTTATACTGGGAAGGAAACAAGCTTCCGGGGACCGGTTTCTGGCATCACAGCCTTCTTCGGCCCGGCTTGCTTGAATCCTGATGGTGCAATGAGCAAGGGACTCACGTCTGAGTATACCCTCCCACACATAGTGTGGATAAAACCGATTTTGGAAAAGGGGGTGGTGATGGACAGAGTTTCTGAATGATGCAGAATACTCTTACCAAGTCAATAGATCATGGTTTTAATCCATCACCGTTTTTAGCTCACTGCACCATCCCACCTCAGAACCTGGCTATATGCAAATTAGTCTGTTCCTGTCCCAGTGCATGATGGGAACAGGGCAAACCAAACTACCAAGCCAATTCTTATACTGGGAAGGAAACAAGCTTCCGGGGACCGGTTTCTGGCAACACAGCCTTCTTCGGCCCGGCTTGCTTGAATCCTGATGGTGCAATGAGCAAGGGACTCACGTCTGAGTATGCCCTCCCAAAGGGTCCCCGGAAGCTTGTTTCCTTCCCAGTATAAGAATTGGCTTGGTAGTTTGGTTTGCCCTGTTCCCATCATGCACTGGGACAAGAACAGACTAATTTGCATATAGCCAGGTTCTGAGCTGGGATGGTGCAGTGAGCTAAAAAAAATGGTGATGGATTAAAACCATGATCTATTGACTTGGTAAGAGTATTCTGCATCATTCAGAAGCTCTGTCCATCACCACCCCCTTTTTCCAAAATCGGATCTATAGGTGCAGCTCTGTATATTTTCTCAATTCTAGGGTTTATGACCCGGGCTCTAGCAGTGTCCTTAAAAATGTCACCTGCGTGTTTTAACACCCCTTTTAGCATTGGGAGTGTTTTAACGTGTCTTTCAGATGTTGTGAGTGTATCGAAGAGGAAGTCTTCCTCAATATCGAGCTCTCTAGCTGACAAGTAAGAGAGGCGTGCTGCATTTTTTCTTCCGCTTTTAAAATACCTGATTACATTTTCGATATTGTGCTCATTTTAAATTGTTAATTCGCCGCATTTCATCACAATTGTTCCCCTCGCTTCCCCGGTCCACCACTGACTCTGTCAGCTTGTTGTGGAGGGAAGAGTATTCGAGGAGCACACCGGAAGTGACTGCTACTTCCTCCGTGCATCCTGCACCAATTAGACGGGCCCTTAGCAGTTTAAAAGACCGGCGGGGCACGAGCACAGCGGGCACGCCCTCAGCACGCCGAAGACTCGCCTAAGACAAGCCCGTCTGCGCCCGTCCGCGACAGGACGGGGCCAGGGACTATGGCTATCTCCGCTTCCAATACTCGGAGAACGTACACAGCCCAGGCATTGCTAAGCATGCAAAACTACCTCCCCAGGAGATGTAGTAAGTTGACAGATACCAACTTGGAAGGCCCATTCTCTTGCAATCACTGTAAATCTCAGTTCAGCACACTACCTGAGGACAGAAAACCGAGTGAGAAACAAACTCAGCCACTCGAGGGGGAGCTGACAGGCGGCTGAACCACCCAGAACCACAGGAAAGATTCGCCCATCTCCTGGGGGAGTAAGAATCTGCTCTGTAACATCAGATCCCTGTCCAAACACTCCATAGAGGTCTGGGACCTCATCACCTCTGAAAAACCGGACATTTGTTTCCTGACGGAAACATGACTAAAGCCCCACTCGGTCCCAGCTATAACTCTTGGGATTCCAGCGGGGTACAAAATAGTCAGACAGGATCGGCCTGTCAAGATAGGAGGGGGAATTGCAATTGTGCACAGGCAAGAAATAGACATCTCGGTAATTGAAGGAATATGTACCCCGGAGCTAGAACTTCTGATTTTTAAAATTAAAACCACACCCAAAGGGTGCAAGAAAGGTGCCCTTGTCTATCGCCCCCCTGGTCCAAACATCAATTTTTCAATCTCACTTTTAGAATCACTGGCTCCACATGTACAGGACCACGAAGACTTCCTGCTTCTAGGTGATTTTAACGTTCATAGTGACTTAGCAGAATGCAAGGAAGCACAATCACTATTAGTAGATCTGTCTTCACTGGGATTGAAACAAGTTTAATAGCGGCCCCACACATAAGGCAGGACACACCCTGGATCTGGTCCTGACCAACTCTCCATTGACTAAATGTCTACCCCCTTCCCAAGTAGAGTGGACTGACCACTTTATTATTGAATTTTACACTCCCATAGCTAACCCCCTGCCAACTAGTCAAATTTCCCTACCTACTAAGAGAAGACAGTGGCACAAAATTACTCTGGAATCTTTCAAAGACAGATATGTTGAACCCACTTTGACCCCTACTGTGAACATTGAGACTGCTATGGATATTTTCGAAGGGGCAATTGCCACAGCAGTAAATATCATTGCTCCTGTAAAACAATTCAAAACTCGCCCAGCTCAAAAACAAGAAGTCTGGTATTCAGAGCATCTTAGATCATTAAAACAAGCAGCTAGAAAACTCGAAAAGAAATGGAGAATATCTAAATTGGCCGAGGACAAAAAAGGTTACTGGCATTCTCTCTCCTCATACCACAAAGCCATTCGTGTTGCACGAAAGAACCACATTGCATCCCAGCTTATGACTGCGGGAAACTCTCCTAGAGTGCTTTATCAAATACTGCAATCTTTCGTGAAACCTATGGCTTGTGAAAGTCCGGCGCTAGCATCGCAGCAACCCTGCAACGACATTTCGCTATTTTTTACTCAAAAAATAGACGGAATTTATGAAAAAATTATCAACTCTACTCAATCCTTTGATGGAGAAAAATCATCTCCTAGGTCAATGGTAGAGACAGTCGCAGAAACTTTCTCCACCCACCTCCTTGACAGGTTTCCATCTATTTCTTTAGAGGAGGTAACATCCCTAATTCCCCAGATTAAAAGTGGATGCCCAACTGACATCATTCCGGCAAGATTAATGCCTATGCTGGCCAAGGTTCTAGGCCCTGGGATTCAAAAACTTGTGAATCTCTCCCTTAACAACGGAGAAGTCCCCATGGAATGGAAAAGGGCCTCGGTCAGGCCTATCAGGAAAAACTCAGCTATCCCATGGACAGAATTCAATAATCTAAGGCCAATATCTCTTCTCCCGTTCTTGGGCAAACTTGTTGAGAAATATGTCAATCAACATCTATCTAACTACGTGGAGTTGGCAGGTGGATTGGACTATTCTCAATCGGGTTTCCGGCCCAAGCACAGTACCGAAACCACCTTGATGTCAGTCGCAGACGATCTACATATGTATCAGGACAAGGGCTTCTCCGTGATCCTGGTACTATTGGACCTGTCTGCGGCGTTTGACACCGTGTCTCACAACATCCTGACAACTCGGCTGGCCAACATCGGCTTGAATAACAAGGCTCTAGCCTGGCTCAGGAGTTTTCTATCTAACCAGACTCAACGTGTGACCTTGGGGGCCTATCGTTCAGAAGAGACTGAGATCTCAAAAGGGGTGCCACAGGGCTCTTATTTGAGCCCCACCCTCTTTAATATCTATGAAGCACCCCTGGCCAGCATCATGAGAACGTATGGCTTTATTCCGGTGTCCTACGCCGACGATACCCAGCTCCTCTTCCCTTTTAAACATCTCACCCCCGAGGTCAAGAACTCCTTTTCCCAGGGTATGAAGGCTGTGGCGCATTGGATGTCCACCAACTATCTTCAATGCAATGTCGGTAAGACCGAAGTCATGTTGTTTGGAGAAGCAAAACTGCTATGGACTCCGGACTGGTGGCCACAAGATCTTGGTCCAGTCCCGGAGCCAAAGCAGGTTGTAAAAAAATCTAGGAGTCAGACTAGATCAGGAACTCTCATTAAAGCAGCATAGCAACTACGTTGTGGGTTCATGCTTCCACGTAATTGGGCTCTTACGGAAAGTATTCCCTCTGCTTCCCGACTCAGTCAGAAAAACACTGGTGCAGGCTCTTGTTTTAAGTCGCATAGACTACTGCAATGGCCTGTTTCTGACCGCTAATGAAGGAGTTCTAGCAAAACTCGAAGTGGTTCAAAACACTGCAGCTCGATTAGTCCTTAACGCCCCTACCCGAACCCCTTCCAAACCTATATTGGCAAAACTTAATTGGCTGCCCATAAAACAGAGAACCAAATTCAAAACTTGCTGCATTATTCATAAATGCCTTAACGGTTCAGGGCCCGAATACCTAAAACAAATTCATCCCCTACGTTCCTACACGCTCCCTCAGGTCCAGTGACCAGGATTTGCTATGTGTCCCTCGGACTAAGAAGGCTAGACACGGTGGTAAGGCACTGTCTGTGGCTGGACCCTCTCTTTGGAACAGTCTCCCTAGAGCCCTCAGACAATGCTCAGAACACCTACAATTTAGGAAACAACTTAAAACCCATCTGTTCCAACTCTAATCATCCAATCTAGCTAAACTACTATACATCTTACCGTTGTGGCTGCTAAAGCGCAGAGATACTCCTTCGGGAGTTGAATCTAGCGCTATACAAACCCGCAAAAAAAATAAAATAATAATAAATAGCATCAGAGTGCATCTCTACATTGTGGTAGGTTGCTGCTCTATCTAACAGAGAATTAAATGCAACTGTATCCTCTGTGGGAGATGGCTTAGTAGGGTATACTGCAGGGTCTGTAATAGGCAGAATCCCTTCATTGTCTGGTTCCCCTCCTCCACCCCATGGCTGTGTGTCTGGCTCTGTATTTGGGTTTTGTGGATAACCAAAACCTACATCTGCGTCCTGATCTTCATCAGGGTTGTAGTCGGAGCGTGTTGGTGAGGTTGGGGTATAAGGAGTAGTAGGCATAGCAGGAGTGATAGGTTCAAAGAGTATAGGAGAGGTAGCACAGTCTCTCTTTTTCTTTAGGGGGATCCTGGAAAAGTCTTCAGTTGGTAGAGGCCTTTTCTTTTTAGTGTAGACAGTCACTTTACCAGTTTTTGGATCAATGTAGATTTTTGACTGGTTCTCTGTGGAGGGATCTGGGTGAAGAAGCTCCTCTTCCACAGTCCTTGGTTTTGGTGTTACAGCCTTTGGTTTTTGTTTCTTCGGGTCGATGGTTTTTGGGGCCTCGACCGTTTTAGGTGGTTGTATCGCTTTTGGTTGTTTTTCAACAGATTTTGTTTGTTGAACGTCCTTTGCTGGCTTCACAACCTTTTTCGGACCGAGCGGGTTTGTCGGTTCGACAGTCTCTTTATGTTGTTTTGGAGCCTGCTGCTTCGGGTCGTCGGGCTTCGGCTCGACCGATTTGTTTTCGTCCACCTTCGGTTTCGGTTCGACTGTAGTTTTGGGCGTAGGCCTTGTTCTGTCGTCGATTGGTTTCTTCCCCTTGTCGATACCTGAGGCTGATTTGCTCGATTCGACATGCTTTTTGGGGGTCGATTCGACGTGCTTTTGTTTTTGTGTCGAATCGACGTGTTTTGGTTTCGAGGTTGACTCAACGGCCTTCGACTTGGAGCTCAACTCGACTGCTTTGGTCTTCAATGTCGACTCGACGGTCTTTGGTTTCGAAGGTTGCAGTGGTACTGTGGCCTTCGGGTCGACTTAATTCGGTCCGAAGACTGTATTGTCGACAAGTTTCGGTTTCGATGGAACCGATGTTGTGTGACGTGTCTCAGAGGGCTCTTTCGATATGTTCTTAGCCGGGCGGTATGGCGGGGCTGTAGAACAAGGTTGTTGGTCTCGGCTAAGGCCTGCTGGCGATGCCTTGACCTGAGTCTCTGATAGGGGTGTAGTGTCTATACGGGGCGGTGTACTCACGGTTTGCCCCTCACCGTCATCGGAGTCGTCTTCAACTGCTACGATGTCCTGATCATAGTCCTTGAGATCGACTATCAGTTCTCCCTCTTCGGGGTAATATTCGGAGTTGGGCTCCGAGTATTGTCCGTCGTCTCGATCTGAGTCTTCGGCGCTCGCTAGATCTTCTTCGTCCCCGAAGAGGTTATCGGGCTCTGGCGCCGACAGTTGCATTTCTTGCCTCGCCGCCCGTCGATTCCGAATAGTCTTTTTTGATCGGAACTGGGCACAGGCTAGGCAACTATCCTCATTGTGATCTGGAGATAGGCATTTGTTGCACACTGGATGCTTGTCTGTGTGCAGGAACTTCGAGTTGCACTGAGGGCAGTACTTGAACGGACTTCGTTCCATCGACGGTCGGTCCACGTGGTGTCGAGAAGGCCTCACGGCCCGATTCGATGACTGGAGTGCAACAGAGGTGTAAAAAGTGTATCGGCACCAAGCGCTGAACAATACCGACGGGTTCCGAAGGCCTTTTGGCCTTATGAAAAGTTTTTCTTAATTCCGAACTTGGAGAGTAGGAAAGTACATCCGAACCCAATGGCGGAGAAAAACAATCTGGGGATGGAGAGGATGCCCATGCGCACTGTAGTCCGAGGGAGGAGCCACCTATCTCGTGATCCTTCAAAGACTCTTCCAGGACAACTATGTGCAATCATCCGGACCCAACACTAGGCGGTGATCTATGCACAGATATAAATTCAGCAGCCCACATGCCTCGAACGCTTGTTTCCGGTCCAGGGAAGGCATGGTTTGGCAGTTCGGGCTGGACTGTTCCCATGAGGCACAGGGTCAGACTGATTTGCATATAGTCATGTCTGAACTGGGGTGGCAGAGTGGGCTAAAGAACGGTGATGGATTAACCCCAGATCTTTTGACTGGGTGTGAGTGTTTGATTCAGATGCTCCGTCCATCACCACCCCCTTTTGTACTGCTTTTGGCCACCATAAGTGTGGCAGGGTATGCTCAGACGTGAGTCCCTTGCTCACTTTGCCACTGGATTCAAGCAAGCCGGGCTGAAGACGGCGGGAATGCCAGAAACCGGTCCTCGGAAGCTTGTTTCCGGTCCAGGGAAGGCATGGCTTCGCAGTTCGGGCTGGACTGTTCCCATGAGGCACAGGGTCAGACTGATTTGCATATAGCCATGTCTGAACTGGGGTGGCAGAGTGGGCTAAAGAACGGTGATGGATTAAACCGAGATCTTTTGACTGGGAGTGAGTGTTTGATTGATTCAGATGCTCCGTCCATCACCACCCCCTTTTGTACGGCTTTTGGCCGCCATAGGTGTGCTCAGACGTGAGTACCTTGTTCACTTTGCCACTGGATTCAAGCAAGCCGGGCTGAAGACGGCTGGAATGCCAGAAACCGGCCCTCGGAAGCTTGTTTCCGGTCCAGGGAAGGCATGGCTTGGCAGTTCGGGCTGGACTGTTCCCATGAGGCACGGGGTCAGACTGATTTGCATATAGCCATGTCTGAACTGGGGTGGCAGAGTGGGCTAAAGAACGGTGATGGATTAAACCCAGATCTTTTGACTGGGTGTGAGTGTTTGATTGATTCAGATGCTCCGTCCATCACCACCCCCTTTTGTACCGCTTTTGGCCGCCATAAGTGTGGCAGGGTATGCTCAGACGTGAGTCCCTTGCTCCCTTTGCCACTGGATTCAAGCAAGCCGGGCTGAAGACGGCTGGAATGCCAGAAACCGGTCCTCGGAAGCTTGTTTCCGGTCCAGGGAAGGCATGTCTTAGCAGTTCGGGCTGGACTGTTCCCATGAGGCACAGGGTCAGACTGATGTGCATATAGCCATGTCTGAACTGGGGTGGCAGAGTGGGCTAAAGAACGGTGATGGATTCAACCCAGATCTTTTGACTGGGTGTGATTGTTTGATTGATTCAGATGCTCCGTCCATCACCACCCCCTTTTGTACCGCTTTTGGCCGCCATAAGTGTGGCAGGATATGCTCAGACGTGAGTCCCTTGCTCACTTTGCCACTGGATTCAAGCAAGCCGGGCTGAAGACGGCTGGAATGCCAGAAACCGGTCCTCTGAAGCTTGTTTCCGGTCCAGGGAAGGCATGGCTTGGCAGTTCGGGCTGGACTGTTCCCATGAGGCACAGGGTCAGACTGATTTGCATATAGCCATGTCTGAACTGGGGTGGCAGAGTGGGCTAAAGAACGGTGATGGATTAAACCCAGATCTTTTGACTGGGTGTGAGTGTTTGATTGATTCAGATGCTCCGTCCATCACCACCCAGTTTTGGACAGGAAACAAAATAGTGCTCATGCTTCGAAGTGTAGACATGTATTCTCTTGAAGAGGGAAGTACATTTCTGCTCCCACAACTTCTGTAGATGAACGCTGACATTTTCTCTAATTCTGAAGCAGAAGAATGTACCCTCAGATGTCTGGTTCGGCTTCTCTTACATGATACAGGAAAGGAATGGAAAGGACATCATTGGCAGCTTATTCTATCAAGTTATACAGAACTCAAGAACATTTATCATTCAAGTTTGTCCCTTTAAATATTGCTATAGTCATCAGATTGTGAAACCTCTAACTTCCTTTGGTGTTGGCTCATTATTTGGGCCGGCAGACTCTGGGAGGCATGTCATCTTCCTTAGGGAGATGTGAAATGGCTAACAGTTGATCCAACTGATGATGCTCTGTGGTGCATTTTAGATGAATAGGTTATGTCACGAGTTACCATCTCTGGTTGAAGCTCTGTAGCAAGAGCTACCCGATTTGGTCTTCTATTTATATTAAGAGGGGAGAAGCGCATTTTCCTTTGTGATTTCTACTTCAAAGTTAAATTTACACTTACAGAATGTGGCGTCTTGGTCTCAGAAGTCTTTTAAGATAAAAGGACAGAAAAGTACCACAAACTACAGTAATACATTATGGGATTTGAAGTTGATAAGATGGCAGTTTCTGATGATGTCTACTAAGGGGCTGTTTGTGTTGTCAAAGGCAGTGAAGTTGCCATAGAAAAAAAACACCTCAGAAATGAGGTAGATGATTAGTACTATTAGATGCTTTACTGTTGTTTCCAAAACTGTTTGATATTTATGCACCAGGGATTCATAGCCTTACAACAGGGAATGTACAACTCATTTCGATCTATCAAAATATCGGTGCTGGATAATGGCATTTATCTATTCAGAAACATCCAACCATCAATGCTTTTTCAAAATTAAATAAGTGTCAGACAACACATGTATAACAGAATGTATACACTACCTTTCGCAGTCCAAGCTTTAAGGCAATTTCATCTACAATCACGGCCTTTGGGTCGTCCAGGAGCTCAAGGCTGTTTTGTGTTCCGACCTAGAATGACAATTATTTTTATTTAGAAGCACAGTAGGATGTGCTGAAAAATATGGAACGGAAACGTCAAGAGCTTTGACACAATAGGCACAGGATTACATCTTAATATTTATGTATCATATTTTTTTTTTTGACATCCTCTTGAACAGCACTCATTACTACTGGCACTATGAGACTACACAGCTGAGGCAAATAAAACAAAAATTAGGGACTTGACATAAATGCACTAGCTATCAAATAGGCACTTTATTTCTAAGGAGAAATTCTCGTCAGTCTGGTCGCTCCTACCTACAAGAGCACGGCTATTCAGGGTGCTGGTGCCTCCCTAAAGTAATCATTTACGATGGTGCTGTATTCTAAAGGTCCTGGAGATGCAGGAGACAAGTGAAAGTCAGAAGAAAGGTGACAAAGAAATCTTTGGTCTTGCAGAATGCGATTAAGACGAGAGACAGGCGTATTTCCTCAGGGAAAGCATTCCAGATTCTTGGGGAAAAGTTGCAAAAATCTGCTTGAGAGGGTAGATCTTTTAGTCTGAGATTTCAGAAAGAGGCATGAATTGCTTTGGGTGCGTTGAGAGACACCAAATATGGGGAACCAACTCACAAAGGTAAACCTACACATGTAAATTTACTACAAGGACATTTACTCTGATACTTTTGAGTAACTTTACTACTTTTGGCTACTCACCACTTACAAGTGTAAAATTACTCAAAAGTGTTGACTTCCATGTCCCCATTCCCTGAAACAAGAAATTAAGTCAGTAAAACATCAAATGCAACTGTAAAGTTACTTGTAGCAGTGATTTCATGACCACATTTGATGTTATACACATTTGGGCTGATGTTCCCTAATGGGAAGGAGATCTCCCTATGGTAAAGCACAAAGAAAATTATCAAAGTTTATTATAAGTTAAAAAAGAAAATAGAAAGAAAAATGTTTATGGCAAATATAATTAATTCTATTCAATGACTTGAAATTTAAAAACAATATGAACAATGTCACATCGTTAATAACTTGATCTTTTTTTTATTTTTATTTTTTAAAACCTTTATTGAAATATGCGTATCAGTACAAGCGCAGGCCTACAACCACAGGGGCCGGCCGCAAAAGCAGGAGAGTAAAAAGGAGCAACAACAAAGCGTATGGCAAACTGAATACAGTATAGACGAAGAATAAAGTCGTTACACAGTAGGCACCAGGATAAATAAGGTTCCATTTTATGATTTATAGAGGAGGCAGCAGCCATATCTACCAGTGCGTCATGCAACATAGACAAAAGAAGAAGCAGGGGGGGACGGGAGGGATATAGCCCCCCACGCAATCAGGTAACCATAGTAGGGCGAATCCCAAAGACATTCTATGCCCATCAAAGGGTAAAAAATCAAGGACAAAACTTAGCAAACAATTTAATAGGACGTCACATAGACAGCCAGCCCGCCCCGAAAAGGAGAAAGTGCAGACACTCGCAATACGAAGGAGAAAGAAAAAGGGACATAGCCCACCCCCTAGAAAGGAAGCAAAAAGGGACCATAGAACTAAACAAACTAAAATAACAAACACCCCCCCCACCCTACATCACTGTAATGGCTATGGCCTACCCCACTAAACAGCGTGCCTGTCGCCCCAGAAGCACCCGAAAGATAGAAGAAAAGAAAAAGGGAGAAATAACAGAGAAAGAAAAGGAGAAAAAGAGAAAAGAAGAGGAAAGAGGAGAGAGAGAGGAGAGGAGCCGGCGATCGGAACACAGAACACCTCCCCACCCGCAACAAAAGATCAATAATCGAGGACAAATAGGATACTGAGAAAAGCCTACACAGAGGATGAAGACAGAAACTGTCCAGACAGTGAGGCCCGGAGATGCCAGTAACAAAGCGAAATTTCCGCAGGCATTTAGGCACGATCACCCCTGTCCACTTCTACGAAGAGCAGAACCGCCAGACCCCGACATGGCCAAGAAACAGTACGATATAGTGGGCTCATACCAGTTAGGGAAAACAAGTGGAATCCTTGTGGAACAGCGTCCCGGCCACCAAGAAGCAACCAGGAAAGCTCGGCTGCAGTCAGAATACAAAAGTACACCAAATATCCACGTGGTCAAGTACAAAATCCAGGCCGACCAGGACGAAGCAAAGAAATCAGGATGTAGGAAACACTGCAGCATCGGCATCAAGTCCACTTGACCCCATGGAATCGAGCAATCATCCGGAGATACCAGCACAGCAGCCGGAGGAGATACAACGAAACCAACTCGGGGAGACGACACAGCGCCACAAAATGGCGGAGCAACCATGGCGGCGATCCGCAACTCCAAGTCCCGGCATTGCAAGGACAGGTCGATCCGTAGAGCAGCCAGGGCAAGCAAGACAGCACTCCGTGTAGGGGCCGCCCGAAGCAAACAAGGGCCGGGGAGAGCAAATGCAGCAACGTCCCTGTATCCAGGAGGAAGACACTCCGAGGGGTCATCCGCCATCTTGAGCACAGCACCCGCCGCCATTATCACGTCCGCCTCCAAGTCCACCAAGAGTGCCGGAGGCCCCAGGACACACAGTAGATCCGCGGCGGATGGCGCTCAGCGGAGAAAGGAGAGTCACCAGAAGAACGGGCGTGCTCCCCACAACTCTCGGGGAGCCCTGCACCGGCTCCCAGGCGGGACAATCAACAGGAGGGGCGTATCACCCAAGGGGTGCCGGACAACGCGGCCTCTCTCTCTGGCCCGGCAGGATAACGGGCATGTGGGGCGGCCCACTATCGGGGGTGGGTCCGCTCCAGTCTCTCCGGTCCGCGGCTCTCAGGCTCCCGCCATCGGGTCTCTCCACCGGTTCCGGACCGCCGGCACCCAGAACACCTCCGGGCAGACACTGCACTCGAGGCCCCGGCGTCAGGGCCGGGAAGGCCGGCAGGACGACAAGGGCAAATCGCAGAAACCACTGCACGCCGGAGCCCCGGAAACAGACGGTAAGTGAAGGCTCTTCCTTGGTCACCAAATTCGGAACGCCCCGAACAGGATTAAAGACAGGATAGATGGCGGGGAGGAAGGGATCACGGAGCAAGGCGTTTATGCGACCGTTTCGATCGCCATCTTGGCTCCTCCCCAATAACTTGATCTTAAACTAAAAATATAATTATATTGAATATATTAATGCCTTAACCGCGGCGGTTGTTCCGCCGCGGTGTGGGCGTTCTAAAGGGTGGGCGGGGCTTCGTCGGCGGTTGGCCGACGGCAGCACTGGGGAGGGAGTGCTTCCGTCGGCCGTTAAGGGGTTAAATTAAAATGAAATTAGTTTTCCGAAGTTTACATTTTTAAAAATCCAACCTAAGTAAAAAAAATATATATATATTTTTATTTTGTATTAAAAGTTATGGAAAGTGATGCATATAAAAGGGATTTTTAATAAAACATCAATGATACATTACATAAAAAAATTAAAGAGGTTATTAAAATATATAAGAAATAATAGTTATGTTTTTTTACATTAAATGTATGTATATTTTGTAACAGTTTAAATACAGTAATTTAATTTAACATTAGTTCCTATGCGGATTAATTTTAACTCAATAACTCCATTATGTTTCTAATGGTGGGTGTTGCAGTACCAGTGGTTGGCCATGTGTGGTGCTAGACTTACTTACGCTCTGAGTTGGAGTACAGTACTAGTGTTTTTGATCTTTTATGGCTCTAATAATTATAAAGGGCAATATGTGAACAGTAATTGGCCTACTCTTTGTGGGTGGGTGAATGTCCCTCCTAAACCACTCTCGAGCCCTTCTAAACCCCTCTTTAATCCTCCCCTAACCTCTTCTCTTTAGTTGTAAATGTCCTCCATTTTCAAGCCATTCCCTTCCGTCCCTCCCACATTTACTGCTACAGCATATACATATGTGTGCAGAGATCGTCGAACTTAAAAGGGGAAAGGTGGAGGTACATGAATAGTATTATTTTAGTCCATCAGTAGTACTATTGTAGTACTATAAAATGCAGCTTATGAATACCCCCAGAGAGTTTGTCTGGAGCGTGATGGTCGACCAAGTTATACAACCTCAAATTATAGAGCAACTAAAGGCATTCCAGGTTTGAATGGATAGCCATTGAAGATTAATTGGTTGAAAAGATGACCTGATCCCATTTTTGAGACCCTTTGACTAAGCAATCAACTAAATCGAGAACACCTTTTTATGGGAAGAGATTTTTTTTAGGCTAGCTTCTCAAAGTGCCATTTCCTACAACTAAATGCAACATTTCAATAGCCTGAACAAAAGCAAAGTCAAATAATTTTGCATCAGTGAAAACCATGGCCAAAACATCCAGAGGGTTCATTGAGCCAAGTATGAATAAAAGGATTTTTCTTTGTGTAAAAATAAAAAATAATCTTTTTCGAAAGGTTTGAGTTGAGAAATGCATCTAACGTACCCATGCGTACAGGTGACATTTCAATTTCTTAGTGCTCAAGGAGTCCGCCACACTCAAGTAAAGCATAGTGTCAACAGCATGTTAGTGGATGGTAATGCTCCTATCTGGTATATCTGATCTTATGAAGGATCGCCTTGTAACACTCCACACATAATAAGATAGAGATGTAGACCTGGAAGTCTTGATCAGGTATGTTATACAGGAAACCAAAGAACCAATTCTATACCATTCCAGTAGAGCTCTCTGTGTAGTGTGCACAAATGTTAAACAAGCCAGACCACCCTGAAGTCAGGGAACAACAGAGGGAAAGAATTATTCAAATGATCCAGAATATGTGCAGCCTTATTTAGGGCACACAGTCGGATGGTTACATATTGCTTTTTAAGTTTAAATCGCAATTGATAAAATTGTAGGAGGTAGCAATTCACTGAACCCAATGTTAATTGGAATTTACCACTTTTTCACACAGTTAACTAAACACAGAAGCTTGGATATAGGAGGAGATTTGGAGTTATGTTAGATCCAGATTAAGTTTCTATTAAATAAGGAATATGCTACTTACCAGTATGCATCTGTTCTTGGCATGTTGGGCTGCTGACATTCATATCTGTACATAGATCGCCGCCTAGTGTTGGGTCCGGATGATTGCACATTGTTGTCCTGGAAGAGTCTTCGAAGTATCACGAGATAGGTGGCTCCTCCCTCGGACTACAGTGCGCATGGGCATCCTCTCCATCCTCAGATTGTTTTTCGCCATTGTGGCAGAGATGGAGTATAGTACAGTAAGAGATGTCCATGCAAGGAGTGAATACTGCAGCTGCGACAGGCACTGGGGAGGTGGGTGGGTGATATGAATGTCAGCAGCCCTATATGCCAAGAACAGATGCATACGGGTAAGTAGCATATTCCGTTCGAGGCATGCGGGCTGCTGAATTCACATCTGTGCATAGAATGTATAGCAGTATCTCCCTCAGCGGTGGCTACCTGTGTCAGCTGCAGCAGTCTGGAAAAGAGTTTTGAGAACAGCCTGTCCTACAGCAGCTTGCTGTTTTGAACGTACATCTACACAATAGTGTTTTGTAAATGTATGTGTGGTTGACCATGTGGCTGCTCTACAAATTTCGTGTAAAGGAATATTTCCCAGGAAAGCCATGGATGCTCCTAGCTTGCGTGTGGAATGTCCTCTAGGAGGGACTGTTAAGGTGCGTTTTGCCTTCAAATAACATATTTGGATGCACTTAACTATCCATCTGGCTATACCTGATTTTGAAATAGGGTTACCCTTGTGTTGTGGTGAGAAGGCAACAAACAATTGTTTTGTTTTCCGAAATGTTTTAGTTCTGTCTATGTAATATAGCAGAGCTCTTTTTACATCTAGGGTATGCAAGGCCCTTTCAGCTAGTGTTTGTGGGTTCTGAAAGAACACTGGCAGTTCTATAGTTTGATTTATATGGAAATGGGATACCACCTTTGGCATGAATTTAGGGTTTGTTCTAAGAACTACTCTATTTGCATGTTCTTGAATGAATGGCTCTTGAATAGTTAGGGCTTGCAGCTCACTAACTCTTCGAAGCGAAGTAATGGCAAAAAGGAAAGCCACTTTCCAAGTAAGAAATTGTAGTTCGCATGAGTGCTGTGGTTCAAAAGGTGGTCCCATTAGTCTGGTTAAGACAACGTTTAGATTCCAGACTGGTGAAGGTGGGTGTCTTGGAGGAATTACGCGTTTCAGTCCTTCCATAAACGCTTTAATTGCTGGCACCCTAAATAGTGAAAGGTGTTGCCTGTTTTGCAGATATGCTGCTAACGCAGCTAAGTGTATTCTGATGGAAGAGAAGGCTAAATTGCACAGTTGGAGGTGCAATAAGTAGCAAATGATGTTTTGAGTGGAAGCATCAAGTGGGTTAAGGTCATTGTTATTACAGTAAATGACGAAACGTTTCCACTTTGCTGCATAGCATGCTTTGGTAGTGGGTTTCCTTGCCTCTTTGATAATATTCATGCAGTCTGGAGGCAAGTTGAGGTATCCAAATTCTAGGATTTCAGGAGCCAGATCGCTAGGTTCAGCTGTTGCGGATCTGGGTGTTGGATTTCGCCATGGTTCTGAGTTAGAAGACTGGGTGTGAGTCGCAGTCTTTGATGAGGCACCACTGATAGTTCTAGGAACGTTGTGTACCATGATTGTCTCGCCCACGTGGGAGCAACTAGAATTAGCGTCAGAGAATGTTGGCGCATTTTGCGTGCCACCAGTGGTATTAATGGAGCTGGGGGAAAAGCGTACGCAAATTTGCCTGACCAGTTCATCCATATCGCATTGCCCTGCGACTGCGGATGTGGGAAACTGGCGGCAAAGTACTAGCATTTTGCGTTTTCGCTTGTGGCAAACATCTATTTCCGGGTGTCCCCACTTCCGGAAGAATGGTTGGAGCACTTTGGGGTGAATTTCTCATTCGTGCATCTGTTGGCTGTGCCTGCTTAGCAGGTCGGCAACTTGGCTGTCCTTGCCTAGGAGGTGTTCTGCCATGAGGAAAATGTTCCTCTGAATGGCCCATTTCCACATTGCTTGAGCTAGGTGCGACATCTGTGGCGAGTGTGTTCCTCCCTGTTTTTGAATGTAATACATAGCTGTCATGTTGTCCGTCCGGATCTGTTAGAAATGGGATCCCTGGCTGGCCAGGGCTTGCGCCAAAGTCAGTCAGAGACCGCCACTCCCAAGTCAGGGCAAGGGAGTTACACGCCAAGATAACCCCTGCTCACCCTCTAGGTAACGTGGCGCGAGCAGCAAGGCTAAACTTGGAGGTGATGTGAGTTAAGTATTTGCGCACGCACCCCAGCAACAACACCCAAGGCCCACCACAAAGGAAACTCCACACAAGGTTATATATAAAAATAGCCTTTGTATTATACCAAAACACATTAGATAAAAACACACACTTTGCATTGTGCCAACAGGCACGGGCAGAATTTACAGGGGATATGTACAAGACAGGGCCACCTGGACCACTGTCAGGAATCAGCACTTTTAGAACTTAGCACTTGGTAGAATTAGCACTTGGTACATAGAATATAACTCACTTTAGCACAGAATATAAAAATAGAGCACACAACCAGTAACTACTGGTAACAGGTAAGTACCACCTACGCAACCCTAACCACCCTAGGAACAGGTCACACAGGGAACCAGGACCTCACTAGCACCACCTGTACTAGGAGAAAAACAACCACCTAGGTATCACAATACCTGTAGGGGTATAAGCACATTACACATGATGCATCACAACACATTCAGAGGTGTAGGGAAGAAAAACACATGATGCAGAACCTACATTCAGCGGTGTAAAACAAGGCACATGACGCATAAAAACACATTCAGAGGTGCAGCAAAGAACACTTTGCAGAAATCACATTAGCACAGAACTTACATCAAAAGTCCAGGGTCGAGGTTGCGCCACTGCGCCAAAACCTAAACGTGGCAACTGCCCACAAAGTGCTGGGCAGCTGTGAGGTAAGGATGAGCCAACGTTGGAGCCTTGTGGGCTCAAGAACAATGGTGAGGGTAACACAGCGTGGGAGCCTCGGGGCTCTGACCAACACTCGTGTCCCCCAAGATCCTCTCTGGGCTCCGTGAATATGGCACTCGAGAGCCTCTCTGGCTCGTAAAATAACTGTGGGCGTGGGGAGCCTCTGGGGCTCAAAAACAGGAATGCGCCCGGAACGTCGGAGTCCCTCACGGGGGGACTCGGAAACCACTGTGAGCCTCTCAGGCTCTGAATACACAAGTTGCCCCCAGGACCCTCGGGGCTCATACAAGAATGCGGCTTCGTTGTAGTCCTTCGTGGACTCGGAAACAGAAATGCCCGGAGCGTCTCGGGGCTCGTAACTGATGTGGGCGTCGTTGGAGTCCCTCACGGGTGACTCAGGATCAAGGGACTCGGGAGCCTCACAGGGCACATTAAACAAAATAGGCCCCCGGGGATCGTGGGGGCGGCCCGCTGCCAACCGGGGCCGCCCTGAACACACTAACCTGCCTCTGCCCGCGGCACTTTCCCAAGCAGAGGAGCTACCCGGAGCCCGCCCGCACTCACCGGCTGTCGGAGGCGGCGGCTCCTCACGGTGTCAGCTCCTCTCTGCTGGGCTCTTCTAGACGGCGGCTGTAGGCGGAGAGCTCCCGCTCCTCGGGACTCTCCGGGGCCACGGCTGGACTGTTCCCTTGGTCACGCGTCCCAGTGCGGGGTGGGCTCCCGCCTGGGCTTCCTGTTGTCCGCTTGTCCCGCCCCCGGCCTGCCTGACTTCCGGTTCGGCCGGGCGGCGACGAGGATGATTTCAAGGCAGACACAGGGCAATGCCGGGTGGGCACCGGCTTTCTTAAGTAAATACTCAAATCGAGGTGGGCACTCAATCGTGGCATAAAAGCGCTCCTGAGCGCTCGGGGGAAGAAATACCAGCGCGCCCAGCGCTATAAGTAAGATGAAGCGCTCCTTAGCGCTAAGGGGGAAAGTAAAGTGCTCTCGGCGCTAGAATAGCAATTTAAAGCGCTATTAAGAGCTGGGGGCCGAAATCAAGCGCTCCCAGGCGCTTGGCAAAGTCCAGCAAAGTCCTTAGGTAGGCAGGGGGGCAAGGCTGGGCCCAGAGCCAGCTCACTGGGTCTCCAGGCAGCGAGACAATCCAAGTGGCGGTCCTCCTGGCCCCAGCAACAGCAGCAGCCCCCTCTGGCAAGATCCTGGAAGAGAACAACTTCTGTGGGGACACAGCCCCATTTTTATACACCACATTCCTTTGTCTTAGGGTGCAGGGTGGGGGAAAACCAGTCGCAGCTGGTTTCGGAGCACCCTTGATGGCCCAAGCACCCCTTTCATTCACTGGGGAGGCTAGGGTCGTTAGAGGCACCACAGGGGGCGGAGCCAGCATTGTGTGGGGAAAGCCCAGCCCCATCAGAAACCAGGTGCAGCCCCTCCCTCACATCACTCATGCTGATCTCTCCACTCACTCCTGGGGAGACCCATTCAGACTTCCTGGAGCCAGGCTTGCCAGCCAGCTCCAGCCAATCACGCTCCAGCACCCTCACTGCACACACACATCAATGTCTAGAAGTGGCACTTCCGCACAAGACACAATCAGGCCACATACATCATAGCGAAGCATTCAATCACACGAGTCCGCACATACCAGACTCGAGCCTGTACACCCCACGCATCAGGAACTACCAGGGACACATACATTCCCCATGCATTCCTATGGGAGGGCAGGCCAACCTTACTCTACGCACTCAAGAGTGCGCACGCACTTTCCACTGGGACACAGTGAAAGTGCGCGAAATCAAAAATCACTACCTCCAATTCACATTCACAAAGCAAAAAGTTTAGGGGTGAACCTGACAGAAGGGCCAAGTCCAACACAACCCCCTTCCAGCCAAAACGCAGGGTAGACCAATTACCACCGTGATGGATATCCCTGCTAGGGGCGATAGAACACGGACGCGGGCCCGAAACTGCAGGGACACCCTCCTGTTCTACGCCACGGTGAACCCCTGGGGTTCCTTCTAAAACTACTGTAGGGACTAACTGGGCTACCCCACTGGTACTCTCCAGCTGTCCTCGGCCAGAACCAGGCCCTAGGCCACCCAGGTGCCACTGGTTCCTGCCTACTCACAAAGTGGGGGGTAGTAACCCCTGGCACATAGTAGCCACTCTCCACTCTTCCTGTCTGCACGACAGGGCCAGACTGCCACTGGTTCTACAGCCTAGGGTCTACAACCTCAGGCGGACCAGGAGTCTCAGGGAAGGCTCTCCTCCCCCTACCTCTTCTTCTGGGGGTTCCTCCTCCTCTGGCGAGGGGTACACCTAGCACACCATTCCAACCCAGGGTTTAACCCCTCAGGTTGCACCGAGGTCAGAGGTGGGCTCTCCCACCTTCTGCACCCCCTTCCAGAGTCCTGCTCCCTCCCAACCGGGGCGGTACCTCTGGAAGAAGAACTGGTCAGGACACTGATTACAGTAGTCCCACCCTTCAGGTCAGGCTGAACCTGAACCTGGCCTCCCAACCTCCGGTCTAAAACCTTCACTGGAACAATTGCCTGGCACTCCAGGACGTCTGGGGACTCACACACCATCCCCCTGAGGCTGACACATCACCCATATGTCGTGTGACTGTCTGTCTGGCGCAGATCTCCCATCCCCTGTCCACCTGACAGGGCGTGAAGATCCCCCAGAACAGAAGAGGCGCCACCCGGGTCCCCCCAAGAAGATCTAGCCCAACTGGCTAGTCCCTGGTACACTGGTGCATCCACTGGGAAACTCATCCCCCAATCACTCCTCACTTCGGACTTCTGTGCCCTCCCTTCTGGAGTAGCACTGCCGGACACTGGAACCCCTGGAGCTCTAGTTACAGATGCTCCAGGTTCCCTAGACACTAGGAGATCCTCCTCAAGTGTACTAACAGGACAGCCTAGGTCCCCACCCTGGTGTTCCCTCAAGAAACCACCCAGGTTCTGAGATAGGGCTTCGGGCATCTGGGGACTCTCAGCCTCCCACTGACTCCCGCTCCACTGAGCCAGGTAGTCAGCCTCTCCACCCCTCTCACTATACTGGGACCTAGCTGGGCTACACTGAACCTCTTCCACCACACTGGGCTGGAAGATACCTGTACCACTACTGTTGCACTCACTCTCTAATGACTCTACAGAACCTCTGGCACTCTCCCAGCGGTCTGCTTCACTTGCAAGCTCCCAAGGATCCATGGTTTCACACCTCAACAAGTGTTGCCGCAACTCCGGCAAACAACGACTGAGCACCTGCTCCTTGAGAATAAGATCAAACAGTTTGTCAAAATCAGGTCCTGTGGGAACCTCCAACCACTCAATCAGTGCACACTGACAGTCCCCTGCAAACTCCTCCCCAAGACTGGTGAGACAGTTTCCTACTGCCCCTGAATTTCAACCTATACTCCTCTTCTGGGGAAACAGGTACCATACTCTGGGAACTGGGACTTTCTGCACTGAAATCTATATGGCTGCCACCACTGGACTCAACCCTCCCTGTAGAATCCAGACAATTAAAACTGCGCGCAGGGGATAGTCTACCCTCCAGAGGTAATTTCTCTCTGGTGAAGGCCCTCTTAGCCTCCTCTATCCTTTCCTGCGCTAAGACCGTCTCAGTCTCTAGCCTTTGTTGCTCAAGGGCCAAAGTCCTAAGACAACTCATGAGCCCATAACGCCATTTTCTCCTCTAAGGCTAATCTCCTATTCGCCTCTGGGGACAGGGAAAGGGATGAGGCACTGCCTCCTACGCTGGACCCAGCAAGGGACTCCCTATCTATGGGGTCCTCACTATCTGCTGGTGCCCATCCACTGTCATTTCCATCCTCCTCTTCAGATTCTCCAGGGCTCCTCTCAGACCCACCACCCTCATGGCGTGCGGCCCGGGCCCTCTCTTTCTCACTGTGCTCACGTTCCCAGTCATCCTTCTGCCATAGGATCAGGTTATCCCTAAGCTTGGACTGGGTGTCTGACTCATTCACTGTGATGTCTCTCCCCTCACAAAACTGCACCAACTCATGCATACTGTACCTAAACAGGCCACAGAGGTTAAAAGAAGATTCCATCTTGGCAGGATGCTCACAGACACGTGCAACACAGGTGACCTAACAGTCAGAGCTGAAGCAAGAGTACCAAATATACAAAGATTCAGTGAGCTCCCTATCCCTGAGAACTCACACTCACTTTTCTAGTGCCACACACGATTCATCCACACACAACCCCCCCCCCCCACCCCCCTCAGACTAGTAAGGCAGTTTCTACCACCCCTGATTACTCAACCTGACCACACGTGACACAGGTACCAGACTCTGGGTGCAGGGCGGAGAAAAAATGTACTGGACACTATTACACTGCTACCACTGGATCCCACCCTCTGGTGAATCCAGAAAATTCAAACTGCACTTAGGGGATAGAAACCCACCCAGAGCTAGTGACACCTAACTCACAGTGCACAAGAAACACATTTCCAAAGAAATGACATTAAGAACAATTCAGAAACAATAATCCCCAAAATGTGATTTATCTAAAATGCAGAGTTTTGTAGTGCGGCCAGTTGCCACTGTGGTACAACGCAAACACAAATCTTTATCCGCACCGCTGCCAACAATGTTAGAAATGGGATCCCTGGCTGGCCAAGGGCTTGCGCCAAAGTCAGTCAGAGACCGCCACTCCCAAGTCAGGGCAAGGGAGTTGCACGCCAAGATAACCCCTGCTCACCCTCTAGGTAACGTGGCGCGAGCAGCAAGGCTAAACTTGGAGGTGATGTGAGTTAAGTATTTGCACACGCACCCCAGCAACAACACCCAAGACCCACCACAAAGGAAACTCCACTCAAGGTTATATATAAAAATAGCCTTTGTATTATACCAAAACACATTAGATAAAAACACACACTTTACAATGTGCCAACAGGCACAGGCAGAATTTACAGGGGATATGTACAAGACAGGGCCACCTGGACCACTGTCAGGAATCGGCACTTTTAGAACTTAGCACTTGGTAGAATTAGCACTTGGTACATAGAACATAACTCACTTTAGCACAGAATATAAAAATAGAGCACACAACCAGTAACTACTGGTAACAGGTAAGTACCACCATTGCAACTCTAACCCTAGGAACAGGTCACGCAGGGAACCAGGACCTCACTAGCACCACCTGTACTAGGAGAAAAACAACCACCTAAGTATCACAATACCTGTAGGGGTATAAGCACATTACACATGATGCATCACAACACATTCAGAGGTGTAGGGAAGAAAAACACATGATGCAGAACCTACATTCAGCGGTGTAAAACAAGGCACATGACGCATAAAAACACATTCAGAGGTGCAGCAAAGAACACTTTGCAGAAATCACATTAGCACAGAATTTACATCAAAAGTCCAGGGTCCAGGTTGCGCCACTGCGACAAAACCTAAACGTGGCAACTGCCCACAAAGTGCTGGGCAGCTGTGAGGTAAGGATGAGCCAACGTTGGAGCCTTGTGGGCTCAAGAACAATGGTGAGGGCAACACAGCGTGGGAGCCTCGAGGCTCTGACCAACACTCGTGTCCCCCAAGATCCTCTCTGGGCTCCGTGAATATGGCACTCGAGAGCCTCTCTGGCTCGTAAAATAACTGTGGGCGTGGGGAGCCTCTGGGGCTCAAAAACAGGAATGCGCCCGGAACGTCGGAGTCCCTAACGGGGGGACTCGGAAACCACTGTGAGCCTCTCAGGCTCTGAATACACAAGTTGCCCCCAGGGCCCTCGGGGCTCAAACAAGAATGCGGCTTCGTTGGAGTCCTTAGTGGACTCGGAAACAGAAATGCCCGGAGCCTCTCGGGGCTCGTCACTGATGTGGGCGTCGTTGGAGTCCCTCACGGGGGACTCAGGATCAAAGGACTCGGGAGCCTCACAGGGCTCATTAAACAAAATAGGCCCCCGGGGATCGTGGGGGCGGCCCGCTGCCAACCGGGGCCGCCCTGAACACACTATTCTGCCTCTGCCCGCGGCACTTTCCCGAGCAGAGGAGTGACCCGGAGCCCGCCCGCACTCACCGGCTGTCGGAGGCGGCGGCTCCTCACTGTGTCAGCTCCTCTCTGCTGGGCTCTTCTAGACGGCGGCTGTAGGCGGAGAGCTCCCGCTCCTCGGGACTCTCCGGGGCCGCGGCTGGACTGTTCCCTTGGTCATGCGTCCCAGTGCGGGGTGAGCTCCCGCCTGGGCTTCCTGTTGTCCACTTGTCCCGCCCCCGGCCTGCCTGACTTCCGGTTTGGCCGGGCGGCGACGAGGATGATTTCCCGGCAGACACGGGGCAATGCCGGGTGGGCACCAGCTTTCTTAAGTAAATACTCAAATCGAGGTGGGCACTCGATCGTGGCATAAAAGCGCTGCTGAGCTCTCGGGGGAAGAAATACCAGTGCACCCAGCGCTATAAGTAAGATGAAGCGCTCCTTAGCGCTAAGGGGGAAAGTAAAGCGCTCTCGGCGCTATATTAAGAGCTGGGGGCCGAAATCAAGCGCTCCCAGGCGCTTGGCAAAGTTCTTAGGTAGGCAGGGGGGCAAGGGTGGGCCCAGAGCCAGCTCACTGGGTCTCCAGGCAGGGAGACAATCCAAGTGGCGGTCCTCCTGGCCCCAGCAGCAGCCCCCTCTGGCAGGATCCTGGAAGAGAACAACTTCTGTGGGGACACAGCCCCATTTTTATACACCACATTCCTTTGTCTTAGGGTGCAGGGTGGGGGAAAACCAGTCGCAGCTGGTTTTGGAGCACCCTTGATGGCCCAAGCACCCCTTTCATTCACTGGGGAGGCTAGGGTCGTTAGACGCACCACAGGGGGCGGAGCCAGCATTGTGTGGGGAAAGCCCAGCCCCATCAGGAACAAGGTGCAGCCCTTCCCTCACATCACTCATGCTGATCTCTCCACTCACTCCTGGGCAGACCCATCCAGACTTCCTGGAGCCAGGCTTGCCAGCCAGCCCCAGCCAATCACGCTCCAGCACCCGCACTGCACACACACACATCAATGTCTAGAAGTGGCACTTCCGCACAAGACACAATCAGGCCACATACATCATTGCAAAGCATTCAATCACACGAGTCCGCACATACCAGACTCGAGCCTGTACACCCCACGCATCAGGAACTACCAGGGACACATACATTCCCCATGCATTCCTATGGGAGGGCAGGCCAACCTCACTTCACGCACTCAAGAGTGCGCACGCCCTTTCCACTGGGACACAGTGAAAGTGCGCGAAATCAAAAATCACTACCTCCAATTCACATTCACAAAGCAAAAAGTTTAGGGGTGAACCTGCCAGAAGGGGCAAGTCCAACAGGATCAACACAGCTTTGTTGCGTAAGTGTGTCGCGAAAGCTTTTAGTGCTAGAAAGATGGCCATCAACTCCAGAAGGTTGATATGCATTTTCTTTTGCTGTATAGTCCAGAGTACCTGTACTGTGTAGTGTAGGACATGGGCTTCCCATCCTAGTAGGGATGCGTCCGCTGTTAAGACTATTTGTGGGACAGGCTCTTGGAACAGTTGTCCCTTGCAAAGGTTTTGTGGATTCCACCAATGCAGAGAGTTGTATGCCCGACTGGTCACCAACACTAGGTCTTTTAATTGCCCGTGAGCCTGGTTCCACTGCCTTGCTAGGCATTCTTGTAGCGGATGCATATGTAGTCTGGCGTGAGGGACTATGAATATGCACAAGGCCATCATGCCTATTAGCTGCATAAACACTCGAGCTGGTAGTGAGTGTTGGGGTCTGAACTTTTGTATCAGCGCTTGTATTCCCTGGACCCGTGCTGTGTTGGGATATGCTTTTGCTGCCAGTGTATCTATTGTTGCTCCCAGGTACTGTTGGACGTGGGAGGGTTGTAGATGTGACTTTGGGTAGTTTAGTGAAAATCCTAAACTGTGCAGTAGGTGTATGGTCTTTGACATGTTGTCGGCACATTGCTGGACTGTTGGCACGTGTATTAGCCAGTCGTCCAGATAAGGGTACACATGGATGTGTTGCCTTCTGAGATGTGCTGCCACTGTAGCTAGACATTTGGTGAACACTCTTGGAGCTGTTGTCACCCCAAATGGTAGGACCTTGAACTGGTAGTGTTGTCCTTGAATGGTGAACCTCAAATACTTTCTGTGAGCAGGGTGTATTGGTATATGAAAGTATGCATCTTTGAGGTCCAAGGTTGCTAGGAAGTCTCCCTGGCGAAGCAATGGTAAGACTTGCTGGAGAGTGAGCATGTGAAAATGCTCCGACAAAATGTATAGGTTGAGGGGCCTGAGGTCCAATATTGGTCTGAGAGACCCATCCTTCTTTGGAATTAGGAAGTATAGGGAGTATACTCATGTTCCCTGATGTTGCAGTGGGACTGGTTCTATGGCCCCCTTTTGCAGCATACTGATGACCTCTTGCTGAAGTAGTGTTATATGTTCCTGTGACATAGGACGGTGCGCGGGTGGTATGTTGGGTGAAGTTGAGGTGAGTTCGAGGCAATAGCCATGTTGGATAATTTGCCTGACCCACTTGTCTGTGGTGATATTTAACCAGACTGGCAGAAATTGTTGTATTCTTCCCCCGACTGGTGTTATGTGGTCTGGGGGTAGTGCCAAGAAGTCACTGCTTTGTGTTAGTGGAGGATCTATTTGCATTGCCTCCACAACCTCTTCCCTTGGTATTGTTTCCTCTATAACCACCCCTGCTGGTGTTTTTGTTATATGTGGATTGTGTGTTAGTCTTGTAGTTGGAGGATTGCTGTGATGTTCCTCGTGCTCCTCTTCTATAATTGGAGCAACAAAAGGAGCCCCAGTGTTGCTGGGACTGAAGAGCTCCCATAGACTTTGCAGTTTCTGCATCCTTTTTCATTTTGTCCAGAATTGAATCAACTGCTGGACCAAATAAAAAGTCTGGGTTGATTGGCTGATTAAGAATTGCAGATTGGACTTCATTCTTAAAGCCTGATATACGAAGCCATGCGTGGCGCCTTAGCAGCATGCTTGTATTGATGGATCTGGCAGCTGTGTCTGCCGCGTCTAGGGCACATTTAATGGATGCATTGGTGATGAGCTTTCCCTCTTGTATATGTTCATCTGCCTGCTGTTTGTATGGATCAGGTAAGTGTTGGAGAATTTCTTCCAAACTGTCGTAGTGCGCTCTATCATATCTGGCTAGCAAGGCCTGTGTATTGGCTATTCTCCAGGAGTTTGCTGCCTGAGCCGCCACTCTTTTGCCTGATGCCTCAAAGATTTTAGACTCCTTGTCTGGTGGGGCGGCCTCACCAGTAGTCTGAGTTTGCACGCTTACGTGCGTTGGATACCACTAAGGAATCTAGGGGTAGCTGCCCGTTGATGTATGTAGGATCTGTATATTTTTTCTCAATTCTAGGGTTTATGACCCGGGCCCTAGCAGTGTCTTTAAAAATGTCACTTGCATGTTTTAATACCCCTTTTAACATTGGGAGTGTTTTAACGTGTCTCTCAGATGTTGTCAGTGTATCAAAGAGGAAGTCTTCCTCAACAGCATCAGAGTGCATCTCTACATTGTGGTAGGATGCTGCTCTATCCAGTAGTGAATTAAATGCTACTGTATCCTCTGTGGGTGATGGCTTAGTAGGGTATACTGCAGGGTCTGTTATGGGCAGAATCCCTTCAGTGTCTGGTTCCCCTCCTCCACCCCATGGCTGTGTGTTTGGCTCTGGAAGAGGGTTTTATGGATAACCAAACCCTACATCTGCGTTCTGATCTTCATCAGGGGTGTAGTGAGAGCGTGCAGGTGAGGTTGGGGCATAAGGAGTAGTAGGCATAGCAGGAGTGATAGGTTCAAAGAATATAGGAGAGGTAGCACAGTCTCTCTTTTTCTTTAGGGGGATCCTAGAAAGGTCTTCAGTTAGTAGAGGTCTTTTCTTTTTGGTATAAACAGTCACTTTACCAGTTTTTGGGTCAATGTAGAGTTTTAACTGGTCCTCTGTGGAGGGATCTGGGTGAATAAGTTCCTCTTCCACAGTCTTTGTTTTCGGTGCTGTAACCTTTGGTTTTTGTGTCTTTGGGTCGACGCTTTTTGTGGCTTCGACCGTTTTAGGTGGTTGGATCGGTTTTGGGCGTTTTTCAACAGGTTTTGTTGGTTGAACGTCTTTGGCTGGCTTCACAACCTGTTTCGGACCAAGTGGTTTTGTCGGTTCGACAGTGTCTTTGTGTTGTTTTGGAGCCTGCTGTTTTGGCTCGATGCCCTTTTTCGGTTCGATGGGCTTCGGCTCGACCGTTTTCCTTTCGTCCACTTCAGTTTCGGGTCGACGGTAGTTTTGGGCATAGGCCTTGTTCTGTCGTCGACCGGTTTCTTCCCCTTGTCGATACCGGAGGCTGATTTGCTCGATTCCACGTGCTTTTTGGGGGTCGATTCGACGTGCTTTTGTTTTTGTGTCGAATTGACGTGTTTTGGCTTCGAGGTTGACTCGACGGCCTTCGACTTCGAGCTCGACTCGACTGCTTTGCTCTTCGATGTCGACTTGACGGTCTTTGTTTTCGAAGGTTGTAGTGGTACTGCGGCCTTCGGTTCGACGCCTTTCGGCTTAGATACCTTCGGTTCGACGTAATTCGGTCCGAAGACTGTATTGTCGATCAGTTTCGGTTTCGATGGAACCGATGTCTTGTGATGTGTCTCAGAGGGCTCTTTTGATATGTTCTTAGCCGGGCGGTATAGCGGGCTGTAGAACGAGGAGGTTGATCTCGGCTAAGGCCTGCTGGTGATGCCTCGACCTGAGTCTCTGATAGAGGTGTAGTGTCTATATGGGGTGGTGTACTCACGGTTCGTCCTTCGTCGTCATCGGAGTCGTCTTCAACTGCTACGATGTCCTGATCATAGTCCTCGAGATCGATGATTAGTTCTCCCTCTTCGGGGTAATATTCGGAGTCGCTCTCCAAGTATTGTCTGTCGTCTTGATCCGAGTCTTCGGCGCTCGCTAGATCTTCCTCGTCATCGAAGATGTTATCGGGCTCTGGCGCCGATCGTTGCATTTCTTGCCTCGTCGCCCGTCGATTCCGAATAGTCTTTTTCGATCGGAACTGGGCACAGGCTAGGCAACTATTTTCATTGTGATCTGGAGATAGGCATTTATTGCACACTGGATGCTTGTCTGTGTGCGGGAACTTCGAGTTGCACTGAGGGCAGTACTTGAATGGACTTCGTTCCATCGACGGTCGGTCCACGTGGTGTCGAGAAGGCCTCACGGCCCGATTCGACGACCGGAGTGCAACAAAGTTGTAAAAGTGTATCGACACCGAGCGCTGAACAGTACTGACGGATCCGAAGGCCTTTTGGCCTTTTGAAGAGTTTTTCTTGATTCCGAACTTGGAGAGTAGGAAAGTACATCCGAAACCCAATGGTGGAGAAAAACAGTCTGAGGATGGAGAGGATGCCCATGCGCACTGTAGTCCAAGGGAGGAGCCACCTATCTCGTGATACTTCGAAGACTCTTCCAGGACAACAATGTGCAATCATCCGGACCCAACACTAGGCGGCGATCTATGCACAGATGTGAATTCAGCAGCCCACATGCCTCGAACATGTAATTTTCCTTTGTTTTTAAACATGTGAGAAGATACTTTGGTCGAGAGCTGCATTACTGATCTTAAGGTGGCCAGATGAAATTTAATGAATACAAAGTTTTAGAAAATGGGCTGGGACAGCATTTTCTGTTTGAGTTAATTGCTTGGCTGATGAGAGAATTAAAATAATTGCTGACAGAATAAAAGGTTTTAATAATATAGGCAGACATGGACAATTATGAGACATAGCAATCAATCAGGGTTTATAGAGCACACGCTACTCACCTGGGACGGGTCTCAAGGCACTGAGGGATGGGGGGTATAGGCGGGGGGTTCGCAGATCCTCGAGGATCACAGAGTTCCATCAAAGAGCCAGGTCTTAAGGTCTTTTAGGAACTTAGGAAGCAGTGCAGTCTGTCTTAGGTGGAGAGGGAGGGAGTTCCATGCCTTGGCCGTGAGGAGGGATAAACAGCGCTCTCCTGCTCTGGTTTTCTTGATCCAAAGCATGGTTGCTAGGGAGAGCTGTGACAAGCGGAAAGAACGCTGGGTGGCGTGGAACGAGAGGTGGTGGTTCAGGTTGGCGGGTTCAGTGTTGCGGAGGGCCTTGTGTGCGTGGGTGAAAAGCCTGAAGGTGATTCTCTTCTCGACAAGGAGCCAGTGTAGGGTCCGTAGGTGTTGGCTGATGTTGCTTGAAGTTGTTGGAGCTTTTAGATATTAAACATGGCTGGATCTTCAGAGATTTGCAAGAAAATAGGACCATGCAATGTATTGTTTTCCTAAGTGCGGGCAGTTCTTGACATTCACAGATAGGGTAAACTTACTACAACTTCTCTATGATGACCATTCTCAACACTTTTGCGCCCTAACAACTAAAGACTCCACTAAAGACTCCACTAAAGACTCCACTAATGAGTCCACTAATGAGTCCACTAATGAGTCCACTAATGAGTCCACTAATGAGTCCAAACCTTGGCACAACAACAGCCTAAATGAAGCAAGACGCAATCTAAGACTAGCCGAACAAATGTGGAGATCCTCACCGTCCCTTGAACACCTTAGGCACCTGAGATCGCTGAGGAGCACCTACAAGAAACACATCAGAAACTCAAAGAACATTTCTTTACAACTCAACCAGAAGGAGCCAGAAATTGCCGGGAAAAAACGGTTTGAAAATGTCAAATAATCCAGTCTAAAAACTAACCCTCCTAAAAGGAGTTCTAATCGGCAACAAAGATCGAAAAGGATCTCCAGACGGGGATTGAGCTCCTCCCGATGATACCACCAAATAGCCCCACCCGCCTCAACTGCCCCACCCGCCTCAGACCGCTCAGACTATAGACCTCACAGAGCTCACCCTTAAAAACAACTTATTGTGGAACACATTCAAACCAGTTGATGAAAATGCCATTCTTAATATCTTAACAATACTAAAGCTTTCCAACCACTGCTGCGACCCACTACCATCGAACCTCTTCAAGGAGATTAAAACATCTTTACTTCCACTCTGGACCACGGTAGTGAATGCCTTACTACTTCAAGGGGTTATACCAGACTTCCTAAAAACTGGATCACTCTAATCCAAATAACATCCGACCAATCTCCACCATTCCTTCTCTGGCAAAGCTCTTGGAGAAATGCGTCCACACCCAACTATACAATCACATAAACCAGTTCCACCTTCTTGACCAATAACAATCCAGCTTCAGTAAGGGACACAGCACGGAAACAGTCTAACGTGCTTAAAATTCTAAATCTGAATGAATCTTGCCTCCTGATCCTCCTGGACCTCTCCTCAGCCTTCGATACAGCCAAACATGACAGCCTACTTGACCTACTGAAACGCAGAATGGGGATATCAAGGGTCATTCTATACTGGTACGCCTTGTTTCTTCACAGCAAAACTAAGAATCAAGATTAGTCAAACCCTGTCCACTACCTTATGTGGTCTGCCTAGATCCAAGCTGGCTCAACTAAGGGCATCCCTTAACTCTGCTGCAAGGCTCATCACCAGGGCCAAGGGAAACAAACACATCACTCCCAATCTGACGGCACTGAACTGGCTCCCATATGAGGCAAGGTTACAGCTGAAAAATGCTTACCTGACACAAAGAGCTACACTTCAACACACCGAAGTACCTAGCTGGCAAAGTGAGTCTGTCTGGCGGTTGCAGATCCTCTAGGAGGCCAAGCACCTTATTGTTAAAGCCACAGGAATTTCAGAAAATGAAAACATACAACTAAACCTTCTCCGGAATGGCCCCCAGAATTTGAAAGATAGATAGATAGATAGATAGATAGATAGATAGATAGATAGATAGATAGATAGATAGATAGATGCATCACCACCCGCCTGTTCCGCAAGGCTACTGCAGGGAATGCAGTGCTGCATGCGGCGAGCCACCACCCAACACCTCTCAAACGAAGTATATCATTCGGAGAGTTGTTGAGGGCTCGCCGCAATTGCAGCACTGACACTGACTTCCAAAGGGAACAAGAGGCCATGATCAGACGGTTTAAACAACGAGGGTACAGTGATGAGACCTTAGAGATAGCGCAAAACAAAGTGAAAGATCTAACACACGAGGAACTCCTATTTAAGGCATCATCAAGCGAACCCAAAAGGGAAGAGTTGGGCAAAATTAGTAGACCCAGTGCACCACGCATGATTACAAGCTTCAGTAGAGGGGTGTGGGCACTAGAAAAGATCATGAGGGCCCATTGGAATTTGCTTATAGCAGATCCCATTATAGGAGCATATGTGGGTTCAAGACCCCAGGTAACATACCGCAGAGCGAAATCTCTTCGGGACAGACTTGTACATAGTTACCCCAAAGAAACCCCGCAGACAAAATGGCCTAACATACCGAATGGATTCACAACTTGCGGCATGTGCAAAGCGGACCGCAATGGCAAATTCTGTAAAGATTTTCTAACAGGCACAGGTCAAAAAAGACAAATTAGGCAAACCATTAACTGCAATAGTGAGTTTGCTGTCTACGTACTGGAGTGCCCTTGTGGCCTCCGGTACGTAGGCAGCACCAAACATCCACTGAAATTAAGGATACTACAGCACCTACGTGCTATAACAAACAAGGACCACAATTATCCGATGGCTCGGCATTATGAGGAAAGCCATAATAGCAACAATGGCAGTTTGAAATTTTATGGCATTGATAAAATCCCCAAACACATACGGGGTGGTGATGGCGAAACACAGCTAAGGGTCAAAGAGTCTAGATATATTATAGATCTAGATAGCAAGATCCCCAGGGGGCTGAACTGTTGGGAGGAGTTATCCTCACATATAGGTATTTGAGGAAAAAGGGAATGATAACTGAGGCAACCTTGTAGCATGATGAGTATGTTCATGACAAACGATGTCAAATTTTAACCACCATCACATTTTAATGGACAGGGCCATGACTACAATAGAATTAGAATATCTAACCCATTACATGGGGATGAAGAGCAAACACAATTGTGGAATCACCTCAGGGACGCAATTCGTCCCAGTTGATATTCTAAACATCTTGGATGGTCTTGCACTATTTACGTGAGAATCAATTTCACCTTTTTATCAACTTCACATAATCACACACTCACCTTATTCCCCCACCATTCCCTCATCCTTCACTACAAGCACTTGAACATAAGGCTTACCACCAATCAAACGCTAGCGCGTACCACAGAATTCGAGGAAGCCCCTTGACTAACACCGGGAGCTCCCGGGATGATTACAAGGCAGCAGCCTATAGACTTAATATCGGAGATACGAAAGCAGAACTCCGCTAGTGAGTACCCTTATAGTACAGTCAGACGTACCTGGGCAAGTGGGGACTACATTATCCACAAGTCATTGTGGCCGTCACAAAGGGACGTGAATCATGTGGTAAAGCGTGAGCAGAATACATCGCGCGCTAGCGGATATCTGTTACAATCTGATTGTGTGAGTCGTTTGAACTATGGATGCATCAAAGTGTAATAATAAAGTGCAAGAGCATTGTAGAGTTTACAAATTGAAAATATGAATTGTACTGTTTAGATGCATAAAAAACCATAGTATTTCTTCCATGTTGATTGTTGAAGAAGGACTTAAAAATGTTACAATCCAAAATGGTGGTAACTTGATAAAGGCAAACGCCGAAACGTGTCGTCCTTGTTCCTTAAGTGCACAATAAAGGTTTTGTGCTGGATATTCCTGGTGTGCCGTTTTCTGTGTCCAGCTAATGGAGGTGGATGGGAAGCAGGTTCTATAATAGTGTGGCGGCTGCTGCCACCGACGGCGCCAGCGTTATCAGGCTGACGATCGCTGTGTTGTTGGAGATATATTATATATATATATATATATATATATATATATATATATATATATATATATATATATATATATATATATATATATATATATATATATATATATATATATATATATATATATATATATATATATATATATATATATTTTTTTTTTAATTTTTTTTTTTCCCCCACTTTGAGGACCCCCCAAAACCACCAAAAATGAAACCGGTTCAAGGCTTTTTTCCCTGCATGCATTGCAAGGCTTGCAAGCATAGTAAGAAGCGAACCAAATACGAGGGGAGACCCAATGATCCACGACCCACCAGAACTATTACTAAATTTCTGAATTGTAATCTAGAATTTGTAATTTATTGCCTGGTTTGCCCATGCTCTAAGAGGTATATCGGGAGTACAATCAACCCGGCGAAGAAACGCATCTTAGAGCACATGCGTGCCATTACAGAGACATGAGCTATCCTGTGGCACGCCACTTCGAAACCCACCATAATAGCAATAGGGACCTATTGACTTTCTTCCTCATAGACCAGCTAGAGAGGAAAGAACGGGGTGGAGATCATTGAGGGCATTGGAATACAAATACATTGATCTCCAGAGCATGCAAGCGAGGGGGTTAAACAACGACGAGGAACTTAGGGTACACCTGGAGTAGATTAACAGTTTGGAAAAATCTGAAATAACATCTGAAGCATAGCTGTTAAATCAAAATGGGGCCCTCTAGATACAAGCTGAACAAATAATCAGAACCGCATATAGAAAGGCAGGCAATAGGACATCATCCAAATATATCTCACTCTCCCGATACTACCAGAATTAAACACGCAACCATATTGACATCTAGGCCCATTCAGGGCGAGACAAGAGGAGGAGAGAATATGTTAATAATTAGAAATGCCCATTCAGGGCAGGAGAACAACTGCGTATCTATACACATGGAAGGGGAAACTGATAAATATGTTGTCAAATGATAATTTTACAATTTGAAATGGAACCATTATTGTTAAAAACACCTTGTACTCCGGCAAGCAAAATAATTATTTGATCGTCATTATATAATGCATGTGAAACTTGATAATCTGGGGTTACATAGGTGTAGTTCCTTTCATAGTCGAAAACAACTCATTATTTGTCCCCTTTAAAAGATTGATGTTTGTTACGCAATACAGTGCAATGAATAATGAATTTAATGTGGGTGATACCACATTGTTTTTAATTGCACAAGCACTTTACAGACGCCAAACTCCTTGTATAACTATTTTTTAACGTTTTTTGCAATGTATATATGACAAAGTACACTGTAAGATGGCCGCCATAAACAACTTGGCGCCCTAGTCCTCTCTCTATGGTTAGAGAAGGGTGGAGATAAAATTACGTCTATCCAAATGCACTGGTTGACACTGAGAAAGCCTTAACGGTGAAACGCGCCTGTCGTCTTGGGGGCAGGGGGGTCTGCCAATAAATCACTTTTTCAAAAATCTAAGCTCAGAGTGGCGTCTACTTTCACAAGAAGAAGCAAGTGTGTGTTATCAATATATATATATATATATATATATATATATATATATATATATATATATATATATATATATACACACACACACACATATATACTTTTCACCTCCTCCGAAAACCGTTGCGACACTTCTGCAGCGGTGCACTTTCAGGGTCAAAGGTTCCCTGTGTTTCCAAATACTCACTCACCAAGTGCAGGGCTGCGCGAGTGCACTCCTTCCAAATCAATGACGCCAGTCTCAAATCCGATTGAAAAGGGATTTATTTCATCAGCATGTTAAGCATAGAAGCCAAAAAAGATACCCTACGCATTTCAGCGGCAAAACCGCCTCCCTCACGGGTAATGGGAATTGAGATGAATCGTGCATATGTACAAGTACGTGAACCGTGAAAATAGAGGTAAAGAGTGGACTGCGTTTCCCAAATTCATGTCGGCCATCTTATAATGGTTACATAGTAACACTAACAGGCATTGTCACTGTATACTAATGCATAAATAATACAAACGGTGCAGCCAGTCCTATAAAACAAAACATCCAAAATATCTTCCTAATACATAGTGTGCAGGTCTCCACCTTACACATGAGCATAACATTTTTACAGCTGCAACGCAAAATACTTTTCATTTACTTAGTAAAAGCGATACTGATAGTCCGCCTGCAGTGATACATGATACTAGATCCTCATATATTGCAAAACAAATGTGACATCAATACATCAATATCATTCTCATGGCGATGTTCCGTTATATAGCATAGTCCTCATAATACATTCAAATTCCTCTTGTTAACATCAGCAAGAATGGCATTTAACCCAAGTGGGTAAATCACAAATTGCACAATAAAGAAACACTTTCTGCTAAGAAAGTGCCCTGGCCTGACATGAAAGTTCCTATTGGCATGCATGAGTGCTCTACAGCACCAAGATATGATATAAAGCCCCAGTGGGCACCCAATCCATCTTCTCTCTGTGGACTACGAAGACTATCCAGGACAAGACATCACCTATGCAGAAAAAACAAACAATAATAGGGACTATTAGTTCGAAAAAATATCAATACTGGGCCAGATCTAGATAAGGGACTTATAGGTAGTAACAATTGCAGTGAATTAAAAAAAAGGGGGGTTTAAAATGTTACAGAGTTCAAATGCAGGAGATGCTAGGAGCTATAAATGTTAATGTTAATGACATTTATAAAGCGCGCTGCTACCCAAGGGTGTCCTGGCGCTATGCAAGATGTCCACCTAAAACCTGGTCACAGGGGAATTACTTTAGGCATTAGGCATTGAACAACCAGGTTTTCAGAGCCTTCCTACAAACAATCAGTTCTGTTATGCCTCTGAGGGAAGGAGGAAGGGAATTCCATGCTTTGGCGGCGCCCACAAAAAAGCTCCTGCCGCCCCAATTGGCTTTTTTTTACCAACGGTACACAGATTAGTTTGGCTTCTGACGAGCGGAGAGATCTTGTTGGAACAAACCAATTGAAATTTTGGATCAGATGATTTGGTCCAGTGGCGTAGAGTGATTTATGGACTACACATAGGGCCTTAAACAAAACTCGCTTCTTAACAGGCAACCAGTGTAACTTTCTAATTTCTGCCGAAATGGATTCATATTTTGGAATTCCTGACCGCAGTCTGGCTGCTGTATTTTGTACGAGTTGAAGTTTTGTTAAAATACCTTCCTGGGCGTTTACATATAGGCCATTACAGTAGTCCAATTTGGACTAACGGCTAGGGCGCTCTACCTCGGACCTGGGGATCTGGGTTCGAGTCTCGGTAAAGACGCCAAAAACATCCTGTGATTCTGGGCAAATCACTTAATCTCCCCGTGCCTAAAATGAATGTGTGTCGTCATGTAACGTAACTGGTGCTATGTAAAAGCGCTCTGATACACGATTCGGTTCGGGTCTAGTTCGCGCTATATAAAACTCTGCAAAAAAAAAAAAAAAACACTTGACTAACGCCGTGATGACCGTTTTTGGGCTTTCTATAGGGAAATAGGCCAGTATTTTTTTGCACGATTTCAAAATGTATGAGGTAGCTGAAACCACTGAATTTACATGATGTTTGTGGGAGAGTTTGTTATCAATTATGAACCCTAGGTTTTTCACCTTCCTGACCGGTGTTGGAAGAGGGCCAAGAGAGTCTGGCTACCATACTGGGGTCCAAAATTGAGGATTGTTTCCAAACAGTATCACCTCTGTTTTGGTAGAATTGAGTTTCAGACCATTCCGGGCCATCCAGCCACCCACAGCTGTCATGCAATCGTGAAAGCGGAGTGCTAGCTCTGGAGTTTCTTATGGTAGCAGAGAGACGACAATCTGCGTATCGTCTGCAAATGAGGTTAGCTTGAACCCAAAGGATTCAATGAGGGGAGCCAGTTGCGAGACAAACATTAAAAAGAGTAGGGCTCATAGATGACCCTGTGGAACTCCACACGGGAGGGAAAATGATTTGGCAGCAAAATTGCCAAGCATAACTGTCTGCACCCTATTGGACAAAAAAGATTTAATCAGTTTCCAGGCCCTACCTTTGACACAAACCTCATGCAGCCGGTCCATCAATAACGCATGATGGACTGTGTCAAACGCCGCAGAGAGATCCAGCATGATCAAGGCTCCATTCCCTCCTTGGTCCAGAGTGGCCCTTATTTCTTTAGTGGACTTAATAAGAGCCGATTCTGTGCTGTGACCGCTTGAAAAGCCATACTGAGTAGGGTCAAGCACATGTCCATCCTCTAGAAATCGCATGAGTTGGGTATTCATTATTTTTTTCAGTAATTTTAGCAGGGAACTGCAGTCTAGATATGGGTCTGAAATTGTTCGAGTCCATTGGATCCAACTTGGGCTTTTTTAGCAGGGGAAGAATCGATGTAATCTTCCATGCTTTCGGAAAATAGCCCTCTGAAAACAAATTGTTGATAATCACTGTCAAGATTGATGTGCCTGGTTCGGACGCAAGCTTCAAAATGGACGGAGGGCAGGGATCCATTGGTGATCCAGATTTAGCTTTCACCAGGATATAGTGTGGACTTCCGAGGCTGTATTTGATATAAAATTACAGAGCTGAGGCCTAGTGTCTTCATCCCCTTCCCAATTTGCCTTAATTGTTGGGGGGGGGGGGGGGGGGGGGGTATGATTTGTAACTCATGTAAATATGACATAGATATCAACTTTCTTAAAAAAGAAGTTGGCTATCTTTTCGCACAATTCTTGACTAGCTACAACGGGATTGGAGGGAGGGTGAGCTAAGGCTATAACTGTTTTAAATAATTCTTTGGTGGAGTTCTTTGCAGACCGCATTTTCTCTGCAAAGTAATCTTGTTTTGTTTGGTGCAGTAGTTTCTTATAGTATAATACGCATAGTTTATATTTATTTTTTTCCTTCGCATTATACTCCCTGCTCCATGCTCTTTCTTGATGTTTACAGAGGAGTTTACTTTCTCTCAGGTCCTGGGAGTACCACAGAGAAGTTAGCCGTTCCCTATTGTTGTAGATGGTCTTCACGAGGGTTAACTTATTCGTCGCTGCTTCTAACCAGTTAGTGTAGGCCAGAGTGGCCTCATCTAGATCTCCTGGAAAAAAGGGGATGTGGAGACTAGCTGATCCTGTAGTTCATTGGCTTTTACTCGACTCCATGCTCTGGTGGTCGTTTGTTTCAGCACCGGTTTCCTGATGTCTTGAACTGATGGTATCACTTCGAAAAACACTATCCTGTGATCTGACCAGATCACCGGGAGATTGTTTGTGAACCTCAGATGCCCATTATTAGAGAAGATGCCATCAAGTGTATGCCCAGCTATATGTGTGGCCTCGGTGACCCGTCGACTTAAATCTATTGTACTCATTAAATCTATCAGATTAGAAGTATCCCCATCGTTGTCTATTTCCAGGTGGAAGTTGAAATCCCCTACAATAGTGTATGAACTAGCGTTTAGCCCTTTTTCTATCCAGCTGCTAGCTTGTGTTATAAACCTGTTCCTGGGTCCAGGTGGTCTGTATATCAGGGTGCCTTTAAACGTGGATTGGTGAGACAGCGAAAAGCTGAAATCTAATGCCTCACATTCCGTGTTAGGAGAGGGGCTAAAGATTGCATTCAGCGAATGTAGATATATCACTGCTAGGCCCCCGCCTTTCTTAGCCGACCCATTTAATGTGCGGCAGATGTAACCCAGGGGTGTTGCCTTTATCAAGTCAGGTCCAAACCCATCGTCTGTCCAAGACTCGGTGATAAAAGCAATCATAATTGCATCCTCCTGGATTAAGTCTGCTACCTCAGTACTATGTTTAACTAGGGATCTTGCATTCAGTAAGGCACATTTAAAATGTTTTCCTGCCTCACTTCCTTTGTTACCTATGGTGGTCAATCAATCAATCAATCACTGCATTTATAAAGCGCGCTACATACTCGTGAGGGTCTCAAGGCGCTGGGGTGAAGGGGGGGGCGCTACTGATCAAAGAGCCAGGTCTTGAGGAGTTTTCTGAAGGCCAGCAGGTCCTGAGTCTGTCGAACGCTAGTGGGGAGAGCGTTCCAGGTCTTGGCGGCGAGGTAGGAGAAGGATCTGCCGCCGGCGGTGGTTTTCCGGACACGAGGAACTGTGGCGAGGGCGAGTTTGGCTGAGCAGAGGTTTCGGGTGGGGATGTGGAAGCCGAGACGGTTGTTGAGGTATGTGGGTCCGTTGTTGTGAAGGGCTTTGTGTGCGTGGATGAGGAGTTTGAAGGTGATCCTCTTGTTGACGGGGAGCCAGTGCAGGTCTCTCAGGTGGGGTGTGATGTGGCTGCGTCGGGGGACGTCTAGGATCAGTCATGCCGAGGAGTTCTGGATTCGTTGAAGTCGTCTCAGGAGCTTGGTTGTTGTTCCTAAGTAGAGGGCGTTCCCGTAGTCGAGTCTGCTGGTGATAAGGGCCTGGGTGCCGGTTTTTCTCATGTCGGGAGGGATCCATTTGAAGATCCTGCGGAGCATGCGGAGGGTGCTGAAGCAGGACGCGGAGACGGCGTTGACTTGCCTGGTCATGGAGAGAGTGGTGTCGAGGATGACCCCCAGGTTGTGTGCGTGGTCTGTGGGTTCCGGGGATGTGCCTAGCGAGGTGGGCCACCAAGAGTCATCCCAGGCTGATGGGGTGGTTCCGAGAATGAGGACCTCCTTCTTGTCTGAGTTCAGCTTCAGTCTGTTGTCCTTCATCCAGTCGGCTACGGCCTTCATTCCTCTGTGGAGGTTGGCTTTGGCGGTGTGGGGGTCTTCGGTGAAGGATATGATCAGCTGGGTGTCGTCAGCGTAGGAGATGATGTTGAGGTTATGTTGTCGTGCGACGTGGGCGAGCGGTGCCATGTAGATATTGAACCGAGTCGGGCTGAGGGAGGATCCCTGTGGGACGCCGCAGATCTCGGTGGATTTCGAGCGGAAGGGTGGGAGGTGGACGCTCTGGGTTCTGCCGGAGAGGAAGGATGTGGTCCAGGCCAGGGCCTTCTCTTGAATTCCAGCGTCATGGAGGCGTGCTGATAGGGTGCGATGGCAAACTGTGTCAAAAGCTGCTGATAGGTCCAGGAGGATGAGGGCGGCTGTTTCTCCTTGGTCCATTTTATTGGCCTCTCCTGTTGACTTGTGGATATCCAGATTGTTTTTTTGCAACCAGGGCAGATTTCCAGACCAGTTTGGGTATTCTGTCCAGGCATAAATAGAGCACATGTGGAATTGTGCTTCATAGTATTTAAGCTATGAAGAAATCTGCTAGAGTGGACATATGGGCTTGAGGCTTTTTTGGCCAAATGGGCAGCGTGGCTAGCGCTGTGCGCAGATCGTGCGCGGACGGGCGCAGACAGGCCTGCCTTGGCGCGCCTGGCCTGCGCGTGCTTGCGCCAGCTTCCTGATTTTGTACTGGGGTATGGTCAACTACTAGCCCGGTAACCCTCTTCCCTCCCAAGATGGAGGTCGCGAGTAGCTGTAGCCGGTCCTTGGTTCAGGGAAAAGTGGCGAGTGCAAAATTCGCAAGTTAAAAGATTAACAGCAAGTTAAACATTTTTTAAAAGAAGACGCCACAGAGATTTGTTGGTCCGCCCGGCTCAAGCCTCAGGGGACATCTTTGTGAGCGCTCGCGTCCGCTTCGTGATTTTGTACTGGGGTATGGTCAACAACTAGCCCGGTAACCCTCTTCCCTCCCAAGATGGCAGTCGCGAGTAGCTGTCGCCGGTCCTTGGTTCAGGGAAAAGAGCCGAGTGGTGAGTGCAAAATTTGCAAGTTAAAAGATTAACAGCAAGTTAAAAAACATGAAAAGAAAAGAAAATAAATATGTACAAGTACACCTCAGAACAAAGCTCAAGACAAAATACAAAATGTTGCAAGATTACAGAGATTCAGAATTAAGTACAAGTACACCTCAGAACAAAGCTCAAGACAAAATACAAAATGTTGCAAGATTACAGAGATTCAGAATTAATATCAGATGTCACCTAGATTGTGTACAATACCCCTTTCTCAGTATAAGACCTACACAGACAAAGTGAGTCTAGTCACCTAAGTGCCAGGACAGCTCATCTTCAGAGTTAAGCCCCCCTGGAATCTTAGTGTCCAGATCCAAAAATGTATCTGGACTCAAGTTGTCGCAATTTACGAATCCTGTCGCCTCCTCTATTGTTGCTGGTGACTATCAATAACAAAGAAGAGCAACAGATTGCAATTACTTCTGTGCAGTTCTTCAAAATGCCTTGCTGCAGGGGATAGTTTACTTTGTTTTGGATAGCCCTCATGTGTTCAAGTATACGTTTCTTTGCCTGAAACATAGTACTGCCCACTTATTTTGTAGAACAGGGACAGACTAGCACATAGACACTGTAGTCAGACAAACACGTAAGGCGTTTTTCAATATTTCTCACTGTGTCACTCACAGGATAATGGACATTGTTTACATTGCAACTGAATTTACAGGCCTTGCATGACATGCATGTAAAAAAACCCTTGTACAGCATTGGAGCCACCTTTAACATTTGATACATCATTGTTACATAACTTATCCCTGAGTGAGTGAGTCTGCCTTCCTATAGGTGATATTAGGGGTAAGGCCTATAACATCCTCCAAAGTAGGCTCAGTTCTTAGGACATTCCAATGTTTGTTGAGGCATTTACGAATTTGCCAAGAACTAGAGTGGTAGGTGGTAATAAATCTAATGACCTGGTCGTTCTCCTTAGCAGTTTCTTTTTGTGTCAATAGTTCAGCATGGGTGAATTTTCTGGCCCTGAGAAATGCATTAGTGATCACCTGGGAGTTGTACCCTCTCTCTAGAAAGCGTTCAGTCATCCAGGCAGCTTCTAGATGGAAGTCACCCTCAGTACTGCAGTTCCTCCGAGCCCGGAGGAACTCCCCAAATGGTATACTGCGAATGAGTGACTTGGGATGTCCACTGTCTGCATGAAGCAGAGTACTACCGGCAGTGGTCTTCCGATAGAGTTTAGAGACAAGTTTCCGATCCACAACTTTTATGTGTAGGTCCAGAAATTCATTGTTGTCAACACTCATTTTACCCTCAAAGGATAAATTCACCTCATTATCATTCAGAATCAAGATGAAGTCAATAGCTTGATTCTGTCTTCCTCCCCTTATGATGAACAAATCATCAATGTATCGCAGACATAATTTCACATGGCTGCGATACAGTTCCTGCGACCTGGACACCTGCCGCTCCCAGCTGCCCATAAATAGATTGGCAAAGCTGGGAGCAAAACAGGTGCCCATTGCAGTACCCTGTTTCTGCCTGTAGTAGGTTTCATTGAAAACAAAAAAAAAAATTCTCCAGACAGAACCTCATCATTTGTAACACCATCTCAGTATGTTTTAGATAAGAGATGGAAGGGGATCTAAGATATTTACGACAAGCTTCAATCCCGTCTGCATGTTTGATTGACGTATAAAGGCTGCAGACATCCAAGGTGATCAAGATGTAACCTTTTTCCCCCACACAAAATCTTTGATTTTTGTTAAAAAAGTCTCTGCTGTCCCTGAGGTATAATGGTAAACCCTCTACATAAGGACGCAAGTAAAAATCTATGTATTTAGAAGTTTTCTCCAACAGGGAGCCCATTAAAGACACAATCGGTCTTCCCGGAGGTTTAACACAGTCTTTATGTAGCTTAGGTAAGAGATATAAAATTGCAATTTTAGGATTACGGTTTAGAAGGAAGGAGTTCTCATCCCATTCTAAGATGCCAGTCGAATGCCATTCTTTGAGCATGGTATGGTACATAATAGTGGAATCATCAATAACTTTGAGTTACTTGTTCATAACAGTCTCGACAATCCAACTGTCGAAGCCCTTCCTGAATATGGTCAACTGTATTGAGTATTACAACGTTCCCCCTCCTCCCCCCTTTGTCCGACTGGCGGATTACAATGATAGCATCCAGTTGTAAAGATTTCACTGCCAGACGTTGATGTCTGGTTCGGTTATCATTAGACCATTTTTTCTTTTTGGCCAAACTCTTCAACTCATTGATGACAAGAGTCTCAAATGTATCAATGCCACAGGCAGGTAAAGTTGTGTTAAATACAGATTTAGGCTTAAAACTGTTAGAACAACGGAGATCCACTTTGAAACCTAGTGACTGAGCATTAATGAGACCCAAGCTTTCACTGTTCCATTCTAATTCTTTAAGAGCAATTAATGTGTCAACCTCATTGATAGTTTCAGGCACTGGACCAGGCATACTAGTTGTCCTAGGCACTGTGGTATTTTTTACTTTGAGTTTGTGTCACTTATGTAGCCGCAATTTTAGAGTGAAATAAAATGGGTCAATTCTTTCTTAGGGGTATGGGAGAGTAGTAGTTGGACAAAATGAGAGACCATATTGTAATACTTCATATTCAACAGCAGTAAGAGTACGAGAAGAAAGATTTACCACATTTTTGCAGTTCATTTTCCTCTTTTCTTTTGGCCCCTTGTTTCTACTCCCTCTGGGGCTACAGCTGCTCTTCCACCATCCGCCCCTCCTGGTTTGTTTGCGGATGATGTTGTTTCTCCTGTTGCTTTGCCTCTGCCTCGTCCTGTGAATCCTCTTCCTCTCCCTCGACCCCGATCTATCTGCCAATTCTGTTGGTTGAATGTCAGGTTCATTACTCTGAATTCCTCCCAAAAATGTGTTGGTTTGTTGGTGGTCTTCACTGTTTGAAGAGTTCCGTCGTCAGAGATGTCACTCTCACCAACATCGCTGTCGGTTTCTCTAGTAGTTTGAATTGTATCCAGATTACCTTGGATCCCTTTGTGTGTGATGTTGTCATATTTACGACTAAAGGTAAAAATTCTACCTGATTGATAATTAATTTCATCACGCAAGAATGTCCGTTCCTTCTTTGCAATAATCTCCTCCTCATGTTTCTTGATTTTCTTGTTAATCTCAGCCATTTTGATCACAAATGCCTCAGTTGTTTCCTCTTTCTGAATCTCATCCTTGAGGTCTGCAATAGATTTCAACAATGCATCCCTCGCTCAGGGATGGGTGACCCTTGGCATGACAGTAGCGAAGCGGAATATTGCCCAACGCAGGGGGTCTAGGATTGGCCCTACTCTTGCCCAATGGAGCAAAGATATGGACCTGGCAATGGTAGCGGAAAGGTCAGTTTTTATTCACCGCAGCTGTCTGAAGAAATCGGAAAAGGTCTGGGGGGGGGGGGGGTGGAACTCCCATCGGGGAGATATATGTGCACCACCGCCCCCTGAGGACTCTGATTCGGATGAGAGTGCTTGAATACACTAAGCGGTGCAGACTGTTAGAGAATAACTATATGTACGAGGGATGGGTACGAAAGGGAGACATCCAAATTTGGGACTATGAGAACGATGTAGAAAATTGTATATCTAATATTGTGATCTATTTACACGCCATGCAAATTATGTTGTCATGGAAATAAACTGATTATCTTAATAAAAATTGTTTTATAAAAAAACAATGCATCCCTCTCCTGCCAGGCGAATTTTATTAAAATGGACTGCATGCGATTGGAACATACCATGAGGTTTTCAGCCCATTCCTCTGCTAATTCTGGATCTGGATCCTCATAAGAGGGGGCAATGAGAATACGTAATCCCCTAGGAGCTCTTTTCTCCTCCTGATATTTTTCCAGCATAATGGCTTCCCACCATTTTGATATTTCTTTCCTCATAAGTTTGACTCACTTTGTCGGTTTCGGTTTTTTACTGAGAAAGGGGTATTATACACAATCTAGGGGACATCTGATATTAATTCTGAATCTCTGTAATCTTGAAACATTTTGTATTTTGTCTTGAGCTTTGTTCTGAGGTGTACTTGTACATATTTATAGCTCCTTGCATCTCCTGCATTTGAACTCTGTAACATTTTAAACCCCCCCCTTTTTTTTAATTCACTGCAATTGTTACAACCTATATGTCCCTTATCTAGATCTGGCCCAGTATTGATATTTTTTCGACCTAATAGTCCCTATTATTGTTTTGTTTTTTTGCATAGGTGATGTCTTGTCCTGGATAGTCTTCGTAGTCCACAGAGAAGATGGATTGGGTGCCCACTGGGGCTTTATATCATATCTTGGTGCTGTAGAGCATACAGATGATGTGTATCTTCCCTCGCTACTCATGCATGCCAATAGGAACTTTCATATCAGGCCAGTGCACTTTCTTAGCAGAAAGTGTTTGTTTATTGTGCAATTTGTGATTTACCCACTTGGGTTAAATTCCATTCTTGGTGAAGTCAACAAGAGGAATTTGAATGTATTACGAGAACTATGCTACATAACAGAACATCGCCATAAGAATGATATCTCTGTATTGATGTCACATTTGTTTTGCAATATACGAGGATCTAGTATCATGTATCACTACAGGCGGCCTATCAGTATAGCCTTTACTAAGTAAAGCGAATGAAAAGTATTTTGCGTTGCAGCCGTAAAAATGTTATGCTCGTGTGTAAGGTGGAGACCGGAACACTATGTATTAGGAAGATATTTTGGATGATTTGTTTTATAGGACTGGCTGCACCGTTTGTATTATTTATGCATTAGTATACAGTGACAATGCCTGTTACAGTGTTACTATGTAACCATTATAAGATGGCAGACATGAATTTGGGAATGGTAGTCCACTCTTTACCTATATTTTCACGTTTCACGTACTTGTACATATGCACAATCCATCTCACTTTCCATTACCCGTGAGCAAGGCGGTTTTGCCGCTGAAACGCATAGGGTAACTTTTTTGGCTTCTATGCTTAACATGCTGATGAAATAAATCTCTTTTCAATCGGATTTGGGACTGGTGTCAATGATTTGGAAGGAGTGCACTCGCGCAGCCCTGCGCTTGGTGAGCGAGTGTGTGAGTGTATATATATCAAGAGTCAGGAGGGGAGCACAGGCATCTGAAGAGGAACGAATCCCAAAACGCGTCATGCCTTACGAATCTCTGTTCACAATTACCTTCCACTGCCCGCTGACTTTCTCGTTGTTTTCCTGGTGGAGGCGACTGTTTCCTGATATTTTTTGCGAGGCCACAGCGCAATGGAGGTAACCCGCCCTAACGAGCCAAGCACCTTTTGTGGCACACTGGAGGAGTATCGCGGTAGCGATGGTGTGCTTGGAGCGCTGCAAGCCACGGGAGGGCGTATACTGGGCCCTGTTGGGACCGCGACTTCGCCGTGTAGCCCGGAGTATTGCCACGGACTCACCGTATTTGCCCGCAACGGAAGCTGCAGAAGGCGTTGGGCAGTGGGGGTGAATTGTTACAGCCCCAAGCGGAACTTTTCCGAATCCTGGCGGCCTGTCCTAACATCCCACCACTAGGGATGCTGGTAATTGCAGTCCACCATCTTTCCCCCAATGAGGAGGATGCATTCAACATTCAAAAGGGACTGCAGCAAGGAGTCAGGAGGGGAGCACAGGCATCTGAAGAGGGACGAATCCCGAAACGCGTCATGCCTTACGAATCTCTGTTCACAATTACCTTCCACTGCCCGCTGAGTTCCTCGTTGTCTTCCTGGTGGAGGCAACTGTTTCCTGATATATATATATATATATATTTTTTCACTGAAAAAACCATAGGTTTCAGGAGTTATATAGTTAGGAATTAGCTTTTAAAAAATCTTTGAAATTCACTCAAAAAACTATAAGTTTTAGTGGTGTTATAGTTAGCTGGACATTTTACTCATACAAAACCATTGAAATTGCTCTTTTATAGTTAGTTGTACTAACTATATTTCGCGCACCCGCAATCCACTGCTGATGATGTCACATATTAGATCATTCATGACATGGTCAGTGACATCACTGATGACATCTCAAATGACATCACTGATGTCATCACTGATGACATCATCCAGTGAATGTGGTTTACTTCGTTATTTAAATATGCATTATATATATAGCAATTTGCATTGAAGAATAAGTGGATATATATAAATAAATATTTGGATGGAGGATTTAGTAGCAGTGCAATTGACTGTTTACTTGACCAATTTATAATATCTCACTAAATATAGTGGATAGTGACTAAACTGTGTGAATATCTGTATCACTTGGTCAGTTGTTGTGTAAACTGATTCTACAGTTGGTTACTAGCTATGTGAAAGTCTATATTAGTTATTGATTAGTTAACTGAGTATTTGTATGGGAGTGTGAAAGTGTGTGTGGTTCGGTGGGGGGGGGGTGTGACTGTCCAAAGATGTGTGAATAGTTGATTCAGTAGATATATGAAGTTAAAACTACATGTTCTAACAGTTGTTTGGTTGAGTGAATATCTTTATGGGTGTGGTGATGAGCAAATATATTTCTCAATGGTACAGGTCCAACAAACTAGAAAAATAAAAGGCAGTGTATGTGTCAGTTGTTGTATATAAATAAGTATACATAAGACACAATGATTGTGTGAGTGACTGTATGGATGACTGTATACTTGTAATAATGATTTTATAATTCACTAAGTATGACTTACTATCTAAATGAATAGAAGAAGAGGTGTTTGTATAAGTGTTTTGCTAAGTAAATATGTAAGTATGATCCATTGTTTGCATAAGTGAGTAGGATGACTTCATATGTGAATAGGATGCGTGCTGTTTAATGTCGATATAGATGTATAAGTATTTTTGATAGTGTTCTATTGTTCATTGACAGCATGTATGAGTGAATCCATAGGTAAGTGATTAGATGTGTGTATACATCTATGAATCACTGAGTGGATTTTTAGATACTTGTATTGCTGTGACAATGGATTTAAATATGATACTCTGTATTTTACAAAGAGTGATGAAAAATTGTAATAGTGTATGAAAAAGTGTATGTGATTGCCACGTGGATGATGTCATCAGTGATGTCATCAGTGATGTCATTTGAGATGTCATCAGTGATGTCACTGACCATGTCATGAATGATCTAATATGTGACATCATCAGCAGTGGATTGCGGGTGCGCGAAATATAGTTAGTACAACTAACTATATAGGAGCAATTTCAATGGTTTTGTATGAGTAAAATGTCCAGCTAACTATAACACCACTAAAACTTATAGTTTTTTGAGTGAATTTCAAAGGTTTTTTAAATGCTAATTCCTAACTATATAAGGCCTGAAACCTATGGTTTTTTCAGTGAATTTCAAAGGTTTTTTAAATGCTAATTCCTAACTATATAAGGCCTGAAACCTATGTTTTTTTCAGTGAATTTGCAAGGTTTTTTAAATGCTAATTCCTAACTATATAAGGCCTGAAACCTATGGTTTTTTCAGTGAATTTCAAAGGTTTTTTAAATGCTAATTCCTAACTATATAAGGCCTGAAACCTATGGTTTTTTCAGTGAATTCGCAAGGTTTTTTAAATGCTAATTCCTAACTATATAAGGCCTGAAACCTATGGTTTTTTCATTGAATTCGCAAGGTTTTTTAAATGCTAATTCTATTAGCGGATAACGTTTTTATATATTAAAACGTTTTTTAAATCTCAAATGCCTGCTTTGCTAACAGAGTTTTTAAGCACAGGCTCTTTTGTCTCTGGTGGCCATCTTGGGAGACTGCATATCAGAATTTTTTTAATGAAATATAAGAGGATTTGAGAAGTCACTCAAAATGTGCCCTAATTTTTCTTTCTTCAGCACTAATCATAATTTCTATGGCAAAATGAACCCCCTCATTTTGTTCCTTTGCAAATTAAATGTTTTAAGTGTTAACACTTTATTCCAATCAAGATGACTTCAGGTGTGCCATACTTTTGTCATAAGTAAGACTGTTAGCGCTCTAGTTGTTCTTTAGAACACTCTGGGACATTCTGTCATTGGGCTATAGTTGGGCTACATTTGGCTGATATTTGGGCTACATTTGTTTTTTTTGTCTCTGGTGGCCATCTTTGGGCTACATTGGGCTCTAACATATATATAGCCCAATGTAGCCCAATATATATTTTTTCAAAGTTAATTTTCGTAAAAACCACTGGAGCACATATCTTGAGACATAGCAAAGGCACATCGGGTTACCAGTCCCTACAATTTTGCCAAGTTTGGTGGAAAACCATTCAGCCGTTCGGGCTAAAAGTGAGTCCAACCGCCCGATGGAAATTAACATGGGGAAAACACGTTTTGGGACCCCCCTTTTATCTCGGCCCCCGCTTGACGAATCCCACCCAACTTTCGTTGAAGGACCGGAGCGCCGCGAGGCAAAGTTAAGGAAAATTTAAGGAAGATTCCTCAACCGGCGCCAAAGTTATTCCCAATAGAATGTTGCGATTTCCCTATGGAAAACAATCCTAACTATATATACACACCTACTGGCTTTCGCCAGTAGGATAGATAGATAGATAGATAGATAGATAGATAGATAGATAGATAGATAGATAGATAGATAGATAGATAGATAGATAGATAGATAGATAGATAGATAGATAGATAGATAGATAGATAGATAGATAGATAGATAGATAGATAGATAGATAGATAGATAGATAGATAGATAGATATATATATATATATATATATATATCCCACAACTTGGCTCCGCTTGGTCGACCCCTGGCGCTCTCACACCGGTGCGTTCTCCTCGGCAGAGCCCTGCCGAAATTACAATTCCAAACCACCTTTGCAGGTAATGAAAACGCACTCGAGCGATCTTTTTCTTTTTCCAGTTATTTATTGCACCACAGCTCCTTGCAGTTACCAACGCGTTTCACCGTTCACAGACGGCTTGATCACGGTCGGACCGTGATCAAGCCGTCTGTGAACGGTGAAACGCGTTGGTAACTGCAAGGAGCTGTGGTGCAATAAATAACTGGAAAAAGAAAAAGATCGCTCAAGTGCGTTTTCATTACCTGCAAAGGTGGTTTGGAAATATATATATATATATATATATATATATATATTACAAACACAAAGAGTTTCCCATTTAGGAGAGCCACATCAGCAGGTAGGTTCAATTCTGTTTTATTTCAAGAAGCTGCAGCAAAGCGGGTGAACAAACGCCATAGTTCATAGCGGCCTGACGCGTTTCATGCTATCAAAGCATTTCTTCAGAGGCACAAAGTCCATTACCAGCGTGCAGCGTCAGCACTCATTTGTATTCCTTCCACCTGCCCCAGTGGGCGTCGGCTCTCGCTGAGCCCGATGGTCCTTGTAGTGCTGATGGTATTACTCCAGTGAGTTGCTTGCATGCTGTAACAGTCGAGACAAAATATATCCACAGTGGGTCTGGAGAGAGTTCATATCACGCTGTGTTGCACCATATTACTTCAAGACAACAACCTCACTGCCAAATGCGCCGTCAGTCGGGTGACTGCAGCACTTACCACAAACAATATGGCAGGGCTTCTCCCACGACCGGACCGGCCGTTTTTTAAATTACAAACACAAAGAGTTTCCCATTTAGGAGAGCCACATCAGCAGGTAGGTTCAATTCTGTTTTATTTCAAGAAGCTGCAGCAAAGCGGGTGAACAAACTTCTCAGCACATTAAACCCACACTGATGCCAGTCTGGAATTTAATGAAAAATGCACTCAGAAGGCATCTTAGAGATGCCCCCTGAATAACGACCAGCCTCAGGTGGGTTCCCTGACTGGTACAGACCAGCCTGCCACCACAAGACATGTTTCTGGACCCTGGGGTGGGAGCCTTCGCTCCCTGAGCCCAGAAACAAATCCTTTTCTGAGCGGAGGTATGTTCACTCCTCCCCCAAGCCAGACAGAGCCATCTGTGGCAGGGGAGCTTCAAAGGCCTTGCCGCTGTTGTAATGTGACCCCCATTCTCTCCTGCTATTAGGAGCAGGTCCCCTTCCTGTCTCCCCTTCTTTTCGGCGGGAAAAATTAGCCAGCGCAGAAGGTGCGCCCACCTCTGCTAACCCCACCCCTCAGGTGGGGTAGGTGAGGTAAAGCCCACTCTTCAGTGCCCGCCATCTTGCAGATGGCAGGCATTCCCGAATCAGGATTATGGATTGTGCCCACTCCCCCAAGAGGGGTGAGCACACCAATGGTGTAGTCGCCCTAAGGTCAGTAGTCCATTGGCTAATGACCTTGAGACCCCTAAAATGCCCCTAAATACAGCATTTAGGGGGCAGCCCTGAACCAAGAAGACAGATTCCCACAACCTAAGAAGAAGGACGAAAAAAGACGCCCAGCAGAGGAGACTGCAGAGAAGAACTAACTTGGCCCCAGCTCATATCGGCCAGCCTACAGTTTCCAGAGATCTTGCACCAAAGGTCGCCTTGTCCTGCAGCCAGCAACCTCCAGAACTCCGGAAGGACTGACTGCCTTCAACAAAGACAGGATCTCCTGTGAACAGCAGCTTTGTTCAAAAGAAACTCCCAAGACAGACTCAGCCTGCTGAGGACAAAGAAACCAGACACCTGGAAACACCACTGCACCCGTTGCCTACTGCCCGAGTTACAGTGGTCCACTGGTCCCAGCAAAGTCCCCCAGCGCTACTGTGGGTTGACCCCGCCAAAACACTCTCCGACGACGCCTGCAGCCTCTGCACAGTGAACCCGCCAACCGTGAGTAGCCCCGTAAGGTGAAATCAGACCTCAAAAGACACCCCTGCATTCAGCCGCCTTGCACCATGGAGAAAAGAACCTGAGGTGCACATTCGTCCCACAGCCCTCCAACTTACCTGCCCAGCTGTTGTTTCCTCCCGGAAGACTTCCTAGACCAATGGTGCAGCCCAAATCCCAAACCTGCAAGTCCCATTGAGAACAACAAGGCACCAGATGCCAAAACAGCACCCTGCACCCGGCCACCCCTGGGCCGCTGTGGGTGCACTTTGTGTGCCAACTCGAATCCCCCTTTGCCCTAAGCCTAACACCTGGAGCTTTGCTCCCACAACCTTGCGGCCTGCTTTTGAGCAGCCACCAACCATCGGCCCACTATCCCCAATTGGATAACATTGGGCCTCAACCCTCTGCACCGGGCCGCCCTAGTGTCGCTGAGGGTGCTTGAAGAGTGCATCCTTAACCCTGGGGGAACCCTGGTTCTAACCCCAGAATATAACTCCCATTAACAAGTACTTGCTTGCAAACTGTTAATTTAATTTATCTCCATAGGAATACATTGACTGTTTTTCCTTGAAAATTGTTTTATGTGTGGAGTTGTTTTGTATGAAACACTGAAAAACTGTACAACTGATTTAATTACCTTTTCTCTAGGAAATGTCCCAGTGTGATACCTAGGCATATCACACTAACTTAAAAAGTAATCTATAAAGTAACATACAAAGTAATCTTTAAAGTAACTGAAAAGTAATTTCGACATATTGACTTACCTGTAAGTCAACCAACTACATTTGAACTTGCATTCAACTGTAAAACACTGCATACGATTTTGCAAAGCATTTATTTCACTTACCTGCTTCAGGCTTGGCTTGGCTCTAGTAATAAAATAACTAAATAATATTTTTGATACAAACAAATTGCTCCGAGTTCAGTCTTTGAGTGTGTGACATCATTTGCTGCCTGAGTGTGTACAACAAATGCTTAACACTACCCTCTGCATTACTGCTCACCCACACTACCACAAATGAAGAGTAAGGGGCTATCTACTCTTACCTCTGCCTGAACTCTGTGCACACTAAACCTCATTGTGGTATAGTCTATACAGAGCCAGCTTCCTGCAGGCAGCATATCCCTTCTAAGGGCTTAACAGAAATGTGCAATGAGATGGTGCCCTTCCACGCATCCTACAAGACCATCAAGGACTCCCAGGGTGGGAGGACCCGCCAGAAAATCGGTCTAAAACTCCCTTGCCACACTCTCCAGCTTGGCGTATTGGAGGAAATGTGTCATGTGCAGCCCCCTTCTGTCCACTGCTCCATGCCCATGTTAGAGTCAATATTTAGGAAGAGTTCCAGTTCCCACAATTTCAACTCCCTACTGAAGGGAGCCCTGGAATCACTTTCTGGATCACCTTTTACCACATCTGTGCCATATGAATAATCAGATAAGGAAGCGGGTGATGGAACCTCCCTGTTAGACTTGGCATCTTTTGGGGCGTTCTCCCTGTCTTTTTGCTTTCTGACTTCCCGGTTTTTACTCTGTTTTTGCTGGTGTATTGCCTCTGTGCACTTTCTCACTGCTGTACAGTGTTAAAGTGCAAGTGCTCCGTTTGTAAATTGTTGTTATGGATTGGTGATTCCAGGTTTGGTTATTTGATTTACTAATCAGTCCCTAGTACAGTGCACTGTGTGTGCCCAGGGCCTGTAAACCAAATGCTGCTAGTGGGCTTGCAGCACTGGTTGCACCACCCACCCAAGCAGCCCTTCAAAGGTAACTCAGACTTGCCACTTCAGTGTCTGTACGCAGTCTAGAACTGCAGTGTCGACTGGCAATTGCACAGACGCCGCCACCGAGCTGCACGCGACCTGTGGGCACCTCATTTCACACCGACCCGCTTGACGATGCTGCCTTGGTATCCCCGATGCCACTCCACGCAGACGTTGCTGCTTGCACCATGGTTCAAGAGCAGGGCTTGTAAAATACACAACGCACCATCCTCATCCCACACAGCAGCCTTGGCCCACCGTCGCCATCGACTCCAGTTCGTCAGCCGACTACAGCACTTCAGCAACGACGCCGCCGCTGCTTGCACCGTGACATGCCACCACCACGACGAGCACCGCATCACTTTGCACCAATGCCCTGGTCTCACCGACTCCGCTGAACGCCCATTACCGAGCTGCTGCCAGCACCGTGTACTGCAGGCAACGCACGCGTATTGCTGCACTTCACACCGCAGCCCCGATGTCTGCCGACGCCAGCGCTCCCGACTTCAACCATGAGGAGTTTACAGAATTACTGTTGGTTATGTGCAAATTCTTTACACACTGCCTCTAAGATAAGCCGGACTGCTTGTGCCAAGCTACCAAGGGGGAAAGTAGGGGTTATTGTAGGAGTGTAACTCCCTTATCCTGACTAGAAGGAAGGGTCTCTACTTGGATAAAGGTGCAAACCATTGAAAACTAGAGATTCCAATTTCTAACACCCTCCCCCATCAGCAACTGTGGCAATGTGTCACCCCCATGCTCATATCAGAGGAGTCACTTTTCCCAGTTATCGGAGACTATGAGCCAGTGGGCAGTGTTTTGACTGAACCAATCTTTAGAGTACTAACCGCTTTGCATACCTTTTTTCTTGGGCACAACCCATAGGAGCACCCATTTTGCTGCTATCAATAACAATATCCTTCATAGATCTACAACTGACCATGTATGTGATTCTATTCAGCTGGCATAGAACTATTTCCATCAGCTGTAAAACTCTCAAATCTTTCTTGCAGCCACTGGCACAGCAATAAAGTTATAACATTGCAAGATTCAGGTATGAACTTAAAATTTTTATGTCGAAAAATCAAAACATCAATCTATTTAAAAGTTTCCCAAGAGGATGTTTTTAAAGGAAATATTGGTAGCGTGCAACTTGACAGGCCTCGTAATATTGAAACAGCAGCTACGAGCCTGAAACGCTGAAACTTACCAGCGCATACATGCAAAATCTGTGGCCACCTAAGTAGACGGAAAGCTGGATTGGCAATGTGGGTGCTCTCCTCAACACCAAGCCCACATAATGCCGAAAATTCAGCTCAACAGCAATACAGCCCAGCCTCTACCACTAATACATACTCAAGGTAAATGGGGAGGAGGAAGGAAAACACGAAGTGTGACAATTCTTGGAAGCACTGCCCTCATAATATCTGTAGAAAAAAAAACAGATGGACGGAATGTTGAATATATCAAACATTCACCCCCAGTCACAGTTCTAGGTTTAATCCATCCTTTTTTTGCTTACAAAGCCACGCCAGCTTGGACCCAGCCATATGTAAATCAGTATTAACCCTGCTCCCCATGGGAAAAGGTCAGCCTGAACTGCCGGGCCAGGAGAGGGAACAAACTGGAGTGGCGTGATGAGCAAAAAAAAACGATGTATTAAACCCAGATCTTTGTGATTTGGAGGGTGGGGGAAGTATCCATTGTTCAGCATTCCCGTCCATTTGTCCTTTCTGCTTTTGTTGCCCTAAGTGGGAAGGGTATGCCCAGACATGAGTCCTGTGCTCATTGTGCCACTGGATTCAAGCTAATCGGTCTGCTGAGGGCCGATACCCCAGACCAAGGATGCTGGTTTCCAGTCCAGGGAGGACCTGGCTTGGCAGTTTGGGCTGGACTATTCCCATGAGGAGCAGGGTCAAGACTTATTTGCATATGGCAGAGTCCAAATTGGGGTGGCATGGTGAGCAAAAATCGATGGATTAAACAAAGATCTTTGTGACTGGGGGTGAATATTTGCATTATTTAGCATTCTGTCCATCATTTTTTCTTTTTGCTCCGATTATATCTGTAGCATAAAGGGTAAGCCTCAAGTTCACCTTTCCTCACTACTAACACAGAGTCCAGCAATGTGTGATACACACCAGGAGTGAGGAAAAGGACATACCTGAAAGATGTACCCATAGAGGTCCAGCCTCCCAGGGTATACCTTATTGGTTTCACAGGCTCCAAAGTGATGTGTAGAGCAGACAATAATAGAGGAAGTGTTGGGGGCTCCATTTCCTTTTATTACTACTTTGGTTGGAGGGACATTGGCGCGGGGGGGGGGGTTACTTCTTGTCTTTTTTTTTATTGTAAATCAGCCAAGTCATGTGATGCCTGGTGGAGGATACGAGAGGAGGGTTAAGGGTGTAATAAACATTTCTGTTTAATAAGAATCCTACAGATATTCGCTGGCCAGGTGGGAGAAGCACTATAGCAGAAAGAACCATAACTATAATTACATGTAAAGATCAAAATGCTTCTGCATGTTACACCCACTCACAATGATAATTCAATAATATACAATCAGACAACCTTTAGGACTGCCTTACTTGGGTACGTGCTCTTCACTATATCCACCGTGACGAGGTGATCTCTTCAGCTGTGAATAGAGGTGAAAAAAAGCCCAAAACCTTTCTTCCAACCGAAGATATTGTCCTGTACATTACCAAACAAATAACAGGCAAACTATTTGTACACAGAGAAATTCTTTAACTCACACTGTGCAGCCTTCTTACCTGTGGAGGTTCATATATGGCTGCTACTTCTGCTCGGATACCCAGGGGAATGTCCTTATGCTCCGTGTACCGCCCATACAAATAGCCGATGTGCTGGTTTCCCGTCTTCCTCCAGAAATCGAGGAAACGGTCAGCAATAGTGTGGTTTTCAAACATGATATTATCAACATGTCTGTATTTCTGTGGAATAAACGGTGAGAGGTGTTACAAAATCTATACAAGTTACAAAAGCTTAGAACTCGCAAGACTGCTTCTGACGCTCATGCTCATATGGAGGTCAGAGTGTTAGTGGGCCCCGCTGTTGAGACAATAATGATGATTTGCAAGAAAATTACAACCGCTGAGGTCGCTGGAACTTCATCAACCTGACCCTCGAACTGACCAGGAGTCTTGGGTATTACATCAGCCTACCACTCCCAAGTGATGGAAGAGGAGAAAACATAAGATCATTGTCTAAAAAAAAGAAAAAAGCATTAAAGGGAACCCCCAAAGAAATATTTCTTCTGAATGATTCAACAATCACACCCACAAAAACATAATTTAGCTGGTTTTTCCCTTCATTCACTCGGTGTCTGGAACAATCTGAAATGGGTGTCACTGAGGTATATGTGGCATTTGTATAGTGCAAATCTAGCAAAAAAGTAAAGAATCATTGTACAGGGTAAATGGCAATGATACTGTCAGCAAATAATTGAAGAGGTTGTTCAGAGAGGAAGCAGACTGCTACTGCATCATGATGTTGTGTTCTTTGAAGAGTTGAGTCTTAAGGTCCTTCCAAAACTGAAGCAGGATTGGGAGGTCCTGATGGATACCAGGAAGTTGTTCCAGATCCTGGTTACATAAATGGTGAAGGCTTTGTGTTTATGCTACTTTAAAGAGGTTTTATAAAAAGTCTAGACACTTTGATATGCCTAACAGTCAATGGAAGCTCCAGTAAACCTGGCTTAACTTTACACTATTACATAGTCTAGGAGGTGCTAGGATAATTTCACACTATATTACACTGGAGTGAAACCAGTTACCTGTAGGTGCCAAATGAGTGGAGCTCTTTCTTTAGTCTAGTGGTGTAATTTAGTTAAACCTTGCATTATTAATAACGGTGCATGGGTTATCTGGAAAATCCTGATTTCCTCTTTGAATGTCATTATAAGCAATCCATGAGTTGTCAGCAAATTGTCACCACCTTTTTGTCCAGACTGGGGAAACAGTATAAGAAACTAGCACAGCACCACCTTTTGCTTTACAATGGGATATTTTCACTTATCAATGAGGAGGAAAGATAGTCCACACCAGTAGTACATGGACTACCAGACTAGTTTAGCTCTACATAATGCATGATCTGTGGTCCGTGCAATGCTACACTACTCTCACTCTCGATAATTATGCTGTTTGCTATACACTATGGTATTTTCAGCAGACCAAGGGGTACCATAATTATCAAAATTGGTTTAAACTGGGTTACAGCCAGCAGTTCAAGGGATGACAGAATAGTCTCACTCTTTGCTGTAGCTTGGGGTATTGTTAGAATCATTTGAGGTGATTAAATTGATTTACTCTTTGGTGTTCGCCGCAATATGATCAGGATTCCATGGCGTGCTACTATAGTCCTACACTTTACTGCACGCTGGAATAGCAGCAGTTATTTATAGGTGTCGGGATACTCTCAGATTTGATCTTCATGAACACATTACCAGAATGCAAGACAATCACATTCCCCCCTTAACAATGGGATAGGACGAGTAGGCTACTGGGTGTAATGTATCACAGAAAAGCGCTTTATATTTGCATTATCAATTATTTATCAAGGTGTCCATTTTTCTTACCTGTCTGTTTAGCGTGATTGCACTTGGCTGACATTTGGTACAAATGCCTTCAGGCCAGGGAGGATGTCCCTCACACCCTGATTTTATCTTGCAACTGATGTTCTCAAGTGCAGCAAATTTTCCCCTGAAGAAAAGGCAGAGTCAGAAATTTAGGCATGAGGAGTTACACTTTATGTGTGCATACATCATCAATTCGATCTCTTGTGCAAGAGGTGAGGATTAGAAATATGGGATGGCATCATACAAGTGGCTGACTTGCAGCTAGTAAGGCAAGCTGCCTTAACGTTTTTTTTACCATAAATAGACTATACTGGACCCCCCAAAAGATCGCAAAGTTTGTTCAAGAGCCGGTTACTAGATGTGGCTTCTTGAGAGCCAAAGATGAAGAGGTCTTCTTTACCTGCCCTGGGGTATTGGCGTTCTGGAAGGAAATTGAGGACATCTTAAAGGATATCCTGGGTGGAAGTATCATGTTAAGCCCGGTGTTCATTTTAATGGGGGTGGATATGGGTTCATGTAGCCTCTTGAGTAGAGTGCAGAGGGGCCTCTTGTTCTATTTGGTGCTCTAAGACAGGAGGGAGATCTGTAGACACTGGACTGACCCACTTCCTCCATGTGCAACCATCTAACTTAAAGCAGTATATCGGACCTGCAGTTTGGATACGGAGGCTAAACCTTGGTGCGCGAACAAGATATGGGCCGATTTCATCAGATGGAGTGGAATTGCGGGTACAGATTTAACAGTAGGAGAGGTCCTATGATTACACCAAGGCACCGCTTTGAGTGACGGGCTGGTGGGCTCGGACGGTGCGGTTGGGCCTAATGTGAATGCAGCAGGCCATGGGCAGGAAATGAAAGGTAAAAAGACCAGAGTATTGCAGAAGGCATGGTGATATGGGGACAGAAAAAAAGGGGAGGTGAGGATTATGCATTATCCTTCTACATTTATATTCTCAGCCAGTCACAAGAAACAGGAATATCATCATCAAAATAATGACTATAAATCCCACGAGTTCACAGACAAAACACTAGTCCAACTCCAATAATATATATATATTAAGATCCTCAAGAAAAACAGCACTTCTTCTTTCTTCATTGCTCAAAAGTCAGCTAAGTGCCTTTTCTTGAAGATTGTTATATGCATTAGTATTACGTTTTTTGACTTCATTAGCACGGTCTCATTTGATGCATTTGTGTGCTAGGGGTTTGAAGTACTGCTTACTGCGACTAAATAATACCCTTTTCCCTCAGGGCAAGCAGGTAAAGGAAGCTGGTGGTTCCTTTCATGGGATGTCACTTGCGCACCAGAGAGCAATGCTAAGTCACCTCAATGGAAAGGATCGAAGTCTCCCAAGCCAGTGCACATTCAGACAGCTAGCATTCTGGGGTTAGGAAGCAGAGGTGCAGGTTTGTTATACAGTAGGCGTATCTGCAATTACAGCAAGAGCATAGTAATACTCCAGGTCACTAGAGGACAGTGAAAGCTTACCAATGAGCCGCTCATTCCTTTTCTCTCCTTGCTGACAAATGGAATAATGAACTTGTTAAGGGAGAAAGTAGCCAGCTGTTTTTTTCAAGAGACACTTTGATGCTGTTGACTTGACACCAGATTGGCAAGAGAGTGAGAACATCTGGGAGTAATTCTTCCTAGCACCGGAGGGGTGTTGCCCTGTTTAAGGAATAGGGCGAAGGTTCTCATACGTCTATTGAGACTTATGCCAATACTGAAAATAAGACTCTCATATATAGTTGTGGACCTGTTATTGGGTGTATTACCCTGTCACCCAAAGATCCATGGTGAGAACATAGAATAATGATCTCCATCAGGAGATAAGAGGAGGAACAGAACATTCTCCCCTTGGGAGAAGGCATAGCGAAAGACACAGACTCATACAAACTGCCCTCAAATCTCTGGAAAGGCACAGGCCTTGAGACCCCTATGTTGATAGACCTAAAACACAATATACCAAAGAACGCCTGGGGACTCGGAAACCTTAGCGCAAAGCCAGAAAAGTGCACTCTGTGGTCCCCATCAATACTTTCTAGCAGCTGACATTTATAATGAAGCACGTCTGCACTCAGTCTCTCCTCTACAGAGAAACAGCCTTGGCTTAACCCAATGGCAGGGAGAACCTTCTTCTGTCAGGGGAGCTCAATGATGGAGAAGATTTGATTGGTCATGATGAAGATTCTGGAGAGAAACTAATTTGACTCTGGTGCCCAGATACACAGACTAAACGTCCAAGGCTAGAGGACAAGTCCCCAAAGGGACAGTTCGACAAAAGAGGCTCACATACTTTAGACCCCAAGGATATGTATCATCCCATGTACTCTCAATGGTCTTCAGTCAAGAAAGTGGGCCAATAAGTCGGCATCAGGTTGAGGTAAGACGTAAGGGGCTGCCTGTGGGTCGAATTTCATAGACCTTCTTTTGACTGCAAAGTAGCCCTCACCCCTGAAACAGATTGAAACATTGACACTTTTCTGGCCAAGGATCCTCAGAACGGGACCAATTGCTCATGGAAAGCTTGTCTAAACAAGCTGCTTGACACACCTGGCCTGCTAAAGAAATGTTTGGACATGACCGCATAGGTCAAAGAGACAGGAAATAGAATGGCACCAGATATCTTGTCTGGCTGAACACAAAGGGTGATATGCTTTTAGAAAATGATAACTTTGCCCTTTCCACCCAACACCGCTGATTGCTCGTGATGAACACTGACCCCATAATGGCAGAATTGGCAACATATAAGGCAGGGCTGGAGGCTGAAGGATGTCTCTTTAGCAATTCCTTGATAAAGTGTGAAAATAATTATTTTTTGCATGATCACCCCCCTAAGTTTTGAACTTATGCTGCTGGTTTTTTAATTAAGAGTGCACTAAGGCCTGCTAACCAGACCCCCGTGCCAGTGTTCTAATCCTATACAACATGTATGTTCAATTGGCTACCCCCAATTGGCATTTAAGTTAACTTATTTATAAGTCCATAGGATATGGAAACAAAGGTACGGCAACAAAGGTACGCAGGACATAAAATTTAAAGTGCCCCCCCAGGCCTGCAGCACTGATCATGCCACTCTTAGTGTGAGAGTACAAAACAGCTCCCAGCCTGCCACTGCAGACTGGAGGAGCAGCTTTAAAATGCTAGTTCGACTTTGACATTTAAAACAATAGCAAAGCCCAACTTTCCCTTAATGGGATACATAAGTCTTCCCTACATAAGGCTTATCGAGCTCTAAGTCAGGAAGCTGTACATGACATGTATAGGACATGTACTTTCATGTGTCCTAAGAGTAAAAGTCCAAAATTGTTGTTTTTATTGTGGCCCCATTGGCAAGTACATGATTTATTTATTTATTTATTTTTTATTTATTTTGAACGTTTTATATAGCGCGAACAAGATCTTTGCAGATATCAGAGCGCTTTACCAATACAGGGGGTAAGGAAACATGGGAGTGATTAACAAACTTTTGAGCAAAGAATAGTTGTAGGTAAAAAATGAAAAGCAAAATAGGGTAGGTACATGGGGGAGCATAATAATTGACTAAAACCAATGATACAAATCGACAATCAGACAAACAATAGTGCAGATAGGTGTAGAGTCTCAAATAGATCCAAAGTAGAAGTTCAGGTGAATTTAGTCATGAGGATAGCTTTTACTTCTTTTTTAAAGAATGCAGAGGAGGAGATAAGTCTGGTTTGAGGAGGGAGTGAGTTCCAGATCCTGGGTGCCATTCCTGAAAAAGAGCGTTTATATGTTTTTTCCTTCCGGAATCTACGAGGTTTCAGGAGAAGATTCTTTGTGCTTCTAGTGGTTCTTGAGCCACCAGATATTGTCAGTTTTTGAGTGAGGTAGCCGGGTGAGTTGTGGTGTACAGCTCTGTGCGTCATGCAGGCAATTTTCAGATGTATTCTGGCTTCAAAAAGCAGCCAGTTCAGGGATTTTAAGTCAGGGGAAATATGCGAGTGTTTTTTTGATCCAGTGATGAGTCTTGCTGCAGCGTTCAAAGAGGCTCTCAGGGGTGTAGTTGTAGATAGAGGGAGTCCGCAAAGGGCGACGCTACCGTAGTCTAAGCGAGGAATGACTAGGGCTTGTACTGCAGTTTGGAAGTCCTTGGCTGGGAGGAAGGGTTTAAGTTTCCTCAGGGTATTGATTTGGAAATTAGCTCCCTTAGTTGCCTTGCTGATATGCTGCTGCATGTTGAGATTGGTGTCAAGTGTAATGCCTAAGGATTTCGCTGAGTCCACGATGGTAGGTTGGACATTGAGCGCAGTTAGGTGCTTAAGCCAAGTTTGAGTGGTGGAGATTTTCGCGGGAGGTGAGATCAGAAGGAACTCAGTTTTCAGAGCATTGAGTTTGAGGTGATTATCGGCAAGCCATGATTGGGTGCTTCTGAGCGTTGAGTTCAGAAGTTTGATGTCTTTGGGGGATTGTAATTTGAGATATAGTTGGGTGTCGTCGGCGTACATGTGAAAGTGTACATTAGATGCTTGTAACAAGGTGGTGAGAGGTTCCATGACCAGATTGAACAATGTTGGGGATAAGGAAGATCCTTGTGGGACGCCTAATGTTACAGGCACTGGTGGGGACATCAAGTTGTTGCTCTTGAATTTCTGAGACCTGTTAAAGATTACAACCTGACCCCTCCATCGTGCTAACTTCTGAATGGGACCACCGAAATGAGTAGTTTAATGTATCAAATTAATTGTGGCAGTAAACCAGACTTAATGCCCAAGTTGAATTTAATGTCACTTTTAAGGGAATGCAACTTTTAGAAACTTGGCACTTTGTTGCCCAGTTTCTCCAGTGGCCATTCGCAGATGCTAGGCACCAGAGAGCCTTCTGCCCTCTTGTGGAGGAGTATGAATGAATCCCAAGCACAGAACAATAGAGGTCTGCCACTGAGAGAGATTTTACGTCCCTGTTAGAAATGGGGGTCTCTAGTTGGCAGAGGTAGGTACCTTTGACCAGATAGGGACCCTTGCTTCTTGTCAGGGTAAGGGGGATACACTTCTAAAATAACCCCTACTCACCCCATTGGTAGCTTGGCACGAGCAAACAGGCTTATCTCAGAGGCAGTGTGTGAAGCATTTGTGAACACTTACAGTAATACAGTGAGAACACTACAAATGGACACCACACCAGTTTAGAAAAATAAGTAATCTTTATCTAAACCAAAACAAGACCAAATGACAAAAATCTACAATACAGTATTAAAAATAAGGCTTTCAAATGGTAGAAATAGTTCAGTTCAAGGTTATAAATGCAACACTTTTCTCAAAAGTACCTTAGATGCGTCACACAAAATAAACAAAATGGCTGCAGGGAAGGTGATGCGTCTGTTCCTTACACTCAGGGGAGGTGATGAGCTGGTTCCTAACCACAGCACAGGGGAGGTGACGAGTCGATCCTTATTGCGCGGGGAGTTGATGCGCATGTTTCTTACTGCGGCCCCAACGATGCGACAGTCTTCGCGCCTCGATGCGATGCGTCAACCCGGTTCGATGCGGGGTTTCGTGCAGCCGCACAGTAAGCTTGCGTCGGAATCGGTGCGCCATCTCGGACTGCGGAGATCGTTACACCCGATGCGTCGTGAGATGCATTCTCGAGCCACTGCAGGCGCAGCAACGGTTTCTTCGGCGATACAGCGGAAACGGGTTTTCCAGCTCCCAGCGACAAACAGTCTCCAGAGGTCCTAAACAGCAGCAGGCAATTCTTTGCAGGTTGGAATTCCCAGCAAGGAAATTCAGGGGAGCTGTTGGTGAAGTCTTTGTGTCCCTAGGATTTCAGGACAGGAGGCAAGCTCAGTTTCAAGCCCTTGGAGATCTTCTTCAAGATGACAAAGCAAACAGCAAACTCATTTTCTCCTTTCCTTGGCAGCAAGCAGCCACTGCAGGCCAACCCCAGACAGCAAACAGAACAGGGGCAGTATTCCTCCTCAGCTTATCCGACTCTTCTCCTTGGCAAAGGTTTCTCTTGATTCCCAGAAGTGATTCAAAAGTCAGGGGTCTGGGCCCCTCTTTTTATACACCAAAATCCTTTATTATCTGTAGGCAGAGAGTGTCTGTACCAGCCAAAACCAGTTCTATCCTCACTGGTGCAGCTTCCTGGCAGGAGGTGGAGACAGTATTGTTGAAGGCAGACCAGGCCCATTCATGTGAAAAGGAAATCTCCTCCACATACTCTAAATGCAACCTGGTCTATTCAGCCCAGCCTGACTCATCAGACTTCTGGAGCCGCAGCCCCGTTCCAGCCCCTTTCATCCAAAAGCCAGACATGCAATACACAAACCTATCAGAGGCACACTGGATGGTTAGGCAAGAAAATACCTACTTTCTAAAAGTGGCATTTTCAAACACGGAATGTAAATATCCCTCTCACTAAAAGATGTATTTTAACACTCTGAGTTCCGGCATACTAAACTTTATTTTTCTCACTTGTTCCTAGGGCCAGTTATGCTTATAAGATGTCATAAACAATCTCCCCATTCTGTCCTATGTAAACAGGTAGACTTGCAATAGTGAAAAACGAAATTGGCAGTAATTCACTATCAGGACATGGCACACACATACTGTCATATAGTTACTGCTTATCGATATATTGTGTTAAGTTAGCGTGGGCTTATTAAATGTTTAAACGCCATTTTTCCTTTTGCTGCTTCTGCACACGACACTTAATTGTTGATTTAGCTTTCAACCTACAAGAGCGTTGTGATTTACATGAGAATAATAGGTTATTGCTCTGATATCAGCTTTGCTTAGTAAACTATGTCTGTACAGAGAGTGCTGAAGCTTCAAGGATAACTCGACACAGAATTGTTGTGAAGTCTGATCTCCGCACCTTCATAGACATAACATAAGTGCAGCTCCTGCCAAATTCAGGCTTTAGGCGCGTTTTATATTGCTTTGCTTGGAGCACATACACACACTTGATGCAGTTCGCATGCAGAGAGAGCTGGTGTATGCTGATGTGATCTCTTCATTCTAGGATCTTGAGGTATGGGCCCGCCCTGCTAAAACCCAAAGAGACCTTCTTAGATATTAATATATTATGCTAGTTAGGGAGGGTGAGAAATAGGTGGTGTTAACCCTTATTCATTACAGCATCTTAGTATGCCGTCACCATTTGCTTTTTATGGACTAGTAACTATGCTGATACCTTTGCTTCTGATAATATGTTTCCTTGTATTATCTAAGATACTGCGTTTGAGAAAACGGCATTAGTAAATAAATATTTCAAATGTGCACGTGTCCTCATTTACTCCACGTTCTGGTTTGAAATGATTGTATAACGAAAGAGTGTTCATGTGTTCCACGTAACCTGAGGTATCGTAAGTTCATGTTCTGGTTTGTCTAAATATTGTGAGTTTGTTATGACCAATGAGACACTGTAGCTAGCCTGGTAAGGGTTTTGGGTACTGAGGTGAGTTTTGGGTCACCCTAATTCACCGAGGTTCCAAATCTCTTATGCACAGTTCTGTGGGAGAACGGAAACCCTGCTACATGGCGCCCAACCGTTGGTGGTCTTATATCATGACACTCAAGTAGTATATCATTCAATCCTTAACCCCTTCACTGTCGTTTCCGGAAAACGGTGGTGTCGGAAAAACCTACCTATTTTTGAAATAGGTCTTTTCAAGCTTGAACCTTTCTAAAACGGTTTCCTTGAATTACTACCCAGTTGTGCTACAAAGTTTCCTTTGTTTTTCTAACTTCCTGTGCAGTCGTGGCCCAGCCTGTGGACATTCCGCAGCATAGTCGCATTGCGGTGCGCAACCATTTACAGACTTTCCAAGTCCCATTGGAAGGCTTGGCTGTGATTTTGGTGGTGAGTGCGGATGCAGCTTACCCTTACGAACTCTTTTATTCGTGGGTGACGTTTCCGGCTGTGGACGCGAACTCTGGTGTGTTCCACACTTACACTCCCTTACCTGTGCCGAATGAATATACTCCGTACAAGGCACTGGAAGTACCTATTGATCATTGGCAGCATCGCGTTTGGTGGCGCCCTACCCCATTCGTTGACCGCTCCGAGGTTTGGTCCTTTGTCCATTCCAGGCGCAAATTGGCCTGTTTTGGCTGGATTTACTCCTCATCCTCAACGCGGCAATTGTACCCTAGCAGAGGTACGCCGGTTACATGACGTTTCCGTGGCCGTGATTCGTGCATTAGGGCAATACATAGGTCGTCATCTCCCGGGTGGACCCCCGGGGGGTCCGGCTCTTCCAGCGGAACATGGCGGATTGGAGCTCAATCCGGTTATGGTCAATGCAGTGTTTGGTAAGCGACCAGACGATAAGGATGACTTTCCTTTTTGGTTGGCCGAGAAATTTGACCAACAAAAAGCAGTATTTCCTAACACGACTCCTGGTGAAAAACATAGAATCTTGACGATTAGTTTACCTAAAGATTTAGCTCCCGAACTCGTTGACTGTGAGAGCTGGGGAGAACTTTTGCGGCTGTTTATGCGAGGTGTTTCGGCACCCCATCTATGGCTGTACTGCCTACGACCATTAAACAGGTTCAAGACGATCACGGACCGGAAGCAGCGGTTGAGTTGGGTATGCGCCTGTGTGGCTCATTTGAAATAGTTTGCGATCTCGTGCTTGCTAATGTCAAGGGAGACGCTGTAAACTTTCAGGTGTTTAACGCATTGGCAGCTATTCCCGATGCCGAGAAATCCCGCCAGTTAGCGAGGATTGTAGTGGCTGCTTATAAAACAGTAGGTCGCACAACTAAGGGTCTAAAGTATTTTTCTGATAAAGAGAAAAAACAACCGCAGGGGCAGTCTGCTGAGGCGGTTGTCCAGTCCAAGTCCAAAAAACAAAATTGGCCTAAGAAACAGAATCAGGGGAAGCAAAAACAGCAGACTCAAGAATCTTATCCTGCGGCTCAAGTGCCTGCGCCGACAGAGCGAGTTTATGACTTGCGCGATCGCGCGACGATTAAATCACCTGATCGATTTCAGGTTTCTGATCAACGCTCTCCTCGTTCCTTTCAGGACTCATCGGCTCCGAAGACCGGTGGTGGAGGAGGCGGAAGGGGACGGAGTGGTCAGCAAGGACGTGACCAGTACCGCCAGACAGAAGGCACGGGTCAGCAGGACGGCTCAACGCCGAAGAGACCGCAATTTGCCAAAAAGGAAGTCGCAGCTTTAACAGCGCATCGATATGCCACAGATAGTGAGAACGCGGCTTCGGAATCTGACGTGGGCTCTGACCTTGCTGGACAGCGAGGCGCAGATTACCATTGTGAGAGAGGCCCTGCGTCCACTACTGAAGGTGACAGCGACTGATGTTTACGTTGTAATAGAAACAGCCGATACAAGAGTTGCTCCCCCTGATAGACTTTATGAAATTGTCCTGTTAATAGAAGGTGACATACAACGTACCATCAAAGGGGTGTTTTGGGAAAATCTTTCATCTACGTATGACATTTTGCTTTCGGAGGCTGACTGGCCCCCACCTTTTGTGCTCGCAGCGCCGCGAGGGGAGGAGGTAATCCTCCCAAGTTTCGCAAATACTGTCTCGAAAGAGCATGCGCAGCATTTTGCAGAAGAGTGGGCTAGGGTGCTAGCACCGGCTCTGTACCGTAACCAATGTGGTTGGGATAATTTGTCCCCACGCCACGAGATTCCTTTACGGTCTCAGCCTCAGCCTCAACCTCAATATCCCATTCGGCGTGAAGCAAAGGCTTCCGTCGGGGCAATCCTTGAACAATTGGAATATCAGGGAGTTATTGAAACATGTGTGTCACCGATGAATAACACGCTTTTTACTGTGACCAAGCCGGACGGATCGTATCGTTTGGTATTGGATTACCGGCATTTAAACTCGCATTGCCGTAACTGTGCAGTACAGAATACTCACGGCTCTGCCCTAGTGGATAGTCTAGTGCGTAAGCATTTTAAAACAACGCTTGACATTTCCAACGGTTTCTATGCCCACAGATTGGATAGCTTTAGCTCCCAATGGACCAGTTTTACAAGCGCTGGAGTCCAAAAACAATTTCGGCGTCTCCCAATGGGCTATAAGAATAGTCCTGGTATTTTTACCGCCCGCATAGTCTCTCTTTTGGAGAGGATCGACCCAGATGCTTGTTCATATGTGGATGACATATATCTCACAGACGACGAAATATGGGAGCATCTGTGTCGAGTGAATTTGATAATTTGTGCAGACATGGGCTACAAATTTAACTTTGCAAAATCGCACATTGCAGAGTACACAGTGTTGTTCCTGGGCTATGAGCTCAACAATGAAGGTAGAGGTTTGGCTCCTCACTTCTTGGAGAAATGCGCACAGTTGCGCGCTCCTACAACGCTGAAAAAATTACAGTCTTTACTGGGCTTTTTAAATTTCGGGAGGACATACATTCCGGAATATGCCCAGCGTATCAAGCCTTTGTATGCTTTGATACAACCAACTTTTTCCAAATCATGATGGCTGCCTGAACACTCAGCCGTTTTGCAATCCTTGCAGGCTGATCTGCTCGCTTCTAAATTTTTACTGACTCGTGATAACCACACCAACCTGGTGATAAGAATTATTCCTGGGACAGTGGGTTTCACGTACCTAACTTTTAATGAAGGAGACACAGTACCGATTGCTTACAAGTCACACTTGTACACTTCGGCTGAAATGCGGTTTTCTACTGTGGAGAAAGTTTTAACGGCTGTGCAGATGGCGATTCTTAAGGAACGTGCTCTGTCACAGAGAAAACGCATGTTGGTGGTTACACCCTGTCCTCATTTGGAGGCAGTTACGAAAGCCAGTGTTCCGAATTCTAAAGCTTTGCACCCTCGGTGGATTTAATGGGCTGCTTCCTTGACGTCCACGGATGTCACGTTTATTTTTGACGCCTCATTACGGTCGCAAGAGTACTTGCAGTATGAGTTTGTTCATCCTGCTCCTCTTGCTATGCGACCTTTGGAGGACTTCCATTGCATCATTTACACTGATGGTTCGGCGCAGGTTGCGCATGGCTCTAAACACGCCTACGTTTCCGCATGTGCCATTGTGGTCGGTGCCATGGTGAACGATGAGTTCAAGTCCAGGGTGGTACACACGCAGACTCTAGGGGACTGCACCGCACAATTGGCAGAGCTTCGTGCTCTCTTACTAGCGTTGGAGTACGCTGATCCTAGTGTGACTACTCTTATTGTAAGTGATTCTTACTACTGTGTCCAGTCTTACAATGAGAACTTGTTCTTTTGGATTCAAAATGATTTTTGTGATTCCAAGGGTAGCACAATAAAACACAAGTTGATCTGGGTTCGAGTGGCTGAGCTTAAGGCTGCGTTGCCACTCGTTTTTGTGATTCATACTCTCGGCCATCAGCGTGTGGGAGTTCACGCTGTCGGTAACTCGCTTGCTGATGAAGCAGCGAAATCAGCGGTGTCTACATACTTAGTTGCAGCAGTTACACGGTCCAAAAGTAAGATTGATGATGACATCTTGGCGGCTGTTGCTGCCACTGAGAAGGGAGGTAAACATCCTACGGGGTTCCCTTCGAAGTACACATGCCACTTAAGTCCTGACAAGGTTCCTTTTGTGAAAATTCCTGAAGTTGGAGAACGTTTGATTCCCAACTCGGATCGCAGAGCTAGCTTGATTACAGCGGCGCATGAAGGTGTGGCGTCTGCGCATGCGGGCGTCTCGGCCACTGTAGCTCAATTACAACAACGGTTCTGGTGGCGGGGACTGTACAAACAGGCGCGAGATTATGTCCTTCAATGTGACATTTGTCAGCAGATTAAACCTTCGACTGCTGCGCGTCCGCGTCCGCCACAGACACAGTTGTTCATATCTAATAAACCGCTATGTTGTGTTTATTTAGATCACTGCGGTCCTTTTTCCTCTGATACTGCGTATAAGTACATCTTAGTAGCAGTTGATTCATGCACACGCTTTGTGTGGGTTTGGCCCCATCGCAGCGCTGATTCACGGACTGTCATTAGAGATTTGCGTATCTTTAAGGGATTTTTGCCTGTGGTTCCTTCCATTCGGATCAGGGTCCGGCTTTCGCCTCTAAGGCGTATAAGGATGCCATGACTTCGATGGGGGTCCAAGTCAAGTTTTCGTCTCCCTACAGACATGAGGGTAATAGTGTAGTGGAGCGAATGAACCGTGATTTAAAGCAATCTTTGACAGCCCGAGTTATAGGCACTGGCAGAAACTGGCTGGCCCACCTCTATGGCGTGCAGCGTGCTCTAAATGATCTCCCTAGAAGGTCTCTGGGTGGGCGGACCCCATACGAAATGCTCTTTGGCATCAAGATGTACGTCCCTGACCTGACCTTGACGGTCTAGACTGCGTGGCTCGCGCCGCAACCTTTGACGTAGATTAACATTGCAATGTTTTACAGGATCTACAAAAGACCAGAGACAGTCTTGCAAAGGAACATTCGCCCTCCACATCGGATGTTGCGTTGCAGATCCCGGTAGTCGGCTGGCTACCCCAAGTTGGAGAACTGGTTCGAGGGAAGATCGATAACAAGAAAGAATTTGGTCCTTCCTATCGAGCTCCGGTTCCAGTCCTTGGAGTGAAGGGCACAAGAACAGTCATTTTACCACCACTTCCTGGTCGTAAGGAAAACAGGTTTATCTCAATTGACAATGTCAAGATACACAGAATGGCTGATTCTTCTTAGCATGACACCGGCAGTCTCCTGTCCTTCCATTGTGAGAAATTCTGTTTTGGCCACTGCTTCTAGTACTGAACCTGAAGTGGCCATCGAATTGCCTGCAATTTCCAGTCCTCTATTAAGTACTTTGCCTGGTACAGACCATGATGAAATAGACTACGCTTACCCCACTGACTTATCAATACCTGACCTGCAAACACGTTTGGCCACAGAATCCAGATTTTCTTTTGACACTGTTTCCAATGCCTCGAAGAAACCCTCACTTTTTGCAGTTTATGCCAGCCTATTTAAAAAACATTTTTTGATTCCCCCTTGGACATATATTTGGCTGGTGCTTTTTTCAATTTACCTTTTTATGTCAATTGGTTTTGTGTTTTATTTTTTTCGAATTGTAAATGGACATTATGTCGAGGAGAGAACATGCATTCGTCATCTCAATGGAACTTTGGCACCCCTTTCCTCGTCACATTCTGCACACAGACTGAAAAGAAACTTGGCATTTGTTAATATCACTGCTTGGCCTGTCTTAGATGGGATTGTGTGGGATGCAGTTAGATTTCAAATTCATGGCCCTACAGAGGTTGTTAATGTCCCTAATGTGCTTAGAGTGAACATGGGGGATGTAGTGAAACAAAACATACGTTCTGATGATTGGATGTTCAGGCCGTAGAAGCTTTGTTTTCTGATTTAAAATGCCTTTGATGCTGAAGATTTGTACTTGGAATCTGCTAATTATGGTGATTTGTTTTGCTTTCAACATTTTGGCAATCACTTCTTGCATAAAACGACTTCCAGAAGGAGTACTGTAAATTATACACAATGGGAGCATTGCCCAGCTCCTAAACAAGGCAGTTCGAATACTTTTTTGAAAAAGTACACATATTTTACTTCAATCAGTCCAATCCCGAGTCCTTTTATTTTAAAATGACACAGAAGCCTATGTCCAAGGTTAGACTTACCGATACCAAATTATTGTACTCAAAGTCCTTTCTTGATCAGCTGGCTGTTGGCGGCTATGAATTATGGAAGGAAATAGTAGACCTTAAATCTGTTTGGGGGTCTAAAAGCTGGCAGGTACAAGGCACGGAGGCTTTGCACCGAGCATGCCTCATCCCAAACCAAATGTTTTTGAATTCATCTATTTCGCAGACAACATGCTTTGGATTGGCTACTTCTAAAAGATTAAATGCTCCTACTATCCCTGAGTTAGAAGAATATTCTGGCTCAGTTTTCAATAAGGGACTTGCAGACCCTTTTGCTTAATTCATCCTTTAACATATCCAGTTTGGATTCAAAAGGTTGGCTGGTGTGGCACAGAAGTGCTGATTCATGCCAGCGCCGTTTTCTGGGTTTATCTGATGGCTTTAAGCGGGTCAGAACTAATCCACGTTTTGACACTGAACATTCTGTCACGACTTACTCTGTGGGCAAATTATGTCAAAATTGGCTGAAACATTCTACATTGGCTGCTGTTAAATTACATCTTGCCAAGCTAAATGAAGATGTAGATTTGAATGATTTCATAAAAGGCCCGGCTAGTGGTAGATCAAAAAGATGGATATATGCTATTTACAATGAAATCTGGAAGACATCACAGATTGAGGCGGCAACACGCCTTAGAGCTATTGATCAAGCGAATCTGGAAAAGGTGCTTGCTGTGGTAGATATTAGTATTAACATGCTTTCTTCCCGCATTTACACGTTGGATAATATTGTGTCCTCTATAGTGGATATTGTGCAGGATGAAGTATCTGTATTGTACCATGGTCAAAATCAATTGCGTTCTATCATGCAATTTGCGTGGACCCTGCTGACGTTGAAATCTGGCAAGGTGCCATGGCCCTACATGAATGTCTCCTCTCTCTTTGCCCCCTTTAATTTAACTGACAAGCAGCGCTTGCTTTCCATGCGAGATGCATCCTTTTCAATGTTACATATTGAGAGGTTACAGTCCTTGCCTTTTTCCGTGGCAGAGGCCACCGCTACAACGTGGCTTATCCACGGTTTGATAACATTACCTTTTGCTTTGTATAAGTTTACAAATTGTATGCGATATGTTGCCATTGGTCGATATGAACCTTTAGGTAGTGCGTTTCTACATGAAGTTTGGTCCCTTCCTTTTACTTACAGATGTTTGAAAGACTGACAAGAGGTTTATCTGAATGGGGAGGAGTGTACAGAAACACCAGATCACTCATTGATGAGTAGACACATACAATTGCACGGTTCTTGTAACCAGGACCGGCCAAATTTAGCCTGTGTTTTGAAGGGAACGCCAGTTCCAGCTATCGTCCCCACTTTTACCTTACTGGCGAACGGGAGTTATTTACTTTTGAATAATGAGGATTGTTGCGGGTTAATTAAGGGTGTAGGTTATGTGGTGACTGTATCTGAACGTGTAGTTTGCTGCAAAAATGTACTGTATCCACCCACGCATGGGAACGGGGATGTTTCCATCTGGCCGCGCATCCCAACCTTGAAAGTGGAGTTCAATGGCATGAGCAGAATAAGAGCTCTATTGTCCCAAAAAGAAGTGGCCTTGAGTTCGGCTAGAGAAACATTCGTGCTTCACATAGCTAACACCCGTACTGAGGTTCAAGCCCTTTTAAATACTGATTTACCGTTGCATTTCAGCGAACTGGTTCATTCGATCTTTAACGCGTCCTCGACGACGGGGCTGGCGCACTTATTTAAAATAGTTAGCAGTGGCCTCGTGACTTCATTTGAGAAAATATTTGGAGTCATTCCTGCTTTCTTCCATTCTATTTTTTCAAGTCTATTTGGTGGATTCCCGGTTTTACTGGCACTAGCGGCAGGCGTTCTAGTGGTTTTTTGTTTCTTTAAATATGGATGCCCTTCCTGTTCAAGGAGCCGCGCAACCCCTCCTGGCACTGTTTCGCAACATGATGCTTGAATATTATGGCACACTGCCGCTTGCGACTTTAAGCACGGCGTTTGGATTATCGTTTGGATTTTCCTATTTCACCTGTGTCCAGCCTGTATTTCATTGCCTGAGCTGTGATTTTGACTGGGCCATTGATTTGTGTCTCTGCAAGACGGTTTCTCCTGACGTCGATTTTAATCAGCTGATGTGTCCCGTCGTGGCTCACGAGTTGGTTTGTTCTGGCGATAGGATTATGGCCTTGGCATTGATGCATGGACTAATGGGTCCTTGGAACATACTCGCAGCAGCGCAAGATTTCTTGGCACAGAGCTTTCTTGAAGACCCACCGAGTTGTCCTCTGATGGTGATAGAGGCTCCGGTACTAGAAGAGCACGTATGTTCTTTCCCACTTTTGAATTGGATGGCTGAACAGTTTTCGGATGAAGACGGTGATTTCATGTTGGAGGCTGTTGCTGCATATTTTGCATATTTCGGTCTTGCCCTAAAAACTTTCTTGGTTCTGATCATGACACCTTTTTCTTTGCATTTTTTCAACTCCCAGACCTATTGACTTGAGTACTGTGGAACACGTAATTGATATTTTGAATTTTTTGAATTGGGTCATGGAATTTTTTTCCATCGATTTTTAAATTATACCATTGCTCATCGTTCTTGAACTCTGTTTTCATGAAGAGGCCCTTATCTTATCTTTTCTTTTCCATGCTCGGATCATGGGGGGGTGTCATATAGTTACTGCTTATCGATATATTGTGTTATGTTAGCGTGGGCTTATTAAATGTTTAAACGCCATTTTTCCTTTTGCTGCTTCTGCACACGACACTTAATTGTTGATTTAGCTTTCAACCTACAAGAGCGTTGTGATTTACATGAGAATAATATGTTATTGCTCTGATATCAGCTTTGCTTAGTAAACTATGTCTGTACAGAGAGTGCTGAAGCTTCAAGGATAACTCGACACAGAATTGTTGTGAAGTCTGATCTCCGCACCTTCATAGACATAACATAAGTGCAGCTCCTGCCAAATTCAGGCTTTAGGCGCGTTTTATATTGCTTTGCTTGGAGCACATACACACACTTGATGCGGTTCGCATGCAGAGAGAGCTGGTGTATGCTGATGTGATCTCTTCATTCTAGGATCTTGAGGTATGGGCCCGCCCTGCTAAAACCCAAAGAGACCTTCTTAGATATTAATATAATATGCTAGTTAGGGAGGGTGAGAAATAGGTGGTGTGAACCCTTATTCATTACAGCATCTTAGTATGCTGTCACCATTTGCTTTTTATGGACTAGTAACTATGCTGATAGCTTTGCTTCTGATAATAGGTTTCCTTGTATTATCTAAGATACTGCGTTTGAGAAAACGGCATTAGTAAATAAATATTTCAAATGTGCATGTGTCCTCATTTACTCCACATTCTGGTTTGAAAAGATTGTATAACGAAAGAGTGTTCATGTGTTCCACGTAACCTGAGGTATCGTAAGTTCATGTTCTGGTTTGTCTAAACATTGTGAGTTTGTTATGACCAATGAGACACTGTAGCTAGCCTGGTAAGGGGTTTTGGGTACTGAGGTGAGTTTTGGGTCACCCTAATTCACCGAGGTTTTAACATACAATGCACCCTGCCCGCAGGCTTTAGAGCCAATGGTCAGTGTACCTGCTCAGGTATAACACAACTTAATCTGCATGTCCCACAAAGGTATTGGGCTTAAACTTATGACCATTTAAGAACACTAATCTATTTTAAAAGAGTCCTATGCGCTCTACAGTCGACATGCATAGTTTTACAAACTATAGGACTTACTGTCCTGTTCAAAACAAGAGAAATTATGGTACTGATTACTTCGCACATCTTTTTGTGCCGACATGAAGGCACTAATTGCAGTCATCTCCATCAAATTGAGGACATGGGATGAGTGATAGCAGAGTCTAGCTGGCAGTAGTACCGGCATACTTGCTAGAGTTGGAAAGCATGCTGCAGCACAGAATATACATTTCCTCTGCAAACTCTACAATGCTGCTAGGAAGATTATTTGATTTGGGAAGATGCCACATTGCCAGACTATACAAGTTTAATCATAGGTTTTCCAGCATTGGATTTTACGTAGAATCTTATACTGTTTTGCACAGTTCATGGGCGTCAGTAAGCCATGGGTAACGGATGCTATTGCAGGCTTGACCTTTAGTACTTCTATTGAAGACCGAACCTCAGTGTTCATGATGGTTTTTACCCAGGTACTCAAAGTGAGACCTGGAGTGGAGCCACCTAGTCTGTTAATTTTCACCTGAGCCCTAAGTAGCCTTCTTTGGCTGCTGTAGTACAGGGAGAAGCACCTTGAATAGTAAATGCCCCTTCACTGGAACGTGCAACATGAAGAAATGCCTGCCTGTGATCGGACAACATTGCATGTTGAGGATCAGAAAAGACTCACGAATCGCGGTGTAGGAAATATGGTTGCTGAAGAATAATTTACTAGTAATCCTTGTTTTCACCTATGGGAATATTACTGAAGTCAATCTCTAAACAGCCAAACCCATTATTGGGAAGGAAAAGTTACTTACTTGTAATTCTACGGGCTTCATCACAGGAACCTCTACTTAAGTCAAACAAATTACCTTCCTCGCAGCAATAATATCAGGAATGATGTCTGTGATGTGCTGTCAAAGCAAACAGAAGTAAGGCCCACTGAAAAGCATAATGGGATATTGGTGTTGTGGGCAGCGCAAGATTTCAATTTGTGATGCTTTGTAGCGGACACCTATTGGACATCTGCTCTCTTTTTCTAGCCTTTTCTCTTTAAAAAGATGTTGCAGCTGATAGAGGAACAAATAAAGGGATTGTGAAGTACTGCTTCACTGCAGCTGCCACAATCAGAATCTGTCAATTGAGAAAAAAATCTCTTACTCTAGAAGTCTGCATTTCTTTATAAAAAAAAAAGAAATCTGGTATAGCTCTATGTGGCTCAATTAGACCTATAACAACATAGTCTTTGAATTCCATCCGGTCCTGTAAAGTTTCACAGATGTTTTCAACTGAAGAGAAGCTGTGGCATTGCTTAGCTTTGTCCCTTCACAGGGCATCTAGGAAGCTAGCTTTGTGATGCATGGCTAGAAATGCACTAAAAGAGGAATGATGTAAAGAGGGAAAGAGCCTGTCCGCTTATCAGTTGAGGTGTCTGTGTCAGATGATGTATCTCTCAAACTGTTGTGCCTTCTTCAAGAGGAGTAAGGGACCTTCAAGGTCAATGATGTCCTGTAGTGTGCTCTTTTCTAGGGTACTCTTCGTACAGAAAAAATTATGATGTTTAGATGGTTTAAGTTTTTCAGGATTGGACCTGGTTCTTCTAGGACTACCTGCTCTTCTGTGCAACAGAGTTTAAGCAATACATTTTTTCTGAAGGATCCTTCTTTGAGACTGAGGTTTTTCAGGAGGGAAAGCAATGTCTGGGATATATCACAGTGGAGACTGCTAAAGTCCTGAAAACGGATCTTAGCCTGACGAGACCTCCAATCTTCTTTCACAAAGGAAAGTACACTTAAGAATAATTGGTTACAGAGGTCGAGACCTAGTGCATTGCTTTGAAGTGTAATGCTTACGGTGAAGACTTCAATGCCAAAGGCAGTCATGACATCACATGTCTAATCTTTTTAATGTCAAATGGAGCATCAAAATTAATTTAGTCATTGAAAGTGAGCAAGAAACATATGTGCATTATTTTGGCATTGATTTCCTCGACATCAACAAGAAACAACAGAGTTTGGTTGCCAGGCACCTCTTTTTGGATATCCTTGTGTGCAACAACTATTTGGCGGCCGAGTAGCTTTATTTGAAGAGGCTTCTTCACCAGGTGCTTCACAGCATATCACTGGGACAGTTCTTCTGTCTGACATCCTCTGGTTTCTTCAATGAAGATCCCATGCAGAAGACAACATGACTGGAAACATTTTGGCTATCTGTTTTTCAAGGTAACTGCAAACACAACAATGATGGACAGAATGTGGATCAATGTCACACATTCACCCCAGTCCAAAGATCTGGACCCAAATCCATCGTTTTTCCACTCCACACCACCCTGGGTTAGACAATGGCGATATGCAAATCAGCGCTGACCCTGTGCCCCATGGGAACAGTCCAGTCCGAACTACAAAAGCCATGTCCTTCCCAGAACGGAAACAAGCATCCGAGGACCGGCCCGGTTTCGAGGTAACACCTCTCTTCAGCCCGGCTAGCTTGATTCCAGTGGTGTGGAGTGCCTGGGACTCACGTCTGAGCATCCCCAGTACACTTAGAGCGGTAACTGCAAACACAACAATGATGGACAGAATGTGGATCAATGTCACACATTCACCTCAGTCCAAAGATCTGGGCCCAAATCCATCGTTTTTCCACTCCACACCACCCTGGGTTAGACAATGGCGATATGCAAATCAGCGCTGACCCTGTGCCCCATGGGAACAGTCCAGTCCGAACTACAAAAGCCATGTCCTTCCCAGAACGGAAACAAGCATCCGAGGACCGGCCCGGTTTCGAGGTAACACCTCTCTTCAGCCCGGCTAGCTTGATTCCAGTGGTGTGGAGTGCCTGGGACTCACGTCTGAGCATCCCCAGTACACTTAGAGCGGTAACTGCAAACACAACAATGATGGACAGAATGTGGATCAATGTCACACATTCACCCCAGTCCAAAGATCTGGGCCCAAATCCATCGTTTTTCCACTCCACACCACCCTGGGTTAGACAATGGCGATATGCAAATCAGCGCTGACCCTGTGCCCCATGGGAACAGTCCAGTCCGAACTACAAAAGCCATGTCCTTCCCAGAACGGAAACAAGCATCCGAGGACCGGCCCGGTTTCGAGGTAACACCTCTCTTCAGCCCGGCTAGCTTGATTCCAGTGGTGTGGAGTGCCTGGGACTCACGTCTGAGCATCCCCAGTACACTTAGAGCGGTAACTACAAACACAACAATGATGGACAGAATGTGGATCAATGTCACACATTCACCCCAGTCCAAAGATCTGGGCCCAAATCCATTGTTTTTCCACTCAACACCACCCTGGGTTAGACAATGGCGATATGCAAATCAGCGCTGACCCTGTGCCCCATGGGAACAGTCCAGTCCGAACTACAAAAGCCATGTCCTTCCCAGAACGGAAACAAGCATCCATGGGGCACAGGGTCAGCGCTGATTTGCATATCGCCATTGTCTAACCCAGGGTGGTGTGGAGTGGAAAAACGATGGATTTGGGCCCAGATCTTTGGACTGGGGTGAATGTGTGACATTGATCCACATTCTGTCCATCACCTGTTTTATTTGCAATTACAGCCCTAAGTGCGCTGGGGATGCTCAGACGTGGGTCCCAGGCACTCCACACCACTGGAGTCAAGCTAGCCGGGCTGATGAGAGGTGTTACCTCGAAACCGGTCCGGTCCTCGGATGCTTGATTCCGTTCTGGGAAGGACATGGCTTTTGTAGTTCGGACTGGACTGTTCCCATGGGGCACAGGGTGGGCGCTGATTTGCATATCGCCATTGTCTAACCCAGGGTGGTGTGGAGTGCAAAAAAACGATGGGATTTGGGCCCAGATCTTTGGACTGGGGTGAATGTGTGACATTGATCCACATTCTGTCCATCACCTGTTTTATTTGCAATTACCGCCCTAAGTGCGCTGGGGATGCTCAGACGTGGGTCCCAGGCACTCCACACCACTGGAGTCAAGCTAGCCGGGCTGATGAGAGGTGTTACCTCGAAACCGGTCCGGTCCTCGGATGCTTGATTCCGTTCTGGGAAGGACATGGCTTTTGTAGTTCGGACTGGACTGTTCCCATGGGGCACAGGGTCAGCGCTGATTTGCATATCGCCATTGTCTAACCCAGGGTGGTGTGGAGTGCAAAAAAACGATGGATTTGGGCCCAGATCTTTGGACTGGGGTGAATGTGTGACATTGATCCACATTCTGTCCATCACCTGTTTTATTTGCAATTACCGCCCTAAGTGCGCTGGGGATGCTCAGACGTGGGTCCCAGGCACTCCACACCACTGGAGTCAAGCTAGCCGGGCTGATGAGAGGTTTTACCTCGAAACCGGTCCGGTCCTCGGATGCTTGATTCCGTTCTGGGAAGGACATGGCTTTTGTAGTTCGGACTGGACTGTTCCCATGGGGCACAGGGTCAGCGCTGATTTGCATATCGCCATTGTCTAACCCAGGGTGGTGTGGAGTGCAAAAAAACGATGGATTTGGGCCCAGATCTTTGGACTGGGGTGAATGTGTGACATTGATCCACATTCTGTCCATCACCTGTTTTATTTGCAATTACCGCCCTAAGTGCGCTGGGGATGCTCAGACGTGGGTCCCAGGCACTCCACACCACTGGAGTCAAGCTAGCCGGGCTGATGAGAGGTGTTACCTCGAAACCGGTCCGGTCCTCGGATGCTTGATTCCGTTCTGGGAAGGACATGGCTTTTGTAGTTCGGACTGGACTGTTCCCATGGGGCACAGGGTCAGCGCTGATTTGCATATCGCCATTGTCTAACCCAGGGTGGTGTGGAGTGCAAAAAAACGATGGATTTGGGCCCAGATCTTTGGACTGGGGTGAATGTGTGACATTGATCCACATTCTGTCCTTCACCTGTTTTATTTGCAATTACCGCCCTAAGTGCGCTGGGGATGCTCAGACGTGGGTCCCAGGCACTCCACACCACTGGAGTCAAGCTAGCCGGGCTGATGAGAGGTGTTACCTCGAAACCGGTCCGGTCCTCGGATGCTTGATTCCGTTCTGGGAAGGACATGGCTTTTGTAGTTCGGACTGGACTGTTCCCATGGGGCACAGGGTCAGCGCTGATTTGCATATCGCCATTGTCTAACCCAGGGTGGTGTGGAGTGCAAAATAACGATGGATTTGGGCCCAGATCTTTGGACTGGGGTGAATGTGTGACATTGATCCACATTCTGTCCATCACCTGTTTTATTTGCTATCTGTTTTTCAAAACTGCAGTATTTTGTCTTGAAGCCAAATATCATCCTAAACAGCGTTCTTTTCAATGTATATAATAAAATATTTGCCTAAGCCTAAAAAACAAAAATGAAGTGGAAACTTGTTTTGGGAGTATAAAAAAATGGCTGTTGGTCAGTGGCTCTAAGCAACCTCTCACAATAGCTTGCCATCTTCACTGTGATAAGTCATGAGCAGTAGTTGCTTGAGTCACTAATTTATCTGCGTCCTGTGCTGTTCTCAGAGTGGCCTGCCGATATCACCTGCGCATAGCTGTACTAACCTGACTGCAAACCAAATATAATTTGCTATACACTGAGCTACTACCCATTATAAGAAATGTCATATGCATTAAGATGAATAGCTGTAAGCACCCTCATCATGCCTGAGAAAGTGTTGGTAAGGGATGCTTATAAACTTGAATGCTGCTTCAATAACCAACCTTCTCCTCCCTTCAAGGATAGCTCTGATGTATTTCACATAAACACCTATGAATGAGACCTTCAGTAAAGTCCAGTAAGAAAAACCAGAAAACAGCAGCATCAAAAATGAGCAAAGCTCAGTAGCAAAGAAGCAAGAAAGAATATAGGCAAGGAGGAATGCATATAGTTGAAGTCTTCAGAAAATTATAATGTGACACGTTATACCATAATCAATACTAAAACCCAGAGGACTATGGCATTGCTTACTTCACAGAATGTTGTTTTATTCTACACCTCTGCCTTCGTCAGGGGTGGTTACAACATGTACAGTGAAGTCTTCAGAATGTATATTAGATCCAAACTGGGGTTACCTGCTACCACTAAGATCTGAGTGCAGCATGCAGTCACTGTTTTGGTCCTAGTGTTTCCCCCAGGTATGATGTTCTTCGAAGGCTGATACAATCAAAAGTTTAAGATTGAAATCAAAATGAACACTTTTTTTCTGTAAATTGAATTCACGCAGTGAGGGGAGTTTGCACTGCTACTATGATGTTCCTTATGTGTGTGCCTGACGGATGCTTACAATGAGAGCTGTAACTGGCCAGCTAGGAATGATTCTAGCAATTGGAGTTGTAAATAGGCATTTGAGGATGTAAAAGGAGATCCCATGACTATGACTGGCATATGTGTTTTGTACATCAAGTTACCGTGGCTGCGTCCCTCCATTACCAAACCTGCATCCCTGGCATATCCAATTTGAAGTTTAGTCACTATATGTGTGGAAACCAAGAAAGGTTAATGCTACTACTAATACTTTATTGATGAACACTGATGCCCTTATGAAGTACATATGCCATTAAAAGGTGTCTCTAGAACGCTCTTTTGACGCATACATGTATCAAGCATTTATTTGTGGAACAGGCGTCTTTTAAAAAATATATATATATTTTAATAAAGGAGCTGGGCACTGGGGGTGGGAGAAAAAGGGCTGGCGGAATACCATTGTATCTAGTCCCTCCCCTTCCAAACCCTACTTATCTCAATTCCATGAGATGGGAGGGTGTGACGAACGGGAGGGTTGTCGAGACTTGAGAAATTGGAGAAAGGGTGGGAGGATCTGTAGGGAATGTCATTAGACTCTACACAGGAGTGTGGAGAAGCGTGGCTCAGTGGTTAGAGGCGGCAGACCCGGAAGGTGAGATCGACCGGGGACCAGGGTTCGATTCCCCACCTCGGCGGGTCTCGGGCTCAAAATTCCACAGACTCGACAATTCTCGCTCCGGTGCCTACTCGAATCACAGGGTCACACTCTGCAACTCTGGGCAATAGCTTGCTTAATCTCCACTACGGCCCCTCGCGGCGGGATGCCTGGCTTTCACCTTGTGGACACCCTGCCGGGGTTTCTCACAGGGGAATACCAGGACGGGTTCCCTAAGCAAGCGCCAGGATGCCCTTTGGGTGACAGGTTTGCGCTATATAAGTACACCTACATTTACAGGATGCAAGGCAGTAGATGGTGTTTGTGTTTTTCCTTTGACAGGGAAAGACAACCAAGCAGCTTCTCATTTTTTGCTGATGCCTAGACACATCTCTACTTCCCGTCAAGGTTTTTCTCTTCATGAGAAGCACTGAGGGAGAAAGATGATGTCTGGCTGTGCCCCAGCAAGGAGGCAGACATTTGATTTTTTCCTAATATTAAGCAAACTGACAATTGTTCCTAATTGTGAGTTTTATTCCTACTTAAAATGTGTATGGTAGACAGGTGCGACACTCCTGGGAGATCAAGGAAATGAATACATTTGTGAAAAGTAGGCAAAATTTACTTAAGCAAGGGGTAATGAATATGCTACTTACCAGTATGCATCTGTTCTTGGCATGTAGGGCTGCTAACATTCATATCTTAGCATTAGATCGCCGCCTAGTGTTGGGCTCGGATGATTGCACATTGTTGTCCTGGAAGAGTCTTCGAAGTATCCTGAGATAGGTGGCTCCTCCCCTGGACTACAGTGCGCATGGGCATCGGCTCCATCCCCAGATTGTTTTTCGCCATTGTGGCAGGAGATGGAGTGAAAGTGTAAAGGATGTCCATGCTAATGAATAAATACAATAGTATATCTGCAGCTGCGACAGGCACCGGGGAGGAGGGCGGGCGATATGAATGTTAGCAGCCCTACATGCCAAGAACAGATGCATACTGGTAAGTAGCATATTCAGTTCGAGGCATGTGGGCTGCTAAATTCATATCTTAGCATAGAATACATAGCAGTCCCTCCATCAGCGGCGGTTGCCCGTGCCAGCTGCAGAAACCTGAAAAAGTGTCTTGAGAACAGCCTGTCCTACAGCTGCTTGCTGCTTGGAATGCACATCAACACAGTAGTGTTTTGTGAAGGTATGTGGTGTGACCCACGTGGCTGCTCTGCAAATATCCTCTAAAGGAATGTTCCCTAGGAAAGCCATGGATGCTCCAGTTTGCGTGTGGAGTGCGCTCTGGGGGGTATTGTTAAAGTGCGCTTGGCTTTCTGATAACATATCTGGATGCACTTAACAATCCACCTGGCTATCCCTGCTTTAGAAATTGGGTTGCCTTTGTGTTGTGGTGCGAAGGCAACAAAGAGTTGTTTTGTCTTTCTAAAGGGTTGTGTTCTGTCTATGTAGTACATCAACGCCCTCCGTACATCTAAGGTATGAAGCATTCTTTCCGCCACCGTTTGCGGGTTTTGAAAGAATGCTGGTAAGTCGATAGTCTGGTTAAGATGAAACTGTGACACCACCTTAGGAAGGAATTTAGGGTTAGTGCGTAGCACTACCCTATTTGGGTGAATTTGAATGAACGGCTCTTGTATGGTGAGCGCTTGCAGCTCACTGACACGCCTCAGAGACGTAATAGCTATCAGAAAGGCCACTTTCCACGTAAGGAATTGGAGCTCACACGAGTGCAGTGGCTCAAATGGTGGCCCCATCAGTCTGGTGAGAACGACGTTGAGGTTCCACACCGGAGCTGGTGGCGTTCTTGGGGGAATGACTCTCTTCAGACCTTCAAGGAAGGCTTTAATGGCGGGCACTCTGAAGACAGAGAGGTGCTGCCTGTTCTGAAGATAAGCCGCTATGGCTGAGAGATGTATCCTAATGGAAGTGTACGCCAGATTGCACTTGTAGAGATGTAACAGATAGCAGATGATGTTGGGAATAGATGCATCTAGTGGGTTGATGTCATTGGACGTACAGTAGATGACAAAACGCTTCCACTTAGCAGCATAGCATGCTCTAGTAGTTGGTTTCCTCGCCTCCTTGATGATACTCATGCATTCTGGAGGTAGGTTAAGGTATCCAAACTCTAGGACTTCAGGAGCCAGATCGCCAGGTTGAGCTGTCGTGGATCTGGATGCTGAATGTCTCCATGGTTCTGCGTCAAAAGGCTGGGCGTGAGGCGCAGTCTTTGATGCGGCACCACTGAGAGTTCGAGGAACGTGGTGTACCAAGCTTGTCGTGCCCACGTTGGAGCAACCAGGACGAGAGTCATGGAGTGCTGCCTTAGCTTTCTTGCGACCAGCGGTATTAGAGGGGCTGGCGGAAAAGCGTATGCAAATTTGCCTGACCAGTTCATCCATATCGCATTCCCCTGCGACTGTGGGTGAGGGAACCTGGTGGCAAAGAGTCGGCATTTTGCGTTCTCCTTTGTTGCGAACAGGTCTATCTCCGGATGACCCCACTGCTGGAAGAACGGGCGGAGAACCGAAGGGTGTATCTCCCACTCGTGCATCTGATGGCTGTATCTGCTGAGCAGATCCGCCATCTGATTGTCCTTGCCCGGGAGGTGTTCTGCCATGAGGAAAATGTTCCTCTGAATGGCCCACTTCCACATGCTCTGAGCCAGATGAGACAGCTGTGGCGAGTGGGTGCCCCCCTGTTTCTGAATGTAGTACATCGCGGTCATGTTGTCCGTCCGGACTAGCACGACCTTGTTGCTCAGATGTACAATGAAGGACTTGAGCGCCATGAAGATTGCCATCAGTTCCAGATAGTTGATGTGCATCTTCTGTTGCTGCGTCGTCCATAGTCCCTGCACTGTGTAAGTGAGCACATGTGCTCCCCAGCCCTGGAGAGATGCGTCCGTCGTCAGGACAATCTGCGGCACGGGCTCGTGGAACAGTCGGCCCTTGCAAAGGTTGTGTGGAGTCCACCAATGCAGAGAGTCGTATGCCCGACTGGTAACCAACACTAGGTCTGTCAATTGCCCACGAGCCTGTGTCCACTGATTCGCTAAGCACTCCTGGAGCGGGCGCATATGTAACCGTGCGTGAGGGACTATGAAGATGCAGGAGGCCATCATGCCGATCAACTGCATGAACACTCTCGCTGGCAGGGAGTGTCTTGGTCGGAATCGTTGGATCAGTGACTGAATGCTGTCGATTCTGACTTGGTTTGGCTGAGCCATGGCTGTCAGGGTGTTGATCGTAGCACCCAGGAACTGCCGGACATGTGCCGGCTGAAGATGCGATTTTGGGTAATTTAGGGAGAAACCCAGATCGTGAAGAAGGTGAATTGTAGACGACATGTCTGCGGCGCACTGTTGCTCTGACTTGGCTTGTACGAGCCAGTCGTCTAGGTAGGGGTAGACATGGATATTCTGCCTCCTGAGGTGCGCCGCCACTGTCGCTAGACACTTGGTGAACACCCTCGGGGCCGTAGTGACTCCGAAGGGTAGGACTTTGAACTGGTAGTGCCTGCCTTGAATGGTGAACCTGAGGTATTTCCTGTGTGACGGGTGTAGTGGAATGTGGAAATAAGCATCCTTGAGATCTAAGGTCGCTAAGAAGTCTCCCTGGTTTAGCAAGGGAAGAATCTGCTGTAGTGTAAGCATATGGAAATGCTCTGACAGTATGTACAGGTTGAGGGGACGTAGATCGAGAATGGGCCTGAGAGAACCGTCCTTCTTTGGAATAAGGAAGTACAGGGAATATACCCCTGTGCCTTCCTCCCCCACCGGCACGAGCTCGATTGCGCCTTTTTGCAGCATCGCCACCACTTCCTGCTGCAATAAGTGCAAGTGCTCTGCGGACATAGGCCTTTGCCTCGGTGGGATGTTGGGTGGAGTGGATGTCAGCTCTAGGCAATAACCATACTGGATTAGTTGTCGCACCCACCTGTCTGTGGTGATGTTTCTCCAGACGGGCAGGAACTGCTGCAGTCTCCCCCCGACAGGTGTTATGTGGTCGGGGGGCAGTGACAGAAAGTCACTGTTTGCTTGGAGTAGAGGTGCGGGAGCTGTTGTTTCCTCTGCCGCGACCTCTGTTGCTGTTATTCCTATAACCTCCCTTGTTCTGTTTAGTGAACGAGGATTGCGTTCCACCTTTGGAGAACTGGGATTGTTGCCCCATCTGTCCTCTGGTGACTCCACGTGCACCTGAGCGACGAAAATTGCTGCCACGAAACTGTTGGGACTGCAGGGCCCCCATAGACTTAGCAGTTTCCGTGTCCTTCTTTATTTTCTCTAGGGTGGTGTCAACATCCGGACCAAACAGACTATCAGGATTGACTGGCTGATTCAGAATTGTTGTTTGAATATCCTGCTTAAACCCTGAGATGCGTAGCCAGGCTTGTCTTCTCAGCATAACGCTAGTGTTGATAGCCCTAGCAGCTGTGTCCGCAGCGTCAAGTGCACACTTGATGGCTGCGTTTGATATTAGCTTTCCTTCCTCAATAAGCATTTTTGTGCCTTCTTGGAACTGTGGGGGCAGGTGTTGTATAACCTGTTCTAGGGTGTCGTAGTGCGCCCTATCATAACGCGCCAGGAGCGCCTGTGTATTTGCGATGCGCCAAAAGTTTGCCGCCTGTGCAGCCACTCTTTTGCCTCCTGCCTCAAGCACTTTGGACTCCTTATCCGGGGGAGGAGCTTCACCCGTTGTCTGGGAGTTGGCACGTTTCCTGGCATTGGCAACCACAAGAGAGTCCAGTGGCAATTGTCCCCGGATGTAGACGGGGTCCGCAGGCGCAGGCCTGTACTTCTTTTCAATGCGAGGGTTGACCACTCTCGCCCTTGTAGGCTCCTTAAAAATGTCCCCAGCATGTTTGAGAACACCTTTCAGCATAGGAAGTGTCTTTACTGTCCTTTCAGATATGGCAAAGGTGTCAAAAAGGAAGTCTTCCTCAACCGGGTCGGCATGCATGTCCACATCATGATTGGCTGCCGCCCGTTCAATTAGTGCATGAAATCCTGCTGAGTCCTCAGTCGGGGATGCACGTGCATTAAAGGTCTGCGGGTCTTGGCCCACACCTTGGGTGTTCTGGTCACCAGTGTCGTCGTAAGAATCTGGTTGTACATCAGGTTCATCGACAGGGAAATTGTACTGTTCATCCTCATCATATTCCTCACCCACAGAGTGTTCTGGGGAGGGAGTAGGGCTCCGTCTTGGAGGAGGCTGAATCGGTTCCGTGAGGCCTGAGGCGTCAAGGGGCACCCTCTTCTTTTTCAACGGGATGACGTAGGGGTCCACCGGCTCCGAAGTGATCTTCCGTTTATAGAGTGTCAGCTTGCCGGTGGCAGCATCGATGAAATGCTCTGAATCGTCTTCCGATTCGAGTACACGACGTGGAAGAGGGTCAGGCAGCGAGGAACCCTGTTTCGGAGCCGATTTCGTCGAAAACGCTTTCGGCGCCTCCTTAGGTGGCAAGAGAAAAAGGAGTTTCCCAGAAGGCTTAGCCGGAGCGTCCTTTTGCGGCTGCGGTGATGGCATCGGAGCCGATGGAGCAAAGGCTTTCTCCCTGATTCTCTGCAGTGACTCCGCAATGGGGGACGGTACACTGCCAGTGGGTTTCGTCGCCGACAAGGATGTTTTGAGCGGTCCCTCGGATCCGACGTCCTCGCGGGCCTTGTGCGGTTTGGGCGCGGAAACCGTCTTCGGCACCTCCGAATCTTGAGGCCGGGGCGCAGACTTCTTGGGCGTAGCCTCTTTGGAGCCGACCTTGGCGGGCTTGGACGGCGCCGGAGCCGCTGATCCGTGCCGACCATCTTTCTTGGGGGCCCCTTCCTCGGGCGTCGGCTTCGATTTCGGAGCATCGGAACCGACAGACTTCCTCGGCTTCTGCGGACCGGAGGTCGACGGAGCCGACGGGGTGACGGGCACCGACTTCTTCACAGGCACGGCAGCCATCTTAGGGACACTCGAGTCCTTTGGTTTCAGTTTCGATTTCGGGTCGGCCATTTTAGGTGTTGACGACCCCGACGGTTTCAGTTTCGGTTTCGAAACATCGTGCCCAGCAAGTGAGTCCGTAGCCGGGCCCGAAGGCGGGGCTGTGGCTTGCGGCAACGGGTCCTGGGTAAGGCCGACAGGCGATCCCGTGTCCCGGTCGGTATCCTCGAAACCTTCGGGGCAGAGCTCGTCCGCAGAGCTATCCGCCGCGGCCCCATAGATCTCATCGTCGTCTCCTACCTCTTCGACGTATTCGAGGACCTGACCCGCGACTCCGTCGTCGTCTCCCGGATCCGCCTCGACCTCCGTCTGTGATGGGGAGATTTGTAGAAGGTGACCCTGGACCTCTTCTTCCGGGTCGCCGAAGATGTTCTCCGGATCTGGGGCCGCTTGCCTAGCTTCCAAGCGCACCGCGCGCCGAAGCTTGAGAGTTTTCTTGGAGCGGAACTGTGCACAGGCCTTGCACTTGCCGTCGTCGTGGTCCGGTGAAAGGCACTTGTTACACACAGGGTGTAGATCGATGTGTGGGTACTTGGACCCACAGAGCGGGCAGTACTTGAACGGGCTCCGCTCCATGTCCGTAAAGGCTCGCTGTCGTGTCGCGATGAGAAGGCCTCAAAGTTTAGAAAGCGAAGAAAACTCCGCTTATTCCGGCTTCAAGAGACGGAAGACTCGAGACCGAGCGCAGACAATACCGACGCAAGAAAATCGAGGCCTTTTGGCCGGTAAAAGATAGTTTTACTTGGTTCCGACAGTAAGACGTCGAGACCACATCCGAACCCAATGGCGGAAAAAAACAATCTGGGGATGGAGCCGATGCCCATGCGTACTGTAGTCCAGGGGAGGAGCCACCTATCTCAGGATACTTCGAAGACTCTTCCAGGACAACAATGTGCAATCATCCGAGCCCAACACTAGGCGGCGATCTAATGCTAAGATATGAATTTAGCAGCCCACATGCCTCGAACTTTGTATTATTGCTCATGACTTTTTTTTTTTAAATCATAAAAAAATAGCATTGTCATTTACATTGCCAATAGCTTAATCGTTAAATAAATGGCATTGTCATTTACAATGCCAATAGCTTAATCGCTTGCATATGCATGACCTATAGCATTTACACCCACACAGAGCCACCTACAAAAAAAGCTATCCACACACAGACGGAGCCACACACGGACAGAGCAACACACTAGCCTAGTGACAGTAAGCACTTCTGAGCCCTCCCTCCCCCGACACAAAATAGGTATTATCTGCTCATTTCAACTTCCCAAATGCCAGATCACACACTTTCAGAGATTGGTACAATGTCATATTCGCTGAGCAGGTTTTTATCTGTAAAATGGCCTTTTGGTAAATGGCTGAGGAGGAAAAGGAAACAATTAAAGGATTCCCCTGTCCCTGGAACACAATCAATAATCGACAGGCTTACACAGCAATGCTCATCTCTGAGGAGATCATTTCACTAGCAAATAAAGTCCTACCCGTCCACCTGGGGCAGACCTGCTGGTGCCCACACATGAGGAAGGCTGTGTAAATGCCTTTCAATCATGCCAGATAAACAGCTGGATCCTTGAGGCACTCCCTGGAATGTCCTGTCGAACCACAGCAGGGCACAGCACAAAAGCACGGTCTGTATGTGGGACAGGGGAGCACAGCGCGCTGTTACTGTGATCAGCATGCCATCTCTGCTACACATTCATTTGTGATTAAGACTTTTTCCATACAGCAGAGTGCATGCCAAGCAAGGCGCAAGTGGCTCACAGAGGTATCGCGCCTTCCCCTCTGAGGGCATCCTGTTTGGACTTCTCATGATCGAGCACTAGAGTGTGGGTAGGAACCATCACTGCACTTCCTGTTGAGGGCATCTGTCATCGTTAAGCACTGAGGCCAAGACGTGAGGAAAATGAAAGTTGAACTTCTCTTAACCCCATGCATGAATACCGAACCGGTCCACCTAAACCCCGGTGAAGAGCTTTAAAGGTAGCAGTGAACCACTGAGGTGCTAGCTACCTCTATAGAGAGGCCATGGACTGAATGGGAACATATGCTGCATGGGTAAAGGCTTGTATTGTGTAAATAATGTTATTGGTGTGGTAATTTATGTACATTTTGACTGGAATTATTAACAATCGTGAGCTGGCACAAGTAGAAAAGAATGCAGGAATCGTGCAATGCCGCAAGGGGCGCCACGAGAAGACAATACAGAAAGTGTTATCTTCCTACGGGGTTGCCACTAGTGCAGGTACGGGACTACCCGGACCTGTGAGCTGCCACAAGGACCCCTGGCACTGAGTACGCGCAATCAAAGAAGTTTGACCTGCCTATAACCCAGCATCTCACGGGTGCATGCTGGAAACGCTAGAAATTGTGAATTACACCAGGAGAATGCCAGCGCTGCGAGGTGCCGCCAGGGCCCCGATGTTAGATGCTACGAATGCCAGGGGCTGAGCTGCCACCACGGCACACACTGTTGTAGGCTGTGAAAGGCGGGAGCTGTGAGCTGGCACCGGGGCCCCCTCAATGCCTACGGGTGGTGTCTATTTCTATTACCCAGTCTCTCATAGTGATGGCAATGGCTGATGTGGGGTGACCGTCTGCCACGTGCCGAAGTGGGCAAAGAAAAGATAAATACGAATAGGGCCGGGGTAAAAATAGATGAAAAATACACGGTGAAGGGAGCAGCCTCCCCAGAGAGTTCTGGCTGCGAGTCCTGCACGGCCTGGAGCTGTGTTTCGGAGTCCTGGGTGCGTGGCAGGGGGCGCTGCTCGGGCTCCTCTCCCAGCTGCCGCTGCTGCTCGGGCGCCGTGTCTCACCGCAGCCTCAGACCCTCCCTGCCAGAATGCCAGCGCTGCGAGGTGCCGCCAGGGCCCCGATGTTAGATGCTATGAATGCCAGGGGCTGAGCTGCCACCACGGCCCACACTGTTGTAGGCTGTGAAAGGCGGGAGCTGCGAGCGGGCACCGGGGTCCCCTCCGCGCCTACGGGTGGTGTCTATTTCTATTACCCAGTCACTCACAGTGATGGCAATGGCTGATGTGGGGTGACCGTCTGCCACATGCCGAAGTGGGCAAAGAAAAGATAAATATGAATAGGGCCGGGGTAAAAATAGACGGAAAATACACTGTGAAGGGTGCAGCCTCCCCAGAGAGCTCTGGCTGCGATTCCTGCACGGCCTGGAGCTGTGTTTCGGAGTCCTGGGTGCGTGGCAGGGGGCGGTGCTCGGGCACCTCTCTCAGCTGCTGCTGCTGCGCCGTGTCTCACCACAGGCTCAGACCCTCCCTGCGCGACCTCTCACACACGCTCCAAGCAGGCACGCGGGGCTCTACTACCTGCTCTGACCTAAACCTATTATAGAGCAAAGACGGTGATGAGGCGAGGCGAGGCGCCGCCCGACTGGGGAGACATGTGCGGGGACAATCCCAAGGGGAGACATGTCGAGGCTGCTGTAGGCAAGAAGAAAGGAGGGGGTGGGGGGAGGGCGACACAAAGAGCTGCTGGAAGCTACGTGACTCACCTGCAGCCTTCAGCCAGTACCGCGTCCGTGCTTCGTGCTTCGGTGAGAGAGGAGCGATCCAAATGACCACGTTTCTCCGAGGCGAGGCGGAAATGCCTCGGAGAAACACACGGCCATTTTCGCATTCGGGGGCGTGTATTTGTTGTTCTGAGTGACGGATTACGTCACTGGCGAAAGAACAGCAAAATGTACGCTCCCGAATCCAAAAGAGACGGAGCTTCATTGGAGTGACGCCCCTCTCCTCCAATGGCTGGCCTCCGTTTAGGAAGCCAACCAATGGAGGAGAGAGGCGGGTTGAAACATCGTACTAAAGAACATTAATTCTCCTCCCGGAGACTGCGCAAGCGCAGCCTTCTCGGTCCTCGACCTAAAAAAAGAGCAATTGAAATGGTTCAGTTCAAACAATTTATTATCAGAAGCAAGTCACTGGCGTCACCCAGACCCCCCCACCCCTCCCGTTTCATATAACGTGTAAATATGTAAAGCCCTTGCCTGAATATCCATTCACCCTCCCACAAAGTTATCCACACCAACAGTTTAACTGCATTTTTCTGCTGCCCTTTGGGTCCTATCGCTCGCTCCTTGCGTATCCCTTGGCACCACGGCTACTGATGATAATCTACGGTGCCATGAGCCGCTGTTTACAAGCATCCAAATTCATTTGTCACTATACCCACATTTCGTAAGGCTACCTTTTAAACCTCAATATCTGGAACCTGGGCAGCCCTGTGCATACAGCTGGCTTGCAGCGGAGGAATGCTTATGGACCGCTGTCACTTGGGATGGTTGTTGAAAAAAAAAAAAACATACGGCCATTTGGGTGCCTTTGCATACCGTGCATTTGCAAGTAAAGGAGTCACTGGCAAAACAGCATGTTCAACAATACATCGACTGAGCACATTTCACGAGTTTTGGATGCCTTTGAATCCGTGTATGTTGTGGTGGCAGTCACAACCTTGCATGTTGCACACAACTCATGCATTCAGCAGAATTCCTAGGGACAGTTAAATGGATATAATCCACTGATCTATTGAAACGCGTTTGTGGTACTCGAGTAAGCACAAAGGGGATCCTGAATAATGCAAAACACGAGGAAATTACGAACAGCAGGTGGCGATCTAATGCTCAGTGTGAGATCTGCAGCTCATATGCATCGAACATTCATTTGAATCTTAAAACCCATATTTCCTGTAACAAAAGCCTTTAAATTAGGAAGCTCTGAATAATTATCTTGTGGGCTGTAGATATATCCGGTCTAAACTAATTGCATGCAGGTAAACAGGTCAGTGTTATTTTTTGTGCATGTGCGTAGGCATGACAGACATGTCCGTGGGCAGGCGCTGCATTCAGAACAGAGAAAAGCAGACAAACTCTGAGCAGGAGGCAGCACATGATTAATTGTTAGGACAGAGGGCGAGTCACTGTACCTGCAGAGAACTGTACACACACACACGTACACACACACACACACGAGAGAGAGAGAGAGAGAGAGAGAGAGAGAGAGAGAGAGAGAGAGAGAGAGAGAGAGAGAGAGAGAGAGAGAGAGAGAGAGAGAGAGAGAGAGAGAGAGAGAGAGAGAGAGAGAGAAGGGAGGGCCCCCTAAGGGGAGATCAAGTTTTGAAGACGAAAGCACAGCCATCATGAAATGGGCGCCACGCTGAATAGGGAGATCGAGTTTTGAAGTTGAAAGCATGGCGCTCATGAAATGGGAGCTGCGCTGAATAGGGTAAATGAGATGGGCGGCGCGAAAAAAAAATAAAAAGATTACGTTGGGCAAGCCGCACCATGAAAAACGAAAAGAGAATGAAGTGCTGCCAAAGAATACTCCCTTTCTCTTGTGCGCCATGGAGAGCCCATGCTCCAAAGCAGGTTGTGCATGTCGTCGCCGTAAACAAACAAGCGCATCCAAAGCGGAAGGCGCTGACAATGTAATGAAAAGAGTGCTTACTGTCTTTTAAAGGAGAGCGTGTAAAGCCGCCAGTAAAATATCCAGTCCACGTGGGTGGGGAAAAAAGTGGACAGGGTGGTAACCAGGAGGGACTAAAAAGTCCCCTGGACAATCATAACACCCCATTTTGCATAATTGGTGACGCAAAATGATGCACACCAATGGAAAACACGGGCGGAGCAGAAGGCGAGCTTCTGAAATTGTCTTGATTACAAGAAGCACTCGCATGGCGAGAGCAGCGCCTGAGCGCTGCGAACGCCAGGTGAGACCTTAAAAAAAAATGAAACTAAGTAGGGGAAGAGAGAAACAGCACAAAAGGTGCGTTAATCTATAATGTATTAAACAAAAAGCCAATCTGCAGAAATACTATACCATTACATCTGTTGGACTTTTCAAGTCACAGAGAGGTAGACTATTTGTTCTAAAGTCCTTGATACGTAATCCAACAATCTTACGGTGGTTTACAAGTCTTTCTTTTTTAGTTTTTTTTTTTTTAATGAACATCTATTGTTTGAATATAAAAAATCTAATAAATAGAAATTAATGGTGAATGGCACACAAGAATTTGATTTTATTGTAAAAGTCATTAGTACATGGTAAATTCTAGATTACTCATTCTGGCTAGTGATTCAGAAGAGGCTTTTTTTTTTTTTTTTTAAGTATGGTGGGACTGTCACTCAGAAAAGGAAAGGCCAAACAACCAATTGTGAAAAGTGCAAGAACGAATATTGGCATTGGAGGGGGTCTGGGAGATTACCGCCTGCGAGGTTGAAGCCGCCATCGTTAAATTACTGCCCAACAAGGCGCCCGGCTTAGATAAGCTGTCAGGGGACTTATTTCGGTCTGAACTAAAAATATGGGCTCCATATCTATGCGTTCTCTTTAATGCCATACTAAAGAGTATGGACCCACCGGATATCGGGCGTGGTGCAGAGATAGTCCCTATTTACAAAAAAGGATGTCCTCTTAAACCGTCCAATTACAGGCCTATCAGCCTGATCGATGTCACCCAAAAACTGATGGGATGGATTATTTTAGACAGAGTCCAGGGCTGGATCGAGGAAAACAAGATCTTGAGCCCTTTTCAGGCTGGCTTCAGGATGAGCACATCGACTGTGGACCAGATATTCAGACTTCAGGTCTTGTATTGGAAAACGGTGAGTGTGGAGGGTGGCAGTCTCTACCTCATCTTCGTTGACCGGAGGTCTGCGTTTGATCTGGTCCCTAGGGATAAATTGTGGAGTGTACTGCTCGATCTTGGTTTACCACCTTACATCCTGGACGCGCTAATGAGGCTCCATACTGATACTTATGCACAAGTTAGGTGCGGGAAGCACGGAGAACTCTCAGCCCGCTTCCCGGTGAATCAGGGGGTGCGCCAGGGGTGCGTCCTGGCCCCTACCTTATTTTGTCTATATATTAATGGGTTTATAGACCACCTACTTGGAGTAAAGGACACCGATGCCTAGAGGCTAGTCTCAGGTCGGATGCCCGCATTGATGTACGCGGGTGACACTTTGTTGTTGTCCAAGACATCAACGGCATCCAACGAACCCTGCACGGTTTTGCTGGTTTCTGTGCATCAAGGGGCCTGGAGATACATTTAGAAAAAACTAAATTTATGATTTTCAATCCTCCTAGGCAGACCCGCTCAAATCCACTTCTGGGCGGAACTCCACTGGAGCGAGTAAAGACCTTTGAGTTACTCATGCAGAACATCTGGAATGGGATACCCAGTTAGCAAAGGCTGCTCTTAAGTTAACCAAAGTGGTGGGGGGACCCAGAAAATGCACAGAGTTTCTGAGTTCAAGCCTGCTACCTCTGTCATTGAAATTTACAAACTACAGGCTAGAGCGGCCTCTTTGTACGGGGCAGAACTCTGGGAACACCAAAGGCCTATTAACCTCATGAAGGTAGAACATACATTTATAAGGAATTTACTGGGTCTTCCAGTGAGTACTCCATTAGTACCTCTCCGTATGGACCTAGGGCTACTCCCTATCGAGGAGGAAGTGGCACTACGGCCACCAACGTACTGGAGAAGATTGTGGTCAGTGCCTGAACTTGTATGTTATAAAAACGAATTTTGGGAGATCTGGGCTGTATTGAGAACAAAGAAAACCCCGTGGCTAACACACATTAGGGCAACTAGCAGTAGGATTGGCCTACCTGAGCTCTGGGAAAAACCGGATGTAGCTTGCCCAGCGCTAACCAGGGTTGATTTACTTCGCCACTTTAGGTACCACAACTTATCGCCTCTCCATGCGAGTTCCACAGTGGGAAGATTGACTATTGAGTTTCTTCAAGTAAAAGAAGATTATAAAAAGGAAGAATTTTTAGATTTGATTTATCCATCACTGGCGAGGAAACTTTACATGCAATTTAGGATGGGTAGTCTTCCTCTCAAGGTGTTTACTAGCAAATGGGACAGTAATAAGAATATTGAGTGTCCAGCCTGTAAACACAATCTTGAAAATGAAATTCATGTCCTTTTTTTCTGCCCAGCTTATCAGGCTGTATGGAAACGCTGGGTGAAACTTAGGCTTTAGTCAGTGTGCTCAAGCTTTTAGAGTCTTAAAGTATGACACGCACCCCCCCATTATCTTTGCAGTCTCGCGTTTTTGAAACGGTATGTGGCACAGACGCAGAAAATGTCTTAATGATTCAACTGGATAGTAGGAATTATTTGCATATAATGTAATGAACTCTTTCGATAACTAATCCAATGTTTAATCTGTTTTTATGACTGATGGATTAAGCCATATTTTTAACCTTGTAAATAATGTGTATATATATGATTGAGCTTGATTTTGTATGGTTCTATGTTATTTTTTTTTAATCCAGTGTCATGTATGTATTTTATCTTGCACTTTTATGGTCCGTTGTGACAGAAATAAAGTTATCGAATGGAATATTGGCATTATTTAGATTTTTGGGATTTGCAGAGCAGCAGTATTTGGGCGGGAGGTCACCCGGCACCCAAGGAAACCTACCTGATCCACACATTTTTGAAAACTAGCAACCCAGGGAAGTCCAGGGTGTTGTGGCTTGCATGGATGTCACCACTTATACTTTACAAGAATGCCCAGCAACAGTCAAATTATGACAAAATAAGCAACATTCATGGGAAATGGCTCCAGTGTTTCGGAGTGGGGTTGGCCCGCACGTACAGAAAAATTCCAATGATGGACTTTTATTAAATTAAGAGTCCCATGGATATCCAGGGTGGTATGTCTTGTGTGGATCCCACACATTTTTCTACCAAAAATTCCCTGAAAACATCAAATTATGCCTAAAAACACCCTAAAAATACAAATTTTTTCCACAGTTTCCATGAAGGATGGTGGGGATTGGCCACAACTGTATGAAACCCACAAACCCAGGCCTTTCTGAAAACTAGACACCCAAGGAAGTCTAGAGGGCTGTGACTTTCATGGTTCTCACTGCTCTTTCATGCCCTACAAAAGTCAAAGTATGGTTAAACAAACTCAACTGACTTACTCTTTTATGACACAGAACTTCCAGTGAACAGAAAACATCCCACCATCCTCCTACTCTACAGATAAAAACAGTTCCTCAGATGAGGGGATGAGCCTATTGTAACATAGTAGAACAGGCTGCCACTGTGACCATTTGAAACGATGTACAAATGTGGGGTACTGTTTATATCTAGAGAGGAGTGGCAACATTAGATGGTTGAACTTTTGTTGTTTGCCTCAGGCTGCACAGTTTCTATTTCATAAAAGTGAAGAAATTGTGATTTTATTTTACGCATGCTTTGACAGTTATAAGGCCTTCTCGGCAATAAAACATGCTGCAAATCATGTGTTCCTCACTAACCCGGATTCTAGTTTTCATAACTCTTCAAGGTTGGTAGGTTTTTCTTGGTGCCGGCAAGCTTCATTTAAAAATACTGTAGCTAGCCCCCATGGATACTAAGAAGAAATTTGGCATTGTAATCCTAGTGTCACTGTTTGCAAGGCTTCTTGGTAAGAAATGGCACAGGTCCTGGATTACACCGGGCCTCTAGTTTTCAGAAATATCTGGGTTAGAGGGGTTGCCTAGGTGCCAGCAGACCCCGGGCTCAACACAGAAACTCCCCAATTCTACGCTTCTGCCTAGTGTGTGAATCTCTGCTCTAACCCATATAAGACCCCACTTGTCTGGTACCCCCATAATCAGGAGCTACAGGGGAACACAGATGTGGTCAAGTCTTGTCAGAAATATGTTTAAGGATGTGGAAGACAGGAGTGAATTGTCATGTTTTGTGAAACAATGGTTGGAAATTGATAAAAGTTATGTTCAATGGTTTCTTCCCACTGACCAATAATGGCATGGGAAGTCTCGATGTAAGAGTATATTAGGTTGCATATAATAAGAATGTATAGAGTTTACTTTTCATACTTCCATATAGCCCTGGGTTTGATATCTGGCATTAATGAACAGTGCAAAATAAACAGTGATTGTGCCACAATTCAGTGATCAGCGCTCACATTATATAACTGATTTTGTAGACAAAACCCAGCTAAAAATGCACACATATTTGGTCATTTTGGTCTTTGACATTTCAAAAAACTTTCACTGGTTGGCATTCTCAGATTTATGTTTATCCATTTGAGAAATGCAGCAAAATATTATGCAAAGTTGATAAAAAAGAAATTGAAAACATGTTAACACTTATTATATTTTCAAGGCACTGACTGACGGCTATAAGTCTAATCAAAGCAAGCAAAGCTCCCGGACTAGACAAGATCCCGGGTGACTTATACAAGCATGACATTGGTGTATGGGGCCCCTATATAAACTACCTATGTAACTCTGTAGCAGCTGGTGCAGATATCCCAGAAACATGGAGGGGTGCCAAAATTATTTGTATTTTTAAAAAGGGTTATTGGATTGACCCTGGAACGACCCTGGGAACTATCGCCTGATAAGTTTAATTGACATTTTACAGAAAATATACGCAAGGCACATTTTAAATCGCATCAATCTATGGATTGATGACGAGCAGGTTTTAACGAAATATCAGGCAGGATTCAGAGCTAAAATTAGCACCATTGATCAGGTGTTCAGGTTCGCTTGCATGTGTTGGAGATATGACAACATAAAGAAGGGCCACTTATATGTGGCATTCGTGGATCTAATCCCTAGACATCTACTATGGGGAGCACTTAACAGTTTAGGTTTACCGGCCAATCTCCTGGAGCAATTAATTAGACTGAACCACAATAACTATGCTAAAGTGAGGTGGGGACCGGAAGGAGAACAGACTGGGGCAATACCAATAAAGAGGGGCGTCCGGCAAGGATGCGTTCTCGCACCAACTCGGTTCTCCTTATTTGTAAATGATATTCCCAGTTTTTTGAAGGACTGTAGTAATGACGCCCCAAAACTAGGAGCAGAGACTATACCCGCACTCCTATTTGCGGACGATACTATATTAGTGTCGCAAACACCGAAGGGTCTGCAATGTTTACTCAACACTTTTCAAACCTATTGCAGCAACAAAGGTCTAGATATTAACACCAGTAAAACTAAGTTTATGGCAATAAATCCACATAGGTCATTTTCCGGACACATGGTACTAAATAAACAAAGAATTGAATATGTTCAAAATTTCACGTACCTAGGGGTCTCAATTGATTAAAAAATGTCCTGGAAAACCCAGATTGAAAAGAGTAAGCTTCTGCTTACGCAGAATGCACTCCCTATCCTAAAAAAAACATGGTAACAGTCACAATAAAGCTGTATTGCCAGCGCTTGAGGTTTTTAAATTTAAGGCTCAGTCCGCTGCCATATACGGCGCCGAACTTTGGGGCCCAGCGTGTAAAAGAGAGTTAGAGTTAAACGAAAATAAATTTTATAAAGCACTACTAAAATTACCAACTCGCACACCACTAACACCATTGATGCTGGATCTCAATGTGAAGCGAACTGATTACCATGTAATTTTAAGACCGCTAATGTTTTGGGTCAGAGTATGGACAACACCAGAGCTAATGGACTACAGAGCAGCCCTAATTGAGATAAAGGATCTAGATATTTATAACCAAGTAACTGCCTTACTTGGTTTAATCATGTTAGGTCCTGGCTGATAATGATTGGTGTTGTACATTTCTGGAACAATCCCTCAGAAATGACAAAAAGCTCGAAGATGATATTAAAAAGGTAATTTTGGTTTTATGTTGAACAGAATGGACCAAATGACAGAGCAAATGGTTCATTGGCCAGTGAATTTCTGTTGTTTAAAACTAGCCCAACATTTGAACCCTTTCTTAATGAGGTAAACCCTCCTCGTGCCAAAAAAACTCTATTTGAAGCTAAGATATGGTATACTAATGTTAAAATCATATGTGGCAAGATGGACCAAGGACGGTAGCGATTTATGATATGATATGATAGCCCATTTATACCGCGCAACAATCGCTCCAGGGAGCATCTTGGCGCCAATATGAGGTCAACCAGATGTCAAAAGTTGCCATTACTGCTTAAATTGATCGGGGCCGGACTCACACTAGTGCTCTGGCAGCTATGTCTGGGAGGTTGTAAATCCAGGTTTTTAGTTGTTTACGGAATTCTGATTCCTTGGCCAGTGCTCTGAGAAGTGGGGGAAGGGCGTTCCAGGCTTTTGCGCCTAGTACCGCCAAGGATTTGCCCCCACGGGATTTAAGTCTAAACCCTGGGACGATCAATAGGTTGGCGTTTGAGGAGCGCAGTGCTCGGGTCGGACAGTATCTAACAAAGTTTTTCCTTAGGTATAAAGGGCCAAGGTCATGGACAGCTCGAAAAGTCATTATCAGTACTTTGTACAGGACCCTCTTTGTTATGGGCAGCCAGTGTAGAGCATTGAGTGCTTTGGATGCTGAGGATTTTCTCGGCCATTTTAGGACCAGCCTTGCTGCTGCATGCTGTACCATCTGGAGTTTGTGAGTAACCGCCTTATTGGTTCCAGCATACAGGCTGTTGCAGTAATCTATGCGTGATGTAACTAATGCAATGGTAACGGTTTTCCTTGCTTCAAAGGGCAGCAGGTCAAAGAACTTCCTGAGACTCTTTATCACCCCAAAACAGGTGCCTGCCACTTTTGACGCCTGCTTTTTAAAGGATAAATCGGAGTCAAAGTGTACCCCAAGATTACGGGCTGAGGAGGTGGTGTGAGGCGGTATTTCTGCCTTTTCAGGCCACCATAATCTGGGAATAAATTCATTCTTTGGGCCTATAGGCATGATCTCAGTTTTGCCTGTGTTACATTTTAGATGGTTTCTCCGCATCCAATCAAAGGTGGCCGTTAGGCAACATTTGAGTTTTTCCTCCCAGACCTGGTTATCTTTATCCATTACCAGGATAAGTTGGGTATCGTCGGCATATGCTATTACAGGACCCTCTTTGTTATGGGCAGCCAGTGTAGAGCATTGAGTGCTTTGGATGCTGAGGATTTTCTCGGCCATTTTAGGACCAGCCTTGCTGCCGCATGCTGTACCATCTGGAGTTTGTGAGTAACCGCCTTATTGGTTCCAGCATACAGGCTGTTGCAGTAATCTATGCGTGATGTAACTAATGCAATGGTAACGGTTTTCCTTGCTTCAAAGGGCAGCAGGTCAAAGAACTTCCTGAGACTCTTTATCACCCCAAAACAGGTGCCTGCCACTTTTGACGCCTGCTTTTTAAAGGATAAATCGGAGTCAAAGTGTACCCCAAGATTACGGGCTGAGGAGGTGGTGTGAGGCGGTATTTCTGCCTTTTCAGGCCACCATAATCTGGGAATAAATTCATTCTTTGGGCCTATAGGCATGATCTCAGTTTTGCCTGTGTTACATTTTAGATGGTTTCTCCGCATCCAATCAAAGGTGGCCGTTAGGCAACATTTGAGTTTTTCCTCCCAGACCTGGTTATCTTTATCCATTACCAGGATAAGTTGGGTATCGTCGGCATATGCTATTACGTCTATGTCAAAGGACGATACCAACTTTATCAGAGGCGCGGTGTAGACATTAAATAATGTCGGGCTCAAGCTGGAACCTTGAGGTACTCCCGTCGACAGCGATTTCTCACTGGAACGGTAGTCCCCCAAGGTCACCACTTGTCTCCTGTCCCTTAAAAAGTTTCTTATCCACTCCAGGGCTGTGCCTGAGATGCCAGATGTTATTAGCCGGTCTATTAAGATGACATGTGAGACCGTGTCGAAGGCCGCCGACAGGTCTAATAGTATCAGGACGGCCTTCTTTCCTTGGTCTAGGGCAGATCGGATAGACTCAGTAGTGAACAGGAGAGCTGATTCCGTGGAATGTTGAGTCCTAAAACCTGCTTGGTTGGGGTGCCATGCTTCACTGTTTTCCAGGAAGCTGGTAAGCTGTTTATTAACTATCGACTCTGTAATTTTACACAGTGCCGGGAGGAGTGAGATGGGCCGTAAGTTTGACAGTGTAGTTGGGTCAGGGAGCTGTTTTTTTTGCAAAGGTTTCACTGCTGCCAATTTCCACTCTGAGGGGACATTGGCAGTAGCCAGTGAATTGTTGACGATATCATTTATATCTGGATTGACAGTTTCAGCAATGAGATGCAAAAGTCTAATGGGGCAAGGGTCAAAAGGTGATCCCGATTTTGTTGCTAGGATGGCACGCTTAGTCTCCTCCAGACTAATTGTAGTAAAGGCTGTGAGCTGGGTTCTTTCCTGCCTTATGATGTCATCCTCCTTCATTGAATCCTGAATAGGGACCTCAAAGTCTTTCGTCAGACCCTGGACCTTTTCTTCAAAGAAGTCTGCGATAGAGTCACAGAGTATTTGTGAGGGCGGAATGTCCTGCATTGAACATTTAGGTTTATTAAAATCGTTTACGATCTTAAAAATCACTTTATGTTTATTGTTGGCTGTTTCAATCGTTGACGAAAAGTACTTAGTTTTTGCGTGTTTGATTAGTGCGTGGTACGCACTTTTGACCTTTTTATATTTACCGCGTTCTATACTGTGGTAATTTTTTCGCCAGCTACGTTCAGCTCTGCGTAACTCCCCCTGTTTGTTTTTAAGTTCACGATCGAACCAAGGGGCGGATTTCTTCTTATTCCCGGGTCTGGCTTTATTTTTTCCTTGTCCAGCCATACCTTTCAGTTCATTCATCCAGGCTCTAAAGGTATTTAAATTTGGGGGATCTGCTGTCATGGGTCTACATTCTCTAGCCATAGTGTTAAGTTCTGGGTGATTCATAATAGCTTTCCAGTCATCCTGCCTGACCAAGTTACGTTCTTCTGCCTGTTTGTTTTTTCTATTAGTCTCTAATGAGAACCTAAAAGGTATTAATACGTGATCCGTCCACGTCTGGGGTTTCAGGTGGTCTGTTTTTAAAATATCTAAATTGGAGGCAATACAATCTATCGTATGCCCAGCCTCATGAGTGGCTTCCTCATGATGTACCTTGTGTTCTGGGGGTAAAAGGGAAGATATTACTCACGTTCTTTTTTCTGCCCAGCTTATGGGATGGCAAGGGAAAAATGGATAAAACCAGTTTGTAGAAACATAGGTGTGAGATCATACCAGGTGGCGGAAAGAATATTAAAAACAAACACGAGCCAAGTACTTGTTTTTGCCGTAAGCAGATTTTTGCTAGCAATCAACTTTATTAGGATTAGGGAGGGCGAGAAACTCTAGTATATGTATGTGCATCTACAAGAAGATGCAAGAAAAGAGCGAACAGAAAGATGCTAACCTGAACTATGCTCAGGGGATGATAACTGCCGAATTTAACCAATTTTATGAATTACTTGTTTGCTAATTGTAAATACGATGAAAACTGTCACATCTTGTTTTTTTATGTTTTGATATGTGCCCTTTTATTTTAATGTTTTTATTGTATAGCTTCGATTTTAACATCCCTCCAGAATGGAATTCATGAATTGTAAAACTAGATCAGAGGATTATGTATCTCTATGTGAACGCTCTATGATAAAATGTGTCATTGTTTTTAATGTACCTTTTATGATAAGTTTGTATCGAAATAAAGGAATAAAGGATTTTCAAGGCACCATGAATATTGATGCAGAGCAATTCCAAATGTGCTGAAACAAAAGCAGTTTTTATGGGTGCAAAAAAGACCAAAAGGGGGCACATGTTTGAAAACGTAACACCTGATTCGTTTTTTTAATAAGGCTCTATCAAAGTGGTGCGCACATTGTTTGCAGTTATTTTCTAATTCAGTTTTGTTGCAGGTTTAAAAGTAATCAACATTACTTCCAGTGGTGTTACCTCCCGTAATGTCATCACGGTTAAGAGTAAGCCTGTGTGGTAAATTCCGTTCCGCTCACGGAATTTGGGTAATTTCGCGTTCGGCGGAAAATGCGGAATTGCCAAAAATTCCACGACCAGCGCCTTTGCGGAATTTTGTGCTTGTTCGCGTTTTCAAAATGTGTGTTCGCAAGATATTTCTCCCTGAGCATGCAAAAAGAATCCGCGAACAGGAAAAAAGCATCACGAACGGGCGGAACAAGCAATTCCGCGTGTTCGCTGAACTTTTGTGGAGATTTTTTACCATTTCGCAAAACTTTGCGTAGCGCGACTATGCAAATTCCGCCCACCCCTAGTTAAGAGTATGTGATGTCACTTCTGTTAAATCTAGCATTATGCAGAATCAATATCCAGGAGCCAGCCTCTGGCAAGTATTCCACAGAGCAAGTGTTTCTCTTGAAGATAACAATTTCAGCAGGATTGCTCTTTTTGGGATGGGGCCCCAAGCTGTTTTGCATACAGTTAGTCCCTTTTTGGAATGGCTTGTAAAAAGAGGCAAACAGAATGCTATGTTAGGGAATTCCAATGGTGAAGATTAATTCTGGCACAGCCATGCGTGTGTGCTGTTTATGGAAGCTATGCATGCTAAAAACCTGCAGTTACAGCTCACTTTTCCTGCCCCGTTACGACAAAGCCAGTAATCCCTCTCCCCGAGTGTAAAAGTGGCTTTGAGGAAAGAACAATGGTTTGGCTCTTTGACCTTTGGCATCTTCTATCCATCTCTGTTTCATCCAGCACCTCAGGACCTAATGTGCAGACACCTTATTTACAGTTCTACAATTCTTTTCATAAATACTAACCTAAACATTTAATCTTGTGAACAGTGTCTAAATACGAAACAAAAATAATTTCCAAAGCATCCTTTTGCAGAAACAGTTGTTTCAATACACCATTTGTTAAAGCTTTCGTATGATAACTATATTGCTGAGCTGTTTAAGAAGACAGGACCCTAAGATCCATATCTGCACTAGCTGTCAAATAACTTACTTGTCAGCCCCTCCGGTGAGCTTTCTGATGTAGGCATGGAAGGACATGTGTTTGACTGGCGGTTCCAAGTGATTCAGGTAATCTTCATCAAAAGGCTATGGAATAAAAAGAGGCAAGAGTCAGAGTCCTGGGTAGATTAACAACTAATGAATGTTTAAACCCTGATGCCAGAAGGCAAATGACTTGTAACAGTTTAACAGCTGTGCTTTCTTTCTGAGCTCTTGTCATAATGAACTCATCTTTAAGGGACACTCTTGGGCTCTTTTTTTCAGCCCATCTTGCCACTTCATGTATCCTGCTGGGACAAATTTTAAGTAACATTTTAGACTTGAAGAGGGAACACACATTTATATTTGGAAGCGATACAGCAGAAATTGTGACTGTCATTGGTGTCCTGGAGCCACCTTCCTTATGAAATAAAAGAACTCTGTAATTGTGTGTTCTCAATTGGGACACAATTCCAACTATCAGTCCTCATTAGAAATAAAACATCCTTTGCAGTCGCTGCAACCCGCTATCATATTTCTGCAATGTCCCCAGTTATCAATACTCCTACTATCGCCAGGGCAGAGGCAGCTGGCTATTTAACAAGACCATACACCAAAGTCACCTGATCTGTCACAGTGCATGCAAAGAAGCACATAAATCATTTTGATGCCTCACTGGAACTAAAAACAAATATCATATTTACAATACAGATGTAAGAAAGCAGTTTAAGGACCACACTTGGGGTATAGTCCCTTTTAACCAAACAACATCTATATAAAACATGCACTAGAGTTGAGATGTTTTACTCAATACAAAACCGCAAAACAAAACCTCCCAAAAATGTACAATAAAATAAGATCTGAAAAGATATAATCAAAGAATAACAACAGACATAGAAAATAAGAGAACCCAACACTCCTGAATTATCTGAATAACGGTATGTCGAGGAATATGTATATAAGAATCTACAGAATTACTGATGCATGAAATGAATGGTCACTGCACATCCATTCTTAAAGAGCTCCTATGGCTTCTCTTGTTTATTACACATAGGGATGAGTGACCCGCGTTCATTAACATCCACAGGAGTTACCTAGAAATGTACACTCAACGACCTATATTATTACCAGGGTGAAGTTTAAGACTGACAAATTAGGAATTTGATGAAAGAAACTCGTTAAAAATGTTCATAACTAAAGTTTTAAACTGAGAATACGTCTACACTACAAGAAGTCAAGTCTTGGAAATGTAATCTACCATACACATTTATTTGCACAGGATGTAGGGCGGCTGGAGCTAAAATATAACACATGGACTTAATATGTCCAGCCCTGAATTTGTTTTGTTTGGTCTCGGGAGACACTCACACTATTACTGGAGTCTGGACTAACATGGACGCCAAGTATTTTACTTAAGAAACCTTGGGTGTAAGCAGAATTTATTGGGATGGCCCCCTCTCCATAACCCTCTGTTAGATGAGATGGCAACAATCAAGGTACACCCCCCTGAGTGAAAGATTTAGCCTTACACAAATAACATGAGGTTGCTTCATTGAAAAGCCAGGTCTTTAGCTACATGTGGAATTAAAGAAGAGAGGAGGAAGAGGCTCTGATGTGGAAAGGCCTCCCATTCCACGATTTAGGAGTGATGTAAAATAATGCCCGTCCTCCTGATCTGGTTCTGTTTATGCGTCGGATGTGTAGGATCAGTCTGGCAAATGAGTCCTGGATGGTTTATAGTCTTCTAGCAAGTTGCTTGATGATCCCGGCACCGAGAGTGTCCCCACAGTCCAACTTGCTGGTAATTAAGGTACAAGTTAGTGTAAAGAGAGAGGCCCCCTGCTAATGAAATGGAAGTTCCTTAAGGCAGTGATACAAAAATCAATGTAAATAGTTAAGGCAACAATATTGATATTGTACAAAAAAGACAATCAATCAACAAGGACCAAGGAGTTACTTGAAAGCAGAAACCAACTACAAGATTTACAAAAGAACCAAATGTGTTTTATTCATAAATCATAATCAATTCAATAATAAAGAAATTCAATCATACAGTTCCAGTCATGTCTACAGTCACACTCTCATATAATCCACATAACATTTAAAAACAACGTATAATAGACAGACAGTTGTGCAAAAACTGCTTTGGATAATTATTTTGTTAAACAATGTGGCACAATAATGTTTCACTGTTGTCTTCTATTTACACTGATTAAGGTAGAAGTAACAGCTTTTCTTGTGTTGCAATGTGAAGACCTTGGTCAGCATTTTCAGGATGTGGAAGCAGGATGCAGTGACAGTGTTGAGTGTGCAGCCTTGTCCAGTGTGCGTTTTATGATTATTCTGAGGTTCCTGGTATGGGGTCTGGATGTGGGTTCAAGTTCAGTAGGCCGCCAGTTGGAGTACAGTAGTGGGATGTTCTTGCTGAAGATCATTTCTTCTGTCTGGTCAGTGATGAACTTGAGATAGTTGGCTTTCATCCAGTCAGTTGCGTTGAAGAGAGTGGGGCTAAGTGGTGAACCTTGAGGTACTCTGCACATACGTTTTCGGGCTTCTGGGGAGTAAGGTGCCAGGATGACAGCTTGTTCTATCCATTAAGAAGCAGATCATCGGAGAGTGAGTCCTTGAAGGCCAATTCCATACAGGTGCTGGATGGGGAATGAGATTGTGTCAAATGCTGCAGAAAGGTCCAGGAGAAAGAGGGAAGTCCTATCTCCTCTGTCATGTAGATGTCGTCTGTGGGAGTGGGCATGCTATTTATGTACTGTGGTTGGGCCTGAATCCAGACTGCATGGCATTGAGTAGTTGCTGAGGTGGTTGGTGATGCATTGGCTAATTAGTTTCTCTAAGACCTTTTCCGGGTGTGGTAGGAGGGAGATGGGTCTGTAGTTCGAAAACATGGCTGGGTCAGCAGATGGTTATTGAGCAGGGCATGGCAGTGGCATGTTTCCAGGAGATCAGGAATGTGGCTGAGTCGATGGAGGAGTTGTGGAGGGGTAGGATTAGTTACTTACCTGTAATCCTAGTTCTCATTCAGGGGTATACTCATCAAAGTAATAAACTATGAATAATCCCCGCCCATGTGCGGGATCCCGGAGCATATAGAAAGTACATATATATACATATGTGAAAACATATATTTGCAGCCTAAAACTTTTCCCAACTGGCAAATCTGCCGCAACATTACATGAATTAGCATACAGACAGTAGTTCTCTCCCAACCCCTAAGGAAGAAAGAGAGCAGTAAACATTTGCATACAACAATGCTTTATTGCCATAGGAAAACCTGTAATTGCAGGCATTTGCCAGTAGGCTGCAGTAGAGTATAAAGAAACAAAGAAAGACTGACACCTTGCCTTTAAGGCATTGGAGTAGGGGTACCGTGCCTTTAAGACCTGAAGGCGATCCCCTGCTCCCATGATGCACCACAGGTGGCAGTTGGGTCAGTTCTTTTTGGAGGTGCATGACACCTGAGTAAATCCATAGAAACCTTTCATAACTTCATGATCATGCTCGTCCGGGGAGGTGGGCGGGAGCTTATGACTTTAATGAGTATACCCCTGGATGAGAACTAGGATTACAGGTAAGTAACTAATCCTTCTCATCCAGGGGATACTCATCTATAGTCATAATCTAGGAATAGATTAGCAAGCTCATACCCAAAGTCTCGCGGACGAGCAAATAAGTATACATAGAGACATGAATAAACTTCACATTTTACATACAACTATGCAAATAAATTTCTCAAAGAGGCCTGTCCCACTTGGGCATCAGCCTGTGTATCCGAATCTAGGCAATAATGGCGGGTAAAGGTATGCACCGAACGCCATGCAAATATCAGAGATTGGAACATTACGAAGGAGAGCCGTAGTAGAAACTTTCCCTCTAGTGGAGTGTGCATTAGGTCTACCCTGTAAAGCCTTGTTAGCTAATTAGTAAGACAGAGCTATACAGGAGACTATCCAGCGAGAAATTGACCTTTTCGAGGCTGACAGACCAGTATTAGTGGTTCCATAATTAACAAAAAGCCGGTCAGACTTCCTAAGTGGAAGGGTTTTAGCCAGGTAAAACTTCAGAACCCTTCGGAGATCTAGAGAGTGTAACGACCTCTCCGGAGGAGTGGTAGGTTGAGGAAAGAAGGTAGGCACGGTGATATGAAAGTCTGAGACTACCTTAGGCAGAAAACATGGGTGTGTCCTCAGTACCACGCTGTTGGCGTGAAACACTGTGTAAGGTTCCTTACAACACAGGGCCTGGATTTCTCTAACCCTACGGGCAGAGGTAATCGCCACAAAAAAAGCGGCTTTCCAGGTCAAGTGCTGCAAAGAAGCCTTGTGTATAGGCTCGAAAGGAGCACCCATCAGCTTAGTAAGTACGATGTTAAGCTCCCAGGGAGGGGAGGGGGACCTCACTGGTGGAAACACTTTAAGCCCCTCTAAGAAATCTTTAACCACAGGCATAAGGAAGAATGATGTCTGAGAAGGTGACTTCCTAAAGGCTGTGATTGCCGCTAAGTGAACCCTGATGGAGGGGTACTTGAGGCCTGACTTTGCTAAATGCAATAGATCGGGTAGGATCACCTGCTCTTGACCGTGGATAGGGTCAAGAGAGTTGTCAAGACACCATATGAAAAAGCTCTTCCACTTGAAAGCATATGACTTCCTAGTGGAGGGTCTCTTGGCTTCCTTGAGAATGTTCATGCAGTCTGCTGGGAGGTCTAGGTGTCCATACTAGATGACCTCAGGAGCCATGCCGTCAAACGAAGGGAAGGAAGGGGGGGGGGGGGGGGGGGGGGAACACCTTCCCCTGGTCCTTGGTCAACAAGTCTCGACGGCAAGGAAGTCGCCGGTGCGGAACTTCCGACAGCTGGAGGAGATCCGGGTACCACCACTGGCGTGGCCACTCCGACGCTATCAGGAGCATCCTGGTGTTGGTCCTGTGGAATTTCTGAATCCCCACCGGGATCAGAGGCAGGGGAGGAAAGGCGTACAGCAATGTCTGTGACCAGCTGATCAAAAGAGCATTCCCCCGTGAGCCCTGTTGGGGGAACCTGGACGCGAAGACAGGGCATTTTGCATTTGCCGCGTCTGCGAACAGGTCTATGTCCGGTACGCCCCATTGTTGAAATACCTCCTGTGCGACTTCTTCATTGAGCACCCAATCGTGCGCTTCTACGAAGTCTCTGCTTAGGCAGTCTGCTTGGACATTTTGGATCCCTGGTAGATGAACTGCCACGATGGATAGACCTCTTGCCAGGAGCCACTGCCAGATGGCTTGCACTTCCAGGGATAAGACTCTTGACCTGCCTGTTCAGCTAGAACATAGTTGTTGTGTTGTCCGTCTGAACTCGGATGTAGTTGGTGCACAGAGAAGGATAAAGAGATTTGAGCGCCAGATGAACGGCTCGAAGCTCTAGGAAGTTGATGTGGTAGCCTCGCTCTACTTCGGACCAGAGACCTTGGACCTGAAGCTGGTCCATATGAGCGCCCCAGCCTTGAAGAGAGGCATCCGTAACCACTGACTAAGATGGAGGAGGGCGATGGAATGGAACTCCCCGGAGAAGATTTGAACTTTCATCCACCATCTGATTGAGTCTCTGGTACCTTGTAGAAGAGGAACACGGTCCTCCCAGTGACCTGACCTCTGAGACCATTGGTCCTCGAGAGCCTGCTGCAGGGGCCTCAGGTGAAGGCGTGCATTGGGCATAATGTAGATGCCCGAGGCCATCGATCCCAGGAGAGAGGACACTTGCCTGGCTGTGGGACTGTGATTGTCCAGTAGAAGACGACACTTCAGGAGCATGGATGACAACCTCTCCTCCGGACGACACACGTTTGCCTGTGTACCTGGGAAGCGCCCAGGTAATGAATCCGTTGGGAAGGGTTGAGTACTGCCTTTTTGAATTTGACCTGCAACCCCAATGAGTTCATCAGGTTGAGACAGAAAAAAAGATGGTTCTGAAGCAGAGCCGGAGTGGAACTTTTTAGCAGCCAATCGTCTAGATAGGGATAGACGAAGATCTTCCGCCTGCGGAGAAAAGCAGCCACCATACCAATGCACTTGGAGAATGTCTGTGGTGCGGATTTGAGGCCAAACGGAAGCAATCGATACTGGTAGTGATGGCGTCCGATCTGAAACCTGAGAAACTTTCGGTGCTTTACTGAGACAGGTATGTGAAAGTAAGCGTCCTGCAGGTCGATGGCGCACATCCAGTCTCCCTGATGAAGATGCGGGAAGATCTGGTGCAGGGTTAGCATGCGGAATTTTTCTCTTCTGATGAATCTGTTCAGTAGTCGTAGGTCTAGAATGGGCCTGTATTCTTTGACTACTCCTCTTTTTTGGACAAGAAAATAGCGGAGTAGACTCCTTGATTTCCCTGCATGGAAGGGACCTCCTCTATGGCCTTCTTCTTGAGGAGGACAGAGACTTCGTCCTGTAGCAGTTGACTGTGGAATCGGGGAAGGTGCTTTTTTGAGGGAGGGCTTGCGGAGGAGGGGACTTGAACCTCAGCAAGTAACCATGCTGCACAATACTCAGCACCCATCTGTCCTTTGTTATGGATCTCCACTCTTCCAGATGATGAGAAACACTCCCTCCCACCGGACTGGCGAACAGTTGCGGAGGAAGCAAGAGCTAAGGGCTTGGGAGGCTGCTTGGAGACAGACTGCTGCTTGTTAATGTTGCCTCCGCCTCTGCCAGGGCGTCTCTGCTAAAATTGGGTTTTCTGCTGTGTTTGGGATGACCATTGAGGGGTTTGAACTCCCTGCTGGTAAGGTCGCTTGTCCCCCTGACGAAAGCGCTTTTTAAATTCTTTACGCTTCTCCAAACCCACTGCCTTAACAGTGTCCATTTCCGATTTCATTTTGGTCATCTCATCGTGTGAACCAAAGAGAGACATACCATTAAAGGGGAGGTTCAAGATATTCTGGCGGAGCCACGCCGAACGCCGTGAGCAGATTCCATGGGAGTAGCCATGGGCCGCGAGGTCAGAAGCATCTGCTGCGGCACTAATGACCTGGTTGGCAACGAGCCCTCCCTCCTGCAGGATTTCGACGAAGTCCTGTCGGTCTTCCTTAGGAAGCTTCTCCATGAAGCGAGTGAAGGAGTTCCAGAGGGACCTATCGTACCTCCCGAGTAGAGCAGAGGCACTGGCCACCTTCATATATGAAGATGAGGTGTTGCATACCTTCCTGCCAAACGAATCCATGAGTTTGCTGTCCTTTTCTGGGGGTACCGAGGATGAGGTGGAGGCCGAATGAGGCTTCATGGCAGCCGCCACGATAACTGAATCAGCTGGTGGATCCGATTGGAGGAACAAGGGGTCCTCTGCGGGAGCCTTGTACTTTTAGATGGAACAGAACCTACCATTGCAGGCGTGAGGAAGGTAGCCATCGCCGGTTCAATGTAGCCAGGCACAAGAGGCAGCAGAGGTCTGGGCGCTGTCCGGTGATGAAGGGTATCAATGATCATAGAGGTGAGTACCACAGGAGTATGCAGAGAGATGCTAAGCTTCTTTGCTCCCCTGCCCAGCACATCTGTAAAAGTTGCGATGTCATCAATAGGTGAGACTCGTGAGGGAGGAGTAGAGAAGAAGGTCGGAGAAGAGTCCCAGACCTTAGACCTTGTAGAAGAGGACCAAGTTGGAGATCTTGTGCGTCCTCTCTTAGGGGACCTGTCGCGATGACGGCTGTGCCGACCCCTGGATCTAGACCGATGTCTAGACGGTGATCTTGGCCTGGGGGATGGTCTTGGCTTGACAGGCGTTCTTGGCCGTGATGGAGAGCGTGATGTGGCAGGAGATCTTGGTCTGGATGAGGGTCGTGGCCTCCGAGGAGGAGACTTAGATGGTCTGACTGGAGTACTTGTCCTTGGACCAGACGGTGAGAATGCGCGGGAGTAATCCGAGCCCAGACTACTGCGACCGCCCGATACAGCCCCCTGAGGACGGTGAGATGACACACTGCGTGATCTGTCCGCAAATCTGGGAGAAACTTCTGGAGAGATCTCCACGATGTTCAACCCAGTAGATGAAGATCTGTCTCCTGATGACCTGGACCCAGGTGACTCCATAACCACCGTGACCTGTTCCCTCGACGGCGAAAGCTTCGACGTCGAAGACGTTTGTGTGACCAATGGCGTCGAGCATTGATGCTCTCGACATCGATCATCCACACCGTGGTGACCTAAACTGCGATCTTCGGCGTCGAGTCGGTGACCTCGATTTTCCTCAGCGTCGGGTCGACGGCGAACCTCCATGGCTTTGTTTCTACGACGACCTTCGACGTCGTGTCGACGACGACCTCCTTCGACGGCGTGTCGACGGCGACCCTTCCTGACGTCGCCTAGACGTAGACCTCCTCAACGTCGAATGGTGGGATCTTGAACACCCTCTCGACGGCGGCACGGCAGCCGGCGGCGATCTGGAAGCCGTCATAACGCTCGGCGCTGACCCCCTTGAGGGCGGCGGAGAGTGTCTCGACGTCGACGGAAGCCTCGACGTTGATGGAGACTTCGACATACCAGCAGCCACAGACTTCGAGCCCGGTGTGTGGCGTCTCGACGCTGACTTACTTGGCTGCGGCGGACACTCTCGACGTCGCGATGGTGATCCAGAAGAGCGTCTGGGCCTCTTCGACGGCAACTTCGACTGTGATCTTCGTCCTCCCTTCCTGTTTCGGAGGCAGGAGATGCGGAACGTCAACGTTTTTGGCCATGCTTGCTTGAAGAAGACGTCCTGGGGCCTCCATGGCCACCAACCTGATGACTTTTGTCTTTCTCCAACATGGTATAAAGTCTGATACGTTCTCTGTCACGAAGGGTTCACCTAGATAACTTCGGACAGTGGTGGCACTGGTCAGGGTCGTGTGCAGATGGAAGGCACACGATGCACACGGAGTGTGGATCAGCCAGTGCCATCTTCTTGTCACAAGAAAGACACTTCCGGAATAAAGCAGGCATTCTGACAGAAAATTTTAGTGGAATACCACAAAAAAACCAAAGCAGAAGCCTTAATAAACAAGAAGATGTCGAATTTTCTGAAAAAATTCACTCAAAATAACAATTTCAGTCAAAAACTGAAGAGCTCAAGCTCCAGGATCCTCACAGAAGGAGCCGGAAAAAAGAAATGACCAAACTGCTACCTATGGTGCATCATGGGAGCAGGGGGTCGCCTTCAGGTCTTAAAGGCACGGTACCCCTACTCTAATGCCTTAAAGGCAAGGTGTCAGTCTTTCTTTGTTTCTTTATACTCTACTGCAGCATACTGGCAAATGCCTGCAATTACAGGTTTTCCTATGGCAATAAAGCATTGTTGTATGCAAATGTTTACTGCTCTCTTTCTTCCTTAGGGGTTGGGAGAGTACTACTGAGTGTATGCTAATTCATGTAATGTTGCGGCAGATTTGTCAGTTGGGAAATGTTTTAGGCGGCAAATATATGTATATATATATATATATATATATATGCGTGTATATATATATATATATGCGTGTATATATATATATATATATATATATGTGTGTGTATATATATATATATATATATATATATATATATATATATATATATATATATTTATTTATGTCAAGTCAAGTCAAGTCATAAAATTTGTATAGCGCACTACATACCCAGAGGGTTTCAAGGCGCTTAGGAAGGGGAGGAGGATTATTTGTCAAATATCCACGTTTTAAGCTGCTTTCTGAACGCTAGGTGATTCTGGGTGAGGCGAAGGTAGGCGGGGAGTGAGTTCCATGTTTTGGCAGCCAAGTATGAAAAGGATCTGCCTCCCATGGTGGTCTTGTTGATGCGAGGTACAGTGGCGAAGGCTTGGCTGGAAGAGCGAAGTTGGCGGGAGGGGGTGTAGAAGGACAGTCGAGAGTTGAGGCAATCTGGACCGATGTCGTAGAGTGATTTGTGTGCGTGGGTAAGCAGTCGGAAAGTGATCCTCTTATTGACGGGTAGCCAGTGGAGGTCTTTAAGGTGACCAGAGATGTGTTCGTTTCGTGGGATGTCTAATATGAGCCTGGCTGAGGCGTTTTGGATTCGTTGTAGTTTCTTCTGGAGTTTAGCGGTGGTACCTGCGTAGAGGGTGTTTCCGTAGTCCAGTCGGCTCGTGACTAGAGCGTGGGTGACTGTTTTCCTTGTCTCGGAGGGGATCCAGCGAAATGTTTTTCTGAGCATGCGAAGAATGTTAAAGCAGGAAGAGGATACGGCGTTGACTTGTCTGTTCATTGAGAGTGAAGAATCCAGGATGACGCCAAGGTTCCGTGCGTGGTCTGTCGGGATGGGTGCTTTTCCGAGGGCTTCCGGCCACCAGGAGTCGTCCCATGCAGAGGGGGATGAACCTAAGATGAGCACTTCTGTTTTGTCTGAATTCAGTTTCAGACGGCTTTGTTTCATCCATTCGGCAACTTCTTTCATTCCTTCGTGTAGGTTAGTTTTGGCGGTGCTGGGGTCATTGGTGAGAGAAAGGATCAGTTGAGTGTCGTCCGCGTAAGAGATGATGTTGAGGTTGTGTTGGCGTGCGATGGCCGCGAGGGGGCTCATGTATACGTTGAAGAGGGTGGGACTGAGTGAGGATCCTTGAGGTACGCCGCAGATGACTTCAGAGGCCTCGGACTTGAATGGAGGAAGGCGGACTCTCTGGGTTCTTCCGGTGAGGAACGAGGTGATCCATTCAAGTGCTTTTCCTTGAATTCCGATGTTATTGAGGCGTTGTAGAAGGGTGCTGTGGCAGACTGTATCGAATGCTGCAGAGAGGTCGAGGAGGATGAGGGCGACTGTGTCTCCATTGTCCAGTAGAGTTCGAATGTCGTCTGTTGCTGCGATGAGGGCGGTCTCAGTGCTGTGCTTTGCTCGGAAGCCAGATTGTGAGGGGTCGAGGGATTTGTTGGCTTCGAGGAAGGCGGCGAGCTGGTTGTTGACGGCTTTCTCGATGACTTTGGCCGGGAATGGAAGAAGCGAGATGGGGCGGTAATTTTTGAGTTCGGTGGGGTCCGCTGTTGGTTTTTTCAGAAGGGCGGTGAGTTCAGCGTGTTTCCAGTCTTCTGGCAAGGTAGCGGAGTTGAAGGAGCAGTTGATGACGTCTCGGAGGTGCGGTGCTATGACGGAGTCTGCTTTGTTGAAGATGTGGTGAGGGCATGGGTCTGTGGGGGATCCTGAGTGGATGGAATTCATCAGGCGGATGGTGTCCTCAGTGGAGATTGGGTTCCAGGCGTTAAGGGTGTTCACGGGGGGAAGATGGTCAGCAGATGGTAGGGTGGGTTGGTCTCCGGGTTGGTTGTCGAAGCTGTTGTGGATGTCTGCAATCTTGTTGTGGAAAAAGGAGGCTAGGGAGTCGCAGAGGGTTTGAGAGGGGGTGATGTCGTTGGAGTTGGCCGAGGGATTGGAAAATTCCTTGACGATGTTGAAAAGTTCCTTGCTGTTGTGGGCGTTGTTGTCGAGTCGATCCTTGAATGTTGTTTTCTTGGCTTTTCGGATCAGTTGGTGGTGGGTGCGGGTGGCGCTTTTGAAGGCGTCCTTGGTGCTGGGGGTTGGGTCTTTTTTCCAGGCCTTTTCAAGGGAGCGGCAGAGTTTCTTGGACTTCTTGAGATCATCGTTGAACCATGAGGCTTTCTTGCCGCAAGATTTGCTTTGACGTTTTTTCAGTGGAGCTAAGGTGTCGGCGGTGTTGGATAACCATAGGGTGAGGTTGGCGGCGGCTTCGTTGGCGTTAGAAGAGAGGGCTGGGGAGTTTCGAAGGAGCGATGCGGAGATTTGGTCCGTGGTGATTTTGTTCCAGTTTCTTTGCAGGGTAGGTTGGGAGTGGTTGATGGGTTTCGGCTTGTTGTAGGTGAAGTGAACGCAGCTGTGGTCAGTCCATAGGAGATCCGTAGTGTGGCTGAAGGAGACATGATTGCTGGATGTGAAGATGGGGTCGAGTGTGTGACCTGCGATGTGGGTGGGGGAAGTGACTAGTTGTTTAAGTCCGAGGTTGGCGAGGTTGTCCACGAGGGTGGCGGTGTTGTGGTCGTTTATCTTTTCAAGGTGAAAGTTGAGGTCTCCCAGAAGAATATAGTCTTTGGAGGGGAGCGCGTGTGGAGAGATGAAGTCCGTGATGTCTTCACTGAATTTTGCGCGGGGTCCTGGTGGTCTGTAGAGGAGAGTGCCTCTGAGTGTTGTTTTGGGGTCGATGTGGATCTGGAAGTGAAGGTGTTCGGAGTTGGCGAGGTTGGCGTCAGAGCTGGTTGAGATGCGGATAGATTTCTTATGGACGATAGCGATTCCTCCTCCTGTGTGGCTGGTACGGTCTTTGCGGGTGATCTTATAGTCTTCAGGGATGGCAATGGTGATGTCTGGTGCGGAGGAAGCATTCATCCATGTTTCCGTAAGGAAGGCGACGTCTGGAGAGAAGGTGTCTAGTAGGTTCCATAGGTCAATGGCGTGCCTGTGCACCGATCGGGTGTTGAGAAGGATGCATTGTAGGTGGTTGGAGTCGGGAATCTGTGGTGTGGTCGTAGCGGAGATGTTGTCGGTGCCGCTGAATTTGCAGGAGTAGCAGGAGAAAGGTCCATGGGTGTGTCCAGGAGCGGCTTGGACGCAGGTGGGGACGCGACCGGGGTTAAGGGCTAGGAGGGTGGCGGCGTCGTAGGTAGTGCGGGAGGACTGGGCATTTATATGTATTTTCTATATGCTCCGGGATCCCGCACATGGGCGGGGATTATTCATAGATTATGACTATCGATGAGTATCCCCTGGATGAGAATTAATGTTTCACTGATCAGTAGGAGTCTGGTGGAGCCCCTGTAAGGATGGTCTTCATGGTATCCGAGATTTCGACAGTGAAGATGGTAAGATGCAAGATCAAGCTTCGTTCATCGGCTGTGATGGGAAGTTGAGTTGCAACTATGATGGAGTCCAGTTGAGGGTTGAAGCTGCTGTAAATGGAGGTAATTTTCTTGTAGAAGAATTCCAAGAGCTTGTTTCAAAGGTCTTGTGAGGGGGTGATGTCTCTATAGGCAGCAGAAGGTGCGGTGAAATCTTTGATGATGGCGGAGATTTCCTTGCTGCTGTTAGTGCCGACACTGAATCAATCGCTTGGTGTTCCGTATCTGCTGGAGGTAGCATCTTAGGGCTGATTTGAAGATGTCTTTGCTGTGGTGTCTTGACTGATTATCCATTTGTGCTCAAGTAGCATTCAAAGGCATTTCATCAGCCCAAGTTCTTCTGTGTTCCAGCTGAACTGTGTTCCGCACATGAGGTGTTCCATTTAGCTGGTGGGAGTGTCCGTGTAGGTGTTGCAGTTGATGGGATCTTTGAAAATGATGGTGACTCCACCTTCAGGATTGTAATGATATTTGGTGCCAAAGTTGGGGTTAGCCATGTTTCCCTGAAGAAGAGAATGCCTGCAAGAGAGGGGAATGGGGGCAACTCTGGGAGCTCCCAACGGGGGCTCAATTTGTGAAGGTCCTGGGAGCAGGGGGGCACAGTCAGTTGTCGTGGACCTATGCCTGGGAGCTCGGGAGCAGAAGGTTTTGGTCATCTGGGCCCATGCGTCAAAGGCACTCATGGTTCTCAGTTAGACCGGGGAGGAGGGAGGGGGGGGGGGGGCAAAACAGGACAGCTGGGCAACTCTTGGTGCTGGCCTCTGCAATGCTGATGTCCCACGTTGTCTGGTCGGAACTGGACTTCAAGCTTTGGTTGCTGCAAGGGGTCCAGTACCCTGGGTACTGGTGCAGGGAGGCTCCGGTTGGTCCTGGCATCTTCACACTTGGTGGGGAGACAGACTCCCCCCCCCCCCCCCCCAGAGCACAGTGACCTTCTCCGGGCAGCAGCTGCATCTGTGGACTCGGTGGTCAGCAAATCAGCAAACCAAACGTTGTGGCCGGTGAGTGCAGGTTGCAATGATGTGGCTCTACCACTTAAAACGAGATGCTGACGGCTTGGCAAAGTGCTGGAGAACCTCTGAGGCTGCACAGCTGCAGGACGAGTCAATTTTTCATGATTGTTGGGACAGGAGCAGGCTGGCAGGATTTGGTGCCAAAGTCCACCACCAGCCTGCAGTTCTCTCCGCTTCGGCTCTTCTTGGTCATTCTTCCTTTTTCAAGGGAATCTGAGTTCCTGGTGCGAGGGGATCCACCTAAATACTCAATTTAGGGGCATTAAGAGTGCAAGGTAGTACCCAGTGGGCTACCTATCCCTGGGCGACGATTACCCATATATGATCATTTTCTGTGGGGAGTGGGTATACCTTTGATCCAGAGTTCCTAGTTTCTTCAAAACAAGCTGGTGAAACCCTTCTTTGACAGTCCACTTTAGGCGGCCTACCTTAGGGGTGTGCTCAGCCTGTAAGTGTGACACGTCTCTTGACTAGCTAATTTTCCTGCCTGCTGTGGTGTCAAATGGGCCGCAGGATGAGGGTGGCATCTCCCAGGCATGGGAGAAACCAGGCTTGTATATCAAACGCGGCAGGGGCTTTGAAGCCCCTGGCCTTGATATGCTAAATCGCTACCCATCCTGCTGGAGCCATCCTCCAAAGCAAGCATTGTTCCTGTCCTCTGAGAGCACAGTCTCTCACCTCCAGGGGGTCAGAAATTCAACTGTGGTGGCAGGCTGGTCGATAACAGTCAGCCAGCACACTAGAGGACTGGTAGGGTTTCAGGAGGCCCCTCTTAGGTGCCCTATGGGTGCATTTTATAATAAATCCAACACTGGCATAAGTGTGGATTGATTAAGATGCGGTGTTTGATACCAAACACCATAGGTTTCAGTGAAGTCATTATGAAGCTGGATAACTCATAATGACCAGTGCCAAGTATATACCTTAAGACTGCTTCCCAATTCACTTGCAATATCTAGTAATCGAACTAGAAGTCACAGGGGCATATCTTATCATGCAGATATGTCCTCATATGTAATATAATGCACCCTGCCTTAGGGCTCTTCAGGCCTGCTGTAGGGGTGACTTACATATAGTGCATGCAGTGTACTTTGGCTTTGTACATTTTTTTGTAAATGTACAGATTTAAATTAAGTGTGCTGGATCACTCTGTTTATGATATTGTGTATCTCGGGAGATTTAGGGGCACTGAATCTCCGGTCCTTAGGACCTTGTTCATTTTGATAGAAACTACTCCACTAAGGATAGGTGCAATCTGTCTTTGCCTCAATCCCCTTTCAATTTGTATTGTAGTTCTCCAAGTACGGTTACAATGGAAGAATAGGTCAACAAGCATTTGAAATTATGAAAATGTACCATGCTGTTGACCACAAAAGTGAAACAACCACATAGAGTGTTGTATGCTTTACCTTATGACCTTCCTAATACTATACTTGTATAGAGTACAGTGTGTCCTCTAAAATAAATATTTTTAGTTTTTGGGATGGCCAAGACTGTCCATAAATAATGTATGATGCATAACGGAATAGGTGTGGTCTATGATAGATCAATATGCAACAAAAGACCTTGGAAAATGGAGGCCATTAGGAATTCTTGGGATGCTTTTTGATATGAAGGTATATTTAAACAGACATTTATCCATATAAAGAGATGAATGCTTTCTTTCATTAGTCTTAAATGTGCTGCCACCAATGTAACGGTTTTGCTAAAGGAGCATGGGTCAATGTGAGGAACTTACACTGGAAGTGCTCCTTACCCATTAGGACCATGAGAACCTTCTGGTGTTCCGGAGATACTGAAGTATGCCTTCTAAAGATTAATAGCATGCATCTAACCCACTTAATGGAGTTAGTAAAGAGCTAGCTGTCTAAATGTCTTCTGTTGCATCAATTTCTGTGCATTTTTATAATCTAGTATGACTTTGGGAAATAAATGACCCTTCAAGAGCACCTCTCAGCTTCTTTTCAAAAAAGACTTTTGACAATGTTTTCTAGTTAATTCTAATAAAGTTAGGATGACAGTTGTTTGTGGAATTACCAAAGTGGGAACACATTTTCTTCTCCAAGTCTACATCTTTCAATGTTCCTGCTTTCATCCTGTGCATTTCGGCATCTTTATAACGCAAAGAGAATTTCTACTAATGGGAAGTTAAAAATTTGTTGTAATCGGTCTAGCTTCAGAATTTTCAGCTGCACTAACATTTTCAAAGTCAAACCATGGCAGCACTGCAGCTTTGAAGTCTGAAGAAGTCGCTTAGTGTTGATAATCTGATTGGAGATCAAAGGGCCTCATCGATAATTTTTTTGAAGTCCTCTCTCTATGGAGGCTTTCAGCAAATCATTGCAATGATTCCCTGAAAGATTTGCTGTTACGCCCTGAGAGAGCTGAAACACTTCTAGCCTTCATAAAGGTGGCAGCCAAACCAGATGCTTTTCTCTACACTTCATCTAGAAAACTGTTGATGAGGAAGAAACAAAGCCACGTCTCTTTCTGGCACAAGCCACAATTATCAACATTGGCTGAGCATCTGTCCTGAGGAAAAGTGGGTCTTGATCAGGAGGCCGATAATTGTTCAGTATTGCAGTGTTGTTGTTCAACTGCCAGTTCTGTTATTCCTAAAACTAAAAGTAAGATTGGGTTCACTGATGAAAAAGGCCGCAAAGTTTCAACAACAATAGAGTATTTGATCAAGGGGTAGAAATAGAAAAGCTCAGTTTTGCTTTTTGCAGTTTTGCTGTTGCTGTAGTGAGAATGGCTGGAAAAGGACTGGTGATTCGCTGTCCAGAGGAGAGACAGCCAAGGTCAGAAAACAGGTTGTTACATCCATAGTGGTGTCCCCATTAGAGTTTGTGCTATGATCCAGAGTACACAAATTAAGATACGTTTTTGATCTTTTCTGAGAATGACATTTACCAGCAGGTCCACTTCTAGGTGTGAGGCCTCTCGAAGAGGAGTGGTGCTACATCTTGGGAAGTTCTTGTGTACGGCTAAAGAACCCTGTCCCTTTCTGCTTTTGGGTAGTACGCCTTCTGTGTGGTGGCGACTTCTTAGAAGTGGCAGAATGCAGTTGTCAGAGAGGAACATCACAAACATAGGTGTCTTTTGTACTGATACAGAATAAGCTGGAGAAATCTCAGCGTCTGAAGAGGAAGTAGTAATCTTGCAGGTAGCTTAAGGTGTACTGATTTTAAAGGTGGAGTCTGTATTGAATATTTTACTACATGTCCCAGGACATTGTTCATCGCAGAACAAGGAGTGGGAGGAAAAGAAGGCCCCTGGGAAATCCTTGGGGCTACATAGCTTTACCGCCATTCCTACAGCGCGGAACGTTGGATATAACTGTCGAGGGAGCTGCCTGTACCTGAACACCGTGCATCGCAGAACAAGGGGCGGCAGGAGGAGCCCGTGGGAAATTTTTCGCACTACATAAAACGACCGTGATGACCATGATTCTCCTGGACTTAATGGAATTTCCATACCAGCCCTTTTGATGAAAACTTACTAATCTCCCATAACCTAAGGGATTACAAAATCTTCTAGACAAATTCATGAATTTTTGCAATAAAAAGAGTTTAGACGTGAATACCCTAAAAACAAAGAACATGAACTTCAAACCCCATAAATTGTTTAGAGGAAGTTATAGCATGAAGGGAACTATACTGCAGAAGGTGGATAACTTCAACTATTTAGGCATTAGAGTAAATAAATCCTTATCCTGGTCTTTGCAATTACACAAAAATAGTACCATCTAGCCACACAGCGCCTCTGCAGGTCTAACACGGTGTAAAAAAACTACTCCTGGACATGTATCGCCAGCTGTTGAGATATATTGAGCCAAAGTTCAGAGTGCAGCCCTGTATGGAGCAGAAATTTGGGAAATGTGAAATTGAAAGAATAGACGTCAAACAAAATGTATTTTTTAAGTAGCTGTTTAGCCTACCCCAAAGCACACCCTTAGTTCCTTTATCTTATGACGTAGGGTTTAAACATATTAGTAATAAGACAGCCCTAAGGCCATTTTATTTTTGGATCAGACTGTAGACTATTCCTGAATTCCAAACATACAAAAGAGCCTTAATCGAGATCTTAAGACACAAAAAATGTATATTCCAACATATTGTTTTCACAACCCAAATAAATAGTTTTCAAGCGTTAGGTATGTACTCATTATGGAGCGAAGACTTCAACTATAAATGGCAGATCAAGGGTAACCGCAAAGGCGGTGTTTTGGCTGTACACAAATGAGCAACATTATAGAAGTAGCAGTCCTGATAGCCCTATGGCAACATTCCTATCACATAAGTGCTCCCTTGCCTTTGAACAGCACTATATGGATGCAATTAGCTCTTACCAAGCTAGAACTTTATATATTAGGCTCAGGGAGGAATCCCTCCAGATAGGCCAATTCCAATGCAAATGGAAGCCACCATCTGAGATCCAAGCATGTTATCCTCGATGTGGGGATACTATATAAGACTTCGACTATTTGCTATTTTTCTTCCCTCTGTATAAAAGAGCTAGAAGTATTTGGATTAAACCACTTTGCATTAATCTTGGAATTAGGCAATATTCAGTAGCCTCCAGGATATTAAGGACAAACAGTGATCCTCAAATTGGTTTTAACTGTAAGTAGATAGATACTTATACGAAATTTGTATAAAAAGAAAGCGGCTGGGATATTTATGCTAAAGGTTTTTAGGTTTTCCTTGTGGCCAGCATGGTCATAGCTACTCGTTTTTAGGGACTTTTAAACTTTTTTTTATAGTTTAAATAAATTATTTCAGAAATTATTCAGGAAACATTGTAATAGCTTTTTATCTTTGAATTGTGACTTGGGACAATATAAAAACAGTCGATCTGCAGATTCTGTAGGGGTACAACCACATGAAAGTGGTCATCCTGTAGGTAATATGTTGGATGGGTTCGCAACATCATCTTTGAAAGCTAGCAGGTGGCATACCTACCAGACCGCAACATTGAAGAGAATCCTGATGTTTCACTCTTACCGATCACTTCTTTGATTTTCCTACGTGCAGATCCTCAAAAAAGGGCTTAATGACTCTTGATGGAGGAAGAAATCTCGCCCAGAGGAACTCCTGATGAATGAGAGCATTTCACAGCAGTTTCCTGACGCTTCCTGACTGTCACTGAATGCCCTGTAAGACATTCTATCTGCTGGTGGGAGAGACGAGGTGGGAGTGTCTACTTCATCTTATTTCGTCACTGAGAAGTGATGCTTCAAAGTGAAGGCATCACAAGGCAAAAAGAGTAAAACATCCACTCACTTCTTAGCTTTATTTTTCCCCTATTAATAGAGTTTGTGAAAGATGATAATTTGTGCCAATTCGATCTTAAATTTAAATGAACAAATAAATTGAATTTCACCAAGAGTCTGCTTCCAAGTTTTTAGTTAAAAAATGGTCTCATTCATCAAAATAGAGTTAATGTATTTCCACATACGCAGGAGTATTCAGGATTATCAGAGAAGATACCAAGATGGCGAATAAGAGTCCTGTCTAATCCATAGCATTTTGTTTCTCTGGCACTCAAACAAAATTTGGAAGCGCCAAAAATGCGAAACAGCCTCTTCTACATTTGTGTGATCTAATTTCAAAGTACACTGTGCTCTTACCTCCAAAGGCACACAATGTACACATTTCCCCAGAGGTCCATGTCTGCATCTAGGTAGAGAAAAATACCAGAGTTAATCTGCAGTAAATGTAAGCCAATGCAAATTTCAGACATAAGAACAGAAGCCATTTTAAAGTGGCATTTGAACTGATTCCATTTCCTGATGTAATAACAGAAATCATACACAGCTAAAAGTTAACTGGTTAGTAGCTTTGACAGTATGAAAGGTCAAATTGTCGAAGTGAAGATACAAGTAGTGACTTTTAGATGGCGTGTATTTCTGTAATGGATGTGTTCAGCTGCTAGGGTATCTTAAAAGATAACTAACGAACAAGTTACTTACCTTCGGTAACGATATATCTGTAAGAAACAGTAGTTAGTATTAGATTCCTTACCTCGGATCCAGACTGACGCCTGGGGATATTCTAAGGTAAGGAATCTAACACTAACCTGTTTCTTTCAGATAGAGTTTAGTGCCCGAGGAGTAATGTATTCATTTTAAATTTACTAACTGCAATCTCCCCGCTTCATTAGAATGTCACGGGAAGGTGTTAATATGTAATTGATCAAAGCAATGCAACAACTTCCTGTTTATTGAAAGACAAAGAAAAAGGGCTCACTTGGCCGTCTTCATCCGCCACCAGAAATCCTACCAAACTCCCCAGGACAAATTATTTGGAAAAACCTCCATGGCATATCATTATCCTAAAATTTAGGTAGCAGAAATCTCCTCACCACAAAATGAGTAACAGCATAATAAAGGACACCTGTGATTTTTAAAGAAAATCGGATGAACTGTGAATTTTCAGATTTCCGCCCAAGTTCATCTTCCTCAAATCTGCGCTCTCCTCTTATATTGCCTCTTCCTCTACCCCTCCCATTCACCCAATTACTTCTCCCTCCCGATCTAGCAACACAACCATCATACAGTCTGAATTACAAGTACTAGGAAACCATGGCACGCACACGATACCTGAAATTTAGAACCCAGTGCAAATACCTTCATAGACGTATAAAAGACCAACAAGTAGCAGGCAAATTCATGCACAGAGGACAGGAAGACCCAAAAACTTTAACAATAAGGCAGGAACGAAGAAATAGAAACAATTAAACAGGTCTCGCTAACTCCTGTTGCACAAATCCCAACTTACCACACTTCCACAGGTTAGTGGAAGGTTGCAAGACCAGACTTCTATTCAAAGCCACACCATAATAAGGTCCGGAGTCTAGAGACCAATGAATTGGGGACTGACATACTCTTTCCAGTGCACATACCGTAGGTAGCAGGTAGACCTTGCTTGGTCCCCCATATGCAAAATTGCCAGGTGCAGCTGCCCACAAGCGTGTGGTCTAGCTGCCCAAGATCGTGTGATGTTGCTGCCCACAGTACCTGGGGAGATTCGGCAACTGCCATGGAGCTGGTGTCATGCTCCTGGAGCCACACCACAGGGAACTCCCCAGCGGAGCAGGCAGTGTGGGATAGCCAGAGGCGTCTCTTCTGCCAATACACTAGTGAAAGCACTGCCGGCATGTCTTCTTCTGGCACTGAGCCCCACCGACCACCCAACGTAGAAAAGTTCCTCTGTGCCACCCTCGCCCCGCCCTGGAGTTTTCCTCTCTGCTGAGATGTCCTTCTCCTGCTGGAGAGGGCGGCGCTAGGGAAACAAAGGGTGCGCTGGAGGTCCTCGTGCACCAACGAAAGAGATCGAAACACGTTGGGCGAATAACTTCCTGAGAAGTTCCCACACAGGGCACCCTCCCTGAGAACTCGCAAGGATCAGCCCACCAGTTGGGCGCACAGGGCTTCTTCCAGGACACAGAAGGGCTAGTCACGTGCTTTCTGTAGGTCTGAGCAGTGTTCACCACAAGGTGTTTACAAATACAGAGCACGCTGCTGCCGGACACACAGGGAATAGAGTCCCACAGAAGAGGTGCTCAGGGGGCAAGCCAACAGTCCCTAGGAGAACATTTGAGGCACAAAGAAAGGCAGGCCAGCACAAAAGTACAGTTGCAGAGTGGCAGTCCCTCCAGCAGCCCAGCAAGCAGCAGGTCAGCAGAGCAAAGCAAGTAGCCCGAGTGGTGGTTTCTCCTGGCAGCACCGCAATCTCTGGCAATGTGCTATTTGCAGAACCAGCAGCATCTGGCTACAAGTCCACGCAGTGTCTCAAATCAAGGGGTCAGAGCCCCTGTACTTATACTCAAAAATGTCTTTGATGAAGGGGTGACTTTAAAGGAACCCTTAGAAGTGTGCAACAATTCATTTCAGCCCAGCCTCCAGATGATCAGTAGAGGGTAAATCAGCCCTTTGTGTGAGGGCAGAACACAACCTATACAAATGTGAAGTGTGAATCACCTCTCCCAGCCCAGGAAGACTATCAGTATGCAGATGATTGCAGATGTATCCCATCACACCCAGCCCTTCCTGTGTTGTGGCTGTCTAGAAACGATGCACCAAGTGTAGCGGTCACCCAGCACAGACATGTATTGGAGTTAGGCTGCAGGGCACAAAGAGTCATAAGCACAGAGAAATGCCCACTTTTTAAAAGTGGAATTTGTAAAAAAAGCAATGTAAAATCCAACTACACCAGTAAATAGGATTAACACCAATATTCTAAACATAGCAAACATGGCAACACCGCTCCGGTCTGATCCGGAATTACCACTTAAAAGTATATAAGGGAATTCCCAATGCTAGCTTATGAGAGGAGTAGGCCTCATAGCAGTGAAAAACGAAATAGGGCGTTTGTCACTACCAAAACATACCACACATAGAGACACATTTCCTACCTTTTACTTACACAGCACCCTGCCAACAGGGGTACCTAGGGCCTACCTTAAGGGTGACCTATGTGTAATAAAAGGAGAGTTTAAGGCTTGGCAAGTAGTTTTAAATGCCATGTTGAAGTGTCAGTAAACTGTGCATACAGACCCTGCTGTGGCAAGTGTGAGACAGGTTTGAAAGGCTGCTTCTGTGGGTGGTATAAGCAGTGCTGCAGGCTCACTAGTAGCATTTAATTTACAGGCCCTTGGTATATAAAATACCACTTTATAAGGGACTTGGAAGTAAAACAAATTTGCCAAACAGGTGTAAACCAATCATGCCTTTTTTAGAGGAGAGAGTACATGCACGTTTGCACTGTTTAGCAGAGGAAAGTGCCCAGAGTCCTAAAGCCAATAAAAAGGTGGTCAGAAAAATAGGCAGAGGAAGGCAAAAAGTTTGGGGATAACCCTGCAGAAATGGCCAGGTCCAACAATGGCCGCTTAGAGCTTGGTCTAATCACCAAGGAAATATTTTGTGGCACACAATCTGGTCCAGGGTTGCAACATCTGGTTGATATGTCACCAATGTGTGCAATAAATGTTTGAGAGAATGTATCAACAGGTAAATAATCTGCTAGCTTTAGACGCTAGCCAAGCTCCTCTGTATGTCTGCAAATCAGTATTTTGGTAGGAATTTCACGTTCAAAGCCAAGTTCATACTAAATGCTGTAGCAACCCAGATCAATCAATCTCTTACCCTACTAAGTTTTTATTACACAATACAAATACCACTTATCTGGAATTCTTTGATAGTCTTTCAATGGTGTTCAGGCCTCATGTGAGAGACAGGAATATCGCTGGGAAATAATGCATGGCTGGTGTGGCTTACAGAGTCTAGTTAGAGGTGCAGAACATTAGGGCTTTTCAGCATCAATTTAAAATCATTTTTGAGTGGAAGTCTAGGGTGTAGGAATCCAAAGTGAAATTAAACTACTCTAAAATTGTGCAATTCCGAGACACGTGTTAAATAGATTGATGATAAAACAAGGGCAGGAAATTCTTTGTTCAGACACCAAGATAAATAAAAATCTGATTTGCATTACTGCAGCTTCAATACATACAGCTGTGGGTCTCTGTTCCTGTAAATCTTTCCTTCCTGCTTGATCATAAATTGATCTATGTCATCTTCTACCACTTGAGGAGCACTCAGCGGTCGTGCCAGTGGAACCCCGAAAGAGGTCCCTGCAGAGGTATCCATGATTTCGGAGGAGGAGCCAGCAGGACCAGAAGGGTACAGGAACAGCATGTCGCCATGTCTGCAGAAGATAAAGGAAGTGAGAGATAGTAATTCAGACTCAGGCTCTGAGTTTCTGACTCGTTCTGAGTCCACAAGGGGCGAGCCACACATTTCTACATGAATTAATTCAAATTCTAAACTCCTTGATAAAATTAACTAACACAAAATATGAACATGATACTACTTGAGAGAAATGTCATTTGTTGAACACCTGGCAGATCTGGCTCTTACCCTCTTCGCCGGGGCAGACATTCCTCCTCGGTGCCGTAAAAAAGGACACGTGCGCGGTACAGACGGCCCCAGCCGTCCTCCGCACACGCCCACTGTGACGTTGGACGGCCGGGGCCGTCCGACGCATCGAAAAGGTTACAGTTAGCTAAATAGAGGTCATAACATCTACTTATTGCAGTTAACAGAGGAAATATAGCTACATCTTAAAAATAGAGATTACATCTCCATGTGGGCATGATAATATCAACCAATGGTTTCCCGCCCTTCCAGCTCACAACAGTGGGAAACAGAGTAGGATGAATGAGAAGGTAAAGTATATATGCATAGGCCAGGGCACACGGGTATGTGAAGAATAGGTTACTTACCTTCAGTGACACTTTTTCTTGTAAATGCTTCATCTTCCAAAAAAGTCATTAACTTATGAATATCTAAGGCACCAGAAAAGATCTGGAAAACGTTATCAAGCAACAGCTCTCTAGCATTGCCAGGTGGTCTAAGGTGGTCTAAGGTGACTTCAGCCTCTGCTTCAACGGCCCCAGGACATGACAACATTGGCTACATATGAAGCTGCTTGGAGCGTGGGAGTCAGTTCAGTCACATGATTCCATACCAATCGGAGCCCACAGAGTAACAACTAGGCAAGGACTAAAAAGGCAGCAGGAAAAACATCAGGACAATGCATTTTCTACTATATGGAACTGTTCCAGAACTAGCACAACCTCAGAAGAGGAGGAGATGGAGGGTTGAGGAATCTGGAGGAAGATAATTATATACACACATCAGTAAAAGCGTTACCAAGGGTAAAAAAAATTCCGATGGATACTTCTTCCTGCAGATTTCTCTTCTTCTGAACGAGTCCCAAAGCAGTACCCAACTTGGAAAGGGAAGGTTACTGTGGAAAGCCAAGCAACCCAGAAATTCACACAGTCCCGACTTAGCAAAGTAGCTATCCCTTCTAGACAAAGTAGCCAAGCTGTAGTGCTTGGCAAACATGTGAACCAAAGACCAGGTTGCAGCCCAGAAAATCTCAGTCACTGAAATGCTAGATAAAGCTGTGGAAACGAATATGGCCCTAGCGAAACTGATCCGAATACCTTTAGGAAGACCCTTCTTTGTCAAAGTGTAGCTAATCATTATGCAAAGAGTGACAGAAAATGAAATGGTGTTCTCACCATTCGTAGCACCAGCAAAATTAACAAAACGCTGGTCATTCTCTTTGCCCTGCCTTGCCCAGTCAACACAGAACAAGACAGCTTTTCAGCCAGTTAGAATGTCAAATTCACTTGGGTCTGAAGCTTGCTGAACGTGCAGAAAAAGGAAATGACCACCAGAAATTTGGTTGAGTTTAAGGGCAAAAAATGCATTAAGTAAACGTAAAAAGATTCAAACCGCAAATCCAGGAAGAACGTAAAAACCAAATTCAAGCCCTACTGTTGAACAATCAAAGTTGTGGGAGTAAATTTGTTACAGCCCCGAAAGAAATCTGGCCCCATAAGGCGTTCTGAAGAGAGTAGGCTGATCAAGGAGACACAGAAACAATGATACGCAGCGAAGCAGCTCTTAAAAGTCAAAACCTCCAGAGCCTGCTAGACAAGAGAGTAAAGTGCAGAATTTTGTCATGACAAGCCCCAAATGTATCCACGCCTTCCTCACTACAAACAGCACAAATGTATCCTAATGCTGGCATAGAATGATTTGTTAGAAGGCTTCTTAGCAATCTAAATAACAGCCACTTAAGATGGGTGATCAAAAGAAGCCACTTAATAACTGCTAAATCTCCATGCATAGAGTCGGAGTGTCTGAGGGCTGGGATGGAAAACCAGACCAGCAGATCTGCTCTGTCGCAAAGGGAAAGAGGAGGTGAAACACTAAGCTCCAACAGATCAGCATTACAGTCCAAGGCAACAATGATCATCTCAGACCCATCTCTGCAGACATTCTGAAGGACCCATGACAGAAGTGAGATATGAGGGAACGTTATAAAAGACTGAAAGTAGAAACTGCAGTGCACAGAACAAGGGACACCTCCTACTGAAGAAAAAAAAAAGATTGATTCATGGACATATGAAGTGTGAAAAGATCACACCTGTCACATAAGCATGAAGTTCCCATTCAAGGGTTTGAAACCAAAACATGCTCAAAAGTCCGACACAATGCTAGGTACATTTGCACTGCAAAGAGTGTGCTTCAGGGACCACTGCCACAAGAGTAGATCCTCCATAAAGAGTGCCCTGGACCCGACTACACCATGTTTGTTTAAACAGTGGAAGGCCATAATGATGTATAACAGAACGTTTATCACTTGACCCATAACATAACAAGCATTTGCAATGCAATAGGTCTCGCATTAATTAAGTTTGAGCTATTGGCATTCCTAAAAATTGCAACACCAATTGCAACTAAAGTCTATAAATTGAAAGCCAAAAAAACTGTGTATTTATTTTCGTAGCAATGATGGCATGCTGCACTTTAGATGAATATGTTTAAAAGTAAAGTAACAATTGACGGGTGGACTGATGGCTGGTGGTGTGTGTGCCTGTAGAAATTGTGCACTGATGGCTGGTGGTATGTGTGTCTGGTGGAAGTGTGCACTGACGGCTGGTGGTGTGTGTGCCTGGTGAAAGCGTGCACTGACGGCTGGTGGTGTGTGTGTGTGGGTGTGTCTGGTGAAAGCGTACACTGACTGCTGGTGGTATGTGTGTGCCTGGAGAAAGTGTGCACTGACGGCGTTTGTGCCCGGTGAAAGCGTGCATTGATGACTGATGGTGTCTGTGCCTGGTGAAAATGTACACCGACAGTGTGGTTGTGTGTGTGGTTATGTGTGTGGTTGTGTGTGTGTGTGGTTCTGTGTGGTTGTGTGTGAGGCAAAGTACAAAGGCTTCAGAAAAAGTGCACGGACACGAGCCAGCTGGGTTTTAGGACTCCGTCTTTGCATCACTCATCAACGTCGTCCCTTCAGGGACCCATATGGGGTCAGGAAATGCAAATGTCCAGATGACGTTTTTATCTGCGTCCACTGCAATCTCCAAACTCCATCAGGCAGTAATAACAGAGTAATGGGCAATGTGCAGAAAAAGTTTTTAAAAAATTAAAAATTTACAGAAATGCACCCGTAGACAACACAATGCACCAAACCACCTGCAAACAGCATGAATGCCTCAGCACCAACAACGGGTATCAAGTTAGAAGCGTTCATTAAGTAGTCACCTAACCAGATACTTACTGATCAGAATGTTCTTCCAACAACCAACTGCACTTGGCTATTGTCTGCATCAGCAATTAGATTGGGATTAATTCCACGACCAGGCAGCAATCCCATACATCGCATGGTCATTGCTGACCTATTGCCTGTAAATTAACTCTAAGATTACACAGTAAACGAGCCATTGGGTGCCATGTCGTGCTGTCACTTCAGAAAGGAAGAACTATGTAGAGTTCTCACTAGTCATTTTAAACAAATACTAAACATCCATCTCAATTCCTCTATGTTGTCCCTTGAGGACTTTGCACACACCGTGTAATTTTATAACAAATGCAGCCCATGAACAAACTCCAACAGATGCAAACACACGTGACCCTGAACAAGCTCGGTCATTAATGCGATAAGTCTGCACATCCCATTACACTCAACTGACAGGATAGCTGTCCTGACCACCATCACGGTCCATGCAATCAGCAAAACATGACCGCACCCCTTTTATTCTGCAACTTCTACATGAAGATCATTCACATTCTAGGAGATGGCCCTGCACTTACAGGACTGCACTGACAACAAACTCAGGTCAGTGCCTCCAGCCCATAGCACTTACTGCGTTTGTCACTGCATACACCGTATCGCTGCTATGCACATACTTCCCAAAGCAAGTCAAATGCACTCTTGTCATTCTGGCTATGTGGCAGGTTCAAACACACTTTGAGGTGTCCTCACACATTAGTTGTTAGACATATCACATTCCTGACCACCAGATAACTCTGCATCCTCCACGATTAGGGTGGATTCCATGCCCACCTATAAATGACTCATACCCTCTGCGTGGCACTGCCGTCCTCTAGCCAACCTACACCAAAAGATCACTATACTCGGCACTGTGCCTCTACCACTGAGCATCCTACTTACCTTTGCCTGCCATGTCTCTTCGCTCTGCACCTGTCCTCTATTCCCTTGTCTGTCATGAATTCACTCTACACATTACCCACACAATGCTCCAGGAGCATCCAATGCGCACAGACCTGACCCACGTCTCTGCCTCCATAGGGTGACCTCCCCATCGCTCTCAACATCCCTCCATCATCCACCCTCAGCATGCCCCGATCGCAGCCTCACCTTCTCCAGCTCATCAAGCTGTAACACAGCAGCTTCTCGCCCAGGTCGGCGGGAGTGTCCCGGTAGTGGTCGATGCGGGGCAAGGCATCGATGGTGTGGTGTCCGAAGGTACGCATATAGTAGGTGTTTGTGTGCGTGTCATAGTAGTAGTGATGCTGCCCGCCCCAGTGCTGGCTGTGGGCCTCGCTCAGCGCCGTGTCCCCGTTCTGAAAGCTCACCCCGCCGTGGCCTCATCATCCTGGGCCTTCGGGGCTCCCCCCTCCGTCACCGGGTCCACCTGGAAATGGCTCTGGCTGGGCGTGGGTCCGAGGGGCAGGTTGGGCCCGTCGCCGACGCCTACGGCAAGCAGTTCCTCCCCGCCTGGGGCCAGCGGGGCCTGCGCGCAGCACAGCTCCTCCATGCTGCTGGTGCGGTGGCTACTCCGGAGCTCTGAGGTGCTGTGCGCCTCTCCCTGTCCTCCCCTCGCTGCAGGTAAACAGCTGCGCCTCCTGCTGCACACCTGAGGCGGCTGAGCGCGTTTCCTGAGGGAACATCCCACGCTCAGAGCCCAGGCGGGGAAGGGCTAGGGCTGTGCCGGCAGATGCTCAGACACAAAGACGCTCTCCGCACCTCTGCGCATATAGACAGGGATGAAGGGCAGGGAGCGGCGTTCGCCTCTTCTGACAGCGCCGCGCGTAGGGCTCCCGCCTCTGTCCCTGAACTCATTACCACACACACACTCCTGCAGCCTGCCGCTGCTGCTGCCTTTTAAAGAAAGCATCTGCGAGAAAGAAAGGAAGGACAGCGGAAAAAAAAGCGGCAGTGAAATGTAAAAACACGCCTGCGAGACCTGCTCAAATCATTTGGTATGAAGACGGCTGTGACTGTTTCTCTTCAATGATAAGCATGAAGCACATCTGTACATAACCCTTCCGGTATTCCGTTAACTGATAGGCTAAAAAGTATGTTATTGCAGTTCGTTCAAGTGTTGTCGCTTGGAATTGGAAAAACTAGCAGCGAATCGTCACCTTTCTGAATGACGGTCCCCCTGGCTAATAAGAACGCTGGGTGCGCTCGCGAGCGGGATGACGTAAAAACCAGCGTGGTAAGCTGTACCATTACTTTCCGGGAAGAGCAGCGTGTGCCAGGTGATGCGGCGGAGTGATGGAGCTTGTAGCAGCGGAAAGAGACCGGTGAGTGGGAGGTGGGGGGAGTGGGTGTGTGTGCGTCTGTCTGTGTGCGCGCGGCAACAGTTCACAGTCTGAGTGCGTGTTCAAGCACGCGTCCTGATCCGACTCCGGCATGCTGTTCCCAGTCGCAATGGAGTGCGTGTTCACGCGCGCGACCTGATCCGATTCCGGCATGCTGCGCGTGCCTATCTCCTTGAAAGCATAGCCGATGACTATAGGTCTCGCAGCGAGACAGCCGTTTGCGCTGCATCGCCAGTGCGAGACCTAAAAAGGCCTTCAAGGAAGACCGATGGCTTGCAACTCCAGAATGTTCATAGAAAAGAGCTGTCCTGTACAAACAGACATCTCTCCTAGATGATCATCACATGTCAGGGAAGAAGTATCCTTCAGCATGGTTGTCTTCCTCAACAGAGGCAAAAAGGCTGATCCACATAGGATGGAGGGGTGACTGCAGAAATACAGTCTTGGTAATGTAACTAATGAATCCAGAGGCACCTTCACTGAACATGGGGAGCTAGCAGGATACACACAGTAACTTCAAAACAAACCGCGTAGCTCAAGTATGAAACATCAAGACCATCCCAATGTCCAGGATCTTCTGAGGTGAGGAAACTCGCAGCCGATGAAGTGTGCGCCAAGAAGTCAGGGGCCAACTGGGGAGATTTTGCCTTCACCAACCAGTTGCCCAAGTATGGAATTACATTGCCACCACTATCAAGACCTTGGTGAAGACCCACAGTGCAGATATGAAGCCAAAATGCATCACTGCAGTTTGATAATCCTGAGCTCTCACTATAAAGTAGAGAAAGCGTCTCTGAATCGGCAGGACTCGGATGTGACAGTAGGCATTCTGCAGTTGCAGCAACACAATCTGGTGCTGCTGGTGGAGGACCAAAATTACCTGGTTCAGGGATAGTCTGAAAAAAGTTGATTCTCCAATCCAGAAAGGGCCAGATGCGGACATCCTTTGGGGGGGGGGACCAAGAAGTTGTGAGTATAAAGCCTGGTTACCCTTTCAGTAAAGGGAACCATTTTTATGGCACTGTTTTGAAGAATGGCATGAAACTCTCCATTGAGGCATATTGGAGCTAGAGTGGACTGAATGTGGAAAGCTCTAGAGGAGTAGCAATGAAACAAAATGCATAATCCTTTCATATTAGCTGGGTCACCCACTAATCTGTGGTAATGGTGCTTCATTTGTCCAGAAAGCAAGGAAAGAGAGGAGGATCACTAGGGATAGGTTATCTGTCCTATGTACTCAACAATAGTTTCTTAATTAGTACTAGAATCCAAACAAAACTTTATCTATGACTTTAACAAAATGTATCTCACAAACTACTCCAGACAGCTACAGGTATTGTTTCTATTCAAATTATTTCTCTGTCAACCTCTAACACATTCCTATTTGATTGGAACCTACTTCATCACAGTCAAATATACAAACAGTATTAAACTATTAGAGGAATGTATACACTCTTTTCTCAAATATTTTTGGGGAGTAACATTAACGGGCTATGTTTTTTTTTTGGTGTATCCTTTGGGTCAATTTACCAGGTAGTCCACATAGGTATACAAATAGCGACCCAATCTAATATCCCCACCCCATTTGCTTTTACACTTAGATTGGTATTTTTTTGTAATATTTCCTTTTTATTTCTTTTGGACTGCTTTCATAGAAAAGTCGACGCATTCGGCCTGCCTATTTTCTGGCCTCTTCAGGACTGTACAAGGCAAGTGTAGCCTTCAAAACAATTAAGGAAAAATCTTCCTTAAACATGACACATATCACATTGTCCTGCATTTTGGATTCCAAAACGTAATTTTCTTTTTTTCCCTAGACTAGCTGCACTGTAACTACACAGATGACACTTTTGATTGTTCGCTCTGGAGTCAAGTTGCCCTTAATTGATGCACGCAATAAATGGAGTACAACATAGTTAGCTTCCTCCTTCTAAGGAAACAGAATGAATTAAGACGCAGCGTCTACATCGCTGGAAAAGCAGATGTAATACTGTACAAAGAGCAAGAACGTACTCCTTCAAAACGTAAGCTAAAGGTAAAAACATAGAAATAAGAGAAGCTCACCACACACAGGACAACAATTCTCAGCTGATGGAAGGTGTTTCAGTGGGAAATTAGTAAAAGGAACAACGCATGAGAATCTGTATATGAGCAGATAAGCAGCTTCTATGCTATAGGGTAGAATTTTTAGAGAGAACCAAGAAGGTTGCATATTAGGCTTCAGACTTCCTACATGCTGCAAGTGCTTAGGTTCTTAAGTGCTTGGTGCTACCTGCAGCAAGTGCTTAAGCAGGACTCGCCTAAGCATATTTTGCGATTGCACTCTTGCATAAAAGAAATATTGATATGAAGGCCTAGTATGAAATGACACTGCAATTCAAAAAAGTATTGACCTAATGTGGGACTTGTGGTTGTGCCCCCCCATGTTAACATTAGTGGGTTATCATTTCTCCAATACTAACCATCTAAAGAGGTAAAAGGTTAATCTAATATTATTTTAAAATGCTCCGCTAAATTTAAATCCAGTGATCATTTCTCAGTGAGTTTTATTTTAGGAGTGTAACTGGAGATTTGCCCCTTCAGTCTGAAAAGTGCTTTATTTACTTCACCAATTGCCAATTTCCTGACTTCGCCTACTCTGCTATGTATTTTCTATCACATATCCAGTTCTATAATGCTTCAATTACTTACCGTAATTGCATTACTCCGAGTCCTCTTCCATCGCTTCTATTCGCTTCTATTCATTACACCCATGAGGCATTCCTGCCTCACTAGACACCCATACCACAGGATTCTTAATCACGGTTACAAACCCCCCCCCATACTCCTGTAATATAATAATAATAATAATATCCACATTTGTAAAGCGCACAATCACCCGTTAGGGTCTCTAGGCGCTGGGGGCCGTCGGGAAGATTAAGCAAGCTATTGCCCAGAGTCACATGGTGCTGGGCTAATCTGCCGCCGGTGCCGGGGATCGAACCGTGATCCCCAGATTCCGGAGTCAGTCGCCCTGGCCGCGGCGCCACACCTCTTCCTCTATCACATAATCCAACACCACACCAATGAAGGGATGTAATGAATAGAAGCGATGGAAGTGGAGTCAGAGTAATGCAATAACCAGTAAGTAATGGAGGCATAACCTCATCGTCACTCCCTCGCTTCCCTTCATTACACCCATGAGATGTACAAAGCCAAACAGAACAACAACATTGGTAATGCCCAAAAACAGGTTTATTGGGGGGGCGTGGCCAGCAGCCATCAAAGATGGCCGCATTCTAAGTATGTTCCAGCGGCCACCCGCCAAATCCCCGATTATCCGGTACACTAATCCGGCTGCCAAGGTGTAAAACACGACCGGAATCCCAACACTCCAGGCAACGCCTGGTAAGTGTTGGAGCTACCCACGGCAAGTCAGCCCGACAAGACGGACTGAGGCCATCGCGGAGGGATTCCGTGAGAGGAGGCTGGAGACTCAATGAGTAACTGAGCAGCCAAAAGGGAGAACGATCACTGCCATGGACCCAGCCCAGGCTCAGGGTGCATGAAGACCCCGAACACCGATGAAGCGTGTCTGCCCGGGCTGGAAGTGGTGACGGAGTGACCGATATGCAGCAGCAGGGCCATGAATTAAACCAAGAGCAACACCAGTTCCCTCAGGACAACAGGGAAGCGAACACTGCTTGATGCAATTACACAGTGCATTGCCCGGGCTATAAATCAAGGTTGTAGATTGATGAAAGGAGGAACTGAACACAGATCAGGCACAGGTTATACACAGTGCTGATAACACGTATCTTCAGTAACTCTCAAGCCAGCCTTGTAGAGGCACAGAGAGCCAGACGGTGAAATAACACAGTCTACAACAAGATGTTGAATCATAAAGGGACAAGAACGACACACCAGACAAAGCTTGATAAATGTAATCACCCTAAAATGGAAAACGCGACTGACCGGGGTGATGTCCAATGCCAAAAACAGGCAACAAAGGAAGAAGCTCCTACTTTACAGGCCATAATGGCTGCCCTTAAAGGAAAACGATCAGTACTCGAAAGCAAGATCGAGATGGTCACTTTGGAGGTAACACTAATGCATGCAGACCTACGCAATTTGGGAGAGAGTGTGCAAGCCACTGAGGATTCCTTTACCTCGCACCAGTCAACTACCAAAGCACTGGAAGCAAATGTGAAAAGCTCCTAATAACAAAGGCGGACCTAGAGGCAAAACTGAAAAACTACGAAGGGTGCTCAACCAGAAATAATGTTAGTATCCTGGGGGTTCCGGAAATTGCAGAGGGCCCAGCTACAGACTTTACTTGTTGGAAGATCTTATCAAAAAGCACCTGCAGCCCAGAGCCCTCTATCATTGCTTTCAGTAGAAAGGACCCATCGAGTACATGGAGGTCCGCCGTGGCCTGGTGCGCCCCCACGCCCCATCCTAGCGAGGTGTTTCAATTTCAAGAATAGGGATATAATCCTACAAACTGCCCGTTCGGCCCATCCCTTAAAGTACGACAACTCTACTAAAACCTTTTTACCAGACTTTACAGCGAAGGTCCAGAAGAAGAGACACTACTTTCTAGAAAGTCACACGGGCGCTTCGCGACAAAGACAAAGTATGCAATATTGTTTACGGCAAGACTTTGGGTAGTGGCAGAGGGAAAGGCATGGTTCTTTGAGTCCGCTGAGGGAGCCTGAGAGTGGGTGGAGGACATCTGGAAACAAACAATCCAACCTCCATCAGCAGAAAAATGGGAAGGAGTGGCAACATCCAGGACAGAGACATAGCGATGGTTTGGAAACTGAAGCCGAGATTCATGGCAAGATTTGGTGAAGCAAGATATACTATGGGACCAGCCACGAGTCACCCCAGGAGTATAAAATTCATGAGAGTCACTTAGGTGGGAACTTACAGTAGGACAATAGCTTTGATTGACTGATCTCACAACCGTTGATTCTTGCTTTCATGATATTTGCTAGAACCGAACATGAACCTGATGGGCCGAAAGTAAACTGTAATACAGTGGCACAATATACTGCATGCATAGGGGATTATACGGCGAGGGGTGGGTGACAAGCTGGGACGTGCTCCCAAACGTTGAGATACGAGGGTAGGGGTACACAGGAACTCTGCAAAGTTGGGGGGGGGGGTAGGCAGTTCGAAGTCTATTGTGCAGGGAGGGGGGATGGGTGGGAAGGTTTCACCAGTTGGTTTTGTAGTTTATAGGCACATAAATTGGATAATAGAAACATTAATGCACAGTGCATGTCTTAGGAAAAAGACGGTTGTAGGACAAGATGTCTTTCGAAATGTTTTATGGATATCTGCTGGGATGCCCCCGTCCAACTGCCCTTCCCCCGGGTAGTGTTTTCCATGCTCAAGAAATGCATGCCAACATGAGAAGGGCATGCCAACATGAGAAGGGCAGACTCCTCCTGTAATTTTAAGATCCTCTCATGGAACGTAAATGGGCTGGGGGACAAAATCAAAACAGGGGTGGTACTGCAAAAACTGAAACGGCAAGCACCGGATATTCCCTTGTTACAAGAAACCCACATACAAGGGATTCCTGAACTTTTCCTCCAGTCCAGGAGGAGCAACGGTCCAAGGAGCGCCATAAATCAAACAAAGGGGCTCGGCGTAGCAGGAGCCCTTATCGCAGACACTTTGTACTTTGTTGCAGCTGCTACTTTTGTTGCACCGCGAGAAGCCCTTGTTGCTGGCATTCGGATTCCTGAACTTTTTCTCCGGTCCCTGTGAGGAGGAGCAACGGGTGCAGGTGCGCCATAAATCAAACGGAGGGGCCCAGCTGCGCGGGACAGGCGCGGGGACGCCGGCCGAGGCAAAGACCGGGCCAAGATTGGCCCGTCTGAGCCCATCAGAGGCCGGATGAGGCTGGGCTGGGCCCTGTCTCTTGGTTTTCAATTCTGAGAATCCGAGTCTAACCGAGGGTTATCGGAGAGGAAGTTCATCCCGATAGTACAAGTAACTCTTTTCAATAGCCAATACTGTTGGCTGCTAACTAGTAAAATTCAGTATAAGTGTATAAGGGGGAATATAGGTTTTAGTTTCTATATGTCACATGGACATTAACACTTCCTATTTTCTGCGTGATGGTGGAGGGGGAAGAGAGCGGCGGGGCCGGTGTAAATTATATATCGTAAATCATACATTGCACAGATTGTAAAAATAAGAATGGGGAAAAGAAAGCACTCAATGGTAAAAAAGCATTTGCAATGCAATAGGTCTCGCAGTAATTAAGTTTGAGCTATTGGCATTGCTAAATATTGCAACACCAATTGCAACACAAGTCTATAAATTGTAGGCCAAAAAAATGTGTATTTCTTTTTGTAGCAATGGTGGCTTGCTGCGCTTTAGATGAATATGTTTAAAAGTAAAGTGCGCCATACTGCGATTGCTACAATAGTTAATTGTGGATGCGTTAACAATTGATGCGTGCACTGATGGCGGGTGGTCTGTGTGCCTGTAGAAATTGTGCACTGATGGCTGATGGTGTGTATGCCTGGTGGAAGTGTGCACTGCCGGCTGATGGTGTGTGTGCCAGGTGGAAGCGTGCACTGACGGCTGGTGGTGTGTGTGCGCCTGGTGAAAGCGTGCACTGACGGCTGGTGGTGTGTGCCTGGTAAAAGCGTGCACTGATGGCTGGTGGTGTGTCTGTGCCTAGTGAAAGCGTGCACGGCCGGCCGGTGGTGTGTCTGTGCCAGGTGAAAGCGTGCACTGACGGCTGGTGCTGTGTGTGGGCCTGGTGATGTGTGTGGGCCTGGTGAAAGCGTGCACTGACGGCTGGTGGTGTGTGTGTGCCTGGTGAAAGCATGCACCTGGTGGTGTGTGCCAGTGCAAGCGTGCACTGACTGCTGGTGGTGTTTGTGCCCGGTGAAAGCGTGCACTGGCGGCTGGTGGTGTCTGTGTCTGTTGAAAGTGTGCACTGACTGTGTGGCTGTGTGTGTGGTTGTCTGTGTGTGTGGTTGTGTATGTGTGGTTGTGTGGTTGTGTGTGTGGTTGTGTGTGTTGTGATTGTGTGTGGTTGTGTGTGTGTTTGTGTGTGTGTGTGTGTTTGTGTGTGTGTGTGTGTTTGTGTGTGTGTGTTTGTGTGTGTGTGTGTGTTTGTGTGTTTATGTGTGGTTGTGTGTGTGGGAGTGGTTGTGGTTGTGTGTGTGGTGGTAGTGGTTGTGTGTCTGTGTCTGTGTGTGTCTGTGTCTGTGTGTGTGTGTGTGTGTGTGTGTGTGTGTGTGGGTGTGTGGGTGTGTGGGTGTGTGGGTGTGTGGGTGTGTGGGTGTGTGGGTGTGTGGGTGTGTGGTGGTAGTGGTTGTGTGGTTGTGTGTGGTTGTGTGTGTGTGGTTGTGTGTGTGGTTGTGTGTGTGGTTGTGTGGGTGGTTGTGTGGGTGGTTGTGTGTGTGGTTGTGTGGCTGTAGTTGTGTGTGGTGCTCTGTGTGGTGCAGGGGGGCATGCATTGGTGCGAGGCAGCGCTAGGAGGCAGCAGAAATGCACAATATCTTTGTAGATGTGCCAACATTTCTCTGTTTCACGCAGCGCATCAACTTTGCTTGCGGCCCTCTGTTGCGTGTAATGTTAGTAAATATGCCCCAAAATGTATTAGATGTGTGCATGTAAGTTAATAAAATGTTTACTACCTTAAAAATGTATGGTTTTACTACAAATGTACGTAAGTGAGCTTTTGGGTGTCAGGGTTGCCCCTGTGTTTGTGCATAGGGTCTGTGCTCGAGAGGATCAAACACAGCTGTCCGGCCACGTTGAGCGCTAGATTGCAGTATTCCCGAGGCGCTAGTGCACAAAGCGTTTGGCGCCAACATGTCTAAATGAACTGAGTGCTGTATTTATGAGGTCACACCTATTAATCCGCAGTCGTTCCAATGAATAGAACATAGGGATAGTTTCCTCTCAGGGCAGTATACAGAAGTTTTCATTTATCCACTATGCTTAGTGCCTGGAAACTTCCCTGGCAATGTGAGATATATCGACGCGCAGATCTCATCACGGCGAATGGAATGGTTCACTACGAGTCTGAACAATAACTTGTCTTTTATAGCGCTGCAAACAGCCGTTCGGAGCGCTATTCCGTTTGAGCTGCAAACAGCGCGTCATTATTTCCATATTTAAAGGCAAGTCATTTACGGAAGTCGGCAGAGAGAGTGGGTGATACTGGCATTCGAACCCACGACCGTCAAGCCCATGATCGGAATACAACGGGAAGGACCCGTGTAATTTTCTGAACCCTTTTGCCAACTGTAAAACACTTCGTATTACATTCTTGTTATGTAGGATTTGCATCTTCCAATAGGAGGCCGTTATTTACGTCTAGTTGCGATTTCCACGGATTCTTTTGCAAACTAAACAACACGCAATAGTGTTACATGGAAGCGCTAAGATTTCTGAGCGCTTTAGAAAAAAAACACAGTACAATAAAACAGATGCTAATCTCACGGATTCTTCTTCGGTCTGTGAAGCGACCTGGCAGATTGCAGGCTGTGCAGACAACTCTACACAATCGCATGGCGGCCGCGGGAGAGGTTGTGGCAGCTGACAAATTCAATGCTTGTGTGTTTTCGGAAAGGCTGCTGAAATGAGGAGTCCCCGTGCCAGCGACTAGTCTAGGGAAACATCTGGAGATAGGATGAAATGTCCATGCATCTGAATGGCCCAGCAGGGCTGGGGCAGAGCCAGTCGTGTGACAGGTATGCTGTGGACTCGATGCCTCCTGAAAGGTTGGGTGGATCTGAGTGAAAACTGGACAGCCAACTCAGTGGGTTGACGTATTGCTTTATCAATGATGTGGTAACCTGCAAAATCAACGATTTCAATCCCAGAGTTTCTGACTCAGCCTTCCATCCGTCTCAATATAATAGTAGTGTGTTACCATGAGTGGATGAGTGTGAGACTGAGCATATGCATTCATGAATGTATGGCTGAGTGATCACAAGGATGGTGAACGGTTGACTCAATTTATCAACAACCCAAATAACATCGCGAATAATAGCAGTTCAGTGAATTACCATTAAATAAAAGCTACACCTTGTTTCTAATGTGCATCCTGTCTTGTAATGAAATTGCGATTCTCCTATTAACATGACCAGAGAATCTGGATTTCATTAAAGACACGGAGGCTAACATTATGCATTAATCCTTTTAATGCAGCTCACAAACAGCGTCTTACATCCCAAAGACTAGAATAAGAATAAGTGACATCACAGTATCCATAAAAGGCATGTGCCAGGGAAGATCAGCCTCTTTTAAATGCCTCGAACGACAGGTCAAGCTGCAAACGAAGAATACATCTTAAAACTTGAAGGAAGAATTGTCGAAACTTGGAAAATCCTGGGAGATTCATCAATTTGAATTGTCTGGAAGAAAATAAAGCAAATCAAGAAAGGCACAAAGTAACCTTCAGAAGAAGCAATAAGAAAAAACATAACATAAGGTTAAAAGGGTATGAAACATTGAAAACATTGTAAACCACATCAATCCTCAATTTCCCTCCAGGGAGGGACGGGAGGGATAATGTAAGCCTCCGTGTCTTTAATGAAATCCAGATTCTCTGGTCATGTTAATAGGAGAATCGCAATTTCATTACAAGACAGGAGGCTACATTATGCATGTTGGTAGCCTTGAACCACAACATCAGAAACATGTTCAATTGGTTTACAATAATGATGGACAAAGGTAGAGGCATTAGACCAATCTGAAAGAGACACGTTAGTATTAGACTCCCCACCCGGGTCTGGCATCCAGCTGAAATACTGAGGGAGTTGGAAGGTCAATCCGCTGGCGAAAAGGTCGACGTCGAAAGGACCCCTGAAGTGATTCAGGGAATTGAAAATTGTCGTATCGAGTTTCCAATCGCTGAAATCTTGAAGGAATCTCGAGTTCCAATCTGCTGAGATATTGGATTTCCCTGGGAGATATTCCGCCTTCAAAGCAATCTTGTGTTCCAGACAGAACATCCAGAGTTTCTTGGCCAGAACTGATAGGTCCGCAGACCTCGTACCACCGAGTCGGTTGATATAAGAGACTGCAGAAACGTTGTCCATCTTCAGAAGGACAGATCTGCCCTGAAGGGAGTGTCCGAAACTCATAAGAGCATAGAGACCAGCAGTCATTTCTAGAAAATATATATGGTGAGAAGACTCTGAATGGGTCCATACTCCACCGGTGTCTTGGTCGAGGAGACGTGCTCCCCAGCCGTGAAGGCTGGCGTCTGACTCCAAAACAAAGTCTGGGGTCGAGCCAAAGATAGCCCTTCCATTCCAGGCGTCCAAATTGTCCAGCCACCAAGAGAATTCCAGTTTCGCTTGTTGATCTAGAGAAACATGGTCCCCGTACCAAAGACCGGAGCGAAGTGCATTGGCTTTCACCCTCTGGAGAGCACGGTAATTCAGTGGACCTGGGAAGATAGCTTGGATCGAAGAAGAAAGTAGACCCAGGAGTCTGGCCAATTCTCGGAGAGAGAGAGAGAGATTGTTGTCTCAGAACAAACCTGATCTCTTTTCGAATTTTGGCAATTTTCTTTTTGGGAAGTAGGAGGAGACAACTGGAGGTGTCCACAGTGAAACCTAGGAACTCTAGGGATTTTGAGGGCGTCAGAATGGATTTTCCCCTGTTTATAATGAAGCCAAGGTCCTCTATGAGGTCCATGGAGACCTTGAGATCCTCTAAGACTTGTGCATGAGTTTGAGACATGATGAGGATGTCGTCTAGGTAGATAATTAGTCGAATACCTCTTGCTCTTAGAATGGAAACAATCGTTCTCATGACCTTGGTGAAACACCAAGGGGCGGACGGGAGACCGAAAGGGAGAGCTTGAAATTGATAGAGGTGACGTCCCAAATAAATTGGAGAAAGGGTTGATGTTCCTCGGCCATAGGGATGGTAAAATAGGCGTCTTTTAAGTCCAGTTTGACCAGCCAATCTCCGTGAAGGAGAAGGTCCCTGAGAAGATGGATCCCTTCCATCTTGAAGTGTCGATAAACAAGATATTTGTTTACTTCCCGTAGGTTTATCACCGGTCTCCAACCTTTGTCCTTCTTCTCGTCTAAGAGGAGGGTACTTACAAATTTCTTTTGGGACCAAGGCACCTCGGTAATGGCACCTTTCTTGAGCATAGAGGAAACCTCCTCTCTGACGATTGCTAGATGTTCTAAAGGAATTTCTAGAGGTCTGGTAGTAGTGGTCTGGTAAGGAGTGTCTACAAAGTCTATCCTGAATCCCCGAACTGTCTCTAGAACCCATGGGTCTTGAGTAAATATTTTCCAAACGTGAAAAAAGAGTTTGAGTCTTCCCCCGACCCTGGGAGGTGAGAGAGAAGAAAGGCCACTTACTTTGAGAGTTGTTGTTTGATGCTCCACGGGAGGAGAGGCCTCTGCCACGGGAACCACGTCCTCGTTGAGGGTAGAATTCTTTGTTGGAAGGGTAGAAGCCTCTACCGGTGGTACCTCTTCCTCTGCCAGATGGGAAGGGCCGGAAGGTTCCACGTCCGGAAGAGCGGCCCCTTCTTCCGGCCTGCCCAAAAACATTTGTGGGAAAGACTTTTCTCATGTTGTTCTGGACCCTATCTAAAGCGGTGAAGGTGGCGACATACTTTCCGATTGTCTTGATCATATCCTCTCCAAATAGGAGACCTTTAGGCTTATTGGAGGGCTCTTTCTCAGCGAGGTCCCCAAGTTTGGGGTTAATCCTGTTGAGGATAGATTTCCTTCTTTCCATATTAAGACCGGAATTAGCGTTCCCTAGGAGCACAATCGCCCTTTGGCTCCAGCCTCTTATTAGCCCAGTGTCAAGGGGGGTATTAGAAATATAAGATTTCTCTGCTAAATCAAGGATTCTGGTAAGTGGGCCGAGGATATCCAGGAGGCGGTCTTGGCAAGCCTTAAGGGCTCTTTCCAGACCTTTTCTGGGATCCTTTCCCAGTTTAAATAAAAATTTTATTAGGTCTGGGTCTAAATTAGGGGTCTGGCAGACCTTATCGTCAATCCATGGTCTGGGGCATTCAGAACGCATGGTATTGCGTGTATCCCTTTCAAGAGTATTCCTCAGCCACTTTGTAATAAACTTAGCAATATGGTCATGAGGGAACCATTTAGAGCTATTTGGGCGGGAGATGTTGTTAGGGGAGAACATTTCTCCACCAAGAGGATCAAGAATTGCGTCTTTAGAGGAAGGGGAAGAGTCCGCTTCAGAAAGCGCATTTAGATCCATGTCATCCAATTCGTTATCGTCAAGATCAAGAACAAACTCGTCATAGGGCTCATCATACATTTCTTCTACATAGGAGTAGGAATCTGAGTCAGCACAGGCACTGTCACCAATTGTGCCGCTGAGGGCACCTCCCAAAATTGTGCCGCCAGGGGCACCCATCCTTATTGTGCCGCAAGGAACACCAACACCTTTTGAGGCGCTAGGGCCTCCCATACTGTGTGAGGTGCTAGGACCTCCCATGTCAACTGGGTTAGGAATGTTACCAGTAGTGCCTAGATTGTGCCTGACTTTTTAGTGGCTATGGATAGGGAAGGATTATTTGTTGTATCGCCTTCAATACTTAGCGCTCTTTTATGAGACATGACCTCTTTTAGGGTATTAATCATGCATGATCTCATTTCTTTTGTAAGAAAATTCTTAAAAGAATCGCTAGCGTGGGTAGGGGAGCTTGCGACAGCGTCGTCAGACTCCAAATCAGACATGATATATATAATAGAAGGGGATAAATAATGTACTCTAAATTATAATAATCAAGTGTACTCAGGTGTTCCCTAAAAAGATTAAGCAATTTCGAATTTTGCCCTTTTAAAAAAAATATTTTTTACAATTTATGCCAGAAAAATCGATTCTAAGTCTAAATTAAGGTAGAATAACCTTGTTGGCCCTAGAAATGAATTGGTGAGGAGATATGCAAACGCAGCTATGAATTGGGGAGGAGATATGCAAAGGCAGTTACTAAAACGAGTGATCGTCGATGAAGACGAGTGGTAACTGACGCGCTCGAGCTGGGGGAACCACGAAGAGAAGAGGAATGACCCTTAGGAGGCAGGGCGCGCTACGCCGCCGCTGCCGAGGGTCATTCCTCTAATGCGGGGGAATGTCAGAGCTCCTGGCGTCGGAGTCTTTCGAGCGCGAGCCAGGAGAACGGGTGAAAGGCGGGGAGGTAAAGAATGAGCTTAAAGGCTGAAAAGGCATTTAGGTGGATTATGAGGATGGCGTAAGCACACACAACGCGAAGGTGAGAGTGCGAAGGGAGAAAATGCTAAGAACGGACATGGGTAAAACGAGACAACCATAAATTGGAAGTCTTAAGGGAGGGGGGTTACGGCGAGGGTAACCAACAAACATGAGGGATGAGCCAAACTAAGATTAGAGTTAAGCATGGCAAAAACAAATTATGAAATAATCAGATCTAACAAATTCAAAGAGATCTAAGTACATATTCCCACAAGCTTAAGTATAAACTAGCTTATAAGCATATAGTCTAGACAATCAATGTCAACAAAAATACAATATCAACAGAAATACATTTAGAAAAGCTTCAGAGAAGGACAACTTATTTAAAAGAGGCTGATCTTCCCTGGCACGTGCCTTTTATGGATACTGTGATGTCACTTATTCTTATTCTATTCTTTGTGATGTAAGCGGCTGTTTGTGAGCTGCATTAAAAGGATTAATGCATAATGTAGCCTCCTGTCTTGTAATGAAATCAAGATGTGAAAGCACTCCATTTGCACTTGCCTTTTTCATTTTCAATCAGCATGTGATAGTTTCCACAGGTTACCATGCCATGTCCAACTGGATAGTGTGCGACTTTAGCTAGGTGCATGGCATCAGGCACCATTCAGACGTTAACCCTATTGGCGTTTCCAAAGCTTGTTTTACTTTGTAAGGGGCCAGTTGCAGCTCAGAAAACCTTTGGGTGCAGCCTGCCGCGGCACATCCCGTTGGTTTCATTACAAATTATAACAAAAAAAATTGCAAGATGGCCACCCGTCTGTCCATAAACTTGTTCCTGTGTAGGGGAACAGCTTGAAAGGTTTTTGCTATACTTAACCAAAAGAAAGTGAGGGTTGAATAAGTCGGTATCTCGGCAGCCAGTGCCAGACCTATTGACCTTATCAATGCTTGTTAAATGAGGGGTTGAAAAACATTGACTTGGAAATAAGAATTGGCAAGCGAGGAAAAAGCTAGTTGTAAGTAGATATAAATACCATAATGGTTAATTATGAGCACTAAATTAAAGCACTGGAAACAATAGGTGATATTACCTCATTCGAGTGCTCATGCTTTTCAACCTCAGCATGATGAAATGCGGAGTCAAGTTTTCACGAATTAGGTTAAACGGTCAGTCTGGAAGTGCCAGACAGGGGAGGGACCTCAAAATAGGATTTCCATCTTTTAAGCTGTAAATTACATTCTTGTCGATAGACAAAACAACAACGCGTATACTTATATGGATAAAGTAACTTAGTAAAAACAAAATGGTGACAAACGAGGCAAGCAAGGATCACCATGCCAAAAACCTCTAACACTATTATTACTCTGCGCCACAGCAGGCAGAACTTCTCGTCACCTTAAACTTGAAGAATGGGAGATTTGCGGGCGAAAAAGTTTCAAAAGCGGGTAGTTTTCACTTGAAAATACATTAGACCGAATTCATGTTTAAATGGTGAAAAGAAAACCACGGGACAAATGAACAATTCAGAGTTTACAAACTGATGATATGACCTTCTGAAAAAAACAAGCATTAGCGGCAGCAATAGCGGCCACAAAACGAAAATCGTCCGCGAAAGGAGCAGGGAAGTGGGAGGGAAGCGCTGGCGACAGGGGGCTGAGGATGGGACCCCTTTGAAGGGTGAAGCCAAGGCTCGAGCATATGGGGTGTAAAAAAAAAAAGTCTTCGGAGTGGCCTTGCGCAGAGGGGGAGGAGGGGGAGAGCATTCCTTTGACGTCTGAAGCTCTCGGCATTGCTGTGGAGGGCATGATGCGAGGCGGCTCGGGGAGCAAATGGCAAGCGTGTGCACGGGCACATGCACTCTGCGTAATCCGCCTTCCAATGCCCCTTGGTCAACTTTCCTGATCCACCGCTATATATCTCAAGCTACAATGCTTGCGCATTGGCAGGTCTCGACCTAAAAAATCAACGGGTGACGCACAGCAAACATTGCTGAGCTGCCTTATTGGAGCAATGGGGGCATTAGATAAACAAATATCCTCAGTAGAAGAAAGAGTCAATAGTTTAAGGCACGACATGTTCTACCACCGAATCAGTTAGACAGAGACATCAGCAGAGATTAAAGGACAGTATATCTCAGAATGGGTGCATTCAAAATATATCTGATGAAATAACATTTAGTGACTGACTCACTCTCACAACTTCCACAGAAAAGGAAAAAAAAATCCAACTAAAAAGGAAAGGGTAGACTGAAGGAGGGGCAGACCATATAAAAACTTCTAAGAGCTCTGCCTCTAGTATCCCACTACAACTTAAGCAGGGCAAAAAAAAGAACGGGGATAAGAAAAGGTTCCTGGAAATCTAAAAAAAGAACCCTATAAAAAGACTGACTTCCAGGGTAACGAGTTAAAAAACTAACGTTGTTGGTTGAAAGACTAGACCTCTATCTACGAGTTTCGATGGACAAAATGGGGCAAAGGATAACTCTAATAGAGGCCGGTCTGATGAACCACTTACACAGGGGAACTAGCGATAAACAAGTAGCCATTGATCTTAGCAAGGGGGGAAATGATAACCGAGAAACAAGTAAGACTTCTAATCGGCTAACTAGGTTGTAAACCCTAGTCAGAGTGAATCCCATGCAAACATTTGAATGTCCAAGTCAGACATCCCTCCACAAAACGTTACTGGCCAGTCTCTCAATACTAAAGAGAACAGGGGTAGGAGTACAGATAAAACCTCAGAGCACAGGGCCAACCATTCTACCTGCAATCAACAGACAGTGTCATAACCAAGTATATTATACCCAAAAGTATCCAACAATTATATAACCAAAGACCAATACCTAGACCTACCGCCAGCAGTATCACCGTTACGGTCATTTAAGTAAATGTATCAAAGCTGGGCATTTCAGAAAATGAAACCTGGGAAATGCTTAGAAACAAATCATTACACTGGCTAAGCACGAAGGTCGGGCTCACGGAACAGCTCTTTATCGAGTTCAAGATGGCCCGTAGAGTTCAGGGGGTAGGTAAAAGCAGAAAAACACTACCAGGGGATTTAGTGGTTCTAACGTTTAAAACACCCCTGCTAGTCGAAAATATCTTTTGGTTGGCAGGAAATATTTCTGTGACAACGAGAGGGATTAACACACTGCCATTGGGCTTTTTCTATCAACCACCCTTTTGGGTAGAGAGAGGTGGTAATACTAGAAACATTGAGGAGAGGCATAATTGCACTTACAACATTCCGGTTGAGAACAGGTTTACAATGCTCTCGAGTTTGGAAGAGATAGACTGACTAGACGAGACACAGGAAATAAAGACAAAGAAAGTAATAGGTTCTATTTCCCTAAGTCCACACCATGCAGACCCAAACCAGAATGCAAGTCCATACAGACTACACTCAGAAAATGATTATACATTAGAACCAGAGAACACCGGCTCAGATAACAACCTGGCCAGTAGCGGGGTAATAGCAAATCATAGTCCAGAGACAGATCAGGGAACAAACCCGGCTAGGAGTATGAGTTTAGTTGTACATCCACCTACGTCCATCATATCTAATTTTAAAGATGAACATATTACCAAGGAAGTTAGTTTCACAATTTTATATTGGAATGTAGCGGGCCTAAGGTCGAAACAAACACATCACCTATGGCATGGTGAAATTCAATGTCCTCTGTTTTCAAGAGACCTGGGCCACCAGTGAAATTCACATTGAGGGCTATAAGACCTACCATACACCAGCTATGTCGTCTGCTTTAGAGAGGGCTAAGGGAAGTCAGACAGTACATATCTCTAATCTGTTGGTGATAAAGGAAGCATTATTTGTAAAGTCAGAACCTTATTATAAAATAATAACCCTAAATATGAATAAGCAAAACATGTACGTATTGGTTAATTTCTATAACAATGTACTGAAGGAACATTTGGTTGATGTTTTAAAACAACTCAGAAATGCATTGCAAGAAATTCAGAATATTAGCACTCAATGTTTAGCTTATCTGGGGGCGGGGGTTTAACCTTCCTCTGTGTACTAAAAATAATAATTTAACATGCGGCTTGATCGATGAAGATAATAGTAATCTACCCATTTTCCCCACACAGTCGATGGAGATTGTTTCAACAAGATCCTATTTGTCTTGGAATTAGGGTTTGCCAACACACTGTCCTCCCCTCCAATCCCATTTACACAGACCTTCAACGGTAGAGGAGCAAGTACAACCATAGATGTTATCTTAATCAAAAATAGGTATGCCTCCCGTTTGTTGAATTTTAGCAAGCATAGAAACGCTATAAGTGACCATTTGCCCATGAGTGTGTCATTAACTTGTCCACAGAAAAAACGTAGCTGTGATATCAATAGAACGTACGGGCCGCAAAACTTGGTAATTGACAAAGTAAATGGTTACTCCCTAAAATGGGATAATGTTGAACCGCAGGAGTTTACAAAAGTAGTGGTCAAGAAATCTTTAACCTCTATCATCAAGTGTTTACATCTTTCCACTCCACATCAGGAAGTCTTAAAAACCTGTGCAGAAATAATGGATGAAATTAGGGAATCGCTGAAAACCCTTGGAAGCATAAGGGATAGTTCAACAACAAACTGTACAAAAGCATATATAGAGTTAAAATCTGCATTACATATAAAGGACAGGGATAGACTCGGGATTGGACAGCTCAGAAAGGCATATAATCAGGCTGTGAAATTAAGGAAAGGTGGACTTAAAAAAGAGACCTAGGCAGAACTACACAAAGCTAGTCTCAACAAGGATAGTACTGCCTTTTGGCGAGTGGCTAAATCCCCTTTTTGAGGTCTTGCGTCTGCGATTGTAGGGCAAAAAGCCCTGCTGTCGCAAAGCGAGTCTATTGCGATCGTTTCAGTCCTTTCAGCTTTCAAGGACTACCAAGAGGAGACAAGAGACTGGCATGCGCACGCAGCCTGCCGGAATCGGATCAGGTCGCGCGCGTGAACACGCGCTCCGATTCCGGCAGGCTCTTCAGTCACCATGGATCACGCACGCACACAGAGACACACACACGAGCGCACACATACAGACACACACCACACCTCCCCAGCCCCCCCACCGCCGCCCCCGCCCACACACACACGAGCGCACACACACAGACAATCCCTCCCCCGCCGCCGCCCCCGCCCACACGCACACATACATACAGAGACCCCCCCCAACTAACCCCACTCACCGCATTGCCGGACTCTGCAGCCTCCGTGGGGCTCCCCCTCAGGCATGGGAGCCCCGCGTCACCACTGCTCCTCTCTGGCCAGCCTCTCCGTGGGTGCGGGCTTCAGAAGACGGAAGTCCCGCCCCACGGCAGGTTTCGTTTTTGCTCACGTCTTGCTCTGGTCTTGTATGCAATCAAAGGTTAAACGGGCCAGTACTTGTTTTTAATACTTAGTTTGATCATATTGCGCATTCTGAGCGTTTATAGTAATGTGCTCTCGAAAAGTATCTTCTGAAATCACGCTTCCGGCAAGTTTCTTTCTGAAATTGTAAGCAAAACGTCTGTTTACAACTGCTGATTCTCATTTCCCCCTTTAAAGTTGACTTGATTGAGTCCTATTTCTGTTTTGTCCAGAGCTCCCAGGCTCCCACAGCTACCGTGTGGCATATTTTAAGAAGGATTTACAGAAAGTGATTTGTGCGTTTTGACGGTGTGAACATCCTTTGATTCTATAAGGGTGGCCGCCTTTCCATCATTACTTTGCAGGTCATGTCGTGCACGCATCAGAATTTGACTCGCTCGGGTCCTTTTCAGACCTTCGGTCTGTAACATGCGCCTTCTAAATCAAACATGTAGTTATGTGCTCTAAAAGAAAATGCCCATGACCATATAGGAAGTTCATTCCTATAGCGTCATTTTACAGGAATATTCTTTTTTTAGAGTACGCTTCTCTGATCTTTTGAAAGTCCTATTCCAAGCGTGATGCGGAGCTTTCACAAAACCTACAGTTGTTCAATCCTACTGTATCTTGGTCCATGATCTGCTTTTGGGAAATAATGTACTATTCTTTGCTTTTCGTTTCGGTATTACTTATAATATTCACGTTGCACGATCATTTCAGTGATGGGATTATTTTATTTTCAGGTTGTGATAAGAACCATTTCTTGCATCAAAGTGCTTTCATCGCAGATTCCATACAATTTTACGGATTTCATTTGTTTCATGCTGGGGTGTTCCAGGGATGTTGGAGTGGTATGAGAAGTAGAGTCTGTTTAACTGCTGGTGACTTCGGGCCCACCGTAATTGTGTGTTTTTGTTTGAGATTTCTGATGTACATGTCTATGCCTATTTTTTAACGTTAATAAGATTCTGCAAACATTCTCAGTCCTTGTTCCCTCGAGTGGCATGACCTTGGCATTAAAAATATATTGGCATTCTTTGTATATTTTTGTAAACTGGACAGTTTTTTTCCCCTTTGTGTAAATAGTACAGATAGAACACTTTTGTTTAAAAATGAATTTGAGAAATTGAGAGCCCACGTTTATAGAGTTCGAGCTGTACCTAACTCATGAGGCTCTATGCCAAAATGTTTTTTCAATTTTTATTGGGAAGATCATTTTTGGCCTAGGGTTTAGACTGTTTAGTCAATATCTGTAATCAGGCAAGTGAGCTAAACCAGTATTGGCCAAGCGTTTCTTTTTTTTTTTTTCAGTCACGCTACACAGCAGCTGTGCTCTGTAGAACATGTTTAAAAGAAAATTGACAAAACGAACAGACAGTTCTCCTGGTGAGGCCCTTAGGTTTGCCATTGCCTGCTTTATGAAGTGTTGAGTGCTCGCACTCAATGTTTATGGTTCAGACTTTCCAGTTCAATCCTTATGTTGTAAATGTGTGCACACAGGGCATGACGCTACATTCTTAAACGTGATGGCAAAGCATCACATTTCCCCTCTCAATTGCAGTTATGTTAAACTATAGTTATAGGTCTGTTCACTTTTCTTCAAATTAGGCCTTATCTTTATTTGTAGGTTTGTTATAATGTTATGATATTTGATGCAACTCGTTTCTCTCAATGTTTGCCTCCACTGATAACTTTAGAGTATTGCAATTTAAAAGGTTTGCAGTTTTTTGAGGTATCTAAACTTACATAATTGCTTAAACAGAAAATGTGTCAAAAACTTTGCCAACGTCAAATATTAGAGCTGTATGGCTGTAAGGTGTTTTTTTGTCAAGTTGGCAGCACAGTTGAAAATAAAACAAATAATAGCCACGTCACATCGTGCTTTTTTTTTTTTTTTTTTTTTTTATGTGGTCCACCCGTTCCGCTTTACTTTCAGCCATGCTGCACAGCAGTTGTGCTGCTGTTCAACATGGCTAAAAAATTTGACAAAGTCAATAGATCTCATATAGGTGAGACCTACTGGGGTTGCCAATGCTGCATTTTTTCCTCCCCCTAGTGGGCATACATAAAAATTCAGGAGTGTCCGGTATTCTGGGACCGAGCGCGGCACTGCCCTCTAAACGGGGGGCACACCGCCGCAATTATGGGTCCAGTCCGATGAAAGTCTCGAGGCCCCCAGGAGTCGCGGCCCCGCCCATCATCTCCATCAGTGCCTTAAGCAGCAGGGCGGCATATCGCGCTACAGCTCGGGGTCCTTTGTTTTGTTGTGGGTCTAGGGTGTACAGTAAAGGTATTCAAGCCTGTGCTACTGAGACCCACCCCTGGCTGCACCCAGGAGCCGTGCTGATGCCGTACCAGCGACTCCAGCCTCAAACTGCAGGCTCTTTATGAGCCACCCACCCGCCGTCACCATAATCTCCAGGTAACACGGTCATGCTCACCTGCTGCGTCCATGACCACGGGCAGCCCATCACACGCACCACGCGTGCCCCACGTCGTCCTGCTCTATGGCCTGAAGCAAGCTGTCTCGCTCTCACACTCTCAGTGCCAATGGCAGGCTGTCCGTGCCGGGTTGGGTCAGATCTGGCCAGGCTTTGGATTTCACTAGCGGACACTTCGTATCTGCTCTCACCCTTGTGCATTAAGTCACCACTGGATCAACGAGTTGTCCAAAACCTCAGACAGGAGCTTCCTGGCTGCCGCACAGTGAAAGCACGACCACGGTTACCCTAGTGAGCTCTACTCCTCGACGCTAGCGCCCTGAGGCCCGAGTGTAGCGGGTGTCCGTGGACCGACAACACGCTATGTGGTTGGATCAGGCAAGCGGCCCTTCAGTGGCCTCCAGATAACGCACCTGCGCCCTGGTGACCATGGGCGCAAACAATGCTGTATGACTTTGTGCCGAGAGAGTCACTGTCATGCTGTTGCAGGAAAAGAAAGAGCTTCTTGGAATTGAAACACGTGACCTATGGCTACGTTCAGATCTCTGCCTGAGGTGTAATATTAGCTCACTCAGTGTTCTCTTCGTGGCTGGCTCATATTACCTATTGGATACACAGAATGGTAAACAACCCGTTGAGCTTTGCCAGAGAGTTTGGAAACAGTGACCTACTGGGTTACTTACAACACACATGCACTACACTGCACATCTCTGCAGTTTGGGCAGTCACGCACTGAGCTTTCTATCTAGGATTAGGACCTGTGGCCTCTAGAATACGCAACAATCTGTAGTAGGTATATTATCCAACTGAGCTATCTCGCTGGGCCATTCTTCTACGCCTATTCATTGTCCTTCTCTTGCTACGTCTTCCTTGGCATGTTTTTTCTCTCCTTCCATGATATATGTTCTTTGTGAACAGTTTCACGGGAGCGGTTTATTGCGTTCATGTTAAGAGTAATACATAGTGCTGTATTGTGCGCAGATCTAGAGAAAAAAAACACTGGGGCTACTATTACAGTATCCTCACAATTACTGAGCGCAGGGGGCCTGCCTCTCAGAAGGATGATTGTGGAGAAAGTACCAGAGGAAGTGCCATGTCACTGTCCGTTCTAGGTTTCCTTTCTAGTCTCAGCTCTGTTTCACCACTTGACCAAACCATGTGATCCTGGGCCTATCACTATATTTCACCATGTCCCAGTGTTGGTTTTTAAAAGAAGGGTATTTTTGAAACCAGCACCCGGTACCATTATACAACTGAATATTATGTGTTAATCCATTCGATTGTTAACCCTATTTCATATAGACCATGACATAGGATCTGCTGTTTGGCATTAAAATGAGACCTGGATTGCTGAGCAGCTGTAAGAATCTTTACGCAAAAGAAACATAGTAACTCACATTACTTGCTAAATCCATGTTTTTGCGGCTCCATGTTCTAAGGTGCTTGAAAGCGGCGGCCTCGTGATGCAGGGTGTTTACCTCAGCACACAGTGATGGACCCCCGAGCACACGGTAGCAAATGAGCTGTCAGCGCCTCGACGGTGCCTCGGATGCTTCTTCACAAGTGCGTTTTAAACTACATTGGCTCTTGGAATTATGCTCTAGGGCTCTGTGTATGCGTGTGTGGCTCTGTGTGTGTGGCTCTGTGTGTGTGGCTCTGTGTGTGTGGCTCTGTGTGTGTGGCTCTGTGTGTGGGGCTCTGTGTGTGGGGCTCTGTGTGTGGGGCTGTGTGTGTGGGGCTGTGTGTGTGGGGCTCTGTGTGTGGGGCTCTGTGTGTGTGTGGGGCTCTGTGTGTGTGTGGGGCTCTGTGTGTGTGTGGGGCTCTGTGTGTGTGTGGGGCTCTGTGTGTGTGTGGGGCTCTGTGTGTGTGTGGGGCTCTGTGTGTGTGTGGGGCTCTGTGTGTGTGTGGGGCTCTGTGTGTGTGTGGGGCTCTGTGTGTGTGTGGGGCTCTGTGTGTGTGTGTGGGGCTCTGTGTGTGTGTGGGGCTCTGTGTGTGTGTGTGGGGCTCTGTGTGTGTGTGTGGGGCTCTGTGTGTGTGTGTGGGGCTCTGTGTGTGTGTGTGGGGCTCTGTGTGTGTGTGGGGGGCTCTGTGTGTGTGTGGGGGGCTCTGTGTGTGTGTGGGGGGCTCTTGTGTGTGTGTGGGGCTCGTGTGTGTGTGGGGGCTCTGTGTGTGTGTGGGGCTCTGTGTGTGTGTGGGGCTCTGTGTGTGTGTGGGGGCTCTGTGTGTGTGTGGGGCTCTGTGTGTGTGTGGGGGCTCTGTGTGTGTGTGGGGGCTCTGTGTGTGTGTGGGGCTCTTGTGTGTGTGTGGGGCTCTGTGTGTGTGTGGGGGCTCTGTGTGTGTGTGGGGGCTCTGTGTGTGTGTGGGGGCTCTGTGTGTGTGTGGGGGGCTCTGTGTGTGTGTGGGGGCTCTGTGTGTGTGTGGGGGGCTCTGTGTGTGTGTGGGGGGGGCTCTGTGTGTGTGTGGGGGGCTCTGTGTGTGTGGGGGGGGCTCTGTGTGTGGGGGGGGCTCTGTGTGTGGGGGGGGCTCTGTGTGTGTGGGGGGGCTCTGTGTGTGGGGGGGGCTCTGTGTGTGGGGGGGGCTCTGTGTGTGGGGGGGCTCTGTGTGTGGGGGGGCTCTGTGTGTGGGGGGGGCTCTGTGTGTGGGGGGGGCTCTGTGTGTGGGGGGGGCTCTGTGTGTGGGGGGGGCTCTGTGTGTGTGTGGGGCTCTGTGTGTGGGGGGGGTTCTGTGTGGGGGGGGGCTCTGTGTGTGTGTGGGGCTCTGTGTGGGGGGGGGGCTCTGTGTGTGGGGGGGGCTCTGTGTGTGGGGGGGGCTCTGTGTGTGGGGGGGCTCTGTGTGTGTGGGGGGCTCTGTGTGTGTGGGGGGCTCTGTGTGTGTGGGGGGCTCTGTGTGTGTGGGGGGCTCTGTGTGTGTGGGGGGCTCTGTGTGTGTGGGGGGCTCTGTGTGTGTGGGGCTCTATGTGTGTGGGGCTCTATGTGTGTGGGGCTCTATGTGTGTGGGGGGCTCTGTGTGTGTGGGGGGCTCTGTGTGTGTGGGGCTCTATGTGTGTGGGGCTCTATGTGTGTGGGGCTCTGTGTGTGGGGGGCTCTGTGTGTGTGTGGGGCTCTGTGTGTGTGTGGGGCTCTGTGTGTGTGTGGGGCTCTGTGTGTGTGTGGGGCTCTGTGTGTGTGTGGGGCTCTGTGTGTGTGTGGGGCTCTGTGTGTGGGGGGGGCTCTGTGTGTGGGGGGGGCTCTGTGTGTGGGGGGGGCTCTGTGTGTGGGGGGGGCTCTGTGTGTGGGGGGGCTCTGTGTGTGGGGGGGGCTCTGTGTGTGGGGGGGGCTCTGTGTGTGGGGGGGGCTCTGTGTGTGGGGGGGGCTCTGTGTGTGGGGGGGGCTCTGTGTGTGGGGGGGGCTCTGTGTGTGGGGGGGGCTCTGTGTGTGGGGGGGGCTCTGTGTGTGGGGGGGGCTCTGTGTGTGGGGGGGGCTCTGTGTGTGGGGGGGGCTCTGTGTGGGGGGGGGCTCTGTGTGGGGGGGGGCTCTGTGTGGGGGGGGGCCTCTGTGTGTGGGGGGGGCTCTGTGTGTGGGGGGGGCTCTGTGTGTGGGGGGGGCTCTGTGTGTGTGGGGGGCTCTGTGTGTGTGGGGGGCTCTGTGTGTGTGGGGGGCTCTGTGTGTGTGGGGGGCTCTGTGTGTGTGTGGGGCTCTGTGTGTGTGGGGGGCTCTGTGTGGGGGGGGCTCTGTGTGGGGGGGGGGGCTCTGTGTGTGGGGGGGGCTGTGTGTGTGTGTGGGGCTCTGTGTGTGTGTGGGGCTCTGTGTGTGTGGGGGGCTCTGTGTGTGTGTGTGTGGGGCTCTGTGTGTGTGTGTGTGTGTGTGGGGCTCTGTGTGTGTGTGTGTGTGGGGGGCTCTGTGTGTGGGGCTCTGTGTGTGTGGGGCTCTGTGTGTGTGGGGCTCTGTGTGTGGGGGGGGGCTCTGTGTGTGTGGGGGGGCTCTGTGTGTGTGGGGGGCTCTGTGTGTGTGGGGGGGCTCTGTGTGTGTGTGGGGGGGGCTCTGTGTGTGTGGGGGGCTCTGTGTGTGTGTGGGGAGGCTCTGTGTGTGTGTGTGGGGGGGGCTCTGTGTGTGGGGCTCTGTGTGTGGGGGGGGATCTGTGTGTGGGGGGGGCTCTGTGTGTGGGGGGGGCTCTGTGTGTGGGGGGGGCTCTGTGTGTGGGGGGGCTCTGTGTGTGGGGGGGCTCTGTGTGTGGGGGGGGCTCTGTGTGTGGGGGGGGCTCTGTGTGTGGGGGGGGCTCTGTGTGTGGGGGGGGCTCTGTGTGTGTGTGGGGCTCTGTGTGTGTGGGGCTCTGTGTGTGTGTGTGGGGCTCTGTGTGTGTGTGTGGGGCTCTGTGTGTGTGTGTGTGTGGGGCTCTGTGTGTGTGTGTGGGGCTGTGTGTGTGTGTGTGGGGCTCTGTGTGTGTGTGTGGGGCTCTGTGTGTGTGCAAATGCAATAGGTCTCCCATTTGCAGAGGTTAAGCTATTGGCATTGTAAATGACAATGCCATTTATTCATCTGTTTTCAAAACCAACAAATAAAAATGTCATTTACAATGCCAAAAGCTCTAACTTTTGCAAAGGCGAGACCGTTGCATTGTAAATGCTTGTTTGAAACAGGAGACACTCCCACTTTAGAAATTGCAATAGACAAAGGACAATGGGTAGATCACATCTCTAAGATCTTTGGCCAGCTTAATAAGGAGAACGACACTGTAGCATGTATGTTAGCACCAGTCTCAGCTCCCGTTCAACAGACTTCCCTATAGCTCTGGACATCACCTTAGTAGAGGTAGAGCTCGCATTAAAGGCCAGTAGTGGGTGGGGGGGGAGGGAGCTCCGGGCCCTGACAGAGTTCCAGTTGACCTTTTTAAGCACAATATGGAGCTATGGACTCCAATATTAATGAGGGTGCTAGAAGCTTGCTGTGCAGACGGACTCATTGACTCACGGTCTGAAACTATCCTGGTACCGATTTTTAAGAAGGGAGACCGTCCGAATTCAGCCTGCTAACGCCCCATCTCATTGTTAGATTCAATGGGTAAAGTGGCAGGTCGTATTGTCCTTAATCATCTGCAACAGTAGGCAGAGGATAATAATGTCCTATCAGATCTCCAATTTGGATTCATGGAGGGGCTGGGTACTATTGAGCAGGGCCTTAACCTGACCCTTCTCATGGGCAAATATGTAAATGCGAAAAGGGGAAAATTGTACCTGGCTTTCATTGATCTGACGGCCGCGTTCGACTGCGTAAGCCACAGTAAACTATGGAGAACACTTGAGGAAATGGGCGTGGAGATTCCCATTATTAACTTCCTAAGAGAACTTAATGGAAATGTGATCGGCCGGGTGCGGTCTGGCACCCTTCCTATTTACACTCTATACAAATGGCCTGGAACAAGCCATGTTGGAAGGGTGCCGGGACATACCACAGTTGCAGAAATGCCCAATACCCGCCCTACTCTGCGCGGACGATGCCGCAATTATGGCTCGAACATCGATAGGGTTACAACGTGCCCTTAACACCTATCACAAATACATGGAAACCTTAGACCTAAGAATAAATATTAATAAAACTTTTATAATGAGTTGTGGGACAGGTGGCAGTAAACAGAGGGATACCTACATAGAGAATAAAAAGGTGGAGTTTACTGAAACATACCCTTATTTAGGTATCCTAATTGACAATAAGGGTTCATGGCGCCAAGCAATAAAAGCCAGGAAATTGCTTTTTATGAGGACAAAACTGCCATGGTGAATTTTTTGCAGAAATTAGGTAAGAGGCCTCCAGTTGAAATGCTCCAAATATATCAAGCTAAGTGTGTCAGCACAGCGACCTATGGGGCAGGAGTTTAGGGATATGGTGATGTGAATGAAATCCAGAAAGTGGAGAATGCCTTCTTAAGATATTTAATGGCAGTTCCACGAGGCACCTAAACATATATATGCCATACGGAATTGGGAATACCCTACATTACAGACATAATAAAAGTCCATCCTGCCTTTTTATGGCATCGTATCTGGTCGTCTCCTATAAGAAATGCGTTACTTACCTGTAACTGCAGTTATCCAGTATTAGTGTCTTTCATAGATTCACATGCCTGAATCATTCCCCGTCGTCGAGACGGGAGCCTCCGGTATATAAAAAAGTAACGTCCTAGAGACATACATAGAAAAGAATAGGCCTAAGGATCCCACCTTAGTGTCCTATCCACGTCCTTTTGTAAAAAAGACCAAAATAGGGTAGGCCCAAGGGTCCCACCTTAGTGGCCTATCTGTGTCCTTTTGTAAAAAGGACCAAAGTAAAGAAGCCAACCAATCAGCTACTACCTCCTTCTAGAACCTTCCTGTCAGGAGCCTAGGTCTCTCAGATTTTCGTACGCACCAAGCTAGGTAGGCGTAAACTTGTTAGAGAGATAGGTGAGTCCTTCCAGGGGAGGCGGGAGGGTGCATGTGAATCTATGAAAGACACTAACACTGGATAACTGCAGTTACAGGTAAGTAACGCATTTCTTATCCAGTATTTAGGTGTCTTTCACAGATTCACATGCCTGAATCAGAGTAGCAAGCAATATATTATGCACATTTTTGATGGATCATATATGAGTCTGTAGATAATATATATCGCGCGACTGCAAACCACCAAAATGCATTGTCATGTAAATATTAGTAAAAGAATGTGCATACCAGTAAAGGATGGAGGGATGTCGGAAGGCTCACCTCACTGGAATAGATGGCGAAGCACTGCTCGGCCCACTGCTGCATCCTTCATCAGCTCAGTATCCAGGCAATAGTGCCTGGTGAAGGTATGCGGGGACTTCCAGGTCGCCGCTCTGCAGATGTCCAATACCGGCACTCCAGCAAACAGTGCCGCAGACGTGGACATGGCTCTTGTCGAATGAGCTTTGACTCTTGAGTCCAAAGGTCGTCCAGCCTTGTCATGGCAAAAGGTGATCGCTGAGGAAATCCACCTTGAAATGCTTTGTTTTGATAAGGGCATGCCTTTCCGTGGTCTACTAAAGGCAATAAAGAGTTGAGATGATTTTCGGAAGTGTTTTGTCTGTCAATGTAGAACTTAAGACACCTCTTCAGATCCAACGAATGTAGAGTTTTCTCGGCTACAGTGGTAGGATTTGGAAAGAATGACCTGAGTACCACTGGTTCGTTGAGGTGGAAGTCCGAGGGGACTTTCGTAATAAACCGAGGATTAGTTCGTAAAATGACTCTGTCCTCCCTGAACTGCATAAAAAAATCTTTAATTGAGAGAGCCCGCAACTCACTGACCCTTCTGGCAGAAGTCAAAGCCAGGAGGAGGGCCGTTTTCCGTGAGATAAATTTGATGTCTGTCCTATGGATGGGTTCAAAGGGGTGATTCATTAATTGGTGAAGGACCACATTGAGGTGCCACGACGGAGGGATCGGTCTTGGACGTGGGAAGGACCTGAAGAGACCTTTAAGGAACTGCTTTATAAGTCTGATTGCCCACAGGGATGGACCCTTAGAAGTCCTGGTGAATCTCGAGATCGCCGCCAGATGCACTTTGATCGATGCGTGTGCAAGGCCCGATTGCGCCAGATGTAGTGAGTATGGGAGCAGCTGCTGTGGAGTGATGTGGAAGGGGTGCAAGCCTTCTGCCACACACCAAGAGCAAAACCGCTTCCATTTTAGTGAGTAAGTTTTATTAGTGCTGTCCGCTCTAGCCTTTGCAAGGACGTCTCTGCACTCCTGCGGGATGTTTAGGCGGCTGAATTCCCGGTTTTCAGGAGCCAAGCTGACAACTTTAGAGAGCTCAGATTCGGGTGATGTACCTGTCTTTGGGGCATTGTGAGCAGAGCTGGATGTTGACGAGGGCGAATAGGTGGCTGGGCAGAGAGCCGGTGAAGGTCCGTGAACCAGTGCTGCCTCGGCCAGAATGGAGCGATCAGAATCAGGGTGCAGGGCTCCGACTTCATCTTCCTGAGAACCCTGGGTATCAGTGGAAATGGCGGAAAGGCGTACGCAAAGACGTTGCGCCATGCGATGGAAAATGCATTTCCGAGGGTTCCTGAGTAGTGATGCCTGCTTGCGACATTGTCCTTGCCCGGGACGTACTCCGCTTTCAGCGTTATCCCATGTTCCAGAAGCCAGTTCCAGACTCTTTGCGATTCTCGAGATAGTGAGAGAGATCGCGCCCCCCCTGCTTGTTCAGGTAGTGCATCGTCGTGGTGTTCTCTGTCCTGACGAGCACTGGGGAGTTTCGAATGCGTGGTAGGAAAGCTTGTAGAGCTAGGAAGACCGCTCTTAGCTCCAATAGGTTGATGTGGAGCTGGGTTTCCTGTTTTGTCCACTTGCCATTGATCTGGAGTTCTTGGAGGACCGCTCCCCAGCCTTCTAGGGATGCGTCCGTTGTTATCACATGTGGCTCTGCGGGAAGCAGGAACAGCAATCCCTGTGACAGGTGTTTGAGCGATCTCCACCACTGTAAGTGGTTGACCATGGTTCGAGTGACTCGTATGCGGTCCTCGAATGATCCTGTACTCTGTGTCCATTGTTTTGTCAGCTCCTCCTGGAGTGGACGCATCTTGAGGCGGCAGTGGGGAATGAGCATGATACATGAGGACATCATGCCGAGGAGGGACTTGAAGGTGCGGACCGGTAAAGTCTTCCGTGATGCCACTGACGTGGCCTGGGAGATGAGTTTGACTATTCTTTCCTGAGAGGGGAAAGCCTTGACGCGTTCCGTGTCTAGAGTCGCCCCATGAAATGTAATGACCTCGTTGGGTACCAGTGTCGACTTCTCGTGGTTGAGGGTCAAACCTAGTCGGTGGAAAATATCTAGACAGGCGCTGGAGGATTTGGCTGCGCCGGTCGCAGATGGTGCCTTTACCAGCCAGTCGTCCAGGTATGGGAAGACCTGGTGTCCTTGTTGACGAAGGAAGGCTGCCACAGGGGAGAGGCATTTGGTAAATATCCGTGGAGCAGATTTGAGGCCAAACGGGAGGACACAAAATTGGTAGTGCTGCCCCGCTACAGCAAACCTGAGGTATTTCCTGTGCCCTTTGAGGATAGGAATATGGTAGTAAGCGTCCTGCAGGTCTACGGACGTCATGTAGTCCCCTTCCTCCAGTAGTCCCAGGATTTCCTGGAGTGTTACCATACGGAACGATTGTTTCTTTAGGAACACGTTGAGTGCCCTGAGGTCGAGGATTGGTCTCCACTTTTTCCCTTTCTTGTGGATCAGGAAGAAGTGGGAGTAGAAACCTTTTCCTTTGTGGGTTGGTGGAACTCTCTCTATCGCTCCCTTCAGTAGCATGGAAGAGATTTCCTGAAGAAGCAATCGTAAGTGCCTGTGGGACCGTTTGCGAGGTGGTGTTGTCAGGGGGATTGTGACAAATTCTAGAGAATGTCCAAATTGAATGAGCTGGAGCACCCACCGATCTGTTGTTATCAATTTCCAATTGTCTAGGAAGTGTGTGAGTTTCCCTCCAATTTCTAAAAAATTCAATGGTGGATGGACTGGCCATTGACACAAGTCATTGGCGGTTGCCAGCGGGTCTTCTCTGGTTCTTCCCCCTGTAGTTCGACTTGCCGTAGGAAGTCTGACGCCCTTGCTGCTGTTGTCGCGGTTGGTATTGCGTTTTGTTCTGGCTGTAAGAATAGGAGGACCTGTTCTGGTAGGTGCCTCTATAAGAAGATTGTCCTCTACTTCTGTTTCCACGAAAGGACTGGTTTTGGAATTGCAGTGTTCCAAGGGCTTTGGCAGTGTCCGTGTCCTTTTTGATAGTAAAGGCCTCATCAATTTTTTCACAGAAGAGATGCTGGCCGTCGTAGGGCATATCAAGAATCTTCGTTTGCACCTCATGGCGGAAAGAGGTGGCTTTGAGCCAGCCTTGTCTTCTGAGTACAGCAGCACCTGCCAGTTGCCTGAAACCGGTCATGGCGACATCCATTGCGCAGTCAATGAGCTAGGAGGCAGTTGTTTGGCCTTCTAAGAGAAGCAAATGAGCCTCCTCTTTTAAATCCTCTGGCGGGTTAGATAGGTAAGGTGCAATATCTGCCCAGAGTTGCCGATTGTAGCGGCCCAGAAGTGCTATTGAATTCGCCACCTTCACCGTCATGGCCGACGTGGTGGAGAAACGCTTGCCAATAGTATCCAGTTTTCTGCCTTCTCGGTCAGGTGGTGTTGACAGAGGCGATGCTGGGTTACGTAAGTTTTTCTGTGCCGCTTGGGTTACCACTGAGTCTGCCTTGGGGTGACCTGTGAGGCATGCTGGCGCCGATGAAGTCGCCTTGTATTTTTTATCGAGCCTGGGTACTACTACTGGGATTGAAGCTGGTGTTTGCATCAGTAGTTTCCCTTGCTTCCATATAAAGTCAATGATGGGAATTGACCTGGTTGTCTTTTTAGTTGGTTCCTTGAAGTTGTACAGGAAGCACTCGGTTTCCTGAGTTTCCATAGCCATATGGAATCGTTTGGCTGCACGCTCTACAAGGTTATGGAATCCACCGATGTCTGCGGGTGGTGATTCTGAGGACTGTGGTTCCGGGGAGGCCGGAGAAGGAGCGATATAGTCTTGATCTACATCTGGGTCTGACTCGTCGTCACGGACCTCGTCCTCTTCCTGGTCTCTTTCCTCGTCATCAGACGAGTGAATTTCTTGTACTGGCTCTTGTTTCCTACTAAGCACCAGTGGTGGCGGCTTGTGTCGGGGCAAAGGAGTGGGTGCGTGTACAGCTGTAGGTGTAGGCGTTGTGGGTTTCTCTGGAAACCGCTGTTTGTAGTCCTGTATTAAGAATTGCAGGTCTGATACAATGGCTGCTGGTAGGCACACCATCGGTGTAACCTGTGTGCGAACTTGAGTGTGGACCGACTGCTCTATATGTTCCACCTCTTCCAGTTCCTCATCGGTGCTTTGCCACTTGACCACCAAGTCTGATGGGCTTGTGGCTTGTGTGTATAACTCCTCCTCCGACTCCTCGCCTTGTAATAGACAGGTTGGAGGTAGCTCTTGCACCTTACTGGGTGACGTCAGGTCTGGCGTAATTGGCCTCCTCGTGATTTTAATGGCAATATGGGATGTCTGTGGCGGTAAGATATCCATGGCATGAGATAGCAACTCAGACTCTTTCCATTTCCCTGTTGGCGTTGTGAGATGCGGCGCCGATGACGACGATGCATTACCAGGGGTCGTCGACGACTTTGTCGACGGTGTCGTCGTCGATATTATCTTCGTCGACTGTATTTTCCCCGTCGTCGACTGTGTCCCTGCCGACGACGCTCTCGTCGACGTGTCCTTCGTCGACGGTATTTTCCCCGTCGTCGACGTGTCCTTCGTCGATGGGATGATCTTCGTCGACGGGATGATCTTCAACGGCTTCGACTTCGATGCCGACCTCGTCGTCGACGATAAGGTCTTCGTCGTCGATGGAGTGAATGGAATGGTCAACGACACTGGCATACTCGCCGTCGATGAAGGCGTCGTCCTCGAGGAGGTGGCCGACGATGCTGTCGTCATCGATGCAGTTTTTTGCGCTGAAGAGATAATCGACGCTGTCGTCGTCAAGGTCAGCGGTTGCTTCTTGGTGACAGGAAGATCCTTGCCAGACACTGAGGTTTTGCCCTCTGAGGACTTCTTGAGAGTCTTCTTAGGAAGGGTGTCTGAGGGGCATGGGGAAGTAACCCTTGGCCTCTTCAAGGAAAATTGTGAAGTACCAGAGACACTCTCACCGTCTTCTGACACCAAGTCGTCTGTCCTGTTCTTCAGCCTGTCCAGCCAGAGTAGCAGGCGTCCCTCTCGGTCTTTGTGGGTCTTGTTTGAGAAGGTCCTACATATTTTGCAGTCCTTGGGTTGATGGTGAGGGCAGAGGCAATACAGGCAGGTTTCATGCTTGTCCTCTACATGGAGCCTTTTCTTTCCACACGAGGAAGAGGCTCTGAAGAGACCCTTTTTCTGGCCATCAGCCATAATGTAATAAGTTTGGTAAATTCGTTTTTTAAAGTAAGAAGAAGAAAAAATCCTGAGGAGAACTCAGGTGGAGACTCCCTAGCACAACGTGCGGTAGAAAATCTGAGAGACCTAGGCTCCTGACAGGAAGGTTCTAGAAGGAGGTAGTAGCTGATTGGTTGGCTTCTTCACTTTGGTCCTTTTTACAAAAGGACACAGATAGGCCACTAAGGTGGGACCCTTGGGCCTACTCTATTTTGGTCTTTTTTACAAAAGGACGTGGATAGGACACTAAGGTGGGATCCTTAGGCCTATTCTTTTCTATGTATGTCTCTAGGACATTACTTTTTTATATACCGGAGGCTCCCGTCTCGACGACGGGGAATGATTCAGGCATGTGAATCTATGAAAGACACCCAAATACTGGATAACATCATTTAATCAGGATGTGTTGAGAGACAGTCTTGGTTTAGACAATGTTCTAAAGATTGGGTGGCCTAATTATATAATGAGTTTCTGGTTGACCTGGGTTTATCAAATTACTATAGAAATACCACACTGTTAGCATCTATCCCCGGAAACTTTTAAGAAACAATGTATGAGCCGATTAGGCGATTAGATTTGCTGCTGAGGCAAATAAGCGAACAGTACAATCTAGATTCGGTATTCAACCCTATCTCACGTTTATATTAAGTGGGTACGATAGATTCATGTTAACACGCCTTAGGCTTGACGTATTCCATCGCTTGGTAAGCTTCCCCAAAATGAACGACTGGGCTAAAAACGTATCCAATTGCCCCTGTGATGAGGTCTCGCCCCAAACGTCAAGGCGTGTAATCCTGTTCTGCAAATTTTACAAAGAGCAAAGGAAGAAATGGATTAAGCCAATACTGAAAATATGGGGCATGAGACAATGTCGCCCAGCCTACCTTGCACGGCAATTTTTAGATTTCGAATGTTTTACGAGAAACAGGGCACAATTCCTTAAGAGTACCACTAGGCATAGAAAGTATCTATGAAGAATGCCCTATTCTGAATTCTGTATTTTGACTGTGTTTTTTAAACTATTTATTAGATTTTTTTAACTTCCTTACTTATTTACAGTGCATAATAGTGACACCATGCAATCATTAATTGCTATGAATATTTTAGCTCATTGTTTAATTTGACTGAAAGTGTTTTAACTATTTATTTATTTTTTCCATTTGTATGGCGCTCAGCTACCCAAAAAGGGTTTCCCGGCGCCTGTGACATTCGGTTAGATTGAAGGAGATATGCTGAGTAGTAAATTTAACGTAGTTGCTTCTGGAACAACCAGGTTTTTACATGTTTCCGGAATTTCGTGTAGCTTTCCTCTTTCTGGATATGCGGGGGGAGTGAATTCCATAGAATAGGCCCTCTGACAGCAAACGATCGCCCTCCAGTTCTTTGCAATCTGAATCTCGGAACAGCGAAATTCGCTGCAGTTTGAGAGCGAAGGTTTCTTGTTGGCAGGTAAGGGGAGGCCAAGGCTTGTAGGTAGCTGGGCGCTGTTTTGGTTTTGATTTTAAACATGTAGATCATGGTTTTGAAGCTGATCCGATGTTCTATCCTGAGCCAGTGTAAATCATTCAGATGTTTTGATACTCTTTCAGACTTTGGTATCCTGCACAGGAGTCGTGCAGCAGCGTTTTGGACCATTTGGAGTCGTTTGATCACTGTTAGGTTTGAGCTCAGGTAGAGAATGTTTCCGTAGTCAATACGCGATGTTATTAATGCGTGGACTACGGTTTTTTGGGTGTTTTGGGGCAACATCCAAATGATTTTCTTCAACCATTTTATTGTACAATGTGCTTTTATGGTTGTTTCTAAAGGGCATGTGAAAACCGTATAAGGCGAAATTGATTGATTGAGGTAGGGCTATAAATTAGTAGCCCACGCAGGCTATATCAGTGGATTGAGAGGGGTTGGGATCCTATTGCGCAACTATTTTCCTTTCAAAAAACAAACAGTCACACACGATTCATTGGGGGAGATTTGTAATTCTGAAAGGTTACTGGGAGGGTAGGACACTAAATATAATGCCCCTTAAATCCCTCCACAACTACGTACCCCCCCACTCGCTGACTTAGGCTCAGATATAGTCAATCTGTCGGAGGTAGAACTACTCATAGGGGGTGACGGCAATGCGTCCCTTAGCGGAGAATGTGATCGTTGGCCGGCCAGACAAAGAGAGGCTCAAGGGGAGGCCCTGGGGGAATATTTTGTCAGCCCTTGGCTTAGTTAATGTTTGGCAGATGTGCAATCCCTCAGCCCGCCAGTATACTTTAAACTCTGGGGTTCGTGGGAGCTTATCCCGCATAGAATATATGTTTGGATTAGCGGACCAGCTCTCAATGTTCGGGGAGTTGACCCATGTCCCGAGAGGTACGACTCTCAACTTAGCGCACTCTAAGGCTGTACTCCTACTTGTAAGGGACATGGAATGTCACTTAATCCCTGGTCCTTAAAAATACCATCCAGTAGGGAGAGCTTAACTGAAGCGACAAACTATTTTAACGATAATAACAGGCCGGTAATCTGAACCCAAACCATATGGGAAGCTTACAAGGCAGTAATCAGGGGGCAGGAGATATCTGTTCAATCGCTGGTTATAAAAAGAGAGACCGAAGAAGTTGATAGAAATAGAAGAGATTCAGAAATTAGAATCGGAGCGAATACTGTCAGTCACCGGAATGGAAACAAAAATTGCAGATGAAACAGAAAGAATATAAAGACATTGCCGAAGACGCAGCTAGAGCACAACACCGGGCGACTCTGCATCGAATATATGAAGTGGGAGATAAGGCGGGCAAGCTGTTAGCGTGGCTAGAGAAACGGGAGAGGGCAGCCAGATGGGTGTTTGAAATGCCCTGGATAAGGGAAATTCACTCAGAGACACAAAAGAAATAGCAGAGGCTTTTGCAACATATTTTAGGGTATGGGCAGCTATAGACGGCATCAAATTTGACCACCCAGAGCGAAGCATGAGAGCTACTGGCCACTCTTAACTTTCCCTCCCTTGGGGAGACAGATAAGGAGAGTCTGGAGCCAGAACTGACCGAAAACAAAGTGGTACAAGCAATTACGGCATTGAAGACCGGTAAAGCAATGAGCCCAAATGGCCTACTGATCGAATTATACAAAATAACCACGTCCAAGATTGCCCCATATTTAGTGCAAATGTATCAAGAAAGCGCCACGCTAGGGACACTACCTGAAAATCAAAGGTTGGCTAATATTTGTCTTAATACACAAAAGTGGTAAGCTAGCTAAAAATTGTGAGTCATATAGAGCTGCATCTCTGCTGAACGTGAAAGTCAAGCTCCTTGCTAAAATCACCTGGCTCCTCTGTTACGTTAGTCAACCCTGACCAATCGGGTTTCATGCCTGGTAGAAATACTGCTCTTAGCTTACGATGCCTTCAAGGAGTATTGGGAAGGGCAGATAGCATTAATGAAGAGGCAGCGGTAATGTCATTAGACGCCAAAATGGCGTTTGATATGATAGAATGGCCCTTTCTGTTCGCGACCCTGGAGAGATTCAGATTCAGGAAAAACTTCTTAGCGTGGGTCCGGCTTCTATATTCCGAACCACTAGCACAAGTTACAGTAAGAGTGGGAAGGTCATCGATCATCAAATTGCAAAGAGGGACAAGGTAGGGATGCCCCTTTCCCCGTTAATATTCATCCTAGTGTTAGAACCACTGGCGGTATGGATAAGGGGCGATCCGCTTATTAGGGGATTCAAATAGACAGAGGAATGGAAAGAGAGAATTTCCCTATATGCAGATGATATACTGCTCTATTTGTCTAGCCCATACTCCTCGATACACAGGGTGCTGCATATATTTACCCTCTATAAAAATACTTGGGATACATTATAAACTGGGACAAGTCGTTACTATACATCCTTCAGGGCCCATTCATCAGCCTTCCCAGAGTTTGTACTGCGCGGAGAGTTATTGACGGGTTTCGATACATGGGAATCTATGTTACCACAGACCGGGCGGTCTTTTACGAACGCACTTAGGTTCTCCCCTTGCATCGATTACAGCAAGACGTGCAACACGGTCGTTATTGGGAAAAGCCTCCCTATATAAAATGATGGCACTTCCCCGCTTCGTCAAGATTTTACAAAATACGCTATAGCCAGTGCCTCCAAGGTATTTTTGGGCTACAGAACCGGAGATACAAACACTTCTCTGGGATAGGGAAACCCGCAAATAGCACTAACCAAGCTGACAAACAGCTGGTATGATGGAGGGATCGCCCTTCTGGCAATACAATATTATTGGGCAGCACAGCTCACAGTGAAAAATCAATGGGTCCATTTACCACAAACCGAACCAGCATACAGAATGGACAAATATAATATGGTTCCAGGGAACTGTCAACGAGCCATCTAAGGTGGAAAACATAGGGCACGTTCAACAAAAAGTTAGGGAGGGTCTAAGGGCAGGTTTACCGACCAACCAGATATAAGCCCCGGACTCAATATACAACAACAAATAATATCTGGGGGTCAAAAAAAGGGAGTCAGTAAGTCTAGCAGGAAAGACCCCTACACCAAATGCATACAAGACAGTATCAGTGAGAAATAATAGTTAGTGAACGGTCAAGTCAAGACTCAAAAGTACATAGAGAAAAAACTATTGTTCCCATCAGAAGCCACACTGTACCGCCCTTATTGTCATCATTTGGGATCTCCTTACCCAGGAGACAAGATGGCCGGTAAATAATTACCGTGACCGAAAAGTGATGTGAGGGCAGAGCAGAAGGGTATGATAGTGGCTAATGACAAAAGCAGTGTATAGTGATAGGAGTGAAAAAGTGAAGGGTAATTATAAAATTAGGTGAATTGGGTGGAAAAAAGAATTTTTATTAATATCCCCCAATCCCTAAGATTAAAAGGCAGGTGTGGGTGCAGGTTTTAAATAATAACCGCACGTAATGGTGGTCGACATGTTTCTGCATTTCACAAGAAAAGATTTTCTAATGCATTCCTCAGGACCTAAAAAGGTACACTACTGCTTTGTAAATATAAATGAAGTAAATAATAAAGATATCACCTGGACATCCAGGCGTACTCAACCGTATACTGTCAGTGCATAATGGTGAAGGATCCAACATGTAAAACAAACAAACAAACAAACGGAGAAACAAATAGGACACTTAATGTTATACATATTGTTTCTGTTTGTAATCATAATGGCATTGCAATATATTCTTTCGTACTAGGATATCATCTCAAGTATACACTCACCCTTCTGTGTAGGTTGAGAGGCTTCACCCCACCTGGCTGCAGCGCAGGTAAAAGGAGCACCGCTCTGGGGATAATCATATTGTATTTGCAGAGCGGTTAGTTATGTGACACTAGACAAAACAAATTGAAAATAGAGTGTACTTCGAGACGAGAGGTTGTCTAGACCTCTTATAGAATCAAGTGGTGACCAGGCTAGGCGTGACCGCCGTAATCTATCACAATCAATAGGGATGACCACCCAGCGTTGGTGTCTTTTGAGTCTATCGCATTATGTATAGGGGCGAAGTACTCACTGAGCGCTCAAAGCGGGCGTAAGAATGGGTCGCTCTCATGATTAGCCCAACACTCGTTAATCGCACGGAGACCTGTTATACATGGCAAACGCTCCGTGTGAACATTATTTAAAAGCGCACAAGTAATACGAGGTCAAAGCGATACCTGCAACGCTTTATATCTTTAAGACCGGAGTTGCCTCTAGCGGCGTGTGTTGCTCCGTATCTGCGCAAGGAAAGAACAGACGCCACGCGCATTGAAAAAGCAGTTAGCGCAGCGTTCACTCACCTCTCCGTCGGTGTCTCCGGGCAGTCTTCAGTACTGCTCGGGGGGGCGCCGATCGCGGAATGAGGTGATGTTTTGTATGGTTGTAATTCTTCAGACATCACGTGACAGAAACAATCACGTGATGCTTAGAATTATGGGAGATGTAGTTCGCTACCCATTTCAGCCTCTAATTGATGAAAAAAAGTGCTATAAAGCTGCACAACAGTGTGTATAGATGTACATTGCTAAAACACACTCCGTGGTATTTAAGATCACAAGTTCCGCGTCATTAGTATCAGAGTGTATACATACTGGAGCGTGGGTGCTTGATGGTTTTCTGACAAATGTTAGTAAACAATGCATAATGACATTGTATAGGGCACCATTCAGAGGGACATTATACAAGGCACCATTCAGAGAGACATCCAGGGTATAGGCTCATTGAGGCCCTCCTTGTCGCTGTTAAGGCGGTAAACCCATTTTTGCTCAATCTTGAACAAAAAACGGCTGACGTCCGCAAATGAATCAGGGATGTGCGGTTGCTCAAGGACTGTCCAGTAAAACTCTTCAGGACCATGACCCTTCTCCAGAAAGTGTGCGGTGAGTCGGGTAGCCTGTTTCCGGCACCGCACTGTGCTTTTGTGTTCCTGGATGCGTGTCCGTATCTTTCTGGTTGTCATGCCGACATACTGTAATTGGCATGGACATTTGATCAAGTAAATCAAGTTACTACTGTTGCAATTCGTGAACTTGTTTTGTGTCCATGGGCGGTTAGTGCCGATGTCAATCTCAGTGGACTTGTTGGTCTGGGGGCAGACAGTGCAATTCCCGCACGGATGGTGTCCCACTACGGGTGGTAGGTCCCATAGGGTACCCACTTGCCTCACCTCCTTACTGCGCGGGCGTGTGTGGACCAATTGGTCTTTTAAGTTTGGTCCTCTCTTGTAGGCAAACATGGGCTGGGGGATGTCGTCGCCTCCGGTTTTGAGGATAGACCAGTGTTTCCTTATGATCTTTTGCAACTGATTTGATCGGCTGTTGAAGGTGTTTACGAAAGCAATACGATCCGTTTTCTCCTTGTGAGGGTGGACTTCAAGTAGGGCCTCCCTGTTGTTATTTGAGGCCCTCCTTTTTGACCGGCGGATGATTCTCTTGGGGTATTGTTTCTCCTTCAGTTGAGCCTCCAAATTTCTGGAGTGCACCTCAAAGGATTCCTTTTTGGAGCAGTTCCTCTGTACCCTGAGAAACTGACCGAAAGGTAGGTTGTCTCTCAGGGCTCGCGGATGGCAGCTGTCGTATCGCAAAAGTGCGTTCTTGGCCATGGGTTTGCGATATAGCTCCGATTCAATGCCGGTGGGAGTTGCATTCAACTTTAGGTCAAGGAAAGCCAGAGATGTTCTGCTGTGTTCAATGGTGAACTTAAGATATGCATTCTTGCCGTTCAACCAACCGTGGAATGACATGAGATTTTCTTCCGTGCCACGCCACACCACCAGGATGTCATCAATATAACGTTTCCATATATATATTGATGATAGATATGGATTGGTGGTTGCTAGGACATTTTGTTGTTCAAAATGGTGCACGTACAAGTTCGCCAGGCTCGGCGCGAAAACACTGCCCATGCTGGTCCCAGACGTTTGCAGGTAGAATGTGTCCTCAAAGCGGAAGTAGTTCTCCTTCATAGCAATTTCTGCTAAATGCATGATGAAGGGGATTGGAGTGATGGATTGATGGTTATTCTGCTCCAAAAGTGTACCCACTACTTCCAAGGTCTCAGTTTGGGGGATCGATGTGTAAAGGGACTCTACATCGAACGATACTAAGATGTCAGTTTCGATGTTATATTGTATCGTTGGAAGGAGTCTTAGGACATCTTTAGTGTCTTGGAGAAAGGTAGGCATTGCTTTAACCATGGGGTTAAGAAAGTGATCGACAAAGGTTGAGAGGGGTTCTAATACCGACCCAATGCCTGAAATAATAGGCCTACCGGGTGGTGGCCTTAGTGGCTTATGCACTTTAGGGAGGCAGTAGAAGTATGGAATCGTGGGGTGTTTTGTTACTAAATACTGTCCTTCCTGTGATGTTATCCATCCCTCACTCGTGGCTTCCTCTACCAAGGCACTTATTCTGGTTTGTAGCCCTTCTGTTGGATCCGATCTCAACGGTAGATAGGATTTGCGGTCACTTAGTTGCCGGAGGCATTCATTTCTATATACTTCGGTATCTAGGATAACGGTGGCTCCGCCTTTGTCGGCCGGCTTGATGGTAATTTTGTCGTTGGAAGTTAGTGAGCGCAAGGCTTGCTGTTCATCCTTGGAGAGATTCATGAAGGGCTTGACCTCTCTTTTGTACAGGTTTGTGACGTCGTTCTCCACAGCTGCTTCAAAGGTCAGAACTTTGGATGGTAGGGTGGCACTTGGTGGATTGAACGTGGAGGGTCTCTTCAAACCAGTGTTGTTATCTTTGGTGATGGTTTCCAAATTAGTCGATTTTGTAAAGAAATAGTGCAACCTTATTTTCCTAAACAGCTGGGATAGTTCAATTTGGGCCAGAAAAGGATCACCTTTCTGGGTAGCTACAAATCCCAAGCCTTTGTTTAAGAGGCATTCTTCATTGGTAGAAAGTGTGTGTGAACTAAGGTTTATCACGATGCCATCTGGTTGCTTGTTCCCGCAGCGTCTTGGGGGACTTTCTTCCCGCTGCGTAGATCCATCCTCGATTGTTGCGGGGTATTCGTGTCCGTGTTCCAATGAACTTGTTGTGGCACTGCTCCTTGTCTCCTCCTGCCTCTGCCTCGTCTCTGGCCAAAACCTAAAAAAGGAAACGACCCCGGGCCTTGTTGCATCTGTGGTGGGCAGAAGGGCGGGCCCATTTGCGGAGGGCAGTTTGGGCCCATCATCCATGGGTTAATAGGCCACCATGGTTGGAAATTTCCAAAGTTCTGCGGTTGGTTTCTCCAATTCCTCCTATTACCACGACCCCTAGGGGCTTGGTTAGACGACCCGGTTTGTGATGTGTCTGAGTCGCTAGAGGTCCCATCTGAACTGGAGGTGCCATATGTGGAGCCACCCTTTTTGCCACTACGACTGAATGTAGGTGCTGTATAAGTGTCGCTACTATATGGGTACACTTTATCCATTGAAAATCTCGCTAAGTCCTTTTTGAACTTCTCTAGTTTCGTAGATAAGATAGATTCTTTGAAATCTTTATTATTCTTATCCGTATCATCCTGTCCCTTTTTAAATTGTCCACTTTTTAAAGTGGTTTTAATCTGGCCCTCAAGAACCTGAATTTCAATCAGGATGGTATCCGCAATTCTTTTCGCGGTTTTGATGATCAGGACCAGCCAATCCCTCGTACATCTCCAAGCTATCATGGCCCAATCCTTGAGAAATTCCTTGTCGTCAAGGAAAAGACGTGGTGCATTGTTGACGATGAGGCCTGTGGGAGCACAGTTGCCTCGAAGGTATTGTGCCATGATCATACCATGGACGGAAGTTCTGGAGTGGGACTTCTTTAGGATTAGGACTTTATTCCAACTGTCATCATTGTTTGTTGCTTGAGGTGGAACAGGGACATTATCTAAAAGGCTAGGATTTTCGTCTAGGATATTTTGTACTTCAGCGCTTTCAAAAGCCAAACCCCAGTTAGTAGCCATCATTTAAAATGACAGGTAAGGCGGCCAAACCACAAAGCGAAATTCTCCAAGTATACTCTATTGCGTTGGTGACCACAGTAGTCAACCAGTATTAAAAAGACCCACAGCCTTTAGCTGTACTAGTAACACGTTCAACAAAAAGTTAGGGAGGGTCTAAGGGCAGGTTTACCGACCAACCAGATATAAGCCCCGGACTCAATATACAACAACAAATAATATCTGGGGGTCAAAAAAAGGGAGTCAGTAAGTCTAGCAGGAAAGACCCCTACACCAAATGCATACAAGACAGTATCAGTGAGAAATAATAGTTAGTGAACGGTCAAGTCAAGACTCAAAAGTACATAGAGAAAAAACTATTGTTCCCATCAGAAGCCACACTGTACCGCCCTTATTGTCATCATTTGGGATCTCCTTACCCAGGAGACAAGATGGCCGGTAAATAATTACCGTGACCGAAAAGTGATGTGAGGGCAGAGTAGAAGGGTATGATAGTGGCTAATGACAAAAGCAGTGTATAGTGATAGGAGTGAAAAAGTGAAGGGTAATTATAAAATTAGGTGAATTGGGTGGAAAAAAGAATTTTTATTAATATCCCCCAATCCCTAAGATTAAAAGGCAGGTGTGGGTGCAGGTTTTAAATAATAACCGCACGTAATGGTGGTCGACATGTTTCTGCATTTCACAAGAAAAGATTTTCTAATGCATTCCTCAGGACCTAAAAAGGTACACTACTGCTTTGTAAATATAAATGAAGTAAATAATAAAGATATCACCTGGACATCCAGGCGTACTCAACCGTATACTGTCAGTGCATAATGGTGAAGGATCCAACATGTAAAACAAACAAACAAACAAACGGAGAAACAAATAGGACACTTAATGTTATACATATTGTTTCTGTTTGTAATCATAATGGCATTGCAATATATTCTTTCATCCCATGTTTGCCTACAAGAGAGGACCAAACTTAAAAGACCAATTGGTCCACACACGCCCGCGCAGTAAGGAGGTGAGGCAAGTGGGTACCCTATGGGACCTACCACCCGTAGTGGGACACCATCCGTGCGGGAATTGCACTGTCTGCCCCCAGACCAACAAGTCCACTGAGATTGACATCGGCACTAACCGCCCATGGACACAAAACAAGTTCACGAATTGCAACAGTAGTAACTTGATTTACTTGATCAAATGTCCATGCCAATTACAGTATGTCGGCATGACAACCAGAAAGATACGGACACGCATCCAGGAACACAAAAGCACAGTGCGGTGCCGGAAACAGGCTACCCGACTCACCGCACACTTTCTGGAGAAGGGTCATGGTCCTGAAGAGTTTTACTGGACAGTCCTTGAGCAACCGCACATCCCTGATTCATGTGCGGACGTCAGCCGTTTTTTGTTCAAGATTGAGCAAAAATGGGTTTACCGCCTTAACAGCGACAAGGAGGGCCTCAATGAGCCTATACCCTGGATGTCTCTCTGAATGGTGCCTTGTATAATGTCCCTCTGAATGGTGCCCTATACAATGTCATTATGCATTGTTTACTAACATTTGTCAGAAAACCATCAAGCACCCACGCTCCAGTATGTATACACTCTGATACTAATGACGCGGAACTTGTGATCTTAAATACCACGGAGTGTGTTTTAGCAATGTACATCTATACACACTGTTGTGCAGCTTTATAGCACTTTTTTTCATCAATTAGAGGCTGAAATGGGTAGCGAACTACATCTCCCATAATTCTAAGCATCACGTGATTGTTTCTGTCACGTGATGTCTGAAGAATTACAACCATACAAAACATCACCTCATTCCGCGATCGGCGCCCCCCCGAGCAGTACTGAAGACTGCCCGGAGACACCGACGGAGAGGTGAGTGAACGCTGCGCTAACTGCTTTTTCAATGCGCGTGGCGTCTGTTCTTTCCTTGCGCAGATACGGAGCAACACACGCCGCTAGAGGCAACTCCGGTCTTAAAGATATAAAGCGTTGCAGGTATCGCTTTGACCTCGTATTACTTGTGCGCTTTTAAATAATGTTCACACGGAGCGTTTGCCATGTATAACAGGTCTCCGTGCGATTAACGAGTGTTGGGCTAATCATGAGAGCGACCCATTCTTACGCCCGCTTTGAGCGCTCAGTGAGTACTTCGCCCCTATACATAATGCGATAGACTCAAAAGACACCAACGCTGGGTGGTCATCCCTATTGATTGTGATAGATTACGGCGGTCACGCCTAGCCTGGTCACCACTTGATTCTATAAGAGGTCTAGACAACCTCTCGTCTCGAAGTACACTCTATTTTCAATTTGTTTTGTCTAGTGTCACATAACTAACCGCTCTGCAAATACAATATGATTATCCCCAGAGCGGTGCTCCTTTTACCTGCGCTGCAGCCAGGTGGGGTGAAGCCTCTCAACCTACACAGAAGGGTGAGTGTATACTTGAGATGATATCCTAGTACGAAAGAATATATTGCAATGCCATTATGATTACAAACAGAAACAATATGTATAACATTAAGTGTCCTATTTGTTTCTCCGTTTGTTTGTTTGTTTTACATGTTGGATCCTTCACCATTATGCACTGACAGTATACGGTTGAGTACGCCTGGATGTCCAGGTGATATCTTTATTATTTACTTCATTTATATTTACAAAGCAGTAGTGTACCTTTTTAGGTCCTGAGGAATGCATTAGAAAATCTTTTCTTGTGAAATGCAGAAACATGTCGACCACCATTACGTGCGGTTATTATTTAAAACCTGCACCCACACCTGCCTTTTAATCTTAGGGATTGGGGGATATTAATAAAAATTCTTTTTTCCACCCAATGCACCTAATTTTATAATTACCCTTCACTTTTTCACTCCTATCACTATACACTGCTTTTGTCATTAGCCACTATCATACCCTTCTGCTCTGCCCTCACATCACTTTTCGGTCACGGTAATTATTTACCGGCCATCTTGTCTCCTGGGTAAGGAGATCCCAAATGATGACAATAAGGGCGGTACAGTGTGGCTTCTGATGGGAACAATAGTTTTTTCTCTATGTACTTTTGAGTCTTGACTTGACCGTTCACTAACTATTATTTCTCACTGATACTGTCTTGTATGCATTTGGTGTAGGGGTCTTTCCTGCTAGACTTACGGAAAACATAGGGCACCAAGACACACACCAACATCGACAACGATTCCAATATGGCACACTGAGTCGGCAGCATTGGGGTGGAAAGACAAGACCACTCTGGTGACTCCGCTCTGAGATTCAGTATGCCTGGGACTGCTGGCAAAACAACTGGGTTTTGACAAATGGGACCTCATCGGTCTCGCTAGGGTGGGCGATTTACTGGGGGAGGGGAGAGACTGTACCTTTAAACCTCCAAAGTGACTACGAACTCCACCCAGCAGAAGCATTCCGCTATGTCCAAATACAACACGCACTTCAAAGAGCCATTCCTGTTGGTGCGGAGCTTCTGGTCTCATCTCCTTTAGAGGATAGGCTTTTAGATGACTATTTGAAGGAAAAGGCAATATCAGTGACATACAGAAAAATACTGAACAATTCTCCTGACACACTGGGAAAAATACGAGGTTGGTGGGTGGATGACCTGAGAGACATAAGTGATGAGGAATGGCAAGAATCACTTGTATCCCCCCCAGGAGGTGGCCATACACTCCCGATTTAGATTGATACAACTAAAGATCTTGCACAGGACATACTATACAAGCACTACACTAGTTAAAATGGGCAAAACTGATTTGCCACAGTGCCCCACGAACTGGGGTCAAGTGGGTACGTTTTTATATCCATGGTGGGACTGCCCAATTATACATAAATACTGGAATAAAATGATTACACATATGCTGACTATGTGCAGGGCGGAAGTAGTGGCCTCACCCCAATGGTACCTCTTAAACATTTTGGAGAAGACAGACCTAACAGATGGAGAAAGAACCGGGGTTACACTAGGCTTTATGGTAGCAAAACGCAACATCGCAAGGAAATGGAGGGCGGAGACGGGACTGGGAGATCGATATGGACTGGTGCAAGCTGAAAGGGTAGTCTATAAAGGAAGAGGCTGCCCACAAAAATGGTCAAAGATCTGGGGGGATGGAACAAAAGCAGAGGGATGATCTGCCTTCCTGTCAATGAGAACTCCCCAACAGGGGAACACTAAGGCCAGGGTAATGTAAGATTTCCAATAGATACATGTCACAATATGGAAGAGTGATGGGGGGCATAACGCATAATACTGTATACATAATAGAGGTCTGTTCTGATGTATGTAAGACATATAAAGAATGAACAAGTGCCGATTGAAGCGTTGGTTAGTGTAGCTGGTTCGCTGCCAATTTTTCAATAAATAGAGTAATAAAAAAACATGTTTATTGAACATCACAGACAAAAAGGGAAAGCTCACAGTGTCCGGGAACCATAGAGGACAGTACCTGGGACCCAAAAACCTCAGATTGGTCAATCTACTGCACAATCCGGTAATGAGAGGCAAAAGACAAAGGAGAAGCCCAAGTTGCTGCCCAGCAGATCTCAGAAATGGAAGCCCCCTGGACCTCGGCACAAGAGTCAGAAATAAACCTTGTGGAACGATCCTGAACACCCAAGGGAGAAACATGACCAGAAGCATTGTAGGCCACAGAAATCAGCGTCCGAACCCCCCGACTCAAGGAAGAAGCGGAAAGATGCAAACCCTATTAACTGAACCAAAATTCACTAACAGGGAATCGGAAACCTGAAGGGAAGCCACCCTATCCAAATAAACCAGGCGAGCACTCCTGACAGCCACAGAATGCAACCGCACCTCCAGCTCAGAAGGAGACTCAAACAAGCATTTACAATGCAATGGTTTCGCCTTTGGAAAAGTTTGAGCTATTGGCATTGTAAATGACAAAATTTGTATTTATGTGTTGGTTTTGAAAACAGATAAATAAATGGCATTGCCATTTACATTGCCATTAGCTTAATCTCTCGCAAATGTGAGACCTATTGTACCCTACGGACGAGCTCAGCAGACAGCAATTACTACCACACACACACACACCCAGAGCCACACAAACACACCCAGAGCCAGCCACACACACACACACCCCCAGAGCCACACACACCCAGAGCCACACACACACACACACACACACCCAGAGCCACACACACACCCAGAGCCACACACAGAGCCACACACACACACACACACACACACAGAGCCACACACACACCCAGAGCCACACACACACACACACACAGCCACACACACACACACACACACAGAGCCACACACACACACCCAGAGCAAAACACACACACCCAGAGCCACACACACCCAGAGCCACACACACCCAGAGCCACACACACACACCAAGAGCCACACACACACACACACACACCAAGAGCCACACACACACACACACCAAGAGCCACACACACACACACACCAAGAGCCACACACACACACACACCAAGAGCCACACACACACACACACCAAGAGCCACACACACACACACCCAGAGCCACACACACACACACCCAGAGCCACACACACACACACACCCAGAGCCACACACACACACCCAGAGCCACACACACACACCCAGAGCCACACACACACACCCAGAGCCACACACACACCCAGAGCCACACACACACCCAGAGCCACACACACACACCCAGAGCCACACACACACACCCAGAGCCACACACACACACCCAGAGCCACACACACACACCCAGAGCCACACACACCCAGAGCCACACACACACACCCAGAGCCACACACACACACACGCCCAGAGCCACACACACCCAGAGTCACACACACCCAGAGTCACACACACCCAGAGTCACACACACCCACCCAGAGCCGCACACACCCACCCAGAGCCGCACACACCCACCCAGAGCCGCACACACCCACCCAGAGCCGCACACACCCACCCAGAGCCGCACACACCCACCCAGAGCCGCACACACCCACCCAGAGCCGCACACACCCACCCAGAGCCGCACACACCCACCCAGAGCCGCACACACCCACCCAGAGCCACACACACCCACCCAGAGTCACACACAGAGTCACACACACCCACCCAGAGCCACACACACACCCACCCAGAGCCACACACACACACCCAGAGCCACACACACCCAACCCAGAGCCACACACACCCAACCCAGAGCCACAGACACACTCAGGGGGCAGGGAAGCAAGCACAGCGAGGGGTTTTAGGCTATGTAAGATACACTATAGGGTAGCTCTTCCTCAACACAGTATCTAGAAACATGACTTGCCCCTGTGTCACTGTGATCAAGTTTCCACACAAAGCACAAGTCAGTTTATACTGTTTTGCCCCTTATACACTGATTATTGGCAAGATTATTTATTTTCTGTTTCAAAGAATTCTAATTCAAGAATGCATAAAGAGGACTTGACCTTCTTAAAGAAACTTTCTACCCATGAGATATACAAAATTTTATAAGAAACGTCCCTGAACTAAGGAAGGAATATGCTATTTACCAGTATGCATCTGTTCTTGGCATGTAGGGCTGCTGATATTCACATCTTATGCATAGATCACCGCCTAGTGTTGGGTCCGGATGATTGCACATTGTTGTCCTGGAAGAGTCTTCGAAGTATCACCAGATAGGTGGCTCCTCCCCTGGACTACAGTGCGCATGGGCATCCTCTCCATCCTCAGATTGTTTTTCGCCATTGTGGCAGGGATGGAGTATGATACAGTTAGTGATGTCCATGCTAGAGATTAATACTGAGTGCTACAGCTGCGACAGGCACCGGGGAGGAGGGAGGGCGATGTGAATATCAGCAGCCCTACATGCCAAGAACAGATGCATACTGGTAAGTAGCATATTCCGTTCGAGGCATGTGGGCTGCTGAATTCACATCTTATGCATAGAATGTATAGCAGTTTCCTCCTAGCGGCGATTGCCCGTGCCAGCTGCAGCAGTCTGAAAAAGAGTTTTGAGTACAGCCTGCCCTACAGCTGCTTGCTGTTTGGAGTGTACATATACGCAGTAGTGTTTGGTAAATGTATGTATGGTAGTCCATGTGGCTGCCTTACATATGTCTTCTAGAGGAATGTTGTCTAGGAAAGCCATGGATGCCCCTAACTTGCGTGTTGAATGCGCTCTTGGGGGAACTGTTAATGTGCGTTTAGCTTTTTGATAACAGATTTGTATGCACTTAACAATCCATCTGGCTATACCTGATTTGGAAATGCGGTTGCCTTTGTGCTGTGGTGAAAAGGCAACAAACAGTTGCTTAGTCTTTCTGAAAAGTTTTGTTCTGTCTATATAGTACAGGAGAGCTCTTTTAACGTCTAGGGTATGTAGAGCTCTTTCTGCCACAGAATCTGAATTAGGGAAGAATACTGGCAGTTCTATAGCTTGATTGATGTGAAACTGGGACACCACTTTTGGCATAAATTTAGGGTTAGTTCGCAGCACTACCCTATTTGCGTGAATTTGTATGAATGGCTCCTGAATAGTTAGGGCTTGCAGCTCACTAACTCTTCTGAGTGAGGTAATCGCCACTAGAAAAGCCACTTTCCACGTTAGGAATTGTATCCCACAGGAGTGTAGAGGTTCAAAAGGTGGTCCCATTAGTCTGGTTAGAGCCACGTTGAGGTTCCAGACAGGTGAAGGTGGGTGTCTGGGAGGAATGATTCGTTTGAGTCCCTCTAGGAAAGCTTTAATAGCAGGTACTCTGAAGAGTGAAAGGTGCTGCCTGTTTTGGAGATAAGCTGCCACCGCAGCTAAATGGATACGGATGGAACTGTAAGCCAGATTGCATCTGTGTAAATGTAAGAGGTGACATATGATGTTTTGAGTAGATGCATCTAGCGGTTTTATGTCATTATTGTTACAATAGATGACAAACCGTTTCCACTTTGCCGCATAGCATGCTCTGGTTGTAGGTCTCCTTGCCTCCTTAATAATATTCATACAGTCGGGAGGCAAGTTTAGGTAACCAAACTTTATGACCTCAGGAGCCAGATCGTAAGGTTCAACTGTTGCGGATCTGGGTGCTGAATGTCGCCATAGCTCTGCGTTAAAAGACTGGGTGTTAATCGCAGCCTTTGATAAGGAACCACGGAAAGTTCTAGGAACGTGGTGTACCATGGTTGCCGCGCCCATGTTGGAGCAACCAGGATCAGTGTCATTGAGTGTTGTCGCAGTTTGCGTGCCACTAGTGGTATGAGTGGGGCTGGGGGAAAAGCGTACGCAAACTTGCCTGACCAGTTCATCCTTATCGCATTGCCCTGAGACTGCGGATGTGGAAACTTGGCGCCGAAGCTTTGGCATTTTGCGTTTTCCCTTGTGGCGAACAGGTCTATTTCTGGGTGACCCCACCTTTGGAAATACGGTTGCAGCACTGAGGGATGTATCTCCCACTCGTGCATCTGGTGGCTGCGTCTGCTGAGCAGGTCCGCCATCTGGTTGTCCCTGCCTGGGAGGTGTTCCGCCATGAGGAAGATGTTTCTGTGAATGGCCCACTTCCACATGCTTTGCGCTAGATGGGACAGCTGTGGAGAGTGTGTCCCCCCCTTGCTTCTGTATGTAGTACATGGCAGTCATGTTGTCCGTCCGGATCAACACGACTTTGTTGCACAAGTGTACCTTGAAAGCTTTCAGTGCCATAAAGATTGCCATCAGTTCCAGCAGGTTGATGTGCATCCTTTTTTGCTGTGTTGTCCATAGTCCCTGCACTGTGTAATGGAGGACATGAGCTCCCCATCCTAGGAGAGATGCGTCCGGCATCAGCACTATTTGTGGTACAGGCTCTTGGAACGGTCGCCCTTGCAAAGGTTTTTTGGGTTCCACCAATGCAGAGAGCTGTATGCACGACCGGTCACCAACACTAGGTCTTTCAATTGCCCTTGAGCCTGGTTCCACTGACGTGCTAAGCACTCCTGAAGCGGACGCATGTATAGTTTTGCGTGAGGGACTATGAAGTTGCAGGAGGCCATCATGCCTATCAACTGCATAAACACCCGTGCTGTGAGCGAGTGTTGGGGTCTGAATCTCTGAATGAGTAACAGAATGCTGTTGATTCTTGCTGAGTTTGGCTGCGCCTTTGCCGCCAGAGTGTCTATTGTTGCTCCCAGGTACTGTTGTACGTGGGCAGGCTGCAGATGAGATTTTGGGTAGTTTAATGAGAATCCGAGGCTGTGTAGGAGGTGAATAGTGCGGGACACGTGACTGGCACATTGCTGGGCTGACTTTGTTTGGATGAGCCAGTCGTCCAGATAGGGGTCGCCGTAGGTGTGCAGCCACTGTCGCTAGGCACTTGGTAAACACCCTGGGGGCTGTAGTCACCCCGAAAGGCAATACCTTGAACTGGTAGTGCTGATTTTGAATGGTAAACCTGAGATACTTTCTGTGTGCTGGATGTATTGGTATGTGGAAATACGCATCTTTTAGGTCTAGTGTTGCGAGGAAGTCTCCCTGAATGAGTAATGGTAGAACCTGCTGTAAAGTGAGCATGTGAAAGTGTTCTGACAAGATGTATTGGTTTAGGGGCCTGAGGTGTAGCATTGGCCTGAGAGACCCGTCCTTTTTGGGGATTAAGAAGTACAGAGAGTACACCCCTGTACCTGTATAGGGACGAGTTCTATGGCCCCTTTTTGCAGCATGCTGATAACTTCTTGCTGCAATAAGTCTATGTGCTCTACGGACATAGGACGGTATCTTGGGGGTATGTTGGGTGGAGTTGAGGTGAGCTCTAGACAATAACCGTACTGAATACGTTGTCTCACCCACCTGTCTGTGGTAATGCTTTCCCAGATTGGCAGGAACTGTTGTAATCTGCCCCCGACCGGTGTTACATGGTCCGGGGGCAGCGACAAGGCGTCACTGTTTAGTATTGGCGGAGGATCTGGTGTTGTTATTCCCTCGTCCTCTGCCTTTACTGCTGTTGCCACAGTATCCACCTCTGCTTGTTTTATTATAGGTGGTTTGCGTGTTCCCTTTATTGTATTGAGTTTGTTGGGATGCCTGGCCTCTTGTAGCTCCTCTGTTATTGGAGCGATGAAAGGAACCTCCTCTGAATTGTTGCGACTGCAAGGCCCCCATAGATTTGGCTCTCTCCGTGTCTTTTTTAATCTTTTCTAAGATTGTGTCCACATCAGGACCAAATAAAAAAATCAGGGTTTACAGGCTAATTTAATCATGTGGTTTGAATCTCCTGTTTGAACCCTGAGATGCGCAAACAGGCATGCCTTCTGAGCATGACACTTGTGTTGATGGCCCTGGCTGCAGTCTCTGCTACATCTAGCGCACATTTAATGGATGCGTTGGATATCAGTTTCCCTTCTTGTATTAGAGTTTCTGCTCCTTCCTTGTAGGCATCAGGCAAATGTTGTAGCAGTTGCTCTAATGTGTCATAATGTGCCCTATCGTATCTGGCTAATAGGGCCTGTGTGTTGGAAATTCTCCAGATGTTAGCTGCTTGAGCAGCCACCCTTTTCCCAGAAGCTTCTAATACTTTAGACTCTTTGTCTGGAGAAGGAGCATCACCAGTAGTTTGCGAGTTGGCACGTTTACGAGCATTGGATACCACCAAAGAGTCCAACGGCAGCTGTCCCCGAATGTATGTAGGGTCCATAGGCGCCGGTCTGTATTTTCTTTCAATTCTGGGGTTAACAACCCTTGCTCTTGTGGTTTCCTTGAAAATGTCTCCAGCGTGTTTTAGGACACCTTTTAACATTGGCAATGTCTTAACTGATTTCTCTGAAGTGGAGAAAGTGTCAAACAAGAAATCCTCCTTTATTGGGTCAGCATGCATGTCCACATCATGATTATGTGCTGCCCTCTCTATTAATGCGTTAAACGTCGCTGTATCCTCTGTTGGCGAAGGTTTTACAGGGTAAGAAGGAGTATCAGGGATAGTTTGTGACTCCCCTTGGTCAATAGGGTCTGTCCAGGCTTGAGTCTGGTCATCTTGATCATCGCCTGCAGGGTAACTATATTGTTCATCATAGTCATACCCCATATGCTCATTAGAGCGTGTGGGTGAGCCTACAGAAGTGTCCTGGTCATAGTACCTTACAGCTTCAAAATGGACAGGCGATGTTGAAGAATTCCTTTTCTTTTTTAGTGGGATTTTATAGGATTTCAGAGGATTTTCCGACCTGATCTTTCTTTGATAAACAGTAAGTTTGCCTGTGTCGGCGTCGATATGGAGCTTTGACTGATCATCATAGGAGGGCTCCTGGTACATAACGTCCTCTTCTAGAGGATGACTCTTTTTCCCAAGCGACACAGTTTTGGGTGGTTCGATCCTTGTCTTCGGATCGATCGCTTTAGGCCGTTCTGTCGGGAGCAGTCCGAATTTTATCGGCGGCTTTGGGCCCGGCGTCGATATCGGACCGGCGGACTTAACCCTGTCGTTGTGCTTTTGGCCTTTCGTCGACTTCGGTGCTTGCTGCGTCGGAGGCGCGCTCTTCTTCTTCGATTCGACTTGCTCCTTCGAGGCGCTTTTGGGTTTTGGCTCGAGGGCTTTGACGAGCTGTTGTTTTTCGACTCAGTGCCTCGGTTCGAGGGCCTTCCGAGACTCGAGTCCTTTGTGTCACTGCCCGTCGACGCCGACCTCGTTGGTTCGACGTACTTGGCTTTAGCGATGGACTTTAGCGCACCAATCTTTGGCTCGACACCCTTTGTGGTTGATCCCGCAGGGTCGTCGACACTTTTCTTCGACGTCGATACCGATGTGGTCGCACTCTTCGATCCAAGGACTGTCTTCAGCAGTTTCGGTTTTGTTATTGTCTCGATAGCTTTTGGTTTCGCTTTCTGTAGGGCGACCGATGGCTCGTGTGATATATTCTTAGCCGGGCCGATACGCGGGGCTATAGATGTTTGCCAAGATCTTGGCTAAGGCCTTTTGGCGATGCCTCGACCTCAGCCTTTGAAAGTTTTTGAGTGTCTTTTTGGGGCCCAGTACCCACTGTTGGGCCTGGTTAATCACTCGAGTCATCGACGGCTCCGCTGGGGGACACGTCGTCCCTTGCCTCTTCGACGTTTTCTTCTTCATTGACGCGTTCTTCGTCGTCTTCAAAGTAGTTGGAGTAGTGCTCCGAACCTGGATTCGACGCCTGTTCCGGATCCTCAGTCTCGACTACCTCATCGTTGTCTTCATCGAAGATATTTACCGGATCGGGCGCTGGCTTCGTCATTGTTTGTCTTGATGCACGTCGGAGCCTAAGCGTCTTCTTCGACCGGAATCGAGCACAAGCTAGACAGTTGTCCTCGTTGTGGTCTGGTGATAAGCACTTGTTGCACACCGGGTGTACATCGATGTGCGGGTATTTAGAGTTACAAAGGGGGCATCGTTCGAACGGGCTCCGTTCCATCGACGATCGGGCCTCTGGTGTCGAAAAGGCCACGCGGCTCTCTTCGGCGTCCTGCTTCGAAAAGAACTGGAACAAGAACTCGGCACCGATCGAATTAACAATACCGACGACCCCGAAGGCCTTTTGGCCTTGTAGAAAAGTTTCCGAACTTGAGTAAAGAAAAGTACATCCGAACCCAATGGCGGAAAAAAACAATCTGAGGATGGAGAGGATGCACATGCGCACTGTAGTCCAGGGGAGGAGCCACCTATCTCGTGATACTTCGAAGACTCTTCCAGGACAACAATGTGCAATCATCCGGACCCAACACTAGGCGGCGATCTATGCACAAGATGTGAATTCAGCAGCCCACATGCCTCGAACATATATGAAATGCTGGCATTATGAGTAACATTTGTAATTACGAATAGTGCTGGTGATGTAATCTGTTTGAGTTTGAGTTTTAGAAAATAACAAAATATTGTCGAATTGGTGCATTATGAGACCCAATAGTACAAAACCCCGCCAGCGAGGTCTGCGAACAAACAACAGCAGAGCAGCGTCGCCGGCAGATTTGAGCAATGCCTTCCACTACCAGAACATTACCCAAACAAGAAGCACGTGCACACGGACAGCGGGAGGGGGGACGGGCTCACGGACAGCGGGAGGGGGGACGGGCTCACGGACAGCAGGAGGGGGGCAGGTTAACGGGCACACGGACAGCGGGAGGGGAGCAGGTTAACGGGCTCACGGACAGCGGGAGGGGGGGCGGGAACGGGATAAAAAAAAGTATTAAAATATGCTGCTTACCTGCTAGCAACTCAAGGAAAGTGAAATGTGGAAAGTGACACAACTACTCCCAGTAGGCTTAGTATTAGCTCGAAAGCAGGCCAAAGTATTGATCATGGGTCATTTGACAGCTATATATTCTATGTGCAATTTTACTCACGCAAACGTTACTGCCAAACCGATCTTTTGGCTGACCTCAGCCCCTGCCAAGATATTTCAGCAGACTAGAAAAAACAAATACCACTACAAAAGTATAAAAATGCAAATTAATGCAAACGAATCAAGAAAAATCAGCTGGTCACATTTACACAAGCGCATGTCCACACCGAGATCTGTGCATTAGTCTAACATATTGTTTCATCTCTATCCTCTACGTGCGTTCATACAAGTAGAGAGCACCACACACATCCATGCTCTGTAAACAGCATTCATCCTCTGAATGAAGAACATAAATTAGAGCAGTCGACAACCATAGATCCATAGATTCCATAGGCAGGCCAAATACCAAATTATGTTAAACAAGCATAGCCTTCCCAGGACTCTTCTGGCATCCACTGGGCACACTAACATAAATAACATTAGGTAAAAACAAGTGATCTGACAACTATTGGCAGATAATAGGGATTAAAATACATGAAGAGCAGCTACTGACAAGTATATGGCAAGGCAACGCCTTCTACGTTTACTTCATTAACCAGCGCTCAAAATTAAATGAATAATAAATAGGCACTGTTCTGTTCTTAGAAGACCAGATGTCGAATCACACCGGAAAGAACTCTGGGAGCTGTGTAACATACAGGACTACATCCGATATCAGTGTGCTGGTCATCTTCGAGTGCAACAGCAGCGCTTTCATCCACATTGAGCATGAAACTATCTGGTGCATTTCAATGGAAAACCTACACTTTTTGAAGAAAACATTATAAACAATTAAAATGAATTCCTTTTGGGGAAAAACCAATCCCACAACTTTTGCAAAATAGAGAAGACATTTTTACAAGCCATTTACACAATTACTCAAACCTAATTTTGGAGTAGTGGGTTATGAATGCAAACGATGTAACAATGTGTAACATGTTACTGAATAACCACAATGTTATGATTGGGGGGCGGGGGGGGATTTACGATATTTCCAATGGTGACCGTGTTCCTCCATGGAAGCACCAACGTTCCCACACCTGATCCTAAAACTTACAATCGAGTAAAACCTGCCATGATATTGGATTTTAACCCTTCAAAAGAGCAATTTCCAATCATGAAGACAGACATGCCGAGAGTCATCACCACTGTAAAATTACACAGTAAAGAGTGCAGAAGAGCTAAACAATGACCCTCTCAAGTGCACAATCAACCATCAGCAGAGGAGTTCAGCCAGATGGAGGGAGCAGCCTTCACAGATGTCACTGCGTTTTTTTACACATAAGTGAGGCAGGGTGCACAAAAAATTTGCGAAATGGGCTTGCCGTCCTTAACTTATAGGCACGCTTGCTTTCCTAAACCTTAAATATATTACCATCCACAGCCACGTCCCACAACATACACTAAATGCCACTCGCAGAGGAAAAGAAGCTGTCATTCTTTACCTCAGTAGCTGCTGGGTTAGCATTCAATAAGCAACCTACACGCGCAATGCTAACCGAGAAACTGAAAACTAGCAAAATCACAAACCTTAAAAATATAGAATAGCAAAAGATTTCACAGTTGTAAGGACATTTTCCATCTCTTCAGCAGCAATTTAGAGACCAACCAATCATCCACAAGAAATCAAGGCAGAAGTTGAATATTTTGCACTTCCCGTTTCTCCCTATCAAATGCCAATATAAATTGTTTACAAATAAATAAAACAAGGCAGAAGTACAGGTGATAACATTTCTTTCTAAGCAGTCACTTACATTAACCCCGCTTGGGACATTGAAAGGCGCGCTGTATTTTGCGTTAAAGCCTGCAGTGCAAGCGCACGGTCACCGCATGGTCAGGGCCGACAGTCGCCATCTAGGGAGACCGAAAAGAACGGTTTACCTATTTCCCTCGCACAGCTGGTGAAGTGCGCGTGGCCTCCAGTTTCAGCAGCTGGGGGCTTGCCGGGCCAGTTTCATCGGTATACAGCCTTTACAACAAAACTTTTACAACGAACTACCATTACAACGCAACTATTACAACGCAAAGCATTACAACGCATAGCGCTGGGGGGCGCTCTAGGATAGGGAATAGGTTTAATGTACTATCCAACACCTTCCCTACTATCCATGGGGACTGGAGTTGGAATAGTAAATTAAACTATTCACTATCCAGCGCCCAAAAGCATTATGCGTTGTAATGGTATGCGTTGTAAAACTTGCGATGTAAAGGTAGGCGTTGTAAAAGTATGCGTTGTAACGTCATACATCCGGAAGTCCTGCTCCACGCTGAAATCCTTGCAGCTTTCCGTAAGGTCGTCCTGTGCCTGCAATCTGCAGCTGGCGCACTACAGGGCTCCCCGCCCCGCCCCCGCGCGCAGGCTCGGGTCAGTGCATGCTGTGCTGCAGCAGTGCGGAGGGCGCCGCAGGAACCCCGCCACATCTGAACACTCCGGCGAACCACAAAAATAGAACAGGTTTCCAGTCAAGAAGAGAACCGGTGTAGCCGAGGGGATTCAGGAAGTGCCAAGAATCCCTTAAACCGAGCAAATGACTTCATGAATGAACACGCTTGTGCCTGCCTCCAGGCGTCCGGCAGGCAGGCATGCAAAGGGCAACTCGCTGGGAATAGTTAACGAGTATATTACTTCAGAGAAGGGCAGGCAAACAAGAACCCAGTGATTAATGAATGAAAACACGGACAGCAGGAGGGGGGGCGGGAACGGGATAAAAAAAAGTATTAAAATATGCCGCTTACCTGCTAGCAACTGAAGGACAGTGAAATCGCGGAGCCCACCCCTGCAAAGCACACATTGGAAATGAAACAAACATGGCGAGACAAAAAAAAAAAATAACATCCGCCCACCGCCGGAATGACGTCACAAAGGGGCGGGATGAGAAAAATTCGACGGAACGCCCACGAATCGCCTCGCACAATGACGGACGCCTCTCTCTTCCAATGGCTAGCCTCCATTTATGGAGCTAGCCAATGGAAGACAGAGGCGGGACAAAGCCACATACTATTCTCAAAAGATTTTGCCTGCGCGAACGCTGCTGCGCAGCGGATCGCCAGGCGAAACCTAAAAAGGAGTGCAGAATTCACTCCTGGTCCAAATGGAATTGGGAATCAACTTTAGGACGAAAGGAAAGGACTCAAACTGATTCGGTCCTCAAAAACCCTACAAAAAGAATGCTTTAAAGACAAAGCGCCCAGTTCACACAAACGCCAGGCGGAGGAACTAGCCAACAAAAATAAAGTCTTAAGGGACAACAAACTTATAACCACAGAAACCAGGGGCTCAAAAGGAGAAGCCATCAAGGCCTCTAAACCAAAGACAGGTTCCACGAAGGAGAGTGCTTCTGAGGAGAAAGAAGAACATTACGCAACACCTAGAAAAGACGCCCCACCAAGCTATCAGGATCCGAAAGATTGCCCCAAGGACACTGAAAAGCCTTACTTGCAGCCCACTGTAGCTTAAAGGGGGTAACCTTCAACCCCAAAGAAGACCCCTCCTGCAGAAACAGCATCACACCAAAAAAGGTAGAAGACGTAGAGTCCAATCACTTACCCTGACACCACCTACCGAAAGAACGCCAATGTAAGACTTATTGGTAGAGGAGCGCCTAGACGCCTGTAGAGTCGAGGCAAACCAGCCGGAACACCCTTATGCAGGAGACCTAATCATTCAACCTCAAGGCCACCAAGTGCATCCAGGACAGAACATCCTGTTGCAACACCGGGAACACCAAGGAAGAGGGAGTCAGGGGCAACAACCACTCCAACACCATCCTCCTCTCCACAAGGAAAGGAAAGCAAGACGCCCGGGGCCGAGCGGGAGCAACCAGAACGACCGACGCCCCCAACTTCCGGACCTGAGAAGCAGTGGAAAGGGAGGAAACTCATAAAGAAGCCCCAGAGGACACTTGCAGGAAAGAGCACCCACTGCCCAAGCAAGACCCTCCCGACATACAGAGCAAAACAGAGGTACCTTGGCATTGAGAACACTTACAAAAAGGTCCGCAATGTAAACTCCACAAACAACTCCAGACTGAGGCAGAAATCCACCAAGGATTGAATGGCTGTGCTGAGAGCGTCCGCCTGAGTATTGGAGACCCCCTGAATATGGATCGCAGACAGCACCAACAGATGAGATTCGACCTAATGAAAAAAACTTTGTGCCACCAGAGGAGGGGACCTGGTCCCCTCTACCCCCCGCCTGTTCACATAAGCCCTAGTCGCAATGTCTGTCCTGACCAGAACCACCACACCCTTCAGAAACCCAGATAAGGCCCTCAGAGCCAAGCGTACAGCCTCCAACATCTTTCAAATTCGAAGACCTCCTGCTCTGAGACTAGGACAAAGAGCCCTTGGCCTGATGCACCCACATCCAGGCCCCCGAATCAGACAGACTGGCCTCTGTCATGTCAATCAAAGAGGCAAGAGGGGAGAGAGAGAGAGACACCCCTCGCAGCACGTGATCGCTGACCAGCCACCAAGATAGGCCCCCAATGGATCTGAGGGGAGACATGAATCGGAGAAGAGAGGGGGGGAAACAATGGGGAGATTCAGGCCAAATGGCAACACAGGAAACTGAAAATAGCTGTCCCCTATCGCAAACCTCAGAAAACTGTGATGATCCAGACCCACAGGAACATAAGGATAAGCGTCCTGGAGGTTCATGAAGGTCATAAAGTCCCCGACCCTCACCAGGGGAATTATAGACTGCAAACTCACAGTCTTGACTCACTCATTCACTCTCCTGAGGTCCAGAACCGGTCTGAAACCACTGGACACATTCTGAACAAGAAAAATGAATCTAGCAGCAAACCAGGCCTCGTTCCTCCAAGAGAACTGGAACAATTTCCTTCTTTTCTAGAAGAGTCTGAACCCCATCAAGCGGAGCCTGATTCTTCCCAGGATTACCATGGAAAGGAGTACGAATGGTGCCACAAGCTGGGAGACAGATTGAAAAAGTCGATACGATAGCCGGTTCTGACAATAGTCAAGGCGCAAAGATCCTTTACATCCTGAATCCAGGTATCCAGAAGACACAAGTCTCCCGCCCATAGGCATTGACGCTGCCCTGCAATCGTTGACAGGACTTCTACTTGAAGGAATAAAGCTCCTCCTTATTGCCAGCCAAGGAGGATGACTTTTTCGGCTGGAACTTCCTTCGAAGACCTTTAAAAGGATTGGAGGAACAAAAGGAAGAAGAGAAGAAGGCAGATCGCAAAAGCGACGAGTGTAAGAAGAGGAGGAAGACATCTTACCCTTGTAAGGAATAGCATGCTTCCAATCCTTGAAAGCCTTGATAATCATACTGCCCAACTGATACCCAAACAGGATTTTACCCTCAAACGGGATCTTCAGGAGAGAATGCTTCTTGGAAAAGTCCACCTTCCAGTCGGACATCCACAAATTCCTTTGAGCCAACACGACGGAAACCAGTTGCCATGGCAGATGACCTCACACATCCAAAGACATGTCTGCCAACAACTTAGCCTGCCGTTTCATAGGAAGCAGTAATTCAGAACAGTCTGTCTTCTGCTGGACTTCCGTGTACAACTTCTCAAAGTCCAAAACCAGCGACTGGGCCACATAAGTGGAATAAACACCCACCCTCAAAGTTAAATTCTCCGCAGAGAAAGCCTTCTTAAGCGCCCCCTCAATGTTCTTGTCCATAGCATCAGAAGGAGAACAATCCTCAGGATTAATTGTCATATGACCAATCAAGGTGGCCAACATTGTTTCCTCTTTAACCAAGTGTGGAAGAGAGACATCCCCCCCTCCTCCAGAGCATTAAGTTTCTGCAGAAAGCGAAGAACTGAAGAACGATCCAGGTCAAGCCATTCACCAGTAAGCAAGTCCTTGATCCAGCCATGAAATGGAATAGAATAAGCGGGGGGTTTATAATATTGTGGAAACATACCTTCCATCGCATCAGAGGATGAGAAAGGCGCAAACCCCAAATTCTTCCTGATATGCTGCAGAATGTCTGAAACCTCCTCTCTAAGCACAAACTTCTTCGTAGAGGTAGAAGGATAGCCCGCCTCAGAAGGTGAAGAGTCCCCAGCGGCAGTGTCCACTAGACCCACAGCCGAACAAGAACCCCTGCACTTGGCTCAGCCCTGGCACCCAGAGCTCAGGCCTCAGCAGCCTCAGTCATCGCCTGAACCTCAGTCGCAGGGAGCAAAGCAGAAGGATCTGAAGGAACCATGGACCTGCTCCGGAGAACAGGAATCGGTTCATCCTTTCAGAAAAGGACAGTACATGCTTGCTTTTAGAAGCACGCTTCCCCACCATAATGGCAAGGAAGAACATTGAGCAAGGAGTCACATAGATATAGGCAGAACCCTCACCACCCCCACCCCCATTGACCAATCAGGAAGGGGAACAGCAAACCAACCAATCCAAAATAAACACAACGGGAAAAAAAACAATAAAAAACAGCCTTCGCCGAGGCCCTTAATGGAATCCTGATGAGAAACTGACAGCAAAGGAGCTGCGCTGTTCCCCAATTGCTGCAGCTTTCCAAGTTGGCCTTCGACACCGCAAACACAGCCTCACCCACTGCAAGTTGGTAATCATCCGGTCTCAGGACTAGGAGACGCTGCAAGGGAGCACACTACGACTCCCAGATACAGTGCCTCCTTGCTAGTACAAAGATTGGACCGGCCTCGCCGTGACCGACCAGCAAACCAAGACAAAGAGGAACAACGACCGCAGCCCCGCACATAGCAGGCGTGTGGCACACACGTCGAAATTCTGGGGAGACTAAAAAAACAGGAGGATGAAGGGGGAGGGTTTTTTTAACCCGTGATTAATAATCACATGGTATGGTTGTCAGGTGAGGCAGGAATGAAGAGAAGAGAGAGAGAGGGACAATGAAGTAATATAGCCTGTCTAATGCAGATTATATTCAAATGCTTGTACTAATGATTAAGCCTATAAATACTGCATATTTTACATTAAATATGAACACCATTTACCAAATATATTCACAAGATTTTTTTTTAATTCATAAATTATTACAATGTTGTTAAAAAGAATGCTGTCAAACACAGCACTTGCCATGGAGGACATCGGTAGCCCCTCACAGTTGCCCATCAAGTGTCACTGATGTAGGTACAGACAAATATAAAAACAAAATCCTACCACTTGCTAATGAGCTGTGTAATTTTCATAGCGTTTTTTGGCAAATGATAAATAACGTAAAATGAATGCAGATGCAGTTGTGCAAAAGTGGTTTATAAAGATGGCTGAATGCAACATCCGCTATCTATTTCATAAGCTTTGGTAGAAATCATGGGACTAGTTGGTCACAACCCCTTCTCTGCCTCCTCCACTTTTTGTGCTGCAATTAAGTTCTCTGCTAAAAAGTGACAGCAGAGTGAACCCACAGTAGGAAAAAAGGCTTAGCTAAAAATCTGTTCTGAACACAAGCCTCTGTTGGGTTCATGCTGCAATCTGCTGTGGATGCTACAGGGACGATCTTGCTTACACTGCCTTTTAGCAGAAAAACAAAACAGGGAGCTTTTCACAACAACACAGGAGGAAACAAGGACCTAATTCGACGACAATGAGCAAACCAGAAGCTTGGCTACAGTTGTGAACTCAAGCTCGTTCGTTCCCCATTGTTATTTTGTAACCACAAATAGTACTGTTTTCGTTGGCTGGCTGGCTGCCTTTGAGCAAAAGGACCTTCTGGAATGGGGAGGGCTTTTAATGTAGTAGTTGCTGTCCAGCAAAAAACTATGAAAAAAATCGCTTTGCTACAAGGAAAAAATACAAAACGAACAATTGATGGACAGAATGCAGAACAATGTCATACATTCACTCCAGTGCGGAGATCAGGGCCTAAATCCATTGTTTTTTTGTTCAGCATGCCATTCCAGTTTGAACCCAGCCATATGCAAATCAGTCTTGACCCTGTGCCTCATGGGAACAGTCCAGCCCGAACCATCAGGCCGGGTCCTCCCTGTGGTGAGTGTAGGAAAGTGGGGTTCTGTTGACTTTGCCAGACTACTGATGCACTTTCACTTGATGTGCCCTGGGTCCCTGCCAATCAGGTCCCAGAGCCTGTGTTCTTTCCCCAAAACTAACCCAATTGGCATCTCTGGCCACAGGTCAGCCCCTGGTAAATGGTACCCCCTTGGCTACTGACCAAGAGACCCCTAAAATGCCACCAAAATATAGTATTCAGGGGGCAGGCCTGAATCAAGAAAGCAGATTCACGCAACCTAAGAAAAAGGATGGAACAAGACGCCCAGCAGAGGAGACTGCAGAGAACAACTAAGTTGGCCCCAGCCCTACCGGCCCATCTGCAGTTTACGGAGATCCTACGCCAAAAAACACCTTGTCCTGCAGCCAGCAACCTCCAAAACCCCTGGGAGGACTGACTGCCTTCATAAAAGACCGGATATCATGTGAACAGCAGCCCTGCTCAAAAGAAACTCCTAAAACAGATGCTGAGCCTGCTGAGGACAAAGAAACCGACGCCTAGAACTACCACTGCACCAGGCGTCAACGGCCTGAGTTCAAGCAGCCCACCTGTCCCAGCGAGGTCCCCAGCGCTCCAGAGTCCGAGTCCACTGCGGGTTGACCCCGCCAGGACTCCCCACCGTTGCCTGCAGCCTCTGTACAGAAACCCCCCCCCAACCAGGAGTGACCCAGTAAGTTGAAATCAGATCTCAAAAGATACCCCTGCATCCAGCCGCCCTGCGCCCTGAAGAAAAGAACCAGAGATACAATTCATCCCCGAGCCCTCCAACTTACCTGCCCAGCTGTTGGTTCCTCCCGGAAATTATCCTGGACCGAGCATGCAGCTAAAAAACAAAACCTAAAATCCCCATTGAAAACAACAGGGCACCCGACGCCAAAACAGCACTCTGCACTCGGCCGCCCCAGCGCCGCTAAGGGTGCACCTTTTGTGCTGGCTTGATTCGCCATTTGCCCTGAGCTAAAGTCCAAGAGCTTTGCTCACACCGCCAAGTGGCCTGCTCGTCAGCAGCCACCAACCGGAGGCCCCCTATCCCCCCCTAGATAACATTGGGCCGCAACACTCTGCACCCGGCCGCCCTAGTGCAGCTGAGGGTGTAACGAGAGTGAATCACTGACCCTGGGGGACCCCCGAGTCTACCCCCAGAACACTAATTCCGACTACCAAATACTCACCTCAAAACTGATAATACTATTTTCCTCCATAGGATAACATTGACTGTTTTTCTGTTTCTCAAGTGTGGAGTTTGAAAACCTAAAGAAATTCTTTCAAAATTGTACAGATTAACAAAAACGATTTTACTTACCTGCTTGCAGGAGATGTCCCAGTATACTACACTCTGTAAGAAAAGTAATCTCAAAAGTAACTTACCTGTAAACACTATTTTCCTCCGTAGGAGTTTGAACACCTAAAGAAATTCTTTAAAATTACGCTGTTTAACAAAAGCGATTTTACTTACCTTTTGCAGGAAATGTTCCAGAGTAGTAACCAGACATACTACTCTGAGTACGATAAGTAAACCAAAAAGTAACTTACCTGGTATTCTACTGAAAATCCCATTCAAGTCTATGTACTGTATTAACAAATCATTGCATTTCTCTGAAACACATTTACTATTGCAATCAAAACGGTTTACAAACTGCATTACTACTGTAAAGTATTTATTGGGTAACTGTGCCATGCTTGCTTGGTTCTAGAAAATAAAATAACTAAAAGAATATTTTTATACAAAAACAATTGGTCTGAAGTTCAGTCTGAGTGTGTGAATTCATTTTCTGACTGGATGTGTACAACAAATGCTTAACACTGTCCTCTGATACTGCCTTACTGCTCAACCACACTAACACAAATATATAGTAAGGTTTTTTCTAACTTTTACTTCTGCCTACCTTTGGGTTCCACTGGACTCTGTGCACACTATACCTGACTTTGGTATGGTATATACAGAGTCAGCTTCCTACAGTGAGCAAAAGAATGATGGATTTAACCCAGATCCTTGTGACTGGGGGTTAATGTTTGCACTGTCCAGCATTCCGTTCATCAATTGTTTCTTTTGCATATGTTGCCCTAAGTGGGAAGGATATGCCCAGACGTGGGTCCTGTGCTCAGTACACCACTGGATTCAAGCAAGCCTGGCTGATGAAGGGTGATGACCTGAAACCGGTCCCAGGATACTAGTTTCCGGTACAGGGAGGACCTGGCTTGGCAGTTCGGGCTGGACTGTTCCCACAAGGAACAGGGTCAAGACTGATTTACATATGGCTGGGTACAAACTGGGGTGGTGTGGTGGGCAAAAGAATGATGGATTTAACCGAGATCCTTGTGACTGGGGTGAATGTTTGCATTGTCCAGCACTCCATCAATTGTTTCTTTTGAACAGGAAAAAATACGGCACACTCCATTAACACGCCCTAATTTGCTTCCACTGTTTTATTATTGTCACTGATTAAAACATTTTTTTTTTTTTAAAAGCATATTGCCAAAATCAAAACATCAGGCAACGTAATACGAGGCTACTAATTATAGGAAAACTAAAAGGTAGGCTCATGTACCATTACTTCAGGGGTAATCTGGGACACATCCAACTCGAATAATGAATCTATAAACGAGCTGCTGCTTTCATTACTGTACATCAGTGATCATTTAGTGCCAGCTTGAACACGGATCCACTGAAGATTTTTACCCCATGAAGGAAATTAAAATATCCACCTGTCTATGTTGCTGGCAGTGGTCCAACAAGTGCAGACAGTCTTACTTTAGAATCTTTCTGCAATCATGAAACCTAATCTGTACTATTTACACATGTTCTTCCATGTCCGAGTCTAGGTGCGCTTACCGGGTCTGCAACGCTTTGGATTGAGGACCAAGACCTAGTTTACGGTCCTCTGGTGAGACATTTACTCAGACTAAGTAAAACATCAAACACAGGAACGTGAAGAGAGCTGTCTGTCCAAATCCTGGAGCATGCCCTGGTGCCCGAGGGAAGATGCTATATCAGACTGTATGAACCTGGTGTGGGAAATAAACTGTAAAATATCTAGGCAGAAATCAGACGTACTCTTTATTCAAAATTCTAACGTGTCACTTTTCCTACCAGGGAATATCTGCTATAGAACAGACCTCCAAATGATCTATCGAGTGGTTGCTTCCAATATCTGGGGAGTCTGAAAATGAACAGCACTGCGGTAATAATAGCCATTGATTGAATTTCCACTGGGCTGTTTCTGGGGACTTGGTACCTAATGTATTGCCTTTTGTTTTTACTGGCTATTAATGTTCTCAGATCACATTTTAATTTCAGGACATTGTAGTTTTCAATGGGTTACTAAAGTTTACAATGGGATTTAAATCAATTGTTGTATACGTTGCTATGGCTTTTTGAAGCTACATACTAAAGGACTCTCTCTGTACCAGTTTTGCTTCCACTATAAAAGTGACGAACTTTAAACTAGAAGCTTTCTTTTTAATGGAAATAGGATGTGGTAAAAAAGATCATTAAAATATATTCGAAAACTAAAAAAACAAACACCATCAAAGACAAGAAGAAGGGAGAGGAAAGGGAAACGTGACAGAAGAACGCCAAACCAGCATCATTTCTATCAGTTTTACCCACAAATAATTACATACTTATACTCCATATATCATAATTCATATCACATATTCATAAACAGGAAAAAGGGCGGAAGCTTAAGGAGTTAAAACACATAAGAGATCTCTAACAACGTGTGAAGGCAGCACAGATTTGATTCATTCATTTAGCTCCTTTTTTGCCTCTAAACCAGAGAATTGCAACCTTCATCTCACGAACCTGCCTTAGAAATGCCCTCCACTGACAGAAAGTGGAAGGTACACTCGCGTTCCATTCCCTAGCAACACATATGCAAGCTATGATTATTGCAACAAATATAGGTACAGATATATATTGGACTGTATCTTCTTTCCAGCCCAGCATCATATCTTTAACAGTTAGCTGTATTTCAACCTCCAAGAGCTGAGAAAGATGCTGAGCTATGTCATTCCAGTATAATGTTAAGAGCGGGCAGCTAGCAAACATATGGACTATGTCTTCAGCATATAATCAGCACCTTGGGCAACCTCCCCTTATGTCAGATGTATTCAGACCCCATGCATATAACACCGCATACAGAGGGTTCTAAAATATTACATCTTCTGGTTAAAGGAGACAAACAAGGAATTGATCATTTAGAGGGAACCCCTAATCTCAGATGCCTGGTCAGGCAAACCGATCATAAAGCTCAATTTTTAGGTCTCGCCTGAGCCAGCGTATGCGCTGCATTGTGAGACATTTAGTAGTGGGCTTTTAAAAGTGCTAACACACGCTTTTGCTGGACTAGCGCTAGCGGAGCCGCCAGCTTTCAGCGCTATCTGGCTTTCATCTTGCTTGCTCTATGAACGCTCCTCCACCACGTCTCGCGTTAATTGTAAACATATGTTCAAACGCGCTGCTTTCACTTGTGCCGCAGCAGGCGCTCGCGCGCGCACCACTTTCAAAGCCAGGTTTGTCTTGTTATAGTTAGGAAATGCCTAACTAAATGCCTAAATGCTCTCTTCGTCCTAACAAATGTTCTATACTTCCCGCCTTCCTTATTACTTCTGGTTCGCTAGTATTTTTTCCTGTCACAAATCAAACAGAGCCTTGATGACTGCAGTGACACCCTAAGGATTTCGACCGGCTTCAACTTTTCAGGTACTTTCTTGGCATATACTTGGCTTGCCTATGCCACACCACCTCGCTCCCTTGCATTTTTCTGTTTTCGCTCTCTTTAGAGTTATTTTAACACCAAACTTCTGTGTTACATTACAGCCTCCCCAGATTGCCTTCCTACACTGTGCTTATGTCTCTGCTGACCGCAGTGACTCGTCCCGACCCTCCGACCCGTTCTGACTGTCCAGGTATGCTTACGGCATTAACACGACTTCTCAAAGTCACGGTGTCCCGTTCCCTTGCAATTTCTGGCTTCGCTCATATTATAGCGTTACTTGCACCATACTTTTCTTTCCATAACATCCCTCCCCACCCCTTGCGCTCTAGTCCTCAGCATCCCCACTTCTATTTTCTTCTCTCTGGTCCCCACTCCTCCACGTCCCCTACCAGTCCGCCCTCGTTCCCACGCTCCCTCCCTTGACCTCTTTCCTTCACCCATCCCTTCTAGCACCCCCTGTTTATCTCTACCCCCGTTCACTCTCTGTCTAGCTCTCTTTTCTCCATTCTTGCCTCTCTTCTGTTGTAAGGAAGCTGCATACAAAAACTAGAAAAACAATTGACATTATATAACAATACAAACTGTATTATATGACAGAATCCATATCCATTGGCAGAATTTCACACCATCAATAAAGTAGGTGCTGCCCTGCGATTGAGCAGTGACTCATCAATGAGAAGCTGCTTCGCAATGGAATGGGTTGAATGATGTGAAATCAGTTAAGAAGGCGCCTCCTTACAAGTTGAGTGACGAGTCATCAATCGAGAAGCTATATCCCTATCTATCGAATGGCACATCATCAATAAAGTTGTTATCTCCCTCCTGCTTGAGCGATGAGTCATTAATGGAGAAGCTGCTTCCCTATAGGTTGAATGAGGAACATCAGAGAAGGTTCCTCTGTAATGGTAGAGTGACGCAATATCATTGGAGACACTGCATCCCTATGGAACCTATGACAAGCACATCAAGGGCTCTTGGAATGCAATGAAACTTTAATGAGAAATCAACGTTTACCAGCTAAATGCCCGTACATCTGACAAAATGCCTTTTTTCCTGCCCCAATCTTTGCTGGTCTAGAGTATCAATAAACACAACTCGAGTGTCTTGATTTTAAGTCCATTAAAACCTTCCTTGAAGGAATCGTGCACCTTAAAATATTCAGTGCACATGCGTTTGCCTCTTTACAGTGCAAGGCTCCATTCATTCCACTTGATTTCCAAACCTAAACCTATAACTTGTGAATGAAGCCCATCTAGTGGTGCATATAGTAAGAAAAAATTAAGCAAGCACTGATAAGCATGGTTTGTATTCTGATTAAGGCATTCTCGCGGAACAAATGAAAAATGGATACATGCAGACAAGATAGTTGCAGGATTCCATACATCTACAGGCAGATACCTTGTTTGCACATGGCTGACATGCATTTAGGCACCCAAACAACACCTATGAAAGCACCAATTTACACAGGTTTTCAGACCACAAACATAAAAACACCCATGCTTAGACAAAAAAATGATACCCATGCAAACACACATTTAGGGTGGCTCCCCTGCATCGACAAAGAAGAAAAACAGGCATGCTAGTATAGGTGTTGTGTACAAACAACAGCATCCTGTACATCCCAGAATGAAAATGATGTTCGCTATGAAGGCAGAACTGGCTAAACCCATATAAAATATAGACGTCGGCGTAAAAGTAAAGCCTACGTTTGGTTTTGGGGACATGTAGTATTTCTGTTTTCTATGGGTAACTGCCTCATGCAACAAAGTAAATTAACTTTTCAATTCTTTAAGTCTGTTAGGTTATAACAGATTTTCAGCAATCAATCGTTATTGATATTTCACAAGCTGGCACTCGTTGCATGTGATACAGGTTACATAAATACATAAATCAAAGGAAACTGGGTGAATTTTTTGGTGCGATGTGTTTTCATTCTAGCTCGACCACCAATAAAACGTTGGCCACTATATCATTGTGATGCCAAGGCACACCCTTGTCACTTCTTGTTATCTTATCTCCAAAAGGCTTGGCATGAAGGAATGCAGCATGCATGCATTAAGCCAAACCTAAGAAGCGGTGTTGAAACGATTCCTTTCAGCCTCCTTCCCCTTTTAGTCTCTTTTCAAACCAAATGTATGTGGTTTTTGGGCAAAGCAAGTTGATTATTTCCTGCTGTTGATGTGTACAATAGAAGGACAAGCATTGGCATAGCCAATACTTCTGGTTTTAATGTACACAATCCTGCAAATAATGCGTTAGAACTTTATGGTCAGATAAATATAAGAAACAAAAGCTGGACTATATTGAAAGCACCAGTGCCTTTATTACAACCCACCTTTGGTTTGTAAGTGAAATGAAAGTCAGATACTAAAAACAACTTAATTATAGTGTTATTTCGGTGACAGAGAAAAAACGAAAGAATATAAAGAAGAGCTCAACGCCATCTACCCCTTGATTTCACACAGAAACAGAAAAAGGAATGTAATAAAGGCCAGAATCCAGTATTCGTTTCATTGAAGAACAATAATAGGACGACACAAGGAGCCTTCATTGTAGTCTTGTGTTTATTTCTATAACATACGAAGAAATACAGTAATATGCTAAATGCTTCTTTGGCACCCATTGAAAAAAGAAGAAAAAAATATACCCAACCTTGGTGGCTTTGCCGTGAAGCTGCCAGGAGCTTCAATAAACACACCATAAACAAGCTTTGGCATAGCCAATAGGTCTCGCCTTTGGGAACTTATAAGTGTTTAGCCATGCAACAGTTGATGTTGCTGCACAAAGGATTGTCCTAAAGAGGTATAAAGGAGTGTAGAGATTACATTTGAAAAGTAGAGCAGATGTCTCCCCAAAACGTCCAGTGAAACCCAGCTCCTATTTGCTACACAAAAAAAATTGAGATCTGGTTGACAATCAGTAAGAAGGAACTGGATGAGAGATCACATTTTAATTTCAGGACATAGGAGTGTTCAATGGGTTGTTGAAGTTTACAGTGGGATTTAAATCAATTGTTGTATATGTTCTTATGGCTTTTTGAAGCTACATACTATAAAGACTCGCTCTCTGGATCAGTATTGTTTCCAGTATAAATTTGCCAAACTTTAAACTACAATTTTTTTTATAAAAAATCTTGTTATTAACTGTGCTCATAGTATCATACAATACAGGACAGTGTTCATATAGCATGTGGTAGAATAACATTTCACAATACAGTGTAAGGCTGCCGTAGACACAAGTAGGACTGTCAACACTTATAAACTACAAATTTTTAAAAAAAAATTCCAGCCTGTCCAGGACAATATAGTCCCGTTTAAACCACGTCAAAATATGCCAATACACAAATGGGCTTTGGTCTCCATGAATGACAAAAAGGTCTCCTCCACAAAACGTATTTGAAGAGTTAGTTAGACGCAGTGCATGACAATATCTCTATTTAGCTTGATTTGTGGAGCGGGGATATGCATACCATAAACTCTTGCACTCCAATCAGTTGAGAAAAGACAGTTACAGGTCATCCTTATCAGTATGAAGCAGTGAGCAAGCACAGTAATAACAATTAGAAAGCTACTACCTTGACCCGATTAAAAATGAATCCCACAAACCAAACCTATCCACATTGACCCGAAGCACTAAAAATTCCCCTATGGGAATACAAGCATAGAGCTGCATCAAAGACACAAGAACAGAGAAAACGTAGGAAACCGAGTGCAGCAAAAGAGACTAGAAAATCCTACACTTTGTCCATAAATGTCCACACAAAAAAAAGCTTTTATCAGGCTGGCACATCACAATATCCTTGACATATGTAAAGGCCAATCTGATAATCACTGGTAACACACATGATTTAATGAATTTTAAACATGCATAATTTACAAACAGTTGCTGTTAAGCAACGGGTGATGAAGCTAAATTGTGTGTGTGTCAGATGTCAAGTGACAAAGAGGCAAGGATTTATGAGAGGACCCTGCAGTCAAAAGGCATGAACCCATATGGAAATGACTCTCTCCAGCTACAGGCATGCAAGAAAATAATCACAGAAAGGAAGACAGGAAATTACTCGAGCCTTAGACATGAGTGTGGTTGGTCCCAGTCTTAGTGGCACAGAGAGAAGAATATGATCAGCCAGAATAATTAGCAGTGGCTGAAATTAATTTAAGCTTTCCACCCATCGTTTTGATGTTTTTCAAAGTGAGACACTTTTAAGTACAATTGTAAGGCCAATTGTGGGCCCCTTCCCTGTCTGTGCATCAGACATCAAGCTGCGCCTCACTAAATAGGTCTACATGGTTGAAACCAGTCTGGAACTGCATATGTTCTCATTCACAGAGGATGTGGTTAAGCAGTTCAGGCTGGACCATGCCTACTTAAGCAGGAAGAAGTTTGATTTCCAAATGGGTGATCCATGTCTGGTCCGTCAAAGTGGGAAGAAAATGAAGAACTAGAATAAGACCAAGACTAATTAAGAGTGGCTGAGATTAAATCAAACATTCGATTTTTTCTCAGTTAAACGTGAACTACGGCATCAGCTAGGTGGGATGTGCCAGACAAAGTTATAAGGAGTAGTGTTAAGACAAATAACAAAAACATTTTAAGCTGAGAAAGTTTTAGAAAAATGAGACAGCTGAACTACTGGTTGGAACTCTCAAATAGATCCATGTTTCTGCTTCTCTAGTTATATTATGGTGGTTCTCTCAAATATAGCCACGTTTCTAATTGTTTAGTTCTATTATAATGGTTCTCTCCCGAGGCAATGGATTTTTTTAAGTTTCATGTTATTTATAAGGCCTTCAACCACTGGCAACCAGCTGCTCTGTATAGCAAAGTGATTATGTTGGGGGAGTCTGGATCCACTCATGGAGATTACAGACAGTCATTTGCATTCTTGTAATTTGCATTTATTTACTCTGTTAATTGCTAAGGCGCTGCAAAGTTAAGTCTGTGCTTTAAAAGTAAGTAAATAAACATAACGACCAGCAAGGTTAAAATACCAGGTTTATCTTTTCTATATAAAATTGTTACCATGTAATTTTTTTTACTGCTGAAGTATCGACAAATTTATTTTTGTCCCTCAGTAAAATAGTGTGTTTTAAGTACTTGAGTTGGGAAACATCCCTTTTAAAAAGTGCAGTAATGGACCCCAACCGTGAATGGTATTGGATCTAGCAACACGCTTGGCTTCAAAGTACCTTACAATCAATTTTACTATGATCTGCTACCTACATAATTAACATAAGGTTTTTAAATAAAATGATCTGTGCAACTTCTAAAAATATCAGCTGGCATGCTTTGGCAGAGAAGGGAACTTCTGTGTCCCTGATCTTCCACCCCACTCATATCAATTCTAAAGCCATTCAGTTTCCTATTATCCTTCCAGTCTTACATTTGAAATGCCAGCATTTGTAAATGGCAGCATTACATAGGGTACTCACTTTATTTTCAGCACGTTGAGCGACTTTTGTGGCGAGGGAGAAATCTCTCCAGTTTTGTTTCTGTTCAGATAGATAGAAAATCCGTTATTACTGAATCCAAACTCTGCAGCAACCTGAAACAAACCGAAAATATCAAACAATTCAGAAGTGAAACAGAGATAGTATATACCTGCTTGGCATACGTTCAGAGCACAGCTGCAACAAGAATGTCAACCAAATACAAGTTGCACAACATACTGTGACACAACGTACTTGGCATAAAATATTAAAAATGCACCAGTGAACGCAACTGCACAAACAACAGATGCCACGATTGCCCAACTCACTTATCAATATCAGAAGGATGAGAATCGGTGTTTGCACTGTCCAGATTTGGACTAGAAAGATGCAAACAAAGCATCGGCAATGACATTACTTGCCCCCGGGACGTGTTTGCACGAAAAACCACATTCAGCCTAAAGCACTTCAACATGACATTTAACCTTCAGAGATAACTTACCAGTAATGGGAGGTTGCTGTAAACCAATGACAGATCTGGAACCCAGGCACAACTCCAGAAAGAAGCACAGATAAATGAGGGAAGGCCTTTACACTGTTATGCACACAAAAATTGTTTCCCTGTCTTCTTTATCTCAGTTCATGCTTTGACTGGCCTTTTGGCCAATCACGCACTGCCCGATGGGTCGGACTTAGAGAACCAGAGTGTGGATCTTTTTTCTGGACCCAGAGAATGTTTTGTTGGTCCCGTGAGCCACTCAGCCTGCTGTGTCAATGATGCCCTTGCCTGCCCCCTCTCAGTGCCACACAACCAGATCCTTACATCAGAGATCTTAATTCCGCTGGCTCATATTATGCGACGCCAATATAGTCACAGTGTACCCCTGTCCTACCTCCCTGTTTAGAAGAGTTCAAATTGTGATTTTCAAACATAGATGCATGTCACCTACTGTGCAAGCGTTGAGAGCCTAAGCGCGGCCTCAGTACATGCCACAGACTATCTCTCATGGACACATGCTCTATACCCATGTACCTTCTCACACCAGTGATGTTGCCTAATAAAAGGGTGGATAGGTTCTATGATATGACCAGGCTATAATGCACGTCATGGTGTACAAGTAGCATGATGTTTCTTTATGAGATCGCTGTTTTGACTGTACTGTATTATACAATGAAATGCTAATAAAAACTATTTACAAAAAAAACAAACCCTGCTGTGTCAAAGCAGTCTGCAAGTGACACTGCCTTAATACACTCACATGGAAGGCCAGTTAGCTGTCTCAGGCAAGTCAAGATTGGAGGAGGGTGTAATGAGTAGTGATTAAAATGTAAAATCTGAGGACATAAAATCATTTTTATTTGTGCTTTAATAGCATGTTAATCCGTGTCCCACATCAACTCTAGCACATGTGATTTACGCATGATTTATTGATTATGTACTTAAATGATGTCACTTATTATTTTCATTATGTTCACATTTATATTTAGCATAGTGAACCATATACATATTTGATTAACTTTAGCTAGCCAAAGGGCATTTAAAGTTAGAGTGAGCAGGCCTAGGTGTTCAGCGTCTTTTTGAAATAAATATTGTATTTCCGCTGCTTGTGCATAAAAATACTCTGTTTCAGATACAAAAGTCACTGTGTACTTATTTAAAATGTTATTCTTTGCTGGCTTACATTTTGACGGTTGTAGTATAGTGAATTGGACAGAAACCTCAACACCTGTCAATGCTCTTTTGTGTGATGTCATGAAGGTCGTGGTGGGAGGAAGAGTTAGCACTGTATTACTCCATGAAAAGGAGGCAAAAACCAGACACAGAAAGAACACAGATTTTTTGATTGGTCATCGCTCCGTTGGAGACCTGAAGATTGTAAAGGTAGGACGAAATATTGTGTTTTAACTGTGTGCAGCTTGTTAGTTAGAGCAATTGCCTCTGTCTACCTTTGCAGGCAGACGTCGTCTCATCTTCTGAGATCAATGCACCTTACGTTCCTGCTCACAGAGGTAATCTCGAGAGCCACTGCTTTTCTTCGATTCTAATTAGAACCTTTATTCGGTTCCACTTTTGATACTATATTACTGATACCAACTGGTTGAAAAATTCCCTATCCTATCCACAACTTCAGCTTAGAATTAGGGTGTTCCGTTTATGGAAACAAGGTTTTGCTTCATTTCCACTTGATGCTTTTAGGTTCAACTGTGTTTACCAGCAATTGTAACATTACACATCTGACAGGTTCACACTATTCCGTAGCCAGAACTGCCTTTACAGATCACTGCCATCCGCTCATGTATGTTCGTCTCCTACATAGCATACACATAGCGATCATTGACATAGGAAAAAAGTACAATAATCTTGAACTGCAACGGAACACGCTCTCCACCCCCCTCCCCCCAGCCCCCACCCCCGTACTCTGAGGATTACAGTTGGAGGAACGGTTTCCGCACAACATTGAATGTAATTTTCAGAGTTTGTGAGGTAGGCATGAATCCTTTCCATCTCCAGAATATGCCAAATCTTGTGGAGGCAACCCAGGAGTTCCCCAGTGAGATAATGCCAAGCCCATCTGTTTCCCTTTTCACGATTTCAGCGGGAACATCAATGCATTAGGCAGTCCCAGGATTAAATATGACGGGAATCGTGGCATCTGCGGTTCGAACCCGACATCTATCTCGTCCAGTATCTTTGGCCAGTATGATGCTAACACAGGGCAGTCCCACAGTCAGTGCAATAGGGTGCCCTCCACTCCACAGCTGCACCAACAAGTGAGGCTACGTTCCGTGTTCCCTTTGTTAAGGCGTACAGGGGTAAGGTAACAATACGTGGCTATTTTAATGGCGGTTTCTTTGCTAGCTGTGTTTCTTGCAGTGTTCTTAGCCCTGTAATATATCTCGCCCCATCACTTTTGTGACAACTCCCGCCCGGGTTCTATGGCCCAGCGTTTCTGGCTAGCGATGGGCTGTGTGGGGGGATTGTGGCTGATCATGTCATACAGCTCTGAGACTAATTTCTTGTCATCCCTTTTAGTGAGCAACTATTTTTCATAGCACTTTAATTTGCATCGTACCTGCGGTTGAACTTCAGGATGAAGCAACCAGTGCCTAATTTGCGTACAGTGGAAACGCTCCGTTTCAGGCAGTGCGTGGTCTAGTCCCAGCCGTGCAAATGGTACTATGCCGTCTAGATCAAACATATGGCCCGCCGCCTTGCATGGTATCTTGTGCCATTCCGCAAATGCTCTGCTATCTAGACCCGGAATGAACTCCTGATTATCTAATATTGGTGTCAAGGGGGAGGGGAATGACGCGAGGGATAGCTTAGTAGCCCCCTTGTCCCATGCCTCCATAACTGGCCTTGTTACGGGAGACCTCCATACAGGGGCGTAGGAGACACTAAATTTCTGGGGGGGACAAAGACAAACTTTTTGGACTTCCCAGTGACCCTATACAAATCGCCCATTGTCTAGGAGCCATACGCTGCTCGGTTAAACTAATACAATCGCATGGTTTTGTAGTGAAACATTGATAAAGGCAGGCATGTAGTCACAGTTTGCAAGTATGCTTTAATTATTATTTACATTCACAAAGTAGTTAGACCAAATGTGAAAAACCTGTTTTTGAACCTTACATTTGAATGCACCAAGCAACAAAGGTGGGACGAAAAAAAGGAAGAATAAACTAAATACTCTTTGTGACATTCCTAAACCTCAAAATGCAATTGGATTAATATTGGAGTTTATTGGAGACAAGCTACAAGCACACACAGCTGTAAGAGCATAGAAATGTTCACCTTGTAAAAGTAGCATGTCTAAAATAGTAATATGAAATCCAGCCTTACCAGTAGAGAGGATTTATCATTGCGATTCCAAAGATGTAAACATAGCACAGCTACTCCTTTCTAACCATGAATTACAGCTTAAAAGAAAGTAATTAGGAATTCCCAATGTTAATCTATGAGTTGATTATGCTTCACAGTAGTGAAAAATGAATGTAGGTGTTTTTCACTACATAGGCATGCAAAACCTAAAAGTACATGTCTTACCTTTTAGTAACATAGCAAACTGCCCTATGGGCTATCAAGGGCCTACTTTAGAAGTGATGTATGTGTAATAAAAGAGAAGTTTAAGGCTTGGGAAGGAGTTTTTAATACCAAGTCGAGGTGGCAGTAAAACTGCACAAACAGGCTCTTCAATGGCAGACCGGAGACATGTTTAAAGAGCTACTTGCGTGTGTTGCACAATCAGTGCTCCAGACCCACTAGTAGCATTTAATTTACGGCCCTGGGTATATGGTATACCACTGCACAATGTACTTACAAGTAAATAACATTTGCCAGTTGTGTATACACCAATATTACCATGTTTAGGGGAGAAGAACATGCAATATAACGCTGGTCAGCAGTGATAAGTTACTCAGAGTCCTATGGCTAACAACAAATAATCAGCAGAAAAAGGAGGTAAGCAGCCAAAAAGTTTGGAGGATGACCACCCTAAGGCTGGCAGGTCTAATAGTATTGTATAGGATTCTGTGTGTCTGTTTGAATATTGAATTCAGTCAGATACATTTTGGAAAACTATGGTTTAGCAGGACACAAGAAGGAGAGTGAGAATGGTTTCTCAAGTTTATCGCCTGCATGCCTGAGGCTGGAGGGTGGAGAAAACCATAATGCATTGCAAAATATACAACACAATACCAAAACTTTTGTTGTCTAATCTATGAGAAGTTTTATTGCAGATGCATGTTATGAGTGTAGAGTGTACTCAAACCACATTATCTTGCACAAACGTATAAGAAGCCCCATGAGATACATTTGCAATAAGAATTAACCTTGTGTGGGATGCTAAAAAAAATTAGATGTACTGTGTTTGTGTGGAAGATGCTTCCCAATGTAAAAGAAACCATGCATTGTGAGGCGAGACACATATGAGATGCTCACAGAAGATAGATATAGTAAGATAAGCAGGATGAGGTGTGTGGCAAAGCTCAGGTATGAGTTGTTAGTAATAAACACAAGAACCATAGTGTTTGTAAGTGAAGCTTACAAATGAATACAGTGGGTGGAAGGTTACAAACTTTGTTATATGGTAGGCTCAAAAAATACTCAAAACTAGCAAATGTGCCTCATGCTAGGATTATTCGCGCCCAAAAAATAAGCATTTAATTGAAACAATGATTGAAGGTGTGGAGGCCTTGCTCAAGACTATGATGATTTATTTACAAATGACATTTGGAGAGTTACGTATTAACAGTGAAGCAATCTTTGGGCAATAGGTATTGCTACCAAGAAAAAAGGTCATATGGGCAGGATAACTTGGATAACGGGATATAGGTAGTGACGCTCCAGAAGATGAGCCAGGGGTGTCCAACACGCATGACTCTGCTTCTGAGCATGTCCAGGAGGATTCTGAAGACCCCTTACTGGAGAACTCTAGTTCATCAGGGAATATTTATTTTGACCCAGAGGGCTGCCTTAGCGGTAGGACCCCTTTAATCCTCCTGGGAGGATACAAAGGAGTCAGGGGGGTCCAGGTCCTCCTCAGTTAATTCTACGTCCTCTGTCACTTCAATATGGACCTCCATCTATAGCAAGAGGGAAGATTCTTCAGAAAGGGAATACTACCTGCTCAGAATCAAGCAGGAACAGTTCGCCCAAGACAAGGAAACCCTAAAAGTCCAGAGGGCTGGGAAAAATTTGGGATTAGAATCCCATGGTGGTAGCACTAGTACACCTAGAGTTAGGGAACAGTCCTTTGACACTGGGAACTTGAACTGAATAGTCCCTCCTTACCAGGAGGGTGATGACATTCATAAGTGGATTACTGCTTTATAGAAGGCATGTAAAGTTCAGAATGTTCCTCAAGGGCAGAGGGCAGCTATCCTGTGGTTCTCCTTTACTAACAAATGTAGGGACACACTCTTGACTGTAAAGGAAGGATATACAGACAATTACAAAGTCTTGAAGACTGCCCTCATAGATGGGTTTGGGTTAACCACTGAGCAATACAGGATTAAGTTTAGGGACACACAGAATGTACTCACTCAAGACTGGGTATGTTTTGTAGATAGTGCTATTATGGCTCTAGAAGGCTGCTTCAGGGAAGTAATGTGCATGATTATGAGGGACTGAACAATTTACTTGTTAGTGAGCTATCCTTAATAACTGTCAAAATCAGCACCTGCTCACTGTGTTACTGGCTGATGAGGGGTTATGCCCCGAATCTGGTCCCAGGATGCTTGCTTCCAGTCCAGGGAGGACTAGCATGGCGGTTTGGGTTGGACTGGTCCCATGAGGCACAGAGTCAAGCCTGATTATCATATGGCTAGGTCTAAACTGAGGTGGCATGGTGAGCAAAAGAATGCTGGATTAAACCCATATATATTGACTGGGAATGAATGTATGATTTGCTCTGCATTCCGTCCATCATCTGTGTGTCTTTTAAAATCAGCACCTGCACCAGTACCAGGTGGACTCGGATCTGACCTCTACCCAAGAATTGGGAAAGATGGCAGACATGTGGGTCTGTATCAGGGTGCAACAAAAGTCTCATGGTGGTCGTGATCAGAAGAGGCAAGGTGCTTCTAAGGCCCAGGCGAAAGGTGGGGAGAAATCTAAAAAAAAATAATAAATAAATTAAAAAAAAAAAAAAAAAGAGTCTTCTGAAGGTCCCCAAAAATCTTCCTCTGGGGGTAGTACCCATTCCTCTTCCTCCTCTAACACAAAACCTTGGTGCTATTTGTGTAAGGAAAAAGGCCACAGGGCAAGTGATGCTAATTGCTCTAAGTCTAGCACCAATACAGCTACTACTACCCCTCAACCTTCTAGTGCCCCTAGTAATACCACTGGTAGTAGTAGTATTGCCCCCAATAGTTTAGCGGAGTTAACCTTGGGTACTGAAGTGGGTTCTGGCCTAGTCAGAACAGCCACTCAGACTGATTTAGTCTGTGATGGTGGCACTGAGCTTCCCACCCTTATTGTAAGTCCCACTAACTTGGGCAAGTGCAGACAACAGCCTCTCATCAATGGGCAGGACAGATCATTCCATGGCAGTTGGTAATCTCATCTGGAGGAGGGTAACTGGTCCAAAGAGAGTTGTGGTATCCTGAGACCTACCTGTGGATTGCCTACTGGGCAAAGATTGGGAAACGTCAGCTTGGTCTGACGGGGAGTAATTGACTCATGCAGAATTTATGAGAAATTCAGTCTGTGTGTTTGCTGTCAGTTGAGCTCAGTCCAAGACGTTAGACGCGAGGGGAGCCCTGGATCTTGAGAATAATGGACCTGCCTGCTCCCAAAAGAAGGAGCAGGAAGGGTAAATATTTATCCTCCTCTAAGTCTCCCAGTGAGAATCAGCCTCATGAGGGGGCTGGATCTCAGAACCTTGTCACAGAGGAGCTTAGCCCTGATAAGGCAGAGCTACTGGGGCAAGGTTCCTTCCAAGGAAGCCTTGAGTCTGGAGCAGAAGGCCTGCCCCTTTTTGAACAACTCAGACAGCAAGCTGCTGCTGAGGAAGCAAGGAATGTTGGTGGGTCCCACTCCAAACCATTCATTGTCCATACAGATGCTTCTGAGATATGGGTAGGTGCAGTGTTGTCATAGCTTAATGCAGAGGGCCATGATCAACCAGTAGCGTTTATAAGCAGAAGGTTGACTTCCCTGGACCAGCGTTGGTCAGCTCTTGAGCAGGAGGCCTTTGCTATGGTCTGGACCTTGAAGAAGTTGAGGCCATACCTCTTTGGCAATCACTTCATTGTTCGGACAGACCACAATCCCTTCTTATGGCTTAAACAGATGAAGGATGAAAACCCTAAACTTTTGAGGTGGTGTATTTATCTACAAGGGATTGACTATACAGTGGAACATAGACCTTGGAGTAAAACCATGCCAACATATATGGACTTTCCAGATATTTCTACTTAGAAAAAGAAGGCTCAACTGGGCAAGGCTATCTCATGTCCTTACATTTGGTGGGGGGTTGTGTAGGTAAGTAGGATCTGCTTCCATCGTTAACCCCAATTTTTGCCTGGTGTAAGCGTGTTTTGACGGTAGTCTGCTGGGATCCTGCTAATCGGGACCCCAGCAACTGGGCTCTCTCCCCAAAATTGGCTCTGGTAAGTACTTTGGTAAATTCACAATTGGCTACTGGTGTACCTGGTAGGTTGCTAGTGTATGGTACTAAGGTACCCAGGGCATGGGTACACCAGGGTGCTCTCATGGGCTGCAGCATGTGCCACCTATGAGAGGCCACTTAAACTCCAGCTACATGCCTGCCATTGCAGCCTTTGTGAGATGTTGCTTGCACCTCTCATGACAGATATAAGTTTCTCTATATCTGAGGTCACTGCACTTAAGTCACCCCTATGGAAGGCAGGGTGCTTGGTTACAAATTTGAGGATGAGCAGAACACCAATACAAATCCCAGAGACGATTTTGCAGGCTTTGTAAGTGTGGTCAGCCATTTTAAGGTATGTAGTAGACATCAGTTGTTACAAGATATCTAACTATATACTGCTGCACTGAACCTGGTCATATTTGGCATCAGTTTATCAAAGGAGGGGACTAGAGGGCTTTTTGAAGAGGTCCAGCAGCAGTGCCCAGTCAGATCAATCAAGCAAATGTGGATGCTGTTCCTCTAAAAAGATATTACCTAGAGTAATCAAACATCATGGAATCATACCCCTGCAACCGATTCCAGTGCTGGAATATGATCCCATGTACTGGGGGACTCCTTAAGGGACAGACTCCTGATAATAGCATTTCAAGGTCTGCCAGCAAGCTTGTGCTTCTGTCGACCACAGACATGATTTTGTGCTCCTGCTGCTGAGCTTAGCTTGAGCAGGGAAAGGTCGAACAATAGGTTTTCTGTCACTGGGCGGTATGACCACCTCCTAGACAGTACTTAGTGTATTGGGCTGGGATGGGGGTGCCCTCCAGGGCCACCAGACTGCTTTGAAGGGCAGATTTGATGCCTTCCATGCATACTCCAGTTTGAGCCAGATCAGGAACCTTTGGTTCTCGCTTTGGTGCGAAACTCGAAAAAGGACAGGGGAGTATCCTCCCCTCTGTCCAGCCCCTCTTCTGGGAGGAACCACAAAGTTGTACCAACTCTTTCCCTATGGGCTCCCCTGTGGGTGGGTCCTCAGATTCGTCATGGAACAAGACTCACTTCTGAAACCAAAACATTCTTCGAACATCTGGACACTTGGACTTCTTCGGACTTTAACTGGAACTGAGAGTGCATCAAGGAAGACTCTTGCTGCTCCTGGTTTCCCGGTTCTTCAAGTCTTCTGCGTCTTCTGTCTCTGTGCTTCGTCCAGAAGGCCTGTGGGCATCAAGGACATCCAAAGTGATCTCCCTTGGGGTGAAGAAGTCACTTCCCTACATCTGCAGGCACCGCAACGAAGCTGACCGGTCATGCTGCAGACTTCCCAAGGTCCAGCAACACAGGTGGTGGTTCTGCAGCTCCCTAGAGGCCTGACCTGTCTTCTCTGAAATTGTGAGGACATTATCCCTTGTTAAAGCTGCTGGGACCAGACCCCTGTGCACCATGTTGACTTTCCATTGCCAAGGATTGTTGGCTCTGCACTCTAGAACTCTTCAGGCTATAAGAGGCACCGGCTTCTAGCACCTCATCCCTTAAAAATCAGCATCCTCACTGCATCCTCTGCACCGTGGATCTCCATCTTTGGTGAGCTGCCTGAGGTCCTCTTGCAACTTCTGTGCCTTTGGCCTGTGGGTCCTCTTGAGGATATTCCTTTCCTTCAGTGGGCTCCCCTGATTGCACGGGCCTGCTCTGACTCTCCTACACTTGTTGAGTCCCTTGGACCTTGCTGGTCCCAATGTTTGCATCTTTTTGCTCACCACGCTAGTTGCGGCTACTAAGGCTTTTTGCTGCTCCCACTGGACTCCGACCACCTGAACACCAAAACCGGATATGGGACAGCTCGTGCTTGGCTCCTGGTCTTCCTCAACGCTGCCTGGTTCTCATAGCTGCAGCAACAATGTCACAGTCTTCACTCTTCAACCTCCTGTCATCGGTGGGCCTTGTGCTTCCGTGCCTCCTGGTCACTACTGAGTGGCATAGACTGTCACCTCTAATTGCAGGTTTCCTTCCTCAAAAATCCACTCTTGGATTCCACTGGACTCCTTCACAGGCCTCCCCAGAGGTATCATCTTCGGAGTCTCCCATTTTTGTCTAAGGCAGGTTCCAACGTCACATCACCCCTATGCACCCGGCTTTTCTGGTGCAAGTAACCTGGTTCCCGGAGCATCTCCAACCTCCAGTCTTACAAAGGGTCTCTCCGGGGTCCTTTGGGAAGGGTCCTTCTTTAAAATTGCAACTGCGACTTCTCCATTGACTTCCATTGGGCATGCAGCTGTGTTTCCACTTTGTCCACAGCCTCTGTGGGGTTCCTGGGTACGTACCTTGGGTGGTTCCTTGTCTCCCTAGCAACTCAGTCTTCTGATTCAAGTTCTGTTGTCCTTTGTAGTTCGCATTCCACTTTCTTAGTTTATGGTTTGGTCTCCCCATGGAAACCAGTGTATATTTGTGCTACTTACCTGATTATTTTGAAGGATTTTTATGTGTCATTCTAAGTGACATCACAGTGTGTGACATCGCACATGACCTCGCAGGAAGTGATATCACAAAAAATGACATCAGATTCTATGACCTCTCATACGTGAAGTGGTTCTATCATGAGTACATGTGAGCGCATTACAATATTTAACAAATAAGATTTTGCATTGGAGCTGGGTCAAAAAAAGTGATGCAACACCGGCGCAAGATCTTGGCCTCCACTTAGACATTTATTAATTCAAACTCTGGCAGAAAGAAATCAACAACAAGGAGAAATGTGGCAGTAAATCTGTTCTGCTTAATTGGTTACTAAGTTTGCATTTTAAAATATCTCATGGGGCTAAGGGACCTGCTGCTGAGATCAATATGTATCCAGTAAATCTGAGGAAATAATGGTGAGATAATTCTGGAGGTTAATGCACTTGCTGGAGAGACAAGGATTTTGTCTAGTTCCAGTTTTTAATCAGAGTAGCATAGAGGGTTAATATGTCTCCCACAGAGCACATCATGTGACACACAGATGATAGATTTTTTTATGTCGCTGGGTAAGTGGGTTACTGCATTTAACAAAGATCCTTAAAGTCCTTGCGTTTCATACATTGTAATCTTTCGAATATTGCACCGTAACCCATTAATTAAAGCACATGTGACTCCTACACCTTGTAATGCTCACTATCTTATGGAACACATCCTGTAAAAGGATTTACACATTTGTTTTATTGTTAAAGTATAATGTGTATGAGTGTTGTACAACGCTCCAACACCCTGGATGGGGTTGAGTAGCGCTATAAAAAAAAAAAAAGACAAAATAGTGGTATTTCAATTATTTGTGTAAGTATTAGGACAGACTAACACATCTGTCACAACAAAACCCAGATGCGTGCTTAGACTACGACTAATGCTAATTTGTTTTAATGTTCCAGGGTGAGTTTAAACTGCTTAAAATAAACATTTAAGCAGAACAGTAGCCTTAGAGTGACTGAATTGCGCAGGTAGTGTGAATAAGGTCAGGTCGGTGCTGGGGAAGGGCAGGATGCAGACAGCAATAAACAAACGACTTCTCTCACTTTGTCCTGAAGTGCAGACTGCAGGCAGCCGGGGTAGCGAGAACGAGGTGTGAAATGATTCCTGGAGCTTTGCAGCACACAAAAGGTAAAGTCACACAGGTCAAGTACAGGGCCATTGGCACGTCAAAGCAATAGTGATTTTTTACGTGTCAATGGCCCAGCAACTAATAGGAGAGAGAGGGCAAGTTATTTCGTCCCCTCGTCCCCCCCACCCTTGTCCCCCATGTCCCCTCCACTAGAAAATCAGGGGGGATATGTCCCCCGCGTCCCCCACACTTCCTACGCCCATGCCTCCATAAACTCTGCAACCTGTCTGCCCTTTTTAAAAATGGAATCTTCCATAAGGTCAACCCTGCTAGCGCCCTGTCCTGAAATAACCATCTCTTTTCGGACTCATCCCAGCTCCACTAGGTATCGCAGCTGGGCTGACCGGAAGTAGTTTAGGAGATTCGGGATGCCCAGCCCCCCCCCCTCCTCCACTCGCAAGTAGCCCAATTCTCTGCGCATCAGAGGATGCACCCCTGCCCAGACAAAATGTCATATATCCGCCTGTAATCGAGTGAGGGTGTCTTTAGGCGGCGAAACCGGCAATGTTTGAAATAAGTAGAGTGCTTTGGGCAGGATTGTCATTTTGACTGCCGCCACACAGCCCAATAAGGACAGGTGGTGGTGGTGGTGCCTCCAGCCATTCAAATCTTTTCCAATCTGCTTTGCAGGTTTCGTGTGGTTAAGCCTGAACGTCTGTGCTATCATCAGTGCCAGATCCAGTCCCAAGTATGGGATAGTTTCCGCCATCTGGATCTCCGAGTCGCCGCAGCGCCTCGTCGCCGGATCCGGATCGGACGTTCCAGCCAGAAGGAGGATCTGAGACTTCCCGATATTAACCTTAAATCCCGAGACACTCTCAAAAGACTCCAGTTCTTGTAAAACAAGCATTTGCAATGCAATAGGTCTCGCATTAGGAAAGTTTGAGCTATTGGTATTGTAAATGACCAATTTTTTATTTATGGGTTGGTTTTGAAAATAGCGAAATTAATAGCTTTGTCATTTACAATGCCAATAGTTTTAACTTTTGCAAATGTGACATCTATAGCATTTGTAATGCAATATGTGTTGTATTTACATGACTTAGATGTATTGATATTACAAATAACAATGGCATTTTTTTTTTTTAAATAATTAATACTTAAATAAAAGTTATTGTAATTTATAATGGCAATAGCTTAAACTTTTGTAAATAACTTTTGGGAAGATTATGTTCTTTGTATTTTATTGTGACAAAAATCCAAGAACAGAAGGGAAATATTAACTTTTTTTGGTGACATTTGTAATAAAAGCTTGAAACATTGAGAGAACATATTTGAACCAGTTGTTGTTGAATTGAATGGTTGCACAGAGTGATGCTGTGGTGTTCAGTGGTGCCGAGCGATGCTGTGGTGTTCAGTGGTGCCGAGCGATGCTGTGGCGTTCAGTGGTGCCGAGCGATGCTGTGGCGTTCAGTGGTGCCGAGCGATGCTGTGGCGTTCAGTGGTGCCGAGCGATGCTGTGGCGTTCAGTGGTGCCGAGCGATGCTGTGGCGTTCAGTGGTGCCGAGCGATGCTGTGGCGTTCAGTGGTGCCGAGCGATGCTGTGGCGTTCAGTGGTGCCGTGGCGGCGAGTGGTGCCGTGGCGTGGAGTGGTGCCGTGGCGGGGAGTGGTGCCGTGGCGTGGAGTGGTGCTGTGGCGTGGAGTGGTGCTGTGGCGTGGAGTGGTGCTGTGGCGTGGAGTGGTGCTGTGGCGTGGAGTGGTGCTGTGGCGTGGAGTGGTGCTGTGGCGTGGAGTGGTGCTGTGGCGTGGAGTGGTGCTGTGGCGTGGAGTGGTGCTGTGGCGTGGCGTGGTGCTGTGGCGTGGCGTGGTGCTGTGGCGTGGCGTGGTGCTGTGGCGTGGCGTGGTGCTGTGGCGTGGCGTGGTGCTGTGGCGTGGAGTGGTGCTGTGGCGTGGAGTGGTGCTGTGGCGTGGAGTGGTGCTGTGGCGTGGAGTGGTGCTGTGGCGTGGAGTGGTGCTGTGGCGTGGAGTGGTGCTGTGGCGTGGAGTGGTGCTGTGGCGTGGAGTGGTGCTGTGGCGTGGAGTGGTGCTGTGGCGTGGAGTGGTGCTGTGGCGTGGAGTGGTGCTGTGGCGTGGAGTGGTGCTGTGGCGTGGAGTGGTGCTGTGGCGTGGAGTGGTGCTGTGGCGTGGAGTGGAGTGGTGCTGTGGCGTGGAGTGGTGCTGTGGCGTGGAGTGGTGCTGTGGCATTCAGTGGTGCTGTGGCATTCAGTGGTGCTGTGGCATTCAGTGGTGCTGTGGCATTCAGTGGTGCTGTGGCATTCAGTGGTGCTGTGGCATTCAGTGGTGCTGTGGCATTCAGTGGTGCTGTGGCATTCAGTGGTGCTGTGGCATTCAGTGGTGCTGTGGCATTCAGTGGTGCTGTGGCATTCAGTGGTGCTGTGGCATTCAGTGGTGCTGTGGCATTGAGTGGTGCTGTGGCATTCAGTGGTGCTGTGGCATTGAGTGGTGCTGTGGCATTCAGTGGTGCTGTGGCATTCAGTGGTGCTGTGGCATTCAGTGGTGCTGTGGCATTGAGTGGGGCTGTGGCATTGAGTGGGGCTGTGGCATTGAGTGGGGCTGTGGTATTGAGTGGGGCTGTGGTATTGAGTGGGGCTGTGGTATTGAGTGGGGCTGTGGTATTGAGTGGGGCTGTGGTGTTGAGTGGTGGCGAGTGGTGCTGTGGCGTTGAGTGGTGGCGAGTGGTGCTGTGGCGTTGAGTGGTGGCGAGTGGTGCTGTGGCGTTGAGTGGTGCTGTGGCATTGAGTGGTGCTGTGGCATTGAGTGGTGCTGTGGCATTGAGTGGTGCTGTGGCATTGAGTGGTGCTGTGGCATTGAGTGGTGCTGTGGCATTGAGTGGTGCTGTGGCATTGAGTGGTGCTGTGGAAGTTGAGTGGTGCTGTGGCGTTGAGTGGTGCTGTGGCGTTGAGTGGTGCTGTGGCGTTGAGTGGTGCTGAGTGATGCTGTTCCGTTTAGTGGTGCTGTTCCGTTTAGTGGTGCTGTTCCGTTTAGTGGTGCTGTGGCGTTCAGTGGTGCTGTGGTGCTGTGGTGTTCAGTGGTGCTGTGGCGTTCAGTGGAGGGATCCGTGAGTGAGTGGATGGATGGATGGATGGATGGATGGATGGATGGATGGATGGATCCGTGAGTGGATGGATGGATCCGTGAGTGGATGGATAGATCCGTGAGTGGATGGATAGATCCGTGAGTGGATGGATAGATCCGTGAGTGGATGGATAGATCCGTGAGTGGATGGATAGATCCGTGAGTGGATGGATAGATCCGTGAGTGGATGGATAGATCCGTGAGTGGATGGATAGATCCGTGAGTGGATGGATAGATCCGTGAGTGGATGGATAGATCCGTGAGTGGATGGATAGATCCGTGAGTGGATGGATAGATCCGTGAGTGGATGGATGGATCCGTGAGTGGATGGATGGATCCGTGAGTGGATGGATAGATCCGTGAGTGGATGGATGGATCCGTGAGTGGATGGATGGATCCGTGAGTGGATGGATGGATGGATCCGTGAGTGGATGGATGGATGGATCCGTGAGTGGATGGATGGATGGATCCGTGAGTGGATGGATGGATGGATCCGTGAGTGGATGGATGGATGGATCCGTGAGTGGATGGATGGATGGATGGATCCGTGAGTGGATGGATGGATGGATCCGTGAGTGGATGGATGGATGGATCCGTGAGTGGATGGATGGATGGATTCGTGAGTGGATGGATGGATGGATCCGTGAGTGGATGGATGGATGGATGGATCCGTGAGCGGATGGATGGATGGATCCGTGAGCGGATGGATCCGTGAGCGGATGGATGGATGGATCCGTGAGTGGATGGATGGATGGATGGATCCGTGAGTGGATGGATGGATGGATGGATCCGTGAGTGGATGGATGGATGGATCCGTGAGTGGATGGATGGATGGATCCGTGAGTGGATGGATGGATGGATGGATCCGTGAGTGGATGGATGGATGGATGGATCCGTGAGTGGATGGATGGATGGATTCGTGAGTGGATGGATGGATGGATCCGTGAGTGGATGGATGGATGGATGGATCCGTGAGCGGATGGATGGATGGATCCGTGAGCGGATGGATCCGTGAGCGGATGGATCCGTGAGCGGATGGATGGATCTGTGAGCGGATGGATGGATCCGTGAGCGGATGGATGGATCCGTGAGCGGATGGATGGATCCGTGAGCGGATGGATCCGTGAGCGGATGGATGGATCCGTGAGCGGATGGATGGATCCGTGAGCGGATGGATGGATCCGTGAGCGGATGGATGGATCCGTGAGCGGATGGATGGATGGGTCCGTGAGTGGATGGATGGATGGGTCCGTGAGTGGATGGATCAGTGAGTGGATGGATGGATCAGTGAGTGGATGGATGGATCAGTGAGTGGATGGATGGATCAGTGAGTGGATGGATGGATCAGTGAGTGGATGGATGGATCAGTGAGTGGATGGATGGATCAGTGAGTGGATGGATGGATCAGTGAGTGGATGGATGGATCAGTGAGTGGATGGATGGATCAGTGAGTGGATGGATGGATCAGTGAGTGGATGAATGGATCAGTGAGTGGATGGATGGATCAGTGAGTGGATGGATCAGTGAGTGGATGGATGGATCAGTGAGTGGATGGATGGATCAGTGAGTGGATGGATGGATCAGTGAGTGGATGGATCAGTGAGTGGATGGATCAGTGAGTGGATGGATCAGTGAGTGGATGGATGGATCAGTGAGTGGATGGATGGATCAGTGAGTGGATGGATGGATCAGTGAGTGGATGGATGGATCAGTGAGTGGATGGATGGATCAGTGAGTGGATGGATGGATCAGTGAGTGGATGGATGGATCAGTGAGTGGATGGATGGATCAGTGAGTGGATGGATGGATCAGTGAGTGGATGGATGGATCAGTGAGTGGATGGATGGATCAGTGAGTGGATGGATGGATCAGTGAGTGGATGGATGGATCAGTGAGTGGATGGATGGATCAGTGAGGGGATGGATGGATCAGTGAGGGGATGGATGGATCAGTGAGGGGATGGATGGATCAGTGAGGGGATGGATGGATCAGTGAGGGGATGGATGGATCAGTGAGGGGATGGATGGATCAGTGAGGGGATGGATGGATCAGTGAGGGGATGGATGGATCAGTGAGGGGATGGATGGATCAGTGAGGGGATGGATCAGTGAGGGGATGGATGGATCAGTGAGGGATGGATGGATCAGTAGGGGATGGATGGATCAGTGAGGGGATGGATGGATCAGTGAGGGGATGGATGGATCAGTGAGGGGATGGATGGATCAGTGAGGGGATAGATGGATCAGTGAGGGGATAGATGGATCAGTCAGTGGATGGAAGGTTGAAAGGATGAATGGATCTATCAGTGAGTGGATGGATGATGAATGGATCAGTGAGTGGCTGGATGCATGGACGAATGGATGGACGGTCGGAATGGGTGGGTGGAGGGATGGATGGAAGGCTCAGTGAGTGGATGGATGGATGGGTGGTAGGAAGAATGGATGCATGGATGAGTGAGTGAGTGGATACACGGATGGATGTATAGATGAATGGTAGTCACCGAGACAACTCAGAGCACAAAGTTCGCAATCAGTGCCTGCGTCTATGCAAGCCTCACGCACACCTGCGATTATGCAGGATCTGTGTTCTGCCATTATGCTATCTGCTTGGCTCACCCGCTCCGGCTCTCCCTGCCCCCTCCCTTTTGTGCAGCGGGAGCAGCTGTGCGAATACATAAGCCTTGAATGAAGGCACTTTATGTCGCCCCCGCCGCCACGAGTCTGCTGTAGTGGCTGAAATCAGCCTCAGTACAATGGGAGCCGCTCCGCAAGAGTAAGATAACAAGCATCAAAGGGCCGAGAGAGGGAGAGAAAAGAAAGTGCGAGGGGGAGGGAAATGTAAACAGAGATGAAATAGGAACCCCCTAGGCAGTTTAATGGGCGGTGAACGTTCTGCAAATGGGTTCATTCAAAGGAACATATCAGAGACATGAGGGAGTGGGGAGAAGGGGGAGGGAGTAAAAGAAAACACAGCGAGAAGGACGACTGAAACAGAAAGGGATAGAATGACAGAAGAATAAAATAGCAGAGAAAAGCAATGCCGAATGAAGGGGCGAGAAAAGGGGCGAGTGAGGCTGAGAGAGAAGAAAGGCTAATTGACAAAGTATAATGATACAACATACATACAGGATGCTTTTATAAACAAGTGCTGTCCGCAGGAACTCTCACCACTTCTGTTAGAAAACCTCATTAAGGATTAGACATCTATGCTGCTGACGTATAAGATCTTCACCCGGGAGGAAGACTACAATGCGGACGTTTGTATAGCAAAATGTTCTTGTGTCTTATCAAAGATAGTCATGTAAGCATAAGGTAAATACCGGGTGAAAGAAGAAGGAATGGTGGCAAGGAAAACGCATTTCTGAAAACCTGCTCCAAGTTTTTGGGGACAAAAGTGGCAGGCATTCTAATTCCCACCGGCACATACCAAACACTGAGGTACAAGGGGTCGCAGGAAATAAACCGCCTGGTTGCACTGAAGCTGCATGAGAGGTTTCCTAACAGAGCGGTCACAGGAAGCGGGCACTGCTGCAGAGATCTGTAGGAAACCTGCAAGCTCAAACCCTAGAAGCAGACAGGGCTGGAAGTGCCGCAATGGGGATTTGTGTCAGGCGCCAAGACAGCACGAGTTCAAGAAAAAGAGAAGGAAAAAAAGAGAGGAAGTGAAGGAGTAAAAGGGAAGCGATAAAGGATGAGACAAGGACGGAAACAAGGGAGACGTCAGGAAAAGCACAACGTGCAGTAGGAAAACAAGTCGGATGGGGGTGGGGGGCGGGGAGTGAGCGAGTGGGAGGGAAGCGCTGGCTTCAAGAGTCTGGGGGGGGGGAGCCAGCGAGTCTGATAGGAATATAGGAAGGAGGTCGTAGGGATTCATATGATAAAGTGAGATTATATGTCAGGTGAAAGGGCAATCCGTGTTTAGTTCGCCAGCGAGTGGGATAGGAAGGAGGTCGTAGGGATTTTATATGATAAAGTGAGATTATATGTCAGGTGAAAGGGCAATCCGTGTTTAGTTCAAATAAAGGTAAAGCGAATCATCATTGGAAATTAAATACATCGACGAAATAGCGATAGAATCATGTAATAGATTGACAAATATCGGGACAAGTTTTTCAAGTCAGAGAAGCAGGACAATGTGGGATAGTCAGGTCCTCAAATATCAAAACAAGGTTTATGATAGTAAATGAATCACACAGTTATTTGTAAAAAAAGGTTGAACCTTGCATTATTGAAAAGGAGGGCAAGATGGCCGAATGAAGTCATCGTGCGCCACCAGTAAAATAAAAACATTGTGCACTGGGGGTGCATTCCTTTCAAGTGTGAATGAGATAGAGCACGGCCTCGCGGCCGTGAAAGCGAAACAGCAGGGGTGAATTAGGGGGGAGGAGAAGTGAGGCCGAGCGCGGGCTGGGGTGAATGCCTGAGGCCGAGCGCACGCTGGGGAAGCTTCAGATGCCTGTGGGAGGGAGGCTGATGGCTTTGATGTGGACATGCGTTCCGCACCAGTGCACCACATGAACTGGACGAAATCCGCAATGGTTTGAACCTTGGTTTGCTCACTATACTCTCGCCTATTATCCCTTGCGGGATTAACAGACGAGACCTAAAAAACGGGAGAGATTTCCCGGGCGAGTGGAGGAAAGCCAGAATATCGTAGGCATAGAGGCTTTTTACATGTTGTTCTCCCCCTAATAGGATACATTTGATGTCCGGGTTATCTCGCACTCTTTGGGCCAACAAGAGGGGCGACAATGGGCACCCTTGTCTGCTACCCCGCTGCATGGCAAAGGGACGGGAAGAGACCCCATTAACCTGGATAGTGGCTTTAGGGGAGGTGTAACAACCGGCCACCCACGAGCGAAAACGGCTACCAACGCCAAAGTGGGACAAAGTACATTCTAAATACCCCCAATGAACCCATTCGAACGCCTTCTCCACATCCACCGTCAAGAGGAGGGCGTTCATACTCGTACGATGGGCTTTATCTTTGAGGTGGAGAGCCCGTTTAGCGCTGTCCCCGCTTTGTTGCACCTTAAAGCCGGCTTGGCCCGGTTCTATAATCCCGGGCATAAGTGGGCCAAGTCTCGCTGCTAATATGCCTGTGAACAGTTTCAAGTCCACATTAAGGAGGGATAGCGGACGGTACAAACCACATAACTTTTTATCCTTGCTGGTTTTAGGGAGCACCACAATGGATGCCAACTGCATCGCAGAAGGGATCGATTCCGGCACGCCGAATGAATTGAAGAGCCTTGTCAATATAGGGGCCAAGACCTGGCATAAGGTCTTGCAAAAACCTGCCGAAAACCCATCCGGCCCCGGGGATTTAAGAAGTTTAAGCCACAAGATCGCCCCAATCACCTCCTCGAGTTTTATGGGGGAATTCAACAGATCCGCCCTATCTAGAAATCTGAGTTATGCGCGCCCCTTCCATGTACGATGTCATCAGCCACTCCGATCTAACTTCCCCGTGATATAGGGTGGCGTAGAAGTCCCTGAATGCCTGCGCAACATCCTCGTCCTCTGTTAATTCTTCCCCCGTACTAGTCTTGATGACGTAGATCCTAGATTTTTGGGTCTTGGCCCGTAGTTTGTTCGCTAACATTCGCCCTGTCTTATCCCCGCCTATGTAGTAGGAGTACTTTAACCTCAAAGCCGCATATTCCGCCCTGTCGAGATCCAGCCCTGCTAGTTGCACCCTCGCTGCCTTCAGTTGCCTCCACGCCCTTGGCGCCCCGTCCATCTATGGACCCTTTCTAATTTTTTTTACCGGTGCCCCCAGTTGGTCCTGCTGATCTTTACGCTCCCTGTTCTCGGCCGCTGCGATGGCTATCAGTTCGCCCCTTACTACCGCCTTCAGTGCTTCCCACAAGGTGGCCTCAGAGATATCTGGGGTATTGTTCATTTCCAAATAGCCTTGAATACACTTGGTGATCTGCTTCGTCACTGGCTCTTTACATAGCATGCTCTCCCTCAGTCTCCACCCCCAAAAGGAATTAGCGCCATGGAGGTACCTGCACTGAAATCACCACTGCGTCGTGATCTGAAATCGCGGCAGGGATGATGTCTGCGTCATCTACCAATTTATTAAATTCCGTCGTACCTAGTATGTGATCTAGGCGGGCATAGGTGCCATGAGCATGTGAGTAATACGTGTATTGTGAGGCTTGGGGGTGTATGTCCCACCAGCAATCCACCAATCCCATGGACTGAAACCATCTAACTCCCTCTTGTGTCAAACATCCTGTATGTGTGTAGCGGCTCCTTGATCGGTCTGTGGTTGCGTCCATCACTATATTGAAATCGCCCCCACCATTGTTAAACGCTCTTGCCTGTTCATTACTTCTGTAAAAGCTGTCTGTAGGAAACGTTCCCGACCCGAGTTAGGGGAATACACTGAACCCACCACCCAGGTATGGCCACCTAGCTGGAGCATATAGGCTGGAAGTCTCCCTCGGATTTCTGCAATTTTGTCTCTGACCTCCCCTCGAAAGCGTTTAGAGATCAGGATCGCCACCCCTGCCTTTTTGTCTGGTGAGGAGAAGAACTGTTGTGGAAAGGCTCGCAACCTCAGCCAATTCCAATCCTTTGCGAGTGGGTGGGTTTCCTGCAGCAGGCATACCTCCGCTCCAGAGTTCCCCAGATAGGAGAGGATCGCCTTTCTTTTAACCAGGTTATTGAGGCCTTTCACGTTGAGCGTGAGGACCTTCAGTGGGTCGTGCTGCATAGGTTAAGATTGACTCGGGCGCTGCCTATTGTCCTCACTTGACCTCCTCCCCGCCTCCTTCCTGCAGTAGCCCTGGTGGTAGTTTGCTCTCTTACAGAACAGTATGCCTCTGTGGACCTCCCTTGTGAGTACCAGAGCTTCACCCCCCTCCCTAAGCATAACTGGAACCCCAACAAAACCGCATATAGTCCGGGACCCGGAGGTCGAAGTCCATTGTCCTTGGCAGTCCAAAGTTTCTGGAGCATAAAGTGACCCAAGAGGAAAAAAAAAAACAAACAACAAAAAGAGCGCGATCCCCCAGTGCCTCCCCGCTCCCTGCAGAAAGCCCTGCCGCCATCCCCAGCCCGCTATTCCTACTTATCTGTCCCTCGATGTCTCTGTCACTTCATGAGGCGTTGTCACCCCAGTGACTCCAGAGCTGCTGATCCCTCCTTCACCATCGGGAAGGTACCCATGTCCCATAGCTGCCTCTCACTCGTCTGGGAAATCTGCATGTGGGGACGTCCCTCTCGACAACGTCTCCAGCACCAACTGCCATTCTTGCGCCATAGTTGATGGGTCGGGTCTCAACACGCGGTCTGTGCTACGCTTGCCGGTGACTTTTTGCCATCTCCCTCCGGGAGCCTCTCTCTGTTTGATCATTCTTCCGTCTGCTGTGGGCCCTCAATGCCCAGCACCCAACAACTATCTTGCAGCAACCGAAGTTGGTGGAGCTTGCCTTGCCACTTGAAGATTAATCGAAATGGGTGCCCCCATGAGTACGGTATACCCTGGTTTCGGAGATGTGTTGTAGCCACTGAAAACTCCTCCGCTTCTGAAGGGTTATTGAGGCAGGTCTTGGAACAGAGCGATGGGGTGATCTTGGTAGCCTATGGTTTGTTTGTCCCTGGCAGCTCTTAGTATATGCTCTTTAAGTTGGAAATCCGGATGGTACGCCAATATATCCGGTGGAAGAGCGGGCTCCGGGTGCAGAAGGCCCGCTTGGTGAGCTCTATCGATCTTGATTTCAAAGTCCAGCAGGACCTCCAGCACGCTCCGGAAGAGACCCTGCAGGTATTGCGTTATGTCCGACCCTTCTTCCTTGGATGGCACTCCCTTAACTTGAATATTATTCCGGCGAGAGCGGTTTTCCAAGTCCTCTGTGTGCGCCTAGAGGCCCTGTGTGCGTAGTGAGGGAAAGCCTCCCATCCCCGCCGCTGGATGAGGGAAGTTTGGCCAGCATCTCCTTAAGATTTCGATCTTTCTTGCCCCCAATGTTGACATGGCTGCTTCGGCTCCCCCGCCTCTTCAGACCATTGCGCACCATCGCGTAGTGATGTGGCTCCGGGCCCCAGGAGGTATCAGTCTGCCAGTGTGCCTTGGCGAAAATCCCTGCGGGCGTCATCGGACGCGGTTCTCACCAAAGTTCGGGGGACTCCTCCCCGCCTTCCTCGCAGTGTATGCCAGCTCTCTCCCTAGCCTTCGTGCCTGGTTAACGAGGGAAGGCCGGGCCCTGCTCGTCGACTCTGGAAGCCCACAGGCACCACCACGTGTCCCTTAGGTTGTGTGCCACCCTGTGCCTCCGGCTCTAAAGAGGGCACTACGCTGCGTCCACCCTCTCTGCTAGGATTCTTGGAGAAGTCTCCGGGGTCTGACCCCGCGAAGAAGACCTCCGGCCCTCACGCTGGGCACCAATCTCCCACTTATACTGTCTCTTTGCCTCCTTGCACGTGGCGCAGCTCCGCTCTCCTCATAGCGCTGTGCAAAATGGTGCCCAAGTGTTCGGGTGATGCCAATCTAATCCCATCTGGGGCCTCCTGTGCGATTCAATGGTAGCGCTGGGTCCCCGCTTTAGTTCCCTGGGGTGTGAGCGTCCCAAACACAGTCTCTCTGGGGCATGCCGTATCCTCCAGCTTTAAGGGTGGGTGTATGGGCTCTCAAGGCAAGGTAATGCTGCGCGCTATCAGGCCCTCTCTCCGCCTCGGGGACTCCGCTCCAACGGCACCGCTGTCGTGCTCCCGGCCAGTTGATACCACTGGCCGTGATGATGTCCAGAAGTGGTGCCCGCCCCCATGGTGACGCCAAGGGCCTGTGGCCACTCTTCGTCAAGCCCTACCCTCCTCTTCCACGCTTGGCCTCGCTGCCGCTCACCTCTTTACTCTAGACGGCGGGGTGCCGAAGCGCCGTCGAAACGTTGCGCTAGCTGGAGTTTCAGCTCCCGAACTCCGCTCCTCCGCTCGCCTCAGGGAACAGCCCGCCTCCGGTGAGCAATGTAGTCCCACAGCTCATTGCCGGAGTCGATCTGGATTCAAAGCGACCTCACCAGGTCTGCGCCGCTCCAGACACCCTTTTCCGTCCCCAGCTGCTGTGCTCCACGGAACTCTCTCTGTTGCAGGACGGGTCCCCACTGCTCTGGGGCACTGACAGGTCCGGGCGGGAGTTCCCCCCGATTACGCAGCATTCAGAGGGGATTTTGCTGAAATGTGGGCCAGTTTGGGCACATTGGAGGGGGGAGACGACAGAAGCAAGTCTTACGCACTCGCCATCTTGGCCACGCACCCATTTGATGCTTTTAATATACTAAATCTCTATTAAATCGTATTGCTTGGATTATATTTATGCATGGTGTATCCAAGAGAAATTTGATTTTATTTGACGGAACGGATTTCAGATGAAATTATTCAACTTTGGTTTTTTTTATAATTATTTTTCTTGAGAGTTCATAAAAACAAGATCAGCATTACAGAATATATTTGTAAAAAAGTTTTAGTACAATACATGGCATATGGTTATACATAAATAATCAGCGATCAAGTATCCATAACATGATTATAAAGTGCAAAAGGTAATTGTAAAGTGCAGAAGTGCTTAAAAAGTGCATATAGGCAGACTAGTGATTATGAAGGTATCTTTTGCAGTTCAAAAACACTCCAGAACTTTTCATATTTTTTGAGCGCCCCTGATCTAAGCGCATATTTTCTTTCCCTACCCTGTGTTCGTATTAATTTAGCCTTCATGCCTGAAAGGTCGGTACTTGGTTGGTTTTCCAGAACTGCAGTATGAGTGATTTAGCTATTAGAGAAGCTATGAAAAGAAATTCGTCATGTTTGGTATTGATCGCTGAGCAGCCTAGAACAGGGACTAGATCATCGAATATTATAGGAGCTTTAAGCTCAGAGGAGAGGTATTTTTCAATTTCCCTGCATAGCGGTTGGATTTTAGGACATTGCCAGACAATGTGTTTCCAGGTCCCTTTTTCCTCACATCGGAAACATATATCGGCAACTAGAGGAAAGATATTGTGGAGATAAGAGGGAGTTCTGTAAATCAACCATTTATTATAGAATTGCATGCGTTTAAAATTAGCGCCGCGAAAAATTGTTTTATTAAATTTGTTTATTTTATCCCAAATTTGTTGATTGATTTCAATATCCTCCCTTTTTTTCCACCTCTCGATAATCTTACTCGAGGATTCCTGCTTCTTGTCCTCTTTTAGTATTTGAATCCAAATGCTCATCTTTTTTTGAGTTTTATTATTCAGTGCTGTAGAGATATTTTCCTTAAAGTAAAGATTTCCTATATCCAGCTCTCTGAGTATTGGATTCAACATAAACAAGCATTTACAATGCAATGGTCTGGGCATTATTAAAGGTAGAGCTATTGGCATTGCTCATGATTTTTTTTTTTTTTTTTAAATCATAAATAAATGGCATTGTCATTTACACTGCCAATAGCTTAATCGTTAAATAAATGGCATTGTCATTTACAATGCCAATAGCTTAATCGCTCGCATATGCATGACCTATTGCATTTACACCCACACAGAGCCACACACACATACAGAGCCACCCACACAGTCATTCACATAGAGCCACCCACACACACAGCGCCACCTACACAGAGCCACCCTCACACAGACAGAGCCACCCACACATAGAGCCACCTACAAAACAAGAAAAACTAGTGCAATCAGGGGGCAGAAGGCAAGAAAAACGAGTGCAATCAGGGGGCAGAAGGCAAGAAAAACGAGTGCAATCAGGGGAGCGAAGGCAAGAAAACGATAGCTTAATCGCTCGCAAATGCAAGACCTATTGCATTTGCACCCACACAGAGCCACCCACACAAAGCCACCCACACACACATACAGAGCCACCCACACATAGTCATTCACATAGAGCCACCCACACAATCAATCAATCAATAAAAGATCTATATAAACACCAATATCTATATGGTTATGCAGTTTCGTCCTCTACATATTTGCCCATCAGAAAGAATCACTGCAGCCTTATTTAAAAACATGCCATGTTTTTGGCTTTTCAAATATTAATAACTATAAGACATATCTACCGTGTGAACATCACAAACTGAATTATAGCTAGGTCCTTGAATGGGAGACTTTTACACTATGATACTTGTTGAATCGACCTCAGAAAGATGAGAGGCTGACGCAGCCCTTTACTGACTCAGAACTATGCACTTCACAAGGCTGGCACTCTGCCCACAGATTGATCCTGCGGCTGCTTCCTTCTTCTGTGTCCAAATGGCACGGGGACACTGCTTTAATGTGTCACTAGCAACCGGAAATGCGCTCCTCAGAAGATTATTGCATAGGCAGACTACGTTATTTATGGGCCTTATCTGAACCCAGCACTAGAATAAGGTACCAGGAACTTCCCTGTCTGAATTAATACTAAAGTGCTTACAACTCATTAACTTTATTATTGTGACTCGGATTATCTTCTTTTTACCACTTAAGTAGTAATTTATGGCTTCAAATTCCTGAAAACATACTTACACATTTAATCTAAATTACCACAAACAGCAACAATTCCGCTTGAAGTAAAATCAGGAAATTCACTATAAAAACACAGATTGTAAGTGACACAGAAAATACATAATATAACTATTCCCAAAGCAATCACTTCCTTTACTCACAGAACCCATCTTAAGAAACATTGAGGGGATAGGGTGTGATCGAACACACCTCTTATCTGGTCCTACTGGCCCATACCATTCCTAGGCTGCCTACGGGCTGGTGCTGACCAAAAGAACATGTCCAAAGTTCGTATGAGGAGCCTCCAACATGTGAAAGAATTTCAACAAGTCAGTCTTCAAGTGCAACTCTTCTTCACCTGGATTGACTACACAAATTTCGAAAACCAGAACATAAACCCTCGTGTAATATTTGGTTTATTTTATATGTTCTTTAGTATGGCACTCCGGCTGCCAAGGTCGTATTTCAGAGTACTAAGGGTCAAACACAGAGGAGAATTGGAGAATGAGCAGGTGGCGGGGGAAAAAAATACGTCAATTAGGTTATGATTGATGATTCCTACACAGAGCAGAACAATTTGGTCTTCAGTACTCTTCCGAACTTCCTACATCCATGTTCAAACAGGGTGCAGCGTAAGAGCATTTGCAGCAAAAGACTCTGACCTTATAACTGTGGAGCGCCGGGGGATGGGGCAGCGCCCGGGGGGGCCTGGGGGTGACAAGGAGCGCCGGGGGATGGGGCAGGGCCCGGGGGGCCTGGGGGTGACAAGAATGAGTGCCGGGTGACGGGGCAGGGCCCGGGGGGGCCAGGGGGTGACAAGAAGGAGTGCCGTGTGACGGGGCATGGCCCGGGGGGGGCCTGGGGGTGACAAGAAGGAGTGCCGGGTGATGGGGCCGGGGATGGCTCCGGAGGGGGCCTGGGTGGCAGAGGTCTAGCCGGGCAGTGTGGCTGGCACAATAGCGCGGTGTAAGCTCAAGGGCCGGGGTGGGGGGGTGCTGAGAGGGGGCCCCTAAGCTGATACATTATTAATAAAAACAAACATGGCCCCCAGTCCCCCCGACCCTCGAATGCAGCAGCGGGGTGAAGCATGCGCTGAGATCACAAGTAAACATTGTAAACTTACTGTGTGTAAAGCAAAGGCGGTGGAGCTTTGAGCGTCGCTGCTGTCCAGGTGTGGCATCGTGTCAAGAAGAGCTGCCAAATGTTAGTTTGGGGGTATTTAAGTAGCAAACCAGTTTGGGGGGAAAAAGGGGCGTGTTTGTTAAATAACAAAGGTTTCGCACTTGCCTTCAGTCTCGCCAAGAAATGCACGTGAGCGAGAGATGCTTTGCTAATGTGCACTCGTCTGCCGAGGAGGTGCGAACCTTACAGGTCAAAGGTGAAAGGGCAGGTCGGGGGGGGGGGGCCTCCACTTGTGTGGGTAAAAACTAGGCTGTGCAAACACAACACTCAAATGAAAGATGAAGGAGAGTGAAGCGGAGGAGGTGCGTGTAAGGGCACAGAGGAGCAGGGGGGGAGCAGCTGGGGGGAGGAGCAGCTAGGGGAGGGGGAGCAGCTGGGGGAGGGGGAGCAGCTGGGGAAGCAGCGGTGGGGGGGCAGCACGGATCATGCGTTTAACCCTCACTCAAGATGAGCAGTAAATGAGCCACCACAGACAAGCAGGGGTGCCCCGGCTGAGTGCAGATTCAGCGCACACAATCAGCGCACGCAGGGACCATTACTGAGGGACAAAGAGAGAGTCAGTCAGCAGCAGGCCCGGGCTCCGTAAATCCCTAGACTAGCTCTGTGTGGGTGTGGCATTTAATGAAAAAAAAAAAAAAAAAAAAAGACGCTACACAGCTCCCCATAGCGCCTCAGCTCTGTACACTAGGTGAGGAAGTAAGATTTGTGAAATGCCCCCTGTAAGCTGGCTCCGGTACCAGACGCCTGTAATGGCGTGCATGTGAGCTGTCCAACCCAGCTCCCAAATCAGCAGGACACGGCTCACCGGCAGCGCTCCCCTCCGCAATGGTCTCCGGCTCAGATTCCGACTTCACGCCTGCTGAAGACAGTATTACAGGCTTAGTGCTGTCTGTGGACCGCATGAGACACTGAGGGCGCTGCATGGGAGCCCGGAGACGAAGGGGGAGCTGAGCCAAAAGTGGAGGAGGTAGGCAGGGGGCAATGTATGTTGACAGAGCGCGGGATACCAGCTGCTACCCGCATTCCAGTCTAGCGCCCCCCCTCCCCGACGCTGAGATCCTGGGCGGGCGGGCTGCAGACACAGACTATCAGCAGCTCAGACTCGTGTTCAAGAGCTCTATTGAGTGCCGGGAGGGGGGGCGGGAAAAAGACACAGCGGGGAGGACAGCGAGACGATCTCATCAGCGGGAGGGGAACACGGACAGCGGGAGGGGGCGGGAAAAAAGACGGCGGGAACGAGGAAAGCGAGAGCAGCCTACCTCAACCTTACCAGCAGCAAAATGGCGGCCTCAAGCTTCCGAAATTTTTCGGATTCGGGGGCGTGTTTTGCTGTCCTGAGTGACTGACGACGTCACGAGCTACAGAACAGCAAAACTTACACCCCCGAATCCGAAAAAGACGGGGCTAAATTGGAGTGACGCATCTCTCCTCCAATGGCTGGCCTCCGTTTAGGAAGCCAGCCAATGGAGGAGAGACGGGGCAGGGAGGCGGGTTAAACAGCACACTAAGAGACATTAAATCTCCGACCCCAGACTGCGCAAGCGCAGCCTTTAGGTCCTCGACCTAAAAAGGACCATTTCAGAACAAAATGAGAATGGCTCCCCTGGCTGGCAATTAGATCCCATGTCTTCCACCTGTTACCGGCCAGGAAGTCATCTATTTTATCAAAACCATTTTCTTTCCAGAGGTTTATTGTTTTTCTGTCAATGCATCCCTCTTCGCCTAGGTTGAAGTTGTTCAAATCAGTTGTGTTACTTGTCCTAGGAATAGAATGGGATTTCAGAAACTGGGTTTTCTGTCTAAAAATCCATTGGAGGGACTTGTAGCGGATTTTTTGGGGATCTTTAGTAACTCTAATTGGATCAATTATCTTTACCTCTAGCAACATCTTCATAAAAAAATGTCTGCCTCATTCGTGTCTAAAAAGAAAAACCTAAAACTATGGTGTGCAATAGACGCAAAATAGTATTCCCTTATGTTTGGGAGGGATAACCCTCCTTGTGCAAATGAAAGATATAAAGTGCTAAGTGCAAGTCTAGGAGACTTTTTGGCCCAAAGAAATGAAGATATTAGGGAATCTATTTTTTTTAAAAAGGAGACCTGAATAACACAGGGTGCTGCATTAAATAAGAAATTAAAAAGAGGTAGGATCCACATGCGTATCAGTGCTGCTCGGCCCATTATGGACAGGGGTAATAGATTCCAGCATTCTAAAAGGGACTCAACCTTTTTTAGCAACGGTGAATAAACTTTGTTGATAAACCTCATGGATTTTAATCTGCTTCTTTCTATGTTTATCTGCTTCATTGTCAATGAAATGCGAACAGATTTGTAATTTTAGCCTCAGCTGGGACAAAGACCCCTTTGGGTGAAGATAGTGGAGTAGCCAGATAGCACTAAGATTAGGGAAGGTGCAGAGACATCCATATCTTATCGATTCTTGCTGTCAAATCCAAAGATTATTAATACCCGCATCGTGACAGCCTTCCTTTACCAATGCAGCCTCATATCGCTGTGGCATGCCTGTAGCCACTCCAAAACCGGCTGGCTTCCTTTGGATCGTAGGCGGGCCCGATGTCGCCTGTCAGCAAGCTTGGCTTGTGGCAGCATGGGTGGCACATCTAATCAGCTGCTCCAGGGGCACAGCAACCTCATGCTGGAGCAACGGACTCATTGGTTCATGGGCTGGCCCAAAGTCATCATGATCTCCGCAGAGGTGAATGGGTGGCATAAGCGCGGGAATTGCCAATCACAGTGTCAGTGAAAAATACCTACTGCCCACCTTTCTCCTAAGGGGCTTGTTGCCTGCCCAATAAATGCTATTTACATTTGCAGGTAATGGATAACAAGTTACTGATTGGCTAGGTAAAACAAATCCCTCTCTATCTGCACTAATTATGCTCTGGTACAGAAGGGCCTGAGAAAATAATGCACAAGAAGGCAGCAGAGATACTTTGGACAGATTTGTAGGTGGTTGAAGCAAGGGTTTCTCCTCCACCCTGACATGGCTATCAGGTCACGAGCTGCCTCGCCCTTCGATCCTAGCTCTTAGTTAAGGCGAGAAGGGTTACCACTCGCCCAGTAATCAAAGAGTGTGAGCTGGTGGCTTTGTGGTAATTAATCAATACTGCCAATGAAGTAGCAGGCGATATTTCAACAAGTGTCCCGCGTGTTTAGAAATGCCAGAGGTGAAGTGCACCCTTCTCGGCAACAGGCACAAAAAAAAATCAGTTTAGAAAGAAATGTAACATATTTAACTGTTAACATGATACATGACAGGCCTTACATTTGGCACGCTTGTTAATATTCACTTCACAATTAGGCAAAAGCTGCTGCTGCTATGTGTCCCAAACTGAGCTCTCCGCTAGGTACAAGACAGCCTTTCACTGGATGTCTGAGAATCGATTAAGTCAGTTGTGTTTAACCTTTTGACTTCTGTGGACCCCCACCTAATCATTACTTAAGCCCAGGGACTCACACTGAATGATTATTGGAATCCATGGACTATCATTAGTGGACTCGAGGGACCCCGGCCGACAAAGTTTAGATTAATTGAAACGCAAAACAATACACAATATTATAGATACAAGATTAATCAAGCAAATACATAAATGTGGAGATATTTTATGTAATTCACAAAGTATATATATTTCTTTATTTCTAATGGGAAGGTTGAAGTTTTTAAAATTCAATTGAGGCCACCCATCTACACAAAGGGCGGCTAGATGCACTTGCACTGTTCCCACAAATGAATCTGAGGATATCAACTTAATTTTTAGCCTCCAATTTCAATTTCCTTCACATTTACTGAACGTTTAAAAATGTTCCAATTTACATTGTGATTATTTATATATACTTTAATAATTTCTTATTATTTTATTTTCTAAGCAGTCGCGGCCCCCCATTGGTTGGTGTTGCAGCCTCCAGGGGTTAAAAACAACTGGATTAAGGGATACATTTTGTAGAGGTGGGTTTGAGAAGATGGAAAGCAACACCATGTGAAGTGAAGGACCAGCTACTAGGCCAGCACTGTTATGGAGGAGGAATGAGTGTATGTGTGCAGAAAAGAGATAACAGGTCAAACTAGTGACATTTTCATGTTGCGTCCGCCTAGTCCACACACACACTTAACAACTGATGCCCAGAAGTGGGACTAGAGTTACAGAAAGCCCTTCTCTATATTAACCTTAGCAAATGCATACAACTTTACATTTACAAGAAATTATGAAAAATGTAACTTGGCAATGGGGGCCATTTTTTTTGTGCTCGGTTCTATTTTATGTCCTAATCCAAACCTCTTAGTTCACAACTGTACATACTCCTGGCTATTAGAGGATGAATGCTGAATTTTCGCCACATCCCTCTTCACGGAGCTCTCTTGACCATTTAAATCCTACATTCAATCACTCTCACCAATCTCTTCGCTGACAGTAATCTCCAATGTCATCTGACTTCTGCATTTGTTAAAGAAATCTGCTCTGTATTCCTTGCTCTACTGCTAAACTTTGCATTCAAACCCTAATTAAGTGCCATTTAAACTGTGTGTATAGATTTGTATATACATGCTACCTCACATCATACTGTCTTCTACTACAAATGAGACCGAGGAGGCTTATCATGACAAAAATAAAATGTTGGGAAGAAGCAGCTTTCAGCTTTTTACAAACATCAGATGTAATGATCTTATTCTCTAAGAGCCACTCAGAACACATTATGATATAGGAGCTTTATCCAGCGAAACCGTGAGCCGTAACTGTTGTGCCTCTCCTCTTGTTCTGACATCTTTATCTTGCTCTCTGGTTCTTGTCCTTCTGCACCTGATCTCTCATCTTTCACTCTCCATGACCTCAACATTTGGAAAGTATCCTTATATAACCTGTTTCAAAACTCATCAACTCCATCTGAGCTTCTCTTAAACTCGCTTACCCTCCCGTTCATAAAGACTTCTGATTTCATTAATAACTTGCTAGTTTGTGATTATTGGCTCTTTTCTTTTTTTTGGCTAAAAGCACTACACAAAGGAACAATAAATAATTGTAACTGCAGGTTTTACTGACCAGCATTTCTAAACCTGTCGTGAACATGCCCGGGACCCTGGCTTGCCGCATCCTGGACCCTGCTGGACATCCATCTGCCTTTGCTGAGCTGCGCTGCCTGGCCTGATTTAGTCCTCAGAGGCTCCTCTGGGACAGGGCCGGCAGGCGAGCTGGAGGGCAGGCCACCCCGTTATCGGTCACTTGGTGGTCCGGCTTGCAACGCCTCGTGCTCCATGATACGGACGGACCCTGGGCACGGTCCTGCGATTTACAGAGCAGCGGCCCTGTTGAATCTACCCTGGTCTCCTGATGGGTGAGTGCGTGACTGCATGGTTAGAGCTCGGGCGGATGCCGCCATTGGCGGCCTGCGGCAGCCATCAGCTTGAGATCTGCCCTAGGGCCTCTCTGGCTAATTGCTGCTACTGATCACTGAATCGACGTCCTGGACGGACGTAGGCCATGAGGCCTTCTCGCCTTGCATACGCTACTACAGCCTCCCTTCCGATTTAAGGAAGCTTGCCACAAAACTGAGCTGCGTGGCTGCTGCGGAGCTGGTATCTGGGGTGATCTCACTGCGCTTTGATCCTCCCTTGGCAACATACTAGTACATCGCTCAAGGCTTTTGGCCGGTTGCATTATAATTTTACTACTCACACCGTCCATGGTGCGACAGCTTCCTGTCTGGGGCCACGTCGGGCCCAGATTGTCTTCTCCTATTTCTGCCGCTGAATGGGCTGGACGGTGGAGCTGTCTCCCTCTCCCACTTGCCCCGCTCTTGCTGAGAACGGGCCTTTGGGGACCCCAGACAGAAACAGTTTAATTCTGAACCTACCAGGACGCTGCAGCACCAGCGTTCCCCTTCGGAATAGGAGGATGCCCCCGACCAGGCAGCTACAGACACACCCCTGGACAGTATAGCGGCAATTATGTCTGAACTAGGTGCCGGGTTCAGAGCTATTGATTCCAGGTTAGACTCCTTGACACATCGCTTGGATGCTATGACGGAGCGTCGGAGGCGCCATGGCACCAGAAAAGAGGGCGCAGAGCACAGGATCTCACAAGTGGAAGACAATCTTGCTACTACAACGAAGTGCCTCAAACATGTTGAGTGCATCCTGAAAACCACAGCGGACAATAATGAAGACTTGGACGCTAGGTCTTACTGCAACAACATCCGTATAGCAGGCATTCTAGAGTCCACCAATACCGGCCATATGGACACCTTCATGGAGCACCTTCTGTCTGACCTCTTCGACAAGCAATCATTTACAGACACATCTGTAGTAGAAAGAGCGCATTGCACACTAGGTCCCTGCACAAACCCAGGCGCGCCCCCACAGCAGATTATCTCTAGAGTACTCAACTTTCGAGACTGCTACACTGCACTGCGACTGGCTAGCGATAAGGGCCACTTACAGCATCAAGGCTCTACAATATCGCTTTACCCGGACGGCACACCAATGGTCCAAGAGGCCCGGAGTAAATTCACGGATGCCAAGTGATCTCTTCCAAAGCTAGGCCTGAAGTACAAGATGCTCTATCCAGCGCGTCTCCAAATGGAAACAAATGGTCGACATCATACTTTCAACACTCCTGACAATGCTATGTGTTTCCGCAAGACTTCTGCTTCCCTAAAAATCTCCTTCGCCTGCTAACCTAGGTGCTGCGTCACCCACTAACTTACCTCTGGCTTCTCCTAACAACCGGGGAACTTAAGCTACTATGTGTGCTCTGTTGAGTATACTATTTGTATATTTCCATATGTGACTTTTATGCAGTTCTCTCACAAAGGTCCTCCCATTTTCTTTTTGAAGATAAGATACTACTCTGACAGAATTATTCACTTGCTATTCCACTATGTGGTCGAGGGCACACTGTGTGTATGGTGTACTTTGATAGCTAATTTACAGTACAATTGTCCGGGCTCGCTCCCCATGGTGTTGTCACGCCCCCCTTGGAGTACATCCTCGTAAGAGTTGTGTGGGTTCTCCAGTTGTCCATATGGCTGGGGGTAAATGTTCGCTTTTGTTTTATTTGTATTACTGTGGTACCGTTGGAATTTTGCTGACTGTCAACTCCCATTTTTTCAGCATACCAGACTCTTCTTCAGTGGTAGGGACCCATCGCTCCCACTTTAGAGCATGTCGTAGAACAATAGGGGGTTGAACAACCCTAGAAAGGGCAGGCAGGTATTAGCCTATCTGCGTAGCCATGCGATTCAAGTTGCCTTCCTCCAGGAGACGCACCTTGCCCCTCGGACATATTGCAATTTTGCTGCCACTTGGGGTCTTCACCACTTAATGCTTAATCACACCACTGACCCAGCTGACCGCAATCTTATTGTGTTCAGGGAATTGCTGAGTTGGCTGATACTTTTTATTAATGTGTATGCTCCAAACACGGACACACCAGATTTCTTTTTGGAACTACCTGCAAAGCTAAGTCTCTACCAGGCTGATCACATTGTTACTTTAACTTAACTTGCCAACCTGCCCTTCATTCTACAGGCTCTCCACTCCTTGCTAAGCCCAGGTCACATCAGAAACTACTGAACATGCTTCATTGTTTCACCTCAGTGATGCCTGGTGCCATAAATACCCTTGTCAGTTGGAATACACCTTTTACTCGGCCCGCACAATGTTTGGCCTTGGACAGACCATCGGTATTTGTCTCACACTGCTCTCGTGTGGCTTCATGCGATTACCCACTTCCCCCGCACACGGTCAGAACATGCCCCAGTGGTCCTAACGCCATCAACTCCTTCGCATACTCCTTTGGTTCGCCCATGGCGTTTCCACACTGATGCCCTGATGGATATGGCCTTCTCGTCAGCAGTGCGCAAAGCCATCATTGAATACTTCTCTATTAATACTGGAACTGTCGATAAACACTCAATCCTCTGGGAGGCTTTCAAGGCCTACATTAGGGGAATCTGAATTTCAAAAAATGCATGTGTTCTCTGTAGCATTAAACAGGACCGAACCAAAGTAGAAAATGAACTTAGCTCTTTAGATTCTGCTGCAACTGTTGCTGTCCATCCTGGCCATCTCCGGGACAGGTTGAATCGTCTTCGTGAGTTTCATGAACTCGCAATAGGGGAGATTAACTACTTTGGGAAATATGCCAGAGCCAATAGGTACGCGGAGGGTGAATGTCCTGGCAAAACGCTGGCTCGCTTGCTCCGACCTCCCTACCAGACTGCCTATGTGACCAAGCTCATACGCCCTGATGGTACTCAGATCACAGGTGGTGTGGCCATATCGGTGGATTTTATGCATTACTACAAAACGCTTTACACAGCAAGTCCTGGGGGCGACAGGGATGCACTGACAGATTACCTATCTGATGTCACTATGGTCTGCCTTGAGACGTGCCACTAGCAATTCCTGGCTTCCTTGATTACATGCAAGGAAATCTCGCAGGCTATCAACGCTTTGGGAGCCACAAAGGCCCCAGGGCTAGATGGACTCACAGGAGACTTCTATAAAGCTTTGAAACACCTTCCATCTCCCCACCATTTGGAAGTGTACGGTAAACCGCTCGAACACGTTGCCCTCCCACCCACGATGCGGAAAGCCATGATCACTCTTTTACTGAAGCCAAACAAGCCCCCAGCTCTTTGTTCATCTTATAGGCCCCTTTCTCTCATTAACCATGATAGCAAAGTTTAAGCCAAGTTATTGGCTACCCGTCTCTCCTTGTTGATTGATATTATTATTTCCTCAATGCAGTCAGGTTTTATCCCGCATTGCTCCACTTCCATTAATTTGCGTACCCTTTTTGCTACACTCAATCAGATCTCTCCTTCGGTTCCATCGGCACTGGTGCTATTAGATGCCGTAAAAGGTGTTTGATTCCTATTGAATGGCCGTTTCTACATTCTACCCTCTCCAACATGGGCATCCCCAATGGCTTTTGCTCCTTGATTTGCTTGCTTGATCACAAACCAGTTACCCGATTAGGACATAACGGCATGCTTATGGAACCTTTCCCTTGTTTCGTGGCACTCAGCAGGGATGCCCCCTGTCCCCACTTTTGTTTATAATCACCATGGATCCCCTAGTTCGCTACCTCCAGGAGAGACATTTATACAGGGGCCTCAGGTTCCCACGTGGGCCCCTGTTGGCCTCACTTTACCCTGACGACATTATGCTCTTTGTTTGTGATCCCACTGTCAATTGATTCCCTCTCATTCATGAGGTGCAGCGTTTTGGCAACTTTTCCAGCATACAAATCAATTGGAGTAAGACCGAAATATTTCTACTTACTGATGCCACAACACCTAGTGGCTTGGACTTCCCCTTACAATCGTGCCTAGACTGTCAAATATTTAGGCATCCATCATAATTGTGCTGAGGTAATACGGAGCAATTATAGCCCTGCTTAGAGTAAACTTGAATCTCAGGTGGAGCGATGGATTCGTCTCCCACTGAGCAAGGCAGTGTGAATAGCCACTATCAAAATGGTAGTATTACCTCGGTTTTTTGTACCTCTTTTTAAACATCCCAATCCCTATGACCAACAGTTTGTTCGCCACACAGCGCAGTCTTCTCAATCGGTTAATTTGGGCCGGATCTAGACCTCGTATCTGCTGGGCAGTCCTCAGGCTCCCCTTGGTGTTCCAAATTTTTTTAGCTGTATTTCTATGTTGCTCAGGCCCGTTATGCTTTTTATTGGTATCACCCAGATTCCCGCCTGCCATTCCTGAAACCTGAGGGAGCCCATCTGCCTCAGAAACCACTATCTTTCTTCATGGTGTAACTTAAGATCCTAATGCCATACACACTCGCCACAACTAGGTGGGCCTGGAGCAAACTCATCCGGTACTTGGGAGGCAATGCCCTTTATTCCCCACATCTTTGTCGGGTAAAATCTAGCTCCCACTAACACTGGAATGTTCTGTACAGTGTGTAATGCGTGCACACGGCTTGAGGATGATGGGCGGCTTGTTTGAAAATGGTGCACTTAAATACATTAATGCATTAACTCAAGTGGGGGGTTGGTGGGGGAGAATCCACGCCCTTGGAGCCCCATACATTTCACCATTTGCACAGAACGATTTGCGATGTGCTGCCCACATACCCATCTGAACAGGCTCATTTTCCTCAGATTTCACTGATGATTTCTTTCTGCTGTCTATTACTGAAGACGCTGACGAAGATTAAGTAATCTGTATTTGTCTTTTCTTTGCTGAAGGTACTCCTTTTTATGCATGGCACTCTGGAAATGTAACCTCCGAGTGTTGCCATGACATTGTACGTTTATATGGGATTCTCATTCTACTTCTCCATTTTCTTTCTATCAATGATCAAGCAATATTGTTAACCTACATAGATGATGATGTTAAAAAATGTATAAAGATAAAAAACAAGCATTTGCAATGCAATAGGTCTCGCATTAGGAAAGTTTGAGCTATTGGTCTTGTAAATTACACATTTTTTATTTATGTGTTGGTTTTGAAAATAGCGAAATTAATAGCTGTCATTTACAATGCCAATACTTTTATCTTTTGCAAATGTGACACCTATAGCATTGCAATGCAACATGTTTTGTATTTACGTGACTTAGATGTATTGATATTACAAATAACAATGGCTTTTAATTTTTTTAAATAATGAATACTTTAA